>NC_088246.1:45071653-48069987 GCF_036013445.1 Caloenas nicobarica | reverse complement strand
AGTTTTGCTTCATGGGAATCTGAATGAAGCTGCACAGATCACCATTCCCTACTCCCAGCAGAGATCTGGTTAAAAAGTGGAGAATGGGGCAGGACTGAGCTCCCGGCTGCTCTCTGGCACTGGGATTGAGGCACTATTTTAGGGCATAGAGCTGTGCTCAGACCTTCTGCTACTGGCCTTAAAATCCCTCCTACCTCCGGGGCTGTGGTGCTGTGCCAGTCAGTATTTATGAGGTGCTACGACACTCCAACGTGGCGTACCTGGAAAAGCTTGACCTTACGGATTTGTGCTGTGACCCTCCACAGGCTGCTGGAAATAAAGCCGTTCCCAGTTATTGTCTTGGCAGGGTTTCACTCCTCGCTGCAAATGCTTCCCACATTTCTGAACGTAGCAGTCACCTTCTCATGCACCCTGTCACTGTATTAAAACCAGACATAGGTCAGATACGGCAGCGGTTAACACGATGCATTCCCTTTCCTAGGCTTAGCACCTCAGCCATAGCTGGAAGCTCTCAGTTGCCTGCCAGAGCTGAATTAATAAGAGGGAGACTGCAAGACAGTCAGCTCAGCAGAGGAAGAAATAGACTGTGCCTGAGTTGTTGAGTGCCTGATAATAGAAATTTCCAGCTTCATAAGGAATGTAGGAGCTGATGGACATCACGCTAAGCCCCAGAGAAAACAGTCCAAGAGGCACATAAACACCTCGGCAAAAAGCACTGAGTGCGTTTGCACTCACTGCTGACTTGGTAATATACATCTTGGTTTAAAATGTGAACCCCGAGATCACGCATGGCTGTATCCCCCTTGGCAGGGTAAAGCAGCGTTCATGGGTGGGAACACGTTCAGAGCACAGTACTGGACTTCCAAACACTTTCCTCTACCCTGCTTTCCCTCCCTGGGGTATAAGGTCTCTCCGAATGAGTGAGTAGCAAGGCTCCTGCTAACTCTATGTACATCTTAATGATCACTCAGAATGGTGATTAGGTGCACATACATTGCAGAAAATGATCTCTGTTAATTAGTGATGGATGTTAGACATCAGCAATACTATTTCGCACTGAAACTTTTCCATTTATATACAACAGAAGTTTAGTTATCATAGGCATATCTGATTCAAGAAGGAAATAGAACCTGTTACATATTCATATAGGGACAATCTTCTTGCAGGGAATAGTGATTCCCCCTTAGGGGCATTGCTACAAGGCTTTACATTGGGCAGGACCATGGAGTGCAATGGTGATGCCCGGTGAAAGCTGACCTGTGGCAGAAAACGCAACTGCCCAGGGCCTGGGCAGAGCAGATTCCACCCTGTAGTGGGAAAGCCCTACTGACACCAGTGGAGTCCAGGATCTGCGAGCACCCACATGAACCATCACTGCTTGTATGTTAATTTATCACTGCTGCAGCCCAGACATCCCAAAGACGTACGCTTATCCTTAGAGTACGTCATGTTTCTGTGCCCTGTCTGTGAACAGGAGCAACCGAGTGCAAATGTATCATAATTCACCCATCCTGAAGGAGATTCCCTCCAATTCTTCCTCCTGAAGGATCCAGGTCTGTAGAGAGAAACAGAGTGAAATGGTCCCAGATGCTTTCTTCAGGACAGAGTGACTAATGAACTTGGAGACCCCAGTGCAGAGAAAGCTGAAGTGTACAAGCTTGGGTTGAACCTGAGAAAGAAATATGACTCATGGGAAGTATTTCTCCGGGTGTTGGAAGGAAAGAGCTCTTAAAACCATCTGCCAGTATCTCAGTAGCTCCTCCATTGCCACCATCTGAGTCCTGAGAATGCTGGGGGAAGGCATCTTTAGTGGACAACCCCAGGGCAGGACAGAGAAGCTCTCTGCTCCCCACTACCCGGGAGGAACAGGAAGGCAGCAAGGACTGCCCCTGGGACACTTATCATCTCTGCTGCCTCCATGGGTTCGTCCCCACCATGGTGCCAACTAGAGCCATCCC
The DNA here is from genome assembly GCF_036013445.1 of Caloenas nicobarica. Lineage (NCBI taxonomy): Eukaryota > Metazoa > Chordata > Aves > Columbiformes > Columbidae > Caloenas > Caloenas nicobarica. The sequence goes on along the minus strand of NC_088246.1, from coordinate 48,068,029 downwards.
TCCTTGGTGACCTTCATCCACCTCTGCCCCTCCAACAATTCCTTCTCTTATTTGGAAAAGATGTCATTAAACAGCAGTGCTGAGATGGGTGAATTACCACAGCTTGAAGTGGCACAGTCCTCCTTCCAGGCTGCCTCACAGCACAGTATTACAGGTTTCCTGGCAGTTACATTTGGAGATCAGCAGAGCTGGAGACGAGGAAAATGCTGTTTCTTAACAGGCAACTCTTCCCATAGCATACTGAGAAGAAAGCAATATTTATAGCTTGTGGGAGGCAGCTTCAGGGTCAGCTGGGGTCTGACTTGTCCTCAGCCTGCCCACAGCTGCTTTCCCTGGTCAGAAAGCCCTGAAAAGCCCAGGGAATCCAGGCAGGGCTGTGCTGCAGAGGTACGACCCAGGCGCTGGAAACCTGCACAGATGGTGTCTTTGGAGAGTGGGCTGTATCTGAATGCAGGCTGAGCAATTACAGGAAATGTCCCTGCTTGGGGTCTGGCGGATTCATTGTATGTACTGACAGTCACTATTCTCTCTGATTTTGCTCCTGCTCCCAGGTTGATATACCCAATATTAATGAGGCATTTATACTCCATCATTGAGCCCTCTAAGAACATGCATTTACTCCTAATGGAGTGTGCTGTTAAATTAATTAATATAATTTTATGTATATATATATTTTTAATTTTAGGGTGGATGATGCATAGCAGGGCTTCCTTTCTCCCATCTGGACCCATAAAACAAACAGCAGCAGGCTGGATTTTTTGTGCTGCCTGTGGTCTGGCTAATCAGCACAGCTGGCTATAAGTAAGCAGGAGTATGTGCTTGCACACTGTCATGTGTTTCTCAGGGTACTCTGGGAATATCAGTGACACGGGAAATGACAAGAGTACCAACAACACTAGGACAAGGGGAAATTAACTGTGAGCTGGTGAAAACCACAGAAGGAAATACATTTTCCACTCGAATGGTGCTGTCTGAGTCAAATGCCCAAGCCGGAGAGTTTATTGACCTGCAACATTTGTTGTCACAGATGCTAAAATACAACCATAGACAAATCCATCACGTCTCACATGTTTGGTGACTGCCCTTTCACCAGTGTGGGTGGGTACCTCGCCCCCAACACGGAGATGAAGAACCATTATGTTGATTCATCCTATATGCCAGAGCAGGCAGTTCTTACTGCTCTAAATACTAAAGCATTATGAGTCTTAGAGAGAAATAACAGGAGTAAAGATTCCTCTAGGAAGAGCTGAGCTGAAAAGGAAGCTCAGGATCAGGAGAGTTTCTTTTGCATAAGCAAATAATAAAGAAAAAGCCCCATGTGCGTGCATGCACTGTAGCCGGAGCAGGAAAAAGCATGGACCTAGAGGTATATCTGGCCACAACTATGCAGAGATTTTAAACACACAGGAACACAGGCTCATGTGTTCACAGAGACAAGCTGGAGACCTTCCTAGCAGAAGAGACTGTCAGGCACGTGCGGAATTATTTCCCTATAGTTTTGCATTACAACCTTGCAGGTCCTTAACACTGGGATTTCAATAACGTTATCTAGTGAGGGAAGGAAAGTGCAAAGTTCAAACAGGCTTGAATATCATGGGCAATTTATACTCTGCTTGCCAAGGCTCTCGCTCTTGCAGCATACTCCTCCAGAAGGCAGCAGCAGCAGCCAGTTTTGCGCATCTAATTTGGAAGGGTTTGGAGGGAGGGATAAAGGCTCATCTGTGCATCTTTTCAGTATGAAGCCTGCTATTACCTGCCTGCACAGGATGTCATCATTTCTCTCAGGAAACATGCTTAGACTGCAGAAGAGGCATGAACTGCATTAATTTTGCCCAGCGCCTGGTTATTCAGTACTCCTTCATGCTAATATTTACTGCACATAATTGTATCACAGAGGTGGATGCTGGATATTTCGGCGGCTATGCAGGACATTTCGGCGGCTTTGCAGGGAACATTTGGAGATACAGCTCTTAAGGGCAGGGAGGAGTTTGGAGACTGAAGGACATGCATTTTAGAACTGATGGTTCAGTGCACAAATCATTTCACCATACAGATATAAGCTGTCATTAGGTTTAGGAGATGGAGGTGAGTTCATCCACCTCATACAGATTTTCAGGGCTCTCTAAAGATTTATTTGATGTTCAAATGGTGCGCACTCCCTCACATTGTTAAAGATTTCTTCATAGCCCCCTTTTTTTTTTAATAGAAGTGTACATTTTGAACCATGAGTTATTGCAAGAGGTGGAGCTTGAGGCAATCCCTCTAGCCAAGGAGTGAGAGAGAACAGCACTAGTCCTGCTGGAGAACACACATGGTCTCAACATGGAGAGCAAACCACATGAGAGGATGCGGTTATTCTCTCCTGTCTCCATCAGCTCAGGCTCTGGGATCTGCACTATCTCCCAGCAAGGACTTTGGCTCTAATCCCAGCCACGCAGTACTCACTAGGGGGGGTCTCTCCCAACACATCTTCATGCTGCCTTTGCCAGGACCCACCTGGATTCTCACCACGGCCCACCATGCCACACCTCAAAATCCTCAGAGAGATGACCAGCACTTTATTTTTTTTTTTTCCTCCATTAATTCAATAAAGAAATGGTTCGCCTGCAGCCACACATAGCACATCTTCACCTCTCTCCAGAAGACCTGAACTGGTGGAAGATGTCTGGCCCAGCACAGAGAGGGATCCCAGGTGCTGGCGGGCTCAACAGCATTCCAAAACGGTAGCACCAGCCCCAGTGCAGCCCCCGTCCCGCCTGTCCCCAGTGGCCACTGCACCCTGTCCCCTCCCCAACACCAGCCGGCCCCTTCGCAGGCAGGTGCCTGACACGATGTTCGGCCGCAGGCTCTGCACTAGGTCATTTTTCTCTCTCACTGTGGGCAGCGTGATAATTTAATAAGCAAACTGACGTTTCAAAGGCTACAAAGTCAGCAGAGGGAAAATAGTAGCGAGCAGGAGAAAGTGTCATGCCAGCAAGCAGATTTCATTGCGTGATGTGAGACAGGGAAAGCTTCCAGAGGAAAAATGCCACTCCCAGCTAAAAATAAAGTCAGCCCAGGGAGCCTAAACCCAACAGCTTGTCTGCTGCTGACTGAAGCAGTACTAGCTGAGAGAGAAGATATTGATCTGCTTCTGCAAGGACGCAACAGAATGCCTTCTGCATTTGAATATATTTCGTATTTGCTAGTTTATGGCAGAGTACAAAATGTGAGGGCTTTGCTATTTTGACAGCAGGATGAGATCTTTTCATGCAAATCACAGAGTTGAAAGCACAAGACTACACTCACCTGAAGGGAAGGAGTTCCTGCTGGAGAGATGGAGACTTCTGGGTTCGGAAACCCAAGTTTTGCTCCACAGGCACCAGTGAGGGCTGGGTGTTTGGTGTCAGACTCTGTCACCGAAACTGGTGCAGGGTTTCTCTGCATCACCCTGCCTCCTATTCAGAGAAAACTGAGATTTGCCTGCCTTGGTGTCTCTGAAGGTACATGGTGTCCTGTTTACAAAGAGCTTCAAGATCTTTGCTCTGAAGGCATTAAAACCTGCTTTCAGTGCACAACCATCAGAGGAGTAGTGACAGCATGACCCTCTCCCAGACTTCACAGAGACTGTGACAATCTCACCCACGATAAATGCCACTCAAGGAGGAGCTTAAAAGGGAAGAACCTGTGAGAGAGGTTTATTACGCAAACAAGCAAAAATAGCTACTGTACAGGTTGCACTGGAGCGAATACACGACCAAAATCACACTGGGGACCTGCCTGTCACTTACAGCCACTCCAAGTTTTGTTCCCTAAGTTTATGGAGCCATTAGCAGTTCCCAAGCACATTCTAGTTCTCCACTCATTTGGAGGCTATCTACTGTACATACAATGCTACATACTGCATACACCCACAGTCTTCAAGGCCTGCCTGTAATGACAGTCACAATGGCAAGGTATGATCAGACTTACAGGTATGCAGGAGAAAGTGACACCAAGGAGCCTGCACCAGCAAGGACAGATTCTTCCTTTATATTTAACAGCTTAGGTGCTATATTCTCGTCCTGTTTTATCCCAGCGAGCCACTTAAAAGAAAATCACTGTCATGGTAGAAATTAGCACCACAAAATCTGCCAGACACGATGCATCTGTTTCAGCGCGCTCCCTCTGACAGTCCAGGGTGCTGCGAACAGGAGTTGCTCCTTTAAGAGAGCAGTTTGCAGCAGGATTACCGCTAAACCATTTTCAGAAACACAGACACTTCCTAGGGCAAAAGAGGTTCCTGGTACAAAAGGTAGAGGGAACCTTTTGTCATAATAATCTCAGTCATTTTCACAACACACCAGATTCCCTGGCAGCACGGCGAGTACAAGTGCATGAGACTCAACGCCTGCTGGAGTTGTAGCAACGGGGAGAGAAAAGCTTAACACTCATGGCACTGTTCCCCACATTCAAAGGCTCTCAGAGGAAACTGCCAGGAAAGAAAATACAGTTTTAAGCGGGGATGTCTCCAGAGACTTAGGAATCGTTCTACTGGATGTTCTGAATATGGTTGCATGTCTCAGAAATCCTGATAAGACAGTTCCTGCTGAGATGTTCTGTTGAAGTCAAAATGTCTACACGGAGCCACTGGAAATCAGCAAATAAAATGTACATTAGAGACTCACTACGCACATTTTTGAGCCTTTGGAGAATTATATTACGTGCAAAAGACGAAGAAGAATTTATGCAGCTTTACAGAATTGGTAAACATATTTGATTATGAATATTATAGCCATGTGTGTTGTACATGAGTAATAACACATGCATTAAGCTGTGAGGATTTTGCTGTGCTTTTCTTGGCTGTTTATAAAAAGTAAGACACTTGCTGCATTGATTTGTGACCCCATACCCTTTACTCAGCCACGACATTTGCTTCTGCATTCAGCTGTGACTCAGAGATCTCCAAAGGATGAGGACATTCAGTTCCCAGGACATACCTTTAGTCCACCTCTAATTTTAATGAACCAGAAACAGAACAAGGAACAGAAAAAGGAGGTGATTGAAAACCAGGGCATCTTCTCCAGAGGTATTCTGACTAGAAAACCCAGCTGGAGCACAGCATTAGGCTGCTGCCATGGTGTGCACAACTCATTTTATCACAGAAGTATCTTGTGTTTTGAATGCCCACTACAATATGCATTTAGCACACCAGGCAGACAGTGACACTGTCAAAGCTCTTGTCTGCATACAGCTTTATCTACTGTCATCAAAAATGTAAAAAAGGGAAGGGAAAGGGGGAGATTCTGTTTCCCAAGCACATATGAAAAACAGATTTAGGCTCTGTTGATGCAGGGAGATGCTCCCTGCCACAGCTTCCAGGGCTGTGACCTGGCTAGACAAAACCCAATGGGCAGAGGGTAAGCCCAGGCACTAGGAGAAGCACCAAAACCCAGGTCACAGCCATCAGACTTCTGCCTGCAGTGGCAGGGGAAGGAACAGGCAGAAAGAAGGCATTAACACCATGCAACCCCACGGAGAGGGCAGCGAAGTGCTGCCTGCGCTGGCTGCCTCCCCTTCTTCCCTCCTCCACTGTAGCAAAAATCCGGGACGTGGGCAAAGGATGGGAAACCCAGTAACAAACCAAGGACTAAAAAACACATGGCAGCAGAAATCGCTGAGAGATATTTGCCCCAAGCAAAAGCCCTCCACTGATGGGACTACGGGCTGCAAAAGGTATGGGGTCAAAAGGGGACCTTGCCTCATCAGTCTGGTTGGTGAAGGAGAAAATGGCCAGGACTGCAAAAGATGAAATGAAGGTGGAATGAGAGAAAAATACTATATGTTTATATATACCTATATATAGGTGGGACAACAGAGGACTTTGCTGCAGTTGCCGAGGAGGCTGGCTTTCCCTCTGAGGAACAGGGAATTCATGTAAACAGGAAGCAGTGAGCAGCTTGTTCATCGCAAAGGTATAAAAAGCCCCTTTGGCCTGGCCTTGATCTCTATAATGACACATTTATATGGTCTAGATAAGACAGTACAAAGGCAGTGACTTTGTTGTAATCTAACGGCCTGATTAATACGTCTGCAGTTAGCAGGACACTGGACTCAATAAAGGCAGTGAGTGGGAAGGAGATAAGCAAGGGCACGGTGATATGTTTGTTCAGGTGTTGGCATGAGAAACATTTTACACCTGCAGTCTTCCTTTGTTTTTAATAAATTCCCCTCCCATTCGCTGAAGGTTCAGGTCTTTATGGCTGCCTCTTCAGAGAAGCAGATAAATGGCTTTTCTATTATCAGGGCTGGGCAAAAAAGCTGGAGAGGCTTGTTTTTGCGCACCATGGGCACTCGATCACCAGAGAGGCAGGCAGCCAGTGAGAGGTCCCACTGTGGCAAAAATGAGAAATACAGAAATGGGAATTTCTGGGGTAAACTCTCCCTCATTTTGTGAGCCAGGCTCTCCTCCCATCCGCACCAGTAGAGCTCCTCAGCGCTGTAGAGCTGATACCTGGGAGACGCTGTGCTTCTTCCAGTCTCACTGACTGACGGGAGCCCTGGGCAATAAGGATCCCTGAAAATCAGACTAGTGGCCTTTAGGCTTTTTTACATTTTGTTTTCAGGGGATTTCTTAAAATGGAAACATTATCTTATTAATTCTCCAGCCACAACAATCTTGGAGCAGATTTCTGGCTTATTAAAAATAATGCAGTATGTCAGGCAGTGCCAAGCTAATATAACACTAACTCTGCCTAAAACAGTGACTCACTAAAAAATAAAACTTGATTTTCTAGATCTTTTATGTACTTCGTAGTCACTTATCATCATGATAACGGTATAATAAGTGGTGTAAATCTCCAATTTAATAAGGTTTTTTTATTACTTTCCTTTCATATCAGTGCAAAAGACTGCAGTTGGCAAGCAAAGAAAATTGGACCATGATAAATATCCTGTATCTCTTTGAGACCTAGCTCTGCCATGGACCTCCTCTCTCCTCAAAGCCCACCTGAAACATTTTAAGACTTCAAGGCAGACCGGACCCCACTTGCTTCTTCATTCTGTTCTCATGGGGGGACAGGAATAGAAGCAAAGACAGGAGATTATTTAACCCTAACTCACTGAGGCTGCAGGAGACCCCAAAGACGAAGTGTCCGTCTGCCAGTGTGTTGGGTTTGCTTTGGACAGGAGTGATCCACCCGTAGGAAGGGATCCTGGATGATCTATTTACCAGGCTGCTCTCCATCACTATTCCTTTCTCCCTGACCATGAAACTATGTGAGGTCTGGAAAATGTGTGAGACAGACTGACAGTCCCCGTGGCAGCTGACAGCAGCAGCTTAGTGGCAGGGGAAAAGAAACACTCAATAAGGAATCTTCAGAAAGGATTAAAGGAAGAATAAATTTGCAATCTTAAAAATACAAGGAGGTTTAGGTTCACACTGTTCCTCTTGTCACTACCATCTTTGTCTTTTGAGTAAGCCCAGGGAAATCCTGTCTCTAGTTCTGACAGCAATATTTCCACTGTTTTTGGCAAAGGTCTGCAGTGTCACCCTCTGTGTACTCAGACTTTGTGTCTGCTGTGCTTGCAGTTGGCATGACTGAAAACTATGGGCCAGAAAATCAACAGGGGCAATCTGGTGTAATATCCCATGTCCAGCTCAGGATCTGGTCCTGCCTTTGCTAATTACCCTTTGTGGCTTCACAAAGACACCACCGCAGGCCTGGCAAAACTGACTGCAAAACCAGAAAGGTGTGAAGAAACAATTTTAATTCCAAAATCTGATGTAGCTTTCAGCAAGGTATTATTGTAAAACACTTGACAGCATCTGATCTCCTGTTCCCCTCCCACCCCAGAGGCTGCCTTTGCTCTGTACCCCACACAGGACTGTGGCGGGGGCAGCTCATCCTACTCTCTGCAGAGCAGTGGCCCCATAGGAGCAACACCTCCGTGTTGATGTTATGGATGTAAACACTCCTCCTCACTTAGAAATAGCTATCATCGATCCAAATTTGCTGTGGGAATGAATTCGGAAAGGAAGGACGTGACCAGCAAATGATACAGGGGTGCTTTATTGAACCATGCGGTGAAAGAAAAGAGAGGGAAGAAGAGAGTCCCATGAGAGAGACATCTGCACAGAAAACGAGGGATGTCTGACCAAGCCGTGGTTTCACCATCAGAGATACCAGCAGCATGGCATGGGCTTCCCACCAGCTGTAAAAACAGCATGTGTCCCTGATTCTGGGTGTCCCTCCGACATCTCACTTTGCAGCCCTGCAGCTACATCTGCTCTCGTATTGTTTTCCATGCTTGGAAGATTAGCCTCACAGGGGTGTGCCTGTCCACATGTCACTCACAGTGCAGAAGCACCCATAGATCAGTTCAAGATTTGGCCTTTTAATGGCTGTTATTTAGTTGTATAATTTCTTCTAAACCAAGCGCCCTAGATCACAGCAGGAGGGAAAAGCAAAATGAGCTTTCACTGTTGAGAGAGACAGAAAACAGGCCAGGATTGCCCATCAAGTCGCAGAAACACCCAGAGGCTCTGACCAGAAGAGATCAGAGTCCTGGTGTGTTTGCACAGTCCCCAGACCGTGGTGCAAGGCAGTCGGTGTCCCAGCGAGCTTACCAGCTCCCAGCCCAGCTGGGATGAGGCAGTCGTCTGTCAGGCACGTTGCATGGGCTGCAGCTTCCCCAGTAGCTAGGAGTGGGGTGTGTACTTTGGGAAGGTGCGGCTCAAACCCAGGGAAATCTTTGAGGCTGGAAAAAAAAACAGGATTTAATCAAAACAGTGCAAGTCTTGCAGGGCATGCTGTGCTCTTCCCTAGTGTCCTAATGGCCTGCAACCAAGCCATCATCTTTCTCCTTCCAAAATGCTCACCTGGTTTCACCAGTCTCCTTTTAGGATATTGAGACCAGAATGGAAGAATTTTGGCAGGTCAGGTATTCAGATTTTTCCAGTGGACTAACATGACATTATACTCCGCAGTTCTGTCTCCTTTTTTTTTCTGGCTTTGTATGTGTGTGTGTCTGAGAGAGAGATGCGTTTGCGTGTGTTCAGCAAACAGGTAGCTTTAATTCACCTGTCACCAGTTTCAGTCACAGCACAGGCTGCAATTGCCAGACATGCGTGATGGCTGCAGTTGATGTGAATGGCTCACAGCGACGGACCTTCAGTAGAGCAGCTGGGTATAGCTAAGCTGGATATTGCCTTGGTGCCGGTGCAGAGACACTCGCAGGTCCCCTTCATGTGTCCCTGCACAGGAAAGCCATGGCTGCATGTTAGCTGGGGGGCACAGACCGAGCAGGAGGTGATGAGCACCTTCATGGGAAACGTGGTTCTGCTTTCAGCCATTGGGATGGGCAGCAGGGAGGCACCATCTGGCTTCTGGATGTGCTGCAGCACTCAGCATCTTTTCAGGATCAAGCCCTTCATTACCCGCTCAAGGTGCTTCAGATTATGCACAGGCTGTTTTAATGAAAAAGCGGAAATATCTGGCCCAGGTCCCACTACCTCAAAGCAGACACCACGGAGGGATCCCAACAGACTCAGAGCACAGCATCCCACCAGAATACATGACATGCTTGCTTTACACCTACGCACCTTAGCAGCACACCTCTTCTGAAGTGGGGATGAGGATCAGGTCTCCATAATTGTGGTTTTTATACAGTAAGAGGATATTCTTCAAGTGCCATAATCAAATTCCAACTCAAAAGAACATGCACAAAGGAAATAAGTAATCTTCCCAGTGTTTACATTCATTATACTGAGTAACTCTGTGCTGGGCACTTCTCAGAACTAAGTTTTGAAGGGCAAACATGGTTTGATCGGGGTACTATCAGCAAGTTTGCTGATGACACCAAGCTGGGAGGAGTGGCTGACACGCCAGAAGGCTGTGCTGCCATCCAGCGAGATCTGGACAGGCTAGAGAGTTGGGCGGGGAAAAATTTAATGAAATATAACAAGGGAAAATGTAGAGTCTTGCATCTGGGCAGGAGCAACCCCAGGTTCCAGTATAAGTTGGGGAACAACCTGTTGGAGATCAGTGTAGGGGAAAGGGCCCTGGGGGTCCTGGTGGACAGCAGGATGACCATGAGCCAGCACTGTGCCCTTGTGGCCAAGAAGGCCAATGGCATCCTGGGGTGTATTAGAAGGGGGGTGGTTAGTAGGTCGAGAGAGGTTCTCCTTCCCCTCTGCTCTGCCCTGGTGAGACCTCATCTGGAATATTGTGTCCAGTTCTGGGCCCCTCAGTTCAAGAAGGACAGGGAACTGCTGGAGAGAGTCCAGTGCAGGGCCACAAAGATGATGAAGGGAGTGGAGCATCTCCCTTATGAGGAAAGGCTGAGGGAGCTGGGTCTCTTTAGCTTGGAGAAGAGGAGACTGAGGGGTGACCTCATTAATGTTTATAAATATATAAAGGGTGGGTGTCACGAGGATGGAGCCAGGCTCTTCTCGGTGACAACCAACAGTAAGACAAGGGGTAATGGGTTCAAGCAGGAACACAAGAGGTTCCACTTAAATTTGAGAAGAAACTTCTTCTCAGTGAGGGTGACGGAACACTGGAACAGGCTGCCCAGGGAGGTTGTGGAGTCTCCTTCTCTGGAGACATTCAAAACCCGCCTGAACGCCTTCCTGTGTAACCTCATCTGGGTGTTCCTGCTCTGGCAGGGGGATTGGACTAGATGATCTTTCGAGGTCCCTTCCAATCCCTAACATTCTGTGATTCTGTGATTCTGTGTGATTCTGTTCTAGGGCAAGGAAGAAAAATAATTTGGACAAATTAAGAACAAACCTTAAGTCTCAGCTGCAATCTAAAATTAGGTTTCAAAGTGCAAAAAGAATGTAAATATCCAGGCAATTATTTTGTCTTCTTTTAGTGTTGATTGCTTCTGTCTTTCCACATTCCAGCTTGTTCTGGAAGCAGAAACATTAGGAACTATATCTTTAACAAGTTCATTAAGTTTATTAAGACCTGGTCCAACTGAAATTTGCAAGTCCATGGGATAAAAATCAGTCAAACAAGATTAAAAGTTCACTCAATCTTTTTATAAAACAAAAGATGGGCCAATTCGACTGTGAAATTCCAGTCTGGGGACAGATTTTGGATACTGCAAACTCCTTGGCTTTGTGATCACACTTCACTGTAGCTTATTACTGAAACAGAGCAGTCACAAAGCTTTGACCCGGGTCAGCAAGTTAAATTCCTTCTCAAGGGCTATGAAGTCCTTGTGAGATCTTGGTAGGCTGGGATACCAGGGCTCTGCATCTGGTCCTTCTGTTTATCTGCTAGTGTTGTCAAAAGTCATTTCCCCTTCAGCTTCTGCAGTGGGGCAGGTATGTAGCCCATGAAGTTACTGGTGGCAAACATGGATCCTGGCTTTGACAGTTTTCCTCCAGGTGAGATGAAAGGGAATGTTCACCAGGTGATGCTATCATTATCAGGCAGCTGCCAGGATTGTCTGGGCACATTGTACTGGACTTTCAACTCCCAACAGGGAGCAGCGGCAGTTTTTCCCATGTATAATTTGTGACGCATACCCAATGAGTCACTCCTAACAAATAAAGTTCTTCAATGGCAGCAATACCACCCCATTACTCCCCCGAGCATAACAGCAAGATAGTGAAGCCAGTCTAATTACCTCTTCCCCCAACTAATGATCATTCATTTGATTTGAGATGACTCATAGCTGGCCTTTGATCATCACCAGTCCTGCACACCGCTCCTTCCTGGGAGAATGAGAATCACTGTGGCTGCGCAAAGGACTTGGCTGGCCTGCGAGGCTCTCACCCAAAAGCTGAGATGAGGTTTGCCAGGGCAGGTGGTGGGGGTGCCAGGCTGTCCCCATGCCGCAGCGACGGGATGACATGCACGGCTGAATGTGGTGCGGCTGTTTTGATGTAAGCTAAACACATCTACCCGCTGTCAGACCTTGGTGTGGTCAGACGGAGGGCGAGGGGCAGCTGCGGGAGGCAGGAGGAAGAAATGCGGCTGCTTCCAGCCTCTCTTGGTGCAAACTCACCACTTCACCTTTGCAAGCTGTAACAACCATGGCAACAAGGCCAGTTACACCAAAAATGAAATGGGCTCGAGGCCCAGCATCAAAGGGGAGCAGTTTCTACCCACACTGCTCTCAGAGCGTGAGGCTCCACAGCAAATTTGTGGTTAGCCTGCTGAAAGCGCCCAGGAATTACTCAGCCAGTCTGTTCTTGTCAACAAGGAAATTCCTGTCCTTGGGTTTTTGCATCTTTTGTTGTTGTTGTTGTGTTGTGTTTTGTTTTATTTTTTACTGCTCTGTCTAATCCACAGAGTGTTTGTGGCAAATTAAGCAAAGCCCAGGTGCTATTGGGCCTTCTCCTCCTATAGCCCATCATGCCCTGCAAAAAAGCAGCAGTGGAGCTTAAGATCACAATGTTTCTGGGATTTGTGCAGCATAACCAGCATCAGATGTCTGCCCTCCCTTCATGATTTTTAATGACTCCACATGCCTGGGGTCTTCACTTTTTCATGTCATTTATCAGCCAGTTATGTGTGAAGAAGTAAAATACAGTCACTATTGCCCCCCACTTGCACTGACCTCCAACATCTGTATCCCAAGCAAACTCCACGAAAGTCAGTGATGAAACACAGGTCTGAACACGAGGGAAAACTCGATGACTAGGGAGGGAGGAAAACATCATTTGCTACAGGAAAAGCCCTTACCTATGGCTGTGTTCCTCCGTGATTTAGTGAAGGATGCGGTTTCTCACTGTGTTATGAGGCTGGCTTTTTACTAGTCCTGAGCTGCGGGTGCTGGGGGGAGTTCTCATGCAGGTGTTATCCCACAGAAGTTCAGGGTTGCATCCTGCTGTGCCTTCTGCTCTAGGTTACCCTACATCCTCACTGCAGATGGGAAGTGGAACATGACTCAGGGATTCTGCATCAGCCGGTCCTCTCCCCTGCTCTGTCCAAAGCAGCATTTTCAGTTTCAGGAAGCTTTGAGCATGTGCACAATGAATCCAGGATTGAAATGGTGCAGCAAGGAAGACCTGGGAGGTATCTAGCACGTATTCAGTATCTCACACCACTGGTCAATGCAGGGAAGAGAAACATGGGCTGTGGTTCAGCTGTAAAGCCCCCAGGCTCCCCGCTAGCACAGCAACTCCCTCCCTCCCCCAAAAAAAGCTGGGAGAAGAGTAGGACTCATTCATGATCAGGAGACACCAAGACGAACAATAACTGATAGTGTCTGTAGTTGTGCACTGTGTTTATGCACAGGACATTGTTGTATTTTGTCTTTTGACTTTGAGATTCTCTCCCCTATTTTTCCTAAATGGCAGCATCAGCACTAATTGCAAAGGGCTGTGTGGGAGTTCCAATTAAGCAGCTTTCACTGAACGGTACCAGGATATATTTTAAACCCTTTATGGAGTTATGCATATTTTTAACTCTTGGAATAAAGTTTGTTTCCAGGGAAGTACATTGCCGATAAGACCAGTTCTGTAAATAAAGACAAACCCAGCTTTTTTAGGTGGAAGTAATTTGATGCTTGAAGTGAGCAGGAAGCATATAGCCTCACAGTGTATTTGCATTAGTGTAAGCCTCCCCAGTAGCATAAATTGCAGCACCACAGAACAATATTTACTCTCTGAAATCAGAAACATATCTATATGCTAAGGCAGAGCCATGACTTTTAGGTAACCATTTGGTTGCTATTGAATCTATCTTCTGCTGCAAAATTTCACTAAGGAATTTGGAGACTTTCTAGCTAAAAGAAATACTCTTTCTTTTTAAAAGTGGAACTAACACTCATCTGTCTCCCTGAGTTTGGAATAGGCCACCAAGGAAGCAGTAAGACAAAAATTGCAAGGTGCCACAACTACACTGCAAGCATGACAATGCTTCACGTTCCTCTCAAAGTCTTGAACCCACAAATCTTTACACAACAAGCACAGCTATTTACGGAGAAAAATTATGTTTCTTCCTCTCAGTTTCAGAGAAAGCTTTAAAAGTGCTGTCACAAAAAGCTAAAGAACTGGAAGGCAAATGAAAACATGATTAATCACATCGGTTTTTGAAGGCATGTCGTATGCTGACTCCGGAGTGTTAATCCTCGAAGCTGAGTCCGATCTTATGGCTTTCAACATGCTCATGTATGGAACTGCTGATGGGTCCAGCAGAACCAGGTTCCTCAGGCTGCCCAGCCTGGCACTGCCTGCCCAGCCCTGCAGTGGGAAGAGCCTGGCTGCCCCGCTGCTGGGACCTTCCGCCTCCCCACGGCAGCTTTACCAGGGCACTTGGGCATGGACTGCACATGGGAGAGAAAAAAAAGGGGTGGGGGCGGCACAGGATTTTCAGCTGTGGCACGTGAAATTGAAAGTGCAGGGAAATGGCATAAATGGACACTGAGACATGGATGAGACAGAGGACAAGCAACGCTTTATATTATTAACACATCTGGTTAATTCAATGGATCTGCTGTTTGTGTTTGTTGTTTGTTTTGTTTTGTTTTTTTCCGTAATGGGAAATAAGCTGCCACAAGATTTTTAATTTTGTGCATCAGAGCCCTGGTTGCCATCCAGAAGATCAGACCTTGATAACAGGGTCTTGCCTCACATCCAAGATGACAACGCACAAGGGCTCGTGTTAGCGACATTTCTTCTGGGTAACATACAAGACATCCAGATGAGATGAGAGAGACAGAGGCTTCACACCTTTTGCTGGAGAGCTGTTACCACTGCTGTGCTACCGCTGTGCCTGTGGGTTTATTGGCCCTCCCTCAGCCAGGACTCAGCATCACTGTTAGAGTCCAGCAGGATGCACTAGTGGAAACTGATAACCAAACATTCAATAAATAGGGAGGAGACCAATAGGTAAAGCCATCATGTGTGTCCCAATCAATCCAGAGGTGCAGCCTGGTAATCTTTTGGGCCGGGTGCTGAGAGTATTGGAACTCGGGCAAGCTGCAGTCACTTTGGCTTGGCTGTCAAAGTGTTAACTCATATTACTAACAGATTTTGAAACACTCCTCAAGCTTTGACCTACAGGGGCTACACCACCACCAGTGGCACGTCAGGCCAGCTAAACCTAGGCTGGATCTAGTCGTGCTTTGGGATTATGGTGGTCTCCCCTCTGCAGTGTGAACTGAGGAAAATAAAACACAGCCTCAGAGAAAGACATAAAAACCTCTTGGAGGCTTTGGAAAACAGGTATTTGCACTAGATGAAAGCAAAGACCTTTGAGCATCACGAAAAGTTGACATGGATGAAAGTTCAAAGTGATGGTGGAAGGAATAGATTGGGAAGAGGGCAAATAGAAAATAGGAAGTGGGCAGACAACAAAAAAAAAAAGAGAGGGAGAGGGTGAGGGAGAAGCATGCCACTAACAGGAAAATGTAGCTGGATCTGGAAAGCATCATCAGCGTACAACAACAAAGACAACCTCAATCATTCTCATTTACTTTAGCATTTTGTTTGCTGCTCCATCACAGTTGCTGTCTTGTTCCAAAACTTAACAGTTCCTATAAAAAACATGTTTAGGTAGACTGCCAGTGTCCAAGCTTTTTTTTTTTTTTTAACTAGAAAAGGTGAATTTGGGTCTAGACTGCCTGGAGACAAGGATTTCAGAGAACACTCCTTGTTCTCCCCTCATCCTTCCCTAACCCCAGCTATGCCCATCTGATGGGCTCTGCATCATGGCACCTGCCAAGAAGATGGTAATACGGCATGGTTTTGATCTTCTACCTTTCTGCTCAACCAGCCTTCCTGTATTTACCCTCTTATTCTGAGAGAGAGAGAAACAAAAGCAGAAGAGAAAACAAACATGAAGACCTCTGAAAACTGAATTGTTATCTGAGGAGTGACAGAAAGATCAACTTTGACTTTCACTGGCTGCTGCCCCCAGCCCAGGCCGTACCTGTCGGGGTCTAGAGCCTGGGCAGCACTACAGCACAGCTAACTCTCCAGCAGCCAGGCAGGTCTGCAGTGCTCCCCCTTAGCCCAAGCCCTCCTTTCCTAAGAAATCAAGTATAAAAAGTTTCTGCTATGCCTGAGCAAAGATCAGCCTCAGAATTCACACCATTAAATGATAAAGTGTAGGAAACTAAACTTTGTTCCCTGAGAGCCTGTTCTGCCCTGTCTCTCTGCTGTTCCCAAAAGGGCAAGTTCAAAAAAATTAGAAAAAATGGTGCAGTGTGTTCAGCTGCATTTCTCTGGTCTAGACGCTGCCCCAAAGTACTCAAGGAGACCTGAGTCCCTGGGTCAGCCTGCCTGACCCAGGGCATCCAGAGTGCTCCCATTGCAAGGGGGTCCTGGCACTCCAGAGAGGGAACTGCTGCTTTGGTGGGGGACCAGGAAAACTGGTGGCACACACCAGGCTCCCTCATTCATTGCTTCATCCCGGCCCTCAGAAGGAGCTTTTCCTTACTTTAGGACAACGTGACTTTGCAGGCAACAGAGTGTGGAGAGGGGATGTCCTTGGTCTGCCTGCGGTCTTTGGGCATGCAAAGGACTGAGATTAACCTGAATGACCCTGTGTTCCCAGGAGACGTGAGTCAGAGTGAGTCAGCTCCCATGCGACCGCCCTTTCCGCTCTCAGCTGCACGAGAAACGCTGTATTATTGATGGCAAGCTTAATGAGGTGGTGGAAACAGCGATGGATGGAGAACAACTGTACTCCACAGTGGTGCGCATGCAGGCTTTGGCACCCAGAAACACCCCATATCTTCTTCCCCACTGCCTGCAGAGATGATGTGTGTCCCACTGACCGAAGATTTCCAACCAGGCTTGCTCCTTCTGAGAGCTGCCTGTCCAAACAGAGATGTCTCTTCCTCATGCAAGAGGACTGGCTTTCCCTTTTCTCACCAGTAGGCTAACCAAGACCCCCCAAGGCAGGACCCCTATGGAGATCCACCATCAACCCTCTCCCCATCTGCAAGCAGCTTGTGCTTCCTCCCAGCCAAAGGGGAAAAAAATCACCATCAGATATTGACTCTGCTGCAGTTCATGGGAAGTGATGAACCCACAGGAAAGGATCAGGCCACAGAGGAGCACAGCAGGCTTGGCCCCAGAGCCACACGCACCACAGATGGTTGCTTGCAAGGGCGGGGTGAGTCCGGCCTGTGTTTTTATGGTTGTATTTCTGCCTGGTTTAGCACACATTAGGCTGTTTGAGTTGATTGCAATCAAATCACCCTGTTTTGACCTTTTTCAGTTGGAAAAAAAAAAGATAGCTAGGTCAGCATCTGCAAGACCGTAGAGTAAATTTGTGTGAAAACTTGGAGAAACTGTTGTTAACAACCCTGCTTGGGTTTTCCAGCCAGGCAAGCAGATTTTCCTTGTGGCAGCTGCCGCTGTGTACTGCAGACTCCTTTCCCTCGGAAAGGTGGTAGTTTAAATTGGAGTTAGACATACGGTACCTGCCAAGTTCAACATGCCTCTGAGACAAACGTGGCTCTGTCCGCGAGAGGCCCCGCATCGCCGAGGCTACTCAAAGGCCAGCTCAGCTATGGAAAACAGCAGGGAGAGGACTTGGCTGCGCGAAAATGCAACCGCTTCTTGTAATGTAGACATAAACTTTTCAAGGAAGGGTTGCTGGAAGGGCAGAGAGAAATGTGAAATACAGGCCTGACTATTTTTTTTTAAATTATTATTATTATTTTTGCAAGAGTTCATTCCCAGTTCCCCTGCGCTTCACACAGGCACTGCTCTGTGCGCTGGCTTCCCCTGCGCCAGGACTCAGCCTTGGGACTGGCAGGTTTCAGCCCTTTCCAGCAGTCACACCACACGCCCTAGGTTCAGAGCCTGCCTCACCACGTCCCTGTCCCCATTGAGCCATGTCCTCAGCAAGAGGGGATGGAGAACAACTGGGACCTGTATGGTCTCCAGGATCTCTGAACTGTCTCTCCTGGATGCTGCTGGAGAGAAATCAAAGCACCTCAGGCAACACTCCTGGCACAGGAGTTTGGGAGTGATCCTTCAGAGGTAAGTTTCAGCAGCATTGATTCCTCCCTTGATGTTTAAAGGGAAGAGGCAGAGCACCCCGACCTCCTCCAGCTGCTGGGTCAGGCGTCCTGGTGGAGAGCATCAGTGGATGCAGGACCCACAGCAATGCACAAGAAGGAGCAGCTTGCTCCCTCTTCCCATTCGTATTCCCATATGTCAGGTGGGAGCAGCCACGGTTTGCCCTCCTCTTCTTCAAAGCTTTCACTAGCCCATGCTGAAGTGCCAAGCTCCTATACTCATAGAATCATAGAATCATAGATTAGTTTGGGTTGGACAGGACCTTCAAAGGCCATCTAGTCCAACCTCCCTGCAATGAGTAGGGACATCTTCAACTAGATCAGGTTGCTCAGTCTCTTTCAGCCTGGCCTTGAATGTTTACAGGGATGGCGCATCCACCACCTCTCTGGGCAACATGTTCCAGTACTACATCGCCCTCAATGCAAGGCTAGGATCTGTGATTAAAGTAACATAGCCAGTAACCTGGTCATTCATAAAACCATTCTGCCATCCTAATTATCTATCCCAATTAGCTAGCAGACCCCACCAGGAAGGGGTCTGCAAGCAAAAGAGATCCAAACCTCTCTAGGCAGAAACTCTTTAAAAGAGGCCCTACACAGCCACAATACATGGAGATCCCCAAAATGTGATGCCAGAAGAAAGAGCAGAAACCGTGGGAGATAGGCTACATGTCTTTTTGTCAGTCCTTCACATTTTAGGCATCCAGAAGCAGCAGGACAAGGTCTTGATTAACTGAAGTGAATCTAAAAGTTCCTTGTGCGGCAGTAAAAGATGAAGCTGAAAGAACAGCTTTTCCAGACTGGTATGTGAACCAGTCCCACATCATGGAGAGAAGGATGTGGTCAAAGGGGATGTGCTGCCAATGCTAAATCTGCTTCAAGGAGCAGTTTTAGGAACACAGTGATAGCTTTGCTCCATTCTTCTACATCCTTAGCACTCCTTCCCAGGATCATGTTACAAGCTCAGCCCTAAATCCTTCAATGTTTTCTGCATGAGCAGGTCACTACTCCTGGGCAAAACCCACTGGATCTCAATGGCCCTCCTGGGGCTGAACAGTGGACAGCTGTTGGCCAGAAAGGACAGAGATGCTGGGAAGAGAAAGGAAGGGGAAACAGGTATGGAAACATTTGGGCACACTGCTGCTGAAGGTGTGCCCATTCAGACAGCAGATGGGTACCAGCTATAGGGACTTAATGAAATGCAAAAGGGATGGCATTAACCTGCTAGGCAAGGACCTTTTGACAAAATGGTCTGTCCTTTGAAAAGTCTAATGCAAAAAACCTGAGACTTCCCGTGGAAATGCATCCATGTTTACAAAAGTTTCCTTAGGTCCTTGCCTGGACCTGATCTTGCCTGACTTGTCTTGCTTGTTCTCCTTCTCTGCATGGTTTCACCTGGAAAAGCTCCAGGGCAGCTCCACAGTTTGAGCATGGTGGATCTGTGTGTTGCATCCCAGCTGAGTGCCCCGGCTGTTGGGCAGGGGTTTTCTCCATTGTATGTCTCCTTCTCTGTCTTTCCCTGTCATCCGGCACCCAATCAATGGTCGAATTTTCCTAATTTTCTCTGCCCTTATGACTCACTCTCAGACTACTAGTAGACCCAGTTGAATTATTCACTGCAATCATTATCATTAAACCAGCCTATTTGCTGAGCCAGCCCTGATGGGTGAATATATTTGTCATTCCTAAGTATTTGCCAAAATAGCCCGGGTGAGCCATTTACCCCAGAGCCATTCGTAGTAGCTATTTGTTTTCCTCTCCATTAAAACTCATCTCTTTTGTAATGGCCAGTGCAAGCCCTGTGCAGGACTGAAACTCCACTCAGGTGCTGTTTCAAGCACCTTGGTGCAGGGCTCATTCCCCTGACCCATTTCTGCTTTAGCAGCCTATCTGTGCTGCCAGGATGGCACAACACAGCTTGGCAGAGTGCAGCACTGGCTCCCAGAGACGGAGCTGTAACTCCTCAAACTAATGCTTTTCCCCTCTATAACTATTACTATATATATTTTTTTTCAATTGTTCTCTCAGGTCATAGCTTTTCCTGGATATGGATGCCAGAGTTATGTGGATTTTCTGTTTGCTTCTTCAAAAGTGCACATGCATATGGGTGGAGAAAAAGTCCTAAATGCCAAAGATTATATTTCTCCAAGTGTTATTGTAGGCTCTATGGTTACGGTCAGAGAGAGCAAAGGAAATGCAAATGCTGAAGTGGCTGCAGGAGCTAGAACTGAGCCTCCGTGCATAAAACTGGCATGTATTTAACAAGAGCAGCTTTAGGCTAGGTGATGTGTGTGAAAATATGACTCGTGCACAGTGTTGACGCCTAATCTATTGGGGGAGTCATTTCTGGTGACAGCTGCCTGAAAACAACACGTTGTGTTTCTTGCTGATTTCCTAAACCCTGGTAAGGATGTGCAACATTCTCAGTTGCACAGAGCCCTTTATAGTCACCATGTAGCTTATATTTCCTAACAATGCAATATGTGTTTAATATAAATAAAGCTATTAACTCTGCACGCGTACTGTAATTTGATGGATTCACCCTCTACTAAATATGGGGTAATGCGACAAAAAAATCCCTATTAGTGATACATTTGTTGTAAATCCTGACAAGTTAAAAAACGTCCTCAGCTAGACAGTCAACTTTTGATAAAAAATAACATTTAACCTACAAAGTGGCAAAGCTAAGCCCTGAAAAGGCAAATAAAATTCAGCTTTTGAGGTGAGTGGTGTTTGAAAGGAGGCCTGGATTAGCCAGACAGCAATAACTTCGTTCCTTCAGGCTCCATGACCATGAAGATCCCACTGTGTGGTGGCTGTTACACATATGGCAGAAGAGACAAACTGCTTGAAACCTTTTCCAAATTTAAGCCCACAGAAGTCAAAGCTGATTACGCCAGATGTGCATTTGGCCCACAAACTGCTGAAAAGCGGATGATCAGTTATCTTCTTTGCTTGCAAGACAGAGGCTCCAGCCTCGGACGTGGCCAGAGCATGCGGTCAGTGTGAGGACCACATTCTGGAGGGATGCAGGAGGTCAGCACTAAAGCCATCCCTCCCCGGCATGCATGCTCACGTCCCCTCCCAGTATCTTTTCCCCTTTCTGTCCATAGCTTCATAATAGGATAACTTTGCCTGGCTGGAGAGGACTCTGCTTTCAGTGTGCCTCCCTCAGGGCCACAGAGCAAATAATAAAAACACAGTGTGTCAAGACATCAGATTTCAGAGTTCTGCCCGTAAATTTTTAGCCTCTGATAATGAGTTTTTGCAAACAGGTGATAAAATGCAATTGCTCCCTCCATTTTAAATGAGAGCGGTGTACGATAATCACCCCCTAGAAGAAGAAATATATTGTTTCACAGCTCAATATATTCATAGTTTTAGACCTACATGTTGCATTAAATGAGTTGCTATCAATCAGTTTGGAAATGTTTTAGGTCTGTGAAGCGTGCCATGTTTTAGAGAACCAAAGGATGTACTGCAGAGCCCTTCATCATGAGGACAGGGACACTGCTCTGGGAAATGGTTGTTTCCAAAGATAAAGCCTCATGGATCAAAACTCAACCTGAGAAATAACAGTAAAATTATACTGATGCTCTGAAATGGCCCTGGACCAGCTCTCAGAAACACACCATTAACAAAGGCATTGCAGGAAGTCTCCACTCGCTGCCCTGCATGGTGGCTCCCTGCTTTCCTCCCTCTCTTCCTGTGCATGGGCAGGAACCCCGTTGACGCAAGCAGTAATTTTGCCCAAGCAGAAAGGCAAATTTCTATCACATGGAGACTTTCATCACTGAAGGGAGAACTTTACCACAAGACTTATTTTTTTGAATAAATGAGCCAGTCTTGAAATTTATAGTTGTTAAACTTCAGTGGCTACTTCTCACATTTGCCTCAAATTTGCACAGAAACTATAACAGTCTTGTGCAACTGATCTCCACAGAGCTTTACTGGATGTTAATGCAAGCTGGCAATATACCTCTGAGTGGAATCAAATCCTTTCTTGACTAGATCCTGCAGCAGAGACTACTCCAGGAGCCAGGTGAGCATACCAATGTGGTGGGAGGTATAGCATAAATACCATCATCTTTCCCCATCCTTCCTTGTAATCAGATCTCAAGGATCCATCTTGGAACTCCTCACAAGTTCAAAATTTGTCTTTGCAGGGAAATTATGACAAAATAAATCAAGTGTTGAATGCAAAACCATTGTAGAAAAGCTGCCTTCATACATGTTCTTCTTCCAGAGCAGAAGTGTTCAGAGAGGTACCACTGTCGAACAATGTTGGTGTTCATGGACCAGATCTTGACAGGCATTCACAGGACAAGAGTAGTGTTACACTCCTGCTGACACCCTGGTTGAAGTATGCTGAGGAGGTACTGCTAGAAGAAAAGAGAAAAAGGAATATGACATCACCTTTTCTAGGCATGGCTTTGTAAATTTAAGTCAAAGAAAGCTCCTTGAGCCTCATAGACTGAGACCAGTAATGCAAAGCAAATTACTCAGCCTTGAATGAACAGAGGGCAAGCAGAGAAGACTGGCAATGACACAAATTTCCTACACTCCACTGCTATTGCATGTCAACTCCCACTTAAAATACATGATTCTGAAGTAAGACATCCCAAAAATACATGGGAATTATGCAGCTGCAGCTCCAAGGTCCCTGCACCCATTGCGCCTCTCACCGCTGTAGTTTGACAAACCCCCTCACCACCCACCTCATGCCCATGGGTCCTCTCAGTAGCACGCAGCGGAGCTGGGGATGAGGATGAGGAGGGACACGGGAAGGGGCCAGCAGCTGCAGGGAGAAACAGATGGCCTCAGGCTTCCCGTGGCAGCTGCAGTTGCGTCGGTTTAGAAATCGCTGCAAAGTGCCAATTTTCATTACGCAAAGCACTGAATACTTGTCTGGTGGTAACCACATTTCATCACAAGCTAGACAAACTGGATCCTGAATGGCAACCTGGAGATTAAACGAAACTCTATTAGCCTGGGTCTATTTTTGAATCAGGTTTTAACCGCTCTCTCATTTTTACACCTGAGCAATTTTCATGCAGACTCCCTGCTTAACGCTGCAAACACATAGGAAGCTGAGCCCAGAAGATCAACACAGGACAAAGTTACAGGACTCAAAGAAGACAGACGATGTGTGGATTTGTATCCGCATCCTGGATTTCTGCAGCAATCCTGCCTGGGGACCGGACGGTGACTTAATTTAAGGGTAAGGTCAGATGGCTACGCTGTCAGAAATTGCCGTTCTTTCAGCCAAGATACGGTACCAGTGCTTGCTGGTCACCTTGCATAAAGAATTACATGAAAGGAGTTATTCTCACAGGAACAAAACTCACCTTGCTGCCCGCTGCCTCTGCACACTTCCAAGCAGTGATCTGCAACCAACTGCAGGAAAAGGAGGGGCGGGTGAAGGAAGGGAATTGAATGCTTAAACACTTGGCTGCATATTATGAAGTGTTTTACATGTAAAATAGGTAAAAGAACAACATGAGGAGGAAAGAATATGGTACAGCAGGATCATGATTACTGGTATTGGTCTAACATGCATTCATAGTAAGGTCAGAGCACACAGGAAAAACCTCATCTTAAGAAAAAAAAAAAGGCTCACATCAGATTCTTGTGTATCCAAGAGTTTTAAGTCTAGTAAAGAATTATGATCAACTTGAATGACAGCATTTGGAGCACTAGGAGGGCTCAGTGAAGCAAATCATGCTGAACTAAAATTAGCGGCGTCTAAAATTCAGCCATCTACTTGGCATCCACACACGATGCTTCCCTGGTCCCAGACCCATCACATCACTCAGCTTTCCCAGTGCTGTCAGCTCTTTGCTTTCAAAAGCATTGCTGAGTGAATTGCTGCTGTTCACATGCAGCCTGCACCTGCTTGGAGGCAGCAAGCCCAATTGGTAGACACATTTTGGGCTTTTTTTTTTTCCCCAATATTTCCTCCAATGTCTATTTGCTGATTGTTTTCCAGGGAGCTGGAATTCAAGATGTGAAGTGGGGACTGTCTGTCAGTGAAAAGATGGAAAGAGACCACAGATAACAGGACGAGGTCATAGGTCTGGAAATACTCTGGAATCCTACATGGCTCAAAATGTGCATGAATCACGTCCTGAGAAAAGCAAGGAGGGGTTTACCATGGCCTGCAAGCTATAGGGAAGTAAGAGATGAGTTAGGGTCTGCTTCTAGGGAACTTAGCACAGAGAATGAGTGTGGAAATAAAGTTTTGTTGCTCTGCCCTACATCCTGTGTGTTTGCTGCATCTGTGCACAGAGTACGGCTGGACTTGCTCACCCTTTTCAGCTCCAGGCTCACTATTCCCATTTGCTGCCTACAGTCCCAGAGGCACATGGGCCAAGCCCTGAACCGTGCTTAAGCACTCACTGCCCTTGCCCAGGCTTGTGCTCTTGGCTCACAGGGTCTGGGGAGACTGGTGTGACTGTGCTACAAACTGGTTCATCAACAGTAATCCCCAAACCAGCTCCAGTTGGAAACTTTGAGCCCAAACCATGGCTTATCTAAGAGCCGTCAGCATGGATGGAAAGTACTAAAGCAAAGGGATCCAGTGTTTGTCACCTCCCAGAGCCCAAGTGCCTTGTGCTGAGTAACTTCTCCTAAGGAGCATGAAAAGGACAACATAGAGCTTCAGGACAGATTAACAATCTATCTTACTACACAGCATTCATTTCCATCTGTAGAAAACCCCTCAGAAATACTGGGAAATGCTGAATGTGGGGGGTTTTGCTTGAAGAAGCAGTAAGGTGGGAAACTTTGCAGGTGATGCACAGCGCACTGGTAACATCTAGAGAGTAAGAAAACTTCACAACAGCTTGCCAAAAGGATGGATGAGCAGCACAGTGACAGTCAAAATGCCAGGCCAGCAAGCACGTGTTGGAGCAACCTATGCAAAAGGAAAACCAGAAAAACTGCATCACTTCAAGAAGACACGGTAGCCAGCAGTATATCAAGGATAAAGCAGAGAGAACCCAAAGAGGGCAGAGAAAGAGGAGAGACTGAAATTTATACACATTACAACAGAAGAGACAAAAACAAGCTGGGGAAAAAATAAGGGTAAAGAACATAAATTAATGGTATTTAAAAGTCATATTGAATGTCTTCTCATATCACAATGCAAACATCAGCCAAAGAATCTGTCAGGGAGCAGAACAGAGACAAGAAAACACACACGTACCATGAAGCTCACGGCTATCAAGGCCACAGATCTCTCATGACTCATATCATGAAATCTTCATATGCACAGATAATACCAAGAGAGTTTCAGGAGCAATAAAAAGCCACATGCCCCACGATTACACCAGTGTTAATAATGGACACAAGAAGACTTACTTCTTGTAGAAAACTCCATAACTCTATTCCATGAGTATTTCACATGAGATACAACACTAGACTGGAGAGGTCACTGGACTTACCTAATACAGTAATTTCTATGCTACTATTTTTTTTCTGATAGCCTCAATCTTCTGATGTCTTACAGTGGAGTTTCTTCTCACCTGTACCCCCTTTCTGCACAGACACGTTATCTGCATCCTTGTGATGCATCATTTTCAGAGGCTTGCCCAAGTACAGCATTTGAAAAAAGAGCTGCAGTCAGGAGGATGAAACTGGGTGCTAATGGAGCCTGCTGTGGACTACCCAGAGGAAAAAGGTGCAACTTACAGACAAGGAGCAGTGGAAGCCACAAGATGAGAGAGAAGAGAGTAAGGAAAGGACAAGGCCCAGGTGTCGGTCCTACCTGGTACAATAGCCAGCTGAGTGCTTCATTTACTCCATCTCCACATCCTCCCAGGCTCAATTTTAGGCTCTGCAAACACCTTTCCCTAACACCATTTATCATTGAATGCAGAGGAGTTTGTCTGTCTGCTGAGCTCTTCTGAAGTGGCTTCCCTCTCCTCCTGCACCAGCCCTACCACCTTATTTTATGCATCTTCCCATCTCCTCGAGGAGATCACCATCAGCACTGACCTTTCCCACTCACGTTCTCCCAGCTGGACAAAGGCCCTTATCAGCTGTGAGAACAGGTCTCCATGGCTACTCCGATGCTCAGCCATGCCAAGCCAGTGTTGACTTCCATGAAAACTTCCTGCCCCAATTGCCATCTTACCTCTCCACAGAATATGAAACATGGACACATTTCATCAGGACCACCAAATTATAAATTTTATGGTGCACAAGCAGCAAGTAGGTTCCCCAGGAGCTGATAAACCAACCCTATTACTGTAAGGTAAAGCAGGAAGAAGAGAAAGGTTTTGCTTGGAGCACATAAAGGTTGGGTAAGAAACAGACATAAAAAGCAGTTTGAGGCAGGATCATTCAAGCTGTTACTCCTGTATTTAGGCTGCCTAACATTTTGCATGATAAACAATTTGTGGGGGTTTCTTGAAATGCTTGGAGATTATTATTATTATTTGCAGGAGATCTCAAATGCAGCAGGTTGAGCCCTCAGGCTAAAGCCTTGCCTTTTCCTAGACTTGTGAATTGCTATCCCAATTTTGTTAAAGTAGATAAGCCATTAAAAATGAATAACTGTTCTGCTCCTCCTCATTCCCTTCCCCACTACTTTTCCCCCTCCCCATTTGAGTATGCCTTAGAAATCTTGTGGCATGGAGCCAAAATACCCCACAGCAAACTAGTGTCACTTCTAGCGGCGCTGGGCTCATGTGCTGCTTGACCATCAGTGCCACATATTGCATTGGGGACTCGGGGGACCAAGGGCAGAGGAAAACAAAAGCAAAGGATAGAGGCGGAGGAACAAGGGCTTTGTTACAACAGCCCTTCTCAGACCTGGCTTGAAGGGCTGTTGTTTGCCATTGGGCAATTGCATGCAAAAAACTTGCCCTGCAGGAATGTCAAGAAGGGTATGAAGTCAGACACTTGGGACTTGGGAAATACCAGCTTTCCCAGAACACTTTTTCTTCCACATATACCTCTGCTGTATTTTTCCACAGGACTTCTGCCTGATTTTCAGCCCAAGATGGAGGCAAAGGGGTATAGATTGAAGACATGAACAGTCACTTAGAGCATTTCCTGACTTACAACTGACGGACTTCATAATTTTGGGAGCTGCCTTTTATGGTTTGCGTGTGTCCGTATAACATGTGCACACACACAAACGCACACAAGGTAGACTTTCAGCCACCACCAGTGTGCAGAGCACTGCTGGGAGCAGGGAAGCCACGCAGGTTGTGCAAGCTGAAGCACAAGCTTGTGGAGCAGAAAGATAACACATGTCCTGCACAGAGCAGCGCTACACCCATCAGCTGAGTCACAGGGGTTAGGGACCCAGGCAACTATTTCAACTGTTTTGCACTGGTGTGGTTTCTGGGAGGCCTGGGAAAGGCAGCACAGTTACATTGGACGTGAGAAGGCAGATGGACTTCCTTCTGCCATCTTCCTAAGCCTTTCCAAATGAGTGGTTTGAGCCAGTTATCTCTCCACCAATCAGCAGATATGTTCTCTCAGTCAATGCACTGATTTAGCAGGTAACAAGGAAACAACCTTCCCTTTGTGCTCTGCATGCTTAAAGAGAGGGCAGCATTGGCCAGAAACATTACCTGACAGGACTGGACTCTCGTCAATGCATCAGCCTCTGGCAGATTGCAGCGTCCCAGGTTTATTTGAAGTTACAGATATTTTTCCTGCTTTGAGGGAAGGACTGCCAACAGTTTCTTGCAAATGTCCTCTCTGGTAGAAACAAGCCACCCAAGTCCCATGGCAGTGTTAGTCTCCTGCCTGAATAAGCATAAATCCTGTAATCAGGAGAAGGTTTTGCAAAGACCCTTGGTGGCTTTCACTACCTAGAGACAGGAGGCAGATAAGCTGTGTATTCAAGTTTTGTATAGACCATTTTCAGCTTTTTCTCTCTGGGCCACATAGATCTTTGCCTGCGGCACTGCTGCTTAAAAAAAGCCAAACCAAAACAAAATAAACTCTAAGCTGCTCGACAGATTTGTTGGCAAGATATGGATCTTACAATTAATTCTGTCTGAGTAGTTGTTAGCCGTGATTATGTACATGCATGTTTTTATTTACGGAAGACTGGCACACCCATGTCTGGCTCACTTAATAGCCTTTGTTCCACAGACCTGGCAAGGATTTCTGAAAACAGAATCCCACGTTGAAACCTATTATTCCATTTGCAAATAATGAAGTTTAATTTTGCTTTTGGTAGGTATCATCCAGAGGAGTAAATCTTGTCTGAGTGTTCACAGCTCATGAACACAAGAGAGGTGTGAACACAGATAAAGCAGGCATATTTTGAAGTCAGAGAAAATACTCACAGAAATGTACTGCATTCTTCCAGTTTGGTAACCAGAGAGTGTGCTGGGCTGCTCTGTTTGCTCTGGAATGGAGTGACTCCCATCTGTGCAAGAGTTAGACAGAGGCTCATAGAACTGACCAAGTTATTTGCCACAAATTATTTTTGAGATTTCAGCCTTTACAGTTTGTTTGCAAGCAAGGCTCTTTTTTTAAACAAACCTCTTCTATATTCATAACTATTTGGCAAACACTGCAGGTAAACACATTTCAGCCTCCCGATTGTTTGCAAGCTGTGTCCATTTGCTATTATTAGTTCTGTAGCAGGGTGGTGGACTCCAAGTTCCTGCATAAGAAGGAAGAGTTCCCCCTGGGCTAGGCAGAATTAGGCAGCCCAGTCTTAATCTGCAATGCCCTGGTGGAAAGCACATCCCGACTGGACAAACGTACTTATCCATCAACTCCTCCACTGTAAGACTTCCATTTAACAGGTCTGCTGTAAATTCCAAGACACCCAGGAGCAACTGGTGCTGTTGTTGTGATAGGTACTTATGATATTTTTGGCTGGTGAACCATTTATCTGCTGGAAATTTTTAAAAAAAAAGAAAAAGAAAAGCCAGTTTCAGGGTGGCCAAAGCTATTTGTAAATTCAGGCAGCTCCACTCTGCATGACGTATTTGAACATTTAGCAAGCCAGAGACAGGCAGACTGAGGCCAGACTGTTCCAGCTGCTGCTGATTGAGGTGAAGAGGTTACCACTCCCAAGCACACTTCACTGTCCCAGCCTTTCCCCACACTAACGGTAGTTATCACATTCACTCTTTTACCTAGTTTAAACAGATTGTCTGATTACTTCCAAACTCAAATCTGTAAACTCTCAAGCTCAATAATAATAATAATAACCTAAGAACTTACTACTATTAAAAATATTTTTTAAATTTTCCCACACCTTTGATGATTATGCAATCGATAGAACATTACACAGATATGGTAAAGTCACACAGCAGTAGGAACTGATGACAAGGATGTGGGAAGAAAGTTATGACAACCAGCTGGGGATGGAGAGGAGAGAAAAAGCAATCTGGACCAACAGCTGGAACAGGTCATCATGGTGAACAGCTGGAACAGGGATTCAAAGGGAGAGAAGACAAATTCATGGAAGAGAAACACCTTGGGTGTTACTAATACGCAGAAACTGCTTTTGACTCAGAAACTCCCTGTAGATAGTTGAAGGCTGGGAGCACACTCAGGAAATGCATGCTTAAAGTCTGCTCCAGGCATCCACATCTGGCCACTGCTGGAAGCAGGACACAGCACTTGGCGGATCCTTGGTCTGGCACTAGAGAGATACTTGACACCTGGCTAGACAGATGTGGTGGGCAGCCCACAAGCCTGACGAGTTCAAATCTCTGCTTCAGTTCCAGCTGAGAATGTCTGGTGAAGAGACCAATCTTTTGGGTAGTAAGGGTGCAGGGCTAGACTGTGGGAAGAAGAAGAGGAAGACGGTAATGGGCCTTGAGCGCTATCTGCTAAAAATACACCTGTTATATAGTCAAGCAGTGCTTTTTTTAAGGGTCCTTAAAGACCATGAAGCAAGGCCAGATCACTGTGAGAACAAGTGATGACAATGTATGAGGAATATAAGCTGATGGCATGTGCCTATCATCAAGTATTGTTTACTAATACACTCTTCCAATGAAGCACTTTTCTAGTCCTTAGAACCTCTCCTAACAGTTTTACAAAAGTAATATCACCTCCACTTTTTACGGTCAAAAAGACTCTTTTTTTTTCTTTTTTTTTTTTAAGGGCTGTTGCAGCAAATGGGATAAGTGTCAGCATCTAGATTTGATCTGCATCATTAATACTGACTTCTAAAGAAGGCAGTTCACACAGGATGGGTGACAGGATCAAATATGTTGTTTAAGTGGGCAAAAGAAGAATAACCATCCATCTTTCTTGCATCCTGAAGCTCTCCAGAGCGTGTAAACGACAACACTTTCATGTCACTAGATCAGCCAGTTGGAACAGTCCTGGGACAATTTCTTTCAGCAGTTAGTATGGCTCATACACAATCTCCCTGCAGGGGAATCACAAGGGTTTTTTTCTAGACGTGCTAAGAGAACTAAAGGATCACCTCTCAGAAATACTGCAGTGACCTGGGTAGTTTTACTTACACAATTGTCTCCTGATGGGCAGATTTAGGCTAGTGAAATGTGTGTTGTGGGCCACACATCGTAAGTCAACAAAATATGTTCTCCTATGGCATGGTGAAATAGATTTTCCAGAGTATCAGGAGTATGTTGACTCCTTGATGTCACATTTAACTTTTGTCTGGTACTGGCAAACCTTTAAATGTAATTAGCACAGATGTGAAAGCATAAAGGAGAGGTAAAAAGTTTGGTAGAAACCTCAAGTTAATCTCAGTATGTGTAAAATTCATATAGAGATTTCATTTTTGAAAGACATTCAGGACTTGCACAAATGAACTCCGAAGAATCTGCAACTTGGACTGAACAACTGGTAGCCAAGTACCACATTGAGACATAAATTGGACAAAAGCCATGCCTCAGGCAATGGTCCTGGGAGCAGATTGCCAAGTCAGCCTCACGTCCAGCCTTTCCCAAGTACCTGAGTTCACCGACAATTGCGAAGTTGCTGCCCAAAGCCATTAGGAATGACTGTCTTAATGGAGAGAGCTGCAAGCCCCACAGTTTGTGTTGTGATTTCTATAGGACAACTGCATGTGTCATAGAATCCCAAAATCATAGAATAGTTTGTGTTGGAAGGGACCTTCAAAGGTCACCTAGTCCAACTCCTGTGCAATGAGCAGGGACATGTTCAACTAGAACAGGTTGCTCAGAGCCCTGTCCAGCTTGGCCTTGAACGTTTACAGGGATGGTGCATCTACCACCTCTCTGGGCAGCCTGTGCCAGTATTTCACCACTCTCATTGTAAAAAAATTTCTTCCTCATGTCTCAACCCAAGATAGGACTGGCCTTCTGGGCTCCCATGTCAATTGCTGCAGGCCCTTCCTAAGATTCTTTGCCCAGGAATTGTACCCACAGGTGGATAAATAAGGATGGGCATAGCAAAGGAGGTGTGTGCCTAGCACCAGTCCAGAAAACTCCCTGCACTGCAGACGTAAGATTTTCCCTCACGTGGCATGCTGAGGGTTTGAAAACTTCCACTCTCTAGATCTGATTTTTCTTCACTAAAGTGTCCAAAGCAAGGCATAATACTGACCCTTTCTCCCTCTAGAGTATGATGGTGTGGAAGCCCAGGGGCAAAGAGCCTACACTCTCTTGCTTGCTTCAGGGAATGGGCAAAACTATGCTCTTCATTCATAGGAGGACCAGCCCAGCTGGTGGCAAGATCCCTTCAGGCAGATGCTGTGAGAAAGCTCCTTCTGCAACAGTATTAATGGTGAGCCTTGCATATGGGGATCCCACCTCTTTTGCTGTGTGTCAGCTCCTGTGCCTTATTCAGTAAGAATTCATTAATCTATAGGGTAGCTTTTCCAGTCAGAAACCCTAACAGCTAGAGATAAATTAAGCCAAAACTGGAGCTGGACCAAGAACATTTCAGTAATCCAGGCAGCCTAAGCAAGATACCCCAAGACAGGAAATCTCGGCGAGAGCCTAGAAAGAAATTATAAAAGAAAAGAAGTCCAGGCACCACAGTCATATGCTGGTGGGATGGCCCAGCAGAAATGATAAGACGTTAGAGGCCATAAAGCCCACTGCCAATACAGCTGCTATAAGCACAAATCAAAGCATAAGGCAACTTCAGCTGCAACCAGAACTTCTTCTAGAATCCTTCAAGATCTAAAGTTTATTTTTGTGGCTCTGTCCTACAGCATCTTCTGCTGTTGCCTTTCCTTGAGTACCTGTGAGAGGAAAGCTAATGAATCCTGTGCATAAAAGTGCATAGCTCAGGTTGAGCTGCAGCCTGTCAGAGGTATTTTCCTCTTACCACAGAATATGCTAGCACCATACCTGTCCTCAAAGGAAAAAAGTACAGGAAAAAAGGTACACTGCCATGGTCTACAGGCACCCTTGCAGCAGTGTTTCTCAAAGCCTAAAACCACGTTACGGGTGCCTGACCAGGGTGGCAGGGACTTTCACCAGGTAGCCATGCTGGGATTTTATGGGTCATTTCTCAGCTCTGCTTTTCCTCTTGTGCAATAATGACATCTCTGAGGTCAGAAGCTTCATTATTACCGTGTACTTCCACTGATATGACCGCCCTGCATCTCATTTCCAGGTTATTTCCACACCAAGCAGGGCACTTTGCTGAGGACAAGGCCTGGCCAAGACACTTTCATCTCCCCCAAAGGCACTGCTGGCTAACAGCGTGCAGCGCACTTCCCATCACAAATCCCCCAAAAAGTCAGAGCAGGGTTTCTCCTGCTCGCACGCAGCAACATGCTAGCCTAATGCAGTGGTGACACAGGGCAAGTAAATTTCTAGCACAAATGCCATTAGCTGTCCTCACTAGGGTCACTGCCTTGAGGGTCAGTGAGGCTCTGGGACATAAGAAGGTGGATAAGCAGAAGAAGCATGAGAAATCTCAGCGGAGACAAAGGGGGCTTGTATCAGAAGTAAGTGGGAGAGGACAAGGACTGCCAGGCTTTTAAGAGGAATTGGAACTTAATGAAATGATTGAACAAAGAAATTGAAAACCTCCTTTGCCTCCTGCAAGGGTCAAATGGATCTGCATAATACTTGGCTCAGCTGCACTAGTTGTTATTTAATTTTAAATAACTTAGAAGCTTTCAGTGGACTTCATAATTCTATTGACATTTATGATTTGAGATGCTTAATCTTGAAAACACAAACACAATGCTGATCTGTCTCTCACCCAAGAGAACAGCTCTTTAATGCAGCAGATCTAGTCCCTGCTTGCTGTGGGCCAGCTTTTACCTACTTCCATTGCTGATACCGGACAGGGACCTTGCACCTTGCAGAGCTGAATTATTAAATCCTGAAGAACGTGATGCCTTTAAAATTGGCTTGTTTCATACTTATCTTGCGAGGCTGTGACTCTGGTCTTGCTCCTGGAGAAAGCCCCTGCTCTTCCCACGCCAAGCTCAGGCTGCGATTCTTCCTCCCATAATCCTGGCTGGAATGAGTGGAGCCATGGCCACATCATCAATAGATCAACAGCAAAGGCTGTGCAGCTTGTTCATGTTAGACCCTTGACTGCATGGGGGAACCAAGGGCTCAACATCCCAGGCTCATTCCTGGGTACCCCAGAGAATCTGCAAAGCTACAGTTGACCCTGCATGTGTTGGGGTGTGTGCACATTATATCGTACAACAGAAAATGGCTGGGCGCTTTTGGGTCCTTCTAACTCCCCTTGCAAAGGATGCCACAGAAACCCATGTGAGAAATGTTGGTAGATTAAGTCTCTTATTAGGATCAATATCCAACTCATATATTGCAAAGCTCAGATCTGTTCACATGTGAAGGCAGGTCTTGTCAGTAATCATTTGTATTAAAATTGAAGAATATATGTGGCAAGCCTGAAATTAATTAGGGTCTGATTCTGCTCTCATTAATGAGCATGCAATTCTCATTGACTAAACAAGATGTTTTACCCTTAGAACAGACTTTGGTCGTTAATTTTCACACCATGAAATTAGTGCCAACATTTCGAAGGCATTACAGTAGCTGAAGGCTTGACCCTTGGTTTTTGCTACCAAATGCATTTTCAGGGTATGACCAATTTATAAAGCCTAACATTACACTCATTAGCTAGAGAATGAAGATAACTTCGAAGACCAGAAGTGCTATTATTATTTCCATATTTTTGCCAAACCAAATCTCCCATGCCGAAGTCAGGCGTGTCAAGTCTAAAGCATTACCTCCAACATTTTCTTTCCAAGCAGACCCTCCCCACGTGCCCCCATCGTTCTGCCTCCATCTGTAGTTTCAAGACTGTTTTGTGAAGATGCAGTCAATGACATGGCAGTACTGCAGAGGTGGTAGAAAGCACCTCCAGACAGGACGACAAAGCAAGCTCTGGTTTGGTTTTCACAACCGTGTTAGGGACCAGTAACTTAACAGCTGAACTGAGTGTCAGCAGAGGTGGAAGTTGTGCCAGAGATGGGGCAGTGCATCAGTGATGCTCTGGGATGGCAGGCTTGAGGTGAGGAGGGTGGGGGGAACCAGGGAGCAATCAAAGATGACAGAAAAAAAGGGAGAGCTAGAAAAAACACACTCTCGACTGTCTCACACTCAGCCCCGTGTCTGGCTGGTGGCGTGTTACAATGTGAGCACGAGCATGGGAAAGCAGATGAATTGCAGGTTTGGACCAAGTGGAACACTCAAGAGCCTCACACTTTGTGCAGGGAGACAAGTCTCCCTTTCACCAAAAATCCCCCCCACTGAGGTCCCACAGCCGCCCTGCGTGCCTGTAGAGCCAAAGGGACGTAGGCAGATGGGAGCTGGAAACAATCTATAGAACAGCAAAACCCACAGGAATTTTTCCATTGATTTTAGCAGTTTCTTTTATCAGACCCTGAGTGAAGCAGAACTTGCATGTTTGATACCAAATTCTGTTCAGGCTCCAGAGAGAAGGAGGGTTGGGTAGAAAAATGGGAAAGATAGGAGGTGAAGCTGCCTCTCATTTTATTCTCTTCTGTAAAGCTTCTGCTGTTTCACGAACTAGCGAGGGCAGAGGGAAGGGGAGACAAAAAGGGCCAAAGCACTATGCGAAGGAAGAATTTGCAGTGCTGAGATGCAGAAAGTCTGCCCTTTGCGAGACAGCGTTTCTGATCTGCAGGCACACAAAGCCTTCATAATTGCCAGAGTCATTATTCGCTGTAGATGGCAGAGAGACATGACAGGTACTGTAGGACACATAATAAGATGGAATGAGCAGTGATGTTAATCCAATACCATCAAAGATTGGGCTCATCACAGAATCCCATTTAGAGTCCACAACAGCAGCCCTGATATTGCTAAGGAATATGTTTCATCTAAGTGCAGGCATCACTCGGTGCAGGCTTCGGCCCATGGCTGTACGTTTGCTATCTCCTCCTCTGCTCCCAGATGCTGCAGCTACAATCTCTCCACCTTGGTTTAACCCAACCACATATCTAAGCCTGGCCGTCTGCATTTTATTCAACTACCTGAACTATCTCCCGTGATGAGGAGGCCAGCAACAACCTTAAATAGTGTATGTAAAAATTCACTTATCTTTCAGCCCAGCTTCCAAGGCTGTGTTGCTCTCATGCACTTAGAGGCTGTAAGCTGAGTTTCAGCTCTCAGACATTTTCTGTTTATCACAACTCCCAGATGCAGCATCAGTGAACACCCCAGCATACCTCCTCGCTTCCACAGCATGCCAGGTAAGGACAATGTGTCTAGACAGAAGGCAAAGCTGAAGCTAGGGATAATTTTTCCTCCAGCAGCCCCTTGACAGCTTTCAGCACAGGAATGACAGCCAGGGATTTATGGATAGGTTGTAGAGTCCAAGCAGACAGACACCTTACTCAGGTGCTTTTGTGGGCTTGGGAGACATAGGAGACAGCTGCCGAAACAGCACCGTGTGGGAGAACATGTTTAGTCAGAGCTTTGTGAAGCACATTCCTGAATGTTTATTGAATTCAAATTCAACTGCACAATTCATGAGCACTAAGATGGATACAAGTGTTCTTGCAGAGAGCCATATGCAAGAACTGAGGCTGAGCTGCAGTTGACTTAAGTGGAAATAGCACGCAATGTCTTGAGCACTCGGCCTGTTACTTATTTTTAGCACTTGAATTTTGCACTGTGGTCTCTGTGAACTTTACTACTTTGATAGTAACCAGAGTGCTCTTTGTGAACAAAACAAGAGAATAAAGCGACTACAAGTTTTAACTACCACTGTAGAGGAAGCTGCAAGACACAGCAAAAGGCACATGTGAGTTCATACCAAAGAACTTCAATAGCTGACTGCTTATTTAGAAGCTATAGCACCATGATCAAACAGCCCTGGCATCCGAAGATTCAGTAGCAGAGGACTGGTTTTGGTATACAAATACACTACAGCACTATAAAACCAAAATGGGACTTGTTTTGCTACATTTCTGGAATATAATGCCTTTTTCTCCACTTCTGAAAAAGCAGGGTGTCAAATTCCAATGACTGAAATCAGCCCCTCCTCTTAGTTTTGTGGCTTTTCTGTTTACTGGTTTTTCTCAAGGAAAACCTGTCCAATGAGGGCTCCACTCTGCCTTAAAAACTTTATTAACTTTTACAGGAGACACTAATATAGCCTGGATAACCAAGGACAGATGGTGTTCAGATACCAGCTCCCTTCTTCAGCTGCACACTGGACCTCAGCCTCCTTACCTATGATTAATGCATTCATGCTTTTGAAAACCTGCAGTACCTAGAATGCAAAGTGAATTTTCAGTAGATTTACAACAATATCCATTAAACACATTTTTAACACAACTAAAAATAAAGTGTGGGTCTCTGTGATACTTAGCACTTCTGTCAGTCCTCTGTTCAATGTTTCCATATGGTTAAAAATTAAACTCTTGTGTGTCCAGGCTGCATTTGAAGACATTAGCTTGTAACTAAGCCAACCTGGTAATGGTTTATAGAAATCTGTATAAAATTATATATATTACTGGCAGAGTCCACTCAACAGATCTGTCATTTCTACAGCTGCCTGATTGCTTGCACACAGACATTTGAAAAACTACCAGCTCTCTCTGCAACACTGGATGATAATGTGCCATGGCCTATGGTCAGAACAGTGGTGGCAACCAAAGGGCACTTGTGGCATATTAGCTCCACCTGCACCCAGTCTAAATTAGCTGCTTAGGTTTCCTCTAGGAGCAAGAGGGAGAATGTGACACTTCCAAGAGGTAGTTAATCCCTTCTGACTTACCTTAGGACAGGTCTCTCCAGAGGCGACTCACCTTATAGATCTGTACTAACTAGGGAGTTACTTAGGACAACTGAACTGAACACCTTTCTTTTACCTACCTCGAGTAAGACAAGGCATGCTTGAGATTGCCACCAATTTAACAGGAACTTTCAGGTAAATCAAAACAGCTTTAAGCCAGGCCTACCCTCCTTCACGTTGCTATCCATGGCTGCTGAATTTACTGTCTGAAGCAAGCATTCCAGGCTGCCAGAAATAACTGGCTATGCAGGTGAAATAAAGATGTGCAGCTCATTGCATTAACTTGAGGGTTAGGAGATCCCTAAAGCATTGCTCTGTTTGTGCTTAGAAACACATTACACCCCTTTCAAATGTTGCCCAGCCTCTAGACCAGTGAGATCCCCCCTCTGCTGGCTGCAACTCGTAGAGAGGCTACCATACCAGAAGGCACGTGAGCTTTTACTGCTCCAGATCAATTTTTTTTGCTTACAGATTTAAATTTCCTTTGCAGGGCAAAGTTAGGATTGTTTGGCAGATGTAACTGGTACTTTATTTCAGTAACATACAAAGATTTCTTTCAAATGTCCCCCCCACATACTTTTTATCCTTGAATTTCTGAAATAAACACTCCACCTTAAAGGACTTTGCCTTTGAATTAGCTGAGGGCAGAGGAACTCATTATTCAGTGATAGAGGCACCATTGCCTGTGCAATTAGAAGTTGTCTTCAGTCTGTTAGATCATCAGAACAACAATATTCTGCATGATTTCAGATAAAAGCCTGTGATGTGCTCTAATTTTCAGGAAATTAGTTAACTTTATTAGAAATATTTCCTGAGGTCAGTACTCAAGACTTACAGGATGGCTTGCATTGCCAAGACCAATGTGTGCATTTAAATCTGTAAGCAGGTTTAGAATTCCTCTTCCAAACAGTAAAATCTTGCTGCCTGACTCCTACCATGCCAGTAAATCCTATGTGTGTCTCAGAGCTCATGTCACCCTGTAGAAGGTGGGAACGATCAGTAGCTGTAAATATAGATTCAGAGGCCTCAGCCACGTACTCATGTAGCTCTGTTCACTCTCAGGGAAGAGGGAAGTATAAACAAAGGATCCCTTATGTTTCTTCAGACTCACACGAAGAGTCCAGTGCAGCATGTTCCAAGGGCATCCATCAAGAAAGAGCTTCTCTGCCATCCTCATTAAGGGCTGCCCGTGAACTCTGGAGTCAGTAGGAGATAGTCCTTTGTGTTTTGGATGCACAGGGAGAATCAACATTATTACTTGGCAGTCATCAAAATCTGTCCATGGTTTCTGAAAGTCACAGATAAACACAGAGTCCTAATGGATAAAGTTGTCTTAGTCCTCCTTCCTTCTGGCCCTAGCAGCTGCTAAAATGCTCAAGAAAATAGGATCAGAGCTCACGTAAACAATCCATACCATGCCCAGGCACCCACCCTTTCAACTCCAAACCACATGAGCTCCCAAGGCTTTCAGAAATATTTAGCCATACCATTAAAATCAGAATATCTAAATGAAAGCTCTGTGTACCATCCCACCGCTAACAGATTTGGACTTCTGTTTGGCAAGCAGAGAAGCTGGCTTAAAACATGAAGGTCAGCCAGTCTGGCAATAGTTACTTACAGCAGAAGGTTGCTGCTTTGAACAGCGTCGGACAGCGTTGAACCTGCTGTCCAGGTGTCAACTTGGAGGCTCCTGCCACCACTGCCCAAGCGATCAGCAGGGGGCTCTCCCCTGCCTCCCCCCAGCACGATAAGCTCTGACCCCAAGGAGCTCAATCCTCTCCTCCTGCCTACCTTACCCCCACCAGCAGTGCAGTGCAGTGAAGCTTTTGTTATTTATTTTTTAATGATCTCCTTTACACAAGCCGTATTCCTGTCAGTCCTGGAGAGCGCTAGTGGGAAAGCCCATTGCATGGGGAACAGGTTAAAGCACCCCGTCAAAAAAACAGCAGCAGCAGCAGAAGAGAGGCATTAAAAACGAGAGGAAGGAGTGAGGAGGGACAGGTTAAAATCGGTAGCGAATTATGTTTGGAAGTTGCAATCCAGGTCTCCCTATTGTGCAGGTCTTCACACTTGTCCTTAAAATCTTTCCTTATTATCTACATATGCATAAAGAAATGGTCAATACATAACAAATCTTGCCAGCAAGTGCAGTTTTGGGAAGAGCAGAAGCACTGAGAAATTCAATTCAAATTTAATTGTTTCAATTTTCACAAAGGGAGCAATTTTATTTTTCAGTGTTGAAACATTCATTTTCAACTTAAGAAGTATTTAATTCCTTTCAACACTTCTTTCTTAGGTGGTATTTTTAATTTAAAAAGCATTCCCAGTTACAAGCAAAAAGGCTAAGCCCCTCGAAATAAATATTTTCTAAATAAAATGTCAACCCCAAATTCTTTTTTCTGGTTTTGTATTTTCCCAGAGAGCTTAATAAAACCTCTGGGTTTTGGTTCAAAACCCAAATTCTTCTGGTCCAACCACTGCTCAGATAAACCCCTTTTTTTTCTGAGTTCTACTTGCAAGGGTATATTTCCACCATCAGATCTGCATTCGGTGCTCCCAGCTTCTCTGTATTTGTCACACATAAGGTGATTTCATCCTGGAAGAACAAAAGAAACCCCATCAATTTTCTGACTACACAACACGTACCCCTCATACTGGCTGCAGAACAGTAGCAGGTCACAACTACTGCAGGAGACAGGAAGAATCAAAAGGAGATTTTGGACATGGTAGACAGCAAAGGAAATAACCGGTATTTTCACAAGCAGAGATGCAAAAGTGTAAAGGCCAGTTGAACTAAGTCTAAGGCTCCTTTGTGTTGCCAGAAGCAGTAGAGGGTCCACCAGAAACCTGCTGGACCTTTTAGTGGAGACAAATGTAGCTCTGACTCTGCTACCACCTCAAGGGTGCCTTCTCCACCCTCATACCCCCTCGTGATATGACTGCCAGACTTTTCTGACTCAGTGATGCATTTTTTTTTTTACCCTGAGTTCTCAGACATCATATCCATGGGAGGGGGAAGAGAGGCGCTAATTGCATTTCTTTAAAAAATTAGGAAGTTGAGCTTATCTCTCTGCCTGCATATGGGGAGCTGTGTGTCCTGGATGAGTGAGCTAACGTGAGATGGTTTCTAGGCAACTTCTGCAAACTGTGTTGGAACAGGAACATGAATTAAAATTAAAAACAAAACCTAAACAAGTCAAACAAAACAAGTAGCAGCTACTTCACACAAAACCAGTCTTGACTGACTCATAAGGTTCGTGTGAGGTCTTTTGTGGGATTATTATTGCTTTACTGTTAAGGAGTCTCATCTATTGTGAGACATGTGATAAGCGTGTTTATGCAGACAATATACATAGCCTGTGCATGATAAGAGGCCTGTCATGACACGTCCGTGTGATGATATTACTTGATTGTTGAAATGCTACAAGCCAAGTGTTCCAGAAACATTAGTCTGAGTACATCCAGGGGCTGGAAAACAGTGTCATTCGCTCCAGTTCTTTCCTCTTTCCCAAAGAATTTTACTTTGTATTTATCAATTCATTATACCTCTTTTTTTTCAAGGGATTGGTAAAGTTTAGGCAAAAAGTAGTGTTCCTGGAAGCTGCCTTTATTTCTTTACTGTGTAGTACAGAAATGAGGAAGACGTCTCATCTGCTTAGGTTAAATAAAGTTGCTAGCAAGTATTTTAAAACCCAGAATCACCATAATTATTCCAAAAAGTGTATTCAGGTTTCAAGAAAGGGGATACCAAGATCAAGTGAAGTGATTAATAAAGAGGCCTTCAAAGCAGTTTAATTTACAAACCAGCTTTTTTTTCCCTTAAATGTTCTGTGACACTGTTTGCCTGAGCGCAAGACTGTCTTCCCCCAAGAGGGTAGGTTATAAGCAGTGACAGTTCACAAATTCTGTTATTCATATTAAGTCAGAACAAATCAAGGTTATGGTTAGAAAACACAATCCCTAAGTGTAATTCAGGCTGTTGTCCCAGCTCTAAAGAAATCATTGACCAGCAACACTCCTGGGCTTTCCTCCAATGTTTATGGGCCCAACCTGGCTTTAGCAGCAGTGCTTTTCCCTTGCTCAAGAACCCACAGCAGCATCCCAGATACTTCAAACCACTCCACATGTATCCAGCTCCTGACCCTTCACAGGTTGTGACACACAGACAGTGAGTGAGCAGCCCTGGGCTGCTGGTGGAAGAGGACTCACCTCTGGGGACCCAGCTGTGCCGGGTCAACATTTCGTGGTGACATGCTCTGGCTCCACCATCTCCTGCTAGAAAAGTGCTGGGTTTCCCTGCCTTAGACATCCTGTGCAGTGGGACCCTGCTGTTTTTTTCCATAGCTGCTCCTGTCGATGCTGGCTGGAGTTCGTAAGCCCAAATTTAATCACACTAGCACTTGATTCCCATGCATTTGGCCTCAGTTTCTGGAGTTACCCAGCCCTTAGCACTGCTGAGTGACCATGCATAGACTTCTTGTAATCCCTCCCAGATTCCTTCATGTCTGCTTTATTCACAGTGCCCCTGACCCACTCAGACCCCTAAGACTTGGTTGGCTCAGCTCAGCCTGAGTGAAGCTGAGGCAGATATTGAGACTGCCCTCTTTTTTCCTGCAGTCTTCCCATGTGTTCCCAAACTGACAGCTCTGCTCCTTGGAGTAAACACTGTCACCTGCTGTCATCTCTGGAAAGCTTGCTGCCTGCCTTGTCTGCAGAGAGAAAGGGGCCTACATTATAAAATAAGGAGGAAAAATTAGCAACATACAAAGTGACTCGCAGTGTTGGGACCAAAGCATTTGTCCTCTGCAAACACTCCTTCACTCTTCACTACCTTTTACCAACTCTCCACTGTCCAGAAGACACTCCAAGGGGTATTTTAGGGGAGGTCTTAGATTAGTCAGAGAGCTTGCACCAGAACAAGAAAAGGCAATTTATCCTCTCTTCTGCCTCGGAAAGACTTACAAGCAGCCCTCGAAAACCCAGGACAGGAAACCCACAAAAATTAGATGTCACATTGTAGTTTCAACCCAGAATGAAGGACACCAACTTGGTTTGCAGTGCATTGTTATTATTATCACTACTACTGCTACTAATACAGAATGAGAATGCAGGTGGTACCCAACATTGCTCACATATTAGAGAACTAAGTGTTGTCCTGCATTACCTTTTGGGATTGTAGTGTTTTCCGAAGACACTAGCTTATCCACAAGTGAAAATTTAGCAGCAGAGCTGTTGGACCTAGGGTTGCTCCAGCCTGTGCCCTTGCCTTTCCCACCATGCTCTTCTTGATGCAGGACTGAAGCACTAGATCACCCAGCATGATGGCAGTTGTATGGTCATAGAGGTCTCCCTTGTGCCTTTTGGCTGCTCTCACCCCTGCTGGCACAAAAGGAAATCTGGCATCCGGTAACATTGGAAGATGCTCTTTGGAACGTTCAGGTGGAAGATTTGTGTTTTTCAAAATTAAAACCCAAATTGTGGATGACTCAAATCTAGGTCCTGTCATACCTAAATCCCATGGAAAGAGGGCTCCAAAAAGAGGTCTTAGTTTACCTCTCCCATGTAAGCAAATACATGGCTACCTATGAACAAGTATCTCAGTGATGGCTAGGTGTGTTTCAGAAACTTTCGTTGTTTTTAGGAATTCAAAAGACCAGTCACCCATGAGCGGCCTTTAATGTACCCTCCAGGAAGCTACCCAGAGCTTTGTCAATTCTGTTCCCTGAAGGAACCATCTAAACCAAAAGCACTGTGGTGATGCACAGGTCTCACCATTTCAAGGACTTCGCAGAAGAAAATGGCTGAGGCTCACTTATTAGCTTTATTGGACACCCATAAAAATTCCAGGATTCTCTGTTATTATATAAGCAGGTGCAATTTTTACACTGTAGATTGGAAAGTACCTTGTAGAAGCATTTTGGAGTAAATGTCTACCATTCATTCATGCCTTTTTAGGGGACTATTGGAGATTCACTTTTTAAGTAACTTCTGTTCAGGATCTTTGTGATTCATTTCTTCTGGAGATCTGAGGACATTGCAAGATACAGGCACATCTGTCTCCTGAGTGGAAACCTACAGGCAGTAACAGCTTGCTCTAATTGTGTATGTGAGTTTGTGGGCAGTACAAATACAATTGTGTTATGCGCACACACATACATGCAGAATATTCTGTTGGTAGCTTAAGCTAAGGCCTTAAATCAAAACACCAGAGGTATCGGAATCACAAACCAATTCTGTAGGCTCCCCTCACATGCGATTTCAGCATAATTTTACAACATCTTGCGTTGTGGGTTGTTCTTGATCGCATTTTTTTAAAGGGAAATTGTGAGTAAAGTACAGTAGATGAGAGCTTGATCAGCTTTTGGAATCCAGTGCCAAATTTGCAGCAGAGTCTGGGTCAAAATAGCAGAAGAGGAAAGACGATGATGACTTTTCTTCATGCTTGTTGTTAAAACTTAGTGGTGGGACTCTCAGGGCTGTGTCACAGCACAAGCACTTCAGCGTATGGTGGAAGCGAAACAGCACGGGGCAATGGGGGTAAGTGCCTGTGGAGTTATCTGCTCAGCAGAATAAATGCCTCGCTGTGGTGTGAAGCGCACCGTGTAGGCCCATAACACTCAGTGTACCCTGCCATGTCCCAACAAACAGCCAAGCTTGCCTCTGCATAAAACGGCTCCTTCCACGTGTAACACCTGCAACCATTAACTTTTACCTGCTAATTACCCAACTTTTCTGTCATCAATCTA
Organism: Caloenas nicobarica; assembly: GCF_036013445.1. Taxonomy (NCBI): domain Eukaryota; kingdom Metazoa; phylum Chordata; class Aves; order Columbiformes; family Columbidae; genus Caloenas; species Caloenas nicobarica. The sequence goes on along the minus strand of NC_088246.1, from coordinate 48,024,134 downwards.
CTTAATCACAGCCCATCGCTCTGATTTTCATTGGTCAGGTCTTAGTAATCCACATACTCCTTTATTTTGTGGTTAAGGAGAAGGTAAGCATGCATTAGGCAAGGACTCCCAGGGGGGATTACTGCTTCAGCACTGCCGAAGACATAAAGAGACACTGACATAAAGATGAGCAGAAGTTCACACGTAACATTACTTCATGATGTTTTGAGCAACTAAACCTCAAAAAGTCTGCAAAATGCTCCCAAGCAACTTACAGATGCGTAACCACACTGTCACGTCAGACAGGTGCTAAGTTGTCCAGTGTCATTTTCTGAGGTACACTGGACTGCAAGAGGGAAATTCCCATAACAATGTGAATAGTGATTCATTAGATATCTTTCTGACTGGCCATTTCAAACAAACATGAGAATCACAAACAATTTTTAAGGCTGAAGGACAGGGGCAGCTAACCAGCATAAAAACATATTACTTTTAAAATGCTTTATTTCCATTATATGTGGATTTTTCTGGAGGAATTCCACTGAAATCTACTACTCCAGGTTTACACCACTGAGATCAAAATCTGGTCGCCCTCCATAAGGAGGTCCCATTAAGGCATCTACGATCCAGCAATGTAATAGGCCTCAATGTTAATCATTCCTTATTAGCAGTATTTTGAAGGAAAGGGAGAGCAATCTCCTCTCCATTGACTGCCAAGGAAGCTCCCAGGAATGGTCTCCTAATGGAGGACTCTTAACTGAACGCTTGAGTCTAGACGTTGGGAACAGAGACCATGAGTAGTAGTACTTGGCTAGTAGTATTCAGGCTTGAGTTTAGACAAAAACCTCAATTATAGGCCTCACTGCTACCATGACGGTGCAGCTGGAGTCCAGTTGCTGTGCAGATACAGAGACTTTCCTGCTTCCTGATGCATGGTGGTTGTCTGCAGAAGAAGGAGCCAGTCACTTGGAGAAGTGGAAATAAGGTAGTGGTAACCAGAAAGTTCTGAAGCAAACTCAGCCAGTACAAGACAGTGGTCAGCATTTGCTAGCCCTCAAATCATGTGGTGAGTCTCAGTCCAGCTCCCAGGGCACCAAGGTCTCCCTTGCAGAGACCTTCACAGTCAGTGATGATGAAATGAGAGGGCCATTCCCTCAGTGCCTCTTCCATGGGATGCCTTCTAGCTTTACAGATCTGCCCATATATGCTGTCATGGAGGAGAAGACCACGAGTTTATGAAGACACCCTGTGAACTGCAGAGACTGGTCTTGTCAACACCTGTCCTTCCAAGCCCTCACTCCTACCGTGATTTTTCAAGCATATTTAAAATTCCCTTTCATGTAATTGGTGATTTCCCTTCCCTCCCTCCTACAGATTAGGTTTAAAGGGGCAGGAGGTCTTTTTCTGTATTGATTTGTTTTCCTGACCTTTGAGATACATGCAGAGAAGATCAGGAAAAAGGCACTGGAAAAGGCACAGAACAAAAGCACTGTGCTTGCTCTCATTTAAAGGAGTAAGAGAAACATGAGACTTAGCATTGAGTAGAAAATAAACTGTCCACTGAGGGAAAGAAAGAAGCTGCCCCTATGGAGAAGAGACTGTGAGGAGTTCCACTTTGCACAGCAACACCGATGGAGCAGGCTGTGAAAATGGAGAGTCAGCCCTCAGAGAGCAGGCATGATCTCAGACATTTTGCTTTCCTCTTTTCCTTTTTTTTTTCTTAATAAGAAATGTAATTCAAGTAGATAAATCCTATTTCCAGATAAAAGGAAATCAGATAAATCATTTTTAATCCTTGATATTTACACCCTGCTATTAAGCCGCTCCCCACCACAGTGCACTGTGTGTGGTACTGTTATATGTGCTGTGGATTTGGTTAGACATAAAGCAGACGCCCTGATCGCTAAAGCTCCCCTGGCATTTTCTCGTGAGTGCATGATGGTGGCTTGACCAAATTCTAAACTGGGTAATAATATTTTTTTCTTGCTTAATTCCTCCCATGCATTCAATAAGATTTGATATTCACCTTCCCTCCTATATCTCGTAGTACTGCTTTGCCTTGCTGTATTCCACACTAAAAGCAGATATAGTACAGCACGAACAAAGTGACTGTTACAAGGCCTTTACCAACCTCAGAGGGACACGGTGAGGATTAATTAGATGCTTATTCAGATTTTTTTATATCCTAAGATTAAAAATAGTATAATCATAATAAAAACAGATTAATACATTGTCAGAATCAGTTACTAAAATCCCCAGTAAGACAATACAAGTTTCCCACTCAAAAACTTTCAGGACTGTATTCCAATCCCACCCCCACTGGGAGAAACACCAAAAAAAATAACCCAGACTAACTTTTACAGTCAGTAAGTTAAATCTCATTAAAGGCCTGTATGACTTCCTCTTTCATAATTATGCTGAAACAAATTAGGACCATTTTAATTCTGAAGAGAAGAATCTAAGGAATCCATTCATTTATGCAGCATTGCTAATCCACTTTCCATTCACATATTTAGTTAATTCAGATTAAGTTTTCCTCAGTGACTCTGTATAAGCACATCCTCACTCTGAAGCAAACACCTTCCTTTGCAGATACTCATCAGCAGCTTTCATAATTTCAGTAACCTTGTGAATTCATGTGGTTAGACATGGGAGTTGGTTTCTTCGAAGCCTCAGACCTCTGGGATTCAGATCTGAGCACCAGATATGTGAGGGAACTGCAGAGGAGGTTCCCGTAGCCCCTCACTTGAGATATCACCCGGGGTTGCTCCAAACCACATTCCAAAGGCAGCAACCCTTGAGGGCTGTCAAGGAAGATGGGCTGAGGGTCCTCCAGTGCCATTCCCACTCACACTTTGTTCATCCCTGGTGTTCAGAGGCAGCAGAGATTGGTCTCTTCATGCAAAATCTACTCCTTTGGGTGAAACGTTCATCCTGAAGGAATCCTTTGTGGAGCACTTGTATTCATATGGTCAGAATGAGATTTAGGATTGAGACTTCTATGTCTAATTTTGGTACCACGAATACCTGACAGGTCTTCAGGACCTCGCTGCAAGCATAACTTCACTGTCTTAGAGAGAGAAATACTCTGGCAAGTTCCAAACCCTCTGAAAGGTGTCACTGATTCACTCCACTATTAGACTGCTACCAGCGAGGTCTGCTGAAAGCCACCAGCATGAGGGCAAAGAGCCCACAAATGGGAAACTGGAGTACCCTGACACACAAAGAGCCAATGTTCAATAGAAAACAACCAAAACCAATCCTTTCCTTGTGGCCTGAGGCACTGAAATTCTCTCTGAGAGTGACATTCTTTTAAAAGAAGAGTAGTCAAATATAAATGCTTTTCAGCACAGAAGCTTACGACTGCGCCCATGATGCACAGGGACAAATGCACCTGTGAAGAAAATACCTTTGTTCCTTTCTGGCTCGCATCAGGGCAATGTGCTGTTGATGGCTGCAACTCATCTGGCTGAATGTAAAGGCGGTGCCCTAAAAAAAGAAAACATTGCTTTTGTGTACAGTTAAATCTAGCTTGCCAACAGGGATTCGTTTAAGATACGGGGGGTCCTGAGGCTACATGCCACTGATGTATTTTGAAGTTAAGGCAGATCCATTCATTGCTAAGCAAACCTTTACAAATATGCCAGCGTACCCTGTGTAAGCCATGGGAGGTGTTTAGGAGACTACAGAGGAGCGTTCATTAGAGCCGCTCAGCGGTGAGGAGCTGAAGCACAAATGCATTCTGCTGAGCGAGGAACAAACGCACTGCTCAGAGCAGGTTTGCAGATATGTACACCATTATAATGTGCTCTTACCACGGTGTTATGTCCTTTTCAGCTTCTTTGTTCTAGCTTTTCCTGTGTTTTCTCCTTCCTGCCCTCACCTTCATCATTCCCAATTGCTCCTCTGCCTTTACATCACTGTTTTCGCACTTCCCTTCCCAACTCCAGCGGCAAGGCCACTCTTCCTCTCAGTTCTGAGCAGTCCCAGCAATACAACAGCAGCTTCTCTGACACTTCACTAGCTCCATAGCCCTCCCTGGCAGGACCTGAACACTTTCAGACACATAGGTCTGGGTGCATGTCAACTCAACACATCACCTGTACTTCGCATTACTGACTGCTCACCCTAAGAGCTCTATTTTTCTTCTCACAAGATAGATAAAACAGGTCCTGCAGGATGATTCATCCCATTCTTATCGCCTTCTGGAGTGGTCTCACTTGCACTGGCTGTAGTTGTTATAGCTCAGGTGATGCTCTTGAATCAGGCACCTCAATTAAATTGCCCTTTATTTAAGGGTAGCCAGGATGAATCTGGGCTCATGCTCTGCCAACCTGATGTACTTTTTGCAGTAGGCCAGGGGCTGATGATTTTTTTTGCCAACTCAGGCCAAGGATAAATATAAAATCTGGATTCACTGAAGCTGTATACCTGCAGTCTGCACTGAGTTCAGTCCTTTTCTAACTGTGGAGAAGCCCAAAGCCACCATCAGCTGTACAAACAATCTATGAATTTGTAATCTGTGAATTTTGAGGATGGGGAACAATTACTGTACAATGCTGCACATGTATTATTCAAGCTCCTGAAGCCACCCAGTTGGCAAGAGAACAAAAGAACAAACGTTTTGCAATGAAGCTCATATTAATTGAAAGACCAAAGAGTCACATATGCCTCTCCTTTTAGCCTTAAGGACAGCCAAAAAAAATAATGCCATTTTAAGAGCCACTGCTATCAAAAACGAGGTGGAGGGGGCTTTGGTTTTTAATTATCAGAAAGCCATATTCACTTTTAATGCCCATTTATGCTACTCTACCATTATACAGAGAAGTCCATTTTGGTGAGAGTATGATGCCGTATAATTTGCCTTTTGTGGATTATATGGCCTGTTAGCTCAAATGTTGATCTAGATATTACCAGAGAAGAGATAAACACAATTAAGTTCTAGTTCTGTAAACTCAATCCACATTCATGACACCAATATAGAAAATCAGTGCTGGATGGGAAGCCCTTTGATTTGTTATTGACAGCATAAGAAGTATGCCTCAACTAAATTAACTTAGATTTTCTGATTTAGAGGCAAGTGTATATATAGCTGTCTTCAGGACAGACTCATCTACCAAGCTATATGTTGTGATAGCAACATTTTTTTTTTCTTTCTCGGTTTAATAAATCACTAAAGGCAGTTTTGTACAATTCATGCAGTTTTGCACAATTTGAGGCTGAAGTCCCAAAGTGACCAGAACTGCTGGTACAGACTGTTCCAAGCACACATATTTATGAGCACAAAGCTTGTGAGATCAGAAAGAGGGACCCAGAAGAAACCAGCCTCTGGCTAACTAACTGCTGCATCCCTCAATGTGCAAAACCATATGCTACATGTTTCATTCTCCTCATGTGTTCTTCTAGAGTGACCTGCTGCTATTAATAGTCCACTACCACCAGGGTCCAGCACAACACATCAGAGCAAAAGAATTTTCTCCTTTTTGGAAAAGGCAGACAGCTACAGCGTTCCCTGCCTGGCTTCTCTGAGATGTTTGCCGTGCTGTACTCCATCCACACAAGGGCAAATTTCATGGCCCTCTTCATTGATTTAAAAGGGTGTGCAGCAGATGAGTTAGGTAGAAATAAAATGTGGATTCTTGGTACTAGGATGGTTGTAGTAGATACAGAGCGCCTCTGTGACACTGCAAGAGTGTAAGACTTCCACGCCTCCTGCAAAGTAGTATTCTGCGTGGCCACAGCTCCTGGGAAACTGCTCTCCTGAAGCAAAGAAAAAGGTATTCCCTGCAGAAAAGAGCTCTGACTTCTTGCCAGGACAAGAGGATATGCTGGATTAGACAGAGGTGTTTTGCCCATACCCTATAGGACAGCACATCTGCTTTCCTGGGGATCTCAGCACTTTATTTGGGGCTGACCCTTGTTTCACCAAGTCAAAAATCCCACTATGTCCAAGTAGTATAGGATCGGGCTCTTAATTCTTCAACACATTCAGGAACACAGACTTCAGTGAATTTCACTCTTTTACTGAAATCTCTGGCCAGAGAACCATGATTTGCTCCATCCTGAGCTCCCTATAGCCCTTTATTTCAGATCTCTAAAAATGCTGACCACATTTAAACTTGCTCAGATTGCCTTGTACCTTTTTTTTTTAAGGGTGGAAGTTTTGCCTTTTTTTTTTTTTTTTAAGCTTTCAAAATAGCTGATTGCAGCATTGATTCCTCCCCTTCTATCATGCAGGGTGAATCTAGATACTTTAATAATGGTCTAAGACTCTGTCTGCCCTGTACCAAAAACATTATTTAGTCCTGTTCTGCAAAATATATACATATTGCTTTCTGTTTGTTGGCCCCTGGTCAAAGGAAATAACAAATGAGCACAATAAATTTAAGATATGGGTAAAGAGAGATCTTTTGGATGTGGAAAGATCACTACCAGGAATTTCAAAACCCCACTCCACTTGCCCCAGCCCCTCCAAACGCCATTCCCTTCCTGCCTTCCAGGATATCAGCAGTCATGGAGGAGGGGAGAAGCCAAACGAATGACAGCTGCTGAAATCTGGCTTCTGCAAACAGTCCAAGGACAATCTGCTCCTTTCCAGACCACTTGGGGGAGAAAAATACCCTTCAATTTTTTAAGCATACATTTTGTATTTGAAAGACCACACACAGTCGAGAGCTTTGAAATGATACTGTGGGATTCAAAAGGATATTTTCTGGCCATAATGATTTATGGTGCTGTATCAGAGCTCTCTTTGAAGAAATGAGGTGAAGCCAAGTGGCTTTGGCAGGAAGGGGAACAGCCATCCAATGATGTGTCCAGACATCAGGTTTAAAACAAATAAAGACCCAACCATCACCACAGGATGTTGCAAAGGCTGGAATTACAAACGGGTTAAAAAAGGGATTAGACAAATTCATGGAGACTGGGAACACTGGCAGCTATTAAACTTAAGGATCTGGCTCCAGCCTCTGGCTTGTAGAGTCCCTTAATTCACAGATTAACAGCAACTGCTAGGTTTTATTGAACGAAGATGCCTCTGCGTGCCTTGTCATTGTAGCCTTTCCTTACGCAGCTGCCACCCACCAAAGGTGATGCTGGTACCTGCAGGAGGGGGAAGCTCTGATTTGCTCTGCTGAGTTACCCTGGGCTGTGTGGATGAGCGCTGCCAGCTGCACCAGGGGGTCTCTCATCAACGGGACATACAAATGTGTTCAGTGGACACTAATTGCAGAACAGATGGGAGAAAGCATCCTGCGCCATGCTCGCTCAGGAGCCGAGCAGCTACATGCATCCTGACGCAGCTCCCAGGAGGATGACAGCTACTAGAAAATACACTCATTAGGTTTCCTGCAGAACTTTTGGAAAAAAATACATACACCCTAGGAATACCTTTAACATTGAACACAAACACTGCAGCGTAGTCAGCTGGAATCCCCTCCGTAAATTCAAAATACAGCCCAGGAGTGAGAGCTTGTACAACAATATCTTCATCCCATGGGTGGAGGAAAAGCACAAGGGGAGTCTCTGAGGTTGCAGCATAGAAAGGGAAAGCTCTGCTCAGAGGACAGCTTTCCCCCAGGGCTCTCCAGTGACATCCCCAGGTCTCCATACCTAGCTGAAGAGCAACCCAGAGGTATTTTCAGAAGAGATACAACTGAGATCAGACTTCAAAAATACTCATCATCTCCTGTAAAACAGAAGCTCTCACTGTTAGCAGCTCCATGCGTGATGCGAAGAGCCTGGTGTTGGTGAAGACCCTGCCCTGTGGTTACCTACCCAGGTGAGAAGGGACATCTCCTCAAAGGCTGGTTCCCTTCTCAAGCAAAGAGCATTCGAAAATCTGGATTCTCACTCAAAAAATCCACTAATCAATGTCTGCACTTTAATAATGTGGTGTAGAAGAGCTGTCCCACATTTTGAGAAGTTGTGTGATTTTTTTTTTTTTTTGTAAATGCTCCCTCCCTAATACCTAATGCAAGCAGACTTTAATGCCGACCCCACACAGCACCTGTAAGCCATCTGGAAGATGAACAGCTACACAGACGCAAGCAGCCTACCCCAAAGTTATGGCAAAGAGAGATAATGATCCCGGCTGCAAAGGCAGAGGCAGAGCACTATTCTCAACATATTTTTTAAGTCTCCTCTCAGACAGAACTTGTCTCCCAGCCCTGTCATGCCAAGCCCAGACTCATTCTCCTCATGTTTACACAGGTGTAAACCCAGGAATATATTCATTGCAGCTGGCAGTGGGGGTTTTCCTCCTTTCTCAAGCTGTAGAGTTCCACTTTACCAAATCGATGGCAGGTTCACTTTGTTAGTGAGCAAAAAAATAAAAGGTACTCACTGAACTCTTTGAGATTGTGCTTTGGCCTGCACATCTTCCAGCACGCAGCACTAAATGCCACCACAGAGGGCAACAGAAGGGAACCGTCAGATGGTCCTCAAATCAGCACGTTAGTGTGGTGACAGTGACAAACAGCTGGAGCACAGCCAGGCCTCTTACTCACCCCCTCCTTGATTGCTACAGCTTGTACCCAACAGTAAAAAAACCAGGCACTGCCTACGTTTGAGGCAGTAAAGCCTTAAGACAGATGAGGTGCACAGAGGAAAAAAAATGATGTGATGACTAAAACAGGTGCCAAGGACTCCAGGGATGCAGGCATTCCGTGACACCAGGCAGTTCAGCCACTGGTTCTGCATGCCTTCCGCACCACAGTGGTGGTGGGAGGCCTAATGAGCACTTGGGAATCCTGTAACTCTTTTTTTTTAATTGAGTTGGGCTGCATGGTGAGGTTTTGCTATAACAGGTCTGGCTGAAATACCATGCACAATGATCTGCTCAAAAGTCACCTCAATATTAAAAATGATTGGAAAAAATATATCTAGAATTCATTTTAATGTGCATATTTTTCTCTCCATTCTATTTTACCTCCCCCATTTTTTCCTAACCCGCCTCCCTCCTTTTATTTCAGTGCAGCCTTGTAAAAGACTGGTCCAAGTCTCTCTGACTTCTGGTTCCTGTGCTGTAGGTCTTATGTTCAAATCACCAAGAGGCAGCAGCAGGTGGAGCAGAGGCAGATGACCTCTTCAAATTTTTTAGGGCTTTAAAATGGATGTTGAACCATTTATGGAAGGGATTGCATGCTGTTTCTTCCAGTCCAAAGGACTTTTTAAAAGCAAGAAGTAGCCAAAGAAGGGAAAAGACTTCCATTTAAATGAAGCAAAGCTTTAAATAAATGATGGTTTCCCAAGGAAATGAGACTTGCAGATCAATTCCCCAGACACCTTTTAGGCTGGTTGGTCCAACTCAGCCAGCTTTGCTAAGCAGGCAGACACCTCAGACTCCTGTGAGTTCTGAGGCAGCCAGTAGAGACAAAAAGGCTCACGTTAGGTCATCCACTGTGCTGATAACTATGAATGCTGCCACTACACCTCCAGCCTCCCCATCCAAGCGGGGATGGAGTGGGGAGGAAGAGGAAGGAGGCAGACATGAGCAGCATGACTCCTGGAGTGGGGTGGGAAAGCACGATTAGGAACCTGAGGATGCTGCGGTGGAACTCTAGCAGGCTTTGGGGGAATTGGCTACAGCTCCAATAGCCAGCTGGAGAGCACTGGGCTCGGTGGTGTCTGTCAGGAGGCCAGAAAGCACTGTGCTGGTGCTTTTTTTTTTTTTTTAAGATAACAAAAACAAGGCTAGTAAGAGCTGGTCGGGCTGTCAGAAGAAAGCAGCTGCAAAGGCCAGAGATGGTCCTCAGCCTCATAAAGTCTGCCTCAGTGGGAGCAAGTAGGACTCATCTCACTAGTCACATTGCAATGCAAAAGTCTGCCACTAAAATGGTCACCCCTGTCTCTATTTATAGAAAAAGGGAAAGAGTAACATAGTTAGAGGGTGCCATGACCTAGTTTGGGACAAGCAGGGGAAGACCCAAGACTATGTTAGTTATGTGTATGCTGACTGCAGTGGAAGCCCAGGGTCACTGCTGCAGAAATCTGGGACAGGGACATCCCTCTTCAGATGGATAAGTCCCATCCAGTAGTCCCCCTAACCTCTTTTTGCTTGAGCCTGCCATCCAAAAAGAAATTCCACTCCCACAAGCAGGTATTTTCAGCAGAGAGAGGATCCCAAACTCCAAGCCAACTCACTCAAAGCACTGTACCATTAATACAAAGACCTCCTGTGCCCAGCACTCCTTTTGCAAACCCCCCACAGCACCATCTCATTTCCTGTCCTTCAGCCAGGGAGAAGGTGTGAGAGCTGGAGAGTGAGCGCACAACCCAGCTGCCATTGTAAGCACAAGGAAAGATTGTCCTCCCCCTCTGCTCTGCCCCGGTGAGGCCGCATCTGCAGTACCATGGCCAGTTCTGGGCTGCCCCGTTTAAGAAGGACAAGGAATTACTGGAGGGAGTCCAGCAGCAGGCTACCAAGATGATTAGGGGTCTGGAGCACCTCTCTTATGAAGAGAAACTGAGAGAGCTGGGTCTGTTCAGCCTGGAGAAGAGAAGGCTGAGAGGGGATCTTATCAATGTTTACAAATATCCCAAGTGCAGGTGTCAAAAGGATGGGACCAGACTCTTTTCAGTGGTGCCCAGAGATAGGATGAGGGAAAAAGGGCACAGACTGAAACATTCAGTTCCATCTGAATATGAGAAGAAACTTCTTTACTTTGAGGGTGCCAGAGCACTGGAACAGGCTGCCCAAAGAGGCTGTGGAGTCTCCTTCTCTGGAGACATTCAAAACCCACCTGGATGCATTCCTGTGCAATCTGCTCTGGGTGAACCTGCTTTAGCAGGTGGGTTGGACTAGATGATCTCCAGAGGTCCCTTCCAACCCCAACCATTCTGTGGTTCTGTAAATCTGTGAAAGGACTAAACAGCGCTTTCTACAAAGGGAATTCCCAGCTACATGGTATCCACCTGCCAGCTGTACAGAGCTGTGCAGCAGCATGTCTAACCAGCACCACCACAGCCCCAGAGACCTCATTTGTAGAGGCTACAAATTATGAAGAATATCTCAAACAAGCAAAAAAAAACCTATTAAAAACTTCTCTTAACTACTCTTTTTAATAGGATTTCTGCAGTCATCCCATTTGACATCTTTGACCACGGGGTAAAAGTCAGAGACGGTTTTGTTGCCCAGGCATCCCCTTGCAGCAGGTGCAGTGTGGCAGAACTGCCATCTCTCTTCTCCCACTTCTTCCCTCATGTTGGTGAATCCTCTGCAGGTTTTTTCCGAACTGCCTCTGTCTGCAGCTCCTGCACAGCACAAGCAGATCTTAACATCCATCAGTAGATCCACTAGACCTCACTCCTGCTGTCATCCCCAAGGCTTCACCTGCCATCCTCCTTCACTGACAGCCACCTGCCTTTGCCATGAGACACCATCACGTGTTACTCAGCAGGATTGATTTCTTTAGCTGGGAAAAGTGTGCCATTCCATGTGGTCTTTTCCTCTCTCCTTGCCAAGTAGCAGAGAAGGTCTCCAGGTGCCTCTGGCAGGGGATGACCAGAGAAAGCAGCAAAGGAGCTGCTGAGCCAGATCTTGCCCTGCGATTTGGGGAGATGCCCAAGAAGAAGGAAAGCCTGTGCACTGATGGTCTCATGAGCTAGTACCAAAAAGACTACCTGCTCCTCCTGAACACAACTCCTACATGCTTGGCTTCCATAACACAGCCCACACTTTTGCAGTGGTCATGAAGATGCGATCTGACCTTAAAGCCAGGGCTCTTCCAGACCTGGACCTGCCATGCAGGTTTGCAGGGGGGTGAACCGTGGGACCTTGCCAGCCTTCCCTGCCTCTCTGCTGCAGATTCAATGGAGATGGGAATGCACCGAGTCAGATGCCAGACCCCATCACTCTGAGCACTCAACAGACATAACCCTGGAGAGACCTCCAACTGAAAACACACAAGGAGGGAGACAAACATGCCACAGATACCTCCCCTTTTTTTTTTTCCCCCTCCATGCCTTTCCGACCTCTTTATGTGACATGTACAGCTAATCATGATTGCTCCCTTCAATAGTCAGTTAGCCATTTGCATCCTTTTGGTAATTATCCCATCACCTGCATGGAGCAGATAATTCAGTGGGCCTGCTGGCGCTGCTCAGCAGCCACGTCCCCAGGTTATAAAGTGAAGTGCTGGGCGGAAAATTTTAATGACTAGGGGCTGGTGAAATCTTAAATTGATGGCAATGTATGGTGAAGTCTCTTAAATAATGTGAAATGCCCTTTTGGCTGGAAAGGGCTGGATGAACCTGTGGTTGATAAGTTGTTAAATTACATCCCATGGCTGGCTGCTTGTCTTGGGAAGGTACCGAATGATAAGTGTGCAAATTATCATTACTGCACGGAATGAAACTATTTCCAGCAGAGATGATTTGATAAAAGTAAAAGAGAAGTTATTTATCATGATTAAAAATGGTACATTTGTACTTCTCCACACTGAACAGATCCTGAACTGGCAATCATCTTCCAAAAAGTTAAATGAGCCTGATTTAAAGGGCTTTATGAATGTTTTAATGGATGGCTTTTTCTCTCATGAAGAAAGAAGGTTTAAATATCTAAATTGCTGTGTTTCTCAGAATATTTTCCCCATTCATTGCAGGCAGCTTGATTTCCTTTTTTTTCTTTTTTTCCACACCTTGTTGTCATAGTTGTCTTTTCCTAAAAAACCCCTGAAGGTTTTTCACAAACAAGGAGGAAACAGGCTGCTACATGCAATGGTAGCAGAGAGCTTTGTTTTCTACACCTGCACTTTGGGCCCTGCAGAGACAGACAAGGCTTAAACTAATTTTCAGTGGTTGGCTGCTCAGTGACAGAGGGGATTAGGTGGTAGACTCAGTTTTGTTGCAAGACACAGTGACCTCAGCTTTAACTACTACAGTTGGCAGCTAACCATTAGCCACTGCCAGTGGCCCTTTGAACCTCTCAGGATACAATTCAAATGAACCTGATATGAGTTCATATGAGTTTCCCATACAGCTCTAGAGGGTTCCAAGGCCATGCTGGGCAAGCTGAAGCTGGCAACATTCAGTGAGCTAAATGGATTAATGAAGTGTGTTATTCTCCAGTACCATTATTGCAGGATCCTTTAGCTCAGGTCACTTAAATGAAGGTGGGACTACCTATAGATTACCATGACGGCCACAGGGGAGCCATCACTAGCTCTTGCATGGGGAAGAGCCCAATCGTATTTCCAAACCATTTCCTTTCCCGTCCCTGAGATCACAAGGGACTTGGCCGTTTTTTCTTCCTTGAAACTGCATGCAAACCCTACTTCATGATGTTAAGCTTAGAGTCCACCAAGGTAGCTGAACATGTCTGGGCCAAAATACAAGAATAAATGCCACGACTTCAGTGGGGCAGCCTCACATGCATAAAGTATGTGAAATTCAGTTTACTGAACTAAAACCTCTTTCCAGTATTTCTTGAGGTTTTCTGAGGAAGATGTCATTGTTGATATTTTGGCACTAACTCAGAAGCCTGCTGTCTCCTATTAGTGGCTGGTTCAGGTCTGATTATGAAATCACCTAATAAAACTTTCCATCTAATATGGGCCAAGGGCTAATACAGTTGAGATGTTTATTCTTCTGCAGTTCAACCAAGCTCACCTGCATCTGACTACAATGGCCCTTTCAACATAGTCTTAACCTTGACCGAAGCCTTCCAGAGAGACGATTCAGCATCAGTGTAGGTATTTCGAACAAAAGTATCTTTGAAAAATGGGAAAGACATTCCACCCACAATGATATAAAGATAATGCCACAGTACTTAGAGCACCAGTGCTTTCCAAAGCCCAGCTAGCACCATCACCAAAGGGAAGAAAACATCAGCTTGCATTGACATGATCCCTTCTGGCAAGATGCACTTACAAGGACTTCGTAAAGTTTTTCTCCTCTTATATTCCAGGACTTGAAATGTTATTACAGATCACTCATTTCAGTATTTTTTCCTCTCTTTCTCTGTTTATTTATTAATTTATATTACAATAATGTTCTATGCCCATGAAAGTAAGACAGTCTTTGAGATTTACTGATGCTCAGAACAAGTAAAGCCCCAACAACAATTTATTCACAGGCAATGTGCTCAACAAGACAAACTTAAAAGAAGAGAGCTGGAATTAAAGATCAATCAGAGAACCAAAATGTTGTTCTTTAAATCTGCATGCTTGCCAGCAAAACAAGCACAAGGCAGCAGTAGGATTTCATAACTAGATTCTCCCAGGGCTCCTCACGCTGCCCTGACAGGAGCCAGCATGAAATATTTTTCTTCTGTTGCACCTCAGTATCAAACTTAGCTCCATCACGCCTCAGTAGAGTCGTGTCTTCTCAAACAAGGGACAAGTTTGGCCAAGAAGCTTCAGTGGGAACACCACATAGATAGCCCTGAGCAAAACTTGGTCCTGTCAAAATGTCTGTTTTCCATCTCCATTGAAAAAACATGTCCCAGCGTATAATCATGCAACTGGCAGAATGTGGATCTCCTTTAGCACGCAATTCATCAGAGACCTGCTCCTTCTGTCCTGAGCTTTTTTATTTGGAGTGAAAGACCAGATCTCTCAGCTTTCCTCTGGCTTGTGGAAGAGCAGGACCTCGACTCTGAGAGCTTTCTGTGCCACACGGACTGAAGAACAAAGTGGTACCCAGGCCCTTGTTGCCCTTACTGAGATCACCAGGAAAGAGCAGATGCTAAGAGTGGAAATTGCCAAAGGGACATTTTCAGTGATTTCTCTCCTTTGCTGAAGTCCACATGCCTTAAGGCAAATTACCTTCCATGAGAAAAGTTTCATGAGGGAGAAAATACCGGGGTGCTGTCACAGACTCGATTAACTCAAAATGTGCGACAAAGACCAGTGAATTAAAAAAGTAGGTGAGCTCACCCATTCAGTGTATATCAAAAGAGGGCAAATTCTATATTGCCTAAACCAGGTGTGGAACAGTGCTGCTTGCCTTCAGCTATGCCCCTGGGAAGGAAAACTCAGGGTCATCCACAGCTCTGGAGAGGAGTTACTAACCCAATAACTCAGCCGTCCTTCTGTACCCCAGCTGGGCACCTCCTCATCCACCACCATCACCATGTGGGATGGGACATATGAAAACAAATGGCAAAACTCAGAAGCTGCTCCAAAGTTGGAATTATCTTCCTCCAACTTACTTCATTAACCAGACTTTATCAGAGTCTGGATTCCTTGCAAAGATGTGACAGTTTTGGAAATATTAAAGTAATACCAGCTGTTCAGTTTCTAAATTCACTCAGGCCTGGCTGAGCAAAGCATTCCCCTACTTGCGCAGCTTGAGGTGCACTTAGAGGAGTGGGCCTGGATTAAAGAACATGCTAAAAATAATACATATGAATAACTGGTTTGCTAATTTGGGGTCTTAAAGTTGAAGAAGTCCTTTTATGAACTCAGGGAGGATATATGATTCTGATTTCCAATGGCATCACTAAGTGTAATTGCTCTCAGATGTTTAAGCATGGTGAATACATGTGCAGCAGATAGCCTAAAACTGCATTGACTCAAACTATACACCATGAGTAACAGTTTCAATGCTCATGCATGAAAAAATAATCCCATGCTCCATTTATGTTTCTAGTCCCCTGTGTCTGCCTTGTAGTAACCAAGGGCAGTGACGGAAAACAACCTAATACCAACCCCATTTTGCTAGGATTCCCTTTTCAAGACCCTAGAGGAACGGGGCAAGCTCTTAGTGGCATTCTGCATTAGTAATTCTGCCCCTGTGGGAGATGAAATTAATTTTCATCGTCTTGACTCACAGAGATGGAGAGCAAGAGCCTTGATCTCTGCCTAGGCGTCTGCAGTGCTACCTGCAGCAGAGGGAATGCTGCAAAGCCAGAAGCGCTGGGTATGCAACAGTACACGCTAAAATGGATTTAAGAGGCCACATTGCATCCAAACAAGGGTTTGTCTAGCCCAATAGCCTCCCTCTGACAGTGGTCAGAAGCAAATGATTAGGAAGAGCAGAAATAGGGTTTGTGTACAAAGATCTTTCCATGATACCCCTCTTAGTTTCTGCCTGTCAGCAGTTCAGGCACTCTGTGGGTCTCAGGTTGTCTTTTAGTTACCATTAGATCCAACCTCCCCATTTCTACCCAAAACTCTGCTAAAATCACTTACACTTAAGGCTGCCAGAGCAATCTGTGGCTGTAGCTCCACAAGCCTTTTCTGCCATCAGTGAGTTACCAGCACACAAAACCGAGGACTTTTTCCTTCATTTCAGGGAATCCAAAGGGATCAAGTTTATGGACTGATGTAGCTGATCAAGAAAGAGCCAAACAAAAGATGCTTGTTACTTATCATGTCAATTTGTTACCTTGCCATTCTGCCAATAGACCTTTGTTGAGAAGCCACTTTCCCGTGCTGATGCCCATGTTCCTTCGCTTCCCCTACAGCATCTGGTGTCAGCTTGCAAGGTCCTGAGGGTAGAGAGCAATTAGTTGTACTCTGAGGGGTCTAACGAGCTCCTGGTAACTGGAAAATATAATTACTGATAGCACTATTTAGTCTATAATATCAAAGTATGTACAGCTGGCTAAAACTCACCCATATTCTGCTAGGCAATTTACTTGAGATGGTTGACAACCAGCATGTAAATGACAAAGTTACTTTGTTGTGGAGGAAAAGCATGTGAGTACTTAAGATATTGATGAACTGGACTATAAGTGGATTATCACAATGCTATGAGTAGAGACTAATTTCCCAGCAGAAAAAGCCTTTTCAAATACAAGACAAAATGTCAGTCCGTTTACTGGTCACACATGTTTAAAACATTTCTCTTATTTTGCTCCCTGCTACTGACTCTCAGCCATCAAACGAAAGAGAACTGAGAGGAATGTCCAGCATTTAAACACCATATAACTTTCAGACAATCTGGATCTCAGATTTGGAAATTTGGGATTTGGTGAAAAGGTAAAAGGTTTATACAGTTTCATGGTCTATTCAAATTCCCCCTGGAGTCTAAAAATATGAACACATAGATTTTCCTTGGAGATGACTGCTTCAGGGTAGGAGGATTTCTCCTGTGGAGTGGTGGAGGAATCCAGGACCTTCTAGCTATACCTGGAGGGCCTCTTCCAGCCATACCTGAAGGGCCTCTTCCAGCCTCTCGTTTTAGTCACGTGCAAAATTGCCTTTGATTTTTGTGTGACAAAGAGAACATATAGCATTAAATCCTTACTGGAGAGACCTCACTACTTTCAGTGGAAGTACAATGGCCAAGGAGCAAAAAGAAAATAAAACTGGGAGGAAACTATGGAGAAACCCTGGTGCATATAGTAAATATACAGAAGACTCTATAAGAAGAGATCTCTCATTAACACTTAGTGGAGAACTTCAAAGGACTACCTCTTCTTTGGGCAAACCACAGCTCACCCTTGGCAATCTGTAGGTGGATCACCCAAGCCATAGGTTCAGTGTCTCTCAGGGTACATGAGCCCAGTGCCATGCCATTCATGCCACTCAGACTGGGCTCTACCCTTCCCAAAATCCTGCTGCTGGGCAAAGAAAACTTCAGGGTTGGGAGCCAAAGAGAGCGCACGGTTTTGTCATCTCTAATTGCAGTCTCTGCCTGGGAGGAAGGAGACCTGAGATGAAGTTCCTGGTGTTAGGACTGGTTCTGTGTTTTAGCAAGTGACCCTTTAACTCAAAAATTAGGTCCAGGAGCAGGACCTGTGGTACCACACTCTATGATGGTGGCCCAGCCACTGGCGAGCAGGAGACAGGTGCCCCGGGGCTGCCATCGGCCAAGATCCAGCAGCTGCTGGGAAGGGGCTGAAATCACACAGGGAGCGCTGAGCCAAGGAACGTCCACCTTGGGGAGGTTTAATGGCACAGTTCAAAGAGGCTGCTCCAAAATTAACTGAAGACACAAGGGATATTTCCACCCATGTCTTTGGGTGAGATTTGAGAGCTATTTCAGGAAAATGCATCAGCACATGATAAATCCAATTGAAGATGATGACATTTAATCACATCCTTAAGTCCGACCTCACGCTTATGTGCGTGCCTGTACTGGAGGCTGACAGCAGCGCTCCCACGAACTCCCACTTTTCAGACCTTCTGGCTGATCAGATCCTTAACGTCGTGAGGGTCATTTTAATCCTAACTCAGCTGGAACAATACACAGGTTGCCTGTCTAGACATAAATCTATTTCTGAAAAAAAAATCGGGGGAAAAAAAAAAAGAGGGAGAGAGGGAAGAATTACATTATTTTTGAGCCATTTTCAAGTTCCAGACCTTCAAACAATGCAATTTCACAGCCAATTTCGGGTTCTGGGTTTGGGTTTGCTGATAAAAGCAGATATATATATATATATATATATAATTTAAAGCCATTTAAAGGGTCTCACTGGGGCAAAACTCAAACTCCTGTGCCTGGTTGCCATCCCAAAGGATCAGTCCCACCAGTGGAGCAGGTGGTGTTGGGTCACCCGCACCAGTGTGACAAACTGTGATAATTGGATTGTTTGGAGAGTGGGGGAGGGGTGTGACCACTGTGTACAAACCTCAGAAGGGAATTAAAAGCAAGCCTGCATCCCAGTTAATAGCAGTCTATAAAAATGCAAAGTGGCTAATGATAAACAAAGGAAGTTCCATTAAGCCATGCACCAGGCATGAAGGGACAACATTGACCCCAAGAAGTATTTTTGCTGGAAACGGTCAGGCGGCAGAACCAGGTGCAGAAATAAAAGAAAACCAACAGCTCGTTTTAAACTCCCAATCTGCCATTTAACGAACACGAGGACCAGGGACAGCCAAAGAGACTGAAGTGGCCAGAGCATGACTTTTTATACCCATTAAAGTCACAGGCACGCTCAAAACGAGAGGAAAATTGGGAAATGGCTTGTCTAGCACTGGCTGTCCATTAGCCCTGCGCTGCACCGACTGCTTGCCAAGGTTATTTGGGGTGGAGTGGGACTGAGGGCAGGGAAGGAGCACGGGGAAATGTTCCCCTCAGCCCCAAGCACCTGCCAAGCTGTGATGTGGTCAGTGGGGAAAGGGACTCTCGTCAGGCCGATAATGAGCCGTCCTCATTATAAGATTAGATGCCAGAGTGAACAACACCCTCTTAATAATGCACACATCACTATGACAACCGCGGAGTTTGATACCCGAGGACAACTTTATTGTGCTTGTGAAATTTCCTTATTTTAAAAACACTATTTATAGTTATCAGACATCGATTCACCATATCCACCCTCCTCCTCATCTCTTTGCCTTCCTTGTTTCCAAGGCAGGATTGGCCAAAGTGTTTATGCGCCTCTCCTAAGGTTAGCAAACTGCTGTCAGGTATCAGTGCCAGAGACTGCTGACATAATTATCCCGCTAGCCCATACATAATTAGTAAAGCTAAGCCCAAACTATATTAATACTAGGATTAATTACAGTGGAAGCATAAACAAGGATATTAATGCTATGAAAGTAGCAGTGTGGATATTCGACAGCCCATATGCTTGTCTGTAGGACCACTAGGGATTGTGTTGAATCGGGAGCTGTGCGGTGCCCTGACTGTAATGAGAAATGAGAAAACTGCTGAAAAATTGATGCCGCCTGCAGATTGCACAATCCGCTGAACAGCAGGGGGTCGGCTTCTTACATCTCCCACTCTCGGTACAATATGCTAATTTCTGCATGCATACGAGTGTAAAAGGAAAGAAGAAAAGATTTCACAAAAGGAAAAAAATGCAAATGACAACCACAAAGATCACTGCAGAGAAATCCATGAGCTTTATATGGATTAACTGTGTTGGAGCTACTGCTCGTCTGAGTTTAACCCTTTCTGTCCTAGACCCTTTGGCAGGTCCTTTTTGTGGTACAGAGGAATACTTATGGCTCCCTTGTGAGGAGGGATGGAGGGAGGGAGGGGAGGGCAGTGGGGAGCTGAAAGGATGGAAAGGATCTTTTTTGCTCTTTTCCATGGCTGCACTCCTCCTGCTTTAACATTGACAAGGAGGCAAGGGTCTGGAAGGGAGATAAAAAGGGGACTGGGAGGGGAGTTTAGAAAAGGAGGTGCATCAAATGTTGGTGGTGTTTGAGAGAGGACCACTAAAGTCCAGGCTGGTCCAGCTTTAACTGGGGGGGGAATGGCAACTGACCCTCCCTTGTCCTGTAAGAGCTTCTCTGACTCCCTTTGCCCTTTGCAGCACGTGGCCAGCAAGGTCCTCCTAATAACATGCTACAAAATCCTCATCAAGAAGACAATTACCCCCTGATTATTTTCTACTCCTGATTCACTATCTCTTCCTCCCAGGCGAAAGAAGCAGATGTGCTGGCTTGATGACAAGCCCATCACTTTGCTGGAGACAGCCAAAGTGCGGCCGGTCCTGCGGATTCCCGGCGTGCTCAGACCATGCAGCACGCCTGCAGACAAGCGGGCTCCAGCAGCGCCCAGACAATCCCACTGCCATCTGCATTTCCCTTGCTCCCCGGGAGAGCCTAACCCTGCCCGCAGCCTGCCCCCCTCTTCTGCCCGTGGGAGCCAAGGGAATCGCTCCAACCACAGCGCCAGGGAGCAAACCGGCCCCTTTGCCTTGCATGCAGCACTGCCAGTGTGGGATAAAACCCATGTATGTCAACTCCCATGTAGATAATGGAGAGGTGGGTGTCCATATAGCCCCACTCTTCGGGGGCCACCCACCCAACAGTTTAAGCCCCTCTTGCAGCAGAACAGGAAGGCAAAGAGCATCTCCTCCCCAACCTGCAGGGGGGGAATACCTACGTTTCTGCAAAAAGACAAATCAAAGCCTTAATTCTTCTCCAATAATTAAAGAGATTAGTTGCTCTCTCTTCAGTAGCAGCAGGAGCAGCAGCAGGTGCTGTTATGCTTGGTCCGATGTATGCATAATGCGGCTTCTGTATGCAATCGCTGTGTCCAAGCATGAACACAAACCTTAGGAAGCATTTGTCACTAAAAAGTTGCCACTGGGCCTGTGTAATAGAGTAAGTGCTTAGCAAAAATAAATTGTTTGCTTGTTTGTTTTAAATACTTTTGGAAAGAATTTAGCACTCCTGGAAAAAAATATTACTGCTCTGGCAGCCCAGAGCACAAAGACCGAAATGCCTGTGTCATACCCAGCAGGGAGAGAGATCTGGATCTTAAGATGCCCCAACCTGGACAGACACTTGCAGTGAACAGGTTAAGCAGCAGAGGAGACAAATATGAAGAAGTTTATGCTGCCTTCCTATCTGAACATGGCAGAGACTGTGAGAAAGAAGGAGGACAAATGTTTTGGGGGTTTTGTGGCATCAATTTACCAACAGAAACTGGGACAACAACCAATGACCACCTTCAGATTTCAGTACCTATGTGAACCTTCAGCCCACGAGTGAGAAATATTTGTATCCCACTGGAAAGTCTCCAATCACCTTCTGAGTGTCCTCCCATCCACCAGCCTTCTCTCTCAATACACCATCTCCTCCTCCAAGTCTCTTTTACTCCCAGTGCTGTTTACACTGTTTGCTGATTTTTAAGGGATTTTTTTCCTCCATTGTGACTTATCAATTTGATTTTATTCTTTGTATCTGTGATTGCTTGTACAAGCTCTTCTTCCCCACCTGAGTGTTCTTCCCACCAAATGATATCGAGTCTCTGGCCTGGCCTGATACTGGAACCCATAAAAGCAGGTGAGATCTCACCTGGGAGATCTTCATAGCAGACCCTTCTTCCCATATGGTTGCATAACGCCTTATAGATCCCAAGTGAGAATCCCCGAGCCCAGGCATCCTTGCAGCAATGGTGGGACACATACCCACACAAGATACCAGCACTGGGGGGTGTACAACACGCTGCCAGATCCCATCCCCCAGGCAGCACGGCTGTGCCTGTGCCAAATCCACCACAATCAGTCGAACTACGTCAGATTAAACCAGCTCATTAAAGTGGCCTCTCGGGTTTATAATGAACGCTTCTCCTTTATACAAGCTAAACTGGCACCCCTGGACTATTCACACATTTGATTTGAAACAGAAACAACACCTAATTCTCCTAGTCTGCATTGGCATGGCTGATGAGCAGTTTATTTTTGACTGCCACTGCAATTTAACACTATGGTGGCAAATTTCAGTTTAAATCATTTTTACCCCTCTCTCTTTTTTGCATTCCTGCATCACCTCTGGGGAAAAATGTTTGCACTGTAAAGCCAACCCTGCCTTCATTTATTATTTAAGCCTGGATCAGGTCATTGATACAGCCAAAAGCCCAGCACCGCAATCAATCAGCTCAGCTTTGCTGAAAGAGAAGCACAGAGGCAGGGACAGAAGCCCTTACACCAGGATTGTCACTGAGAAGAAAGCAATAGGAGCCACACACCATCAGAGTCTTCTAGAAACACCAAGTGCTGTTTCCACCTGGGAAACCAGTACTTCGAAATCTATGGCAGGGCAATGCAGGACATATTTTCACCAGGGCACTTCCATTTGAATTTGTGCTGAGCTCAGGAGGACCAGGTGAGTTTGCATAATTAACAACCTGACCTTGCAACCGGAATGCAAACACAGTTCCCAGTGAAGTCAAAGGGAGAGTGCTGTGTATGAAGAAACCAAGGCTTATATATGAGTTTCGTATATGGCAGTGATTAATTCAGCTATAAAAAAATGTTTGTACAGTGGTGAATATTTCCTTATTTCCAATATTTCCTTCCTTTTTTTTTGAGAACTTCTAAGGAATTTGTGCTGGTAGCAAACTATAGAAAGGCTGTGACCATTCCCATGACAACACCTTGCTGCCAATACAAAAAAAAGCCTATATAAACTAGGCTTTGCAGAGCGCTTGTGGGAAATAATCTTGCTGCCACAAGCCCTCCTGAAGACTTCAAAGAGGGCAATAGCTAAGGAGAAAAGTAGCGAGGTAATGGCGAGATCCCCTTCCAGAGGCTGTGGCAGACAACTCAAGCCATGTGGAGACAGATGAGCCCTTACCTCAGATGTGCAAATGCTCTGGCTCCCATCCAGGGAAGCCATCGCATCCCTGAGCCCCCCTCTACCCTCCTTCTTGCCCAGAAAGTTGTGTCGTGCCGCTGTGCGCGCTGTGAGACAGATGCCCCTCGCTGCTCCAGCCCAGGGGAGCCCCGTGCGACACGGGGACGCGTAGATGTGCACAATATGCTTCTGCCTGTCGCTTGGCTGTGGCAGCTCTTTGAGTTGTGGGTATTTGTTGGGGTTTTTTTTCTGGATAAAAGGGGCTGCGTGAACATAAGTCCTGATTGCTACCCCAGGTTGCGTGCAAGCCCTCTGAGCGGGACTGATAAGTCATGGTGGGCAGTTCTCTGTCTGATGTGACCTGAAGTAATTAAAAGTGGCCCAGCGGGCTGCTGCCTCTCTCCCCCATCTCTCCTCTCCCTCTGTTTGCTGGCATTTACCCAAAACAACAGTGACTGATGGCTCGCAGAGGGCTGTCGCTGCTTTCCCTGCCATGATACAGCCATTGATCCAGCAGCATCTGCCAACTCATCAGCTCTTACTCTAATTCTCTGCCTCCGGGTTTGGGTTTTGTTGGTTTGTTTTTGTTTTGGTTTGGGGTTTTTTTTGTTTTTCCCTTTTTCTCCCCTGGGCGATAATTGCTGTGAAGGTGAACTCCTTTTTGACCAGCCTGATGAGATCTGCCAATTACCACTGTGTCAGCACTCAGCTCTGGGAGTACTCGTGACCACACACTGACCTTAATTGAGGATGTTCAGCTGGCTGGTGGGGCAGAGGGCTGGTGGAAAAGCAGATAGGCAGTGATTTAGCTCAGCCCGAAATGTCCGCTTTGCATCCATCACTGCCCCTCCGCTTTGGGTCCATCACTAAGAACCTGACTCAATGTTAATGCATGGTATGGCCCTAAATAGGGAGCCTGTTGTGTGTTTCTTCTCTTTCTCCCCACCTCTCCCATCTATGAGGCATGGAGAAAAAAAATGTCAACCACCAAGATGGAGTTATACTCTGGTATTGCAATAATTGCACCAAAACTCTATTATCAAGAGACTGGACATAGCCTTTTTGCAAAGTATGCATGAACTCCAGAGCAAGAAGTATCTGCTGTAGCTTCAGACATGTGAAGGGGGTCTGCCCTTGGTCAGCCCAGGGTGTGCAAGTGAGTGTGAGCAACTTCCCACAAACTTCCCTGGAAGCAAAGCAATATTCATCATCAAAGCCAAAAGAACAACCACCACCATTGACAAGCTGCCTTTCACGTGGCAGGTTCATTATATACGAAGCCTTGGATCTGCAGGCTACATGAGTGGTATGAAAAACTTCGTATGAATTGACCTGGCTCTAAAGGACTCAAGACAGTTCCATGGGAATCACTGCAGCTTCTGTGGACCAATAGCACCTGCATGATGCAAGACCCACTGACAACACCAGTAGAGATGTCAGTCTGGTTTTGACTACCTTTTTTACTCTCTTTCCTGTTAATGCATGATATAACTATTACTGCCCACAAATAATGAATATTTCATCATAGTTTTAAATTCAGCACAGGGCCACACTAAACAGAAGCCTCGTAAGACTTTCCGTTTTCCTTTTTTTCTCCCTATTTTTTTTCCTCTTGCCTTCTCCTTTCAGATGGAGGTGTGCACACACAAAGCAAAGTGATACCTCTTCCATGTGGTGCAGGCACCTGAGTGACTGCTCTACCAGGCACCTCGCTGGCCACTTGCACACCCTGAGCTACAGGCTCACTAGCAGGCTGATCCTCTTACACATGGCAGCATGCCAGCCTGCCCAAACTGGGCTTACTCACTACCACACACCCACCACTGGTAATCGCATCCATGAGCTCCCCTGCCCTAGGGTGAGGGAAAGATTCTTAAAGCAAGACCAGAAGACTCTTTTGGCTGAGGTCTTTCTTTGCTCAGTCTCCACTCATCCACATTATCAGGTTATCAGCTTCACCTGAAAATATCTGAACTTTCCAAACACAGGCATTCAAATATCACCGACCGGATACTCTACCATTTTGAGGCCACCCTAAACATGCTGGGATTTGGAAGGAATACGGCAACACCAGTTTGCTACCTGTCAGCAGCTCCTTTTTTCCAACAGGGAGGAGAATCAGGATGCTTGGAACTGTCTCCTCTGCTGCTTTTGGCCATCCCTCCCACCCTGTGGTGCAGTACAGAGCAAGGGGAAGGAGATGAGGGCACATCTGGCTGCCACGCTTCAGCCTCGCTGTGGGTTTTCACCGAGCACCATGTGCAGCAGCACCAGATGGACTTGGGAACCACATGTGGCCCGTTGGCTGCACTTTTGTCACCCTGCACAGCGGCTCACGATGAAAAGAAACATCAGCCGTGCCATTTTATCACCAAATCCCAAACTCATATTTCATCCAGATGCGACGCTGCTGCACGGCACACACAGGAGGCTGACGTGACCCTGCAGACATCCCACCCGGCTCCATCCTGGTCACCATATGCAGACCTGAACACCAGGTACCCTCTGGGGCTGGGGAATGGGCTGAGCACAGATGAGTTGGAAAGGCAGACTGCTCTTCAAGTGCAACATGGAGGTCTTGGGAAGCAGGCAGAGGAACTCCTGACCAGCACCACTTTATGATGAGAATTTTGACGAAATTTTGAAGCGAATACATAGAGATATACTTACAGCAGATAAAGGAGACAAATGGATTTTCTTGCCTGTTCTTTCCTGCAGGATAACAAGACATAAAAGAACCCTTGTTCTGCTGTGCCTTGGGGTTTTTTTATCCAAATGTCAGGATGGTCCAACCCACTGCCAAGCCAGCAGGACTTTCAGAGGTCTAAGAAGCACTGCGCTGTCAGTTTGCCTTCAGTCAAAGCATTGACCAGATTTTCGATGACCACTTTCTCCTTGTAGTGTCTTTTGGCTCTTAGACTAAGCAGACCTACCTGCAGAGAGCCAACAGAAGAGGTGGAGGGTTCTGCTCTTAGCCCAGTGTCTGCGTTGCCTCCCTCCTGCTAGCACATATGGCAGCGAGGTCACCTGGAGCAAGGAGCTAATCCACCAGGACACTACTCCTACAAAAAAAAAAAAGCGATGGCTTTTCAATGGGATCAGTCCCCTCCTGGGGCACACAGTGCAGCCACTCATACTCTGCTCTCAGCTGGCTGTGACAATGGGCACAGCCCCTTCCTTAGCTGCAGGAGCGAAGTGAACCCACAACATCAGCAGCAGGCTCGGTGTCACTCTCGCGAAGGAAAATTCCACATGCTGGGAAATGAAATTAGAGTGAGGAGTTTGACAGCAACATGTCTTCCTCAGCCCAAATTAATATCACTATAGAGGTGCAGAGACAGGGATAGGGTGGCAAACACTTCTATACACGATTTGGAAGAAGGGGAAGCAAAGACCTTTTAACAAAGTCTAGACCTACTTACCTAAATATTTCCTTTTTAAATTACCACTCTTTTGCAATCTAACCACTCAAGTGGTAAACATGTTCATTAGGACCCCTTATTTAGGGATCACCAGTGTCCAAAGACGGTATCAGTTCCACCTGGGGAAAAAAAAAATAATCTTCAATTTATTTTCTAACGCTGGGGAAGAGGCTGCATTTTTTATAAAGTTTCCAAGGAGTATTTGGAGATATCCCCAGCTTGGTGAGATTACAAGGCAAACACTTTGTTCAGAACCACAAGAACTCTTCTGCTGCCTCCCAAAAAATAACCCGGTAATAATGAATAGCAAATATGGGTCAGATGCTCAGCTAAGAAAAATAGGCATTGCTTCTCAGTCCCTGGCAGAGCTCAGGTGGTTTACACCAGCAAAGGACCAGGGTTCCTCACTGTACCTGAGGATATCTACAGAGGATTCCTGATTTGCTGGGGTGGCATAAAGCTGTTATTGACATGAATTTGGGATGCCTGCTCCACTCATGATTAATGAGGCCACAAGTGAGTTATATTAGTCACCCTGGCATGACTGACACTTGGATTTTTACTGTGCCACATCACTGCCTCTTGTTTATGCCAAAGGATTTACAGACACAAACCCTAACTCTGAGATCTAAACATCTGCTTTCTTAATCCCTCTACCTATACTGCTAATTTGCCTTAGCTGAGACCTTGGAGGGAAAATAATATAAATGGTGCATTTTAAAATGTCTAAGCAACTCCCTAAAACAGAAGTCCTGTCAGTCAATGTCATGATTTTAAAATCTTGTATTTCCAGTATGCCACAGTTGGAAACACTTGCCGTATTCCTCTGGAAAGAAGGATTTCTCAGCCATCCAGTAGCAGAAAGTCTTCCTTTCAAGCACTGATAATGATATATATTGATATTTGTTTGTTACAGCTGTAACTGTTTGGGGGACTGAATATCGTACACATAGCAAACCCAGCTGGCAGACTAATTGATTGATTGGTTGGGTGATTTTTGAGTGGAAGCAGGATTTTGTATTTGAAAAGGAAATTTTTGCTGTTGGTCAATGTGGAGAAGCTTACAGTAAATTGGCTGAGATATGAAATCTCAGATATACATTCTCATTTACAAACAGATAAATCTGTTCTAATTAGAGCTGAGATTTCCAGCTACATAATCCCAGGGGAATTCGCAACCAAGAAGTTGTTCTTGAGGAAAAGTCTTCTTAAGCAACCAAGGCCAAAGGCTAAGGTGATCAAAGGTGAAAGTTAGATTAAGTACAATTTAGCACCTGCTTTGGCAGCTTACCACATGGGTATATGATCACCTCACAGGATATAAATATGTGCATGTGTGTATTAAATACAGACACAAATCTGGGAATAAATTCGCTTTAATATTTAAAAGCTTGGCTCTACAGCAAAATTACACTGCTATAAACCGAAGTGTGACTCTGAACTTGTATAACTACTCGGGCACTGTCCTCCGTGGATATCCTCACTCTGGAGTCAGTCGTGCACTGCGGTGCCAGCAGCTGGTAAGACTTTCTGCCTCAGTCAGTTCCCAACTCTCTACCTCAGCTGTAAAAGACAGCTGAAGCGATCTAAACCTGTCAAGGTTTGATTGAAAGGTGACAATAAAATGTGGCAGATGCTCTCTGTTACCCCCTCACTCACCCTCCCCTTAGATAGTAAAAAGTGATAAGGAGGAAGGAAGAGAGACTTCAAGTTGGAAAAGTTTTAAAGGCTTTACTAATGCTACTAATAAATAGAGAAAATATACAAAATATACAAAACCAATCTTGAATGTCCCGGGGTAGAGCAGCGTTTAACCCCCGCCCCGGCGCAGAGCTGGCATGCCTCCAGCGGTGACGGAGCTGGGAGCTGGCACCAATCCAGTGGCTGCAGGGCAGGCACCTGGAAGTCCTGGGCGAGACTTCACAGCAAACCAGAACTGGATTCAGGGATGCAGGGTCTCAGGCCTTGGATTATAGGCACAGGTGGTAGGGTCCTCTTCTGATGCCGGCCATGGTTGAAGAGAGCGAGACCCTCGTGACCTTCCTCTCTTATAGGGTGTATGACGCGTATGAGATGGAATACTCAGTTGGTCAGTTTTAGTCACCTGTTCTGATCACCCCTCCTTGCAACTATGCCCCGTTATCAGTTAACCTTGGTTACCATAATAATAAATCTAAACATGAGCTTCTTCTGCATTCCATTGGTCATCTTATCAGTCCGGAGTGAACAGTGCCTCAAAAAAAAAAAAAAATGCAGTTACTTAGAAGGTACTTAGAAGAACTTAGCTGAAAGGAAAATTCACTAAAAGAGAACTGGTCTTGTTTTTAACAAAACCAGGACAAAATCACAGGCACAAAGCATCTATTTATTTACATTGGCTGCTTCATTTCCAGTGCTGTGTGGAGTTAGTTAAGGCTGAACTGAAAAAGTGACCACTGGTGTCTATGGAGATAGTTCAATAAACATATATTGCACCCACAGCCACAAACCCATTTTCACTCAGGAGGTGAATGCGCCCAGGCGAGTGGGTCTAAGAGCAGTCTTGACATTTTCATTATGTTTAATAAAGGGAAAGGCTGAAGAGACAGCTTGAAAAGCCTGGGGAGGTGGAAGTCATGTAAAAGCTGCTTCCAACTGTGTGTAAAATGGTTAGTGACTCGGGTGTCATAACAGTTTGACACCGATTTGAACATCGTGTGGTCTCCTGTGTGCCTGTTTCTCGTGGGGCATAGGACAGCTTTCCTTGGATTGCCAAGCCTGCTCCAGTGGTCACATACTATTGAAGAGGTGACAGAGGCTGGGACTGGCAGGGCTGCTTTGTTTTCAGAGGTATTAGAGGTATTATATTTAGTTCCAAGTTAGTGACATCTGCTTGGACTCAGATCCTCATGAGGCTCTTAGTCCTGTATATTATTTACAGAGCACTTCTTTTCCAGGGGCAAATGTCTAAAGATTTTGTAGTTGGCTTTTTCTGCAGAGAAACAGCTCTAGCATATAGAATAATCTCAGTGAAATGAAGGATGGAAATAGAGGCAGCAAAGGTTAGAAGAAGAGCAGCTAGCAAAATATCAAACTTAGCTAATAATAAAACAAAGTGTCCAGATGAATTCTTTTCTTTCTTTCTTTCACTGGTGCCTTTTGCCAACAGTTAAATATCAAAAAAGGAGAAGTACCAAAACTTGTGGTATAAACAGTTCCTCCCTGCTCCTCTACTAAATGCCAGGGAAGTTCAGCTCCAAACCTTCAGCTTTCTCCTGTTTGATATTAAATAAAAAATCCTAGCATTCACCAATGACAACATTCCTTAGCAAATCCATCTGCTACCGTGCTGTTTTCCATGGAGGTTGAGCTCACCAGCTTTTGCACTGTTTTGATGCCCATGGATGTTTTCAGCCAACTTGAAGGCACACCTGAGAACCCATAAGGCCCTTTTCTTCAGGAAATCCTTTGTAGCTCGATACCTGCAACCTACACGGCATATTGCAAGGCTGAGTACTGAATCAGCAACTTCAGCTAGAGAAGAAGGGCTGTGCCAAAGTGGAAAGGGTTTAGCTAAGGAACCTACACTTTGCTATCATGCAACCACATCATGAACCTGGGAATGAAACTCTAAGTTTGGATACTTCCCATCTACTCTCATTATCAGGAGAGGACAAAAGTCTCAAGATGTCAAAAAATGATGTGGGCTGCCCCTCCTCAGGTCTGGTTATTGCGTGCTTCAGGGAATGGTCAGCCTGCTGTCCTGGCCACCCCTCTGCTGCTCCACTCAGTCCCTCCCGAAGCTCACTTCTCCCTCAATTTTGTCAGCATAATTGCACATGAAAGAGCTCTCTAACCCTACTGTTGAAGTGAGGAGAGCTACAAAAATAAACGTAGCACTGGAAGTGTTGAGGATGACCCAGATTACTGTGACAGAATTGGGTTAGGGAGCACCTCCAACCTGCAGTTATGCTGGCAGATACAAAGCGGAGATAATGTTTAGAAGGGTGGAAAAGGACAGCTGGGGCTTGGGGGTGCTCTGAAACTGGGTTCATCTGAGGCCAGAAGAGCACTTTAACCCCTGCTTTAAACAGCACCTGCTGTCGAGAGGGCATCTCATTTCCTAGCTGTGTAAACCCTTCCCCACAGTTCAAGCATTCAAGAGGCTTTCCATTGACGACAGCAGTGAAGCTAAAAGAAGCGATGAAGAGAAAGAGGGACAGGGTGAGAAGCTGGTAAGATGTGAAGGTTGTCCTTGCTTTAGGGTCTAGGCAAAAGATTCCTCCGAATTACACACAAGTAAGAGACAAGCCCTCTTCTTTCACCAAAACTTTAGAGGGTAGAGATGACCTCTGCTATCTCAGAGAACATTTCTGTACTGAAGTCCATCCCTCACTCACCATTAGCATTTCCCCCTCTCCCAGCACTTGCTACCACAGCCACAGAGTCAGTGAATGTCAGACTCTTTTACACCTCTGCAGCCTGACTCTGGTCATGTGTTAGAAAAGGTTATTACAAAGATAGGAACAATTATTACAAAGAAAATAAGGTTCCAGTTTCTTCGAAACTCTTCTGTGGCAGGTTGTTAATCAAATGGTAGAAGGAAACTATTTTTTTTTTTTCACAGAAAAGGAGAAAAGGACAAAGCCTTTGCACTTCTCATTTGGGATAGGGCTGGGTGAAGAACAGGAAAACTGGGAGTGGAAAGTAACCAGCCGTCCACCAAGATAAAACTATATATCCTTGTAGAGAGAGGGCGTATGTCAGATCCATCCCAGAAGGTCAAACTTAGGAGAGGAAGAGATTATATGGAAGCAAAGGCTGAAAGTCTGGCTCTGTTTTTCAAGACTACCTAGAGTTTTCCTGACAGGGTGCCTCTGATGAGAGAGGTGTCCTGCTCAGAGAACCCCATTCAAGGGAAGTCACCACAAGCAGGTGATGTGGTCAGGGGAAAATCTTCCTCACCACTGGAACAGAATTAAGACATGATAGTAAGTGGAAGCTATTTGCATTTGGTAAACAAGTTTTCTTAGCTTAACAAAATCCTGCAATCATGCTACAAAGTCTTGATATCATAGAATTATACAATCATTTAGGTTGGAAAAGACTTTTAATGTCATCCAGTCCAACTGCTAACCTAACACTGCCAAGTCCACCACTAAACCATGTCCCTAAGCACCACATCTACACGTCTTTTAAATACCTCCAGGGATGGTGACTCAACCACTTCCATGGACAGCCTGTTCCAATGTTCGATAACCCTTTTGGTGAAGAAATTTTTCCTAAAACTCAATCTGAAGATGTGCTGGCACAACTTGAGGTTGTTTCCTCTTGTCCTATCACTTGCTACTTGGGAGAAGGGACCAATGCCCACCTCGCTACAACCGCCTTTCAGGTGGTTGTAGAGAGCAATCAGGTCTCCCCTCAGCCTCCTCCAGGCTCAACAGCCCCAGTTCCCTCAGCCGCTCCTCATAAGACTTGTGCTCCAGACCCCTCACCAGCTTCATCACCCTTCTCTGAACTCTCTCCAGCACCTCAATGTCTTTCTTGTAGTGAGGGGCCCAAAACTGAACACCGGATTCGAGGTGGGGCCTGACCAGCACTGAATACAGGGGGATGATGACTCTCCTAGTCCTGCTGGCCACACTATTGCTGATACAAGCCAGGATGCTGTTGGCCTTTTTGGCCACCTGGGCACACTGCTGGCTCAGCCAGCTGTCAATCAACACTCCCAGATCCCTCTCTGCCAGGCAGCTTTCCAGCCACTCTTCCCCAAGCCTGTAGTGCTGCCTGGGGTTGTTGTGACCCAAGTGCAGGACCCAGCACTTGGCCTTGTTAAACCTCATACAATTTGCCTCAGCCCAACAATACAGCTGGTCCAGATCCCTCTGTATGGCCATCCTAGCCTCCAGCAGATCAACATTCCCACCCAATTTGGTGTTGTCTTCAAACTTACTGAGGGTACACTCAATCCCCTCATATAGATCATTGATAAAGAGATTAAACAGAATTGACCGCAATACTGAGCCCTGGGGAACACCACTCGTGACTGGCCGCCAACTGGTCTTAACACCATTCACCATCACTCTTTGGGCCTGGCCATCCAGGCAGTTTTTATCCCAGGGAAGAGTTCACCTATCCAAGCCACAAGCAGCCAGTTAATGATCACCTACTGATGACCTCTCTGCTGTTCCTTGTGAATAAACCATATATATGGTGATACAAAGCACTCCTTTAATAGCAATTTGAGACCAGTTGGAGAGTGTTGGTTTTGAAGTAACCCCTGGAAAGACTGGGCTCTGGGTCATATCATAACAGGGCCACTACCCTGTAGCTGATTAAAAGCATCTCTTATTCTTAGAAGCACTCCCTCAGGTCTTGACTTTACAATGCGATTCAGGTAATGAGAGCAAGGTGATCAGAGATCTTAATAGACATCAAGTCTAGCTGGAAAATGGAAAGCTGAGTGTAAACGTGAACACCTCCCTTAAGTGAGTTTTGTTTGTGAGCTTGGTGAAAGGACTGAAGTGCAAGGGAGACAAAGTCATTCTCATTTCCAGTAATATTTTATTGATTTACTTCACATAATGCAGTTCAATAACTCATCCCCCAAACAGATGAAACCTCAGCTCCATATAAATAGGTATTAATCTCCTGTAAATTACTGATGAGTCTTAATTAAGCAATAAGATAGAACAGCCCATATAGTCAGGCTGATTAATGGCACACCTTGGACATGCACCGAGGCACAGGGAAGCACACGGCAAAATAAAGTGCTTCCAGTCCACCCATGGCATTAAATTAATCAGTAGAATAGTAATTCCAAACCCACCCTCGGGTGGGCATAGTCGAGGGCTTGACTGTTGCTCCATCCATGACTGTGCAACTTCCAACTGGTTGTTTAGAAGAAAATACGGCAGAAACAAAGTCCCTCAGATTCTTCCAAAGCAGAAGGCCATGTGATCACATCACTGTGGGCATCTCTCTTATGCATCCAAATAAAACACGCCAGTAAGAGCAGCAGAAGCACAGGAGAAGGTGTATAATGCAAGAAATTCACCAAGTAGAGAGATGCCTTAGCAAATGCCTGGAATACACTGTGTTCTTCAGTGTAAGCTGAAAACAATTCTGCACGTTTCAGAGGGCACCATTCTGATTTTGTTTATGGCGCTGTAAATTAGGAGGGACTCCATGGAGTTCAACAGAACTAAAAGAGTGTGAAATCGATGTGAGGGAGAGAAAAGGGAAAAAAAAAGCTCCGTATGTTTCTCTCCTTGCACACTAGCATCAGAGTCTGCTTCCTGGTTTATCAAAGCATGCGACAGCCTTTTCTATTTCCCACTAGAGAAGTGGACTATTAGCATACAGCTGCACCTGCAGAGCAAACCAGAAAGAACTGGAGTTTTGGTGGAGTGTTTTTCTGGTTGTTTTTTGGGCTTTTGTTGTGTTTTGTTTTCACAACAGGCAATATAAGACATCAGAAGAGGGAGACACAATAAAGCAGGT
The DNA here is from genome assembly GCF_036013445.1 of Caloenas nicobarica. Taxonomy (NCBI): domain Eukaryota; kingdom Metazoa; phylum Chordata; class Aves; order Columbiformes; family Columbidae; genus Caloenas; species Caloenas nicobarica. Next base: position 47,990,317 of record NC_088246.1, on the reverse strand, counting down.
TCTCATCTACAGTAATTCAGTGTAGCTTCATTGTAGTCAGTGGAGTTATACTGATTTACACTAGATGGTTAGTGTACATCAGTCTCTCCCCACCCCTCACTCCCCCTGGGTCCCCAGAGGTTGAAAGAAAGCACTGAAGAGAAAACAACGTACATAGACCAAACAAATTCAAGCGGCAGAGAACCTTGCAGAATGAGAATGCACCAATATTTAACAATGCAAAGACTATGTGCCAGAGAGGGAGAAGGGAGACAGAGGACCTTCCCAGGAAACTGAGAAAAGTTTCCAGTGGAAAAGGCATTGCAGCTGGACAGTCCTGAAGTGCTAGCACCACCTCTGAGACTCTTCTGAGAAGGGGGGGAAAGTATATTTAAGAAGTGAATAGATGAGGGACTCCCACTCTATATGCTGAGACTACGGCTTTATAGGAGCCCACTCCACGGATTCCCATTCCCTCCTTGCTCAGGGTCTTCCTAGTCTCCTGCATGCTGGGGCTCTGCGTGACTCCATTCCCACTGTTCTGCCTCACCAGGATCCCTCCCTCCCACCACCACAGGACCTGCTTGGCATATCCTCAAGTTTTTATTTGTTTTCAATTCCAACCTTGCATACAACAGGAGGAACATCTTAAAAACATCTCCTTTCCTCCCGTGTCCCTCCACCACTGATTTTGTGGGCTCTGCATTCATTAAGGTGGGAGGTAAGTGAAGAAAAGAGCCATTGGCCATTGATTATTAGCACTAAGGACTTTGGCCCCAAGGATAACTGTCCTTGCTGACTAAAGTACTGACAGTGGCTATCAAAACACTTTCTAGCTTAATAGCATTCTTCCAGCATGCTCTGTCCATCTTTCCAATCCAATTGGAAAAGTCCAGAGCAAGCCAGAAGCTTTGATGATGAACATCAGACCTTTTACAGGACTGTTACGAATAAAGCCCTTGTTGGGAACAATTTATTTGAATCAAATTAACATGGTTGGTTGTCACCTGGGGCAGCTGAGGAACAACCAAGTCACTTGTTCTATCATGGCCTGCTTCTGACAGCAATAAGCTCTGGCTGAGGTGAGGTGGGCAAGCAAAAGTCAGCAACCTGTCCCACCACCCCCACTGAATCCAACAGAGAGAAGGAGTCAGCCAGCCTTCAACCTGTCAGGATGCCCTGCTAATTTTTCTCCAAACTTCAGCACTTTGGGGCTTTTTACCCAAACGCCAGAATAAGAGCTTGCATATTTGAACTCTTTTTGAGTCTTTCACTATTCACTCAGCACTTCTGCACAGACACACATACCCCCGCACACACCATTTGAGCTACTGGCAGTACAGCTACATCCATCCTAGCAAAGCCCTCTAGGGCAGATGTAAGTAATACCAGCCAAAAGTGCTTTGGGTATTGCACCTTTTAGTCTGGTTCACTGATGTAAATGAACTCCGCCAGGGAAAAAAGATGTTTGTTTTTATGCTTGATGTTGGTTTAACTGCAGCTGCCATAAAAATCCAGCTGGAAATGTCACAGCAGAATCACACCCTGACTGACAATGAAATACCAGCCAATGTTTCTAGCATAAATCTTGCATAAAGGAAGCACCAAGGTTTAATTTCTAGGACAAAAGTAACGGGGCAGACCCAGTAGGCAAGAATTTAAAAGAAAAGGAAGAAGAGAAAACAGGAGAAAACAATTCTATTAAATAGATATTCATTCATGTACATTAGCAGATAGTGCTGCATCCCATTAGCAGTCACTCTTAAAACAGTAAGAATTTTTCTGTCTGTTTAAGACCTCTGGATAAAGCTGCCAATTCTTGAATGGAAAAAGCTCCAATGAAAATATTTAGTTTTGGCGGAGACAAGGCCACCTACAAGGCTTTCTGTTTCCCTTTTTTCTCCTCATCTCCCTCTCCCAACCCCCTTGCAGCCATTAATTTACTAGCAGCAGCTGTGATTGTCTGAGATATGCAGAGAAGCATAAGAAGACCATCCTGTGCCTCATGCCAATGCTGTTAGTTCAGGAATATTATGGGATTAGTTTTTAAGATGTTCCTCCTGTTGTATGCAAGGCTGGAATTGAAAAAAAGGAACTTAAGAGGATTTTCATGCAGTGTGTTTGTTATTCATTTTGTTGTTGCCACAGCATGTGGGATTTGTGTGCATTTAAGATATCAACTTAACTATGTTCCCTTCATTTCATTACTTGTGTTTGCCAGCTGATGGGATGCCAAGGTGAAGTAACTGAATCAAAGAAGATTTAAAGTAAATAGCATTTAGAATACAGGGCAAACAATGTAATACTAGCGAGGTGGCTAGAGAAGGGGGAAATGAGGGGAGGAAAAGGGGTATTGTGGGCCATTTTAATGGAGGGTGCCTCTCCAAAAGACTAATGAGAGGAGAAACCAGCTGTCCTGACAAAAATCACCTCAAATGTTGCCAGAGTCTTCCATTGTCATCAGTCCCTTCTTTCGAAGGACTGCTGCACTCAGGTTTTATTTGGTGATGTCTTTTACTGTGTTCTGAAAGGCATTCCAATCATCAGTTATCCTTAGGAGGATAACTACAAATAAACTACTGCACTATGCAGTAGACTTGTTTTGTCCCATCTGCACTGTTTCGTTACCAGATAGGCCTTACCAGTTTACACCCAAGAGATTTCGTCTTTCATCTTCTCATTCTCAGATTTTCTTCTTTACAGGTACCAAGAAGGTAAAGACTGAAAATGAGATGCTTGGAGTATAAGCACTGGCTACCTACTCTGTGCCCTACTTCCTTTTTTTTGGAGAGCCCTATTGAGTTAGATCATGTGTTATTCACACGGTAGAGCTCTGCCCAAGGGGCAAGCATCCGACATCACCTTCACTGTTTTCCAGTTGGGAAGGTATTATAAAATCTAGTCACACACCTATCTATAATTTCACTGGTCAAGGAGACTGACAGTGGCCAATAGTTAATGTTTCAGAGAAAAGGAAGGAAACATCCCATTCTTGAAAACAGTGAAATAACTTGGATCTTGAACAACTGACTTCTACCAGGAACTCTCACTACCTGCACTTAAGGCACTTCAAGGTTAGAGCCACTTATTTTCAGTCTTTTAAAAACCAAAATGATATTTTGTCCAGGGAACACACTAATGTGGAAAATTCAGAAAAATTATCTCTCTATACCTCTCTCTCCTCCATCCAGATATTAGAAATGCGAATATTTATTAACAGTGGCAAATTGGAAAAGATACGGCCCAGCGAAGGGGAAAAGTCATTGTTACTCCTTGCGAAAATATTTTTCTAACAGCTTCAAAACTCATGGACCTGACAAGATAGCTTTTGTTTGAAAATAAAGGCTTCGGGGATCAGATAAACATCACGTAAAGCATGAAGAGCCAATGCCCAAGTTACCACGCGAAGGCCTGATTTCCAAACAGCTCACTCGGCACCCTCCAAGCCTTGCTGCCTTCTGAGTAGCTGCCCATAATAACAGATTTAGCCTCAAAATGACATCAGGAAACCGAGACCTCTGACTCCTGTTTTACAGCTGGAGAGGCTGCACGGAGGATCAGAGCAAGGAGGAGACGGATGCAGACCTCCCGACTGCCTAGCCACTGTCCTGACCGCAAGCAATACCCCGTCTCCAACATTCCTTTGAGCGACACATGTCACCCGACCGTCCCAGCTGTCACCATGCCAGCACGCCGCCGGCGGTGCCCTCACGGTGGGCAGCAGCTGTGCCCATCGCACGTGCCATCCTACCTGCCCTTCTGCCGGCAAGGGCGGCGGCGGTGGGGAACACGGGGACAGCGGGGGCTTTGGCATGTATCGGCGATCAAACCACATAACCTGGATCCCTGGAGTGTTTGTATGTTGGTTGCTAGCAAATGTTAGAGCCCCGGCAGGGAGAGAGGCACAGCTGCTGTCGCCCACACTGCTTGGAGTAACACAGGACACGATACAACCGCACCTTTGCTCTTCTCTGAGGCTTTCGGTCGTCCGTCTTGAGTCACAGCCTTGGGGCACTGGACGAGATGTTAGATGTGACTGCACATGGCTCGAGACAGGTCGTTCCACTGCTGTGGCTCTGTTTCTCAAGGTTGTACAGCCCTAATGATTACTCCTATATGATCACTGAGTCTTTTTATTCTCCTGTTTACAGTACAGTTTACAAGGATGCTGTATACTGCTCTCATGTAGTTTTACTTTTTTAACCTCTATTGTTTACAAAACCCCACTTAAAAGGCTGAAAATAAAATTTGTCTATTGATTTCTTTTATTTTTCCATTTGGAGAACATTGATTTTTTTTCCTTGTGTTTTTAATGGAGCTTGAAATTAACACGAATCTGTTTGTTCAGATCCCTGTTTGAATTAGTGCAGTTTTAGTAATAAAGTTAGGTAGCTGTCACCTTGGAAACAGAGCTCTGTTTTAGAAAACATTTTAACAAACATTAGGGCCTATACAAACAGAAGTAGTAAAACCAAATTCCTCAGTATGAGGTTGGTAGATGATGGTATCAACCTTCAGCCCAGAACACGCCGCCTGCCTGATGGCAATTGCATAAAAAGTGCATTAACTTGGAGGCTTTGGCTATTTCACAATGTTCAAGTTTTTGCAAGCGCTTCTTTTTTTTCCCTTTTCATCGAGGAGCACCGTGTTGTCAGTCAGCATTAAGGATTTGCTGCTTTTCACTATCCCTTAATTGCCAAGCTAATCTGAACTACTTGGCTTAGCTGTGTGATCCTGTAAAGGTGCTGGCGTACCACGTGTACCTCTGATTCCACGGCAGTATCATCTCCAAGGCACTGGGCACAATTGTCACGGCAAGATGGCCACAGGGAGCTGACGATTAGTTGCAGGGATATACTCTGCTGCTACAAGTACGCAGGTCTGAACAGTAGCCCACACACTCAGAAATGTATTAGGCCTTATCTTCTGCAGAAGTGCAGGAGAGAGCCTCGAGACAAAAATACTGAAATGTATGTGGCAGTTCAGAGAGCAGTGGTACAAACATAGAAGTAGAATATACCCCATAGCTGAAATTACAAAGCAGTTGTCCGCATACAACAACTTCACTGGACAGAACAAGAGACAGAACAGACTGACCCAGCCGTGTTAAGCTTGATCACCTGAAAATTGCTATTTATACCAGTTAGATAAGGTTCATTTTTCTCAATTTCTTTAGCTTCCAGTAACATCCAACTGGTGCACCAGGATGGGACCGCTACCTTCTCCCTTTCCGCTGAAAGAGGAAGCATTTAACAAAGACCAAAAAACCTCCAAAACAGCAGAATTGTTTCAACACCTCCTTGAGAGGTTTGATTCATGTATGCCTGATTTTGACCACAAAGCTAAAGGTGTCTCAGCCACGCTTACTCAGATTCCAATTAAAGATAAATAAAGTGCCGAAGGAGAGGTGGCATGCTGTTCTGCTGAGGTTTGTTGTTTTTATGATTGTTTCTGGCTTCAAATATCACCTTAAAAAAAAAAAAAAAAGACAAAACTTGCAGCTTTGCAAAACACCAACTGGCTGGTTACTTATTTAACTACATGTATCTTTTGTGGACAGGCAGCAGAACAAAGAAGAAGGAAGGCTAATGCTTAGCGTAACCTCAGCATGGACGCATACAGCATAACAGATGAGTAGCCACCGTATTTGAAGAGCAGTTCACGAAGCAAAGTAGAAATGATGTGTGTGCAGGATATAATTACAGCAGTAATGTAATAACACTCCATGTTAGATTATTAGGGGTCTATTCTGCCCTTGACATGCCAACATAACTCCCATTAATGTTAATTGAGGTTATGCACGTGAATCAGCAGCTGAGTAAATCACTAAATTAATTACATGTAAAGTACCTGTTTCATTCTTTTAAATCCACTGATACATTTGGCCAGTGCAAATGCTTATAGTCCAGGAACGAACCACCACAGGGTGGAGGAGAAGGGATGTGGAAAAGACTGCGTGGATTTAAAAACGCCATTAAGCAAAATTAAGTTTTGACAAATCGGTAAGGGATAGTGGGAATATTAATTCCTGGTCAGAGCTTCCTGTACACTCTTCAGAAACCCTGTGGCTCTGTTTCAATAAGCTGGGAGAGACTCTTGCTTTTCTGTAGCACCTCCTGCAGAGGAGGTTATCTGGAGCTTTTGTAAACAAAGGTGTTAAATACCGGCTCTGCAGGCAAAGGCGGCACCTATTGTGAGTGCAGCCCTAAGAGCAAGGGCAGGCTTGGATAAGGCATACAGCTACTATTTTTCTCTGCTTGGCAGTCACAACCCCCACTTTCCGTCCAGAAATGCTTTGATCAAGCAGATGTGATGACAAGGATCAGTGCGACGACAAAGTCTTTGCCAATGGTGGGAGAAGTTTGGGCTTGAAATTCAAAGCGCATGTTTCACTGAAGGGTCTCTCTGCAAACGCTTATCCCAGAGTTTGAAGGGTGCAGATTGTTATACAGGAAACTGAGTCAACCTTCCCTCACTCTTTCTTTGTTTCATTTCTGGTTTAAGCACCAGGAGCTCTTGAGCTTTCAGCACTCCTGAGCTGCTAAAACTGGGTGCAAAGAAAAGAAAGTGCTTCCTGGAGAAAGGAGGGGGGCAGTAAATACCCTCCATCACCTGCACCTCTAGTATTGCCTCCTTCCCATGCTATAAGTAGAGCAGAGCTGGGCTGTCAGCCTTTTCCACAGCAGGAACCCCCCGGAATCCCCGTCTCAACTGGGCAGGATCTGGAAGGGATTCCCCCACCCATTCAGCAACCTGAGAAGGCCCGGATGGTCATAAAACCCTGGCACCTGTTTGTGATGCCCCACCGGGAGCGGGGACAACTGCCCCACATTCAGCCTTCCTGAAATAGAGCAATATCCAGATACAACCATCAGAGCCCCCCCTCGCAATAGATTAGAAAGGATGCCTGAGATTTTAAACCTTTATTTTGCATGGAGTAAACAGCCTCTCTGGTTTCATGTGAACCTCTTTGAAAAGAACAGCTTCTAAGGAGGCTTTAGTTACTGTGAGCTCCGCTGCCCCCACAGATAGTTTGTGGCCCAGCTCCCCATGTGTGCCTGGTGGCACTGGAGCATGTTGGACGTGCTTAGCCATCTAAAGAGGCCTGACTTCAAAGAGTTACACTCACAGGCTCACTGCCTGCCTGACAGGCAAAGGGAAACTTAAATTTCACCTCTAGACAGTGTGGACACAGCTGCCAAAGTAAAGTGAAGCTAACCCCGGTCAGCTGCACTGCAGATGGGGTTGCCAATTTAATTATCAGTAGGATTACTTTCTGTAATTATTAACAGATGTTTATACCCATTTATTTGTAATAATTTTCACTTGGGAGTCCCTTGTCATCATTGAGGGTATAAGCACGGTCAGCTGGAGGCATAAGCAAGGTAAGCAGTTGCTTGGGCTGGCAGGGAATAGAAAGAGGCAAAACTGCAGCTTTAAGTGATGGTTTCATCCCTAGGTCTACATCAGTCCAGTGGCAACAGTATAGCTATTCCTACAGGTCCTGTCCTTCTTGAGGAATAATGTGATGGGTCTGCTGCTTTGGCATCTGGCTTACCCCTGTCTCCCTCCCTCACAGACAAAGACAGACTGCGTGGCAATTGTGCTTCCTAGTGGTAGGGAAATGAAGGTGGGGCACAATAAAGGTATCTAGAAACAGACCATGTTCCTCTCCTCACCCTGCTCTTTGGTACGTGTCTCAATGTTGTCTTGATGCAACCCCACCAGCAAGACCACAGCAGCCACTAGTGGGGCTAGGGAACCAGTGCTCAATGCCTCAAAATGCTCAAGAGGGACGAGGCTTAAAGAAATTGCCCTGCTGCTCCAAAGGAACCCCAGTGCAGGCTGGGCACAGAGCCAGAGCTGCTGCTCTCAACCCAAAATGATCTCCCTTACCTTCCTCACACCCTGCACTATATGTACTGCTGAGAACTTGGAAGCTGTCATGGAGAAAGAACTGGCTTCTGCCTCAGAAAGCCAAAAAGCTACCACCTACAAAAGATGAGACACAGAGAACAGATATCTAGATGACAAATAAGAATTTTGATGCTTAATTCAGACTTTCCAGCTTAACAATATAGACCTATGTATTTGCTTGAGAAACCCAATGGCTTGTTCATGCCTTGGTTTTATTCAGTTAAAGCTACAAAGGTCTCTGAAAAGCATTCAAGGTTACAGAATTAATATCTAAGAATGAAAGGTACACCTTGTGGACATAGGACTTGCTTTCTGCCTATGTCTACATTCTTAAGTGTCTGGCTCAAAATCTCAGCTGCTGCTCAATTCTATTTAAAATACAACTACAAAACAAAATCAGCATGTGAAAATTTCATAATGGTTTTAAATGGACAGCTATCTCACTGTCCTCATTTCAGAAAGGAAGGGACTGGCACTCCAAGGAGAAGCTGTGAGTAATCAGGCAGCCACCAAATGGCAGATCCATTTACATGAGCTGCTGTCCCATTTCATGTTGTGCAAGTTCCATCACCTGATGTATGCATGGATCCTATTCCCACAACAGGTCAGATTCAGCAATATGAGAGAACCTAACTCACCTCTACAATGACTTTTATGCCTCCAGCACATAGTGCCTTTCTAAGACATTGCCCATGCATGGAGGCTCAGTGTAAGTATACAAAAACTAATGATTAAATATTCCTGTATCAAACATCCAGTATTAGAAATTTTACTCCGCAATTCCACAAATATCAATTAATTGACCTGAACTCTTCTGCACTTTATGACATATTAGAAATTACACCTTACTAGGGCCTCTCCTTTCTCTCCTTTTGCATTACAGATTGCACTTCAGTCTAAGTATTCAACTCCAGTTTGTTTTGCCTGATAAAGTTCTGGGCACGTCTGTGCTGGGAGAGAAGTGATAAATTATGTGAATAGATGGCAGGTCAGGCGCTGCAAATAGAGCCAGCCCAATCCAAGAGAAGTTGCAAGATTTAGACATCGATGATACTGAAGTTTTGATGGTGGCACAGAGAACTGGGCTATGCCTCCCTCACACCCCATGGGGCTGGTGATGGAGGCTGCTCTGTCTTTTCACATGACTAAGCCTCCACTTCTGTGTATACTCTTTGCAGGATACAGCCCATAACCAGTACTCTATGTCAGAAAGTGGAATCTTTTCCAAAACTGTCCAGAAGAGGGCTATGAAGTTGGTGAAGGGTTTGGAGAGGAAGCCATATGAGGAGCGGCTAAAGTCACTTGGTTTGTTCAGCCCGGAGGAGACTGAGGGGAGACATGGCAGCTACAGCTTCCTCACAAGGGGAGCAGGAGGGGCAGGCGCTGAACTCTTCTCTTTAGTGACCAATGACAGAACCTGAGGGAATGGCAGTAAGATGTGCCAGGGGAGGTTTAGGTTGGACATTAGGAAAAGGTTCTTCACCCAGAGGGTGGTGGAGCACTGGAACAGGCTCCCCAGGGAGGTGTCACGGCCCCAAGCCTGACAGTGTTCAAGAAGAGACTGGACAATGCCCTCAGACACATGGTGTGAACTGTGGGGTTGTCATATGCAGGGACGGGAGTTGGACTCGATGATCCTTGTGGGTCCCTTCCAACTCAGGACATCCTATGACTTTTCTTCACTGAATTTTAAAGCTGCCTTGTTAAGCCCTACTTTTGGCCTATTTATTTTGGGGTGCTTCACAGGCAGTCCCCCATCCTCCCCACAGTTAATCTCCCACCAGCCCCTAATTTGCAGGAGGGGCCTGACTCAGTGCTGCCCATCAAACAGGCCGCTAATCCCGGGTCGCGGAGAGGCCAGTGGCCAGAGCAGCGTGCAAGCCCCTGCCTGCCTTGTCCCCATCCCCATCCCACCCGGGGGCCAGCCAGCCCTGAGGCCCCGACACCCTCAGCGCGGTGCCCCGGGCCCCGGCTCCCAGTTGCCCACAGCGACACAGCCCGTGGCGGGAGCCAACGCGGCTGCTGGCAGCACCACAGTGCAGCCCCCAAGGGGCAGCCAACACCGGCAACCCAAGAAATGCGGCTTTCACCGGAGGCTGGCATCACCGCATCTTGCCCTTTGCTGGGCTTCATGCCTCGCTCGTCACTAATTTAAATATAAACCCGAGCAGCAGGTTGGTACCCCAGATATGTATGAGAGGGAGGAGGGAAAGACACAAAAGGGAAGACGGGAAATAAGGAACAAACAAACAAAACAGCCCTTCGCCATGCAACTCTTCTGCTGACAGCCCTACGGAAAACCGCGCTGCTGCCTCCCGGCCGGGCTCCCGCCGCGATGGCTGGTCGGGCGGGGAAAGGCGGCGGAGCGCGGTGCCACCGAGCCGCGCTCTTCCAGCGCCAGATGTCGGGGAGCTGCGCCCGACGGCGGAGCCGGGCGCCGATAATCCCCGGGGAAACCGGCCCGCCGAGGCGGCCTCCCCGCCGCGCTGCCTGAGGCGCGGCCGCCACCTGCCGTCCCGCCGCCGCGCTGCAGCTGCGGAGGGAAGGGAAGGGAAGGGAAGGGAAGGGAAGGGCAGGGAAGGGAAGGTGCGGGAAGGTGCGGGAAGGGAAGGGAAGGGAAGGGAAGGTGCGGGAAGGGAAGGGAAGGGAAGGTGCAGGAAGGGAAGGGAAGGGAAGGGAAGGACAGGGCAGGGCAGGGCAGGGCAGGGCAGGGAAGGGAAGGGAAGGTGAGGGAAGGGAAGTTGCGGGAAGGGAAGGGAAGGGAAGGTGCAGGAAGGGAAGGGAAGGGAAGGTGCGGGAATGGAAGGGAAGGGAAGGGAAGGACAGGGCAGGGAAGGGAAGGGAAGGGAAGCTCCCTGCGCGGCTGCGGCCAGCGCTGCGTCCGGCATCGGCCCTCGCTCGGCGCGGGGCCTGCGCGTCTGACAGCCGCGGGGACGAGGCCCACATGGGCCCCCCCAGAATGGCTTGGGTGCTGCGGAAGGTGCTGCTGGGGCCCGGGGAGCGCCAAGGCTCAGGGCGCTGCTGGAGGCTGGCGGGGCAGCATCGGCCTCCTCCTCCCTCTCGCTCCGGCGTTTCCATTGCAAATCCTGTGAACCGACCAGCTGCTTGAAGCGAGGCGAAATTTAGCTCTGACGTTCTGTCGGCCCCCGACTGATTCCAGGCATAAATTAAGGCAGAATCTGGCTATGAGTGAGTGCAAATCTCCGGGGTGTCTTTGAGCAAGAAAAGCCTGAAACGCCACAAATGGCACCGAGGACTTAGCAGTTGGGAGTAGCAGGAGCCGGCCTGTAGAACAGGCCAGGAACAGGGCAAACCTCACCACTTATTGCTATTCTTTCCCCTTTCCTTTGCTTTTTACGTGCTAATAATACTTGTTTTGCAGGCAGATTCCCTGTCTGATGTAAATCACACCACATCGTCGTCATATCCCCTCACATCCTCTTCAACATGGTAGACGCAGGCTGTTCTCGCCATTCCTGAGCAGATGTCAAGCCAGTTCATGTAGGAATTTATTTCCTCACCACTGTTTTTGGGGTAATAAATTGATGATGGATGAATAATTACGGCCACTGTGGTCAAATAGTACACATAGGTTGTGATGAGTGAGTGACTGCTGAGCTGGAGCATGGGAAGAGCCAAGACCAGGAGAGAAGTTTCTCTCTCTCATGATTCTTCTTTGGTAACAAGATTTAAATGCTGTTGCCTCTCACTGCTTTGTTCATGCTTATAGCAGCCAGGATGCAGTCCTGTGGGTTTTAGAAAAAGGAATTAAGGCTAGAGAGGATGCTTACGTGGTTAGAAAATATTTATTCCTCTGTACTTCCATTGATTACCTTTAGGTGTGAATAGCAATTATATTCTTGTCCTCCAAATGTTCGTTCTGGTCAATAAAAAACTTAATTTGTATACCAACAAATCCACAACTACCCAGGAGGGAAATGAGCTCAGTATATAATAGAGGGGAGAGTTTTTGCAAAAGGGAGAGTGTAGAAAGAAGCCTGCTTATAAGAATTATCGATAAAAGAATTATATGTTTATAGAATCCAATTCTGTATCTTGAAGCGTTTTATACGCTCAGTCCTCAGCGATAACTGCAACTGTTTCAATAACTGCTGTTTGCTGAAGAAAATTGATTTTAAAATCTCCCTGATTCATTTACAAATTATTGTTATTTTTTGAACTAAAGTAGCACCCTGGAGTCTGTAGCACAGATTAGGGCTCCTCTGGGGTAGGTGCTGTGTAAACTCATAATAGAGGAGTGTTGTCTCTTCAAACTGTCACCCAGGAACTGGCTTTCTAACCACACAGATCCATGAGTATGTATTTTGTGTTTGGTACTGAATGACTGCACTAAAGCTGACACCTGCGATAAAAGCATTTATTTATTAGAGCCTACACAAGCTTTCAAGCACCAAAAGGTGCCTTAAAAAGATAGCACTTGCACATAGAAGTCTTGAACTCACTCAAAACGGAAATCCACCCTTGAACTGCTGGTGTTGCAGCTACCGTGGACTCTCTGAGCTCCTCAGAGGTGCAGAGGAGCTGGGGGAATGGTAGAACACCATTCACAACCGCTTTCGGCCTCTGCCTGTGCCAACCCAGAGCTGAGGGCAAAGAGGACAACACGAGAGGTTTGCAGAGGTGGGATAGGATGCAAACACCGTACCTCACTAAATGTGAGAAACAGGCTTGCATGGAGCTTGCTCCAGTTGTGCTCAGGAGGTGCAGTGAACAGGCCCCTTCCCTCCTCACGGAGAAAATTTGCTGGGTGACATCTTAGCCTTGGTGCTGGAGTTGTAGGGGGGAGGAAAGAACTAAAGAGCAAATGGCCCAAGAGGTCCAAGGAAAAACATATTGGGGCACTCACGATCCAAACAAAATTGCCACCATATGCAAATGGTGGCAAAAGTGGTAAGAAAAAAGTATTCTTCTCCTCATGTTATGGTATATGGTGAACTGCCAATATGGGAAAACAGGATGTTAATAACCAGGATTACCCAGGAAATGTGTGACAAGACTTACCTTCCTTTCAGTCTCAGCATTAACCAGTGGGCAAAATGAATGAAACAGCATTTGAAGGTCAAGCGATTGATCCCTTGCTACGGACTGTACCCAGAGGGGAGAGAAAATTCATGTCCTGAGCAAGGCAAAACACGAAGTAGAAACAAGTGGCGTGGGGGAAATCCATCCTCAGACAAAGGCCTGTGCTGAGCCAACGCATCTTAAGTTGAAACTCAGGGGACACACAGGTTCTGGAGCACCGCCCCGGAGGTGCACTTTTATCCCCCACATACGCAACCACAGCAGGAGCACAAAATGTCTTGCACAACATTGACAAGGAAGGCGTAGCCATGATCTGGACGCTCCAGAGTATTTGCGTTGTTTGTCCATCTATCTCCAAAACACGTGAAGGGCAAGTCTTGAGTGAAACAGATGGGAAACCATGGCAAAACCTGCTTTTGACTTGGATCCAAAGCCCACAGCAATCAAGGGCAAACCTCATGCAGTACCCACAGCTTCTGTGAATATGGTCAGTCTGTAACAAGGAAATATCAAATACACATAAAGGAAAGGGTACCTCACAGCACCTTCACAAGCATTTCACCTTTGTTAAAAACAGCTGATAGGATCCTTGTCTCTGCTGGATGCAGTAAAACAACTTAATGGCCAAATATCCAGTCCTAGTGTTACCACCTTTCATGGTATGTGTTGAATTTTTCAAGTCTCACCTTCTGGAAGCATTCTGTGAGTATGTGAAAAGCCCAGTTTTATTCTGATTTTTGGTTGGTTGGTTGTTTTTTTGTTTTGTTTACTTTAGTTTTTATTCTCCTTGTAGCTGTAGAGAAAAGCTCCAAAGCCAGGAACACTGGAAGGCCCAACTCAAATCAAATATATAATATATACATACATATAGATACATGTGTGTGTGTATGTATATTATAACCTCACTTCATGGTTCGACATAAGATTTTTTCATACCTGAGGACTTGGCAATACTGTGATCATCAATGAGCAGGCACGGCCTTTGAGGAGAAACACATACGGCGTCACATCACTGAACACTAAGGTACCACCAGTCACAAGCACTACACAGCCAAATTCTTGGCTGTTCCCAACCGGCTTAGTTCCACTGAGTTACATAAACCAGCAGCTGGGTCATGAACTAAAACCTGAAATCAGGGAATATACAAAATTCTGGGAATGCAGACATTTCAGCTTGCTTCACACCCCCCATCTTTCGTTAAACAATTTTTTTTGGCATTTGCACAGAAAACATGCCAGTGTGTCTTCTACAGCACTCCAAGGAAGAAAATTCAAGCTGCTCTGCCTGATATTAAAAGATGTAGCATTTGGTAATATTTGGATGCAATCCAATTGCTAAACTGCTTAACTGCAGATTGTAGCGCAAGCACAGCTTGAAGGGAAAGCAGCAAAAGACAGATGAAAATGAAATTTATCAACAGGAATAAAAGAACATGTGAGCGGAAAGCAGCAGGAGGAATATCCAGTGTCTGAGAACGGAGAGAAGCGTACCAAGCACATTAACAGCGGTATTAGTGATTTAAACACAGCTACGTAATGAAGCTGAGCACCAGCGTCATGATAAATTGGATTGGAAGAAGGAGCTTTGGAGCCAGTGGAAGCAAAGCATGTGGCCAAACGTGTGATGGCATGTGAAATGAGAGTGACCCCACCTGGCATACGTTAGATGCTAAAGACCAATGCCGGCTACTTACTCAAATGACAAAGCCAAAGTTGCAATATGTAAGATTAATACACATTTGAAGAAACAGATTCTCATGCTGCTAAAAAGATCATGGTCTGGTCATAAAAGACTCAGTTGTGTAACCTCCAAGTATTCAGCCTTTTAACAAGTCCAACTGTGTTACATGCATTCAAGTGTTAATAATTAAGGGTGGGATATCAACCTCAAGCTTTGAATTTTCCCAGATATTGTCAGTTTAAATCTGACTCTTGGCATTGCTATAGCATGTTTTTGTTTTGAAAAGGAATGATGAGGTCCTAAGAATATCACATCAGCCTTCCTAATGGGAGAACCATAGAAAATAGGGCTGAAAGGGACCTTGTGAGGTCATCTAGTCCAGCCCTCTGCCCTAAGGCAGGATCAATTATACCCAAATCACTTCTGACAGATATTTGTCTAACCTCTTCTTAAAAATGTCTGGCAATGAAGATCCCACAACCTCCCCAGGCAATCTGTTTCAGTACTTCACTACTATTACAGCTAGAAAACCTGTCCTAATGTCTTCCTTAAATTTCCTTTGCTGCTATTTAAATCTATTAGTTCTTTTTGTATTCCCAGAGGACACAGACAACAATTTATTCCTTTGCTCTTTGCAGCAAGCTTTACATATCTGAAAATGGTTATCACGTTCTTATTCCCTCCCCTGCATCTCCTTTTTCAATCTCTTTTAATCTGTCCTCACAGGTCATGTTTTCTAGACTTCTGATCAACAGCACTACTTTCTGCTGGACTTTCCAATTGGTCTACATCTTTCTTTTTTTGAAGTATAGTGCACAGAAGTAGACACATTACTCCAGCTGAGGTCTGAAAGCAGAGAATAAGTAAGGTAGGATTACTTCACATTTCTTCTCTATGGCACATTATTTATAGAGCCAAAATTGCATTGGCTTTCCTCACACTGTGGCCTGTGTTCAGTTTTTAATTCACAGCAGTCACAGATCCCTTCCAGGGGAACAATCACTGAGTCGGTCGCTCACATCACTTATGTATGTTGTTAGCTGTAGGAATTCAGTGGCAAGATCCTGGAGTGTCCAACGCTTCACTTCCTTGACTTTAAACCTCTTGATCTCAGACTACCTTGTGCAGGTCTGGTGAGGAGCTCCTGTGTCTATTGGTGTCATTCCATTGAGAGCAATGGAGTAAAATCAGAAAACAATTTAGCCCAAGATGCCCATCCAAAACAGAGGAATTCAGTAACAATTCTTCCCAATATTACCATGTTTAGCATCTTCAGTCTGCAATAACCTGAAACACAATGATTGCTTTTCAGAGGAGTAGAGGAAGTTTAAAATACAGAAAATTAAGCACTGAATATTATAGCCCAGAAGTATCCCGGTATGATGAAAGGTCTCCAACCTATCTGTATCCTGATGGGCATGATGCCCAGTGAGGGGAGGGCTCTTTCAATCACCAATAATACCCAAATTAGGATGAAATGGGAACTGTGTCTTACCAGCTCCACCTTGTTAGTTGTCCAGAAGGAAAGTTCAAGCCCTATTCGTATCTGTAATGTATGGAATTATATTCATCTTATTATACAATCTTGAAATATGCTGTGAGGAACCAGGTATTGTTTCTCTTTCTCCTCTTCAGGCAGATCCTTCTCTGTAGCAGCTGGAGTAATTTGCAGTTACAGCCTCAAGCAGAGAGAGCACAAGGTTCCTCACAGTAATGGGGCATAAACAACAACCCAAAAAGACACTGTGGCAAGAAAAAGGTTAACTCTTCAAGGGCCAAAGTGGTTTTTCTCCTGAAATAGAATTACAAGTTATCCGCCCACTGTTTATAAGCACATTAAGTATTTAAATGAAATTTTAAAATTGCTCTGAATTTGACATTTCTCTAATTTTGATTTTTACCAAGTATTTTAAACAGTTTGGCATTATTAAAAATTAATGGTGGAATACTTTAATGGTGGAATACTAAAGAGCACGAAGGAACAAATCTAACTCACATCAAACTCAAAACACGTAATTCCCACAGGTGTCTTTGAAAACCCCTGTTTTGAATATTGTTGTCCATTGGATAAACAGCTCAAACATCACTGGCTTTCTACACAAACATAGTCTGCCTGCAATAATTCATGAAAATCATAAAATTGATTTAAGCTCTTCCCAGTGCTCCATAAATTTTATGCAGCCCTTAAATTATAAAGTTGCTGCTGCTGCTGCGACACTGATCAGAATAATACTTAATCTCTTCTCTCGAGATATTAATAGTTGGCATGTCAGAGGAGAAGGGAAGAGACACGGGCAGCTGAATTGTTTGTTTCAATTTAACAGGGCAGAATAAAACAGCTTACATGCCAGGGCTCTAGTCCCACTGAGGCTGTGTGCATCAAGTTTTTATTGCCAAAATAGTTGTTCTAACCTTCCCTAGTCTTTACTTGATTTTAAACCAGAAAATAACTCATTGATTTCACAAGGACACTTTTTTTGCACGCATCATCAGATCTGTGACACTTGAGATGTTCCCCTTCTAATTTATAATCAGTGTGTTCCTGCTCTCAGATATGTGACAACAAAATGCTGCCTCTGCCCAACTACACATTGGTGCAAAAAAGCTCCGCAAACCTCACTACATCCTTATCAGATAGGCTCCCACTCAGCCCAAAGCTGTACTAGAACAAAGGCTGGCTTTTTGCTTTTACTAAAATTAGATTTTTTAGGAGTGTTTGATTTTTATTTTTTTTTTAATCTCCACCTTCTTTGGTGAAGATTAAAAACATAATTTTTGGCACTGAATCTAATGAATCTAACACGAGGTGAAATTAAAGTCCTAGTACAGAGAAACTATGTTTGAATGGGCTCCTTTACTCTTAAATTTGGCCTAGGCATGTATTAAAACTGCAGACTTGCTTTGGCTTTATTGAGATTTTGGTTTGTGCTAGCTCACTCGGATTAAGAGCATCCTTGTTTTTCTGGTGAATTCTTATCTGGAGTAGCCCGTTTTTCAAAGGCAAAATGCTTAGGACCTTATTAAAATCACTCTTTTTGGTGTTTCATCCTGGGGATCCATATTCAGCAACTGCCATAGTATTTTTCTTACAGCATTGACACTTTCCAGCTCTTTCCACTCTCTTGATAATGTTTCCTTGTCTGTCTTTCAGACAGTCGGCATTTTTAAGGGATGCGTTTTCAACCTTTCTGTACTCACGCTTTTCTCCCACGTAACCCTGTGAGTTTCATTCTTCCTCGTGTGCTGTTTTTGCTCAGAGGTATACAAACCATCTGTGCCTCTAATACAATGTTCTTAAATAGCCTCCAGGCAGATCTCTATGGTTTTTAAGTACTTCTCTTTGCCCTTCAGCCTGCTGTTAACCATTTTCCTCGTAGTTTTATAATCTGCCCTTTTAAAGTTCGTTGTTACTGTGTTGTCCCTAAGGGAACAACTCTTTCATGGTATCAAAACCAAAAGTGTGCAGTGATCACCGTTACCCCACGGAGGCTTGACAACACCTTCCTCTAATAACTTCTGCCTATTACAAGGTATAATAGCTCCCCCTTGCCTGTGGCCTTAACTCATCAGGCATTGCACTGAGGTGTGCCACGGGAGTCAAGGAAAAGGAATCCTTTGCCATATGGATTGGAATGGCACCAAAGCCACTTTATGTCTCCTGACAGAAGAAAAACTGCTTTTGCCAGCTGTTGCTTTACCTCCAAAGCTGTTGCTTTACCTCCAAATAAGAAGTGATAGCGGGGTAAACACTGCAGAATTCCTGACTGGTCCCATCCATCTTCCCCAGGAGGAAGTTACTTCCCAGCGGCTGGCTCTGAGATTTTGTAGGTCCTCAAAATCTCAAAGAAGTCTACAGGAGATTGCAGTCTCTCATGTATAACCCTGTGGTGTTTCTCCCGTGGTTTTAACGGCTACTCTTGTGGCTGCTGCCTCTGGAACGCTCTCAAGGAAGCACGATGGAAAGGGAGGTCTATAACATGAAAAATCTCTTCGCAGATTAACACCTGGCTCAAGGAATGGGAATAAAGGGATGATACTGAAGAGGCAGTTGATATACCAGCCTTTCTGTTTGCGGAATGCACAAAGTATTGATTTATGGCATCTTGCCACGGGAGAGAGCTATAGGTTATTAACCAACTTCAATGGACAAATGCTTGCTGAGGCTGCATATCATACCTCGTGTGCTGTACCAAAGGTAATGACTCATCTTCAGGCATGCCTGATGTCCTTGAAAAGGCAATTGGCTCTACACAGCCAAGTGAAGCATTACTTCGTTAATACACTACAGCACAAGGGAAACAATCAGCTGAAACGATGACATTGCTACTTCCTGCTTCATTATAAATCTGCAGTTCCCTAACAGGATTATATACCAAAACACTGTAAAAAAAAAAAAAAAAAAAAAAAAAAAAAAAGACATTAAGTCCTGTGATGAAATTTTAAAAAATGTGAAATTCGAACAGCTAAATACAGGCTTCTTGTGTTCAGTGTCTGCAAAACACAGCCTTCTTGTGTTCAGTGTCTGCAAAACACAGCCTTTGATACTCCAAATTATATTTCCTACAAAAGTGCTGGACAAAAAAAATCAGAACAGAATTCTGACTCATCTCTTCCTGTTTAGGTCAAGGAAATAACAATTTGCAGTCCAATAAATTTGTTTTTATTTGAGAAAAATTAACCTTATCAGACAGACTAGAAATATAAGCAAGGATAGAACTCTTGGACCACCTGCCCATGTGTGCATTTTCTTGCTCATTCCGTCCCGTGTCTTTGCAAATTCTGTCTCAATAATGCAGCATTCTTAATGATCCACCTTGATTCCTATCATTTAGAGAAAGATCCTGTTTTTTCAAAAGAGAGGTAACAGAGCATCTCACCTTTCCCAATGACATTCAAGCACCTTTGCAACATAAAAAGCCTCCACTATAAGCATCCATTGCTGCAATGCTACTACAGTTCACCACGTTTTTTCCAGCTGACTGCTCAGCTAAGAAGGGCAAGAACTAACACCACCAGCAATAAATGTTTTGGAGTCTTCACAAGCTTGGAAATTTCAAAGGTTTTATTAATAAACACTGTATGAGATTCCTATATTAGGTAACCAGCCTCAGCTACTTCCATGTTGCTCCTCCACGGTGCTTCTCTCATGCTTAGCTGAGCAAGCTCCACCAGAAAAAAAATACATATACATTCCCCACTAAAGGAAGGGAAAATTACTGGGGGGAGGGGGCAAGGGGGGCACCGCAGGGAGAGAGAGAGAGAGAGAAAGAAAAAGCCAGGAAAATTGTCCATTCCAGCTCTAGCCCCATGTTCCATGTGCTCACTTTGGGTTCCCCTTTATTAGAAAGTTCTTGTGATGATTATTTTTTTCCATGGCCCATTGCTTAAGGCAGGTGATTGCTTAAGAGAGTTGCACGTTTCTTTCCTAAATGAACAAGTAATTGTTCCCTTTAGTCACAGCTTTCACGGGGAGTTGATGGCGTGTGTAATTTTCCTGGTGTGTCACATTAAGAACACTGAATTTTCACATGACTACTTGCCTAAAATGCTTTTATGCATCACTCACACCTCTTAATAAATATATCCAATTAGTTATTGTTAGGTGAAGTGGGAGTGAAATACAATGAATACAAAGGTCTCCTACTGGTCAGAGCACTACGAATTGCAGTCAAAATCAAGGAAAGAAACAGAGTTTCGTATCTACCTCTTGTTTCCCTGCTGTGTTGCCTGATGAACAACATGCCTGTCGTATTATTTCCAAGTAAATCCAATTAATTTACTTGCATTCCAGACATGTCATGAAGTTGCAGGGCAAGGAGCATGATTAAGCAAAAGTACTGCAAACAATATTTTGAGGTAACCCTCTTTTTACTGGACTTCAGTCTCACAAGTCTTTCACTAGAGACAGAAATTTTTGTTTAAATGCAGTTACTAACCACATTCAAACAAGACCTCAATCTTATATTGAACATGCCAAATTAGCTGCATATTCGGGAGACTCTCTCTAATTTTAAGGTAAATCCAAACTCCCTCTGATCCTTGGCAAACATTTATCTCTTTACAGCCACGTCTCCTAAACTGCCTTGCAGCTTAAGTGAAAAGCTTTCCGGCTGTGCAAGAAAAACTTAAGTATATTTTTGTGCTAATGAACAGGACCAGAAAAGTTGAAGTAAGCAGTCAATGGTTAATTCATTCTTTCAGATGAGCCTGAGCAAGTCAAGGGTATTTAGTCAGTTGTTGAAATATGTCCACATATTCCTTCAGTATACTGTAATGCTATAAGATTTCTCACAGGGGTAGGTGTATATATATATGTATATATATAAAAATAGATTCAAACAAGTTTGTAGTATATAAAATAAAAGGAAAGAGTAATTCCTGGGAACCTTTGATTCTGTATTTCTTCTTCCTACGTTTGGTTTTCTTCTTTAGATATGCAGAATCCATACAAGTTATGTATTAATATTTACAAATGTAACATGTCCTCATGGGAATAATCAGGCTGTCACACTGCACCTCTCTGGCAGTTGTAATATCAGACCAGTGCTATAAGAAGACTTAAATATCCATTTATAGGCCTGGTTTCAATTTTCTGAAAGGAGAACAGATCCATTCATTTTGAAAATCAGGGTAACATGCACTCACAGAATTAGTGTGAAATAGTATGCAGACTTGCATCTGATCTTCTGCTCCAGTAAGCTGGTTTGTACAGAGACAGGTAGCAGTCATAAGAGGCTTCATTATTGGGTGACAAAAAAATCCCATTTTATGCACTGAAATTGTCATTAAAATATCTCTGGGCCACTTATAGAAAACATAATTTATTGTTTACTATTGGATTAACAAACTAAAACCAGCCGTTTCACACAGCAACTTCTAATTTGCTCCTCATTGAAGCTTTACAGCCCAAATAATTTTGAATATCCTGTCACGCAGCAGCAGAACTGGTTTCCTTGCCCTGTACCCTGTAATTCTGCAGCAGTCTCAGGTCGTGCTTAAATATGGTTACAGAATACCCCATGCTTCCACGTAATTTCAAAGCCACTAGTCCCACTTCTACCACCTTGTTCTCCCCAATTCCATCAGCTCACAAGTGTTATTTTGAATGTCAGCACATCCTGTTACATAAATGGTACAGAAATGGTGACTTTCAGTGTACTGTACATGGACAACCGAAAAATTTTAAAACTTTGTATCACAGCTATAACATTTCTTGACTTAAATTTCCCGTTTACAGTTTCCTATTTGGAGAAAATAATGCTTTTCCACAGCTTAAAGATTAAATTCATTTTTTAAAATAAGATGTTTGATATCCCCAATACTTAGGAACACATGTAGCCAATTGAACAAATATATACCTAAAAAAACAACCCCACCATCAAACCACTAAGTCCATCAGTGTGATAACAAAAATGAACAATCTCCAAGGGTTTAGGCATCTTTCTTTTGCATTAGTTGACACTATCAACCACAATAATTTTTTTTTATCATGCTAGCACAAACAATTCAAATGAATTTGATACTTTTTAGATTGCATTCACAGGATTAAGATCACATAACTGTAGCAACTGCAGGCTTCTTTACTGTCAAGGTTCTGCAAAGAGCCAATCTGCCAAACCACACGTGCAAATGTTAGTGCAAACTTTTGTTAAGCTATGAGACCGAAAACTTCAGCCTGTTGCACAGCGATGAAGTCTCTCTCTTTTGAATGTCAAGCCAACAATAACAGGTAAAAAACACACAACTGTCAACTTAGGCCAGTAAATAGAGAGGAAATACAATTTTAGTAATGGAGGACATTTTAAAATGTATTGATTGAAAATTTATATAAGCTGGATATGTACAGGTATATTTTGCTGCTCATTTGTGACCTCAAATAGCTTTTATACACATGGTTAAATTGTCTTTTAAAATAAATACATGACATGCTATTCACACAGTTCTATCTGAACCGCAAAGACTTAGGTCTTGCTAGTTTTATACTAAGTTCCTCTAGCTGCACTATAACAAAGTAAGAGAAGACTCAGACACCATGCTTATATTTCTAGGAAAACACTCAATCTTACATCCATAGAAGGTTAAGTAAAATAGAAAAAAATATAACTCCTAATCATCATTTTCCTCATCATCAAATGAGAGAAGACTGCTGTTCTTTATTTGCTTAGCTGTACTCGGAGAAGTAGTTGCTTCTCTCTTAGTTTTCTTTGCCTCTTTCATCTTCTTACTTGAACTTACATTGAAGTCCAAAACCTTCTCTGATGAACGTTTGGCTGGTTTCTTGAACATAATTTTTCCATCAGCAGGTTCTGGTTCACCATCTATAACAAAGTAAAATCAAAACTCATCTGCACATGTTCACACACGGATACAGACCTTCACTATTCTCTTTTTCCACAGAAACAAGATCAGTGAGACCTGCAACAGAACACAACAATCATGAAAATGTATTTTTCGGCTACAAAGCCTGTTATCGATGAATGTCCTTCATGCACACACATCTGTTTAATGGCAACCAGCCCTTGAAGACAGTTCTCCTGCAGTTCCTACTAGAAATGGGTTCTCACTAACCAGAGCTTTTACCTAGAAGAGACTGTGAGCAAGAGCTTTTCCCACACAATCCAGCCACATCCACTTATCAAAATGGAGAGGACAACTTTATAGAATCCTCTAATTCCACTTCACCATTTGTAAAATCCATGACAACAAATGCACTTATTTCTGAATTATGGTACCTCTCTAAAGAACAAAATGGCACATATACAAGACAAAGCTTTTCTTTTTCTTCTAATACACCCTATCCTGCTGAGACAGCTAAAAATATAACACAGCCATAAACCTGCCTTTTATTATCATATAGAATGAAAGTTGTAGGGTTTCTTTATATCTGCAAAAATCACAAAACTATTCCAACTGATTAATCCTGCTCCTCTGCTTGTACTAGAGCAAATAACAATTTTAAAAACAAGATAACTCTGTTCCAGGATTATCAGGCAGAGGAGGAAAGCTGTTGCACAAGTAACAGCATCAAGGCAATACTTCTGGAAAAAAAAAGTGTAACTGTAAAGTCATGAATCAGACACAAAGGCTCATGTTGCAGTAGTTTGCAATTATTATAATGTATATGTGACAGGATGTTAAAGAACCATAGGTTCTGCACAAGAGATTTTTCCTGAAGTTCTTTTGTGAAATTCATTATTCAGCAGAAATTTCCTAACAATATGCATGTGCTTGACAAGATTATGTGCTATTTAATTAGAGCAAATAAATATCTTTTGTCTTTAGCAGGAATTCTTTCCTCAATTCATATGCATTATGGCAGAAGACTAACATTTCAGTGTTATCATGCACAGGACTGGTTGAAACACTCTTCAGTGCATATTTCAAACAATATAAGTATTATTATATATCTGGTGTCTTAAGGGTTGTGTGGTACAAATTAAGACCATCAAACTCATTAAGAAACTTCACTTATTCTTCCTTAAGTTTCATAGGCCCTTTTTAAGAAGAAACCAGGCTTAAAAAAAAGTAAGCACCAATTCTGTCAATGACTTCTAGAGAATGCATGTTTCTGCAGCAGTTACGATAGAATACTACTATGCAGAAAATAACTAACCAGGTTTTGGGAAAATATTTCAGTACTGATGCATTACAAAAGCATTACCATTACAATAAACTACCAGCAATAATAAACTGTATGTATGATAGGCATACTTGTCAGTGGATCAGTTGTGAATTCTGCATGGAAAGCTGAGGTGTTTAGATGTTTTATGTGGGATACAGCAGTTTAGGAAGTGCCTATGATAAACTGTGGCACAGAAAAATAACTATTTCTGAAAACATATCGCACCCAACCAATCAAAATGCACTATGCACCATTTTTCTCAGAAGCTGGATTAAAAACTCAAAATTCAAAGTATTTTTCCACATAGCTGCCTCCATTTTTAGGCTCTGAAGTTAAATATAATTCCCCTTACTAACTGTTGGTTAACTACAATGTTTATTTTGGAAACCCAGATCTTCTAACTTAAACAAGATCCAAGGCACTATATAAGCCAAATTCTGGGAAAAAAAATCATCTATAAAAAATTTCACTTACAATCAGACCCAGCTGTCTATATACTTGAGCCAGTCAGCACACAAACTGTAGACAGCACCGGTACAGCTGTGGAAATAGGACTTCAAAGCAACCAGCATAAGCACAAGGAGTATCAAAAAATCTCACTGGACACTCTTTTAAAGAGCAATTACTACATATTCTTAGCATGGTAAATTGAAAAAACAAACCCCTAAAAACCTAATGAACGCATATCCACAAAATAAATCAGATAAACAACTATGTACTCATATTCCATGTAAAAATGGAAGTCAGAAATTTTCATTTTACCCCCAAGTTTCCTGCTGTCCACATTGTGAACTGCACAAAATTATTTCATCTTGTCTACCAGATGGAGAAACCGATAGGTATCTTTGCAATATGAATTTAAACTCTTAATAAGCAAAGCGCATAAACCAAGCAAAACTCAAAAACTCCATCAAAATGACAACTGGCTTAGCTCTGACCTCCAGGGCCTCAACGCTATTTGCAGGTCACTCTGCATCAAAGGAAGAAAGATTTTAGCTCTTGGCCTGGTTAAACACTGTCAAAATTTCATTATATGCTCAAGGACATTCCTTTCAGCAGGAAGACCAGGCTAAATTCAGAGAGCTATGACGTATTGGCAGTGCTTGACAAAGAGTGAAGCAGATGAAGAAACACAGCAGACCTCGCCTTACCTGAGCAACTTGTGGGAAGAGGGAGGACAGACTAACCCTTTTTGAAAGAACTGGATGCAGCAGCTCAAGAAATTTGTGTTGATTTGTTACGACTGTCTTCTCCAGCTGGTAAAAGCCTCACCTCATCATTTCTAATTTTACCAGACTCTTATGTGTCAGCTGTTTTTTGTTTTATTGATGACCTCTAAAAACAGACTTGTACTAAGCAGTGCAAAGAAGAGATTGAAGAAACAACCTCAGTGTCGGTAGTTTTTAAAACAAGTTCTGATAAAAGACTGTATCAGTATTACAAACTATGGAAAGCAGGATTCCTGATAAACACACTGAAACACAAGAAGTAAAATACAACCAACATAAAAGCACTACAGGAGAAATAATGAAACCCATTTCTGATAAGAGAATCAAAAAACTACACTAGCAGTTCAAATTCTGATTGTTTTAGTCATTGCTGCTTTTATACTGGTTGACTACGAGGTGCACAATCAGACGTTGAGCTGAAAACTCACTTCGCGAGTGACACCAATTTAAGAAGCCACAAATTCAGAATTTTTTTTCTTATTTTTAATTGCAAGTTATATATTACAAGTAGAAATGAGAGTCTGAAAAAGAAACACTGCTCTTCAGTTTACTGTATTTTTTTATTTAGTAGCCATTTGTGTAGTTAGCAGCACCATGTTTCAGTGGTTTCTGCCCGCACGGGTCAATGAGGCAACAACAGGCAACACCAACGCCACTAAACTGGCAGAACAGCAGGAGGAGCAGCATAAACAATATTTCAGGATATCTCTCTATTCAGTGGTAAAGGTTGGAAAAAATTTATGATAACCCGGCAAATTTCTTCATGGCCTCTAAGGTTCAGGTCAGCTGTTTCAGGTGCTCCTTCTAATGCTTTCTGGCCACTCATCTCTATGCACACCTTTGGAAGCGTTTACTACAGGAATTCCACACACTGGTATCATGAAGATAAAAAGGCTGTTTTTCCTGATATTAAAAAGACTTTGAATGAGCAAGGACACCTTCTGCATGTATCAGAGTGTCCCAGAGGCCAGATCAACTAGAAAAGCAGTAGAAAATCAATTCCATAGACTATACTGAATGCTGGGATAAAGTATCTTGCAGTAATTGCTATCTTTTGTGCAAATTTAATTTCTCATAAGACCATACTTTGTCTCTGAATGAACAGTAACGATTTATAAAATACTACATAACAATACTAGGCAAAATGACTGTTGATCAACAAATGATTCTTTCGAAAAAGCCTATAAGTCAGTCCTCCATGAATAAAAATATTTCAGTATGGAAGGGCATTTTCTCATATAGGAAAGGTTCGGTCCTAAAAAAAAAAATCCCTTTGACTACACTTGCAAAAGCCAATGTATAAGCTTCATTCAATTTTGTTCTGCCTTAGGATGCAACTAAGTGCAACTAGAACATTAATCAGCTTTTTTTGGCCAAATTAATGCAAAAGTGTTATTCATCTGTAAAAGAAAATGCAAGTCACAGGCACCTGAAATTTAAAAAAAAAAAGCGTAGCTATGTCAAACTGGTTATAGAAGAAAATTGAGGAGAAATAATGTAAATGAGATACGGAAAATTGTAGAATAATATCCCAAACCAAAGCCTGAAGACAAGGACCTTCAAATGCAGACAATCACTACAGATATAAAAGAGGAGAGGGCAGAACCTCAAAACTGAGTGCTTACCATGTTTTGAAAAACAGCTTCTGTTCACAACAGATAGTTAGCAGCCCGTCACTTACGATCTACCAAAGTGCCTCAGCATTGATTTCAACATGGTGAAAAGAAGATTATCAGTTGGGAAATTTACTTCCCTGTTACCTTTTCAGCTTCACCTGTTTTCACTCATGATCTGATTCGGGGCTGTACATTATGGTCTAGTACCTGTCAATTTCACTTTCATCTCTGGGATAAAACCAACAAGAAAGGTAATCAAATCATGCAGGATAAAACTTTTGTTTATACTTCCCATTTTCAGAATTGACAATTGTCAAAAAAAAAAAAAAAGGAAATTAACACGTTATTCAAAATTCTCTTTATTAAACTGGAAGTAAAGAGCTGTCTAAATACCTGCTTCTGATTAGAAATGAGAATTTAAATCTAGAGGTCAAACTGACAGTACAAAGATGGACAAAGACTCGAACAAAGCCTTCAGCAAGCTGTAGCACAGTCACCGACACCTTAATTGAAAATTTCACACTGGGTCCTCTCCATAGCAGAGGAACATAGGAGCACTTACCCCATAAGCCAAAATAAGGAAAAAGAGACCAAGACCTCATATTAACAGCAAAGGCACACAAATGTTTACACAAAAACGTAGCAGAGACAGCAGCAGTCCCCAGCGTACAGTGATTCAACACTCCTACCTACTACTGTGGACTTTTCCCTTCAATGCAAGTTATTATTCAAGGGCTGAAGGGGTAATAAGCAGGGGTGCCCACGTCCTACAGGGACTCAATACTACTATCCTCACTACATACAATTGTGTCTTAGGAATGTCTTTTTCCACCAAAGAAGTTCAGCTACTCTACTCAAATACATTTCCATTTCATACTGTGTATTCAGCTTCTAGCTCTTTTGGACCTTTTTTTCACAGCATGGACTCCACCTCAATAGATTCTCATAGATAACTACTTCTTTTTGCCCAACCTTACAAAATCATTTTTCCTCCTACCGTGATCATGCAAAATTCAAGTTGCTTATATGAAAAGGAAACCAATGCTCAAAAAGAATCATGCCATTTCTTCCCAGAAGGTTGAAATTTCTCCCAATACCAGGAGGGTGATCCCACTGAAAAGAAATCATGTAACAACTTTAGAAACTGCAACACCAAGCACATGCTTAGGCTTCAATAACAAGAGACCAGGAAGTAAGTGGGAACCTGAACACATTTTCTCAGAGAATTCAAATTCTGTAAACACAGCTCTCAGTCCTCTACCTAGTTACACATAACACAACTATACCTACCTGCAAAAACAAATCAAATGTAGATTTAAGTAGTTACAAGCTAACCTACATTATAAAAATGAAGAATTTTTTATCAATCTGCTTTTCAAAACTGTAAGATTCTCAATGTATTTTCTCCCACTACTGTGTTTTGACTTCTACATTTATACCATTTCTACCATTTAAATTTTAAAACATACTTCTATATAGGGACAGCACAAACCTGAATCTTCCAATACAAACAGCAGAAAAAGACAGAAGCTAGAAGCTAAGGATGTCATGTTGATAGTCACGTGCTAGCCTCTTAATCTGCTCTAAACTCAATTTGCAGCCTTTGTAAATAACCACAATGGCTAAAGGAGGAAAAGTTCCACAGGTTCTATGAATCACCTTTTGATTTTATACTTCTGAGGTTTCAGTTCTATATTCTTAATTATAAAGACATGTCCACTAGAGACAGCACTATCTACGTTTAATCCGTCAAGTCTGTCAGCAAAAAATAAAAGTAAAGCTACTTTTCATCACACCCTGTGCGATGATGGAAGGCTTTGGACTCTCAAAGCATTTCTGTCAACCATATCTGAATGACGAACACTGGCAGAATTTCTTAACATAACTGTATTCACTAAGTGTCGTTTCACGTCTTTATTGTCTAACTGCAGCAACCTCTCCCACACCACTTCCGTATCTCCATTCTTGAAAAAACTGTTAAGTTAGATAAAGCCTTCTAATTCTTTGTAGCAAAGAAACACTTTTTTTCTACATCTTGCTACTTGTTGGCACTGTTGTATCATCTATTATTTTCAACTAATCCATTCAGTTTTGCTTAATGTATTTGCAAGTCACAACATGTACTGGGCTTGGACCAGTCAGTCAAGTGAACATATTAACGAGTTTACACACCTGCCATTCTTTCCACTGAAGCACTAACCTGAGTTTCCTCATTCTGCCCAGACGCTCTCTTCATTAAACTCATATGATTACCTTTTAGACACACACTCCACTGTCAAATTTGACTGAACTAATGAGTTCAAAAATTATCACAAGTGATGTCAAAAGATTATGTACCAGGACAGAGATACACCATAACAAAACAAACAAAAATTTAAGGTGGTATTTGGAGGTAGGATCATGCACCATCAAGAAGCACAGAACTGCAACACTACGAAAAGCCAGACAGCTTGATTATGTACACAACAACTTAAGGTTAGGAATCACAAGTCCAAATTACTTAGCTAAAAAATTCAAAACAACTAATCAAAGGTAGTATTAAGCAGTAAACAACTGAGAAAATAGTAAGCTCCCTTTTATGGGTTATCTCTCTTTGGCTAAACAGAGCAAGAAATTAGTATTCTGAAATTCACCTGATTCATTTGACTTTAAGGCCTCTTTGATTTGCTGTTTAATTTTCATTGCTTCCTCAGCAGTCAAGTCCCCTTTTTTCAGTGTTACCACTTGAGGCTGCTCATCTTCATTGTCACTATCACCATCTGCAAGTGGAAGCTGCTCCCTCTAGACAGGAGAGAAATAAAAACAATTCTAATCACCACATTAAACGACAACAGCTAAGGATGAGCAAGTACGCTTTGGTGTCACTTTTACAATAAGGTTAGTGAGGAGACCTGGCACAGCTCTCAGTGTCAAGCCCTCTCAACACTCTTTGTCCAAATGGCACAACAGTTGTATCCTTGAAACATAGTGTCCCCTAGGAAAAAACAAAAACCCAACACAGTATGGCCTCTTTCAATTAAAGACCAAAACAGCAGGAACTTGGAAGGTAAGAAATTAATCCCTTTGTTCATCATCTTTACTGTACAAGCACTGCTTGTCATGCAACACTGAGAAAATCTTAAATGCATGGATCCAAAGTGAAGTCTTCTGTGCTGTTCTCAAAGCAATGCAAAGGGAAAAGGAGTCATTGGTGGTTTTGCTTTTAAAGCTGCCTAACCAAATCACTGTGAGCATTATTGACACAAGGAAGACCATGTCCTTGTTTCCACTCTCTAAAACTTTTGTTCTGAGGCAGAAGAATAATTTCAAATAAAATTTTACACAAACACACTTGCTGGCATGGAAACCTCAGTGCAACAACATAAAGTTTGGCAATATTAGAGGAACTGAAAACTTCCTCTTATAAGGAAAAGTATATGTAGTATTACTGTAGTCTATGTAAGTTACCAAGAGATAGACAAAATGCAATTTTCCTCAGGAAGCGAAAGAGTGTGTACTAAATTTACTAAAGGCATACTTTTATCTCAGATTCCAGCTTGTCACAAGCAATGATGGGCCTCTTTCTTAAGGCACCCTATAAAACTTTAGTTAGCAGGAAACACACACAAAAGCACATTGGCAACGCAGAAAAAAAGAACACCTTCAGAAAAGGCTGCCTTCTAACAAGCTGGCTCAAACCCTACTGCCCCTGCCCTGCCTTCCTGGCCATTACACCAGAGTTTGTGTCTGCTGACCTATGTTAAGATGATGTTAACTCCTTTCCAAAATATTTTGTTACTTTTTTTTTTTTTTTAAATTCCTGCCTGGGCTTGGTAAGGCCAGTTAAATGTGGAACATCATCACTGCTTCCCGCCCTTGCCCCCACTGACCACTTGGGCACCAACAGGTTGGCACTGGCTGCTCTGCAAAGAGTGCCATGATGACCACAGCTACAATCATTAAAAACAGCAATGGGGAGAGGCACTAGAATTTTTGTTGTTATTGTTTTGAATTCCAGAATGGTTGGGGTTGGAAGGGACCTCTGCAGATCATCTTGTCCAACCCACCTGCTAAAGCAGGCTGACCCAGAGCAGATCGCACAGGAATGTGTCCAGGCAGGTTCTGAATGTCTCCAGAGAAGGAGACTCCACAACCTCTCTGGGCAGCCTGTTCCAGTGCTCTGGCACCCTCAAAGTAAAGTTTCTCCTCATGTTTAGATGGAACCTCCTATGCTTCAGTCTGTGCCTGTTGCCCCTCATCCAATCGCTGGGCAGCACGGTGGTCAAGAGGATGGGACCACACTCTTCTCAGTGGTCCCAGGTTCTTCTCTGCAGTGCTGCTTTCCAGCAGGTCTGCCCCCAACCTGTACTGGTGCCTGGGGTTATTCCTCCCCAGGTGCAGGACCCTACACTTTCCCTTGTTCAAGTTCATTAGGTTCTTCCCTGTCCAGTCCTCCAGCCTGTCCAGGTCTCGCTGGATGGCAGCACAGCCTCTTGGTGTGTCAGCCCTTCCTCCCAGTTTGGTGTCATCAGCAAACCTGCTGACAGTACACTCAGTCTCTTCATCCAGATCACTGATTAACAAGTTGAACAGGACTGGACCTAACACTGACCCCTGGGGAACCCCACTAACTACAGGCCTCCAACCAGACTCTGCACCATCGATCACAACCCTCTGAGCTCTGCCATCCAGCCAGTTCTCGATCCACCTCATCGTGCATTCATCCTGAGCTTGCCTGAGGATGTTGTGAGAGGCAGTGTCAAAAGCCTTGCTGAATTTCCATCATAGAAGCAAAAACAAATTACAGAGACAGTTTCAGTTAATTCCAAGCGGGTAACTCCTGTTTCCCCTTGCCCTGTAGAGGCACAGCCTGGAAGTGCTGCTTCCCCACCGTCTCCCCCGCTTCGTTTTAG
Organism: Caloenas nicobarica; assembly: GCF_036013445.1. Lineage (NCBI taxonomy): Eukaryota > Metazoa > Chordata > Aves > Columbiformes > Columbidae > Caloenas > Caloenas nicobarica. Next base: position 47,958,338 of record NC_088246.1, on the reverse strand, counting down.
GTCCCGGGAGCGGGGGCGTGCATCAGGCCGGGGGAGGCCCCGCGGAGCGCCCGCGGCGGTGGGAAGGGAAGAGCAGGGCCCTGGCACAAGCCGGCGGCAGCCCGGGGCGGGGAGGGCCGCGCTGCCCCAGCGCGGGGCCAGGCCGTTACCTTGGTTTCCACCGTGGGCCCCTCCCGATACCCGACCTGCCGCTTGAAGCGGCTGAGAAAGGCGGGCTCGGCCGGCCGCACGTAGGAGACCTGGTTCCTTTTGCTCATGGCCGCCGCCCGCGACCAGGCCGCGCTGCCGCCTTTCCCCCGCGCACTTCCGGGCCGAGCGGGCACGACGGGACGGCGGCCCTAGTGGGACATAACTAACGCGCCTCCCCGCTTCCGCATTGGAACAGGCTGCCCACGGAAGTGGCGGAGTCACCATCCCTGGAGGTGTTTAAAAGGCGTTTAGACGAGGGTCTTAGGGTCATGGTTCAGTGCTAGAGTTAAGTTAGGTTATGGTTGGACTCGGTGATCCTGAGGGTCTCTTCCAGCTGAAATGATTCTATGATTCTAGTCTACGATTCTCCCCGTCACGTGAGGAGGGCGAGTGCACTTCCAGCCAATGGCGGGGGAGGCGGGTACAGAGCGAAATGGCCGCGCCCACTCCGGCTTCGCGGAGGGGGGTGGGGCGGGGTTACGCCGCCTGCGGCTCTTAGCGCCAAATTCAAACGTTCCGCCATTTTGGAGAGGCAGCCGGTGCGGGGGGGAAGGCGCCGGCGTCGGCAGCGCCGGTGAGGATCATGGCTCCCGGTGTGAGAGGTGAGGGGGGGCGAGGCGGCTGAGGGATGTTTCCCGCTCAGTGCGGGGAGCGGGCGGGCACGGGGGGGGCCCGGCGGAGCTATGGCCGCTGTTACTTTCAGCCGCCCGGCCTTCATCAATTCGTTTCCTCCAAATATCGAGTTCTGATGTTTGTAACTAGCCCCTTACGAGCGCTCGGGCGAGGGCAGCGCTTTAAAACAGGAGCTGAGAACCGTCAGCTGGGAGTCGGTCGTTTCCCAAGGTGCAGGTTGTGCAAATACCTGCTTCGCTTCAGTTTTAAAATGCGCCGCTTCTCTTGTCCCAGCTCGTTTAAATACCTCGTGCATTCGAAGGATAAATAACTGAAATAAAAGTTAGCACACCCCTCAAACGTTATTGAGTCACGGCAGATAGGCTCGCACAGCAGCAGGATATTTATGCAGCGTGAGTGTTCATGAGAAGGTCAGTGCCTTTGCACATCCTTACTAACCCTAGTTTGAAAGGAATCCTACAACAGAACCTGTGCGCTTTCAGGGACTTTATAAGGTCTTTATTACTGCAGTATTTTAGTAAGTGATCTTTCATTGTAACTTACTTTTTAAATTGGTTATGTTACTTACTTAATACTTTGACCAACCTATGCGAAAAACTTCATGTCAGATTCACTCTTAAGTAAAAAATCAGTCACCGTATCTACTTATGGGGTAATATATGCCTTCTGCTTGAAAGGTGACGCTGTGCAATTGCTGCTCATACATACAGGAGAGCTTTATGTATTACAGAGTGCTCAACATTACTTCATAAAGATGAAAGATATTACTTCGTAAAGGTGAAAGCAATGTAGCTACTCAGCTTGCAGGTTTAGGAAATTGAGGTTTTGCAGTCACGTCAGTAAAACTATTTCATGCTGTATTGTTTTACCTGCAGTGAGTTAGAAATTTTTAAAATATAACGGGAAGATATTATACTATTAACATTTCTGTTCCTAATTCTCCAAAACACTTGCAAAACCTTATATGCGTTAATTTAAGGGACTACTCATTGCGAATACATTTACAATTGCATGTATGCTAACATCACAGGACTGCAGCTTTTTCTGCCTCTGCAAGAAACTGCAAACTTTCTATCAAAGGAAGATAGTTACTAAATATTTTTGTGCAGTTCTGATTCATGCATGAAACAGATATTGATAAGGCTCTCCATTTATCTCCTTCAGTACTGCTTACAGGATTTTCTATTTAAATGGGGTTTTTTTAGCAATAATTTTATCTTGTTTCATTTTTGCGTGTGTTTATTTCACTTTTTTTTTTTACAGGAGATTTACGTGACTCTGCACTGCCTTTGTTGAACTCACCTAGGTAAAGTAGTATTGGCCAGTCCCATATATGAATAATCACATTGTACAAAAAATGCAAACAAAATTTAGTCTAACTTTGTAAAATAATTTAAAGTTTTTTCTTTCAATGTTTTCCTGCACAAAATTATTGCCTTTTTCTCCTAACTTCCATACAGGTTTAAAAAAAAAAAAAGTTCTCTTAATAAAAGTGTTGTTCTGAGGCATCAGATTCCTCTTGGAATGCTGCCATGCAGTAAATTCTCATTTGTTCACTAACTCTGCAGCTGGACTCTTGAATGTCTCTGAAGAGGTATTCCATGAGGAATTTCGGTTCTGTGAAGAAGTCCTGAGCAAAACCAAAAAGCCCTCCTCCAAATATAAACAGTTTCTGCCACAACTCAGAATACTACTATCTGATGAAAAAATATTTGGCAAGTTTGTGTGGTGTGTTTTAAATCCAGCGTAACATCTTCCCTTTCTCAGCTGCTTCCTTTTCTTTTTTAGCCCTTTTCTCTGCCACTCCGCACCCCCACGTTTCAGTCATGAAGTCTGTTCCCCACTTTTAAAACTATTCTGTTTCTTTCTCTTGTTTACCAAAAGTAAAAAGAGCAGTTATAACACCCTTGTGCTATAACTGCCTTTTGGGAAAGGATGAAGCAAAGTAAATCGAAGTTTGCTGCCACTTCACATACTTTAATTCTTTAATATTATATCAGTATGTTGGTATTTATGCCAGAATTCCTCAAAGCGTTATTATAATAGTTATACACAGTTACTTACTCAAGCTAAATTTACTGCTGCATCCACTAATAAATATCATGAAATAAATTAGAGAGTTTTTAGGTGCAGGTGTTGCTATACTTTATTGGACTCATGGATCAAGAATTGATTTTTCTTTCCCTTCTTGAGAGGAGCAAAGAAAAATGTTAGTAGCTTTCTTGCTGGAATGTGGCATCATCTGATCCATTTGTTAAGTCTTTTATAACTTGCAGCAGCAAGAAGGATGCTTGAAGCTCATAGTCTTAGGAACTACTGCAGCCTTTATTATAACACTGGTTTTATAGATATCAAGTTCCCGTGTAATGTGTTCTTTTAGAGCTGAAATTACACGTAACAGCAATAAATGCCAGTAACTTCACGTTCTGTGTTTTTTAAATGTCACATTGTTACCTTTAATAAATCTGATTTGTAATGGATTGATGTGCACAGCTAGAAGTACTTTATTTCCAGGAGACACCTTTGTATGACTTCACATGCTTAATCTGATTTTTGTGATTTAATTTTATCAAACAGCTGATAAATCTATTTTGAAGTAATCTAATGCATAAATATTCATTTAGTGTTGAAGGTGATGCTATCAAAGTTTACGTAAGGGTACGTCCCCCTTCAGAGGGAACTGTGTTAACTGATGGAGATCAAGGCTTGTGTTTATCCGTTCTTTCATCAAATACCATCCGTCTGCATTCGAAGCCTGAGCCAAAGATCTTCACTTTCGATTATGTTGCAAATATGGAAACAACACAGGTAATAACTTCCAGAATCTCAAATGGTATTGCAATTTTGCCCCAAATTTTGGCAACTGCTACACTAAACCTTTCTAAAGATGTAATGCCTAAAGTCTTGTTTTTTGCAGTGGTCAGATTGTATGTATACAATGTATATATACATAGATATGTAGTTATAGGATATAAATGTTGCACTAAATTCTGCACTCTAATAGTTTTAATGTATTTTTTTAAATCCATTAATTTCTTTAATTAAAGTTTGTGTTAAAATGGAAGCTTCTGTTTGTAAATGCTGCAGTAACACGATAGACAGAAGATAAATCCCTCTGTTGAGACAAACATGGAAAAACAGCTGGCAGTTAGTAGCTAATATTAAAGATGTGACTGGTATATTAGGAATTTCTGAGTTGATTTTCTATTTGTTACATTTCCTTCCATTTGCCTTTTAAACAGATGCATTGTTCATCTGGGACAGGTAATACTGGAAGGAAAATCCTTCAATTTAATTTTTATAAAATTGTGTTTGAAATTCTGAATATAGTTTTAATTCCTCTAAGACTTCAATTCCATTTAACTTATGCTAAAAAAACCTCCAAAACTCCCAAAAACCCCCACCCACTGTAGGCTGTTATTTGTACCTAGGCTGTTCTCGCGGGTCTAAGACAAATTTGTGAAAATAGATGAGGCTAACAGTTGTGCAGATTTGTTGAATATACCAATGTGCAGTGGCAAATATTGAAAGTTATCTAGATTTTATGAGTGTCATAGTCTCAACTTTGACCTACTGATGGTATAAACCACATAACAATCAAAAACACAGGACCAAAATTAATATAATATATATATTTGAAAGCCATTTCTATGATGCTGGGTTTTATTTTTCTTTCAGTTGTCAACAAGGAATAAAACTTTTTCAGAGAGAGTATTTTATGTCACAAAGACTTACAATGTGTCATTTTGCTCCGAGAACTCCAGGACTCATGATACCTGTCTAACCTTAAAGAATGTGTCTATTCTATACATTAAGAAGTTATGGCATAGGAAGCACTGATGGAAGAGATACTTAAATATCTGGTGCCAAGTGCCTTCTCTTTCCCTTGTCCCCAGGAGTCCGTGTTCTCAAGTGTGGCCAAAAATATTGTTGAATCTTGTATGAATGGCTACAATGGAACCATCTTTGCATAGTAAGTCATTTAATGGTATTTCATAGCAATTGCAACACTTGAGGAGATTGTGTTAACGAGTAATCGTGGTTTTAAGCGCCAGAGCCTGCTTAATGTTACTATAAGCTTTGAAAATGCTTCCTTAGTGCGGCACAGCACAGGAAATGTTCTTGCGATATTTAAAAGTACTTCCTGTTTCTCTGGGAGGAATCTATTCGTAGGTGCTATGCTTCTAATACTTAAGGCCAATCATGTGGATTGTAAACTCATTTCAATTTTGCTTTCATTTGTCTGAGCACTAGAAGTTTTCTTGTACCGTTAAAGAGCAAGCTAGTTGTTTTTGATATGTCCACAGTAAAATGGAACAGAAATTACTTTGACTTGACATTTGGCCAGCTCAACTCTTTAGTGAGTCTTAGCTGCCCATGGGAGAACTCATGAATGATAATTTTAACTTTCAAATTGTTTTCAAGGTAGAAATATATCCATGAATAATAGCATTGAATATTATTATATTAACTCTCAATATTTTTTTCATTTTGAAAACTGAATATGCACTTTGGTCAAATATGCTAACTTGAAGGACTGATCTAATCAAAACTTTATGGGGATTTTTAATTTATCACTGTATTTTCAAAACTGTGAAGGGAAGTCTACTTTGTTACAATAGACAAATGTGGAAAAATGAAGTTGCCTTGAAGTTCCTCTAGCATGATTAATACCTGTGGTTAAAAAAGATACTTTCAACTTAAAAGTATTTTCCTGGTTTTGGGTTTATGTGCACTACTGAGTAACACAAAACCCAAAAGACTGAGCCAAAAATTAGTTTAATGTATATATTTGAAAGACTTAGTTTTAATGCTAAGTTCTGCTATTTCCTTTTGCAACAAAAATAAGGAAGAAAATGGTGGGTGTCGGGGGAGAGAAAAGGTGACTTATCAAACAGAATTTTATGGTCAAATTTGCTGTTCTGTTTTTATGCCTTTTTAGCTGACTGTATTTCTCAACTTGCATCTGTCTCTTTTTATCCTCCATTTAGAATAATTATTTTGCTTCCTTTAAACTGTGAGTTCTTAAAAACAACAGATTATTGAAAAATTCAGAGTCAGAATAAAACTTTATCTGACTTTTTTTTTTTTATTAGTGGCCAGACTGGATCAGGAAAAACCTTTACTATGATGGGTGAGTGCATGAGAGAGAGCTTAATCTTTCAGTGGTTTCTAAATGTTTTTTTTGTCTTGAGTTGAAATGTCATCTTGCTCAAATATCAGGGATGATTCAGATTTTTGTCTTCCTGCACATAAATCTAGGGTTTAAGAAATGTTGTAGCACTCAGTGCAGTTGTTCTTACTTTATATCAAAAGAGTGAAGTATGAGTACTCTATTTTTTTAAGATGTAGATTTTTTCTGTTTTTAACAGGAGAGAAGCTTTTCAATCAAACACTTTTAGCAAATTTTCCAAAAATGAGTATTTTGCTGGTTTCCCTGTTTGGCTGATATCCTTTGCACATGTAGAAAAATATGGTAGTATGCAAAGATCTTCCATATTATAATATAGTGAGGTTTTAAAAATAAATACTTCTTACCCAACTAGGAATTTACAGGCTCTCTGTACATGAAGGGATCCCCTTGTAATCTTGTTCTTCATACGGTGGTGATTTTAAATGCATTAATATTGTACTTGACATTAGAAAGTTACTGAAATAACCAAAACCATCTTGGCTGACATATTTTTGAGGGCTACATAGAAATTAACTAAACACAGGGACAAACCCACCCCATCTTTCTGGTTCTTCAAACCAGGGTTAAGGTATTGACCCACCTGCACATCTCTACATGTTTTCTATGCAAGTCCATGTAGTTTACATTATTTTAGACTTTGGTAACCTATGGACGGGTAAAACAAACTTTCAAAAGCATCATTTAGACTATATATAAATCCCATTATGGAATATTATCTTAGATCTTCAAAGTGGATTTTATTACATTTCATCTGTGATTTTGTCATAAACTGACTAAAACCAGGTTGCTGAAGTCTTCTGTAATGACATCTTGAAAAGATCAACCATTATGCTTGAGTAGTACTAATTATTTTTTTTAATAAAAAATCTCTTTAGGACCATCTGATTCTGATAATTTCACTCACAGTCTGAGAGGTGTAATTCCACGGAGCTTTGAATACTTATTTTTTCTAATTGAACGTGAAAAAGAAAAGGTACATTTATTTTATACTTACTACTGCAGTGAAAGTAATGTCTCACATTAAAGATTAGCTAAGGCTGCTTGGTAAGCTGGGTGTGTAGCAGTTAAGTTTCCAGGTTTGTTGCCATCTTGCATCAAATTTATTAATGAGAAATGCTTGCATCTAGTACTTTACCTGTTACAGTACGCTTTCTTCAGATACAAGCGTGCTTATATTTTGAGTCTAAAAATGCATTTAGGTTTCTGGATGTTGGTTGTCAACTGGGCATCAGAAACGTATAGTATGTGGAATATGTATGCAAACTAGTAGCTTTAGATATGTATAAAAAGAGCCTCTCTGCCATACAATGCCAGATTTAACAAAATCAATCTGTTTATAGTGTAAATTACTGTGTTTTTCAGGCTGGCAGTGGAAAGAGTTTTCTCTGCAAATGCTCATTTATTGAAATCTACAATGAACAGATATTTGACTTGCTAGATTCTGCTTCAGCTGGACTATTTCTCAGAGAACACATCAAGAAGGGAGTCTTTGTTGATGGTGCTGTTGAACAGGTGTTGTCATCTGCTGCTGAAGCTTACCAGGTAATTTTTGTCACTTTTTAATGTTTGGACTATTTATCTTGATGCTTATTTGGTAAATATTCTTCTTTGATTAAAGCACACATTTTTTGCACAGTGTCTGTGACACCCTCTTCTAGCTCCATCCTCAAAAAAACAACATAAAAAGCTGTTTCTAGGCAATTCTTCCTGACTATCCCACACACGTAAGGAATCTTATAGTTCTGGAGTTTGGAATGGATGAATTGCAATTACAGTAATCTTTTCCTTAATGTATGCCTCACACATCTCTGAAATAGCAACAAAAAGCTACATCTCTTGCTAATTAGGCAGTGTGCATGTTCAAGAAACTGTCAGGTTTATTCTTCCATGAATGAGATGCATACACATAGCACTGCTGTGACTTCAATTTTTTTTTTCCCCTTTGTATACTGCTAACATCCACCAGTGTTGGATATGTTATCTTTTCAAATGGCAATGGTGCTCTTGGGGGAAAGAAGTGAATATTGTAATTAGTGCCTTTAGTAAGCTTGACTGTAGCTGTATTTTTTCACTTCTGTTGTAAAAAAGGTTAAAAGTGCTGATCCTTGAGAGTTTTGAAAGCTGTTGCACTGAAATATGCTTACTACTGTTTGTCACCAGTATATAAATACTGGTTACAGTCTGAGATACTTGGAATTACTGGATGTCTTTTTCATGCTTAGGTATTAACTATGGGCTGGAGAAACCGTCGTGTAGCATCGACCTCAATGAACAGAGAATCCTCAAGATCACATGCAGTTTTCACTATCACAGTGGAATCCATGGAGAAAAACAATGAAATTGTTAACATTCGGTCTTCCCTGCTCAACCTGGTAGACTTGGCAGGATCTGAGAGACAGAAAGACACCCATACAGAGGGACTGAGGTTAAAGGTTAGATCTGTAATACCTGTGGCATCTTTCTCCTTTCAGATGTGCTGCTCTGTTCCATCCACCCAATCTGTTCACTCTTGTTCTCTTTTTTTTTTTTTCTCTTTTAGGAAGCTGGTAACATAAATCGATCACTAAGTTGCCTGGGCCAAGTAATCACAGCACTCGTTGATGTGGGTAATGGAAAACAGAGACACATTTGTTACCGGGATTCCAAGCTCACTTTTCTGTTACGGGTAATATATATCCTCTGGATTTTATATCCTACTTGGGGTGTAGAAAAAAAATATTTGTTCAGATTGGTGGTTTTTTACTTTAAAAAGCTGAACTTGGATACGTGAAAAAATTTTTTTTATATTGCGCAGGTGGAAGAAATCTCAGAAAAACAGCTTTTTACCTATATAGGCTTCCAGTTGATTTATTACTGTTAACTGAATACAAGAAAATTTATGCTCATAATCTCCTTTTACATATTTGCAAGTTTTAAAGAAAAAGAAGCATATGTTTTCATTCCTATAACTTGGGAAATACTGTGTATCACAATATAATATTTAAAGATGTGCTGAAAAGTTTGACAGGGCTTCCAGAATTAATCTATGTGTGCGAAGTGGTGTTATGATGTTAAGAATTAGATAAATTTCAGTTTCCTACCCGAGAGCTTATGGGCTCTTTTCAAGATGAACAGAAAACAAAGATGGAAGCGGTCATAGATTTGTTGGATGCCAGTACTCCTCAAAATTCTGTGAACAGTAATGAATAATATCTGTAATATATTTTTGCATTATAGTATAGTACTTGTACATAATACAGTATTTTTATTACAACACAGAATCATTGTGATGGCAGCAGAATTTCCCAATCATTCCATCCCTGTTCCATGTAGAATCATAAACTTCTGAAGAATTATGTTCTTCCAATGCAACCCAAAATACACAGAAATCGAAAGAGAATTGCATCTGTATGAGCTACTACTTTCTTAAGTGGTGTGGTTTGTTTTTTTTTTTTTAGTTCTTTGTACTGCAAAGAAGTCCACAAACATGACTTTCTCTGCTAGACAGAGAATGCCATTGAGGATTGTGGGCTATTTTGTAGAACTAGGCTTTTAGGTATAATTCTCCAGGGATTGGAGAGCTACTTGTCAAACAGCAGAGAGATATTTGAAGATGTGCATGTAAAAGGGAGAGGTTACTTCTGTATTCTTGGTCAAGAATCTGTTGGTTTGTGGTTTTGTTTGTTTGGCAATTGCACCAAAAGATAGGTTGGAACAATCAACAGGGTAGATGATGTTCAAAATAGTGCAAATACCAATCCGCTTATGACCAAGATTAAAATGAAATTACTTTATTTCCCGTTGTGGTGAGGTTTTTTTTTTTATATCTCTCTGTTGTTCAGGTGTAACATATCTCAAATTGCTAATTATTAATACAGAATCAGGGTTTCGAAAATGCAAATAAAGTCTTTATTTACAGTCACATCCTTGATACTCACATTTGAATTAACATTCAGAAACTTAAGTAGCACGGAGATTGATCAAATTAAATCCCTTCTGCAGTTTGTTCAAAGTGATACACAGTAGCTCATAGGTGATGGCTTCTTGCTGTAGCCAAAAACATGCAAAAAAAGATAACTTCTGTTTTTTTAAATAGGATTCCCTTGGTGGTAATGCAAAAACATGTATAATCGCAAATGTTCATCCAGGATCCAGGTGTTTTGGTGAAACACTGTCCACCCTTAATTTTGCTCAGCGAGCAAAGCTGATTAAAAACAAGGTAAGAGAGTTAGTCAATGTCTTTATTGTTGCAACAATCAATTTTGTGTTGTTTAAACTACACATCTGCAGACCCGGTAGCTTCATGGAAATAATCTTGTCCTTTTACTAATTTAAATGGCTATAACTTATTTAGGAAAGCAAATTTAGGATTTTTAAATGTTTGACAAATGATTATTGAAAAGGACTTGTTTGTTTTTGCTTACAAATAGACTACAACAGCTGGGCACTAGGTAATGGCTGATAATAGTGTGTGTTTGTTGCTTGTTCCCTGAGCACTTCATTGGAAAAAGTAAATCTGTACTAAAAGTTAAAATTGTCATTAAAAAAAATAGATTCAATAGTATTTCAGTGCATCTAGGTTTTATATACACTAATTCCCAAATCATAATTTCTCATCACTGGGTTTTGAAAGTATATTGGCATTTGTCTGGAAACTGCTGCCCTTTATGTATACTACTTAGCTTTGTTGGTTAAAAAGCTCCTGAGAAAATCCTGCAGAAAACATTAAATTTTTAACAAATATTTTTAGCTAATGTACCACTTGCTGGTTTCTCGGTAAACTGAATGTTGCTTTTCCCATGAGTTTTTCCTTTCCTAAGGTGGAAAACTTCTCAGTAGTTTTGTTGCTTTGCAATCTTTGACTTTTCTTTTATCCTGTAAAAGATAAGATTTTTTAAAAAAATTTGTACATCTTTGTAATTTTCTTTTAACATATTTATGAAAGGCTGTAGTAAATGAAGACACACAAGGAAATGTGAGCCAACTGCAAGCTGAGGTCAAGAAGTTGAAAGACCAGCTTGCTCAACTAACTTCAGTGCCATCTATGCGTCATGTTTCTGTATCACAAGGTAAGAGTTGGGGCTGAGGGGAGAGAGAACTTGCTACTCTTTTAGCCCAGAGTGTTGGAGCCTTATACAATTCATTAGGTTTCTGAACAATTAAAATTGTTGTAAGGACTGACCTATAGAGGTTGAATTTGTCTTATGGATCCTATTGCCTGTATTTGTATCTAATGTTTTGCAGAAATTGTTAACATGATTTTATTTTCATTGTGTATGGGGCTATGATTCTATTGTAGCATACCTAGAATACTCTTCCAGCTCAAAAGAGGTGTTATCTTGCCTAATCCTTTAAGTAACAAAAAGTTTACATGTGACTAGTTGCACATTTATGTTGGAGAGAGGCCACTAAGCTGTAGACAATGCCCATCCAATCTGCGTTCTTTTTAAGCTTATGACTGGATTTTTTTCTTTCCTCCTTCTTCCCCTTTTGCCCCTTCAGGAAGATCCTAAGAAGGATGTTTACCTTTCAGTAAAAGTTCAGTATCAGTGTAAGATGGTAATGGGGGTTTTTATCAATATGTAACTTTTCTTCCAGTAGCTTTTCACTAGAACACTGTATCTATGCTATAGATACCAGCATAGCTTTCTACTACAAATACTTCTCACTGAAATCCACTACTTTATTATGTTTTATTATAAGGTGGTAAACTTGGTCTTGTAACTCTCACGGTGATCCTGAGTCAACTCTTTCCTGACCTTGCTGAGAAATCAAAGATACAACAATAGAAGTTTAACTAAAGAAGTTAGAAAGACTCGTCTAATATAACGCATCTGTGGCTGAGTTTTTCTAATGAAAAGTTACTTCTCTGTGAGCATCACATTTACCCAGTAAAAAGAAGCTGGCTATGATGTTAATACTGAATCATTGTCTGTGAATACAGAGAGAGGGCTCAAAAATGTTGTTTAGGTTGTGAGGGAAAGCAAATGATGATGCCTAAACACTGAAGAAAGGTTTTATGCAGAACCTAATGTATTAGAGCTGTGTTTATTCTATGCAATTAAATCAGGTTTATAATATTTGATCACACAAATATGAAAGCTGCTTAGAAGCCCCTTTAAAGACATCATGGCATTTTTTAATAAATTAAATTAAATAGGGTAGTTATTGTGCACCTAGATACTATGGTGATAAGTATTCTATAAGCAGTCTTGCCTGCATGAGGCTATTCAGGAAAGCTATTTTAAATTAATTTCTGGAGTGGATTAGTTAAACCCTTTTAATCCCTTATGTGGACACTTTCCTTCCAGATTAAATTACTAATTGTCCACTTAATTCATGCTTATTTTCGTGAATTTCCTTTTCATAAACCAGTTAGTCCACCTTTAATATGTACAAACTAATAATGCAATAAATGGTTTAGTGTTATCAAATTAATTTCAGAGGGGTTTTGCATTTTATAGATACATTCAGCTGAACAAACTGATTCTTTAATTTTATTAAAAGTTCATCGTAAAGCTGTTTAATGCTTGAACAACTTTATTAATTACACAATTATGTATATTGACTATGTTCTTTATCAGGATTTGCAGGCAACTAAGAATTACAGTCTAAATGTCTTTGCTCTGGGTACGGCACACAATTTTAGAGGAATTATGTTGTTAAAATAATTTATTTAAATTTTCTTTACATAACTGTCATGTTATGTATTTAGGAAAACCTGGTTAACTGGTATGTTAATAAATATGGCACTCGTTTTATTGACTTACCCTACAGGTGCTGTTGAAGAAGGGAAGAACAACATAAATTACATGAACAACTTTCTTGAAGCAATGTTGTTCTGGGAGAAATCAGAAGGTGAAAAGAAGGTAAGAAAGCATTAATATTTCTAAGTGCATTCTGTGTACTATCTGATGAGACCGTATTGAAACTGGCTCTTAATGATTTTTCTTTGTTTTTGAATAAAAATACTCTGTCTAAAGATAAGGTTTGGTAATAATGGAACTAGTCAAATGACATTTAAGATAAAATCTTTCAAAATCAAACAAGCCATAGGATAGCTTTCATAGTATGTTTCGTTTTAGGAGTTTTATTTGGATTCTCTAATAAAAACTTTGAACAGAACACGAAACTTCTGTTTTACGCAGTTCTGAGTGCATCTTTGAGTGTCTGGGTCGACGGTGTGTTTTTGAAGCAAACCTCCCAGTCATCTCCATTTTATCGTGTTTTACTTCATGTCATGGTGCAGTGCCGAATCATCCAAAATAGATGTTTTAGGGTTTTTTTGGAAGAAAATGAACTGAAACTGTAGAGGTGCATGTCATGTGCTTAACTGAACATTTAGTTTACAGGATCATATTGGAGCTTCTAAGTAAAGTTTTTGCAATATAGTGTGTAATTTTGCTTCTTGATACAAATCGTTGCTCTCTACAGATCTGCTCCAAATGAATGTGTTCACAAAATTGTTAACTGAGTTTTGCATCACTTGTGTGTACCTGATATGTGCACCTTAAAAATTCGTCTAGTGTAACTCACTTTTCCACCGATCTGTGTATGTACTTTCTAAGAATTTATTAGAAAAAATTGCTCAACTAGAAGATCTGTGTGCCAAGAAGGAGAAATTCATTCAGTCCAATAAAATGATAGTTAAATTCCGTGAAGACCATATCATTCGCTTGGAGAGATTACATAAGGAGTCTGGTGGAAGTTTACTGCCAAAAGAGCAGAATGATCTCCTCAGTGAACTGAGAAAGGAATTGCAGATGCTCAGAGAACAGGTAAGTCTCTAGTTTTTCCCTTCTAGAAGAGTTTTTTGTGAGAATAGCTCATGTGATGGAGTTCTGTGACAAGTGGATACAGGCTTCTTAGGAAAGACAGGCAGGAAAAAAGTGGATGGGTGGTGGGTCCCTTTATAGAAGCACATGAGGGAATGGCAGTAAGATGTGCCAGGGGAGGTTTAGGTTGGACATGAGGAAAAGGTTCTTCCCCCAGAGGGTGCTGGAGCACTGGAACAGGCTCCCCAGGGAGGTGTCACGGCCCCAAGCTGACAGTGTTCAAGAAGAGACTGGACAACGCCCTCAGACACATGGTGTGAACTGTAGGGTTGTCATATGCAGGGACAGGAGTTCGACTCGATGATCCTTGTGGGTCCCTTCCAACTCAGGACATTATATGATCCTATGAAAGTAATAGCATAGAGATTCCCTATGGAAGGGTTTAGAGCTTGTGAGTTTGTGTAAGAGGAAAAGCTAGTAAGGGTGGTGTCATGGGAGCTAGCTACAGGCCACCTGATCTGGGTGAGGTAGAGGACTAAATCACAAATCCCCATTGTTATGGGAGACTTCAACCTCCATGACATCTGTTGAAAGGGACAGACGGCAGGATGCAAGTAATTCAGCAGGTTTCTGAACGAGAATAACACAGATGCTAGGTGGGCCAGTCAGGGGTGATGCTGTCCTGGAGCCATCTGAGGAAGGCAAGCAGCCAAGTACGTACCTAAGGCTTCAGCAGAGGAGGCTTCAGGTTATTCAGGTATCTGGTAGGTGTGGTATCACTCGTGAGGCAATTTTGAAGAACAAAGAAGCTCAAGACAGAAGGCAGATCTGTAAAAACAGTTTTGTCCAAGCACAAGCAGGAAAAAGGAGTAGATGTATTAGAAGACCAGCTTGAATCTGCAACTCATAACTGAGCTCTAAAGTGAAGTGGGGAGGAAAGTATAGAAGGTCAGGACAGTCATTAAAGAATTATAGAAACATTACTATAGCATGGATGGACAGTGTTAAGAAAGCCAAAGCTCAAAGCTGAAACTGAAACGGGATGTCAAGAGTAGCAAAAAAAGCTGCTACTGCTTTATTACCAATAAAAGAATAAGCACACTAAATGCAAACCCACTGTCTTTTTTAAAAGCAGATTCCAAGAGAGTAAGAAAATTTAAAAAAAAAATTGGGGCAGTTTTAACCACTGTTGGGAATACCTTTTTTCCCTCTTCTATTGAAATTTAATGCTTATGAAAGGTGGTAGAGCAACAGCTAATTATGCATAGCATTGTCTGGAAAATAAAAACTGTTGAATAAAAATACTGCTTATCACAGATGGAACAACACCCACGAATTGCAAAGTATGCCATGGAGAACCATAACCTCAGAGAGGAGAATAAAAGACTTCGTTCTTTACAGTCAGTTAAAAAGGCCCAAGAAATTGATGCTCAGACTATTGCAGAACTAGAAAAAGCTTTTTTGGAAGCTTCGGCTGCAGAGAAAAATACTGGAGGTAAAAATATGCTAATGTTCTTCAGCTAGATAAGCTTACTGTATTTCTGTTGTGTGCAATGTAGTGTTGAAAATGTCTGTCTTGATGTATTTTGCTGCCTTCAAAGTGATACCTAAAAACTGATAAAACAGGTTTCCTTAATTTTATTCACATTGGCCTTCAAGCAAATACAGCAATAGGGAATTTGGATTCTTGTGCATCTTGTGAACACCATCCGTAATCTCATTTTGTTGTCCTCAGTTATTATGAAGACTGCAGTAATATTAATTATTCTGCTGATTTTCACGCGAACTGTTGCTAATACCCATTTTCTTCAATCTCAGTTGCTGCTGTGCTCTTCAAAAGCCTACAAATGCTTTCATTTTAGTAAAACTTATAATATTTGAGCTACTCTGTGATTTCAGAGGGTGTATGTTTGTTCTTTAGGTCATCATTTATATTCTACCACCATATCAGTAGAAGGCAACTCCCTGGCATCTCTTGAAAAGCTGAAGGCACGCCTGCTACAGACTCAAAGTGAACTGGCGAGTTCAAAACAAGAATATGAAGAATTCAAAGAGCTAACCAAGTGAGACAAAATAGCATAGAATTGTCTTTAAATGTATATAAATAATTACTTATATTGATTTTTTTAAAGGTAGTCTCAGGCCCTGAATATACTGTCATAAGTATGTTCTTCGGATATAAAAGAGGGCCAGGTTAAGAGAACTGGCATTCCCATAGAATATGTTCCTGTTCAACTCTGTTACTCCCAGACTAGCAAGCTACCATGATGCAATCTGAAGGCAGGTCTGCACTGTTGCAGATTTGTTTTTCTGAAAGCTCTTCTTTATGCTAAGATGCAGAAGAATGCTTCATGATGTGCAGAAGATGCACATCATCTTGGAGTTCTGATAGTCACCTGCTTAATGGGGCAGGGAGAGTTTGGCTTAGCTGCCACGTTGAGCAGTAACTAAATATTCCAGATGGAAACAGTGACAGGAACTGAGACTTGAGGAGTTTTGGAGGGGTGTATTTTGGGGTTTTTGTTTAGTTTAGTGCAACAGTAGTTTTTCATATAACCACTTGAAGATTGCAAGTTGAGTCACCATAAATGTAGAATCCAAGCACCCCAGGGAATTTTAGCTAACCTGGTGGCTGATTTTGTTTGGTGGTGGGGTTGGTTTGTTTTTTGGGTTGTTTGTTTCTTTTCCACTTCAAAGACTTAATAAGGCAATAGTGCCACTATCTTGAGACTTGTTGTCAGAAGAGAGATTTAATTCAAATGAGAGCAAAGACATGGTGTCAGTAGTTCACTGATGTCCATTTGCTTTGGCATGTAAAGATAAATTCTTCAGTACATTAGTAAGGACAGAGTGTTAATGTCATTGTTCTCCTTGAGGGCAACACAAGATAACGCAAAAGGCCTGAGGAATATCTTCACTGTGTGTGCATCTATATATATGCAAGTGCAAAATACATGGCTTAACTTGATCAACCCCATTTCTGAAAAATTCAGGTCCTGTTACTGGAGATACAAGAAAAATAATTGTGTTTCCAGCAAACGTAATGTAAACCTGGAATGCAAACGGGACCTGATTTTTTTATTGTATTTATTTTTAGGTTCTACCTAACGTTGATTTTTATTAATTTTGGTGAATCTAGAGTGTAATTCTAGAAGCATTGGCATAAGATATGTCAATTTTTGCCTCTCCGCTTTTTGTTGTTGTTGCAAAGTAGCTTTGTAATGTTCTTTTTGCTCATTCAAGCAATTTTACAAATTTGTATTTTTATTCTTAAATTTCTGAGTAGCAAATCCTATGCACGTTCTAAATGTTAGCATTAGGATCTACTGAATTTATCAATTCAGCAACCCATCTGTTGTCCTGTATCATTAGTTACAATAGTCCGTTTCTATCCTCATATATTATTTCCCTGCCCATTTGGCATATTCCTGTTTTATGTATCACATGTTTTGTGCATGTATTGCTTTCTTGACAGTATGTATGTATTTTATTGTCACTTTCTTTGTGGAGGGCAGTCAAACAAAAGTGTCTTTTTGAGCCTCTGGATTCACCTCTTGATTTCGCTAAATTTTAAACTTGTTTTCAATTTCAGAGTAACAAAATGCTTACTTTTACATGCAAGTGTAATGGTATGCTGTATCTGAATAAGTAGAGTAAAATTTAACCATTTCACAAAACCAATGTATGCTTATTTTTCTGTTGTTCAATAGCAATCAGAACTAAAGTTCTATTCTGATCCATAACTTTTGTTGGAAATGCTAAAAACACGAGGGAAAAGTGATAGCATTAAACTGCCAAAAGATGAAATAGTGTATTTCCTTTTGTCTGTAGACTTCGGCCCTACAATTATGTCAGTAAGGCCAGCTATCAGAGTAACAGCATGTAGCTCTGCAAAATACATAATGAAAATTCTTCCTAAATTTCTGTTCAACTGTTGGATTTCAGTTAAAGTACTCTTAGAGGGCAAAGTAATCTTAACAGAGAAGCACTTCCAAAAAAAAAAATCTTTAAAGGATTTTCTTTAATCCTGCCAAGCACCAGTTCAGACTTCTCATATAACTGGATAACATTTTTAAAGCTTAAAACCGTATTGGTATGGATGATATCACTTTCTCATAAAAGGAATTGCAGAGCTCTCAGCTTATTTCATACCGTGTAATGGATTTTTTTCTGACACTTTTAGTTATCCATCTGCTTGCTTCATTATGCAAGCACAAATAAGCTGCTTAGCTGCAGGGTTTTTTTAACTTTTTAATACAGCACTGGTGGCTTTCTTCTCAAAATAATGTATTTCAGGGTTTGGGTGAGAGTTCAGCTTCAGTTTGCTCATTGGCAATAGCGTAGTTTATTCATACTGATGGGAGGGCAAACTGATGGAGTGGTTTTGACAGTAGTAAAATGCTTCCTAAACAGGAAAGAGCACATGGAACTGCAATCGGAGCTTCAATCCCTTCAGAAAGCAAACCAGCATCTTGAAAACATTCTGGAAGCAACCAAAGCACATAAGCGCCGAGAAGTCTCTCAGTTACATAAACTACACAGAGAAACTCTGAAGGTATGAGGAAAAGTTTATTTAAAACCAGGCATACTTACTCCTGAGTTGTATGATCCTTAACCTAACTAGTGTTCTGGCATGTAATCCATATGTGATAAAGCAGATATGCTGCTTTTTTGTTCTGAAATACTGAATGTCTGCTACTGTAATCAGGTGACAAATCTGAAAAAGTGTAGTGACTTAGAACTAACCACTTTTAGCATTTTATTTCATTATTCTGCTTATAGAACTATGAAGTACAATACCAGCCAAAGTCTTAGTTCCATTTTACAGTTAAAATAAAGACTGCTTTGTAATCTTTATAACAGAACATAACCACTCCAACAAAAGCTTACCAGCTAAGATCTCGCCTAGTGCCACGAATAAGCCCAGAAATCTTGGATTACCATTCTGAAGATTTTCAGTGTTCTGAAGAGATGATGGATGACATTTTGAAAGAGCCAGTTCCCCCAGAGATGAATGAACAAGCATATGAGGCCATTGCTGAGGAGCTTAAAGTGGTGCAGGTGATTGTTCTGAATAAAAACTGAAGTGTATGTGTAACTTTATTATAAAGCAGATTTGGGCATGAAATACTTCCTTGCCAACCCACCCAAATATATTATAATTTGCATGGAAAACTGAAGCTCTTGATGAATACTTAAAGCTTCACTAAATAGTTTTCTGATTATACATCGTACTCAAGAGGACTTAAAATGAAAATACTGATAGGGATTTGAGAGTTTAATATTGTAAGTAGTTTAAGATACACAGGGCATTTAAACTATTTTTAACCTGATAACTTCTTTCTGAGGAAACTTCTTTCTAAGTCTCTGGTGACAGCTACGTGTGGAACACTATTCAAGCTTAAAATATAAACTTCATTATTTGAAGAAACCTGCCAAATATTGCTTGTCCACCATTATAGCTTAATTGTCTTGTATCTATCCTAAAGGGCAGGGAAGGTCTTTTGTCACATTAAGAGTGCTACAAAGCTACGTGAACTACTCCTCTAGAAGCTGGAATTAACTTCAGTGCATGTAAAACCGTGGTATGACACCCAAAACCCCTATTTGGTGCTTACCATGGTGCAGAGATCCTGTAAGGAATTTCACTAGTGTATATTTTGAATGACTTCTTTTTAAAGTCTTATTTCTCCAAGATAAAGATGAGTCTGAAAACTAAGTGTTTATTGGATTTTCTTGTGTTTTGACAGTTTACTTAGCAATAGGAGAAATCAGCTACTTAAGATACCAGTTTATTTTTGAATGTTCTGTTTTCTGTTGGTTCAGGTCATGAAAAAAGAAAGTAGTTGATATTTTTATATTTAATATGCACAGACTGCCATATGGCATGTGAGAATAACTGGTAGATAGGTGTTCTAATTTTGAGTGTCTGTGTCACAGGAGCAACTGAGCACAATGCAGACAAGGCTGGATGAAGAGGAAAGCAAGAATATAAAACTTCAGCAGCATATTAATAAACTAGAGCATCATTCTGCACAAATACAGGAGGTGAGAGTACAATGTAATATAGGGCTATATGTGAGTGTGAGATATGGCAAGGTGATATCTACCACCCTCTGTGAGGTCTGCAGTGTTACTTGCATTTTGATTTTGAAAAATTTACATAGCGTGATAGCTCAGGGCATTGCAGGAAGACAAGGTCTTCATTTAGCGGAACACTGCAGGTTTGGGGGTTTTGTTTTAAATGTTGTGATTCTGAGCCTGCTTGATCTTAAATATAACCAAATAGACACTCAAGATGTCTGTGCTTGGTTTTGGACAACTTCATGATTTCTGGAAAACAGCAGTAGTCACAAGGAAATTTTAAACTTTGGAATGCTGAAAATACTACTTGCCTCAGTTGGAACTGAACTGAAACATCCTTACTCTATAATTCACAAGTCTTCCTTAATTGCTAGGTTTGATTTAACATCAGAAAGGAAATAAGGCCTGTTTTCTTCCCAGGTCAGTCTCATTTCTGATAGCTCTGTTCAGATGTAGATCTCAGCTTCTAAGCCGTGGGTTGCTTTTGAACTTTTTAGGTAAGGTAATGTCTTCGGTTATATTGAAATACTTTTTTTTTTCTTTGACTTCTATGGATTTCAGATTCGTCAAACATCAAATTTAAAGAAAAACGCATCTTGCATTTATAATCAGCTGATGAAATACTCTAATACTTTATTATTGTTACAGCACTATGACTTAGTCTCTCTTGCGTTTCTTTCCATTTAAAAATTTTACTTCTTTTCTCAAGCTTCTTTCATCTGAAAGGAATGACTGGAGTAAAGAGCGTCAGGAGCTCCTTGAACAGATAAAATCGCTTGAAAAGCAATTTCAAGACAGTCAAAGCAAGACTGATAGTAAGTCTGTAAGACAGAAATTCCATATGAAGTTTTGAGGTGTCCTAGTATTTTGAATCAACAATAGTATGTGTTGAGTAACTAATTGGGTTTAATATGTTAAAGTCATACTGGTTTGGGTTTTTTTCTTTTTTATCTTATAGAAAAAAATCTCTAATACTTGCAGAATAGCTTTTCTCTGCCCAGTATTGCCCAGTCTTGCACAGTATACAATATTGAAAATTGTTCTCTTTTCAGTCTGAATGTCAAGGAAGTACAGGATACAGTATTTTAAAAGGAAAATATTAACTAAAAATAACAGGAAAGTCCTGTATTGGTCTATGGAAATGCAGTGATATCATCTGGAATGTTTTTGATTCTGCCTATACTCTTTAGTTCTTAAAGTCAATGTTTTGTTGACCTTTTTCATTTACAAATTACTTTTGTGTGTTACCTTCAAGGTTAATTCCAGTAAAAATGTGGAAAGTCTTGTGAGACTTTCCCAGGATGTTCTGTAGTGTTACATGTCCTACATCTAGCACAGTTTTCCAAATAACATGGAAAATATTTGTTTGCTTTTTGACAGTATTAAAAAGTGAAGTCTGTGACTTGCGCATTGTCCTGCAGTCTGCAGACAAGGAACTGTCTGCTGTAAAATCAGAATATAGTGCCTTTAGGGAAAAGCAAGAGAAAGAAATGAGTCAGCTTTCTGGTAGACATATGGACGTACAGTTCCAGCTGGACAGTGTCAGGTATGTTGGCACTTGGGTAAAATGCCTTAACCTCCCTTCTGGATGCATCCAGTTATTTTAGTTGTTCTTTTCTGCATGTGAATTTGCACTTTACATCTCTTATTTTGTGTTTATATCCTTTGATTATTTTTTTCTCAATTCTTTCCACACCTCTTTCAGAGCCATGAGGGGGAACATGGTGAAATTAGCAGAAAAAAAATGGGGTTCCCTTAATTTTGGCTTGCTATATAGGATTTTCTCATTAAGTAGGATATATCTGTAAGCTTACTGATCTCCAAAACTTGAGTAGCTGAAGAGGCATAGTTCATTTGTTTGGTTTTTTTCCAATTTAGTCTTAAAAATGAAAGTGTTACTTCTCAGTCTGGTCACAAGAAGGTGTCGTAATGATGCTGCTCTAAAAATACAAGCAGAAAGAAACTATAAAAATAAACTGAAGCTTCACTATTGAAACCTGAAATGCTTAGTGTGTTGTATGCAATAACTGACATTATTATTGGGATATGAAAACCAGTGAGATTTTTAATCATTAGCGTAGCTTAGTTACGTTGGGTTTTGTTTGTTTTGTTGGATTTTGGTTTTGTGGTTTGTTGTTTTGGGGTTTTACTTTTTTTTTGTTTTCCCGGAAAGTTTTAACTACATTATTGCAGTATAGAGGGACATGTTTTAGCTGAAGTCATTTTTCGAGTGATGCATTGTGAGTCTGGGAACCTGAAATTGAAACTGAATGTTGTGGTTTCATTGATGCCTTCTGCGATAGCAGAAGTGCCATCTTTGGAGGGTGCTCTTTCTGTAGATTCTCCATTAATAACATGAATCATAACACTTGTTTAGCAGCTCATTTTCCCGTCTTTGCTTTTCACTTCTGTGAAAGATCAAATGAAATAAGTTTTCAGAGTAACAATTTAGAAGGAAGTAACAGAGATGTGCCCAGAATATATAAAGATTTTATATGGGATAAATAAGCAAGATATCATCTTAGCAGATGTAGGTACTTGGGATCATTCTAGCAGAGTTCAATTAAAAAAAATGGGTGAAGGTCTTTATCAAGACAGACTAACTGAAATTTCCATAGAATTTTGTAAGAAGTAAATTATTTCTAGGGATCAGAAAGAGTTCTCTGCCTTATCTAACAATGCCACTTAAATTTCCTTCATAATTTTGAGGTTTCAGACTTTAAAAAGAAAAAGTTACTATATATGTCAGTTACTTCTTTCTAAAATAACTGTGCTCTGTATATTACCTGAAAATTATAAAATACAATTGATTGGAGTAGTTTTATAGTGAAACAAGCCCTTATCCTTAATATTGTGGGTGGGTTTTTTCTTTTTATAAAGGCTAGAGCATGAAAAGATTCTTGAAGAAAAAGCAAGCCTGCAGGATGACTATGACAATTTGCAAGAAGTAGCAAAGTTTGAGACAGATCAACTGAAGCAACAACTTGAAGACAGAAAACAAGAAGCTGAAACAATGAAAACTGAGCTTTGTGTAAGACAGTCAAGACTTCTAAAGGAGTTTATTATATGGTTCCTCATGTAGCCAGATTTTAAAATTTTGTTATTGTATCATTGATACTAGATTCCACAGTAATAACAAGTTTCCTGGTGATCTCATTTGGAAGATGTACCCAGAATCTTTTTGAAAATTTAGTGCAATATTTTTGCAAATGCAGACTACAAGAAATATCATATATAGCATCATGAAGTAGTAGGTTTTTAGGCTGGAAATGTTGAGGGAGATGGGTTAATTAGTAAAGGAACAAGAAACTGCTTTGGAAAAGAATCCTGACACCGAAGTACTGGTGACCTTTTATCTTGGTGCTAGCTTAAGACTAGCTTACTTATTCTGTCTTTACAAAGCAGTTTCTTAAAAATTTTCATAGTGGATATGATCTTGTTAAAATGATCTATGCCTGTTTGTGGTGGATCACTGTCCTGCAATTGAGGTGATGCTGTCCTTGAAAGCCTGTCAGACTGCAGGACAGCAGTAAGGTTGCTCAAGGGCTTTTGCAAATGATTTTGCCTGCTTTTCTGCAGTGTACACTGTGCCTGCTCAGCAAGTTTGCTCTAAGTTTTCCTTTTTGGTGTTTAAAGGAATACTGACATATTGAAAATTATTCTTTTAAATTCCTTCCCTTATAGTCCAATATCTTGAACTCCTGGTTAGAATTTGAAAAGTCTCCCCAGATGAGTATACAGTTGAAAATTCTATTTTCCCCCTTTAAAGCCTTGGGTATGGAAGAACATTGTAGCTATATGAAATCATTATCTATGGCCAGTAAAAACATCTGATTGCTTAATATAAATAAGAGTTTACTTTTGAACTTGTCTGGGGCAAAGCTAAAGATCTTTCTGTTTCCATCTCAGGTTTTGTGGGGTTTTTTTCAGTCATCTTAAGAGTTTGTTTAGATTTATATTTTGGTTTAAATTATTCTAAAGACCTTATATTGTAACTCATTAGAACAGCATATATTTTGATATTCTAGAACCTTTTGAAACTCCTGAAAACAGAAAAAGAACATAATGCAAAACTAACGTTACAATTACAAGAAGACAAAGAAAACAATTCAAAGTAAGTTCTAATGAGTAGTGGGGTTTATTTTTGTCTGACTTCATTGGTGGTGTCCTATGCTAGGTTTTATATTCACATGGGGATCCTGTTTGTAGAAGTATTTCTCCCCAGCTGGGTGGAGGTGATTACATAATGAGCTTTTTTATTTTATCCAACTTAGAGCAACACTTCATTTTAATGTATTCAATTAACATGACAACTGTAATTTTGTTACAAGTATGTTTTTTTCATATCAAAGATAAAGTTCCACTACTGATAGCAGTGTATGGCTATTAACTAAACCATTAGTATTTTGTCTAGCACTGAGAAGATGATAGTTAAAGAACTCTTCAAAAATTAAGTGCAAATAAGGATAAACTTATGTGACTTGATTTCTTGCTAAAGCTCTTATATTCTGATTATATTTCTCATGAGAAATATGTTTTCTTCTCCAGGGAGCTCTTGAAAGTACTTGAAAAAGCTCAGGTGGAGAAACCATCCTCTGAAATGGTGACACGATGCGAGCAGCAGGTACAACAACAGAACTGAATGACTAAATCATGTGTTTGCGGATTAATAGCAATTTTACTGGTGAACTGACTGTTCATAGACTATCAGCAAAATAAATATAGAGTACTCGAGTTTCAGATTGTTTTGTTAAACTACTGCTTAATTTTTATGGTAAGGTAAACAACTTAGTTCCTTCCATATTTTTTCATGGCTTTGTGCTTTACAAATCGTATTTTAAAAGTAATTAAATCTCTCCATCACAATTATTATTTCTTCTAGGAAGCAAAACTGCAGAAATTGGAACAGGAGCTGGCTGCTGCTCAAGAGTTTATTGTTTCTTTGAAGAAGACAAATGATGCAGATAAGGTTTGGACTTATTTCTGTTACTGATACCTGGTTTTGCAGGTAACTATGTTCTATGGTAGAGTTGAAAGCCCAGACCATTTCTGTGATACTCAGTAATTTTGTGATTCTATGCAATCATGCTGTGTATCTAGGTAAAATAAATTCTACCTTTTACTGGCATGGAGTTTGCAGAATAGCAAGAAACTGGTCATGCATTCAAAGAAAACACAAGATAACTGAAGGTTAAACAAAAAACCAGTCCAGGTAAAGCTGTCTGTTGGATAAAACATTCAATGCATAAATGGTGCATAATTCCCCTGAGATTAATAGGGCTTTCCAGTCAGTGTCATGTTGTAATGAGCTAGAAGAAAAGGTAAGCAAGGTGATATATTAATGTGAGTGTCTTTATTATAAACGAAAGCACTTTTGCATGACAAGACTACTCTGGTGTTCTGAAAGCTTAAATAGCAAAAGTTTCTGTAGTACAAGCATTTACACTGTATGTAAAACAGGCATAAGAAATCACAGTGTGTGTATTTTCCAGCATGATGCGTTGATAATTCTTGCTTTTTCCATGCTAGACCAAAAAAATTCATGTGTAATGTCAGAAGTATCTGATATTGTCAGTGCACTGGTGTTTCTTGAATGTGCCTTTTTCCATTACAAACAAATGTAACCTTAAGATATAGTACTTCTGTTCTATTAGAAACCCATTACAGCCTGAGACTAAATCAGAGGCCTAGTCTTCAAATGAACACAGCAGGTTATTTAATTCTTTGTGTAAGTGCTTAGAACAAAAGCCAGTGATTTAACAGCAAATTTCCTGTTACTCCTTTACATGTGCATATTGAGGCCTCATTTTCAAATGGCTGTTTGAAATTTGAGATTGAGAAATTAAACACCAAAGAAAGTCCAGTAATAAAATATGTATAGTGTATATATATCTAATGTATCAGGATTGACTACTTTTTTTTTTTTTCATTTCAGGAAGTTGTAACTGACTTGATGAGACAGATCCAGGAGCTGAGGTCTTCAATTAATCACAAAACTGAGTCCATAGATGGGCTGACAAGAGAGCTCGAGGATATAAATGTATGTTCTGTCATTTTGAAGGACATGGCATAGTTTTTCAGAAACGGAAGGCAACGACATGTCTTATCATGGGTCTTGAACAGTGTAACTTGCTGTAGCATTTTAGAAAGAAACTTCTTTGTTTTGACATGTGGAAATCTTCTGAACATTTTATGCCTAAGGCTGTCTTGAAAACTGAACTCTTTCCACGTGGTGGGCAAAGAGCAGTGTCTCTAAAGGGACCTGTTCACATCCTGTAAACTACACTCAGCTGACAGTCACACTTAGATATTCTCAGAAATTGGCAATTTAAGACCTCAACAACTGAAGCTGAATTGCAAATTAATTTTTGAGGGAGTGAATTTTTATGTTGCTGATATTAATATGTTCTACATCTGAAAACATAAAGAACTAAAACTATATGTTTGAATAGCAATGAATAAATATGATGCATCTTTATTAAAATAGGTCTGGTTTGCAATCTGATAGAGCAACCTACAGAATGCTCTAGGTACTGTAAATGTATGAACTATGAATTCAAAAGGTCCTACAGACAAAATGTTGATGAGACAGATTTCTACATAGAGTTATCTGGTTTTTTTCAATAATTGTTTTAGTGGTTAATATGTGTTGTGGTGGCTAATACATATTAAATTAATAATCTTTTTCTATTGTTCCAACAACTCATTTCTAATAACATAGTTTGTACAATTTAGCAACTATGATATGTCATTCTGATTTTAGTCATTAACACTGAGATTTTAAATGTTTGTAGTTGTCATAATAAGATTTGTGATATACATTTATTTGTATTAGGTTTGCCCACTTTCTTTGATAATATATTTTCCTAAAATATTCTAAAATTTAATTTAATCCTTTTTGTAGTGCAAGTATAATCTTGTTCTGGCTGCAAAAGAAGAAAGCAAAGTAATCATAGAGGATCAAGAAAAGAAGATTGAAGAACTGAGAGAAGCTTTGGAGAGAAAACAAATAGCTGATAATATTGAGGTAAAAACATTTAGTGTTGGTATATTACTATTACTTGTTCAACAGACCAATCGGATGTGGTTTTGCTTAAAATACTTGTGTAAAATTTAACCTCATTTTATTTCAAACTAAAGCTAGTTAAGCTGCTCTTAGAGGAATTTTTCATGAGATACCTGACAAATTCTGTTAAATTATCACATTACTTGACATAAATATTTTATAAGCTACTTCAGAAAAGCCTATGCTAAAAGCCTGGTTTAATTTTGTTAAGGCCACTAAGGAGTCATCAGCTGAATGTAATGGTAAAATTAGAAGATGCAGCTGAGAAATTAAAATAGGTAGAAGAATATATTATATTTAATATTATCTCTTCTACCACTGCTGCTATATTTGGTAACATCTTTTCTTTACTCATAATTTTAACTGAAAGCTCCACCTGCTGGAAACAGATTTAGGATGCATGATAGATTCAACTGCAGTTTTGCTTTTTAAGATTGTATATTTCTTTTTCAACTTTGTCTTTCCTGTTACTGCTCTTACTATTATTTTGGTGAACATGTTCATCAGTCTAAGCCACCATCATCTCCTTACAAGTAATTGCTACAAGATCATCCGTCATATTATATATGTTTAGTCCAATCAAAGAGCACCAGTAAAGTCTTCCAGAGTAGTGTTTGCTTCTCAAAAAACATTCTGAAATAGATTTCTCCTCTCTTCATTAATGGTCTGTCACCCTTTACTGCAGGGCGATAATAAACTGTGGCAGACACTCTCTGTTAACCCCCCATCCTCCCCAGTAAGGAAAGGTAACAGAAGGAAAAGGGAGAGAGACTTGCAAGTTGGGAAAGTTAAAAATACTTTACTAATGCTACTAATAAATGGAGAAAATAATACAAAATATACAAACCCAATCTTGAATTTCCCTGGGCAGCACAGCGACAGAGCCGGCGCCACTCCAGCGGCTGCAGGGCAGGCACCCGGACGTCCTGGGCTGGACTCTGCAGCAAACCGGAACTGGATTCAGGGATGCAGGGTCTGGATCCAGGCCTGGGATCACAGGCATGACAGGCAGGGCTTCAGATACCAGCCATAGTCGAAGAGAGTGAGACCCTCGTGATCTCCCTCTTTTATAGGGTGTATGATGTGTATGGGATGGAATACTCAGTTGGTCAGTTTTAGTCACCTGTTCTGTTCGCCCCTCCTTGCAAATATGCCCCTCTCACTTATGAGATATGCAAAATTTATCAGTAATCTTGGCTGCCATAGCAATAAGTCTAAGCCTGGGCCTCTTCTGCATACCACTGCTACCGTTATCAGCTCCGGAGCAGAGCATGTCTGAAAAAACATGCAGCCAAATTCAGAGAAGTGCAGTTACTTAGAAGAACTTAGCTGAAAGGAAAATTCATTAAAAGATAAACTGGTCTTGTTTTTAACAAAACCAGGACATGGTCATATCTAAATTTGACATTCTGGAGTCCTAAACTGAGTTGCCTGCCAAATGGATTGGTGGTGTTTGTGGGTGTGGCTCCTGATAAAATCATAGTGTTTCTCCTTCTTTGACTTTGTGTATGAGTTATTAATTTCCTTCATGCTTTCTTTACTGGACAAGAACTAATCCAAGGTGACACTTAACCTAGAAGGAGAAACAGTACTTTGTCTTTTAACACACCTTGTGTAGGTTTAATATCCTATCAGAGTGGGAGTCTAGATCCTAGAATAAATCCAGAGGTATCTACAGAATAGCAGTGTACTAAAAAAGCTGTAATCACTAATTCAGCATAGGTTAAAATCTATGCATTCTTTTCCGAATTCTTATTTAAATAATTGTATCTCTTTTGAAGTATACCTTATGCTTTAAAACAGTGGTTGATTCCAAGTATCTCCCACAAGTATTAGCTGTAGCTACACTGTAGGAAAGTTCTCATTTTTGTTCTGCAACCAAGACAATGGACATGGAAAACATGCTAAAATGAAAAATTTATAGAAGTGGAAGGAAAAGGGAGATGCTTGTAGCTGTTAGCAATCTTAGCAACAATGCCAAAACATCTCTAACCAACTTCTTTAGAGTAATAACTTTGACATTTTTTTCTTTATTCATCTAATGACTTAAAATAGAGAGACCTTTTGTGTGAAGATTTGCATCATACCACTGAGCAGCTGATAAGTCTGACAGAGGCCTCTAAGAAACATGATTCATTGCTTCAGTGTGCCCAGGAAGACATAGCAAAGAAAGAAGCTCTAATCCAGGAACTCAAGGAACAGGTAAAACAAGGAAATTCTTCTGATAATTAGCTCCTTGGGAGGGAGCCGTGGTTAACTGTAGCTTGTGGAAAAGGTTTTACTTGGAATTTGAGAGCATGTCGTATGCAGTACTCTTGGTGAAAAGCAATGCTCCTTCCTGTAAAAGCAAAGTAGTAGTAGTAGTTCAAAATTTCTGGACAAAGGCTAGATAACTCTTCAATACTTTGTCTAGAGATGAAAAAAATACATACTCTGAAAGCAGAGTAAAATTATCAGTACCTATAATAACAGAGCAACCTGAGGTTATCAGCAGTGTAACCTAGGGGATTACTTTTTCCTCTGCTTAACACTTATCCACAAACTATAATTATGTAACAGAGGTAATTGTTGAGCTCTAAGTTATGCAATCTGTGAGTGATTTGGAGCTTTTGCAGACCAAATAGCTATGTTAAGCCTTTGTCTAAATTTTATTTTCAGTTATCACAACTGTCATAGGGCTAAGTAATATATTTGTATTGGCAAAAACTCTCATAAGTTTTTTTGAAAAGAAGAGTCTTTTTGTAATGTTAGCATATTCTCTTTGAGGAAACTGATTATATCTATACCAGTAAAATCTTGGTTTGTTTCAAATCGCTTTTTGATCAACAATGTTTGCCAGCAAAGTTCATAATAGTTTTTGTCCTGGCAAGCCCTTTGAAAGGTAGATTGTGTTAGCAAGGCAAAAAAATAAAATACAAACAAGAACACAATTCAGATTAACTACACAGTATACAGTATATAGTGTATATAGACTTTCAAAAAATGCTTGTTACATGCAACTATTGAACGATTAACAGTTATAACATAAATATAGAAAAATATGAAAGTGAAGTCTAAGGTAATCTAATATAACTTGTGTATGAAAGCCTGCTCAAAATAGATCTAGCTGCTGTTTTCTTTAATATTTTGTGTGTATTACGAGCTAATTTAATTCTAATTGGCGTTTCTAATAGTTGCACAAAATGACAGAAGAACTGGAGAAGAGGAAGAATGAATATGAACTAAAAATGAAGCAACTAGATTGCTTTGTGGACTCATCTTCAGTAACATTTCCTCAGGTATAGCATTTGAAAGAAACATTTTCATTGCAATGACTGTTAAAACTCATCGAAAAGGACTAATAAACTTTACAGCATGGCTTCAGGCTGGGACTAGAAATGACGATGTATTGAGAAATGTATAATTGATGATCTGTCTGCCAGGAATTTATTAACATATGTCTCCAAATAAGTAATAAAACATGTAACCAAAACTTAGGGGAAACAGTTCTTTACTAATAGTTTGTGGGGTTTGTTTCTTTTAACTTGACAGTGTCCAAAAACTCCCCCCAATTTTGATGTGAACTTGGTAAAGCTCTTGGAAACTCATGAACAAGAAATAGCTGATCGGAGGGCTTCTGCAATAAACCTGGAGCACCTTGTACATGAACTGAATGAAGAACGAAGAGCTAAAAATGATGAAATTCTAAGGCTGAAGGTACTGTGCATTAATCTCTACAGGCCATTTGTAAGGTTAAAATAAGACAGAATAAAGAATTCAGATTTTTAATGAGTTCTGCTTAGAAGTCTGTTCATTAAAGCAGGAAGGCAGTTCTTGGTCTTTTTACCTCGGCTGGCAGCAAATAGTGGCAACTTGCTTGACATGTCCATATATCTAATTTTCCCAAGGACTGAGTTGTTTCGTGTTCATTATTATCAAATGGTAATGTTATTTTTGCTGATGAAACTGTTCTGACTTAATCTAAATCAAGTTTCTAATAAAACTGTAAATGGAACAGTGATGCAGATCTTTGCCAGAGAACTGTGGTTGTTTTCTGAGAAATAGTTTCGTGTTGTTTTACTCAAAAATATGTTCAACTGGAAATGAAAACAGAAATTGCAATTTGGTCTTCAAATACAATATTGCCAATTTCACTTGCTTAGGAACAATTAAATGAGTTGGAGAACTTGCGTCTGGAAATGCAGATATTGGCGGAGAACAACAGGAAGTTACAGAGCCTTGTAGAAGCTCAGAGACTTAGCAAGAACAGGTAAAGTAAAATAAAACAAACAAAAAAACCTGTATTGACTGGAAGCAAGTTACCTTAAGGTAAATAAATTTACAGTTTTTATTTCAAATACAATCTTGCATATTGAACATATAATTAGAGATTGACTCAGCCTTTTCTATGAAAATTTCTTACTGGCTTGTAAGTTTATTGCCTTTAAAACACAGATTCTTGAATATAACAAGCTTTTATAAAGGAAATGGAAATAGAATGTAAAATACACACATAGCCATTTCTGTGTATTATGTATTACCATATCACTCATGCACTTATGGATTTCAGTAGATAGGAAATGTCCAAATGAATTCAACACAAGTTTTAACATAGACAGAAATGGAATCAGTTCTCCATCTTGTGTTTTTGAGGGTGAGGAGTCTCTGAAAAGATCGTACGCTGCTGTATACCTCAGACTGGCGATATCCTGAGGTTTAGTTTGAACTGTAATCTGTATAGATTAGTGTTAGACAGAAAATATTTTGGTTTGTGGTTTACCTCGTTTTGTTTTGTTTTCAGTTTTGTAAAGAATTAAATAATCTGCTGGTTTGCTTCTTGTGAAAAGAAATCTTAACTAGCAGCAAATAATTCTGTTGATATTTAATGTCAATTCATTTTTAAAGGGCAATTTACTAAACAGCAACTTAATGCTAGGTAGGAATTTAATCTTTTTTTAACTATTAAATATATCAAATAATATTTTCCAGAACTTTTCTCTCCATTCAATGAAGTATCAGTGCTGTCAGTTTTAGAACTGACTTTTTCATAAGTGTTTCATGTAAAAGAACACTATTAAATTTGCAAAATGAAGTATTCAAATTAGAAGATGCTGTGATTGCATGTGTGTGTGCAACTCCAATTTGTCCTTGCATTGTGTGTATTATACAATAATCTTCAATTATGAAGGGATGCATTTGTGGAAAACATTCTGTGCCCAAGGTGGGACAGATCAGGTGGGATACGGAATGACGATGATGTCTGTAGGGCCTTCTGCTTAGTTTGCAATAGGCATTTGAAAGTGTGTTGTGAATTGAAATGGGAAGCACAGGAAAACAAAAAGTGGTTACTTTGTCATGGAAAACTGGATTCTGTGGCTTTGTCTTTCACACAGTTTATGGCATAGGTTAGTTGGACCCAATTTTTCACAGAAAAGCATTACTTTTATGTTCCTTGTTTGCTAGATTCCTGACTTGGGACCTTGGGACGTAATTTGGATAAGCATTAACAACTCAGGTGTTGTTATTTGATAGGAGTTGTGGTTTCAATAGACCAAAGGCTAATAGTATATTGGATGCTCTCTGTATAATCAGTTTAGATATCTCAGGTGGAGATATTCACAACAGACATGTGGCTTATCCATTATGGGAGCAGCCGAGAGCAGCAGCAGGTAGTGGTTATCTTCGTGTAGCCCAGTGTTAGAGAGTGAGATGATTTGATCATCAGTGTCACATGTGACCACGTAATGAGATGTGACATCTTGGACTACATTGGAGGATGACTGGGAATACAAAATTAGACCCAAGTGCCTGCTCTCTTTTGGTATTTAGTGTCAGGGCAGGGAAGAGGAGGCTGTGCAGGAAAGGCCACCCCTCACCTCTGTAATGCTAAGTTGGAGAAGGCTCAGTTCACCACTTTGGAGCTGGTACAGGCCAACCAGTACTAGAATTTGAAAGGCTCAAGCGTAACCAATGATTCTAAACTTAAAAGGTTTTAAAGTTCAAGTAAGTATCCACTGAGAAAAAGTAAACGTAGTGTGTTGCAATTTTGTCCAACCATTTATAAGCTGGATGAATTTGGGTGGATTTTGGAATTGAATGGTACCAAGACTTAACAAGGACAATATATAATTTTTATTTCAGTTCTCAGAACTTGTTAGACTTTTGAAGCTGGCATTTAGTTAGCATTAACATAAAAAACCACCCATGCATACACACACTCTGACAGAGGTTGTTTATACCAGATCTGAAAAATAAATCACCCTAGCTAGATATGTTGACAAAGATTTTTTTAGTTACTGAAAATAGTGATCTTTTACAACTGCATCAAATTACAATAGCTGTTAATCAATGAAGTTCTTTCTTTATGGCACCCTACAAGAATGAAGTGATCCTAATGGTGTGTTGGTTTGGCGGTTATTTTAATTTTATAGTGTTCGCTTACTTCCATCCAATGTCATGTTTATTAAATTTGACAAAATTAAAAGTTTCCAAGTCTTCTGAATACAAAAACCTTTTTTTCTTAACTTGGCAAGACCACTGAGCAACAATCTTGTAGGAAGGAGTTGCTTTCTGCAGTCTGCATGTGAACATCATTAAATAACAAAACATTTACCTCAGTCCTGAAGCTGTCTAACATACAGTTGCATAGTTGTTACATTTCTAATTGTCTCCATTAAAACATTAGTTTCTCTATACTCTAACAAAGGAAAATGTGATGTTCTTGGAATATCAAAGTTTAAACCCTTCCAGAGTTGTTTCATGATGTTCAGTATTCTGAGTATGAACATGTGTCAAGACAGCTACACACACTTACTTATTTGATCTGGATAAGATGATGTTTTTACAACGGGTTTCTTCTGTTTGTGAGAAACTTTCCTTATTCTTGGATTTCCTAGTGATCAGAAACATCCTGACATTCAGTTCCTCAAAGAGAAAGAGGAGGAGATTGCTGAAGAACGACTGGCCAAGGTATATTACCCTTCTCATGTTAGTTGCTGTTTCCCCACTGTGAGGTATTAACATATTTTCTTCTATTTCATGGCAGTGAAACACACACTGATTTCTAGTGAATTCTAACAGACACAGACCCTGAAACTTAAGGTTTCCGTCTTGGTCTGACACCAATGAACTGGGTGTCAGAATGCACAATAAGCAAAAACAGATTCAGATCACTAAATCCGACTCATCTCCACAGAGCTGGAAAGTGAAGGTTGTGTCACTTGCTGATGTCAAGGCTCTGCCAAAGTTGCAGCAGAGCTTGCCACAGATCTCCCACAGAGAAGAACCCCCTGTTAGAACCTCCTGCTCTGTTGTGTACGAATGGGCAGAGATATCGCTGTAGGTCATTTGTACTGGTGTGAAATTGGAAATGTGTGCCTATAGCAAAGAGATGAACTTACAGTGAATGTTAGAGATGTGAGTTACTGAGCAATAGGAAGATTTGGGTAGGATCTGGAATGAGATACGTAGCACCAGTTAAGTGACAAATAATTTTAAATATATGTATGAAAACATTAAACATTAAGAATTTAATATTTTTGAACTTTTACAGAATAAAGCAATGGAGGAGATGCTGAAAATCAAAGCAGAGTAAGTTTAAATATTGTTCATTGAACTGGAGGCTTGTATTGAACTCATTAATACGAAAAAGGTATATTTAACAAGAGAAGTCCAAGATCTAAAACTATAGAAGATGTAATTTGGAAATGTTTACACTTCTGCAAGACACATTGAGTTCCTACTCTTTTTCATCAGTAGGTGGTAGTAGCCTCTATTACTACATTTTCTAAAAGGGCAGCATTATATCAGGAAAATATTCTGACATAGGTGGAACCATAGGAATCTTAAATTGGAAGGGACATTTTGAATTGTTTAAAATTATCATTTTTGCATTCTTTTATATGCAGTTAATTCTAAGTTCCTTCCTTATCAAAATTAAGTTAAATACTGTTCTTTATTAATATCATAAATATTTTATAATTTTAAACTTAATCTAATTATTTGAGGGTTTTATGCAATATTTGTTTTAATTTTTGTGATTCAACTTGAATAATAAAAATTGTTTATTGTTAGAGAAAATGTTTTGAAAATGTTGCTTCTGTTATTCTTTTCCTAATCTGTATTGCTTCAGGATTCACAGTGGCTGAATCTTGTAATATTTGTGTTACTTATGTAGAAAGCATTCCATTAAATGTAAATAACTTCTTTTAAGGATGAAGACCATTTTTATGCACATAGTTATTTCAAAAGTAATTTATATTAAGTTCTCCAGAAACCCAAGTCTTAATCAGGGGTTATTTTGCTATTCAGTACATTGGTTTTTTTCATACCTGTCTGGTTTCCGAAATACACTTTATAACAGTGTTACAGTGTCTCATACAAACAAATATTGTACAAAGAGGAAAAAGACACTTTTGTCATCATGAAAATGTCTTGAAAAATGCAGCAAGCGAATACTGTTTTCATTTAGGTCTTCAACACCAGGCTTCAGTGAAACAACATTGATGACAAAAATATTTCAATTTATGCAATATTTGAATGGATATGCAAAACTACTAAAGTTCCTATGATCAGTAGACAGGCTGCTAAGTTTGGCATGGTTTAATATTCTGTGAGACTGATAGAGGTAAAACATTTTTAGCAGGCAAGACCTCTATCTGAAGTGGTGGTCCTTCTGTAACTGGGCCAAACAAGCTCAGGTCACCTCTGAGCTGTTCAGAGATGTTTCTGAGCAACAAGGCCGTTGGGGAAAAGTCATATACAAACAAGCAATTTAGGAGAAACTGGAAGAGAAGCAGAGTTCATCTGGCAAATTTACCTGCCTTAGATGAATTCATAGTGTTCTTGTAGGTGAAGCTTCTGTTTTCTTCCATGAGTGGACTTGTATGGAAACAGCATGCTTCCCAAAAAGAGCAGCAACTCCAAAACACCAGCCAGTTAAGAGATTGCATCAAAAAAGCTGTGAAGCAGAATGTAGTTTTTCTTTTTGTTAGCACTGAGTTCTAGGGAAAATAAATTGTCTTAAAAGGATATTTTTAGAAGAGGCTGCCTACATGTCCAAGGCTGATTTACTAATTCAGTTGTATGCCATTTATGTTGGGGTTTAATATTATATGATGCTTTTATATTGGCAGATTAGAAGAGACCAAGAACACCCTCAAAATCAAAGAGAATACTTGTCTTGAAATGACTCTCGAGATGGAACGAACAAGAGCTTTGGAGCTGAAAGCATTCAATGAAAAAGAAGAAATTAGATCAAAACTGGAGGAAATGTATGAAGAGAGAGACAGAATTGGAAAGGTTCTATAATTTTTTTGTCGTCTTTACAGTAGAATCTTATTCAGCAGAGGTAGAGCTGTTGCTAATTGGATAATCTGAATTAATCAGTGATCAAAGACTGCCTCTGAAAACGTTTTGTCTTGCAGTTTAGTGATATTTGTAATGCCGTTTCCTGCACTGGTGGAACTCTCGGTATGGAAATCACTGTTGCAATTTGTAGTACAAATCAAATGGTGCTTTTGTCCTTTAGAGGGATCTACTGTAGTACCTAAGGAGACATAAGACAAATGCGTGTTTCCTGAATGAACAAACTCTTGCATCATATGTTACAACAAACTTAAATCTTAGCATGTCAATAGTTGTAAAGAAGCGATTTCTTCTGAAAAGAGAAGGAGGGGCTGCAGTTAAGAGGTACACAATGTATTTATTACAGGAAATGGACTTGCTGAGGAAGCGAGTTAACTCTCTTACTGAGGAGAACGGGAAATTACTTGGTCATCGAAACCTAAACCAGAAGATTCAGTATCTTGTGAAACTGAAGAAAGATTACGCTAAACTTACTGAGGTAAGTTGCCGAGTAGAATACAGATGGAGTAATGGCCTGGCATACAAGAGAGATAAGCTTTGAGAAGGGAAACGAAAATTCTTGCTCTTCTGTTGGAGAGTAATAGTAGGTACTTCTGATTTTATGTAGTTTGGTGGTCATGGCTGGTCTGTCTCCTCACAGGCCCCAGACAAGAATCACTTATTTCCTCAGGTACATAGTGTATAAAACACTTGAACAAGTGTAGATACCACTTATTTAGAAATATGAAAGGAGTATGATTTCTTTAATACACCCGTGTTTTTTCTGTTTTACAGGAGACTGAAAAACTACGAATTGAAAACGCTTTTTTGAAGGAATCAAAAAAGTGACATAGGTAGACACCATGATCAGCTATGACACAAAACTGTGGAGCCATATTTTTTAAGTGTACAGAGTAAGCAAAAGCCAGGTATCAAACTTGACTTTTGCCGCAGTCCTGTAATAATCAAGTAGTTTCTGGATTTTTTTACTGGCAATAGCTTTAGTGAAGAATTTTTATTCCAGCTAAGTCGGCAGCTTTCGATGACATATTAACACCTTCCTATAATTTTTTAGAAACTGATTTTGTGTAGGTGCTGGAAGATACTTCCTTGAAACTTTTGTGTCCTTTGGTACCTTGCTAAGGAAAAGCTTTCTCACTGGGAACACACTTGCATTCTTGTTTCCTTTTGTGCTTTCATTCAGGTTTCTACCTCTTCTGAAATGCTACATTTTTCACCAGAGCCAAATTTCTAAAAGCACAATTTCTTTGAGTTAGTTTTTGTTGTTTGTTTTTGGCTTTTTTAGCTAAAACATAGGGCGGCTTTACTGGATTGCTTAAAAATAATTTTAATATTGAAGTTTGTTCATAAACTGAATGTGAATTTAGTAATAGACTTGTAAATAGTACTATAAATATCTTCTGGCTTTGTAGTCTTTTCTTTCTCTTTTTGAAATTAAAATGCTTTTTAAATATTTTTTTCCCCAGTATAATCTTACAGCAGACTTCTATATTGGCACCGTAGGAAATTATTTCAAAGTCTTTTGCAATCATTTTCTTATCAAACTAAAGTTAGAAATGTTAAGAAACAAGATCTGAAAATATGCAGGACATTTTACGAGTATGGCATAAGTTCATTTAATCGCACTTAAGATTTACTGCAAATAACTGAAACTTCTTCAGTAGGACACAAAAATATAGATTTATATACGAATATAACACACTTGTGTGTTTAGCACCTTTTTTTTTTTTAGCTGTCAGTAATACCATAATTCCATTTTTGGCTACTTTGAACAATACTACTTTTGCCCACAAGCGATGGAGCAAAAGGGAATGAAGAGAAAGGTGTTAAATGCAGCATATTCCTAGCGTGTACTTCAGTACTCAGCTGAGGGAAAGTAGATTTTCCCCCAGCTAATGTAGGAATTTTAAAGTTGCCTAATTGTGTGGATTTGTTTCCACTTTGTGGAGTATAGATGTAAAAAACCCTAAACTTAAACTAGGGAGGTTTTTTTCTGTAGACAACAATAAGAGATCAGAAGTAACTAACAATTCCTGTAATAGCAGTTTAGAGGGGTTTGTCTTGGACCACAAAGCTTTCGTCTCCTGTTGGCTTGTTGTTGTTATTGACATCTTCTGCTTCTATAAATGTTCCTGAGCCTGTTTGTGTGACTGTTCCTGGACTATTTCCACGCAGACAGGGGTTTCTGCCCCTCCCGGGAGGGGGAGGCTCGATCTCTGTTTGCTCACCTGTGAGCCTTACTCTGTGTTCTGTCTACAGCAGGACGTCTTGTCCCCATATTGTTGTTTTTGGTTTGTTTTTTAAATAAAGCTTTTGTATATAAATCAACATTGCAGAGGAGCGTTTTCCTTTCCTTTTCTCCCCCTCGTCCAGCACCGCAGCCCCCGCAGGGCCGCCCCTTCCCGTCCCGCCCGCCCCTCGCAGGCGGAAGGCGGCGGGACGCGGCGGGACCCGGAGATGCGGGCGGGCGGCGCGGCGGCGGCGGCGGCGGCCGCGGGGCTGCTGGGGGCGGCGGCGGCCGCCGCGGCGAAGCTGGCGCTGGGGCCGGGCGGGGAGGCGGCCGGAGGCTGGGTAAGGAACGAGGAAATCAGAGCAGGGAAGCGGCTTCCGTGTGAGTTAACGCGTGTTCCGCGGGCGGCTTCCCCCGCGGCTTCGCTGCTCGTCGCGTCCGTGATGGGGAAGAAACAGGCGGGTTCTCCCCGGTGCCCTTCCGGGGGCTGCCCTGCACCTGCCTTCGGAGGGGTTTGCTGGAACGGGGGCGATCTCGGAGAGCCCAGCCGTGAGTCACCTCTCCAGGCAGCCTGGCCTTGTAGCTGCTGCAGGGTTGACTAATGCACGGTGTTAATGTCCATAGACAGCGAGCAGACTGGAGCGAGTCTGCTGGTATATGAAACAGAAGAAACCAAGCATGGTATGGGGACGCCTGAAACCAAATCCGACTCTGAAAGCGCCTTTGCAGTGGTTTTATGTCAGCTCTGTTTTAAAAGCAGGATGTCGGTACACTTGAGTATCAAAAGCTTGTTGTCGGCCCTCCACTTTGCTAATAATGCTGCCCTGCTCCCTCTCTTGTTCTGTTTTTCACTCGTGACAAGAGCAGAGAGGTGGAGTGGTTGATTTCCATTGTGCTGCTGAGCCGATGTGCTCATCTTGGATGTTTGTAAAGGATGATCCTTAACTCAGTTGTGTTTCTCAAACCCAGTTGTGCTGAAGGTTACATTGGACTGCTGGCCCTTCACCTCACGCAACAACGTTCTCACCTGGAGAGGTGAATTCTTGCACAGAGGCTGTGAATGGGGAGATGCTGAGGCAGACAGCACACACGTATCATAAAAACCCATCAGAGATATAGAGCAGGGGTTGATTTTCAAATGGCGAATGTACATTTGGATTTGAAACCCAAAGGAAGAACCCACACGAGAAACTGGATCTGAAAAAAACTCCAGCCTTGCATCAGGAAAAAAAGAAAATCAACTTTTGTGGTTATTAGAGATGGTTAGAAAAGTGAAAACTCAGTACTTACCAATCCTGTTGATCCTTTCTGATACATCAGAAAAGGTAGCAGGAAAGAGAATTAAAAAAATCCTCATACTCTTCCCAATCCTGCCCAAAAAGATTGTGCTTTCCACTGCTAGAAAAGCAGAGCATGGAATTACTGAAAACGTTGACATTTTTCTGAGTAATCCTTCTCCTTTGAAATTGATAGAAATATTGCCCATTCATTGGGGTTTTTTTGGCGTGGGTTTGTTTTTTTTTTTTTAAGGTTCTGTGACAAAGTTTTGTGTCGTTGAGGTGGAGTGTTGCCAGCAGGTCAAGGGAGGTAATATTTTCCCTTTACTCAGCAATGGTGAGGCCACACCTGGAGCACTGTGTCCAGTGCTGGGCTCCCAAGTACAGAAAAGAGAGCTACTGGAGAGAGTCCAGCAAAGGGCCATGAAGCTGATGAAGGGACCAGAACATCTCTTCTGTGAGGAGAAGCTGAGAGAGCTGGGACTGTTCAGCCTGGAGAAGAGTCATAGAATCATTTAGGTTGGAAGAGACCCTCAAGATCATAGAGTCCAACCATAACCTAACTCTAGCACTAAACCACATCCCTGAGAACTTCGTCTATACGCCTTTGAAACCCCTCCAGGGATGGTAACCCAACCATCTCCCTGGGCAGCCTGTTCCAAAGAAGGCTCAGAGGGATCTCATCCATGTGTACAAATACCTGGAGGATGCACAGAGGACAGAGCCAGGCTCTTTCCAGGGGTGCCCAGTGACAGGACCAAAGGCAATGGGCACAAACTGAAACATGGGCGGTTTCCCCTGAACATCAGGAAACTTTCATGGTGAGGGTGACCAAGCACCGGTACAGGTTGCCCAGAGAAGTGATGGAGTCTCCATCCTTGGAGATATTCAAAAGCTGTCTGGACACAGAGCTGGACAACCTGCTCTAGGAGCTGGGGTTTGGACCAGATAATCTCCAGAGGTCCCTCCCAACCTTAGCTATGCTCTGATTCTGTGTTCTTCTCTTTTCTGAACAAATTGGTTCCTCCAGTTACTTCCTTCAAGTCCATTCTAGGTGATAATTGTGAACTAAATCAGTTTAGCTGTAAAACTAACGGTTTTGAAAACTAACAGTTTTAAGTAAATGCCGTAATCATCTTAGTAGTTTAAATTGCACAGGACCATAGGCGCTTTTTCAGAGGGCTCACTCTTTGAATCGTGCATCCTTGCTACAAGCCTGTCTGCAGAGCAGCTACAAGGTGACAGAGGTTCAAGGAATTTTGTGCTTGAAGGAGAACAAGAGAAATACAAAAATAAGTCTAAGAGAGCAGCCAACACTTTTGCAGGGTGGAATGTGGCAGCAAATGTTAAAAGTGTATTGACGCTTCTAAGAGGTTATGACGTAGGGTAACAGGATGCTCAACAGCAGCACAAAGATGGATTTCCTGGCCAGAAGGATGTGTCATGGTAGTCCAGCCTGAGAGCGGCCTGACCAGGAGGGGTCATTTCACTTGAACAAAAGTTTTCCTTTACTTTCCTCTCTCCCCTGCCCAACTTCATCTGAAATTACTTCTGCCACTTCAGGAGTGATTCTAGATTATCTGAAATGTACACTGAAATTAATCTCTTAGAAAAGCAATCAGAACAGTAATACTTGACTCACTGGGCTGACTCGGCTGAACCCTTTGCAGGAGAGGAATTTCTACCTCCCTCCTTCCTTGTGGGGAACACCTGGGGGTGTTCCTATCTCTCTACTGACTGCCATTGCGATGACTGCCTCTCTGCCCAGGACACAGAGGGACTTGACCTCTCTTTGGAAAAACCTTCCTTCTGGGCATATGCCATCTCCCGAGCTCACTGCAGCTGATTTCCCTGGCTCTGCAATAGAAGAGGAACCCATGGGTTCAGGGTCACTTTTGAAGATAGCTTAGCTGCTGTGGTGGTGGGAACCAGCTTTGCTCCAGCACTGGTAGACTGATGGACAAATTCTGGTTGGGCAGGACCTCCAGAGGTCTCTAGTCCAACCACTGCTCTGCAACAGGTTGCCTGTGACCTTCTCTAGTCACGTTTTTAATATCTCCAAGGTTTGAGGGCCCGTGACCTCTGTTCCAGTGTTTGATCACCTTTTTTTTCCCCTTGTTTCAGATCAAGGTTTCACTTGTGCTAATCTTCATTTGCTGCATCTTCTCATATCCCAATGCACATTGGAGAAGAGCCTGGGCTCCATCCTCTCTATACCTTTGGGCAGGTGGCTAATGACAATAACAAGATCTCTTTTTC
Organism: Caloenas nicobarica; assembly: GCF_036013445.1. Taxonomy (NCBI): domain Eukaryota; kingdom Metazoa; phylum Chordata; class Aves; order Columbiformes; family Columbidae; genus Caloenas; species Caloenas nicobarica. Next base: position 47,916,307 of record NC_088246.1, on the reverse strand, counting down.
TTAAGGCCTTTTTTCCTACTAGAGTACCTCAGTAAACTCTTTCTGATCCAGAAATAATATACTGAATTTAGGTGAAACACAGAAAATTGTTTTCCCCTCTCATCTCCTGACTCCCAAGTCTGCCGACCCACTAGAGGCATATGTGGAGGTACCTAACTGCCCTGAGCAAGGTAAAACTGCCTGGTCACACAGGCAGAGGGTGAAGCTGGGAGGCAAACCTCGTCCCACAAGCCTAACGTGGGAGCAGGTTTCTTCTTTAGAAGGCCAGTAGCAGTGGGGGATAGTTGTCCCTTTTGCCCCTCTCTGCAGAGTTTGCCATGGCAGCAGTTGGAAAGCAAAGTGCCTCACTGGTGTGAAGTGCTTTTGATCGTTTACTGTTGTCCTGATAGTTTGGAGACTTTTGCCACAAGTGGGGCAAAATGGGACTAAACACCATAACTGGGATGGGGTTAGCCTCTGAGAGCTCGTGCCAGCTATCAAGCAGGGATTTGCTTTATAGCCTTTTCGTTTTAACCTTGTATGTGTTACATCACTTGCTTCAGAAATCCCTGTGGCTTTCGCTAGCTTGTGGTTAGCAATTTTTGTCAGTCTCACTTCTGTGCCTGGCAAAATTATGGATAAGATTGTTCTGGGAATTATTGAAAAACACCTGAAAGACAACACAGTCATTGGTCTCCGCCAGCACGGGTTCATGAGGGGAAAGTCTTGCTTAAACTTAATTTCATTCTATGACAAGGTTACCCACCTAGTTGGCCAGGGAAGCCTGTTGATGTGATCCTTTTCGATTTCAGTAAAGCCTTTGATACAGTCTCTCACAGTATCCTCCTGGACAAGATGTCCAGCATACAGCTGGATAAACACACAATGCAGTGGGTGAGCAACTGGCTGATGGGCCGGGCTCAAAGGGCTCTAGTAAATCGGGTTATGTCGGGCTGGCAGCCAGTCACTAGTGGGGTTCCGCAGGGATCCATCTCAGGCCCAGCACGCTTCAATGTCTTTATAAATGACTTAGACTCAGGACTTGAGGGATGGCTTAGTAAGTCTAGCCAACACCCTCAGACACTTGGTGTGAACTGTAGGGTTGTCATATGCAGGGACAGGAGTTGGACTTGATGATCCTCGTGGGTCCCTTCCAACTCAGGACATTCTCTGATTCTATGATTTCTTCCTCTGAGTGAGAGCAGGGCATGATTGGTGGCCTCCATTGACTCGGCTGGCTGGCAGGGGGCTGCAGTGCAGCCGTTCTTGCAGGGCAGGTGCCACCTCTCAGCTGTGCTTGTTGGTAGCTTCACACCTACATTTCTGTCTGCTTCAAGATGGATTGCACCGCGGACTGAGAGAGGTGATGGACCGTGAAGGCATGATCACTGCGGGCTTAGACGAAGCTTTGCTTTCCCTTGCCCTCCTGCGCTCCCTCAGTGTTTGTGAGTCGTTCTGCCTGTGAGCTCTCAGGAAATCTGCTCTGCAGCAAGCTTGCAAAATAAGGCACGAAGCCCCTCAGCTCTCACTTTTGTCCCAGAGGACCCTGCTCTGACGTCGCTGCAGCAGTAAGGCAGGCCAGGTCATGGGAGGTGGTGAGGACCAGTGGTTTGGGACCACGCTGGTCTCAGCCCGAATTCACAACCAACAGGTCCTGGACCACAGGCAGCGCCAGCACATACAGCTTTGACATCCTCTCTGGCAGGGCTGAATTCTGCCCATTTCCACACACCTAGTGATGAGCAAAGGGCATTTCACCGTACTGTGTGTGGACCACGTCTAGAGCTTGAGAGCTTTCTGGAGTTCGGCTTCTGGCCTGGCAGCTGCTGTACACTGTCCCACCACTTCCCAGCTCATGGTCTGAGCCTGGACTCACAGCAGGACGTGCCAGGGTCACGCTCCATCCAGGGTTATTTCCTCGCTTCTGTTTCCTTCTGCGATTTAATATGTTCATCTTCATGTAACATCAGCCATTAGGTTTTGCTCCAAATTGCGTGTGAAATAGGGGAGATGGATGAGCGGTCAGTGAAAACACACGGGTTTTTCCCTTTTGTCCTACAGATGCCTGTGCTGCTTCGTGTCGGCTGTGTTGGTTTGGTGTTTGCGTGCAACGCGGTGATGTGGACGGTCTTTGCAAAAGCCCTCAGACTCTCCTCCTCCTCAGCTGCTGCCTCTGTGACAACGACGGCCTCCAACTTCATCTTTTCGGTGAGTGGATCCCTCCCCGGGTGCTGAAGCCTGGAGGAGCCCAGCAATGCGGGAACGGTCACACTGGATGCGTGACCAGCATCGCTGGCTGCGAAGGGAGAGGTACAGATACAGACAGACGTGAAATGATTGTGTCAGGCCTCAGCTGCTCTGCCTGTTCCTGGCAGAGGCTGTAAGACTATTTCTGGGTGGTGCAGGAGGAAGGGTGCTGCTGCCCAGTGCAGTGCTTTGCAGCAGCTGTACGGTTTACTGAACTTTTCTAATTGCCAGTGAGAGCCAGAGCTGGGAGCTTTGCTTTGTTTTGCTTTTTCATTGCAACACCTCACCTGTGACGAGCCAAAGCCACCCTATCTGGGTGTGAAGATGCATCACCTCTAGTGACAGCAAGAGCATTTTGACCTGCAGGTTTTTTCTGCTCACTTTTCACTCTCAGCAGCTACCCACTTTTGTTGCAGTGCTCCAACAACTCATAGCCAGCTCATGGTGGTGTACAAAACCTAAGACACTGGGGCCCTTTTGTATCAACTGGAGTCACCCAGTCGACTGGACGTTTGGCTCCCGAGAGGTGCTGGGAAGGCAGCAAAACACGTGTGTCTGCCAAAATCCTGTTTCAGGTCTGCAATACGGCTGTGCTTCCAGGCTGGATTGTAGAGTAGGTTGTCTTTGGCATCACCTGCAGCAGCCATTTCTCTTGGTGGTCCTAGCAGGAGTTTCCTCAAGCAGGTTTCTTCCAGGACTGGCTCCCCCAGCAGAAGTCCCTGCAGCTCTGGCAGCACAGGAGGCTTTGGGGCAGCTTGGCCTAACAAAACTTTGTCTCTGTCTTTTCCTTCAGGCCATCCTGGGCAAGCTTCTCTTCGGGGAGACGTGGACGCCTCTGTGGTGGGTCGGCCTCGCTGTGACGCTCTGCGGCCTCGTGCTGCTGCACACCGCTGCGCCCTGGCCAGTCCAGCTCCCGGCGGAGAAAAAGGAGGCGTGATGGCTGCTGGAGGGGGCATGGCACAATGCCACCCCTCGTTCCTGCCTCGTGACAGTGGCCCCGGTCCCCAGCTAGCTCCGAATGCACCAGCCGCGGACCTGCTGAGCCCCATTCACCTGCTGAATTTGCAGTCACACTGGTTGCGTCTTTCCCAGCAGGCCGGCTGTGGTGTGGTGGCAGTGACAGCCTCGGAGGGAGCTGGTCTGCTCTGAGTCAGTATTTTGGAAATCAGGGCCAGAGGCTTATCGGCCGCTCCTCCTCTTCACACCCTGTGGCTGCAGAGCTTTCTTGGTTTGGGGAAGGCTAAAAGTAAACATGGTAGCTGTGGAAGGTGCCCATGCATCAGTACTTTTCCGTCAGAGTACCTGTCCCGAAATAGAAAAGCAATCAGAAGTAGACACTGAAGGCAGCTCATATTTCTGCTCTGCTGTTCCTGACGTTCCTCTCTGCCTCTTTAAATGGCCCTGGAGCTCCTGCTGCCTGTAAGGCTGTGGGGCCTTTCATTAATTCCTTCAGCTTCCCGTATCAGTCACACACACCTTTTAACTTGCCATTTGTATCTGACGACTACAATTCCCACTTTCCCATTCCTGAAATGTTACTCACTCTAAGGTTTCTGTTCTTTCCTTTAAACTCTTAACCAGGATGGGGTTTCGATCACCGTTGTAATTTTGGGAGAATACAACAGACTGCATGCGAACAGCTGCTTTCACTGAGAGTGTCCATGTTCAGCACATCCCCCCCTCCCCACTTAAGCTGGCAATTGCTTCAACATTTGGTAAAATTGAGTTTCTCAGACAACGTTTTTTTTACAGCTCTGGATGATGCCAATTCCCATTTGTGTGATGTAACCAGCCATATCACTATTACCCATACGCGCTAAATTTTGAGTCAGTGATTACTCTGTGTTCAGGATGAGATGCCTGTCAATGCGGCGCATGTGTCAGGAATCATCACTTCTAAGGTATTGACTTCTTGCCCCTGCCCCCACATCTTCTTGTACTTGGGAATTTTTTAATTGAGTCCCTAATCAAGAAATAATAATGATGCCTATAAATGTATGCATCATGCTGGTGATATCACTTGTTTGCTCTGGGCTTGCCAGCTTGTCTCTGTCTTCTTCTAACCACAGAAAGTGAATCATGGTTGTGGCATGCGCAGAAAACCTAAGGACACTTTTCTGTGAACCTGTCCGGTTTGTCGTGACTGGCAGATCTGTGCCGTGTCCAGCAGAGGCACAAAACTAGACTCACGGCTGGAAACGCCACGGGAGTTGGGTTCGTGCCTTTTCCTTCTTTGTATCAGAAAGGTGAAAAGACAGTGTCCCCAGAAGAGGCCCCTGCTTCAGGACAGCATCCTAGCTCATCACATCTGGCAGCCATGTCCCAAGAGGGGCAAAGCTTTTGCTTCTCCCCACGGTGTGCCCAGAAGTGTGCCCCTCCAAAGGGACACACTGCGCGTGGGGTGGGGCAGAGGGCAGAGTGCTCCAAGTGCCTTTCCTCCTTACCAAGGTGGGTCTTTGCACCTGGGGAGCTCTTTGTTTAGCAGCAGAGACAGAAAGAGTGGGGCATGTCCAGCCTCTGGGAAACAGGGACTTGACATGGTGACCCAGCATCCCTCGTAGGTCTGCAGAGATGACAACCAGGAGCTATGTACATCTGGTCACCTTAGAGTTTCGTACATGATGGAGAAATAATGAAGGCTGCAAGCCTGATTTGTTTGACCTTGTTATTAACTCTCAGCCAGCTGTAAGCCGTGGCCGCCTTTGTGCAAACAGCAGGAGAAGGACCAGACTCTCTCTGTGTAATTTGGCTATTGCCCCTCCTAGCAAACCTTCTGGAAAGATTTTTAACATAGACTATCTCAAAACTGGCATTTCTTTGCTGCAGTCATTGTTGGAGGTCAAGGTCCAGGAGATGATTGCACGTGTGCAGAAAGCATGGGCAGCGTTTTAATCGATGCTCACTTTTAAGGTGGAAGAGCGTGAATTAGGGCTGTAAATTTACTGTCCTACATATGTAAAGGCGGAAACAGAAACAAGTTTTCCTCCAGTTCATGTGGGAGGAAAATATTGCTGAGCAGTGTGTGTTTTTTGGCAGAATCCCTCTCCTCTGTGTACACAGGGTCTGACCTATGTCTGCTGGTGTTGCTTGTCTGTGTGGGGCCAGGGCTGCAAGGAAGGGCTGCAATCACTGCATGGCAAAGCAGTGCGTCTCTGGTAAATGGTCCATGTGTGGTCATCCAGAATGCAGCTGGAGGTGTTCTCAAAAAGGGTTACTGGCATTTCCAAACTGAAACAGTGTCCAAAGCTCAGTGGCTGAAATTTAATATCTACTGATATTTTAGACACCACACATACCCAAAAAAGTGATGTGAGACTAGTGAGTGATGTGTTTAAAGAATGAGCGGTTCGGATGTGGTGGACCTCGTAAAGTGGCTGAAGATCATGGCCAACTGTTAAGACCGTGGTTTACCAGTGCAGAAGGTGGGTTATTCTTACGCAGGAGCTACACTAGTGTGCTTTTGTGGAGTTTTTGCACACTTGAGCCAAGGGTCTTTTAGAGAAGAGTCTTGGCCACACCTTTCTGCTCGAATTCCAGCAAAATACACTTTTGTTTGCCCATCTCCCAGTCATTGCTGTAGTGAGTCTTTCCTGCAGCTTCCCCTCATTCTCAAACGCAACCCTAATTTTTCAGCATCTTGTTCATCAGATTTTCTCAAGCGGGGCTATACCATGTCACACTTTAAACAGCAGAAGAAGCAGGTGCATGGTTAACGGCAAGGCTCACAATGACACTCATGAAAACTGAAGTATTCTTGAACTAATGGTGGGAAGCATTTTGAAAAATCTATTATATAAACAAGGTCCACAAGTATTATATTCTAAGGCAAATAGTATCTTGTATGTCTTTACAAGGAACAAAGCCAAATGAAATTAATAGTCACAGTTTAACCAGAAAGCATAGTTTGACCGATTAGATAAGGAACTATACATAAAACCTGAGAAATGTCCCAGTTGTCATTGACGAGTAGCAATTGAAACTTGGAAGGTTAGACAACATCCTGGTCACAGCATATATCAAAATAACTTGAATGATGATATGTTTGCCCAGGTGATAAGTAGTAGAAGTAGATTGTTTTGCTGAATTTAGTATACTTGAAATTTCCAAGGAATATGATTCAGTGCCCAGTGTTGACTCTTCAGCGACCTTAAATATTGATCACAATGCAAGAGTGTCACACACTTAATTCCACTAAAATATTGCAAGTGGTGGGGTGTTTTTGGAGAAGGAAGTCATGGTGACTCGACACGCCAGAAGAGTGGTGCCACGGCTCTGACCTTGGCTGTCACAGAAAAGCCATAAAGTTAGGAATAAATGGGCACTAATCCTGATATGTTCGTGGTGCCAGGTGCTCTGCTCGCCTTCTGCAGAAGGGTAGCAGCAAACCTTCATTTTGGGAGTTCGAGCTGTGGAGGGGCATTGTGCGGGGTGGGAGCTCATCCACAGCAAACCACGCGGTGATCGTAGCTTGTTTGGGCTTGGAGAAAACACTGGGGTGAGCTCAAGTCAGTGCTAAAAGCCTTCCCAGGAGAGCCAGCAGTTTGCCTCTAAATATCAAGGCGGGCCGGGGGGAGTCGGTGTTGCACCATGTCACTTTTTAAAGTAAAGGCTTGCAAGAAGACAACATTTCTGAAAATGTGGTCCTGAGGAAGGAACGAAGTATTTTAGACTGTAAAGCAACACCTTGTACCTTCAGGTGGAAGGTGGATGTTGAGCTAGGTGTTTCAGTGCCCTTTCTAAGACAAGTCTGTTTCTAGATACTTTAACACCAAAAGAAAAGGTCAGCAATGTGCCTGTAAAATCTGAAATGGGTTCCTGGGCCATGGGCAGGGGTGGGGGGTGACCTGGGGGTAGGGACAGTCAGTCCCAGTGGTGGCCTCAGGGCCCCGATGTAGTCAGTGGCTGTCCCTGAGGTTCAAGAGGGGTGTTGGGAAACTGGTCTGGCAGAAGGATACCAAGATGGCAGGAGCCTACAAGGAGAGGCTGAAGGATGTGGCCTTGTTGGAGAGGGAGGCTCAAGCTGACCTTAGAGCAGCCGACACATGCTTGGAGAGGAGTTATGGAGGCAATAGAGCCAAGCTCTGCGCTGTAGAAGTGGCCAGAACAAGAAGAGGCAACAGGCACAGGTTATGTCTTGGGAATTTCAAGGTGACCATCAGGGAAAAGAATGTCACCAGAATGTTCACTGCTCAGAGAGGCAGCAGAGTCTCCACCCATGGAGATTACTGAGGTTTAGCTAGACATCAACTGACCCTATCTAGTGTTGGTGACCATCGCATCTAGGCAGGAGGTTGAACTTTCTGTGACCTATGGCTGGATTTCTTGGGCAACACCAAAACCAGCTGGTTTGCCCTTTTGCCTCCAAGTTTGTCAGTTCCCATTAAATGCTGCTGTACCACAGAAAGCAGGTGCCTTCTTGAGATGCCATACAGACCTAGGCCACCAGAGGCTTGTTGGCTAATCACGGAAACCATAACAAACACTTGTGTATGCATTTGTAGTCTGAAAACAAATGCACTGTTATGAAAGGAGAAGGATCCCACCATACTTGGCTGCTGATACTGAACTGCTTTGTGCATTTGAACCTTTGCTGGTTGAGGAGACATCCCTCTGCGTGCAAAGCTGGCGGTGGCTTCCAGGGCAGGGTAATGCTGACCAGCTGCAGCAGTCCAGCATGTGGTGACCAAAGGACTGGGAAGCCTGGACCTTGTAGTGCTCTGTCCCATAGCTGCATGAAGCACTGCAGCAACCTATGCCCAGTAGTAGCACTTGACACAGAACATTTTTTGCCCTGCTGAGCAACCAACCAGCCACTCTTTTTACTCTCCAAGGAAGCTTTTTGGTTTCTGATCTTAGTTGGTTTGAATTTTCCTCCAGGTTCAAGGAAAAGTGGCTGTGGATGGCTGTATTAATTGCCAAGACTTCCTAGGGAGCTCCTGGGGCTAGTGCATGCCCTTGAAGTCCTGAGGGATTGCTGGTTTGGGGTTAATGAGGGATTGCTGGTTTTGGGTTAATGCCTGGGGAGCTCCTGGGTTGGGCCTCCCGCTCCCGTTTCGCTGAGGGGAGGTGATACACACCCTGCTCCCCCCTGCACAGGTCTTGCACAGCACAGAGACTCCACTACAACAACGGAAATAACTGGGACGGGAGGGATGGAAAGAGCAGCAGTATATGGGGTGTGGCAGATGGTACCACCACTTTTTGGAGACACGTACATTTTGAACCCAGTGCTCAGCCTCGCTTGCTCAGAGGCTGCTACGGGCTGGGGTTTCGTCCCACCTGTGGGAGCTGGGGCTGGGGTTTGGCCACACGAGCAGCTCACCTCCTCCCGTGACAAAAGCACAGCCTCTTCATTTTTGCAGCATGAGTTGCATAACTCTACTTGGCACCGTGACCTGCTCTCGGTGCTTGAGCGCAGTCTGAACATCAGCCAAGGCTTCAAACCTAATAGTTTTCAGTGAGTTAAGGCAAAACTTAGGGAGAAATGAGCAGTGCCCCAGGGCAGGATGAGGCATTACAAATTCCACATTTCCTCCTGCCAAGCAACTGTTTCCTCATCCAGAGAGGTATTTTGAATGACTCGTTCTTTTTAGGACACTCCTGAGTTAGGCAACTCACAGGCATGGCTCTGCCAGGAACTAGTGCTGCATGAAAATGCTTACTAAGAAACCCTGGTGAGCACGGAGCTCCTCCAGCTGCCCACCAAGGTGAGAGCATCTTGTCTGCTGCGAAGGGCAATGGCCTGGGTGCTACGAAGAGGGGTGAGCGGGAGTGTGCTGGCTTGGTTGCTCTTCAGGACGAATAACCACAGATCCCTGCCCTCAGTCAGCCCTGTCATACCAAGGAGGCCGCCACACATGACTTCTGCATGTCCGGGGGTGGGCCAAAGCGTTTGAACCCACCATGCTTTGGGCCCGTTCCCATGCAGCACATGAGCCAGGTCTCCAGCACTGGGCAGGACTGGCTCCTTCCTGCAAATCCTACTGATCTAGGAATGTTCTCCCTTCCCACCACGTGGAGATTTCAGTCACGCTGCTGGCTGGTGGGGGTGCAGCATGGCACAGTGTGACCTGTAGTCTGTAGACTGTGTACATCTATATGTGTACAGACACACACACCCACATAGACAGATGGGAGAAGCTGTCACACCACCCCTGTAGAAAGAAATGTTGCTTGAAGACCCTGGCATGCAAGTTTCTGTTTTCTCACTTAGACATGTGCAACCAAATACATATCCTGTAGGTGGGAAGGTATTCTGTCAGTGTTTTCCTTGTTCTCTGAAGGTGTTTTTAATATATGGATAAACTATGTTATCTCTGGTTCAATATTTGCGCTTTTGATTTCCTTGCCCTTACCATTTATTTTTTGCAGCCCTCTTTTGCTTTATTTTTCCTCGTACCTTTTCATATTGTTTGCTTTAGGTGTAGTCTGTGGATGTGTGTCCACACTGCAATCAGTCAGTGTGGTCATACAAGCACACTTGGAGCTAGTGTGTATGGGTCAATGGCAGTAGGGTGGATACGGCCCTGGAGTAACTGCACCCACCCCGTTGGGCCCTTTCCAAGCACACGCTGTGGGCTGCACGATCACGTGGTGGTGGTGGGAGGTCCTTCTCCCCATCTTGGGTCTCTTGATGGTGTGGAACTAAGTCGTGAGGAGCAACTTAGCAGGCTGGGACCGTTCAGTGTGGAAAAGAGGTGGTGGTGGTTTGTAACGAGGGCTGAGAGGACCATGAGTTGCATGGAGGAAGTAAGCTGGCATAGCTGTTGACTGTCTCCTCTACCACAAGGATGGGGCCTGCAAGAGAAGTTAGCAAGCAACAGTGTCAAAGCCAGAGGAGCTTCGTTCTCCTACAGTGTGTCATTCGACTGAGGAACTCCTGCCCACAGGACACAGCAGATAGTAGTGGGTTCCTTGGGTTCAAAAAGGGAGCAATTTTATTTAAAAAAAAAAAAAAAAAAAAAGCGGCTTTCTGGAAGACATGACACAATGGAGGTTTTTTTGTCATTTCTTGCACAAAATTCTAAAGAAGTCTTTTGCTGAGAAGCAGAAGTACCTTATCCTGAGTCACTTTAGTCCAATATATAACATAATTTTCTCAGCACTGGAGCATGCTTTTTTGGGTATTTCCAGTGCAACAGTTGTACCAGAGTTGAGGGTCAAGCAGTCATAGTACTGAAATCCCAAGTTCAACATTTACACATAGTTGCCCCCTATATCTAGACTGATTTTGCAATTTTGCTTCTTGCATCTCAACCAGGGAAGGGGAAAGGGGTCTTGAAAAATAACCTGAAAAGGTTATAGCATTATATAATTTTGGGTTGCTGTTAAAGCAGCTCTGTATTTTTCTGAGATGGCCTGGCGTAAAACCTCGATTTCCTGTGATGACCACAGGACTTCTCTTTCAGGGCAGCGAAAGTGCTACACAAGAGCGTTTTGCCTGAGTAGGGATCACAAGGCCATAAGCCTACATTTGGTATATGTGTAGTCGTGGTCTCTGTATTAGCTTTGTCTTTGCCTTCTTTGGGACAGACTCCCTGGGTGGTGCTGGGTTGGGCACAGAGCAACGTGGTTTTCATTCCTTCTGGAAGTAAGTGCCCAAAGCTATTCACCTACATACTTAACTTCAGGTCCAAAAACCTCTTTCAAAATTCAGTGAGAAGGAAACAATGGAATTTCTGTAATGATTTTATTGGCATCAATCACTTCTCTGGTATTTGCCTTAGAGAAACTCATTACCAGTTAGCTGGGGCCAGATGACTTGGAATCAGTTAAGATCTGGGCTTGGCCATCTTGCATCAACCCCTGACGTCCAATTGCCTGCCACAAGTTGGCTCATGTAAGAGCAGAAGAGAATCTGCCTGCCAGGAACATGAGGTGCCCTCGGGTCATAGCTGACAGGCCACTGTCACAGCCCATGGTTGGTGTACATGAGTGAGAAGTGATCAGATCAGCACTCCTTTCAGAGTAACAGCAGCACAACATGTCAGGGTCATTACGTGGATGAGATGTGTCTCACTACTAGGAAACTCTTAATGACCAAGATACAAACATAATGAAATGGTGAGGGGAGGAACAACGTAGCACTTTGAGTACGGTCCAGCTCAAAAGAGATGGACCAGATCTTCAGCTGTTCTTCGTCTGTGTGGGTTTTTTTTAATTTTTATCCCCCCAAGACTTCTCGTTACTTATCATTCCCTAGGCTGTGATTCAGGAAGGACTCAACACATACTAGTTGGTACACCTGGGAGCAGTCCTGCTGTGGTCAGTGGAAGGCACCTCATCACTGTGGTGCCTCTCAGGACCCAGACATGGGCTGTACGTGTGTGTACCTCAGTGGATGCACCGCTCACCCCTTGGCACCTCTGAGCAACATTGCAGGGCAACTGGAAGGAGTAGTTCACATTTCCAGAGCATCAAAAAGGAAACCTGTGGTGCTTTTGATCTGTGTTTTACTTTGGGTGTTACTCCGACTGGAAATACTGAAGAAATAAAAAAAAGTCTAAACGGAAGCAACCTGAAGTCTTAGATGGCCATGAAAAATGTAGGTCACCACATTACTATTATAAAAGGCAACTTTTCCATAACTAGACATGGGGCCACAAGTGAATAAAACTATAAAGCTAAGAACTGGTTTGCACTTCATGTCCCTCCTACTTGACATCAATATCTATGGTCATGCTCTGGAGCTTGACTTGTTCTTGTCATTTTTGATACACAGACTAAACAAAACCTGAGACAGAGGGCAAGCTTGTAAATAGGGGAGCAGCCCGCTGATGAATTCTGATTTTATTTGTGTTTTACTACCTTCTTATGCCAGCTAATAAGGTGACTTACCATGCAGCAGATAGATGCAGATATGGCTGATAGCCTCTGGTGCCTGATTTTGCAAGCTGGGAAGTGAGTTGCTGCAGTTATTGGTAACGGGCTGGAGATATTGCCTGCAAGAAATATTAATATATCATCTGCTGCTTCTGTTAATTAGAAGAGTATACTATTAAGAGGCAGATTGAAGTAATTAACTGTTGTAAATGTTTGGGAAAAAAAATTCAAAAGAGCTGGTAGTTTTCATAGCTTCACCAAGGAAGAAGAAAAAAAGCCACACTGCTGAACCACAGCCAGCCACTCTGGCCACTGTGGCCAGCAAAGACAAAAAGAGATTTGCCTGTAGGACAGACAGAAATCACCTACTGACCACATGAAACAAGCTGAAACCATGTCTTTGAGAAAACGTTCCTGCAGTTTAAGTTGAAATCCCCTTTCTCAGTCCATGCCAACAGCTGTCTCGCAGGGTATTACAGCTCAATGGCCCTTCCTAGAAGAGAAAGCTCGTGCGAGCGAGGGGAGAACGCTCATGCAGGAGCGTTGTACCATATGCCAAGATTGCTGCCCTTGAATTGAGATACTACCAGTGCACAGAGGAAGATAATGGGAGCAGGCAAGACCAGCAGCTGCACAAAGTAAAAGGAGAACTGAAAGCTAGATGCTGTCCACTGGCATAAACCAGAAGTTCCTGTAGACAGTGAAAATGTCAGCCACCTTCAAGACGAAGTAAGTTCATGGCAGGGCAGAACCCACACCCATCTAACTTGCACGCTCTTTCCTAGAACTCTGAGGTTCCAAATGAGGGCCAGGACACATATGCTGTTGAAATCAGCCTTTTGCAAAACCCTATAGAACTGGAAATGTGACCGCCACTGATGAGTACGTGCTCTGCCTCCATCACCGACCCTCTAGCACGGACCTACATAAAATTTTTTCAGAAGCAAAGCGTTATCAACATCAATCTGTTCCCATTTTCAAAAATCTGTAGTTTTTGCTGTAGGACTCCTGTGTCGACACAATTTAGGCTGCCTCCAGCCAAGCATGGAATGATGTGTATATAACAGGGTGAGACTCGATTAGAAAGCTACTCTAAGTGCCATCAGATGAAGTGGGTTGCTCTGTTGTTGCAGTTAAGTGGAAATCAGTAGTATACATTGTAAATGTTCGGATTACATGTATTATCGGTTATTTTATTGTATTGGCATTCCACATATACTTCATCCTATGCTGGTTTTAAGCAACGTCTTTCACCTTCTAGAAGGAAAGAAACGCAGAGTAAAAGCAACACTGGAAGGTGAAATGGGGTTATAGTGTTGTTTTCAGTAGTGAAATATGTACTTGCCAGCACATTGTCTGGTACTGAATGGTGAGTGATACTCCATCTACTAAGAACGTTAGCAGTTCAGATGTTCATACAGATGTCCGGCGAGGTTATAGATGTGTACTGAACCCTCGGTGCCCTGGGATGCAGTAGTCATGCTCTCAACTAAGGACACCCAACATACTCCAGCCAGCAGGCAGTGACATGCCCGAAGGGTGGGATGTGCTAACTCAGCGCCTAGCTTGCACCAGCATTTCCAAATGAAATAGTCCTCCTAAAGTAAATACCTAGCTACCTGAATTGATGGAGAAAAGTCGGTACCTTTGAAGGCTTCCACAGGAAGATCTTGTTCAGAGAAATCCTACGTGTAGATGCACCAGCCTTGCAGATTGAGTCCTGCCTTGCTGGAGCCTGGCCTGCTGCCATGAAGGGAAGCATCGGGGGCTGAGGCTGCTCCTGCGGCTAAGCCGCCTCTTTACTTTTGTGTATTTGGGGACATGTTTGTATCTCTTTCTGACCACCGTGCCCGTGTCACTGTTGACCTGTGCCACCAGCTCTCCCCTCTGTGGGGTAGACTCATGTCTCCATCTTTGGCCACCCTGAGGACCAGGGTGGCAGTGAGATATGTGGGCTCCAGCCACCTCCTGAGCTGAGGCCTTTGGTAAAGCTGTCAGCAAAGAGGAGCCAGTGAACAGCTCCTGATCTTTCTCCTCCTGGGCATGACCTGTTTCTCATCTTTCTCACACGATGCTCCCACTGGGCTATCTCCTTTGGCATCCACCTCACCCCACGGAGAGGGGGTCAGCACCAGGATCCTTGGACTTTCCAACCCATATGTGTAAATGCTGGGGTTTAGCCCACAGCTTCAAGTGTTTCTGTCCCAAACATGATGATAAAAATCTTATTAGCTTCAAAGAAAGTCACACTGGTCCTGATGGGGAACTCTGTTTTTCTAAGAATTAGATGTTTATTGGCTGCCTTGTAAAGTTTGCCCTTCGAGTTGCAATCCCGGTAACCTGGATATTAGGGCATAGGTGCATTCCTGTTACTCATCCAGCCCATGATTTTACTGTTTGTCAGTGAAGGGTCTGTCCACTTGTCATCTGATTGTGCAAATCCACCTGCCATGTGAGTCGGGATTTAAGTTTCGCTGATTTTCAGGGTCTGACTATGTGCAGAGGGAGTTGTAGTCATTTTTTTTTCCCCAGGAACTTCCTTTCTCTAAACACCACCCCCTTGGCAGTGGCCCTGCTGACACCTCAGAGCAAGAGGCTGATAAAAAGGGCAGCCAGCCTTCCTTCTCCACGCTCAGAAGCCAGTGGCAGAGGCTACTCAGGAGCTTGGAAGCTGCTGGCATCGCAGGCGCCTCACGTCGAAACACCGACAAGAACCATGAGCTTTAACATTGGTGAGTTTTTAATGTTTCATATGATAGCTTGTGTTAGATGTGCAGGGAGGGTTTCTCACCCTCTGCCATGGGTGATACTTTGGGAAAAGGTGTTTCAGTGGCTCACGGGAGGTAGATTTGCTCTGACTGCGAAAATGCTGGTTTTGATGGATTGGTAAACCAACTGAAAAATGCAATCCACCTTTCATCAACCTGTAGACATCTGGCTCTATCTGTGATAGTAGGAAAGAAACGCAGCTTTTCTAAACTTGTTCTGTGTCAAGGCAAAAAGAATTTCTTTCAAACTACTTATTAATCCTTTAGATTATTGCTCTTTAGTGATGGCTGATCCCATCTGCCAGAAGTTCCAAAATAGCTGAATAGTTGGGATTTACTGGTACTTGAGCTACATCCCAGGTCAGAAGATCCTGCAGCTACCGGGAAAGGTGCCTGAGTCACTCCTGTGGCAGCTGCTGAACGACCACTGCTGGCTGCACTCCTGGGGCCAGGCTAACCCCAGGATGCCCAAAATCCCTGGGGTTTGGGGTGTACCGGAGCAGCTCTGCACATGGATGGGTTGGTGCCTGCAGCGGAGCTGGGAGAAGGTCTCCACAGCCATCAGGAGGGTAGAGATATCCTGACAGTGTTCTGAGACCCACCATTTCACACCTCCGTACTTTGGGTGTGGATGAGCTGAAATTTTCCAGAAAGTCTCAGACAGCAGAACCTTTGGCATGTGATCTCACATCTCTGGGATATGAGAGAGTATTTGCCGGAGGTTGGACAAGGGTGAGCAATGAATGCATATGTCCAAATTTTGCTCTATCTTGCAAAACTACAACTCCCATCCCACTTACCTTCTGAGCAGTCCTTATTCCCACTGAAGGCAGGCATGCTGGAAACATTCTGCTCTGTATTAATATTTTTTAAAACCCCATCACCTCATCCTTTTGGAAAAAACGCCTCAGATTCTTACCAGTGCAAAGGCCTCATGTCCCCAGTTTTGTTCTGGGTGATCGCTGTGCTCTTGAAGCTCTGGACGTCTTTCCAGGGAGGTCGCATGCGATGGGGCCAGTGCGTTAGTTTAGGAAGAAGCTCTAGAAGGGATAAAGCATGGAACTAGGAAATAAAAAGAAATATACTGTCTTGAAATTTCTTCGGGAAAAAAAAAATAAAAAGAAAGTTATCTGGCAGGATTTGGGTTTGCTCCTGGCCTGCCCCAGGAGCAAGCGCGGCCAGGGCTGCCTCTTGTAGCTCGAGCCTCCGTCCCGTGAGTGGTCGCGTTCTCGGCATGCTCAGCTCTGCTGTAAATCATTAATTCCCGTGCTGGTGAACCGGGGTGCCTGCAGGCAGCCGGGCACAGGGTGTGTGGGTGCCTGGCCCTGTGCCCCAGGCAGGAGGCAGAGCAGGAAGCCAAAATCAGCAGACGGGGCTGCCTGGGCAGGGCAGGCAGTGGCCACATCCCCTTGGACACAGCGATGGGCGCGCCACTGGCTCGCTCCACAACATTTCTTGTTGCGGGACACTGTGCCAGCTGCATCACAGGGTATCACGGGTGTGTTTGCACAGAAATAAGTGCAGCACCATTGATGGGGACAGGTCTTTGGCACCGCGCTCTGCTTTGTCACGGCATATTGCAAGGCAGCTGTTCTCTGCAGTTTTTACTCTCCGCATCCTCAACACTGGTGATTTCCAGAAACAAGGGATAAAAATGCGATCCCTACATTAGGAAATGCTGGAAGAATGGATTCCTCGGGGCCCTTTCCCACAGCCATCCTATGCATCCAGCTCCCACATGCCTCCAAAGCCCTCGCCCATTGCCAGGACTGGTTTCTGGTAGCTCCACAGCCCGGCACCAGGGTTTCTGTAAGGAACAAGGGTCAAGCAGCTTTGGTGGCTGGAGATTTGCTACTGCTGAGGAAGATGCACTTTGCTTTCATGCTTTTCAAGAGAGTTAAGCAATTTCAGCTGAAATTTTTTGACATACACACCCCTGCCCCATTGTGCAAATCAACCTGAAGTTGGCATCTGACGGGCAGCAAGCAAATGAAAAGCGCTCAAAAATTAAATCAGTTAGCAAAAGTTGATGGTCAATTTTAAGTCTATTTGCTGTACTGCTGATAAGTGCTATGTAATTAAGATAAATATGGTTTATATGCTTACTAAGAAGAAATACATGGAGGTAGTAATCTGGTGTGGATCCATGGGCAGTCAGTTCGGTTTACTCAAGGCTGCAGTCGCTACCTGGTGCAGGTCACAGTGCCACCGATATCAGCCTGCCCTGGATCCAGCCCTGCCTTTGGCGTCCTTCATGCCAGAGCAGCTATCAACAGATTTCAGCCTCTTCAGTATAAGGGATGGCTCTTGTTAATACTCAAGATAGCATGGTTGCGTGGTGTCGTGCATGTGAATCTGTCAAGACATTTTGTGAACTAATCCCTTCAACCATTATTCCTTTGACTGGCTAATTTCAAAGTTACCATAAGTGGTTTTAACTTTCCTGACTCTCCCATATCTTCTAAATCAGTCATGAGCCAAGTGCTTTTGAAGTATTGTTACTCCCTACTGTTTACACAGAATTTATGCTTTAAGAATATTTAATGGGCAGGTACGAGACAGGTAAGACACTTCCAAAGATATATAGCTCAGTTCTGGCATGCTCTGGCTTTCCCTGCCACACCTGGTCAGCCTGACAAAACCTGATGCAGTAACCCCCAAATTCCCATCTTTGTTTAAAAGCTGAGTGCTTTCTCTTTGCTCAGGCTTTGCTCTTTGCTTGAGCACAGTGCCAGGTTGCGCCTCGCGGAGCCTCTCTCCTTCACTGCAGCCCTGAGCCCTTTTCCCAGCCCCGGTCCCATATGGAGTCGCAGGAGGGGAGAGCAGCCTGGGAGACGGTGATTTTAAATGCCGGGTGCTATGAAATCAGGTGCTGTGTTGGGAATGAATGGGAACAAAGCACCGGACAGATAATCTCGATGAAGTCCAAAACTGTGCTGAAGTCGAACAGCAAAAGCACCACTTGGCGTGAAGGGGGCAAGAGCACTGTCCCCCATGTTTAGCGTCCCCCCAGACAGGCAGCATTTCTGCAGCACAGCTGGCTCCTGGCCCCAAACCTTTCTTTGTTACTTGGTTAGTAGGAGAAACCAAGTCCTTGGGAAAAACAAAAACCACAAATCTTGCAAAGATTCACATATGCAGATTTCCATAAGAGGTTGATTAATGGCACTTGTGGTATTACTCGGGACTAATTTTTGAGGGGAAAATACAAAGAATCAGCTTCAGAGTCCTGAAGAGTCACATTTTCCAGGCTCATGGCATCCCAAACACATCAAGGATTTCAGCAGTTGGTGGGAGAGAAATTTCAGCACATTCAGTTCACTTCCAGCTTGACTGTGCTATGTTTTGTAAGGAGCAATTAAAGCTGCTGTTAATTATTATTTTATAAAATGAAGGATGTGTTCAACAATAATGTAAGGCTAGTCTTTGAGCAGAGAGTAATATCCTGAGATAAAATCACAATAGTGAGGTTTAATTTTTAAGCTGCCCTGTGCTAGCTGGGGGGCGCCTGGGAGCATCACCTCTGAATGTGCCTTGGCAAGAATCGCTTTCTTCACCTGTCTGTACTACTGCGACTGTAACTACTACTACTATTACTACTACTACTACTACTGTTGTTTAATACTTGCAATAATGAAGAAACATCTGTAATACTCAAGGAGGTGTGCACCATGTCAAGGCACAGGCATGCAGCGAACATGAGTTGCTGTCACAGCCTTGGCTTTGACAAGCTGCCCCAAACAGAGCAGCTGAGCAGATGGGAGCAAGGAAGGTATGGCTCAGAGACATGGCGGGACCATGGGCACTGCCCACAGGGATGCTGCGGTGGTCAGGACCTTTGGTGGGCTCCTGTACAAGACACTCAGGGGAGCAGAGCTGCCCCACAGCAGCTGTGGGGATGGGATGCGGGTGTGCTGTTGCTGCTCCACTTTCAAGGGAGAAGCAAGACTCTCAGAGAAGCAAGGCTTTCAGTATTGCAACAAAACTTGCAGTCGTGCCATCTTCCTGGCCCATGGCAGGCTGTGGAGCTGGCTCACGGCTGCTGGCCCCCCGGCCAACTGGCAGCGTGCAAGGGTGGGCAGTGGGCCAGCAGACGTGGCTTTCCAAACCAGGGAGATCCCGTTCGCAGCCTTTTGGCCATCGAGGAAGCAGCCCCAAGGACGTGCAGTGGGCAGCTGTCCCTGCACAGAGGTGATGGGGTGCTGGCTGGACGCCTGGCTGCCAGCAGGGACAGAAATCCTCAGGCTACGTTTCCTACTGCTGCTGCCTCCCTCAAGCTGCTCATTCCCCACTCAACCAGGGCCGCCTCAAAGGTCAAACATCCCTCAGACTCCTTGGGCAGTGAGGGAGGGAGGCAAAGGCACGTCCCAGCAACCCAGGGCCAAATAGTCAGAGAGTGAGGCAGGTGCTCATCCCTGCTTTGGGTGGATTGCAGCAGCACACACCACCAACAGCCTCCGTAACCCATCCCAGCAATAGGAGTCTCTTGATATCTCTGTATACATATGCTAAGTATTTACATTGTATCTATTCTATTCTATTCTATTCTATTCTATTCTATTCTATTCTATTCTATTCTATTCTATTCTATTCTATTCCTATGCTATGCTATGCTATGCTGTTCTGTGCTGTTGTGTTCATCCTATCCTATCCTATCCTATCCTATCCTATCCTATCCTATCCTATCCTATCCTATCCTATCCTATCCTTATAAGTATATTTTACATTATCAAAATTATTGCACCATGCATTAGCTCTGGCAACCCTTGGTGTGATTTCTTGTGCTAAACCACTGGACAGTTAGATATTTTGATGACCTACAGGGCTCCATTAAGAAGAAAAAAACTATCTTTACTGAGCAATTTACCATCAACACCCCCCACCCCCTTTTTTTTTCTTTTCTTTCTCCCTCTCTGCTAAAGGCTTTCCAGGGACCGATCTGAAAGTCACTGGGATTGACTTTCTCAAGAGCCAGAACTGTCGCCTGCACCACACGGATGCGTACAACATCAAGAACCTGGTGGTGCGGCGTGGGCAGCCCTTTCAGCTCCAGCTCAACTGCAGCAGGGAGCTGAGGCCCACCGACAAGCTGGCTCTGCGTTTTGGCATCGGTAAGTGTGTCTGCCATCCGTGGCCATCGGGCAAAACGGGAGAGCCCCAGCCGCCTCCAGCTGCCTGTCCCTGCACCCGGCATTTCATGGTCATTGCAGACCCATGAGACCCTCCTACATCTCTTGTTGGGTTTGCTTCCAGGTGAAAACCCAATGAAAATCAGGGGAACCCTGATGTCTCTGAACCCGATGCGTCAGCCAGACTTCAGCGGGTGGAAAGTCTCCATCGTCAAGAACAGCGGCCAACAGGTAGAACCCACGGGCCGTGCTCCCACCCGAGGCAATAGTGGAGGGCACCAAGCCCATTGGGAGCAATAGAGCAAATCCTCATACCCCATCCTGCCTTCCCTTAGCCCTGTAATTTTAGGTGGGCAGCAGCTTTGCCCTGTTTAATTCATTGGTCCTCCACTGCACACGCAGGATGCACCCCATCCCTCTTCCACGCATGCATCCACCACCATCAGTGCTCATGCTGTGCTTGTGCCATGTCTGTGGCTGTGGTGGAGGGTCCATCATGCCATTTCTCCTTTGTCACCTTCCCAGTGCCTGCTGTCTGTCATCAGCTCACCCTGGGCTCCAGTGGGAAAATACACCCTGAATGTGAAGACCGGGTCTGACACTTACAAGCCCGAAATGGGTGATATCTACCTTTTGTTCAATCCTTGGTGCGAAGGTAAGGAGGGTGGTCCAGCAACCAGCGGGTTGATAATTACTGCTGCCAGGGATTGTCCCTGAGAGAGCTTTTCCTCACATTTTTCCTCCTCTCTTTCCCACGTACATTGCTTTTTCTCTCTAAAGCACTGGAAGTAGCATCCTCATGGAGCCAGCGGGAAGCTGGGAAATAGCAATGAGCCAGCTCCTCCCTGGGGCATCTCTCTGTCACCTCTGTTTGCACCTCTGTGTCACCCCTTGCTGTTTCCCTGAGCCACTGCAGAGGTTAACTGAGATGACTGGGTTTGCTTAAAATCCAGATTAAAAAAAAACCTGAAAAAAATGTGTGTTGCTGGTTGGCATCTGTCCCACAGTTCTCTCTGCTGTCTACCTAGTCCACTGAAGTATTTGTTCAGAAAGAAGCTTTTCACTAAGATAAAACGATGGTCATATAGCAACAGACCTACAGAAGTAAAATAAAGCTTAGTCTTATAGGAAATTCTTCCACAATAGGAAAAAAAAAAAAGTGAGTGCTATGTGGTCATAATTTGGTGTGGATGTTATAGACCACCAGCTCCCCTAGTTTAGCTTTCCAAGGAAAACTTCATAGAGCCTGTGTGCAAACCACCTGATATCTGAGGGGTTTTTTGTTCCAGATGATGTCGTCTTCATGGCTGATGAGGCACGGAGAAACGAGTACGTGCTCAATGATACAGGTTACATCTATGTTGGGTCTGCATACAACATATACAATAAACCCTGGAATTTTGGGCAGGTAAAATACAGCTGTCTCGCTGGTGTTATTACCTTAATTTGATCTTTCTCCTTTAGGCATTAGTTTCAATGAATCAGACCTAAAAGCAGTTTAAGGCTGTGAGTAACTCAATGTGCTTGAATAATCCTGCCAGCTTCACTGGGAAGGCTCACCCGCTTAGAGTAATCTGCATGTTTAAGTGTTTTCCTCAGACACAGCTTCAGAACGGGATTTAATGACATGTTTATAATCAGATCACAAGACCCCTGGCAGAGGATGGGGAAATGGGGGAACGGAGCATTTCTAGTTAAAAAGATCCCCGTAAGGAGCCCTCCCTGCTCTCAGGCAGCACAGCAGTTGTTGGTAACCAGCTCCTGAGCCACAGAGAGGGCTGATGGGGGAAGAAAAACCCCATCTGATTATTTAGCTGTTGCATCATGATTGGGAAAATACAAGGGAAAAGCACTGGCAGAGGTCGTCATGGTTCAAGTGGTGCCTTCCCCGACTGCGAGGTGAAGTGTTGGCTGCAGGACACAATCAGCCCCCGCTCCCAGGAAGGGTGTTCCTCCGTGCTGCCTCCCAGATAACTCCATCTAGAGATACGAGGTGGATGCCAGAGCAGGTTTATTTGCACCCCACAGAAAGCACACAGACACCCAAACAGAGCATCCTGCACCCTGCCCAGGCAGACTTCCCCGCCAAAAAATGTTGGAATCTGTTTTGGTTTGTTTTCTCTTTTTGTTTTTTTGTTTTATAAGTCTGTGATTTCAAGCTGCAGGATACAGAGACCCCAGCAAAAGTGCTCACGCTGATGCATTTTCCATGAAGGGGCCAAAGGGCATTGTCCATAGGGCTGTTCTTATCCTAATATTTATTCTGCCTGTAAGCAATGAGAATCGATATTGATATTCTTCCAAGCTTTGTTGGATCAGATATTTGACATTTCCGTGAGTTGGACCTCAGGGAGTTTTATCAGCAATTGCTAATTAGGAAACTTTTGCTGTAATAATCTGCATTTATATACCTATTTTTTTTCCCAGAGTTCATTTTGTACCTATGTCAGTAGGCTGAATATCTGTAGTGCTCTTAAATTTTCATTACTCTAGTGAGTAATTTGCAGGGCTGCAGGGAGATGGCGTAGGTGACTTAGGACTACTCACAGGAGTAAATATTGCTGCGTCAGGTTCCAACTGCGTTTGCAAGACACGTGAGACAGGCTTTTGTCTTCCAAGGTGGGGCTCTGTTTAAGCCCTTCTTTAGGGAGAACAGCTTTGGCAAGTCCCATAGGCTTGAAAATTCAGTATCGTAAAGGAAGTTTGAAATTTAAGACTAGTCAGACAGTTTCCTCCAAGCACTTAAATAGACTTCGTAGTGATTGAGCTAATTTTGTTTTAAAGCGGTGTGTAAAAATGTCTCCACTTTCTCTCCAAAACAGTTTGAGGAATACATCTTGGATGCCTGCATGTATTTGATGGACAAAAGTGGACTCAAGCTGAGCAGTAGAAGGGATCCTGTACTTGTGTCCAGAGCCATGTCTGCTTTGGTATGCCTCTCCCAGAGAAGTGCTTTGCCACTTCAGCTTTCCCTCCTCTTGTTACTTGCTCTTCTTCCCCTGGGGCCTTGAACACCAATTCAGGATGCAGCTGAAATGGGTTCCTTTGGGTAACTGCAAGCAAAAAGACAGAGGTATTTTGGGTGGAGGGAAGAGGCGAGCATGGCCTAGTGTGGCCAGCAGGACTAGGGAAGTGATCATCCCCCTGTACTTGGCACTGGTGAGGCTGCACCTCAAATACTGTGTTCAGTTTTGGGCCCCTCACTACAAGAAAGACATTGAGGTTCTGGAAAGAGTTCAGAGAAGGGCAACACAGCTGGTGAAGGGTCTGGAGCACCAGTCTGATGAGGAGCAGCTGAGGGAACTGGGGCTGTTCAGCCTGGAGAAAAGGAGGCTGAGGGGAGACCTGATCGCTGTCTACAGCTACCTGAAAGGAGGTTGTAGCATGGAGGGTGTTGGTCTCTTCTTCCAAGTAGCAAGTGATAGGACAAGAGGAAATGGCCTCAGGTTGTTCCAGGGGAGGTTTAGATTGGATATTAGGAAAAATTTCTTCATGGAAAGGGTTGTGTGGCATTGGAACAGGCTGCCCAGGGAAGTGGTGGAGTCACCATCCCTGGAGGTGTTTAAAAGATGTGCAGATGAGGTTCTTAGGGACATGGTTTAGTGCTAGAGGTAGATTATGGTTGGACTCGATCTTAAGGGTCTCTTCCAACCAAAATGATTCTATGAAATACGGCATCTCCCTGTCTCCAAAGCTTGCAGCTGCCCTGGTGGTTGTCCTTCTCCAGCAGCTGCATTGGCAGAGCCAGCTCAAGGGTTGTGTTTCAGGGGACAGCTGCTCTCTTGCAGTGGGACCCTTCTGGGACCTCTGGGCTTTAGGATACAAGACGTAGAGTGCATTATGTCCACCCCAAGCGGCAGTGCCCCCTCCTTCTAGACATCCAGGTGGCAAGTTTCTAACCAGGGTAGCCCCCAGATGGCACCAGCAGCCTTGCTGGGTGCCATAGAGCTGTGGAGCACCTGGGGAGACACAGGGTGGGCAGAGACCTCAGGGTTTAAGCCTCATTCAGCCTCATCCCTGTATTTTTCTCCTTTGCATGTGTGTGTGTGTGTGGCCACAGGTTAATGCCAATGATGACAACGGTGTCGTGATGGGAAACTGGGCAGGGGATTACAGCAACGGGACCTCCCCTATGGATTGGATCGGGAGTGTTGCAATTTTGCAGCAGTATTACAAAACTCAGAAGCCAGTCTGTTTTGGTCAATGCTGGGTCTTTGCAGGAGTCCTCACTACAGGTAAGCAGTGAACTGTCTCCCTTGTCCGATATCCTAATTACTGTGCTAGTAAGCCAAATTACCATGCCTCTGAGTAGCAGAGATGTCAGGGTCTGTTGTGTAAGGAGAGGCTGAAGGAGCTGGGACTGCTCAGCCTGGAGAAGAGAAGGTTCAGGGGGTCTTCTCCATGTGTATAAATACCTGATAGCCGGGAGTGGGGCAAATAGAGCCAGTGGTGCCCAGTGACAGCACCAGAGGTGATGGACACAAAGTGAAACATGGGAGGTTCTGTCTGAACATGGGAAAAAAGGCTTTTTCACTGTGATGGTGACGAAGCACTGGCACAGGTTGCCTAAAGAGGTTGTGGAGTCTCTGTCCTTGGAGATATTCAAAAGCCATCTGGACATGGTCCTGGGCACCTGCTGTAGAGGACCCTGCGTGGGCAGAGGGGTCAGATGAGACGATCCTCAGACACACCCACCAACCTGAGCGGTTTTGTGACCCTGTGTTTTGTCTGTCTGTGCTGCAGTTATGCGCTGCTTGGGGATCCCATGCCGCTGCGTGAGTAACTTCAACTCGGCACACGATACGGACGAGAACCTGAGAGTTGACATTTACCTGAATGAATATGGAGAAAAACTGACCTCGATGTCCCTCGACTCTGTCTGGTACTGCCAAAGGGGGCTAACGCTTCCTACATCCCCCTGCAACCACCCTGCAGCACTGTGTTTCTCAGCCCCAGTAGCCTTTGCTTTGAGAATTTCCCTCCCACTTCGGGTTTGCTGCCCCAGAGAGAGGGAAAGCCTGGGGTTTCACAGGGTTACATGCAAATCCCCATTAAATCATGCCCTTACTTAAGGATTAAGAAAGGAGATCATGACTCTTCCGGCTGTAACAGCGCACTCCTTTTCTTTCTAAACCAAATGCACGCAGGAACTTCCACGTGTGGAACGATGTCTGGATGAGGCGGCTAGACCTGCCAGCAGGGTTTAGCGGCTGGCAGGCAATTGATGCAACCCCTCAGGAGCAAAGTCAAGGTAGGATTTGCCTAGAAAGGCTCTTCTATAACTCCCAGTGGAGGCAGGGACATTTTGTATGAAAACCGTGGTCTCCAGTCAGCAAAGCACATACTGCCCATGCACATCTTCACACACTTGGGCAGTGACATCCTAAACCAGAGGTCTCAATCCTGTTGTCTCAGCCTGGGATGAGAGGAACAGCGTTTCTCAGCAGGCAGAAAGCCAGCCTTGTGAGATGCTATGGGGACATGTATGTAATTTCAGAGGTTAGAGCTCACACCTGGAAGTCAGAGCTAATTTCTCTTTCCATCATCCTCTGATTTCGTTGGTGAAGCTGAAGACTCAAAGCAGTCTGTAGTAAGAGGTGCCACAGCTTTCCCCAGTAAAGATGCTTTCTGTAGAGCTTTCCTGAGGAAGTCATGATCCCTTCATTGGCAAATGAGAGGACTGACTGCCAAAATTGGTGACTACCCTCCCTGCACAGATGCAGGGAATTTGAGGCAGGAAATAAGACATTAATCCTCAAGGCTGTGCAGAAAGTGGGGTATTGCCAGAAAATCAAACACAGGTGGCTGGACTTGGTTGACTCCATCACCGAGCCATGACTTTCAAACCTTAAAATTACTCAGGTGAGCAGAAACACATAAAAGCTTTTACCAGACCTTGGTCATCTCTAAAAAAGCCCAAATAGCTATGGGATACATGGGAGCTTTTGGAGTTCATCGTTGACTTGGAGGAATATTTTCTAAGAGTCAACTACCATGGCCACAGGTTCCTGCTTGGGTGGGTCTGAGGGTGGAACAAAAATTGGAGGCTCTGCTGATATTTGGAAAAGCAAATGGTGTTGAATGTACTTTCTAGGTATGTTCCAGTGTGGTCCATGCTCGGTGAAGGCCGTCAAAGAGGGGGATGTGTATTTGCCCTTTGACGGCAAGTTTGTGTATGCGGAAGTGAATGCTGACAAAGTCTACTGGCTTGTCAAGAAGGTGAATGGCAAGGATAAGTTCACCAGGATCAGCACGGAGACCGAAGGCATCGGCGTGAAAATAAGCACAAAAGCCGTGGGGGAAGACAGGCGGGAAGACATCACTTCACAGTACAAGTTCCCTGAAGGTGACTGCCCCCATCCTCTAACGTAGTGACAAAGAGACCCCCTGGCCCTGCAGGTCACCCCACAACACATTTTCTCCAGGAGATAGCCACAAGGGCAGCTGCAGTGGCAAACCCTGTGTAAGGCCTGGAGACCTGGGGGAGCAGTGCTGCTCCTGGGCATCTTCATGCCTCCAGTGACACCCATAGGTGATCTTTTGGGATCAGTGAAAGAAATGGGCTGAGTGACCAATGTAGTGATTGGACTTTTACTGTTGCTTCATTTCTTCATTCTTCCTGTCTTTTCATTCCTCAGACCATATTGGAAACAAAAATCCCTGCTTTCCCTCCCCACGGTTCTCAGATCCAGCCGTGTTGTGCTAGACAGTTAAACCTGTCCCAGTGAGGAGCAGGAAAACCTTAGACTGAAAAAATTAAGAGCGTCCATCCTTTAGAAGTGCCTCCTTCAGGAAATTCTTCCAATCCAAAATGCCACAGTTAGTTCTGGTGGTAGCGTAAGCCAAGAGGGTCTCCTGGGCAGAGGCTGGGAGTGCCCTGACATCCTCTTTGCTCAGCAGCAGAAGCATAAATAAAACGAAGATGGTTCTCAGTGAGGAGACCGAGGTACAGCTATCACCCATCTTTTTTCTTCATCCAGGCTCCGAAGAAGAAAGGGAGTCTATGGAGAAAGCTTGCTCCTTCATACGCTCTTCAAGAATGGCAACTCATGCACGCTTCGCTGCAGCTGTGCCCAGGTTGTTGAGCCTTGACATCCACCCACCTGAGCCACTCCCCAAGACTGGGCTCCATCTTGAGATAACCAACAAAGCAGCTTTGCATCCTGGCAATCCCCTCGAACTGGCCATTACAGTGAAGACCTCTACTCCTGGGAAACAGGTCATCAATCTCGTCGGCTCCTGCCAGCTGCAGTCCTATACTGGGAAAGTTGAGGCCAGTCTTGGATATGTCAAGGAGACTGTCGAGCTCAAAGGCGGATCTGGTAGGCACAGAAAGCTCGCTGTGTTCTGTGGGCTATTTACTGTGTCTGTCTGGGGTTTCACTCGAGATGTTTCATAATAGCTCCGCTGTAGGTGAGTGCATGGCTCTGTACAGTAGGAAGAGCAGAAATCACCTGCCTGCTACCTGCCTCTCTTGTTATTGCATTTGGGAGTCTCGGTTATGGACTGGGATCCCAGCGTAGTGGGGGCCAAAACACAAAGGCCCTGTCCCTGCTGCAGCTTCAATGAGATGGTTAGAAATACATCAGTGTGGGCAGACAGACGCTTTTGCTGTGTGAGCATGTGTGCTGGGGCATTTCCCTCCTGTCTTCACTGGGTAAGCATCAAAGATGCCACTGCAGGCTTCAGGTGTGTCCATATGGGTCAGATCCCACAAAGGATTTAGGTGGCTGGAAATTTCAGCCTTTTTTTTTTTTTTCTCTTATGCTTGCTGCTCTAATGTTGAACAGCTGGCGGTGATGCTGCTCAGTGTTATTTTCTGAATTCTCCGCCCAAGCAAATTTCAACCTTATGGCTGCCTGGCTGATCCCAAGAGCTGTTTGCCGTTTGTTGCATATCTTTGAGCAACCTGGTTTGCATTTCTGATCCCCAGCAATGTGACTGAAATTTGCTAAACAAGAGACTAACAAGTGATGAATAATTGACAGCACTTGCTTATTCCAAGCATGAGTCACTCGCACAAAAAAAATCTTCCCTGCTGGTTATTGCTGAGTGTTTTCACGCATATACTGTGGCTGTCAAAATGCAGCAGGGTAGGACACAAGGGTAGCAACATACTTTTAGAGATAAAGACAGGCATATTTTTTTTTTAATTCCCAGAAGCCAGGAAGCTTTGCAGCTAAAGCAACATGCAGGCTCCGGCCCTGCTGACTCTGGGGCTCTTCCGAGTCACTGGAAATTTGTCCAGGCAATTAAAAATAAAATCTGAAGTGAAAGGGAAACAGCTAATTTTATAGCTAGTAGTGCCTCAGAGGAACCCCAGGGGACATGGGCTTAAATGTACCCAACCTCATGCTCCCTTGCCCCCTCCTGAGTGCCAGGGCAGCCACAGACAAGCACTGCTGAGATGCTGGACGTGAGCCCGAGCCGGCACTCAGCTTGGCAGGGAGACGGTGTGTGCTCAGCCACCCTTCCCATGGGCTGTGTGTGCCAGGTACCACTCACCAAGCTGGGGCTTCCCCCCACGGGGCCTCCAGGTCTGGCCAAAAGCAGGATGGTCTCGGCAAATACGCCTCATTCTGCACCCTGAGGCACCAGCCACCAGAGCCAAATTTGCCATCCAGTTTGCGGGTGTGTGATGAAGCCCTGAGCTGTGTTTTTCCTCCTACAGAGACACAGATCCCTCTGATAATCGGAGCTGACACATACATGAAGACACTGGCCTCCGTGGAAGATGAAGTGCTCGTCCACGTCACTGCCATTGCCGAGGTCCAGGGGACGGATGACAAACTCACCAAAGAGATAACAATGCCCTTCGAGTATCCCCCCATCACCGTCCAGGTGCCAGCTCCTTGGGGACAAGGGTTAAAGCCCTGCTCACTGTAACGCCATGGTGGTGTTAGCGTTCCCAGGGGGATCTCCCAAACAGCTGCCTCCTGGGGTGCTCAGTCCTCAGCGTATTTGGCTACTCAACCTTTATTTGAAGGTTGAAAGCACACACGAAGTGCAGATTTTATTGCCCCATCTAAAATGGGCAGGCAGGGGCTGCTGGAGGGAAGGGGATGGAAAAGAACAGTTTGTGTGGGGCACATCTCCAACACTGCAGCTCTAACCCCTGAAGGAAAAACCAGTTGAGAAACCAGAGAGAAGAGCTGGGAAAACAAGTGGTGGGGCAAAGCACACGGTGTCACAGGAGGGCGGAAAAGATAGGGGGATTGTTCCCCACCACACTGGGGGTAAGGAGCAAACTGGCAGCAGCTCCAACATCTTTATTACCTCTCTGATCCTTGGCCTTTGGGTTTGTTTCTCTCTTTCCTCCTCTGCCAGATGCCAGAAACAGCCAAACTGAACGAGGAGTTCACCTGTGCCTTCATCTTCAAGAACAAGCTGAATATGCCCCTGGACAACTGCAAGCTGCTGGTGGAGGGCTTGGGCATATTTAAGATGACAACCTTTGATCAGGGGTAAGGCAATGAGCCCAGTATGAAACGAAGATTCTGCTTTGTTTCTCTTTTTTTTAAATTTGTATTTAACTTCCCTTGAAGAAGCAGTTAGGAGATTTGTAGTAATGCGGCCCTTCGAAAACCACGTTAGAGACCCTGCCGCATTTGGGCTCAATCCCAGCAGCGGAAAGACCCACGCAGAGGTTGGCCTGCTCAGGGCATTTGGGCATGATGGGGACTCTCCCCAGGTTCCTGCTGTGATGCCGGCCACAGCCCAGCCAGCGTGAACACAGCTGCTTCCCTCAGATCCCAATTTAGTGTTTGAGCAGTATGGGACAGTCTGGGAGGGTTCCCAGGGAGCACCGGGGCCACCAGCCAGCACCGCTGTGCCGAGCCCCGCTTACTGCATGTTGGGCATCAGAGAAGGGAAACACTCACCCTAAACACAAGCAGCAGCTATTTCTTTAAGCAAAATTATTCAAATGTGGCAAATAAGAATGATAACTCACGCTGGGGCTATTTGTTTTTTCTTTCTCCTTAGGGACATACAGCCTGGCAGGATCATTAAGTCTGAAGTAATCTGCACTCCGACGAGACTAGGAGAGAAGAAAATGGTGGCCAAGCTGACCTCGGCCCAGCTCAAAGGGATCTCTGCAGAGAAGAAGATCACCATCACCAACTAGGATCGGCGCCTCAGCAGGGTGTAAATGGTGGCCCAGCTAAACACGTCGCACTGTTGCATGCCAAGGGCACTTCTGGCCTCCTTGATTGCTGGATTAGTAATCTCGAAGTAAAGAGCAAAAAAATCTCATTAAACTAAGGGAATTAAACTGACTTAAAGGGCACAGTTGTGTTGATTGCAGTTAATTGTGATTCAATAAAAGCTGTTAAAATCGACTGTGTGGTTGGGGTTGTATGGTATTGCTGAGTTGGGATGGCTCTGAGCCCATGGGGGGACATTCCTACCTCTGGCCAGGGACTGGAGCTCACAAAGGTGTTGATCGGTTGGTGATGGGCGTCAGCCCAGAGGGGTTTTGCAGCTGCTTGGCTGCCCTGGGCCGTGGTCCTACATGGGAGGCTGCCCAGGGACCCCACCGCACCACAGGCTGCCGCACAGATCAAGAAACCTTCTAAGCAAATCCCTCCTGGGTGATTCCCTCTCCCGCCTAGCTCGCCAGCTGGGGAATGTACCGGCACGCGCCTTTTTTTGTCTTTAGACAACAAAAAGAGCAAACCTAGCAGTCTCTCCAAACACCATTTTTCATACATCTTCCTTTCCTCCCACCCAACTTCTTTTGGGGGTTTTCGGGCGTTTTTCACAGAAGTACCATCCCCAGCACCATTACCCGTGCTTCCCAGGAAACATAAAACCTCTGTCCTTCCCCTTCCACCCTGAACTCTGCTGGGTTACATGTGGGACCTTGATGGCGATGTACATCTGGAGTTCTTCCAGCCAAAGTCATGTTGAAGGAGGCAACAGCTGTGCACATCTGGAGCCTGCCCAGCCCTGCCACTGAACCCAAGCCCACCCCAGCACCTCCCAAACCCACCGGTGGCAAGGGACAGCTCTGCTCCACAGCATTGCCACAACGTGGCCAGCGGCAGTCAGGCACTGGGGTTTCCAGCATTTCCATGCGGAAAGAGGAAATGAAGCCACACATTAGCATAGGGATTTTTTTTGTTGTTGTTTTTGTTTATTTAAAAGGCAAATGCTGAAGCATTAGGCCTGCAGAGTGGAAAAAAAAAAACCCAAAACCCAAAAAAACCCAAAAAACCAGCAACTATACCTGGTTACATGCCAGCCCATAAAATGGGAGGGAGAAAAAAAGGGAGAGGGGAAAATGGAAGGGGGGAAAAAAGGGAAGAGGCAAAAAAAGGGAAGGGGGTAAAAAAGGGAGGAGGAAAAAAAGGGAGGAGGAAAAAAAGGGAGGAGGAAAAAAAGGGAGGAGGAAAAAAAGGGAGGAGGAAAAAAAGGGAGGAGGAAAAAAAAAAGGGTTTGACCACTGCTTTGCATTTCAAACATTTGGGGAACCCTTGGAGGAGCACCCAAGGGTGGCGGATGGGCCACAAAATGCGGTCAGACTCCCCGGGCCCCACCACCCCTCTGCCCAGGGTGTCTCGGCGCCCCGTGGTAACGCTGGGTCCCTGCAAGGCCAGCTCGGCGGTGGCAGGGCTGGGAGCAGGGGACCCTCTCCCCAGACAGGGTGGGCACAGGGTCTACACAGCGACCACAGGGAAGGAAGGAGTAGGTGGTCCTTGGTAGATAGAGCATTAATCCTTTAATAGTACAATAGTGACCAGAGGCATAAAAAGGAGTTACAAACAGCAAACAAACAAACAAACAAAAATATATATCTTTTTTTTTGAGAGATGTAAATTCTTGCATAGAAAACCTGCTGTAGAAGACACCAGATAAGAAGTACAAGACCGTTTTCCATGTCTGCCATGACCTTGTCCATCGCGTATCAACACCTTGCACCGAAGCAGCGATGGGACCTCCAGCAGTTTGCAGCACTGCAAATGCTCTCAAGGAACACGTTCCCCAGGTGTCCGGCGAGCCAGCCGGGACCACAGCAACATGGCCCGCAGACGAAGGCACGATTTAACAAGGGGCAAGGAGGGCATGGAGGGAAGGGAAGGAAAACGGTGCATTTGGTTTCAATTTCATGAAAATCACATTTGGTTTCAAGCTACCAGGTAGTCATTAAAGAAGGAGGTTTATGCCACAGCTGTGGATAAAACAGATTTTTCCAACTTGTGAAGATTTTTGCATATTCTGACAGTTGCCACACTATATCAAGATGGAGGAGATACACTGAGGGGTACTGGGACTTTGTGGGGGAGGAAAAAGAGGAGGACAAGGGAGTCTGACAGCCAAGAGACACCAGGAAAACCAATTTGCTGGACATAGGAAGTCACCCTACTAGGTCTTTGGGGGCACCAGAACCAGAGCTGGTGTCCCTTTCCTGTGGGATGCTGACAAAGGAGCACAAGTCTTATGAGGAGCGGTTGAGGGAGCTGGGGCTGTTTAGCCCTGAGAAAAGGAGGCTGAGGGGAGACCTGATCGCTGTCTGCAACTACCTGAAAGGAGGTTGTAGCATGGAGGGGGTTGGTGTCTTCTCCTAAGTAGCAGGTGACAGGACAAGAGGAAATGGCCTCAAGTTGCACCAGGGGAGGTTCAGATTGCATTTTAGGAAAAAATTCTTCACAGGAAGGGTTGTCAGGCATTGGGACAGGCTGCCCAGGGAAGTGGTGGAGTCACCATCCCTGGAGGTGTTTAAAAGGCATTTAGACGAGGTTCTTGGGGGCACGGTTTAGTGTTAGGTTACGGCTGGACTCAATGATCTTGAGGGTCTCTTCCAACTGAGATGATTCTATGATTCTACGAATGCAGGCTGGTGCGGGAGCAGGAGAGCTTAGCTTCTTTCCTCGCTATCACGCTGTTGCACAGAGCAATGATGTTCAAAGAGCTCATGTCTAAATTACATGAGAGTACACCTCAATCGCCCACAAATGCAGGGTGTTTTGCTTCACCAAAAAGGCTTTTATAAATCCATTTTTTTCTAAATCTAATTTCAATTGAAAAAGAGAAGACATCCAGAGGGGATGGGCTGTAGCCAAGCTGTGCTTCTAACAGTCATGGCACTCGGTTTGTTCCCAGTCCCTTTGCCAGAAAAAGGGACTGCTGCGGCAGAGGACAAGAGCAGGAGAGAATCTTATCCCTCCACAGTATCCCTGAATGTCACACCATTAATACATATTAAGATGCCTTTTTGGGAGGGAAAAAAAAAATGTCTTGCACAAATTGCACTTGGTATTGCTTCTATAAATAATAAAAACTTAATCTAGGTCTTGCACAATATTATACCTTCATCCCCAAAACTCCTTTCTCTTAATTTTGGGAGGAAACAGTTATCTTTGGTCCATGTTATAGAGGAGGGGGAGATGAAAGCAAGCATGTCCTGTGGGGGGAAAACCAGGAGCACGTCTCTAATATCCTGCAAAATTTACTGACAATTGAACTAAGGGACCTGAGAAGAAGAAAAACAAACCAACCAACCTGAAAACCAGTCTGAATTGAAACCACACTACCTGACGCCTGGAGCACGCCAAGTGTTTGTAGCGTGTTCGAACGCAGCAGCTAGCGTCACCTCCGCGTGACGTTGCTGCAACTACTGCCACCTGCAGTGACGCCTTCCTTGGGCGATGCGCGCCCCTGCCACGCGCTCACCGATGCTCGCCACGAGCTGGCTGCAAAATTAGCGTAAGGAAACGCTGCACAACAGCAAGTAGTAACAGCACCATGTTAAACCCTAGTATGGTTAAGAAGCAATATTCACCCTCAGCTAACTCTGGCCATCAAGGAAAAACAAACAAAAGACAGACAGACATCTAAATTAGACAAGACAAATGGAGAGAGCCAGTACCTCCATCAGCAGGGTGCTCACGCCCCCCCCTCTTCTTTACGGCAGAAATATCCCTGGTGCCCAACCTAGACCAGCTGCCTGTGTTCTGGGCTGCAGAGCCAGGCAGCTCCCACTCCACACACCCTACGTGCTCTGGAACCGCAGACCCTGGGCGAAAGATCTTCCCCACCAGCAGCTTGAAAACTTGGCCAGTACTTGCCCGCTCTCGGTTGTGCTGGCCGCGGACGAAGGGTCCCGCTGGCCCGGCACCACCACCAGCTCGCTGTCCCCTCAGCCAAAGTCTTGGGCAGCCCCACGAGCACAGAGGGTCAAAATGTACCCCCGGAGATGTTTTGGAGCCCAAAGAAATAACACCCAGGGTGAGCTCACCCATCTGCTGTGCCTGTAGTCTGGTATCCCACCTTTGCCAAGACCTGAGCACCAGCGGTTTTCATAATCCAGAAGCAGCATCCATAGAATGAGCTAAAAAGGACACGTTTTCCAAGAAAACCTTTGGATCTGGGCTAATCTGGCCATTGTGCAAGGTTTATCATTTAGCCCTCCAAAAGGCTGTAAGAACAAAAGATTAACCAGTCTCCTTAGGACCGCACATTTCCGGGAGCTGGGGCCAACCTATCCAACAATTATAAACTTCCCTTAAAGGCCAAGTAAGAAAAGCTCAATGAAGCACTTGTCACAGGTCCAAGAAGGAGCTTATGAATCTTATCGCTTACAAAGCTTTCTCTGGAGATTTGCATTGCTTCTGCTAGTGCTGTATCTGGCTTCCAGATAAATACTTCCGAATTTTTTAATGCACCCAAAGTACGTTAAAAACCAACCCTTTAAATCTCCAGCAAAAGCAGTTATTAAAAACAAACAAAAAAAAACCTGAAAGCTGCTCTTGGCACCTGGGAGAATGCTTTGCTTATTCATGTAACACTGGGACAGCAACA
The DNA here is from genome assembly GCF_036013445.1 of Caloenas nicobarica. NCBI lineage: Eukaryota > Metazoa > Chordata > Aves > Columbiformes > Columbidae > Caloenas > Caloenas nicobarica. Next base: position 47,881,560 of record NC_088246.1, on the reverse strand, counting down.
TCTCGAGCGAGAAACTGCTCGATTTCTTCTTGGGTCATTATTGCAGACGCAGGAGCTGCTGCCACCACTTCAGCTGGCACTGGGCTCCTGCAGTTCAGGTTCGAAAAGGGATTGAACCAGCCCAAGGAGAAGGCACCACCGAATGCCAGCTTCATTCCTTCCCAGCCGCTGATCTTCTCCCAGGTTGGCTTCTGGTTTTTAAGACGCTCGATACCCTGCAAGAAGAGAAGAGTTGTGGGTCGTCTCGCATTTGCAGCAGGTACAACCGCTGGAGCACGTGCAAAACGGCTCATCTACAGCCAGGTTGCTGCTCAGGTTTTAGTGAACAACGAAGACAGATGTCTCGTGCTACTGAGAGTTTCACAACAAGAGCCTAAAACAAGACAAAATCCACGGATAACATGAATCTCGGTGACATATTTCGGTACAAGTTGCTATTGATTTGTATGGTAGAGATGGCTTTTAAAAAGCCATCCCTTTTGGAAACACGGATCTTTTCTCCTGATGCTTTTTTAATCCCTCCAGGAGTAACAAAATACAATTAAAATTTAAAATTTCACCTTATTTGGCCATTTTACAGTAGTCCAGAGACAAGAAAAATACTACAACTTTTTCCAGCCATATCTAGGATTGTCACTAGAAGCTGACATAAGAACACTAGTGAAGAGCAAATATTTAAGAACAAAATTTCCATTTAACAAATTGCCTAAGACAAATCACACCACAAGCTGGATACTCGCTGGGACATGAGGACATCCATACGGGTGGAAGAGGAGGTCTCAAAGCAGGACACCGGAGCCTTGGTCACTCACTATTCTGATTTCATCCTCCCTCCGACAGCATCACTTTTAGTAAAGCAAACATTTTGATGGCATTTAAATAACACATCCTTCAAATTTAGGCTGTGACATTTTTTTCTGGTAGTCTTTCCAAGTAGAAATAAAGAACTAAGAATAATATTTTTTTTGGAAGGCTACCACTATGTGAAACAGAGCACCTTTTTTATGCCCATCTTCTTTACCATGTAAGAAGATCTACAGCTGCGTATGATATGCTCATGACAATATAAAAGTGGCCACATAGAAATGCTGTTCTTAGAGAAGCAAGAATTCTGGTTCCAAGTTTTTAGACGCTCAAGGAAAGGACGAAATCAGCAAATTCAGTTAAAACCATTTAGAAGAGCAGCTTTAGAGGAGCTGGAATGAAAAATACACTTGTCATGTTCTAATTCTGCAGAATTTCCCTAGTGACCCAGAAAACATCTCAAAGCTTTGCAGCAGGGGGAAATCAATACACGCAAGAGCTCAGTGGCACCACAGCTGGACTTGCAGTAAGCCTTGTAACTAACACAACATTTTAATACAGCAGCAGCTTGGTTTTGCAATAGCATTGAGTCAGCACGAGCAGGTTCGGAAGAAAACACACCATAAACTGAAGAATTACACGCAAAGCTTTTGGGAGCTTCATTTACGCCACATTTCTCATGCTGACTTTGGAGAACTCCAACAGCAAACGTGCAGAAAGAAATGATGCAATACGGAACCTTAAGTCTTCAGGGTTGCAATTTTGGGAAAAATTCAAGCCCTGAGGCACAAACATGCATCTTGCAACGCTAAGCACAGACACTGTGTCCCTTTGCTCTGCTCCCAAGCTTGCAAACGCACAGTTTCGACTGTTCCAGGGAAAATCCCTTGCAGCCTCTGGCCCCTTGGGGCCGCAGCGTTTATTGCGTGAGTATCTGGACAGAAGGAAAACAAGCAGCGCGGGGGAAACCGACACCAAACATTGAAACCTTTCCCAGCAGCACAAACTTTAATCCTGCCTTCAGTCAGGTCCGTAATCTGGTTCATTCCACACTGCCCTCTAGATGGGGAATAAGGATCTTGAGCGCTTTTGGGCAGTGAGCCCTCCCTTTGCTCCCCAAGACGACATCCCTCACCTGCTCCAAACAGAATCTGCTAACCGGGGTGATAAGCAAGGTCAGGCTGAGGTTGCACTAAAACCAGATTAGGGAGCAGTTAATCAGCGCAGGCAGGGGCATACTTTCCCTCACCCAGCCTGACCTCGCTAATCCCTGCAGGGCACGTATTCAAAACGAGCAGAAGTTTTAAAAATCGTATCCTGGTCTGATTTTGGCTGCCTGCCCCACAGTCAGTAGGGCCTGAGGTTTTGCCTTAAAAAAAATTTAAGCAGGAAGGAAGGAAGGCACAACTGTTGAAGATGTTTCACTACTGTTTAATGAAACTTTTTTTTTTTTTAAAATATATCTACCTCAAATCTCTCACCGTTATTATAGAAAGTGAGAATTTTGTATTTCAAATTAAACTATCAGCTGTTTCTCTTTCCCATCACACAACTATTTCACTTAAAAAAAAAAAAGTGCTCAGGAAGCATCACCTGTCGCTCTTTCAAATTACATGATTTTGAACAAAGAGTGAAAAAAGCATACATACACAGAGAAATATTTAAACTCTGGACACTCCCATTTCAGTAAGCAGTGCAGTGTTGCAAATGCAGGGACAGTAAGACGAGGGCGACCTGTTACCACTGCGACGCTGCAGGACAGACCCCATTCGTCCCACTGTTGCCCTCGGTATCTGCTCCTGCACAGCACCAGAGGAGGATGCTGCGCTGCGTGGCCTGAACCAGAAGCGATCTGTAGGACAGCGCTTGCATGTTAGAAGAAATGCACATTAACGTTGTTTTTTTTTTAATACACTTTTAAAATCCAAAGGGAAAGAGAGAACAGAAGGGGCAAGCATTGTAACAATTCAAAGGGGAAGACAGAGGAAGTGTTGCTATCAGAAATCATGATTAAGGCAGCCTTTCCCTACAGCAGTTCTTTGCACTCATTGCTGCTTGGAGCACCTTAGATTTGAAAAAAAAAAAAAAAAAAAAAAAAAAAATCTCCTGCCTCTGATCAAGTTTATCCTTCAGTTTCTCTCAGCCACACTAAAACAGAGTGAGCACCTTCGATCGGGTAGCTCTGAGAAAATACTCTACATGAGCAAACTAGTAAGTCTGCCTTTCTGGTATTAATACTGACCCACATTTAGTATCATTCCAATAGCCCCACCAAGCCGTACAGTTCAAGTAACACCAAGGAGCCCCAGCTACTGAGACACAAACGTAACAGGTACCGATAGGCATTTCTGCAAGCTGGGATGATGTCTCATTTAAAACAAAACCGTTTGACTAAATATACCAATACTACATAATGCTGTTTAACAATTTGCATGTTTGAAACAAACAAAAACACTCAGAGTAATTACACATTTTCTCACAATGGTCAAAATAACCAATCTTCTTCCAAAATGCATAGTGAATAAGGGTAATTAAAAACAAATGAAAACTGGAATGTGCACCAGTGGAATTTATAATCAAAACATTTTTTAAAGCAATGAAGCGTACAAAGAGATGCATTCATTCATTGATTGCCTAGGTGACTAAAGCCTGTCCCTGCAACACATGTTTAAAAGGTGTACAGGCAAGGATCTTAGGGACATGGTTTAGTGCTAGATTTAGGTTATAGTTGGACTCGATGATCTTGATGGTCTCCTCCAACCAGAATGATTCTGTGATTCTATCCTATGATTTTGCATCAAGACAGTTTTAGGGCCAGATTCTCCACCAGATCAAGTTATCACCTGCACATCCCTCGCTGACTGAACTGACCGCGGCCGAAGATCCAGCCCTTAACCATTAAGCTGGGACCATTCTCTGAAAACCAGCATTGCATACCAGAGCTACATGTTTATTTACGGTAGCTTTCCACTATCAGCAGTATCAGCACTATAAAAACCAAAACCTCAGCTTTTCTTCACCATGGAAACGCGTCTGCACAGGCCACGTTTCCTTCAGAGGGCTTTCCCGTCGAGGCACAAGCGCAGCCCGTGGCTCCCTCCGGGCAGTCACGCTGCAGAGATCTCACGCTGATCCACCCCGGAGCCAGGAGGGCTGCAGAAACAGCCTGTTCGCACAGCAGCGCACTCACTGACAGCCTCCTCCGAGCCGGGAAATAAAACCACCGATTAACCCATCAGTGTATACTACTGGTTAACTCATTTTTAAACTTAAAAGTTGTACCATCAATTAATCTTTATGTGCTCCTGCCTGACTGCGTACGGAAGCGAAAGTTCAGAAAACCACTACAGATTTTTCCCAACGTTTGAAGAAAGAAAGTAAGAACAGCAAACAAGTTTTTGGAAAAGTTTTATTGCATTTGTTTTCCATATGGAAGCATTGACAGATTGAAAAGATGCAGCATTCACATTACTTCCAAAACGAGACATCCATTAAATTTCTCCTTCCCTGATTTCCCTCCCTTCCCTCATGGCTTTGAAGCAGTCTAAACAGGTCATTTTCCAAAAAAAAAAAAAAAAAACAAAACATTTTATTTTAAACCAAGGAAAGAAAAGATTCCTTGGAAGTCATAGACACATCTGATTTGTATTTTTCCTTTGTTTGCAATTCATTTGATGAACCCATGGGAGTCACGATCCAAAAATATAATAAAATTCCTGCCTGAACACAAGAATGTCAGCTGTAAATATGAATGGTTTAGCTCTACCCGTTTCTGGAATGCCTTCTGTCCCTCCCACTTCCATCACCACACAGCTCATAACAACATGCATGCGCCTTACCATCAATATTTCCCACTTGCAAACACTTACACATATACGTGTGTATGTTTACACACATACACATGTATGCATAGATATGAGAAAAGATTTACAAAGCTCTAAATCAGGGCAATGCTAAGAATAAGGAATCAATCGCCCTGGTACACCTACACATCCCGTCAACATTAGTCTTTATAGTAGTCTGGGCATTCATGTCAGTTTTTCACATTAACACTGTTTAGCAGGCATTGCTCTAACAACTCATTTACCAAGACAAATATATACAAACAAGATGATTCTGCTATTCTAAACACTTGAAAATTAGATTTGTTTCTTTCCTGCAAATGTAAGGCATTTAATAATCCAACGAGTCTTCTAAAATCTGCCACGGTTATCCTAAGAGGGCAACAATTTCCTGCACACAAGGGAGGGAACAGACAAAATAATGCCAGAAAGATGGAATCAGTTCTGTGGCTGGAAGGAAAAAGGAGGGTGGGGTGGGAATTGCTGTTGGCAACGTTTGTTTTAAGTAGTTTTAACTGTATATAATCACCAGGTCAACTGGCTCTTTGCTGTGTCACGTTCTTGTCTTGCACCTTTTGGCAAGTGAAGTGTCTGCTTCCCAGTTCAAGTTCGCTTATGAAAGAGCAACGTGCCCCTTCGGGAGGTCCAAAGGTGTCTGTGTAGGGCTGTTGGCACTCACATGTCTTCCACAGAGCTCATCACAGTCAGGAGACAGCATGAGAATCTACTCAGAAGAGGTGGATCACAACAGAGAAAGAGGATCCCCTTCACATTAGTTATGCAGAAAGAGTTATGCTTCACAGAAAGCAGAGAGAAACAAAGGCCAGTAAAGTTAACAAGATTAAAAAAAAAAAAAAAAGAAAAAAAAAAGAAAAAAGAAAGAAAAGCAGCAGCGGTTTCAGCCAGAGATATAGAATTATCTGAAATTGTGGAATACAGGGCTTTTTTTTCTCTGCAATTATCAGCCATTGAATAGACATAAAAAAAGTTTGTTTTGCTTTTTGTTTTCAACATTCATGGAAAATTTATAACAGTAGTGCTGTAATATGTTTCTATTTTAGTGGAAATGCTGGTCAAGAGTTCCTCAGACCACATACTGGTATGGGTCTGCTTTTCCTTGATCTGGTGTTGCGAATGGGCTAAGCCATGCTATAGAGAACGGATGGCCAAATACTGCTTTCATGTTCATCCATTTTGTTTTTTTAGCCCATCTTCTCTCTTCCTTTTTCAACTGTTCTATTCCCTGAAAACAGAAATATCACATTTTCAGTCAAACACTCAAATTTTGTAGTTTTGGGTTTGGGGAAAGGTCTATTCTCACTTATCCCTTCTCTAAAGGATGGAGTAATAAAATATAAACATGTCTATACTGCCTTTCCTTTTCATTGTTTTCTACTAAAAAAATACTAAGGATAGAAAATATTCCTTGTAAATAAAATTACTTCCATTTTATTCAGCCCTAGATATTTCATAAACCTTTTAAGACCTGCCCTTCAATTGCCTCTGATGTCAATTAAAAAAAGCCCACCGCCTAAAACCTAACATGAAGTATGTGCTTTAATGGCTGAAAGCATTATGTGCTAACCAGATGGAAAAGTTTTAGAGGAAACCATTATAAGCTTGCAGACGAAAAAAAAAAACAACCCACAAACCCAAAGACAATCTCGATAATGCTCCCAGATTCACCAAGCAAGTTCAGGAAGTGCCCATGGCTCAGTGTAGCTGAGTCTACCTGGTGCCTCTTCATGTTTCATTAGAATCATGCACGGGCTGACAGCACGGAGAAAGGGTTAAATAAGACACCGATTTGAGAGAAATCATTGGCATTGTTTAGTAAAGGTTAGAGGGAGAACAAAAACAAGCCGTCAAGCAATAAGCTAAAACATTCGCTAGTCAATCATTGAAAAAAAAATTTAAAAATAACTGTATCGTGCCTAAAACCCACAAAGTGAATTTGGTCTTTCAGAAGAGCTGTGCCTGGCTGCCACAGAAGCAAAATGAATGGGTGCAGTCACTGGAGAGCATTAGTCTCGGCCAGGCTGCAGCAGCAGACTGATCACTCTGTTCTTTAACTTCGCATCTTTTGCAAGGTAAGCTTCTCCCAACCTACATGTGTCTCCTGTGCTCCAGATTAATGCACTGTAATGCATCTGTGTGTCTCAAATTACCGATTCTGGGAGCTCTGCAGAACACATGGGTCAACTGCGACAGTTGTGCTGATCCCTGGTAAATGTCACCTCTAGAGACAACAGCAAAATACTAGGGCTCTGGGTCCCTTCAGGCAGAAAGCAACCATCCTGGTGGGACAATGTATGCAAGATGTGGAGTTAGGTCTCCCAGCAGCTGGAAGAAGAAAGGGAGAAAGGGCAAGACACAGCCCTGTCTCTAAAATATGAAATAAAACACTGCAAGAGACCGTGCCTGGAAGAATTTCACCTGGAAAATTCCTCTGTTCAAAAAAGATTGCTTGCCAGACACAGTTAGCTCAATGCTAGCAAATCAATAATGAGACGTTCCACAGAGCAAAACCCTTAATGGTACATATTAAAAAGAAAACAACAATGAAAACCCACAACCCAACAGGGGGAGGCCATGTTTCTGTTCTTATTTTAGATTGTGACATTGTTCTTTTAACATCTATGAGTTCCCAGAATTTAAGGGGAAGGGAAAATTGGGGGGCTTATTTGGGTGCCCAGCTGTAGGAAGCAGCTTCTAAAAACTCTTGAAAGGCTTCAAAGATTGAGAAATCCACATGATGATTTCACAGGCAGCATTGCTACTTCACGCATTTATTGGCAAACTCAAGCTCGGCAGGATCTCGTTGTTCTGAATGACACTGTACTTCTTCCCAGGACTCTCCCCAGCAGAAACAACACCTGATGTCTTACTCTGAACACACAAGAGCCACAATGTGAACATCAGCCTCTTGCAGAAGTTGAGCATTAAAAAAACTGCTGCAAAAAAGACTCAGTAGCAATGGGCTCTTACCATCTATAATGCCAGTCATAGCTCTCAAACGGCAGCAAAAATACCTATTCTAGCTTCAACTGGCCATGGGCAAACAAATGAAGTTGAAAGAAAACTAAAGGAGGTAGGGGAAGAAGAAAGAGTTGTTGCTCTTTTAAGACTATCACTTCAACCGCTCCAGTTAATTAAGGTATCTGAGCATGCTTGGTGAAGGCCAGCAGTATTCACAGTGTGGGAACATCCCCAAGAGTCACCAGCTCCATCTTTACAGAAGTGGGCAAACGGGATAGATAACGGACTGCAACACTACTATGTAACCTCTGCTATGCCATCTTTGTTTGGGGACAGCATGGTGGCTTTGCACCAGACAGTACCCAGCAGGTTTCCATGGGCCTACGCCACTCTTTTTCCCCCTCTGGCAAGAGTTTTTGAACTGTTTAACAAGCAGATAAAACTGAAAACCTTATGGACTAGAATACGCTTGTCAAACTCATTTTCACCGGGGGCCACATCAGCCTCACGGTTGCTTTCAAAAAGCCAAATGTCATTTTAGGACTAGAAGAAGTGCATGTGTGTCTGTATGTGTATCTCCCTCCTACACCTGCTCATCCTGGTTTTCCAGCACATAAAGCTGTAGTGACACCAGGGGACACCCCGCTAAATTTCAGACAATATCAATGTAAACCTGCTTCATTAAATGGAAAAGGTTCTTGAATCCACAGGGACAGATGGTCCACAGAGTAATCTCAGTTACCAACGCCCAACTTATCAGAAGTACTGTCAACACAGCATCCCAGCCAATATGTAGGTGTACACTACTCACAGTAACCTTCAGAGAGCACAATCCAGCACTGCGCTAGCTCAGTTTATGACATTGGATCTTTCCTCAAAGGCTACACATACACAAACTCCCTGTGCAACGAGGGAAAACCCTGTAGCTTTATACAGGGTTTATACAAATGGTGAGAGAGAGTAAAGGAGAGTCTGTGAGACACCCACCGTTTCATCAGTGCAGATGGAGTGTACTTGGGTCCCAAACATAACCGAGGTAAAGATGAGAAACAGGAGAGCCTCGAAACACAAGAGGATGAGAAGAATCACTGTAGTTGGTGGAGAGAAGGAACTGCACTCTGTGAAGACAAAACAACGGAGTTGGAAGGGGAGAGATTCAGGTAATGCAGCAGCTGCTCAACACCTGCTAAGCCACGAGTTTTCCATACTCAAACTATCAAAATAAATTACATGATCACCATTCTCAAAAAGGTGCACAGGGAAGTTCTGACATTCCTGAGGGTATTCAACAATGACAATGATCCCGCAAGTTTAAGTAAAAGCAAAACTAAAAAAACCCCACCTTGCAATACTTCAAGAATACAACTTTCTTTTCCACTTAGGTGTTTCCCCAGCACACTGACTAGGACTCCATTTCACCTGTAGCTTCTCTCCTAAACTTTCACATTAACAGATTTTCCAAAATGATCAAGTCCCATTAGAAATCGCAAGCTGGACACAAGGATAATTAGGGTACGCTTCCTTTCATAACTGCTCTAAGTCATAACCTAAAGAAGGGCAGATCAAGCCAAATTCTTATTTTTCCTCATACTCTATAGTGCAAACTCTGGCAAGCACTGAAAAAAATATGAGAAGGTAACTATAAGAGAGGAGCAGAAGAAAGGAAGAGCAGGAAAAATGTTGTAGGGCAAAAAATCATAGTGTTGAGAGTTGTACGTGTCTGAACATCTCCATATTTTTCTGAAATGCAAGAATGAGAATCACCAAAAACCCCTATTTTTCTCATGAGATGTTAAGCTTTAATAGAAACACCATAATCATAGGCTAACACAATTAGCACATATCCAAGGCAGCTGGAACTACAGATCCATCTATCATAACTGCTCTGTTCTGCCACCAAACCTGGGACAGGTGGGAAAGTGCTTCCCTCACAGATACAGGCTCCAAAAAAGTGACCAAAGGAAACTCTGCCTTTTGATGTATCCTTCCCCTTTGGCCCTGGCCACTGTAGTCAAATCCAGATGTTCTCAGTGACAGCTCGTGGCTACTTGAAAAAGTTTTGAACTGCAGAACAACCCTGTCAAATTCAGTTCAAATGTGTAAATGTGTCCACCGTCTGCAGTATTAAAAACTAAAACAGGTCATTATATTGAATGACACAACTGAAACTTCAAGAAAAATGAAGCTAATGCTCTTCCAGAAAAATCCACAAGCAGCAGATATATCTGCACACACGTTCTTTGACAGCTTGCTGTTTGACTCAGCACTACCTAGAGGATTTCCTATATCTATTTGTGTTTTTAAAAACACATCTCAACCGGCTTTGTGAAAATTTACTCACTGGCTGCTCCAGAGTCAGGGCTGGGATTTTTTTGTTTGGTTTGTTGGTTGTTTTTTTTGTGTGGAAAGGAATCGTTTGTTATTGTGAGGGTGGATTTTTGGATTTGAGTTAGTATGTTTTCCTGGCAGTCTTGCAAGAATGATTCACACTACCCTTTTAAAAAATTACACACATTCTTCTTATCTCGTGTTGGCATTCAGGAAATCAGTGCCGAGTTCACATCAGCAGTACATTATTGCACACATACTATCTAGGTGTCTTCACATCTCGGCTTCTCCCTAGGCAGTGTTAGGCTTAAGTTGAAACAGGACTTTTCAGGACAGAGATCCCAGCAAGTCAGAAACAATGAGGAAGTTCCAGGATTAAAAAACCCCAAAAAACAACAGAGGTAGCACAGCAGAGCCCTGATAGCATTCTCTTGAAACCAGCATTAAATGGGTTGCCTTACAAGCATACTACATTATAAGGTCTTATGCGTAGGCTAATCTGGTATTTTAATGAAATATTTTGTTAGTACTCACTTGTCCAGTCTTCTTCAAAGCAATACAAGAAGTGAAATCCCACCATGATTAGAGCATGCAGGGAAATCAGTGCTATATACATCTGAAAAATAAAGGATGTAATATGGATATCAGGTAAGTTTAAAGACCAAAATGCCAAATCTTCCAAACACTTTAAATAACGTCTTAAGACTTCAAAAAAACCCAAACCAAAAACCACTCCAAAAGCCACCAGGCCCTCCCCCATCCCTCCTAAATGAGGACCCTGAAGTTGGCAAATGCCAAGACTACACAGACTCATTCTGGCTTTACTAACAGCTCCGAGTGCACAGGAGGGTGCCTGTTAAATTCAAAGCCAGGAGGACACAAATCCCAGACTTCTGCACCCCAGCACGGCCTTCCACACAGCTCACCGTCCTGATCTCGGCTGAGTACAGCGCAGCTTTCAGAGAACAGCAACACTCTGACATCAAGGTATCATCTTGTCAAAGCTTACGTCCTTGCTCTTCAGAGCACTACAGTTTCCCAGAGAACAGCTAATTTTGTTTTAACCGCAAAATGCACTTTATCCATTTTCCAGCATGAGTTTCAGAAAAATGAATTTTTTTTAAAAAATAAGTATTTTTTCCCTGAGGCAGACACTGCATGGAAAGTTTCTCTCAAGCTTCAATAATTTGTACTTAATCCTTTTTTTTTTAAACTATATGCAATGCTACACACACACACGCGCACACTACAATTTACCAAGACAGTGCTAAAAAGATTACTCTCCTGAACCTACACACTCTGACAGAGGTTGGCAGATACTGGAAGTGAGAGGGGTTATGTTACAAGAAACCCCTGTGTAAAAGGTGACAGGAGAATATTTTGGTTTTCCTTGCAAGTTGAGCGTGCTGTTGTTCTTCCAGCTCCTCAGATCTCAAAAAGAATAACCAAGAACAAAACCAGCAACCCTTTTTGTTTCTCTCTCCACTACATTAAGTGTTTAATACAGCCTGCTTGAAAGTAGATGTCAGTTGTAACAGAAAAAGAAATCTTTTTGACAGGATTAAAACACCTAGCTCACTCCTCATGGTGAAGAAAACTTTGCTCAAGGCAAAGAAATTGGATTCATTTTGTTTTGTAACCCACAGCCTAACAAACCACACCACAGAACAGTAAGCCTTTCCACTTAACTGAAAATCTCTCCCTTTTTATTTGGTAATACGAGAACATTCTTCCTCTAACCTACAGATGTCTCAAAAGATTTATTAATAAAACAGCATCACTGAAACTCAGCCTTGTAATGTTCACGCTACTCCCACAGGATATTTGCAGTTTGCTTTGATGAAGCAGATTTCAACCCTTCCATGAATATGTAGTATTCAAGTTTGCATTCCTGTTTTCTTCCTCATGATGCCACAGATATAGTAGAAGTCAAACACCTCCTTGGTTTTCAAGTACAAAAATAAACCACTTGCAAGTATAAGGTGGATAATCCTTGCCAAAGGGGATGCAGACTTCCCACTCCTCGCTTCAGATGTGGCAACAGCTCTTATTACATGATCCCACTCAGGTACTCGTACAACCATAACATTTAGGAACCTACACATGGCCTGGGATGCTGCCTCAACGCCACAACAAACTGCTCACATTACGAAAACCCTGGCAAATAGTTCCCCTGACACCTTATCCCCTGTTGCTGTGTTGTGTGTGTTTCCTAATTAGCAAAATAAAGTCAGCGACAGTTCCCTGTAAAGTTCTTCTGAAACAAGGGAAAAAAAAAAAAAGGCAGCCAGCCTTTGCATCTGCTTCACACACGGCTTTTCAGCGCTGCCCACTGGACAACCTCAAACAACACTTGCAAAATACTTACTGTAAACAGTACGAAGTACTTCTGGTTATTCTCTCCTACACAGTTATTGACCCACGGGCAGTGATGGTCCATTTTCCGAATACACCTCTTGCAAACACTGAAAGAATACAGGTCTTTAGCACATTTCATTCCAGGAATACAAGATTTCACAGGGGCTTGGGGGACAAAGAAATTAAAGAAAAGAATCGGAGATGAAATTGGAACCTAAATAAATTTACTGGTGACCACATTTGTATTCGTAGTTTGTTCACTTGACTATGTCTGCTCAAAATGAACCATACAATACCAAATCACCATTGTAAAAAAATAATGCCAAGCAAGACGCCTTAGCAAAATATTCACATCAGTGGTTCTGCCATAATATAGTTTGAGCAATACATTCAGGCAGATGGAAAAAACCCTGTGATTTAGTTTAGTTTTAACCTATCTGGTCTGTGAAAATGTCCACAGATGAAAAACAAACAAAAAAAACCAACCCAGGAAGTTATGAAAAGCGGTAATGAATAAAGATATTTTTCAGAGTTGCTAATAACGGACTAAGGTTTATCTACTAACATTAGCTGGTAGCAGGAACTTGCAAAAAAAAAAAAAAAAGCATTAGAACAGGTTCTTAACATCAAGGTAAGCCACATACCAGCACACAACAGCTGTGGCAGTCAGTCAGGAAAACAGTACCACAATACACAATTCAAGGTAAAATTACATGTTAAAACACTTCACAAAACCAGGCTAATAAAATCAAGATGCAAATTCTTGCCAGCTTGCACATTGTGGCTAGAAGTCAAATAATTAAAAGATTATTACTCTGTCTGAACATCATTCTCTTTCTTAGTCAGTAACTGCTCTAACTCACATAATAAAGGAAGTCTTTTTCTCTGCCGCTTTCTCATATGATAGGAGAGGAACGGCAGTCTCCTGATACCACATTGCACAAACAAGCACAGGAATCAAATATGAAAAAAAAAAAAAAAAACACAAAACCCCAAAAGAAACAAACAATAGGAAAAAAGGAAACAGGCATTCCAGAGCAATTCTGGCAGCATCTAAACAGAAAGGACTGAGGGCTCTGCTAATTTTATTTTTCTTCTTATAACAAAAAAAAATATTTTGACCTTAATATAAACAATAAACTTTAACGCCCAAATGCTTAAGGGAAGTTCAAACAAAAACACAAACACGTTCTTATGAGCACGTATGAATAAATAATAGAAAACCTGTCTGTCAGAACAGCCTTGCGCTCACTCTCCATGGCGGGAAGGGGTAATCCCCAGGGATCCACACCTGCCATGCCTGAAAAACAAATGCGTTGCTACATCCCTGATCCTAAATGAAAGGTTGGCCAGGCAGACCCCAGCCTCCCAGCATGGGGCCAGATCAGGAGCCGCTTCTCCTCAGAATCCCTGTTACCTGCTGGCCCCAGGTGCAGTGGACAACAGCCCACAAATCCTTCTTTTGCTAGAACTGACAGCTTGAAATGATTCTTGAGCTACATGGGGACTCAAATCAGCTGGCACAGTAAAAGCAAGTTATCTGCCAGATAATGGTACTTCACATGAAAACTATCAATTACTGTTGTTGAAAAAAAACGCTGCGGGGGGAAGGAGGCAGGGCAGGTGGTGTACAGCAGGAGGATGCTCCCTCTAGTCTCATTTACCTTGTGCAGATGCACATACCTGTTTCAGAGCCCAAGGGAGATGTAAGTACCCAAGCAACCTCTTCAACTGCTCCTAGGTCCTAGTTCCTCAAGAGGGACAACCTGAGGCAGCCAAGCCAAAGACGACCTCCATGAAGGAGGTAGCAAAGGCTGAGAGTTTGTCATCTATGCTAGAGCATCCATTCCATACCAAAAGCAGCTGAATGAGAGGCAGAACATGAAACCAGCTGGTGGAAAAGGAAACTCAGAAACTAAAACTGAAAACTACAGGCAATGGGGATTGCCTATACTCAGACACTCTCCCCTGCTCAATCACCCAGCTTCCAAATGCTGGCAAGAGTAGTTTGCTCAGGGTGAGGACTCACAAAATAGCATATGAATCAAAAAGCATTCTGGTCCCTCAGGCATACAGCTAGCAGTACCTCTTGCTTATTTGCATGTACAACCTCGATGTGTGAAAGTCAAATACATCCCCCTAGTCCACCAAAAAAAAAAAAAGTTTGACCTAAGATTCTCAACAGCATCAGTGCTCAGTGGATCAATTTCTCAAATCTTAATGTCTATGAAGTTATCTTAAAGCATAGAAATCAGGACCATGGAGACGAGGTTTTGTGTTTAGCCAAAGAGTCTTTTTCATTTACCTACACTGTGAGTCATCAGCAAGACAGCATTTTATATGCGAAGTTTCATTCATAATTGAAGAAGTGTCAGAGGGGATTTTACAGTAGCATTAATAAGTGATAGGCACGATCACATTGCTCCTGCTGAATTACCAACTCCTGATTTTGATTAAAATTAAAAAAACACAAACAACAAAAAAAGAAAAACATTTACAAACTAAGGGTCTGAAAATAAATATGAAAAATTCAAACAGCAGAACAAGTTTGTTCAGCTCAGTACTACATATTCTCCTCCTCACAAGATCCCTGCATGAATCAGCAGTAACCACGATACGAGCTCTCTCAGCATGTATAGGGTTTTGAGTAGGTAAGGAAGGGACACCAGTGTAAACTCATTAACTCCTTACTGAAAAGCAGGTTCACTTGTTTTAAAAGCAGAAGAGAATTTTAGGAAGTAGTTATATTTTGCTTACTGCCAGCGGGCAAAAACTAAAAAGCTCAGTAGCAGTTACTCTCTTCAAGGATGTTTATCCCATCAGAAGAAGAAAGGACATGACAGATCAGTAAGTATACTGATCTATGACAAAGTACAAAACAAACTCACAATACTCAATGAAAATGTGGAAGTTGGAACTCTTAAAAAATATATACAGTTACCTGAACTTCAGCTTTAATTTAAATACCACTTCTAAATAGAATCTACAGTTAAGACAAAGGGGTTTGCAAATGAAAACAAGAATAGAAAGGAGACTGACCTTTGGAGAGACATTACATTTAATGAATTTCTATGCATTCTGGTATATAGTGTCTCTTTCTAAGTCACGCCTACATGAAAATATATGGAAAATCAATTAAAGGTCTAGAGCCAAGGCAGCATTCATTTCAAGTGTTTCTCACTTCGCAAGAAGTGGCCCCAGCATGCTATAGATGAAAACTTGTCAGAAAAGGTCTGAGATTTTTTCAGGGAAGCTTGAACATGTCTGGCACTACTGGCAACAGAATTCAGATGCCAGTCTCTCAATTTAACCATTTCAGCCTCAGACTCCAATAACAATTTAGATCAAGGCACACTGGAGAAGTGTTGAGGTCTAGATAAAAGAGCAATCCTCAGAAAAGACTTTACCTGCAGTGATGTGCTCTGTCAGGTTTGATGCTACAACACTTTGGGCACTTGTAAACCACCTGTCCTGGCTTTAGCTGTAAACTCTCGATGAACTCCTTTGTGGCATTACCTTTGGGTACAGCACCCTGACGAAAACAAGCCAAAACAGAACAAACCAGAAGATTAACCTGTGGACATTATGAGTGCTAAGAACAATAGGATGACTTAGAACTATGGGAGGGGAGGGAAGGGAAGATCGACAGAGTTTCAGGAAAAGCAAGAAAACAAATTAAAAGGAGGTCCTAATATATGAAAGCACATCTTGAACATAATTTTGGTGATTTTTGGTTTTTTTCAAACATAAGTAAATCCTCACTTAAGCAATTAGTCTTTTGTAATCCTATAGTAACCTTAAATACCTTAAGAATCCTCACTGCTCTTTTCACATCTATCAACAAATCTATCATGCCAGTGTTTCATATCACAAACTGGAAACTGTAGATATTCTATTCCAGTAGAAGCAGCTACTTCTGACATACCATTGTGGACACTTAAGAGTTGCTGGTAAACACCTCATGTACTTATAGGTATGCTTCCATTGCATATTTGTTATTTAAAACACAGTTTAACATTCAGTGAACACTAATAATCCTCCCACCTGAATAAGACTAAGTAAAACATTCTTAGCTGCACAATTTCCACTAAGATATGTGTCTTTAAACAGGTAACATACTGCTGCTGCAGGAGACCAGGTTCAAGCGTTTCCAGCCTTTCTAGGGCCATAAATTTGCTCAAAAAAAAAAAAAAGTCATGAAACATGCTGTATGAATCCATGCTGGTGTACTGGCACAAATGCACCTCTGTGGATGAAAGGCTTTTATACTGAAATAAAAACAAGGATGTAACATTTTAACAGATTTCTGATGAAACAGTCTCTTTTTAACACATCTATACAGCCTCTCAACAGCAATAAATAGGAATAATACACATCAATGAGAGAACTGCATGTGGAACCAGTGCCATCTTTCTTGAGCAGTCTTTCAGATTTTCCACAGAAACCTCCTGACTAATTTAAAAATTACCAAGGTCAGTTTCCACAAAATGCTACAACTTATGTTCGCACTCTTGTACACTGCGAAGCTCAAAACCTTAAGAATGTTTTTAGCAAGAATCCACAGCAGGCAGTTTCTGAAAAGCACGACGCACTATCAATTCTGAAGAATTCACGTTTTCATTTATTTGTAATAAGAATTCCTATTTGTTTGCATCGGCGGTGCTTTCTGTTTCATTCTGATCCCAGACATGCCTCTGGTTCTCCATGTTCCAGCTGCTTCCTCTATCCCTGACTCAAACTGTCTGCCAGATGTTGCTGCATCCCCTCACTTTATCTTCCCTCCACTGTTTCGTTTATCTGATTACCACAAAAAAAGCTCTACAAAGAATAAAACAAAATCCCACAGGCTCTCGCCGTCTGCACACAAAATCCCACCACAGAGTAGGAATTAACTTATCTTTTCCCAATTACTCTGCATAGAGATTGTATCTGTTTCTCCCACACTGCTCGCCCAGTCTGCTTCAGAAAACAGCTTTTGTTTCAAAAGAGTTCTTGCTAACTCTGCAAAATAGTTCCAGTGACCTGAAGGTCCCTAGGCATTAAAGCCACACAACATACAATAATTAACAACAACAAGAACTCCTAGGATATAAACTACATAACAAATTGCTGCAACCCTGTATTCCCGAGGCCAATGACCAGAAGTTTCAGAGGCTCAGCTACTGCTCATAGTTCTGCCCAGCAGCAGGAGCATGCAATGCATCAGTCTCTACCATAAACTGTGAAATTAACCCAAATCAAGCCATTTCTGCAGTGCTGTGGCTTCTGGGAGAGCTGGAAACTAAGACACAAAGATTACACTCAAGTTTTAATGGCACCTAACAAGGTTTCAAGTAGGCAATGACATTTGGAAGGAATAATCAGAATATCAGAGGCACACTGCCATTTCCAACAGTAACAAGAATACTCAGGAGGAAGGGGCCAAGAGGAGTCTGAGCTTGTATTTCCTTCCACTGACCAGTGGAGATGGGGTTTTGAACTGAATCTACTGTCCAGAGATTATTAAGCAAAATAAACCATCACAGGCCACTCAGAGTAAGCATCACGGTACTAAACTGCATCTTTTCACTGGCTGAAAGACAAGCAGCAAACCAGATCTCTCATAAAGCAATGTCCTACGGAGACATACATACAAGGGGCTCCTACAACTCTGTCGCTTCCCACCTGCCTAAGAACTGCCAGCTCTTAGCATGCTCACATAGTATTTACTTCAGCATGACTCAGTAAACTCAACTCAATCACTAGTACGAGAGATGGTAACATGGCTTTTCAAAACAACGCATGTTCTGCTGCACTCTGCTGAAGCAATACTTGCCAAGGCAGACAACCAAAACCAGCTTTTCCAGCTCTCCTGTTTGTCAAGACACGACAAGCCACAAACACGAGACCTACCACTGGGGAGAAAAGAGCATCAGAGAGAAATGCTCTCCTTCCCAGTGCAAAAAGAGGAGCTGCTCACACAATGGGAATCTAAAACTGGGTCCTTGACTTTGCATCTGACTTGAGTGGGATGAGAAATTAGCATACCACACCAGCAGCCTCACACACAAAAGTTATTTAAATCTGCCACTCAACAACTAAGTTACCCAACACGTAGCACACAAGACAAACACTGACTGTTTCTTTCCAAGACATACAGAGAGAGATATACTTACTGGGTCTGTCAGCATAGCACGAAAATGTGACGCCAAAGCGAGGAAAGCCAAGGTGTTGAACAGCGTGCCATTGATGATGCTATAAACATAATCTCTTGATGGAACTAGCATGACAAGAAGGACTACGAAGTCGGCATAGAACACCAGCATCCAGGTAACGACAGCACATGCAATACCACAGCCATCTCGAATAAACCACATTGTTCCCAGGGAAGCGTGGCTCGGAGGTGGAACACACTTTTCTGGCTGGAGGTATTCAGGTTTCCTTTCAATATCTCTGAAGTGGTGGACTGGAGTAATCATCATAGGCTATTATGTCCATACTTGCATCTGAAAGAGAGACAGAAACAGTGTTCACTGCTTTGCAAGACGCAGAGAGGCCCATTCGCATACTGGCATGGCGATCATGTCAGATATTCCAAATTACAGAAAGTGAGCTAAAAAAGATAAATCAAACACAAAATAAGAGAGTTGGAAAACAGACTCTTGCGCTTATCAAAACACTTCTTACTCAGAAGACTCTTTAAGTGCTTTTAAGACTTGCTTAATTACACATTAAATCCACAGGTGTGCCACCTCCACTGCCTTAGAGGAAAGGCAACAAGTGTCTCAATGAAGAGAACAGCGATCAGGCAGGCACCAACACGAGCAGCCACAGCACTGACTGAAGAACTGGACTCTGTCATCTGGGAAAAAAGACCTGGCACAGCTGGCAGGGTCCCGTTTTGCTGCATCAGACCTGGGGAAGGGAAAGGTCTCTTCTACAGAAACCAGGAAGCTTGCAAGACTAAGAGGCTTCCTTTCTGCTTATCCATGGACTCACAGTTTCAGGCTAAAACTGCAAAAACACACCACCGAGAAGTTACAGTGGTGGGAACTGCTGAAGCAGCAGGCAAAGATCTTGATAGGAATTTCTAGTCTTGCCTGGGGGATGCTCTTCCCGAACAACAGCTGTCTCCCACTCTTACCTCCTCAAGTCTTCTGCTTTGCCATCCTCCTCCCACCACCCTTCCTCCATCCCTTCACCACATTCAATTTACCTTCCCTTTAGCATTCCTAGCCATAATACATCACTTTACCACAATAACGGCACTAGAAAGACACTTGCTGCCATTGCCCTGTCCTTTCCACCTCTGCAGGCACCTTGTCTATCCAGAGGGTGAGGTCCATTTTGGAGCTAGAACCTGTACTACTCCAGGTATGCACAGTACTACTTTCAACGTAACTCTCACTGAACATAAGCATTTGAGAAAACAAAAAAAGGTCCTCATAAGACTTTGGCAGGAGATCAATCAATCCGCGTTGTGAACGTACACCACTCAATGTCAGAGCACACCCAGAATGCTATACTTTGAAATGGCTCTTCACACACCCAGCAACTTCTTCCAAAGACACTTCTTTACAGAGTATTTGCACAATGCTCTAAATGCTCAAAACCACTACAAGCTACACATAAAGACACACCTTCTACAAAAATGGATACAATAATTTTGCTACTAAATACCCTGAATTGCATATACCTAAACAGAAGGGTTCAGCCTTCTCCTATTTCGACATGTAAGGATTATTCTCACTTCTTTGCAGAAATGAGCGCATTTTTTTCCATTTTAATTCAGAGAAAGGGAGAAAATGTTCACCACTAATTATGTTTTCTGCCAAAAAAAGTTCATGCCGGAGCTATTTTTGTGTTTAACTGTTAAAAAAGCAATATTGTTGCCTAGACAAAATGGTAAATTTCATAGAAAACATAATGAGAAGGTCACAAAAGTATCTAGGACCTTAAACCTCTCTCAAAGATTTTATTGCTAAGTTCTGCCAAGTACAAGGGGAAAGCTTTATTTTGCATAATGCTGATCTAAAGGGAGACGCTATTGCTCCTATCTAGACAGGAAAGGAGATGGTAGGTTGCTTTGTAATTGTTATTTTGAGAGGACCAAATCCGTAAGAAGACAATTAGTCACTCACAGCCAAAGGTTAAGGTTATTAACGAGCAGGACGGTTAATTAAATCCAAGCACAGAAGTGACGAGCTTGTGCGTGTTAGTGCGAGTGACGTGGAACTGAGGTGACAGGAACTGCTGCTGCCACATCCAGAGGCAAAAGCCAGAAGCACAGAGCTTTTAGCGCACAGAAGCTGATGAACCAGACCATTCATGGTACCTGTTTTCTAATATAACTGGTACAAATAACCCAGGAGAATTAGGTATTGTCTTAAATTTCTGCTTTTAGCATTCAGTATGCTGCCAACTGAGAGCGTTTAAGATGTTTTATGAATCTGAAGAAAGTTGCATGGATTAATGTTAAAGTATATCAGTCATATTTATATATACGTCAGATAGAACGGACAAATCAAGATAAAACTGCATGTGCAGATCTCATACACTTTGGTGAGAAAAACAAACACGCACTTCTCCTCCTCATTCACAAACTTCTTACACCACATTGTAATTATTTTGTATTTTAACCACAGCTATAATTTAGCCTCATGACTCCTGATAATTAGAGAGACAAGCCATATAATTTTCAGAAACAGTGATTACCCAAACAATCTGGTGGTCTAAGTTCAGATAAATCTATACCTGCTAGTAAATCCATACCTTTTCAGCAGTTCTTCACAATTTATGTAGGGATGCTTATGTATTCATACATTTGCACAGACTTAACAAGTATTTTAAAGACTCAATCCCTCCCCTCTCCAAGGAAACAGGTTAACCTTCATTGCATTATTTAATCATCTTATTAAAATTGTTATGCTGGTTTGCCAGCTCAAAACAAAGCTGACAGAATTAAAGACTCATGCCCAACAACATTTAGATTAGAGTAACATCACATTGCATTAAAAAATAGGAAAGAAAACGGTTAATTTAGGTCTTCAGATTTCAAAACAAAGTTTTAGACTTGACATACTAAGTGCAATAACAAGTTGGGATAGTCCTGAACACAGACTTTCAGGATTTTTTGCCTAAACTCTGAGCCTTCCCGCCCCGCCCCCGCCAAGGTTTTGTTTTCCAAAGCAGAGGAATGAAATGGTCCCGGGAAAAGCAAACTCCTCTGTTTAATAGAGGAATTAGTTTGACAAGTCACCTTGAGGTCAGTAGTTATAGAGACTGACTGAAAGCCAGACAAATACACAGTGATTATAAAACTGTGGGTTTAGTCCCAAACAGCACACTCCAGCAGTCAAATAAATCTCTCTTGCAAATACAGGGAGTGGTTTCACTCCAATAAGAGTTCTACAGCTCTCGCACAAATATTACTGAGCTAAATTGGAAAAGGAAAAAAAAAAAGCTATTGCTGTGGAACTGAATACGTAGAAACTGGAAGTGGCCTTGAGGCACCTCAGTCTGAAAGCCTGGGGACTCATTTTTGCAGTGCAGCAAGGAAGCGGTTAAGAGGGGACAGCCCAGGCCTCCAATCCTGACTTCTGGCTGGAGGACAAATTTGTTATTCAACGCACTTTGTTATTTAACGCTTGCTTTAGAGGCATCATCAGGCGACAAAATGAAAAAGTCAGTAATCAGTACATAAACACCACTCATTATGTGAGAGATACATACATGTTCTAGTGTACATTATCTTAGAGTCAAGTGACAGGAGCTCGCAGTCTGAGCTTCTCTTCTACATGACCAATGGCGTTTTTTGTTTTGTTTTGGTTTGTGGTTTGTGTGTTTGGGTTTTAATTCCTTGTTCTTACATTCACAAACACCTGCTTTTGTTTATGTTGTCCAACCTGGTATTTGCATATAAACAATACCTCCAAACAAAGACTCTAGCAGGGAGGAAGCAGTAACTTGCCCTAACTGGTCTGTCCTTGAATCATGCTGCATATGAACTTAATTTATAACACACAGATGGAATATGTCAGTCCCGCCTACTACAGAGCAAACAATATGTACACAATGAAGGCAAAGGGCTTAAGGACTTAATCACGGTGTCAGGCTACAAGAGAGGCCACTAGGTAAATGTGAGACACAATGACAGCACACACATAAATTTAGCTTAAGGACATGTCAGAGCAAAGACCTTTTCTTCTTTTTTATCTGGAAGGCATTTGGCACTACAGGAATAACCAAAAAGCATGTAATATACATGTTAGAAATGTAAATAAATTAAAATCCGCTTCCTGCTACAATGAACACTTAAAATATGCTACGACGCTGTACCTAAATTAAGTAACTGTCTTTTGACCTGCCATAAGCCATGTCAAAAACCTATTTTTTCAATGGCCTGTGACCACCAAAGAATGCACTACAAATGAACTAATGATGTAGGCCTTCACCCGATGCGTACCTGAAAGCTACCTGAGGTTTTGACGTTATAAAACTTACACCAAGCTTATCGTCACCATCATCACCCCACTGGTTTTCATGTAATCACTCACGCTAGTGAAGCCAAGCATGTGGGTATGACTTGCAAAACTCCAGTATTACTATGTTCATTGCAACCATTTCCTCTATTAGAAGGCCATTAACATTAAACTTTGGAAAGAGGTTACATTTTGTCATATGAACCAACTGAATTTCAAGTTCTGCCAATTCCATTAAAACAATTTGGGGGTGAGGGTGGGGAAACAGACTAGGGGGAGATCACATGCATTTTCTTAGGTTTTCAGTTTGGGTTTTTATGTATTTAAAGAGATACTTTGGAACACCTTTTATGACACACACAGAACCAGAGTTCATTGACAGTATTTTGAAAGCTGATAAACAACAAAGTTAACTTTTTATTGCCATCGAAATGAAGCAAACATACATAACCACTCATCTTACATTCATGACAGCTAAACTAGGCAATCTCGACCCACAGGACAGGATGTCCCTTTAAATAAAACCTACAAACCCCAGATAGACAGATAGATTTAAACTGCAAGAGAGTGCATTTCCAAGTTTATTTCATTTTTCTGTACATAAAACTGCATTGATTAAAACACTGCATATTTAATCTTCCTTTGCAACAGAAATGAAAGTGTGTTTTCTACCTAACAGGATATTTACCTATGTTTCTCCTGCCACATTTTCATACGGCTCAAATCTAAGAACAAGCCTGTTGAAACTTGCCAAAACAAGTTCTACCAGGGATAATAAGGAAATATTAGTATTCATATATTTTCCCTAATGGCTTCTGCAGGGCCTAAAAAGCTTTATCTGACCAACGGGACTGGAACAAAACAGCCCAGCTACACTGAGAATTTTTGGCAGTCTCCTGCAGATTCATCCAGATATCCGTCAGCTTGGCAGTTCCCAACCCCTCGTTTACAAAACCCTGGAGGGTCAACGGGACATTTCTAACAGGTCTGTGAAAGGCTGCTAAAAAAAGCAAGCCTATTATTAGCAGGTTTAAATTTGCCATAGAGAGCCGTATGTCCCTTGGAATTTTTTTTTTTTTTTTAACTACATGTGGAGCCCCGAAAAACAAACCAAAACCCAACTGTGATCCAAAACCCCAAACAGGTCAAAAACTACTCCTCTCAGGTTTAAACGGCAAAAGCAACAGGGAAGGATCAGGCATGGAGGTTAACGCTGTGCTGACCGGACACCAAATGACTCAGATCAAAATGTCAAAGGGCAAAGTCAGTGCTGCCAGCCCTACACCAGCCGCCCCAGGAGCAGGTAACAGGATTATGGCTGGCACAGATAATTTTTCATTTTTCTTCTGGAAACTCAGGCTACATTCACGAGTACAGTTTCAGCCAAAGTACTACATTACCAGCTATGTGTTTGCTTTTAGCAAGATGCTCACAGACATCTCAGATTCCCCTGAGCCCTTTGGCTACTGAAGTCAGGCAATTTCAACGGTTTCAGTTCCCATACTGATGAAAAATGCATTAAGAAATCAGAATGAAAATGATAGTAAATCCCTTAAAAATAATCTTTAAAAACTTACAAGGCTTAAAACAAACTTGTGTTTTCTGAAGCTAAATGCAGATGCTGGATTACCTGCCTTGGAAATGGAGAAAGAGAACACAAAAAACCCCCGATGGTAACCCAGTTATAACATCTTATACATGAAGGCAGTAAGTGGCTATATTACAATGCTGTGGTACAATCACAGTTTAGAAAACTGCTTACATCATTATTTAATTATTTTGACAAATAATATTTCATTATATTTTATTTTTAATGTACTTCTTATTTTGAAGGGGCTACGCATGAACAGGAGCTTAGTAAATATCGATCACATTAAACTCACACTTAAAAGCCTATTTTTATTGGAAGCATCCTATTAGAGAGGAATATTTAATTGAAGTCGTGCATTTCTGAAGAACACATTTGAACGGGAATACGATATGTAGCGGGAACTTCTCCCTGTGGAGAGCTTGGGAAGGCAGAAATTACCTCAAAGACGACTGCCTGTCAGATCTAGAAACTTCATCCTGAGGGCTTGGATCAGGCTGAGACTGGTGGACTCAAGAGACACAGCCACATAAGGCGCAAACCCCACAGTTACCTCATTTACATCAGTGCAAACAAAAAGCAACTTCAACAGTGCCAGAGGAATTCCATCAGGAGAACTGTGAGGAAAATAAGGCCATGTTTTCGCAATTAAAACCATGTTTTTTTCCTATCCTAATGTTTGTGGTACGCAATCTCTCAGGACAGATGGTAACAGCTTCCTGGTTAATATCTGTATCATTTATGTTTAACTAATGGATATATATTGTATAAATAAATTATAATGCAATGAAGACTGACCTAAGAGTCTGAGTTATCTGAGGATTCACCCCCACCTACAAGGCCTGTCAGCTGCTGGCCTGAGCGAAAGAGAGGAGACCAAGACAACATAGTTACTGCCCCAGGTACATCAACACTGGACCACTACGAATGAGTGACAAAATTGGGGTGACATGTAGGAACAGGACACAAGTCACAGGGACAGGAGAGACAAAGGTCAGACCTGGATCTGACTTGGTCTGATCAGAAAGTCAGTGATCTTAATAAGCCATCAGAGCTGCAAGGGCAACAGAGAAGTTGTCACTTCAGTCTCACAGTTTCCTGGCAGGCTAAAGACACACGAGCTACTTAACCTATGTAAAAAGAGAAATATTAATCCAGAACATATAAATACAAACCAGCTTTGTAGCATGGCCACCTATCTGGAAGGAGCATTAGAATGAAAGATCAATCTTGCAGAAGGGACTGCACTGGGAAGCAGAAAACAACAAATGGCAGTGCCACGCTTTCCCACAGCATTGCAGTTATCCTGAATACACAGCTTTATGAGAGACAAAACAGGAGGAGTTGTCTTGGTCTTCTAGGCAGCTTTGCAATTTTGATGCTGACTCAGGACTTAAAAAAGCAAAGCACTGGATTAAGAGAATTTAAATTCTCAATTTGCCCTGTATCAACTTTTTTTTTTTTAAAGATAAGACAAAAATTAAAGGGGGAAGGTTTGTCTATACAACTGGTATTATTTTTAGCATCCATTTTAAAAACTATACTGGTTTCACAGCTTAAGGAATATATTTTCCAGAGAAGCAGAAAAGAACTGCAGCTTTAAAGTTTTAATCATAATAAGAAGCTGGCAGAACCATCCTAGTCTAAAGAAATATTCTGAATAATATCTTTCAAGGCAGAAAGAGCACCTTACCTATCAGACATACCTTTTCACTCAGGTGGTCTAACCCAGGATTTGGCTCTCACCTGCTTCTTCTACAGCCCTCCCTTCACAAACATGAACAAGTCACTCAGTCCCTCTGTATTTTATTCCCCAGCTTGCAGTCCACACTTCTTCCCTATCATATAGCAGTAGGGAAGATACAGGTATGAAGGCTGTAAGGCACTAAGATTTTAAATCTAAATACTACACCCAAGCAGGTATCTAAACTAAATACAGAAAGACACGATGCATAAATTAAAATAGTGCATTAATAAAACAGAGACCAAAAAATTTATCACCTCTACCCTGAAAAGGCCTGAAATGAGTGTGACAATTGCCACAATCCACTTCTGTGGTGTTAAGAGCTAGCCTAGAAGAAAGCTATGCTGCTACTTCAGAGAACTGGAAAACCCTGCAGGTTCAACGTTTCTGAAGCTTTTGAAATGTACTGAAGGACATCTGAGCTGGCAAACTAAGCATTTCTTGTTTTGCTCACGGTTGCATTAGCCAGCACAAGTGATCACTGTCTCCCACAACAAAAAGAAAAAAAAAATTCTGTGTGTAAACATTAATTTTGTTATCCCTCAAAATACTGGGAGATGAAGACCAGACTAACTGTAAGACATAGTATATTGCTTATGTATTCTACGCTATATTGGACATCAGCGATTCAAGTAGTCATTGCAAGGAACAAAGATGTGTATGACATTACTATCTCCCTTTATCTCCTGCTATAGCCCTCTGATTTCTGTATCTATGGTATGGTACAACTGCCTTCCCACTAGGACTGTAAATGTTTCATTGTCTTTTTTTTTTTTTTTAAAATAGTACAGTACATCACACTACCTTTATTCACTCTGTTTCAACTTGAGCCCATCTGTTTTAACTTCTGCATGCTGCACCACATCTAAGATTGGTTGCCCCTGTCAGTTCCACATTATTGCAAAACTCACAGCTGAACTTGACAAACATGCCATCCACCACCCGGCTGGCAGCAAAAACATCAACAAGGGCCTTGCATTTCCTCCCATTCAACATTCCTCCCTTGTCCAATGGTATTAACACTGAGTTTTCTGTGTCCTTTTACTTGCTATAACAGCAGTTCCCCACGTTTTTCTAGCTGAACTCTGCTGCTGCAGCCTTCCTTCTCATTTCCTTACTTTCCTATCCCTGTCCTCTGCCTCTTTTTATTTTTTTTGAACTCCTTGCACTCCAACACCTTCTCCTGTAACAGCACCAGTTCTGTATGGTCACCTTGTAACCTGGTTGTGTGATGAGACATGGGGCTACAAACCTAGATAAATTTCTCTCCAGTCTCCAGAATCACTCCCAAGCACCCCAAACCCTGGCGGCACAGCCAGAAGCAGGCGAAAGGAGTTAACTTGCCAGTGCTCCTCTGGAGGGAGAGCCAACACCCAGCTGCACCTTGCCTGCAACACCTTGCACCTCTCCAGCTGGGAATCACTGCTGTATGAGGAGGCCTTTGGCACCCACAGCCTGCAGAAAAGCTGGCTCGCTCTTTTGGACTCCCTCTGAAAAGGAAAATATGTAAAGTGCTCCTGGCAGAGCTGCTGCACGGCAGTTCCAGTCAAGTTACGGGCTATCTTTTTTTCTTATCGTCTGCACAACCCAGGAAATATGCAGTTCTAATTAGGAAAGCTTTAACTTCTCATTTTCTCTAATGCAACCTTAAGTTTCAGATTAGCGACACACACAAGTCACATATGATGTTCCAGGAACCATTGTTCCTATCTCTTTTGCTTCAACCAGCTAAGCACAGGACAGGGAAAATAAACACTGACAATAAGCTTTTCTATCTCGTCATATTTTAAATCACCTGCTGTCTTCTCTCAGGAAGGTAGAAAAACTGTACTCTAGAATACTGCCCTAAGAGAAAGGTCATGTCTACACCGCAGAGGGACCAGAGAACACCTTAAGCTCAGTCAATCAACATCTGCAGAGACTGGCTGAGCTAGAGTCAAGCCATTTTCAGACTGACACCCCAGTGGGTGTCCATCACCCACCCTGTAGTCTCCACTACAGGAGAGATATCCCATTACAAATGTATGGGAAATGTCTGCACGAGCAAGCTTAATGGCTGCATGAGAAAGTTGCCCTGAAATAATGCAACACATGGGTTTAAACTACACTGACTATATGACACTGCTAGATCCTATTCTGTTCGAGATGCACAGCAACTTGCCTATCAAGAAAACTAAATTCATGTTAGATAAGAAAAAGAGATTTATCAAAGCCGAGTTAGCATTGCCCAGGCTACATGCACACTATCAGGCTATCAGTTGTTCCCCTCTGCTGACACAAAAGAAACTGCCCAGAAAACACACAACTACTTGGGCACAGCAGATCTGCATCTGCTGAGGAATTAAGCATTCATCTTCTTGCAACCAGCTCCAAATAGCTGCATTAAATTACATTTTGACATTTTTGTCTACTACCAAACAAGCAATTTCAAACAGAAACACACATCCTGTCTGTAATTACAATACTTTAAATGAAAACTAGAAAGGAAGCAGAAACATGCAAAAACACCCAGGTGTTAAACTTTGCAACAAGTATTTTAGCTTTTAGGCAGACTTTACCTTTGTCCTTTTATAAACCTTTAACCACACAGAGCTTCTGGTCGCATCTTCTAAACTTCAGTGAGCATTCATTTCTACACAACTTCTTACCACAAACAGGTCCCATTGGTATGACAAACACTATTGCATCAGTGAGACAGCACGAAGAGCTACGCTGACAGAGTCGTAGTGTCTGAAGAACTGGATCTTTATTGCACATGGGGCTGCATTTTTAAAGACATGAATTAACGCTCCCTTTATAATGACTGTTATCACTGAAATGTTTGTAAGACTATAAAAGACTTATCTGTTGCTCTCACTAAGCAAAGGAAAACACGGTACTCACTAAAGCCTTGCTATCTACACCACCAGGCATCGGAGCCTGTCACTCACTGTGCCCTGCCAGCCGCTTCTCTGTGATTCTACTGTACCAGAACGACCATCGGAATTTGGGCTCATTTCCTACAGATCTGACACTGCACACCTTTGCTGTGTCAGGAGTCTGGCACGCAATCTCTCTCCTGCACACCGAAAAATATAGTTTATCTTTTCTGAATCAGGATCAAATGAAAGAAATCTAGACAAGCTCTGGCGTCCACCCGGCATCCCTCACTAGTACACAGGCAGCAGTACAGTGCTTCAGAAACCAGACTGCTGCTGCCTCCTCCCCGTGCCTGTGTTTTCCTGAAGCTTGTTTTCCAATGAGCCATTGTGAGCTCCCGCTTATTCTTAAAGAAATCACTTTTCAGAAGTGCTCCAGTAACACTTGGAAGCTGCTGTTTTAAACCAGTCCAGATTACTTCCTATCAACACGTAACTCACCATCCATTTCAACCAAACCCGCCAGAGTACAGCTCCCCGGCTTCAACACGGATGGCTCCCGATGCCGAAGTCCGCGCTGCCCCGCCGGACAGCCGCAGCCCAGCGCCGGGTGAGAGGACCGCGGCCCCCGCTGCAGCCAGAGGCCCCGCTCCGCTGCTCCGGCCGCTCGCCGAGGGGCCCGTCCCATCACTGCGGCGCGCTAACGGCTTACAGGACGCCGAAGAAATTGCTGGAGGCTCCGAGTTTAAATTTGCTGCCGAGAGGACGTTACGCCGCTCCGGACGGCCCCGCAGCAGAACCTAAACCGCGGATTTAGTCCGGTGTTATTTAACATCCTCAGCCCGGCGGTATTTAGAGCCCAGGGCTGGAAGCCGGCAGCTCAGCGGAGGCGACCGGGAGCCCACCTCCCCTCTTCCGACCGGCGCCACTCCGGGCCGCGACCCGCCGCCGAGGGAAGGGGGTCACCGAGCGGCCCTCGGCCGGCCGCGCCACCCGCCACCGGGCCGCGCGGGGAGCGGCGCCGGGCGCACCGCGGGGACGGGGCTGGGTGCGCGGCGCAGGCAGCGGGCACGGCCCCGGGACAGCCGCGCCGCCCCCTCCGGCGGCCCGCTCCCGCTCCCGCCCCCCTCCGCCAGCGCACACCTGCCCGCTCCCGCTCCCGCCCCCGCGCCGCTGTCAGCCGCGACACCCACCTCACAGGCCGCCGCCGGTCCGGCGCGCGCCCCGCCGCCCCCGCGCCGCGCGCGCGAGCGCACGCCGCCAACGCCGCCACGCAGCGCCGCGCCGCGCCCCGCCGGCCGAGGCTGCCCCGCGCCGCGCCCCATCCGCCCCGCCGCACCGGGGAGCCCGCGCGCGCCACCGGCGCCGCTTCCACCCCCGCGTCCCCTCCCTCCCGCCCCCGCCGTCCCTTACGCTGAGCTCTGCGAGGAGGTGGGGCGGCCGCCGGGAGGAACCAGGAAGTGAGCGGCGGCGGCGGGAGGCAGCACGCACCGCTGCCCTTCCTCTCCCGGCCCGTCCCCGCCCCGCCGCCGGGCGCGGCGCGGGGGGCTCCCCGGCCCACGGGCGGGTAGCGGCGCCGCGCCCGGCGGGACTCGGCCCAGCCGCCGGGGTGCCGCAGGGCCCCGTGTGGCCGGGGCGCGCCTGTGCCCGGTGCGCCGTTACGTCGCGGGCGTGCGGGGGCGGGGAGAATGCGGGTTTCGCGAGGGAAAAATAACCTTTTTTTTTTTTTTTTTTTTGGCATGGGGAACAGCTCGGCCTCGCTGCGCGCCTCCGAGCCCCTGCCAAGTTCGGGTATTTTTGGCTTGCAGGTACCCGAAATCCTGCGGCATCCGTGAGGACGGGGCGTATCGCTGCAGGTGTCTGCACGTCCAGGCACCTGCTCGCTCGCAGCAGTGAAGCTCGCTGGGCTCTCGCCGATCCCAGACACCGCTGCCAGCAGGTACAGCCTCGCCGGGCCTTCATCATGGGGGGCGAGCTTCTGCATTCCCGGCAGCTCCCTCCGGCTGGCTTTATTTCAGCCAACCCTACCATCACGAGGTTGGAGGAAAAGACGCTGCTTTGCCCTTGTTAAAAACCAAAACACACACACTCAAAAACCCCACCACCAAAACACCAACAACTGGCATCCTTTTTGTCCAATAACCTTCACCCTTGCCTTGGAGACAGGAATCTAAATGTGCTAGGAAGCGTGCTTCAGAGCAAGGAGATGCCTTCTGCCATCCCTGAGGAGAAATGAGCCAGACCTGGGCTTCTCCAGCCTTTAGAAAACTGCTTTGTTTGCATATAAACAAGACTTGCTAGCTGACCTCTGGACTACTTAAAAATTTGACTCACATTAAGTAGACTACGGGGGGGGGAATTAAAATATAGTCACTTTTTCATTGCAATTGGAACTGTTTGCTGTGGGCTAAGCTGTGAGACAGGCAGGACTGGGAGCCAGAATATCATTTCCCTGCACTCTCTCAGTGGGAATCATAGGGTGCACCTGCATTAACACTTTATTTCAGATCACTTTTACAAGGAAGTTTCCAATTTTTCCTTACCGTAGGCTGGCTCACACTGTGGAATGAGTGGACGCAAGAATCGCACTATGGAGTCAGACAAAGGGTCCATCCGTGCTGGACAGCAGCATTGGCAGATGCTATTTAGGGAGAATGTACAAGCCAGGCCCCTTTTCTGCAGGGGCATCCCCTTTGCCTGGCACCCCCCTGGCCCAGGAAGGAGGCCCAGCCCCACACACCCCCTCAGGGTCAGCGGGGAGGGTGAGCTACCCAAGCCTCAGCCCCCAGCTTGGTCAGGCTCTGCTGCTGGCTGTCCCAGCCGAGCAGCAGCCAGCGATCCCCATGCAACAATCCTGGCATGCAGAAACTCGACTCCTTTTGGATGCGAGTAAGCCACGGGATGCATCCCAGAAACGTGTCTGCTCTGATGGGTGCACGGCTCTCTAATGGGACCAGAAGTTAAAACCTCCAAAACGTCTTTCGCTCTCTGGGTTTGCTCCCACTGCATTGCATCTGCTCAAGCAGGCACAGCCAGCAACGCTCTGTACATTTGATTGAGCAAGGAGTCTCGGAGAGGAGAGCTAGAAGCACCTAGAGATGCTCCAGCAGCATGGCACATTATCCTTGTACGCCGTGGGTCATTCTCACCAAGTTAGCATCAGCATGAAGCCAGACAGCAACTTTTAAAATAATTTCAAAGTATTACACAAGAGCTGTGCGAAGGAGTGTTGAGCTTCCAACATTAACCGCTCATGGTTGTGAAACTTTTAATTAAGGCTGTCAAAAAACACCCCTCGACTATTGTTTTAATATATAGTACGAGCTTTTGATTACATTTCCCGTGTCTGCTTTCCCAGGGACACTTGGCACAGGACCAACAGCACTCTCCTAAGTGAGGGCACTTTGTTTCTTCCCTGCTCAAACCTGCCCCATGTGCTGCACCTGGCTCGGACCTTTCTCTGAGGTAAAACCTCGGCATTTCCTCATTTTTCTTGCGGGGATCATCACTACGCGAGGCCTTCCCGAGCAGTCGAGCATTTCCACAGCCTCCTTCAGGACCGTTTACCCGGGCACGGGGCGGGGACAGCCCCTTTGGTTTACCAGGAGTTTCGGCTTCTCTGAGGGGGCGTTTTTCGGGACGCCGGGGTGCGCAGCGGGCGCCACGCCCAGAGCGCTGCACCTGCTCCCCTCGACAGCCTTCTGTGGGGAAGCTTAGCGGCCGCACAGCCCCCTGGCCCTGGGGAAGCGAGAGCCCCCGAGGCGAGACCCTCGCTCGGTGGGCGCAACAGCATTTGGGGCGACCCGGTCGCTTTCCCGCCTCAGGCGCGCGGGAGGGGAGCAGTTGCGCAGGCGCAGGGCCCGCCCCCCCCTCGCTGGGCGTAGCGGCGGCCGTTGCCAGTAGCGGCAGCGGCGCCGGAAGCGGGCTCCGGAAGCGGAAGGGCGCCAAGAGCCGGAAGCGGAAGGGCGTGAGCTTGGAGGCGGCATGGCGTCCGTGGTGCTGAGCGAGGCGGAGAAGCTGTACATCGTGCATGGCGTCCAGGTAGCGGCAGTGGAGGATAGTGCGGAAGGCATCGTTCGGGAGGTCCCGCTAGCCCAGGGTAGGCGGCAGCGTGGGCGGCCATGCCTGTGGCCGGTCGTAGCTTTGTCCTGTGAGGTGTGGGGCAGGGCCCTTTCCCGCCTCCCGGGCTTGCTCTCTGTGAGCAGGCGTGGGGCGGGAAGGGGTTACTGGGCGGGAGGAGGGAGGGAGCTGTCCATTAGGTTATGTCTGCAGGGGAAATCTCGGGGTGAGCATCCAAGCACAGTGAGAACAGGACGTGAGTTTGTTTTTTCAATTTCTTGTCCATCTCTTTCCCCTTTTTCCCTTGTTCTTTCTCAAGTTTTTGCCGTTGTATAGAGTTTTAGCCTGTCACTGAGCCAAGGAACAGTGAGTTGACCAAGGAGGAAAAGTGAAGGACATGTGGGGAGAAATGCCAAAGATAAAAGGACTGTACTTTGCAAAGTACAGAAACTGTATTTCACACCAAAGAAAAGTACTTTTATGGGAATGAGCTGCATAGGGCACATAATATCTGGTTCTGAAATATAAACAGATGGAAGCACTTGCAAGGCTGGTGGGCTATTTTTCTCTTCTGGGTCCTAATTGCCTATATAAAAGTACAGAACTTGAGTATCCCAAGAAAGACTAGTGTTGTGTCAGGTAAAGTACCTTTTAAAGCCAAGACCTTTACACTTTTTTGGTCTGAAGCTTTCGGTTGAAGCAGGATGGAAGTACTGCAGGAGTTCAGGTCTGTCTGCAGGAAGTTGTTGCAAGCTGTAGATAAATGAAAGGTGAATGGAAAAGAACAGTTGGTTCTGTTGTACTCTTAAGTGAAAGTTAGTGATGAAACTGGGAGCTGTTGCTTTTATGTTAATTTTACTGCTGTGTTTGGCATAGGAAAAGGAAATTTTAAAGTCAAAGTTTCTTTTTTTACTTTTCCTGATTCCTTTAAGCACAATATCTTGATTGGTGTTCTTAGGAGGACCTTCGTGTAGATGGTCGTGGCTGTGAAGACTACAGATGTGCAGAAGTAGAAACAGATGTTGTATCAAACACAAGTGGATCTGCAAGAGTAAAGCTGGTTGGTAATTTTCTTCGAGGTCATGTACCTTGCTGATGAGATTTCTGGGTTTATGAGCCTAGTTTTATGATAAGCTGAGGTTATTTGTAGATGGGGTTGTGTGTGTAATAAAACGTGTATATATACAGCATTAACTGAAACTATTGGTTAAGGAAATAATGACAGAATATATCATTCATTCAGGCTGGCTTAATCTAATTGAGCTAGATTTACTGTCAAGTACCTGGAAAGCCTTCAGCCTGAACTACTCTACCATTTAATCTTTAAAAAATGAAATTACTCTTGTGCCTAATCACTGGAAAAATAATTCTGTTCCTTTAGAGTAAAGCAAAACTGTGTGATATATTTCTGTTTTAACAGGGACACACTGATATCTTGGTAGGTGTAAAAGCTGAAATGGGGACACCAAAGTTGGAGAAACCAGATGAAGGTTACCTGGAATTCTTTGTTGACTGGTTAGTATAACAGAAGAGAAGGAAATAGATCTAATAGTTGTAATAAACGACTAATCAGATCTTGCCATTCTTCTGAAGTTTATACCTTCGTTCCACTAACCTCCCGTCAGGGTCTGAGTACTAGAAACTAATTATTTTACTGTTTCAATAATGGTGAACGTTCAGAAACTTTCTGCTGGTTCTGCAGACCCAAAATAAGCAAAACAAGAGGAGTTAAAGAATGAAATCAGGTTAAAAAAAATCCCAAATTGCATAGCATCAATGCAGTTGGAAAAGAGTAATGGTTCAGTTACACATGATTTCTTGACTACGATGTCATTTGTCTTTTTTACAATGATAGAATAGAAAAAATCTCTTTCAAAAATGAAGTATTCCAGAAGAAAAGAATTGACCGATACAGATTGTACTTTAACTGTACTTAAAGGATTTTGCTTTCTTTGTCTTTGAAAGCAGTGGAAAAAGTTCAAAGTGTGTTTTGTATAAAACTGTTTAAAAAAAGAAAATTCTCACTGTAAACTTCAGCTGCAGAAGTTAATTAGAAAATGTAGTTATCATATTTATCAGTGAATCAGTATTTCATTTATTAACTATCTGGTATTTATTTTTAATCTTATTCCTGGCTTTGTGCTGCAAATGGATTATTGCTTATCCTTACAGTCTTCATAGTGCTTGAATATTGAAGGAATCAAGAAGAAAACTGAGAGCTCTTGTTTTCATGTTGCTCTGAGGTAGCACAGAGGCATCTCAGTGTTACTCCAGATTCTGCTGTCTGAAACTACAGTACCTGTATCTTGCAAACTTCCTAGAACTGTTCTTTTTGAAATAATGTGCTTTGGGAAACTCTTATAAAAGCCTGTCAAGTTAGCTGGTTTGCATGTGACCCTTATTAAAAACAATAAATGTTGCTTCTCTGATACTAAACCAATATACCATTAGTAAAGCTAAGGTACGAGAGCTACTGTGTATCTGATAATCTGTCTGACTTGACTTGCTATATCTGTCTTAACATTTCTATCTCTCTCATATTATGCAGGCTTTTCTAAGACTGTCTCTATACATCACAATGTACTACTTAACTCAGGAAACTTAGGTTTTGTAGGAGGAAGGACTCACCTATGAATTAATGGTTTGTTTATGATTACTGTTCAAAAAATATCGGACAGGAAGATGATGTTCTCAAATGTGGTCATGCTGTTAGAGGGGATCTGAGCTTGACTGCTTTATAAAACTCATGTATGAAATATCCTAAATAGTACCCGCTTTGTTCTGGTGGTTTTTACATGAAGAAAGTCCACTGGGGGCAGGGACGTTTCCTTGCTAAAACAAATGGTCTGTGGGGATGTTGTGATTCTGTGACACTTCTTTCATACGTAAATAAATTTTAGAAAAACTTCAGCTCATTAGATGAATGTTACGTTGCATTTCCTAACTGTTAATCTCTGCTTCTTTAGAAGTTGGGAGGGAGATGTGCAGCAATATTGTGCAAGATGGATTTTGTCAGTTCTAGAAATAGGTAATATTTATGTGACAACACAGACCAAAAGCCTAAATTTTGGAGAAGGGTAGTCACTTCTCCCATGCTTGTACCATCTAGCCTCCAGAAAGATCCAAAAGACAAAATGCAAAGTGGAGGCAGCTTGTTCTCTGTAGAGGAATATGAAATGCTGTCAGTACTCTGATGCTTTTCCAGGCTGCCACTGGGTGGTAGTAAGGGAGCATAGTTTGATACGCTGCACCTCCTGTATGTTCTGCTTGGCTTTTATATTGTTGAAACTGATGATAGCAAACACTGCAGTCTTGAGTTTTTATCTTAAAATGCTTATTTCCTGAAACTTTCAAGGTTTCTTGTACTGCTGAAAATAACAACTTGCTCAGTCATGTATGTAATTCGCTGCCCCAAGGTTCTATTTCTTTTCATTCTGCTCAGAGTCCTGAACCTAAAATCTGAGAAGCACATTTAGTCCCATTTTGAGACAGACTTTAATGCAAGTCTCTGGAAGAGATTATTTTTGGGGCACTAATTCGTGATACTAGAAATTAGTAAACATAGAACAAGTCCACATCCTAGGTGATGTCATTACTGCCCAGTAGCACGCAGAAGACAGTCATCCTGGCCATTGATGTTGAAAGGCTGCTGTGTCTGCTTTAATCATGTTTGGGTTTTGGGGCTGTTCTAATACTGACTTTTTAGGGATTCTTTTGGCTTTTGACTGAAGCAAAGATTTAGCATTTTCGAAGTGTGAGAAATAACAAGGAAAAAAGAAAAGGCAGACTTCTGAATTCCTTGAATGCATTAGATTTTGTTTGTGGAACTAGGGAGGCAAGGGATATATTCGTCCAAGTCTGGCCATCTGTTTCTCCACTTTGAAGGCCAGACATGCTTTTGTTCCAGCTGAGAGACTGGGCCTATTTGTGATGTCTGCATGCAAGTCTGGATCAGTTAGGATCTTAAATATTATAGACGGAAAGTGGTACTCCAAATCATAAGAGTTGACAGTATTGCAGAACAGCCACACCAGCATGCTCTTAGGTGATCCTCAGTGTGTTTTGTGGGGAAAATGCTAACTTGAATTTCAGTGCAGTCACTGAAGGTATCACTTGAATGGTGGCTGCAAGAAAGGAACCCTTCCTCCTATCCTCCCCTCTCCTCTCTCCTACTGTAAATCCATTATCATGGCACCTGTTCTATGCAGAGGCAAGAGGCAAACTAATGAGTTTTGAAAGAATGAAACGTCTTTACATTTTTAGGGTGCTTCCTCCATTAAAGATGTGTTGTCTCTGCTGGATGGGATTGAGCTCAATTTTGAGAGAAAAACACCATCTGATGCTTGAGTAAAAACTATTTCAAACTCTATAAGCAGATGTTCTTTTCAGATGTGAAGTGCAGTGACAGTCCCTGACCAGGCAAAGATTTGAATTGGTAAATCCATGTTGGCAGAGTTACCAGTTTGACTGGACTAAATCCAAACCCATGTTAGCCCAGTTCTTTGTAGGATCATGAGCTTGAATATCATCATCATCATTGTCATCTTAATAGTTAGACACCATCTGGACCTGAATTCAGGTCTGTCTATTTCTGGGACTGCCTTGGCAGTTCAGATATATCGCAAAAGTGGTATCTTCTGACTGCTATTTGGAATATTAGTGAGGTAGTTAACTTACTGCTGGTTCTAAAACAGTGAATTTGGCTTCTTGTTTTAAATGGTTGTATGCTTCTTTTGGTGTAAGAATAGAAATCTGGTATTGGTTGCTTGAAGTAAATATGACTTCACGTGAAGAGTATCCTCAGTATAATTAAGCTCTGGTAAAGCATGACAATAGTTGTGAGCTTTTGTTTAATTAACTGTTTTATCTCTGTTACAATTACTTACATTGTAGGTTATAATATATTAATGGTCTGAGAAACAGATGGGAAGTACTTAACTACTGTGAGGGAAAGGCTTTGACTGGTAACAGCAAGGGTTTTGAAAGAAGAGATCTGTGACAGAAACATCATTATGCTTTAGGAGTCTTGATTGTTATGCAATGTGACACTGAAATGGTTTTCAAAGTCTTTAGAATTACATTCTGTTCCGGACTAGAAACTGTGCTCTACTTGGCTGCTAAGAAGTCCTTTCTGTGTTCCATAAAACAAGCTTTTTGGCATTTTCTTTTATTAGTGTGCTAGACAATGCTTTTTTAAATTTTAAATTGCTCCAATAATCTGAGCGTTGGATGGCAGTTTTTACCAAATAGTTGTTATAATAGTATCCTGCTAACATTACTTCTTTATTTCACTTTGTTTGCAAGGAATTGAATAACAGTGGAATTAAGATGCAGGGAAACTTGCAATAATACTCTGAGTGTGACATTCTTCTTACTCTCTGTCAAAGAAAGAGGCCATTTATAATTAAAAATTAAAACATTTGATAAAACTTCGTGTTTAGATATAATAATGAGGCATAGACTGAGACTTGTATAATTGTTTTCAACTTATCATAGGAATCATAATGCTTGCATAACCATACTTTAAACAGAATGGTTTAAATTGAATGATCTAGTTGCATAAAGCTGGTTCCATGGATAAGTGCTTGTTTAATATAACCTAAAGGCCTGACTCACCGTATTTCCAGAATTAAGTTATACTTAGATATGGTCCTATCATATAAAATTGGTGTCTAATACTAACGCAACTGCAAATAATATTATGTCACTCTTGCAGGGCTTATTCAAGTGGCAAATGTAGTTTGGAAGCATAGGTCACTGCTTGATTGGCAGTAATTTATTTTTTAAGCATGTATAGTGCTGTCTGGTTATAGAGGCAGCAAATAACTTATGTAAAGTTCAGTGGGTCTTCCTAGCATTCTGAGTTTTCATCAGTTCTGCAAAATAACAAGTTGGGAGAATTACTGTCAGGTAAGGATTTCCCTTATAGGTGTTGCAGCCTTGTTGATACAGCTCACTTGATGATTTAAGTCATACCTAGATAATGTGGATCTTCAGTTGTTGTTTTTTTAAAGGTGAAGGGATTATATTCCAAGACTTTGTTTTCAGCTGTATGTTTGCATTTCTGTGGTGTTCCTGTTGGAAGAGCTAAGGGTTTGCATCATCCTATGAACACAAAATGTACATAAGAAAGTGGCACTGTGAGGTGCCCAGCCAGGAGAATAGGCAGCTTTGCTATTATAATTTTTGAACATATTGAACTGCTTCTGTGGAACCACCTCTTTCCTGCGTTCTGTAATAACGAATTTATTTGGGAGAGGTCTGACTAGTTTATTTAAAAACAAGATCTGCAATGTGTGCCACGGGTCCACTGCTTGAGAATGCTGTTGCCCTCTCTATAAACCAGAGGTTGCATTCAGAATATTTGTTTGTTATTTTTCTGTGTATGCATCTCTGGACATTTCTGCTCTATTTCATTGTGGCTTGGAGATGTTTTTTGGGGGGATGTGGTGTAGTTTTGTGGGTTTTTTTGTGCGTGGTGGGTTATTTTTGGTAGGCGTGTTTTCTTTTCTTGTTAGAATGATCTTAGCTGTGTACAAGTTCCCAGCACTCAAGGACTTGCTTGCTTGACTGGTCATAAACAAAGTTTATTATGTTGGAATCAGGGTAGCGAAGACCACGCACTTTTGTGAGATCCTTTCTGGTAAAAAAATGTTCTTTAGTTGCTGTTCTTCATAAGCTGCAGTTGCTGAAAATAATGAGCTGCTCTCTGTACGTGGCTTGATAGCAGAGAGTACACTCAGTAAAGAAATTACCAATTAAGGTCAGTCAGTCATGTCACTTTAAAAAAAATGCGTATTCTACTTGTCATATTGTCACATCTTTTCTTAGCCACTCTCTTATCTTAGGAATTTAACATTCGACTCTAACAGGCTGTCTTGTTAGCTGTTCTGAACTTAGTACAGATTTCTCTCCCTTTTTTATTTTTGAAAGGGTTGAGATGGTGGAACATGAGACTGCTTAAGAAATAATCCTTGAAAGAATTCACCAACTTTAAGATTGTAACTTGGATACTGAACACAATAGTGGAATTTAATTAGTATCAGAGCTGTTAGTTGCAAAATGTAGACATATTATCTGCATTAAGACATTTTCTTATGCAAAATGCAAATAATTTCTTCACCAGATGGAAAGCTTATTCTCATAAATCCTTAAATATTTCTAATGTTTTATATTTAAGAAATGTCCTTTGGGTATTGGCTGCTGCAGAAGTGAAAGTATTTTTTCTTTCTTTATCTAGTTCTGCAAATGCTACTCCTGAATTTGAAGGCCGTGGAGGAGAAGAGCTTGGCACAGAGATAGCAAACACCCTCTACAGAGTATTTAGCAGCGAGAGCAGTGTAGACTTAAAATCGCTTTGTATTAATCCCAGAGAACACTGCTGGGTTATCTATGTTGATGTATTGGTAAGTAAGGAAATGAAAACTAAGATTCAAGGAGGTTTTTCAAAGCACTGACTTAGCATAACCATGTGTGTTTTCATATAAAAATGTTTCTCATAATGTGATATAATGCTTCACAGCATGGATGGCCATCTTCTTGTGAATCTGCCTATAATAGTTAATCACTACTTCCATCTTGCTCTTTTTCTACCCTTCTTGATGCCACTGCTCTACTGCAGAGCTAAGAAAACACTGAATAGACCAAATCTGCCTTAGATAAAAGTCAGTGACCTTATACTGACAAGGAAATTGCCACTAAAGAAGGCTAAACTTTTCTCCAAGCTAGATGTAACAGGAAATATATCATTCTAATGAATGTAAGTTAGCATGGGTGTATGTTAGCCGTAACGTAGCCGACCACTATTATCGGTACTAATTCAGTAAAGTAAAATAGAAACTTTTCTGGCAAGAGTTACTTTGGGCTTAGGCACTTTTTGATGAAAACCGTATACATGTATTGAATGTAGAAGAGAAACTGAATATTTGTTCCCCTTAAAAAGTGGAAACTGAATTTTATGCATGTAAGTCTTGTGCATGTAGCTGCTCCATTTCCAAACTATGCTGTATTTAAAGCACTCTGTCATGGGAATTTAACAGATGTCTGCAAGTCAGGGTCTCCTGAGCATTATTTCCTGTTCTTATTGGTCCAAAGTTGCATTTCTATTTGTCAAATCGGTTACTAAAAATATGTTGAGGGATCTTACTCACAGGAATCCATTAATGTCTATGAAATGATTAGCAAAATGTTAAGCTGTATTGCAAAAAAAAATAAATACAGGGTTTTGATAAACAAAATGGGAACCTTCAGACTAAGATCTAAATAAATGTGAAAATTAGTCCATTAGGTGTTTAAAAAGCAGTACCATTAGCCTAATTATAGTGGGTATGGAACATACTGTGACTTAGTCCACATACAGAATGATGAAATTTGTACCACTGCTGAGTGCTTTAACAGTCCTATTCACCAGCTTACTGGAGTTTGACATAGTTTAATAGAAATCAAACTGAGGCCTTTAGTTACTAGGTAATTACATGCAGAGGTACAGAATATTAAATGCTGTGCTTATTTAAGCAATGTACTGCTTAGCATTGCATAAACACTGCATAAACAAAGACTTTCATAAAGCTGACTGCTGCATAGCTTTTGTATGAGGTATAAATGGTCATGATTTGATTCTTCCTGGGCAAATTTGTTGATTGTCCATAGCTACAGAGAAAATCAGCCTTGGTATTTTTCTGCTACTAGTTGTATCAGAATTTTGAATAGCAAGATCTACGCTGTGTGACACATTTTACGTTTGAATCTGTTGTAGGTTCATAAGTAGGACTCTAAACTTGATGAGTCCTTTTCATGTCAAATTCTACAGGGATTTTGTGTGTGAGCCATTGAAGAGCTGCTGGTCTGTTTCCCCCTGTTCTTTTTTTTATTTTTTTTTTCCACATCAGGCCTCTGTATTTTCATACTTTCGAGGTATTTGTACTATTTCCTCTTCTAAACAGAACACATATATATCACAAGTGAGTTTGTGCTTGATACCTGCAGGTTTTCCTGAAGCTGCTCTTGCCTAATCATTCCTGTAGAGCTTTATTTTAACAGTACATGGTGGAAGTATGACGCTTGTGCTAATGTAAGGCACTGCAAGTCATTCATCATTTGAGGGATGCAGATTCTGAATACAATAACAATGCTTATTGAGAGTCCTTTGCATTATGTTTTCCTTCAGAATTCCTGGAAATCGTTCACGTTAGTGTTCGTGTTGCCAGTTAAGTTGGAGGGAAAATAAGCCGTATATCTGTCATAAGCCTGAAACTACTGATACCTTGTGGTCAAGTGGGAAGGTGCTTGTTTTCAAGTGCCTCATTCCGAAAGACAAGGTTATGAACCTGGAGGTGCTCCACTGCAATTTATTTTAGCCATGCACACTTTGATCAAAGCATCTATATTCAACTCCTATGTGTAAAAAAAATTTGAGATATGCAACCTCAAAAGAGAAGATAGTATATTTTGCATAGTCATGCAGCTTATCAATTAAAAACTTTCTCTTTTCTAGTGGCTAGTGGACTTGGGAGGTGCTATAATTGTGTACAGTCAGACTAGAAAGAACATAAACTATACATACTAGAAAGATGCAGACAAATGACACATATAGATATGTGTCAAAGGTCAAGAATATATACCTTGACCTTGCAAAATACATGCATTCTTAATAATAGAAGGTGTTCAGCTTCCAAGGAGTACCTCATGAACGTGAAGGTACACGGTATTGCAAAACTATAAGCTTGTTCTCACCATCTTTTTCTCTCCATTTCTTTCCCCTTCTAAGTCATCAATGTAAGAAATAAGCTTTTAACCATTTTCGAAGGTGTTTTTGATACACGTATAGCCTTCTCCATATAATTTGCCCCAGCAGCCTGCAGTGCTGAGCAAGGAGAATCAAAGTGTGCATGAGATTCTGTTGAAATTTTAGGAATTCACTACTGAGCTTCCCTCAGAGGATTTCCTCATCTCTTCTATTCCCCCCAGTTTGGAAGAAAAAAAAACCCAAACCAAACCCAACAACTTAGAAATCTGTCCTTTTGTGGAAAAACGTCTTTGACTAAGGCAAGGTTTACAATATTTTGTCTTTTTTTCCCCACACTTCCAGTAACTTTTTAATTTGTATATCATTAAACTAAAAGTAGTCCTTTCTAAAGACTCCTTGGCTTCCCACAACTCACAGTT
This sequence comes from Caloenas nicobarica, assembly GCF_036013445.1. Classification (NCBI taxonomy): domain Eukaryota; kingdom Metazoa; phylum Chordata; class Aves; order Columbiformes; family Columbidae; genus Caloenas; species Caloenas nicobarica. The sequence continues at coordinate 47,838,376 of NC_088246.1, read as the reverse complement.
GTGCATACTTTCCTAGTCCTTGAAAAAAAAATTGGGGAGAATCTCAGAAGAAGGTGCTTCAGCTGAGAAGAGAGTGTTCATTTCTTTTTGGAGGAATTGTTGTACCATGCTTGATACAGGCTGTGCTCCTAGCCTGTAGGTGCCACTGTAACAGAGAGGAGGCTTTAGAAGAGCAGCCTGAGCATGAGGATTGCAACAGCACAGGCACAGCCTATTATTGCGTTTTAATAACAAAGATGTTGTGGGGCTTATTGTGTTATCCAGTAAAATCCAATAATGACGGAAAGTGGCAAGTTAACCTCTCTGTATCCAGCAGCTGTTTGCAAAGAAATAATTGGATCGCTTTTGTATTTAGTTTTCGATCCCAACTTTTTGCCATTCTTTTTACACAACTCAATCTGTCTTCATAAAAATAAACTGTCTTTCCATAATACGATTTATGATTTCTTCCCAGTGCAGGAGTTTATCTCATTCTTAAATAGATTTCGAAGAACAATCAATGTTGCAAAACTTGTTTTGCTCTCATCATACAGCATGGATTGATGTAATGGAGAGGCACCCGTATGTTCTTGCTGAAGTAGTTTCAAATACTTGCTGGGGATGCGTGTGTTCATCGAATAGTACTGGCAGCTCAGAGTGGAGCTTATCAGAGACGTAACACTGGATTATGGCCAAATACATCTTTGAGTTGTCTGTCAGCCTGTGGAAAGTATTAGTGGTTATGGGAACCCTGCCTTTTTATATAGTATGCAGTGCTGTTCTCCTGATCTTCGTGGGAAAAAAACTAAGCTAGACCCCCCTCCACACACTTTAATTCAAATTATAGTGTTAGCAACAAACAGACTTTGATATCAGGTTTGCCTTAGATCATTTTCAGCAGGCAAGCCTGCTGATGACTTCTTTTCCATAAAGAGTAGAGAATAAATCATGATGTGCCTTAATAACTATCCCTTCTATAACTAGCTTTTCATACCATGTTCTGAGTGACAATTTGCATTGCTTCTTTGAAAACAATTCTGCCAATTGGGTTTGTCTGGCTTATATTTAAAAAATGCTCCTCTTTGAAATAAAGTGTAGAAAAAGGACTGGCTTGATTTAACATTAAAGAATTGATATGCTGAGTTTATAAAAAGTATTCTGGTCATAGTCTAGTTCAGAGCCTTAGCACAAGAAGAGCAAGAGCAGTGGTGGTTTCATTTCCGCTTCTATTATTAAATTTTATCATTCATTTTATTATGAAGTGCATTAACTCTTCTAGTTTGCATGTATCATACAGTTAGCTAAAATCTTAATTTCCTATCTGTTGTTTCTTTTCATAGCTAGGCCTTAAAGACAACTTTGTTTTTTCAAAAACCTGTTCTGGTTCTTAATTTTGTGCCTTTTCAAGTAGGTTTTAAGTAAAATAAAGACTTGGTTTAAAGGCACTAGCCTGATTTTCTTTTAAAGAGATTCTCTTTTTCTTCCCTAGTTATTGGAATGTGGTGGGAACCTCTTTGATGCAATCTCTCTTGCAGTGAAGGCAGCTCTCTTTAACACAAGGTAAAGCACAGATTGCATTTCATGTGAGTGGAAGTGGCATGGGAAGTGGAAGAGAAGTAGTCTCTGTGAGCTAAGCATTTTTAATGCGTAATTATTTAAATATGAAATAACAAAGGCAATTTGCATTCAGATACAAGGCAGTCCTGTTGCATGCAGGCAACACGAACTGAGGACTTTAATTCACTTTCTAGTAATTGTCATATTGCATTGTATGCACAATCAGGCTCACAATATAACTTTTGTTCTGTAGCCAGATCCAGAAAAAATTGTCTTAACCATATGGTTTTGTTGCAAGTAGAGGAGGCCTTAGTGTTGGTGCCTTGTGGGTTTAAAATAAGAAGTATTAACTGATGTGTGATGCTCCTGAATAAGAAGCCCTTTGTCAATGTGACTACTGATTTGTTACTAGTCCTGACTTCCCACTTCTGATGCTCTAGACTGTTAGTCTAGAGTTCTTTTTAAAACTAAGAGGAAAAAATGGTGATGAGAGATTGTGGGGAGGGGGAAATGATGTGTCTTTAAAAGAACTTTGCCCCATGTGTTTTAATTCAAAGAATGGAAGAACAAAATTTAGCAGAATGAGTGACGCAAGTGATCTGTGTGTGTTTGAATGATAACATTCAATAATATTTTTTCTATTGTTTTTATCTATAGATGAAAGAGAATACAGAGTTTTGTAGCACCCTTGAGAAAAGAACTAGTGAATGGCTTTGCTAAAAAACTTACGTAGCAGAAGTAGCTGGAAGAGGTGCAAAAGTTAGACTCTCACAAGCATAATTATTTTGAAAGTAGATTTCAGATTGTTCTTCAGCTGTAAATTAGAGATCTGCTGAAGTCACTGGCATAGTTCTGGCTTATCCGTCAGGGAATCAGAGCACGGTGCTAGAGCTGGAAAAGTACATGCAAGAAAAAGAGGAAAATATGCTTTTGAAGACAGGTAGCACATCAGGATATAAACACTTCAGAAGAGGGTAAGGGGAGAATGCATATAAGACTACAACTTGTATATATTGATGAGAAATTGCCTACGTTAATAAAATTCTCAACAGTAACTTTTAACAGTACCAGTTTTTGTACCATTAAGAAATACTGTCACAAATGTAACAGCTCACAAAAGAGTTGATATGACACTAAAGGGAAGAAATACCGATGTCTCTGTGTGTGAGCTGCCAGGATGCAGAAGTCATATATTATATTTAAAAGAGTTGCTCCCATGTGAGTTGTTTTGCAGATCCAAAGCACGTTCTTTATTTACAAGATAACTAGGTCTTTTTTCTTATTTCAACCAGAACCTTAGTTCTGAATAAAGAGAGAAGATCATAGAAAAAGTAATTATAATAAATAAATAATAACAAAAGAGAATCTGTTTCTTTGGGAACATTTGCAACATGGAGAGTATGTTTTAATGATTCTGCTTTATTTTTATTCTTCTGAAAACTGTATCTTTCATAGAATCTTTAATCTGTTGCCAAGCATCCACAGTCTTGTGGAAGTCAAATATCAAATCAAAATGTGGTACAGTATGACATAATGCAGAGCCCGTTGATTTTTGACCTGCAAAAATCCTGTCTATTGACTTGAGCAGGGAACACTAGTACGTCTAATCTCATACGAGCTCAGAAAGTCAAAAGGTGAAAAAGTGAAAACCTGTTGTCCTTGTCCACTGTTCCTCTCTCTTTCTGTTGGTACCTACTAAGTGTTCTTCGAATTGACACAAAGTTGTTCACAGTAGCTGCCCACTCTCCGAAAATGTTATTGTCTGAGCAAGACAAGATGTCAATTTGAAGATCATTTCAGATTAAGTGTTCTGAACTTCGCTTGACATGTGTGTCCCTCTTTGAGTCTTATTTGCCTTTCATAACCTGTTTACAACCAGGTTTTTGTTATAAGTGTTTTCGGACCTTTGTCAGCCTTGGCTGCAGCCTTGGAACCAAAAGCAGGGAGCTCCAGCTGCTGTTTTTTCTTTGAAGCTACAAATTTTTAAATGTTCAGATGGATATGTGAATACCCCAGCTTCATCCTTAAAATCTTTCTCTAACCATTATGTAATGCTGTGGACAAGTTTTTCTTTAGGACTGAGTAAATGCAAAATCATAACTTAAGGAATTTTGTGCAAGAATTATGGGATTCAAATTCTTTGCATGTCTGACCTGACTCATTGTATCCCCTTCAGGCATGGAACGATGACAATATGACTGTTTTAGGGGGAATATGTACTCCTTGGAAGTTTTGTATTGTTCATCATGTCCTAAAAAATATATCAAGATCATGTGCAAAAGACAGCAGATATCAAATTTTCTTCTTAACTGTGTCTCCAAGGTGCTTAAGGCTGGATTTATCCATGATCAATGTAGATATTGTAAAATGTGCAGGTAGCTAGTATGTCAAAATATAACATTAAATTTGATTCTGTGGAATGTGCCTACTTGCAACTGAGCAACAGAAACTAGGCAAATTACAAAAGCTAGGGAGTTTACATCCACAAATCTATTGTGTTATAATGTTGTGGGTTTTTTTGTAATTTTTGATTTGCTGGGCAGCATGGTAGTGGCAGAATTGATGCCTGCTTGCAAGGGTAGAACTGGTTTTGCAGTTGTCAAATCTGAGTCTGCAGCACAAAGAAAAGAACATTGTTCATTTTGTGACTTAAATCCTGCTGTACAGATTTCTGCCCTGATTAGTTGCAGGAATCAAAACAGAAAAATAAAAGTTGCAAAGTAAACATGTACAGCTAGTTCTTAAGATAAACCTTTACAAGCTGAGAGAGGAAATCTTCAGTTTTCTGGAAATGCTTTGTGCAACACTCTCTTTGCCTAATTTTTGTGTATATACCCCCTTTTTGTGCAACTATGATGCTTGTGTCTGATCAACTGTCTTTTTGCATCCGCAGTGGTTCTAATTTGTACCTTTCATCTGTTCTTGGCCCAAACAGCTCCTTGCAGGCATTTTTCAGGAATGAATTCTGGCAACTTTTTCTTGCAGACCGAACATTGCTCTGGTTTCATAACTGTTTTAGGAGGGAGTTAAAAATTGCTCAATCTCACAGATTTTCTTGAAATCTTCCTTTGTTTTAAACACTGCTCTGGCACATGCACGTCTTGTCTAGGCTGTTGTCCAGTCCTGTCAATTGTCCTGTGTAGCTTGAGTTTAGTTACCTTGTGACTTTATTCCATCAATTTTTAATGGCATATTTTTAACCTCAAAATAGGCTTTGATGCATTTCCAAGGAGTTATGTAACTCCGCAAAACATTTTGAGTTTCATTTCAGGAAAAAGTACACACCGCAGTTGTTCTGCTTACTGAAAGTTTTTGTTTTAGCTTGGCTCATGCTAGTGTTCTTGTAGGAATTTGTCCTCACTGAAGCAGGGTTAGCTGTAGTGTGTAGCTGTGTAGGACTCTTAGCCACAAATAACTAAAATATTCTTCCAGGGAACAACAAAAATCACTTTGCATTGGTGGGGGGAAAGTGCACTAAATCAGTCTCCATCTCTCTTTTAAGAGAGATTTGGTACAGAATACGTAAAAGAATGTAACCTCCAGAGTCTAGTTATAAAACACAATGCTACTGTAAAAGTGCTAATATACAAACAGATTGTGGTTGCATTCCACGTGGTTACTGAAGTTAGCTTTCTATGGACATCTTGAAATATTTTATGTTTTCAACCGCAAATGTGTAAAAGTGAGAGCAGTGTGGTCTGAGGTATGTGTAGGTTTTACTGGCCAATAAAGCAAAATCTCTCAGTCAGTACTCCATCCTAGTGGGCACCTGGGTAAATGAGGGTATATGAGACATTGAAGTTCTTGGCTTCTTGAGATACCATCTTCAGCTAAATTGTTTTAAATTACTTTATAAGTTGTGCTAAGAAAGCTGTATCAAATAATCCTGTAAAACTCCCATTAAGTGGCATAACAAATGCAGTATATGCACCACTGATAAGGAGCCTGTCTAGCTCGCTTGTTAGGGAGTTCATCACTCACAATTGAGAATAAAACATTTCTTGGATTTCTGCCTGGGTTTTTATCCCTGGTAGTTGCTTTTGTATATCTGTCCTTAGAATGGTAGACTCTTCTGGTTTCTTAAAGAATTAGAATATCTTGCCAAACTTCCCATCTCGCTAAAGAGAGAGGATTTTACTAATGTCATATTTTTCCTTTACCCCAAGTCTCCTTAGTGGGTGTCATTCTTTCCTGAACAGCTTTACTACTTGTATTTGCTACTGATGTCACAGCTTTGCCAAGCAATGCAATTGCTGTAATTCTGAGTTTACTCTTGTCTGCAGGATTGAGAACCACAGTACAAAAGGATTCAGCCTTGGCAATTTCTCTCCTGTATGTCTGGGCAGATGCACAAAGAATTGCTCGGAATTGCATTGTGCAAATTCCAAAAGAATCCGTCCACTTACATTAGTGTTAAAAAAAAAAAAGTTCAAATTCTAATGGTTCGAATAATGTAAATATGATGATCTTATCCTAAATATCTTCCAACTTAATGATGTTTTCTTCCTAGTCTCAGTAAAGGAGTTGTTAATACTTGGGTAACATTTTGGATTTTTTTCTAAACATATAGCTTCATTTAGAGGAAAGGGCACTTCCTGGAGTTGATACTGTATGACATCTATATTTGTTGTCCCATTAATGATTTTACATGTTTTGTTTCCACAGAATACCCAAAGTGCATATTCTGCAGGATGAAGAAGGCTCTAAAGAGATTGAGCTGTCTGATGACCCTTATGATTGTATTCGACTTAATGTGGATGATGTGCCCTGCATCGTCACATTAAGCAAAGTAAGCCTGACAAATTTCTGACCTTCTGCCTACAAACTTCAGTTTCTATTAACTTCACCTGACATTAATTTTTTCCATAGAGATAAAACTTGCATTACAGAAATGGTCAGTGTCCACTATGTATATATTTGTTCATTCCTGGCCTCTTAATTAAGATGAACTTTTATCAAAAAGGGTTTTTTTTTTCAACCTTCTGACTTGCAGACTTCTACTTGACGCATTCTTAAAATGCATCTTCTTGCATGCAGAGGACTTATTATTTTTCATTTACTCCTTGCTCAACAGCCAGAGCAGCAAATACTTCAGTATGTTGAAACAAATGGGTATTGTTGTGAGACACAGCAGTTGTGTGATATGCCTGGAGTAATGCAATGAGTATTTTCATGGATGCAATACTGTCCTTTCAAACAGGTTTTTGTTTTCCTTTTCCATATATAGCCTGTGAATAACGCAGTTGATTTGCTGGATGCTGCATTTTCCAGTGCAAGAGTTAGTGATTTGCTTAGTTACCTGGAAGTTTGTCTGACATGTCTTTTAAGCAACTTTTATAAATAGTATAAAGGCTACCACTGAAGTGGGGGCTCATCCAGGTCCCAGGATATGTAGTGGGGAGGGAAGTACGTGCTTGGAGTTGGGGGGAAAGGGGAATCTGGAGTTTCGTTATGAAAGGATAGTCAGAGAGTAAAACAGTATGGAGTAGTGACATGCTTATCTCATCTGTGTTACGTAGGTACTCATAATTTGGGGTCAGAAGCTGCTTTAAGTACTGAGCTGTCAAGTCAGTCACATGATACTGGGATGGGAGGATGTAGATAGCCAGCAGAGCTACAGCTCACAGTTTAACTTCTTAATGAAGAGCTTAGACACCTGCAAACTAATATGTTGTGTTGTCACTAACTTACAGATTGGATATAGGCATGTGGTGGATGCTACCCTTCAGGAAGAAGCCTGTTCTTTGGCCAGCCTGCTTATTTCTGTGACCAGTAAAGGCGCCCTCACTTCTATGAAGAAAATGGGGAAAGGCAGCCTTGATCCTGAGAGTATTTTTGAAATGATGGAGGTAAGGAGTTTTGAGCCATCGATGCTGATGCTGAATTACACTGTGGACGAACTAAAACTTCAGTATATGAAAAGCTGCAGTAAAGACTTTAAGAGCAGAGATCTTGGTGCTTTTATTAGGTGCGCAAGGGGCTTGCTGAAGGTCACAAACAGTTCCTTTGAAACAGAATCTAATATGAATGGAAGTTATCTAAAAACTTTAGAAGCCTGAAATGTATGGTACAGTTGTTTCAGGGAAGTACCTCACAGCTGTAAGATAGTAAATATTAAGTTGATGAACACTGAGAGTATTTTTAGAGAACGTGTTCCCTCTCTCATTGTTTCCCTTAAAGACTGAAAGAGCAAAACTTCTAACATGGTAAAGTCCCTTTAGAAGTAGAGATGGTATTTTGAATTGCTAGTGCAAGGTGTTTTCTTCTAGCACAGCTCATTTGTTTTGTGATAAGCTTACTCGTATCTTCTTACTGTTGTTTTTCTTTGCTCCTTCATTTGGTTTCTGATCTGCCTCTACTCCATGAAAATACTAGTATCTGGATGTTGTTCACATCCACATAAGAATTCCATTTTAAACCTTTCTTCAGGCTCTTCTTAAAGTTGTTTTCCAGTATAAATTCTCATGCCCGGGTTTGGCCTTGAGCATGAGACAGAACTGGGTTTTGAACTTGGAGTCAGAATGAAAATTAAATACTTCGAACTGGCCCTGTTTCCTAGAGATCCAGAACTAATGGCTGTAGTCAGGAATGGCATGGCTGTAGTCAGGAATGCAGAACCTGGAGCCAAGTTTGAAAACAGTTGCTCTCAAGTGGAAATTACATGCTGAGTATATATGGCACTTCACTGTGTCATGATGTTGATCCAGAGTGCTAATCTTGGTGGTACTGGCAGGCTTTTTATTTGCATCCAGAGAGGTCATTTATGCCCCTTATCATCTTTGTATATGTGCAGAGGGGGGTCATCTCTAACTTGGCGTCCTGAAGAAACCAAACTTCCTATGGATGTCTGATGTGTCTTCCTTGGTAAATTTTGAGTCCAGTTCTAACTAAATGTCATAGAAGGCTTGAGGTTTTGGATCTAGGGCTGCTACAAAGAGACGAGTGCTTAAGTTAGATACAGCTTTGTGGTAGAAACTGGCCCACATGCAAATTATCTGCAAAAAGCTTTGATTAGAGCCTCTATTTTGATCACAGATTTTGCTTTACATTGAGCTCTAAATACGAAATGAACTTTTGCGGTTCCATTGTATAGCCTGCCCCCAAAGGCTGTGCTGGGGATTATATAATGCTCATCGTTTAGATGAGCTAATCAGAGATGCACATGGAAAGTAACGATGGGAAATCTGCAAACCATCCTACTCTGCTGAAGGGCTTTACTGAGCTACTTGTCGCTGCAAGGAGTTAAAAGCCTAGGCTGATCACCTGGTGATTTATGCCGTCTCTCACTTGCTTTGCAAAAAGTCTTCCCTTCTGAGTGGTGAGCGGTTTGAAGGAGTGAGGGATAAAGCTGGTGAGAAAAAAACAAGATGTTTTCTGGGAGGTCAGAGATTATCGCTTTGGCCCTGCCTTGAACTCAGCAGCCTGATTAGGATACCAAGAGAAACAAAAAGGCCTGGGAATGTCCAGTGGAGGAGCTGCATAACCCTTGCTTGACACCTCCATTCCCTAACGATTTGGCTGCAGGTCAGTGCATTCAGCTTCCCCTGCCTGGTAGAGAACAGATGTTCCTAGAACATGTCTCTTAGGAAGGCAGCTTCATGGGAAAGTTTTGGGAAGCTGGCAGCATTAGGCTTTTTTTTACTGAATTTGTGATCTGATCCATAAGAGAGACAAGCAGGAATAAGATGGCAACGATGTTGTGTCAATACCAAAGCTCTGCACAGTTCCCATTTGCTTTGACCTGGTGTGAGTGATGTCTTACATTTGAGGAGAAGAATGCGGAAAGTGTATCACCCCTCAGGACCCCAGACTGCTGCTGTGATCTTTGTCCCGGAGCAGAGCTATAACAATTCTTGCGTGTGCCCACCTTTACTTAGCAGGACTCAAACTGTCTAGGATTGACAGCTACCCTGCTGCATCAAAGCTCTTCCCAAATTCCCTTTGGGTACTATGGGCTGTATTCTGTAACCTGATTCTTCTATTAGAAATGTATCTTATTTTAAGGTTTGTGTGCCCGTGGTGTTGGCAGTTGTCATCAACAGGTGAAAGAGCTTTGTGGTCAGCTGTATGGCAGGCATAGGATCATCGTATAGATCAGAAGCTAAGAAACTCAGTTTAATATAAACTGTGTTTAGCACTTTAGAGACAGGTGGGCTCTCTTCATCTTTTTATGGAGTCAGTATTTCAGGTCATTTAAAAAAACCCTAGGAAAGCTCTAATAGGCTCCACTACCTTAAGATCTTTATTTCAGCATTGCCCAATGTTTCCCTGTCCTGCAGTTTCCACAGTACAATTGTGCATGTGGGAAGAGTAGAAGCTGGTATATGGATTTCCACTGCTGGAGTTTATTTTTGTAAAGAAAGTCTTCTGTTAACTCATTTAAGGTCCCTGGACAGTACAGAATTTCACATCATAATGCAGAATCTGCCCACAGCCTGATTTGTTGATGCAGCCACTGTGCATTTTGGGTTTCTCTGGCCACCTGACAGGGTGTTGAGGTGGTCTAAATTCAGTCTGCTAATTCTGAGTGCATTCACAAGAGTTCACTGAACTTCATAGTAGGCTGCTTTGCTGGTCAAGTATCTCTGGTCCTCTGGCAGCTAGCATATTGCTTGATGTTGCATATGCTGGCTAATTTGAATGTGTGCTTGTGCCTGATGTGTATTAATTTGTATTCCTGGGTGATCAAGCAGTGCACAGATCTGGTGTTAATGATCATGGAATGCTTCTCTGATGAATGAGAGCACTGCCTTTATGTGTACATTTTCCCAAAATTTAATCAAATTAAAATGGAACTCCCACCACCATTATTTTTCTTAATTAAAAGCATGTTTTTATTATACCAGCTGGTGTATATTAATCATTAAAGGGAAAATATTTGTCAAAAGGAAGTGGCCCGTGAGGGTTGTCTTCCTATTAATAATCATATGTCTCAGATTTGTTTTGCTTTCTTTGCATTGCAGACGGGACAAAGAGTGGGCAAGTCATTGCACATAGCCCTTCAGAAGATTTTGGATGAAGAAGAGAGTCTGGGGACCTCACGGCAGAAAGTTGGATTTCTAGGATGAGTTTTTATTAAATGTTCAAAACTGGTTTTAATTGATCGTGTGATCTTGTCAGTTTGTATATATAAAAAGAATGCTTTTTGTTCCAGTACCTTTACCCTTCTGGCTAAGAGGCTTTTAAAATGTCACTAAGCTTAAAGAAAGCTACAGTTAAATGCAAATAAGCAAATCTGAAATGCTTTCCATATGGGTGGCTGTCCACACCTAGGAAGCACACCAGCAGCAATTGATGCAATTGCCTGGGAGGTGCTTGAGTCTGTTTTCAAGAGTGACTGGTATAGGTTCCACTTAATTCTGTTTGCATATGTTCCACTTCTGCAGAGCAGCTGCTGTATTCTACAGTATATATGGGAGTGTCCTCAGTACAGCACAAGCCAGGCTTTGGGCCTCTTGAATTTTTTTTTATTCACCAGCCAGATGAGAACAACACTTTCTGGAAGTCTTCCTTCAAATTATCTTACTTTTCTTTGAATAAAATGTGGTTATATTTTACTATAAATACAACCTGGTCCGAAGTTTCTAGTTCATATTTTAAACCAAGATTTCTTTGCTTACTAGGGCTCTGCCTGTGCCTTTTGCCAACAGGTACAATAGTAACCTAGCCAAAACCTCTCACAGTAGCTAAGGAGAAGGGAAAAGAAGTTAATTTTTTAGGAGTTTGGTAATTCAGCTGGAAAAGCGTAATGGCTGTCAGTAATGATCATTTACAGGGAAAGACAGAAGATGGCAGATAAGGTATGCAATCGAGTTGTACCACCAGGTCTTCAGAGCAGTGGATTCCCTCCCTACATCAGCTGGCTGGCCCAGAAAAGAGCTGTTTATTTGGCAGGATAGGAAAATAGAACAGATGGAAGAAGTAAAAGGAAAAAGTTTATTTTCAAGAATATGATACTTCAACTGCAAGTGTTAGAAGGATCATTTTGAACAAACATTATGGAAAAAGTTATTACAATAGTCCAGGAATCATTTAGCTCTTACTTAAAGCAGTGTTTTCTGAATTTTCTGTTTTAATTTCCTAATATCAGATTAAGACCATTTTCTTGTCTGGGATGTGTTTGGGAAGAAGGGAGAGGTTTTTGCTGAAGGAGAGCTGTAGATATAGGACAAAACATATTACATCTCAAATTAATAATCACGATTGCATTGAAATATATCGTGTACCTAAGGTCCTGAAATCTCTTCAGCCCTTTTCCTAGAGCTCACACAATACTATGTATTTCAGGTGTGTAGCCACTATTCTATTCTGTTCTGTTCAGTTCCATTCCATCTTAAGCAGTCAGGTTAAAAAAAAAAAAAAAGTCCCTTAAAATTTGCCCAAGATGTCTATTTTGAAGAGGTGGGATTTTTTCAGAACCTTAAGTAATGCGTTAGGTATGTTATGATAGTGCTACATAGTAATACAGACAAGCGACAATGATTATATATATGATCTTTAATCATTCCAGTAGAGTTATTCTATGTGAAGCAAAGACTAACCTGACCTCACCTTTACAGCAGCTGTGATCCATTCCTTGCTGTGCAAAGCTACTCTTAAGAATGTAGAAAGAAAGAAAACTGAAGGGAGAAAGATCTTTTACAGTACCTTAGACTTACCACAGGCAGTGGTTTTTTTGGTCATGTATTGTTTAATGTTTCAGAAAATGGTTGCTTTAAATGAGGATCGCAAGTCTTAAACCACAGCCATTCCCTGAGTAGTTGTTGCCTGGTTTATTACAGATTTGTGGTTGGATACTAAAAGGCTGCCCAGAGTTACTTCCAGGGTGAATCTTGTAACATGCTAATAACAGTGTATTTCTACATAGCCTTCCAGCTGAAGATTCTCCAAGTGTTTTGCAAGTTACATCACTTAAAATGCTTCTTGTCCCTTCTCCAGATCCTTATAATTTTAAATGGATTGTTATGAGACCTGGGATGGAGGGGGAAGAAACATCACTGAGTTTCAAGCATGTTAACTGACACCTCTGTGGAGGTGAATATATTTACATTCCCTTTCCACTTCTTGCTAAAGATGGTAAATATTTAGCCCATCTGAGATCTACGCTATGTGCTCAAGATACCTAAAAAGCAAACTCTTGCTACCTGAGCATTCATGTCTGCTGCCAGCACAGGGAAACCTGTGGATCAGCTGTGTATACAAAAATAGCTACCCTAGTCAGAAAATACTTGATACTAAGCACTTCCCGAGAGTGTCACTGTAAATTAACATGGTGCAAGTATCTGCAGAGCTTCCTCTAACCGTGCACATCCTCCCCCCAGGGTTTCTGTAGCTATGTAAGCAGGCACAGAACAAATGGGGGGTCTTCAGAAGGTCCTATTCCTTCCACGCTCACTGTTGGCATTGAAAAGCAGTGGGGTAGAGTGTGACCGCAGTTCAGACTGGGGCTGCTTCTACCCACTGAGATATAAATAATGAGCCTGGCCAAAAGTATCACACAGCTGCTAGCTGGGCTCGGCTGCCCCTGGAGGTTTGCTGCCACCAACCCGTATCCCAAATGGATAAACAAAGCTCTGACAGGGGCAAAAGGGCCTACAGCTCTCCCGGTTGATACAACATCTGCCAAGAAATCTTTGAGATTGTGTTTCTCAGGCATGCTAGAGGCTATGCTGCCCATTTCTATTTTCTTGGCTCTCTTTAACCCCTCCCTTCCATCCCAAACAAAAATAGCAGTTAGAGTTTTAATAGAGGCTTCAGCTGAGACTACTCCTGTTCCCATCTGGGCCGGTGGAAAGTTCCATGTGTTACTGTGCAGATATTGCCACGTTTTCATTGACTCAAGTCCAGTAGAACTAAGAGGAAACATCTGTGGAACGGGATAGCTCTGTGTTTGTCCCAGAAATTAATTGCTTCTGCTGGGACTGTCGAGAGGCTGAAAGCTGTGTATTAGAGATGAAGAGTCTAGCAACTCCTCTTAAGCTAGGCTTGCCTAAAAAGCATCCTGCATTTTTTTTTCGCTTCCCCCATGTATCCCAGCCTAAAGGTCTGTTTGACAGGGACAGTCCCCTTGAAGCACAAGAGCACTAGGCTGCAAGTCAGTGGACCTGGCTGGTTTGCTTCTCCTGTTCCTTCAGATCTGTGTTTACGCTCAGGGTGATGCACAGCAGATTTGCCAAGGGCAGGAATCCCATCAGCCAGTGTTTTTGCAACTACAGTAGCTGTTCAGCATTGCAATTGTGTAGTTTGGGAAGGAGAGAACTTGTTCTGCCCTGGGGGTAGTTTAGGCTGTGGGGAGGGGAGGGGCCATGCCACCTGCAGTTGGGCTTTATAGAATAGAATGATAGAACCGTTTAGGTTGGAAGAGACCCTCAGGATCATCAAGTCCAACCATAACCTAACTCTGGCACTAAACCATGTCCCTAAGAACCTCATCTACATGTCTCTTAAACACCTCCAGGGATGGTGACTCCACCACTTCCCTGAGCAGTCTGTTCCAATGCCTGACAACCCTTTCTGTGAAGAATTTTTTCCTAATATCCAATCTAAACCTCCCCTGGCACAACTTGAGGCCATTTCCTCTTCTCCTATCACTTGCTACTTAGGAGAAGAGACCAACACCCTCCATGCTACAACCTCCTTTCAGGTAGTTGTAGGGAGTGATAAGGTCTCCCCTCAGCCTCCTTTTCCCCAGGCTGAACAGCCCCAGTTCCCTCAGCTGCTCCTCACAGGACTTGTGCTCCAGACTATTCACCAGCTTCATTGCCCTTCTCTGAACTCTCTCCAGCACTTCAATATCTTTCCTGTAGTGAGGGGCCCAAAACTGAATACAAAAACTTTCTTCAGCACAGTGAGTTCTAAAGACAAGCTAGCAGGAACTGGAGCTCACTTGTGGCTCCTATAAGACTGGAGTGTATAACTCTCTTTTTGAGGGACTCAGCACCTTGATTTGATGTAGGTAATATCTCGTGGAGTTCCTGCATTTTCTCTGTAAGTAGGAATTGATTAGAATTTACCACCTTCTGGTAGGACTATGACTAGCTTTTCTTTTAAACTTCAGCAGATGCCACTGCCCTCCTCAGCAGCGGGATGTTCTCCAGCCCTGCTGTGGCACTGGTTTACTTTGCATGTAGTAGGCAGCCACTGAGACCCAGAGCAGGGGCAAGAAGTCAGCATGACTTGGTAACACCTTAGAGGAGAGCATTCCAGTCCTTACCCCAGAGCCATGTTCCCTCCTTTCCTTTAACACGCTTAAGCAAAGTGCAAGAGCAGTCCCGCAACTGGGACGGAAGCTGTTCAGCCTCCATGGTGCTGTTCTCCCTGCTCCCAACCCCTCGCCGTCCTGCTACATTCCTGCCTGTTTGCGCTCCCCGCTGCTGTGAGACAGCTGTTCCCTCCGAGGCAATACACAGATGGATGCTCCTGTTAGTTGTGCCTCCCTGCTGTCAGGGGGGCAGCTACCAGGGACTGGTTTCAGGCTGGTACTTTAAATGCCTCATCCTTTGCTCCTTTTCCTTTGATGAAGCCCTGGACTCCCAGTCATAGCGCTCAGCCACAGCCAGGCGCTTTGGTACCCATCTCCTCACAGAGAGATTGCAGTGCCTCAGTTTTTCCTTGGATCAGCTGCATTTCTAGCTATTCGGTAATAAAGACCTTTTTGCTGTTCCAGCAAAAGAAAGTTAAGATCTCAAACGTGCTGCTGTTAATGACTCCCTGGTGATGGTTTTAACCTCAATTTAATCAACTTGGAACACTTTCTGGTAAGGCTGTGGTTATCTTAGGAGCTTCTCTGTTGCTGTCCTGTTCTCAAGATTAGAGTAAGATGAGCAGCACAGGTGCCCCTGACTTTTCATGTCACGGCATTTGTAGATCGCATTTGATCTCCCTGCTTTAGACAGAGAGGATCATAGTTACTCTGGCCCCTAGGCTGACACCTTGAGAGGGGAAAAAGGACATGAAATGTCGTGCACTTTCTGACATATAGAGGCCCTTCTCCACCCAGCTGGCATGGCGGGGACCGCAGCCAAGCCGTTTGTGCATGTGCTTTGGAGGTGCTTGGAGCCACCAGCCTGCAGGCCTTTTCTTCCGGAGGAATGCTCTCACTACGTGTTCTTGCTGTGTTTTTGGCAAATGGTAAGTTTTGGTATTTCCAGGGTTGGAAACCTGTGAGTTGAAAAGTCATGATTTAGATCCTACTTCTTTCCCTACAGAGACCAGCTTCAATCTAATGAGGCTTTTCAAGGGCATGGATTGCTTTCTTCCTGCTGTCTGATCGATCAACCTTTTCTATAAATTGAAAAAAATCAAGAAATTCACAAGGCTGATGCCGAAATTCTCTTACAATCCCTAATCCAGCATCCACAGCCATTTGAAAGCAAACCAGTTACTCAAAGGTGAGAATGACATGCCACAAGATCATAAGCTGGCAGAACTGCTGTTTGCTTGCCAGTCCTAAAATACTGACTTTAATTTCAACAGCACCTTCACTTGAGCTGGTGCTGAGACAAGCAGTTTCATGCAGCCTGCTCAGCGAACCTACACAATTGGGAGTTTCTCTGGACTTTTGATGTTAGATTTAGACACTTGACTACAGATTTCCTTTGGCTGGTCAGGCTTTGGGACATGGAGGACAAGCAAAAAAGCAAAGCAGTGAAGACAGGTTTATCCCAAGCCCACAGGAGCCGCATGCTCCAAACAGAAGCAGGGGTGAGTCCCTTGGGGCAGCTCCTTTTGGAAACAGGAGGATTTTGAGCAGCTGCTAGCCCTTGAACTCAAGTTCTTCACATTTGGGTCTGGTTTAAGGCCCAAGGATCTCTTTTAGCGCAGATTCTTCTGTCCTGTGCTGCTTGGTGAGCGCGGAGTAGGGATTTGAGCCATGCTTGCCATGGGATGTGATGGGAAGGCTCCCTCCTTAGGCTCAGAGCCAATTTCCTAAAGTTGGTGCTGAGGATAACATTTTGGCAAAGTGCTGACTCCTTGGTTTTCCACATCATTGTCCTTATGAAAACCACCCTTTCCTGAACTATTATCGCATTTCTTTTCAATTGGTCTCAAAAACAATGATCCATAGATTCAGCTCTTTCCATTTTAACCTGTTCTGATGTTGTTTATGCTGATGGAAATCAGGAATGATGCCAGCACGAGTTCGTGCAGCGGCGAATTAATACCAGACATTTTCTTCTGTTTGCCCAGCTTCCTCGCAGCATGTATTTTGCTATCCGCTGCTGTTTCTCTCCTCTGCCTGCTTGAGGTTCCTGTGATGCGCTGAGACACAGATCCTCTGTCCTGAAGAGTGGATTTGACCAAGGCAGCAGAGGTATGAAACTCAGTGTGCTGCCCCAGCCTTGGGTCAAGCCACCAAGCTGCGCAGCCCCCCACATGCTTTTGGGTCTCCCCTCTGTTCTGTGGTCAGCGCTGGATCCTTCCCAGAGGAAGGGGGCTGCAGGCAATAAGCAAGCATCATTTGGCATTGCAGTGGGAGCCTTTGGGCTGGTAACTTAGCCTTGAAAAGCCAGGTCTGGTAATTGCTGATCTTGATAATAACCGTGTGAATACTGTTATCTAGTTCACCCTTCCACTTTCCAGCCATTGTGCGGTGGCGCTGCCTCATTTCTTGGCTTGGCGGTACCTGCTTATTTCCTAGGAGCAGAAACAAAATAGCCTCTGATCTTGCTGCCCGTTTCCTTGCCTAGCTGGGCATGAAATCACAGGTCTGCATCATTGCCAGGAGCATCAAGCTTCTTTTCGTGGGCTTATTCCAGCCACTGTTTTGCCTTTCAAATTCAGCATTGCAGCTTACTTACTGGGTTTCCCAAAGCCACATAAACTTCTCTGACTGCTTTCCTGTGGCCGTGGGACGGTTTCCATAAGCATACTTTCTTCTGTCCTCTTTTTTTTCATCTCAAACCAGCTCCCTTCCAGCTAACAGGAGCTACTATCTGTCCAGGCTTAAAACAAGGAAATAAAGTCCTTTTATAGGGAAGTAAAGTTTGCAAGTCCACAGTCTTAAAAAATTGTGGACAAAAACTTAGTTTCTTGGTGTAATTATAGCCTTTCTCCTTCTCATTAACCTTTCCATGAATTACCTGTTGCTCTCTTTCCCTTGGTGCCTGTTCCCTTTCTCTCTGGTGGGCTATATGTACTTAACGAGCGTCCCAGCTGTTGCTCCTCTGCTTCTCTTTCAGGGCTCTTGTGGCCAAAAACCTTGCTGCCGTCTTCCAGTTCTATTCTAATAACAGTTCTTCCAGTTCTTCCATCTAATAACATGGATTACCTCTTCCCACCTCCCACGCCTCCCTTACATAAGAAGTGTGAATCATCAGGATCCCAAAAAGCATGATGTCTGTCCAAAGAGCCAATTTACAAAGGACCATTGATATCCCCGTTATTTATTATAACTGGAACTGCAGCCTTGGGCTTCAGCAGGAGCCCAGGCAGGGAGTGGGCTGGGTACAGGCAAAGGACCTTCCTTACAGCATCCTGGTTCTGGACCCGTTTCAGCAACACCTCAGCTTGGTCCTGGCAGGTGGATTCATGAGCTTTTACAGTGCCAGGGAAGTCCCCTGCAAATAGGTGTTACAGTCAGAAATGGGATTTTTGAGTCTACTTCTTTTCATTTTTCTCTTTTTCAATAAAAATTATGGTGGTATGCAGCACGAACCTGCTGGCTGGCACACGGAGAGGTCCCCTTGGTTGCAGACCTTCAGTGTGGGGACCCCGTGCTCGGAGAGGGGCTGATGGAAATCTGCCCTGCCCTTCTCGTGCCCTTCTCGTTTGAGCTGGGGAATCGGAGAAATGCAATGATCCAGCAGATCCCAGCCACCCAGAAACCTGTGGTTAGGGCTTGCCGTGAGCGTCCACATCAGAGCCAGCTGTTTCATGTGCAGCAAAGAGAGCGTTTTTTTAATTCACTAGCGTGGCAGGACATGAATCAAAGCAAAGGCAGGCGAGCAAATCTGGAGCCAAGGAAAACCAGGAGATGCTGAGTTACCCAAAGTACTTTGGATAGGTAAATGCTACTCAAGTGTCAAGAGAAGGGAACATGTCTGTGTATGTAGGTGTTTGGCATCTCTTGAGCTCCCTTCCATTTTGGGATAGTCCAGGCAGGAGAACAGTAAATCCCCAAAATATATATTCTCTTGCTTAAATTTGAGCGGAGCTGCGTGTGTGTGGTAAAGGGGAGTGGAAATCAAACCAATTCCTCTTTGGCTTCAAAAGCTTGGCCTGCAAGGGAGCTGTATTCAGGTACAATATAAGGGCAGGGTTTTCCTTATTCAGCAAAAGTGCAAGGGAGGGTAACACAGCTGTGGCCAAACTAAATCAAGAGCAGCTCTTTTTCCGGCCACACCCCTGTTTATCTCAGACCTTTTACGCTCCTACAACTCCAGTGGTTCGCATTGTGCTGGGTGGCAACTTAATTTTTCAGAAAAGGTTTAAGGCTAATGGCCGATGTCCAGAGCACTTGGTTCTCCAAAATTCCTGTCGGTCTTCTCTTTCTAGGTGAGTTTCTTCTGCTTGCTCAGGTTGTTCCTGTTCCTCCTGCAGGAAAGACTCGCCCACTCGTGCTGCAGCTGCCGAACAACCACAACACCCAAAAAATGAGGCAGTGGTCTTGGTTTTGGCTGCAGGGCTGCTCTTGGAGCTGTCGGGCTACACTGAAGTCAGGCTGGGACCCTGCAAAGGGGACCCGGGGAAAAGAGCTTGTTTTGGGATGTATTCCTGTCATCCCAAGTCCTGGTCATCCTGGTTGTCTTTTACAGCTATGGAGCATTTAGAAGCTTGAACATTCCCAAAACTGAGTGAAAACCCACATTTCAAAGTAATTTTAGTCACCTAAGCACTCAGGTAGCCCCAGGGAAGAACCCCCACGTACTCAGCCTGACTCCAGAGTGGTGGGTGTGAAACATCAACCAGCTGTTATGAAGTGTCTTGGTGCTTTGACAGACCTGGCCGCAAGATACTTTGGGTTATCAATGACCCTGATGTGTGCCAGGTTTCTTAAGTTGGAAGAGCACCTGTAGATTTTGACTCTCAAAGGTGCCAGAGGAAGAGGGGAAGCGGTCTGGTGCCAGGTAGGTGCAGGACAGCCTTCCTTTTAGCAGGACATCTCCAGTAGCAGGTCGAACATCTTCCCAGTTCTCTTCATCCCTGCTTGTGCCCGGGTCTGCTGAAGTGCAGCTCCCTTGCAGATCACTTTCAGGACAAAGATGCGGGCGTAGAGGCCATGGCCAAGATCTCTTTCCCGCTGCCTGGTGGGGTGACGCAGAGCCAAAATAGCTCCAGCTCCCAGACAGGGTAGTGGAAAGGGCTCAAGAGCAAAACGATGAGCAGCCCTCTGGTTTGGTTAAAAGATCTGGAGGTGGCGTTTGGTTTCCTGTCCTACAGAAACAAAAGCATTTTTGGAAAAATGAAAAGCACGCGAAGCCACTGCACCATCTGGCAGTGGGGACACGTTTGCCACCAAAGGAGTCTCGTTCCCTTGGATGGTGCCAGCCAGGCACCTCCAAGGTCTCAGTGAAACGCTGCTGCTGGGCAGCAGCGGGGGTTTACACTGCCACAAAAAGAATCACCAGGAGCTGCCCAATCTGCCAAAAATTCTCAAATCCCAGACCAAACTCAGAGTTAGGAGAATGACCATGGGCCTAATTTCCTTTTCAGCGATTGCAAATAGATTATGCAGATATGCTGGCTACAAATGGATACAAGCATTTGTTAGTACATCAGGGTTTGTAAAAACCTTCCTAACAAGAAAAGCAGGTACAGGAGTAATAAAAGCCTTACTGAAAGAAATTATGCCCGGTTATGGGGTTCCAGAGTCAATTGAGTCAGACAGGGGTACCCATTTTGCAGCAAATATAATCAGACAGCTATATAAATCACTGGGAATAGAGAGGAATCTGCATAATCCCAATCACCCACGGTCTTCAGGACAGGCAGAAGAATGAACCAGACATTAGAAGAAAAAGTAGCTAGAATGTGCACACACAGTGGATTGAAGTGGACAAAAGCATTGAACTGAGCTCTGTGGGATGCTGAAATGCATCATGGCAACCCGTAGGACTAACCCCAGCAGAAATTGTCTTTGGGAGACATTTGGCTAAACCAGGGATTTATATCCCAGCTAAAACCAGCCTATTAGATGAACGGTTAATCCCGTATGTACTATATAAGCAAGAAGGGTTAAAAAATAACAGAAAATATGCTCAGTGGTATCAGTCAGCACCACCAGAAATACAGGTGTGTGATATACAACTTGGAGATTTATTAGGATATTTTCACAGAAATCCCTGTCCTTGCAAAATTGCCGTAGGGGCAGGGGATTGTATGGCCAAGCTGTCGTCACCGCCAAGGGTGGGAATCGCCGTGAGGTGAGTGATTTACACCAGGACCACCCCAGAACTGGCGATTTGAGCCCAGGGCTGGGAGCCACCCTCCCTCCTCAGCCGCCGGCGTAAGGAGAAGCAGCGGCAAACAGCAGCTCAGCCCCAGGCAGGTCCTGCAGATGGGGTGGGGACTGCCACCAAGCAGCTCCCCGTGCGCACGGCCCAAAGCCTTGTCCTGCAACCTACATGTGGGAGCTGGGTGAGGGCAAAGGCACAGCCCATGCACCGCCCATGCACCACAGGGCTGCTGTGCTCAGCACCCCCAGTTTTGGAGAGGAGGGCCCCAAAAATAGAGGTCCAAACGTGTTGCATTGGAAGCTCCCTTCAACCCATGGCTGTCTAAAAGCATGGAGAAGCAATGATGGCAGGACAACCCCATCAAGGCCACCGTGGAGCCATTTTTTGAAGTGTAAGAGTTGCCCTCCACTCTGAGCAAGGACTACTTGAGAACAAGAAGAGCCCTCTGCCCCTGCTGCAGCTGCACGGGGCTGGGGATGGCAGGAGCCTCTGGCAGGGAGATAAACCAGAAATCTCCTTGCGGGCCTGGCATCACACCATGGGGGGGGACGGGGCACTGGGGGCCCCAATGCTGCGTCTGCAGCTGCTGGCCCCCCTCTTTTCCCTCGGCCGCCCAAACTCAGGCTCGCACCTCACATCATCATAGCTGTTGCCGACACATGAGACCAAACCCACAGCCTGTTGCTAAGATCCATAGGAAATCATTCCACAGCCTTATGTTTAGTTTAGCAGACTTTCAGTAGATTCATTCCCTTCTTTCTCTGTTTTTTTTTTCTTAACAAAAACAAGCAGCATGCTAAGAAATGCAAACCCGCTGGGATGTTTTCAGCCTTGGCCGGAGCTGCCTGAGCCCCCCCGGGGCCGGGAGGCTGCTTCTGGCCGGGGCTCAGCGGGCGGCTTTCTGGGAGAGCCTTTTCTGATCCAAGCCGGTGTTCAGCCATCTGTCTGAGGGCAGACTCCACTCGGCGACGGACGGACGGACAGCAGCGGCATGGCACTCTGGGGAGCCTGCCTGCTCCTCTGCCTCCTCTCCCTCGCCCAGGTCTCTGGCCAGGAAAACAACAAATTCCGGCCAAAACCAGCAGCTTCCAAGAAAGGTAAGGAGCGGTGGCACCGTCCCAGTGAGGAAAACTGGTGGGGCTTGTGGGGGGATGCAATTACCCCACAGTGTTTTAATGAAACACATAAAAAAGCGTCTAAAAGCCTAATGAGGTGTCTATTTTTCCTTTCCTCCCTGTGGGAATGATTGCATAAAATAGCAAGGAAATGGAAATGTTTTTGGCATGTTCCTACCTTGAATAAATTTGATGGGACAGCTCGGTCTGAACTTCAGAGGGTAACATATTTTTCTGTTATCTCCAAGGTTCACCCCAAACTTTTCCTCTACTAAAATCTCCCGTTCTATGACTCCCTACCCCTCCTGGTTCATCTTTCAGAAGCAAATAAGCGGCAGATGACAGGTTGCTGTTGTAGATTTGGAGACAAGAGAGGACAGGTCATATATAATCCACTAAATATCAACATGGATCTTCGTTTTACAACACTCGCCCCGGGTGCATGTCAAGCCCTACACGAGCTCCAACTACTCAGGCTTACCAGAGGGCAATGCGCACGAGAAGATGCCTAAGTTTTCTTTTCCCTAGTGTTGGTTTTTTTTTTTTCCCCCTCTTTCTTCTCTTTTTTTGCTACTGTCCCATTCTTTTTCCCTCTGATCCAATGCACATCAATTATAGGAAAAGGCAGGTAAGGAAGCGACTCTCGTTACACTCAGCAGCGTGTGAGCCTACCTGATGTGACCGATGTCTGATGGTGTTGCGTGGGCTTGGACCATTTCTGGCGGGTGCTTTCCTGCTTGGAACAAAGCTGGGAGCAAGGAAGAAGCATCCCAGGAATTCACTTGGCTGGGCTGCTCTCTACGCTTGCCCAGTGGCTATTTTCATCTGATCCTATCCTTGAGAAAATTTTCCTTTTTCTGCCATTAGATCTTCCTACGAAATCACTGCGTAACTGCTTGTTCCATGTGGCTGTTTTCTAGAGCAAAAATACCTCCTTGGGCTGGCATAGGGCATATACATGCAGTGCACTTAATGGATGTAGCAGGAAAGAGAAACGAGTTTCTCAGAGAAATCATATTTTTCTCTGTGTCACTGGCACTGCTGTTTGTAACCCACTGGTGAAAGCAAGTGAGAGAAGAATCAAGTGGTTGGAGAAAAGTCAGATGGTGGGAGAAAAATCACTTTTGACAGGAAAATTTGTCTCCAATTTAAACACATTTGTCAGAGGGGAGAGAGCAATTTTTTTTTTTTCTGAAAATCAAGCCATCTCAAACAGCTGGTGTCAATTTTTCTTGAGAGCTTCCAGGATTCTTTTCAAAGGAGAGGTCAAGTTTTCTTTGGGGAAAATAAAAAAACCCCAAACGTGGCATTTTTTGGCCAGCTGCATCCAGCCTCGTGGCGGGTCAGCTGCCCTACCTTCACTGGAAACTTCCAGCATTTCTTGGTTAACTTTTTTTCTGATTTTTACCAACATCAGGGGATGGAGTAAGAGGGAGGAAAGCACTAAAAATCTCCCATGAAGTTCCTTTTTGCACCCAGCCCCTTGCCACATCCAAGCCGCAGGGGCCGGGGCTCAGCTGCTCCTGCCCTGAGGGAGGGCAGGATGGCCCCATCCCATTCCCATCCCATCCCCATCCCATCCCGTCCCATCCCATCCCTGGCCCCCAGCACCCCCTGTCCCAGCTCACCTCGTGCCCTTTGCCAGGGAGGGTCAAGCAGGGTGAAGCCACTCGAGCGTTGGAGTGTTTGGCCGGATTTATTTTTTTTCAGTCTGCACAGCCAAACCAAAATGATGATTCAAGCCAAGCTTTTTATCTTTTTATCTTTTTATCTTTTTTTTTTTTTTTGTAATTATTGTTTACATTTGGATCTGCTTCAAAACACAATATAGTGCTGTTTCAATATGAAAAATCCAAACCATAGCATTCACAAGATGCTGAGATAGCACATTTACTTTGCCTTCTGTTGGGTTTTTTCCTGCCTCAAATCGCTCCCCAGTGATTTTTCCAGACACAGCGGTAGAGCAAACTGCCCACAAACTGTGATGTTTGGGGGGCAAATGGGATTTGCCTTCCTCTGGTGGCCACAGGGGTCTCGCCCAAAGGGTTGCCCAGGGGAGGCAGGAGCCGCGTTGGGCGATGGCAGCCCTGCCTGGGGGGCGATGGCACCCCCCAACTCAGGGGTCCACGCTGGGGACCCACGGGCCCTTGGGGGTCTCCCCTTGGTCACAGCTGTGGCAGGGTGCTGGGGCCACAGGAGAACCATTTTGGCATAGCTCTCACATGTACTTTTAAGGTAACTGGAGCTGCTCATTAGAGTCTGGATGCTTAAATTTACAGGTAAATCTTGGAGTCCTGATGCTCTTCACAGAAAATGCCTGTGAACGTTTACACTTATACAAACTCAGGGTGAGTGTGTTCAGTCCCCTCCTCTGATCTGGGGACAGACTGCAACACGGGGTGACTTTTCCAGCTGGGACATACAGGAAAATGCCTGGTGTCAGAAGAAAAACCAGTGGCCAGGGAGGTTTGACGTGAACCAGAGCGATGCACACCCCGCTGAGGGGCAAGAAACCCGTTAGGATGGGAACAAACTGGATGGTACTTGCCCAGGCAGAGCTAAGCAACCCAGATATAGATCCAAATATCACACAGGGATAGTTAAATAATCAGAATGAATTACAGTGGGATTTGGCTGTTATTCATTGTATAATTAGAACAAAGGAAAACATGCAAGAGCTCCACTTGCAGCATTGAATACATTACTGACCAGGCTTTCAGACCAACAGACTATTGTGACCCACATCCTTCTGTGAGTCTTCTTTTCACCTCGCCTCTGCCTGCACTTAATCCCGCAGCTCACGGTTAACCACACAAGGACCCGCTCCAGCTCCCACGGGCAGCGCTGGCAGCCCCCACGCTGGCTTCAGCCCCAGCAAACCCAAGCTGTAATAGCCTTGATAGGGGCTTCAGGAGGCCAGCCCTGAGGAAATGACAGCGCAGAGACAAAAACCTCTGGCAACAAAATAGAAAACTTGAAGTTTTTTGATGCAGCCGCGGTACTTGCTTTGTAGCCGAAGTGCAAATTAACCACTCTTGGTTCTCCCCCACGACGTCCCGGTGAATCAGCTGATGAAGGAACCTCTTGTGGCCCAGGGCTTGGAAACGAGGTGGTGAAAAGGGACAGGACACTTAGGTAGTTGTCACAGAGATGTGTCACCCTGCATAGCAGGGACCCTCTAGATGGGAGCCCACCAGCAAACCTGGCTGGAACAACATAAGGAGCTGCCCCAGCAAGACTCAGTGTCCTGCCGTGGCCCTTGGATGTTACTTAAACTGAAGGGATATTTGTTCTGCTGCAAGACCAGCTTGCATGGAAAAAACCCGGCATTAATTAGCTGTTTCCCACAAAATGTTCTCATCAAAGGCAGCAAAATAGTAACTAGTGCCTCAATGTTAAGTGAACCCATTAAAGTTAATTGAGCAATGTGTAAAGCAGCTTAATGACCTCCTTCTGATGTGTCTGGATTTTCATATTCATGGCACCATCTAATCTTTGGGCTGGTTTTGGTCTGCATCCAAGCTGCTTCCCCAGTTACCTGGCTTGGTGCCTCAGCTCCCCATCTCTTTGACCCTTGAGGAAGCCCATCCTACTGCATTCACGGGAAAATTGTCTCCTGTCCTTTCACCCCTTGAGAACTACCAGATGCTTACACCAGGCCAGGTAAAGCAATAGGAGCAGCAGAGATAGTGTAAGGAATACGAACACCTCAATCTCCCGCTGCCTCCGAGGCATAATGGTCCTTTTGTTCCTAGACAGGAGAAATCCAAGTATGATTAATAGTTGGTTGGAGCTGTTGCAGAAGCAACGCACAGAGCAGGATGTAGGCTTTAGTATCAGACTGCAACCAACTATGCAGCCAAGGAGGCATCTTCTCACAGCAGAACAGCTCTGGCCAGTTTTTGGGTACCTGCACAGGGGATGCTGAAGAGAGAGGCAGCTGTGATGGCCTGAGGGATGGTGTGGCTGGTGGGCTGCGGGATGCAGTGGCTGGCGGTGCAGGGGCAGATCTAGCAGAGGTACCATGGCCCTTCCAGCCCCTTCCCGCTGAGCATCAGCCTGGCAAGCAGGAGCTTTCCTACCAACGCACCCATGAGGGCAGACTAAGGACTGCATAAAGACAAAATTTTGTGTTAGGTTGCTTAAAGCCAGGAGGGTGTGCTGCGAATAGAGGGAGAGAGGGCATGTTTTTGAGGGGTTTTAAAAAAATAAATCGTATTCAGCAGCAGCTTTAAATCCCTCACAAAACACTCGTGTGTGGCAGGACTCCTGCTTAGGAGGGGCAGCATCAGATGGTGCCCTCCTGCATTTTGGGATCTCGACCCCAGTGCAGCACCACTCCAGGCAAGTGCCCTACACAGGGACTCCAGAGAGAAGCCGGCACCTTGCAACACTCATGTGTGCGGCCGCCCCCTTTCCCCAGCACTGCAGCAGCAGCCCAAGGGGAGACCCCCTCCATCACAAAGCCCTGAAACCCCAACTGGGAAAACTGGGCTGCTGGTGGATCCAGGCTAGTGAGCAAACTCTCGTTCTGATGGATATGAAAGGGGACACGGGCATCGACTTTGTGGATCCCTTTTGTTTGTCTTTCTCTAAGGGCAGAGAAACAAGGAGTTTTGATGATAGGAACAGCTTCAGCTGCATCCTCCTGGGACACGGCCAATGTTCATGCTCCTCTCTTGCCTTCTCCAACAGATAGTGTGAGCCTTAAAATGGTTGAAGACCTGAAGGCCATGATTGACAACATCTCTCAAGAGGTTGCTCTACTGAAGGAAAAGCAAGCACTCCAGACAGGTAAAGGACTCGCTGCTTATCAAGCGGCTACAATTGCTCCACATGTTTTGACAAGAGATGCCCAAGCACCCCACGACAAGGAGTCTATCGTGGAGAGAGAGGCTGGAGGATCAAAGCAGAGTGGGGGCAGCTCCTCCAGGCAGATGAAGCTCCTCAGGCAGTTAATGACATGAGTTGTCCAGTGTGTGGCCCCCTTTTTATGTGCTAGAGCTTCCCGTTTGTACAGCTATGCGTATTTCTATGACACTAAGCCAGATGTTCATTTTACTTTATGAATCAGAGGGATGGGTAAAATGGATTGGTCTCTAATCAAATGTAGTTTACTCTTCTGTCTGAACCCCAGTGACATGGTGACCTGGTCTCTTATACATACTATGGTACTGCCCAGGGAACCTCACTGGAGGTCAGTCCCACCGTGCTTCATTGAACACATACAGAGGACAGTACCAAAATGTCCATCTTCCAGCCATGCTCCGTGGTTATTCTGTGTGAACTCCAGCAACGTTGATAGGAGAGGGATTTGCAGAACATGAAACAGAAATGCAATGAAAATGCAAGTTAAGGAGAACGTTCTCCTTCAAAGAAAAGGAACACAAGCAAAATCAAGGCTTTAGAGCCAAACTTCATTCATTGAGATGTAATTGGTATGGATATTAATACATGGCTCTGATTAGTTATTGTTTGGCCAGAGTACCCTGCACTCTCAGGGTTTAGAGCTTAAAGGAAAAATGAAGTAAATGGCTATTCTTAACAATAAAATCAGATGCAAGTAGAAATTTCTTCTGAATACCTCAAGCTAGGCAAGCACAACACTTCTGATCAAAGCCTGTTAAAAAAGACATTTTTTTCTCATGCTTGCATAATTACGATGATTGAATTGGAATTGCAAACTTTTTCCCAAACCACTCCAACACCCAGCAGTGCCCATCTGAAGCCTTTGCTCCAGCCAGTTTGTCAGAGGAAGCATAGCAGCAGCCGGGGAAGAGCAAGACCAAGGGAAGGGGCAGGAGGACCATGGCAGCAGCAGAGCCCAGGAGGGTGACAGGGGCACCCCGAGGTCCATTTTTCCTGATGGTTTGCAGACAGGGAGGGCATGTGTCCTGCACAGGAGGGAGAGACCCCTGCGATTCCCATGCTGCTGAGGATTGCCGTGCAGCCTAAGAAATGAAGTCTGTAGTTTGGCTGCTGCGTTTGCTGCTGCTGCCTCTTCCTGGGCACCCTTTTTTAAAACTAATTCACTTTCTTTCTTTCTGTCCTGTTGTTTTGGTAACCTCTCAGTTTGCCTGAAAGGCACCAAAATTCACCTAAAATGCTTCCTTGCGTTTTCGGAGACCAAGACATACCACGAGGCCAGTGAAAACTGCATCTTGCAGGGGGGCACGCTCAGCACCCCCCAGAATGGGGAGGAGAACGACGCCCTCTACGACTACATGCGCAAGAGCATTGGCTCCGAGGCGGAGATCTGGCTGGGCCTCAACGACATGGCGGCGGAGGGCAAGTGGGTCGACATGACGGGCGGCCCTGTCCGCTACAAGAACTGGGAGACTGAAATCACCACCCAGCCCGACGGCGGCAAGCTGGAAAACTGCGCGGCCTTGTCGGGGGCCGCGGTGGGCAAGTGGTTCGACAAGAGGTGCAAAGAGCGACTGCCCTACATCTGCCAGTTCATGATCGTGTAGTGGCGGGGGCTTCCCCCTGCCCATCCACCCGCCACCCGGGTCTTACCCCTTGGCAGCAGGATTATAAAGCTATAGGTACGTGTACGTGTACATGTATGTATGCACGCACGCGCGCGCACGTTCAACTAGAGTCACTCTTTGCAAAGAAAGTCGTCACAGCTCCATATTGGGTTAGAGAGCGTTAGAGCATTTCATTTGGCCACATCCAGCCCCGTTAGCAGCTGCATCGTTCTTACTAAGGCGCGATTTATAGATATATTTTTTTACACAGGGAATCTTATTAGGACGGCTCGGTTGTTTTGGCAAAGACACAGTGCCTCAGTCCAGCCCGGCGAACAGCCACCTCGGCTGCCCGGGGCTGTCGCTCTGCAATGCCCTTTCCCACCTCGCTGAGCTTCGTTGGGACACCAGCAGCGCTAGTTCCCACTTTCTTCTCCTGTTTTGCTTCCTGGCAGCGAGGCACCCGGGATCAAGATCCTCATCCCTCACACCACCCTGATTCAAGTTCCTGAGGATCGAGGTCCTGTGTCAGAGAGCAGAGAGAGTTTGTAATTTTTTTTCTGAGAAAAGGGTTAAAGAAAAAAAAAATTAAATAAACAGCAATGATGGGAAAGAAATGCAGGTCACCCCAACAGTTTAATGAAGCCCTGATGATGCTAATTTGCTGGCTGTTGGCTTAAAGGTATCAGCAGTTCTTTGCAGCTCAGTGCTTGGTAATAACTCCTCCAGTTTGGGTCATGTCTCCTGCGCTGCCAGGTTGGGAATGTCAAGATGTGACACTCATGGGGAACCCATGGGTGAGGTATTTCAGTGTGCTGCTTTGTTTAAAAAGAGCACGATGATAGATATTCCAAGATGTTGAGTGGAAGAGTCAAACTGGAGGGACTGAAACACACGCAAACAAATGCAGAGTGCACATTCCCGAGGCTGTCACTATTGTCAAACTCTCTGCTGTTCAAATGACTATAAAATAAATATATATATAGCTTGCTGAAGGAAGTGAGTTGTGCCAATGTGATTGGTGTGCTTTCCTCTCCTTGCATTTCTCTTCAGAACAGCTCCAGGGACCTGCAGAGGGTCAGAGATATCAAAGGCAGAGGGGAAAAGCAGCTTCCCACCCTGGGATATGGTTTATAGGATTTCCACCTCCCCTCTTATCATCGCCGTCACAGGCCACACGTGGGATACAGGCAGGGAATCCTTTTACAGGCAAATAAGATTTCCCTTCTCTCCTCCTCTTATTGCTGGGAAATGTCACTCCAAAATATAGGCCAGCCCAGAAGAAAGGTCCTTCCCTCACCCCCGTTTGGCAGTGGTACTGGTGTCAGGGGAGGTGGCACCTCAGGTCCCAGCGTGGAGCTGAGCTGCAGCAGCGCTGAGCGTCCCTCTCCTTGCTCCACTGACGTGGTGATGGCCTCTCCCTCCTCATCCTCCTCCTCAGCATCCTGCCAAGGAGAGAAGACTACATGAAGAAGCCTTTGCAGACTCCAGGCCCTGATCCTGAATGTTTCTGAGGCTCTTTGCTGTAGGTCACGGTTACACTCTACAAGCCAGCTTGCCTCAATCAGTATAAACCCTCTAGTTTCCTTGCCAGGTGATCCCTCCATGTTTTCAGATACACATGAATGCAAAGCAGCCAAGTCAGCAGCATTGCCAGCTTTGGTCCTGATTGGTCATAAACCACAAGGTCTTAAAACACAAACGCATGGTCAGAGAAATAAACTGAGGGATTTCATAGGAGCCCAGGAACTAAAGAGGGGTGCTGCAAAAGCCACACGCCCTGGCGGTGCTGAGATCTGGGGAAGATGCGGGCGGTGTAGCCAGACCATCTCTCTGCATGGAGTGTGAATCTGAAAAACATCTGTGGAGGTGGATGCCAAAGGGTATTCCCAGAGAGGACATTAAGGAGTCAATCTGTCAAAATCTAGAGAATAACAAGTTGCTCTCAGCAGAGTTCTTGGTTGTATCTCTCTTGCTTTCTATTTTCACACAGCTACACTCCTGCCAACCCCATTCTTTGTAGATGTTTTGCTTTTCTAAAGCTGGGAGGAGCACAGGGAAGGGGTGGCTTTGCTCCTGCCCTATTTGTTGGAGCCAGGATGCCAAAACTGACTTTGCAGCTTCAGGGTTGCATTTATGATTTTAATATTTTTCTACATGTTTTTTCCTACTGTATATTATGAACTACAGATTTTCTTCTAAAAGCCAAAGAAAAGGAAATTCTGGAAGAGTCCTCATCCTTGCTTACCACAGCACTCCTTTTTTGTTTGTTTGTGGCCAACCCCGTGTTTTGTGCTCACAATGGATACAGGGGTGGAGGAGTTGAATGGAGGACACTAGTTGCCTCCACTCCAGCACAGCCCAATGGGAATTTCCCAGAGCAGATGGGGTTCATCTGCTGGCGGCTGGGACAAGCATCACTTTTTTCGATCTTCTATTAAATCTTTTTGGCACTCAAGCCAGAGAAGAACATCTGCTGTCCACCAAGTGTGTTCTCAACCAAAGGCATGCAGACTAACGAAAAGAAACCTCAGCTCTTCCCCAAGAAAAAGAAATGTGGAAGTGATCACATCTGAACCAATGTATTGTGATATCTGCAATCTCAAATGAACCTCATGTTATTAAAATAGGAAATGATGTGTAAGAGCTTATGCCACTGGTTGTGCCCCTCAGCTGTTTGTGGCTCTGTAACATGGCTGAAGAAAGATGAAACATGGAATGTGCATATATTTATATGAACAGAAGAAGAAAGGTTACTGGGTGAACTCATGGAAAGCGTTAACCCAGCACTACGCCATCCACAGTTGACTTCAGTAGAACTACGCTCATTTACCCAGCTGATTGCCCTAACCCCAGTTCACCAAGGTCCTGAAGTACAGGCAAAGGACCGAATGGTTAAAAGTAAAATGATTCACCGTGAAACAGTTAATACCTTTCAGAAGTATCCCTCTGAGCAAGGACCAGAACAGCAAACTATTAACACTCGTCAGTGCCCTGGCCAACTTGCTTTTGGCCTTGGTCAGTAAACGGGACAGGTCGGTAAAGGTGGGCAAGAATTTGGGAGTCACAAGCCAAAAGCTTGTTTTGAGCCTTGAACACTTTTATGGGACTTGATCCTTAGCAGTCTCAGGTAAATTCAGATTAAGAGAGTTTGGTGACATGGGGAAAGGACTCCAAGCAGAGAGAGGAAGAAAATTCTTACTCAGAACAAGCAACTGAACCCGACACCTCTACTCCTTGTGCCTGCCTGCTCAGCCTGAGGGTTACTCAGACCCAAGTCTCTCACTCTGTCACATGTAGTCTCTCCCCATCATCTTTTGCAAGGACCAGCTCCCAAACACTTCTGCTCCTGCCTGCCCCAAGGGGAAGGCACTTCCTACATCTAGCTGTGGGACGAGAGCATTAGTATGGATACACATCAAAAGGGAAGGAGCACCTCCTCCCCTGCCCCACTGAGCCTTCTTATTCCTATAGACTTTACTGTTTGATCCCGCTCTTACATAAGCTCTGAACCCCACTTCAGTACCTGACCTCTCAGTCTCTCCTTTTGCAAATAAAATAAAAAGCTAAATTAAAGTTACATTTCTCCAGCTCAGAAGCTGCCATAGGCAGTAAAGAAACACAGATCTCTGAGGCTCAGCAAACAAGGGGAAGCCAAATGACCACTGGGAGCATAAATATAAAACAGTTGGGGGTCACTACACTGATGGAGAGCATAAAAATAATCTCCTTGTAGGTAGAAGATAAAGCAAGGGTTGAGAGAATATCAGACTATGGTGTACAGAATGAAAACATAGTGCTTTATTCCCTAACAACATCCAAAAGCGTCTCCAGTTCAGAAGCACCCAGAGAGAATCCAAAGGTAACAGCTGGGGACTGTTGCAAATACAGCTAAAAATAAAATCGCAAATACAGCTAAAAATAAAATCACAAACACCTTAGCCGTGACTCGCACCCAGCAGCCTCGCCGCTCTGTCCTGCTCTGTGCAAACAGGTCGGTGGCTGCATCACCTCCCTGCGACCTCCTGCACCCACCCTGGGGCCACCGGTGCTGGTGGTGACCACGGGGCACCCAGCGCCTGCAGCCTGGGTGTACACTCAGTGTCCAGCCTCGCCCTAGGAAGGAGACAGAAACCCACAGATGACTGCGCTGCCAAGAGCTGAGGCCAACTGCTAAACACAGAAAATATTTGCTTTCGCTTCAGCCCTGTTAGAAAGCTAACCCTGAGCCTGCCAAGGAGAACGAAACACACAAGCTGCATGCCAACCTTGCAGGCCAGCAATGAAGAACATGTCTCGAGAAGCTATGTGTAGCAAACACTGTTTGGGAAGCACTACAGCTTATGAAAGAAAATGCAAGAGAGGAAATAAAACCTACACCACCTACTGCTTTGCAGAAATACCCGAGGCCAGCTTAGTTTCCCACTGCAGAAACAGGAATGGTTCTTATTTCCGTCACACCCATCAACAGGGATCCCAAAAGCAAGGCTTCTGGTGTTCAATATCGTACCACGTTTCTGTGTTTCTCAGGACTGGTGAAGCCGCGTCTGGAGCACCAGGTCCAGTTCAGGGTCCCCAGTACAGGGGAGGACATAGGCTTACTGGAGCCAGAGCAGTGAAGGGCCACAAAGATGATGAAGGGATTGGGGCAGCTGTTGTTTGAGAGCAGAGACTTCTCAGCCTGGTGAAGAGAAGGTTCAGGGAGGTCCTATCCACATGTTTAAATGCCTGAGGGGAACAGGTAGAGAAGACAGAGCTATGGGCACAAACTGAAATAAAAGAAATCCTGCTTAAACAGAAAACATCTTCTCTGTGAGGGTGGTCAGACCCTGGCCTAGGTTGCCCAGAGGGTCTGTGGAGTCTCCAGTCCTTGGAGATACTTAAATCCTGACTGGACATGGCTCTGGACAACCTCCTCCAGAAGACCTTGCTCTGAGCAGGAGGTGGTCCCTGCCAACCTCAGCTGATCTGTGAAGACACAGAGACCCAGCAAGGGTCCTGTAACCAGGACCACTTCTACAGTCACAGGGGAGAAATGGGCATTTCAGGGGGGGCTGATGACCTCAGGCACCTGATGGATGAGCTATCATGTAAAAGCCTTCCTACATAGAAAGGTTATCATGAAAGCTGATAAAATAATCTCCTGTGGGAGATGATTTCTTCACTCTAGTGTTGCCGGAGCTCCATATACTAGGTCTTGCTCCTCTGCCAAGTGTGATCAGAAGACAAGAGCTTAAACTTCACATTCAACAGAAAGTAAACTGGAAAAACTCCACCAAAGCACCACAAAGCAAATGAAATATATTTTTTTTATATTAAAAGATTAGTCCAAACACACAGTTCATGAGTGGGCAAATGCAGTTGTGAATCAGTGCAACCGCAGTGACAGATTTGCTTTACTGTCAGAGCAGGTTGGTCCATGGGCAGCTTCAATTTCATCCAGATTAATGTGCAACCTGGACACTGCTGCATCACTGGGAAGGCTTGGATCCAAACCCACCCCCCCTCCAAACAATGAGCCACACTGACATGGGGGAATCCAAACCCTGGGAGATGGGAGATGCCACAGGTCCCACCTGCCTGTGCACCACCTCAGAGTTGCTGCAACACAGCACAGGAGGTTGGCTCTTGCACTTTGTTCTATAATATGTCAGAGCAGAAAGCCAAACCCTCGAGTGAGTAGACCTTAAACCAGTCAACCTTTAGGAAACACTCCAGAAATAGCACTGGTTATTAACATGGTCAAACAATTGGCTCCACTGAAGAGCGAGGACTTGGAAGGAGATATGTGGGTGGGGTGCTATGTACCTGTGTATAGCAAATGACTGACAGTTTTCTACACAGCCTAGAAACTGAACTTCCTTTGAAAAATGAAGCAGAATAACAATAAGCACTTTTTATTCCTGAATTAAAATGTATGCATCCAAAATGAATGCAAACACAGTGAGTAATCATAGCGTATCACTGGAGAAAGATAAGCAATCCTGAAAGCACCGTACTGGGGGAAAAAAAACCAACAAACCAATTTACATATAAAATGTAGAAAACCTGAACACAAAACAAAACAAAAAGTCATTACTGAGAATTTTTCCTTCTTTTAAACATTCACAGGAATTGTTACGTCAGCCTATACAAGTAGCTTGTTTCTAAGCCTGCTGGAACTTCAGATGTAAATAGCATCCACAGCCAG
The DNA here is from genome assembly GCF_036013445.1 of Caloenas nicobarica. NCBI lineage: Eukaryota > Metazoa > Chordata > Aves > Columbiformes > Columbidae > Caloenas > Caloenas nicobarica. Next base: position 47,803,665 of record NC_088246.1, on the reverse strand, counting down.
ATATAAAACCACCTCATGACTTTTATCAAGTGATTAAAAAGAGAGCAGACATCTCTGAAGGCCAAATTGCAGTGACCAGTGTATGTATCCAAAAGCAAAGATTCAGCCTTTGATTCATCTGCTAGTCAGGGGACCTGGATGACCCTGGAGGTCCATAGAAAATCACAATCTTGAGTCTCAGGAACTGGCTGTATCAGGTGTAAGACAGTTTTCTTGCTCTCCTATTTTGGGATCAACAGGAGAGGTGTCCATAAGTTGCCAGGCCCTCCTGAGACACCTACTACTTGGTTTCTTCTTTTACCAGTTCTCACATGATGGAGCAAGCTGACCATTGCCAAAATCCCTGGAGCAGACAGATGGCCCTAAGGCACAGGAAGCCAACCCTCTTCCCTTGGGGGAGAAGAACACAGAGGTGGCAGCTCTCTGGCTCTAGATCATACAAAGGTCTGAGGCAGAACTTGTGGTCCTGAGATATTGCTGTGTGATCACCTGTCTTCTCACGTCCCTCTGTGGAGCACCGGTATCTACCAGACGTGGGGCTGAGGACACCACTCCTTTCCTGCTGTCCTTCCCCTTTCCCAGTTCCCTAAAATCACACTCCTGGGGGATTAAAGTTGATAGTTCCATGCACGGGGACATGAAGTTGCATTAAAATTGTCTATTAAAAACAGCCCCAACACATAATCTGACAGTTTCTTGGTCTCTGTACCAGTTTTCCACCTGCAGGAACTGCAGTATGTCAGAGTTTATCTGCACACGTCGTATTTTGCAGGAATCCAACTACTTCCTCAGTTGCATCCTCACAGCATGAAGCACTCCGGGATGTTTAGTGTAGTGTTGAGGTGCACAAGCGCAGCACTGGGATTTCAGCTAACGGGAGCAACAAGGAATTACACATGCCAGGAACCTTAAGCCGTGTTTGGTCCAGGAACCAAGCTCTCAGTTAAATTCAAGCCTTCCCAGGCAGATAAAACAGGCAGGGACTATGGCAGCCAGATCCTCTCACGCCTGCTCATCTCTAATGCAAGTGCTCATGGACTCATTCCTCAGCTGCTCTGAGTAGAGCTGCAGGGAAAGTCCAGCTTTGTCAAAGGTGAGGGAAAATTTAAAAGACTACCAGATCACACACAGAATCAAACAGGATGGTTGAAGTTGGAAGGGACCTCTGGAGATCATCTAGTCCAACCCACCTGCTAAAGCAGGTTCACCCAGAGCAGATTGCACAGGAATGCATCCAGGTGGGTTTTGAATGTGTCCAGAGAAGGAGACTCCACAGCCTCTCTGGGCAGCCTGTTCCAGGGCTCTGGCACCTTCGAAGTAGTTTTTCCTCGTGTTTAGACGGAACCTCCTGTTTCACTTTGTGCCTGTTGTCCCTCATCCTATCGTTTGGCAACGACTGAAAAGAGTCTGGTCCCATCCTTTTGACACTCACCCTTGAAATATTTATAAGCATAAATAAGATCCCTGACACAAGCATCAATAAGGTCCCTGATCATAACATCTATGTTCCAGCCCTTTGCCATTGTCCCAGAGACACTAACGCTTTTTTATTCATCAGGAAAGGCACCACTGTGGGAAGCTGGTTTAGAGGCATAGGCTGGGACAAGGCAGGGTTCCTGGGTACATGGTACCCAGGCTCCATGTGTGCCCAGAGACATCTGTCTTAGGGCTGTGATCGTGATGCAGGAGGCACTTGAGTATTACAGACATTGCTCTTATGCGACTTCAGGTTTGAATCCTGCACAATGAAAGACAACACACACACAAAGTAAGAGATATTAAGGCATCCAGTCCTTAAAAAATAAAAAAAAATAATTAAAAAAAAATCAAGAATATATGAAAATTAAGGTCACCTGGAAACCTTGATACAAACTACTTCTTCTATTACATCATCACTCATTAGCTGTACCAGTAATTTCATAGCATGGTTAGTACATTTACTGCAAGCATGACAGCAGCAGTAACTGCAGCAAATGCTATTACAGCAGTAGCTTTGTGGAAAAGGATGAAATTTAAGCACCTAGGCAGAAATGCAGCCTCCTCCCTCCTTCACTTTCCCAGGCCATGACCTAGAGGTCACCAGTTTTTTAGCCAAAATCCGAAGGGTGGGCTCCAGCTCTGAGCCCACCCTAGTTAGGGTCTACTATTAATGGTGACAAAGGTGATATCTCATGTTCCTATTGTTGTACAGAGTTACCTAAAGATATCCTGCTGGCAAAGGTTAGTGCAGAACAGTGATTTAACTAAACCATGCCTAGGAGAAGAGACTCAATAGCCAGAGGGGTACTAACTTCAACTAATGCCATCAAAAGCAACTGCTGGCTTGGGAACAGCCAAGGGAGGCACACTTGGTCTGTGTCATCCCCAAAAACCCACCACAGCCTGCCTACCTGCTGCATCTCAGGGATATTGGTAGGAAAGAGTGGTGGTTGTGATTTTCCAGGAACAGAGAAAGCTTCATTAACAGCTCCTGCCACAGCAAATGGGATCCTCCTCTTGCATCTGCATCCTCACAATGATGACATAAGACAAAGCGAAGTTCGGCATACATTATTAATTGTTAACAGTAAGAAATACCAGAAGGAGGTGAAGTTAGTCCAAAAGGAAACATACAGGAAAATACCTACTCTTAGAATAAGTGATAAGTTTCACCTTGATTATTGAAGTTAAAATTGGTATCTGAGCCTTAAAGGGCAAAGGGATGCAGTATTCTCATCATCTTTTTCTACTTTGAGGTAGCAGGAAGGGGAACAGTTCCTCTGTTTTGTTCATCAGCGACAGAAAGCCACAAAGTCATCACCACTGCATGACCTAAAGCAAACCGTGAATTGGTGGAGACATTTTTACTATGGTAAATGTTAGTGAAGCAATTACAGATTTTGTAAAGCTTTTCTTGGAAAGAGGTTACTGGTAGCAACATGGTTCGCTGCACTGTTCGTGGACCTGGCTTATTGTTCTGCACACTTCCATCTAATTTGGTGTCTAACTAGTTATTACTCATACAAGGGGTCATTCATGTCAAGAGAAGCAATACTTTCTGGAACAATTTGAGTTTTCCCTACATGTATTAATGTTTTCCCAAGCACTTCTCCAACTATTTGAGATGTAAACAATTAATTCAAGTAATGCCAGTTCATTCAACCCTGAACCAGCTTTTTGGCAGTAAAATCTGGGGACCTTGCTGTAGCAAATCTCATCCAGCAGCTTTGTCATCATCCAAGCAGGTTCAGGTGTGGCTAGAGTGAAAAATACATTGTAGAGAGAGGTTGAAAGTATTTCACCTCAGCATCAGCTGATGATTGTAAATCTCAGAGAACATTCACCAAAAAAGTAGTTTCTGGAGACTTCTGTTTTGAATTCAGCTGTTTGGATGTGTGGGGAGAAAGGAAGACAACACATGAAAATATAACAATAGGAAAAGAAAGGGGGGTGATGACAAAAATCCACCTTTTAGTTGGTTCTTGGAGCAACTTCGTTGACACATGGTTCAACCTCTCCAGGTTGAGTTGTCTTCTAGCAATGCTGCCTTTCACGCTATAACCTGGGCACAGATTCCTTGAGACTCAGGTCCCATGGGTAGTATGAGGAAGTGTTGTCATAGAAATCCAGCATCTCCTTTCAGCTGAAGCTGAATCTCATCTTTTAACCCAGATGTGTAGTCACAAAAACCTATGGAGAACATGTAGGAGTTTGACCTGCAGAACTGATCAGCCAAAAAAAAAATCAAACGTCAGAACACACAAGTATAAAGTAAATTGCCCATTTTCCTCAGATGTTTGACTAGTAAGGAAAAATATTAAATTGTCTTCTGGAATATTAGACATATGCATGAACCCATATACTTTCCTAGGCTGGTCTGAGATATTTAGAAACTTGTCTGTTAATCCAAATAAAATAAATTAGAGAGGAAGATCTAACGGCTTGCTGCCTTTTGGTTTTTTTTTAATTGCTCTGAAAGGCTAAGCTATAAAATGGTTACCAAACAATTGTACTAGAAGATTTCATTATGCCTTTGCTTACCTTTTAGGGTTTACCACTTATTAAATAAACTCTCATTAATTTAAGGAAACAAATGAAGGGAAAACACATGAGCCTTTTCAAACTTTTGAATGAGTAAAGCAGTAAGTTGTGAAAGTAATTACCAAGTATCTAAACAGGTTTGATCTGGCAGAAAGTAGAAGAGTTTAATTTACTATGGAAACGTGAAATCCATAAAGATTCAAGCTTTTGAGTTTGCATCTTACTAAGATGATTATTCTTATACAAAAACATTTATCACAGCATTTATCGTTAAAGTCCTCACTTTTGAGGACATCAGAATTCGCATTATTTTTCATAACTCTGACAGTTTCTACAGCGTGAGAAGGCACTGGTGGATATGCAGGCCTTCAAAGCTGAAAGCTTCATGAAATCATGCCCTGAAGTGCAAATGTCGTGTTTAGTATGAACGAAACTCTACTTGGCAGCTTAAACTGTAGAGCAGTCACTTTTTTGCCTTTGTACTTTACCATATGTTACAGAACAACATCTATGCATATTTGTTTTCAGGTTACTTTTTTCAGAATCCAGCAATTAAAGTAGCATTTGGAGAGGAGAAACACCCCATTAATTTGCTTCTCTTTTAATTAAAACAAAATAAAAACAAAGTTTTAAATAAAAGGATTGGCAATGATGAATTTGAAGCAGATGCTTGGGCTCAGGAGCCTGCAGTTTGTACTCCTGAGACCAAGGGGTGAATCTCACTTAAAGCCAGGTTGTTCTGTGCAGAAAACTAGGTTTATACACATATACTTAAGAGATGCCTTGCTGTGATTAATCTCATGTAGGGAAGAAGTCATCTGTATAGGGTCTGTCTGTTGTTTTTTAGCCCTTAAAATAATGATCAAAGACAGGGATACTTTTCACATGGTGGCAAATGGCAACGGTTCAGAATATCCTAATACAACCCTTCAGGCAAAACCATACCCAAGGCTTCTGAGAAAGAGGAACACCCAAACCTGTCCATGTTTCATTTGAGGTACCCCCTGAAACTGAAACATTCCCTCACCTCTCCCAGTATTTACCCACACCACCCCACTGGAGAATGCAGCCTTTCTGACCTTATAGGATCACAGAATCATAGAATGGTTTGGGTTGGAAGGGATCTTCAAAGGCCATCTAGTCCAGCCCCCCTGCAATGAGCAGGGACATCTGCAACTAGACCAGGTTGCTCAGAGCTCTGTCCAGCCTGGCCTCGAATGTCTCCAGGGATGGGGCATCTACCACCTCTCTGGGAAACCTGGGACAGTGTTTCACCACCCTCATTGTAAAAAATTTCTTCCTCATGTCCAACCTGAATCTCCTCTCCTTTAGTTTAGAACCATCACCCCATGTCCTATCATAACAGGCCCTGCTAAAGAGTCTGTTCCCATCTTTCTTATAGGCTCCTTTTAAATACTGAACGGCCGCAATAAGGTCTCCCTGGAGCCTTCTCTTCTCCAGGCTGAACAACCCCAACTCTCTCAGCCTGTCCTCACAGCAGAGGGGTTCCAGCCCTCTGATCATCTTGGTGGCCTCCTCTGGACCCTCTCCAACAGGTCCATGTCTTCCCTGTACTAAGGGCTCCAGAGCTGGACGCAGCTCAGCACGCACTAGTGATGGCCTCAAGTAACATTCAGAAATGAGCATCCATGGCTCCAAAGGCCTCTGAAAAACATTGGGGAAAAGGTCAGCCCAAGTGGGAAAAAGCCTGTGGGAGAGCTTCAACACCCTCCACTACCAGGAAGCCTAAGGCCACTCAAAACTTCTGCAGCTCTGAAGGAAAAAGTCCCATGCAACAGCAGAGGCAATGCCCAGGCATGCCCCAGGGAGAAATTGGTTTCAAAGTCCAGCAACGAGGTGCACTTCAGCCAAGCACAGCTTGCTGCTTGTTTTTTTTTTGTTTTTTCTTAATGAAGGGGCTGTGGCTGTGCAAGTATTGCGGTAAAAATGGGTATTCAAACCTTGCTGGGAAAAACAGCAGATATGTTGAAGGTGTCGCAGGGACCCTGATGTACCCTGAAGCTCTTGCACCTTTCACAAACTTGCTCTCATTTTGTGCATTTAAAAGAAACAAACAAAACCAAACAACAGCAACAACCACCCCAGCACAAACAAACAAAAACCCCCACCTCAGAACAAAAAGCACTCTCCTCCACCCCATGAGCAGATCACCATTCCTTTCAGCATGGATTTGCAGCCCTGTGTGTAGGACAGACATTCTCCTTGGTGAGCAATATCAAAACTCAGCTTTATGCTGACAACAAAATTTAAAAAAAAGGGACTACACACTTTACATTGAACATGTCCTTTGTTCTAAATAATACTTCTCAAAATCAAATAATTTCCAGTTAGAAAAAAGAAAATGCTGCAAAGATGACAGGATATCACCAGAATTTTTCCTCCCATTTTCTTCTGAGAAAACAGCTTACACAAAGTGAGGTCATTTCTCTAGCCTCCTGCCTAAAAAAAGTTCTGTGTGCTGACAGAATATTGCTCTGTTAGAGCACCTCTGACAGGATGCAGCGTGGCACTCTTTATACAGCTATGAGTGACTGTAGCTGTTGTACCAGGATTAAAAAACCCCACATCTATACATAAAACACACACACAAATATGGCAAGAAACGAAACAGCTGCTTCAAGTTTTTGAAGATTCATCTTGTCCAGAAGCACAAAGCCTGACTTGTGTGCAGCAGTGTAGCAATTCTTTCATACAAGAGAGGGATGCAGCCCAAATCACACACACAAAACTCTTTTTAAATGCTAGGAGTGTTGCTAATTGAAACAATTTGGCATGCTTCTTTTATGTTGCTGAAGAAACATGCCAGAAGTTTCTAAATCCCTGTAAAAAGACCATCCCTTCCTCCAGGCTAGATCAGTTTTCTGCACCAGAATTCCTCAGTTTCAAAGAAAATTAGGTAACCCATGCTTACTTAATTGCTGGGAAGCTGTAATTTATCAAAAATAAACCAATCATTAGATTGGATGTAGAAAGCCATTTAGACTACAGGAATGAATTTTTTTTTTTTTTTTTTTTTAGTTTCTGGCTTCAGAGTTTTTGGGGAGACAGATTTGTTCCCATCTTTGTGCACATTGCAGCCCACAATTAGACGATGGCTGGTGAAGATGTGCACATGGATGAGGGTTATTGAGCATTTTGCTTCCTCCCTGACCAACAACAAATTCTCATACTTACGTTTCTTCTCTGTCACACTCAACGGTATCCCAGAATAGTTTCTTCAGAGTAACATGATCATTTTTTTTCCACTAGGGTTGAGGTATTGAAGTCTCAATATTTGTCTGGTGAAACTACTTTTTCATTTCTTACTGGTGCTCTACAACTTTTGCTATAATCCAAAGACTAATCCAAAGGGTCTTGATTTGTCTGGAAATTGCACTAGATTATTCACATATATGCTTAAAATAAAGCACTTACTGAGTGTTTTGATAGACTGAAATTGTCCAAACCTCATAGACTCAAGCCGAAGAGGCAAGATGTATATTTTCATCTTTGCTGCTTTGGGCAACAAACATCTCCACTTCTCTTTGCTCCTTAAAAGCAAATTACATCCTGACCAGGTGTTTCTGGACTGCTGTCTATGGACCCCCATCTTCCAATTAATGGTTAAACAGACTTAGAAATTTTCATTTTGAGATAAAGACCACTGCACAGGAACTGCTCCAGGATGGCACAATCTCAGTGGATATCCAAATGATAAGTACCTTAATTTACATTCATATTAAGTGGCAGTTTTGGAGACTAGGGACTAGTTGATCCTTGCTGAGTTTTCTGTTCCTTCAAAGAGTAGATCTAATTTAGCCTAGGATCCATTCCCAGAAATTACTGGGATGCTCAGTAATGAGAATTTCGAACATCATTCTCTATGTGCATTAAACTTGCCTCAAAACAATTAAAAATCAAACAAAACAATCAACAACACAAAAACCAACAAAGCAATCAGTATGTACTGATTCCATGCACTTTAATTTAGAAAAAAAAAGGCCTTCACACATTTTCAAAAGGGTCTCCTCTGGGCTGAAGAACTAGCATTAAAACATACTTTTATTGTATTATCCCTGAAAAGAAATTAATTTAGAATTAGATTGTATGTGTCAGTTGGGTGTGAATAAATCACAAACATCATGACCCTACCGAGAAGCTGCTGAACCATTTTTATATTGAAAGCTTCAAATATTTTACAATCCTTCTCACTAATGATCTAAACGCATGCTTTTAAAACCCGCAATTAATAGCATATCACTGGTTATGCAAGAAAAAGGATAAGCACAGTCAGCAGTATATTATCCCAAGAAACTAGGTTGTCTAGAAACCCATTTTTATCATCTAGGGCAACGGGGTACCTACCAACAGCCGGACATAAAAATACTCAGGGCTGTTTACACACATAAGAAAGACATACGCTAGTTACTCCAGCTGGTAGTATCATTATATTTTATTTATTTTTTTAAAAAAATTAAGTCACAACTTTCTCTTAATGAAAACCCAATTCAAATTTGTGCCTGAACTCTAAACATACCAAAGTAAGCACTGTTAAAGCCAACCTTAGACTGGAAACAAGTATAAACTAGGGTTTGTATTGCCATACCAAAAGCTGAGTTAAAATAGAACAAATAAAAACAATAGTCAACAAGCATCATATTCTTCCTTCAAAGATCAAGAGCTTGTGAACAAAAGCCCAACCTCCATTATATTTTCTTCAGTTGGACAGAAAGAACATGAACTAAAAAATTTCATCTAAGAAAATGCAGAAACTGAGCTAGAGGGATGAGACAGTCTTGAATTTCTCTCATAGACTTCTCATTCCTTTTCAATAAAGGAGAAGTAAAAAACATTGACTGGATGAATGCACAACTGGAATACTCTGATAAAAAGGTATTGTGGCAATTCAGTTACCTGAGAAAAACAGAAATTGGTATTGCAGAAATCTTTTTAAGTTCTCAAATGACATGAAAATGACCCAGTAGACTTTGAAATATGTGATCCCAGTGACTAGCCAGAGATCTAGGAATACACATTTCTATATTAAAAGTGATAAACGTAATCAGGAAAACACCTGAAACAATTAAAAGGCTCTTTTGGACAGCACATGTTTTGCTATATGCTACAGAAAACTGAGTCAGGTATGACATTATACTGAATCTTACAGTGGTCCAAGCCGTATAATGGTATATACACTGTTAAATACACACACTTGATCATATAAATAGTCAATTTGCAACGCTAGCATGGTTAATATAGGAAGAAATCCACATTCTTTTTTGATGTAAACAGTAAGGTTCTTAGTAAAAACATTTTCATTTTAGACACTATTATATGTTTAGTATTATTGCATGCAATACTGTATAAAAGCTTAAAGGCACCTTTGTGTATCTTTAGGCAATTAAAAAAATCACAATAAGACATTTGGAGAGAAATTCTCAAGTCGTTTGGTCTAGCACTGCATGAAAAATTGGGAACATCCTCAGTAGCTGCACACAAGCCAGATGTTTGTATAAAAAAGGCAACTTAATATACCCATAGTCCTCTGCATGAAGATCTGACCCTCAAGTTTTAAAAGGCACAGAAATTGAGGGGCGTGCTACTACAGCACTTAAAAATGAGACCTACTGTTTACCTGATTTCAAGAGGTGGCTTTCAAAAGCAGCTAGATGACTGAAGTATAAGTCCCACTAGAAATCAAGAGCTGTCTGCACCATCATTTCAACATGGTGGTTAAATTCAGATCAATGAAAAAATAAAAATAATAATAATTTTTTTAAAAAAATCTAGGCTTTCCTTATGAATTCATTCTCATACTTTGCATTTCAGAGAAATCACTTCCTGGAAATGTTTTCTTCACTCCTTTTTCTGATCATTATTAAATAATAAAATCATTATTTCTTCATTGAATAATTACTCTTACTTGAGCCAGAAGTGCAAAGTGTAAATGCTACAGGCATCTGAAGAGAATCGCAAATTGTTTCAGACTTTTGAAACTGTTTTTGTAAAAAAGTAAAGAAAACACAGTCTTTGGTGTAGGCTCACACAGTGCTATCCAAGTATTATAACATCAGTTGGAAACTAGAGAAAACCCATAACTTTACTTCCGAACTAGAAGAGCCCAAGCTCAAGCGTTCACACTGATTTACAGGCACAGAGCTCTTCCGTGCAGCATACGTGGTCTTTCACTACACTTACATTGCCACCAGTCTGCTAAATACGGTGAAATTTCAAGCAGCAAGTGATGGAAATGACAGCGTCCTCTCCTTTCCTTAGACATCTGCGCAACCTGGAGCTGCCTTGAGATGGCGATGTCGCCTACGCCTTCGAGGAGTCACCGACCAACACTCAGCAGCAAGTAACTTGTGAGAGAGGAGGGAGGGCATTCTGGACAAAACACTCTTCCCGCTCTATTTAAGCTGGGAGTTAGGAATTAATTTTCCTGATGTCTTTATAATAGAAAGCAGGAGTGTACGCTTACCACCTGTTTCACAACTAGAAGTGCATGCAGTCCTGGAGTGTCTCAACTGTTTTTGAGTTTGCTGGATGTTAACTCTAAAACTGAAAGTTATCAACAGCTCAATTTAAAAAAAACAAAACAAAAACAAAAAAACCCAAACAAACAAACAAACAAACCAACAACAACAAAAAAAACCCAGACCCCCAAAACTCTACAAACACAAAACATCAAAACACATTTAAAAATAACACTCCTCTTCAGTTTTCTTCCCTAGACCCTTTTCCTTACAGGTAACCTGTATTTCCACAGGAAACTGCTATACCTGGCATAAAATCACTCCACTAAACCATCCTGTTCCTGATTTTCCAGCAAGGATGTGCTCGTATCTCCATTAATCTTTTCATTTTTATCTCCATTGTCCTCCGTTTGCCCCGATTTCTGATGAGCAAAAGTGTAAGTGTCATGGTCTGTGTCCGTCAGAGGTGGAGGTTCCTCACTGTTAGGAGAATGTTTAATGTCTTTTCTGAAGGAGAATGGAGGTGGAGAAGGTGGCAAGCTACCAACGGGTCCATCGAAAGGCCTGTACACATCAACTTCTGGAGTGACAGTGCCATTGGATTCCTTCAGCAAGTGCCCATAGACCATAGCATCATCAATAACTGCATAGATGTGAGACTCATTGTTTTTCCTCCCTTTTGCGAATAAGCCTTTTTTTCCGGGCACCTGGGTATTCACGTTAGCATTGTACACTCCCACCATGGGATTTTGGCTTTTCTTCTTCCTGTTACAGAGTTGGAATTGTTAACAGGTCAGAAAGAACGCATGGCTGCTGTGTTTGAACTCAATAATGGCAGCTTCTGTTTACCCAACCCACCTACCGAGGGTCAGACGACCTACCTGGATCGAAGGCTTTACTTGCAACCTTAGGAAAAATAACTCTCAAGTCTAGACCTGCTTTTTTTGGCAGAGCAGAAAATAACTTCACACTATTTGGTTACCTACTGCTGTTCTGCTGACCCTGAAGTCTTCAAGATTAACTCCAACAGCCTCCCAAGTACAGGGGTCCAGCTGTGCAGTGTACTGAGCCTCCCTACATCCACAGACACTAATAGGACCTAGAGGCCATCAGATCCTCACAAAACACGGCTGAGTGTTGCTGAAGGCCAGTAAGATAGTGGGTGCTCTATGAAAGTTGAATGAATTTTTCTTGACTGTATTTGCAAAGTCTTTCCTGTGCGGCAGAGAAATGTGCTCATAACGGCTCCAGTTATCATATTGCACAATTGCACTCTACAGCTTCAGGACCCAATCACCCTGCCAGCACCGAGCATACGTGTAGAGAAACCCCAAGCTATCAGTGACTTCAGACTCTGCTTGCATGAGTAAGGCTACGCCTGTTTGCTTTGCACAACGTAGTTCTCTCCCCAGGGGCTCATCTCATAGAAAAATGCCCCCACTTGGTGTGCAAACTCCAGAAGAAGCTGCTGGAGTTTGTGTAGATGAAAGATAGCTATTAGTGTATCTCAGTGAGTTTGCAGCTTATCTGAACAAAGCCTTGTCTAGAGGCACAGGAGCCACATTCATTGCGATTTCATTTCACAGGAATTGCTGATGAAGCCAAATACTTTACTTCAGTACAGCCAGAAGTCCATGCTAAGTAAGGCCAAAGCAGGCAATGCACTGGGGGTGAAAGTAAGGCCACTCAAAGAATGGTGCTCTACTCCTAAAGTCAATCAATTTAGAGTAAAGCAGCGTTCTTGGGGGCACACTACTTCAACCCCCAATGTGTTGCCTACCTCATGCTTCAGACCCTTGCTCAAGGGACCCATGTGAACACGTGAAACAGAGGCCCCAGCAGCTCTCTTGAAACACCTTCTTGAACTGCTAAGTTACACATGCCAAATTATGAACTTACTTCTTCTTAACACAGCATACAGCGAGTCCGATAGCCACAAGAACTCCAGCCCCAGCCACCACAGCAAGTATCACTCCCAGGTCTGCAAACAGACAAGGTACAAGGACATTGAGTGAGACAGAAAACATTTAGCTTTTTTCCTAAAAGCCAGCTGGGTTTGAACCTCCTCAAGAGTTTCTAAGTGTATGAGCTGCTTGTGCAGCAGGAGTTTCCAAGGTGTGCTCACCATGGGGTAACACAAACCATTTCCAAGAGGTTGGAGGCCAAGCAACAACAAACTCCTGCTGCTAGCAGTGAAGCACAGACAAAAAACCCAACCAGCCCACCATCCTACCTCCAAGAATTCAACACAGCTGATGGGTTGCTAAACTTACATGAAACGCCTCGCATACCTCTGGCTGAATAGGCAGGGAAGAGAACAAAGTGCAGAGAGAGACAGAGAGGGATTCAACAAAGGAAACAGTGACATTTCACCAACTTCTCCTCAATACAATCGTTTCCACTGAAATACACAGATTATGTTGACCTAGGGTTTTCTAAAAGTCATAAAATTGATCAGGAAAGTCCATGTGTGAGCAAAGAAAAATGCCGTGTGTTTTAAAAGAAATATACATTACCAAAAAAAGAAAAAGAAAAAAAGAGGAAAAAAAGAAGAAATTAATTTGACACTGTTTCATTTCTAGCCTGTGCAGCCAATACTTTTACAGGGAGCAGTCTCCCACAGATGAAGAGGAATGCAAATGTGAAGCAAATTTATACAAGCAAAGCCTACCCTAAAAATGCCTTTTTAAAAAATGATTTATGTTTCAGAGAGATGAGAGACACGAAGAATACAGATTTTGCTGTTAGTAGTCAGTACACTCTCCACTAAATGGTTAGACCTGTCCCAGGGATGATTATTTGCTCATGTGAACACTGAGACTAATTGAACTGCTAACATGAAGTAGAGACTACTTGGATGAATACGTTTGCATAATCAAGTCCCAGGTTGTTCACCAGGTCTGTGACCTTGGGAGTGAAAAAACATTACTTGATCTTTTAATATCTTCTAACTGTGATCTCCAATTTAAGAAGCTAAATTAAATAAAGAAAATAAAATCCAGACTTACTTCCTCGGGCCCTGCAGTTCCCTGTCTCAAAAAAAATCCCACCCAAACACACTAAAAACCTTCCTTCCTCCCCAGCCTCTAGGAGCACCCAGCTGTAACTCTCAGAGGTTTTTGTGGGACATGTATTTCTGAAAGCAGAGATTTCATAAAACCCACACCCAAGGTGGACCAGCATCCATTACTGTTCCCCCAAGGAAAAGCAAGGAAATAAGCAGAAAGCAAACCACCACAGCCTCACAGGACTCACCTATCTGCTTGTCAGCTAAAGCCACCCAGAACTGCAAGGTCAGCTGCGTCTTATCCACAGGTTTACAGTTGGAGACGTTTACCCAGAAGTCGTGATACATATTTCGGGGCTTGGGCAGAAGCTCATCCTCACGGCGCACGATCTCCTCTGCCCCCAGCGTCTCTTCCTTTATGTTGACGTAGGCACGGCCCGTCTCGCACGTGATGCCCATGCGGTCCTTGGAGAACCCTAGGCGGGCAACTTGCTTGCTGGGCACAACGACGTACCAGGATATGGAGACATAGGGAGGTAGACCATAGGGCCAGTTGGGAGTCTGCAAGTAAACTTTAGCTTTTGGATCTGGACTCACAGTGAAACTGCACTCATCTGTAGTAAAGAAAAGGAATAACGGAATTAAAACTTTGTTTTGACACTTCTTGGTTTTAATTTTTAAAGGTTTCTCTTTCAACATGTAAAATTATCTGGTCTTTCTTCTACATAACAAAAAAGTGTCACACCTGCGATCAGCAAATTTATACAGTCAATTGCATCTCAGTACTAGCAATACAACTCACCTATCGTCCCTTCCACACCAGTAATTATCCCAATTAGCACAGATGTATCTGCAGAATTTCCCACAAACAACTAATTGCCACATAGAGTAGAAAGTTCCTTCCTTCTTCCAGGAAAAAAACACTTCATCGATTCAGATTGATGCTAGCAATGGCTCCAAGATTAGACTCTAAGGAATTTAACTCTTACCTCTAATTATTTATATGTGCTCTAACGAGCCTATGGAGAGGTCCAACACTGTACAACAAAGAAGTACAAACCACTACCTTACCTTTAATATGTGGCACAAAAGACATTTTTAGATCCTGGTGGTTAGAGTCATTGAGGAATCCTTTACCGAATGTTTTTAAGGATATGGTGATATTATTCCTCATCTGAATCTTTTCGATGGATCCACCAGGGCAGAATACACCAACATTCAACTCTGTCTCTGGAGTGGCACTAACAATGCTGTAACTGTAGCTTGTGTTGCACCTTTGCTCTGGGACGTGTTGCTGAAGTTTCAAGGACGGAGAAGTAATTTCTACGTTGATCAAATCAGGAGCTGAGACCTTCCAAATAAACTTATGCAGCCGAATTGGCAATTGGGTAATAACCTTGGGCACCAACAGGGAATACATCTTCCTCTGACACCACCGAAGATCGACACAGCCTGCAATCACAAAAACAAGTCCCAAGGGTTGTATTTTTCTTGCAGAGGCAATATCTAGGAAAAGCAAGTTTTCTTGTGTACCAGAGTACACATACCCAGAGTACCGTCAGTTTTGTGTTACAGACTCAGAAAAGCATTTATGTGAGAAAATACCCTCTCTTAGCAACCTTCACTCAAGCATGTACCATTTGTTGTTAAAGAGCTTTCCTTAAAAGGGTGCATAACATCAAAGAAACCAACAGATAAAAACACATTCAAAATTCCTCACTCAAGACAATACTTTCGCTATATCACTGGTTGACTGGGCCACAGCTGCAGCCTAGTCAAGGTCCAGATACATACTTTAAAACTCTACTGGTAGTTAAAAGCATTTGGGAAAATCCTACACTAAGTGGACATGCGAGCAGCACAAGACGCATTCCTGGTGGCCACCTTGGTCCTGAATTTTCATGGCTCTCCTATTCTAATTCCTTATTTTACAGTTTTCAGC
Source organism: Caloenas nicobarica (assembly GCF_036013445.1). Classification (NCBI taxonomy): domain Eukaryota; kingdom Metazoa; phylum Chordata; class Aves; order Columbiformes; family Columbidae; genus Caloenas; species Caloenas nicobarica. The sequence goes on along the minus strand of NC_088246.1, from coordinate 47,788,220 downwards.
AAGAGGATTCTTAGGTGCCTTCTGTCCCTTCCCTTCTAAGAATAGCTATGCAGTTTCTATTTTTAAAGGTAGAATGACGTAGCAAATAACAAGGTCACCTCCAGGTTCATTGTACCCATCTCCCAGCTGGCCAGCACCTGGTTTCCAACCCCACTCTATTTAAAGGCCAAGCAGGAGAGAACACTGGGGAAAAGCACACAAAAGCATTCCCTAGGGAAAAAACATTAAGGCACTTTTGCCATACTTATGCCTTTTTCAGCTGTGATCCTCAGACGGGACAAGTCCTTGCACAGAAAGGAGATCTTGTAGATGGCACCAGACACCAAAGTCAAGACACGGTCGCAGGTGCGAGGATCCTTGCAGATCAGGCATATCGGTTCAGACATGAGTGGGACGCGGCTGGGCCACCCTTCGAAGTGTATCGTTACAGTCACGTTCCATTCCTTGCTCAGGTCAACCAAATGGGTGACATCTGCAACGAAGAACACCCCAGAGCAATTACTGGCAAGATGCATGTGAGGCAGAACCTCCTCGGTCTCTTCTCACCCCATCAGATGAGCAGCTGTCACAGCTGTTTCTATATTACCTAAGACAACATCATTTACTTGTTTCCATTAGTGTAATACAAACTCAGGCAGTATTGTATCACTCTCTGAATTTAGAAGTTTTAATCTTTCCACACACAAAACCCATTTCCCCGCTGTTTTCCAGCTATAACAGGGTAACATGTATGCTAGCCCCTTTTAAACAGGTTAGGCTATAATGTAAGGAGCTCAACTGACTATGTTAGGTTTGTTTTCCTTAAGATGTCTCTTGTATTTCTTTTAAAATCAGTTCTACTGATTACACAACAGTTGATCAGAAAAAGGTTCTCCGTTCTCAAATTTTGTATTTATTGCAAGATTGCCATCTCAGCTAACTTTTTGTTAGTTTAGGTTTTTCAGAGCAAAGCTGAAGAAAATTGTCCAAAGTAAGTAATTAAGCACATCTGGTTGTCTGGAGTCAGTTAAAAATTAAGCTAATCTAAATGCAAGCAGCAATATGGTTCAAAAGTGAAAAAAAATGCCAAGTGCTGTACTTCAGCTGAAGTGCTGGCAGTCACCATGAGGGTCACTGGAGTCTTCAAAGATGCTTTCTAAAAGCATCTTCTGTTTGGCAGTTAAAAACATACAGAGATGCTGCAAATTATCAGTCTGTCACCATGCCAGTGGGAAGGCTGAGGACCAAGCCTTGCTAGACTGCTTTGTTTCCTTCAAACAGCACGACTGAACTACCACACTGCCCTTCCATTTAATTGCTCAAAATCATTCTTCCAGAAATTTTTTCTGACTTGCTTTAACAAGCAAACCAGGGAGCTGGCAGAGTTAACTCTGAAAAGTAAAGAGCAACCTTCCTTTTCCTCAACACTAGCCACCACTTCTCTTGCTGTCCACCCCTTTCGCCGTACCAACTGCACACCAGCTGCTGCAGGAAGCCTTGTAACACCCTCTGAGTTCGCTGGACCTGAGGTGCTCAGGTGCACAGTGACCATCATCCCTGGCAGCCTCTCTCAAACCTATATTCAGTCCAAAGATCTGCTTAAGGAGGCACATACTGAGGCCAAAACTGCTTTCACTAGTGGGACAGAGTGCACCCTCAGCAAGTTTGCAAGAGTAGGGCTGGAAAGACACTCTGCAGAAAGACCTGGGGATCCTGGTGGACACCAAGTGGAAAACGAGCCAGCAGTGTGCTGCTGAGGCAAAGGTGGCCAACAGCCTCCTAGGCTGCGCTAGAAAGCATCAACAGCAGGTTGAGCAAGGTGAGTGTACCCCTCTGCTAAAGCACTGGTGAGACATCAGAAGTGCTGGGTCAAGTTCTGGGGTCCCCAGTACAAAAGAGACATGGATGTACTGGAGTAAGGCCAAAGAGCCACAGAGATGCTTAAGAGCATCTGTCACAGGAGAAGAAACAGAGAACCAGGACTGTTTAGCTGAAGAAGGTGGCTCAGGGGGATGTGTGAACCTGCGTGTAAATGATACGGTGCCAGACTCTTCTCAACGGTGCCCAGTGACAGGGCAAGAGCCAAAAATTGAAATATAGGAAATTCTGCTTAAACATTAAAAAAAAAAAATGCAAGAGAGGTCAAACACTAGAAGAGGTTACCCAGAGAACTTGTGAAGTCTGCAGAGAGACTCAAAATCCAACTGGACATGGTCCTAGGCAACCTGTTCTGTTTTACCCTGCTTGAGCAGTGGGTTGGAACTAGATGATCTCCAGAAGTTTCTGCCAACCTCAGCCACTTCGTAAGTCTGTGATATCCTAGATGACTTGCTACAGCAAGTCGGAACAACAGGGGTAAGCGGGGATGACAAACACCTTCTCCCACATAAGCTAATGGCAGTTGCAAATACTTGGAACATCTGGAAGGGGGAGAGGAAAACAAAGAGGAAAAAAAATTAAAGATTATGGCCGTGGCCTAGTTCACAAAGATTAACTATCATGTGCAAAGACAGACACCAGACGCACAGAGCATCCTTATGCTGTTAACAATGCACGTGTCTCTGATGACAAAGCAAGCAACCTGATCTAGCGGCAGGTGTCCCTGCCCGTGGCAGAGGGGTTGTAACTAGATGATATTTAAGGTCCTTTCCAACCCAAACCATTCTGTGATTCTACGATTCTATAAAGGACAGATTAAAAATAAATAAAAAAATATATATACACACATATACACATGATTATTACTCTTAATTTTTGGGTTTTAGTTATGGATCTTAAAGGCATAAACAAAAGGTGAATAAAACAGCTTTCGCCTGTGTGGGAACTCATGCACACAAAAGGGCAAATAGTAAGGTGGAAATCTCCAAGTCATCGCCACAACCAAGCACAGAAGCTAGGATTACTACCACAAGGTTACTCATTCTTCAGAGGTTTGTTTTTCTGCTGCAGCTAAACACAGAAAGGGTTAGATCAATAAATCATTTTGATTGGAAAGAGCTATATTTTCCTCTTGTTTAATGACAAGCATCACAGGCAGCTGTGGAATACTCAAATGTTTGGGAGGCTTTGAGAATATGCAGATATCAATGCATTTTTAATAAGAGCTATGTTTAACTTGTACACTGCAGATGGCATTTTTTGCGTTTTTTTTTTTTAATAAAAGTTTCGGTACTGTCTTGGGGGCTGAATTTGAATCTTTGGCAGAACTTATATAACTACAAAATCACTCATGAAATCCTACAAAATCCCTAGAGAAACCGCTGCTGTCTCTTAAATCCAAGTGGTTTATTACTTGCATTTCATTCAATAAATGACAACTTGGTTTTTATTTTTCAGGTGATTATCATCTTGTCTACGGCCCATAAACATATTAAAATTCGTCTTTGCTTTCCAAAGTAGAAAGGAGATAAAGCTGATTAACTTTATACAACGTTTTCTCTCTGTCTGGCTTCCGAAGTGCAACACACCGTAAATGTAAGCAAACATGATTTGGTTAACAACAATTTCAGGAGGATTTCCTGTTCACGAACGGAGCCAGACTAGGCAAAGAACTGAGGATTACAATGGTGAGATGCTATAGACCCTTTCTGGATGCATGACTTTAAGGTCCATGCCATTCAAACTTCATCCCCTCTAAAATGACTTAGAAAGCCTCTAAGTAGCTCCTGCTGCAGTGGTAGTCCAAAGCATGGAGTTCCTTTCACCTGCTCCTCTGCAGTGAGGGTACCTTGACTATTAACCTCCACCATGAACTGAGATCAGAGCTAAGAAGCCAGAGGATAAATCACTTTTTTCATAGCTCATTACTTAGCCAGGTCTTTAATTTTTGGTTTTAGATAGATGCTGTGGCACTACACGCCATTGTGTTAAGCCTGTCTGAATTTGGGGACAGAAAACAGAAAAAAAAAATTTTCGTAGTGTAGCAACAAGAAAACTAATGAACAACCAAATGTGTAAGGCATATTATCATTGGAGTATCTTATTGACACCTTTCATATCTAATGCGACTTCTTCACACTAAAAGATGTTTAGGCTTCCCTAGGAAGCAAAATAAAACTCAGAGGAACGAAAGAAATGCATATTGATGCCATTAGTAGTAAGAAGACAATTTTACGTTGCCAGTTTCACCAGTTCATGCTATGGATCCTGACCAGCTGTGACAGCAGGTTTCACCTGGCTAAGCACAGCTGCTTACGTACAGAGCAGAAACCTGGGCTCGCATTTTAAGAATTACCTTTAAAATGTTGAATCTTACAGCTGAAAATTAAATTCTCCAAACAAGCCTGAACTTTATTTCTGTACTGCAGAAAAGGCAGTAACACGTCAGCCTTGACAATTCTGATCCACCTTATAGTCCTTGCCCGACAGCTGGATCAGGGCCCAGAGGGAACACAGTTGCAAGGAAAAGCTGGCTTTGTTTATACAACATGCAAGACCTGATACCACAGGTGTTAAAAGTATTTTTCAATTACATGATGCAGGTGCTGGAAAGGATAGGAATCTCCATTTACAAGCTACAGTGTAAAATCTATGATGGAGCTTTGCACTCCATCACAAATTGCAAAGTTTAGCATTGCTGTTCGCCTTGCCATAATGACAGCCAGTGGTACCCAGGGTAGCAAAACAGGCCTCAGTGTTGCTTGGCAACCCACCTCCTTAAACACAAAGAGGGACCAAAGTTCAAGAAAAATTATGACCAAAAAAACCCCCTGGTATTTCTCTTCCCTGTGGTGTTTTGCCCAGCTGACTGTAAGCAAAAGCCCTGGAAGGGGCAGGCAGGTACTCACTCTCATCGACCTGCGGGTGCTGAACGATGACTTGGAAGAGCAAGCGGAGGATGCCAGGATTCTGGGCATCCTGATCGCAGCCCTGCAGGGACAGGTTGAAGCTGCCAGCGATATTGGCAGGCTGGCTGTCGCTCAACTTGAACACCTCCGGGTTGCTGAAGGAGCCGGGGAGGTAGTACTCCACCCTCTCCTCTTTCCTTTCGCAGTTGGAGAGGCTGTAGTTGTGGAAAAACACACTTGCTCTCATGTTGGAAGGGATCACGAACTGCCACGTCATGAGCTCATCTTCTGGAAAGCCCAGCGGGTAGTTTGGGGACATCAGGGTGATTGCAGACTCCCCCTTCAAAATGGATTCAATAATGCATAACCCTAAAACATGGGAGGAAAAACAATATACAAAACAAATTGCAATTAAAGGTGACGCGCTGGCAAATGTAGCACCCCAGCAGCAGAGTATTTTTATTTTGACAGTGAGATCATCCACTTCAGCTATAGGTTAGGTTATTGCAAAACCTTCAGGCTAAAACACATACTTGAGCTGATGCTTTTGTTTTCAATTACATAAAAGGTAAGGGATATTTTAATGCCATATTTTCAGTTTAGTGGTTTTATCTTTCAAACACACAGATAGAGAGGCCTTTGTGTTTTGGAAAGTAAATATCCTATCTCCTACTTCTGATCCTGGCTTTACAAGAGCAAACATGCAACCTGACAAATGCTTCGGCTTCACTGGGTTTTAGGAAATAAAGATGTGAACTTTTATATCAGCACAGTCCAAAAACCTCCTAGATCTAACAAAAGCATGTCAGCAAAGAGCCTCAACCACACATGATGAAACATGAGTAGAGAAACTGTGTAAGACACTTCATGCTTGGATGACCCTTGGCAGCACGAAAGTTGGTACACAGAGATTACAGTCCCACTCTAGCACTCCGGTGAGGATGTGCAACTGTCAGGACTTAGAAAAACTCATGTTCTAGAAGCTCAAACCTGGACCAGATGTCTTCTATAACTGACGGCAACAACTGCAGAATTCAAGTAAAGAGCAAGAACATTTCCCAAAGAGGGTTTGTCACAAAATCACAAAGTAATGCACTGATTGCTATATAATAGTCCAGGAATTTAAGAAGATTATTACACAACTTTTTGTGTTACTGTGCAGGTTGAAACAGACAGCTGTATTTAAGCAGCTTCATGTGCCTTCCAGGCACTGCTTCCTCTTTGCTCACCTTCCCCTCCTGAAGAGAGGCATTGGTTCGAGACACCAGCAAAGCACGAAACATTTATTTAAAAGTAAACAAACCCAACTACACACTGTAAGCAGCAAATAACTTTCTTGGCTCATTCTAATTATGCCATCTAGTCTCATCTGGCTGAAAAAAATAAAAGCAACAGAGCAGGTATGTTTAAGTTTTATGAAATTTAAAATAATTGAAAATGAGAAATGTGCACCAAAAGCAGCTTCACAAAGTTTTCATAATTTTTAGGTTAACCAATCAAACTGAGATATTTTGATGCTAGAAGACCAACAGCTACCAAATTAAAAACCACACAACAACAGATGAAGTAGAAGCGAGTCAGGGGTAGCAGCACCAAAGCCAGGAGGTTACCCAAGAAGAAAGGTTTAAAGAATTCTGCTGCACTCTGCAGGAGGCGATTACAGGCAAGGAAACACTGCTCAGGTACGTACGTTTTATGGAAGCCCTGTTAGCTATGTTGAAGCCCGAGGTGGTGAGAGGCGAGTCCCACGGGAGGTGCAGAGACATGATGACTCCTCCCAGCAGCTTGACGCGAGACACCGAGCCGTTCCTGCAGAAGGTGCCAATGTTGACTGTGGCCTTATCGATACAGCTGTTGATGTTGTAGCTAACGAAATCTGGGCACGTCTCTCCTGGGTCAATCTGTCTTAGCCACGGGGTAGAAAATTCCAGTTCAAGTCCAGCCTTTGTACTTGCCTTCACATCCCAGATGAAAGTCCTATTAAGGTGAGGTAGCCCCGGTGGGTAAAGATGAACATCTCCATAGGGACATGGACCTGACGCACAGTCTAAATGCAGAGAGAGAACAGCCATGATACACTATGGAAAGCATCCAAATTAACAAAGAAATCGACACTTTCCTCTTCATTGCTATTTTCACAATTTTTAGGTTGCACTTAACTTCTATATGCATTAAAAGACACTCCTATGAGATGGTCACATGTTATCACTATACAGGACTCTTTGCCCACAGAGTAGACAGGACAAACCTGCTTTAGTCAGGCTGACTAATAGCAGGGATTCATTGTAGTACTACTGCCTTGTTTGCTAAAGAATTTAGAAGGTATTTACTGAACAGGGTAGAGAGCTAAATGAACAGAAGGGTAAAATTCAACATCAGGAGAGCTGGAAATCATGGATCTAGAGAATCAATTTTATCACCTCTCACTCAGAGAATTCCTGGCAAAACATTAATCTTTAAATTTCCACTGCTTGCCATGAACTGTATCTTTTCCTTGGTGCCCAGATAAACAACCTCAGGCTCAGATTTTGCAGAAGTGATGAGTAACAACTGACACTGCAGGATTCTGGGGAGAACCTGGAAAACTTTTATCTGAAAAATCCAGATTATTGATATTTCAACCTGGACACTAAAAATAAGCACACTTTAATCTATGTATAGGCTCCAGTTTAAAAGAAGAAATATCACAAGTGCATCTTACAAATATATAATGAAATATTGTGAATATTACTGTTTGCGTGAATCATATGAAGAAAACTACAAAATGTGAAGAGAACTATTGTTGAATACCACCCACAAAATAGGAAGGATGTTACCAAAGACTGAATGCCCAATCTTGTTGAGAAGTAGCACGTGCTCATACCATTAAAGAGTACGTTAACATACATACACCAGGGATAACATTCAAAGAAAATGAAGGTTTAGTTCCAACTTCCAAATTTTCAGTTTCTTGACTTCAATAATGTTTGTTGATTAAATATAAGGAAACACACGTGTGTCTAAAATGTTTATGTTGCCCTTATAGACACAATCAAGCTGTTCAACAAATAAATGTGGGTAACATCATTATCAGTGCTTAGAAGCTTTGGAAAGGAAAAAATATTCTTTGACAGGTTTTTAAACTGTGGGAGAAGTGAAGGCAGCAAGGAATTTATGGAACAAACTATCATTTAACTATTTCCAAAAGAGCCAAGTAACATTAATTCTGCCAGACATAATAGAAAGTTCTTTAACTTGTGTAGTTTCAACAATTCAAGGTTATTTATCAGTGTTCAAAGATTTCTTCTTATCCAAGATTATAGGAGACACCTTAATACAGTAACTGGAAAAAGAAGTATGTGGTTTTACTGGAGGAAAATTTCAAAACTGTATCTTACCAATATTTTTCTGAATTTCCATGACGAAATACTTCTCTGGAGTACTACAAGTGAAGGTAAAGGTTATGTCGTCCCCAGGTTTTATCTTGAGTTCAAACACGATGGCATGTTTAACACGAATTGGGCAGATTGGTAAAACACCAGGTCTCAGTTTAATCACAACTGTGATGTTGTCCACCTTACGAAGAGAGATTGTAAAGGAAGCTAAGAGAGAAAAATAAATAGACATGTTTTGTTACAAGCATGTACGAGTATCACCAGCCTCTCCACACATCCCACAGATGTGATGCTGTCAGAAGGAATATTTGCATCCGTGTTCTCAAAAGTCCCTGGCGTTCTACTTATAGAAAGTGCTTCAGCTCTTCCAGTCCAGCACAGACAACATAGAAATCCACTTGCTGCATGTGCCCAGAGAGAGGTGTACATGGAATTTGTGTAGGACCAGTTCTGCTGCAGTTTACTTTCACTGGTGTTATTTGTTTCACATTTAAGAAGTAGCTCAGCTATTCCTTTCAAAATTCTGTTGTCCAGACTTTGGTTTTCAGTCTTTTATGCCCATCATAGAGCCTGCTTCATTTTTGAAGGCAGCCATCAAGTTGTGACTCAATTCAGGAGGTTTATTCAGCAGCCAAACAACAAATGAATCCTCAACTTAAATTGTACATGACAGAAACAGGTGAATCTCTGGGTATGCCCCAACAATTGCTCCAGGCCAGACTAGGTACTCCAGCGATACCGGAAGTACATACCAACAGACAGGTATACATGTGGTCACGGCCTTCTCCCACCTTCCCCACCTTTTACAACTAATTCCTTGAAGGTATAGGACATCCGTCAACACCCCTCAGCAGCACAGAAGACATTTGTAGCCTGAGATGGACCACGTGTGCTTGGATACATCCTTTCCATCCCAGACATGACCATCATAGACTTACTGCTTTTGAGGAATACATAGCCTCAGCCCATCCTCAAGCACTACCAAATGCAGTAGCAGCTCCCACAGGAAATAGTGGAGCCACAGAATAAACCAGTTGTTGAATAATCTTCTCATATCAAATTGCTAGCAATTTATCAACAAATGGACCAAACTTGACTGTCTTCTAAAACCTACATGCAATAGAAGACACAAAGGAGCACCGGCTGGACATTCAAGAAGACTAGAAAACTTAGTAGCATCAGTTTGACGATTAGCAAAGATTGAGCCCAGACCCGGCTGAAGCAAGTAAAGTTTGCATTGAGGTTAACTGTATACCAGCCCCAGGTGAAAATCTGAGGAAGGCCACTTGACAAGTTTTCTGCCACTGGTTTTCACTACTCTCCCTTCCTTATTTCTCTGTACAGAAGAGAAGATACAACCAGTGTCTACAGCACTCTTGCTTTTAGTGTTTATGGAAAAAAAACCAACTTATATATATAGAGAGAGATCTAGAAATAAAGTAACCCCAAGTTCTGTTCAAAAAGGTTTGTTCCTTGAGTGGGACATCACGCAGGGCTGCATGACAAAGCTCTGCCCATATGCCAGGCTGGGAATCCTCTTGCTCATTAACCCTGATAAAGAGATTTACCCTAGCAAACCCAGCAGTGCAGCACCCCAGGAGAGCCCCTGCAGCCATTCCCACTGCCAGGCAGCATGCCAGCAAAGTGTGAGAGAACAGCTGACTCAGAAATGCACATCTGCAGGGCAACCCAGGCCCTACCCAGCTGCTCACCATCCCTTGAGCATCTAAGCATCCAGCCTGGCCCACACCAGCTGCTGTCACCCTGGTGGTGGTAAAGAGGCTGGCCAAAGCTCAGAGACCCAGGGGCTCACCTGGAGAGGGTTGTGGGGAGCAGGGCTGAGCACGCCTTGGGAACTCTTGGTTGGAAAAGCCCTCTCGTGGGAGACGAGCACACCAGAGACCCTCAACCAACCCACCCAACTCAAAACTTCAGCTGTCACCGCTGCAGAGAGAAGTGTACAGCTTTAGTGACTTATGTTCCCACAAAAAACCCTGCCTGTCCTATTTTTAAGCCTCCCTTTTAAATTCTCCTGATTTTTACAGCAATCTCATGGTTGCGGGGCCTGACTTTGATTGCAATGTTTTGCAAAAGCCCCAGGGATCGATCAGTCAGCACGGGCTATCGTCCTTCCCTGCCACGGGGAACATTGCAGCTCTGGGTTTGCAAACACCAGGCATCAAAAATCTCACCGCTGGGTGGAACAGGGCAGAAGAAAGTACACAAAGAGATACCCCATTGTGCATTTATTTGAGTTTTGTTGGTCTTGAGCCTTTTTCCAGCCTTTTCAGCTTTTCTTCGCAATATCTTAGAGTCAAAAGACTTAGCAAGCCCTTGAAACTGCCTTACCTATTTGCCACCAGGATCAAAGGCTTTAAATGAAAACCTCGAACATCACGAGGCTTGCCAAATTTCTGCACATACTTGTAACTATGATTTTACCAATCCTCTATAGCATTAGTAATAATCTAGTCACTTAGTAACTTTCCTATGGCTTTTAAGTCACAGAACAGCTCTCTGCCCTGAGGGTCTACACTGAATTCCCTCACCTCTTCCAATGGCTGGCACTACTTGACATCTGCGTTTCTGACTTGGAAATGCTCTCATAGAGGTTTTCAGTCTGGGTTTTCCCTGAGTTTTTAGAAAAATAATTTTTAAAAAAGACCACACGGGCTAGGAACTGCCTCGTGCAATGACCTTCCAAACACACAAGGGACAATCACAGGGGCAACGTCCACGGGGTGCAGCAACCAGGGCTGCTCCTCCTCCTGCTTCAGGAAGAAGAAGTTTTCAAAACACAGACTGAAACAACTACTTCCAGCCTAGCCCAGAATTTTGTTTTCCATATCACTGGAAGATTTTGGGCTTTATTTTTGTTGTTGGTGTGTTTATTTGTCTGTTGTTTTGGTTTTTAAAATTATTGTTGTTGTTGTTGTTGTTGTTGTTGTTGTTGTTGTTGTTGTTGTTGTTGTTGTTGTTGTTGTTGTTATTAATGCTTAGTGCACAAAATATCCTTTGACCTTGATGGTCATAATTATTCTGATGTTTCTGTCATCCAGATATGAAGTGTAATAGCATAATACCAAAAATTCATAGCTATGGGCAAAAGAGACTTCTTTCTTACATAATGGTAATTGTCACTCCCATCTACAGTCTACAAGTAATGACTGAAAAGTCTGTTCCTCACTTTCTTGTCAGTTATCACTCTTCCTTTTCCCACTCCTGGGACAGCACAACCACATTGCCAACCTGGCAGGCTGGAGAAACCCACTGGGGACACTAACAGCCAGCACTTCTGCACCAAATGCTTGGGCACAGCTCTATGACCATTTTTAGTCATGAGGATTAAGTTTAGGCATAACCTTAAGGCCATGACTAGCTTCAAAACAAAACAAATGCATGCCCTGAGCTGAAACCAAGGAAGAGACATTTTGAATGACATTTTGAAATAAATTAGTAAATACTTCCTACAAAGGGCCAAAACAAAGCATCATCTTCCCTAGCCCTTGAAAGACCTGACTTCTGCTGCCTGGGTTTTTTGCCTCCCCCAACTCCTTTCCAGACTTCATGACCACGTAAACATTCATTTGATCTCCCTGCAAGAAAGAAGACATCAGGCAATGGCAAGTGAGACAAGGCTCTTGACAGCATACAGGAGAGACTGACCTTGCTCTCGGCTGCAAGGAAAAGGCATGCAGATACAGGTAAAATAAAGCAACGTTGCCTCTGGTGTTCACAAAGCCAGCCTCATGAAACTCCACAGATAATCATTTTGGACAAAGAAACAAGAGCACACTGCTGTGATGTCAACAGCAGCTGGATGCTAGAGAGGTGCTGTCAAATCATAGGGGGGAAAAAAAAAATCAGCAGAAAGTGATCTCAAAGACACTAAAAATTACTGAATTGCTAACATCACCAAAACTATAGCCACACACATGCAGCACAATAGACTACTTAAAATCACTTTTATTGCACAGCTTTTATAGACATGAGTGAGTCTCTTGGTGACTCATACTGATCTGTCATTGTCTACGATTCCCACTGCATGCCTTTTTGTTAGGATTACCAGTAACTATACATGTTTCTGGTAAATGAGGAATTTCCACGCCTCAATTATGCTGCACAGGGATGACACACAGGATATCCAAACCAACAAGAGGAAGCATTGCTGAGCTGGATCTAGTCTCTGTCTACACAACAAAGAAACTGTTGGGCTGGAAGATGTCAGAGGTGAAGCCTTCAGTCCTCAGCTGGTTCACAGGCTGACACAGACATCTGATGTCATCCTAAATTGTTTTCCTCTAAGCAATTACAGTTCTGCAGCCTCCCTTGGCTATTTCTTCTATTGCTCCAGTCTCATCTGCATCTTCCCTACCACAACTGGATTTCACTGCTGCTCATCCTTAAGACTGCTCCTTTGTGACAGTTGTCTCACTTCAGCATCCCTGTATCACTCAGTAACACTCCTCTCTGCAAAAATGCACCCTGGCTAGCTTTTTCTCAACAGCATGATTTTTCCAAACCTTTCATCAATTTTATTGCTCAGAGCTCTCCAATTTGTGTTGGAAACAAACTGCATAGTGTAAAACAAGTTGTATTACTCCTCAGAGTTTAGCCTAAGTTTATCTACTGTGGTTGCACCTGACACTAATCCCCAAGTATTTTTTAATATGTATACATAAATGCCAAAAGGAAATTTTTCCTATGCAAGAGGGGAATGCAATGTGGAAGACGGAGAGACAGAGAGCACGCATATGTACGTAGAAGGCAAGGACTGCAATTTTTATGGCTATGTACAGTGCCTTGCTAAACAAATCAGGAGTGAGAACAGAGTCCAACTAGTTTTGGGTAGAGAGCTGCATTTTATTGCAGCAATTTATCCATAAGGATCTACAAACTGTTTCACGGCTTCACTGGATGGATTAAAACAATCAAACCACTCCAGACAGACCAAGAAACCAAAGCCCATGGGAGTACTCAACAAAAAATTAATTTATCCCAAAATAAAGTACAAAAACTGTTGGTTTGCTAATTCTGGTTAAATCGTGGGCTTGTTCTACTTCAGCCATTTTTAATAAGAACCAGTTGGACGGGCTGACTCAGACACCACTCACAAGCTGACGGCAGCTGGAGGAGACAGGCTGCTGCAGAAGACGAGTAGTGGCAACGCTTGCTCCGGATATGAAGAACCTGGATCCAAACCTCTGTTCTGCCTGAGGGGGATCCGAAACCACACAACCAAAACACCTCTCCAGAGAACAGGCTCATCCACCACAACACTTGGTGCCACCGCCTCGGGACAGGGATAGCACCGCAGTGCTGTTTGTCTCTAGTGCTTGGTAGGCTCTCCTGGAAAGCTCCTCATCTCAGATTCTGAGCCCTTGCAGGGATGTTGGCCTACAGGCATGCTTGTAGCCTGCTGAGGTTGTTCCACCACCCATAATCTACTGCAAAGGTCACGGCAAGATGGTGGGAAGCAAGAAGTATGACTCAATAACACAGTGATCCCACCATAAGATGAAAGATTTCACTTTCAAGTCACGTGAACTCCTGTTGCTGACCTAAGCGCAGGAGACAGCAGCATTGGCAGGACACATTCAGAGCAATCCATCCAAAACACCCTTTCTTTAGTGAGGGGACCTCAAGGGTGTGTCCTGGGTGATGGGGACTGCAGGCTCCAGATCCTGCATCCCAAGCAAACACCCTAATGGCTCAGCTAAAAGAGACAGAATCATAGAATAATTTTGGTTGGAAGAGACCCTCAAGATCATCAAGTCCAACCATTAACCTAACTCTGGCACTAAACCATGTCCCTAAGAACCTCATCTATACGTCTTTTAAAGACCTGCAGGGATGGTGACTCAACAACTTCCCTGGGCAGTCTGTTCCAATGCCTGACAACCCTTTCCATGAATAAATTTTTCCTAATATCCAATCTAAACTTCCCCTGGCACAACTTGACACCATTTCCTCTCGTCCTATCACTTGCTACTTGGGAGAAGAGACCAACACCCTCCATGATACAATCTCTTTTCAGATAGATGCACCAATGTTACACCTGATCATCCATTTCCCCATCCCCTCCAACACAAATTGTTGCACAGTTGACTCAAATTTGCCAACAACAGGTCAAAGTATATTTCAAAGAGTAAATGTCTCTCTCCTTTGCTGACTCTACCATTTGGTACCTTATTGAATCTTTCTTTGTCAATTTGAGTCCAACAACTCTCCAGTTTAACTACAGCACCCAGTTGCCCAAGCATCATCCATTCCTCCAGTTCCACTTTCAGTGCCCATCCAAGTAATTGCCCTCACATTCTTCAAGCTTTAGTCAGGGGACCCATACAACATTTACACTCTTCTCTCCTACTAAATGGTGCTTTGAGCAGCAAACAGAGATCACAAGCACAACCACAAATTACTGCTTGCTGCAAGCTGTTGAAATCCTGCTGGACTTTATAAAGCAAACAGGTTTTCTGTTTACATTTAAAATGTAAACTATGTACTCATTGCTCAATGATCTCCTTATGTTTGAACCCATTTTCCAATACCATGCTTGCTTGGGATATGAGGTTCATATTTTGTGAAAGGATTGCTTTCAGGTAATCACCCAGAAAATTAAAGCTTAAAATCTGCAAAGGCTGTAAACGCTTTCAGATAGATGCTGTCAATGACTATTATGCCAGGGTAAAAACCCACATCTCAGGAGAGGGCACCTGGGGGAGAATATCCATTCCTCAGCCACCACATGACAGTCCCCTAATCTTCACTCATGGTTGACTGATATCCAGGATGGGGATGCAAAGCAGGCGAGGTGTCATACATTCCATTCTCCTCCTCATCAGGGAGGAAGGGTGGACAATTCTGTGGTAGTGATGTTACAAGCCATCCCAGCACAGTCCACCACAGAAGCTCTGTCAGTACTCCAGGTCAACAAGGTTGCTCACTCAAAACTTGTTAATTCATTAAGTTAATTTGCAATGCCTCAAAGGAATAAAGTATCTTCAGATTAACAGTAACTTTAAAAAAATGCCCTAATTATAAATTTAATTACTTTTACCACTTTCTCTGGAACCTTTTTAGAAGGATAATTAAGACACTCACAAAATTATGTGTGTAAGAGGCATTTTTATAAGAAGCTTTTTTTCACCAAAAGCATGGAAAAAAGACATTTTGGGACTTGGCAAGTTTAGCCATAATTACAGAAGGGAGAATGTTGACTCTGGGCTGCCTTTTACGTTTTATTATTAATATTTCACAGGGATGAAGTTTTGTTGCTTCTGTAGAAGAGATACGCAGAGCTCAGTGAATGATGTCCGCAAGCTGACCGCCAACTCACGTACAACATTCAAAACGTAAGGTCTGTGCAGCTTGACCAGAAAACGTCACGCTGGCATGAGGAACACTAACACCACACAAGTTGCTGCAGAAGCCTCCCTTGCTTGCACAGTTTATCCCTACCTTGATGTAAGCCAGCGAGAGGACAGCATCTTGGAGCGTGTCTGAGCAGCTCTTCGGTCTTGGCTCTGGTTAACGAAGGTAGAAAAGTGCGTTTCACAATCTGCGGTCCCTCCCATGCCAGATACCCTGACAACGGCTCTGTCTCTCACTTCTGAGGAAGGATCATTCCTTTTCACCCCTTGCAGTTTGCTGTCTCTCAGCTCCACCCACGGACCCAGAAGAGCCAGGGCCAACTCCCAAATGCCAGCGTGACTGTACCGCTCAGAATAAGCATTTGCTCTGACAGCAAGTAACTGCACTCACTTTGTTCCCCAAGAAATCAAAAGGCACAGCTCAAAGCAGGCTGTCCCACAGCACCCTTGAGGATGGTCATTAAAAGGTGTCCAATGGAACAGGCACAGGTAAGACTTTTGCCCTCCGCTATATGAGATAGGTAAAAAAAAAGATAATAATCTGTTTTCCCACAGTACAGGCAGCCTGGGCACTCAGAAGCAGATGAGACCTTACTAATATACACGAAATGCACATCTACCAGATGTTATGACACGATTCTTCAGCTGGCTCTTCCTGAAGGTCTTCTGGGAGGTCCCATCAACACTATCTGCATGGCGTAGGTTCAGCTACAGGCAGCAAACCCTCACCTCTGTCACCAGCTAATACAGAAACAGAAGATGTTGCTCTGACATAACAGCCCACAGTCAACAGTTTACTAAGCACAGCACAATGCACGTCCTCTCCTTCATGCCCTGGTGGCACAAGCAGATGTTGAGAAAGAGGAATCTGTACAGTCACGCCTTCGTCAGATTAGAGAAGTCTGAGTTGAGGGATGGTGCCCAGGCTCTATCAGCTGAATCCTATGCTAAGAGAGCACTAAAAGTCACCAGGTGCTCTCCAGGAATTGCTTAATGGTTGGACTCCAAGAAATCAATGAAGCGGGTGGTTTATCCGCACCAGAGCTGAGGTTTGACAGGGGTACCCGAACAGCCTCAGTAAGATGGCTGATGTCGCAGAAACTGCTGGAAGTGCTCTGTTAAGGTAACATCTTTAGTCTTTAATACTAGTCAGGCAAAGGTTTATAAATTACAAAAATTACTAACGCTCTATAAGTGTAAAAAATATTTTAACAGAAACTTAAGCAAAGCAAGCGGAGAGGGCACAGGGCTATACAAAAAGAGTCAGTTTAGATCAAAACTGGAGACCAAGACCCATTTTTCCCCATATCCTCCAGTCTAACACACTTTGCTGCAGCAAGCCTTTCTTGTGTGGAGACCAAGACCAGAAAGCATCCAAAGGAAAACCTCAAAGGAGCACCCAGAAGACAGTGGGAGGTCCTTGCTGCAGACATAATAAGAAAAATCGCCAGTCAGTTTAGCTGAACAGCCCATTCGTGACAGTGGTGAGCAACACTCAGCTTCCCACCACACCGCCCCAGTGACAACCCAGCACTACCAGGTCACAAGACAATGGGGTAGATCTCCACACACATTCACTGCTCTCAGGTTGCGTTTGTGTATCACTGGCCAGGACCTGAAGAAGGCCACGTTTAGTCATCAGCAATTACTAAAAGCAAATGAAAAACCAAATCAATAAGGAGAGACTGGCGAAGAAGGATGTTACTCCCCTATTATCTACAGTAATTTGCAAACACAGCATATCCCTGCCAGACATAGGTGTTCCACTCAACACAGGTAACGCCAAAAGCATCTTGACTTTGTCCTCAGCAAAAGATTGCTCCTCATGCTATTTCTAATATGAAATATTTCTGGAATGAATGAAGTGCAAGGATGTTTAGCCTCTATCTAAGCCTGATGTGGATTCCAAAGCTTTTTTGTATAACACATACACATGTAGAAATATGACGTAAGCTGGGTGATAAGGGCTACACCAATAAACCAAACCCCAGCAATATTTATTTGTGAAAATATTGCTACTACATATTTCAAGGAGTCAAAGCTTAATCATTTCAGTAGCTTTCTTCCTACTTTCTTTACTAGTCCAATATTATTTACAGATAAGATTAATTACTTTAAGTAATTAACAAGCCTGAACACAACTGACCCAAAGGATACCTGATATCAGGTGGGAAAGGTTCTTCCCTTATTTCATAAAGCAAGCCCTGATTTCTGTCTAGAAACTCCCATTACAGGGTATCAAGACAATGCACTGAAGTCAGAATAAAAATGAGAGGAGGATAATCTTCTGGCTGAAGAACAGTTTCCTCCATGTCACAGGTCCATGGTGGTACCCTGGACATAAGCTTCAGCAGCCTCCAACCCTCCCATCCCTTGTTTCTCTCCAGACAAGTCCTTTGAGCACACGCCTTGAGCCAATGCCAAAAAAATAACTATCTTCAGCCTGCTCTCCCTTAATTTTTTTTTGTTTGATGAGCCACCACAACTCATTAAATGACAACCCCAGGCACAAAAGAATCACCAGCCACCAAAGGAGTGAGGAGCTGGCCCACTGCATCACCTTTCTTCTCTCCTGCTTCACTTCTTATCCAAATGACTGCTATTTGTTCGTGTTTTCAGTTTTGCATACGAGTAACCCCATGATCAAGAGCACGGCTGTCAAAGAAACTTCATTCACAGACGACTCCAGAGACCACAACCCTATCTGAGGATCTCTGGTGGGGGCACTCAAATTGGTGGTCATTTGTGCTGCAATGGACAACAAGTTCAATTCTGTGTATTAATCCTCAAATATTAATCCTCAAATATTTTCATGTTCCCACCACCTCACATTCCCACTTGGGCTGTCACATTACTTCTGCATCCTTTAAGACTTAAAAAAGACAAACAAATGAAACCCACACATAGACAAGGCTCACCTGCTAAAAACAAACATCTCAAACCCCCAAAAAATGGAACTGAGAAAAAAAAAATGAAGCGTATTTTCTGGTGGAAAATTTAAGGTAGTAGCTCTAGAGCTGAGGCACACGATAAATAAGTAATTCACTACACACACATTATTTTCTAGAGAGTAAAAACTAAGCACTCCAGGCTGATAATGGCATCAGGCAAGCAACAACAACAACAACAAACAAGCAAACAAAGGTACAAGTGACTACTCATGCACATTAGTTGTGATCTTAAAAGGAGAGGTCTCGATCGAGTGAGCAGACAGCAATTCAGAATGGAAATAATCCAAGTTCCACTGACTTTTGGAGCAGCACAAAGACTGTTTATTTATATTCTGTCAGAACAGCAAGAAGACCCTGCTAGCACCTCATTTAAAAAAAAACCCAAAACTAAAGCAGCTTTGCACGTTAAGACTGATGCATGACTCAAAACAGTCAATTGCCAAGAAAAAGTTCACTGGAGGACAGACCAAGAAATAGTACAGCATTATCTTTAAATTCATTTATTATAACAATGACATTTTCAAGATAAACCCCAAAATACATATGCAGATTTTATTACATAAGGATACTTTAAATCTGAAATATTTGTTTATGTTTCATAGATGTCATAAAAGTCTGATTAATTTCACTATTAGTGTTTCAAAGAAACACATTCCTAGTTGAAAAACACATTTTCAAAGGTCAGATACGCAATGCTTCGCTCACACTCCCACGTCTACACACAGCTATCACACTAAATACTTCTTTCTGCAGTTTTCCACCTACAAGTTAACCAATGTTTCATTCGATAATCTATGTTATGCATAAAGTTGCATCTAAAGAAGAACTACAACCTCCTCTGAAGACAATGTGACCCACCATGCTTCACCTACACGTTCCTATAGAACAATAAGGACAACACTATAATACTGCACCTGCCAGGAAAGGGTGGAAGGAGGAGGTGAGAGAAGAAAGGACTTCATCAGGGATGACAAGAGACAGCTTTAGAAATAGGTGCACCAAGATTTGTAGCCTTCCCACCAGAGCACCACCAGTCCCTGAGAAGAAGTGCGTGTCCCTTATGATCACCTTGTCAGTGGTTCTGCACACCCAACCTAAACCTGGCCTCACCGAAAGTGAGACTGTGGCGATCTGCAGCCAAACTGTGGCAACAGCAAAGCCAGTACCAACCTCAGCACAGAGCAAGGGGAACTCCTTAAAAATCACAACCTATGTAGGAGTGCGGTGGAAAAATCTTAACCTGAACTATCTTGGGTTTTCAGTAGAAATCTTTACTCAGGGAAACATTCCAGCTACAGTTTTGGTTGTGCAATAACAACAGCAACTCCCACTGGGATGAAGGACGCACCAGACACACAAGATCTGCCAACAAACCTGGGAAGGCACTGTTTCCCTCTCCAGTCCCTCTCACAGCACTGCAACCACCAGCCTGCCAATTCATGCCACTAATGCAGCTGAGGCTGAGCCACCTCTTTTTTAGGGGGCTGAGGGTCCACAAAGAGAAGGAAAGCACTGGGTTAGTGAGTTTGACGGGATGACAGAGGACCTGGCACACAGGAGTGGTGGTGCTTGTGCAGGAGAGGGACATGCGGGCAGAAGCACGTCGTTGGAAAGGAAGGGGTTGCAGGAGGTAAGAAGAAGGACCTCCATCAGTGGCAGCAAATCGCCGGGTCTGCCAGTGGTGTTTTGTGCCACTTCACTGTTTCCAGTTTTGCTTTAGAGAGGAACTTCATGTTTTGCCCAAGGCCAAGGTCACTGGCAGGGGAGAACTCTCTCTCCCAGTTCCTCTAGATGAAGCTAAGAAAGACCCAGACCACACAGACATCTTGTTCATAGGGAAGGTTTGCACAACAAGGATAGACTAGGTATTTTTCATCAGACTTACCATCTTCCTTCCATTTCCCATACCTTCCCACCTGATTAGGTTTTCCCACCTCCCTGACAAGAACTATTACAGTCACACACGAAGCAGACTTGCTTGGCTCTCCGGAGACACAGCCTGCACCCACTGCCACCACACAGCTGGTATCCTGCTCATTATTACACCCAACCAAACTAACGGTGTGGTCTCAACCATCCATAAAGCAGGTATAAAGTGTTTTGGTTTGTTTTTGAAATACCAACATGGATGCATAATTTGTTTGGATGTTTTACGCACAAGAGATGGGAAGAAGCTGGAGCAGATGATGACAATAAGCAAAAAACCAAAGACATTGGCTCAAAAAGAGCTGCACTGTGCCTCGAAAGCAAGTCCATGAGGTTTAATGGGAGGCATCAAGAAGATTGAGGGGGAAGAGAATAAAGGAACAAAGGATTTTGATATTTTGAAAACACAGTTTGACCAGAGGGTAAGGAATAACGTGAGAACGCATGGTTAACAGGTTGCTGCATCTGCCAGTGAAGGTCTAGACCTATGTATGAAAAAAGATTTTTTCCTTTGCTACTACAACAATACAAGATCCTTGGAAAGTCTAGCTCCTCTCTTTCTAGCACTGACCCCTCTAAGGTTTTAAAAGCTTGATTTCTTTGAAAACAACATGCAGTTAACCAGAGTATAATATTCTTCCTTTTTCCTTTGAAGAGGTTTAGAGATGCAAATCGCTGCCATTCAGCTGACTCAGAGGCAATACATTAAATGCAAATATTTTAGTTTAAAGACTACATAGCTTGAAACTTAAACCACAGTACTGTCCAATTTCACAGCCAAGGTTTGAACTGTATTGTTTATAATAACAACGGCCACGAACCACACTTCAGTATAACCAACGCAGCTAACGGTAATAGAAACATTAAAAAGGCAGGAATCTCACATCAGATTCTTTCATAGTCACTGCAAATAACTCAGCAGGTTTTTTGTATAAAAGGAGTTATACTTCAAGAGTCTTCAACAGGACCAGTAGCTACAAAACAGACTGTTAAGATTTGTGGATGGACATCTTTTGCAATCAAGCAGCTTTGGAAACTAAGGAGAACCCTCCACGCTGTCTCTGTGTTCATAAACAGAATTCTTTTGTGGTCGCAGACAGGATTTAAGAAAATTATTCATGGGTTACATACATGGGATTGCATCAAGCATCCAGGAATTTCAAGAGACTCAGAGCTGGTTGTGAGCAGCAGCCTGCCGCTAAACTTCCCGATGCGCCTGGGCATACACGTACAAACCATTCTGTTTCCCTGCACGCACAGTTCATCCATTGCTCTACATAAATACCATTCCCTCGCCTAAAGGCTTATGTGACGGACACAGAGCACAGTCCCGTGAGCCCCTTACAGATAATCCAGCTGCCTCTCTGGCATCCAGGGAAAAGGACTTCGCGAAGTTACTCGCATAATCAATACTCTAGCAAGCGAGGACGTAAAGATCAAATCAATTATCTTGTCAGCATTTATTCCACAGAGAAAGAAAAAGGAATGCTCAAACCAGAGGTGCTGAAAGCGGATGTCCCTATCTCAACGTTATTTATCAGCGATGCCCGAGCACCCCGGCGCCGCAGGACGCCTGTGCCGGGCACCACCCGCACCCCCGGGACGGGGAGTCGGGCAGAGCGGCGGTGAATCTTCCCTCCGGGAAGGAGACCGGTCACCGCACACGCAAACCCCCCGCCTGCCATAAAGCACCGACGGCTACCACTGCCAAAAAGCACCGCATGGACACTACGGATGCGATTCGACCCTATTCCCCCCTCTCTTTTAGTAACTGATACTTATTAAATGAGCACGCAGAGATTAAACACAGTCACCGCTCTCTCGCCTGCGGTGCGGACAAGCGAAGCAAGGGAGGGCTCAGCCTCACACCGGGCGCGTCCCCGCCCTGCCCGGGCAGCCCCCCCGGGCGAGCCGCGGCTGAGCGGCCGCCGCCCCCTCCCCAGCCCCGTCCCTACCTTCCCGCTGCAGGATCTGCCCCGAGGCGGCCAGCAGCAGGGCCAGGAGCGCGGCCAGCGCCCGGCCCGCCGCCATCTCCCCGCATGGGCCCGGCGCCGAGGCGGACGCGGGTCCCCTCCGACGCCGCTTCCTGCTCCACCTCGCACCTGGCGGGGCGGGACGGGGCAGGTGAAGGCCCTCCTCTTCCTCCCGGGCGGTGGCGGGGGTGGGATGGGATGGGATGGGATGGGACGGGCTCGGCTGGGGGCGGCCCCGGGCGCTGCCACCGCCCCGGCGCGGCGGGATGCGGGCGGCTTGGCGGGGACGTCCGCGGTGCGGGTCGCAGTCTGTGAGAGGGATCGTGCTGCCGCCGCCGCCGCCGTGTTACTTAGAATCATATTACAGGATCATTTTGGTTGGAAAAGACCCTCAAGATCATCGAGGCCAACCATTAACCTGTCACTAAACCGTGTCCCTAAGAACTTCATCTCTGCGTCTTTTAAACACCTTCAGGGGTGGTGACTCCACCACTTCCCTGGGCAGCCTGTTCCAATGCCCAACAACCCTTCCTAGGAAGAAATTTTTCCTTCTGCTGTTGTATGCATTTCCAACATTATTAACTCCTACTAAAAGAGTTTTGAACTTTTTACAATGAGGGTGGTGAAACACTGAACAGCTTGCCCAGAGAGGTGGTAGATGCCCCATCCCTGGAGACATTCGGGACCAGGCTGGACGGGGCTCTGAGCAACCTGATCTAGTTGAAGATGTCCCTGCTCATTGCAGGGGGTTGGACTAGGTGACCTTTGAAGGCCCCTTCCAGCCCCAACTATTCTATGATGTGATGTTTAGAAGTGCCACATTTCACCCAGAAATAGGTTCCTCCCTGTGAACAGTGTTTTGTATCATGCTTGTTTCATGTTTGGGGTCTTGACAATAAAAAACTCTGAGCAGAAACCATTGTGACATAGTCAGGAGTAGATGTTTGCCCAGCTTACTAGCATGGGATAGCTCATCTTCTAGCAATTCTATGACATTGCTTTGTAGCATTTGTTACTTTGGCAATATTGCTGAAAAAAAACCCGGTACATTTCTACTAGCCCACAACAGCACTTGGCTATTACAGAAATATACACAGGGATATTCATGTTCAAAGAAGGAGAAAAGTCAAAATGACGTCAGAAGTTCAAGACCTGATACAGATTTAAGACCAAGCTTTTGAGAAGACTGGAGACCCTTTGCCCTTGCTGATTTCACCTGGCAACAGCACGCTCAGCTTTCCTGGGAGATCTTTACACCTTTTTTATAAATAAATCTATTGTTCAGTGGTCTTCTGCATAGTGCGGCTTTTTACTCATCTTAATGAAGAATATGCAATTAAAAGAAAATGTATATGGCAAAAAATAAGTCTTTCAGAATAGAAATTAGTAAGTAATTTTTAATAAATTGTTAATAAGAAAGTAATTAACTGATTATCTGCAGAGGAATGAATGGATAGGAGTTTTGCAACCATATGAGGAGGAACAGACTTGTGTCTTAGACTCAAATTAGTTCTGATGCCACCTCGTTAAAATAAAGAAATAAGGAAGGGCTAGAGTTTTTATTTTCTGCTTTTGGAGAAATAGGGGGGGTTTGGGCCAGCTCACAGTTTTTACTGTTGTGTCTTATCAAGTTTCACATCTTCATAAATTTCAATACTTTCCCACTGAAGGTAATTCTTATGTCAGCTTCATATTACCTTACAGTTCCTTTTTGCTCTTTTCCAGATCAAAACATGGGAAAAGGTTGGTAGACTTGCCAAAATAGATGTGGGTTTATGTGCATTTTTGTTCTTAACATTATTCGGTTGTTTGTCATTCTCATGTAGGAACACATAACTAAAAATCACCAGCTGTCTGGTTGTTCCTATGTTCTCCTCAGTAGCCCCTCTAGTTGCCAGCATTTCCAAATGGGCACATCATAATCTAATTTCCTTCGTAAACTCTAAACATCAGCTAGCCAGTCTAACACCACCCCTGTGAGACAGTTGAGTTCAGTTCCCTCTGATTTGGAGATGATGGACCAAGGGAGAGACAGCCCTTATGAGTTCCCCAGTGTGACAGGATAGTGAGTGCTTCTCCATAGGCTTGAGAGGGTTGTGTGGTGACAGACCAGCTAGTTATGAGAGTCACTTCCTAGTGGCTTTGGACATCTACTGTTGCATAAACAGTGTAGATAGCTGGATTAAGATGCTTAAAATATTTGGCATGGGAAAGCATACAGAAACAACTACTACAAGTCAGAAAACATTGACTGTCTGTACACTTAACTCTATGGGAAAAAAAACACCAACACAAAGTGAAGGCATTTTTTGCTGTCTTCATTAAGGTTTGCACAGCTAATGCACACCCTTACAGCTGTAGCAGCCCTGGTTGCTGTAGTATCAGCTACAGTTAAGAAGTCAACCTCTGTCAAGACTTTTTGTCTAGACCTGCCAGGATGTTATAGACGAGTCCTGGGGGTTGGCAAGGTTAAAGAGTTGTTTCATATGTCCACCCCAAAAACCCCTGACCCTCAGAGTACGCTGCAAATGGAGTGGTACCGCTCTCCATGATGATGCTCCAGCATTCAGGAGGTAAGAAAGCATGCTCTGAAGGTGAGTGCAGGTACCTCACTAAAATCAGACTTCTCTCCTTCCATCTGCAGAGTGAGGACCAGAGGTGAAAAAGTGTCATTCTAGTGACAAGAGTTGATCTGCTGAGCATAAAAGTAACTTAACACACTTTGCTATGACTTTAATTGCTTCAACTTTGTCTTGAAAATTAAGTAAGAGGGAAAACAAGAGGAAGAGTGAGGAACCTCATCCTTTCACACATTATTTTTCAAAAATTTCCTTTGAAATTGCTACGGACTTCCACTTCAATGTATTTTCTTGAGAAGGTGAATAGAATACTCTTGTGATACTGTCAATTTGACCATGTGTCTATTTTGGCTGATGCAGCTGATGAACAATTCCCCAAGTCAGTCTTTTTCTTGAAAGCAGAGATTTTTTTTTAGTTGTCCCTTTTTTTTTTTTTTTCCTGTGCTCAAGACATTTCTGATTTTCCTCTCTTTTTGATTATGCTTATATAGTGACAGTAATGGGAAGGATTCTGATTTGGTTCTAATGTGAGTTAAATGTGAAAGTGTCTGTACGCAGACCTACCATCCTGCAGGCAGCTCTCGCCTCCATCTCAGGCTGGAGGTGAGTAAAATCAGCACGTATCATTTTACATTCCTCCTTCCCACTCTGCAGTCATTTGCTCAAAAAAGAACAAGAGTCAGTGGGGTCAGATTTGGGGGCCAGCCTTACTGGATCAGTTTAATGTGGTATGAAAGTCTATAGATCGAAGCTCCCAGGGATTGAGAAATAATTGCATTTGCAGTCAGAGTGTGCCCACACACAATGAAAGCTCCATCAAAACTGGCTAATTTGGCTTTCACCTCTCATTAGCTTAATGCACAGTGCCCTGGTCCAGCTGGAAATGGTGTAGAAAATCAGAGGTTTTAATCCTCATTAACATAATTTGTTGGTTTTATGGTATTTTTCTTCAGCAAGTCTTGAAGTGCTTTGGAGTAGCTGTTTCACATGGGCCATGTATCATCAGTCAGTGGTGAATTTTACTGACTGGCTGACCACAGTGATGTCGATACACTTTTGAGGAAGAGCTGGGATTAATCATCTTGGAAATGTGAATTTAGCAAGGGAAACCAGGGAAAAATGGATAAAATGAGAAAAAAAAGTATGCATGTGCTGGTTAGTCAAAACTATTTCTCTCCTTTGTCTATGGGAATCATAACCTTTGCCTGGAAATGCCCTATAGACTAACACAGAGCAAGTTACAAGAAAACACTGAAAAGCTATAAATGGAATCACATGAATTCTAAACCATACTATTTTTGAGGAGCAAATCTCCCACTTCAGCTTCCTTAACCCCACACTCAATTGCTAAATGAACACATCAAAGACTGAGCCAGTGTTGTTCCTACCAACAGTTGCTAATGAGACATTCTGCTCCTTACTTTTTTTCACCTAGAATGAAATCATTAAAGTAATAACCCTACATGGCACATGGGCATAGACCCCCAAAGTCAGCCTGGGGAAAATTCTGCTGAGAAAATACCGAGTAGCCTCAGATGGAGAGAGACACAGGTAAAAGTGCTCTTTGTCCTAACGAGACAAAGTTCACTTGAGTAATTTTTAGGTTGGTGGTTTCTACCGTGCTCTGACTCTCAACAGCAAAACAAGCTCAGCAAATCCTGGAATGATGTGGTGTGTATTTAGTGCAGATGTCCATGAGGCAGGCGGTAGAAGAGGCGATGCAGCCTCCAAGAGAGTAATCAAGATGCAGTTCATCATGCTTGAAACACAGCTGCTGTATGAGATACCATTTGCTTTCACTGTGTAAACCAAAGCAGCTTTCAGCCAGCTACGTGACACTCATCCAGCTTCCCAAAGGGTACTGGAGTACTCAATGCTGGTAGGAATTAGGGCACTCACTGGGTAGTCTAGCTGACTTTACAAGTATTTCATCTCTCTGTTATTAAAAAGATCAGACTGAGCAGCTGCTTTATGGCTATATACTGTGGTGATGCCTAGGGACCATACCTACCAGGGACAGCTTCACCTTAGGCAACGCTGAGAGCGAGCTGTGCTTCACAGAGCTTGCAAATACGTAAGCAAAAGGTGGCAGAAGCCCATAACGGAGAAGAGGATGTGTTAGATGGAGCAGAACCCAGTGCTGTTGGTGTCTGTACACACTGAACTGGGGTGAGTGCAGCTTCGCTTTACTGGGATCTGACGTACCGAGGTAATTGCTATGCACTAGCTCTCCAGTTCTGCTGCAGTTAAGAATAGCAACGATACTCAGCATCTGCTTCCCCATGCTGGAAGCTCAGCTCAGTATGGTAGGAGAATGGTGAGAAGTACAGTATCTCTTGCAAGAGCACAGGAAATACTGCATTTTTCAACCCTAGCAAATTCTGGGCATATTTTTTTTCGTTATCTCAAGCCTATTACTGGAATATACTGAATGTGCTACCTCCTGACTGAGGTACGCATGGAAAAATGTAATAGCACATATTTTTAAAGCTGGTTTTACTTACCAAGTTTATGAAAGTGATCTATTTCCCTTGTACAGTAGTTGCATCATCCTAGCAGACTAATTAAGGCAGAGCAGGTTAATATTAAGGAAAGACCAAAGAACTTAGAATCACAGAATCATTTTGGTTGGAAGAGACCCTCAAGATCATCAACTCCAACCATTAACCTAACTCTGGTACTAAATCATGCCCCTAAGAACCTCATCTATGCATCTTTTAAACACCTCCAGGAATGGTGACTCCACCACTTCCCTGGGCAGCCTGTTCCAGTGCTTCACAACTCTTTCTGTGAAGAAGTTTTTCCTAATATCCAATCTGAACCTCCCCTGGCACAACCCGAGGCCATTTCCTCTCATCCTATCACTTGCTACTCAGGAGAAGAGACCAACACCCTCCATGCTACAACCTCCTTTCAGGTAGCTGTAGACAGCAGTAAGGTCTCCCCTCAGCCTCCTTTTCTCCAGGCTGAACAGCCCCAGTTCCTCAGCTGCTCTTCTTAAGACTTGTGTTCCAGACCCCTCACCAGCTTTGTTGCCCTTCTCTGAACTCTCTCCAGCACTTTAATGTCTTTCCTATGTTCCCTTGTCTCTGTTCAAGAGAATCAAAGTCACTATTACCTCTCCTTCACTTCAATCCTAGCAGGAATATCCAGCTACACTAATATGGCATATCTGTCGTGGCACTCATGGGACGCAACACTTCTCTGCTGTGTGGGGCAGCTGCGTGGAGAAGGAGGATTTGGAGTCTCATGACTACCTCAATAAATATGGAAGGAGATGGGATTTTTATTGCCTGCAGGGCTTACAGCCCCACGCAGTTTTCTGCGTGTTTGTGAAGACGAGAGCCATATGAGCACATTTCCATTCCTTTGATAACTTCCTAAAGCAGTTCTTCTACTAGAGAAATTCCTCTTCTAAAGTGATTCCACAGGGTAAGTCTGCTCCAGTGCCCCTGACCAGGTTGGGTGAGTCACTTCTCAGGGCAAGCAGGAAGGGAGCAAACATAAATACCAACGTGCATTAAAGTCAGGGCTCTTCTGATAAATGTAGGTAGGTACTCAGATAACTTGGTAGTCAGCATGATCAATGTCATATTGACACTGGCTCTAGTTTGCTCAACCCTCTGGACAGAGGATTAAGTCCATCTCTGCAGGACAGAAAAGAATTTCCCACAATAAAATACTATTATTTGCATGTATTTAAATTCCGTTGCTTTCAAGTTAGGCACTTGCTTAAGGCCGTTCTTGAAATAAAGACTTTCCTGGGTTGAACTGTATCTGTGCTACAGCTGTAACACACCTGTTTGCTGTATTTGGGATTTACTCTGTCACAATGTTTAACAAGGACAAATGTGATGCTAAATAAGCAATAGAGCTCTGCATCATCTGTCATAATATATACATCATTGATCATAAAAAATGGAGGAAAGAACTAGACCCAGCTATAATAATGATGGGTAGGATATTTTGGAGTCAACAAATCAGTCTTCCATAGACTGAAGTCATGCAGCACATAATTTTGGTCAAAAGCTTAATTATTTCCATGTTATTCATGGTGGTTAGATTAATTATAGGAAGCACAGGGACCACTTGAAGCACTTGAATACAGATTCTAATTAGTTTTTGAATATGAGTGAGATTTAGTGATGCTTGGATGCAGGTCTTTGAGCCAAGGCCTGTTACCTGAAAATACACCCACAAAGCACCCCAAGAGCCCAAAGGAAGTTTTGTCTTGCCAAAACATTTATAATGCTCTTGTTGATATCTTTGATTTGACTTGGCAGGTACATGGCACAATGAGTACAGAAACATTTGTTACAGCTTGTTCAATGATTTTATGCTGCAAAAGAAGCCACTCTGAGCTGACTGGAGTTACCCTTCAGTCAATTAGTTAGTGTGGGCGGGGGAAGGAGTCATCGTAACAGTGAGGAAATTCTGGATTGCAGCTGGTCATTAGACAAACAGGCTTACCTTAAAGATGCCAAGTTACATGTGAAAGGTCTTATTCTGCAATCTTTTGCCCTTTGCCTGAGACTTCACAAGAGGGGTGGGTTGGAGAGGGAAAAGCAGTGAGGGGATCCGAAAAGCTGCCCCCTGAGCAAAGGAGGAGGTGGGTCACCAACTGTGTGGTAACTCTGCCCCTGGCCAAACAGCTCATTCAGATTAGAGTTACTCATTCACATAAAGAAGACAAGCAGGATTGATCCCCGAGCATGCTTCAATAAACAGATAGCTTGCAATTTTCCTGTGAAACTGGGTGTGAAGCATGTGGTGCTGTTACAGTAGCATGGGAGAGAAATTTTTGCCTCTGGTGCATTTCATTTCTCTTTGGTATAAAGTTATTGTTTTCTTCATGCTCGTATTTTAAAGGGAGTTTAACCAGGAAAAGAAATAGAAGCAGGACTTTATGATGGCCTGCCTGCCCCTCTGCAAAATGCAGGGGAAGAAAACATATCAGAACGCAAGAGTGGATATTCCGTTGGTTTGTATCCCTCTGCTTCCATACGGTGGTTCGGCATAAAACATATTGCCTTGCCAGATGCAACACCGTGGCCTCAAAGGGGTAACCTGCTTGTATAGGAAGGGAGCGCTCACCATACATCACACAGACAGGCAAAGGAGACAGCAGAGAGAGTCTCGAGGCTCAGGCATTTTTGAGCCTCTGGGAAGAAACCCAATTTTTTGTCAGGGAGAAGTCATATTCCATCATCTTTATCTGTTGCTAAGTGAAATCATAACAAACCAGCTTAACAGCAGGAACATTCCTTGATGCATAAGGATCGGTTATTTACTGCATACTGTATGTATCTCTTTGTCAGTTTATACAGACATCACTGGTACAGATGTTCAGGCCCTGATAACAAAAGATATAAATAGTATGTGTGGTAAACATCTTGTAGAATAGGATGCCACTACCAAATAACGTGTGCCTATATGTGTATTTAGCAAACCCAGGGACAGCATGAGTCACATAAGGGACTCCAGGGAGAGACCAGCGCTTCCCCGCGGCTCTCACGCTGACATGTTTGTAACGGGTCCTTTATATATGGGAGCTATTAGTGATGTGCCTGCACTGTTAGCTGTTCTGATAAAAACAGGAAATTTGGAAAGAGCTTGAGACATTGAGGTTTCTTCCCTGAGCTGCGCATGTGGTCTAACATTACCGTGCCTTCGTAAAGGTCTACAGCTTCATCAGGAAAGTGATTCAGGTGCCTACTGTATAATATTCTGCCCTTAAATAGGCTGGTTTAGGTACTGAAATGATCCAGTTCACACAGACAAAATTACACCTGGCACTGACAGTCTTTCCATCACAGATATATAAAGCTTCCCAAGCAGGGGGTTTGCACCCCAGGATTTTTTTTTGTCAGTCATACCTGGTTCCATTCTGGCAAAATATTTGCCCTCTCAGGCGGACAAGGTAAAAAAAAGGGACTAGGTCAGTGATTAAAGACAATTGTGGACTTCAATGAGATTTTGTGGTAATGATGTACGTGCAATTGCAGCAGGTTGTCCAGGAAACTGAAGTAAAGTTCTTATTCCACACGTAAAATTGCAAAGACTTTCCTGGAAATGTTTAATGAGGAAGAAGCGAGCATATGCTGAGGCTATTTTAACTTATACAGAATGTATCAAAAAAGTGAGATTCCGCCCAACAGGATAATGTGAAGTGTTAAAGTTTTTTTGTCTTAACTGAAAAGTTTGTGGTTAGTTGTCACCAAAGCCTGGAAGAGCTGGATGTGATGCTCCCATGATGTTGCATTTACACCTTGATTGTTCAAGCAGCTCCTGATGTTACTGTAACGATTTCTGCAGGCTACAGGATGCCAAACTAAGAAGCTGCCATCCAGATTTGAATTCAGTTTTCCAGGAATCCGTGGTGTGTAGGTCCAGCATCCTAACTCAGGTTTGTAGGAACAAAGTGTGATATTAAAAAACCTGCTCGGGAATGGGAGCACAGCAGTCAGCCCTTACACGTGGCCGTAATTAGACATCTGCCCATCATTTCCCACTCACCCGCGCTCTGCACCTCATTAGCCCTGCTCCGCCAGGCTTCCCAGAGGGGTGAGTTAACTAGGTGGAGAACTTACTGGGCTGTACTGGGGTTTGTGTCACCTTCTTTAGATCCTGCTGGTTGAGAGCTGCCTTATGTCCTACCATTGTAGTTTTAGCCCCTCTTGTGCCTCACTTAGCTAATGCTTAACAAGGAAAAATAGCAGCACCTTTGTCATCAGTGTTTAGAAAGATTAAATACATTCAAAAGGCGGGGCGGGAGGAGGAGGCGGCTGTTCTCTGACTCTGTGGCAAGAGAGGTTGTATAAGTGTGAGAAACTTTACTGTCAGACTTCAGTGGGTCTCTTGTTTTCAAAAGCAGCTGGAGAAGAGGCTGCTTTGCCCTCTGGGCAGAGGAGTTTGGTTTCAGAAGAGCTGAAGCCCTCCTAGAAGACAGATAGCCTGGGTGCTGAAAGGGCACAGGTCAGCAGAAAATTTCTGTAGAACCTGTTAATACCAAGAACAAACAGTCCTGGGGTGAGGTCTAGCTCTATTTTTGCGTCCATAGATCATCTGCTGCTCTCTTGGGTGCTAACTTTGTAATGTGTGCTGCTGTACTTCTGCCACAGAGACAATACATTCGTGAATCCCCAGGCTTGTTGTGCTGGTTTGGCTGAAAATGAATTCATTTTATTCATGCAGTTAGACACCTTTCTTTTTAATAGCCAGCACAGTCATTATTTGGATTTAGTTTGAGAACAAGAGATAACATCGCAGGACAGAGTTAATGTTTTTAATTGCTGTGGCCTGAGAGTCAAGGACATTCTGAGTGCTCTGCCCACAGGTGTGAGGCAGCGAGGAAGGGGGGCATGGATGGGGCAGAGCTTGACTGACATCCAGACTGATCAATAAGGGTATTCCATCCCATTAGTGTCATGGTTCACGTTTAAGGAGAGTCAGGATCTTCCGCTCTCTTTCTCACTCTCTCATTCTTCTTTGTGCTTTTTGTCAAAGCCGGGAGTGTTCGGTTTGGGACATTTAGTTCGGTATTTTGCCATTTTGCAGAGGCCTCTGGGCCTTTCTGCCTTTTTTCCTTTTGTTCTCTCTTCAGGATCAGCTGTTGGGACCAGGTGCTGTTTCCTGGGACTGGCTGCTCGGTGTGGATGGAGTTCCTGAGGAATTCCCTTGAGTATTTTTTATTTTATATTCTATTTCTATTTTATATATGTATTTACTAGTAGTGTATTACTATTTTGTTACTTTATTAAACTGTGTTTATCTCAATCCAAGTTTCTCCCCGCCCTTTTGATTCTCTCCCCTATTTAGGGGCGGTGGGGAGGGGGGTGAGTGAGCGGCTGTCGTGGTTCTATTGCTAGCCCGGGTTAAACCACGACACTTGTACATTAAAGACCAACACTCAGGTGAAAGGCATGATAGCAGTCATTATGGGAAAATCAGCATTTCTCAGAAAATAATTGCCACACATTACCTATAATGATTCTACAAATACCATTGTATCTGCAAGTCAGAATGCATTTACCTGGAACAGACAACAGCTTTTTCAAGAGCAAATAATGTCTACAGTAAGGAGAACTTCTCTCCTAGGATTTTAGAGCTGGACTTCAGAAAACATCTATTTTATACTATAAAAGCTTAGCAAATCCCTAGGAGAAACACGGTCTAGTTGAAAAATTATTCGACAAATCTCCAGTTTATTGGACAAGGAGAAGGCACTGGTGGTGGCAGGCAATTTAAGATCCTTCTTCCTGAAAACTCTCAACATCTTTTTCTTTCCTGATCACTGCCTGTGCATTCAAGCTCAGCAGAGGGCACCGAGCCCTCTCAAATGAGCCCTTACAGGCAGAGCCTGCTACTTTCTTCCTAACAAAGCTGTACAGAAAACAGGAGGAGAGAGAGCACATTCTCTAGGACACTGCATCCATACTGCGAATTAATCGTAAAAATCAGTTGGCTCTCACTCCACATATGTCAAAACATGAATTAACATCTTCTACCTCAGAGAAACATTTTAAGAAAAGTAGGTGCAAAATGTCTCCATTTAATTCTGTAACAGGACATAACGTAAGCCCTTGCTTTATGTTTTAAATTATATTATTTTCCCTGCTTGGTTTCATTTGACTTTTCCTTTGTGCTGTCAAACATTCCTGCTGTTCCACACAGGTAGAGGCAGCTGAGTGCAAATGTCACTGCTGCCAAGAGATCATGCACA
Organism: Caloenas nicobarica; assembly: GCF_036013445.1. Lineage (NCBI taxonomy): Eukaryota > Metazoa > Chordata > Aves > Columbiformes > Columbidae > Caloenas > Caloenas nicobarica. Next base: position 47,754,556 of record NC_088246.1, on the reverse strand, counting down.
AACGTGTCCCCTGCTGGCACCTTTAGCCCTCTGACAGCTTTTTACATCGGGGAATTTCACATTCATGGAAGTGAGTAGGGGCAGATCCTGGCATGACATCTATACTTGTCCCCTGATTAGCTGCATAAACTTTCCCGGCTTTCTGCACATGTGGTTCTGCAAGGCATTCGAAAGAGAGGTTACAGCTGATGTCCTGTGGAGCTAACATGGCAAAGGGGCACCAGGTTCTGTAGCAAGAGCAGAACAAGAAGGTGCTGCATCCTTGAGTCCCCAGAGAGAACAACAGGGTAGCCAGGTATGCACAGATCAGTTCAAGAGAGGCTTTTGGTGCAGGTTTGTGGGGACAAACAAGGAGATGAGACACCTTTGCTGTCCCCTCCTTCCCAGCAGTATGCAGCAAATGTAAAAAAACTCTCTAGGTTTAGAGCTGGGATGCAAACTCAGCCGAAAATCCTAGTGAGTGCTCCTAAAGCTTAGCCACTTGGGAGCATGCAGTACACAGATGCTGATTGCCTCCTGAAATATTCTTGAATACCTTCATGATGTCAGATGTCTTTTTTTTTGTGAGCTACACAAGATGTCACAGCTTACAGCATCCTTTTATGTCAGTGGTGCCTCCTGATCATGCAGTAATTCCTTATACACTGTCTCCAGGAAAACGGTGAGGGCAGCAGGTTTCCTGGAAGGGAACAGAGATTGGTGGGGTGATTCAGACTGATTGCTCTGCCAAATGCCACATTCACTGTGTGGAGGCTGAGCACCCCTCAGGTTATTTCAGCAGAGTGATAACTTACCTAAAGTGATGGCTTGTTCATTTTGGAGGGAGACTATGGTAAATGCAAAGCCAGTTTCTCATTTCTCACTAGATAACAGCTGCAAGCAGAAAAAAATATTAGTGCCCATCAGTTCACTGGGACATATGTTTCTTTGCAGAAGTAAAAAATCTTATACCGGTAGTATAAACTTATGCTGGATCTGCCAAGGTCATATATCTTGCATGGGGGAATAGTGCTTCTTTTATTAAAGTCCTTGCTGAATACCTGAAGATATAACTGTACAGCGAGGAAATAATGATAATCATCATCATCCTCATCATAAACAGCTCTATACCGTAGGAGGTACCCATAATATCATACATGGCATTTGATGAGGTATATGATATTCACCCATTATAGACTGGAAATGGCACCTCTGGTTAAGATTGCCTGATGCTTCCCCCTCTAAAAGTTTTTTTGATTGTTTGTAAGCTTACCATACTCTTCATGCTGAAATTTTTCATGGCAACTATGTATTTCAACCTGGATTCTTTGCATACATTCTAGACAAATTGATTGAACTGATTCAATAATTTTTTTTTTCCCAAAAAGCTCTGCAGTTCACATCCTTTGGAGCAAGAACTAGAAATAGTGTGGAGGTAGCGTGTCTGTCTGGGGTTTTGCAAGATTTCCAGCAGTCTGAAAGCTCCTTGGCTTCTGTTGCTGCTGCTGTGTAGTTTTCAGGTGTCCCAATTTGCTGAGCCAACAAGCTTATGCAACAAGCTCTAGAGGTGATGTGAGAAAGGCAAAGAGGGAGGAGATACAGCAGCACTGTTGTAAGTCATGGTAAGATGTTTCTAACAGTGTCTCAGGCTAAAGCAGCAGAACAAACACTTTTGGCAAAAGTTTGTCTTACCTGAAAATTCCATCCAGCCAGATCCCAAAGCAAATAGCAGAGAAAATCCCAGGAGGAGGTCTGCAACCCTGTCTCCAGCATCCTGCCCGGCGAGGAAGGTGCACAGCTTTGCCCATCTCGGTGGAGAGAAAGCAGGAGGATGATCTGCTGGCATTTCCATGAGCACCATCCCTGCTGTCCTCTGCACCCAACACCTGCTCCAGGAAACAGGTCTCAGGAGCTCGGGGACCACCCCTGCGTATTGGCAGCTGTGGAAAGCTGGAGGTTACAGGTTAAGAAGTAGAAAAATCTTAATTTATTTTTACTGCATGCTCATGGATCCCCAAAGCACACGAAGTTTCTACTTGCACATCACTGAGGATCAAAATGGCTCACCAGGCTCCTGCAAGTTTAATTTGCAGCCAAGCATACGTGCGCTTTCTGTAGAGAGTGTATTTGCTATGGATCATCTGACCTTTCCACGGATCAAAGCTTGCTTTATTTTGTGTAATTCTTCTTCCGAACAACATTTTAATCAGTCAAGTTTTCAAAAAATAGGTCTGGAAGGAAGGCTTACTACTGCTGTGTGGAAGGGTAGAAAGAAGACAGAAAGAAGAAAAAACAATGAACAAGATCTCCCCAATGAACATAAAAACACTCCCAGACTTTTCAGTTTGTTCCTCAGTTTTCTTTACTTTGCCATTGTGAGTAGAATAAGCAAAATTTGTTTGTCATTATTCTTCCCTCCCTGGGACAGAATATTATCAATACTTACTGCAGCCAAGGAAATAATTAAAAATGAATAATTTATACAATTAATGCAGTCTTTTTACCCATTTATACAGTAACTGCTAGAGGATCACAAATTTCTTTTGAGTTTATTTTGTAGCTAAGTTTATTTGATACATCTTACTGATCCTACTGCTCTGTAGATTGAATGTTAATTTTAAGTAATTATTCACATTTGTTAATATGCACAATGTTTTCTAGTGGCTGGCCAAATAAATCAAGTAATGTCATTTTTATTCCCTGGTGGAATAAATCTGCAGTCACTTCCAGTACAAATGTTCATAAACATGAATGCAATGCTTAGTTATTTTAATAGTCAAACACAAAAACTTTGAAAATTTTCTTCTGAGTTTATTTGAACTTGGAAACCGTAATTTCCCCCATATCTGTGAGAAAAAGAACACAAAAGACGTGACAGCACAACTAGAGTGAATGTATTTAAAATTCAAATGGATATTGGCTTGTGGTTTGTTTATTTGTACATCTTCTTCCAGTCCTTCAAGGGCAGCTGATGCATGCAGGCCTCTGCATCAGACTGCTATATAGAAGACATTATTCCCTCCAAATTCTGGTATCTTCATCTCTTTAATGCATTCCCAGCAGATGAACAACATCCTTTTGTCCTGCTGATAGACATTTAAGAGCTTCTTTATCCAGTCCCCAGCAGCAGAATGTATGTAATGAGAAATAAAAATTATCTTCCTGATATTGTGTGGCCAGACCACAATGACCTGCTTTAATATGAGCTTTTCTTTCAACTTCGGTGGCAGATGGATCCAGTTCTGGCTCATTTTAGCAGATGGTTACTTTGCTCAGAAAATCAACATTTTTTTAGCAGCAGTGTGCAGCCTTTATCAGAGGGAGAAGGGTACCCACCTCCCCAAGGTCTCTGCTGTCTTTAAGAGACAGTAACTTTTTAGTGTTGTATCAGTCCTCAGTAAAATCCCTTCTCATCAGTGCATTGAAACCTAAGGGTTAGGGTTTTCTAAGAGCAGAAACATCATTACTATGATTATCTCTTGATCTTTGTGAGAATTTCAAGTGTGATTTAAAATCATTTAGATACTTAATGTTGCTAAAAATAATGTATACAACCCAATATAATACAATAATAATTCAATCAGTATAATATCATATAATTTAATATAATATAATGAAATTTTAAAAACTATACCACCAAAAAGCTATTTTTAGAGTGAAATCTACAGGTACTGTGGATGGCAAAAGCCCTCCCTCCACACACCAAAAAGTTTTTTGCCCAAGAAGTATCTCCTCAAAAGCTTGCCCAGAATAATGCCATATATTGCCCTGTTGTGAATGCTGGGTATTACTGATGTGGTGGGAGGAGGCTTTGCCACTCTGAAAGAGCTAGGACAGCTACAAAATTAGTTCAATTTCATTGATTTACTGGTGTAGGCTTGAGGACAGCTGGAACAGGTTCTAGCAGAGGAGTAATACACCAGGAGATGCTACACTGGCTGGCAGACGTTCAAAGAATGATGATTTTGCCCTGATTCGTGGGTTGCCATGGTTAGTGCAATCTACTGCCCAAAACAACCAGCTCAGTGTCACAGAGGCACTTTGTGTTCAAGCCAGCATTTTAAGCAAGAGCCGCAGGGTGCTGAGCTCTCACCCTGACTTCAGCTTCTCCTTCCCCACCACTGCAGAACTCTCTCCTGGCTTCATCTCTCTTTTTCATTCTCTGCAGATTTTTGCTTTGCCACAGATATTACTCACCTGCCCAGCCTTTGTTTTCCCTTCTATATCTAACACACTCAAATATCCACTTGATAAAGCATTTCCCCTCTGATTCCACCTCCTCCAACTGTTATTCACCCAACCCTGCCTTTCCAAGGGTATCCAATTTAACTGAGGTGCCTCCTGGGATTAATCATGGGAGATAAGCAGCACAACCTTGCAAGGCTCTTCATCATCTCCTTTGCAAGTCTGACTGTCCTGCTGTAATTCGTACTTTTTTTTTTTTTCATTTTGATTCATTATTATTTTTGCATTTGTTGTTGTGAGTGCCAAAGCTCTAACAAGAAGGGCTTAATGCTTGTTTAAGTATTTAAGTAGATAAACTAAAGGAGGTTTCTGTGATAATATTCAGGTATCGAGAGTTTTAATGGTCCACTTGGCAGCCAAGACAGACCAGGAGTAACCTTGTGCAGAGGCAGGACAAACCTCCATGGTAACCCAGGTAGACTGAGCCCAAGGCAGAGCCTCCAACCAGCTGGAGACAAAGCAAGGGCTCAGTCCCTACTCTGCTCAGACCAAGCCAGGTCTGCTGCTAGGCTAAACGGGTCTATTTTACCAGGCATGTGATGACAGCCATAGCAACAAGTTTGTGAAGAAGTTTGAGGATAAGGTGTCTTGATACAAATAATTCTCTAAATATCAAGATCAGTCAGATGAATAAAAAAACCATAAACATTGTAAAAGCTGGGATTATAGGGGAATTGTTTGATAAGCCTAGGAAAAATTCATTCAAAAATTAATTTGGAATACTTCTTGTCCATGTAAAAAATGAGTAAACATCCTTGAGAAGAAAGCAAGCAACTTTTTTTTTTTTTAACAGTTTTATGAAAATATCACAGTAAATACTTGGCTTTGTACAAATGGATGCTATTGATTTGTACATAGACATCAGTTTCTCATTCTTCAGAAATGTACCTTTGGGATTGATTTAGATAAAACTCTTCCCTTTAGTTAGAAAGAAATCAAAGAGGCTGTTGGACACAGAGGTGTTTTTAAACAAGATGATGTTGATGTTTTTAAACAAGAAGGATTTGCACTAGTAAAGAATCCCCATGCAAAGTGCTTCGTTTGCATTTTCTCATCTGGAGGAGAGGAGCATTGTGTTCACATAGGGAGCTGCCTGCATCAGAGCACTAGCAAGCCAGACTGTTCATACTCTGAACCAGACCGCTATGGTCTTTATTTTTTCCTGAAGAGGATGCTTGTGCTGAGGGAACAATTACAGGTTTAGGAGGTCTCTAGATAATGATCCTGAAGGAAGCTTTTAGCATAATAGATTTCCCATTATTGTAATGCATCTATTCCGCTGTTATAATTGTTCCAGACAGATCCAATGCTTTCCATTATGCATTGCTCATGTTGCTTTGATAAACAAAACATTTGCTCATGTTGATTGTAAAGTGAGAAGGAAACTCACACCCTAACCCAACTTAAAATATAGCCAGGAGGTGGATGTTGATTACAGCATGAATATAGCCACCATCACATCAGTGTGAGCCCAGTTGCTGGATTAAGGACTAGGCAGTTCAGTACCTGCAGTGCTGTGGGAAAGGAGCGGTGCCCACTCCCAGTACCCCTGGGAGTCTCAGAGCTATTGATTTTCCTTAATCTCCCACCCTTACCCATTATAAATATGCTCCTCGGTGCGTTTATGAATTCTGATAATTTCAACCACGTAGAGGTAGGATGGGAAAAATAAATTTGGGTTAAAATGTGAGCACAGAGCCTGAGTCACAGTTTGTGAAAGAAGGGTGTGATTTTACTGGTTAGGCTTGCTTTGAAAAAACTCTGAAAACTGAAGAAGGGAAAGAAAGAAAAAGCAGGAGCAGTGGAAGAGAAACAGGAAATTCAGGGGAAAAGGGAGGAATGGAGACAAGCAAAAGACAAAGGAAGGCATTATTGGGGAGCAGCATGAACATTAACGGGAAGTGATAATCCCAACCTCTCAGAGAATCAGGCTTCATGTTCACAGATCAAACCTGTTAGAAATAAAGAGGCTCTGCTCTTTGTTCAGTTGCTTTCGTTAAGACAAAGAAGCATGTGGCCTCAGTTCATTTCAGGTCTCGTCCCAGTTCCCACATCGAAAAGCCACCTACACCAGCGGCCTTTTTGTTACCAGTGTAGGCACAGATGTCAGGATATGCAAGATCAGAGAGCCTTCCTCTTGCTACAGGCTCCTGTCCAGCCCCATCCCTGCAGTGCCTGAGCGGAGCGATAATCCCATCTGACATATGGGGAAAGGAAGCAAAGCGATGCTCGAGTTCAACCAGGCAGCCCATGTGAGAGCGGGGATTGAATCCCCTCAGTCCCAAGTCCAGCCTTCCTTTCAGCCATCCCTTTTTGGCAAGGTATGCATGCACTGTAGCCTCTGTGCCTTCTCCTGAAGAAAATGGGGCTGGCACTTGTCATCAAGTAGCAAGGCACCAGGAAAAGACTCTTGTTTTCTGCCTTTCTAACGGAGTTTACTTGGGAGGGGAGTTGGTTTTGAGTAGCTGAATTGCTGCAAACATTATGAACTTCAGATTAAGGGAACTGCCTTTGTTTTCCTTAAGGAGTAAGTTCTACAGGTATATCAACCAGAAAAGAAACATCAAAGAAAGTGTACTCCCACTGACGAGAAAGACTGGTAAACTGGTAAGAACAGATGAGGAGAAGGCTGAGGGTACTCAACAACTCCTTTGCCTCAGTCTTCATGGGCAAGATCTCTTCCCACACCTGAAGAGAGTGGATAAACTGCAAGAGGGGGTCTGGAGGAGCAAAGTCCCTCCACTGTAAGTGAAGATCAGGTTCGTGGCCACTTGAGGAACCTGATCATACATAAAACTGTGGGACATTATGAGTTGCATCCCAGAGTCCTGAGGAAACTGGCTGCTGTAATTGCCAAGCCACTCTCTATGATATTAGAGAAGTCACAGCAGTCAGGTGAAGTCCATGGTGACTGGAAAAAGGGAAATTTCACACCCATTTTTAAAAAGGGTAGAAAGGACAACCCCAGCAAGTACTGACCTGTCACCCTCACCTCTGTGCCTGGGAAGATCATGGAACAGATCCTCCTAGAATCTATGCTAAGGCACATGCAAGACAGGGAGTGATTTGAGACAGCCAGCACAGCTTCACCAAGAGCAAGTCCTGCCTGACCAACTTAGTGGCCTTCTGTGATGGAGTAACTACATCGGTGGACAAAGGAAGAGCTATGGATGTCATCTATCTGGACTTCTGTAAAGCCTTTGACATGGTCCTCCACAACATCCTTCTCTAAATTGGAGAGGTATGGATTTGATGGGTGGACTGTTTGGTGGATGAGGAACTGGCTGGATGGTTGTACCCAGAGAGTAGTGGTCAATGGGACAACGTCTGGATGGAAACCAGTGACAAGTGGTGTCCCTCAGGGGTGCATACTGGGACCAGTACTGTTTCATATCTTCATCAATGACACAGACAGTGGGATTGAGTGCACCCTCAGTAAGTCTGCGGATGACACCAAGCCGAGTGGTGCAGTTGACATGTGTGAGGGACAGAATACCAGATAGAGGGACCTGGACAAGCTTGAGAAGGGGGCCCATGCAAAGCTCATGAGGTTCAACAAGGCCAAGTGCAAGGTCCTGCACCTGGGTCGGGGCAAGCCCTGGTATCAGTACAGGCTGGGTGATGAAGTGATTGAGAGCAGTCCTGGGGAGAAGGACTTGGGGGTACTGGTGGGTGAAAGATTGGACAAGAGCCAGCAATGTGCACTTGCCGCCCAGAAGGCCAATCATAACTTGGGCTGCATCAAAAGGAGCGTGGCCAGCAGGTCGAGGGAGGTGATTCTGCCTTTTACTCTGCTCTAGTGTGACCCAACCTGGAGTCCTGCGTCCAGCTCTGGAGCCTTCAGTACAGGAAAGACATGGACCTGTTGGAGAGGGTCCAGGGGAGGCTACAAAAATGATCAGTGGGCTGGAACAGCTCTGCTGTGAGGACAAGCTGAGAGTGTTGGGGTTGTTCAGCCTGGAGAAGAGAAGGCTCCAGGGAAACCTTATTGCGGCCTTTCAGTAATTAAAAGGGGGCTATAGGAAAGATGGCGGCAGACTTTTTAGAAGGGCCTGTTACGACAGGCCAAGGGGTAATGGTTTTAAACTAGAAGAGGGGGGATTCAGGTTAGACATGAGGAAGAATTTTTTTTACAATGAGGGTGGTAAAACAGTGGAACATGTTGCCCAGAGAGGTGGTAGATGCCACATCCCTGGAAACATTCAAGGCCAGGCTGGACGGGGCTCTGAGCAACCTGATCTAGTTGAAGATGTCCCTGCTCATGGCAGGGGGGTTGGACTCGATGACCTTTGAAGGTGCCTTCAAACCCAAATCATTATATGATTCTATGATTCTATGCTATTACATCTGGGGGTAACCTCTTGATGTTTGCAGCAACCTTCCTTCACACAGCCAGCAACACACCCCTGCATGGGGATGACCCAGCTGCTGGGGCCTGGGACCAGGGCTATACTTGGGTAGCCAGCAAAATGCTGGAGATCGTGACCTACGAACCAGCCTCCTCGGTCTAAGGTTGTATTAGGGGAGCCAGCCTGTACAGAAGACACCATTGCTGCACAATTGCATTCTCCAGTTTCTACATCCCAGCAGTTATTAAAGCTTCCCTACCTGGCAGTTGTTGCTAGGCAAGCGTCATCCTGCAAGTGCTCCATCACTGAGGTCAATTAAATGCTGTCCTCAAGGAAGCGGCTTTGAACTGGAGCCTGTGTGAAAACAGAGACAAGATCCTTGTTCTTTTCATTATAGGATGATTTGAGATGTTGATAGAGTTGAGCCTTAGTCACAGCTTTTAATTTCCTCAAGTAGAAAGGAGGTTTGGACAGTAATTTTTAGGACTAAGCAAGGACACTGAATTTTTAAACAGAAAGCAAATGCATCCAACCTAATGTACATAATTTGAAATAGCAACGCAGAAAGGTCTGAAACCCATCCTCCCTTGCATCACTTTTTAATCTGAAAGGAGTGTCAGTGTTGAATGACACCATAGTTCATGTCCATGTAAATGGTAGGATCCCTAGTTGTACCAATGGAATGAGGCACATTTCTGTTCAGATTTGGGATTTACTGCAAGAGAGGGAGAAATATAGGAGGGTTGCTAATGTTTGAAAGAGAGAGTGAAGCAGAGAAAGCATAAAAGGGAAGTAAAAGGTCATGGGTAGGCTTAAAGGTAAGGATATTTTCTCACAGATACTAAATGTACCAAGAAGGCTGAATTCATTTAAAAAGGTCATTGTGGGGAGGAAGAAAAAAAAAGACAGATGAAAAATGTTTTGATAATTGAAATCAAAAGTTTTGTGCATATTATTTCATCCTGGTTTTCTATCAGCTCAGCCAACTAGCTTCTGGGCAAGCAGTGCTGCAGCCTGTAAAGAAGCCTATCTCCAAGCCAGGACCACCTGGGCCCCTGCTCTATCCAGCTCTGCACAGCTCCATCAGGCAGACACAGCCAGGGAAGGAGCCTTGGACTGCACAGAGCAGTTCGATGAGTGGGGGAAGTGCTTGCCCTGGGGTTGGGGGAATAGTCAGAGCTCAGCTAAAAGAGCTGGAAGTGAGATTGTGGTTGAGATTTCCCTCATTTCAAAACTCGTGGATTTCCTTTTAGCCCCGCAGGTAGAATTCTATTTTTAAAAATTACCATGTAATGCTGATTTTTTTTTGAGAAATTCTGATTCCAGAATGATAATGTAACAGACTTTTCATGCCTCATTCAATGCTAGTAAGTACCTAAATTAATTTTTGTAGCAAATAATTTTTTTGTCAGTGAGAGACATTTTAGGAGCCTCTCTGCTTATTAAAGTTTCATGCTGAATTTATTGAATAGTTCAGCCAGAAACAAATATTTAGAAAATGTCAGATCATTTTACTTTGAGTTTTTGGTGTTTCATTCTGCCATAGTATTGCAAACAGAGGAAAACACTTGGTGGCATCAACTCCTTCACTAGACTGGGCAGTGGTGTGGGAAAATTCACATCTTACTGCTCAGTAAGCTGGGAACTAGAACCCAGCTGCCCTTCACTTGCTGAGCCTGTCACCACCAGGCTATGGAGTTGCTGGCTCAGTGTAATTTTAAGTATTTTAGAGTCTTTATAAAGAAATGTATTTTGGAGCTACAGCATTCACCTCAGAGATGAGGAAGTCCAACTTTGTCCTCCCGCATCTAGGGTGTATCCCTCAAACGCTGGGCTTTTGTGGGAAGGGGTAAGAAATACCATGACTATGCCAGTCTTCAGCATCCAGAACAAACAGTGTGATGCTGTTCCTGGATGTAAATAATTTGGGAACTTTTTAAAGAAACAGGAATGTCACCTTTCCTCTTGCTCCCTCCCAGCTGTGTTCTGCCTCCTCCTGCTCAGGCTGCAGCAGAAGCTGTTGAAAGCCTCTGTGAAATGCTCTATAAATTATTTCATTTAACCTGAAACACCATTTCACAGCTTCTAGTTTTGGTGTGAAAAATAATGTTTGATTTTGGGTCAGTCCAAAATGGATATCTCTTTATTGTATTATAATCCTGTAGTAGTACAGTGCATTATTTTATTTCCCCCCTCAAACAGCTTTCCACCAGGAAAAAATGAAACCCTTATCCTTTCTTTGATTTCTGTGCAGGCATCCAGCTGGCAGTAGTAGGCAATTTGCTATTTGTCATGGGATGGTAGCAACTCAAACATATACCTCAGCTGGTGAACCATTTGTATTTTGAAACCTACGTTCTGCAGCCTCTGGATATATTTGACACCCCAAACTAGCACACTGGAGTAACAGGGGCTGCCTGCAGTCAAATCCGCATTTCCCAAAATGCAAAATATGTGGATCTGTGGGCTTGGTTCTGACCCAAAAAAATCACAGACATTTTTTCTCCAGTTCTCCTCCCACTCTGAAGTACCTTTCCCAGCTTGCCGCAGCTATGTCATGCCAAGGAGAAGACATTCATGAATTCTTTCAGCCAGGCCCAGTGCCTGCAAAACCGCAGTTGTGTGCCCACAGGGTACTTCTTACCAACTTCGTTTCCCGGCAGTAGCTTTCAAGGGCTTTCCTCAGTGCTGTGGAGGTCCCTACAGGTGACACACCACAAGAGACCTTCGGGTTGCTTTATGTAGAAGCCAGCGTGATTTTAGACAAATGAGTTAAGAAATTGTTTGCTCCCACTTCTGGGGCTGCAATCCTGCCCTAGCAGGAGAAGTGACAAATGTTGCCCATGGGAGGAGACTGTGGTACACGAAAACTCGTTGGGTAAGAAAACAAATCTTAATTATGTAAGCAAAAAACCCCACCCCAGTGCACACAGAATATCACAGGCAACTGCTGAATTTTCCTGCTACTGCATCTCTCTCCTTTTTACTGCTAGAGCCTCCCATAAGAAGAGTTGAGCTACTCACATATGTCAAGATTTGCCAGGGTTTTAATCTTTTCTGCTGTGCCAGCGGGGCCAGTGGCAGAGCAGCCTGACAGTGATTTTATCCAGCTTTAACATGAAATGGAACAATAGCATTTTGGCAAGGATGCTAAATGGGGGAGTCAAGTTATCACAGCACATAATTTCTCACTCAGCTTGTTCATGCTTCCCTTTTTTTTCCCTTCTGGACAAGCTACCTAACTGCAGTCATCTTTAGTTGCCTTATTTTTTTGTTAGAGACAGAAATATCTGTGCCACGTTTCCATGCCTACTCATATTTACAGAGTTTGTTCTGAAATCCTGAGCTGAAAAATCAAAGGAACGGGTTGCTAATAATGTGACAAAAAAGCAGTATACCTCCCGCATCCCTTGTTTTGCCCTGAGTCTTATCTCCCAAGAGAACAGTTATTCAAAAATGGAGGTCAATAAAACCCTAAAGCCAAGCTAACTGAAAAGTTCGCATTTCTTATAGTCTTTAATGATGTTCAGTGACATGAAATTGTTGCCATGGAAACTAGTTTAACAAAGGTGTTATATGTGCAATTTCCAAGGTTCAGACAAGGCTCCTGCCTCTACCAGTGAAGTTTGTTAAAGGAGGGGATGACTTTTCAGTGTCTTCATGGGTCAAACATCGCCCATCTGAAAATCTGCAGGCCAGTAATTTGATGTTTGCCTGACTTCACTCAGATAGGACACTCATTGTTCCCAGTACCTTCCTTTTTAACTAATCAGTAGAAATATAAGATACTATTAGCTGAAGACTCTTCAGGAAATGCTAGAACTTAATATAGCATGAAACTGGACCTACCAAATCAATTACTTTCTACTGCTTTGCTGTAGGCTGTTTTAGAACAGAAAATATATGATTTGGACATTCAAGATGGACTTCACCACTTTTCTTAGATGCTGAGAAAACAGAACATTTGGCATGTTTAGAGGTTTGATGATGAACCTACTCTCATTGTCAAAAGACATATTTCCATGGAGCATGCTTCTGAATTCTGTCCGGAGTTTATAGCAGGCGATTTATTTTTCATAGAATACTAAATTCCTGTTAAATTCTATTCCTATTGCAGTCTTCTTTTAATTCTGTCACAGTAAATCACATGAAGAGAGAGAGAGGAGGCCTTTGGCAGTCAAGTCTGAGAGATTTGCTCAGGTGCTCCAACACCAGCAGTGGCTACAAGGCAGGAACTGTGGCAAGATCGCCTGTTGGACCAAGGTGAACGCAGCCCTGCAGAAAGCCTACAGAGGCAGAGGTCTGCCAAATGTCAGCTGTGTAGGTAAGTTATGCCCGAGGATGCACTGTCTCAAGAAGCCAGCCTGCTGAGGAGACCCCTAATGACACCAATATGAAAGTCTGGAAAAGAAGACCTACAAGTAGAAATAGAAGGATGCATGGTTGTTTAGTCAAAGAAGAGAGCATTGAGGAGTGATGTAGGAAGGGTCTTCAAATACTTCAAGGGTAGCTATAAGCAGGATGGGACTCTTTGTTTGGGGAGGGCGGGGTGTGAGAATGACAAGGAATAATGCATTTAAATTACACATGGAAAAATTCAGGTTTGCCTTTAGGGGTGGTATTCATCTAAGCAAATGTAGGTATCTACCATGCAAATGCCCCATCTGGGCTTCATACATAACAGTGGAAATAAATAGTCCCTTACAGAGCACAGATCATCTCATCCTAAAATAGCCATATAAAATAGCGCCTTCACAACACCTCGTGCTTTTCATCCAAAGCAATACGAACCTGGGTGCAAACCCAGTGCTTCCAAACCAGTTCCTGTTCTCTCAGCCCTAAATGTTCCAGTTTGCAAATCCACCGTGCGTGCAGGACGAGGTGCCAGGGGCTGCTAACCCTGCTTATCCTAGTTTGCCAAGATGAAGAGCAGACCCGGGACCAGGCTGAGCTGCTGCAAACCATTAGTGCTGTGACCACAAGCCCATATTTAGCAGCTATAGCACACCACTGTAAGCACTAATGGCCACATTAGAAAGACTGCATATTTATGCGGAATATAAATGTCCCTGTTTCCTGCTGTCGTGCTGGGAATACTTGGCTCCTATAATTCCTTTCCAGAGGACAAGGGAAAGAAAGGAAGGAGCAACATCACCTTGGTGAAAGACAGGTTTTCACTTGCAGTCTAAGCTGACTGTGTGGCACAGATGTCTGTGTGGCAACACAGTTTTGGAGATACGGAGAATTAGGGTGTGATGACCAGATTTTATATAATCAAAGTGAAATTATAGCTTAGGTTGTCAGAGGGTAATAAATTAAATGACTCAAAATAATACCTTCCCTTCACCATACTCAGTTCTGTGCTAGAGATGCTCCTTTTCTTTTTCATGTAATTCTTTATTCCAGTATTATCCGTGCAAAAGGCCAGCAGCAAAATTTTCTTCCTTGAAGTGTGCTGACATAAACACACACACACACACGTATATGCTCCTTGTGTCTTTGATGATGCCTGTAAGAAAAATGCAGGGATACTTCTAAGGGCTAATGGCAAACAGGAATAAGGGTGCACATTGATACATTATTATTGTCTTTAAAAAGAAAAGCAAATTGCAACAGCTGTACCATGAGGAAAGAAAAAAAATCCCTCCAGCTAGAGCAAATGGAAATGACTGCGCTGTGCCCATTTCTCTTCTAAGCCACAGAACTCAGAAGGGCTAAAGGTTGCTTTTAATGATCTCTTGATGAAGTGTAATGAAGGATACTTTTACTGCCCAGAAAGTCCAATCCCACAGCACATTTTGCTTACAGAAACTCTTCGAACATTGAGCTGTGGATAAGCCACCCTGCCTTTGAGACTCTGGCAAGCTTCTGTATATTTTATCAGATACAATAAATAAATACCAACCAAAGAAGCAGAGAAACAGGCAGGGTCAGTACACAGAAATCAGGTCAGCACACTGGTACTTGTAAAACATGGTAAACATATGTTACACCACCAGCACAGACATTAAATCAATACATGAGAAGATGAGGTGTTATCAGGAGGCAAACAGGTATAGATACCTTCTAGTTTAATTGTATTTCTGCACCTCTGTGAGCTATTAGAGGTGAGTAACTATGCCAGTGTAAAGGCTTAATGATGACTTACTCTAGCGCTTCTGTAACACTTTCCATCTTCAGAATGCCACCCGTCTGAGACGTGTAGGTAAATATTAACCCTGCTCTACAGCTGACTTGTTTATAAGCTGTCAGCAGGCAGGTTATGCTGGCGGGCTGCAGAGACTAATTTATAGCTCAGCCACGAGGAGTCACTTGGTTTGTTTGCACCTCAGAGTAATCTCATACTGTCACTAGTCCTTCAGCCTGTGGATGGTGATTTCCTTGTGGGCCAGGTCCTGTGGTGGGAGGATAACAGAAACCTGGATGCAGGAGCCCCACCAACCTCCTCTCCTCTGGATTTCATGGCCAGCCCTGGGCTGCTCAGGTCCAGTCTGCCAGAACAGTTTGTCCCCCGTCTTCTTAGCAATTGCTAGGGACAGCCAGGGACACTTTTTTTGCCTTTGGAAGAGCCTTCCCTTGCCAGAGGAAAAAAGGTCTTGATCTCATATTCCCAAATGTAAATCTCTAGAAACTATGTTGAAACCGATGAAGCTGCAGCATTAGGGCTAGAGTGGTTACAAGGGAGTGAATTCTTTATTATCTACTGATTGCGCAGAGGATCTGATTCTTGCTGGGTTACAGAGAGTCAACCAGAGAAGAAAGGACATTTTATTAAGGAAAAAAATGTTTGGTGTGGGTTGTTCTAGAGGCTAGGAAACTGCATAACAAATTATTTATGGCCACTTTTACCATCTTCCCTGGTAGCCTAATAGCACTGTAACACACTTAAACACCTATTATTTCCCAACTCACTATGACCAGTTAAAAAGCAGGTCTTAAAAGACAGATAGGTGATACTTTCTGGACACTGGCTTATTGGCATAATACTTCTCGCTGTCTTGGAAATGGGATGGCACTGGTGGCCACGGGTAGGTGTGCAAGGTCTGTGGGTGGATGGCACCCAGCACAGCCACATGGGCAGCTGAGGGGAAAGCAGTTGGCAGAGAACGGCAGGAGCCAGCTCTGCTCCCAGTGGGGAAAGAGCCAGCACCGTGCTTTGCTTCGCAGGGCTAAAGCACTCACATACTGAGGTCATAAAACTGATTTGGGTAAGTCTATTTAGCCTGTATGTACTGAGATGTTAATGGCGCTTTACAGCACTATGCATTAATGAGATGGCCAGTGAATGCACTTTCTCATTCCCTTTCTGCTATTTAACTTGCCAGTGAGTCACTTCTGCTCATTGCACAGGCCAGTATTTGATAGCATCATTAGACAGTGTGACTACATCATAAATCACACTGCTGTTAAACCAAATCCCCAGTTCTGTAGAACAAACATAGATGTGCTTGTGAAGACACCTGTATGTCTGTGAGACTCTACCTTCCCTGACAGTACAGGTTATATTCGGTCTCAGCCTTCTATGATGTACTTTACCCTAAGAGAAATCACTCAATTAGTTGCAGTAGCAGCCTAACTTTTTGTCTGCTCCTTCTAACTTTGTGAATTACTTACATCCAAAATGAGTCGCTATGACGAGTCATGATGAGGTTGAGAAAAGCTATCTGCACTAAAAGAATAAGTCCTTCCATCTTCTATATCTCCTGTCTGAAAAACTTACTTGGGCCCTGAGAGTCAGATTAGAGGCACAGTATGGCCAGGAAGCCAGTCTTTACTAAAAGTTAGCAAAGGATGCAGGCAGGGATCAAGCCAGATTAGGTGAAGTGGTCAGGAGCAGAGAAGCAGGTTGAAGCTGAGGGGTTCAGAGGCAGGAGCAGCACACAGAGCTAAAAAGTGGGAGACCGAATCAACAACCAGGAGGAAGAATCTTGAGCATAATGGCAGCCCAGAGTTAGGCTGAGCAAAGTCAGGACAGGCCAGCAACCCGCCAAGGACAGTTCAACTGCTGGTGACCGACTGTAGCTTGACTGTCTAGCACCCACAGAATGGTCTCAGAAAGTCCTCAACATTTGGCTAGTCAGAAGTCTTTGGAGGAGTGGTGATCCAGTCAGACACCTCCAGCGAAGCAGCACAGCAGTTCATGCCTCTTATGTTGCACTGTGGTAAGCTGGAAGGGTGTAGTAGAGCTTAAAACTCAGTGGGGTTCCTGTGAGCAAGCACGGTGATGCCTCATGCTGGATATGCTGCTGGGCCATGGCCTTAGTTGTTGACTTGTGCCTGAAGCATGTCAGAATGGGTTTGCTGAAGTTTGTACAAAGAGGTACTCACGCTAGCATTTGCAAAGTCTGTAGTAAAGTTGTACACTGCCTACACCTTCTCAGGGTCACGATCAATTCTGAATCATTATCATTCAAATACCATGTAGTTCACCACAGAGGCCTAGTTTTCATTAATACTGCCTCAAATTATTATTCAAATACATGCTTTTAGTATCTATCTCATGCATTTTTACATTAATTTTGTTCTTTTCTTAATATGCAGAATGTAATCCGATTACAACTTTGACCTTTAAGACAAGGCATAGCTTGTTTTTCAAATGCCATTATCTGTATAATATACACATAAGCATAACCTTATTAGAAACCGTTTCTGTTTATTAATGACACGAAGTATAAATATCTACACACAGAGACTATAAGCAAATGCACTGCTGAATTCAAAAGCAGTCATGTAAGCGCTAATCACTCAGACCTTTGGGCACAAGCAAAGCTCATGCAGCAGCGCTACAGCCACAACCAAGTTGCAGTATTGGCCAGGAATGGATTCCTCTGTGAGAACAGCAGAGGTAGTTGGCTTATCTGGCCTTCATCTTCCAACTGGGGCTCGGAGAAAACTCAGGATACGCAATGAAGTCAACGACAGGAGTATACTCTTATTTAAAACCATCATGCACAGGGTATTCTGATAGGTGGGCCAGCGAAAAGAGGAAATTTTGCCAGTCTGAACACTCCTCTGTCTTACTTACAACACATTTTAAAAGGCTAATTAAATAGCTTATGTAGTGGTTGGGCTTGTTTTGCTCTAGATCACACTTTTTCACTTGATTCTTTGATCCCAATGGATTGCTCCCCAGTCTACAGAAATGCCTGTTGAGCCCAAGTTAAGGTGTAATCAGATATTAAATTGGTTAATATTGTATTTGTCAGTGGGGTTCTCATGTAATACTTAAGTCAATTTCAGATTTTACCAGTATGGTGAGGAGCTGAGCATCCAAGTTCTGTTGATTTCATTGAACCTAGGGCAAAAGTCTTCCAAAAAAGGTTTAAACCATTGGTAAGTCACAACTGGCACCTTTTTGTGTATTCAAGTATTTTAACTTCTTTGTTTCTCATTAATCCTAGAAATTCCAGCCTTCAACGTGTATACTGAGCATTATGCCAGTATTTAGAATTAAATTATGACTATACAACATGGCATTCAGGCTCAAAGGCAATGTTTGTCTTTCCATTTGTGCTCAAGTATATCTCCCTGCCTTCTTCTTTTTAAATTCCTCTCCATGGGCTGTAAGCTCATTTTCAACACCATTAGCTGTAATTGATGATACAGGATTATCGAGACCCATCTAAGCATCTAAGTTGTGGTGGGGTCTAGAGAACCAATGGCCAATGGGGATAAACGACTTAGAGAAGGAAGTGTGAAACCTTGAAAATGCAAGAAGCCTGGAGTACTGGAACAGGCAATGTCAGCAGAAATACCCTTCAGCCGTGACATTTGGATCCCATTTGCAAAGCACCTTAAGGTGCAAACAACTGCAGAAAATCTTATTTGATCCAAATGCTTTTAAAAAAATCTGTCTGCCACAAGTAGCTAACAAACTGAAGACTTTGTTTTAGTGATTAATATTTGTTAAACACTCAAGGCACTCCCTTCAAGAGTGGAGAAGAGCAAAAGCCAAGAAAGCATGACTGAGCACATGGAAACTGGAGTCAGCCAGAGCAGCTCTAAGTGCCTCTTTAGAGTAGCCTAAACACATGCCGATTTTGCCGCTTTTTCTGAAGCAGTGCTCACACCAACAGAACGATGTGTTAACTGTCACCAAGTAGCCACAAGAGGAAAGCAACTTCTCCAATTTGCCCCAGCTATTTGCTCCGTGGGGACTTGCCCACGGCTCACGGACGCATGCCCGTGGCTGCAGGGTTCTGCCTCGAAAGTGGCTCAGAGGTTACCTTGCAGTGGCAATGTCACTGCTGCCCTCTGCCTGCCCTCTCTCAAAGGTTTAACCCTCCTCCCCACCATGGAGAAGCCTCAGCTGTTGCAGCACAATATGGTTCACTGGTACCTACTGCAGTGCTGTGGGTCAATACATGGTACTTACGCAAGGCTCTGCTACTGTGTGGTACTTTCCATCAGAAGTGCTCTTCATGCGCTCTACTCTTTCAGCATATACAGTATATATATTTGCTATACTGCCTCTGAAGTAACTCAAATCCCTACATTTCAGTTCTCTGAAGTAATTAAAAATCCTACAGTAATATAGAAACTTACAGCCCCTGACACATTTCTTTATTAAATTCATCAAATTCTGACAGCTGCCAAAGCTTAAATTAAAAACACAGAAGCTGATACATCCTCCTTTCATGGAATCATAGACTCATAGAATCATTTAGGTTGGAAAAGACCCTTAAAATCATCAAGTCCAACCACAAACCATCTTTATGTTTTGTGCAGACTCTGACTGCTCAGTGCTTTGAATTGATGCATAAAGATCAATTTCTTAAAATCATTGCAGGGAACAGCAGTTTCATTCTTTTCTGAAGTCATGCTCCACACTTTACAGCAAGCAGTGCAAGGAAACCTCCAGCACTCTCTGTTCCTGTGCAAAGTCCAAGGCTAAAAGGATTAGTGTTGCCCATAGCAAGTTTTTTGCTGAATTGCACACATATTACATTGCTTCCTAAATAACCACAGCTATAAACACGCTGAGCAAAACCAGAGAGTACAGCAGGTGTAGGAAATAAAGGCGAGAAAACAAGGATGGTCGCAAGAAAAGAACTCTTCGGACCTTTTAAACCCTAATATTCAAGACAGGCTTATCAGGAGATAAAGTATGCTTGTATCATTAAGGAACTCAGAGCAGTAGTTTGAAAAATTTTATGTGCATTGTCATGAGTAATTGGTTTTACCACGAATGTGAGATTGGAAGATATTAGGAAGTAGCTGAGCGTAACTATTATTTGCTAATAGCAGACAATACATGCTGGGGAACTTGTTGTGAAAGCTTTCTGTTGCTACAGTCAACCTGTAGTCCTTGACACTGAGGATTTTGATATTTCAAACATATTAAAGAAATTTATTAACTCTTTCATGTTTTCCAGTTTATGAGTTCTCTTAATATTGTTGTTAGAAGGATTTAACCAGGATTTTAAGCAGGTTTTTTGTCAGATGTCATTAACTTTTAGATTCATCATTGTAGCTTTCTCGCTATCTTTTTACATATAACAGAAGATAGCAATAGAGACAACTTGGTAGCTATGAAGATATTAAAGATAGTGCAGTTATCAGTTGAATCATACATAATTTGATGAAATTAATTGAGAAATTTTTGAAAAGTGATCCTATTCCTGCCACTGTGGTAAAAGATTTTCCAGTCACACTTGCACTGAGGCTGTTCTCATGGCAATCAGCAGAAATTACACGCACAGAAAACAGCTCTTGGTTTTGTTATTGAAGAACTGGATCATTTGGCATCTTTGCTTCAGGGGGTTTGTTTTTCTCACATGGGTAAAGCCACTGATTTCTGCTTCACTGTGCCCTGCACATGTAGGAAAACAGATTAGCCAATGTTGTTTTCTTTCTGTACTTCGTGTGTGGGAGGAGAGTAAATCTCCCTGACCCATTCCACCCACGGCACTTCGGTTAGCATTGGGCAGCACCATTATCAATCTCACCAGCTGAATTCCGATAACTCATAATTGTCACAGGCATGAAGCATTCCAGGTGTAAGAGAGAAATAGCAGTTGTTTGGCTCTGTCTTAATCCAGCATGCGCTCATGCCTCGTATGTGTTATGATGGCAATCTCATGGGGAGAGAATACAAGTCTCCATTTCAGAACCAGAGATAAGTGAGTGGCATTTTGGAGGATGAGTTTTGTCATGGGCAATCCACTCTCACACCAGGGTAGCTAGAGCAAAGCCTATGGAATCACATTTTATATGCATGGGAAAGGGGTGCTCCCGAGGCAGTATCTACAGCAATTCCTAGTACAACTCTGAAAAAAATAATAAAGCAAACCAAAAAGGCCTTCAAAACTCTCAGTATACATTAAAGATATCAGTACATGTCTCATATAGTGCACAGACACTCCTGAGTAGCTCAGTTAAAGATCTTTTGTGCTCAAAATGGCTTTCAGGCTAAAGCCTCGTTCCTTTTCTGAATTGTGCATGTGGTTTCCCTCAGCTGCCCCACACGAAGCTACGAAGAAGTCATAGCTGTGGAGTGCTCCTCCGGCACAGACTGGTGTCAACTGAGGTCTGCTGGCAGTGGTCCTCTCCAGAAACTCTTACCAGTACAGCTGTATAAATTTTTGTGAGAAAATGCTGCTTGCATGGGCCTATTGTAATTTTACTCCCACCATAATTGTGCTTCCAGGACAGAAGGAAAGGTGATATATGGCTGGGGCAGAGGACAGAGGCATAAGGCCTCTGTCTTCATGGTCCTAGTCCTTGAATGATCCTACAACTAGATATGGGGCTTGGGGCACCATGGAAAACCCCCACCTTGGGGAAGGGGTGTTGCACGGTCACATTGCACACACTGTGAGGTAAACATCATGCCTCAAAACTGGGTTTCTTTGCGTTAAGAAAATGATGTGACCCTGCATTGTTAAGTGCTTTACATGTCCTGGAACACATGAAAAAATCTCAAGAATTCATGCTAAGTATTGCCTGGAGAAAGTAGTTTCCAGTTTCCATTTAGGAGCAAGTACATTGCTGGCATAATTAGGCACAGCTCACATTCCCTAGAGAAAATGTGATGAAACATGCAGTGCAAGAAAAAATATGAAATAGCCCCATGATTAAATCTCCACCAGCTACCTCCACACCATTTTTTTCATATATTCACCTCCTAGAAAGTAATTCTTACACTTTGGGGGATTGTTTCATATACTTTTGGATTAATGAGAATCTCTTCCAGTAACATTCATCACTTAGTAATGATTTGAATGATTTGTTTTTAATATATCAGCTCACAGCAGCACCTTTCAATGGGAAAAGCATTTCCAGAGTACAGCTATTGCCTTGCTAAATTGTGGACAAAATTGTGCAGAATACGTTAATTTAACAACACAAGGCTTGAACCATGCCCTTAAGTGTGAAAAAGAACAGATAAGGAATAACATCATGTTCATATTTTGCATTTTTATTGTGCATTGCATGCTTAAAACACCATATGGGATTTAGCTCATTAATCCATTCACTACCAGTACAAGAAAAGCAAATATATCCTCCACAGCCAGATATGGTATTTTTTTGAAGGCTTGACCACTCACAGACTCCAATGTGAGCTGCACATATTTATCATCTTACAGAAGTACGGCTGCAATGAGTTGGCCTGGCCACTCAAACAACTGTATCCTGGGCTGCATCCAAACAGACATGGCCAGCAGATGAAGGGAGGTGATTCTGCCCTTCTGCTCCACTCTTGTCCCCATCTGGAGTCCCGCGTCCAGCTATGGGGCCCCCAACATAAAAAGCACATGGATCTGTTGGAGAAAGTCCAGAGGAGGTCACCAAGATAATCAGAGCGCTGGAGCACCTCTCCTACGAAGACAGGCTGAGAGAGTTGGGGTTGTTTAGCCTGAAGAAGAGAAGGCTCCAGGAAGACCTTATAGCAGCCTTCCAGTACCTAAAGGGAACCTACAAGAAAGCTGGAGAGGGACTTTTTCCAAGGGTAGGTAGTGACAGGACAAAGGGGTAAATGCTTTAAACTGACAGAAGTTAGATTTAGATTAGATACAAGGAAGAAATTCTTCACCACAAAGGTGATGAGGCACTGGAACACGTTGCCCAGAGAAGCTGTGGGTGCCCTGTCCCTGGAAGTGTTCAAGGCCAGGTTGGATGGGGCTTTGAGTGACCTGGTCTAGTGGAAGGTGTCCCTGCCCATGGCTGGGGACTTGGAACTAGGTGATCTTCAAGGTCCTTTCCAACCCAAACCACTCTATGACTCTATGATTCTATACTGGTGAAGCCAGAATGCTACTAGACCAGCACTTGAAAAATCTGCCAGGGTCCTCTGTCTGTACTTTTCCATGTGCCATCATCCAGGCAAAGGTCTTAAAATTCTGCAGAATCCGAGGTTTAATTGAAATGTAATGCTTTTGACTTTGTAGCTGCATAGCTAAACTGAGCATAACTTTAAACACTAATTCATTCCTAAGTGAGATCACTGCTTCTCTGGCTGTGCAGAGCTTTGCTGAGGTGTGAGAAACCTACCTTCAGTTAGGGCAGAAGGCAGTGTGAGACGCGTCCTGACATTGCAATCGAGGATACGTGGGAAAGGTGGCATGTGAGGGCTCCTGTGATTCATGAGATAGGGTTTTGGGCAGGTGCGTGAGTAGAGGGTTATTCAGAGAAAGAACTTTGAGGAATTAAGGTGGAATTAAGCTCTTCAAGTGGGTCCACTTCTTATTTACCAGAAGAAGACACAGTAACTTAGGGCCCCAGCTCAGGGTCTAGGGCAGGAGTGTGGAAGAAGTCTTGTGACCACAGGACTGGTGGGAGAGACAACTTTGCACTTGGGTTTCCTGTTCATCTTTGTCTTCTAGGTGTCACACACCAAAGCCATGAGAGGTACGGTCTGAATGGGTGGCGAGCCAAGTGGAAAAGCAGGAGAAATGGATAGCACAGTTTCCTGGGCTACATTTTTATAGCTTGATAATAATAGACATACTTGTGAGAAAGGCAGGTGAGAAATATGAAGACAGAAAATGTCAAGATAAAAACATGCTGTAGAAGAGAGAAGAGAGAGGTAGTAAGTAAGAAAGAATAAGTCTTTAGAATGGTTAATTTCAATGACAGAAGACAAATGGATTGAAACTTTGGAGGCAATGAAGATAGGGACCAAAAAGGAAGATTATGTAGGGAGTCTTTAAAATATATGAGTGAGAAAGTATTGGTAATATGGATCAGAATGCTATAAAGAGCATACTAGCACGTAGTCTTGTCAACAGCAGTGGCCTAGCCTGAGAACTGCAGTCACTCCAGCAAAACCTCAGTTCAGGTGAAAAGCTTTAATACAGTTCTGATGAACATTTTTGTGCTGGACAATGAGAAACATGTATTTGACATGGATCAAAGCAAGATATGATGGAAGAACTACATTCATTCCAAAAAAACCCAACTTTTAGCATGGTTTCCTTATAAGCTTGGAGAACATCTGAAGGAAAACTAGAGTAAATAGTATAAGCAAGAGAGAGCTTTGCCATTTTGCTCTTTCGTTTCCAGCAATATGTAGTGATTTATTTTCTCTTTTTATTTATGGTATGGTGGTTTCACTCCTATTTTTTCTTGAGCCTCCCATTTCCTCCCAGGCTCTGAATCTCTTTTGCTGTTATTTTTGCTGTTTGGGGGCAAAACTGAAAGCAATTGTTCAAGCAAAGCACTGAAAATTTTGGTTGAATATGAAGTATGGAACTGAGTTCCTAATTCATCTTATGTCAGTTTTCTTTATTCTCTAGGATCTTAATTGCTGTCTTTTTCCTAGTTGATACTTCACAACTTCTTTGCAGAACGTACTGGTATATTTACTCTTTTTTAGTGCTTTTTCTATGCCTTTTTGCTTCCTTTATTCCTCCGTGCTCTTCTCTGTATCTCTGTTTTAACCACTCCATGTTGCTTAGCAACACCCAGAATGACACCAACAAGGTAAGGTACCACTGTTTCTAGCAAGTTTCACCTTACAAGGAACAAAAATGTAATTTAACTTCACACTGCCAGTGAATTCACTTCCTCAGAATGGCATTGATCTCAAATTCATGTTTCATTAATCTGATGTTTTTCTACAAAAGCTAAGAACAAGGCAAACACACAGTGTTTCACAGGATATTTGGATCTTCCAGTTTCCTCTGACATTGTTAACCTGTTGAGATAGGAAGAAAACTAAAGAGATAAGTGTTCCGATCCTGGCTTTCCAAACATGCAGATCCAGGGACTCTTTTGTCATAGAGACCATCAAACTGCTACACTCAGTTACGAATCCAAACTTCCTAAAAGTTGGAAGATGTTTGGATTGTGAGACTTAGTCTGGCCACAAACCTAATTAAACACCATCCAGAAATTTCCAGTAAACTTTAATATCTCAAATTTTATATCAGGCTGCTTTTTCCCTTGGCATAGTAGAATAGAAACAAAACAAATGAAGCTGCTTTTTTTTTTTTAATTTACAATTGTTTTAAACAACCTTTTTTAACCAGAACTATCATGAAGGAGGGACAAGAAATATAGTTCCTTACTAGTCACAAGCTGTGATCAATTCAAAATCACAGAAAGGAACACAATCCTTAGAATACAGTTATGCATGATGCAAAAAATAGGACCAAAAAAAGGTTTTTTTCCCTATAAAATCACTTTTGCAAGGTAAAACACCCATATGCACTTCTAATCTTCATTAAAATGTTCTACTTTTGAGGAGGAAATGGAAATTGATGGTTATGTTTTAAAATATGCTTATAAAAATCAGTTACTAGTTAAAAAGATTGTTTGCGTTTTGAAATCTGCATACATTTGGGGATTTGGTATTTACTCATCTTCCAATAATCATTTAAAATGTTTTTTTAAAAATCAAGGGCTTTTCCTGAAATATATTGGGGGGGGGGGGGGGAAAGACATTTATTCAGTAAAATTCCTTTGAAAATAAATGGCACTTTCACTCTAGCTTCAGAAAGAAGCTAATTTCCAAACCAGCAAGCCCCTACACCAGACTGAGAAATCCTGGCTTTGGATTTATAAACTATGTGTTTAAAAACAGAGAGGAACAAGAATGCAAAACCTACTTATGTATCTAGATATATATCTTTAAAATAGATTATTCGATCTTTAGTCATACAAAATCTTAATTAACTTAACTATTTAATTTCACTGGGCTTTTGTTCAGCCCCTGGGATCACGTAATGCCAGCCCTGGAGACACTTTTATTCAGCAAGCAGAGATCACGATGAATAATACTTACTCAGCCAAGTAAGGCTTTTAATTATGTTTTTTTAGGGCCTGGTTCAGTAGCCCTTACTCATGTTGAGTAATATTTACTGCACAAATAGTACTGCTATTGCAGTCATATTAATCATCAAAAAGCACTGGTAAACTAAGCACTGAATAAGTAACGTTTATCCAAGTGTGGCAATTTTGCCCCAAATATCCATGTAGCTCCTGACATACAAAACTGATCTTAATTACTGATAACCTATTGAACAACAGCATACTTACATGATATAAAATTATTATTATACTGGATGGACCACATTTTTATATTTTTATTATGGGAACCAATGTGGCACCAAGTAACAGCGAAACTGTGTCCATGCTAAACGTACATATTTATCCATATACTTCTGCTTCTAATATATCTATAAGCCATAACTAAGCAAGTAGTGAGGGAGAGAGATTCAATTCTGAGGTCTGAATATACAGCAAAAAATGTACCAGTCTAACACTAGCACACCACCCTAGTACCTTCTGATGCTAAATATCTCTCTGGAGAGAGTTCCTGCTTCCTGGAATAAAAAAAAAAAAAAAAAAATTTTTTTTAAAAAAATCTTCAATAGAGTTGAATGACATAAAAAGGAAATCAAGAATTTACCTCTGTTTCTAGGTATCCCTAGGCTTTCCAACAAACACATGTACATAAATAAAGTCAGGGTGACTTACCAAGAAACCCTATCCAACAAAGAGTGAAGGAAAACGAGTGTTACTGTTTCTCACCATCCTTTTTCTCCCTTTTGTTTTGACTTTCTGTTGTACACAGTAAGTCCTCATGTATATTAACAGATATATGTATATATGTGCATATAGATGCCCTCCCTGAGTACATGAAGGATTATATACGGTGACTAACCCACTCTTGTGCTGACCCTGCTACCAACTGGTTTTAAAAATAAATCCAAATGAATAAAAATGGCTTGGAATAATCCCCAGTAAAGAGACAATACATCGCCAGTGAAAAAGAAAATAAATACACATTTTGGTGTCTCAAGTTTAAATCTGAAACTAGCTGGTGTGGAGATGTATCATTTTATATTGCTCTGGGCTTGACTCCTCTGGGTTTAATTCAGATTAACTTCCCATGGACGCAGGCAAAAGTCGTGTGTGCCTTTTGTTACTCAAAATTATGGGCTGCTTAGAGCCATTGTAGCAGTCACAGCTATGGGAGAGGGGTTATTGATGTTAGATATAATAGTGATGGGAGAAAGCTCACGGTCTGCAGAATGCGTTTCCATCACGACACTCTGGACCCTGAAAGCTCTTAAGTCACTTCACTGTGAACTCGGGCAAAAGGATGCAGCTCTCCAGAATAGCTGTGTGCATCAAAGTTTGCACCTTTCTTCTTCACAGGAGAAATCCTGCTGCCATCTCACCGAAACCCAAAGGTTCAGGGAGGCAGGTCCAGGCTAAAGCCTGTATATCAGGTAACCTCTGTGCCCCGCACTGTGCCTTGAAGTTCCCTTTAGGCACAGAAGCACGGACTGTCTTCCCTCTGCGAAGGGAATATGCATAACCCGATGGTTGATGTGATCTAAGGAAACATCTTCTCTAACTGGGAATGGTCTTTGCATTTTGTATCAAAATGTACTCCCTGAAAATATTGCAGGTTTTTGTATTCTTGACAAGATTTGCCTTTTGTTTTTGTTTGCTTGTTTGTTTGTTTGGGGGTTTTTTTGGTTGGTTAATTGGGGGTTTTTTGTTTGGTTTTGGTTTTAATGCCATCCTTGTGTTTCAAACATTTAACATTTTAGCAGACTTTTAATAGCAGCTCCACTTACAAGCCTATTTATAGAAGAACTATAAGCAAATCCTTCCCTTCTATCACGCTTTTTAAGTGAAGCATCAAAATATCCTGAGTGTTGCCTGTTGCCTGTTCACAAGGTTTGTATTCAAGCTGATACTGGCAGAAGTTCGAAGACATACCCCCAAACCATTTTGTACCAGCTTTACTGTTCTCGGTAGATGTCTGTAAGAACTGCAAACAAAAATCTTTAATAACTGAGGCTGCCTGTTTCAGAGAGTAATGCCATTATCTTGCTTATGTTGATGCAATTCAAGAGAAAAACAACAGCACGTCACTGGTGAAACTAAGACAAGCAAAAAAGAGATTCTGACCTTGAGTTCAAGCACAGGCTCCCTGGATCACAGTGAGTTCTATGGACCGTACACGCTACAAAGCCAGCAAAACTTCCCACAAAAGTTGTTGACTCTCTGCCTAAATGTGTTTCATGCAAAAGAACAAACTCTCAGCCTAAATGCATCCTCATTTAAAAGAAGAAATTCTTTCTTGGCATGGCAGCTCCTTTGAGGTTTATTCCATATGTAGAGCACTTCTTTTTCAGGAGGGTGTTAACATAAGCTGCATGTTCTCCTGCTAGCCTTGTCTTTCGGTACAAAGAGGCTTCTCTGTCACACGGGGCATTATAGGCAAATAAACCATTTCTAGCATGTTGCATGTCTGCACACAAAAGAATTTGCATAAGGTGGAAATGACACCATGCTTTTCACATCAAGGAAAGAAAAGCTGGGCTCTGTAAACTACGCATATGGGGGAAGGTGCCCTTCAGACCAACAAGTCAAATGAACATTTCTCACAGTGACTGAATCCTCTGCTTTCTGAAAACAATGCTACTGCAATGTTTACTCAAGTGATGTGCTCATTAAGATTGGTAAGAGAAACAGTGGATGTATCAACAGGAGAAACTGTGGGTGTAGAGGTAGCCCAGTAACAGGAAACATTTTGAAGTCTTGATTAATTTCTGCTATTCGTCAATCATTTTTTTCCAGGTAGCACGCACATAGAGCATGCATTTGTTTTATTTTGTTCTCAGTTAAAAAAATAGGAATCCTAAGAATTTAAACCCTCCAGACTTTTCATCCAGTCATTTCCACTGAACTACAGGGAAGAAAACAATATTATAAATACACCAGATTAACCCCGAGTGAGTTCATGTGTTCCTAACAAACTAAACACATTAATGTCAACAAAGGAATGGGAATTCCTATCACAAATCTTTCTCACTTCACTCACATTTTGGTTTTAGAAACTTCAGCTGATTACTTGTGTCTAAGGCAAATGAAACAACTTAATACAAGGCTAAACAGTTCAAGTATACAGCAAATGATATTTCCAGCCATGCAACTGTCTGCTCAAACAAGAAAGAGGAAATCTTGCAAATCTTTCTTCTTGGCATGCTTGCACAGTAGCAGCTGTAATCTAGTCCTGGACCAGCAGCTCCTGCCTTCTCTCCACCCCACGAGCTTTCTGTGAGCAACCCTGCAGAATGGTGGATGAAAAAGAGGGGCAATACTATGAAGCTTTCAACAAATACACTGCATCTGAGTTGTTTTTGAGGAGTGCACTTTGTGGAAATCAGAGACTCGCTTCCAGGCTGCTTTTAACCCATCTGAACAAGTGGGTCTCGTCTTCCCAGGACCAAAACCACGCAACCTCAAACTGAGAAGAAAGACATAATCCGTGGAGCTGGGCTAAGTAAGTTGTCTTGGAGGATCTCTGCCACAGACATGTTCCCCATCCCACACCACCCTGATGTAGATCAACGCTACCAGTAGGGCAAACACCATTCAGAAAGAGTTTGGAATTCCCCTTTTTCCACCACCAACCCTAACATCACCTCATGGGCAAAGAGGAGCTTCGCGGCTGGTTTGCAGATGGGGAAATCAGCCAAACCCCCCATTCCACCCTGGCGAAAACAGACTGACAAAAGGCTACGGTGGCTCCAGAAAGAAAACCTCTGTATTAAAAGCCAAATAACGCAGAGCTACAATAATAAATACACACTATCTCAACTGGGAAATACAGTGAAAAAGCTTTGTTAAAGTTCAGCTTCATCAATAACAATATATATACATACTGCTTCAGTTCTCGATCCTGCCAAAGAGACTTCTGTAAATAAAGAAAAAACCCACTCAAACCGTATTTCATATACAAAAAAGCTACTTCGACTACAACAAATGCAGTTGAATGGGAGGGTCTTTTTTATTTCCTGCGTTGATTTTTTTTTTTTTTTTTTTTTTTTTTTTTACTAAAAGGTTCGTTTAAAACGGGTATTAAAGATATAAAACGAGCACACAGGATTCGGTCCCCCCCGGCGGCGGGGTGAGTGGCGCGGCGGGGCTGCTCCCCTCAGGGCGGGACGGGCTCTGAGGCGGCCCCGGAACCCTGAGGCGGCCCCGGGGCCCTGAGGCGGCCCCGGAACCCTGAGGCGACCCCGGGACCCTGAGGCGACCCCGGGACCCTGAGGCGGCCCCGGGGCCCTGAGGCGGCCCCGGGGCCCTGAGGCGACCCCGGAACCCTGAGGCGGCCCCGGGGCCCTGAGGCGGCCCCGGGGCCCTGAGGCGGCCCCGGGACCCTGAGGCGGCCCCGGGGCCCTGAGGCGGCCCCGGGGCCCTGAGGCGACCTCGGAACCCTGAGGCGGCCCCGGGGCCCTGAGGCGGCCCCGGGACCCTCAGGCGGCCCCCGCGCCCCACGGCTCCCCGGGCCGGCGGCCTCCCGCCGCGCACCTGGGACACGCTTTAAGCAAGAACAAGACGGCAGAGTCCGGCCCGGCGGGAGGCGGCGGCCGCCCCGCGTCCCTCCGCACCGCACGACGAAAAGAAGCGTGGGGGAGTCACCGGGAGAGGCTACTTGGCGGCGGCGGCGGCGGCGGTGCCGGCGGCGGTGCTGCGGCGCTGCTCCATGCCGTTGGGCAGGAAGCCGGCGATGATGGGCACCGGCCAGATGAGGGCGGCCACGCTCCACACGATGATGACCAGAGTCATGAAACAAGCCACCAAGGTAGACTCGATGGGCTTGCGGTTCATCCGCCAACCCGGCTCACCCTTCAGCTCCTCCAGGCTGAAATCCAGGCAGCAGAAATTCAGCGGCTCCCCTTGCAGCCAGTACTGGCCGGGCTCCGCCGCCGGCGGGTAGGAGAGCGAGGAGGAGGCCCCGGCGGCGGCAGCGGGGGCTTGGGGAGCGGCGCCCCGCAGGCGCCCGACCCGTCTCCCCCGCACCCAGCTGCAGCCCACGCAGAGGCGCAAGTCCTGCTGGGCGCCGCCGGCCGCCAGCCCCAGGTGCTCGATGAGGAGCGGTGGCCCCACGCGGTGGAAGGCGGCGGAGAAGAAGGCCCGCCCGTGGCTGTTGGTGGAGAAGAGCAGGAGGTCGCACTGGATGCCCAGCGGGCGGCTCCAGCGCACCAGCAGCGAGCTCAGCATCTGCCGCTGCACGCTGATATTGCAGTGCGGGTCCTCGGCGGGCTGCGGCTGCCCCTGCGGCTGGGGACGCTGCTGCTGCTGCTGCTGCTGCTGCTGCTGCTGCCCGGAGGAGGTGGGAGCGGAGGGGAAAGGCTCTTGGCTAGGGGCAGCCGGCGTGCCCGGGCTGGTGGTGCCGCTCTCCTCCTTGCTTGCTGCCCCGTCGAGGTCCATCTCGACGCCGGCCAAGGTGCGGGAGGAGGAGTTGACAGGGGGCAAGAAGAGCTCTTGCTCCTGCTCCTCCTGCCCGCTGGCAGCCGCCGAGGGGCTCCAGCCCTGGCAGGGCGGCAGGCAGGCGGCCAGCAATGCCGGGAGGAGCAGCGGCAGCATGGCATTGACTTAGAGCCGGACAGGAGGGAGAGGAGGAGGAGGAACGGGAGGCTGCATGGCGCAGCCGGCTGCCATCTGGGAAAGGAGGCACACTGCTCTCGCAGAGAGAGCGAGAGAAAGGGAAGGAGGGTGGGGGCAGGCGAAGGGGGTGGGAGCGGGGCTGGGGCTGCCGCGGCGGCGAGGCGAACAAGCCGGGAGCCTCGGTGACGGCAGCGGCTCCCCCCTTCCCCGCCTCCTCCGCCCCCGGCCCGGCCCGGCAGCGCCCCGGCGGGAGGAGCCGTGCGACCGGCCGGCCCCGCCGCCGCGCCTTGAGGTGCCGGCCCGGCGCCCCCGCCCCGCGGCCGAGCAGCTGCCCTCCCTGGGCAGCCAGCGCCTCCCTGCCCTGGAGCACCCTCTCCCCTCAGGCGGGGACCGCTCTCCCGTGCCGCCACGGCGCCGGTTGCGGCCACCCCCTCCTCCCCGGCGGGCGAGAGCTGAGACCCTCTCCGCTCCGCTGCCGTCCCCGCCGAAGGGGCGAGAGGTTCCCTGGGACGAGCGATCTGGGACCCGGGCCCGCTGGGTCCCTCCCGTCCCGCATCTCCCGGCCGAGAGGGCAGCTGTGGGCGGCCGCGGCGGCTGCCGTGGCCATCGCCTCTCTCCCTCTTCGGGGGACAGGGGCGAGGGAAAGAGGCCGGTTCCTCCGGGAACCGGCTGCGCAGACTTTCATCTCGACTTCGTAGGAAGGGAAAGCGACGGGGCAGTGGGGGACGCGGAGGAAAGGGAGTTTGAACTGTGGGGGTGCACTGGCTGGGCTCTTCCAGCGGTGCTCTGCTAGTCCGGGCTCAGTCCCGGGGGTTGCTCCCGCAGCCTGGCCGGTGCTGGGGTGCGGGGCATCCTACAGACGGACGCAGTCGGTCCCTGCAGCAATGATTTTAACGTAGAAGTTGATTACAAGGAGCACAAAGCTACCAAGTGTGGTAGCTGTGAGACTTCGTTGTGTTTTTCAAAAAGCTGCTTTAGACGCATGATAGTTTGTAATCAAGCTAGATACCACAGTCATGACCCCGTGCTGGCTATTGTGTTACTCTTGACACAGGTTGACGCTCGCTGTGTTGCAGTTTGACACTTGGAGCCTCGGGGCTGTACAGAACTGGATGACACAGATGATGAACATTACTTAGCCTTTACCTTGGGCAGAGGGTGGAATAGAGTTACATTTTCCTGGCAAGCATCCAGAACTGGGACTCAAATTTGCCTTTACAGCCCTTTTTGACAAATAGAGATGCAAAAGGGAGGTACAAATACAAAACGTAGGGAAAATCTATGTAAACGATAGAGCTGAACTCCGTAAGGTGCTCCTTTGAGGACGGCATTGGTCCCATGTCAGACATGGTCCCATGCCAGTCGTAGTCCCACGTCAAAGCAACACATGGACACATTCTCACTTTGAGAACGAGTTACTGTAATATCACTCTCAAGTCTTTCAGATGAGTGAGGGTAGTGAATGAGGGTAGAGAGTAAATTTTAGATTTGCTATAACTGAACATGAATTAAGGTAGTGAATAATTTTTCTTTCAAAACCCTTGCCTAAACAAAACTCAGAGTTGCTTGCCTTCTATTCAAAAGAGACCTAAGCACCAAAACGGATTTGTGTTCCATCCCTCATTAGCCCGAAGGATATTGTCTACGAGATCTCTCTAGTTTGGCTAGGTTTTTAGTTTGGTTTGTGACAAAGAAAAATGCTCGATGAAGTGTTCAAAGCCAACCGCCTGGTTCCAGTTGTGGGGTTTTGCTCAGATATTACAATACAGTTAATACAATTTTCAGTGCTATTTCAATGTCTCTTACTTAAGAGTTCTCTGATACTTTTTATTGTCCCTTGAATGTGTCTCTTGACGTCCTTTGTCATATCCACAGTTCTCTGCATTTCTGTGGCTGTAAATTTTTCTGTTGCAGTGTGTCTGTAGACTCAAAACCAGATTAAGAGAAGGCTAGTACACAGGAAATACTGCCAAAACTGTGGGTCCACTCATGTACACCAATTACATTTCATTGGGATTTTGGCACAAAGGACTGGAAATGAAACTAAGCCTCATAAATAGGATTTAGTTCCTGAATGCTGTTGCTGTATGTGGGTGGCAAATGTTCTCAGGCAGAGCTTCAGTTCTTTTGGTCTCAACTCCCAGCACCCAGTTGAATGCAGTCAGGGGTATTTGCAAAGAAGTTTGGGGAGGGAGGATTGAGCTAAGTTCCTTTTCCTGCAAGGGAAGATAACCTGCCACAGGAAGGCTAAATGCATTTAGCGTCATTTAGACTACCACAGCAAAGAACTAAAAGAGGGCAATTTATTTCAGGCTGGAGATGCATGGGTACCTCATATGTATTCTTCTTCATCAAGGAATAATTGAGCAAGTGGGCAGAAGAAGCAGAAAGTATGTTAGATCATTGGTTGACAGAGACTGTCCAGCAGGGCCCTTTACAGATATTTCATTTGTAGGTCTAGCAGATATAATTAATCTCTGCATGGATTCAGTCATTCAGAGAGGTTACAGCACACTTGAAAACTCTTTATAAATAGAATTAATATATAGCTCTGTTCTGTGGGTTTCAGCCATAAATTTCAAAGAACAAAGTGGCTTTATGGCTGGGGAGGCTGAAGCATAAAGAAATCAGGGGCCAGCCAAAGGTGACCCACAAGTGACAGGTAGATCAGGATGTATATTTTGCAGGCTTGATTCTATAGATATAACTAGAACTATAATATGCACTGTAGGTCACAGTAGCATTTGTCAGTGTGGTAGAGGAGGTGTGAAGTGGGCTATAATGATAAAATTTTAGAAGGGAATAATGAGATAACAAGACAGTAGGAGTTCCATGAGACAGACTGCAGAGCTGTTGGGAAGATTAAGACTAATGGTAAAGGACAATTGGAATCTTTGAGAGTTTTTAATGACATTTTAACTAAACATTTTTATTAAAGTATCGCTTGTGAAATACTTCAAGTGAGATTAAATCAAGAATAAGTATTTCTGCCATTAAAATTATGTGTCATGAGGGTTCCGATTTAGAGCCTGAAGTCTCCTTGCAGCCAGTCAAAACTGACCCTAAGCAGGTACAGATTCCAGAAGAAAATCTGTGCTTGGATTCAAGTCGAGTCTTGTGATCCTTAGGCAGCATTCCTCAATTTGGCAAATTTATGCTGATCTGTACTCAGATAAAGGAATAACGGTGGAACTTTCCTTGGCAGAGGACGCACTTTTGAGGTTGTCATTTCTGAAAGGAGTTGCATGTGGCAGAGAAGATGGGAAAGTAGTGGAGTAAAGTGCTGGATACCCAGCTATAACATCACAGAGATATTTTACTGTGGAAAGACACCTACTGTCAATTACAGGAAAAAATGTGTTAGGAGCAAGTAACTATAGCGATGTGTTACCGATCTCTGTAAAAGTGCCAGGTAAATAAGGAGAATTTCACAGTCAACAGCTGAAGAGGGAGGAAGGGTCAGGAGAAAGAAGTTGGTACTTGACTCCTTTCAGAAAAGAGCAGTTTCAGTTCTGTGAAAGGAGTAGGATCCAATCATCCTGGGGATTGTTCCGAGAGAGGTACTTATTCCCAGCTGACAAAAAAATGTTTCTGTGATACAATTTAGAAGGCTTGGTTGGCTAATGGTTTCACAGCTGATATGAGAGGAGAATCTCAGAGTAATGTAAGGAAGGGAGCTGTTGTTATGATAGTTGTGAAATATGCTCTTTGAAGAGTCATGGGTAATCAGTGGTTTGCTGGTTGAGGAAGGAACTAAAGGATGTTTCATGCTGCCCACCAATGTCTTGCTTTGATTGTGAGCACAGTGATCAGAAACTTTATTCTTCTCCTTCTTGCTTGGTATTCTTGTGTATTTGTCAGAAAATATTTATGATGAAACACGTAAAGGCTACTGAAGCTTCTGAAATGGATAACAGAAGCTGGGTGGACTAAGCAGCTTGCTACTGCTACATCATGTCAGAGAGATTTATCTGCAGAAAACAGAGATCATGCACTGCATGGAACAAGCCAGGGTTTATGTACCACTCTTTTATATGCATATCAGAAGCCCAGACAAAGGGAACAGCCAGTTGGCAAGCAGACTGAGAACAAGGGCATAATCTCTCCAGAGAAGTCAACACACCTATCTCAGCAAAGACACTAAGCTCATCATTTGACATGCATTTGTACCAGCAGCAGATATTGCCTCCACACCACCCTCTCAGCTATGCAAACATGGATGTCCCTGAAGCCATAAAATGGCCCGCGTCAAAGAGTTGGGGCAGATGACTGCTATTTTAAAATACTTTTGATATATATGCCCTTTTTCATTAAAATACTGTAAACACTTTCAGCCCAACCTTAACTCCCATCTTTAACCCCTTATCCAGATCACCACACACTCCTGCAAGAAGCTGTACCCATGTAGCCGAGGGTGTGAGGCAAGGCAGCGGGGAAGGTGAGAGGGTTTGAGGGCCCAACTGAGGCTATTCAGTCACTGCATGTCAAGATGGGCTTGAGTGGGGCTCCTGCGGTCTGCAAACCACACAGCTGATGGAGTGTGGGCCAAGGGAAGGCCACTGCCACCAGGAACCCAAAAGAACTGCTGAAGGAGAGTTGTCCGTGGCAATTGCTGCTAAGTCTAATCCAGCATTGCTAGAAACCAGGAGAACATTGTTGGGAGCGTCAGGTGTCAGTAAGATAGAGGACATGCAGGATGAGGGCTCTGGGAGCTTTGAGGAGTTCTGAAGAGCTCACATCCAAAGCTCTGTTGGACTCTGTGTTGTACTAGCACAGACTAAAAAGACTGCTTCAAATCTGAAGATAAGTGTGAAATATATGCAGAGAATGCTAAAGGGAATGTATTAACAGACTTTTCAGAACTTTTTTTGTAGCATGCTTTATATAGGTTGAGGCTTTTAGACAAAGATCAAAAAGAAATGACAGGAAAAGAAGAATCAGTGGGAGGGGGTATAAGAGAGAAGTGGTCCGAAGAACAAACTTTGTGCCTTCGCAGCTGGAGGTGATCTTAAAACAAGACCAGACTGGCTTGAGGTAATTGCAATACAGAAAAAAAGCCCTCCAATAAATGTTGATTAGATCTAGTTGGCCTACAAAGAGTGATAAATGCAGTATTTTCATGTATTCCATTTATACAGTAAAGTTTTTAAGATGGGTTTTGACCTGAAGCACTGTTCTAAGGAGACTGGGTCCACTTTCTTGCCTAGGCTCCCACTTGCAGGTTGAGTAAGACTCTCGCTCATCTGGGACTTCCTCCCAACCGAACTCCTAAAGCTTAGGCAAGATTCAGCCCTGTACTGCATTTTGTCTTGTAACTACCACGCTTGCTTATTTTAAATTTTATTAGCCAGGAGCCTGACTATAACCTATTTTGATGCATATTTATTTCACCAGTAAACCTATCCAGTGTCAGAGCTTGCCTGAAACTTGCAGCTTTAGGATCTGATATGTTGATAATGAATCCAAACTAAATGGGTTGTGCAGGCACAATTGAGAGACCAGCAACCTGAGTCATTTTTAAGAAACCTCAGATAGGGTTAAAGGGCAACATAACACCTTTGTTCCCACCAGAATATGCACATTGCAGGACCTGGGACTACTTTATGCCAGATGGCTAAAGGCTGTTGTAGGGTGGGTTTGCCCAGGTGTCAAGCTTTGTGTGTTCATGAAGCACAGATGTTCTGAGCACCTGAATGATTCCTGGCGTTCTGGGCAAACCCTGACATGTCACAGTGGTTCTTAAAAGAAAAGAGATGTCAGCTAAAGCAGTAGGTGTTTAATGCCGGTGCTGTGGAGGTACTAGGCATGCAAAAACATCTTGTATGAACACATAATAAATTGTTCTGCAAAATATTTGTACGTAAAATAGCATTCCTTAATGGTTGTTTTATGAGTTTGTCTTTGGAAAATCTAAACATTTACTACAACAATACATTGAAAAATAGCTCCCTGGAAAGCATTTAGCTCTGCAAATACTTTGAGTGTTTCCCAGCCTGTTCTGCACATGGCCCTGGGGCTTGCCTTTGCTGTTATTTATCTCTGTATAGAAAAGGGAGACAGGTGCAGAAGTCTGATGTTAGTCTGCACTAAGCAGATGTGGGTTTGGCACTCCCAGGAGGTTCCAGTGTGGTCTTGGTCTCTCTGTGGCTTTAAAACCCAGCTATAAAATATAAACTCCAGCTTCCCTGGGAAGCTGTAAGACACTTGGACTGTGAAGCAATCCTGTTCCACAGGAGAGGAAGATAAGCTAGTGCACAGGTCATTTAAGAGTTGTTTTGCCATACTGCACAGAAGACACACAAACACAAGACATTGTTGATGACATTATCCTAAAACAATTTCCAGAAAACAAGTGGATGAGAATCAAAGTTCAAAGGAGAGGGTGTGACCATCCCTGGAGGTGCTTAAAAGATGTATAGATGAGGCTCTTAGGAACATGGTTTAGTGCTAGATTTAGGTTATGGTTGGACTCGATGATCTTAAGGGTCTCTTCCAACCAAAATGATTCTATGATTCTGTGATACAGACCCTGCACCTCCTTAGCCAACCTGCGGCCCTGACCCTCCTCTGCCTTGCTGTTATTAGCCGGTGCTTCAATGCTATGTGATACATGACAGAGACATTGCAAAGGAGTTTACAGTAGGGACTGCACTGGTTTCACTGCAGGTTTTTGTCCCCAGTCATAAAGGGAAGCATAGAGTCGAGAAGCAAAAATTGAGGCTGCAATCCACAAAGCTAGTTTTGGTGGAAGGATGACAAATACCAGGGACTGGCGTGGGGCAGGACTGAATTGTGAAGGTCTTTGAAAGTGAGAACACAGAGTTTGCATTTGGAGCAGTGGAACTGTGAGAAACTCAGAGTGATGTGCCCAAATGAATGAACGTGAGGTAGTTCCAGCTGCTGTAGTCAGAGAGGAGATTATGATAAGGAAGATGCAAAGGCCTTGGCTGGAATTTTGGCGAACAGGCTGAGACGAATTGTAATGCTTTGGAGATGCTGCATGAGACACATCAATGACATTTAAGGCACAGCAGTATCAACATCATCAGTAAAATTAGCAGTAAAAAATAAACTCCTCCCTGCCTCCAGACTGTGCATCGACACTTATATTTGGGCTCCCAGAGCTGCTGTAGCTGTTGATGTGCAGAAGTGGAGACCTTTGAGTCCTCAAACAGCACTTGGGTAACACTTGCAGCTATCTGCACTCTAGCCATGTGCATGTCCCTTTTCTGGTGAGACACTTCTGCTGTGTATCAAAACCTCCGTGAGTCAGCAGAACCGTATTAACTCTTTCTGGAAGTGACAAAGCCAGCCAGTGGGGCCGAGTCGTCCAAGCAGGCACCACTAACCTGATGCCCACCCATTCCTTCAGCTGGGAAGCAGTCCTAAGGCATCAAAGAGAAGGTGGTTACATCTCCCATTCCACTCATCAGTCCAGCATCATAATTATTTGCAAACGAGCAGACAGTCTGAGTTTCAACTGACAGATTCGAAAAACTGTCAGCTGTTTCTGGGTTAGATAGGAACAAGATTTAAAAGGAAACAAAATGTTCTTCATTTATAGGGAACTTGCTAGTTCACACTAGTTATTTTCCCAGCAATGGCCACAATCAGTATGACATTGCAACAATTGGCTGAGCCATGTTAGGCACTCAAAAACCAACAGACATCTCTGCTATGCCTTTGCTAAGCTGGAGAAGGTTGATGGAAATCAAGGGAGTCAGAGCTTCTATTCCTAATTTCTAAAGCACTCTTGTCCTAATCCGGCAAAGTCGGCACAGGAACAAGGCGAGTGATTGCTTTCAGCAGGACCATTGCACTCATAAATGCTATTCTGTACGATAGCAAGGACTGATTCCTTAATGCCGGGGTACACAAGTAAGAACAAATGCAGGTTTCAGCCTTTAAAGCTCATGTGTTGAACAAGCAGCAGAGGAACACAGGCTCTTCAGAAACAGAGATTTTCTATTTTCATGCAAATGTTCCCAGTGTTCTGAAGCAGAAGGAGATGCTTAGAAAATACATGCAGTATGAACAGCTTGCTCTCTAAGGGATCGATATTCACTCAGCATTACCCACTTTTTTCCATGAACTAACAATCACGAAACAAGTAGGGAATATAGCTTCTGGTGTTATGTGCCTGGTTCTTCACTGAACTGACCAGGTTTAAAAGCTGTGCCCTGGTTTTTACTACATCTTGGCTTGATTCTGCAAATTAGAGGGACATATGTCATCCTTAAGATGTGTGTCTTCAGTTAGTCTGTGGGATCTCTTGCTCAAGCCATCACATCAAATGCTACTGTTTCTAATAGTATATGTCAATCTATCACCCACATCGCTGCATTTGCACCTTTTTACTGTCACTGTAGAGCACCCAGAGCTGACAATTGCCTTTTTATCTTCTCAGAAAGACTGGCAGGTGATAATCTGTCATAACCATATTCAGGCTCCTCTGCTCGAGTTCTAGCTATGAGTGGAGCCATTGTTTCTCTTCTCCCTTATATCAATATGCTGTGGTCTGTCCAGACTAATCCTGCTGCAGTTGACAAACTGTGCTGCTAGAAATGCCATGGATGGTCCCCTGGTTTCCAGGTAGACACTTCCCAAACTCTAGAGGAAGACTCAGTTATGAGAAGGTGACATAGGCATGTTTGTGCTTTTGGTCACATCTGTAGAGGTAAAAATAGGATTTAAAAATAATCCCCTGTACTCTTATTGCAAGTCAGGAAAATTTAATTGGTCTCTGTGGGATTTCCATGTGCAATGACAGTCAGGGATGCTGACACCAGTGGACCACTAGAATAAAGAGGATAACCTGATAGACAGTTTATAATACTTTAATTAGCCTAATGCCTTATGAGAATATTATTTCTATTGTATTGTCTGTGTATTTGAATAGTGAATTAGCTTTCATCCCTGCCATAAAGTACTCACTGGCTACATTTTCTGCCTAATGCCAGATCAATAGCATCTGCAAGCAGCAGGTTAGATCAGAATCTGTTTTCCCAGCTTTGTTGAATATGTACAAGTACAATGCCAGGAGAGAAAGGAGCATTTCCTCTCTCAGCACAGGGAAGCAGTTTGCTCAGAAATCTGTAGGATTACCTGAATATCCTGCTTTACAAGTTCTTCAATTTCCTTTCCTTTAAGTTTCATTCACGCTTTTGCCGTTTGATTTTTGTTTGTATCTGTTGTCACTAATGTCTGCTGATAGGCGTGTTCTTGCCTATGGTTAATCCAACAGATGGCTTTTCTGTGCTGCAGAGTGATAGATGCTAATCCACTGATCATGGCTTGTGGAGAGGTGTCTTTGAATGGATGCCAGAGCCTTAACTTTTATGTACAGTGCCATATATATACAATATAACAATATAACTTAAAAAAATATCATTAATCTTGGATTTCATAGAACCATAGAATGGTTTGGGTTGGAAGGGACCTTTAAAGCTCATCTAGTCTAACCCCTGTGCAATGAGCAGGGACATCTTCAACTAGATCAGATTGCTCAGAGCCCCGTCCAGCCTGGCCTTGAATGTTGCCAGGGATGGGGCATCTACCGCGTCTCTGGGCAACCTGTGCCAGTGCTTCACCACCCTCATTGTAAAACATTTCTTCCTCATGTCTAGGCTAGATGTCACTGGCACCATGCAAAGATAAAGATGCAGCAATTCTGATCCTGTCACCTGTTTACTGCTTCGGTCTGTTATCATCCCTGTACAGTTTTTGTTTTCCATTATGTTGATGTCACATCTTTGTGCAGATGGCAGGACCTTGGCTCGCATACTTAGAGGTTACAGAACTTTCCCCAGGCAGAGTGGGGTTTCTGCCTGCAGTATCTGAACCAGAATTCCCAGGCCTCCTCTTCTATGATTTGTACCTACCAGTTCTCAAACTGTAACTGGGACTCCCTGTTAGATGTCTCTCACTATGTAAAATGACCAGTATAGTTTATTTTCCTTTTCTGCCAGCAACTCTGCTGAAATGGACATACCACATGGCTGGTCCCAGGAGACAAGGAACACAGTTTCAGCTTAGGGACATTTTTATCTCACTTT
The DNA here is from genome assembly GCF_036013445.1 of Caloenas nicobarica. NCBI lineage: Eukaryota > Metazoa > Chordata > Aves > Columbiformes > Columbidae > Caloenas > Caloenas nicobarica. Next base: position 47,713,068 of record NC_088246.1, on the reverse strand, counting down.
TATTGTCTCTGCTTCTAGCCTACAAATAGACAGATTTGGTATGTTGGTGGTGATAGGAAGGAAGCTGCAGAAATGTTGAGTGAAGGTAGTTGCTTGTTAAACTGGTAATTGCATAAGAGGAAATACAAAGCTTAGTGTCACATGTTAGTAAAAAACCTAAAATCAAGATATTTTTGTCTTACAGAGAAAATCACATTATAGGGACAAAATTAGGAGGAAGTATGTAGCATAAGCTTTAGTCTGCCAGAATTTTTGGTTTTTTATGTGGATGGAGGGGGTGGATATTAGACTCTCCAGCTGTTCTCTCTGTTGTCAAGTACACCGGTAGCTGGTTTTCTCTAGAGATTTTACAAATGCTGATGCTATTTTTGTTCCATAATTTTATACTCTTGAGCACACACGTAAGGAACAAAAATGAGTTTAATAAACAGGGCTCAGTGAGGCTCTGCTGATTAGTGAAGATGAATATGGTTAATTATTTAGCATTATTTTCTTATTCCGAATAGCGTCTTTAGCATCAAACATTGACACGATGTGTTATAAAGATTTCCCCAGTGGTAAATGCAAATTATTTAATTCAAGCAAAATTGTCCACATAACTCAAATCTGAGGCTTAACTGACACAGAAGGCCTTGTGATGGTCCTTCATATTGGAAGGCTATTTGACGCGAGAGCAAAAATAAGATTTCTTGTGCCACTGTTGAAAAGAGGAGCTTGACGTATGCTTGCAAATGGCATCTTTGAAGGCAAAATCCAAAGACAGTTTCAAAGCAGTAGAGCTTCTTTTGTGAAAATTCTTATTTACTGTAATCAGAACTGGTTTGGACTAAGGCCTCTTCCTCAGGCACTTTTGACACTAAATAAATGAATATAAAACCTTTCTGAAGTAGACCTGAAAAGTTAAATTCCTCCAGAAATTAAAATTCTAAAGAAATTTGTTTCCAAGCTGTTGTTATGTGGATTTTAGAGAGTTGGCTTACTACTATCAAATCAATAACAAAAACTACTCTGTGCCAACTGTACTATCTTGATTAATTTTGCTTAGACTTTGCATCAAATTAATGTCTTAAATGTCACATATCTGCAATATTATGTTTATATATTATCTAATAGTATTTATTACAAAATACAGAAGATAATACATACAAAAGCCAATATCAAGCAATAATATTGCAAGTGGTTGCATTTTATTAAACTAAGCATTTCTACAAGATCACAATGAAATTAAAAGGATAAGACAGTTACATCACTGAAAACTGAACTGGGAGGTAGCAATTTGTCACAGAATTGTTTGATCTTAACAAAGCTGCACTTTGTGCCAACTTTGCAGACCAGGCATTGGGCTCATTTACACACGTAACACTGCCCTGATCATGAGCACTGTTGGAAAAATCCTTTGTAGAGATTTTACTCTCGGTCACTTACAGATAGATTCTTCCAGCCCTCCTAATATACTGTTTCCAATGTGCCAAGGCTACAGAGAGGTATGGATGTGAATGCTAAACAATTCTTTCAAAACACCAGGTTTTTGTCTGAATACAGGGTTTACAACAGCATCATTCTGTTGATTTTGACAGAGTTATTTCTGAGTAAGACACATAAGAGTGGAGAGGCTTGAGACTATAAATTTGATTGCAATATGGCCAGGCACCTGCTATAATAAAATACCAGTGTTTGTAATTTCAGTAGTAATTTCTTGGGTCAGGTTTTTCAGCTACTAGAAACTGCTTTTGAAGACAAATCAGTTGCAAAAGTATTCGCTTCACAGAAATATTTGCTCTGGAGTCCCACAGGGACTGTCAGCATTGAGTGAACAGCTCCAGGAGCTCAGCCCTGAAGAAGATCATTGTTTGTATAAATGGGACACCTGCAGTTTTGCTGCACCTGGATCCATTCCGCTCGCTGCAAAGAAGTTATAAAAGGCACTAGAAAAACTTATGGATAACTGCTCTGAATGGGAGGCGGTTCTTGGCCCTCTGTATTCTGTCCTCAGCATGATCCCCACTGATGGGCCATCAGAACAGGCCCTGGGGTGAACCCTAATTCTTTGATTGACCTGTCTGGTAACTGTGGACAGAACAGAGTGCTTTGCTCTGCCACTGCTTCCTCCAACTTCGACCTGTGACTGCAAGCACCTGGGAGTATGTCCTGCATTTTGCTCTGTGTAAGGGTGCAGAAACACAGAATAGCTTGAGTTACAAGGGACCCTTTGACCACTTTGTCCAACCCTCCTGCTCTAATCTGAGTCAACTAGAGCAGGTTGTTCAGGGCTAGGTCTAGTCAGGTTTTTAATATCTCCAAAGGATGAGAGATTCCACAACCTCTCTGGGCAACCTGTGCCAGTCTTTGACCACCCATATTTATATGGAATTTCCTATATTTCAATCTGTTTCTATTTCTTCTTGTCCTTTAACTGGGTAACGCTGAGCTACAACTCAGTGGGTACCACTACAGCAGTGACACAACGAAAACTGATCTTGGTGGTTCCTGCAGGTGCCCCTATAGTCCAAAAAGATGTAGAGAAATAACAGTAACGGTCATGCAGGATTTCTCTCCCCAGCATTCCCAGAGGCTTCCAGGACTTCTTAATTAAATTGACTAAATGATTAACACCACAGACATTGCTTGAGACGTGCTCGGTGCTGATGGAGTGGGAACTGGGAACAGCGTGAACCTCCTTGGTGGCTGGAGCTCCCTCTGTGCAGCCAGAGGGGAGGCAGGGAGAGAAGGACCAGGTGAGCCTTGGGCACTGAAGTAACGGTACCTGTGTGGGGCAGGAAACCTTCTGCTGGACCCTAGCAGCCCAATTTGGGAGCTGGGGGCTCTGCAGGAGTGAGTGGGCTCAGTACTCCTCTCTCCCCATGAAGTTTGCCATGAAGGTGAAACTGAGTCTTGCTTGTCAGGAAAGAATGAAATGATCCCTCAGGTTCGCAAAGCACTCAGAGACCCTTTGGGAAGAAAAGTGCTACGTAAATAGAAGCTGATTCCTACAGGTTATTAATAGATGTATCTGCAAAAGTAATGTGCAAACTACAAAGGAAAGATCATTCTGAATTAAATTACCATAATTCTTTTCATTGCTGTCTCTTTTCAGGAGACCTGGATAATGCTGCTAACAATGACAGGTTGAATTAGAGACAGGGTTTGTGTGGGCCAGAGGTGGGAACAGAGAAGGAAACTAATTATATCTTTTTTAACCTTTGCATGCAGCTGGGCAGGATAAAAATGAATTATGCAACGAGCAACTGAGCTGTTATCCCAGTGGCGGCTGCAAAATGGTGGCCAGGTCATCCAGAAACATGATCTAAGCTGTTCCATTTCTTATGGATCTAAACATTTTACAAATCATTGAATAAGATGGGTATTTTCTACATGCTTCACTTAAGCTCACGTAATTATCCTATGGATAAACCAAAACAGATTTATCTTACTTGCTCTTACCTCAACAACGCAGGTTCTGAAGGACAAGCACTACTGTGGTATGGCAGAGGTAGAAGTAGCATTCTTCTGTGAACGTCCTGGGTTTAATAGGTTAAAGATGATGACACTGCTTTTACAGTCACTCAGATGTATCATTTGAACCCTTTATCATGTGGTATTTATTCCACTTCTAAATATGTGTTGTAATGTGAAGCTTTGTTCAAAGGTCACAGCCAGATGGGAAGGTGAGGAGGGGCCTTTAATACCTGTACTGCTCAGCAAAGTAGCAGGTGTCTGTCCAGAAAGGGAAAGAGCCTCTTTGCAAGCAGCAATTGTGGAGAAATGGAGCAATAGTTCCCAAGAAATAAGAACTCTTTTCTCTCTGCTCCTTAACTTCCTCCCCCCCTCAATTCAATTCAAACTAAAATTTAAGCTATGTGGTCAATTACTGATATCCTATAGATCTACCATTTTAAAGGGGTTTTGGCATAAATTGAAGTCATATCCCAAGCAAATAATTTGACTCTTTAGTCTTGAATTTTTCTGAACTCTGTTCCCATCATTTTGCAGCATCATCTGTTCCCCACACCAAATTAAAGCTGTCTGTATCATGCAAAGGGCTTGTTATGAATAGAACTTTTCATGCTGCTTTTTCCTGGCTGAGCTTGTCAGAACTGAACTCTGGAGGCTGAATGAAGTGTCTTTGAAAATCTGAACTCAAACTTGGCTCTGTTTTGCATTAGTGCCATATTTCTAATTTGGTCCAGTACAGTATTTATTAACTGAGTGACCCATGACACTAAAAGGCTTTAAAACTTGCAGTCAGAGCCAATTTATCTAATTCAATAATTTGGGCTTTTAATTTTCACTTTTTGTTATCTCAAGGAAATAGCATCAGTTATGTCTATGTTTTGAAAAGAGGGTAGATAATGTGTTGTATTTGGTTACCATTGACTTACAGAACAGAAAGGAGGAATATTTCACCGGAATAGCTGTATCTGATGGAGTATAAAAGACTCTGTTGGGTTAAATCTTCTTGTGAATAGCCTGATACCTCAAAGATAGGTACATGACATTTTTTGTCTAAATTAGTGTAAAAAGCCAGAAAATTAAGTGGAAATACTGTACTGAGTAAGATACAAGACAAATTCTGTTCCTGGAAGGTCACATTTTACTGAGTTGAGCTTTCTCCCCATTCTTCAATTTTATAACCTGTGGTAGCTTCTGTATTTACAATCAAGAACCTTTTTAAATTACAATCAAGAATTTTTAAATTATTTAAACACTAATGCTAGGTAACCTACTGCCACCTGAGTGACTGACTGCATCCTCGCTAAACTGTTCATAATGACCCCGTTAAGCAGTAGTCTGTGCCAGAATCCCTAAGAAGGACATGTCAGTTTTTGTAAGACATCCCATTGTAGCAGGTCTCTTGATAATCTGGATATAGCGTATGACATTAATGCTGATGTCAGGAATTTACCATCCTAATATCACCATTGCTTCCCTAGAGGTATCTGTCATCCTTGTCATCCACTTGCTGACATGGCCTTCAGAAGGCAGCCCTTTCTGCAGCTCTCATCAGTACTGATACACGAGCGTCTGTGACAGTAGGGAACAGTCCCCAGTACCCATGTCTCCTGGATTTGGCCTTAGGCCCATAGTTTGTGTCCTCCTAACATGTTTAGTGCAGTGAGCTGAATGCGATTAAATATTAATACCGATAGCTTACCTGTCAGACCTCATGAGAAGAGCAGTGAGCTCAACATTTCAGTTCCTATTTTTTAAACCTCCATTGGACTGGCTCTTGCTTCAGAAACACCCTTGGGACCTTCTGTGATAGCAGTGTCCTGCTGGCTGTGGAACCAGTAAGCCCCAAGGGGCAGGAGGGCTGGTGAATGCAGCTGCCTCCTCATGACGTGAAGGGATTTGCAGGTGTGCATTGCACATCTGCGGCCACTAATGCATACATCCCTCAGCAAAAGAAGAACAAATGCAATAAACATTCTTATCAAAAACATAACCATTACTACCCACAAGGAGCAAACTTTATTAAGTACTTAAGCAGAGGGAATCAATCAAGGAATCAGCACCACATCCTGAGTGCCTTGGAAGGTGACCAGCAACCCTACCCCAGAGGAGAGGAGTTTTGACCCTTTGCATTATCTACAAAGAAACAGATGATAGCAGCAAAGCAGATGTAGGACAAAAACCACTGAAAACTTTTTGAGGGACTAAGGAATTGGAAATGTATTTGACATTCTTGAGAGAAAAAAAAATAGCTGTTGTTGCCTTATATGTGCTATTTAATGCTATTTAATTTATTCAGGAGTCTTTTGGGTGAAAGTGCTGTTGGCTTTATTAAACCAGCACTCCAGGCGAGCAGGACTGTGCTGCCCATTCGCCATTCCCAGATGGATGTTTGTACTACCCCAAAATGTCATGTTTACAAGCAAAGAAAAGGATCCCCAAATCAACACAAATTACCACTATACATATATTGCACATGACTTGAGCGGTGAGTTGCACTGAAATGAAGTCACTGGATGTTCCTTGCAGCACAGGTGCAGTCTCCAAAAATGTGTCGTTTATCCCAGAGCCTGGTGTTGGTTTCTTTGCAGCAGCCAACCTCTATCGAAAGGGCAGTTTAGACTGCACATGGACACGAGCCCTTCGCTCCAGCTGCAGAGCAGGAGAAGGCTGCGTAGGTGGAGCTGGATGTAGATGTGGGGAAGGGGGAGATGGGCAAAGCCTCATCTTGTGGCCTTCCCAGCAGCCGCTGGCTGATGTAGGGGCTGCTTGTGGACCAGTGCGGCTTCACCAAGCACCTGAAACAGCCACCATGGCTTATAGAGAGCCAGTGGGCTCATTGGGTTTTTAGCAGTGTGGTTGTTTTTTTGGTTTGCCTTTTTTTTTTTTTTTTCCCCGAATGGGAGGCGCGATCCTGAACTTGTCCTTAAAAGTAAACAAATAAATATATTTCCAGTTTACTGTTCCAAATCAAGACAGAGAAAGCAATAGATGGACTATAGAGAAAGCAATACATAGACCACATGTGCATAGCTCTCCTTCAAGGAGAAAGACCTTTCCATTCCGGGCACCAACAGAGCCTTTGCACTTCAGCCGTCTTCCCAGGCAGCATTTTTAATTAAAGCTGTAACTTATCCCAAGGAAGAATCCAGAAAATACCTGGATCTTTTCTTCCTTTTGTCAATCCTCTGCCTTAGGCAAGAAGATAATGAAATAGTCACTTCAACATAGTGCTCACCATGAGCTAATTTATTTTGTTATATTTTGGAGCTTAGAGGTTACTACAGACTGGGAATTTCTCATAGAAATGACAGAATATTTTGAGCTGATTGGAAAGACAAGCTTGTTTTCTCCAACTATTTAGTTCTTAAGCAGGAGGAAAGGCATCAGGAGCATTGAGGCATTTAGTCAATATACGTTGCATGTTTTGGGAGCTGGATGGAAAATGCAGAGGTGCGGTTGTGGAGTGCAGAGTCATCATGATGTGTGCTCCCTCCTTTCTGCAAGAGGTCCTCTTTGTCGAAGTAGCACTGAGTTGCAGCTGGTGTCTGCTCTGCTTGAGCAGCTGAAAAGGCTTCACTTTGCAAGCACCTCACAGGAGACGTGTGAAGCAGAAATACCTGTGACTTTGTTGGACTTTCCTTGCTTGGCTATTTACTCACCATTCAGGAGTAATTGTCACCCCCACACAGCCCATAATGGTGCAGAATTTTAAATCAAATCAAATTGTTCCCCCTGTCAAATTATTTCTCATTCCTAAACTTTCCAATCAACTCTCATGATCTAAATTAGTTCCCATTGCCTCATTTTCTTTGATGATTTTGCTGCTGCAGAGGAGTCAGATGAAAAAATCTGGGGAAAGAGGGCAGGGGAGCTGAAGACCCTCCTGTATCTTTACCTGTCAAGAAGGTTGTTCAGGGCCTGAGACTTGCAGCATTTCAGTGAGCACTAAGCTGCAGCTGGGGCCGCTTCCCATTTTTAGGAAATCATAAAAGGAACAGGAAAACTGAGGGGCCTGGGGAGATAAGTAAACCAGCTCACGTTGTCCCCAGTTACTATATTTGCTTGGACAAGATCTCCTCCACTTCTGAGTCAGGTGTTGCACCGGCAGGCATCCTTGTGTCATGCTGTTGGTGTGAGAGGAGGAAGAAAACAGTGCATAATTCTTTCCCTGCTGAAAACAAAAGAGCTGGTAGCTGATTTCCAAGGGCTTTTAAAACACTCGTGGTCTCCTGCTGACCGTCTGATGTTCTGCAGCTCAGCTTTCCACATGTTGAGCCAACAGTCGCAGCTTAGAGCTGCCTCGCCCTTGCCATGGGCTGGTGTGGAGCATCAGAAGAGCACGTGAGGCTGGAGGTGCCCCTGCTGCCGCAGGACAAGGCACTCCAGCCATGCAGGGCACTGGGTTGGCAGTGGCTTCTCGAGTGCAGACTGGGGCCAGAAATGGGCCCTGATGGAAAACAAGCTCTTCCAAATTGTTACCAGGGCTGGTAGAGATGCCCCTGGAGAACAGGATTTATTTCCACCTGATGACTCAAAACTTCCGCTGAAGTTACGGGGGTTTCATAGCAGAGAGAGGGTTGTGATATGACACTGCCCAGGTGTGTGACCTTAGCAGAAAGCAGACCATGAAGCCTAAATTCTGATTTACGAACTTCTTCAAATCTCAGCACTTCTGTGGCTGATTCTTTTTCAAGTGGCAGCCATTTGTGTTTTTCACAGGAAATTCAAGGGTATTAAGCCCCCATTTTAAGCAAGGTAGCTGAACACATTTGGAGCATGGCTTACAGAGGACTGGTCAAGTGCTTAGAGTTACTTACCTGATTCAGTGGTCACGCTGATTTGAGACCTCGGTGGCTTTAGTTCCCTGCCCGCCTGACACCTTTCTTCCTCCTGGAGAAACAAGAACACTGAGTCACTGGGGAGGGCACTGCGGTATTGATTGCATTAGAGGCACATGCAGAGACATCCAGTCATATGAGGGATGTATTGGTTCACAGGGTGACAAGAGTCACAGCACTGGAGCTGGGACGCGTATGTTTTAGGAAGGCTCCTAGGGGCACAAAGCCCCACCGAGGAGCTCCTGGTGCATATGGAGCATTGCTGCTGCGTTTCTCTCAGCCCAGGATGTCGGAGCAGCTGTTCTGCTGAGCTTCAGCAAAGCCAACCTGGGCGAGCAGTACAGGGTATCGCACAGATGGAGAAAGGCTGCACAGCTGTGGCGGTATCTGAGCCCTCAGCAGAGAAGGAGGAACACATGGCACGAGGATTGACAGGTCTGGAGCAAAGAAAAGGAGATGGAAATAATGTCTTATAAGGTGAAGACTGTGACTTCATCCCAGATCCATTTTGCTTGAAATTATTCTTATAGATGAATTAAATAGAAATTGTTTTCCTCAGAAACTCTTCTCAAGTTTAGGTCCAGATTTATAGGAAGCAGGAAACCTTTCTGCTAAACATAGTCTATCATCAGGTGGGACTAGCAGAATTTCTAGGCAAGATCTTTTAAGGAAAGCAGATCTTTTAAGGAAAACCCGTTCTACGTCTGTGCTATTCTTACTGGCTAAAATTTGTTGTGTGTTTTTTGAAAGTATGTGAAACTCAAAGGGTGAGAGTAAACAGCAGGTATCATATGTGGTCAGTTCACTTCCATTTTTTAGACTGAAACTTCAAGTAAAGCTCATAATGCGATGTAACCAAAGACATACAAATACTTGTAGGAATCTCATGAACAAAATGGCTTCATGAAGTCTCTACTTTTGGTCTTGGAATATGGGGAAAGTTTGTGAAATCTAAGGCAGTCTTCACTGTACTAACATCGATGTCAAACCTGCTAATGAGTTCAGGCTCTCATTTTCATTCATTGATAGTTTTCTTTAGACTCACTCCTAAACTTTAATCCTTTTCTTCACAGAAGGGAACAATATGTATACTAAGCACAAATTCGTATCTGCTGTTGGACACACCTGCTTGTATCCCATCAGAACGGGACACAAAGAAATAATATAATTATATATTTAGAATAATCTAATCTAATGCCTATATTTGTGCATTTCTTGATGGGCTTATGTAGATTTTCCTACACTGTGATTCTCCTGCTGTGTATTTATATGACCCTGCAGAGTTCCCATTAACACCGCCAAATATTCAACCTTGAGCAGTTACAGTAACTGCACAGGACACAGCAAGGAAATCTCTCTATTAATAGCTTAGTAAATCGGAAACCTACATGGTAACACGTTGTAGTTCAACACTGGGTTTTAAAAAAATGCAAACAGCAAACCAGAGGAATCAAATTGCAGGGAAAATATGGAAGGATAGGAAAATCAATGAAAGCCTGTCTGTTCACTGCAGGTAGACCTTAGTTTGTTTTTTTTTAAAAAAACCCAACATGTCGATAATTATGTAATTATAATTACATGAGATGCTTTTTCTGAGTGCAGTATCATACTAGATATTGCCCCTTTTTGTTCAGAACCAGTTGTGAGGTGAACGCAACTTCTCTGTCTCTGTTCATAGAGAAATGAGCAGCTTGATTTAATAGATCACTACAAATGCTCCAGGTTTGACTTGGAAAAGTTTTCCAAACAAGGTCATTACTGTTGGGTGGTCAAGATGCTGCCAACTGTACAGGGAGCTCACAGTCATCTTCTGTGTCAAGGAGACCAATATCTACCCATGGTCCTGGGCAGATGTTCTCTCCTGGCTCCAGCGATGCCAACTGAGGACAACATTAATTCTGCTTGTGGGTCTCTTGGGGCTCTCAGCTGCCCACCACCTGGAGGTATCTGTTTGTCCATCCACCGCACTGCTGTATCAGCTCTGCCTGATCTGCTCTGTGACTATTGGCTCATATTCATCCTTAAAAGCAAGATGACCCCACCAACAATTTTTTCTTGAAGCAGCTGAGGGAGTGTTCCCAAGGTCCCTTCCGCTGATGGAGCTGGGTCAGTGGCAACCTCAACACAGATGTGGTGACAGGCAGCTGGGAGTGGTACAGCTGTTTGTAAAATGAATGCTGTGTGCATATATATGTATATATATATGTATGTATATTTTATGGCCTGAGCATTTCTCCTTTAGAAGAAAAATTATTCAGTCTACAGTGACCAGAATTACCTCTGTTACTTAGGAAAGTGGCTGTTCCTGCCACAGTTGGAGAAAACAGTGGCCCTTTTTCTAAAGAAGACCTCTTTGAAGTCAGTCCACCATGACTATGCAGAAGGGTTAAGGAGCTTATTCTGCTTTTCTAATCCAAGACGAGGACTTCTCTGTATGAATGACACCCCACCCCTCCAAATGTCGTTCTTACGGGATGTCTGAAGAATGAAAGGAGGACTGAGTTATTATTTTTAGACTACCCATTTCCTCTGGCTGTGCTACGAGTTGAAAACCTTCCTTTGTGATTTCAGTGCTGTAAGGTAACTAGTTTCCTATAATTCTCCAAAAGAGAGAGATTTGCAGTCATACCGTATTACATGTTTGTGACTATACTCAGGAAAACTTCAATGACCCAGAAATGTTTGCCAATATTTAAAGAGATTTGCTGAACATTGAACGGATCTCTATTATAATTTCACGATCATTTTCTGCAGTCCAGGTACTGCTTTTTATGCTGATTCTTGTAATAAGATATGTCTTCCCACCTTCCCCTCTTCTGTGGTGTGCATAAACACTTCTTAGTGTACATGTTACCAGTTACTTTGGTTTTACTCAGTGATTAAATTAAGTTGGAGGGATTCAGTAATATCTCATTTTACCATTAGATTAAGTCTTGCTTTTATTTTCATTCTCCATTCTAAGAGTACTTCACATACTTATTTTTGGCAGTACACTGAAACCTAAGTCAACTTTACTTAATTTATAATTTATAACATATCCTTGATATATTCGGGTCCATTACACAAAGGAATGTCTTCACAACCTCTTCTATAGACAAATTATAGAAGTATTTGTGTGTCTGCATTTGAAACATTCTTTAGCTCTAGCCCACACAGGACATTTGGTTCTTCTGATCACACACCTGTGTGGGATCTGGTCAGCTATGCCACAATGGTTCGTCCTGTGCTTTCTCTATGGAACAAGCTTGATTTTGAACTTCGACAAGTGAAAGGAGCAAATCTTTTCCTCTGCTTACTATCATTATCTTTGGCTTGCAAAAGGAGAAACAACCACAAAATGCCAAAAGCAGATAATTTTGCTGAATGCCAAATGTATTACTGCCAAGAACCCAAATATGTAAAAAGCAAACAATTGGATAGTCCAGGACGTCTTTTCCTAGCTCACAGAAAAACAAATTATTCCAAATGTCTTAAATTTCCTATTTTTAGGAGCTTGGTTTGTGTAAAATAGTGTAAGAGGTAAAAATGTTGCTACTCCACAACTATAGGACATACATAAAGATTAAGAAATCTTATTATTTTGGTAAGAATGCATAATCATAGAATCATTTAGGTTGGAAAACACTCTTAAGATCATTGAGTCCAACCATTAGCCTAACACTGGCACTAAACCATGTCCCTAAGAAACTCATCTACACGTCTTTTAAACACCTCCAGGGATGGTGACTCCACCACTTCCCTGGGCAGCCCGTTCCAGTGCATGACAACCCTTTCCATGAAGAAATTTTTCCTAATATGCAATCTAAACCTCCCTTGGCACAACTTGGGGCTGTTTCCTCTTGTCCTATAAAATCCATACCTACATATTGATAAATATACATCCTTATTATATATAGAAATAAACATTTTTTACTAGCTGCTAGGACATTTCATTCTGTTTCCATTCATAACAAACATACATTTTCTTATTCCCTGCAGGCAAGTTGCATTGACATCCTTGTCAGAAGTCCAGTTCCTCAAAGGCATTTAGGCAGCTTTGGTGTCAAAAGGAATTTGTTACCTAAAATATCACAGAGGAGCTGGGCATAAACTCCTCACCAAACATACAGGATGAAGCCATGCAGCCATGCTTCAACTCCTCTAAATTGGGTGGCATACCTCCTTACAAATGGCATAATTTGGTCTGATAACTTTTTGCCATAGTTGGCCAAAAGAGAAAAGAAAAAAAAAAAAAGGAAAGTTAGGGGAAAGCAGAGCAAAACAGAGTCCCGGATTTCCAGAGAAAAGGAGAATCAATCCTTGGAGAATGGGAGAAAGCTGAAGAAAAAGCTGTAGGAAGAAACCCCAGACATGGTCAAAGAAAAGTCCCTACAAGAATAAAGTTGAAAACTAAAATTTCAAATGTTAGTGATTGCTTTCAAGATGTTATCAGCTGTTGCTAGTGTGTTGTCATGGGGAGAAAAAGGCGTTACAGCATCAAAGGAAACAAGGAATGTAGTGAAGAAAGAAATTAGAGAAGTAATTTGCGTCTATTTGGTGGTACAATCTTCAGAGGCACTTTTGTTAATTAGCAGGTTTGGGCTGTACATATTAGAGTACTGAGGAGTTGATGGAAGTCTCCAGAGATGCTTCGAGGCAGCAATTTGGATGGTCACAGAACATTTCTGTAGCCTCACAGTTTATCAGCAAAATGAGTAATTTTTCCTTCATCACTTCAAACTTGACAGTCAGAAGGGAAAAAGACCAACCTCTTGCAGAAGCCCATTTCTGTGAGCAAACATAACTGAAAAGCTCGTATTTTCTTCCAGAACTTTTGATGAGATGATGGTGATGGCATCCTGTCTCTATCCACTGGGGTGTGAGTGTATTAGAGCATACCCAATCTCGGTTGTGACCATTTGTCATTCTCTTGTATTGTGGGTTTTATTGCTTTCTATTACACTTCTGTGAGTGTTTAGAGGTCTAGATACCTGTTCTGAAATAAGTAAATAAAAAAACACATAAAGGGACAGAGGGAGTTATTCCCTGCTCCACTGAAGTCAATGGAGACAGAACAGCAGCAAATTCAGCATACTTTCTGGTAGTGTTTATCACTTCAGATACTAGGTGGACTTTAATTTATCATTGGCATCTAAAGGTTTGAGTGAAACCTGTTTTTTCTATGTACTTTTTTTTTTTAAAACCACATAAGACTTTTATTCGCTTATGCAGGGACTTCCTCCATCTGAATGCTTTTTCCTTCCTTTCTACCTTTTATTTCCTTCATCTTGGACTTTCTCCAGTCCCCAGGTTCTCCTTTTCCCAGATGTGTCTCCAGCTTCAGAATACACCATGTCCCTGCCCCATCCCTGCGTGCCCAGCTCAATTCATTAGGTGGATAATTGCCTGCAGCCATTTCACCTGAAAACAATGCTTTTTCTTCCTTCCAATCTCATATCCCTGCTGGAGCCAAATTGAGTCACAGGATCTAAAATTATCCCTGAGGACAACTCCACAGAGGTAAATACTGTGGATTTAACCCTGTGTTTTCCTCGTATTTCAAAGACGATTTTTAAAATTTCAGCCTAAACATATTTGTTTTCAAAACATATTTTCATTGAAAAGCATGAAGGGAAGAGCTTGTTCATTGCCTTAGACTAATACCTATTCCTTTCACACAGCAGCTGTACCAAACACAAAGAATCTTTCTTTTTTTTCTTTTTTTTTAATCAAAACAAGCAGATTGTTTTCACAGCTTACTTTTCCTCTCATTACTGATCTCTTGCTGTAACCATGGATCTATCTGTAATGCCATGTTTTGCGTGTAGCTAACTATGCATTGCTGAAAAAGCTCTGACCAAACTTGCCAGGGAGTCTCAGATGAAGATCATTCAAATGACGTGGCTGAAACAAAAGAGGTGTTTCCACCACTCCATAAATAAACCCTCCCAAGTGTAAATTGTGACCGTGCCTCTCTCCATCTGAACACTTCAGGCTTTTCAGAAAGCTGCTTTTATGTAAGATTAGAGAGCTATCTCCATGACATGATGCTCTGCTTCTCCTCACCATTAGTCGGGCGTTAGTTGTTCTGGCTGTAAATAGACAGGCACAGATGGTACCACGACTCTCCGAGCCTCCACACATCTTGCACTGCAGGGATTTTAGTTATTCTCGTTATCTCTCTAGCAGCTCCTACACTTCCCTAACAGTTTGTTGAGAAGAAAAAGGGGAGGCTAAAGAACAATCAGTTCCTCTCCTCTCTAGGATTGCTGAGGGATTTAGGCAGGACAGCAGCATTCATTTTGACTTTTTTCTTTGCTACGGGAACCCAGCCATGGGTTCACCAATGAAGCAAAACTTCTGCCAGGCTCACCAGGTGAAGTCAGTCCTCCCCGAGACAGCTGAGCAGAACGAGATGCCCCAGTGGCATTAAATTGTGATGCTCGAATAGCATATCCTCCCTCAGCGCCCTGCAGCTCTGACCACCACACTGAAAGAACCATGGCAGATAGAAGAGAAGCTGGTGTTTTGAAAGATGGCCTTGGTGTCCAGGAATAGTGATTGCAGGAAAACAGGCTGGAACAATTGGCAACACTGAACCTGGAGAGGGCATGGATTAGAAGGATGTGACGGGGTTGTGTCCCCCCATGCACATCATGGAGAAGGTAAAATGGGTGCTGCTCTTTAGTCTTTCATGTAACACAAGAATAAGATGTTAACTTAAAAGCAACAAAATGAAATCTGATAAGAGGAAGTCAGTTTTGTAGAGAATACAGTTAACCTCCTACAATAGCAACTGAAGCCAAGAACTTAGCAAGGCTATAAAAAGGATTAGATGTCTGTATAAATTATTAAAGTATTCATTTAATATTTTCTCTATCCTATCTAAGGTAAGGCTATAAGCTTCTGTGTCTCTAGAGAAGTCAAGTTAATAGCATAAGGATAAGAAGTAGTCTCCCTTCCTGCTAGCAAGCAAATCTCCTGTTTGTTTGCCATTTGGTTTTCCATCATCTTCCTCTACAGTGTTGGGGAATGGAAGAATCAGTGATATGGTAACAGGTGGGCCATTCACCTGCTCCTTAACAGCAGTTCTTGCATTTTCACCTATGAAACTACTATCAAGAAGAGAAATGGTAAAGGTTAGCCAGTGTGTTCATTAGCAGCTCAGCTCACTCTTGGGCCTCAGACTGTTCATATAAATCTGCGTAACATTCTTTTGGGGGACTAAGCTTTTTCAGATACAGTAATACCACAGCAGTAGACAGAGGAGTAATATCTGTAGATATAGAGTAAATCCCTCTTTTTGTTGTTCTTGGTTTGGTTTTTGTTTTTTTCCCAAAGCAAGATATCCAAAGAGCAGCAATGCAGCTGTGAGCTGACTATGGTGAAATACAAATGCAATCCACTAGGTTTCATGGTCAGGGGGTGGTTTCCTCCCTCTTTGTCCACCTCTTTTGTATGACTCCAAACCCATGCACCGGAGCCCTGTGATGACACAGTTGATCTTCATAGAGATGCTATAAAACAAAAAAGCCCTCCTCTTACCAGGAGCTGCACCCATGTACGCCAGCCATGCATGGTCCACCGAGACCTGTGGGCAAGCAGGAGAAGTGTCAATGGGTGTCCTCAGTGGGCCTGGACCACCACGCACAGGGTTCCCCTTCTGTGCTGCTCTGCCCTGCTCTGGGGACTTTATCTACATCTGTATTTATCACCCCATCACAGGCCCTATCTTAATCAAGACTGCAATATCCTGTAGAGGACAGGCTTGCAGGAGAGGAGAGTGTGATGAAAATATTGCAAGAAGGAACATCACAGCTCACCTCTTTTTTAATGAAAAGATTGACTGAGAACGGTCCATCAAGAGGGCTAGACACCTAAGTGATAGATGAATTTCCTAGAATTGCAGTGTTTTAACAGGAAAAATGAAAATCACCTTGATATTAAATAGAAGCTGTGACTGTCATGTAGAAATAAATCTACGACAATCCGAAGAGGAAGCAGTCGAAGACATGAAAAGCCTGATGAGATTATAAATAATATCATATATTGCATTACATCGTGCTCACACAATTTGGGTTTTCTTAGCTACTCAGTATAGACTGCTATCAGTTCACCCCTTATCTGCCGCAGACTTTGGCAATCTCTTAGCTCCCCCATCAATGCGACAGTTTAGACACTGACATGTAGACACGGGAAGTGTCTCATTTCTCTGCAGATGCCAATGTACATGGCAAACCTGAGTGAAATCCTGACTGCGTGAGTGGTTCGGGATATGCCAAGATAGGTTGGAAAAGGCAAGTAGAGATGCAGGTCTTCTTTGCAAACGTGAAGACAGATAAATACATAATTCACTTGTCCGAGTCAGTGGCAATAGCTTTAAAGCCTGTGGAGAGATTATGCTGGTTTGTTCAGGCTTTTCCACACCATTTTTCCTGGAAACTCTGCGCAGCTGCTCCCAGGGAAGCTCGCAGACATCGCGCTGCAGAATGCGGGAGGCAGTCGATTCTTCCATGCTCAGTGCCTTCTAATTAAAATCAGCTGCCTTCCTACAATAGGTACATCAGCTGGACACACACAATTAAGGTCAATACAGAGTTGCAGGGGGAAATTTCTGGATGTCAGCATCCAGTCTCATCTACAAGCAACGCTTGCAGATCTCTGAGACACCCAGTGCATTCTGTTGCTTGTTTGTCTCACCAGCATGTTCCAGCTTGCCTTGCAGAGTGGACCCTGTTGGAGAAAAAGCCTGTCATCTCCCACGCAGTACCACAGCAGGGTGGGCCCCCCAATAAGTTATCTTTGGAGGCTGCAATGGAGGTCTTTAATAATATTCCCAACTTTTTTTTTTTTTTTCCTGATTTCTGGCACTGAACACAGGGTTCTGCTGATGAATAGAGCAAGGCTTTAGCGCCAGGTACACATCCGCCACTTGAACCGCAATGCTTTGCCGCTGAAGTGAGCTGCTTGCAGGAGTTGCTAGGTAACCGTAACCTGCTCATAGCGAGATACTTCTGATGATGTCATGCTTCGGTTTCGTATTTCATCTCTTAAAAGAGTTTTCTCTCGGTTTCTACTAGAACAGGTGCGTAGGGGAGTCCTTCACTGAGGCAGAACTTCCCTGCTCCATCATGCTCACACAGCTTAATTTCACTCTTGCAAAACACTATAATGAAGTAAAATTGGCCAGGGCTTCTCAAAGTGTGATTTTAGGGAAGAACTTACTGTTGTTCAGGCCTCTCTTATCTTCTAGACACCAATTCAAGGGATAACTCCTTTGAAACACAGGCATCTTCATTGGCTACACTGCTGCCTTCATCTGAACAAAATGATGGTTTACTCAGTAGAAAGCTAACAGGAGTTTTGTGATTATGCTTTTCAAGAACACGAAAATCCAAATATTATGTGCCAGAGATGGACTGACTCTGGGAATTATGCCCCTTTCAATACTAACTACGTGCCTAAATTTAATATTTATTAGTAAGAGTCTAGTTATGCCAATGTGTGACATTACGAGTGTGTTTAGCACATCTTTGCCAAAGCAGATGAGGAAACCTCCTCAAACAAGATGCTTTGAACATGCTGTGGTGAGTATGGGATGGATGAGCAGGAAGTCACAGAATTGTGGGAGATCTAGCAAGCCTGGTCTTGAGAGACTTCAGCCCTAAACCTGGGCTGAACAAAGCCTGCAAGGTGTGTGTGTCCTCATTCCCGAGCCCAGAGTGGATGCGTACTCTAAGTGTGGTGTGTCTTAAGGCTTTCCAGATGGCTCTCTGCCCATACGGGAAGGCAGGTGACTGTCCATGACTATGTGTTCAGGTTTGATTCCTACTGAGACTCTGCTGATGTATTTGTAATTTTTCCTTGTTTCTTCCCCTAGCCTGACCTATCTATTTTTTGCTGAAAGCCACTATTTTGCTTGGAGGTCCTTTCTTGTGTCGGAGGATGTGCTGTCTTGTTGTCTCCTGGTCTTTTTCTTCAGTGACCACCGTGCACACAGACACCAGCAGGAGCATCATGCTGCAGCAGCAGCTGGTGCAAGCAGCATTCCAAATGGAGACATCAAACCCTCCGTCTCCTGTCCTCCAGCCTGTTACACTCATGTAACCTCTGGGAGCTACTGCCTTCATCCCTGACACTCCTAACTCTATCTACAGTTTGTTCTCTCCCTGTTTGCCTGTCTGATTTGATCTTCTTTATCGCTGCCTCTTGCTGTCCTTCTCCCCAACACTCTTCCCCTTGTGCGCGAATTCCTCATCAGCGCAGAGCGCAGGTCCTGGCCGTGTGCTGGGCTGGGCTGCTGTGGCAATTAGCGAACGTTTGGAGGGCGCTGAGCAGCAGGGTCTCCCGCATGCTGTTTGAAGATGCACAGTCTTCATCACACGTACTGGTCTGTCTGGCAGGGAAGGAGCTGAGGCAGAGCATCCAGGCTGACGTTCCCCTGGCTCCAGATGGGTGCCCGTGTTAAATGTGCTCTTCAGCACATGGAAGACCATTTTCGGCAGAGGGAGAGCAGGCAGGCTCTCATTAGGATGGGCATAGTCCAGTGGGAAAGATGAAATGCCCCGCCGCCAGCAAGTGCCTTGGGATCTTCACCTCTTTAGGGTGACTAGACAAGAACTCCTCTCCCTCCAAGAGGAACTGTAGGAAACCTCTCTCCTTTGTGTCACTTCCACAGAAATCAACAGGATGATTTGCATAAATATGCAAATGATAATCAAACCTGGGGAGTTCAGCTGGTTTATGACACTGCTTTTTTTTTTTTGTACATGTTGTGTGTACAGAGCGAAGAGATTTTCAGTGTGTTTAAGCTGCACATGGTCATTGAATTGAGCAGAGACCAAAATAGTGGAAGGCACATTTTGATTCCCCACTTCTTGGTATGATACCTCTCCTGGGACGTAATACAGTTACTGTCATGGCCAAAGAGCACAGCAGATCTGCTGGGGCTCTAGCAAGGGACTTGTTATTCTGCCTGGTATTTTCTAACTATTTGAAAGCAGTAAGTAAATGAGGACAATTACAATTGCTGATTCCGTTAGGAGACTTTTCTTTCATGTATATTTTACATACCGAGACACTCTGCTAAATCTAATTTACGAGCAAGAAAGAGTCTATGAAGAACTAAGAGACTGAGATTCCTCACTCTTGATGTTTTCATTTTGTTTTCTGCCTGATTCCCTTCTTGTTCTGATATTCAGAGCAGAGATTAACACACACTCCACAAAGCTTCCTGGGATTTATAGAAAGTACTTGAGGTTTTTTTACAGCTGCCCAACAGCAGCAGAGCAGAGGCCTCCAGAGCTTTACAGAATGATCAAATATATAACTTCAGCCATGTCAGTCCACATATCATTAAAACTGGGAACTAAGGATTTGATGATTTTTCAAAAGAAGTGAAGTAAATGAAGATCGGTGTAAGAACTGAATCAAAATGAGGATTTAAGTATCATTCTCTTAATTACCTGACACAATCCTGCCATTTTTGTTTTAATAAAGTATTTAAGTGTCAGTTAAAAGAAAGACAATTGCCTAGAAATCTGGCAATCATTTATTGAGTTGTCTAAAAACCCAGCACTCCTCGGCTACACAGTGAAATATTTATGACTTATGACTAGTAGTGATACATTCTCAAGGCAGATGATCAGGTTGTACTTAAAGCAAATCAGGCATCAGTAGTTTAGGAAGGTGTCATTAAAATCCACAGTTTTGAGGGGCTCATAACCTTCTGATGCAATCACTTTGGGGAATGAGTTTTTCGTTGCTTGGTCCCTTCCCAAAGAGGATTCCTTTTAGATATTAATAATCTTTCTAGCTTCATATCTATATTTGAATAATGCATTATATCAGCATGCTGTTTCATGTGATTAACAGTGGTATCTGCTGATGAAAAAAAGTATGATACAGGCTAAGGGGTAAAACTAAGAGGGTACATAACTCATTTCAGATGTTGAGGGCAAACAATAATTATTTCACTGGGCAACTTGATGATGGCGATCTAATATATTCACAGAGGGAAAACATTTTCATTGAAGACAGATTTTTAAGCTATGTTGGGTTGAATAATCTGATTTTTCTAAACAAACCACACGTTTATAAATGTTTAATAAAATACTGCAGAAATTATAAGCAATGTTAAAGAGTATCCTTTCTTGGGATTAAGGTTTTGAAATTTTTCTGCTAAGTTTTGTATTGTGTTCTTGTCTCCCTGTACAGAGACAGCTTGTAGAAACAGTTATGATTTACTATGCTTTAAAGAGAACAGCTTACCCAGATGAAGGCATACTAGGATTGGCTGGCTTTTAATAGTTCACTTTGTGTTTGCATTGTGACAGCTAGTTACATTTTTGTCTTTGCAGGAAAATCCATCTCTTCCCTGGCCCATACGGCATGATTTTCAGCATTTCTGTGGTGGCTGTCCCTCAGTGCTGAGGACTCGGGTGAGATCACCTTGGATGCAGAGCGATTTGGCCCTGCTCTGTTCACCTCTGACGAGGAGGCTGGAAGCAAGATGAAAGATGCTTCTCCCCAGCCTGCAAGTTACATGGATGCTTTTCACTGCAGAAAAAAATGAAGCCATGAAGTTAGAACAAAAGCAAGCACCCTTCATCCCAGCTCCAAACAATGTTAACGGCTGTTTATTCAGTAGTAAAGCTCTTCCAAACAAAGCCTTGCTGTAGGATCAGCTGTCCCCGCCGGGTTCCCCCAGCGCACATCACTCCAGGGAGCTGCAAACCTGTGGCAATTTGGAGGTCCCCCTGAAGACACCAGCAGCCCCTGCACAGGGCTGAGGGATGTGTTCCCACTGCCCTCCACAAAGGCAGTGTGGGCACACCACGATGCCAACACTGCTGCTCGAGGCAAGAGCCGCTGCCGAAGTTGGCTGCGGCCTCCGAGGAAAGTGATGATCAGTTGCATTTTATTTTTATACTCTGAGCTTTCGTCTTTACACTGATAAAGGAACAGCTGCCTTTAATCTCACTTCTAAATCCCGGGCCTGGTATGGTGACCTCTCCAGCCTCATGGATGCTATCCTTAACTGGCCAATGAGGCTCAAATGCCAGCTATTATCCTCGTGGCAACTATGTGTGGCATCAGTTGTGGGTCTATTTTGCTGCCTGTTTAATTTTTGCAGTAGCAGTTGGGGCTTGGGAGTCAGAGGAAAACTCTGCGGTCACTCCACTCGTAGTCAGTCACCGGAGGCACGCAGAGGGTTGTTCGGGGCTGCATTGACACAAAAGGTTTCATTTCCAGAGACTGTCACACGGTGATGCAAACTGCCAGGGGAATTTAAGCACGGATGACTAATGCATAGTAAGGTAACCTGTGGACTAGCTGAGCTGCTATTCCTCCAGAAAGAGTGCCTTGTAATATCTCATTTATATAAGAGCAGTGAGACGCTCTGACCTCAGAAGTGCCATGGTTTGAGTTCACCATTTCCATAAGAAATGCAGAGAGAGAGCACGAGGCTTCTTGCCCAGGTCGGCAAAATGCAACTCTTCCCACCAGGGATGAGCCTGGGCAGAGGCTGTGGGGAGGCAGTCTGCCCTGCCTGTACATAGACCCACAGAATCACAGAATGTTAGGGATTGGAAGGGACCTCGAAAGATCATCTAGTCCAATCCCCCACACCCGGTCCAGCAAAGAAAATCTTCTCCATGCATACCAGCCCATTGGTACATTTCTGCCTTTTGGAAAGTAAAGAGGGGACCTTCATTTCTAATGACTGCAAGAATGTGGAAACAAACCTATTATGTGTGGAAGCTCTGCCCCTGTTGATCAGGGACAAGCTCAATGCACACGAAAAAAAATTATTTCCATCTTCCCTGAGATTGGTAGCTAAGTATGAAAAGGCATTCCCCTTCTTTTTGCTAGCTTTTACTGAAAACGATGAATTCCTTCCAAAAACTTGCCCATGACATACTTCTGTGTGGGTCAGTGGAGGCAACACTGAGTAAACCCAACCCCTTGGAGCACGAACAAATGCCTAGGAAAGAGACGGGGAAAGTATAGAGCAAGTGCGATAGGAGAGATTGTAAAGAGCTTATTTGCTCTTTCTGTCACAAAGAGGAGTTTTATAAAAGGCTTCACAGTTGGTGCTTGCATCCAGATAAGATTTAATAGATATTTTTTCTGATGGTGATGAATTGCATTGGTCGGAAGAGGTCCTTTTCCATTTATGCAACACAGAAGGTTTGGATGGAATATTTCCTGTTAGAGTGACTCGAGTAGTACTAAAGGTGCAAGCTGACAGCATGCCTTCAGAACTAGTGGTTTGTTGATTTAATACTTATCTCCCAGGAAAGCTGGCACACTGAACGAAGACCAGGCATCCTCTCTCCTCTCTGTTCCTGGCTGTGGTTTGCTCAGGCACAGAGGGATTATTCTCATGTGTCCCCTTGCCCAACCTTTACCCCACAGAGAATACAGTATGTTTAAATGTGAGATGTCGTAGTGACAGAAAACATCAAGAAGAGCATTTTGTGCTTAAAAATATGAATTCTTCTCCTGACTCAGAATCACCAGCTTCCTAGTCTGAGCCCATAGCCAGAAGTGCTGAACACAAGCAATTCATTTGAAGACGGTTCTTTTATATAGACAAATATATACACAGACTTACACAGGGAGACATCTACAAACATTTGCAATTCACTGTAGTGACAGAGGGCATAACTCATACAAGCTCTAGCACACTGACTCATACTCTTCCTGAGTTCCTAGTTATTAAGCAATGTTAAAAGATAAATATGAAACCCTTTTACACCATCATTATAGTCCTGATCTCTCAGGACAGTCAAAACCCGAGTTTTCTTTCTCTGATTTTTTTTCTCAACCTGTTTGTAGAATATATTTTTTTTTCTACAATATCCTTACATAGCAAAGGCTAATCTGAAAGACATTCGTCAGGCATTGCCTTTCACTAGTCTTATTAGGGCTGTAGTGTTTCTCTCTGGCTGTTTGGTTGCCTGTCTGTGAAAGCTGGTAGCTGGTCCACTCAGCCTGAACAAGGAGAAAGCTGATAGGAGGCCCTTCAAGACCCTGTTCTTCTGCTGCTGGCTTGCAATCTAGTTCTGAGCTAGTAATTCCCCCCACAAGTAATGGCTTTTATTTTGTTTCATCACTACAGTGGTCGAAGAAGGAAAAGAAACCAGAGGGCATCTAGCCGTGCCAGTGAAGAAACATCTCCCTGATTAGCAAGTAACTTGTTCATTAATTCCCAGTCCAAACCCATGTTTTCATTACCCTGTTTTTGTTCTGCAGCCACAACTAGCTTGAGAAAGATCGAGCTGTTTATTTGCAACTTAAAACGGATGTCCAAGACACTGCTTTTTAAAATTATTGTTTTGTATTGCTGACTGATTTTCTACTAAACAGGCACAGTTACTTAAATGATGCTGTGATATTCACACTTTGTCTTCTGTTCAGTTCCAGGAAATTTGTCTCACGGGGATTAGACATACTGCCATCTGCAATACAGACATTTCTATCAGCAGATATGACCAGGAAAAACTACTGTTTGTGAGTAATTTCTTCTAAAAATAAGCATCTTCTAGTTAGTAGCAGAAAATAACCCAAATATGTGACTATTTTGTAAGGCAAATACCATGGGCATGGAGCAGGGTGCTAATCGCCTCCCAACCCAAGTGCAGCTTTTGAACATCTGTCCCACAACAGTGCTGGGACCACTGGCTGGGACCGTCAGTTGGGACCATCCTTCAGAAGGATGTGAGGGTTTCCAGCCAGTGGTCCCAGCTCCATTCACCTCTGAGGGAGTGCGAACCTCTCTTCTGTTCATACAGTGGAGAGGAGCTGCAATAGCAAGCGACAGGGGAATGGCATGGACACCTAAGTTGCTGAGATGGGAAGAGAAAGCTAGCATGGGTCAGATTAAGGGGCAGGATCAGACCTTCTCCTTATTCCATAGGACCAACCCGGGCAGGTACCAAAGCCTCCATACATCCTCTGAATGGCACAGCAGACCTTCTTTGGCAAATTGCTAACCAAGGGAATAAATCAGAGCTTATCATCAGCAAAGTAACATATGACAGCTCTTCTTTCTCTTAGCGCTGGGTCTTTTGTGCCACCAAGAGACAATGAAATTGACACCAACCTCTTAATATGCTTGCTCTAATGACAGGGCTTTTGTGACTCCAAACTGCTTTAGCTTCAGAGAGGGCTGTTACCTTTGTAAATGCTGCTTGGGTAGTAATGCGTTAGGTACAAACAGTAACTGCCATTTATCATCCTTTCCCACCAACCCATAAAGGAAGGAGACTTTTGTTAGAGACAGGCCATAAAAAGATAGCTGATTCAGCTTGTGGCAAAAATGAGAGGGCAGACGTCTGTGGCCAGGAGGCAGGGGGCAGAAATGGGGCAGGAACCTCTTGGAAAGGCAATAAAAATGTCAACTAGTTATAGTTTGTGAAAATGATAACCAGTAAAGAGTCCACCATTTAACCCCCTACTTCTACTGCTGTACTTAGTCATTAAGTCTCAGTGTGATGAATTAAACCCTTCATTTGCAGAAGTGCCAAGTTTCTGGTTTGTCTGAAAGAAACAACTTGAGAGTAGTTTTGTTTTTGTTTTGTTGTTGTTGTTGTTTTTTAAGGATCCTGTTTGGCTTTAAGGCAGGGCCAACCTTGTCTCTAAAAATTATTACTTTCTAGCAGGGGCACCAGAAACATCTAGCAATTTGGACTTCTAGATTGGAGAAATAATCACTGCTGGCACTGAAAACAGAGAAAATGTCTTTCCATGCCCTACGTCTCCCTGAACTATTGGCAAGAGCTCAAGGACAGTCAGTCATCCACATTTGGTCTGGAGTTAGTGGGGCATTTCTGGAGCTTCATACTTTACAAAGTCCATGGAAGAAAAATAATCTTTTTGTCGTCTTAGCTAACAGGGTAAACATGATGTGAGGCACTTCTCTGCTTTCTGCAAGCAGGACACATGTAGACCAAATCAATCACCATCTTCCAAATTGTCATTCTTAACAATATGCATCTCCTAGGGCCAATCTAGTAAACAAAAAGGGAAGAGTTTTCGTACCAGGACTCTGGGCAAAGCAGAGAGGATTCTGCTGAGCAGAGGCAACCACGGACCCAGCCAAGGGGCACTGTCCTGGTGCATTGCCTGTGCTCTGCTCCGGGCACAGCATCCCCTGGGCAATTCCACTGATGAACAGGCTTCAGGGGCACTTTTTGTTGGATATGAACATGAGAAGGTAGAATCTGAGCTTTTAGATTAGTCTGATTTCAGGTAGCTTTGATCTGAGTTGCTTTTTGTGACTTGCCCAAGCTACAAAAGGCATGAAAGCAACAGGAACTTAGCTGGAGAGCACAATCTGGGGAGCACATGCATGATGCAGTACGGGGAGTACAGAGAGTTGGGAGAACTTTGTGAAAAACTAGCAGAAGAAAATAATTTCTTTTCAAAGGGATGATCTAATCAAAGAAAGCGGTGAGAAATCCTAGCTGCTTGGATCCTACAGTTACTCTGGGTGAAGAGATAAACAGTCTGCACCGGATGGACCTGTTCTTCTTCCCCCCAAAACCCAGAGCTCTGGGGCAGCTCTTCCACAAATATTTTACAGCACAGCTCGCTATGCAGCCCTGCAGGCTGAGGCCACTTGTGTGGCCATTTCTGTCCCTAATGGCGTGCTCCACTATGGCCCATGTAAATCAGTGAGAAACATTCTTACGGGAAACTGGGGTCTTGAAAAAAGGCCCTGAAATGTAGCAGATAAATCAGCAGCAGTGCTGGCATTGCATAAAGGGCAGGATGAATAATAATAGCAAGAAAGAACTCCCAGCATCCAGAAGGCATGGCAGAGGTTTGGCTCTGCCACCAAGCCAGTTGTTCAGGAGAGATTTAAATGTTTGGAAGGAAAGCTTAGCAGGGCAGTCGCGCAGGGAGCTCCTGAAAGGCTCTGTTTCAGCCGCAGCCCCCAGGTGCTAAGCGCTGGCTAAGGATGCTGCCACACAGCACGGCCTCTTCAGCACTTCTCCATGCATCTCCAAGCATGACCCAGAGGTCACCACCCTGTTGCAGATGCTTCAGTCCATACTGGAAGGCTGTTAAAACCGAAGTCCACTCCTCTGCAGCCTGTTAGAAGGTGCCTCCAGTAACCTGCCCTCTGGCCAGCTCTCGCTCCCTCCTTCAGCAGCCACCTTGGCCATTTTCAGCTCAGTGATTGGATCCTTTTCCTATGGAAATTCAAACATGGAGCTGGAGGCTGCCACTGTCCAGCCTCACCCTCCACACTCCCATTGCAGCGTGTTGCCAGAACTTCCCTGGCAGACCCTGGCTGTGTTCCCACTGGACACTTATTGCGGCCTTTCAGTACTTAAAAGGGGTCTATAAGAAAGATGGGGACAGACTGTTTAGCAAGGTCTGTTACAATAGGACAAGGGGTAATGGTTTTAAACTAAAGCAGGAGAGACTTAAGCTAGACGTGAGGAAGAAATTTTTTACAATGAGGGTGATAAAACACTGGAATAGTTTGCCCAGAGAGGTGGTAGATGCCCCATCCCTGGAAACATTCAAGGCCAGGCTGGACGGGGCTCTGAGCAATCTGATCTAGTTGAAGATGACCCTGCTTATTGCAGGGCGTTGGACTAGATGACCTTTGAAGGTCCCTTCCAACCCAAACCATTCTATGATCCCCAGCAAACTCTCCCTGCATTGCTTCAGGGAAGCCTTAGGGCAACACACTACTACAGGTGTCTTCACTGTGCACTGGCTCTTTGGAGTCTGGACAGACTGCAGTATTCTCAAATGAGTCTGTTCCTCAATGGATTATTTTTTAATTTCTTCGACAATTAATTCTTGGTCTGTACACTGACTCACTGAGTGCTGTACCTCTCTCCAGTAATGCATGCTAATCATCATCTGCTCTGGATTTTATGGCTAGTAGTCGTGCAAGATGAAAGCCCAATATTGCCTATTATACTAGAGCTACAGTCAGATATTAAAAAAATCCTCCAAGATGACATCTGTTGTAGCCAAAGTTCACATATTCCTTCATGAAAATTCAATTACATTTAAAAAAAAAGGAGGATTTGCAATAGATGGAGGATGATTCATGCTTAAATATACAGCCGAATGCCACTCAAAAGTCTCTCTTTTCCCTGGTGCTTGCTGTTTTGCGAGTCCATCCAGGGAGGAACTATGATCAGTGCTAACAAATCCCCATTTTCTCACCTTGCCCTTCAGCATTTCATCAGACATAACAGTAAAATCTGGTGTTCTTTTGACATAATGCAAACAGCATTCTCTGGCTCTCTTCTCCTCTCTCCAGCCTGATTTATCTTTCACTGCTCAGCAAATCTCCACATGAAGCTGATATTTAGCTGCAAAAATGAAGTGTATGGAGGATATGCATGAATACAGAAAGTAGCAGGACTGTCACTGACTGGCCCTTTTTGGAGAAATCGGCTCCCTTTCAGTGGTTAGTGAACAGCTGCCTCCCAGCTGGGATTTATCAGCTAAAGACAAGGTGATACAAAAATCTAGTAAAAGCGATAGAGCTGTGAAAACTGGAGGGCATTTTTCTGGCTGTACTCTGGAAGTGTTCAAGCCTGGCCATTTATGTCCCAGTGAAGGATGCCCGGGTATGTATGAGTAGCAGACCTGTTCCCAGCAGCTCGCACTGAGAAGAAACAGGCCCCTGCAGTGAAGAAATGACGCTGCCGAGTGCCAACTAGTGAAAAAAAGCAAAGCTAAAGCCCTGAAACAAGCACCCAGATTGATGTCTGGCACAGTCTCCCATATCCCTGAGCTGCAGAAGTAGGTCAGAAACTTAAGAGATTGTAGCGTTTCTATCCGAGTAGCAAGTGCTTCCTTGGATGATCTCCAATCAAAGGCTGCTGAATGTCTTCCCATTTCTCTTGGTGAGTCCAGGCCCTTGGTCACTTTGGCCAACACCCAAAGCCAAACTGGGTCTCCTGCTCCACCTGTGCAACGACACAGGCTGAGCTGGAAGCTGGAAAGATGTGCTGCACCACAGGAGGAGGGAGGGTTCTACTGCAGCCATTGCTACCTTCTTTTTTGAATGCCTGCAGTAGCAAAGTGATGCGGGACCACCCTTCCACAGACTCAGGTCTCCATTATGTGTTTTTGAGGACCACAATTTGCTGTAATCCAGAATTAAGATATTGCAGTTTTGTAGGGGAAGATTAGCTTGCTAAGACACTGGCGCACCTCCAAGGCAGCCACAGCTGGATTGTCAATGAGTTGGTGGCATGTGAAACCAGGTTGCAGGAATAAGACGTGGAACGTGACACCCATGTAGGTGTCCTACAGAAACCATGGAAGAAAAGAAATGGGGCTGGGACCCCATGGGCAGGAAAAGCGATGGAGAGAAGCACGCAGACATGGAAACCATCCGTCATTGCCCAGGAGAGTCTGGGGCTGAGCTGTGTTTTGTGCGATAGAAGCTTTTAACATCTCACTTATATTATCGGTTTTAAACTGGGAGGTTTTATCTGCCAGAAGAAAAGCGGCACTACCAAACACCTAGTTTTTTCTCATTACTTTATCATTGGGATATCATGTACCTGTTAGTTTCACAGCCGAGCCGGATCCTTGGGGAGGATGCCTGAGCAGGGTCCTGCGAGGTTCTAGCCCAGGACCATGGTGGTGAGGGAGGCCATGACAAACACGCTGTACCGGGCAAGGGAAGCAGGATGCCAGCCAGGAACTGTGAAAACTAGTTCGAAGTTAACTCTTTTTTTTTTTTTTTTTTTTTTTTTAATTCATCCTTCTTTCATGTCTCAGGATGTACTGACTTCTGAGGTTTTTATGGTTGCTCTGGTAATTGAGTGATTCTCTGTGGGAATGAAAATGTTATTTAGAAAAATTCCTTGTGAAAAAGTGACAATTAACTGCCAGCAATTTTTGTAATGCACACTGCAATCACGGATACCAGAGTGCTGATTAAAACCAAGGGCCATTCCTGCAGATACATGGGGAAAATCACTCATGGTCTCTTGCAAATTGCAATTTCACACACTGGCAACCCAGCAAAGCACCCTGGCTCAGGCCTGGGCAATAAAAGCACAGGAACAGGTTTTCCATGTGTTTCTGCACTAAGGTTTGGTGCTAGCGGAACAGGATGTTCCAATAACCTTTTGAAAGGTTAGACTAATTCAGTTGTTTGGGCTTGCAAAAGCCAAGCTGCATTAGTCCGGTTGTTGTGTGATAAGCGAAGGGAGGTGGCATAAAGGGGAGCGAGCTGATGTTTTAAGGTGTTTTCATGCGGCAGTTGGTATTAATATAAAAAGACAGATGAGCTGACTGGTGAGGAATTCAGCTTTCTGTCAAGGCACCAAGGGGATAGACGCCTGCAAGGTTGTTGTCCCTCCTTGACATCGCCAGTCCCCAAGCCAGGCTGCACCTGTGCAGCCCCAGTACCATCATCCTGGGATGAGAGGGATACGTGGGGATGAATAATTCAGCTGCAGATCAGCTCTCCGACTGCACGGTATTTTTTTCCGGGCTGCTATTTTTAATTTAGGTACTCCCACATGTGTGTTTGGTGGATTAGAGACATATGAGAAACAGGAGAAGGCGGCTGACGCAGGCAGGTAGCAGAGCCTGGGGGTGGTGAAGGTTGAACCAGTGCTGGCCTTGAGCAGGACCGGTGGGCGCCACCTTCCTGACAAGGACGCATGGGGCTGAGCACCTCGGAGTCCTGCTTACTTCGGTGGGAGCTGAAAGTGCTCAGCACTGCTTGCTTTGGATTAACACCCCTGTGTTGGCAATCACAAAGAGACAGTGGAGGTGCCCGTACAGTTATAGCTGGACGTCAGGGGATCTGGGTTCAGTTTTGAAGCCTGCTACTTCCCTGTGCAAACCTGGTAGAGCCTCTCTCTTGTAGTTCCAGATTCATTAGTGGGAAACACATAACCACTGCCTCACCTAGTCATAGTCTCTGGGGAATAAACTATCGCTGCTTGCTTATAGCTATAGAGGATAACTCACAGGGGAGCCTCTTCTGTTGTAAGGTGGCATCTTCCTATCACATTTTTTAATCACAAGCGTCAGAAGGAGGGAGTCGTCGAAATAGTTTAAGAGGAGAAAGGTTTTAGCTGCAGCAGCTCAATGAGGATGTGAGGGACTGTAGGAAACAATGGGACAGAAAAGTTGCCAATTTGGGCAAAAGCAAAGCTGTCATTGCATGCTCATCTTTGTGAGAACCCAGATTTCCAGAAGAGACTGGCCGGCATTTTGATTTGTACACCAGTTCCTACAGATTCTAAAACCAAAGATCCAAGCATAAAGGAAATCCTGTCATATCTGAGAATTACCCTTGCTGTGTATACAGTGTTTTCCAATAAATTACTTTAGATGAGATCTAATAACTGCTTTTACAAAGTCTAGACTGCTTTTGCAAATCCCTGGCTGGTAAAAGCATTCATGTGTTCCTGCAGACTCAAGGAAAGCTTTGAAATTTAGAGTAGATCACTCTATTCTTCTTAAGTTATACAGAGTCTCAACTCTTCAGCTGTAAGCCACTGGATATGAGGAACCTCTTAAAAATGAGATCAGAAGGAAGCAAGTGTTTGAAACCAAAAAGTGAAATAACTGATGTGAGATCATCCTGTAGACTACTGCCAGGGCGGGGGAAAGCATCCATGTTTCTGAGGCGTGGAGTACTGTGCTACTCCTTCTCAGCATCTAAATAAAGAGCTTTAAATTAAAAAAAAAAAAAAAAAAAAAAAAGCCCTTTACTTCTTTCTCTATTTCTTGATCTTTGTGATTAAGAAAATTCTGGACTATTGCTTAATTGCTCAATTCCAAATTACAAAAACCTGCTGCTGCTTCCAAATTTTGGGGGAAAAGAATGGAAATAGAAAATGAATCTGTAGTGGTGAAGAAGCCAACATCCTTCACAGCAGAAATTTGATGACTAATGTTTCACAAAGCTTGGTGGTCAGTTTTAACCGTGTGATATCCAGGAGACTGGAACAAAAAGCACCCTAAGTTACACTCAGTTCAAAAAGTAGGTCACTAGCTGACCAGCTAAATGTCTAATAAGCTCTATTTATCATAGAATCATAGAATCATTCTATTCTATCACACACCTTTGGCCTCCTGACTCCTGGGAAAACAATGAGCATCAAGTACATACCACATGGCGGCTTCTCACACCAACATGTTACAAAGGGTAGCTACAATTTTAAAACACAAACCAACATACCAGACATACAAAGGTTTCTCTTTCTTTCCTAAAATGTGAATTTAATCTCCAAAAACTACACTTGCCTGCAGCCCCCAAACAGCAAGTCTGCAGCACTGAAATGGAGTTTGACTCAAGGCAGGAACCCTTGGAGGCATTAAGGCAGGAATGGGTTGCTTTATGTCATTAGGAAGACAAGACTGTCTACTTTCCTAGGGGACATAAAGCATTCGGTTTGCGGCTTGTACTTCACAAGATACTGAACCATAGCACTGCCCCAGAATTAGCTTTTGCATATGCATTGTATATGTCTAGAGTTACTAAACTTCTATAAAAAATTGAATTACTTTTCTTCTCTCTAATGGCATGTCTAAAGGCATGATGCAGACTTCTCATACACCTTTTTACCCACCTAATTCTTCATCACTCCTTCCAGATTTTTGGAAAGTTGTTGGTATGTAAATTTTTTTCTAGTTGGTAGTCTCCAGTTTTGCCAAAGCTCAGATGGATAGAAAGGCAGCCAGTAACCAGCTTTCAACCTGTGAATAAGCTGTAGTACAGTCACTTGGTAGACTCCTATCAAGAAAGCACTGACATTTGATCTCCCACCAGCGACTTGGTAAGTCATAGACTTAGCCTGTGGTAACCATCTCCCAACACATCTATGCAGCCAGCATCCATGCATTTTTTTTTCACATACAGCAAAGCAGTTAATAAAGAATAGGCACTAAAAATCCTGGACAAGCCTTGAGAAATCTTAGCGTTGCATTCACGTAAAAGAAGTGCTATTGTGGGCTGGGGATTCTAGGTGTCAAGCTGTCTTCTAATCTTAACTCTCTAGTGGGCTTTTGAATTCTGATGAGTAGCAAACAATATTTAAATTAGCATAAGGTTAACAGTATAAGTATTGGATTTGCAAAACATACATAAAAACTGCAAACATTATATACTCTGCTTAGACTTGGGAATGTAAACAGGAAAAAATATGTCCAAAAAAACCTTTAGAAGTAAGAATCAAAGCAGGAATCTGACTACATGGGCAGTATATACAGAGTATCTGCAGGTGTTTTGGTATTTTGTTCACTTCATGCAAATTCTTTTTCACAAGCTCAAGCTGAACTGAAAAAAAAGTGGAATTTGGCTACTGAGGCAACCCTGTACTTCTCAGAGAGGACGCAATGCCAGGACACACAGACAGGTCACCTCAGCATCCCTGTGGGTCTGCATAGCTAGAAGCAAAACTCACCTTGAATATAACTTGGCATTGTTGAGTTTATTTATGGCAAGAGAATCTAAAATGAGCCGTACTCTCCAAAGAGACACTCTCAACTGTTAAAGCAAAGTTGCACTCATGTAAAAAGTCTTACATTGTTGAAACATAACTACTTAATATTTTAAATCTATTTTCTTATTTTAGAGATATTGTATCTCAAACATCCTATATTAAGAAGCAATATAGTCCATTTTCTTATACAGTTTTTGTGACATCTTTTCCCATAATTTCAGCTATAAAGGGAAAATGAGTGGCAGGTTTTATAATATCAGATCCTGAAAATGAAATGTTATTTGGTATTTAAGAATTGCAGTCCATTCAATCATCCTATTAGTTATCTAACCATTGGAAAGCAAGAGGATTTATATCTAGTACCAATGGATTTGAATAGCATATGCATCATAGGTAACAGCCAAGACCATTCTATGTAATGAACTTAATATCTCTGTACAGTCTGTGTGGCATTAAATGTATCTGTTTGACGGTCACATTAATAAATTAATTTTTTTTAAAAAGGCAAAAGTTAAATTATAGTATATGATCATTAGGAAAGACTACCAGACTTCAAAGAGCATCCACAATGCTTTCCCAATCCTGTTTTTCTTCCTTTCCAAATAAAATTAAATTAAAAATTCCTTTAACAGGACTCAGAGCTGCAAATAGTGCTAATGAAGAATATAAGGTATTTGCAATTGCACGAGACAGCAGGGGATCATAACAGCATCATCACTTACCCAGCTGTAATACACGCAATATCCTAAAGCAGCACCATAGTCTCTCTGCTGGACTGTGTGCAGGTGTCCTCTCTCTCCTGTGCATGACCTCCAGTAGCTCCTTGTCCTTGTGCTGGTCCTGCTTGGGGTCCCCCAGCTCAACATCCTTCACCATTCCCAGATTTGGTTTGAGCCCTTTCTGGGACTTGGGGCTCCCAGCCTAACTTGTTTCCCCCCTCGGCTTTGCTATGGGGCTGAGGGTCTGACTTTCTGACAGCAGGTTATGAGCAATGTCGCTCCTCCTAGGACTTTCCCATTTATTATCTTTGGTTTGGTTGATGATGGAGTCCTTATTGTATCAGCACAGTGCAGCACACAGGTTTGGACAAAACATGACACTCAATTTTATGTGAAATTTCGCACGCTCAGTTTATCATGCTATTCTTATGCACTGCTGGCTTTTCTGCAGATTTTCCTCCCTGTCCTGGCATCACGAGAAGCAGCAGATTGGTAAAGGAACATAAAATATTAATTTTAAAGTGCAGAGATGTCCTGCAGCCTTCCCATCTTTACAACAGCCCACCATGCCCAGAGGGCACAGCTGAACAAGGTGTTGACAGAAGGTATTCTAAGGGAGGCCAGCTCCTTTTTTTGGCTCCTTCTGTAGTCAACGGAGAGAGCAGGAGTCTGACTTAGGTACCCTGCATTGTCACTGCATGAACTTTCCACCTGACTGCTAAGCCTTCCTCACCTAAAATAGGCCCTGGTGAACACTGTCCCAAGCCTCAAGCCCAGGGTGGGCGCCACGGGGCCCTAGGTAGGCTTACCACACAGAATGGTTGGGGTTGGAAGGGACCTCTGGAGATCATCTAGTCCAACCCACCTGCTAAAGCAGGTTCACCCGGAGCAGATTACACAGGAATGTGTCCAGGTGGGTTTTGAATGTCTCCAGAGAAGGAAACTCCAAAACCTCTCTTGGCAGCCTGTTCCACAGGCAGCTCCTCACTGGCTCAGGGACAAAGTGACCCACACAATCTGGCTACTTTAGGTATAAAACAGCACAAGGAAAGAGTCTGTTTGTCCTTTGCAGCATTACCTACTTTATCACCCCAACAGCAAGGAGCTGCCATTGCTCAATTGTAAAAAAATGCTGATAGGGAACAGCACTGAGTCACCACCCATGACCGTCATTCCTGGGCTTAGGTCATTCTGGAGTGAACAAGTGGTTTCCTTACATCAATAAAGTATGAATCAAAGTATATACTGTGCTGAAATTGTACGTCCTTTGTTTGAGTCTGATTTTGGGGGCAGGAAGGCATGGAACATCTT
This sequence comes from Caloenas nicobarica, assembly GCF_036013445.1. Classification (NCBI taxonomy): domain Eukaryota; kingdom Metazoa; phylum Chordata; class Aves; order Columbiformes; family Columbidae; genus Caloenas; species Caloenas nicobarica. Next base: position 47,678,301 of record NC_088246.1, on the reverse strand, counting down.
CTCCCGCCTTTCTCTAGCAAGTCATTTCAATGGGAGTAAGGAGTGCTGAGTGAGCTTATCTGGTACATCTGAACGCCTGTAAGCCATGCAGGCAGTTTTGCTGAAAAATGTGCAGAAGAACATTCTCCCTTTCAAAACTTAAATCTTCAGTTTTATTAAAGCATAATGAGTTTTGAAGGGGGAGCAGAAAGTGATTTACCGAAATGCCAACTTTGCATTACATCTATAAGACCTTTAGGTTTCCCACTGTACTGTGGGATGAAGAGCACGTGCCTGTATCTGCCTTACTTCATGATTCAAAAGGGAGCAAGGCTCCCTTTTTAAGTGTTACTTCACAAGATAATTTCAAATTTTTCTAGGGAAATAAGGACTTGAGTGACTAGTTACAGTCAGTCTGCATTGCCAGACCTAGACCAGACCCTGGCTCTTCACAGAGATCATGCCACATCATCTTTTCTGTTAATAGGTTGACTTTCATCCCAAAAGTTTCTAGAATTAATGGAGGATCTCTCTTATCCAATAGTGAGAACCTGCTCTTGCTTTCCAATCTAAATGTAATATGGCTACCTGTTTTTTTTTAAATTCTTTTCCTTAAATAGCTCTTCTCTGTTCCTGGTATTAGGCCAACCAATATATTCCTAGAAAGAAATCAGTATCCCATCATAGCCTTTATTTTTTAGACCAAATAGCACTATATGCCATCTCTCATATGACATGCCCTGTGGTATATCTCTGCATTGGTTGCAGATTAATTCATCTTTCTTACAGAAAAGTGACAGCAACTGTGTTGCAGACGTGCATTCATCTATGCCTTCCATTATACAATGAAAATTTCCCTTTCTGCTGGAAATACCTTGCCTGTTGTGTGCTACGTACACCTTCTTCATGGCTTCATCCCATGGTCAATTCATAGTCACTCTGTGATCTTCTATGACACCCAGAGTTCTCTCTGCCAGAGTCATCCCTCATCTTCCTTAAAGAAATTCCTCATTAACTCTGAAGTGCATACCCTGACATTCTGCTGTAATCAAACACTTCTTCCCATTTATCTACCTGTCTGAGTCAGCAAGGTTTTAATATATGACAGTTTTCTTCCATGTTAGCAACGTCTCTTCATCTTCGGATTTCAAAAGCACACCGACTTCCTATGCTAATACAGTTAATGAAACTATTACCAGCACTGGCCCTAAAATTGACCCTTGAGGAACTCACAGTAACTTGCTTCTTTACTCTTTTCTTCCTTTTCCTCTGCTGTTTTCCATCAGTCAGTTCTTCCCCACCTTTTGTGTTCTCTGTTAACCTCCATCTTCTTTTGCTTCATTGTTATTTTCCCATTTGAGAGTGTATCAAGTGCTCTGCTAAGGTCCAAATGAGATTTACCACATTTTCTATTTTGGAAAATCCATTATGTCATTTAAGGAAAGCTATCAGATTATTCTGACACCATGTTCCCTTGGTAAACCCAGGCTCCTTTCATCTTGCTTTCTGTTTAACTAGAAAGAATAATTTAATAATTCTTTCTCCTTTGGTAATAACACTGTGTGTAGAAATACAGAAAAAAAAAAAAAAAGTAGACCACATTTACTTCAGTCTGGGGCATATTTATATGTACGTAGATATAAAACATGCATATATGTATGTGTGCTTATATATATATATACACAGACAACATGTACACATACATGTAAATACGTGTATACAACAGCTTCTAAGCTGCACTCAGCTTTTTAGTAAATATTGGCATTTTAACTTTCCCATACAATAAAGATCAATTAATACTCATTAATTTTAAGATGTGCAGATATTTTCCTCCTATTCTACTCCAGTACTTCTTCTGGAGCCAGCTCACAGCCAAGGAGACAAACCCAGTGTGCGGGATGATTTTACCTAGAACTCAAACTGTTTTCTGCTGTCAGGTATCGTTACAAAGTTTAAGTGCAACCTAGTTGTTGAATAATTGCAATGATGAAGTTGAGCCATGAGTATAAAAAGCTGTTTTCATAGCCGCAGTGAATGGAAAAATGCCCATTCACCATCTATTTTAAATATGATGGCCTGGTTCTTAATGAAAGAAACATCATCACCTGACAAGGGTTTAATTAATGAGTATCTGTCTTGTTATTCTTCCTTGTCTGACATGGTAGCACATACTGTTGTAATACACAAACTTACTGTGAAAGAAGGTGGGAGAAGAGGGGCACAGCACTTCTCTATAAGCTGGCTGTCCAGATGGGTGGTCTTCTCCCACACGTATGTACAGAGGGTACGTATCATATCAGCGCAGGAGCCTTCGCTGAAAGCTTAAGGCAGCTGGAATCGCCGGCCTCTTGGCACACAACTGACTTGCTATCTCAAATGACAGGTTTAAAAAAAGAGATAATGAAACCCCAGATTTCAAGAATTTGCATTCCTATTTATACAGAGGAGACCTCATGTTCCCAGATGCATCTGAGTTGTCCATAACTTAATGACAATATGGTGTCACCATAACCAGAGTCCACCAGCTTGTGAGGATTGGGCTCTTATTCCTGTGACTGTAAATTCAAAACTTTATGCAGCCTTACCGTATTTTTCCAGATTAAATGCAAGTAAAGTAGAGCTTTGAACGCTGCAAAAGGGTAATTTTGCTCATCACTGTGTGTAACTAGCTCCAAACAACAGCAAAATCGTGCTAGTGAATTAGAAGAAGATGGCAAAGATGAAAATACAGCACAGATTGCTTTGCTTGAAAAATGGACTGTTGATGAAAGGCAAAAAATAAAAAGTATGTTGATTTTCATAACTTCTCCCTACCTACCTGCACATGCCTACTCACAAACTTTAGCCTGAATCAGTAAGATCCTGCAAGCATCACAGGCAGTGGTCTGATACCTTCGCGTGGAACATCGAGGATGTGCATTTTGGGTTAAATACACCCCTCTGCAAACACCCAACACAATACAGGGGCTGCACAAAATCCCCTCAGAATAAGGCTCACCTAGGATTCAAAATGGACCCAGACCCATGTTCCAGCTCCATGCTCAGGGAACAAAATCAGCCTGTTAAAACAAGACTGGTAAATACAATTCCACTCAGTCAGTTCTTGCAGCATATGTCCAAAATCCTTCCATATCGTTCAGCAGTGTAATGAGTCAGGCAGGCAACAGGTTCATGGATTTATCCTAAATTATAACTCTACCTCTTCTCTCTGTTTCAGGAGTTTATTCTTCCACAATATTTAAGTGCTTTTCAAATAAAATCTGTTGCAAAAATGAAGCTTCTATTCATCTTCATGAGGCCACTCAGAATTCTTCCCTTTGAGATCTAGGCTCAGATGGTGGACATGGCTTTGAGAGGTTACTTTTTTTTATTTAGTGTATTATTTTATTGCTTTTTGATATTCTCAAGTGCTACTCCTCACATCCCTGCATTTTTTATCTGACCTTGTGTTTTAAAGCAAAACCACTCTATACATGTATATGTAAACAAAGGCAAAAAGAAACTCAGAAGGAAAAGCCACTCTCAAGTTGTTTAATGGAAAAAACAAGCAAACTTTTTAATTACATGAAATGGCACTGGGATTTGAAGTATGCAGGCAATAAAAATAATTTTGTATTCCAAGTACTGCTTTTTTTAATCTTCTTTTTGTAGGAGGCTGGAAAAATACTAGTCATATTGTTGATGTAGGAGCGAAAGAGCAATGCCAGGAAACACAAGCATCAATTCTGATAATTATCAGCAAAGGCAAAATTATACTTGTCCGGATATCTGGGAAGCATGTCTATTTAAGTGACAGACAACTGGGGCACTTCTGCATATTTCCCGTACAGGAACTAATGAATTGCCTAACTACTTAATCATCTCCAGGCTTTGCGCTGATTAACAGAAATGCTAACAAACAAGTTAGTATAGACTCTAAAAAAGAAAACAGGGGAATATCAGCCTTATGGAAATTAGTTTACTACCAAGTTTATTATGAAGACAAATACAAATGTCATTATATCCTTGATTTTCTGTAATGAAAGGAGACTGAGCAAACAGCCCAGGTTAATTAGCAATACCAACTTGGGGAAGGTGGGGATCATGGGAGCGTGAGGTACGTCTCCAGTTTGGAAAAGTATGAGTATCTCTTGTATATGTACCATGACAATACAACCCAGCATTTGTGGGGTTCATAGTCTGAGATTTTGTCTTGAGCCTCTGGCACATCTGGGCACTCTTGAATGCAGCAAGGAAGGTACTTGGTATAAACTCTGCTGCTTCATTTATTCAACTCACACAAAAATTAAAGAACAAAGCAGTTCCCTGTAAGCTCCCAGTATTTTTCAGCACCATCCCAAGCTCCCTCCCATTTCAAAAGAGCATAATTGCCCCTGGTCATTTCCTCCAACCCTTTTTCTGTTTGTCGTACACATGGCAGGTGAATTACCTTCCTCGCAAAACTTGGCCAACCTTTCACCCATCCAAACACACAGAAAGGGCACAGCAGACAGGAAAATCTGACCTCCCATTGCTGGATGAGGGAAATATCTCAGAGACGTTAGCAGGCTTGGATAAGACCACAAAAAAAGTCAGTATCAGATTTTGGAGGAAAGCTTTGGTGTACTTTTCACTGTTCTTTTCAGACCATGGGACAACTATCCATTGCCATTTCTTGAACTTACTGCTGACATTGGATCTCGGTATTTTTTAAATGGTGATGCCAAACAATTAGTGCTTAATAGATAGACAACTCACTACTACTCCTACCATGAATAAAGCAATGAACAAGCCCAAATGCCAAACTGCATCTGCATGGTTTTTGATCCTCATAGATTATCACACTAGTCAAAATATCTTTGCTCTTCTTTCTTTCTGTGTATACCTCTAGTTGGTCTCAGTTTTTCTCATCTAGTTTTAATTTCTGTTACAGATAAACTTGCACCTCGTTTAGGTTCATCTGATATCGGCTGCCTTTGTCACTATCAGAATTCAGTCAACAGAAGAAGCTTCAATAAAATGAGAAAGTGACACAAATGAAGAGTTCAATATATTCTTGGAGTAAGTTCCCAGTAGCGTCTTCTGCATATCATCAAGTAACACACAATTAAAACCTGTGTCAAATGTGCTTGCTTGTTTTTATTAACAGCTAATCAGAATCATACCAGCAAGTCCTCCCAGAAGTAAATAAGGAATAATAGAAAACCACATGCCTTAATTTTTCATTTTTCTTGAGTTTATTTTTTTGAAATAACGGGTGCCAAATGGCGCCTATAGCCAAGGCTTAGCACAACACTGTGGTTCTAAGAAAACTTCCACCCATTTATAAACCTCACTGGCAGTACCTGTTTTAGCAGTATCAAAACCTGTCTGACTTCTATGCAAGCAATTTGAGTTGTTGCATAATTTGGTGAACAGAGAAGTGCTGGAGGCTCCACATAGGCCAAACATAAGGGTTTCCAAGGTATGGCAGGTCTGCATTTGTGAGTAGCATCCATCTAACTTCTTTGGAGGCATTTAAGATTGTGATTAATTTAGTATTAATCTAAATGGATTATCCTCAGCTTTAAGCAAATGAAATACATAAGAAGATTGTCAGGACGAGAACGCAATATTTTAGTGAAATGGATGGATTAAAAAGATAAGACAAAGGTCTGACTACTCAATCAGCTATAATCTTGATGGCAGGCCTTGAGGAATATAGGTCAATATGTTTAATGTTAGCTACTTCAACAGCCCTAAGATTTAAATGTATTTAAAAAATCATAATTCTAAATTTGAGATAGCGGCTAGACTTTTAAAATGTTTTCAAGGAAACAAAAAATAATTATCTTGTTATTTTGCTACCTCTACTCATTCTGAGCCCTACCGTGTTGTCCCCAGTCAAGGTGAAAGGCACTACCCACACAAAGTAAAGAGTTTTTCGTTTGCAAACAAGGACAGCCAGCTCTCCCATGTGAGGTCACTTCTCTTTGGAAGTGGGAACCTCTCAGGTGCCTGAGCTGAATCCAACAGGGATCATGAGTAAGAGCTAAGGCAGCTCACGCTCACCACACGAATGAAAATTAAATTCAACAAGGGTGCATCTCAATAGGCCAGGCAGGTGTTGGATATGCTGCTGGGTCATCTGTCTCTCCTTAACAGGCAGTAGCCCCAGCGGAGGGCAGGGAGTGAGCAGGGACACAAGCCCTCAAATGACCCTATGTGTATCAGGAGAGCTCAGGGATCAAGGCTGGTGCGAGGGAAATCATCCTTCAACGTGAAAACATGTCCCACCTGGTCACGAGCTCTCGTTTATCCTGAGACTGAGGATCTCACTGCCTGTTCCCCCACACTGCAAAATTCCTCATCCTCCCCCAGCTCAGGAACTCACACAGCAGCAAATTTAGGATGAGAAGGTCTGTTAAAACAAAGTCATCATCACTTCTGAGAGGGAGGTCAAGAGGAAAGCAAAGCAAAATTATGCACAGTCACAGAATCAAGGAATGGTTGGGGTTGGAAGGGACCTCTGGAGGTCATCTAGTCCAACCCACCTGCTAAAGCAGGTTCACCCAGAGCAGATTGCACAGGAAGGTGTCCAGGTGGGTTTTGAACGTCTCCAGAGAAGGAGACTCCACAGCCTCTCTGGGCAGCCTGTTCCAGTGCTCTGGTACCCTCAAAGTAAAGAAGTTTTTCCTCATATTCAGATGGAACCTCCTGTGTTTCAGTCTGTGCCTGTTGCCCCTCATCCTATCGCTGGGCACGACTGAAAGGAGTCTGGTCCCATCCTCTTGACACCCACCCTTGAGATGTTTAGAAACTTCAGACCTCAATCATCTTTGTTGCTCTCCACTGGACTCCCTCCAGTAATTCCTTGTCCTTCTTAAACTGGGGAGCCCAGAACTGGACGCAGTACTCCAGATGCGGCCTCACTGGGGCAGAGTAGAAGGGGAAGACAACCTCCATCGACCTGATGGTCACACTCTTCTTAATGCAGTCCAGGGTACTGTTTGCCTTCTTGGCCACAAGGGCACATTGTCACAGTCCTGGTGAAACTGTACTAGGTTATAAGCAGAGTGAGCATCAGCGCTGCTCTCAGTTCGTTTTTGTGATGAAAAGCTTATAATTTAAGTATACTTGACAGGTACACGACAAGCAGAAAACTTCTACTCAGTAAATACTTAGTCATGTAAGAAGCCCCTATCTCTAGAGTACAAAAAGGTTCACCTTACTGTAGGCACTGCATTGCGTAAACAGAATGTGTTGGTTTAAACTCCGCTGGAAACCCATGGTGGAGAAAAAGGTTTTAAAATGAAAAGAATCAACAGTTGCCAGCAGCAAAAGGGCACAATCCACAGGAAAAGAAAAAAAATATTCCTGTTCCTTGGAGGCTACTAGAAGCTACTTGCAGTAATTAAAAACAACTCTGAGCTGCACACTGTTGACAACTGGGTACAATGTTGTTTTCCAGCCAGAGGTAGAATTAATTATGCTGCTCTAGATTGCCTTTATTGACTTCTGATTTTTTTTTTCTCCTCGTTAGTCAAAACAACATCACAGAACAACTATTATTTCAGAATCTGCCTCTATTAAAAAAAATTACGAAAGGGAAATAAAATTATTGAAGACAAAATGCTAGCCCTGAACTGTATGGTTACCTTACACAGTATCTGTATGTGCTGTGGAGGTGAGCAAATTAATCAAAGACTGTACAACTTATGCACAGATTCAACCCCGATTTATTTAATGTTTTTATTTGCTGTCGATTCCCTAGGTTTACACCTTAAATATCTGAAATACAAAGATACAGTGACAAACTCAGCCTCGCGGTGCCCAGCACAAGATCCTTCAGACCTACAGCAGTGCTCTTATGTGTTACTCAGGTGAGCAGCCTGCTCTTCCTTCATCCTCACCAAACACCTCCTGAAACGTTCGCAGGTCAAGTTTTAAACGCAGACTCCGAGTGAATCCCGCCTCAGCGGGCACCGCACCCGGGTGGCCTTCGGCAGGACGGCAGGGGCCACGCTTCCCTCCCACTCCGCCTACCCGGAGGCCCAGGGTTAAAAACACAGCACATTTCCCGCACTTTTTTTCAGTCTCTTCGGTCCAGACAGAGGGGGAGAGGCCACCCCACAGCCCCGCCCCGGGAGAACGCCCCTCCGCGCATGTGCGTGTCGCCCGCCCCCCCAAAAGAAAAACCTGGAGACTAAGATGGCGGCGCGGGGAAGCTGAGGGTGCCTGAGGCGCAGCGGCGGGTTCCCGCGCGCAGGTAACGGTCCCCCAGCGGCGGGCGCGAGCGCGGGGCTCGCCTCCTGTCAGCCCAACGGTTCTAACGGCCGCCCGCCTCCGCTCCTCCTCACGCTCACCCCCTGGGCGGCCTTTGCCGCCGGTCCCTGCAGCCGTGCAGCCGTGCAGCCGCGCTTACCCTCGCCCTTAGCCTGGTTGCCCCGCCGGCTTTGCACGCCCTCGGAGCGCCCCCGTGCCCCGCAGCGCCCCTCCCCGAGCCTCCCGCCCCGCGGGACTGCCCTCCCGCTCGCTCCTTCCCGCCGAGGCAGCTGCCTGCTCCCATGCTTTTGAGCAGCGGGCCACCAGCCCAGGGCTTTTGCTGATAAACTGCGGGGCCGGGCGGGGGAAGGTCGGGAGATTTAAATTTTATTTTTTAATTCAAATTTGAGCAGCAGTGAAAAGAAAGGAGTTTGGCGGCCTGTTTCACTTGCAGGGTGAATGAAATGCTTTGGCCTTTACCAAGCAGTTTTCAGTATCTTAATTTAGTAGAGGCCTCCTCTCTTGTGTGCTTATTGCATCCTTCCAGAGCGGGGTCTCAACCTTGGTTCCTCTGTCAGGCCCGGCCCCTTCCTCCCCTCCTGGCACACCTTCCTGAGCCAGACAGGTTTAGATTGTGACCTGCTGCTTCAGAGACCCACACAACATTGGGCTGGGTCACCCTTCTTGTCCTAGGCCCATGCGCACAAGCCTGGAAAGGCAAAACCACTTAACGCCACTTCTCTTGCATTTGGTCACGCTCAGAGGGCTACAAAGTTGGTGAAGGGTTTGGAGAGGAAGCTGTATGAGGAGCGGCTAAAGTCACTTGGTTTGTTCAGCCCGGAGAAGAGGAGACTAAGAGGAGACGTCATGGCGGCTACAGCTTCCTCACAAGGGAGGGAGGAAGGGCAGGCGCTGAACTCTTCAGTGACCAATGGCAGAATCCAAGGGAATGGCAGGAAGATGTGCCAGGGGATATTAGGAAAAGGTTCTTCCCCCAGAGGGTGGTGGAGCACTGGAACGGGCTCCCCAGGGAGGTGTCACGGCCCCAAGCCTGACAGTGTTCAAGAAGAGACTGGACAATGCCCTCAGACACATGGTGTGAACTGTGGGGTTGTCATGTGCAGGGACAGGAGTTGGACTCGATGATCCTTGTGGGTCCCTTCCAACTCAGGACATTCTGTAATTCATGTGCTACACGTCCTTGCTCAGCCCAGTGTCTGACTTGCTGGTCATCCACATCTTGTGCATGAGGGGGTCAGGGAGCAGGAAAGAGACCACAGATCTCTTTCTCATCCTGGGTGTCCATGTGTTTAGATGAGCTTTGCTCTAATGCTGTGTGACCCAGACTGCATCCCCTTCCCCACTCGCATCCGCTGCTTTGAACCCTGCTCGCGTGACCCATAGGGCCTGAGGCCACCCAAATGTGCCCTGGCAGGTGTGACATTGGCAGGTTGGCTTCTCTTGAGCTGTGCGCAGGTGCGGGGTCTAGCTCGTGTCTTTTTTGTCTCTCTTCAATGAAGGATTCATGTGTGTATAACTTACGTTTTAAAATGCATAATTTTTTTAGATCAGCAATGCTGAAAATGGCCTGCTATAAGGAAGTGGTCCTTTCTGTTGTAAAATAAATTGAAATAATAGAAATAAGACATAAATAATAAGGAAATAATTAATAAAAATAAGCCAAGCAATGAAGTACTGAAGTGCGCTTGCTCATTTTGAGCTGACTGAATAAATGTGAGGTTATGGAGGAGGAGAAATTAGGTGTCTCCTGAATAACTTCTGTGTACCTGCACTGGGAATCCTGAGTTCAGCCCTGGATTTGTTATTGCAAGTGAGAGAGATTTTAGAGATTAGCAACAAAAAATTCAAAGCACTTGTGTGACTTATGTAAATGAAAAAAATGTTTCAAACAGCCTCCTTGGTAAGAGAGAAAGATGCAATTCTGTACGTATGTAATGATACAGGCAAGGAGGGCTTGTGTACATGTATGTGGTGGATGTTAAAGTTTAACTCCCACTAGCTATACTGGGGACCCAATTTTGGTAGTACAGCAACTATTTCTACTGGTAATGTTGTTATCATATGGGAAATACATAAATACAACTGTTCTTCATGCAGAGTTTCTCTACACACAGATTTTACTGATATAACTCTGCAAGAAAAATTATGAGCTGACTGAAATAGCTGGCTTGGTACAGCAATCAAGTGTATAAGTTAGAACTTGGTAAAAATACAACCACAGAGGATAGGAAATATTGATATAAATAACATTTTTGAAAAAGGAATTAGACATTAAGATGGGGAAGAAATCTTCTCAGCAGAGGGGTTTTTAATGCCGTATGTCCTACTGTAGGGTGTAAAATCAGTAAATGTTTATTGAGACCAATAACAAACTTGCAGACTGTTTGATCTTTGTCACATCTGAATATTTTTATTTTAGAAGATTCACTCAAAAGCATCTGAGGTGTTCTTTTAGCTGGATGTTTAGTTGATAGAGAACTGAGTTGCTTTACTTGCTTGACTTGTTAAATTATATCTTGTCTGTACAGTGTAAGTTTCTCATGCAGTTCTTACAGGAAACTATACTGAGGAGGAAGCCCTTTAGCAAATAGTTGATTTAGAATACGCACTTAATCTACTAAATATAGTCTTCCTCCTCCAAATCTTTTCAGCGATGACAAATTCAGTAGTTTTACAGGATAATTTCATCCAACTTCTGCTTCTCCCTATTTCATTATAAATCTTTTTCTAACACTCTGTTGGCCATCTTCTGTTCAGTAAGCTGGGTTTCTTGAACCTTTAGTTTGCTAATCCTGCTTTTATGTGAGACTGAATGCAAGAATTGTATCTTATTAGAGGAGAAATCTTAACAGAACAGTTTTGTTCTGTGCAAAGGCCTACTCTTAGCTAAAAAACAAATGCTTTTATAATTCAAACGCATGGGAATAAAATGCAAGTACCATGGAAAACAGCCAAGTAATCTAAATCAAGCTATAATATGTTTCATAGCTACCAAATTTCTGTACAATAATAATAACCACAGAATTTGTTACATATTGTGGACTGAAATACCTTTTTTTTTCTTTTTCAGATATCATAACCTTAAGAATGCAGTTGGTTTGTCAGAGAGTTGGCACTTGTTCCTTGTGTTTGAAGAGACAACTAAATGTCTTCCTGGGATTAATTAAATGGCAGAGAAGACTGGTTCCTGCTTGTGTCAGAACTATTTACAGTGAGACGGGGAAATGGGAAAAAAACTATGGGTTGCAGACAAGAAAAAGAGTTGAAAATTGGTGGCTCCCAAGAATAAAGGATCAGTTCTGCAAAATTTCAGAAACTGATGTAAGCATTACGAGAAATTTGGAGATTACATGATTAATAGTTTTGGTTTTTTCACAATGAAATGAACTGAAAATTACTTAGTACAATTGGCTTATAATGATGAGATGTATATTACATTTCAGGGGAAAATACTTTTATGTGATAGTAGATTATTAAAAACAGTGAAATTAGTGGAAAAAAAGAAAAAAATTTGAGGAAAAAAATTTGAGGAAAAACACAATCAGCAAGGTATGAGCTTGTAAATTTAGGAAGTATTTAAGTAATCAATTCTTTCTTTGTATGTTATACCTCATTTAGTAATTAATTATTTAAAGTACTAAAAGAAAGATCTTCTATGTTCATAAGTTTTGTAAACAATTTTCTAAAGATCTTGTTCCCAATGTTCATGACAAATCTATTACAATGCATATTGTGATTAATTAAAATCTGTGTTAAGGGAAGGTGATTTTTAAAAAATATTTCCTGGTTTACAGTGTCCTAGGAATAATGAGTGTCTTGCAGAAAAAAAAAAAAAGTTTTCCCATGCAATAAAAGATCTTGAAAACAATTGTAATCTCAGTCTCTGACTCTTTTTGCCTTCACAGTTATGCTCAGTCACATAGGTATAAAAACCATTTTTGTGCCCTTTCATGTTTGTTTAGTCTTTCCTAAAATGTGCCCCCTCTCCAACCAAAAAATGATTCAATTAAAGTGTCGGAGAGAGAAGAGAGGCTTGTTTTTTCTGAGGAATAAAACAGATGAAAATGATGTGCATGCATACATGTAGCAGGGAGATAATTAATTTAGGCTTGTGTCTTTAATATCTGACAATACATGTATATGTAGATATCATATATATATCATATGGATGCTAAGTTCGAAATGGCATTTTAATGATCTTTTATGCTTATTGTTGAGGTAAATTTAATAACATCTCATATTAAGAGGCAAATAGTGTATAGTGCTGCAATGAAGGATTCAGAGTATTTCTAATTTTGCTATTATTGGAGAAAAGCGATAAAGAAGGAATATATGATAAATGGGAATAGAGTTTGGTGCCGAATAGTTAAAGCTGCCCATAATGTTTTTTGCATTATTAACATAAGAAAATTAGTGTAGGAACTTATCAAGCATGTATTAATTATAAATTCAATGGTAAACAAGATGCATTAAGAATAATCAATGTGAGAGAATGTTTGGTTTCCTTGTAACTTTCGTCGATTTACTCAAAACGAACTAAATTAAATTTTTACTTTTCGCTATGCAAGATACTGCTTGGAAGATGTCTTTGGATCTGAGCATATGTAGTGGAACTGAACAGTTTCATGTCAGTGGCTGTTCATGCAATTGCAAATGATTTAGTCACTCAGTGAGTTGCAGCAGTTCAGCTGACAAAAAGCAACTGGCCCTGCGTGAGCTCCATGTTTGCTGTAAATACAAAGTAAAATGCTTATTTATCTGTTAAGAGGATAATTTAATCTGTCATGTTTTCATTTTTTGGTGGGACCGATTAGAAGCACGTAGATAATCAGTGACAGATGCTATGGTAGGGAACGGTGATTTCTTAAGCTGCAGTTATATTAATATATCTTTTTTTGAGTAACTGTGGATTAAAAATAATTTTCAAGTGTCATATAAATAAAAATATAAATGGCAGCAAAGTCTGGTAAAACATCTCCGTTTACAGCCCCGAATAATTTGATCCTAGGAACTCTGTCAGTGGATCAGTTGGATCAGTTCTAGCAGAACGTTGTGTCTTTTCATGGTGCTGTGTAGTTGATAATGTGTGCATGTGTTTATTTAAGTGAAATGCTAGCTCACATAGTCATAACATTCTAAAAATTTCTTTCTAGAAATCAAGACCAAAGTTTTATGTGCTTTCTATGTTCCCATATCCTTCTGGAAAACTTCACATGGGCCATGTTCGTGTCTACACCATAAGTGACGCTGTAGCTCGGTTCCAGAAAATGAGAGGGATGCAGGTAAGAAAATAGCAGCAGTAGGGCTGAGTGGTTTTTTTTTTAATGTTTTAATGTCAGAACTAGTCAGGAAATCGGTATTTTCCAAAGTCTATTAAGGCTTAGTTGGAATATATGCTACAAATCGATAAATAATGACCTGTGGAGCTTTGAATATTGGAATTTTAGACTTTTAAAACAAGTGGTGCTCAGAACTCAGGGTTGATAACAAATTGTTAGAAGCTGTCTCAAATGATACCGCTGATGCTGTGTCAGCTACCTGAGTGTGTTGATGTGTGGCACAGTGCCGATGAGACATGTGGACCCAAACATTTCTGTGAGAGGAGACAAGATCCTACTGCCATCTCAGTGAGACCATGGGGGGCAAAAAAGCGTCACTGGCAATAGAAAACTGAGAGACCACGGAAATCAACTCCTTTCACCTCTTATACTCCTGACAAAAGGTTGATGTCCTTTGTCAGACTCAGAGGGACATCTTGCTCTTCTGGGCCAGCTTGGAGAGAAACCCTTTCTCATGGCTGCTGTAAGTCAGATGAACGGAGTCATGTCACGTGTCACATCTTGTGACCGTAATTGTAGAAGTTTCTGTTTAGTAGCAGCTGACCCCTTGGCTTCCCTACTGTAGCCTTGCTCGTACATATGGAACGCTGGATCTGCTTGCCACATTTCCCTTCTGTGTTCCTCTGTTTCCCGGTCTGCCCCATGCCTGCCATCATTTCTCCCTCGTTTCTCCCTCGCTCCCTTTTCTCTCTCCAGTAGATAGAAGGTGTAGTGGAGAGCCTAGTCCCTGCAGCCTACAGATGGGATCCTGGTTGGTGTTCTACAGTAAAGACTGGTGGATAAAATTTTAAGGATGTGAGGAAGGGAGAATTGTGGCCTGAGTGACAACCATATTAAAGGGGAATAAGACATCTCGTAGGGGGAAAATGTTAAGAAGCTGAGAAGGAGGACTATGGAAAAAGAAGACCCGATTTTGGAGTAGGGAACAAAAGGAAAGAAATAGCAGTAGGCAAGAATCCAGGATGAAACTCAAAAAGGAATTCTTATGTTCAAGAGGGAAAGAGCAGCTCAAGAATATAAGAATCAGAACTTCCAAAGAGTACAAAGATGATGAAATGAAGAAAAAATGTTAGTTGCTAGTTGTTGTACTAAACGCAATTTCCTTGCTACAAATGCTGCAGAAGTGTAGCGTCTCCTGGATTTATCACCATCCATGAGACTCTTAAAGGTATTGTCACTGAATTATTCAGTGTACTGCCTTTCCATATACTATGTATTTTATGCCAATGATGAACATACCATGCACTGAATATGTGCTGCTGCTTTACAGAAATGCATTGTCATGCTTTTAAAATTACAGAAAAAAGAAATAGCTACCTTAGACTTTAAATGAGGAAAAAACCCCACAAACAATGTCTAATGTAACGCTAATCTTTCCTAAGTCCTCTGAATGACCAGAACTTAGATCTCACTAAAAAAAAAAAAAAAAAAAAAAGAGCCAACTGTGTTCTTGAAGGACTTTTAATTCTTGCTTGATGTTAAGACCACTGGAGATGTCATTTCAGGACACAGCTCATTTCTCATCAATAACAGTGGAGATATCCACTAAAATTCTGTTCAAAAAGATGAAAACTGACTGCTTCTTGTACTAACTAAAATAAAGTGAAAATAATTGTCTACATCCAGTAGGATGCTGTAGGTGTTAGTTGTTGAATATAGGGGAAGTAAGCACCTTTAACAGAAACCATTGGAGAAAACAAAAAGTTAATATAATTGCAATGAAATACAAGAGCCACTGTGAAAGCAAGTTTTTATTTCCAGTTGCCTATTTTATCCAGAAAAGTTTTGAAAGTCTTTTAAAGTTTTTAAATCTTGCATTTCAGCTTATTTTTACATTATATGTAAAAAATGACTTTGAAGTATATTACAGCGCCTATAGAACATGCTGAATTTCTATAAATATGTGTATCTTCTGTTGTGTTAACCACTTTGAACATCTATTTATGAATAAAGCTGGGCAGCCGAATAATTTAACCTTCATGTACGATTAAGAGGCATTAAAGATCTCTCAAATTGTTTTCTGAGTATGTCAGACTAAGAACTGTTGTGCTACCGATGTACATTAATTTGCTGGAACTTATATTTACCTTAAAAACCCCTTTTCTTGATTACCCATGCAAATTTCTCCGTCACTTAGAATGGAAGTCTTTATAATTGATTTTCTCCTCGCAATTAATTTATCAGCCTCTAGATATTTTCCCTGTCCATTGTCACAGTTGTCCAATCTGTTGAAGATTTCTTTATTGTTATGTTTATAGGCTACAACATGGTTATGTCTTATCATAGATAAAATTTAATATACCCATGAATTTTTTTCCCCTTGTATTCAGGGAATTACTGGAATTCTTCAGTACATAAAAAGAAAGAATGCTTTAGAAACAAAAAATATTACTATGCATAATTTTGAAGTTGTTATATTTTTTTTTTCTGGATATTCAGCTTAAATAGTGCACGTTTGAATGTTCAGGCACTGCTAATTTTTCTCAAGTCAAAATTCTAAGTAGAAGTTAATGCGTTTCAGGTATTCAAGCCAAGTTTAGGGAAAGATTTCTGAGTAGTAATTGCTGCCATCATTTCCAAACTAACAGAAAGGAAGAGTCATTGAAAACAATCTTAGGAACTATATCTCTACATATAGATGTAGAGCTCACCTTGGTTAGCAAGTCATAAAACTGTACTAGAGGCAGGTTGAAAGTAAGGCAACGAGGAGTGATGGGCTGTTACCATGAAAAAGAGAGGAAAAATGTTCAGACTTAAATTTCTCAGGGAGAACTTTAGACTAAAATGTATATTTGTTGTCTAATAAACAATGAGGGAAAGTATCAGGGAAAGTATATATGGTTGAGTAAGAAAGTAATGCATGTTGAATAAGGTAGAGATGTTTTTCTCAGAAAATGCCTTCATGAGAAAATAGTAAATTAGTTTCATATTGATCTGATCTGAACAGGCAAGAACTGGATTCTTTGTTGTAATACTTAAATAAGGATAAACGTGAATGCTTTTACAGAGGGATTAGAGCTCCTTTAGTCAATTGGAAGCATTCTTTGGAATGCATTTGTGTAATTTCTTCATATTGGAGTTAGTTTGAAATCTTATCTGTGAAAGTGTAAAATCAATTGGATGCTCTTTTTTTGTTTTTCTAAACTGGGACATTAGTATTTCATTTTTTCTGGCTGGATAGGATCTGATTTAGTTTCAATTAAAATGTTCTAGAAAGGTAGTACACACTGAAATCTACTGGTATTTGCCAGAAACCTGTACTCCAACAGCATTTTAAGTGGGAAAATAAATATGGTTTCCTGGGTTTTTTCCCCCCCTCTCTGTTTTTGGAAGAAATACTCCTTTAGCATAAAGCCGTAGATGATATTGATGACTAATGACAGTGAGAATGGGCAATCGGACAGATTACCCAATGAGCAGCAGCCTTTTCTGCGATACATGACTGGCTGGACATTTATTAAATGATGTGCAGGGGCAGGATTTGATGCAAGTGTAACCACAGCAAGCAGTTACTTTTTCAGTGTACTGATGAGTGATCAGCTTAGCGGAGTTTTTGGTAGGGGGTGCATGAAGGTGGGTATTGCAGTACAGTGGGGATCACGGGAGTTGCATTGATCATTGTCTTGTTCCAACACCCCTCAAGTGCCTGCGGGCAGTGCATGGGAAACAAACTCTGTCACGCACTTGGATTAGGTTGCTGGGTAAATGATTTGTAGAGTACATCTGTTGTAAGATAACTTGTTTACATTCTAGTTACTGCAGATGAAGTTTGAAGACTTTGCGTGGGAACTGTAAACGATATAGATTACTTCGCATGGATGCAGTGAGCTAGTCTCTTTCCCAAATGTGTTAAGGAGAATATTTTTCTTGAAGTGCAATTAAAACATTTTTTATGTAGGTAGGGTTCTAGTCACAGATCTTATTACAAACATATTTCTTTAAAAATGCTATGCAAAAGTAATTTATATATTTTAAATTACAAATTTTTATCTATTAATAAACCAACACAGAACCATTTTGTGCAGTTTCTGGTTGCTTTTTTCTTCATGAATTTACATGTATATTGTGAATTCAAATGTCATAGTTTCGAAAGAAGTTAAGAGATTTCTTATTCATTATTTGAGAGTGCCATGAACACATTATAGAGACATTAATGATAATTTTCACCATGACAGATTTCCAGTCTGCTGCTGCTCGGGAAAAAATTATTTACCACTGTTTTATCATACTGTTATTATCATGTCTCTGATAAATTCCAAAGTGGATAATTTGTGCCTCTCAGAGGACTGAGAATAATTCCCTTAGCAATCGGTAAACAGAGAGTGATTCAGTTCAATAGTTCCTGTGATATCTTTTTAATAAAATTTTGAATTGAAATTGATACCACAGTGAAGCTGTCATATGTGTGAATTGTGCAGAAATGAGAATGATCATTGGACAACTCAGGGTGAAATTCCTGTAAACTAGGATCAGATTTCTTAATTTATACTTAAAATGCTCCTGATAGATGGGACTGGAATATAGTCAGTGATATTTCCACAATATCCTCCAATGACTTAGAGTGTTTTCATTTTATCTAGAACATATATTTTTTTAATTTGATATATTTTCATTAATTGCTTTTCCTTTCAGCAGTGAATCTTAATACTCTTGAAATTGAAAAAAATAAATGACATTGAAGAAAGGCAAGTTTAATTAAAACTTTATAATGAATTAATCAGTAGGATAAATTATTTCAATACAGTTCCATTTTCCGATCGTCATTAGCTGCTAGTCTCTACCTTTTTTTGTGTGAGGCTGTTATGCCCTTTTGCCAGGTTATTTGCTGTGGTATGAACTAACTGGGAAGTATTACAAGTATCCTGTGTGAATCGAATCTTATTTAAATTTAGTTTTCCAGCAACAAGTACTGAAGGTGTTAATGAGCTCACTCTGATTTCAAAAGAAAAGGAGAAAATGAGATATTATTTTAAATGCAATTATGTTAGACAAGAATGCGTGAGATTAAGGAGAAGAGGCACACCTTTGTTTTCTCAATGTTGTGGTAGTGTGTGGACATAGAATGATTTTTCATATTTTGTATCTTGTGGGAACAAGAAATACATGAGAGTGTTTTATAAGCAGAGTTATGTTTTGATAGAAATCTGTATGGGTTGATTATTTTTTAATTTGAAAGTGCCTTATCAGAATGCTAATATTGCAGTATTCTGTTGCAGAGGAGTACTGAAATAGTCCTTGTTAGAATGTACACACTAGTAAGAATTCACTATTTTAATCTATTTCCAGGTGTGCTTTGTCTGTTCGGAGTTTTTTGTGTGATGGTGGTGGTTATTTTTAGCCGTCATGTAATGGTGTTTATTACCTTATACACTTAAAAGACAATCTAGCTGCATTCAGCTGGAGGTCTTGTATTTAAAATGTGTCGTATCTGTAATCCGTCAATTTAAAACTGAGATTTTCAATGTATTCAGTCTAATTGTAGGTAGCCAGTGGAAGAAGCAGCCATCCCTTCCTTTCCCCTCTGCAACCCCCTGTCCTTACTATCTCACTTGTGTGTTGTTACACGATTGTGAGATCGAGTGCAAGGAGGATGACAGAAAGTTGCTGCTGGGGCCAGGGATGTTTTCTGGCACCTGGAGCTTGCAAGCATGGATGACCTGTTTTGTCAGCATTTTGTGGTTAGTTCACGTCGAGCATGTCATGAGACTATAACCAGAACAGGAGCATGGAATTTGCTGTATTGATTCAAATCACTGGTCTGTCAGCAAGCCTCTTCATTTTCATTTTTGGTCGCCTTCTCTTATCACACACTCTCTGAGATAAATACATTTATTTACAGGCATTTTTGACACTGATTCTGCCATCTTTCTTAAAATGCAGAGTGCATCGATCTGGTTGTAAGAAAGATACATCAGCACCCTGGCCATAGTTTTGAGACCTACTGAGCCCATCAGCAGAGCAAACAAGTTCTTTGTTTCTTTACAAACGTTGAGGAAAATTCACAGAATTGTCTGTCCTAGTTATATTGACGGAGGCAGAGAACTGAATGTTATGAGATCATTGTCAGCTTCGTGTCATGTAGTACCTGCTGATCTCACCTACTGATGTCAGTGTGATGGGCTGATTGTTGTGGCAGTGAATAGATGAAAATCCTCTGAAAGGAAGAGCTGAGATCTCAGAAATTAATATATGGAGTTACTGTGTCTTCCTCTGCTTCGTCCACAGTTGCATTAAGAGCTCCAGCCGTTGTTAAGGACAGATTTTTTGACCATGCTGTGAAATGATTTTACATCGATGCTAATACGAAGTCAGAGTCTTTGGGATCTAAAATGTTTCAAGATGCAACTGTTTTCCTTTTTAATAATCTGCTTCTGAAAAGATGGCTCAGTGTGGTAGCTACCAAGCACTTTGTTCCCCACACGCTTAATAAATGGTTTCCTTGCAACTCCATGTTCCTGTGCAAAACGTGGTATGATGAGTGGTAAAAAATGCCAGTCTTTCATAGCTGATCCTGCCAGATCATGTGAACTTCTGAGGATCTTAAGCCCTCTGTGTTCAAGACTAACCTAGTAGTTTTAACCAGCGAGAGTTACCTGTCTACTTCATGGTGAAGACCGGAAACACACAGCTGCCTTTCGCAGTAGAGAAATAGAAGAGACAATAAACTTGAAATCATTTTCTAAACCACTCTGCGTGTTACATTCATCTCTATAGCAACTACATAAATAGATCTATCCTGGAGATTAATTTGAGCATATTTTTAATGTCTCTTGAAATACAGGTTTGTGATTGAAACTTGAATTAGTGTATTTCTCCAGCCCTTTAACTTGAGGGATGCTATTGGTTGTTAAATTGAACTGTCTTTTGAATGTGATAAGTGAATACACTGTATGATATTTTTAATATACATGCTAGAATTGGGAAGATCTGTGTGAGCAGATAACTCCTGCTAGCGCTGATAGCACAGTTATAAAATGTCTGCACATCGGCTGTCTGGAGCATCAGTCAGCCCTTTTGGGGAGCCCGTAGCCAGTAGTGAAGCTGTTCTTCCAACATCCTTTTGCTCGTGAGCATGAGGAATGAGATTGTGCCTTGCTTTTGGCTGCAGGAGATCTTCAGAAGCCAAATTTTACAAATATCAATCAAGAGTAGCTTTTTTAATCTCAATGTGCATCAGCCTGTAGGAAAAGAAGGTATTTGTAGGGGTGCAAGTGTAGGGCATTTGTCCAAACAAACGGGGTTTAAATAAGAGAAAATATGTATTATATGTGAAAAAAACAATCTGGTTTATTTCATCATTTCTGTCCAGAGATGGGTGGTCAGCAATAGCAGTGGTCAAAAGAGCTAAGCTGCAGAAACTAATATTCTAGTGTGTCCTTAAAAAATTCTGTTGAGATTTGTATTTTATGTAGAGTTTACCTTTCTTCTATCTCTTTTACACCAATAGTTCTGATTACTGTTGGGAGGAAGGAGAGGAGAAGGGCTAGAGAGAGGTGTGCTTCAAAGAGGCATTGACAAGTGGTTTAGGGTTGAAATGAGATTTTCCATGTAACATAATGTGAGGAAGTGGGGAGTTAGGAAATCTGACTCATATTTTCTGAAACTGTGATATGAGGAACAATAATCTCTCTTGATTACATGGAAAATTTGTAACACAGCATAGCATTTGGATTTCTAATAGATTTATACATAAAAAATGGGCGGCACATGGACCCTTACTGTACTGGCTTGAATTACAGTTGACCAGAGGTTAATACTTTTGGTTTTGTTGCTGCACCAGCAGAGTAATGATATGCAGCAGGTTTAGTTTTAGCTCAGTATTGAAAACAAGAATGCTGAGGAGTCACATCTGTTAAATTCTGGGTTTCATTTACACTGAGTTGGTGCCTAGGGCACCTTTATAAACATGCCTGTAAAATATTTTTAATGAAATAATCCATTGAAGACAGAGGATTGGAAGTTTGTGGCAATGAAGAATAAAAATATTTCAAACCAGTGACAAAAGTAACTCTTGTGCTTCAGAAACGAACAGGTTTTTTTGCATGGAGATAGTTTATGTGTTTAGTAGTTTATATGTTTATGTGTTTAGTATTGCTGGACTTGCTTTCTTATTGCTTGTTTGCTTACCTGCCGCTAGAGAACAAATGCTTTATATTTTTAGGGGTAAAAATGTTGATTTCTTACAACCTGTGAAACATTACTCAATCATGCTGTTATTAAGCTTGTGTAACTTTAATCATAGTTATTGAATTTAGAGCACATTTGTAAGAAATGGCATTGGTTTTATCAGGTATCCAATATACAAGGGTGTTTAAAGGCAGCATCTTGAGTACTGGCCTTTCTTTCCCTGGTTATTAAAAAGGTATTTGAATACTTACTGTATTGCTCGATTATTTTTCTAAGTAGTTTGCATGTTAATAGAAAAGATATATTTCTGTTCAATATAAATGATCATATTTTGTAGTAAACATTTTTTCCATCTTTATTTCTTTGTGGTCATGAAATACAATTTGTCAGTCTGCGGTCTGTATTTACAAAAGGTATTTTAAAAAAATTCGACTAAAATAATTTTCTCCATTCTCTTCATTTCATCTGTTGGATTTGAGGTTATCATAGGGTATTTGTTTTTCTTCAACAAAAAGAAAAAATAAGTAGGCTACACATCAGGTACAGTTATAAATCCATTGGTTCAATTAGTTTTGCTTGCTTTTTTCTTCTCCTTCTTTAGGATGAATATTTGATTCTGTTTGGTGGTAGCATCAGCCACTAGTTTTGACCACCACACAAATTTACAAAGGATTGAGTTTTATTATTGTCAACTGGGAACTGATTGTGAGGATTTAGTACATAAAGCTTTAAGCACCCTCTAATATCGCATTGTAGATCACCAGTGTGCTTCATATCCATCTTGTAAACCAGACATAGCTGTAGTGGGCATGTTTCGAAGAGGTTCAATTCAGACAAAGCAAATGCTGAAATGCAAACCACCGTTTATTATTTGAATGCAAACCACTGTTCATTATTTAGAGGCTTGTGCGCGTTGCTGATGCCATTCCAGAAAGTTGCGTAAGATTGTGTTTTTCGTTTTTGCTGACAGGTGATAAATCCAATGGGATGGGATGCATTTGGTTTACCAGCAGAAAATGCTGCCGTTGAACATGGGCTTCATCCTGCAAGCTGGACACAAAGGTAGTTTTTAATGAATTTAAATAATATGATGTTCCGGCTGTGAATACCTGTACTGTCGTCCCCTAAACCAACAAAAAATGGAGCAAAACCAGCACAGAAGAAAGATGGTACAGAAAGAACGAGGGTTATTTGCTAGTGTTTGATGGGACTATGCAGGTGACTGAGTTCTGAAAAACAAATGGATCAGGATGATTTTCAAGGTTTTCATCTCAATTACTTTTAACTTGTAAAAAGGTAGAATATTGAAAGAGTGACATTTCCCAAACACCCAAATCAGTGAGTAAGAAATAAATCGGAATTTCATTATGGCAATATAAATCTTAGTACAGAACACACAGATGAAAATTATGAGCTATGTGGTTAGATTTACTAGCAGTTTTCGGTAACATGTGACAGACAAAGATGACAGGTTTTTTCATTTGAGACTGGGTCTTGGAAAGTGGTAAACAGCCATTATTGCTGATGATTTATGTGAAAATTTTGGGCTTTAAATCTCAGAATTGGGTGTTATGTTCTCCTAATAGGCTTTGAAATTATTAGAAAGTTATATAAATAAACTTTAATTTCTATAAATGACTCAGAAACAAATCTTCTTAAGTGAAGCTGTTTGTTGTGCTCTGGATGCAGTAATCTAGCTGTGGTATCTTTTCAGACCTTCATCCGTTTCCTTCTTTGGTAATACTGGTTCTTTTTTTCTGTGCTTCTGGTCCCATGTTAAGATACTTGATACTCTGCCAGCTAAAATGTGATGGCAACTGATTTCACTTAGGGGGAATGCATGAGTGCACTGCACACAAATTCTGAGTTAGTTATACTAATTTTTAAAAGATTTCCTTCATGTATGGTTTAGATGAGAATATGTGTGAGAACCAGTTACCATCAAGACACAAAAACCTGGTTTTGTTCTCTTGTGAGTCTGAAACATCACTGTGCAGTGTGTTGTGGCCTATCAATTATATTGTAGGATGGTCAGTAAGTCGATGATTTCTGTCTTCCTTCAGTAATTCTTCTGGAGCTCAGCTGTAAAACACATCTATGTATCTGTTTTATGTGAGTCCCTCAGTTTTAACTCTGTTATCTTGATGGAAACTTCACCAGATAGAGGGTTACTGTGATCCTTACCTACATGATAAATGAGAACAAAGAAGTGAAGATTGTAGTTTTGAGACGAGGCTGACATTAAGTACTTTTGACTACAAAAGTGTCGGTATTTTCCCCTCCTCTCTACTATGTGGTCCCTCCTCACCTACTGTACTAGTGTTGTCACTGGTAGAACATCTTGTTGGACTGACCCAGCATGCTAACTTAGAAGAAAGCTGTTCTGCCAGCTGACTGAGTTGAATTGTCTCAACAGAAAAGCAGTGAGCATGTGGTGCAGAGAGACTGTGCCATAGCAAAGGGCTGTATCGGCTCAGCCTGTCTCATCTAAGCTGTTTGTCTGGACCATATCAAAAAACATGTAGCAGGGCACAGCCTGAGCTGATTCTCTTCTGCTTCTGTCTGTGCTCTCCTGTTTTTCTCTTTTCTTGTAAAAAGGTGCATGTTGTTGCATACACTTAAAGCAGTTCATCTGGTAATTACAAAATATTTTACAGTGGAAGAAAATTTTACTTTGAAAGTTTCCTTAGTCTTGAAAAGAGTGATCATCTAGTTTTTAGAGTTAAATAATGATATCATAACGACAAACAGACAAGTTAGTGCATCATCATTGAGACTGATTATAATGACAACCAAATAGGAAAATTATTTACCTACCCAAATTTTTGGATCTTGCTAAGGAAAGCAGATGGTTCATCATACCAGCAGTTTAAATTCTGACCACTGACATAATTGCTGTCTCCTGTTTTCTTCACTGTGCCTGTCCTGAATGTTTCTCATGCCTGCCGCAGGGATGACTGAACTGAACATGAAGCTGTGGTGGTGTGATAGCAACCTGATGCGTTTTAGTCATCCCTGGAGCACAGTCAGCCACTCATGTGGAAGGGGCCACACTGTAAGCATTTCAACTTAGTTGGTTCAGGAGTGAACAACCAAATTTCAGAGCATCATAATTTTCTGAATAGATGATGTAGAATGAGCTCCAATTGACTGTTACGTCTTACATCCTCAAAGTTAGGAAAAAACCCATAAAATGAACTGAAGACAGTGTTACTTATACAAAACACACAGAAATGTTTGTTAGTAGGAATTAATATAGTGGCAGAAGCTTTATAGAAATACACTCGAATTTGAAATTTTTTTATTTGTACAGTTCATGTTGAGTGGGACTAATAAAAGCAGTATTACTGCAAGTATGGCTTCTCCCAGTGGAAGCTGTGAGTCCCTAAGAGAATTGAGATTAATTTCCTGGTTTACCTGTACTGATATGGCCCTACTGACAGGCCTTTTCTAGTATAGCTGGGGTTCTGCAGCTGTTACTACAGGATACTTACCAGGTGGATAGATGATGGTAAAGCAGTGGATGTGGTCTGTCTTGTTTTCAGTAAAGCATTTGACACAGTCTCCCACAGCATCCTTGCAGCTAAACTGAGAAAGTGTGGACTGGATGATCAGGTTGTGAGGTGGTCCGTGAACTGGCTGAAGAAGCCAGAGAGTTGTGGTCAGTGAGGCAGAGTCTAGTTGGAGATCTGTATCTAGTGGAGTCCCTCAAGGGTCGGTACTGGGACCAGTACTATGAGGGAATTGAGTGTACTATCAGCAAGTTTGCTGATGACACCAAGCTGGGAGGAGTGGCTGACACGCCAGAAGGCTGTGCTGCCATCCAGCGAGACCTGGACAGGCTGGAGAGTTGGGCGGGGAAAAATTTCATGAGATATAACAAGGGAAAGTGTAGAGTCTTGCATCTGGGCAGGAGCAACCCCAGGTTGCAGTATAAGTTGGGGAACGACCTGTTGGAGATCAGTGTAGGGGAAAGGGACCTGGGGGTCCTGGTGGACAGCAGGATGACCATGAGCCAGCACTGTGCCCTTGTGGCCAAGAAGGCCAATGGCATCCTGAGGTGTATTAGAAGGGGTGTGGTTAGTAGGTCGAGAGAGGTTCTCCTCCCCCTCTACTCTGCCCTGGTGAGACCACATCTGGAATATTGTGTCCAGTTCTGGGCCCCTCAGTTCAAGAAGGACAGGGAACTGCTGGAGAGAGTCCAGGGCAGGGCAACAAAGATGATTAAGGGAGTGGAGCATCTCCCTTGTGAGGAAAGGCTGAGGGAGCTGGGTCTCTTTAGCTTGGAGAAGAGGAGACTGAGGGGTGACCTCATTCATGTTTATAAATATGTAAAGGGTGAGTGTCACGAGGATGGAGCCAAGCTCTTCTCAGTGACAACCAATGATAAGACAAGGGGCAATGGGTACAAACTGGAACACAGGAAGTTCCACTCAAGTATGAGAATAAACTTCTTCACAGTGAGGGTGAGGGAGCGCTGGAACAGGCTGCCCAGGGAAGTTGTGGA
This sequence comes from Caloenas nicobarica, assembly GCF_036013445.1. NCBI lineage: Eukaryota > Metazoa > Chordata > Aves > Columbiformes > Columbidae > Caloenas > Caloenas nicobarica. The sequence continues at coordinate 47,652,105 of NC_088246.1, read as the reverse complement.
GTCTCCTTCTCTGGAGACATTGAAAACCCGCCTGGACACATTCCTGTGTAACCTCACCTAGGTGTTCCTGCTCCGGCGAGGGGATTGGACTAGATGATCTTTCGAGGTCCCTTCCAATCCCTAACATTCTGTGATTCTGTGTGATTCTGTGATACTTGCATAACACAGTTATTCAGCAGTGCAAGTTTGTTCTGGATCAGAATTAAATGCTTGGTTTCATGGCTTTCAAATTAACCACTGTGGGAGGATAGATGATACTTTATCTGACATAATGCATTTTAGTAGAAAGTTAAAAGTCTGTAAGAAATTCTAAGCAATGTTAAGGTATGTGAATGAATCCACACCGGGTCACTAGTTAATATTATGTAGTTGTGAGTATTTTAGTAAACGGTATTTAGTACATTTTCAAACTAAAGCTTTGCTGTATATTCTGATCTATCTTATTTTACATTTGCAATATAACCCATCTGGGGCAAGGTCTAGTCCTACAGTTTAACAGTTGACTTAAGTTTATCTATGGCTGTGCTACCACCAGAAGTTTAAGGGTTCATTGTCACCTCTCAGGATATATGTTTCCCACCACCTCTTTTGTGTTGGTTCAGCCACTTTTGCGACCACAATGTTGGTGTGATCAGTCTGTTGATCAGAGGGAAGCAAGAAAACTGGTGGGGGATTTTTGGAGAAGTTTTTGTAGGGCATGTCTACAGTTGAATGGGTGAGCTGATTCTATAGCCACACAGTCACTAGAGCCAAAGCAAAATACAGCCAGGATGTCATTGCCTGGGTAGAGCAGGATTAAGCTGATTGTGGAAGTGCATCCTAGTGCATTGTGAAGATTTCAGAGTGCCCTTTTACTCAACTGCAATGAAGATAACTGAAAATAATGAGAAGTGATACTCCAGGAATGTTTCTCTCAAACTGCAGTGCCATATTTGCCTTTCAGTTATGTCCAAATCAGGAGAAGAAAAATCATTGTCTTGTACACACAGCCATTGAAACTGAACTAGAATGCACTAGGGACTTTAAAAATTATTATTATTATTTTATTTCTGACAGTTACTTGAGTTAGTGAGATAACAGTGTTTAGAGTTTAACTAGTGCTTTTGATTTCTCACAACTTCATAAGCATCTGATTTTAAACATGATCGCATTATATAAATATTTTTGAATTAATATTTTTTTTTATTTTTTGCAGTAATATTCAACACATGAGGGAACAGTTTGATGCACTAGGTCTGTCTTTTACGTGGGAAAGGGTAAGATTTTCTTTTTTAAGGGATGCTGCTTTATTGTATTATAGAACATAGAAAAACATGGAATTTCACCATTTTATTACAATATATGTAGAAGTCTTTGAAAGCAAGCAGTTTAAGTTGTTAACCTGTAAACACTTGGAAAAAAGTGGGAAATTGAGCTTCTCTCAAGCTTCTTATCAAACTTCTCTTATTTTTGAGATACTGTCATCATCTGATGATCTCAAGGTTTAGGAGAATATTTCTTTAATGTAATTTCCATTTTGCATTCGATTTTTTCCTCTGCTTTTTTGGCTCTTTCAAAGTAGCAGTTTTCTGTGTTGGAAGTTAGGCAGTCATCCAAATAGATATTTATGAAGCAGCATGCCTTTTTGCTAAGGTATATATGCTTTGAGGAGTGTTTTTTTCAATGTGTACATTTTTATAATATACTCAAGGGTTTAAAGCTAGTAACTTGAAAGAGTGGCTTGGTTATGTTATTCTAAATTTGAAGCCCAAGTCCGCACTTTTGTATGTGTTAATATCATGACCGTTTTGGAAAACAGAAATTTTACCTGAAACACTAATGCTTGAGAATCAGGTGTTCACCTTAAAAAACCTTACCAACATAATCAGACATACGCTAATGTCATTTTCAAGATAAAAAGGGAATTAATTTTGAAGCAATTGTAAGGCTATTGCATTTACCAGCAAATCAAAGTCAGTCACTACCTTTATATTCTCAGCAATACCCGTTGCTTATCACCTTAATATGAAGCTGAATAGAGTGATGGAGATGCTAATCTTGGATTTTTATAGCAGTATTGTAGATTTGAAAAGGAAAAGGATTCGTTTTCTGGCAGTCTGAGACCTGCCATTTGTTTTCTTTAATCTTGAAGGTGAAGTTGTTTATTTGTATGTCTTATATCTAAAAATCATATTTTGTTGTGTCATATATATGCCAAGATTTTCAGTATAAGCCTTTTTAGAAAGATTTTTGTTTTCTTGATAACCAAAAAGTTGCTCTGAAAATAAAAAGTTTGTTGTGGAAGGTTTACTGTACACATTCTTGACAATTATTTTCTTGTATTGAAAACTGCTAGTATCTCAGAGATTTTCTGTGTGTGTAACCCACAGCAGTACTTCAAAACAGTGAAATCATATGACTAGACTGTATTATGGAACACACCAGAGTTGAATGTTGCAGAGGACCTTTCAATAAAATTGAGAAAATTCACTTTTATATATGGTCTTTTGTTTAACCCTTCCATTCTGAAGAAGAGATGGAGAACTGGCAGTGCTGAAAACCATGGCAGGAAGTATAAGTGTGCAGGGGAAAGTAATTCCTCATCTGTGCCTTTTACTTGAGGCTTACCTTTGCTTTTCTAGTAAACCACGTTTTGGTTAATGAATACTTGTGGAAAGGGCTTTGATGCTGTACAACTAAGTTAATTTGAACATTTGCTTAATTAAAATAATTTAGAATGGTCTACGGGCACAGAGTTTGTGGTTTTGAAAGGTAAGATTTTTAAAACAGCTGAAAAGTGTTCCTTGAAACACAGTGAATTTTGGAATTTTCACTCCTTAGCTTATTATTTTTTATTTTACCTAGAAAGCTTGCCTTATTAACTGGAGTAAGAGTGACCTGAATGGTAACAATTCGAAATAGGTATGTTTATTCATCGCAAAAAATTGTATGACGCCTGAAGGATATCTGTATTACATGATCTCCAAATGCATGGATCCTTGAGCTAGCCATGAAAGAACTGCCTTCGGAAGCAGCATGGCTGAGCTGTTGCGGGTGTATTTTCCAGGATGGTAGAGGCTGCTCCTCTGCGAGGCTGAAGAGTCTTGGGCAGAGCATCTCCTGCCTCAGCTGCGCTGCTGCTGGGCTGGCTCAGGCATCTTTGCACAGTGATGCACCGCACTGTGCGGGTACTTGTCTTAAAAGTGAGCTCTTTCGGATCAGGAATTTTTTTTTTTAATTATTCTGTACTTGTGTGGCACTAAATCAGTGGCTTACGAAATACTGTGGCAATGCAAACAAACCCACTAGCACAAGTCCTATGTAAAATGCAAGAAATATGCTTTTTTATATGGGTTAGTCTAATTAACCAAGACTATTGTACAAAACAGGAGTTTGTTTTTAATTTCATTTCGTTGGTGTTTCTTAAATGTGCTGCTTCATTGTGCTAGAGCGTAATACCTAGCAAATATATACTGGAAGCAACCCATTCCCATGCCTGAGATCCCTATTTTAGTGTGCAGTGAATTGCCTTTTTAAAGTGCAAACCTTTTATGTTAACTGTCTCTGTCCTCTGTGGCCAGCTTAGAGTATATGCTGAGATGATGTGAAGGAAACTTAAGTAAATTTTACCATTTTACAAATGTTAAGGGAAAAAAAAAAGTGTGAAATTAATAAAAAGTACATTTGGACACCTTGTTCATGTAGCTGTGCTGAAGAAGCTGACTGCTTATAAAGTCATGTCTGGTGTTCAAGAAAGTCCTGTCCAGGAATATGAAGACTAGTTGTAGTTTTATTGCTTGGCAAAATTATTATGAACAAATCCCAGTGCACCTGAGATACTAGAAGTTTCCTTTTATTCATCTGGATTTTTTCATTGTTCCCTCTGTCTTACAAATCAAAATGCAACAGTGTTTTTATGTTGTAGCAGTCAGTGAAATTACTTAACCAGTAAGGTACCACAAATAAGGCATTATTAAAAGCTAATTAGGTTAATTCAGAAAGCGAGGTTGCAAAGACACTTGAAAATTATTCTCCTAAACAGAAAATGTAAGCAAACTAAAAATGCAATTAAATACATAAAATAGCTCTGTAAGTACTTTGCTTTAGAGTAGTTTTGAATATTAATAGTGATCTGATATTTTTTCCCTGAAACATGTAGGTATTTTAAGTGCCTCAAGTACTAAATGTTATGTTTTTAAATCGCTTTGAAAATGGTGTGATTTGGGGGAGAGATTTTTAAAAAATAATGAATAAGAGAGAGAACGTTTCTATTCTGAACATTTATGTTTGTTAGATCCAGGGTTGAAAAGCTGCAGTTTGAGGATGGAAGAAATGCCTCTGAGAGACGTGAAAAACACCTGGAAAATAAAAACCATTGTAGTTATGTTTTGGTTTTAAGATAATAATAATTTAGGCATTTCTGGTGATCAGATTTCTCCAAAATACCATCCCAGACAGCATAGCAAACTGCCTACCACTTACTTAAACATTATTTTCAGGGGAATTAGGCAATCTAATTTTCAAATATTCATATAATCAGCAACAAGGGATGGAGACTGTATAATATTTTTCTTTTCTTTTGCTCAGGAGTGCCATCAGACTGAATGCGTGTTCCCAGCAAGCCATCAGTTCACCACTGTATTATGATATCAATCTGTAACTTTCCTCTAGAAGGTAGCTCATACTGCCAACATTTTTTAGCCTTTTCAAGTCATGCATGCCAAGTAACATAATTTTTGGCATAAGAGTAATGTTCCCCTTCTGCTCTCTACATTAAAAAGGTGAAATATTTGCTAGATTTTCTTTGTGCAGATATTTTTCTGTTTACTTTTGAAGTTGTCGTTCTTGTGCACTGCCTGAGCATGCATAAAGCTGTAGCAGTAGCTAAAGCATTACCTATTAAATTCTCTTTTTATCCACGTATCACTGATAATCAGTCACCCTACTTGTAATTAAATAAAAAGGAAACTGTTGATACAAGGCTACTTTTTTCAGGAAAGACATTCAAGCTCCAAAATGTAGGCACTGCACGACGTTTGCATTTGCAGCTAATAAAGCATGAAACTAAGGGCCTTTGAAATACAAATATTCAAATGAATTTAGAAATGTAGCTTGGGCTAGCTCTAACCCTCTCAAAATCAAATAATTATAATTCCAGATGAGGTGATACGTGCCCTTTAATACCAAAACAGGAAAAAAATAGATTAAAGACTTTTTAATCTTCCCAAATAGATTTGGAAAAAATATGTTCAGACTTTTTCTCCTTATCGCCTTTTTAATAAGTATCAAGTGCAACATGGCAGTCTTCAGGCTAGCATCAGACTGTGCTAGAAATAAAATTATTAGTAATAAACTAGGAAATTACTTCTCTCTAGTGTAGTTAAATGTTGTTCACAAAGCCTCTTGGTTCTTACAACAAATAAACACTTTCATGCAGCCTGTAAATGTTACTTTTATTAAAAACAAATGAACAAAAACAACCATGAAAGTAGCTTGAAGGTATAACCTTCTTAAAAAAAACCCACCAACAACAAACAGAAACCAGTTTTAGCTTCAGAGCTACATAATAGAAAGTTGTAAGAATGGAACAGATTTATAACAAATGATGAATTATAAAACAAGGCATTCGAAAATTAGTTTTTCCTTTATTAATGACTAAAATCTTCCATCCAGTTTGTTTGTTTGTGGTTTTTTGTTTCCTTTGTTTTGTTTATCCAGGATTCTTTACAGTTGGTTTTCCCATGGTTTTGCTAGCTGGAATTTTTTTCATCAGATTTTTTAATAATGAACAGCACTTTAATCTTAAGGTGGACCAGTTACTTCCCAAGTCGCACTGCTGTCTTATCTGAACTATTTAGTCTGTAACCGAGAATTTATTTGCAGAAATAACTAAGATACTAACACCTCCATCATGCTATTTGTAAGAAACAGATTGCTGTACTGTGATAAAGGGATTTAGCAGGGTAGTTTTTGGTAAGAATAGGGATCTGTCATATACCTTGGCTATATCTGCTTATTTTTATAAGCAGACCACTTTTAAAGGTCGTTTGTTTTAGTCATTTTAATGAATGTCATTAGGAATAAGGAACAGTAACAGTAGGAATTCCTGTAGGAATAAGGAGTAGTAACAGTAACTGATGATAAGGATGCATTATGGTGACAGTGTCGGATAGTCTTTTTAACGAGCAAGCTGACAAAAGAAAAGGGAAAATGGTTGGAGAGGAAGAGAGAGATGCTGTTCCTCTCATTTCATATTACCTTCTGGAATGCTGGGGTGATGGGTTATCACTGAATCCTTCGCAGAGCACTGAAAAGCACATGCAGTGGACAGCTGAGCAGAGTATTTCATATTTGTAAAAAGAGTTCTGATTTTTAGTATATATTTTATCTTTGGAGAAAATATGCCAATATCCTGTTTGTATATTTTCACTGAACTGCTTTGTGATGTGGGGTTCTGTATGCGCACTGATATGCTAGTGCTCAGCTCACAAATGAGAAGCAGAAAGTTACACTTTTTGGCAGGGTGGAAGGGCTCCATTGTGCTGTTTTGCAAACCCTTTTATAAGCCCTTTTCTGTATTTCTGAGTTAAGTCAGTTCTGTTAATGCACTGCAAATCTTTGCCATGCTCATGAAGTATAAATAGAAACATTAACATTCACCTTAATTTAAGCATGATAGCAGCCTAATAGAAACTTTTTACCAGACTTCATTTATTTAATCAAGATCAGTAACTGGCATACATGGAAAATTATTTTTCACCGTAAATCTTAATCTGATAAACGGTAGAAAAGAAAACAAAACACATTTTGAGATTGACAAGAGGTTGCTGGCTTGTCATCGGCATTGGTAATGATGTAATTTCTCTCTCTTTGTTAATTGCAAATCATAGAATCCCAGGTTGGAAGGGATCTCAAGGATCATCTGGTCCAACCTTTCTTGGCAAAGCAGAGTCTAGACAAGGTGGCCCAGTGCTCTCTCCAGGTGAATGTTAAAAGTGTCTTCCCTGGGGAGATTATTCCAATTGCTGACTGTTCTCATGGTGCAAAATTGCCCTCTGTGTCCAATCGGAATCTCCCCAGGAGTAACTTGTACCCATTGCCCCTCATCTTTTCTATGTGACTCCATGTAAACAGGGAGTGTCCATCTTCTTTGTAGCCACCCTTTAAATACTGGAACATGACGATGAGATCTCCCCTGAGCCTTCTTTTCTCAAGGCTGAACAAACCCAGTTCCCTCAGCTTTTCCTCATATGGCAACTTCCCAGTCCTTGGATCATCTTTGTGGCTCTTCTCTGGACCCTCTCCAGCCTGTCCACATCTTTTTTTGCACAACAGGGACCAAAATTGAACATAGTATTCCAGGTGTGACCGGGCAAGCACTGAGTAGATGTCGCTTCAAACCTTCATGGTTATAAAGTTAAATAATGAGCTTGAGTGGTCTTTTTGAAGCTAAATGACCACACAACACATTTTCTTCAGTGATAACAGCTGCATTTCTTTCTAAAAAATGTCAATTTACAACCTGTGAGAGAGAATCTGTTTCCAGCAGTTAGCTTGTATCGTGTCCTAAGCCTGTCTGTTTAGACTGAGAAATGTCATCTCTTTTTGTTTCAGTTGGCACATATCTGCTGTTCGGGACCAGAAGGACAAATCTCAGTCCATTTTACTATCTTTATTTGACAACTCACTCCATTTGCCTTAACCTGTTTGCCTGTTGGTCACATAATCTTATATTAGACCAAAAGGGATTGTCCCTCTTCTTTTGTGTCTGTCGTATTACAGTGATGAAGCTCTGTTGCCTGTAGTGGCATCACACTGGCAGAAGAACTCCACTGTGTGGAGAAGCGGGGACAAAGAAAGAAAGAAAGAAAAAAGTTTAAATGGATAGTGTTTAGTTGGAGAGGTGGAAATCAGAACTTTTATCAAGTGGTTTTTTCCATGCAGTGCACGGGAATTTAATCAAGCAACTGTTTTGCATTACCAAGACTTCACATGCTGTGCTGAAAACTTGCCATTAAATGTCTCTTTCTGGTCTTGAAAGCCTCTTATACACACTTTTGAGGCGTATCTATTCAAAGGTCATATTAATTGTTCAAAGCAATGTTTCAGCACTGGAATATAAAGTTGAAGAATAAGAATAAAATTTTTGTGCTAGAGTCTTTCAGATGTCATTGGAGTAGCAGATGGTATTGCTGATGTTGTGTGTAGTGGAAAGCCTAGATGATAGGAAGGCCTGGGTGAAAGACATTTCACGTTTTGATATATTTCAGGTAGCTGATAACTATTTGCAAAAGGAACAAATTTTATCAGGAGTTTGCTGTCAACCTTGTAACTGTAAAATCATGAGAAGTTCTTGTTGATTTGAAGTTCAGTGTAGGAGTCATCTTCCACTTCACCAAGTTCAAATGTGGTCAGACAAAGTTTGTAGAAATGTGCAAGTTAAACAGGAAAGCTGCTGAGGAGGGAAATAGCATCTGTTTATTGTGACATATTTATGATGTAATTAGAGCTTTAATACTGAGTGACACAGTTTTAACTTTGGCCAAACTTTATAATATGTGAGTGAAAGTGTATGTGTATCCATTGTGCCTATAAAACATGGTGTTCACATAGAGAAAATTGGGTAATCATGTAATCCTGTAGCCCTCTACATATCGAAATGTTTATTTGAAATGCAAATTTTTTTTTTTTTTTTTTTAAGAACAAACATGTAAAATATGGAACTTTGTAAGCAGGTGATAAGTTCTTTTTAATTGTTAGAATTCACTAAAAACTTGTAAAATGTTTGCAAGTTTCAAAAAAACAATCCACTATATTGTTACTTGCTTTTCTCCTAACTCCCATTCCTTATTCTTATGTTGGTTTTTATCTGTCTCTATTTCCCTCTTAACAATCCTCTCATTTGTGAATTCTTTCACAATTCTTATATTTTTCTCCACACATTAACCCAGAGCATTCTCCTGCCTGGAGCTGACCTGCCTTTTGAAACAGTTGCTTATTTGACCTTTGATTGCGAGGTATCCTTTGCAGGTCTTTCCTCATGAAGTTGAGAGTCTTTACCCCATATTCCTTCCTGTCTGCCTCCCACACTCTGCCAACAGCTTCGGTTCCTCAGTGGTGTTCTGCTGTCTGTCTGTCCATCTCTGCTTCAGCTGTGGGCTCCTCTGGTCTGCCTGCTTCTCTGCAGCCAGCTCCCTGCTGCCTTGAAACACTCGACAGTCTCTGCTCTGCTTTTCATCGCTGAGCAACAGAGGAAAAGGCAACGTGGCCAAGATGACTTCTTTGATAGAATTCTGCTTTCTTCTAATTTGGCTCTTTCCCTGGGCAGGCAGCTGTGGTCATTTCCATTCATCTTCTGTTCTTACATCTATCAGCATTGATTTTACAGGGCTTTTATATTCCATGTTAACAGGAAAGCTTTTCTTTGCACATCAAACCCACACAAAGCCCATGTTCTCTGTTTTTGTGTATTGGTGAATATCCCTCATTCTAAACATTACCTAAAATTGCATTTATGTTTTCTCTGTGGCATATATTATACATGCCTGAGTTAATTGTTTTAAGTTAAAACGCCATAAGAAAATACTAAGAATAGCTTTAGGAATTTTTCTTTTCTTTCATTTCTGCAGGAAATAATGACTTGCTTACCAGAGTACTACAAATGGACACAATATCTCTTTCTTAAGCTTTTTGAAGCTGGGCTAGTGTATCAAAAAGAGGTAGGTACAAACTTTGACCTTTAATACTTTGCAAGTGCACTAACTCAAGTCAATCGTTATGTCAGTGGCACATTTCTTGATCATCCATTCACATTCATTAAGTGGATGAGTATTTATTGTGCTCTATTGGTTTTAAATCACTGCAAAATGCAATGAACTTTTTATATAACCGAATTTTATATATAGGTAAATTTTGTATGTAACTAACTAACATGAGTGGGTATTGTAGCAAGTCACATCAGAAATGTTTGTTGTCAGAGATTTTCCTTGAAGTGCAGGATCAGAATATAGCTGCTATTAGTTTAATTCATGGCTTTAATATAGAATTTTCTTGCTCTTAACTTTCCTCTCATGAAAACATATAAGATAATGTGATCATGAGGATTCTCTTCAGCAACAAGATCATTTAACTGTGTAACATAACATAGCATAAGATAGTTGAAGCTTTTGTGCCTAACTATCCAGTTCCTGGACACTATTTGTGATCTCTCAAATACTACAGAAATATTAGATGCTATAAGATTATCACAACTGCTTTTCTGTTAGAGTACATTAAGAAAATATTGACATTATATTATTTTGTAAATAATGTATATCAGGCTATCTGGAAAGGGAAGGGTTCAGTTAACTTCTTAAGCAGGAGGTGAAACAAAGATGTTAAGTGAGCATTCCAAAGAACTCTCCATATAGCCAAGGCAACGCAGTTCCAAAATACCTGAACAGCTGCACCTAAACAAAGCTGCAATTTAGTGAATGTTTCTAGCTTAAAATGGAAACTAAGATTTCTTAAATATGCTTTGGTGTTTCATTTGTGTTTTATAGAAACCAGGAAACCCTGTAGGATGTAATTAGGGATGAACTCTAATTATTCTCTGAACCCAGAGGAAGAGTTTGATGGTGAAAGGTGGCATTTGGAATGGCAGGGTGTTACTGAGCTACTTCTATTTCCATAAGCAAGATGTATTCAGAGACCTCAAACAATGGCCAGCAAAAAGATTCAATATTTGATATGTCCTAACATGCTGGGTTTGGGGGATGAAGGGGGGGTGGGTGGGGAGTGGTTACTTCTTTTTCCTGTGGTAAATAAATTGAACCCCTAGCTTTGCCGTAACAAACTTATTTTTATCTGTAACTTTGCTTGACAAGTGATCCCAGGTGAATCTGAAAAGCACAAGGCTTGCTGTTTCGTTAGAAGCAATAATGATATACAAAACAAATTTTGCATGCAGCCTCCCAGTACTGTGGGATCCTGGAGGTGTTTGGGTACCAGTGATTGGATCTGCTTCCCTCTTAGAAGTCAAGGATCAGTTTGAGGACTTAAATCAGCAGCTGTCAACCTGTAGGGGATGTAATCTCTGGTGGATATAAACCAGTTACTTTTTGGCAGGAAACAGATGGCAGAGATAGCCCATAACCCAGGGTCCCTTCAAACAGTCATATGTAATTAAGGCATATATTTATCCCGTGTCTTCAGCCTACCTGCAATATATATATTGGGTAGTACTTTTGCACAGCTTGAAGTCTCCTGTCTTACAATTTCATTTTGGATACAAGGAGCTGATTCATAGTTTTACAGTGGTGAGAAGAATAATATATGTAGAGTATTAGTCTAGTTAACGCTCTGTTCCAGGAGTGTATCTGGCCAGAAATTACCCCGGTAGGGAGACACAGACTCAGTATGTCCTGCAGCTGGAATTAGTGAGAATTAACAATGTCTGTCTGGCTGCTGCAGCATCCATAGAGGGCATCTTTATTCACAGTAGCAAAATCCTCTCTCTTCTTCCTGCAATACTGATCTACGTAATGTACTGTAGAGGTTATTGACATGGCCAGATGTGGGTGTCTTATTTAGATTGAGATTAATTTCTATCTAGACTCCCTTGATTATTTTTATTAGTTATCTGTAGACTGTAGTGGAACTATAGACACTAAACCTGGAGACAGATACTTACGCTTAGATACCTGAAGTTAGATGTGATGAGTCCTATCTTAAAAACATATGATCTACATTGTTTTAGTGAGGAGATCTAACTAATTTGTGGTGTCTATACACTTTTGTGCTGAGCTCTCTTTGTGTAGATGACATTTAGCAGCTTCTTGGGGCCATAGTTTCAGAGGCTGTCATTGTGAAGAAGTTACCTGTGTGAGGTACAAGTAGGAGCTAAGGATTTCATTTAATATCCACATTCTGGATATTAGTCAAAAGTCTATGAGAGAAGGAGGAACAAACTGCAACTCTAAAAATTCACAGAGAAGAACTTTCAGCTACAGATTTCTTAAATGCATATTTGCTTTGTTTTGCATTATTTATTTAGGTAAATCTTCCTGTTATGAATAATGAAAGTATGTTATGCCAAATAATTATACTCATATAGATCAGTTTAGTTACCTTCTAAAATTTTAATCATAAATATGATCCAATATCATCGAAAGAGAAACAGTATTTTTTCTCAACTTTGAGTCATAGCCAATTTAATACAAGCATACACTAATACTGCTTTATGCAGCTGGCATTTTATTATTTCTTAATATTATCTGACATCTCTCTCTCTGTTATTTTAACTTTGTAGTGATGTAGGTTTTTTCAGAACTTTTAAAAGATAATTACTTTAGAGCCAACTTCATAATGTGTTGTATCATTACTGAAGAAGTTGTGTATTCTGAAAGTTTAGAAAATAGATCTGCAATAGTTGAATATATTGATTGCTTTTAGTTTCCCAGGGAATTTTCAGGAGGCTTTTAGAAAAACCAGTGTGGAGTTATTGGTAGGTAACAAATAAATGGTAGGCAAACAAAAAAAAAAGAAATTCCAGTGTCACACTGAATTCGCACAAGCTTCATTTGAAAGGGAGTTGTTTTTTATCAAAGAATGACTTTCATTCATTTAATTACAATAAATGTGGTATAAATCAATGTAGGTAATCAGACTTCGTCCATGCACACACACATACCACACACGGATAACAAAACCAGTGACAGTATTCCTAAGGAAGAAGATCCATGCATCTGCCTTTCTGCTGTCCTCGCTATAAGATTTGTAAAATGGTTGTGATATTTACTATATCTAAGAATATATAGCATATTTAAAACTAAATAACATCAGTTGTTTGGAGACTGGGGCATTTCAGAAGGTGATCAGTGATAGAGAAAATGTAAAGTGAGTAATATGAGGACAGTGATTAGTTTTTAGACTGAGATACTAAGTCCTCCCCATACCCAGAGAATGCATTTCAGTTTTTGAAATTATGTTTAATGTTGTTGTCGTTCAACCCAGCTAAACACCCCGCACACCCCATAGGCTGAAAAGTCCTGGACTTGGTATGAACATTACTTAGCAACAACCAAAACAGCCCTGTATTATCAACGTTTTTCTCATACTGAATCCAAAATGCAGTGCTATACCAGCTACTAGGAAGAAAATTAACTCAGTCCCAGCTGAACACTATGGAGCTGGAGCTACTGTTTTTTCAGTCAGGCTGATTCAACTTTGATTTAGCTCAAATACTAAATAACACTCATAAAATGGATTATTCTATTGCTTTTTTTCTTTCTGGAATGACTCTTTAGAATTCTTCTGTGGACTTATATCCTTTATGACAACTGATGAGCTAAACTTTTCAATTCTGGGCAGGGGGGGAGTAGTTCGATTGTTTATTTATTTATTTATTTATTTTTACTTCCTCCCCCCAGTATGTTATGTCTGGTATTTCAGTTAGCCCCCCAAAAGCAAGGTTTGTGGAGTTGAACACCAATATTTATGTCACTTTAAATCTTCTTTAATATATTTGTGTTGATAAGGAAAAATGATTCCAAAAGCAATTCACACAGTTGACAAGCTATGTGCAGAAATGTCAAGTATTTTACTTGAAATGTAGTTGACCACTGTAATACTTCTTTGTGATTCTGTCCTCTCAAGTTGGAGATCCTTGGTTATCCATCCCCCTCAGTCTGACTCAACACTTTTGAACATAGTGGTGGACAAGCTTTTAAGCATCAGATTGTGTAGTTTGCAGTATAGTCAGTTGGAAGACGTAGCTATTTAATGTTATAATAAATGTCAGCCTTTACAGTTGGCATAATCAATCAAGGCAAATGCTCCCAACTGCATTCTTCAGGTTTTCAAGTTCTGAGAAGATGACTATCCAAAACACCTTCAGTCGATTCCATGTCGCTGGTTCAAATGAGTGTCATCAAAATGTAGAAAACTCAGGGGCCCAAGGAATGTTTCTGGGTAATTCTTTTGGTGTCTGAAAAGTAAGATTATTATTTTGAAATAACTACTGAAAATATTTTTTTTCCTGAAACTTTTTTTAGGCTTTGGTTAATTGGGATCCAGTGGATCAGACTGTTCTAGCTAACGAACAGGTGGATGACAATGGTTATTCATGGCGTTCAGGAGCAAAAGTGGAACAGAAATACCTCAAACAGTGGTTTATCAAAACTACTGCTTATGCAAAGGTATGAGAATACAGTTTTTGGTAACTGTGGTAGCACTTAAAAGAGGCAACTTTTCATCCAGAAATATTCATCAAGCTGAATGTGGTCTTTTATGTATGCATGTTTGTGTAATACGTAATTAGATAATAATATACGTGGTCTACACCTGTGTATGTGTGTATGTAAGAAGCTGTTATTCCCAAAGTCTTGCTTTTTACTTCTATAAGAATTTAAGTATTTGGTGTGGGATTAAGTTTTGAAGAAATCTAAAAGCATAAATTAGAGGTGAATGAATGAATGAATTCTGCATTCACAAATTGTCGTGCCATATTTACCATCAAGTGTTTTTCTGCATCATATTTTGAGTGTACAGCTATGCAATCTTTTGAACTAAAAACTTCTTTGTCTGTCAACCTGTTGGACTTACGGGCACGGTATAAGCAGTGGAGTACATTATGTCACCTAGCATTCATTTCAACATGTGTCTGAAATGGATGTTCTTTATGATTAACTGCTCTTTATTGAAGATTCATCTGGATCTTCGATTCTACTTCATGTTCTACTGTGTTTGACTATCTCTAACTTTAAAAATATTTTCATGTTATTTAGACATCTTTTTTTGTTATGAGCTGAAATTTTGATTGAGATGGGAGAACATAGCTTCCACATCTAGGAGTTCTTCAACAAAATTGTACTGGCTTTATGCTCTCTAAAATTAAAGGATAGAACTCCTGGTTTTTTCTGAGTGAATTTTTTATTCCATCCAAGTGCTCTGTGTATTAGGACTTCACGTACAGATTGAGAAAATTATTCCAAATAAAATATTAAAAATTCATCTTTGACCCTTCTCCTGAGCCTCAGACTCAGAAGACCAAATTTCCACCATCATCCAGGGAGAAGAAATCCAGGTCTCACTCTAGGTTTCACTCTAGAATAATAAAGAGAAAAACCTTAGATATCCTGTGTCATGCTTTGATTCCTCTTATTTAAAGACAATATTTGAGATGCATGTTTTCTGATTCTGCTGCCTGTTCTGACAGTAAGGAGGGAACATTTGCTAGAGCTGAAGGAAAAATTGAGTGTGTCTGCATAATCACAAAATGATCACAACCTTCTGAGCTTTTTCTTGGTGCTCTTGTCACCGGATGTCATAATGACCTTTGTGATATTTCAGGGTCTTCCCCAACTCACTGTTTCTCTCAATTTGAGGCTGGAGCTTCACTAGAGTTTCTACCTTTACTAATACACCTTTTGTCTATTGTCTATTGTTATAGAGGTTATAGGAAATAATGACTGGTATTTCTGGGCTGTATCTGTGCTTGCAGCAAATCACTGTTCATTCATCTCCTCCTAAGAGGAGTGAATCAGCCTTGAAGTTTTACTTATGAAGACCAGAAGACAAAACCGAGGAGCTTTTCATTAACCTTGAAAACACCCTTGGCTCATGGTATTATTATGTCTTGGTCAATATCCACCTTTTTCTAGGGAGGAGGATTAATCTTTTGTCTTTAGTGTCTGTCATGTCATTACAGGAAAGGCATCAGCTCTTGGGATGTTCAGGTCTCCCACTTGTCATTCTCCAGTAAGTTGGTGCAGTAGATGCCAAGAAGGAACTTGTGCCTTCACAACAACCCCTCATCTTCCCCCCTAAAGATGTCACTTCAAGAAACTGCCACATCCCCTACCTACATGAAGGGCAAAAGTGCAAACAACCCTTGTTCTTTAACATCTTAATGGCACCATGAATGAGAGCTTCTTCTACTTTTTATTTGGGGATAACCATTTATACCAACCTCTACAAAACCTTTAAGCATTACTACAGGGGACGGTTGGGTACTCTACAGATCTCTGCAAAAGTTTCCCAATAGTTTGTTCTGTGCTTGTTTGACATTATAGGGTCTGTGCTAGCTGATACAACCAGGCTGATAAATGATGCCATATTGCTCCCAGCTCAAGTGCTTTGGCAAGCATTGCCTTTATGTGCTCCCACTTCTTGTATAGTAACAGATGCTACCAAGTATCAGCTGGTGGTTTGGATTTTCCTTTTCACTCACCCTCCACTGACTCCTGATTTTGTTGCTGTGATTCTGGCAGATTTTAAAGAGTCTCACTCTGCTTCTTTTGGCAAGGGCTTTAAACATTTGGTTGTAGAGGGGCGAAAAATATCTTTTTTTTTTTTTTCCCCAGCATTCAAATAAGAGTAGCAGATTACCTCTGCTATTCCAAATCCAATATCTGATATTAGATGGATTTCATGCTTTGGAAAATTAAGACAAATAAATGCCCTTTTTTGCTACTTAATTTTTTCTTTCCAGTTGCAAGAGGCTAGACAACATGGTATGTTGTGTCTTACCTTCTGAAGAAGACTGTCTTGGCCATACAGCTCTGAATGGCCAATGAACTGCATGCCACAATTATAGATTGTCCTTCAGAGGGAGACAGTCTCTGAGCCAACTGTGGCCCAAGTACTTCAATCTCTTAGAGACTCTGTGCCCACACTGGCACAACCAGGAAGCTTCACAAAAGCATTTTGACAGATGCCAAATTAAAACTTTGGCTCCTGTTTCTGAATATCTTGATGAATTATCCTTGAAACTCAACTTTGTACACATATCTTTATTCCTTACAGTAGTCATTTCAGTACTTTTCAAGGAATGGTAAGAGACATGAGTCCCTCCTTCTATATCTGTTTCTTTTGTAAACTTTTACTTTGGATCCAGGCTGTTGACAGTTGATCTGAATCCCTATTGTCCTAAACACCATAGTGTTGAACACCATGGTTACAGCAGTCACTCTTCCTAGCGTATTCCTCAAGCCTTCTTCCCCACCTCTTTTCAAAAGCCCTTGCTAGGAGACCAGGCTTTATTGAGAGACATTCATTTAACTTTGTCATTTACAGAGCATCTTGGAGCAGAGGGTTTAGATTTTACAGACTAGTCCTTAATTGGTGTGGAGGATAGGGGCATCTCTTTAAGAAGCTAAAGATTTTTAATCACTAATATGATTTTAGGATGATAACATTAGTGGTGCAAATAACTTCACTTCAGCAGTGGGGATTATTTCATGTCTCTTGATCTTGAAGACACTCATTTCCATAAAGAGATTTTTCCTGGCTTACATCACGGACCAGAACCACTACCAGCAAAACTTCCTTTTCTTGCAAGTCTTTGCTGCTCAGACACTTCAGATATCTGTGTTTCTAATGATAAATGAGTACAACAATTAGGTTTGTTATGTATATCACTTCCCTTTTTTGTTTTTTTGGGGGGCTTGCCATGAATGTGTGTGTAGTACCTTCTCTGCAGTTATTTTCAGGCACCTGAAGGCTCAAGATGCTACCGTAGTAGAGAACATTTTTATCCAAGCTAGGCTTAGATGGTGGAGGTTATTTATGATACACCCTATGCCACATTCCTGTAAATGGGAAGTCTGGGAGGACATTATAAAGATTATCTTTAATAGCACTGGGGATTTCAAATCTATGGTCAACTTTTTTTGTGTTAAGAAAACAACAATCGAAGTTTGCTCTTCCAGACCTTGTCTGGCCCTGAGGTCTTTATTCCCCATTTCTGAGTCAATTGCCCTTTGAACATCTTTAGTCCACTTCTGCTTCTTTTGAAGGTGTCCAGAAAGTTAAGGCAAGATGGTGCCAGATTGGCGTGGTCAAAATCATTCTGATCTGAAGACCTACGTTTTCTGTCACTATAGAGCAGCTTTTAGGTTTTCGAGCCATACTGCCAGAATTTGTATCAGAACTCACCTGGCCCTCTATTTCCTGTATCTCACAGCTTGCACAAGTTCATGGGTACAGAGCAGATTTATTCCTTCCTTGTGTGAGATGTTTTTCCTATGATAAGTTTGGGAAAATGTAGAGAGCCAGGTGGATCAGGCTCTCAGTGTGTTGTATGGCTGGATTTCTGTTACCCACTAAACTTTCACTACTTTTTATTTTGAGATTAAAAATGGGAGGCACTAAGACATTATCTGATAGTAAGTTAATCCTTGAACCTTTTGGGGAAAGATTTGTATTTTTTCCCACCTTGGCAACTTTTAGACCTAGAGGGTTAATATTTTTAAGTATGTTCTACTTCCACTCAGCTTTCTGCAGAGAGGCCTTTATCTAGTTCTGGTATCTCATGGGGGAAGCCATTTGATTTTGGTCACCTTTTGCTTGCACCTTCAGCGGTGACTTATTTCCTCTCAAAAGTTTACAGAAAATCAACATCAAATGTCAGAGAGCTCTACTTTCTGTGCCCTTTTTCTGCAACAAGACTCTCTGCAAATATGTTTCCTGTTCTTCGAGAAGTTAACCCTGAGTTTTCTTTAAGTTGACATAGTTGGAAAGCATGTTGAAAAAAAGCTTTATTTCTGGTAACTAACTCCTCTCCTGTGTGGCTTAGAGGAAAATGTAAGTTTCTATTTCATAACAGTGGTTCATAGGCAAGGTTCCATTTAAAATACATTTAATGAATTTGCCATCCCTTAATTCTTCATGCAAATTACCAGCTAGCAATAATGAACATATTTTCTATTTGGAGCATCCACAAATTATTTTGTTGTAACTGTTCAACGTATTTATACTCCATATTGATGATCTTTCTAGTCACCTATGTTCCTCACTTTCACCCGTTTGTCATTTTATGTTTTCTCCTGTATATCACAACCTTAATAAAAACAAATACTAGTAAAGGTAATCTTCATCTGCAAAGCTTAAATTGCTAGTCAAATAGCAACAAGGAGTTACTTGATCAGTAATGGGCTGTGAAGTCATCTCGTGTGTTACAAGAGTCAGTGTTTTATTCCTGCACACTCTATTCTTTAGATTTCTGTTGTGTCTAGAGGAATCATCTGTGGATTTGCTTTGATTTCTTTATTGTTACTGCACCAGCTCATTGTCCTTTCTTGAAATAAAAAATGCCAACAAAGCAGTGTTTGCTCACGTGGCAATTTAGCATTGGCAATGAACTTTTTTCAAAGGGCAAAAATACTGACCATGCTTTAAACACTTAGCAAATAGCATTTTGGTTATGTAAAGTAATAAAGTAATCGTGACCCATTTTTTAAACTGTGAAGTACATATGAAATGGTCTAGCAGCTTTATGGAGTTTTAAAGAACATTTTAAATGTCATTTTTCTTTTGACAGGTTTCTTTGATAAAAGTATAATGCCTTAACTGATGACATTATTATTCAAATTGTTGTCTGTGCATTTGAGATGTTTAAGCTAAAACATTTAGTTGCTATGGTTACCCAACTGAATCTGTAGGCAGATTCATTGGAAAAATCTATCTGTAAATGTTAATATTTTCTGTGTGTACCTGTGAATTGCTCCTGTGGTTTTTTTATGCGCAGTCAACTGAGTCCTCAAATCAGAATCTGTAAGGTTAGGTTTTGCATAGTCCATGTTTTTCCTAAAATAATTTTATACAATATTTTTTCATATTTTACTTTTCAGAAATGACCTAAATAACCAGAAAATAATCTTTATTTGCACAAAATAAAATAGAAGCAACTTTGAAACTTCAAGTTTTTACTTGAATCATCTCCCTTTTTTGCACAGCAATAAGATAGTATATGTATGCTTAATTTAAATACTAGGGAAAGTGACAGGGCCTAGAAAATTCTACCACTTTAATTTACAGTTGCCATACAGATAAGTAGTACTCTTTCTTAGTTTGTTGGGGATTTTTGTTTGTTTATAGGGGGGGTTTTGTACAGATATTTAGAGACAAATCCTTCTCCTGTTCCGTGGAGTGCAGGAACTGAGATGTTTAGTATGGTGCTGACCCCGTGAAGGGAAAACAGCAAATGATCTACCAGTTCTTGTACAGCTTTTCTCTGGGTTTGCACTGCATCTGACAGCCCCTTTGTCTGGTCTGAATAGATTTGGAATTATTTCACATAATGGTATTTTGCTTGATTTTTAAAATTTTCTATTCGTGAGATACTAAGCAGAATGGTAATGAAACTGAAGTACTGCATTTTAGGATGTTAAGAATCTTGACAGTATTTTGGATTTCATAACATAAGGTAATGCCTCGTCATTGAGGCGAATAGAAATTCTGTCTCTTTTGTTTTTCATGCTTTATGTGTGATTTTTTTTCACTTCCCACACTTGGGCTCTTGCCCATAGTTGTCTTCTTCCAACAGAATGGGCCTGATAAACCTCACTTTGGAACTTTTCCTCTCAAGTGAGGCTGAGAGCTCTCTCCTGGACAGGGACTAAGAGCACTCCACAGCTTGCTTAATGTTCCATTAATAAAGAAATGTCAGCTTGGCAAGACAGAAAATTGTTTGTAGGTACCCAGACCAGGCTGATCTTTTCACCTTAGTTTAAATGCAGCATCTCATTTTATGCTACAGCAATATAGATTGAAGTTCCTGTTGGTATAAGATTAATCAGGACAGTGAATGCTCAGTACTACTATTAATATAAGTGATAAGAAATGTTTTAAAGAGCTTTTATATTTATGAAATCAATTGCTCGTTTATCCCAAAGATAGGCTTCATTATATTGGAAAGGGAGTATCTTCTCTTAGGCAATTGAAAACAATGCGAACAGCTCTGGAGAGCAAATCTGGAGAAGAACGCTGGCTTTACATTTTGCTTTTGAGGAATCATTTCTTTGCCTCTGTTCTATGTAACTAAACCAGAGGTTTGTGTTTGACCATAAATTATAGGGTAAAGAAAGGGGAAAACTGCTGACAGTTCAGACATTTAAGAGAAAGAATTTGACGTATACACAGTATCCATGCTATTGCTCCTTTTTAATGTATGTTTTCAGTATACTTGACACATGGGAAATAAGAGTCAACAGTGACCTAGGATAGTACAGGCAGAAACTACTGAAGGTAAAACAAACAAACAAACAAAACCCAACAAACAAGAAGAAATTAAATGCCATCAGAAGCCGTACTGCATAATTACAGTTGGGACTGTGCGACAGAGTACAAAATAAAACAGTGGGCTGCCTAACTTTAACTTCCTGTACTTTAGTTAATATATTAAATTGTATTAAATTATTTTTGTCCGATCTTTAGTTTATATTTGTTTACTTTTTTGGGAGCTTGATCAAATAAAGTGAAGAATTTAATTTTAATCCAAACCGATCTTGAATATTTATTTGACTCTTCCTCAGAAGCAAAGCTTTTAAATTTTATTTTAATTTAGTAGAAGACAATTTTATTTTGCTAATGGATTGAATGCTTTTGAAATGAAACTTTTTGCTGACCTTTTTATTTTAGTCTTCTTGTCATGTTGCAAATTCGTCGAACTTCATTAAAGTGTCTTGATTGAAAATAAAGTAAACATTTGGCTTTATAGCTTATATTTAGATTTTTCACTTTATTTCATTTACTGTCATAGAAGAGTTGAAACACTCTCACTAAGTATGAAATTAGTGGCAGGCATTGATCATACTAAAAATTTTAGTTCCCAAAGTCAGAGAACGAATTTTTTAGGTGCTCTGCAGAATCCTCCCTCTTTGAACTACAAGCAGGGGGACTTTTGGAGTTAAGATACTCTTGGGAAATTATAAAGCACTTCTGTTCTTTTATTTGATGGACGTTTTTCTGTCTGAAGATTACTGAACTGAAGTTATGTTTCTGTATGAATCTTCAACAAACTAAACACCTGGATATGTGAAATGAGTTTTCCACTTGCTTTGCTTCTAGTTTCAGACTTGGTCATCATTGTCTGTGGTGAATTTTCACGCAACTTATCTTGATTTTGTCACTGTCTAATCAGCTCAGCTGGTTGAGTTTCATCTTCTATCTATGCTAGAATTTTCTAGATATTCTGAAAGAGTAAAGCAGTGAAACATTACTTTATCTCGAATCATCAGCTTCTCCAGCACTTATATCAAACTTTCCTAAAAATGTAAGAGTCTTGAAGTAATTCTCATCCCTAAACATAGCTTTGATTTGTTTAGCTTTTTCCTGAGTCTGTCTGTCTTTAGATCTCAAAGACTGGCAAAACATACTTATGCTTTACCTTGACTTGTGTTTAATTAAGATGACAGTAATTTCTCCACTAATTAGACATTTGCATTTAAAGTTTCGTTGTCTCTTTCTGAGCTGTGAAAAATGAAAATAGAAAGACTCCGCTATCTAATGTTTCCAAGTTTCTCACTATCAGATTATCACTCACTGCTTACTGGATTGTAATACTGCTATTGTTCTTTGTCCCTTGCAGAATCCAGTGTGGTTTTACTTTTGTTTATTAGCCTGTGTGCTGGGAATCTTCTTGTTGATTGTCTTTTCTGTGTTACCTGGTTAACAAACTTGTGGCACAGATGACTAGGAGTTATGTACATACCTTTAAGGGTCAGGATTTTTGTTTAAGGAATCATATCAGTAATTGCAAAATAACAATGGGAGCAAAATTAGTACGACTACTTTAATGATTCAGAGGATGTTTTATCAAAGATGGCAGAGATTTTAAAAAAGAACATGGAAGCAAAATACATGGAGGTACTATTTAACTTTTCAAATAGTAGTTTTTTTAAAGGGTTTCTCTTACACAATTTTTTAAAACGTCCTAATTTGCACAGATGAATTTTGAATGTTCAAGTGCATTTGTGTCTGTGTAAGAATTAATGTGTTTTTCTACTTTCCTGTTAGTGAGTATCCTAAGTTAATTTACCATCCAGAAACACTCTTAACATGCTAGCAGTATACATACTGTATATCTTTGTCTCTATAACACTACGTAAAGTTTCTGTGGTTTACATGTTGTTTGTTTTCTACTTCACTTGCCATTTGTAGCCTTGACAAGAAAGCAAAAGTGTGTTAAGTACAAAGAACAGAGAATCATAATTCCATGCTGCAATTTTTTTAGTGGTTTGGTTTTTTGTTGTTGTTTGGGGTTTTTTTTACTCGTTGTTTTTTATTTGGTTGTTTTTTTTAACATGCTATAATACTGTTCTTGTGCATATTAAGATGTGAAGGGTTTGAGTTTGCAAACTCTGCTGGGCTGTGTCATCATGCAGAGTGAGTTTTGTTATCTTCATTTAGGTGACGCTAAGTTGCCTGTTACTGTATTTAGCTGCATGAAGTAATGGCATTATTAAGAGATTAATTTGGCTAGGTCAGACCGTAGCCTATAGCTCCTAATAAGGCCAACTAACTAGAGTTAAAATCATTATCACACTGGTGTTAAGAATCTTGTTGTATATAATCCTGCAGTGAAAAATCATCTAGGAAGTTTTGCTGGCAGGCAATTACAGACTGTACAATTTCAGCAGAGCACATAAACATTTAGCTGCTTCTGCCAGAAAAATGTGATGTAGATCAGGATGGATATCCAAGCAGGAGAATTTAGAAAAATCTGCTAATGTGTCCAGCCAGTTCTGTGTGTATTGGCACAATTCATTCTTTCTAAAATGCATAAAATTTTTAGAAAGCATGTATCCAAGTATTATGTATATATCTATATCTCTCCAGTTATTCATTATTCATTGGTAGGTGTATATGTACATGGACTGTTCATTGCAGATAAAGCTCAGTAGTCTCTGGAACACTAAAATTAGTGAGAATAATGAGAACTCGGAATTCTCTGTGTTATAGTATATTTGCAATTGTGAGCTAAAACTGATTAAAGTTACAGTATGATTTAAAACCTTCCAAAACCTCACCATTCTTTTGTTTATAAATTACCAAAAATTAATTTGATTCTTAAAGATGTAGAGAGCAATAATAATCCCAAGTGGTAGTGTAATATGATTTATGAGAGACATGGCCTTTGCTGTATTTTGAATGATAGATATACAACAGAGCAGCAACTAGAAAGTAATCCTTCTGATATCTTTTATACATCTCACTTTGAAAATGTTTAAGAATGTAGTTAAAACACAACAGCTGAAAAATAATTAGTTCTATATATTCACTAATGATGTAATTACCCACTATTTAGTTTAAGCAGCACATAATAGCTACTGTCCATCCTTGCAGGTTGTTAGCAATTAATGAGATAGTAAAGAGCTTGCACTTTTGATTTTGGGACTCACAGCTGAAGGAAAAAATATTCAACATGTTGCCTTATTCTCAGATTCTAATTGTAATTGTTCAGCATATCTGAGTCTGAGTGACTCCTGCCTCTGGCTATATTTCTGCCAAAGTAAAGATTTTGGACAGTCATATAGTATTCATAACCAAAACATGAAGTATTATGAAGTGGAAATGAGATGAGCTTTGAGTTATTGATCCCTTTGTACATCTTCTCCTTTAGTTTTTTATATATTTCTTTTATTAGAAACATACTGTTCAAATTGTTTAAGCAAATATTAGTTGACTTGGAATAGTCTGTTATGCTTCCGTGCCACACGTCAGAAAGTACTTAAATATATGGATAAATCTCTTGCTGAGTATAAAAGTATACATAGAAGTTACAGGTTGACTATTGAACATGACGGCTAATGGAGGAGTCAACCCTTTATTTCTTCTCTGCTGCATAAAGTATTATTATATTATTGTATTATTATGTCATTATATTATTATCTATATTTTGAATTTGATATGAACCCTTATTATTATGATTTGTTGGTTGTTAGGTTGTTGGGGGTTTTTTTGTACAAGATAATATCAACGAAAGATCCCATTCAATATTACAGGCTGTTGCGCTTGGTAAAATACCAATATGAAATATGAAAAATAGATAGGCAGCTGGAAACTCTGTTTTGCCATTTTAAGTCAGAGCTCGAAAATTTTAGGATATGTAAATGTCCTTTGTCTGACTGCCATCTCCAGGCTATTGTCTAGAACAACTAATCCAAATGTAGTCTTCACATCTGCAAGCACATCTCTTATGTATCCGTAATCTTGTTCAGCTCATTGGGTCACTTACACTTCCTGCAGTTTACACATATTGGGAATATTCTCTGTGTCTGTATTCATCTAGGGGTTTTGTTCTATGTTTAAGGCTTGGTCCATACAAAAGGAAGGCCTCTTCTTTTAATAACAGGGTCTCTGTCGGAGACATCATACCTCTCGCTTGCACCATGTTAACTTTCTTCTGAAAGAGATGAATTTGAGGCAGCAGCAGTATAAAAACTCATTTAAAAACTTATCATTTTGCCGTTAGTTATAATTAAACCTGTAGTCTTAGTTTGTATGCTTACAAAAGTTGAATGTCCTAATTCTTTCTTTTATTGCATCAGGCTATGTTTGATGCTTTGTCCGATCTCCCCGAGTGGTATGGTATAAAAGAAATGCAAGCAAATTGGATTGGTGACTGTGTTGGATGCTCTCTTGACTTCTTGCTAAAGGTAAGTCAGAAATTTCAATGCAGCTGTCTTGGCTGGGCTAAACACAACCCCTGAAATGCATAATGGGAACGGATTTTCAGATCTAAAAAGCTTGGGCACATTCATACCAAGAACAGCACAAATTCCTGAAGAGCCCCACTTGTGAGTTCAAGAGATGATGCTCCCTGCTGTCATCCTTGAGAAAGAGTTTGTGTGTTCAAGTGCAACACTGAATGCAATTTGGCCCAAATTTGTGCCAAAGTACATGCCAGCTAGTAAACATTCTTGAAATTTAGGACATGTAGGAGAGCAGTACCGAGAGCAGTATCAAGTGGCACTGCACAAGTGAGCCGGGATCTAGCTGGGCTTTAGCTCCTATCTGCACAGCTCCTTCTCTGTCAGACCTAGGCTGACCTCAGGCAAGCCACTTTATTTATGTTTGTCCATTATTTCATTTACTACATAAAATAATTAAAATAATGAAAACCAAACAATTATTGTAGGTAGTGATGGACCTACAGAGCAGTCTGGATAGATAGAAAGGATAGGAGGCAAAGAGAAACTTTAAGAAAATTGCAATTATCTACAGAAGTATTTCAGATTTTCTCATTTTTCTCAAGAGATGCAAAAGGCTTCTTGAACATGATAGTGACAAAAGAGATTTTCAGAGACCGTGATGGAATTTCAGTCTTTGTGCTTCAGAGCTTTATTGTGCTCATTTACTCTGGTCTAATATTGTAAAAGTGACTTCTTATTTTAAAATACTGAATCTTGGGAGAAACTCAAATTTGAGACAGCTTAAACTTTCTTAATACCTCTGAATTGCACACTGCTAGAAGGTGCCTTTTTAAAGTTGTTTTTATCAATGGTTTCTGAAAATATTTATCTATAATGATTGCAGAAAAATCTCCTTCTAAGACCCCCATACACTTCACAGTTAATTGACCTAAAATATAAAGCCTGTTAATAGTGCCAGGTGGTAATTCTTAAGCACTCTCCTGAGTTTATTACCCATATATTATATCCAGTTTTTTTAATATTGTGCCACCTTTTATTCTTTTATTTCTGTACATAAGTTGCAGCATTGACTTCATCAGAGAAGTGTGGTGGAAAACCTGGTAGCTGAGAAAATTTTTGAATTCCCTTTAGATTTCAGAGGTAACATCTCATTTCTGTTTCTTGGAAACAGGGCATGCACATTAAAAGGGAATAGAAGGATTCCAGATTACTGAACAAGGGATTGAATATAACTCAGTAGCACAATGTAATATTACATATTATTTTATAATAGAATTTTTTAATATATATTTGGGTAAACCGAGGCAAGACTGTAAAGCAACTTTGTCAAGATCTCAAAGTAAATTTTGTAAAGATTTGATTGTGAAATTTCCCTATAGTAGGAATGCATCAGGCTTTGTTATTCAGAATCGTGTATTTTCTACACAGATTTGTTATTTCCATAAAAACGAAGGGGAATCTAAAACCACTGCACTTCAAATGGAGAAAAAAAATAAATTAATCGGGGATATTTTCTGCTCTTTTTCAGGTTAATGGTAAAGTAACAGGAGAGAAGCTGGCAGCTTACACCTATACCCCTGAAGCCATTTATGGAGCTTCTCATATATACATCTTACCGAGTCACAGCCTGCTGCATGGGAATAGCAGTCTCAAGGAAGTCTTTCAGAGGGAGTTCATCCCAGGGAAAGGTGATATTTTTCTCATACTGCATTGTGTTGTAAAAGTGTAACCATTTTAGAGAATGATCTTCAGAGAATGCATGTCAAGCTGAGCAGGAGCTGTTCCTGTTGAGAGGGAACAGGTCTTTTGATTCTTTGTACATGTCAAACAGGAGCACATCAGCCTGTCCTGGCTTCAGATGTGGTAAGAGCAGCTATGTTAGGATTCTTCCTTTTATGATGGGTCTGACACTTCATAGCATATAAAAGCAATGGAACAGATTCTTGTTTCTTAGCATACCAGAAGTGAATAGTCCAACTCTGACTGTGTCAGCCCATTGGAAAAATCTCACGGCCAAATGTTGATTTGTTGTTAGCACAAAGACAGCAGAACCAACTCGTGCACCAGCGATGATCTCCTCTTGTCACAGGGATTATAAAGAGGGCAATAGATCACTAATACATAGCAAAGTGGATCATTGATAGGTAGCAAAATAATCCTCTGCTGTGCAGATCCTTAGTTAATACGAAATTCAGAGTATCCCTATGGCAGGTCGTGACTTGTACAGAGGATACAAATAAGTGATAATTCTTTAATTGGTGTTAACTGGTTTCCTGAGGGCTCCTACCACTGATTCTGCCTGTATTTAGCATCTACTATTTTCTCATTGTTTGGAAAACCTGAAAATTGCAAGAGTAAATACAATTTATACTGATTATTTCTTCTTTCTACTTCAGGCTGGTGTTCAATAGTTACTTTTTTCCTCACTGGTAAAGCTGAGGCTTCAAGTCTATATAATATCTGATGTCAACAGCAATGAAGCAGGAATCTTGTGGGAAATTGTGATGGTTGCACAGAACCTGCTTTATTTTTGAGTATTTCACTTCTATAACTTTAGAAAGGTTTTCTTGCCAGCAGAAAAAAATGGAGCCTGAATGTGTTGAGTATGTGGGGACCTTGCCTCAGAGCTGAGCAAAGCTTGGAGAATTTTTAGTAAGGAACAAATTTGCTGTTCTTACAGTTCAGCTAAATGAAAGCACTAACCCCCAAAATGCACATCTATGTACATGCCTGTATCTTTGGCCCTTGCACTTTAAGCCAAACCAGACAGGTGCAAAACTTGTTTTTAATAACGACAACAGTATATTTTTAATATTGTTTTTATGTGAAAATAGTTGAAAGGCTTTTTTTGTGTGTCTGTTGACAATATACTTCACATTTTGTTTGAGCTAAGTGAAGAAACTCTGATCTGGAATAATGACAGCTGTAATTCCCTGAAAAAGAGGCTTTAAAGTGGACACAATTCCAGAATCATAACTCTGCTATTACTGTATACTCCTGCTATTTGTAAATATACTTATCCGCATTCTTCATTTGCAACTGGCTGATATTTCTTACTGTTTCAAAGGCACAGACTGGTATTTTCTAAAGAAGAGAACACAAAGGAGAATAATTTCTACATGGACTTTCAGATTTGCATTTCAGCCATGGTACATATGAAGGGCCAACAATGGCATTTAAGTAAAAATAAATTTTGATGGCCTCGGATAGACCATATTTTCACATTAAACAATATATTTTTGAAACATTCAGCAGTAACATTGAAATTTTAATTGTTTTATTTTCAGAAGAAATAGTCTTGTGACTCCCTTTCTTCACTGTATTCTCATTTAAATAATTAGGAGGGTATGTTTTTGAGTTTTCTAGGAGAGGAAAAAAAGATGTTGTATGGCAGAGTAGCTTAAAGTTCTAATACCTTTACAGTTAGCAAAATTTATGTTAATTTAGAATCTGATAAGTCTTCTAGTTTTGTTGGTGTGAGGTATCCGAGATAAAGATTTGACCCTTATATTGTTCATTATCTCATTATAATACTATGCATACATTCTTTTACATTTCTAACTGTAATATCATCTCTTTACAGCTATTATAATAATAATGTGAGCAAATGAGCAAAAGAAAGAGTGCCTTCATAAACTGGAGTTATTATTTCAAGTTCCAGCATAAAATCAAAATTATTGTTGGATGTAAGAGAGAAATTATTTTTAAAAGCAGACTGTCCTACCCACTCAGCATCCTGTTCACAAGGCTTTTTGCTTAGTTGTTTTAAAGAGTGAAATGGTTCCTTTTATACATTTTTTTAAAGAGAGGAGGAAAACTACGTGCAGTGGTTTCAATGTGAGAGATTTTATCCAGAATATGAGTGTCTCAGAGACCTGAAATTTGAAAAAGTAGTAACCAGAAATATATAAATATATTATTTGTATTAACAAGACTGATGAGATATAGTAGCCCTATTCTGTAAAATGCTGTTATTTTATTTCAAGCAGATTTTACGCATAGTAATACCAGGCTGAAACTTTCCTCAGCTTAGCTATGAAGATAGGTAAAATGAAGCTCTTAGCAGTCTATATTTTATTTATTTTAATTATTTAATTATGTTAATTATCATCGACTTAAAGGCACTGAAAAAGTTGGAAACAGGTCCAAATTGAGCTGTGGGGTTTGAATACTCAGGGTATTCAGGTTTGATTTTCTTCTTGCCAAGCCACAAGTTGCACATTGTAAATCAGTTTCAGTTTATCACCTTTGATTCTCACCTCTCTCCCCTTTCCTGTGGACACTGGGTTCCTCATCTCTAATATGAATATTCTGTTTGGAAATCAATTAGTTATTTAGATTTCTTTTTTACACTGGCCAATATTTCTCTTACTTTGTAGTTCTTCAGTAAGAAAGCAAGTCATAAGTGTAGTACGTATGCTCCCCTTCAGTTTCATCTGAATAACTGTATTTTTTTGTGCTTAATTTTGTAATGTCTGCTAGTATATAATTTAGGGCTTTTTAGACCCAATTTATGACAACTCTGGAGCACACGAATAGTAGTCAAAGACTCACTGGGGTTTTTTTATTATGGTTCAAATCTTACTCTGTTTTTATTCAGGTGTTTGTTATAAGAATGTTTTCTAATAATGAACATTTATCAGCTAGACTTACTGAAGGTTTTAATATGTCTGAACATTTTAGAAATGTGATTAGGCTTTTAATTTTCTTTCTTATTATACAAAATTCTAATTTAAATTTCATGTATGTTTAAGATAAACTGAGTTTCAATAGTAGATAGTGTTCTTAGTGTATTTTACTTACTGTGATCATTACATTTGATTTCAGACTCCCTTACTTCAGTGACAGCCGTGAATTTGCTTACCAATCAGGAGATTCCTGTAGTCATTTCAGCAAAACCCAATTTTGAGAATTTTCTCACTACTAAAATAGGTATGTGACATTTAATGTGTGAAGTAGTATAGTTTTCAATTGCTGTGTTGGAGCACCAGATACTGTTATGGTAAATCTTAGAACACAGCAACTCTCTTCTGGCCTTTGGAACTCTGCTCTTTGTTACTGTTCTTCATTAGTGAAGAAGGAAGGGAAAAGTAACTACGTGGGATCTGTCTGGGGAAGAGATTTACAGGATGATAAATTTTAATGGAAATATTATAAAATTAGTACATTTAATGAGCTAAATTTGAGGATCTGTATATCTTAAGAAGATTGATTACCTACAGTGCGTGTGTATTTGGCTGCCTCTCACCATCCTTAATCAAAACAGAACTGTACCATTGTTTGACATAAACAATTTGCAAACAACCCAAACATTTAGCTTTCTTTGTCTTACGTTTAAATTATGTGCATCCTTATAGAGAAATGTTTCAAACAGTAAGTGTACACAACTTCCAACTTTGACTTTTATCTGATAATATTTGTGTTGAGATCAGTAAAATTATTCAGAATAATTCTATTCTGTTTGACAGTTATCTTAGACCCTTTATCTCCGAAGGAAGCATTCCCATAGTTTAGGCACCTAAATTAGGACTGAGGCTCCATAAAGGTGGGGGGAAGGGTGTTGGCAGAGGATACTCCAAGTTGCCTGTCATGGCCTTCTCAAAGTCATCGATGAAGCAGCTTATCTTACTCCTTTCCTGCACAGGGAGCTTAGCCCCTCAACTTAGGCAGCTAAGTTCATATGGTTAGATGATGTGACTGCAAGACTAGAAATTGTACTGACTTTTAAAAGTGGTGCCCATTTTAATCTGCGAAGTGTATCTTCATCAATAGCACCCGCTACACTTTCTTTTTGCTGTTGTGCTTTGCTGTGGTCTCAGCCACAAGCAGTAGGCGATGTTCTCTGCCAGTCCTAATGGGAAACAGTTCTTAACCTCTTCTTCCCCCTTTCCACTGCATTCTTATCCCTTAACTCCCATTTGTTGTTTCCCTGTTGCTGATACTTCTTTCCTGCCCTGGAGCTGCTACTTTCTTTTCTACATCACCGCCAATGTTAGCTGCTCCTGCACAATAACTGGACTGAATAAAACCAGCTGACTGTGCAAAAATGTCTTGAAAGACTGTCACCAGGCTGATGGAAGTGATCCACTTGGGCTGTGTACCTTACTTATGCCTTCGTCTTACTCTTTAGGAATGAATCTGGTTTCAAGAACCAGAACCTTCCCTCGTGTAAGAGCAGCCAAATAACTGAGATACCCAATCTTATTTTTCTTTAAAAGCCTCCAGCTTGCTCGCTGGCACGTATTTAGGCCTTATGTCTGTTGGAAACAGCTCAGGTCTTCCCAGGAAGTCCTGGATGCCAGCTGCTGAGCTTTGTGAATGTACATTAATAGCATCATCTTTGCAAAAGAAGGAAGACCAAAAAATGGGGCCCGCTTTTTTCCATGCGTGGAGCATATTGTGAAGCCACCTGTTGCAGGCCGCAGGGCTCTCTGGCAAATTAAGATACATACATTATTCTGTAGCAGGGCCTTGAAATGGCAAGAACGTACATCTGCTGGAAAGATAAAATAGCAATTCCTTATTTTGCTAGTTAGGGAGTTATTTGCCCCAGGGGAGTTTTGCTTGGTTTTCTTTAGTTATCTGCTTCCAAACTTCCATATATTGACAGAGTTCATGTATTTACTGTAGCACACATTTCATTGCTTGAGCAAACACGGTCATAAAACTGGTTTTGAATAAAGTAGTTTGCATGTTAATAATTCTAACATGCTGAGGAATATTTTGAGTGGTTTTGTCTGTAGTTTTCACCAACCTGATGTTAGCATTGGCTTGTTGAAATAACTTTCATTGCCTTTTAAAGAGGCAGTTGTGCAAGATTGCTCAAAATATTAAATAAATTCTGACTGAAAGGAAAAAATATGCAGAAAGATGTCTCTCCCTGTGGAAATAATAAATCCATTAGTATCTCAGTGTTATTTCAGAATATATCTGATAACAAAGTTAAGAAATCTCTTAACTCACCCTGAAAGGCAGTTTCCAATGCAGAACAACATATCTTTCAAAATACATGCAGCAAAATCAGAGGGAAGATGTCATCATCTCTCAATATGAATAAGAAATATTTTAAAATATTGTGTCTTTCTATGTTGCTAGTAAATTGCTATAATAAAAAGAAGTCTACATGGCTTAGAAGAGGAACTTGTATTAAAGATGTATGAGTGACCCAAATAATAAGATGCAAAGGGAAAGAAAACACCAGGGGCCTTAAATACTGTGACTTCTATGACTGATTTGAACAGCAGTAGGAAGTGCTCTCAGTAGCTATATTCTGAATAGAAAAATGATGTTATTTGAGTTGCTTTCCTGAGATGATAAACAAATTGTGGCTTTCCTAATAATAAGTTAAAGGGGTAGTAATGTTAGAGACTGTTGTGATGTGGTACATTTCAATAAACTATAAAATTAGATATTAAATTTAGTGTTGAAATGAGACGACTATTTCAACTGTTTAGTATTTCTTTCTCATATTAGCAAATAGAATTTAAATCCGTATTATTAAAATATATTATATTTAGGTAATATAATGTAATTGAAATTTTTATCCAAATTTTATAGCTTTACTTTTAGACTTTTTTTGAACCATCTAATTTTCTGCATTTTCTGAGATAGGACATTGATGAACATTTGGATTACAGAGAAGCAAAGAAAATGTGTTTGCAATTATTGCTGCTTGAATTTCACTGCTTAGAGAACATGAAACCATTTTTGTTGTTCTTAAATTTTTAAACTCCTTTGGGCAAATATAAGTCATTATAATGAGGGTAGCATAGAAATAAAATGTTTTATGTTGAAACTGATGACTGATAGCCATGTTAGTCAATCCCAGACATTTTTTTGTCTCCTCCCCTAGGAATACCTAGTACAAGTGCAGAAGATGCTGCAGTAGCAAAGGATCTGGGCATTTCTTTTACTGAAGTCATTGAGACATTGCCAAATGGTTTGGAGAAAGTAATTAATTCTGGGGAGGTGGGTATACAAGTATGGAGTTCTTTCCAACTTACGATAACAATGCAAACTAAGTCTGTTCTCTCAAGAGTGCCAAATACTTTGTAAGATTAAAGGGATTTATTTTTTTTTAAATCAAACTGGGCTTATGCTTCCAAATTTCTAGGAATGATTTAATGATTAAATATGTTGGCTCTTCTGTAGCAATAAAATGAGTTTTTTCCTTTTGTACATGAGAGGAAGGTACAGTATTGGTCTGAGTTTTATAATAGAAACTTAATCATTAAACTCAGATTAAAAATTGATTCTTATTTCATCATCTCAATAATTTTTTAAGCTAAATATTAACATATTAGTCCTTTTTCCACATATTTACTGAAATGTGGTGTAAGCATTTATGGTAACATATCTGCTTGAAGTGACATAGAAATCTTATCTTTAAATAAAATATATATTGTATTACGGCTCTTGAAAAAAATGCATTTGATAGCAGACAAAAAGCTCATATTCTGTTGCATGGCAGGTAGGGTCTAAGTGGTTAAGATGTGTGTGAAAGCAAGAATAGAAAAACCCCAAATGCACGCAGGAGAAAGGAAGCTGGTTTACCATCCATATTTCCTCAGTCTCTACCTTGTGTTGATGATATTCTGGAAGTTTCAGCATACAGCAGTTGATTGAAACATCAGCAGTAAATGCAAATATCTGCCAATCAAGGCTGAAGGGATCTACAGTGCTCTTTCTCAGCCTTATTCTGTTCAGCCCATCAAGAAAATTACCCTTTGAGTAAGAGGGTTTAAATGAATCAAGCAACTGGTATATAGTGAATAGTCTCTTGGGTAGAAGGATGTTAAGCAGCGGAAAGGGGAAAATTAATATGAGGCTCATAAACTTTGACTCTCAGAAATTGCATTTGTGACTTTCTTGTCTGTTCTTGCATTTTCACCAGTGGCAAATACACATTTTTCTTTCTTCTTCTCTCTTTTTTTTAATCAGATCACAGGCATGACTCGTCAGGAGGCTTTAAAAGCTATTACCCAGCAGGCCAAAAATAAAGGAATAGGTGGAGACCTAACAAGTGACAAATTAAGAGACTGGTTAATATCTCGACAGCGGTACTGGGGAACACCTATTCCTGTCATTCACTGCCAGACATGTGGCACTGTCCCCGTACCTTATGAAGACTTGCCTGTGGTGTTGCCAAACGTGACCACCTTCACGGGAAAGGGAGCCTCCCCTTTGGAAAGTGCTCCAGAATGGGTGAACTGTCCCTGTCCCAGGTGAGCCAATGCTGCATTTGCTGCAGACTGGGAGAGATCGCTTCGTACGTGCCTTTTTCTTGTGCTCTTTCCGTAAGTGTTGATAACTGACCACTCTGAGACGGGATGCTACTCCAGAATGATGTTTAGTCTCACCCAGCATAGGTGGTTTGGGTTTTTTTTCTTATATACTCTGTAAAACTCCGGGTTTTTTTGCAACACAACACCCACTGGTATTTTTTTTTAAACAAGCTGAAGCGAAGCTTGCTGTTTTTAAGTCGGGGGAAAGAAAAAGGGAAAAGAGAATGATTTCCCTCTGCCCTCCATTTCTTAATAGTATTTCTCACTTCATTTACTACAAGAATTTTCATTATCTTTCACCAGCAGAGCTCATATAAAGCTTATAATGATCATTGAATTGTTTCCTTTTGTTAAGGAAACTAACATCATGTTCATTTTCTTAGTAACAGTCCAACAATAAAGTGTTTCCTCAGCTATATAATTCTTTATCATGAAGAATCACATTCACTATGTATTAGAGGTGACAGCATGTAATTCAGGTTGAAAGAGACAGTAAGTATATGCATCTTGTCAGTGTTATAATCTTTATTGTTTGTAGTCCAGCTGTTTAAGAAATGAAACAGCCTATATTGAGTGATATGTCACGAAAACCAGTTGTCTAATCTTGAGGGCTGCTGAGATACTCTGTACACTGGAGTTTGCACACAGGTTCTGCAGAAGAACTGGTAGAACATGAGGTATCCCAGAGAAGTTTTTAATCAGCAGTGCAGTGCAATGCTGCTGCTAACGGACTGACCAAATGGGAAGGGGAATCAGACAAATAAATTTCATTAGGGCTCTCATTGATAATGCAGCAGTTTTAGTATCTCACTGTATTTTAACATTTGCAGGATAGAATATCAGTGTGGTTTTCATTTCTAATTAGGTAGCTCATGCATAGCAGTTCTGTGGTTCTCTGGGACCATATATTTTGACCTTTGTTGATAACATGCATTTTATGTGAAATACACATTTACTTCCATGTTTCTGCTAAGAAAATTTCTTCTCAGATATGCCTATTTAAATTACATACAGTTAGTGTATTTTAAAGTGTAACACTTGCAGGGAAGCCTTACTAACACAATCCACAGGTTTAGTAAAAGCTCTAGAAATGCCTTGGTCTACAATTCCTAATTTCAAGTGAAAAATTTTTCTGAAGTTACTGTAAGTCCCTGTCTGCAATCCTGGCTTCCTCCTGACCTTAATTCAAAAATGATATTGTTGTTTACCAGGCAACAAGGTACTTTTGATGTATAAAAATCCTTATGGCTTCTAGATAGTTATTGTGGCTGCCCTACTTAGAAGTTAATCAAGGGCATTTGTTTAGTCAGAAACAAAGGCATACAGGATTAGTTTCTTAGCCTAAAATGTGGTAATTTGCTGAAATTAACTTTTTTTTTTTAAATTCACACCTTTATTTGGCTTAACTCTCACCTATTTGACAGCTATCTTCAGTATTGCTCATCCATATGTCTGCTACAGTTTCAAATCCTTTGAGCTGTTGCCTTTGTGTGTGTAGTGCTTGCTCTGAGAAATTATGTAATCCCTTCCTTTAGTCCTTCTCTCCAGTCATAGGTTTTTTTTCATTAGTTGCATTTAATATCTAGAATTAATAAGGAAAGCAAGATGGAAAGATACAGAAGTCTGTGAGTATTTGAGTGAGAATAATGTAGGCAATCATAAATGGGAGGAGATGCCCAAGTTAATCATCGTTACACAAGTCCAGGTAATTGTGTTACTTGTCTCAAGGTCGTCTAATGAGATAGCGGTGTTGTGCCTGTTGTATAATTTTGAATTACGCTCATGCTATCTGTGTCTTAGTGACCTATGCCCATTTAGAATACAGGCAACATCAGAGGCATGAAGCAAGTATAATTATGGTTCAATGACTGTAAAGTATTCTTGATTTTGACTGAAAAGCCATTCTGTTTCAATGTAATACAGTATTAGTTTACATTGGCCAAGTACAACTTAATGAAATGGTTACTCTATACTGAAAAGCAGTTACTCTACATTAAAAAAAGCAGTTAGAAGTAAAATTACTTTGCTGCATTATTGCCACTGAAAGAAAAACTTGCTGGTGAAGAAGGACCTGGGGCAGAGACAGAGAAAAGGAAAATGTTAATTGGTGGTACTCTCCTAAACTTGCCTCAGCAAGCCAAGCCAAAGTATCAGGCAGACAGGCAGATACATGTTGCAGCTCAGTTATCAAGCCTGATCACAGACTAAATATGCACTTGGAAAGCATTAAATAGCCAGTGCCCACTTATTACGTATATTTATTACACATATACATACATTTAAATTTAGATACCTTTATAAATTTCATACATTTGCTACATAGAGCCAGTGGCATTTGTGTGCAAGTTTGTTACAGGTTGCAAAGTTTTATTTATACTAGAATAAACCCATTGTTTTAACAGTAATAGTTTTAAGAAGGATCGTTTACAACAAGTGGAAATTCATGAAATGTGGTTATTGGCTCCTGCAAACATATAATTTCTATCTAGGGAGAAACTAGCAGAAAGTAACCTGGGCTTCTAAAATTTGTTTTAAAACTGTTTCTGAGGTCTACCAATGTAACTACTGGCAAAAACTGGTTTGCAGTAATCACAAATTAAAATTGCGCTACAAGATCTACAAGAGATTTGTTACATCTTGGTGAAAGCTGAAATTGAACTAAGTTCATTTTTTCTAGAGATGATAAATGGAATCCACAAACACCTTTTTGTACAGACACTCAGAGAGGAAACGACCTGCTCTGTCTGCTGAATGTTTATAAAATGATTTGTCTGCTGGTACCTAATGAGTGTGATATATTTTGAGTTCCCGTTAACAATATTGTGAAGTGCGCTTGTATGTGCTTTAAGACTTGCTTAATTTCTTTTAAAATGGCAATTCTAAAAAATTCCAGGAATTATGGAGTGGGCTATCAGGTGCAGTGCCATCTTCCACTATTGCTGGATGCTATAGCTGTTCAGGCTTCTTTCTCGTTTTCATTTTGTTTGGTTTGGATGGGAGAGGGAAGGAGAGTGGGCCTTGTTAATTCTGTTGGGCTTCTTCTGAACATACCAGTCTTCAGACTGTCCACACCCATTAAGTTTTCAGTCTAAATGTCTTCATGGCCACTCTGTACCTACATAGTTGTTTTCTTCCAACCTTGTCACTTCTCTAAAAATAACTTTTCTCCTTCTCTCTTCCTCAGGTGTAAGGCAGCAGCACGGCGGGAAATCGATACCATGGATACATTTGTCGATTCCTCTTGGTACTACCTGAGGTACACCGACCCTCACAACACGGACAGGTGAGGGCTGCAGGCACAGGGCCATTGGTTGGGACAGCCCCCTTCACAGAATCGAAGGGAAGGAAGAAAGAGGAAAGAGCCCAAACACTCTTGTTCTTCTCGCTTCTAACTGCCTTTTGCAGAGGCTGTGTAAACCCCTGGGCTGCCCTGATTTTGTCCCCATGCTCTGACATGAGCACAGCACAGGGTAGGCTAGGAATTGCTCTAAAATTGTGGCGTTTCATTGCGCCCATGCCAGGAGTTCTACAAGAGCAGAATGTGTAGACATAACTGTGTAAGCAGGCAAGGGCAGAAGTTTGCATGAAAGGGCATTATGGGGGAGGGCACAGAGGAAATGTTCAGCTGAGGAGCTGAAGATAGTCCTTAGTGGAAGATGCCACCAAGAATGGCAGCCTACTACAGAATCAGAGAATCATTTTGGTTGGAAGAGACCCTCAAGATCGTCAAGTCCAACCATAACCTAACTCTAGCACTAAACCGTGTCCCTAAGAACCTCGTCTATACGCCTTATAAACACCTTCAGGGATGGTGACTCCACCACTTCCATGGGCAGCCAGTTCCACTGCTACCATGACTCTCTGAGATGGTGGTAAGTTGCATGGAGTGTACCCTCCCTGACAATACACTGAGTATTTCAGTGTGTGGACAGACAGTGCTTTTCCACTGGTAAGAAGAGGAATAGTCTGGTGTAACATCCACAGCCAAAAACATCACCTTCATTTCTCTCTTTTGGAATTCCTGTAACTCTTGCTATTTCCTCATCCACAGACCTAAAGTGAAGTGGCATCTCAGCAAGCTCCTGCTGTGTTGGCACTTTGACTATATGCATAATTAATGAAAGGAGATTTTTCATGTGCTGTTTATTAGTGGCTGCAGCATGGAGAGAGTGGGAAGACAGATGTAGTTATTAAGCTGTTTTTCTGCTTCATAGTCTGCCTGTAGTACTGCTGCTGATAGCCCTGGTTTTTCTAAAGAGGAATTAGTGGAACAGGTCTACTATGTAGTCTGAGGAAGACAGAGTTGCATTTTTTGGATATTCATACCAACATGTAGGGGTGTTTGGGGATTTGATGGAACAGCTCTGCTATGAGGACAGGCTGAGAGTTGGGGTTGTTCAGCTGGAGAAGAGAAGGCTCCAGGGAGACCCTGTTGCAGCCTTTCAGTACTTAAAAGGGGCTTGTAAGAAAGATAGGGACAGACTT
Organism: Caloenas nicobarica; assembly: GCF_036013445.1. Taxonomy (NCBI): domain Eukaryota; kingdom Metazoa; phylum Chordata; class Aves; order Columbiformes; family Columbidae; genus Caloenas; species Caloenas nicobarica. Next base: position 47,612,942 of record NC_088246.1, on the reverse strand, counting down.
TTCAGGAGGGCCTGTTACAACAGGACAGGGGGTAATGGTTTTAAACTAAAAGAGGGGAGATTCAGGCTAGATAGACATGAGGAAGAAATTTTTTTACAATGAGGGTGGTAAAATACTGAAACAGGTTTCCCAGAGAGGTGGTTGATGCCTCATCCCTGGAGACATTGAAGACCAGGCTGGATGGGGCTCTGAGCAACTGACCTAGTTGAATATGTCCCTGCTCATTGCAGGGGGGTTGGGCTAGATGAGCATTGAAGGTCCCTTCCAACCCAAACTGGTCTTTGATTCTATTACTTATTTGTTGTCCAGAGCAGTGTGTGGGTACATCCTACTTACCATGTGATCTAGTATAGCTGGGCAAATTATACTTTTTTTATATATCGGCAGCACCAGTTAAACTAAAGAAATATCTTCTGTGAACACTTTTATTTCATGTTAGTTTTAATAATATTCTAGTGATACTGTGGCTTTATTATTAATATTATTAAATTATTCCTCTCCAGTGACAGTTTAAAATATTTTTTGTGCAGGGACGAGAGGGACTTTTCCAGAAGCTGAAGGTGAAATAAGTCCGATGTAACATCCAGCTGTCAAAGTAACAGCTTACTGTAGCTAAATCTCTTTTATATCGAAATACTACTTTTATGGTCTTCTGCACTCGATCACTACCTCTGTTTGATTTGTTATTTATTTGGGGTTTTTTTAACTAAGCTGGGTATACATGAACCCTTTATTTCTACAAGTTGTATTTCACAGGTCTAGAATCTGAGAGAAATACTCTGTTGATTTTGGAACCCTGTGAACAAGTTAGTTTTGCTTTGTTCCTCTGAAGACATGAATCTCAGATCCACTATTTGCTTCTGGGCTCATTGTGAGGGAAAAAAGTGTTGCTATAACAAAAATTACTGATGGAATAATTGAACAAGGTGTCAAAACAAGTAAATTTCTTAGAATCAGGCCATAAAGCATACATTAAAGAAGAACATACATACAAATGGTATTTTGAAGGCGGGAGCCCATTACAGGAGACATAACAATATTTAATGAAGCAATAAGCAATGCTAGTAAACCATGCAGGTGACCTCCGACAACATAGTAAATATGCTCTAAATGACAAATTTGCTCTAGATTCATAGAACATACTTCAGTTGGAGTACGATGAACCATCTGACTCTTCAAAATGTTTTGCAACCTTGTAGTTAGCTGCTTCATTGCCCCCTAATGGCAACAATGCAAACCTATGTTTTTAAAAAAAAAACCCTGGTTTTGAGTGGGCATGTCTTTTATTTTTCACTGTAATATATTTGTATGTAAAACTTGATAAACACTAAAAAAACTAAAGGGTAGCCACAGGGTATTTATGAAAAAAATCATTTCAAGAGCAAGCAAATGTTTTCATCACTTTCTCAGGTAATGTATGTGAAATCTTAGCTGCTTCCCTAAAATATATTAAAATAATATTTTCGTGCATCTGCTTTTCAGAGGCAATTATTTTTTTTCTGTGATTTAATGAGCATGTAACTTCTTAAAAATTAAAGAGATCTGATAGCATTAATAAAAGTTTTATTACACACTTATAGATCTCATTAAATAATACTGTCTAGTCGAGTATGATGAGCTACTTTAGTAGAGCTGATCTTTCTTTTCCACATTGTATTTTTTCTATAATTGTGTTTTTTCAGGCCCTTTAATAGTGACTTAGCAGATTACTGGATGCCTGTGGATTTGTACATTGGAGGAAAGGAGCATGCAGTTATGCACTTATTCTATGCAAGGTTTTTCAACCATTTTTGCCGTGACCTAAAGATGATAAAACACAAGTAAGCCTCATATTCCTATAAAAATCTTTCATTTTTAATTTGACTAGCAAGAGTGTTAGTGGGCATTGTTATGATGGTAGAACATTACGTTGAATAACCCTTAATTTTCCTACTTGTCAATCTTGGCTAATTACTTGGTTTCTCGGTTGCATTTTCTGTGTGCATACATACATGGCATTTTTATTACATGACTGTTAGCTGGCTCAGAGCAAGTGATAAAATGTTGCTCTAGATTTTCAACCTGCAAAAGCTTGCATAAAGTAGTAACTTCAGGCATTCCGAGTAGTGCTATTATTTCAAATTAGGTAACTTCATGCACAGTAATACCATTAATTTCAGTGTAACCATGCATACATGGAAAAATGAGCACTTCTGTAATTCACTGCAGTATTGGAGCTGAACAGTGCAAAATAGTTTTTGGTAAGCAAAAGCAATATATGTATCTGCCAATAATTTTTTATTTAATGACTTTTATATAAATTACTTTTAACTGCTCTTGTTGGTGATGGTGCTATAGCCTAATTCATTATCCTCTGTTTTGGTTAGAGGTAAACTTTGAGGCAGGAAGATGAGCCATCTGGTGCTCTGTTCTTTGTCCTATCAGGTTCCCAGCTTGACGTCCCCATTACCACTGAAATTCTGCCCTCTTTTTGACCTAAAATGCCATCTCAAGAATGCCTTAACAGGGAGAATGCTAGTGTCAGAATAGTGAAATACTGCCCCATGCCCTGTCCAGTTCTCCCGTCAGCAGAGATGTTTGAATAGATTGAGTCAGAATGGGTGATCCCATGAGAACAACTGCTCAGTAATTTCTCAGCTGGAAACTTGTATGCATTCATTCTTTACTAGTATCCACTCTAAAAACTTGATGGAAAGAGGAACATACATACACCTGGCGCTGAACTCTCTTGAATGCAGCAGTTTTCTACAAAACTAAAACTTAAGTAGCTGTATGCCAGAAGAAGATGCACTAGTTAGTGGAGCCAGCAGAATATTTCCCTGAGTTACTTCATAATAATTTGATGAAAACAGGAGATGTGTTTTCATCACTCATTCTTGCCTGCAAAACAGTTTATAGTGAAAGCTGTATTTGGGATTTTGGATGTGGATGATTTGTGTACCTGTGTTTCATCCTGTTGTCTCCAGCTTGCGCAACTGCAGCAGGAAGGCTGTTCCTGTTCTAAGGGAGTGGACCTCGCAAAGCAGATCCTTTCTGTTATAGGCACTATTCCTTTAAGCAGAGAATTTCAGAGCTTTTCCTTGCTAGCAATTTCAGGGTTATCAGTTCTACAAAAGGCTTTACAGTCCTCATGTTTCAGCCACCTAGTGGAGCTATAACACACAGCATCAAAATGTTCTTTTGCTAGTCAAATTCTTTCACCTCCTAAAACAACATTAACTATGGTGGCTGAAGTATTGTCACTGTAAACTGAGACCACAAGGAAGGGGAGGTTTGCTTGCAAAGTAAGTGGTTCAGTCTGGTGTGCAAGAAAATTATGAGGTATGGGAAGAGGCCAGCTTGGCTGAAAAGGGACCTCCTGAGCAAGATCAAGCACTAAAGAAATGTATGGAAAGGAGAAGCGAGGATGGGCGACCCCTGGAAGAATGTGAAAGCATTAACTGGGTAGGCAGTGTGAAATTAGAGGCGGCCATAGCTCATCTACAATTGAAACCAGTGAAGAATGTGAAGGCATTAAGAAGGGCTTCTGCAGACACACTGACAGGAACATCAAGGCAAGTGTTGGCCTGGTACAAAATCAAAGAGCCTAGTAGCAAAGCACAGTTTTTGCCTTGGCCTTTACTGTCAAGGTTTGTGCTTAGTATGAGAGTTTGAGGGAGAGAGGCACTACCCACTTTAGAGCAGGATTGAGTTAGGGATCACTTAGGTAAACCAGACACATATAGGTCCGTGGGACCAAATGGAATGTATCCAAGGGTGCTGAAGGAGCTGGCTTTCTGAAGAAGCTGGCTTTTACCGTTGTGAGACTGTTATCAAGTGTTTTTGAAAGGTCATGCTGATCAGGGAATGTCCCTGTTGAGTGGAGAAAGGCAGACAAAAAACTCATCTTCAAGAACAGGCAAGCATGCTTAGTTGCAGTCTGCTACAGGAGGATTATAGAGAAGACAGAACTAGACTCTTCTCAGAGGTGTACAGAGAAAGGAAAAGATAACCAGTCACAGGTTGCAGCAAGGTCCAACTGGATAGAAGGAAAATAATTTTGACAGTGAAGGTGGTCAGACTGGAACAGTTTGACTAGAGAAATTGGAGGATCTCCCATCACTGGGTATTTTCAAAACTCAGCTGGATGAGACCCTGAGCAGCCTGAAGTTAGGTCTTCTGTGAGAAAGGGGTTGGACCAAATGACTTCCAAAGGTCCCTTCCAGCCTAGTTATTTTAAGAGTCCGTGATTCTGTACCTGTATGAATTTGAAATGTGTTTTTTTCATACTCTGCTGTGACAGAGCAGTAATACCAAAGCACTGTGCCTAGATTGGTCTACATATGGTAAATTGCAGAAAAAAACCTCTTAACTTCAATGAAAAAAATGCTCAAGAAGCACTCAACTATGTCTAGTGACAATAGCAAAGAAAATTTCTTTCTGTAGAAGTAATTTGCAAGACTGCAGAGAATTCCTTTGAGGCCATATACAATCTCAAGAACTGTTGCACACGTGAAGATATGTTGCAGCATTGCCCCTAGGATCTGCTGTACGTACTGCTTATATCTGTGCTCAGAACACAAGATGACTGTAACAAATTCATCATTATGCACAAAATTGTTTGCTTGCTTTAGCTCTATGCACTTGGAGCATTAGGCGCTTTTAAGTCATGAAGTTAAATTAGGATTTTGTTTTGATATGGAAATCTCAACTCCTTTATAAATATGACCACATGTTTAAAATATGTTTTAGCATTGGTCAGAAGCCACTTTTGCTCAGTCTTCTCTTAGGACAGCTCAAGGGCTGGTCTGAGAGATCTGAAAAGAGTGATTAGAAACAACAAGCTTATTGTTAGGAAGTTTGAAGTCATGGTGCTGAGGCCCACAGCTTCAAGGGAAAACATTAAAATGTTGAAAAACACTGCCCTCTTGTGCATTTTCAGTCTTTCTCTAGCTGATTAGGTCTTGTTCACAGATTAAATTAATAAAATTCTGCTACATCTCAGTTAATGAGAGCTGCCACCATTTAAAGTGTTATCTAATATCCTGACAAATTTTTATTATTACCCTATTAATTCTTCAGGGAAATTTTCCTTGTTTGGCTCCTATCCTCTGGCTTTCAACTCCATGGAAATATTTTCTGGTAGTCTTAAATTCTGTACCAATGGCTATTAATATAATCAGGAAGGTGAAACCTAAAGTTTAACATTTCATAGTTTAGATTTTCAAAGCAATCTCTTCAGATATGATGTACATTATTACAATAGAAATATTGTAGGCCATTCATTTACAGATGTCACACATGCTTTCATAAAAAATGCAATGTTTGTAGACATCTGAAATTGTAAAGGTGTGAATATCATTTAAATATCCCCTGATGATGGGACATGATCTTTTATATTTTTAATGATCGAACTGGAGATGTTGGGAAGTGTTGCTTATTTCCTCAGTAATAACAAGGCAGAATAAATAGCACCCTCTGGGTATTGGTACATGTGACAACAGATTAAGCCCAAATTGATGTCATTTTCTTTTAGGAATCTGGTCTGTAAAGTGTATTGGTTCTGGGATTAATTCACAAGCCGGTCAGCCCTCCCAGCTGTGACCACCTCTGGAAGAGGGGCCAGGTAGGCAGCTGGGGCCAGCAGCCTCCTCCTCGGTTCCAGTCTGATCCACCATGGTGAGCCTGTGCTGACACACTCGCTTACACCTGCTCAACTGGATTATTGCAAATACAAGTTACACAGGATTTGACTTTTCCCTAGGCTTTAGTAATTGGTTCTGCCTGATGAATAATTGGAAATGGGATCTAGCACATACTCCCTGGAGGATTATAAAGCAATAAAAAAGTTTACTGTTGCCATTAAGTCAGCAGATTTGGCTGTGATAGAGAAGGCACTGTTTTCACGTAGCTACATTACAGAATAAAAGAGGATAAGTGTGTGACAGAAATAACTTATCCTGTAAAGGCAGGATGTTAGAGCTTCTCTGCATTCATTAGGGACTTTGTCGATAGTGTTGATGGTAAGTAAAAGCACTCAGCTATTGGCTGTGTAAAATCTGAACGTTCAATATTGTTTGATCTTTTTTCTGCCTAAAATGATGAGTTCCCACATCCCTCAGTCATTTCTGGCTTTCTACAGGATTGCCAGGTTGTTACATGTAGGTCTGACTGCAGGTTTCACAAGCACCTGAACTCAGCTGGCAGTGACTGACCAAGGTCTTGTCTTGGCCCCAGGACACACCGTCGGGCACTCTCAGCCGCTCGAGAAGTGTGAGATGCAAACACAAGCAGTGAGCTCCCTTGCCAGAGCCATCCCTTTTTCTGACTCTGCTCTTTGTCACTGTGGCAGGCTCCACAGAGTCCTTCCAGGCAGATCGTTCATAATTGGATTGAAAGTCCTACTCATGGTGCGTGGAGGAGAACGAGTAGCCTGAGGACTTGGCAGTGAGCAGGAGTCCCTGATCTGTCAGTCACGCTTGCCCCTCCATCCATTGCGTGCTCCTGTATAGAGAAATTGGTCTGCTGTAGAAATGAACCTGTGTATGAACATCACTGAAAGGAAAAAGATGGATTACACGCTTCATGGCTAGCACAGCTGATCCTTCTGGGAGGTGTCAAGCAGACTTCACCGGTGGGGTCCCATCTGACGTACATGTTCAAAAGCTGCACACAAATCAGGCCATGGTGCCCGTACTCCAGCGTGGGCACAAACCAATTTCACAGGCAGGTGAAGGCACATCCCATTCCAGCACCCTTACAATCTGAAGTGTAATCAAGTGTTCAAAGAACTCAAGCCACCCCTTCGTTTTCTGCGCCAGAAATGTCTGTCTGAACACAGCTTCACTTCAGGTGTTTGCAGTGGTGTGGCTCAGGAGGTGTTTATGACACCAGGCCATGACTGGTGCTGCAGTATTTAGATCAGAATCACGTCACACCTGATGTGCTGCGGCGTCTTGGTAGTTCCCTTCTGCAGCCAAGAAACACGTCGCTTTCTTCAAAGAGGAAGGTTTTTAGGTGTTCGGTTTTATCAATGTAAATTAACGTGTAACTCTGAGAGTCACCGTGAGATGGAGCCACCACAACACTGGCAAAAACGCTGTGCACTGCAGGAGAAATCCAATGCAGGGCTCGATCTGTTACTGAGCCCTGTGTTTGTTAGATGGGCTCTGGCTTGCTCGTTTTGGGCATGTCTCCATTCTCCTGCAGTCTCCCACTAGGAACACGTCGGGGGTTTTTTTCCCCATACTTGGTAATGTATTTTGTGTTGCATTTTTGTAGCCTCTGTCAGCATAAACAAAAATAGGAAATGCTTATTCCTGCATTCAGCTTTTACTAACTTGGTGTATGATCTGAGCTTACTCTTTGTCATTAAAAACAAGTCTTCCTTGAAAAGTCACTTCTTGTGGAGAGCCCTATCTGATTTGGATTTTCTGGCTACTTCATTAGCTTTATTTTACATAGCAGTAAGTGTAGCTATTTTAATAATGGTGTGAGACCTTGAAGAGACTGAAATACGCAGTGACGGGGAAAAAATATTTTTATTTTTCCTTGGTGTTATACCTTTAGTTTCTAGAAGAAACTTATTCTGAACAGTTATCTCCTGAAGCATTTTTTCACCATTTATTGATGACAGAATTACAAGGGGTTTGTTCCCGATTTTCATCTTCTAATTCTCTTGCATATTTTGAGATAATTATTTGAGATTTTAGATAATTCTTGCCTCCTATTTTTAAAATACTTTTTCTTGCTTGTACTGTCTAAATTTGACTTCAGTTCTCACCTCCTTAAGTTCCTTTGATTTATTTCTAAACAACAGGATTTTTCAGGCAACCTGTGAAATATTGTCTAGAAAATACTTATAGAGATGCTTGAATTGCTACTCTTACTTAATATCATTGATAAAGCCAGGTGGCATGGCAGAGGTTAGTGCTGCTTGGTGACTGAATGATACACCACTATGTGCCAGTACTTACACAATATTTAGAAGTATACAAAATATGCAAGGAAGGAAACCCATGTTCAAACATGAATATGTTGAAGATAAAGTATGAAGCCTGTCACGTTCCCAGTTTAAGGCTTTTCCTTCAAATATCTTCTTCAGAGTCATCAAAAAGGTTTAAAGACTAGTGCTTGGAAGATACCTGCTTTAATAAGTGAAAACATGCATAATTGTTATATAATTTAATAATACTTTAACTGTATTATTAAATAATGGTGTTTTAAATCATGAGATAAATTGTCATACAATTTATATTTCCTAATAATGTAAAATACTAAATTAACTCCTTAAAAGTGAGTAGTGTTTTAGATTATGATTTTTTTGTACATGTGAAGTAAAATGTGGAAGTCTGGTTTTACTCTTTCTTCTTTAGATGGTTTTATTTCAGCTTTTTGAAAAAAATATGTAAGTAGGAGGAATGCATCCCTTTTACACAAGTTGATTTGGTAGATGTGTGGAGCTTCTTTAGGTGGAAGTGGGGGGGATCCGGATTACTTGACGTCAAGCACACATGTAGGCATTAGGAGACACAAGTCAATAGTAACCAGCGCTGGGCTGCACGTCCTCCAATGTGATGGTCACCAATGTCTTTGTGTTGGAGGATCCCAGGAGAAGACTCTCCAGACCGTGTATGCCGGCTGGGCCTGGCTCCACACCTCCTCCTAGGCCTCTACTCTTCTTAGGCTTGCTGGTAGAACTGCCTTGCTTTCCTGGCCTATTGAGTGGGGGCCAAAATCTCTAGAGATTAACTTTGTTGCCTTTTTTTTGTCAGAGAAAACAGTGGCAAACATCTGACTTGATGAATTAGAAATGCAAGGTCATTAAAGGAGGTGGCCGCAATAATGTATCTGTCAACCAGAGCAGTGTTTACTTAGCACTTTTTTCTTGCTGAGTGCACTACTACCCTTAGCTTTTGTGCTTTTAAGGGTCTCTTTGGCTCTATCATTCACACATTTGATGGGATGTTACTCTTCCTGATGTGAATTTTGCTAGAAAAGTCAAGGTTTAATGTTCAAGATGCTAAAAAAGTGATCCACAGACATATGAACTTTCCAGCATTGCCATTTTTCTAGTGTACTTTTTTCTTACAGCTAGGTCTTCATGACTAGTTCTGCAAAGGGACAAGGCATGCAAGTGCTTATGTTAGAGAAACTGTCTTCTCTGTTTATAGAAAGAAATGTGCAGCAAGATTTTGATTCGTTCAAAATACTGTGCTCCTCAGAGAGAAGCTAGTGCTAAATATTTGTAAGACAGTGAGGCCAGGTACTTGAATGCTTTTACGCATAGAGATTTAGCTTGAATTTAGTGAAATTGCACTGTTGGCCGAGTAACTTTTGTGTATAATCCATTTGCTGATTTGAAAAGTGATGTTAGAATAACTCAGTACTAAATCAGGATGCACAAATGTGTGCAGAATACAAAGAAATACTTATACTTGCCAGCCAGACACCATCAATAAATGCACAAAGTACTCTTTCTAAGGTGACAACTATTTATATATAGTCAACTTGAAATTCTTGTTTTATTGAATAATTGTGCCTGATTGGCTCGACACCTGAGGCTTATCATAAAGTATGCTTTTGACAGCTCTTTTCAACAGGCAAGTTTCTTTTTTCTTCTCTCCTTAGGGAGCCTTTCCATAAACTCTTGGTTCAAGGTCTTATCAAGAATCAGACATTCAGACTAACAACAACAGGCCAGTGTTTGAAGAGAGAGGAGATTGATTTCACTGGTAAGAGAGACTGCATGGGAAAATCAGCATAGGTACATCCAGAAATTCAGGGATTGCTTTGCTGTACAAGGCTCAGTGCTGGGAAAATTTGGAAGAGAAAATGAATCCTTGTAATATTTAAACTGGAGAGCAACTTCTGTGAGTTTTGGATTCATATGCACTGCTGAGTGCACAGAGACTCTACTAATCCAGCAGTTTTTAATTGCATCCAAACACAGAAACAGTGCTATGGTATTATTTTAGTTCCAGTATAGTCCAAAAGATCAGAAGTCAGTTTTGTTAAGACACTGCTCAGCAGCTTGCTGAATGGTGCCAGTAGTCCTAGCAAACAGATAACCTACAAAAACACCATGGCAAAGCTAACACAGATGTTGCTGTCTTCAGTAGATATTGGGAATGTAAAATGTGTATACAAAAAAGTGCTGTTTCTCAAGTTCTGTCCAGTGCCTTTGCTGCGTAAGCTGGAGCAGCAGGTCCTGGCTTGGGGACCTGCAACAAGAAGAGTGGTTTGGTCGTATTTGCCTCCCTTAAGCACTCCCTTCATGCAACCTTGTTTTTTCACTGTTCTCCTGGTTAAAAAACCAAACCAAAACAAAAAAACCCCACCTCCTTATGTTTACCTTCTTGTCAGAATAACTTACTGTAATTGAAACCTATAAATCTGATGTTTATAAAAGCTACGTGCAGGTCAGAATTGTACCAAAGCAGTACACCTATCTAGCAGGCTTTAAATGTCATGGTTAGAACAATGCTTAAAACTCAGGGGCTGTCAAGGCAGCACACAGGATGAGTGCCAGATACAGCTTCCAAATGGTAGAAGGAGACTTTCTGTCACGATGTAATGGAGCATTGGGATATTACTTGCGTTAAAACATTAAAGCAGGAATAACTTGGGAGGGAAGAGGGTGTTTACAATGGATGTTTTTCCTCTATAAGCTGTTTGGAAACCAAAAAACATCACTATAAATAGTTGTTTCTTCTTATGCTTAGGCAACAAAATTAATTGCTGTTACAAATGAGCAAAATTTGTTTTAATATTTTGCATATGTCTTAATATTTAGGAACTGAGCCAGTTCACCTAAAAACTGGTGAGAAGCTCCAAGTTGCTTGGGAAAAAATGAGCAAATCTAAGCACAATGGAATAGACCCTGAAGAATTAGTGAAAGAATATGGCATTGACACCCTACGTCTTTACATTCTGTTTGCTGCTCCTCCAGAACAGGATATTTTGTGGGATACTAAAAGTAAGTCAGATTGTTTCTTGTTTGTTTTTCTAGTATGTTACATTTTAAACACAAAAGTAGTACCGTGTCTAGATTATCTGGTATGAACAGGGGATGGAAAGTTTGCGGAGAGCATTGTACTCCCAGTGCCACCCCTGAGAGTTCATGAGGATCATGTAGACATAGTCAATCAGGTTGTATTTTACTGTTCCCAGATACACAAGAAGTCTTTCACCTAGTGCAATCAGACAGATAATCCACTTGTATTAAAGTCACATGTCTTTTACTTCTCCCCGTTTAGTAGTAGCCGTGGTGGTCTTTTCAAGTGCAGTTCCTCGAGCAGAACTGGAATCTCTTGCCAGCTGGGATGCCCTAGGAGATGCTGATACTGTGCAGTGTAGTGTGGTATAGCCTAGTAGAAACACAGCGCGTCTGGAAGAGAGAGCTAAAGTCACATCAGTGCCACACCTCAAGCCGTACCTTCACGAGTGGCTCTGCACCATCCCACACGGAGGAACTGGCTGTGAGCAGGAGTAGCCTGGGGCCTCTCTGTAGCACGGTCCCTGGGTCACAGAAACACACTCTTGGAGCAGCCATGGAGCAAGACAGATGCCTGAAGGGTCAGGGTGAACAGCTTTATAATATCCCCATCCCAAACTAAGCTGTATCAAAAGATAGTACCAAGGATCAGAGCCTATATGCATTTGCACAGTAGCATCTCTGTAGCAACAGAAGTATATAGAATTTCTAAAATCAAGTTCTAGAAGAAAGCTCTCAATTTAAAAAATATGTATGTGCATACACATATGTATATGTATGTGTGTTTGTATTTTTCGATGAGTTGGAAAAATGAGAGCACATAGAACTATTTTGTTGAATCATTAAAACATGAGATGAGCATTCTAATATCGATATAACACTTGGTTATTTTACAGATTTAGCAAATATTCTTGCTGAATATATGTTTTAAAGTCATTGAAGAAAAATATTTTATCTTATTGATTTTTTTTTTTTCCCATTAAGGCATCCCAGCATTATTTGTAAAGACATTTTTCATTGTGTTGACATTTTTTATTTAAAATACGGGGCTTTTTAAAAAAAATGTTTAGCATTTGGTTTCTGTTCTGCTTTTCTTTAAAGTTCTGGATTCATTCATTGTAACTGAAATTTATTTCTGCAATCTTTCGTTAATCTCAGCTGATGCTATGCCAGGCGTTCAGAGATGGCAGACGCGCCTCTGGATGCTTGTAACCAAACTTATTGAAGCAAGAACTTCTGGAACGATGCCCAATCGAGAGCTTCTGAATAAGAAAGAGAAGGCTGAAGCCAGAAAGATCTGGGAGCAGAAGAATCTGGTGATTTCTGAGGTTAAAAGAAGCACTTCCATATTTTGTAAATGGTTAAATAATTTACTGCTGATGGTAAAACCATATGCTTGACTTTAAGAGCCATAAGTATTTTCCCCTAGATGAGTAGCTCATAATTGTAAGTGAATTATTCTCTGTATATGTAACTTTATTTACCTGCAAATTCTGCGGGGCAGAATTTTTCTCGAAGTTGTAAGATTTGGATTGGCAAAATTTCTCTGCCGTGTGCCTCATTTAAAGGGTCAAATGTTATGTCATTAAAATGTTATCAGTCTGGGTTTCAAGTAACCCCATTTCCAGTAGCAAAGCTATAGGTAAGTTATGCAGGTTATCCCTAACAAAAGCTTTTGATCTGTTTGCTTCACACCTCATTACCATGCCTGCTGTTTCATACAGAATGAAAAAAAGTTGGTGAAAATATATTAGCTTATCCTACAAAAAAATTACTGAAATGATTGTTCATCTCTTCTATGTGTTGTCTCATGCTGTGATTAGTGTCAATTCAATTATCCAAGACTCAAAAGGAGACATAAATACCTGCAAAATTAGCTTAAAATATTTTTCTCTGGATAAAAACTTGCCCTGATTTAAACCCTCTGGTGAGGGACCTTCCAGGTCTTTTAACAGACTTTAGAATTATAATTCTGTGATCTGTGGACAAGCTTTCACTAGCGTGATCGGATTTACATGCCTCTTGTTTGGCAAAGGGAAGATATTTTATTAAAGGAAATAGAGGGTGATTATAATACACAGTTCTCATTGGCATTGATTGAAGCTTTTAAAATCCTGAAACAGAGGGGAAGCTTGTCTACTGCATTTTTATATGATTATTATTTTCCTGTACACATGTGATTGCATACATTATGTGTTGGCATGCCAAAGTGATTTTCATGTAAGAGGTAAGGTGGGCATATTTCACAGATTGAAATTGATTATCGATAATTCTTTTTCATTTAAAACCAAAATATTCCATGTTTGAGAATTTTAAGTAGTTGCTGATAGACCTTTTCTTCTAATACAAGGTAACAGAGTGCTTCACAAAGGATCATTTGTTCAATGCAGCTATTTCCTGGTTGATGAGCCTCACTAACGTACTCCATGTAAGTACACGATAACAAAGCTATTTTTCCTCTCAGACCCTGTTCCTGTAAGTCTTTATACAAAGCAGGAGCTGCCTGAACTATAGGTCCAGCTTTCCATAAGTCATTTACTATCATAAACATTGCTACTAAGTCAAGAGTCTCATTGAATTTTGAGTTCAAAAGCAGCATGTTCTGGTATCACTGTAACCCTGAAATACAGGGTTTTGCGGAAAGAGCTTGATGGTATTAGAGCCACTAGGTTCTGATGCTTATGTCTGCATCCTGTAATTTCAAAAGAATACATTTTGTTTAGCTCTGTTCTTTGTTCTCTTTTGTTTTTAACCAAGTTGCATAGTAGCTGGGTATAGTAGTAAACTATATAGGATTACCAAACATTCTGATTTAAAGAAAAGGGTTATTATTTGCAAGAAAAATGCCACATAATGTTACATTCCTCAGAGACTGCTTTCACTACTGAACTGGCTACTAGTAATAGAGTTCCCCTTTTTAAAACAAATGTGAAAATAACTTAAGTCTTGAGCATTTTTTAATTTAGGTTGTTTATTACCAATGACAATAGATCACATACAATGAACTATTATCATTATTTTTGTTACTACCCTTGGATCTGGTTGAGCAATCCTTCAGGCATATAATGGTAACCTGATCTAGACCAGAAATCAAATAAAAATTTGGATTTTTCAACTTCTTTGTTGAAATACCATCTTATACCTTATGGATTCCAAGGAGATTATTGGGAAAGCCAAGGAACTTAACAAAAAGTTAAGTAGGGTGTGCACAAGTGCTGTACTGAGATAACCTAAGTCTGGGGTACTGTGTGGTGTTGGGAAGGTGACACACAGTTCTTTATCTCCAGCTCAGTGATTTGGATGCATTTTGGGCTGGTGGATGATAATGAGTGAATGTTAAAAAAAGGAAAAAAAAAACAAAGCAAGCAGTGTCCTACAGCCAGCCAGATGTTTGAACACTGACATATTTCTTGACCAAAGAAGTCAGTGCAGTATCTTTCAAGAACAAGTTTCCGTATTCATGCTGACACTTCCTCTTTCGGTCTCATTTGAAAGGAGGAAGTAGGGAGGTGGATGAAGATTAAATATAGAAAACATGGAGTAGTTACTAAAACTTACTCAAATCTAGTTTGCACTGACTTCATTTGTATCAGTGATAAGAAGATGCTATCTGACAATGTTTGTGGTCTGTGTCAAACAAATAACTGGGTTTGGACAATTTTCTGCTTAGATGGGAACAGGTGTTGATCGCACCCACCAAATAATTCTCAGAAGCTGACATGTATTGACATTTTTCTGTGCTGTTTCATTAGAGGGTTGAATTACAAAGTAAACACAGGATCTGCACTTACCATGGGATGTAATGTCTCTGAATCAGAACAGACAAAGAGAGAAAAAGATTATCCAGCTATTTTTAGTGCAATATCTTTTCTACTAAGATACAATAAATAGAGGAATGAAGGTTCAGATTTTGTCAGCCTAGCACCTTTTGCAAGAAATTGAAAATTTTCTGTACTGGAGAAGCTGAACACTTTACTAAAGCAATCTGAACATCAAACTGTAAAAGACTGTGCTGCACTTTTCATTCCCAAACCTTCCTTCCGCTCTAAAACTTCACCCCGTCACTCAATTCAGCTTTACTTAAGCCACACTAGGATCCCGTACAACTGGACCTTGTCCCAACAAGAATCATGCTGCATCCATTGCAGTTAGGCTCTTTTACTTCACCTCTTTTCAGATAGCACCAATTTTATCTAAGATTGCACTTCTAGAAGTGGTAGCACACAGAATATTTTTGAGGGCCACATTTTCCCACATGGGTCTGTGTTCAGAATCCTGTACCAGAGCAGATCCCCAGGGGTCTGCATCAGCCTCTTTGGGATTAGCTCCCAAGTGTTAGAGAGCACTCTGTGACCAAGAGCTCTGACTTTAATTCTCCAGAACTTTTCATAAGTTTCTAACTTATCGTGAAATTACACTGTCCTGAGCGTAGACATTGATTTGAGGTTTTATTACTGCATTTTCTTCTTAATTAAATTACTTCCTGCCACCAGTATTTATATTAACAATTTATTTTATTTTCCTTTTGTCTTTACCCTTAGCAAGCTTCTCGGCCTGTTATTCTCCACAGCGCAGAATTTGAAGATGCTTTGGCTACACTCTGTGTCATGGTTGCACCCATGGCTCCGCACATTGCATCGGAAATGTGGAAAGGTATTTCAAGAAATAAACTTTTTATTGATGTTCCAGGAAAAAAAAGGCAAAAAAATTTGCAGAAATGTCTTTAAGATAGTACACGTGTCACTTATCCCTGAATTCTTCGTCTCTCTTGTCACCTTCTGTCATAATTCCTAAACAAACTTGAAACTTGTTGTGTTCCCAGATCTCTCTTTCTGCTTTTAGTTTCCCCTTGCACACAAGGGTGGATTTCTTGAGACTAGGCAGACAAAGGAAGAAGGAAGAAAAATTCAAGATGGGACTTGCATGAGGAATTCATATGCCAGCTGCTAGCTGCTCCTGTATCTGTACTGCAGTAGTAAGAGCTGAACTTGAGGATAGAAACAGCCCTTTTTCAAACAACCATTTCAGAGTCTTTGGACTACAAATATGTTCTTTCAGGAATTCAGACACGTCAGTAGACCACGTCAGCACTAAAAAGGCTAAAGGAGTATTCAATAAAAATCCTACTCTTGTAAAATTCTCCAGAGGCTGTGGGATGTTATGGTGCAAATTAACTGCTCTCAGAGAGCAGGAATGGTAGGCAGGAAATCTTTTTTAAGATCTATCAGTTGTAAACCCTTGAGGTCTCAGTCCCGAGTGGGCTAAGGTGCATGTTACTGCTACAGTTAAAGCCTGTCAAATAAGGGATGTGCATGCTGGAGTTCAGTAGTTGCTTATAAGGTTTGTTGGTAGAAGTCCTAAGATGTATGTGGGAAGATACGAATATATTCTGCATTAAGACTGGCCACAAATTGCTCTGTGGTTTTGAACCTAATTTTAGCTTTTGGATGCTGTTTTAACAGTTTTATTTGCAACAGTCATCCTAAAACGTTGTGCATTCAAGTGTTTACAGAGCAGAGCTACTTAAAAGCCAGAGCTGTGCATGGTCCTATAATAACAACTGCCAAAGAAAGACTGCTCTTATTCAAAGCAATAACATAAGGGCAGAGACTCTGGAAAGAGCAAGATATATTAGGGAGAGTGGGGGTTTTTTTCTGTGTTTTCATTTCCAGTATTTTTAAGATATCTTAATAAAAGCATCAGACATGATCCATCTGGAGAAAGCTACTTCTGGTCAATATTCTCTTAAAATATGAAGTACCATCCAATTAAAATTATACTTAAATTGAAGTAATTGCTGCAACTTTGTTTTCCACATTGGTTGAGATGTAGGCAGAAGAGGTACAGCCTAATTTCCTACACCTACAGTGCTCTGTGAACTTGAAATTCTAATAAATGTTAAGAGAATACAGAAATATCAAATATATTTGATAAAATGACAAAGAACACTTGGATGTCTTAATTAACATAACTTGTCAAATGTAAAGCTTTATCCTGTCATGTTTTGAATGTTAGAGAAGGAAGTCTTTTCTTACTACTAAAATCACTGGAGAATGAGAATGATAAACATTTTCTGGATCTCTCTCTGATGTAAGAATGAAAAGGAAGCATAATAAAAACTGGGAGTGTATTGTCTTCATCTCCTGTCTGCATTTAAAGATAAAATTTTGCTTGTGTGGTCCAAAGACTGTGCATTGTAATTCAGTGCAACTAGCATATGAAAAGATTGTGCATTGATTATTACCTGACGAATTTTATGACTGAACTTAAAAAACACAATCTCTTTTAGCGTGGTCGTTGTTAAATTACATCAAAGTTATAAACCAATTTTATCAGGAAAACATTTAACTACTGTGTTGTGGTAAGAAGACTATAGTTTTTTGAAATAGCCAACATCTAGCAATTCTGTCCTGGGATTTCTCGTGAAAAATATCCAACTATATTCTAGAGACAGATTTCCCCAAGTTCATGTTCTGAATTGCACTCTGGTTCCACCAAGTCTTGGTGCTCTTCTGAGGTAACCAATTTCTTAAACTTTATTATATATAGGTGATGATGCTTTCTTAGTTTAAATAATTTCAATATAAAAATTAAGCTTTCTAAATACTCTGTTTAGTTTTCTGTGTGCTTTAATGCTCCATACACACTCAGAGTTCCTCTTTTTGGAACCTTGGCTTTGCATCTAAAAAGTAGGGATAGTGCTGTTTCCTCTCTCGTAAACTAGTCAGGAAGAGGACCTTGTATATTATTAGCTCTATAAATATAGCACATATAGCAGTGGACCCCCACACTTTGATGGAAGCCTCTGTCTGCTATTGTAATGCCAATAATAAACAACACATAAGCAACTTATTTATAATTAAATACCGACATTTCATTCTAAAATAACTTGTATGCAGCCTTTACATTTTGTTTGGTTTAGTGATGAAAACAAGGAGCATTTTTCTTTATTCAGGGGAAAGGGAAACTAGGAAATTTGGAAGCCCTGTAGTTAATACCAAACATAATTTCACAGTCGAATAGGAATGCTGGTAGGAATAGTGACTTGCTGTGTTAACTCTGAACCACATTATGCTGCCTTATATATTTAAGCTTTTTTTTAAGAAAAGTAATTTGCTTTCTTATTAATGTTTCTCATTATTAAGTTGATTACATAGTGAGATATGCCTAATATTAATTTTACTACAACCTTAAAAAAGAGAGAAGAGCATCCTCGTTAATTATCACTATTTGCTTTATGCTTCACAGGATGAAAAATACTTTCACTGTTGCATTGTAATCTCTCTTTTTATGTTTTACTGATCACTTATTATGATCAAGAAACATTTAAGAAGAAATTACAGTAGAATTTAAAACTAAATGTGAAATAACGACAACCTACAATAAGACCTTGACAATGTATTTTATTATATTAATTCCGCCAAAGATTTGAAGACAACCACAGAACTATAGAACTTTCTGGCTAAGCACCTGGAATGAAACTTTGTGGAGGTAATAAAATAACCTGTGACAACTGAAAGCTCTACGGCATGTGCAAATAGTATTTTTTTCAGTTTAAATGACAGGTGTGCTGAAAAAAATCAACAAACCTTTTTTCCTTTTCTAGTTTTGGAATAAAAAGCTAGGCAAAGGAGGCTAGCATCTGTAAATATTAAAATCTTGAAGGATCTGATGTCCAAAACCATCTGATACTGTTAGTTTTATTTAGCAATTACATAAAATATTCTCCTCTGCTTGAAAAAATAACATTTAACTGCAAAATGTTATATGAAATATTTGAAGTATATAATGAATTTTCTTAAATACTTGCATTCTGAATGCATTTATATTTAAACAGCAAAAAATGCTTTTTTGCATTTTAATTTATTTCTATTTCAATCTCAAAGCTATTTGACACAATGAAATATAAAAAAAAAAAGCTAATCAGTGTCTTCTAATACAATAGTTTGTAAAAATTAAAACTTGGCTGAGTGCATAAACATGTATGTAGGTGTCCTCTTGGTTAGCAAAAAAGTTCTTTATAGCCAGATTTAACTGCAAATCAGTCCATCTTAATGATTACCTAGTGAAAATAATAGGAAAATCGAAAAGATTATTTTAGATTGTTAATTAAATATACTTTGCTTGACATTTTAAGTAATGACTAGCATCAGTGGTATAAGTAATTTTGATTGTAATAATGCTATCTTGTTCAGTAGGGGTTGCGTCAGAGTTCATAAGAAATTTTAGATTTTTAGTTCAGTATGTTTCCTTCGTTGGTTTGCCAATAAGATTTGCTAACTGAGAACTTCAGTTTGATACCCCAAGGATTCTTCTGGTGTAACGTTCAACTACTAAGTACAATTGAAGTAAAATCAGGTAGATTCAAGATACAGCAATTTTTTGTTCTTCTGCAGCTGAAGACTTATTCTCCCATGGGGCTTAGTTTATATGTGACCATCTTGTTTTCATGCATCAGGCAGGAATGAAGAGTTTGGTCCCCTTGTGAGCCGGATGAAGAGCATACTTCAGTATGGGCAGTAAATATTTCCAGTGTGAGCGAAGGGAAGAGCTGCTTGAACGCTGTTTGAGAAGCGCCTCACCTTTCAGCAGCTCAACAACAGTAACCCAGTGCCTTGATATTTTGAGTATGGAGGAGTTCTTTTTTCCTGCTTAGAGGAGAAACAGTTTTTAGTGGTTTGGTGTGTCAACCAAATGGTCTTAACCGTGCAGGGGCTACACTGGTTTATCACTTAATAACATAAAAAGCGACTGCAGCCCCTCGGTTGTGGGAAGAGTTCATCCGGCTGATATCGTGGCAGTTTATGAACACTAACAGGATGAGGAAATCTGTTTCCTTCCTGAAACTTTGTATCTGAGGAATATACAGACACCATCTGAGACATGGTTTTTGGTTTAGTTTGTTTGTAGTAGTACAGTATTTTGCTGTCCTGACAAGGATATGAAACTGCTTATTGTGAGTTGTTACATTTTTTATTAGAGATAGCACATGAAAGATATACACTGATGATAAACACATCTGAAGATGTATTGAAATATAATTATTGGGATTCGTAATGGCATAATTGTCGTAGCAGCATTTTAACTATCATTGCAATAGCTCTGTTAAAGAATTTCTTTGTCTAAATTCAGTCCTTGCTCAAGAAAGCTTCTGTAAAGAATAGAGCTGAGTAGAAGCTAATTGATGTTGCTGATTCTAATTGAAAATCTGAATGCAGAAGTCCCCCTTCACAAATGCAAGAAGAAACACACTTTGGAATTAATTTTTTTTTTTTTCTCCAAGAGTAATAACCCAAAGTGAAGGACAGTGAGTCCATCCAACTGGAGGAAGGTAGATAATTTTCAGAAGGTTAAAAGGATTCGTGTGGAGTTTGCTGCATTGGAAGCATATTCTAGAGTCAGCTTTTGGTAACCTGGGCTTTTCACACCCCTACTTGGTGCTCCACATCTGTCACTAGGGAACACGTAAAATGATCCCCTAGTACTGTATTGGGTAAATATAAGGTTTTCTGACTTTACCCAGTTCTGTACTACTATACCAGTAGTAGAATACATTTTTTCTCAGAGCTGTCTGGAAACAGCTGTTACTGTGGTGCTCTTATTTATTTGAGATTGCAGATCATTTCACATAAAACCGACAGGCATATTCCTCCCGGGCTGCAGAAAGGTATTTCAGATATGCAACTTGCCTGATCGTGTCAAATAGGAAGATTCATTAAATAGAAAAAAAACGCATCAAGAACAAAGTAACATGGTAACAGTCCTGTCCTTGGAAGAGGCTGCAGAGGCGAGTAAGATGCTGACACAGAGTGCATCTCTGCTTACTGTTACATGATCCTGCTTTGAGCTTTTAAAAAACTTTATCTGCTCATCTGCTAGTGTGGTGGATTTTTACTTAACACAGATTTCCACTGTTTTGATTTTGCTAAATTACTCAGTTTACTCCATATTCACATATTTTTCTCTTGCCTGCGTAATTTTGTGTCAAACTAGCTCCAGTACTGCTGGAATTTTACAGCAAATTTTTTCTAGTGCTTTTTTATTTCTGTAAGGCTACAATTACCCTGGTGTCCTAACTTACCTTGCTGCTACATGGTTGCTTCCACATCTTCCTTCTTAAGTCTCTTTGAAATGAGAATCTGCTCTGTCCCTCAGAGAGCACCTTAGGGGAAGTATTATGTTTACTAAATACTCAGGTAATGCTAATAAAACATTGCCATGAGCTGAAACATTGCTAGACTTGTCCTGTCCCTTGCTTTGCCCAGAGAAGTGGTAGATGCCCCATCCCTGGAGACATTCAAGGCCAGGCTGGATGGGGCTCTGAGCAACCTGATCTAGTTGAAGATGTCCCTGCTCATTGCAGGGGGTTGGACTAGACAACCTTTGAAGGTCCCTTACAAACAAAACTGTTCTATGATTTTCTCAACACACTCACTGACAGTGTGCATTTAACTTACTGTTTTAACTTGGACTCTAATGATGTGAGTTATTGGTTAAGGAAACCTTGTTTCAGTGTTAGCTTTCTAGTCAGTAAAAATCCATTGCTGCAGATCCAGTTGCAGGATCAGGGCTTCAGATTGAGCACAAGTGTAGTCCTGGATCTGTCTTGAAAGATGACTGTACGTGTAAGTATATGGCTTACAGTAAGTAAAAAGGTACTCAGTTGTCTTTCTGTCCTACGTCTGCAAGAGAATGTATAGCCATAATAGCAAAATAAGTCAAAAAATATGAAGCAAAATGCATGTTGCTTCATCATACACACTTTACAGGCACTTTCCAGTACAGTAAGACAGTAAAACAGGTTTTTAATGTTTTTGCAATAAACATCTATTAAATGGTCAGTTCTTCTCAAACAGCACTTTTGTGTAACATCTCAGAATCAGGAGGGAAGGCTGGAAGAGGCTTCTGCCTGGTCCTGACAAATGGACCATTGCCATTCTGGATCACAGTGATCAAGTTTCTGGTTTTGTGTGTGTTGTATTTTGGAAATGCAAACCAAATCATTGCGTTTTCTGTGTTCTACGGCTCACAAAATGTGAATTAAGGCAGGAAGCCAAACACGCAACATAACTAAAACCTTCATTTTGGTTTCCTGTCAAACCATTTTATGAAACTGGTTCTGTTGACTTTTGTACATTTTTACTATTATGGAGAAGCTCATAGATCATTTTGTAGCAAGAGAATGAAACCGAAGATCAACATTGTGCTTGGTCATGCTTTATCTGCTTCAGAATACATTTTTTTTTTTTAGCAGTAGGTTTATTAGGACTGACAGCCTCCACATGGATTAAAAGTGACCCTGGTTTTCCTTCATAGATAGAAGCTCTCGACTTCTATCAGAAAGTGGTTTTTAAATAGTTCGAAGAATCCACTTCAACACAAAAATAAGGAGTGGCCGGTATGCATGCCTCTACCACAAGGCATGTGATGAGTTGGAAAGAAATGAGCTCATCTAGATGTTCAAAAGCCAATAAGGGAAAAATTTAGCAGCTGTTGTCTTTAAAGACAACGTGATAATGAATCACCAATGCAAAGATTATTTTTTTTTCTGCTCGAGTTCCTATCTTTTGCTCTTTCAGTTTCAGAGCTGCTGTCACAGGAGAAAAAATTTACACAAATCCAGATCCATTAAAGTGTTTTAATCAATTATTTACCTAATAAGATTGCGGCTTAGTTGTTATTCTTCGGAAATGTGCACATTCCTGCTTGCCATTAGAAACAGCTCCCACCAGTCCACCCCACTGCCCCTTTCTGAATCATTCAGCAAATAGCAGGGCTGTGTGTCATTTTACCCAAGTGCTTTGTCTGAAAAAGTGCTGACAAAAATCTGGCAGATTTTTCTGGAGGAAGCTGCATTCCCTTTATGTCTCTGCTTGCTGTAATTTAATGTTCTAGTCTAAACAATCCAGCTAGGTAAATTAAAGTATGTATTCTCGACAGGTTGGTTTAGCTCCTATGTCTGCTGCTGTGCTGTGTTTTGAACAGCTTCAGGTACCTCAGTCTCAACAGCAAATCTTGTGTTAATGGGTTTTCTTTATGCTTTTGCTGGAGGTTTCCTAAACCAGAAGAGATTTGAAATACATTTTGCAGTTCTGAATGAAACGTGTGCTTAGAAACTGTTTTGGTCTGTATTCTTATTCATACACAGTGAATGGTTTTAATTTAAAAATCCCCCGGCTTTGTGAGAATCACAAGAGCAATCATCATCAATCTTGATCGTATTTGACAGCCTCTTTTTAAGTGAAATCTTTTCATTTTGTCCTACAGCTGGAGTAAACAGCAACATAAGTCTGACTCAGAAGCTTTTATTCAGTTAAAGAATGCGGCTTCAGAATGAATTGCATCCTATTCTCCTATTACTTAAACAAATCAGGAATGAATTGTCTTAGGGAGAGCAAAGCCCATTTAATAAAAGGTGATCACTTGTAGCCATTTTAGGAGCTTTTTAAAATAAAATCAAAGGATAAAGCATTTCAGAATGTACATATCATAAGAAGGAGATCAAGCCGTGCAAGGTATTCTTACATAGCACCTTTAATTTCTGAAAAAATAGATACTTAAAAAAAATGAGAAAATCTTGTAAGTAGTTTGACTTGCAAATTTAGAAACTACTAGCATATTACAGATGGTAAAATAATAAGCCAAAATTGTGTATCATTTTGATTGAGTTGTTTGTAAAATTTTAATCAAGCTGGTTGTGTTATTGAAAAATACCTCAGTATTATGGTTGATTCTAGAAGTAGAGGTCAGCTTGTGTTGCAGCATTACAATTTAAAATAATAAACAGTGGTCTTCTGTGCTTTTGGCAAAGTTTTGGAGTGCTAATCCAAATCTAGAATGTGCTCACAATGTATATATTTCTGTTCACGATGTGCTGTGTGATAATCTAAACAATGTTATTTCCTCCTAAGGGACTTACTTTTAAAGCCAACTTTATTTTGTTGTTATTTATCAAACAAATTCCAAAGATAGAATGTTCTGGTTACAGTACATCTAAATGTTTGACTGGTTTAATTTTCCAGGTTTGGCACATGTGCAGAATAAACTTTGTACTCATCATCACTGGGATGTTGATGTGCTGCATCAGTCCTGGCCCAAAGTAGACTCAGAGTACCTTCAGCCGTCAGATGTTGTGGAGGTGTCTGTTCTGGTAAGGGCGTTTTCATTTCTTTTCAGTGGTCATCAATTAATGCATTGCAAGCTCAGAGGGTGGCAGAACTTCTGCTGTTGTGGAAGTCAGTTCCCTTCTTTGATGGCTCAGTGAAAGGTCAGGTAGAATAGAAGCTGTAATTACTGTTGTGCTGAGTAATTAAAGTGGTTTCCTAAATTAAAAAATGTAGCAAGTCTGGAAGGGAGGCAATCTAAATATAAATCTTTTGGAGCGATGCATATTAGTATCTGTGGAGATTTGACCAAGGAACACCTGTGGGCAAGGACAGTACAGTCAAAACTGTGATCCAGATACAGGTCCCTCCAGATTTTTTGCCTGACAGTGAGTGCATTTATGATCTTGGCCCTGTACAAAAATGTTTAATTAGGTGACATTTCTTGTGGTACCTGTAGTGCTATGGTTGCCTAATACAACTTATCATAAGCTGGGTTGGGTTGCTGTGATTTTTGCCAAATGACATTTCCTGTCTGCCTCGGGCTGAACTTCTGGCACATTTCAGCAGAGCATATTTGCAGGAATGAGGCTGAGGAAAAACAGGTATCTGTCCTAATGTTAGAACTGCATTCGAGTTTCTCTTTGAGCTCTAACACCTTTGTGGTCTAGGGAAAGAGCTGGCAGTCCAGTAGAAGACTGGACATAAAACTACATTTAGTTAACCTGTAATTTTCCAAAATGTGTATGTGCACATGCACAGTGCAGTTTACTGTCTTTTTTTTCCCCCTACATCTCTAATTAGCTAGTCTTTATTCAGCATCATTAAGCTTTATCGTTACATGGAGCACAGTAGCGGCAAGTGCCGCTGCAGGCCGTGGAGAAGCTGTGGGGCCTGGAGCCAGGGAGTGGGATCCACCAGCTCTTCCATCAACTGGCTCCTGGTCAACCTGCGTTCAAGTGCTTCATGCTCAGGCATTGTGGCAGTCTGGAATTACGTAGCTACATCCTACTAGATGCAGGGCTCCTGCCTTTTTCACTGCTCGCCAAAGAATAACCTTGAATATACCATGCAGACATTGTAAACTTAAATGTTTTAAATTAAATGTTTCAACTTAAACACTTTCTATGTTTCTGGGCATTGAAGGGGATGGCACCTCTGGAAGAAATGTCATTTGGTCATGTAAAACTTCATCCTCTGTGTGTGTGCCCGCACGTGTGTATGTAAGGGAAGCAGAAGCAGTGCATTTCATCTGTATTTTATCTATTTTTTTATGTTAGCTCCTTTGGGTAGGAGGAGTAAGTTCAGTTATTTTTGTTCAGCTATTTTGTTTTGAGCAGGGAAGAGACTGGTTGCCTTTAGGGGAAGTTGTGTTGCTGTAGATTTCCTTAATCCAAGTATCTTTGCAAATCATGTCATAGCTTGCCAGATCTCTCAGACACAGTCCACTTGAACTGAGGGAGAAATGCTGCTAAAAACCTAATTTTTCTAAAATTCAACGTATATGCTTAGCAGAGGCCACAGAGTATGTCTTTTTGGAGGAAATTTTCAATTGGCATCTTCTCCCAAACCACGGAGAAGGACCGAAGTGCCAGCTGGGATTGATAGCAGACTTAGCCTAATATTCACTGTGGGTTTATTGCTTTATTTTCTTTCTTTTTTTCCTTTCTTAAGTGATTAAGTATTTATTTATACCAGTAAAAAGGTCATATATCCACAAAAAGCTCACTTTGGTATAATCACTTTGCTCCAGCTTAAAATAAACCTTCACCTTCAAGCGCAGCTAGCAAACATCTTAAATTCCAGTGTTCAGTTTATAAGGAAGTCATGAATGAGAAACAGTGTAATTAGAAACTTCTTTGCAATTGTGGTTAAAGCAAACATGTTATTAAATATATCTTTAAAATAAAAACTTCAGCAATACAGGGAAAACACTGAACTCAATGTTTTAATGTTTTTAAGACTACAACTGAACACAAAAATGCTTAAATATTTCACTGATATTTTTCTGCTGACATTAAAACTTCCTTCTCAAAAAACAAAAGAAAACAGAACAATAAAAATTAATTTTCCTTGAAACAACCATTATGAAAATTATTTTTGTTTCTTTTCCTAGTTAACTTTGTCAAAGCCATAGCATTGTGTAGAAATCTTGTAATAAGAAAAAAAGCAACCCCTGTGTTCTCAGTCATATATTCATGGAAGAATATGATGTATGTAAACACTTGCCCGAGTATTGAGAAAGCAAGTGACTGGAAGACCAGAGAGACAAGTTCTTTTTTTAAACTGGGAATAATTCTTAAAAACAGTGCCTGGAGGGTGTGTCTGGCTTTCTACTGTAAGAGGAAGGCAAAGGGCAATACAGAGGAGTAGGGAGAAATCATCAGAAATGTGAATATTTTAAAGTCTTGTAGACACTGTAAGTTTTTGTATGGCTGTAAAACAGAATTGCCCTCATTAAGCCAAGAAACACTCGACATACGGAGGAATTAGTTGGTGGCAAAGAGGCTGTGTCTCTTCACAAGGCTGCACAGTCACTCTGAGTCTTTGGGCCACAACCCTGTTCTTCTCAAGACATCAAACTGCCCCAGGCTGCCAGGGATTTGCCTGCTGAGACATTATGGTTTCGTTTCTCTTGACACAAAATACCTCATTATTTCCTGTCTGTGCTGGAGTTATGTCTTTCCATATTTAACCCAAAGCAGCAGAAGCAACCAACTCACTGCATCCTTGGCTGATACAACACTGATCTGTATCTTGCCTGCAAGAAAGACACTTAAATTCACTGGATGTGCATGGTATCTGTTATTCTAAATGTTACTGCAAAGTAGAATATTTTTAATCATACTCGATGTTGTTAATTCTGTGAAAAATCTGACCTGAATGTAGTGTGCATTTCATCCTATAAACACCCTTCTGACTAGCATTTCTCACATTTTCTAGGTGGTGCAGAACTGTTAGCAGCTGTGGTTATATAATGTTTTTATAAAATAAGAAAAAAGTTGGTGTCATTTTTCTTGCTGTGGCGTATGAGGAAGGCCTAAAAGTGCACAGATATTTATTTTCCTTTTGACTTTTCAGAAGACTTATGCATCAATGGTAAAAAAAAATATTTGAGTTGAACTGAAAATTCCTCTCTGCAGCCTCCAGGTGCTTATTTTTCAGTCTTTTGCGATTTCATTTAATCCTTCATAACCTCTCCAGTTCCCTCTAGCTCCCTCTATATCCAAAATAGTATAAAATGTCAAATGTTAGGAAAAAAAAGGAAAAAGGAAAGGGGAAAGGAAGGGAAGGGAAGGGAAAGGAAGGGAAGGGAAAGGAAGGGAAGGGAAAGGAAGGGAAGGGAAAGGAAGGGAAGGGAAAGGAAGGGAAGGGAAAGGAAGGGAAGGGAAAGGAAGGGAAGGGAAAGGAAGGGAAGGGAAAGGAAGGGAAGGGAAAGGAAGGGAAGGGAAAGGAAGGGAAGGGAAAGGAAGGGAAGGGAAAGGAAGGGAAGGGAAAGGAAGGGAAGGGAAAGGAAGGGAAGGGAAAGGAAGGGAAGGGAAAGGAAAGGAAGGGAAAGGAAAGGAAGAGAAAGAGCAACAGCTTTCTTCCTCAGTGAAGGAAAGGACCCAAGCCTCACTTGTTTCTCCTCCTGCGGTTTGCTGTGGTTTTTCAGAGAAACAAAGCTGCCAATTTCTTGTGCTGGTACTTTTACTTGGAGCTGCCGAGGGTTACGCTGATCTGGAGGGAGACGGAGGCACAGCAGAAGATATTTGTCCTGCTGAGAATCTAACCCCTCGACTAAAAGAATACGTGAATAGGATGCTTATTACACAGATGCTTATTTTAAGAATGGCGTTAATGTGTTTGGCTTCCCATCGCGATAGCTACAACATAACAACAGCCATGCTGCAAACGTGTGCTGAAATCATCACCCATTGGAGGGAGTTGGACTCAGCTCGCAGCGTGGTGTGGGAAGATCAGGAGAGATGCTGTGGGAAGGTACACAGTGTCAGGTCGCCCAGGCTCCTCGACCTTTCTAGCAAAACACGACTGCTGGCAGTCATTTACTGAGCTGATTGAGACCGCTTGGCTTTTCTGTGGAGAACAGCACCAAACAGGCTGGTTGTGGCAAGGTTTCCCCTGCCAGCCTCCGTCCACTGGGACATATTAATTTGCATCATGGAGGACCGTGAATGACATTTTAACTAAGCAGGCATAGTTTTGAACTGCAGGCTGGGTGTCCTAGCAGCAAGCTCAAAAGCTTGCTTTATAGTCTCACTAAAACCGTATCTATTTGGATTTTACCATTTTCTTTTTTCTTTTTTTTTTTTCCTGGGGAATGTATTTCTTCTCTGAAGTGCCCTGTCAAAAAGAACTACTTGTATTTATTTTTCACAAAAGCATTAAAAATGAAGTCTTCTGTGTTTTTCAAGGGATTTACTTTGCACGAGGTGCTAAAGGCAAGTTTAACACAGCCAGCCTTTTATGAGACCATGTTACAGATGTGTGTAGGAATAGTTAAAAGCCTACCTACGTTATCATTGAAAATTCATGTCAAGTCTAGTAAAAAAACCCAGAAATTACTCATCCCAGCTGCATTTCATCCAGCTGCTGTGATTTTATAACTCTATTATTTGAGGCTTCGTCTTGTTCCTTAAAAATCTGTCCCAACTTCCTCTCTCTGAGAATTGCACAGATTATTTTATTTTCAATAAAAGACGAACTAGGTATGTGAAGTAGGTCTCTCTCATTCGTGGTGCATTTCATACATGTATCCTGAATAAAATCCAGATGAAAATCAAGCTGTGTGCATTTTTATGTGCAAGTTGTATGCATTTTTATGTGCAAGTTGTATGCAGCAACATATGTTCCTTTTAGATAATTGAAAACTCGTTACAATGATGTCTAAAGGTCAAAGATCTGTAGTACCTGCAGCAGATTTTTATGCAAGTAATTTGACTGAACTGGATTAAAAATTTTGAATTATTTCATTTGCTAAAATGTGGGATTGATATTCTTTTCATTCATCCACTGAAAGTACTCCATATAAATCTGAAAGCTTTTGTAATAATGAATTTTATGCCAATTCCAGAAAGGTACACAGTAAGGCTCTGTAGTCTCTGTTATCTGCTCTTACTGGACAACAGAAAAGATTTATAAGACAATTTTATAAATTAAGGTGCTTCCCACTGTAGGCCTTACACAGTTTTACTTACTTGATTCTGCCCTGCTGACGCAAAACCAGCATGGAAGCTGCTCTGAAAACCAGCTACACACAGGAAAGCGTTAACTTGCAAGTGGTTGTCATCTTTGTGGTTGGTGTTGGCTTAACGAGTCGTGTTTAGTACGAATGCAACGTATAGTGACTTAAACCCTATTTTTCTAAAAATGAGTGATGGTGAATCTTTCAGATGTTTTTTCAGCCACAAATATTTTTATTTTAATGAATCTTGCATTTGAATATCTGTAAGGAATCGCTTAGCTGTAAAGAATCCAAATTGCAGCCTGAAAGTATGTACAAACTAGGATTCCCACGTAACAAACCATTGTGTTCACTCTCATTGTTCAGTTTGTGTAACTATCATGTCTTTAAACTTAGAAGATCACTGCATTGCATAGTCGCATGCTGCTTGCTGTCTTCAAAACTAAGACTTCCTATGGCCACTTCTTCAATTTTCCTTGAGTTTTGTGAGTCAGAGTTCCGTTTTCTTATTTTATAGTAGAAGGACAGGAGGTATGGAGCATTTTATCTTCTACTTGGAGAGTTTGGTGTTGGAGAACAAAGAGTTTGATTCATGCTTTGGACTGGATTCGGGAAATTGTGTAAATCAGTCTAGTAACTTCTATTTTTCTTGCTTGCATGTCTCTTTTTTTCAGATCAATAACAAAGCTTGTGGCAAAGTTCCTGTGCCTCAGCAAGCAGCCCGCAATTTTGAAGAAGTCCACGAGCTAGTTCTTCAAAGTGAACTTGGAGCCAAGCATCTCCAAGGACGAACCATTAAAAAGGCCTTTCTGTCTCCAAGGACTCCGCTTATCAACTTCTTAGTGCAAGAATAGCGAAGAATCTGCTGGACTGTAAAAAGGAACTGGAACCTTTAGATATGAAACCAATTCAAAAATACCAGATATGGTTATATAGATCTCATGTAACAGTGGGGAAAGAAACGTTGTTAAAATCAGGTTGCTGCTAAGTCTTCATTTCAGTGTGGAGAAATGCATGGAATTAAAGTTTCTTAGCAGGTCACAGTGAGATGCTGTTTGTCCATATTCTCCAGGAGAATGAGAAGGAAGCACAGGACTAAATGATTGTAACAGAATGTAAATGATACAAAGCGCAGGGGTTTTAGTGTCAGCCTCAGGAATATATCCTATTGGAAAGCTGGCTTGGGTAAATGCAGAGGCACAAATATTATTCCAGGACTAAACAACTGCCTTGGGTATGTGCTCTAGCAAATGTTAGGTGCAGTCAGTCTTTGCTCCCTATATCTCATATTTTTAGGTACCCTACAATTAACTAACATTTGAAGTTATAAGAAAATGTTACTACAGAGTGTTAGTTTAAAAAAGAATTTTGTCACTGGCCTTGGGCACACAGCAGGTAGCCAGAATGGGGTGGTTTGATACATTTCACAGATGTTTCAGAGCCAAGCCAAGAAAAAGGTCAGATCATTTTGGCAAGCCCTGCTTTAGCCAGAATCCTCCTTCCTCGCTGGCATATTTCTGTCGGCTCATACATGAGAAATTCAACTTCAGCAGAGTACTGGCGGTTGTTGCTGCACAGAACCAAACTGACATTACTTCCCACACATGAGCCATCTCAGAGACTCGCGGGGGGATTCAAGAAAGGGATGAGCTGGCTGCTAGAAATGCAGCAGTGGGGAAGGCAGACAGTGTGCTTTTTGCCTCTGCTGCTAGTTCTTGTGGTGCCTAGATTGTAAAACTCGAATTGAAATTCCTTTTTTTATTTTTTTTCTGAGGGGTTCAGTAAGTGGAAATAGCCAGCATGTTTCTAAAAAATCGATCAGACTTTCATAAAACGCAGCCATTCTTGTGCCTCATTTCAACCATTTTATTTGTGCTCTGCATTGCTGCTATATCCACATGGAAATGTTTATTGTATCTAGCAAATGCTTGAAAAAGGGTTTCCAAAGAGACAATTACAGGGTTCATTGTGTAAGAATGTCTTTTCTTTAACAGCCATTAAACTAAGTAGTCCCATAAACCAGCCGTTTATGAGCCAGTGAAGAAGTCAGCAAGAAGAACTAGGTAGGCAAATAGAGAGGGAGTGTTAACCCCCCAGCCCAGCAGTCATCCAGACTCTGTATTATATGCAAAGGAAACCAACAAAAATCTCCCTCTTAACAGTAAATAAGTCCAACAGATGCTAAGCAACTAGGATCAAGATAGATCACACTGCAGTGTGAGTTATCTGCTAAGCAGCACCAATATTCATTTTGGTTTTCTGCATTTTTGATACCGAAGTTCTAGCTGCGTAGCAGAGATGCCAGGCTACACGTCTCTACTTCTGCAACAAAACTCTTCTGATTTCTGCTTCTTCCTGGAGTACACTTGTGCAGATTTTCTCTTCAGCAGTCCTTTGACACAAGAATGACCAAGAAATGGAATATTTATAATGAAGATACAGTCTTTGCAGTTTTAAGACTCCAGAAATCTCAGCCACAAAGGAATGCATTCAGACATTCAAACACAGGCCTTTAGTTGGAGTTAAAATAATTTGAATTCCAGTGTCTGCCTGACATATATGTTGTTGTAAATTCATAAAACTCCTGTTCAGAAGCCCCTAAAAGGTCCGTGAAAGAGATCCTTTAAAGCAAAATCTGTAGCACAGCACAGTCCTGTTTGTTTGGGGTTTTTTTCTGTTTAAAAGTTTAGCACACCCTGTGGAACCATTTTAATAGAGTTTTTCTTTGGGGGAAAGGTGACATGTTTGGTGTAAATAAAAACTTTTAAAATTCACAAGGATGAAGAAAGGCGTTGTACGCTCAGCAGCCCTATGGTGTCTTTAAACAAAAGCGGCAGTCACTGCAGGGCTGAGAGCAGCCCACAGTGTTTATTGGTGTTAGCACTGGCAGGGTATTTGCTCTTGCCAGAGGAAGCGAATTGTAGATGTCACTTGGTGATTCAGGCAGAAATCAAAATAAGGAATGGACTTCTACAGGCTAAAAAAGGAAAGGTAGTGAACGGCAATTGCGCAAAAAGCATATGGCCAGAAGTCACGCCAGCGTGTTTACAGTAAGTTGAAATTCAGTGTGGTCTAGAGGATACAAAAAAGGGGGGGTAAAAGTGAGGGAGAGAGATGATGCAGGAAGTCTGACAGAGGCTAATCCCCTGGTAAGTGTATGTTTGAGAGACGGCAGAGGTGCCAGCTATGGAGTTGTGCAGTTGTCCTGACAGCTGCTGAAACTTCTCATAAGGCTGACTGCTCCGAAGCACAATTGTCATTTATCTTATGATAGTTGTGACTCTCAGGTTTGGTCTGTGCTTAGATGGGACCAATACTGATACACAGGCTGTATCCTGTTACCAAGCGTTTTAAAAATAATAATTTATCGCAGATGCCTCTCATTTATTTAACAGTTCTTACTTGTGTCATGGTACAGATGCATCTTTATGCTGAAGGTGGTTTAAAGGGTTGCCACAGAGTGTGTGACCCTGAAGTGGCTAAATAGTGCGGGAGTTCAAAGTCTGGGAGGGAATTCTTGAGAAGTTAGAAGCGAAGGTGCTGGTGGGTGATCAGTCAAATTGCACCACTTCATCACACGCATTAAAATGGGTTTGGTGCCACTGTCCTTATTCCATGAAACGATGAGCCAACAAAGATGTGGGAGATTTGCTAAACCGAGCAGGAGAGACCCAGGACAAACTACTCTAAGAAACACATCCACAATATGGAAGGAGCATTTTCTGCATCTTGTCACTCAAGGTGATAGAAGACTGGTCATGGTACTGATCAAGTCTGTATCACATTTCTATTTTAAGTAAAATAAAATTTTAAAAAGAATTATTGGCACACTTTCTACCCCAAAATTGCTCATGCAGCAGAATTTCCAAAAAGTCCAGCCTTCAAACATTGCTTCTGGAAAAATAAAAATTGACCAAGTCCTGAAAGGTCACCAAGTACTTTTCCAATGCCACTGATTTCATGAGCAGGATCTCAGACATTGGAGTGATGGGGGCACTGAAATATGCTGGAAGACACGACTGTGTAGAAAAATGTGTCGTTAGGTGTGGGCGTTTCATCGTCATCTCCAGTGACTGAGATGACATGGACATGCCAATGCTGCTTTGCAGCAAGGCAATAGGGCTTTTCATATCACATCAAGGAATGATGCTACAGCTTAGGTCTGTCCCACCTGTGCTTAAAAAAAAAAAAAATCTTACGCAAGGGTATTGCTGAACAAACCTGAATTTTTCCATGCCCTTCACCAGAATCCAAACATGGAGGTTTGGTGCAAAATAAAATCTGTGCGCTCTCTCAGTGACTTACTGGATTAAAGTAATGCCTCAGAACTGACATCTGGCTAATGATGGCTTTTTCTGCTCTGACTTTGTAAAAGCCTGCTTGTTTCTTCTGAAGGGAGAAATTCCACAGATAATGCAGGTCATATAGTGCCTCTTCTTTGTCTCTCCTTCTTCAGTGTAGAGCCTCACAGAAAGCTATTCCTCTTCTCTAAACTTTTTACCGTCAACATGAACTAGAAAGAATGTTAATTAGCACTGTGCTGGCTGTTCCTTCCTAGGGAGGTTTGCAGTATATAAGAGTTTTCTAAAAGCTTGGCTATAAATGAGGACAGGGGGAGAAATCACTGGGTTGTTTTGTTTTGTTTTTTTGGTTTTTTTCTAGTTTTGCAGTCCTTATTACAGTTTACAGAGGGAGGATTGGCTTTATTTATGTGTATTTACCGACTTGGAAAAGTACATACACTGGTTTTACTGAATGCTTTTTCTTGCTTCCTTATTTCTGCAGTCCCCTCCTGTTATGATCTGACCTGATTTTTGTGTCAAAGGACTGTGCTGTAAGAGGAGTGTTGAACGTGGAGCCAGGTCTATCACCAGGTCCCAAGTGGTGAATCTGCTTATTAGCCCACTGATTTCTATCAGTCCAGGGAATGTCTGCTTTTGACTTTAAAAAAATGTTGCTGGAACTACAGCCATGTTGGGTTTTTTAATGTAAATGGGGTTTATGTCTCGAAGAAGCAGCATGAGGCTGACCACAGAAGATCAGAGGCAGTTTTCAGCATGTCCCAGCCATAGCAGGAGGAGAGCAGAACTGGAGCATTATCTCTGCACAGGAGGGGACAGCATCAGAGCTCTCATCTGCAGCCCGGATGATAAAAGAAACCTTGCTTGACATGCGGAGGAAAGGTGGGATTTTTTTTTTTTTTCCCTTTCCTGAATGAAGTGACTTCCCGGTACCACAAAGCATTTTGCAATTCACTAACCCCACCTGTCCCAGGAGGCCCCGAGTCACACACGACCTTCGTGTCTTGTGGAACTTACCTCACTCAAGTAAGCCTTGCGTTGGATAAGTTCAGGTCTGGTTTGAGCCCTGACAAGTTGCAAACCAGCATTGCCTCCCATATAAAATGAGCTCTAGTTTTACGTGTAGTCAGAGAGTTTAAACAGGTTTTCCTGAGTTTATAAGTTGTTGGGGTCTCTGAGTGGGAGGTTTCTTGCCTGGGTGCAGCGATGTTGT
This sequence comes from Caloenas nicobarica, assembly GCF_036013445.1. Lineage (NCBI taxonomy): Eukaryota > Metazoa > Chordata > Aves > Columbiformes > Columbidae > Caloenas > Caloenas nicobarica. Next base: position 47,578,165 of record NC_088246.1, on the reverse strand, counting down.
AGAGAGGAGTCCTGTTGGCCCTTGTTCGATCTGCAAGCCTTTATGTTGGCCATGGGAGACTGGAAACTTCAAGCAGATGATTGTACTTGTTACAGGGTGAACAAGAGCCAAACTTGTGAGAGATTTTGATCACAGGAATCTCGTAAAAATTACCCTGTGACATTTAACATCCAGGACTTTTCCTTGGATGCTCATCTGCCTGTGCCACGCCAATTCGCTCTCTTTTAGGCTGCCAAATTGCTCACTGAGCAAAGGAATATGTAAATGAAAAAGGCTTAAGGATAATGAGCTAAATATCTGTATCCTTTCTGCTTGCACTTGTGACACTCAGCTTGGGACATCTAGGGCATAAGAAGTTATTTTATTTGAAGAGCCTGATCCTCTTCAGTATAACTCGAAGCAGAACGTGCATTTACATGGACAGAAATGCATGCATTTGTGCTTGCTCTCTTAGCTACGAGCGCATTCTCTGGGCTGGTTGCAAGGGAAAGGCCCACAGTCACATCTAATGCTCTGAACTTCCTTATCTACTAGTAGTTTTCTACACGTGCCAAAACTGAGCGTAAAAGGTCCAAGATTCTCTCAGTGCACCCACCTCCCTCTGCCAGAAGAGATGTACAAGCTGCCGAGCAAGCAGGGTTGGTCTCCGATAACTGTGCTTAGCGCCAACAGTGTGTGAAGCAAAATACATATAGTCATAACAGCTGTAGGTGATCCAGTGCTCTGGTCAGGAAAAATAAACACAGGACACATAACTGGGGCAGAAAAGAGCGTGATTTAATAAAGGAATGTGACGTGCTTCTGGCATTGGCAGCCAGGGTTTGTTTCTGCTGAAGATTGAGAGAATCAGTATAACAGGAAATTGTTTTCTGCCACAAAGGGAAATCAATTGTCTTTAAATACACAGCAGTGTATTTAGCAAATCTTACTAATTGCTGCAAAACAGAAATGTGAGCGTGCGTTGTCGGGCTGGCTAAGCCAATAAAGTATTGTGAAAAAAATCGTAGGAGCTTTTAGAAATGAATATTTTCCTTAAGTACGTCTCCATCCCTGGAGATCCACATGGCTGGATGAAATAGCAAGGGTGCAATAAAAATATATACTTCCCAAATTTCCCATGTGAAAGAGCATGTAAAAACATCTGTTAGTCAGGGAGCTTCTCCTAGGACACGCACAGAAGAACGGGGTGGGCGCACCGACTGCATCTGGCACGTCCACTCGAAGTCCACCAAGCCACGTGAGGCCAATGATTGATGGCAGGATGTCGTCTGACCTGCGGAGCCCTTCCAGCTGAGGATTACTGAGGGCCACATATGTTGGTTAAACAGGTCACGGTGCTGTTTGTGTTAATGCGCTGATAAAGAGGCAGGGAAACGGAGCTGGAAAATTCTCCAGGCAAGTTCATGTCCTGATAAAAGGCTCCTTTTAGTAGAAAATGGAGAAAACAAAGTATTCCATATTCTTTCAAGCAGGGGTAGGAAAACCACCCAAACCACCTGCATTATTTTGGGGCAAGCCTGACACCGATGAAAGCAAGTGTTTGGCCTGGTGGACTGGCAGCAAAGAGAAACCAGGGTCTCCACCACCACTGATGGCATCTGGAGATACTGAAGAGAGGAAGATGAAGGGCGTTCTCTGCCCCAGAGCAGCAGCTGAGCACTTGGCTCCCGGCTTTGGCCTTCCTCGGGGAGACCAAACCACCACAGCTCAGGGACCTGCAGCCTTTTCTCTCTGCTGTCTGCGCTCCCGTTTGGCACCTCGGTGACTCCCTGCGGCTTCTCTCCCCTCCCTACAGGGTGCCCTGCCAGGGAACCCTGCCCTGCCTCAGTTTACCCACCTGTGAGCACAGCCCCCAGCATCCCCACCGAAATGACGCCGCAGGGTGCAGTCATTTAAGGAATGTGACCCTGGAAGCCTTTCTGTGAAGTGACCATACTGCTCCAGAAAGGCAGTTGGGAAAGCTGTCCCAGCGCTGCCCTTGCCCTTCTGTGCTGTTGGTGTTAATGAAATGACTTTTAGCGTAATTTATGGCAGAGATCATGCCCCGTAGCAGGCAGTTGTACTGCAACAGAAGCAAAAGATCCAAGTCTGGACCCATTTCTGCCCTGACCCCGGGGGGCAGGGGACGCTGGCACCCAGGCTGCACGGTGGGCAGCTGGCCTGCCCCTGCAGCTTGGGGGTTAAACACGCGGGCAGGCGGCACGGGCAGCAGGCAGGGAAGGCCTCCCGGAGGAATGCAGAGGCGCCCGGGGCAGCTGTGGGGAGGATCAACATCTCCCAACCCTGCCCTTGCCGCCTTCCTGCAAACTTTTCCGAAGGCAGAAGCTGGGGTCTGGGCTCTTCACCGCCACAGCGTCCCTTTCAGCAGCCTGGCTGCCAGCTTGAGCCCGGCTTTCCTGCCCGCAGCCACCCGCTCCTGCTGCCAGCTCCCCCATCCTTCCCCCCCACCCCCTTATTTACCCTACAGCCCTGTGCCTCGTCCTCCTGGTACAAAGCACCCGGCTGGTGCAGATAAATGTCACGTTTATTGAAAAATATTAGAAAGCCAGAGGGAACATTCACCAATCGCTTCCCAGCGCGATTCACTGTCGAGAGTTTGGAGATGCTGCAGCGCTGCCTTGCGAGAACTGAGAGATGCGTTTGCTCCTGCAAGAACCAAACCAGGCTCCATCCTGGAAACACTTCTGCCTTATAAATTGTTCACTCTGTTTATATTATAGCACTGAAGCCTTTATTGCTTTCCCGCTAGAAGACACCAGAGCACGTATCTCGGGCATTTCAGTGGTGTGTATAGTCCAGGCTCCTGCGGGAAATGACCTGCCTGGGACAGCTACAGCCCCAGGGAGGCACAGGCACCAGGGATCAGACCTGGAAATGTCCATGGAGAAGCTGGTGTGCTGCCAGCCTCTGGTTCCCTGTGCTGGTTTGCTTGTGAATAGCGAGTATAGGATAGTTGCTTCTGGAGAAAGATCTAGCTATAAATTTTCACCCAGATGCCTCCTAATTGTCTTTTTTCCATAAACTACACAGCCCCAGGCAGTTGTCATGCCTCAAAATCTACGGGTGTTTTCTTCCAGACACAAAAATGATCCGGGAGGTGTGTGTGGGGGGACTTTCTCCAGGTCTCTGCAATGTGAGCCCAGAGTCAAACGTGGCAGCAAGAAATGAAGACAGACGATCCCCTCCCTGCTCTCCTTCACAACTTCCCTGTTCACCCGGGGAAGGCAGCGCTTTGCCCCAGCCTGCCGATGCCCATGGCTCCTCGCTGGCCCTGGAGGGCTCTGCCACCCTGGCACAAGGCCACGGTGCTCCCACCGACTCAGGGCCGAAATTGGGGAACGCTGCTCAGGGCTACTTCTCCCCACATCGCTGCCTCCCTCCGCCCCACGGGCAGCTGCGATTGCCACGTGGAGCAGGGCTGGGTTACGAGCTGTCAGCAATATTTTGCATGAGTAAATGCAGCGTGTAAGCCTTGCCCACAGGAACAAAAACAGACTAAATGAGCAATGTTTGGGTTTTGGTTTTTTTTTTTTTCTTCAAGGGACAGGGTTTAGAATAAGTTAATTCAAATAGGCACGTAGAATTTGGTCCAGTGCTATGACAGCAATCGTGGACCCTTCCACTCCTTAATAGGCATGCGCTGTAAAGCTCAGAGGAACTATAAACCTGTGAGACCATATCTAATTGCAGCATGAGGGTTCGCAAGTCAGTGTAGTATTACATCTTCAGTCTGGTAGAAAGTTCAAGTTAATCATCTACTTGCTTGGGAATACCCCTAGCCCAAGTCTCACAAAAAGAATAAATCCTAGCATGAAACTTCAAAAGGTATTTTGCTGCCTGACGCTGGCTGAAAGCGTTGCGAATTAAACACCAAAATGCCTTTGAATCGCTTGGCTGCGATTCCCCTTCGAAGGCGCTTGCCATCAAAGTGTCTGCTCATGTGTGTGGAGCCTGGAAGGAGGCCAAGCCCAGCGCCACCGTCCCCCATCCAAAGGGCTTTGGCAGCCTTTTCCATGTCGTCTGCGCGAGTATTGTTCTGCAGACAGCTGATGTGATCCTTTGGTATAGGAAGGAAATGTGCTTTACATCGCTGGTGAAGCAGCATCCAGAGCGGCCATTCGACAAGAAGGCTGCTTCCCCTCCGCCCCGAGGCAGTGAGCTCCTGGGTCCCACTGTAAAAACAACTTACAGATGTTAGATAAAAAGTAATGGCAGAAAATGTACGCATGACCCTTAAAAAAGAAAGTCAGAAAAAAAAGCCACGATCTGAGGGAAGTTACAGATTCGTCCTTGGTTTGTTTGTTGAGAGCTGAAAATAGATACGTCTATTCCCAAATACTTCTGTTCTGCCAAGCGTTTGTTTCCTAGAGGTCTGAAGAGCCTCATCTTGGTGTCTTTGCAGAAAGAAACCCATACAAACAATATACACCAGCTGTGTCGCTGGATAGGAGCATGCCTTCGCTTGATTAACTTTACATGCTTTGGCGAGGAGGAGGGAAGAAGGTGCAAGAGTGATGTTTAATTTCCTTTTCAATTGCTCTTTGTCCACTAATGTTGGAGAGTTCTCCCACGAGTGCAGTGGTGGTGGGGTTCAGGCTTCCATCCTTACCCACCTGCTGCTCTGTTTCCTTTTGGTCACTCCCTCGGGCCATACAAACATGGATTTGAGCAATCCATTGCTCATCAGTCTTGGATATTATCAAAACCTGCCTTGCCCTAGCCCTTTCCGAGGATGCTTTTTTGACAATGAAACTCAGTTTTGGCTTTTGCTGCCTCAGCTGAGCTAAACCTCGGGCTCAACAGTTTCAGCCAGCTCCCTCGAAAAATGGAGTCACTTCTTGCTCTCGGTCACCGGTGGCCTGAGCCTACATCCCCCTGGCATGAAGCAGCTGCTGGAGGCCACCGTGGCCTCTCCCGGCCACGAAACGGGAGGCAAGACCTTTCCGCTCCAGCCAAAAGGGCCCCGGCACAGGCAGCGGCTTGCTGTGGTTTGCACACCTGACTTCCAGACGGAAGTTAAACCTTCCCGACCTGCCGGGGCTTGTGCAAAGCGGGGTTTAACCCCCAGGCACTCAGCTTCTCCCAGAGCGAAGCAGGGCTCAGCCTCAGGAGGCCGTGACCCCCTCCTTCCCTCACCCCCGCAGCAGAGGAAGGCTTGATAGTTGATATTGATTAACTCTTTTCCTGATACTGTGTGAAAGCTCCAGCACTATCGATCCCTTAAAAACTTGCCAGGCCATGGTTAGTGGCAGCATGTGCTGTGGTCGCCCCTCCCCGACTCTTGGGGCTTAGGGGAGCTCCGCTGCTGTGCTTTGCCCTGCCCTGGGATTCCCACCCTCTTGCCTTCCCTAGAAACCATAAAACCCCTTATCTAGCCCTGTGCTATGCTGGGCTAGCTTTAGTGAGTCTAAAGTTTGTCAGTTTATCAGCTCAAGCTCGAGCCCAAGGGTGTTGCTACAGGGATGAGGCTCTCGGTCCTGCCTGGAGCCTCTTTGGAGGCTCCAAACCAGTTTGGAGGTTGCTCTGTGAGAATACTGGCACCTCTTCCAGGGACTCAGTGCCACAATTTTTAAGCACACGGGGCTAAAACTTTCTGAAAGAGCCAGGCTATTTCAGATCTGGCCTCAGTTGCTAAAGCAGTGCTTCTGTAAGGGAACTGGTCAAAAACGCAAGAGGATATTTTTGGTCTCTGACACGTTTCGGTCACAGCCCAATTATTAAAGGCAGTGCATTTCTACATTCCTTAACATCTGGCCCTACCTGCTGGAGCCTGGGGGAGAATAAAACAAGTCCTGGGAATGCAGGACACGTGCCTGGGCCCGTAGCAATCAACTGCATCAGTCAGTCACTCAGAGGCACCATAGCTCCCCCAAACCAGCCTCTCCCCCAAGCCTGGCAGAGACCCTGCTGCAGCCCCCCGGCCTCTGGGCAACCCCAGCTGGGTTTGCCACAACAATTTCGCAAGAGGCCCGTGCGGATGGAGGAGAGACAAGGGTAAGTCTTTATTCACCGGCATGAGGGGTCCTGTTCACATTGGGACACCCCGAACGTGGTTTACACACAGTTCTCACACCTTTCAAGGGCTCAGGTAAGATGTGACTTGACCAATCACTACCTCATGCACACATGTCACTGTCTTGCAAAGCAACTATGGTTTTATGATGTCATCATCCATCTGCTTCTTTCTTGATCTAGGCGTCCCTGGAGTCGGTCTTGCTACACTTACTTATCTATGATGCCAGACAAGGGGAGGGTTTCACAGACGTTTTGGAGGGGTTGGGATGCAGGTGTTGTCTCAGGAGTCCAGGGCTATCCTTTATTCTTCAGGGTGGGGGGCTGTCCTTCTTACAATGCGCTGGGGTCCTATGCAGCATGTAAAATGTAAAAAAAAAAAATTTAAAAAATAGATATACGAAGAAAGTGTGTATCTATTATACATATATATAAAGTTCATGTAATTTCTGTAAGGAACGTTTAATGAAGAACTGTTGTTTTTACATAACTGAGGACCTGTCGCCTGACCCCAGCAGGGGGGAAGGACCAAGAGACATCGGACTATGAATCCTCAATGTAAAACACAGTCTCTTCCCGGAATATATACTGATACCTGTATGCATACTGATAGCTATATTTACAAGTTAATTTAGGGGGAAGGGTAGCCGAAGTAACAGGAATCCATAGCTTAAATAGATTGATAAGGGGAATGGTATTGTATGTAAACTGAGGCAGGCATCGGGTACTCTGTAAACCCTGCAGTACCCAACCAGTGGGGAACAGGGGAGGGAAATTGTGGCTGGGATTTGGGGGGATATAAGCAGGGGCTTTTTGCCCTATTATGTGTGCCTACCTTTAGGTAGAACACCCGGTGTTGCAATATTGTTATTAAAAAAATTGCTTTGCTGGGAGATCCTGCCTGAGCCTATTATATTTGCAAAATAATTGTTTCCTACAATTTCCTATTATAAACTTTAATTGGTACAATATTAGGGAATATGATTTTACAAAGAGTTTTGCATGGGGGGGGGGGGTGCTGTTTTTTAATGGCGGGTGGCCATGACTTCAGAGGGGTTTTTGGTAGTTATAGTTGGGGACAGACTCTTAAGAAGGGCATGTTGTGACAGGACAAGGGGTAATGGTTTGATACTAAAGGAGGGGAGATTCAGGCTAGACATGAAATTTTTTACAGTGAGGGTGGTGAAACACTGGCACAGGTTGTCCAGAGAGGTGGTCGATGCCCCATCCCTGGAGACATTGAAGACCAGGCTGGACGGGGCTCTGAGCAACCTGATCTAGTTGAAGATGTCCCTGCTCATGGCAGGGGCGGGGGGGGGGCGGACTAGGTGACTTTTAAAATTCCTTCCAACCCAAACTGTTCTATGATTCTACGACTCACAAGGGCTTCAGGGCCTGCACGGCCATTCCCCAGGGGAACGCGGTGACAAAAGCAGCGTTCCCTGGAGGAGAAGAGGGACAAAGAGCAAACGACGCCTTTCGGTCCACTCCCCCCCGCAACCACCGTGGCGGCTGCGACGCGGGGGCGTGGCTGGGGGCGTGGCCAGGAGGCGGGGGGCGGGGGCGTACGCCCCCGCCCCCCGCCTCCTGGCCACGCCCCCAGCCACGCCCCCGCCTCCTGGCCACGCCCCCAGCCACGCCCCCGCCGGAGACGGGCGCGGCGGCGCGGCGGGACGGAGTGGCCGGTGCGGCCGGGAGTAGCTTGAGCCCGGCGGGAAGGAGGAGGAGGAGGAGGAGGAGGAAGGCGGGGGTCATCCCGCTTAGCCGGGCGGGATGGATAAGTACGACGACCTGGGTTTGGAAGCCAGCAAGTTCATCGAAGACCTCAACATGTACGAGGCCTCCAAGGACGGTCTCTTTCGGGTGGACAAAGCTGCCGGCAACAACCCCGAGTTCGAGGAGACCAGGCGGGTCTTCGCCACCAAAATGGCCAAGATCCACCTCCAGCAGCAGCAGCAGCAGCAGGAGGAGATGCTGATGGCCGCCTTGAATGGAGGAGCCACCTTCAGTGCCCCCCGGCCCATCCCATCGATGGCCCGGGGTGCCAAACCACCCCCGGGCTCCGCCGCCGAGGGGCCACGTGCGAGGCCGTATGATGGAGGGGAGCGCGGCGTCGGCGAGAGCGGGGCACGTGCCGAGGCCCCAGGGAACCAGACTGGGCGCTGGGGCTGGGAAGCGGAGCCCGACAGGATCCCCAAAGTGGGGGGCTCGCAGCCCAGTGCGGGGCGAGGGGAGCAGCATGCCGGGAGCCCCGGTGACCCCCAGCCCTGCCGCAGCAGGCAGGAGAACGGCAGCGAGGGCAGGCGGGGTGGTGGGGACCAGAGATCCTCCTCCTTCTCGCACGCCTGGAGCCCCCCAACACCTTCAGTGGGGATGGAGAAGGGGGCACCGGGGGCCCTGCTGCAGCAGAGGTCATCTTCCTTCTCGGCCTCCTCTGTGCAGCCCACCCGGGGGTATTCGGGCCCTGCTGACCCCTGCGGTCCCAGGGCCGGAGGGGACAGCAGCCAGCTGTGGTACCAGGGCGTCCCGCTGTCCTTCCCCTCCAGCTCCGCACCTGCCACCCCGAGTGTGGACTACCAGCATGCCACCACCCACCCAGGCCCAGCTGGCCACTTCGTGGCCCACGGTCAAAACCACCAGCCCAATGGCAGCGGCACAGATCCCGAGCCGAGCTCCTCGCGCCTGGCCTTGCGTGGGCCGATAGCTCCAGATGCTCCACAGCCACCTTTCCCAGAGGGCACCAGCAGCCCGCGGCCGGACACCAGGCACCCGGAGGGCTCCAGCACGGCGAAGGTGAAGCTGCCCTGCCAGACCCTCCTTCCACAGCCAGAGCAAGGGCCGTCGGCAGCCGAGCTGAAGCTGGAGGCACTGACCCAGCGCCTGGAGCAGGAGATGGATGCTCGGCCGAAGGCCGATTACTTCGGTAAGGAGGTAGTCTGCCACTCGGCGTGGAAAGGGTTTGTTGCAAAGTGTCACTGCAGGGTTCACACCTGCAGGGTTCACACCTGCAGGGTCGTGTGTCCCTGTGCTTGGTTATGCTTTTTCAGTTTCTCAGGATTTTTTTTTTCGTTACTTAGCTTTTAAAGGAAGCTCTTCCTGCTGTGATGCTCTTTTTTTTTTTTTAACCCTACCTCTTAAATTTTAAAGCAGAGATAGCATAGCAGCTTTGGGGAGGACTGCACTGAGAAGCAGCTCAAGCAGCATCTTTTGAAGTGCCCTTCGTTGCTGGCAGGGAGGCGCTTAACTTTCCTTGACAGTTCTGGTTCTGTGTCTTAAAACCATGTTGCCTGGCCACATGTGAGGGGGAAGGCTTCGGCCTGCGGAGGAGTCACGTCTGTGGGTGCTGCAGGCACGGAGAAGGGCGCTGAGCCCCGGGGAGGCAGTGGCAGGCGTCCCTCGGGGGTAACCCCTGTGCGGGTGGCCGCGGCCAGCTGTGCTTGCAGGATGTCTTGAAGAGCAGTCGCTTGAGGATGGGAAAGGTGGTGGTTTCCCAGACTTGCCAGAATTTCCGCCCTGCCCCCAGGTGCTGATCGGCTCTCAAAGGATCAGTGCATCCTGAAGATGGCAGAAAAACAGGTGGTAGGCACATTTCTCCCTAAATCCAGTCCAGACTGCCACCAGAGGTTATTGCTGGTGCTTGGCAGTGGAAAGGGACCACTTACATGTGAGAGTCTCCCAATGGGAATATTAATTATCCTGCTTGATTGAACTGATTTACTGCCCCAGGCTGGCAGAAGCTCAGGGGCAGGTTGAGCCTTTCCTCTCCCTGCTGTGCCACTTTGCAGTTTAACAGCAGATGAGATGGTTCAGCTTTTGGGAGAAGGAGACCTGGATTTGCTGGGAAGGCTGGGAACTTTGTGGTTAATTTAATGAACGAAGGGAGCAGGTCTAGTGTATGGATTTTCCTCGTGCTTTTAGACCCACGGTCACAGAATTAGAAGCAGGGAGAGATTTAAACTCCTCAGCCTGATGCAGAGGAAGGGTTTGCATCTCGGGTAGCACAGGTGCCATTGCACAGGATCCTGCCCGGTGGGGTCAGTGGGTGGCTCTGTGGTGGTCTGTGCACACAGGAACATCCCTGGGCTTCACGCCAAGCTTCGGGGATGTAGCTGGAGGGACCACCGAGTGCTCGGTTGCAAACTTATGCAGTTTGCAAAATGTGTTTCGTGGCATCAGGCGGTGGTACTCACCCACAGAGAGCTGCACTAGGATTGTTGAACTCAATTTCCGAGTCTGTCGCAGAAAGGTGATGTATCGACTTGCTGGACTTGGAGCGTTTTGGCCTGGGAACGCGTTTGGGCACTTTCTGCCCCGTGCAGGCAGCACACAGTTTGAATGAGCTCTGGGAGCCTTGTGCGGGGCGGGCTGAATGCTGTGGCAAGGAGCCGATAGGAAAGATGGGGTTGAGACAGCAGTCTCGTGGCAGGTGGTGCTCAAAAATGGGAATATTTTGCTGGAGGTGGCATTTAGCTCCACTGGAGAGGTGCCAGGTGCGCTGTGTGCGTCTTCTTCTCACGGTGCAAATAAACCAGCTGGATCGTACTTCGTCCTACATGCGCATGGGGAAGCGGGAAGAGAGCAGAGGGACGTGGTCGCTGGTTAGATTATTTTTACGTTTTTGTCATAAAACAGTCGGTGGCACCAGGGGGAGGCTTCTGTCCTGCGGGAAATTTGTATTAGCAGGAGCTGCTCTGGCAGCACGGAGAGTGCTGATGGTTCTCCCAGGGAGGGAGGAGAGGTGGAGGCCGCCTGGTTCCCAGCGAGGTCTTTGCACATGCTGCTGGCAGGAGGTGTTACACCAGTGTCTGAGAAATTTGGGAAGGAAGAGAGTGAAAAATGAAAGACTGCAGTCATGGCAGGGGAAGAAGTGACATTTTGTGGAGGCTCACCTCTGTATGGGAGGCTTGGCAGATCTGCCACCGTGGAGGACTGAGAAGCAGGAAGAGGCAAATGCTGAAGTATTTTAATTCTGGGCCTCCTCCCCCTTTCTTTCTCACTTTTATTTTCATTTTTTCACAGTTACCTTACTTCCTTTGGAGGAGTAAAGAACCCATACAGTCTTCTGAATCTATCTTTGCTATGCTATACCCTCAAGCTAGCAGACTTTAGGATGGAAAATAAGTACTTTTATGCAAAATTGATAAAAAGGTCCAGAATTTGTTTTGCTGAAGACTTTTCCCCAGTGAAGGGAAATTTAATGCAGCAGCTTTATGGCACATGAGAGGCAGGAAATGAAACCAGGACTGAAGTGCAAATGACTGAAGTATTTTGTCTGAAATGCTCTCTGCTCTCCTAATATTTGGTGCCGCTTTTGTAACATGGGGATTTTTTTAAGATGGAGCTATCTGTCTTGGTAACATACAGTCCTTCAGTCTGTCTTGGTCTGGACCAGATATTTATCATGAACAATTAATTCTGATCGCAGTAAAGGAGCTGCTTTTTTCTTCACTATGTGAAAACGAGTGTTTGTGAATGAAAGCCCTTTTCAGGTAAGCTAGGGAGTAACCATAATGTAGGTAGAATGCTCTGCTGAGGAGTAACAGACAGTCTGGTGATCTGTCAGCGCCAGTTTGCTGTACAGAATCCATTTGTCTGCTCAGAGTATGTGTACCAAGTGAAAGGAAAGAAGCAAACAAAGCCAAGAATTTTGGTTTTTAAATAGTGGCATATGTGTGAGCCGCATGGGCTGCACGCGTCTCTGGAGGAATTTGAGTTCTCCGAGACTGCCTTTGAAGTGCTGACTTGATTTATGTGGGCTGTTGAGGAGAGCGTAGGTAGTCTCAGGTATCACCCAGGTCTCACGCTAAGGGAGGGAAATCCTGAAATTCCTCCCTGGAGAGGCTGGTTCCCACTGCAGCAGAGAAGGGGCCCCAGGTGCCAGGAGGTGCTGCTGGAAGCCACCCTAGGTTATAATCAGGTTTTTGGTGTAGTCTTTCCAGGGAAGATCTCATAGCAAAGTCTGCAGGTTTCTTTTCCCCTTGTCAGAAGCAGAGCGGTAACCCCTGAAACCCCATGGAGACCTGGAACCTCAGCACCTTCGAATGGGTGTGATCAGCTTGATGGCCAGCAGTGTTCTCTCAAAGTCTTGTGCATAGTAAATTTAGCGCTTCACCACTGCCAAAACCACAATTTGTTTAACTTGAAGGCTGTACATACCTGTGGACCTCACCAGACTCTGCTGATGATGGTGTACCAGGATGCTTCAGTGGCAACGAGGGCAATTTCAGGGCTGCTGAGTGGAGGATTTCTGGTCAAAATGAAAGTTCTTCTGAGGTTTGTTTTGTATCTGGATGATGATAACGGCATCGTTTCCACTGGTGATGAGTGGAGGCATCCCTCGCTGCCCGCTCCTGGGAGAACACCACGGCTGGCAGGAGATGCCTGCCTGCAGGACGAGGTGGGTCCTGGTGGAACAAGGAAAGCTGGAAGGATGATGGCACATGGACTAGTGGGTGTGTGCAGATTGCAAAGTCTATCTCACTGCAGGGAATCAAGCAAATAAGTGTTTGCCTGGAATATGGCTCTTCAGGATTACAGCAGTTATGTGCTTCTCCTCCCTTCCTCTTGGGAGCAAAGCTGGGTTTGCAAGCTAAGGAAAATTCTACCAGAAGGAAAGAAAAAGGAAGGAGCTGAGGCAGAGGAGTAATAGGTCTTTCAGCTAGGATACTGTGCCAAGGGGGACTGAGAGGAATCAGAAGCCTCGTTCATTTGGCACTGAAGTTAACACAATCTCTGACATTGCTGTCAGGTGTTTAAAATGTCACTGACATGAGTTTGATGGCATTCGTGTACTTTACTGGCAGTGTGTACACAACTGTCTACAGCAAAGTTAAGGGTCGAGAACGTGGCATGCAAAAATGCTGCAGAAAAATTGCATTTACCAATTCTGTGCTTCTTTGGGCAGGGAGTACCTGTACATCTTTGCTACCATTGAGTGACAACCCAGTCACCCAGTGGTGAACGGGACCAAACTGCCAGGTTTTTCCAGGTGCTTGATCTCACACAGGCCTCCAGATCTCCTTGAAATCAACTCTCCAGCAAGAGCGATTGCACAGTAGTGGAAAACAGCACAGCAAGGCACACAATGTGTCTAATTTAGAGTTTGATGTAGAAATTACTTGGGTAAAGTGAGCTATGGGGAGGTGGCATCAGATTCTGGAGAAAGCCTGATGTAAAACCTGAAGAACCCAACCCTGAGCATCACATTGGGTAGGACAGGGTGAAGTATTTTTTTATTTTTCCAGCATACTGTGTTTGAAAGAAGTGTGTGTAAGTGGAGGACTTGGCTCTCCTGGAATAAATAGGTGGGTTGGAAATGCAGAAGCTGTACCTTCGCAAGGGTCCTGGCGTATGCCAGCTTTCCTCTTATCTCATTCCCCTTTCCTGCTCTGAGGAGGTGGATGCTCGTGAAGGTCCAACTTCTGCCAAGAGACAGCAGGCTCTACGTGCAAAGGCTCTGTTTTTGTTTTTGTTTTTTTTTCTCCAAATGCAACTGGCGGTTCTTCGTCATCAATCCAGCTTTCTGTAAGAAGGGGGAAAAAGCCAGTTGCGTGTGGTGGAGAAGAGTCAAGCTGATTGTGGAAACGTGGCTTGCATGGAGTTAAGTGGAAGGGGTAGGGTAGACTTATTCCTCCGAGTGCTGTTTCTGGATTAGCTGTGTATGCAGACCCCCACCACCAAACTCCCCCCTCATCCTGCCACTGCATTCCCCTTATCCAGGACCAGACTGACAAGGCAAAGAAATCCCACTGCTGAAGCAGCACAGCAACTCATTTTGCCCTCTAAAATTAAGCAATAGTCTCAGCAAACCCAGCCAGGAGCACAGGTAGGAAAGGTTGGCTCTCCTGGATGCTGCTGAGAGCAGGGATGCTGCTGGAAAAACCCACAACTGCATTCTTGGTTTGTAGACAGGTGATGTCCGTTATGTGGAAATAAATCATACTGAGCAGTCCCAGTATGGTTTGCATCGAATTTTTAGTAAGTGGGATATAGTAAGCAACTGAGCTCCTTCTGGTGAACGTGAAATAGCAACACTTAGAGGAAAAAACACCTCTAAAGGCTTTGAGTCTGGTGGCAAATGGAAATGCACTTGTTGAACTTTGAGGGTGGGACTGACATTTCAGACTGGACGCTGGGTTCACTTTCATTTCTGACAGCCCCTGAGATCTGCATCGGACCTGTTTGATCTCGAGAGCCGAGACTGTTCCCAGCGGTCACTCTACTTCTGGTTTGCAGTTCCGAGATGGGGTACGGCGAGGGCCAGGACAGGGCTCACAGGGCATGTTTTCGCTCTCAGCTCTGCCCCAAAGGTCCCTTTGTTCTGGCGCTCAGCTGCAGCGCGGGTGGTTGTTGCCGCATGATGCGAAAGGGAACAGAGATTTCTTTGTTGTTCGGGGCCAAGCTGCCCTGCCGGCAGAAATTGAGCCAAAATCAGCAATTTCCATCCCTTTACCTTTCCAAATCTGGATAACATTCTGCCGGCACGCTTGAGCTTGAATTTACCAGTGCTGCACATGTGTGGTGCAAAGGGCTTGTCATCCCTGTAGCAAAAGAGAAACCTTTCGTTGCTCCTTAATAATGCCTTAATAGCATCATCTGAGCTTAAAAGCCGTAATTTTGGAAGGCATATCTGCTCAGATCGGCACTTGCATAAGTGCTCATTAAGCATGGCAAAGTAACCAAGCGCAGGAATCGGGCATCTCGCTGAGCTGTGGATACTTGGGATCCCTCTGCTTCGAGCTCAGGACAGAAGTTTTTGCTAAACGCTGCGTTCTGCTGAGAAAATTACCCTGAGCTGCTGACGCTGGGGCCGGACTGATGCTGCTGACGTTTTAAATCTAGCCCCTGGCTAGCAGAAAGCGGGCTCAGTGCTCTTTCGGGAAGAAGTCATCGGAGCTGGCGTGGAGCGGGGCGCAGAGCCCGTTCTGTGGCGGGATGGGGATGGACGTGGCCGGTGCCATGCTGCCTTCCATCAGCCTGGCTTTGCACCTCTGTTGCCGAGCCCGGCGGCCAGCCACGGCAAGCAACAGGTATTGCTTTTTCCTTGCATAGCCTAAGCTGGAAGAACAGGATCGTTGTGGCAGCAGGGAGCGAGTGGCAAAGAAAAAGCAGAACGGAAGAGTCAATGAAAATCACCTTTTTCTTCCCCTTTCAGGCCAGGTGTACTGAGAGTCAGAGATGAAGGCTCAAGTATGTTGCTTAAAATACTTCAGAATGTTATATTTGGAAGAAGCAAAAGTTTATTTCTAGAGTAATTCCAATCGCTAATGGAATTAATTGACTTTCAAGTAAGATTTAGCAGATACAAGTAAAAATGTAAACTATACACAGATTTGCCATTTTTCAATTGTCGGCCTTGCCATGGGACATCCATAAATATTTAAAGCACAGCTGGTTATTACATAGTTGGGTAATTTAGCACATTATGGTTTTTACAGACAACATTTTCAATTTATTTGGAAAGCCTTTTCATTGTATGACTTTATTTTCCATGTTTTAAGGGCCTAAATATTTAAAGAAGTGGATAAAAGGGTTAAGCAGGGCATGAAATGTAGCATGTATGGAAAGAAAGGGGGAAGGATGGTGCGGGTGGTTGAGGGATGGGAGGTGGAGGATTTCTTTTCTGGAGCTCATTGGCGTGGAAAAGGGGAAAATGGAGCACTTGCGGTGCAATAAATACGTTGGTTCTGTGGAAAGCCTGGTGAACGTCGTGGAAATAAGGCTTTGAGCAGAAAAATCAGCAGGTTTTCTGCTCTCAAAGCTTTCCACTTGGCATCGCTGTAGTTGAGAGGGAATGTTCTGAGGTAGCTGTTAGCTCTTGTGTCACACATCCATTTGAAAAGCCAGATTTTCTTATCTTTATCTTTTCTTTTTCCTTCTTTTTTTTTTTTCTTTGTAATGCCTTCGTAATTTATTTCTTGCTTTCTTAAAATGTTTCTTTCAATAAACAGCAAGATAAATCTGCTTAGCTTTGAGAACCAGCCAGTTTGGCTAACTTGGTGCCAGTCTGTGTGCTGGGGCGGGCCCTCAGCCAGGCTAGCATTTCAGTTCGGGTCGGATTTGGACAAAACAGAGCAACTAATTATTCTGTGCAGCCTCCTCTCCAGGTTTGTGTCGGTTTGGCTCTGGGCGCAGCGGGGCTTGGAGCAGCGCTGGGGCAGCTTGCAGCAGCGCTGGGGCAGCTTGCAGCGTGCGGTCCAATGCACACAGGCAGGTCTGCGCTGGGAAAATGAAGTGTCTGCTTTTCAGCAGCCCTGTGCGTGCTACTGCAAAGGGCTCCCGAGCGCTTTTAACCCTGTAGTGTGAAAACTGGACGGCCACAGCTATCGGCTGCGGGCAGGAATTGTTAACCACGCTGGGACTACCGGTGCTGCCGGAGTTGGGAGTTACTTTTCAGCGCTGTTGCGGGTATGTTGGGTTTCTCCCAAACTTTCACCAGGTCTTTCCAGTTACTATGGAGCTTGTGGGACCCTGAGAAAAGTGAAGTTTTGTTAACCACAGCATGACTAGGCATCTCCAGCAAGATGATGCTGTCCCTCTTCTTGGGCTGGTAGGAGCAAGATGTGACCAACAGTCCCTGCTCCAAGCAGTTTAAGAGTTGGAGCAGCGGTGGAAGGAGAGACCTGGAGGCAAAGTCACATCCGCAGGGTCGCTGAGGAGCAGAGACACATCTCCTGTTTGTCCTTCACATTGCCCTTTTCGGGTAGATTCATGTTCATTGCTTAAACCTGGATTAAAGTTGCTCATTTAGAGGCAGTTAAAGGGTGATGCTGCTTTAAAACAGTCTGTTGCAATCACAGGGCAATGCCTGAAGTAAGAAAACTGGCTTGATGCATCATTTTCCTTGGACAAGGACTGTCTCTCCATGGTCAGTAATAGTGGTTTTGGGCAGCCTTGCTGCATTTCTCCCTGCAAGGTGAAGGGAGCAGGTCCTGCTAGCAGATGCTGTCAAGGGTATGAAACTCGGTTGTCACTTCTTACTCTGTTATGAAGGCAGTTTTATGTGGAAATGCTGTGAGATTTGAGAGGCCGTAAGTGCACACCCAACACCTTTTGTGAACATGCACTGCTAAAGTCTTCTCCCTGTGGTCCCTTCCCATCACCACCACTGCACATATCTGCCCCATTGTCACTCTCTCCAGGTGGACCTGGCTTTATTTCATCCCATGGGCCACCTGAGAGTCAGCCCTCCTCGGCTGGTGGTGCCACCACCACCAGGTATCATCTCCTTAAAACTGGCTTCTTTCTTGCCTTGTCCTGCAAGAGGCAAGAAGAACATCTGGGCAGGATACATGGTCTGTAGGTAGCGTCTACACGTTGGGTCTCTCTGTTCAGGTGTGGCTTACAGAGGGAAAAGAGATATGTGTCAGGTAGTCAGTCCAGCTCTGTTTCAGTGGGAAATCCTTAGGACCTTCAGCAAACATGAGCAGGATCTGAAGTTGATGAGATTTAAAGGGGCTGAGGGAAGAGATGTGTTTTCCTCACATCGGTTGCAACCAACAAACTTATTTTATGCAATAAGTAGCAGAAACCATTGGTCTTTGAACAGCCCTGAGCACTACTTGCTGCCACCCAGGCTTTTTGGAGGTTTAAAACGTATGTAAAGTTTGTGGGAATGGCTGGGTGGAGGAAGATGTCACTGCGGACAAACAGGGCTGTTGTTGTCCACTGTACTTGTTTGCAAAGTGCTTTTGCCATGGAGGTCTGATGACTGTTTTGGCCACCGTTAACAGTGTCTCTCAGGGTGGGTGACACCGAAGTCACCTACATCTTGTGGCTACCACGAACTGCCTGGTCTGAAACTGCTGGGCCACTGTGCTGAATTACAGGTGTGGTCACCCAGCTAGTGACCCCAGCTGCCTCGCTGGGTCCCACTGCTGACCTCTGTCTCCTTCTCTCTCTTCCAGGCACCTGCGTGAAGTGCAGCAAGGGGGTGTATGGAGCAAACCAGGCTTGCCAGGCCATGGGCAACCTCTACCACGATGGCTGCTTCACCTGCGGAGCCTGCAGTGAGTAACCCCTGCCCGGCCCAACGCCGCTGGGGCAAGCTCTCTGGGCTTTTTTCTGGGGTAAAGGAGGGAAAAGGAAGGAAGGAAAAAAAAAAAGGAAGTGGTTATTGAATTATCTGCCAGCTGTGTGTCTTGGTAGTGGTGGTGGTTGCTGTTTGTCTTCGAATGGTTTTTTGCAAAGCATGTAAAAAAGATGCTTTGAATGAACCAGCCGTCTGCATTCTGATATGGGGGACAGTTGTTTTCATTGCTCTGTCTCTCTGTTACAGCTATGTTTTCTTACTCATAAGAGTATTTTTTTCAAAGTGGCAGTGAATATGCCTTAGCTGGCATTTAGGGGTTTTTTTATTTGTCAGGTCAGACTTCACAGCTGTTCTGGCCTTTCGGTCTGCGGACCCCAGGAAGAGCTGCTGTGCCGAGGGGCGCGAGTGTCGCAGCGGGGTCTGCGAGTGCCCGAGACACCTTTTCAGATGGAGCTGCTGCACAGTCGGTCCGGTCACGGCGTTTTCACTGCCTACATTCCCTTTACTCGCTGTCAGCATTTTGGCCTTCTGAGGGACAGCTGGTCAAAGCATCTATGTGCGTGAATGACCCAGGTTACACATCTTGCTTGTTCTTTCTCTGGAGAAATGGAGCCGTGCCCCCAGATGAGGGGCACGTCTCTGCCGCCTTGTTTTCTGGTTGTTGCAGGGAGGGAGCTGGTTATTGTGCCAGGGGTGTCGGGCTGGGAGCAGCGATGGTGAGCCCTGTGAAATCTGCCCAGGAAACAGGGTAAATAGTTCAGCTGGCCCCGCCAAGCTCCCTGCCACATGTAAGACCCACATATGAAGCTTGCTGTAGCGTATACCATGCTGCAATGTATGGATCCTCCTGAGCAGCTTTTCGAGGAGGTCCGTGATGGAGCTGGGGTGAGGAACTGGGCTCCTTGATTTCAAATGGTGGCTGTGTTTGTAAGACAGTGGTGTTTCTATTTTGTTCTCTTTAGGTCTAGTAGCTTATTTTTGGAAATGTAGCTATATATGTGGTGACAGGAAAAAAAAATCCTTCTGGT
This sequence comes from Caloenas nicobarica, assembly GCF_036013445.1. Classification (NCBI taxonomy): domain Eukaryota; kingdom Metazoa; phylum Chordata; class Aves; order Columbiformes; family Columbidae; genus Caloenas; species Caloenas nicobarica. The sequence continues at coordinate 47,559,094 of NC_088246.1, read as the reverse complement.
GCTTTTGTATATATCAGTTTGGTTTTCCCAGATGAGTCTTAGGGTTTTTCTCCTGCATTGTATTTAGAGTTGTAAACTCATCAGGACTGTATGTGTTTCATTTGGAGCTGCAAAGTAGGAATAAATATAGAAAGATGTGTGTGCTTTTTAATAATAGCTGAACCTTGAACTCATTTCCCAGCTGTCCCGACACCAGCTGCCTTGCCTCACCTATGTTTTCAGCAGGGCGCTTCATCGTCATCTGGCTGAGAACAAGAAAACTGAAAAGAAAAAGTGATGTTTGCACATGGTGGCAGTTTCCTAAAGGCTCAAGAAGTCAGCAGCTCACTCTTTTGCCCTCTCTGATAAATTAATTAGACATCTCCTCCTGTGGAGAGGATTCCTGGCTGCAGCTGGGGCTTTGCTTCAGGGACCTCTTGCCCTCCATGGCCTGGCGGCTTCCAAACTGCCCTTGCACACAAAGCTACGGTTAAAAATAATCCAGCAGCAGGTTCAAGCTGTTTTAAATTTCTAAAATTACTACTGTGCAACAGGCGCTTTGGAAAGAAACACTTTCAGTCCTCCTTTTAGAACGGATTTTACCATCTTTATTTGGAGATCAGGGCTAGGGCGATATATGTGGCTGCAGAGGTATCAGTGGTTACTTCCATTTATGTTTGTTTGTGTTCAGTTAAGAAATAGCTTAATCCCATTTCTAATGAGGTGGGTTGGCGAGGACTGATAGAGCAGCTATTTGCTGCTTATTCTAAAAGGCAACCCTTTCCAAAGGTTTCCAGTGCAAGATGACAGAGTTTGCGTGTTGGGCCTCTGCAGCCGCCGTGTTTCCCTCACGTGCAGGTACCTTTGTGTGTGTCGAGGCTCACAAGAAACCCTCCAGCGCAGGGGGTGGTTTCCTGTGCTGCCGCTGTGGTCTGCAGGGCCCTTCGCCAAGGAGTTGTTTGCTCCGGTGATTTTTGGGGCAGGGGGATCAAATGTACCTGAGGGGAATCCTTCCTTTCGCAGACATGAGGAAGAAATTTTTTACAATGAGGGTGGTGAAACACTGGAACAGGGTGCCCACAGAGGAGGTAGATGCCCCATCCCTGGAGACATTCAAGGCCAGGCCGGACAGGGCTCTGAGCAGCTATAGAATCATAGAATGTCCCACAAGGATCATCGAGTCCAACTCCTGTCCCTGCACAGGACAACCCCACAGTTCACACCATGTGTCTGAGGGCCTTGTCCAGTCTCTTCTTGAACACTGTCAGGCTTGGGGCCCTGACACCTCCCTGGGGAGCCCGTTCCAGTGCTCCACCACCCTCTGGGGGAACAACCTTTTCCTCATGTCCAACCTAAACCTCCCCTGGCACATCTTCCTGCCATTCCCTTGGGTTCTGTCACTGGTCACCAGAGAGAAGAGATCAGAGCCTGCCCCTCCTCCTCCCCTTGTGAGGAAGCTGTAGACCGTGATGAGGTCTCCCCTCAGTCTCCTCTCCGGGCTGAACAAACCAAGTGACTTCAGCCACTTCTCATACGACTTCTTCTCCAAACCCCTCACCAACTTTGTAGCCCTCTTCTGGACACTCTTCAGCATCTTTACATGTTTCTCGTACTGGGGTGTCCAGATATAGTTGAATATCTCCCTGCTTTTGGCCAGAGGACTGGACTCCTCTAGAAGTCCCTTCCAACCCAAACTATTCTATGATTTCCCAGTCCCCTGGACCATCAGTGAATGAAGGGCACACATCCCTGTCGTTACCCAGAAAGAGCGCCTGCCTCTCTGCGGGCTTGCTGTCATCTGCAGTAAATATGACGACACGGTTTTATCTACCAGAAAAATAAATATTTGTCTGGATGGTTGCTGTCTGGCTAGCTGCAAAGCACGTCCTGAGCAGCCTATGTGGAAACTCTGGTTTCCAGCTGAAAAGCAAGTAGTGCTTTTAAGGTCAAGTGGAGTTCGTCTTGGGCACCATCCAGTACAGTCTTGTCTTTGAGAAGTCAAGGTTGCTCGTGCTTTCAATCCTAGAATTTCTGCTCTGGTGGAACCCTGAATATCTCTGCTCCAATAAATAAAATATACAAAATTACCTATTAAGGTAAAGCATATTGTCCTCCAGATATTTATATCTGCTTTCCTGCTGTTTTCATTTTAGTGAGGATTTCTAATTTTGCTCGTGGTTGGATTTGTGTCCAAATGTGCATTAGTTTCCCAGATACAAATACTGAGAGGGTCTAAGGAGGGAAGGGGAGTTGGTACCTCATGGTGCCAAATTTCCTACGCCCTCTGTTTCCTAATACACATATATTCAGAGATAAATGATAGAGCAATTTGTTGAGCAGAGCTACGCATATGTTACAGGGTTCAGTTGTCAAGAAAAAAAAAAGTGCTGTTTTATCTGAGCCATTGGCATGCAATGCAGAAAATTTGGCTTAGAGGTCAAAACAGCAGATTTAGAATGATTACTTTGGCATAAATGTCTCATTTATCTTCTTGTTTGTTACAGGGCAGAGACACAAACAAGGCAACGTTTTGCAGAGAGGGAGAGGAAGAAGCTTTGGGCTTTCTGCAGAATTAATAATAGATGATATTTGATTTACAGGAGGACCATTAAAGTAGGTTGAAAAAAAAAAAAAAAGTCTTCGAAACTCATAGGGGTATTTCCTGCAAGCTCAAGGTGTCAGTTTCCGTCTTGTGTTTTGTTTTGGTTTTTTTCCCCTCAGTTTTTTAGACAAACAGTTGCAGTTATCAAATGGTTTGTTACACATTAACCATTTAAGTTAAATCATGTTTATACTGCCTCAGAACACAAAAAATGCAGACGTTTCCACATGTTGATATTTATTATTTAGGTATTAAGGAGACGTTATAAATGATACTGATTTAACTAGACAGTATCGCTCTAACCTATTGTGGTGGTTTAGTGTTTTCTCTAGGATTCAGCCAGGCTTACATTCAACTATCACAGATGCCTGGAAAACAGATCTTTTTAGCTCTGCTGGCAGTGTAATTTAGAGCATAAGGGTCTTGTACGTGAGCCACTTGGTCCTCAGAGGAAATGTGAAAGCTAAAAAAGTGCAAGGGAAGTGTCAGAGATGACTGTGAAGGAAATCAGTAGGCGAGGAAGGAAGTCGGAAAGAAAGAACTGATTGCAAGGTGGTTTGAAGGTGGGTTTGATGTTGAACTGTAGCAGAAGGTCCAAAATAGGGACCAGATTTTGACCCCTTATAGCAAAAAGATGGCGAACTTGCATGTTTGCCAGATTACAGAATTTGACCTTTGACGTGTCAACATTACTACATTATTTTTCTTTTTTTTTATTGTAAGCTCAGATTAATGTTGATGTCTGTGTAAAAGGGTAACAGGCTGCTGTTCCAGTGGCTGAGTTTGAAGTAACGCGAGCTGGCTGTCTCTTGCTACCCTCCAGGGATATATATGTTGTGGGTTTTTTTAATATTTCACAATGTAGTCGTGTTTAGAGATATCAAGGGTCATTTACTAAACGAGGTATTGAAGCAGTTTATCTGTGAGCATCACCCTCTGCTTGGGCTAGCTTGTCTTGCTGTGGTGATTATAAAGCATGGCTACTCAGAGTGATGTCTTTGGCATAATTATGTTGAATAAGCATGCCCCATATTGGTGTATAACCCCTGGAAAAACAAGGCCATGGTTTCTATTGGTATCGCTAGATAACTCTACAAGCAGAAAGTCACCTTTTTCTTGCAAGTGCAACTTAATCCCAGGTTGCAGGACAGACAGCCTCACCAAGTGAATTTCCCCATGGTGCATGTATGTGTGTGGTTATCTTCAGATGCAGAAACTACCAGCTCTTCCAGTGGAGGCAGAATTTACTCCTTGTAATTGGACATAAAACAACTACACTGATTGACATGCGTGAGAAATGCACAGATCTTCAAAGCGGAGAGTGCAAAGTACTGCTGGTAATCCTTCCTCGGCATCCCTTTAATAAAATTATCATGCAAGAGTCCACATAGTAAACAATATATTTTTGTAGCAAAAGTAATCTCAGAATAGATTCAGCCGTGCCTGGAGACAGGGAAGGCATCAGTGCGTGTTTCCGCTCCAGTCTGAATTGCTGCTTTGTTCATGCTGACTTTTTATCTTCAGTCTCTCAGCTCGCTGGTGAGGAATCCCCGCTGTTTGGCACGAGAAGTGCTTGCTGTAGATGAGAAACTCCAGGGCAGCCTTCACGGTAGGATGACGGGGTTATACGTGTTCCTCTCCTGGCAAGGTTTCAGGGCGGTGGTGCTCTAGGGTCTGAGCTGAAGGAGCTCAGGTGTCCTCAGTAGATTTCCCCGCTGGAAAGGTGTGAGTGTTCAACTCACACACTGGAGATGCAGTCAGGGCTTTATCAATATGCTGGTGGTTTGAGTCGATTGCATGTGTTTTAGTGCTGGCTTGAAGTCTGAAATCATTAGGACAATGTGAGAAAAAAGGTTTGAATGTTTAATGGAATATATTTCCAGTCTTTCTGGTGTTTGTATTTTAAAATGTCATCTCCAAAGTACTGGTTTTTGTTAAGAACAGGCATAGGATTAATTGTACTGTAAAGATTTTAGGGGATTTCTTATAATGCTTTAATGGGACCTGTGAATAATTTCCTGAGTAGTTGCTCAGTAAGCACCAAGACCTCTTCCATGCCTAGAGAAATTAAAAAACTGCTCTCTCATATAGTTTCAATGCAGTTACGTTCGCCAAGAACACGGAGATTGCCTCCCTCTCCTTCCTCCTCTGAGTCTCCGTGTGTTAGGATGATGGTCAGTGGGTGATGGGGTGGGAGGCCAGTTCACACGGCTGGCTGGTTTTGGTGCATTTTGGGGAACAGGGCAGCTGTCCCCGCTGTGATACAGAGAGCGGCTGGGCCCTGGGTTGAAAACCGGTACCTCAGTGGGGACTCCCCAGGTCGTAGCGCTGCTTTGTCCCAGGGTGACTTTATCAGACCTCTGAATTTTGAAGCTTCTAGGGGTGGCTTACTGTGGTTTCGCAATGGTTCCCTCTGAGGAGCCGTTTCTGCCTTCACCTGTGGTTGCTTTGCCGTTACAGGTGGCTTTCAGGCATCAGATCATTTTCTCACAGCTTTGGGGTTTTGTTTTTTGTTTTTGTTTTTTACCCCCTCAAATGTGCGGTGAGAGCGCAAAGGGCGTTTTTTGCAATTTTACAATACAGCTGGAGTGGCTGAGAGAGAGACTGAACATCTTAATGGTAATGGAGCCACTGCATCTGAGCGCAGTTTTTTCCTAGGAGACAGCCTAACGTCCTGCCCACGGTTTCACCAAGGCTTTGGTCTGAGCTGAGGTGCCTGCTGGATGATCGCAGTCCGAGTTTACCTGATTTGGAGGGTGTGCAGGCATCCGACTGGCCCTTTTGTGCAGCCCCAGTTCAAGAGCAGGGTGGAAATATTGATGCTTCCGTGTCAGACTCGGTGCTGTGTCCAGCTTTAGTGTCAGCCAACAGAAGTAGCATGGCTGGCAGAAATTAAGTAGAGCTCTGATGCTCGACCTAGTCTGCGGCACACAGGAGGACACCACACTGCGTGTCAGCAACGCCAGTATCCATGGAGGGCTCCAAAAGTACATCTGCTGGCCAGGTACCAGCAGGTCTCGTGTGCTGCTGATCTGTGGGCAGCGGGGACTTCTATGTGGCATGGGGGAGCTGAGGGCTCTGGGCTCTGCCTGCGCCCATTGTGCTGCCTGCAGAGCGTGCGTGGACCAGAGTAAGTTCTTTGATCTGAACCTCCTCATACTTCTTTGTGGAGGAAGGGCTGCAGCTTGGGCCAGAGCCACCCAGGACTGAGGAGGAGCTTGCTGCAATCCTTAGCAGCTAGATGGATGGTGTTTCCAGGCTGCTGCCCCACTAGTGTGTCAGGAGGTTGCATCCAGTGAGTCCAGAAACTGAAATCCTTTTGGATTTTACCTGCCATTAGTAATCACATGTCCAAATTTATCTTACAGCCATGGTGCTCTAAGAAGGGCGAATTTTTGTAATGACAGAAGCCCACGGTTGTCAATGTGAAAGGGACCCAGGAGCAGCTGCCAGTGAGCAGTGATTCTCACCCATCTGCTGTGCAGATACCTCAGGGAGCTTCATGGTTCTTAGATGTGGTAAGTGAGGTCCACACTGCCTCACCAGCAATGCAGGGTCCTGGTTGTGCATCCCCATAGAGCCCTGGGGTCTGGACATGGCCCTGTACCATTGCATGCCTTGAGAGCAATCTCTTGTCTTTGAATATGGTTTTGTGACCCTGTTGTCATTTTAATAAATAATTATTTTAATAAATAATTTCTCAAAAGAGAAAGTTCAGTCCAGCTCCCCAGCAAGCAAATGATGCATCTCTGAGCATCCTCCTTGGGCTGTTGCCAGTCCCTGGTAAACCACTCTTTGTATGAACTTCAAAAGGAGAGAGCTATCACTTGAGAATATGATGGACAAAAGCACCAGCAGCCTGGGAGTGCAGCCTGGTGTTATGCCTATTACCAGCCGCTAAGCAAAGCATGTTTATTTTACCTCAAAGGCACTAGTGACTAAGCTTGAAATATTCTGAAATTGGTGCATAAATGACCTTGAGGTCGTCCTGAAGGTCCTGCAGCTAAACAAATCAGACAGACATGTTCAGGGTGAGCAGTACGTGAAAGCACAAGGCTCAAACCTCCTGCCAGGAAGAGGAGCAAGAAATCTTGTAAAAATGAATGAAGATGGTAGGGTTGAAATGCTGAAGAATTTTAATGGTCTGACTTTTTTTCAGGTGAGAGATTAGCTAAATTCAGGGTGAACTGAAACTGAAATACAGTCAGGAAGCCAGCAGCTTAAGGCATATAGTAGAGCAATTGATCCTGAAAGCGGAAGCTACGCATTAATATTCCTGGGTTTATCAAAGGATATTGTCTCTGTAGTCACAGAATCACAGAATGTTAGGGATTGGAAGGGACCTCGAAAGATCATCTAGTCCAATCCCCCCGCCAGAGCAGGAACAGCTCGATGAGGTTACATCATCATGATGCAGATTTAAAGTGATGCATATTTAAAGTACACCGTGATCAGTATGTGATTGCTTATATGCCATTTAAGGTCTCCATCCTTCGTTTGGGTGAAATTACGATAGCATCTCCGTGTTCACGCACAACCTGTGCCAGCCTCTGGAGGCACACAGTCAGAGGTACCGCTTTTGAGAGGGACGTGTTTGATGCATGGTGCTGTGCCGTGGCAGGAAGCTCGGTGGGGGGACAGGAGCAGCTGCTCCCCAGCTCTGTGCCCTGAGGCAGTCCCAGCACAGTTTGTTTTACTGGTGTGGCCACAGCCAGAATGTGCATTTCCCAGCCCCATGGGGACAGTCCCCAGTGCAGCCTGGGGAAGTGAGCTCTTCCTGCATCTTGCTTTCCACGTGTAGGGTGAGATGCTTCCTCACCTCAAAGGGGCAGTGGGAGGAGAGGTCCATCCCGATGTGGGCAGGGAGAAGCTGGGAGCAGCTGGGGGAGAAATCAGGTCTATTTGCATGCACCTTTCCACCATTTCCGCAGGGACACCTGATTACTCCTGTTTTTGGCAAATTTCCTTTTATGCTTCTGCCAGGGGCTTAAAGACAGTCACAGAGAGGAGCTAAAAACAGTCAAAATGACTACCTCTTCCCTAAAGAAAGTAATTAAATCATCCCTCCCTTCCCTGAAAGTGCTCTTGGTGTCAGCGCCTCTTCATGGGCTCACGTAATACCAACAGCCAAATTATATATCCTTTATAAAGCAGTTTATCCCTCTGCTGAATGAGCTTGCAGCAGAAGCCCAGACACAGTGCGCTGGCTGCGGCACCTCCTCTGAAGGTCTGTTGCTATCAATCTTGACCTGCTAATGTCGCAGGGTTAAAAATACACTGAGTGCAGAATGACCGGTAAATGCTTTTTTGGTCGCCGTGGAAGAATGACATGGTGGCAGCAATCCAAACCTCATCCCTTCTGCTGGAACGGCTGCTCCTCATGCACTGGCCAGGGCTTTTGTCCAGAGAAGTGTTTCTTCATTGTGTGGATCCACACGTATGTTTTTCCTCACCACTTCCAGCTTGTCTTTAAGGGGAGACATTGCATACAGGTGGAAAGTCACTTGGGCATCTGCCCACGGCACTAAGCTGGAGCCCATGCTACGGTGTAATTTAAAATTAAAGTTAAATACTTTTTGTTTGTTTTTCATTTTTAGGTGCGCCAAATCCCAATGCTATGTTTAAATCAGCGGGGGATTTTCAGGAGTACTTCTTGGTGTATTAGGCTTGTTGTTAACTCACTTAGGACCACCGGTGACAAGGGTGCTGCAAATCCCAGGTATCCCCACACCCATCCTTCCCCTGCATAGCAATTGGGACTCTGTGACTCCCATTGAGCATGCTGGGCTCACCTGTGGACAGGTAGGCACACAGGAGGGGTTATCATACAAATATGCACCCTGATTTATGGGCCACAAAGCTAACATATCCAAGATTAGATACTTTTTATTTTGGGCTGTAAGTCCTGTTTTGGTGTCGGCAACTTTGGCAACACATTGGGGTGGATGAGAGAAATCAGAGCGGGATGCTTTTGAGTTTGTCAGCTTTTCTTCTATGTCTTGTCTGACATACGCGTTGGTGCAAGGATGGGCTGGTACCCTGGGTCATCTCTGACCTCTGGGTAATGTGGTTGTCCCCAGCAGGGATAAGAGGAAAACGGAGGATGACGAGTGTGTTGGAGCAGCATGTTCTTGCTCCTACACCAGCCCAGTAAACATGCAGCTGAGCAATGCCTGCAGCTTAACCACAAAGCTGCTGCACCAGCAAACGGAGGCTCCTTCCTCGGGAAACACGCTGCCACCTCCTCTGCCCACCTTGCTGGCCGAAACCTGGGCCAGGCACGAAGGGCTGCTGGTGAGATGATGTTCTGGCTGAATTCACTGACAAAAATTCAGCGCTTCGCTGTAGCATCTCCATTTCCCGAAGCGCAGCAGGAGTTGTCTCTCAGCCTGAGAGTGCCCTCTGGCGAAGGCAGGAAACAGGAAAGATTGTAGTTTATTGAAGTGATGTTATTTGGCTTCCTCCTTTTCTTAAAGCTTTGCAGCTGGCATGGTTATTTGCTGAAGGCTGCCAGGTAGGTGTGTGCCATAAAGCACCGAGACGTGACCTCCAGACCAGTCCCTTGTGTCATCTGCATTTATACACCCAGCATCTGATAATATTTTTTTAATGATATTTGCCATGTGCAGCATATCAAGTGAAAGGCTTCTGGGCCTCAATGTCTCAGTTCTCATTTCCCTCCAGAGGAGCCTGGCAGGTCCCCAAAACCAGCTTGCAGCAGGTCCTGCTCCAGCAGCACCCAGGTCGTGCTGCTCCCTCACCCTGGGTGCTCCCTCCAGGAACGTGCTTGGGACTCCGTGACTGAGCAGAGCGAACAGAGCTGCTCCAGTGCCTGGCTGTGTTTCAGACCCCTGGCTGAACAGGGAAAATGGGCTGCAAAGAGGTAGGAGCAGCGTTTTATAAACAAACAAAACCTAGCCCTGTTCACCAAGGGGAAGGCAGGGCACTTAGACGTGGCAGCAGTGTGAGCATGTGTTGCCATAGTCATGTGGAACTGAAAACAGATGGTGAATGTGAGGCATAAACACAGAAACTGCAGTAAGTATAAATCTTCCACATGTGTAGAGTCCTTTCTTGGAAAAACTTTGCCATCTTATCTCTTTTAGGACATTCCGTTTTGAAAAAAAAATATGTTTTTAAAACGATTTCAAATTTTTGTTGGCAGCTGAAATAATGAATATGCTGGTAAGGAGCAGAGAGAAGCATGCTGGGTGCTCTGGTTTTGCGCTGTGCTGGAGGCAAACTGGTTTGGTTGGGTGTTGCAGAGGCTTATCTGGCAGCTGCTGGTTGGAGACACCTTCTAGTGGAACAGCATGAGGGGTGACATTTTGAGGAACGATGCCAAGTATGAGCCATCCTCTGCGTGCCCTTTTCTTCTCCTTGCTCCTCTCTTGGGGTGTTTTCCAATGCGAGTCAGAGTACCCTCGCTCGCTCTTGCCAGGTTGTTTCATGTTGTCATGTGCCAGGAGGCTGTCCAGGCTGGCACAGCTGCCTCCTCCTGCCCAGAGGTGGGACTGGTGTCTGGATCCAGTGATGGGCGTTCATCAGCGACCACCAGTGGAAGAGGAGTTGGGGTTAGTTGGTCTGGAGGCTGGGAAGACCCATGCTAGGGTTGGGTGCTCTTCTCCAGCTGTGAGGTGGCCATGCTCAGATGTCCTTGTCGTTGTTCACTTCTCAGCAGCTGGATTTTGCTCATGTTTTCTCCTTGCTCTCTGCTGACCTTTCTCTTCTCTCTGTGTTTTTCCCTCAGGTCGAAAGCTGAGAGGAAAAGCCTTTTATTTTGTCAATGGCAAGGTGTTCTGCGAAGAAGATTTCCTGGTAAGCGCACAGCTGAAGCTGACCCTTGTGCCGGCACATGTCAGCCTCTCCGGCACAATGTGCAGCCTCCCTGCCCCGCAGCTTTGCCCACGTTTCACACGGCTCCTGTCCAGCACCCTGCGTGACCCTTCTGCTCCCCCTTCACCCAGGGCCAGCCCCAGCCCTGGTGGCCACCCACATGTGGTGCTGGAAATAGCCAAGTGAAAGACCAGAGTTTTGCAGTGCAGAGCCTGTAGCTGGAGCCGTAGCCTCTTGCGAGGGCTCCTTCAAAGCGTGTATCTGTGGCCGTGCCGTGGAAACAGGAGCAAGATGAATGGCTATGGAAGAATGAATGAGTGAATTTCCCTTCGGAGTTAACTGGTTTTCCTTGGGCATCTTAATGGATATCTTTCCCTTGCCCTTAATGGATTTTGAGTGAACGTACCTGGGCATGAAGCAACACCCCAGTCCTCTCCGTGGCTGGTGGAGATAAAAAGTCATATATCCTCATACCCTCGCCCTGAACCATCGTAGATTAAGCCTTCACTGAGACTTTAAAAAGGTGTATTTATCTGTTTATTGGGGAAGTTTACTGATTTCTGTCAGAGAGAAGCAAGTTAATCTTTGCTCTTCTCACTATATTCTACACAGGTTGAAAATGGAAAGACTGGTTAAATGCATCTAAAATACTTCATTTTTCCAGTTTGCATTTTCACCATTCAGACAGGACTGAAACCTTAGACAGGTGATGCGTTGTGCCTGAGGTGCATGTTGTGGACATGACAGGCAGTTCCTGACCATTAGATCTCAGCAATACTGGCAAAAGAAGTTGCTCTGGGCCAAACTTGATTGTTAAACTGCAAGAGAGCTGACCTACTGACCTCGAAGAAGCTCTAGCAGACCTATTAACAGTGTAAGCGAAGGAATAATTTGGCTTTCCAGACCTATATATACAGATGTTGTGATATGAATATGTGATAAACACAAGAAAGTTCTTGGCTTGCAAATTCAGTGGTCAAATAAGCTTGTAAGTTCTATTAATACATGCCTTACTTGCGTGTGCATTTATGGTATTTACTTATATATTTAATTACACTTAGATGTAGGACTTGAAAGTTACAGGAACTCAGACTCCTTCTGCACACTGGAAGTCTGGTGTCTTTATAGAATATCTCCAGGTACCCATCCACAGCTTCATACACTGAAAAAAGCACTGGGAAGTTTAGCTTGTGTAAGGAGTACAGAAAAAGGCCAAGCAAATAACACCCCACAATATGCTGTTGTTTATGCTTGACTAACCTTGTGAAATTTTAAGCCAACTGTTTTTTGTCCTTGCAGTATTCTGGTTTCCAGCAGTCAGCTGACAGGTGTTTCATTTGTGGTCATTTGATAATGGACATGGTAAGTGATAATTGCTTTAGGAAAAGAAATCCCACAGCTTTTTAGAAGAATGCATCAAAAGCAAAGTATATTCATATCCAGTACTGTCTGCTATCATCTGGTAGCCTGCCTAGCGTAAGATTGGTAGCAGAGAGAAAATCCACTAAGCTTTTTGTTGATTTTTGCAGGGAAGCGAAGCTGGCACCCTGCCGTGTGTGGTGCAGAGACTTTGCCCGTTTTCAGTGTGAGCTGAAAAGCAGAGCCTCTGGCTCTTTCATCCCCTCTCATCCTTCTCTGCACAGTGTATTTTGAGTCCTGTCGATGCTTCCTGCTCAGAAGTGCTGATGCTCTGCAGCGCTCCCTTGCTGTGGGGCATCAGTGCGGCTCCGCTGAGCCTGTCGTTCCTGTAGTCGAACTGTGGCTTCCCACATACCTTCAGGATGAAGCTACTGTCCTGTTGCTGATTTTTGGGAGTGCTGGTACTCTGGGGAAAAGGTTTGACCCAGAGTATGTGGTCCAGACCTCAGTTCAGATCTGCCCAAGTCCTTGCAAACTCTTCAGCAGATGCATGGACATCCTGCTGATGCAGGCAGTTCTCATTAGCCTACGAGAGGTATCACCTGTTCGAGATGTGCATGGAGCGGGTCACAGCTCAGGGGTCAGCCGGCCTTTAGCCAGCACCGGGCAGCGTTCAGTTGCGGGTGATTCAGAGGGAGACAAATTCATAGTCACGTATCTGGTGGTGTTAAAACTACAGCCGAGGCAAAATAAATCGGGAATTTCTGGGTGGTCAGTTCACAGCATGCCTGCTAAGATTTTCTAACGCTTATCATTCATTATCTTTGCTTGCTTACACTGGAAAGCATTAAAATTGGAAAAGCTCTTTTATACTCAGAAGTCTGATCACCTGGCTGATGGACCATGGTGTTCCAGGTAGCAATTGCTGCCCCAAAGCCAGCAGGTGAATTGCAGCTGTTGAGTTCAATACAGTTTCCATAGTCTGTGTTAATTAGAAAGCCAGGCTAGCAAGTACAAAGCTCTTGGATATCTAAGGCATTATGAAAACGTAGCAGTAGTATTTGTTTCAGCCTCTCATGCAGAATATAAAGATGTATTTCCTTTTGTTGGTCTGGTACATCATGCCTTGTGATCCTGCTAAGTATTCTCCAGCTGTTGACTTCAGAAATTATTTTCTTCCCTTTAAATTCTGTCACTTCTATCCTTTGTAATGCTAAATACCTTGACTGAGACTTTAAATTGTTTTCTTATACATGCTAATAATTCATTTCTCTGGAGCAGGTGATGTATATTAATTCCAGCTGCCCTTTCCATCCCTGTTAACTCATTCAGATGAGGTGCCTGAAAAAAGACAGAGCCCCACTGATGAATATGCAGCATTGTCTGATGTAAAGCTGTGTGTTTATTGTTTTCACCTTTATTGGCTGTTCACATGGGTTTTTTTTTTCCTGTGTCTTGGTTTGTTGCAGATCCTGCAGGCTCTAGGGAAATCATATCATCCAGGCTGCTTCCGATGCGTGGTCTGCAACGAGTGTCTGGATGGTGTGCCGTTCACTGTAGACTCTGAAAACAAAATCTACTGTGTCAGAGATTACCACAAGTAAGGACAAAATAAACAGCAGGCATATTCCAATCAACCAGCCTACTATTCAGCTTTTCAGCTAATTAGGAACTGTTGATTAGTAAAATAGGGACAGAGTTAGAAGCGAGAAGTTTGAGGATGGGGCTAGACTCTAGAAATTCCCAATGTCTCTCCTTTTGGCCTGGCATCTACTCCGGTGTAACTCTGAGGAAGTCACTTAATCCCTGGGCTTCAGCTGCCCTTTCTGCAAAGCAGAGGCAGTGAGAAATGGTGCTCATGAAGTGTTCAGTGGTGTGAGAAGTTAGTCCTCTCTGAAGACTCTGAATTCCTGTGGAAATCAATGTAAATTGCTTTTTGAGTATTTGCAGGGCTGAGTTTGACTTCTGAAGAATGCTTTTAGAAATCACCATGGAACGCGCAAAGTGAAACTTTTATCCAGCTCTAAATTAAACAACTGATAAATCCACTTAAAAAATCACTTGTCATTTAGACAGTAAAATACAATTGTGCTCTTAGCTGGTAGTTATATTAGAGCTGCATACATTTTGAGTGTCTGTCTGGCTCACTTTGCTCCTTGCTCCATTTTCTGAGCAGGCAGAGTAGAAAGTGTTGCTCAGGCAGCCCTGGGAGCTGTTGTGCCAAGATTACAGTTGTCTCTGTGCGCCACCGTTGTTGTGAAATGATGCACGTTTCCTTGTCATTTCATTTAATTACTTATCTATCATGTTACATTGTGTTATAAGGCTTTAAGGGACCTTACAATCCCCTGGTGTTTTCTCTGAGGTTTCCTGCCCCGGTGCAAGGCTGCCACTTCTTTTAATGTTTGGTGGGGTTTTTTGTTTGGTTTGTTTTGTTGGTGTGGGGTTTTTTGGGTTTTTTTTTTGTTTTTGTTTTATTTTCTGGGGATGCTTCTGCTCAGTTTCTCCTCATTCTTCCAAATTTATCAGTGGCAGCCAAAAATTCTACAGTGTGTTGGTTTTTCCCCCCTCGGTTTTTCCTTTTCCTTTTCCTTTTTTCTTCTCTTTTCCTTTTTCTCTGGCACTCAGTGTAAAATTTAAGTTCTCTTTTTGCCTGAGCAATGTGTGCCAAACATTACTTACAATCCTAAAATGAATTGATGATCTCGGGCTGTAAAGCTTTCCAGTGGATAAGTTATTTACAGCTGCAGCTTTTCGTCTTATCACCAAGAACATAAAGGCCTCTCTTTTTATGTTGATCTATAACTTGCCTTCACTTTCTCATTGCTCTTCCAGAGTTTTAGCTCCAAAGTGTGCAGCATGTGGACTTCCCATTCTGCCCTCCGAGGTGAGAGCCTTTTATTTCGCATCCCCTCTGGGGAGGGAGCGTCATGTCTCAGGTCTTGCTCTTTTTCACACTTGACCCTGTGTCAGGGTGAATATATTTGGGGATGGGGAGAGACGATCGCTTCCTCCAGCGTGCAGCCTTTTGACCTAAGCTCAGATGCTGCCCTTGGGATGTGACCCTTCTTTTGCTCGATAATGAAGATTATTTCTGCTGAGCTGCGCAGCCTTTTCATCTCCTGCAGGATTATACTGCTGGTTTATGTTCAGGATACCTTTCCTTCATGTCAATAAATGCTGGTGGTGCTCGTGAATGACCGCTGTGTGACCCCTCTGGGACGAACTCATTTTCATACTTGGAGGAGATAAATCTTGGGCAAAACCAATTTAAAATGCTGAGAAATGTGATATATTGAGATTACCAAATATTTAATGTGTGATTTGAGATAGATGTGTCTGTTAAACAGAGAGTTTTACATTTCTGATGTTACATTTTAGAGAATGCCTGCAGTCAGTCGATGATAAAGCTTTATTGTAAAAATAACTGCAGGTGGCAGGATTTATTTGTGGTGTCCAACCAGCAGCTCAAATGCATTTGTTCAGTGTTCACATTGTTGCAGGAAGCAATCTACAGAGTGCATGTGTCTTATCCTGCTGTAATCCTTTGTAATTTCTCTTCTGCTTGAATGCTTACAGGGGTCTGATGAGACCATTCGGGTTGTGTCCATGGACAAGGATTACCACGTGGAATGTTATCACTGCGAGGTAGGTCAGCAGCTTTCTCAGGGAGTGGGCACTTAATAGTGATAACTACTATTATTTTTAAGATGGAAATAAATCTCCTCCTTCCAATGGCAGTAGATGAGCAATTCAAACCTTGCGTTGTACGACCCTTTCTGTCAGTAGCTGAGAAATTTCCAGTCTGAGGACAGAAGTTTTCGCAGCAGCATCTCAGCTGCAATTTCATTTGCTATCCATAAAGTTATGGGCACAGAGTTCATTATCACTTCTAAGCTTGGCAGTTTATTTGTTAATGAAGGAAATGTGGTGACTTAGTAAGGTTATATTGCTGCCTTTCAGAAGCCTTGAGCTCCAGATCACATTAGTGTATCTGATTTCCCAGTCAGATTGCTCAAAAATGCTAAGGTGATGACTGATCCCCTGTGGTGTAAGTTACCTTCACTCTCATGGGAAATGAATGTGTGGTCAGGGCTGGGGAGAGGATATGGCTTCACAAAAAAATCCCAGGACATGCCAGTTCTTAAACATTTGTTTGGTCTTCATGCAGGGCTTCCCAGAGAGGCTTCATGCTTCTGTTCTGTGAATTAAAATAAAGAGATGTCTTCTCTCACTGTGCTCATAATGCAGTGGAAAGAGGCTCTGACTCAGCGGGCCAGTTTCACATCAGTACAACTGCAGTTAATGTAATGTGAAGAGGTGAATCCTACCTGTGAGTGTAAGGAGACACGAGCACATTTAAAATATATAAGAGTAGCACCTCATCACAAGATAAAGCTTATTTGATGAAACTGCTTAAGACAAATTTGTTCAAGGCTGCCCTCAAAATGCCTGTGTCAGATGTTTTCCCTCTCGTGGCACATGGTGGACTTACTAGGAAGGAGCTGTTGGTTCGGTGTCTTCTGTCCTTGTTGCAGAATCTCCCCCCTGGAAGCCAGACTCTGCTTGATGCCAGAAGATTAACATGTGCTTTGATAACTTGCGTGGCCTCTTTTTGCAGGACTGCGGGATGGAGCTGAACGACGAAGACGGGCATCGCTGTTACCCGCTAGATGAACATTTGCTTTGTCACTCCTGTCATCTGAAACACATAGAGAACGGCACAACCCCAGCAGCTGTCTACCAGCACCACTACTAGCCAGTGTGGCCAACATGGGAAAGCCCAGACAGAAGATCTGTTACATGATCTCCCTCCCCCTACCCTCAGTTGATTTCCTGTGTATGTTTTTCGCCAGTCAGCAATGTTTCTGTAAAAGGATATGAGAGATTTTTGATGGATTCCCAGGGTCTGGATGCTTGTGAGTTCCAGCTGTATCAAACCACGTCTACTTGACCAAGAATGTGGCATGTTATCTAAACTGATCGGTTTACGTTTACGTGCCTTTTTCTGCTCTCTGGAGATTCCTCTTGGCTCATTTTGGAAGATTCTTCAGTGAAAGCACAACTTGCTATCATGCCTATGAACTCAGATCGTGCCATGCACAATAAAAAAGCCAGAGGCTGGCTTTCCTGCCTGCCGGGGACATCCCGTCAGTCTACTAAGTCTTTCCTGACAAGCACATTTCATCAGATTCCCTGAAGGACATCAGTCTATTAATACCAGTTTTTAGACACTCTTTCTCTTTTTATTAATTCTTTAGGAAAAGAAAAGAAGAGGGTCTGTGCAAAATGGTGCACGCAGACCTTCCAGTTAATTCCCTGAACTCCGGTATCAAGTCTGGCTGTAAAAGCACCAGCTCTCCAAGCACAAACCAGGCGTGCTGGCTGGCAGGTGGGGGCAAACATCCCATTTCAGACAGAACAGAAAATCGGAAGAAGTTCTAGGCTAAGCTGCTGTAGTGACTTGGGGCCCAGGGTTGCGTGTCAGCATGATACGCAGGGGCCAGTCCGCTGTGTCAGATTCCAAATAGCAGATTATATTTGGAAAGGAAAGGTCGGGATGCTGAAAGTGTGGACGCTGGGGAAATCCAGCCTGATTCTTGCTTGCAGAGCTCGCTTTGGAAAAAAGCTCACCGTACACAGACACTTGCCTGAGTTTTTCAGCTTGCCCCCACAGCTCAGCTCTCCAGTCTGGCCACTCCTGTCCATGGTGTTTACCCAGCACAAAGCCATTTTGTAATGGTGCTTATTTAGAGCTCTGGGAACAAACTCGAGACCGTTATGAAGGCTTTGTTACACAGAGATTTAGAGCCCAGCTCCACAAGCTGTACTCAAAGGAGTATATTGGTATAAACAGATTTGCTCCCATGAATAATAACAGCTTATCTGAGCAAGGGCTTAGAGGGTTTGGCCCTTACTTTCTGTTCTGCTGAGAAAACAGAAAAGCAGATTGTTTCTCTTTTTGAACCCCACTGTTTTGCAGTCAAAAAAATCTGCCTCCCTAGTATATGTTACATATATGATAGGTGTGCCCACAGTGCGTGTTCTGTAGGTACCAAAGCTGTGCAGTCCCTCATGTACAGGTACAAACCTTTTGTTTAAGAAAAAGCTCTTAAAGTCTTGGTCGCAATCAGGGCTCTTAGCTACCCTTTCCAACTTACTGTGTGGAAAACTAGTTAAAACATCTTTAGCACGGATACATGAGCAAAATTCAGTTCTGATTGATAGGGGACTGGATGACATTCTAGAAGATCTTTCTAGGGAGGAAACTACAATAAATTAGCTGAGCAGTGGCCCAGGGACTCCCAACATGAGCCTGTGCTGAGAACCTGCTATGGTTCAGCCAAACCTCTTTTCCTGTAGCACAAATGCAGCTAGACAGGTGCTTGGACTTCACGCCAGATAGTCAGACTGCCGTGTGTGCCCATGTGGATCAGCACAGGTGATGGCTGCAGCAAGCTGCCTGTCTCTGCCTGTGCTAATAAATACCACGGGCCTCACCTGAGCGTGTTGCAAGTTGCTGTGCTAAGTATTACACAGAGGCACGAGCATCTGCTGTGAAGCGGATAAAGACCAGTGGCCTGTTAGCACCCTCCTACACATCTGTATCAGCTTGCCTTGGCTGAAAGGTCAATGTCTGAAACTGCCCAAGCCTCGGGAGCTTGGTGGTTTTGGCGTGGAGTTTTGTCGGGCCGGCAGACCATCCAGCCTTCCGCCCCATCCAGCTGTGAGTGCCTCTGCCTGTTGCTGCTGCGCTTCGGGATGGGGACGGCTGGTTGGTCCCATGCTGGAAACCAGCCAGAGCCCCAGCTTTCGTGTAGCTTGGCTCTGCGGTGCCATTGCTCCTGGGGACACGCAACCCGTCAGTGACTGACGGAAAGCTCAAGGGGGTGGACTTTCCTACTGCGGTATACATGGCTCTGGAGCATATATAATTCTGAGAGTTTTATCAGTGATTTTAGAGGAGGTAAAATTGACCCCAAATATGTGATCTTCCTGGGGCCTTAAATTTGGCCTCCAAGTGCCGGATAGTGAGGGGATGGGAGCCGCCACAGGATATAACCGGTGCTGTATCCAGGCTTTATGGACTGGGGACAACAAAACACCCAGGGTGGACGCTGCAGTGCTCTCTCCCTGGTGCTCCATGTCAGCTTGTGTCCTGCAGTGCAGCTGGGCACAGGAAGGTGTCTCAAGGTGCGACTGTGATCTTAGGACTGTCTGAAGGGACTGAGGTGGGAAATAACACCAGCTGAGTGTCCCTGGTAAATAATTCAGATAGTCCTGGGCAGGTGGTTCCCCTCTCTGAGCTTCCTTTGTCAGTGAAGACAGTGAGAAGCCAAAGTGGCTTCTGGAAGTGAGCTGGAAACACCAGCCCTGATCTGTTGCTTGGTCTCTGAGAGACCAGCTACTACGTGGCTCGTGCTTTTGCTAGTGCTTGATTTTTAGAGCAGCCCCTTACGCACATTTTCTGGCCTCTGTTTTGCAAAGACCTGAAAACTCTAGCGGGGCTGATATTTTCTTTTTAAGCTTCAGTTTAGAATCATGGAATCATTTTGGTTGGAAGAGACCCTTAAGATCAAATCCAACCATAACCTAACTCTAGCACTAAACCATGTCCCTAAGAATCTCACCTGCACATCTTTTAAACACCTCCAGGGATGGTGACTCCACCACTTCCCTGGGCAGCCTGTTCCAGTGCATGACAACCCTTTCTGTGAGTGAATTATTCCTAATATCCAATCTAAACCTCCCCTGGCGCAACTTGAGGCCATTTCCTCTTGTCCTATCACTTGCTACTTGGGAGAAGAGACCAACACCCTCCATGCTACAACCTCCTTTCTGGTAGTTGTAAACAGCGATAAGGTCTCCCCTCAGCCTCCTTTTCTCCAGGCTGAACAAGTAGTTTTAACTACTCTCTCACTCTTGCAGCCTTCCCCACAACCCTAAAATAAGCAGGCAAGAAGGGAGGGGGAGCAGGACAATTTTTCCTCCTGGAAAGCCTCGAGCAGCCCGTTTATGGAGCCTCCTTTGCATCCATAGAAAGTTTGGCCTCTGCTCCCCCACAGTGTCTTGTTACTCCTGTCAGCTATCCTATATCCCTCAGCGCTGGGGAAATAAGGCTGCCCTACTTTCGGTTTTGAGGTCCAGTATAAATTATTAAGTGCCAATGCTCTCCTTTCCTGTATTTACGAAGAGCCAGAAATGACAATGCAAAGCTATTGAAAATGGAGCGTGTGAGCTGGTGGTTTTGAAGCTAAAGCAGCCGCCGCGTTGCCCTGCTCTCCCATGTGTGCCGACTCGCACCGCTTTTATCTTTGGGAGTTTGAATTCATTTAAGATCCTTTATTATCCCTGCCTTTTCTCCTAGGCTATGGGTATCTGAGTCTGTGTTGATTGTCTATGGCTTGTCCCCCGCTCGTCCCTTGCTCTGTGGCTGCTGGGTGGTGGGTCCGGGAGGGAGGCAGGGGCATCATCCTGCACAGAGGAGGCTTCTCCTCCTCCTGACCGCTCACCAGGGGTCTGTGGAGCCGCGAGCCCTCGCTGCCAGCCTTTGGGCAGCCAACCCAAAGGGAAAAACAGGCAGGCAGGTAGCTCTGGAGACAGAGGGGCGAGGCTTTTCCTGCTTTGCAGAAGAATTTCAGAAAACACGTTGAATTCTGCCTGTCACCTGCCTGATACGCCTTGGGTTTTGCTGTTCATGTGAACCTTGCTGTCTTTTTATTTATTAAGATGCTGAAATGTGCTATGAAGAGTTAGTCTCTTCTGACCAGTTTTAGGGTAAGGGACCCTTGGAAATCCCATTGTGCTGGTAATGAGTAACTCACATGCAAATAGCTGTTCAAGTTAATTCCCTGAAACTTAGTTTCAGGAGACAGACCTTAATATCTTTTTTTCATTCAGATCATGCTGTTCACTTTCTGTTGTTTAGAATACAGAAACTCATTTAAATAGAGGTTTTTGCATAAAAGCCAGGGGGAAAGCCCGAGCTAGAGAAGAAGCAGAAATTTTTGTGTATTTTTAAGTATAAGAAGCACCTGGGATCAAAGTGATTTCACAAAACTTCCCTGATGTTAAACACAGGGAACAGCATTTTCAAACACCCTGGCGAGGAGCGTTTGATGAGGTTTGTGGCTCTTCAGTTTCTGAGTTTCATTTGGGGGCTTCTAAAATGTCTCCTTGGTCTTTCAGTGTTTAAATGAGTTTTTTGTAGGTCTTTTTGCTACAAAGTGAAGAGCTCCTTGGTCCGGAAATGGTGGAGTCTCATCAGGATCGGGTGTGCTATCGCATATGTGAAAGGGGAAACTGGGCTTGTAAGAGCTGGTACTGGTCTGCCTCGCTGTTTGAAAGAAAGGGGTATCTGTGGCTGCTGAGAGAAGAAAGTAAATACCTTCCTGTGCTTTCTCCTCGTGCTGATTTATAGCACTGGGCAAATATTTGGCATCCCTGAACTTCAGTATTTGGGTCTGTTCGTAAGCACTGCCGTGACCTCCTCCTCTCCCTCCCGTGAGTCCATAGCCCTGGGCAGGATCGCAGGCGCACTCTTCCTCATGAATTTAGTCCCTGTTTTGCAATTCTGTATTTCCCTGGAAATTTTACCACTTCATCATTTAAGCAACAGCAAAAATGGGTCCTTGCTTAAAGGAAAATAGACACACGCTCCCCATCTTTACTTGAACACTTTGACCTGATCCTCCAAATTACCTGAATTTCAGCCAGCTGCTGGTTGATGCAGCGGCAGCTTTGTACTCCGCTGCTGTTGAGAATTAAATCGCCTGAAGGACTCTGCATTGAACTTGAAGTGCACAGGCATGCAGTCCCGCTGAAACCAGTAAGGCTGCGCATGTACCTGAAGATCAATGTGTGCACGTAGGTCAGTGCTGGATTGAGGACAGAGTGATTTTATTACGGACAAGACATACCTGGGGATGAATCTGCAGTGGAGTAAAAGTTGCCTCGAAAAGGTCGTGGAAATGAATTGCGAAGTTTTTTGTTCAATAAACAAAAATATGTACTGAAGCAGTGGGGTTGCACAGAGAAAGAAGGATGTGACTTACAAAATATAGTAGCTGTAGGGAAAAGAGGGCAAGTGATTACAGAGGGCAGGGAAGAAGGCAGCACAGAAGGGATTTACTTTTGTTTGTCGTATTCCTAGACATTCGTTAGAGGGGGTTTTGAGGAGAAAAGCACCTGCGTACGCTGGTCTGGATGCTGCTTCTCCCACGTCGGCCCCATCTGCGTGCTCTGTCTGCTTTCAGGGTCGTGTGTGCTGTCATGTCTGTGCACATGGACGTGCAGCATGTGCTGCCTGCGAGAGAGCTGCCTTTCACACCTCTGCGCCCCTGCCGAGCGGCTGTCGATGCATTTTGAGCAACCCTCTGTGCGTGAATGGAAGGACATGTTGATCGAGGCTCGTTGCTGGAGAAACATCTCTGGAGTCAGAACCTGTGGGCAGGGCAGGGCCACGGCCAGATACAGAATCACGGAATGGTTGGGGTTGGAAGGGACCTCTGGAGATCATCTAGTCCAACCCTCCTGCTAAAGCAGGTTCACCCAGAGCAGATTGCACAGGAAGGTGTCCAGGCGGGTTTTGAATGTCTCCAGAGAAAAAGACTCCACAACTTCTTGTCCCGTTTACCCCAGTGTCACTGTGGGAAGCTGGGAGGGGTTTTGCCTCTCTCATCGCACAGCATTCGTGTGTTCTTTTTGTTTTCAGTTTCTGCCTCCTGCCCTGAGCCCAGAGCTGCTCACCCATCCTAAGGATAAGCACAATTAATCTTTTATGAGCAATAAAAATCCTCACCCTGCTTACTTCCAGGGCACCCAGAAGCTCGCGTGGCAATAAGCATCAGTAGCCCACTAAGACGAAACAAGAGACAGAAAGAAACTGTCCCCACTTGAAAACACATGGCACGCAGCCCCCGAAGGCGGATGACAGGGATGCCCCGCAGCCCCCATGCGGGGATGACGGGGCTGTAGTTCCCAGCCCGCTGGCACTGACCCTGGTCCCCACGCAGCAGGTCTGCGATGCACGGCCAGACGGGGACCTGGGAACAGACACGCAGTCTGTGGCCTGGCTAATGATACTGAACGGTACTAATTATTTTGTTTATGTTTCCTTCAAAGCTCAACTCCAGGAGAGAGCATTTTAGGATTTGTGCTGGTGTAACTTAACCTTAGCCACCTGTGAACACAGCCCTCTTTTCTTCTGTGCTGTTAAATATTTATAAAGAACGAAGGTTGGCAGTGAGGGCGAAGCTGCTGGCCTGTTGTGATTTTGGTGATTAAAGACAATACCATAAAGCAGTGCTCAGCGTCGAGTCTTTCCTAAAATTACAATGATTGTCATCGCCGAGAGTCCACAGGGAGGGAGTTAAACTGTGACATGATGGTTTCCCAACTTCTGCCATCCTCAGAATCACAGAATGGTTGGGCTTGGAAGGGACCTCTGGAGATTGTCTAGTCCAACCCACCTGCTAAAGCAGGTTCACCCAGAGCAGATTGCACAGGAATGTGTCCAGGTGGGTCTTGAATGTTTCCAGAGAAGGAGACTCCACAGCCTCTCTGGGCAGCCTGTTCCAGGGCTCTGGCACCTTCGAAGTAGTTTTTCCTTGTGTTTAGATGGAACCTCCTATGTTTCATTTTGTGCCTGTTGCCCCTCATCCTATTGTTGGGCACCACTGAAAGGAGTCTGGTCCCATCCTCTTGACACCCACCCTTGAGATATTTATAAACATCTCTCCCAGCTTGAGTAGCTGAAGCCAGGACTGGCAGGGGGAAACCTTCTTAGTGGGCTGCACTGGTGATTTCCAGTCCCGTTGCAGGCGGCTGGGATTTGCTGCAGCCCCATCTGAGGCCACCCTGCTCCGGTGTCCCTCCGGGGAGACCCTGGTCCTGGGGTAAGGAGGTGGGGAGGGATGTGCCGTGGGTGGGAGCAGGCTCCGGTCACAGCACGGGGATCTCCTTTGCAGCGTTGGTGAGGAGGGTTTTGGGGAGAATTCCCGTGGTTCTGGGAGGCAGGCGGCCACATGGTGCCCGGTAGAATTCGCTGCAATCGGTGACCATGGTGCCTTGTGTCTGAAGATGGGATGTTTAAGTGCTGCTGGCCGAGCAGCACCACAGCAGCACGGGGCTACCAGCTGAAATTAAGCAAATAAATAGGATTACCGGTAAATTGTACTTTGGATTTCCCTTTCCTGGAGACAAGAATCTGCCCAAAACCTGGGGATGATACCCAGAGGGCTGGATCCAGGGGGAAATTGGCCAGGAGATACCCCAGGCTTCCTCCATGCTGAAACATCAGTCCTGCACTCCCTCCCACAGCCCAGGTAGGCACCGTCCTCCCCGGCAGCAGGCGTCCCGAGGTGGTGGAGCCCAGAGCCACGGGCTCCTGCAACGCCGCCCAGCCCCGGCTGCTTTTGGAAGCCCCTGCACTTGGCAGCCCCCCACGCTGGGAGCATGAGTGGCCGGGGTGGGACTGTGCAGGAGTACGGGGGCGGCCCAGGAGCGGAGGGATGCAGGCAGCACCCTCGGGCTGGACAACAAGAGAGCAAAAAATACAAGAGCGCAAGGAGGAAAAAAACGAGCACCGAGCCAGCCAGGAGTCGAACCTAGAATCTTCTGATCCGTAGTCAGACGCGTTATCCATTGCGCCACTGGCCCCGCTCACAACTACGCCTTTGCCCGCATGCACTTCACCACAGTATCGCGCGGGGGCGGGGCCGTCGGGCGGAGAGCAGCCAATCCAACGCAACGGCCCCGTCGACACGCCTCCAACGTCTCCGCGGGGGTGTGGCTTACCTCCCGACCCGCCCGCTGGCCAATCCTCATCGGCCTCGTTTCCACGCCCCCGCCCCCGCTTTTACGTCACCGTGTCGCGGTGCCCGGGTGGTCCCCTGGCGCGACGGGGGCGGAGTTAGAGTGCGGCGGCTCAGCCAATCGCGGGCCCGGTGAGTCAGCCCAGGCCCTACCCGCTTCCTCCATAGGTGGTGCCCCGCCCTGTGGCACTCGCTAACGTGCCCGAGGAGGTTTGTCCTGTGCGGCGTCCCGTCCCTTCAGGCCGGGGGACGCGTCAGGCTGGGAAGGGAGGGAGGGCGGCCGGGTCGGAGGGGGTGAGAGCGACGCGGAGCCGGCGGCGGCCGGAGGCAGCTGGAGGGGGACGAATGGCGGCGGTGGCAGCGGCAGGAACGACGGCGGCGGCGGCCTACGCCAGCCTGAAGCTGTGAGTGACCCGGCGGGAGGGGGTGAGGCGGCTCCGTCACCTGCCGGAGGGGAGCGCCGGCCGTTGGAGCGAGGGCCGCCTGTCGCGTCCCTTTCCCTCGCCCGTGACCCGCTCTCGGTGCCGCCGCCGCGCTGTGCCGCCTCTCCCTGGCCTCCTGGGGCGGGCGAAGGGCTCGGCCCGAGGCGTTGGCTGCGTGCGGCCCCGGGGCGAGGCGGGGAGGACTTTGGCCGCGGGTGCGGATCCCGTCCCCTTTGGGCGCCCGTCTGGCAGCGCGGCTCCGGCTGGACACACCGCCGGCGGTTCGCGTGTGCGTCTTGCGCGTACGGGAGCGCTCAGGGGTGCGGGTCGGCTCCGGTGCCCGCCTGGGGCAGCAGCTCTGCTGGGGAAGCGCTGGGGTAACCCGGGTCAGCCCCGGCTGTCCGCTGCTCTCTCCATAGGTGGCTTTTGTACAAACTCGGGTAGCGATGCCAGCGTAAACCTCCGTGTGTTCCGTGTTCTGCTTGCCAGCAGGAGGTTCGTTAAGCGTGCTTACCCGTCAGTTTGTTGTTGTTTTTTTTTTTTTTTTTCTGGTGTGGTTTTGATGCCAATTGATCGTTTTGAAGTCTTGGGATTCTCCTCTATAGTCCCTACCGTGACTTTTCAAATAAATTCTTCTGAACTCCTGGTGTAATTTTTTTCATGAAAACAAAGGTTCTAGGGGAGAATGTAACCCTTTGGACTTGTGTGTACCAGATGTTTGCTTGCTACCTTTATATAGCAAAAGAAGTTGCATAATTGAAGCAGCATCAAAGTTAAAACTGAAGAGGTGTTTCCATTATAAGCCCTCACACTGACCGGTTGAAACTCCTGAAAAAAAATTACTCTGAGCACAAGACTCTTCATGGCCATCTGAAGCCAACAGTGAAATGTCCTTGTGTGTCCTAAGGGCGTTCCCAGGCTTTTGACCTCTATTAGCTTGAAACTCTGTGATTGAGTTAGAGATGCCTTTTTCAGGCATCAGTATGTGAAAGTGATTTTTAAGCCTAATTTAGCTTACTTATGGCTCTGTTAAGTTTCATTTGACAGTCATCTTTTGAATTCAGCACGAACATACTTAGTTCTTTCATAGAGACCTCTATAAGCAGTTTGTCATAATGCTGCTATGTGTTTAAAAATCACTGGGCTTCTTTCCTTATTTTGATTGGGTAGCTATGTGAGGGTACACAGATACTGGAGATAATTGAGTATTACTGAAGAGTAAGATCATCAGTCATGGCTGAAAGACTTGCTTATTTAGCAGAAAGCTTTTTTTTTTCCTTTCCCCTCTTGTCACCTAAATGATGTTTGTCTTTCTTTAAGCTGAACTTGTGATCTTTTTGCCTGCAGAGGAGAAAAGGTGAGTTTTATGAGTAGCAGTTTTGTGGCTTGTAGTACACAGTTCTTCTCACTGAGAGTCTTTTTTTTAAGTACTTTTCTGGATACAGGCTAGTTAAGAATTCTCTCATTTAAAGTTTAATCTTAACTAAAAGTATGTTTTGATCTTTTTGGGACAAGGCTGTGTCAAATGTAGTTTAACATGATTTTTTTTTTTGTAAACTTGAAAACAGCATTGTTTTCTGTTCTGAAAAACAAGCTTTTTCCCCCCTGTTATTACAGCAAGTTGTGGCAATGCCTGCGGACTTTTTACCAAGCATTTTAAGATACAGGGCTGTAACTTGAGTGATGAGTCAAACTTACTAGATTAGCAAGGTCAAACAAGAATGATTTTCTGAGAAATTCAGGCCAGGCTTTAGTTTGGGGGTTTAGTGGTAATGGTATCTGTGTGGTGTGTTGTTTTGTGGTGGTTTTTGTTTGCGTTTTGTTTGTTTGTTTTTGTTTTAACTGACTTCTCATTCTCACTGTGAAAAGGTCAGATTTTACAATTTCAACTCTTCTGGGTAGTCTGGTAGACCTGTAAAGAGCTTCACTGATTGCAGTGCTCTGTGGGGTCCTGTTCTGTGTGTCCACAGGCAGGTTCTAGCTCTGAATGCAAACCTCTTGTGTTTCTCACGTTATCGAAAGTAGTGACTCAAACCCTTTGTGCCTTGACCAGTGTCATCAGTCAAGTTCAGGTGATACCAGTAAAAATGCTGATGTCTAGGGTCTGTGCTACCATTGGAACTAGTTGAGTTACACCAACACTTAAAGGGGAAAATTTTTAACCTGGAAGCTGCTATCCATAGTTGTCATCTGAGTCACTCTCGCTTATTTAATTTCCTCTCTTAGCCTCAGGAATAAATTGTAAAATTCAAACAGCTATTGCAGGTAGCAGGCTAGTGGTTGGTAGTGAGGCTGCCAGTCCAATTAATCAGTAAAAACCAACTGGTAGAGCTGTCTGCAGAATAGAGAGAATCCTGGCTGTTGTTTTGGCTCACTTTAAATTCCTTATTTTCCTTTGTGCTTGGATGAAGACTTATCTTGCAATAGCCTTTTCTGTATCCTATGGGTCTCTGGCAGTAGCTGTGTTTCAAATTTAACTCCTCCTGCCCACAGTTAGGCCTTCATGCTTTGTGAACGTACTGGTCAGTCATTAGTAGCTACTGCACTTGAATGCAATGCCTTCACCTATCTGTATTTGGGGAGAGATCCAAAAGTGCATCTTGTCTTTGGTTTGTGTGGTTTTGGTTTTTTGTTTGTTTTTTAAGCTGAGTTTTCAGGGTTTGGACAATACTTCTAGAAAGAGCAGCAACACATCTTTTTTTCTGCTTAATCTAAGTGGCTGTCATGGTGAAGGTCAGGGGTGTTGGTTGAGGAGGACATTAACTTATGCAGTAAATAATTTGTCATCTTAAGTGAAACTTAACTGGAAATAGTTATTATGAAGCTATGCCTTTAATAAGTCCCTTTTTTTTAAATGCTATTTTCATTAATGCTTTTTTTTTAAAAAAATCCTGGGATTATGTGCCCTTTTTCCTCCTTGCAACAATTACTGCTCCATGGGAGATGTTCCAATTCCTTGAGCTGTTTCTGCTTGAGGAATAATATTTATTGTAGACATATAATTAGCACACCTGCTCACCTAGAAAATCTGGAGTCTCTGGAGTGTTGAAACCATCAGTGTGTTAGCACTCTTACTTAACATGCTGTTGGGACTCAGTATGTGTATACTAATGTCTTTTCTATATCTCAGTGCATGCCACTTTGGTATCTTGAGTACAGCAAATACATTGCTATGCAGTATGGGATGTGCTTTTGGCTTGTTTCGTTACAGTATTTAGAGGCTGACATCAAATAGTTTCCTGCATTAAAGCAATGTTAAGTATTTATGGTGAAATAATCAATTACTGAAGTAAGGATTTGGCTGTTGAGGCTTAGAAGGCTTAAGTGATATTGAGTGAAGTACTATCTTTAGCTGCCATTAGAGCATGATGGGTCCTCTTTTTTGTGCTGTATCCAAACACAGGAATACTTTTGTCTGTAGGATCTGCCTAATTAAAATGTGGGATGCAACTCTGCATTAATTTTCATGATGTACAACACTGCTTTATAATATAACTAATGAAGTGAAACTTCACAACAAATATACAGACTAAAAAAAAAAACTATCTCGCTTAACTGTAAATTAAGCTGATTTATACATGGTATAAGCAAGCAATGTGTTTTGTTTTTTCTTGTGTTTCTATGTTGGTAAGCAACATTTCCTTTTGTAAGGCAGCCTTTTGCCTTGGATTATTAAATGGAACAGCTCTTGCTGTTTTGATTAATGGCTTAAAAAGGGAAGGCAATGTCTTTTAAGAGATCCATGAAAGCACTCAGATAAGACAACAGAAGATGGTTTTACTCAGAAGATCCTAAGATGCAGCTCCAGGGTTTTGAGGTAGGATTACTTCCTCCGTTAATTTCTTTTGAAACATAGGAGCATGGTAAACCTGAATTCAATGAAGAATGGAGAATCTTTCATAATATTAGTAGCTAACAAGAAAAAACACATACTGTGGAACTTCCTGTTTTAAGGTAATATTGAAATATCTTTGCTTTTGTAGGAATGTTCAGAAAGTTTTGGAGGAAACTAGTCTTGCTGTAACACCAACCTTGTTCAGACACTCGCTGTAAATGTGGAAAACCTGTTTTATTCAAAGCATGATTTGGATGCTATTGAAATAACTACAGAAATGAGATATACAGAGTTAACTCTCATTCAGATCCTAACTGGTCATAGATGCTCTTGTCCTTTTTTCCTCTTCTCAGGCCCATATTGAAGAATCTCTTGTCTGGGCACTAAAAATGCCTCTTGCATATGAAAACTTTTATGCTGCAACACAGTACTTAGGTCAGTTTTGGAGGGTATGGCGACTAACTTCAGTAGAGCCATTTCGTTTTCTCTTGTTCTACTATGCTACTAGATGTACTCACTTATGTCAATGCCCGGACTGATTTCACAGAAGAGGTAGTGCCTGAATTAAAACTAGAAAATTAAAAGGTTTAATTTTTAGTGAAAGTTTTACTGAATTTTCTTTTTGCCTCTTAAAGGCAAGGTAGTTGAAAGAATTTTCTAATAGTGGCCTCTGTACACCCTTTTTACATAGGTTCTCCATTTGACTGCTTCTTCAGCAACATGAGCTGAAATAATGAAAAAGGGCCCTTAATTTAAAAAAAAAAAAACCCAAACCTCCCACTAAACCCCACCCTCAAGCAAAAGCCACAACCACACTCAAACTAAGGCCTGATGTGTGACTGTGCTGTGGTTTTCTTGTAGGTGATCTTTTAAATCACTTGCAGATACTTTTTTCTCAATTTTTAATTGTAATCTATTGGATGAGTTGCTTTATCTCTTGGCAGCAATCCATACAGTTTCAGTTGGAGAAGACGTTCTGCATGAGATCCAAGCACCTTCAGTAATACTTGAATTTGATGGTTGCAGTGCTTCAATACCTTTCCTTTTCTTGAGTACGATGAGTTATACTCTCAGGATGAACTATTTTTGTTTTGTCACTCCCTTTGTTCTTTAGGAACACTGAGAAACAGTCCATGATAATGGCGGTCAGGTTTTAAAAAAAAAAAAAGTGAATGAGAGGAACTCAGATTTTGTGAAGGTTTTATGTGCTGTAGTAGAAGCAAGATATTGCTGTTAAGAGTTCATGATGTTTTGGATGTTTATGGACAGCAGTGACAACATAGCCAAGGAGAAGGCAGGTTCCTGTGTCAAATATGAAGGTTATATGAAAGCAGAATATGGTCTGATATATGAAAATTAGTTTCAAAAGTAACTACAGAGATTATGGGCTTCTAGAAAATACAGACTTCTTTATTATTTTTCTTATAATATTAGCAGTCGGACTTTCACCTTTTCCTTATTTCATTAAAAGAACAGAATTAATCTGTCTGCAGATTGCTCATCATTGTGAACAATCCTTGTTTCAGTATTGTCCTGGCTTTGATAGGGATAGAGTTAATTTTCTTCCTAGTAGCTGGTATAGTGCTGTGTTTTGGGTTTACAGTTACAATGATGTTAATACAGTTTTAGTTGTTGCTAAGTAGTCAATGACTTTTCAGCTTCTCAGGCCATGCCAGGTGCACAAGAAGCTGGGAGGGGACACAGCCAGGACCGCTGACCCAAACTGGCCAGAGGGATATTCCATACCATATGATGTCATGCTCAGTGTATATTTTGGGGGAAGCTGGCCAGGGGAACCGCTGCTTGGGAGCTGGCTGAGTATCAGCTGATGGGTGGTGAGCAATTGCATTGTGCATCACTTGTGTTATATATTATTTTTCAATAATTGTTATTATAATAATATAATTTTTCCCTTCCTGTCCTATTAAACTGTCTTTATCTTAACCCAGAAACTTTACTTTTTTTCTGGATTCTCTCCTCCATCCCATTGGGTGGGCAGGAGGAGCGAGCAAAAGGCTGTGTGGTGTTTAACTGCCTGCTCGGTTAAACCACATCAAGCGTTTTAATATCTTCTCAGATCAGTAAAATAAGCATGTGTGTTATCTTTCTAAGCTTGTGATAGACATACAGACTTGATGATGACTAGAGTCTGTGGAAAAACACCATTCTCGCATGCAATGTTCATCAGCTTCCTTCCTGAAAGAGAAGTGGGAGGCAGTCATCTTAGTTGTACAATGGAAAAGGTCATCTAAACGAGAATGAGCCTTCTAGCCTAGTTTTGGTAACTGGTAAGTCTGTGAATCAGCATTTGGGCTGAAACCTCTAAGTCTTGGCCTCTTCCTCAACTACATTTATTTTAGAAAACTGTCAACTATTTATACAAATGAAGCAAGGACTAAGTGAATCATCTTTCCATTAAAAATTTTGAAGAGGATTAATTCTCCCACTACTTCTGAAACAAGGCTTTAACATGTTGCAGGGCATTGGCCTTTTCAGTTTGTGTTGTACGAGTTGTATTTTAGGCAGTTTTTAATGGTGATCCTAACAGAAGTATTTAAGTTCTCTCAGTTCTGTAGACTGGCAACCTGATTTCCTTCTGCCGCTGTAAAAGACCTCCAAACCAAAAACATCCAAAGCTCCAAAACCATCACCAATGAGGCTGTTTCAGTGCGTGGTAAGGTGCTGAAGCCTAGAGCTAGTCTGGTCCACTGAACTGAGAGCAGGGATCACTTGTGTTGTCTGTGACACTTCTGTCACCAAATCCAGTCTTAGAGAGGATTGTGGGAAGGAGAATTTTGATTGCAGTGGTTTTTTTTTTGGTTGAGTGCAAAACTTAGTTTAAGATAAAAATGGGCAGGCATTGTGTAAGAGGAGATAAGGGTGATGGGAGGGGGGAAAAAAAAAAACCCAAAAACCCAACAAAACATTAAAAGGCCAATGGTAGTGGCAGGAGACAGAATATGGGCAAGTATTTGAGAGAGAAAGAAATGCTGGAGGATGGTCTAGCAAAGCAGGGCATGTAACTTGTATTGAAAGGCCAGGCATAATTTGCACTGATAGCCTTAATTCTCTCATTTTTCTTGACTCACGGATGTCAAGGGTAAAAGACTTCATGTTCTTCAGGGAGAAATTATTATTCTTGAGTGTGGCAAATAGAAAACTTGCTTATATGACAAATATTCTACACCTCTAAGCTTTGTCTCAGTTGTTTGAGAACAGGCTTTAACTACTATGCAGCCGAATCTCGGTGCTGAGAGTATAATGCAGTCATGCCCATATTGCACTTCATGGTGAAAAGAGCAGCTTTTAAAAATACTGATTGAGGATGGAAATGCTCAGTTGTGCTCTGTATGGTTGGTGTAGGTGTCTTTTATTTGTTGTATTCTTTATACAGAGTATTCAGAAACTAGACCTATCATTTTCACTACTTTGGACACTATTTTACAACCTGCTGTGTGAAAAGATTTTTTTTCAACTTATTTTGCTTAAGGTAGTCAATTAAGTAAGAGTGCGTAAGCATCTGTGTTAAAGGCATAACAGGTCCAATATTAAACTTCAGTGTCTTTTCCTGAGTGTTTTTATAGCTGGAGTCTTGTGTGTCAACTGACCTCCCAGAAAAAGCTGGCTGCTCAGCTAAACCTACAGAAGTTAAGTAGCTGCAGCTTTCTCTTGTGGAAAAAAATGTCTACTACTGTCTCCTGCCAACTAGCAACAGGCTTCTGACTGCACCTTAAATAGTATATCCTGATTTCCTTTTAAATTCTGTAACAAATTGAGGGCTTATAAATGTCCTTAAGCTTGTCTTGCCCATTCTATCTCTGTAAGCTTGTTTACTCTTCACTGTAAAAACAGCTCCCATTATTGCTGTGAGACACCCTTAAAAAGCCGGGGTGCACATATGCACTTCATCAAAACCAGAAGCAATGAAAGCAAAGTACGGGTTTCAAGGCTTCAATGTTAAATGAAACTGCAAGTTTGCATTTCTTACTGTATTTCATTTCCAAGATAAAGAATTTCGTATGTGTACATGAAAGATTAATATGTCTGATTTACAAGAGGAATGCTGTTGATGTGTTTCCCATTTTAGGACACATAGACTAATTTTCCTTTAAAGAACTTAAATTACTTTCTGAACAGTTAACTATCGATCAATTTAAGTTTTAGTTCAATTAAGCATTTAGTCTCCTGTGGCTTTCCTCTAATTGCCAAGAGAAGTTGTAGACTCACCATCTTTGGGGACAGTCAAAACACACCCTAAGAAATAGTGTTTAACTTTGAAGTTGGATAAACTTTGAAGTTGGCTCTGCTTTTAGTGAGTGGAAGGTGGAGCGTGAGACATACTGAAAGGTCTTCTAGACCTCTTCCAAAGGTCTCTTCTGATCCAAATTAGGATTCTAATTCAACTTCCTGGAAGATTAAAAAAACAACAAAAAAAAAGATGTGAAGAAATACAAGATCTATTTAGGGAGAAGGAGCCTAAAAATATTTATCCTATAGAATAAGTTTCCAGAATGTTTAAAACTATACCCATAGTCTTGTCAAGCCTTGAACTAAGAAAAATCGTTATGAAAGTTAAGAACGCTAGTTCAAGTGTGTTCACGGTTTTTTGTTTAGTGCTTCCTATGTACAGCTACAAGTAATTGCTGCACAATTCTTATATTAGTGCACAGTATAACATGTCTGGCTTCTTGAAAGTATCTTAACAGGTATATTTTTAAGGAATATTTCTGAAAACTGTGTTTAATTTTTAGGCTAGTGTTATACTGCATACAGATTTCTGAAGGGAAGGATGGCTGTGAAACCTGAACAGGATGTCAGTGTGTGATGCGTCTGAGGATACAAGTTACCCACATGTGTCATGTAGACCTGGCTAAAAAAATCTGGGGAGTGGTCATGTTGAGACACCTGCTTTAATAAAGTAGTGTGCCACTTTTAACTTTTTTCTGTGCTGTTTCAAGTGATTTCTTAAGATACGTACAACACTCGATGTGAAACAAGTGTCTTTATCGCTTTGGGCATTATTTTTGTGTTTACTAGACTTGCATCAGGGATGTGGTGCTTTAGTTTCTGATCTATGAGAAAGTGTTTGGTTAAAAAACTTTTGATTTTGAAGTTTGGTTTTGGCTTATCAGACTTCTATGTGACATAGTTCAAGCTTACATGAATTAAAGTCAACCACTATGTACACAAATTCACCTTCCTGTCTTTAAGTTCCAGTGTTAAGAAAGAATTAAGATTATTAAACAAGCCATGGATTTTGCAATAACTGATTAGTTTGATTTGCTTTTTTAATGCACTGTCAACATGAGTGGCTGTTGGGAAATAATCCAGTGAGAATTTTGGTTTTGCAGCTGAAATCAGGCTTAAAATTGATTGCTCTATCTTCATACGATAAAGAGCTTAAATATAAATAAACAAACCCAAAGTAAGTGTCGCTAAATGAATTCCTCTTTTCTATCTGTTCTGTTAAAGGCATATAACACCAGAGAAGTTCTATGTGGAAGCTTGTGATGATGGAGCAGATGATGTGCTTGCTATTGATAGAGTCTCCACGGAAGTCACTCTTACAGGTACTCTCCTCACCAGTAGTTCTCAATATAGGCTTCTTTGTCCTTTTTGTCTGTCTTATTCTAGGCACTCCCAGAAGATCTTCAGAACCTTAAATGGATACTGGGAGAATTGTTTTTAGTTACTGTTTTAAAATAGAGCTTTGTATTCTGTCCTGCAAAGAGCTCTGAAATGCCTTCTTGCTGTGGGATAGATGCTGTAGGTAACCAGGGTGATTGTGCTTGCCTGTTTTTGCTAAGACTGCCCATCACAACAGTAAAAACTGACTTATCCAAGCTGGTTGGGATTGGTGCTACAAGTCCAAGATCAAACATGGAAGGCGTTGAACACTGGGCTTCTGCAGCTCTTCCTGAATTGTCTTGGTGCTATTATTTAATACTGAAACCTGTTTCTAGACACTTCATGAAAATTCAACAACAGTAAAAAACCCTCACTGTAAATTTAGTTCCGTGTTGCAAATCTGGATTCAAATGTCAGTGCAAGTAGTCTTAAGCATGCTCATGCTGAGGTCTCCAAAAGTTTAGTTTATTCTTTTAAGAATGTGAAACTAATGCATTAAAAAAAAATCAAAGAACTTGCATTAAATGACAACATTAAATGAAAGCAATGGGTGACTTCTGATAATTCAAGAGTTTGTACCTCAGTATTACTAATCTCTCAAGGGACGGAAATGCTACAGTAATATAAAAGCAGTCATTTTCTTCCTTTTATTAGGCCTCTTGTATACTTCATGTAAGAGCAGTGTGCCCACCCCACCAATACTTTTGGTGTTGTAGTATAATATTGCAGTTTCTCCTTTTAAAGTTGTCCCTTCAAAGCTGTGAAGATAGCCATCCCAAGTATTTTATTAGTCAACATCTATTCTCATTACTGGTGTTTTATCAGATGAACCTGCAAGGCATTTAAAGCAAAGGAAAATTCAAGCAGTGTCTTTCTCTGTTCTCCAAGTTCTGGAAAAGTGCCTAACTCTGGTGTGGGTGTTTTTTGGCTATTTTTTTTTAAGCTTCTTTAATATCCCTTCTGCTATTCTAGAAATGTAGATAGCTGAAAATGTAATATGCTAAGACTTCTAATTCATATTTTAATACCTTTTGGATTTCTTGGTACGCTGGAATACTGAATCCCTTGCCAGATCTACACTGTTGTTGGTAGTTTTGTAGAGATAGACCAAAAAAGTAAAGTAGGTCTTCTGAAATGGAAATAACCTGAGGCTCAGAAGCAGCAGTCAAAAGTGGAAGGCACAACCATTTACGGGTTATTTGCCCTCGATGGCTTCAAAACAAAAAGCTTCTGGCAGGACAATACCTTATTGAGGAGCCTGTTTGCTATACTGTCATGTGAATGAGCTTGAATTTATTCAATTGAATGACTATTTTGATTAAACAACATGTGAAATTGGGTTAGAATGCTTCCACATCCTTCCCCTCCTGTTCCCCAATAGGCTTTGAAATTCTGGTGCATTGCTTCTTTTACTTAAGACTCCAGCAAAACTTCAGATTTGTTCAAGACAAATCTAGTTTAATAGTTTTCTGATATAGTAATGAAAAAAGCAGTCTGAACTTCTGATTTTTTTTTTTTTTTTCTTCTACTTTTCAGTTAAAAAAGATATTCCCCCTTCGGCTGTTACAAGGCCTATATATGGTATTTTGGGAACAATCCGATTGGTAGCAGGTAAGGAAAACAGATCTTTGCCCTTTAAACATATTTAGGCAAAATATATTGCTAAAAACTCTTTGAAGACAAAAATATTTGCAAGTGCCTGAGGTTACACTTGCATCAGTATGATGGGCTTTCCTTGTGGCTGCTAGAGGATGGAGATATCCAAATATAGTTTATCATGAATGTTCATGTACCTCTTAAACCTGTAGCTGCTCTATAGGTAGGTTAACTGACAGTTTGAGTTTTAAGGGATGCATTTCAAATGCATGCAAAGAACTTCATCTGTTTATTCTTCACAACTGTTTTAATTTTAGCTGCAGGATTTGATGCAACAGTCAAATATTGTCATGAAGTCTGACCTTAAATCAATAATCTTGGTACACAAATAACTGAGAGTCACAGGACAATAGGCTAGTAGATGCAGCTGTTCAAGTAATGATTGTGTTCCAGTTAGCCTACAAATACAAAGGAAATTCAGCATTAAAAGAAAAAGGACAGACTGGAACAATTCTAAATTTTGGGGAGTTGTAGGATAAGGTAAGAATAAGTTGTCTGCTTTTTCTAAGTATCTCAGTGGTGTTCAGATTTGAACAGTCACTGCCACAAATAAACCTGATGCATAAAGTCTAAGCTTTCAGGAAAGTAAGTGTTGCTGTTCAAAAGATCTTTTGCAAGTAGACTTTATTAGAGTTTGAGACTAGCATAGTCTGAAAAATTATGTAATAAGGAGCATATATACTGAATAAAAAGCTCCATCTGTAGAAAAGATTTAAGTTCTCTTATTGTGGTAGTCTCAACTGAAGCAAAGTATTGTTGTGTTAAATGCCGTAACTTCTGACAGGATCTTAAATTACTGAACTTTATATGTTGATATTCTAAAGAATTGTGGATCTTGCAGAGTAAGACACGCCTGTGTCTTGAGTTTGAATGCTGTTTTAGAACTGGACTGCCCCAAAGGGAAATTCTCACAGCTTGCAGGCCTGGGTAATGACTTTAATTCATCTGACATTCCTTCGTATAAAATATAGAAGTATGTAACTTCTTTTAATAGCCTGCTTTTTTTTTTCTTCCCACTCCCCAAAAGCTTTGCACCGATGGCTAGTATACAGCTGTCAGCTAAAGATGGTATCGTTTAAATTATGCTTAGCTAAGTGTTGGTAGCCAGTTTTCTGTTACCTGTTAAATGTAAAACAAATTCCATATCTAGCAGCGCAATGTTGTTAACAAGCATGAATATTCTTCACATTACAGTATTAGGGGGAAAAAAAAATGCTGAAGTAATATCTGACACTCTTGAAATCTCAAACAGAAGGTCACATACCAAAATAAGAAAAGACAATATTGAAAATTCATGTTAGATTAAATGTATCTATTTGTGCAGCATCTTTGTGGCACAACTCCGGATGTAATGTGCTGTTTTTATAAGGTATCTAGATGCTTCTGACATACTGACCAAAAGCAGTACTTGTAACTTGAGATGCAAACATGCAAGAGCATTCTTAAGTGCTTGAATATTCCACCCAAATAAAAGTTATAATACTAGAGCTGCAGAGATTAAAAAAAAAAAAGGTGGTACCTGTTATTTGACTAACTATATAGAATAGATACCTGATATAATAATTCACTTGTATGTAGAACTTGGTGTATTATACCTAAGTACAGTAGTAAATACAAAAAATGGGTAAACTTACTGCACACAACCTGAACAGTTTCTGCTTTGGCATTTATATTTATTTGAATTTTTTAGTATAAAAATGTACTAGAATTGTGGTTTTGTACTTCTGCATGGCCTGCTTGTTGTTTTGCTCTATTGAAGTTGTAAGTAAGCATTTAATGCTTATAAGATGTAGATGATGAGTCATTTTTACCCATCAACACCCAATTTAATGAAGTAGCCTTATTCAAAAACAAGATAGCACTGAAATAGAATAGGCTTAGAAATGAGGCTATGTTGTGTTTACCAGCAAGTGTAAATTAATTGTTTTGAGTGAACTGTCATGATTATGATTTTTTTGCTTTGTTACTGTTACGAGGAAAACAGCAAACTTCCCATCTAAAATTATTAAAACAAACCCCCTTCTATTTGCTGCATTTTGAACCTATTAGGACTTTTTTTTTCAGGAGATGAGTAGGCTCTTTGGATTCTGAAGCATGCTTCCTTTCATGTATTTCTGACTTGCTCTGTGCTTTCCAAACCACATTTAAGAGCACTGGCTTTTTTCTGCAGTTGCAAGCCTAAAGACTTTCAGACTGCCTCTGATCTGAAGTAACAGTAGCTGGCACTTTTTTTAAACCTGTCCACTTTTTAAAAATTCCTTAGACTTAATGAGTAGGTCAAGATCTGTGAGCACAGAGAAGTGAGTAGCTTAGCAAGTGTGTTTTGTTTCTATGCCAGACACTTACTGTTAAGAACATCAAGTTCTAGGTGTAACCTGAAGCCTCCCTCCTTCCTATTGCTTTCAGTTTTCTGGTATGGTTATAGGCTGCTTTTCTTAATATGTCTGTCTTTTTTTTTAAACTTTGCTCTTTCTGATTTACAGGCACATATCTTATTGTAATAACAAAAAAGAAAAAAGTAGGTGAGATTTTCAGTCATGCAATCTGGAAAGCAACAGACTTTGACATCCTCTCCTACAAAAAGACCATGCTGCACTTAACTGATATTCAGGTAGGTGGGTTATTAGAGGGGTGTGGGGCAGTGTCATCTTAGGTTAATCTCCATTACTGTGGGACCTAATTTGATGAAACTATGAAAATTTAAGAAGCTCTTTGAACTATAGTTTTTTCTGTTTTGTTCAGGCTACTATAATTGATGTAATTTTTAGGTATAGATGTATAGAGTTCTGTCATTCAAGATAACAAACTCACATTGTGCAACTTAGAATGTCATCCCCAGAGTCTGATCTGCGCATTGCATGTTTCCCCCTTTTAAGGTGATACGGTATGGGAGGATGAGGTGGGCTGTCTTGCTGCATCTGTTATTGTTCCCAAGTCCTGTGTCATCTTTTTTCCTCTGAGGACGTTAATGAAGGCTGTGCTTGCCTGGCATATGCAGAGGTGTTTGAGTGCTGCTTTGTAATAGATGGCACAAACACTGGCTGTTACAAGGCAGGCTTCCTAAGCCAGTCCACAAAATCACAATGCGCTTCTTCCTATGTCTTTCTCATAGCTTTACTATTCTGATAGCCCCTACAATAAGCTGCCTTGCTGTCACTTAATTATCTGCCTTGCTTAATCTATGGATTTGTTCAATTGCATAATTACCCAGCAGGGAAGAATTGTTTTTGTTTTGTTTTGTTTTTCTTTTGAGAGGGAGGGAAAGGATGAAGATTGTTTTAAACAGATATGTTGTGGATTGATAAATAGTAGATAAAGATGTCTAACCAGCAGAGCTGAAAGGGAATCTGCTCTTTCAGGAAAGGAATGAGTTTTGATTAAACTTGAATCAGAACAAAGATTAGTTATTGCAGTAATCTTGACAGCAAATTATATACTTTCTTTTGTGTTGCCATCTTGGTTTTTTTACTTAATAGTTTTCAGGGCAACTAATGGCTTCCTTTTTGCTTGGAAGTCACTAGTATTAGTTAAATATCAGTAGCTATTTATATCTCAGGAATACTGTTCTTTGCTCTCCACTGTCCTTGCAGAATTTGGTTGCAGTGTGCTAGCTGTAAGTTACCAGTGAACTCATATCAAAATTGCAGTCTCATGATTTTCTTCTTGTATGGTATCCTCTGGATGATGTCCTGTGTTGTTAGAGCACTAGCAAAGTTCATCTCATTACATCAAAAAGTATCAGTAGCTTATAAGACTATTTCAATGGTAATAAATGAGAGCTCTTCTGTCTTTTTTTTTTTTTTGTCATCTCAACAGTTGCAGGACAATAAAGTATTTTTATCAATGCTTAGTCATGTCTTGAGTGTGGATGGATTTTACTTCTCAACAACGTATGACCTGACACATACTCTGCAACGGTTAGCCAACACAAGCCCAGAGTTCCAGGAAATGAGTCTTCTAGAGAGGGTAAGGATTTGATGTTTGTGTAGTATCTGTATCTCAAACATTGCAAATCAGTTCTGCATGGCTTAAGTTGAGTTTATGCAGCTGATGTTTAAATGATGTCGAAACAAATTCACAAACTAAAGGAAGCTTTATGTAAAACTTAGGATGTTGCTGAAATCCATGGTTCCGTTATATATGAGCTTAAACTTTTTTTTCATGAATTAGTATGCTAAATGGTAGCAGATGCTGTTGAAGTATTTATGGTCCTCTGTTCAACTAAAAATGGTTTTACTATTTTAGTTGTTAATTCAAACTACTGAAACAGATTTAGATGTTGCTTAGATGCGAATCCTTATAATTGAACTAGCAAAAAATAGCCCCGTGTTGCTAAACTGCGTAATTATACTATGTCTGTAACCTTATTAGTTGAGTGGTACTGGAGCAGTTCTCTGGAATGAGAAGCTGACAGCAAGGGGAAAAAGAAGCAACCAAGCAAGTGTGCAAAGTACACAGTCTAGTTACAGTTTGAATTTGCTTTGTAGGGTGCTGAGAAAAGGGTGGAAATTGCTGGTTTGTAATGCTTCAGTATGCAAATTAGCTCAGCACTGTGGTGTTTCATCAAAACTGTTAGAGGTTGTGGCTGAGCACCCTTCCTTAAGCTTGTGAGCGATGTGAAGTTCTAGAAATCTGTTCTAGCGTGATATCAGGCTTCTAGATCTGGCAGTTAGAAGTACTTTCTGCAGTCTGCTTGAAATGGATTAAAAAAAAAATTCAAAATATATAAGCTTCTGTCTGACTTTAATATCAAACACTTCTAATTGCAACAGGAAGGAAGTAAGCAGAAGAACTGAGAGAAAGCAAGTCGTTCCTCTTACCTAGAATAAGAGGAAAAAAACCTCAAAGTGGAATAAATGGCACTTGACTTTGTATTCTCTTCCAGGATAATGTGGAACAGAACTGTGGGATTTATGGCTGTTGGCATCAGGATATTGTATTCTGTCTAAACTGTGCCTATTCCTTAAGTTTGGAGCATGAATTTAATATGCTGCTTTTGTCTTAAAGACAAGAGAATCATACAGCCAAATGCAATTTGAGTTTAAAATTCTCTTGTGCTTCCAGAGTTCCAGAATCCTTAGTCTAGTAATTTGCTATACTGCAGCATAAACAAGGTCTAAGCTGCCTAGGTACTGAAAATACTGAAACTTTGGAAGTCAAGAGCACTTCTTCTTCCTTCGTCAAAGAGATGGCGGTGGAGTCATGAGATGTCTCTTAGTTACTGCGACTGTCTAAGCTGGGGAAGCAGTGCACTTTTTCAAGATTTAAAAAGAAGAAAAAAGAAAATCACTTTATACTTGAGGACTGTTTTGCATTATCAAAATGCTGCTTTGGCAGTACTCTTGCTGGGGAGAGCAGCTGCTGACACGAAAGGATTGGTTTGCCTTAAAATTGTGCCACTTCAGAAGGTTGTTTGAAAGGCGAAGTACAGTAACAAGACACTGGTATCACATAAATTCAGATGTTTAAAACAATGTTCATGTTATTTCACGCTCATGGTTGCAGTACAGGGTGTTTCAATTTGAAATCACTCTCTTTGAAATTGGGTCCATCTTTTTGAAACACCATGTATAATGGCTTAACAAAAGGATGGTGGCAATTTTGGGCCTCTCTAGTTCACTGCTACAAGAGAAGACTGACCTGTGGGTGGTGCGGGAGTGTTTCGGTTTGATATTTGTGGGTTTTTGTTGTTGTTTTGTTTTGGTTTTTTTAAACAGTACTGGTAGAAGCAGACAGCCCCAGTATAGGGGCACCAAATCTTCATGTTGTGTTCTTTCACTAGTTCAAGATACTGCAAGTTGGATTCAACTGGATTTTGGCAGATAGTTGTATTTATTGCTTTCTATTAGACAAAAGACTGTTCTAACAGTGAGCTGTAATTAACCCTCATCCCCAGTGAGGTATTGTCTGCCTGCCTCATCTTAAAGTTGAGATTTGTCACTTCCCTGGAGCCTGCACTACATTCTGCAGCAAATGTCACTTTTGTGACTAATCTGGTAGCTTTCTGGAATGTGTTTTGCAAAGTGCTCAAGACACTTTTGAGGTGAATTAGGAATAGGAAATACATGAAGTTGGAGAGGATCACTTATGCAGAAGAATATAAATACTTTAGTCTTTTAAACTACAAGTACTGTTGAAGTTTCCATTCTCAGGATTGTTGATTTTTGTTTACAGAACTCCTTGCATTTTTACCTTCTGCCTGTTTTGGGAGTGTTACCTTGCTACTGTTCCTAAAATTTTGGATGACCTCTTCAAGCCTTGTTTAT
Organism: Caloenas nicobarica; assembly: GCF_036013445.1. Taxonomy (NCBI): domain Eukaryota; kingdom Metazoa; phylum Chordata; class Aves; order Columbiformes; family Columbidae; genus Caloenas; species Caloenas nicobarica. The sequence goes on along the minus strand of NC_088246.1, from coordinate 47,516,696 downwards.
GTAGGGGAAAGACTGTAATGTTCTTCTGATGCTGCAGCTCAGTTGTTGGTGGTTTAGCATGTCTGAAGTGTCAGGCAACACCCTTAAAGACTGGAAAGAGCTGTTCTTCTTTTAACTATTTTATTTTATTTAGATTTCTAGTTGGGGATGTCAATGGTACTGATGAAAGAAGGGCATTCCAGCTCTATGTACATCTGTTGACCTAAACTCGTGTAATGTGTGGATACTGTGATATTGCCTTTATGTTGAATTAAACAGAACTGACAGTTTATAAAAGTATGGTGCCTTTTTTCTTGCTGCAGGCAGATCCACGGTTTGTATGGAACGGACATCTTCTCAGAGAATTTGCTGCTCAACCAGAGGTAAACATTTTGTAATAATTATATTAATAGAGGACAAATATACTTTAAGTATAGAACAGATTCCTTTGATTCTGCCTCATATTTCAGACAGCCAGGCTGTGCATCTTCTAGTTCAGCAGGGTGACAGCCTTCTGCTTTTAATTCCAACTGCGTGTCAACGTCCTCAGTAGTACCTATAGTAAAGCTGACTCTGGAAATGTCTGCATTTGAAGATACTGTGCTGAGACCATGCTCATATAAACCAAAGGGGAAGTTACACTGCACAGCATATGCTTCTCAAGCTTTTTGAAATTTAGCTACTTATTTAGGTATAGGCAAGGTTCAGCTCATCACTTTTTTCCTAAGACTGGCTAGTATCTTTCTCCATGAGTGCAACTTAAGCTCCATTTGCCTAGTGAATAGGTCATAAAGATGATAATTAAGAGTAAGACTGACAGTTTAGATTGAATTTATTTCAAATGAAGACTAGCACAGTGTAACCTTTGAATTTATTTAGTCCAGCAAATACAAATGCATGACCATGGGCCACAACTGTAGTGTCTCAATGGCCAGACTGATCTAAGCTACTTCCTACTAGAGATTTGAGATGTATGTTAAACTTCTCGAATTGTCTTCACTACAGTAACATTTTCTCTATCAGTACTTCTCATTTATTGAAGTGAATGACGCACAGCTTCTATTTCTGTCTCGGTAACCTGTGGAGATGTGCTCTTACATTAGACAGCGCTGTTCCAAAAGGCTGGATTGTGCAGTGCTTCTGGAATGTGAGATATGAATTAGCAAAGGGCTGTTGTGCATATTCCGGAGGCATATGACTGGGTACATGATTTGGATGGTGTTAAGCAAACAAAGCTTGGGAAATGAGAGAGAAGCTGTGGTGGGAAAAGCAAAGAACGCCAAGTGTGACTGGTTGGTTGAAAACAGATGTAGGAGGCAAAACACAGAAGCTGAAAAGGGAGAACTGATATGTGAGGGGAAGTGTGACCTAATGTTGACTACAGGTGGTTTGCTATAGTAACAGGTTTAGGTAATAAGATGTGATAATTCTGACTTCTAGTACTGGAAATTGTTTGGTGGTTTTGGGTGTTTTATTTTTTTTTGAGAGAGGCCAGGTTATTCAAGAGTGATAGGATGGGGAAAACTCTGGAACAAGCATTTCAAGTATTAATCACATAAAGGTATTCCTTACTGAAACCCTGTGGTGTTTACTACTGTCTCTGCTTACATGCTGCTGTGGAGGTACAGCAAATACAATATTGAAGGGTTTTCAGTGTGTACTGCTTTGTCTGGTTTGTTTGCAGAAGAGTAAATACCATGTGTAGGAGGGCAAAGCAGCTTTTTATTTTGTCAAGGTCACATAATTAGGATTACACTGTCACTTCTTCCCTGCTGCTAATAAGGATTGTGTGTTGCTGTTTTCTCTGAACTTATTTATTGGAAAGAATTACTGTACTCTAAACAAAAAGTAAAGGACATAAGTATATAAAACTTTCAAAAAAACCCCAAAAAACCTCCTAGGCAAAGCATAGTCACTTATCTCTTTTGACTGCTAATGTTTCATATTTCTAACATGTATTGTGTGTTTCAGATCCATAGGTTTGCTATGCCTGTGATGCACGGATGTATCCTTTTATTTTGTAAAGCTCGGTGCTGAACATGGTATTTTACCAGCAAGTGGTTGCTGATGAGGCTGCTCTATGTCTACATTGGCAACTGTAGCATAGAACACAATGTCAGAATCATGTTGTGGTTTGTTCAGATGTGAGCATGACATGTTGATAGCCCACTCGTATGTTAACTCAAATATTCTGCTTTTAAGGCTTACTGTATTTACTTTTACAGCATGATTTGTGTAAATGTCTTTCAATGGGATTGAAAGTTAAGATTAATATGGCAAATGCTCTCACATCAACCTGGGCACTTTTTATCTTGCTATAAAGATACTTTCACTGAGCATTTACTCTGGATTTAAAATAAGGTGGAACAGTTTTGACTTCAGAGTGCTTATAGATGTTCCTGAATAAAAGGATAATGAGTTCTGCTGAAGGCTTGTGGAACGTTCCTCCTAGCCAGCTGCTTTTCCTGTTCCATGCTTTGGGTAACATCCTTTTAAGCAAAGCAGTCATGAGTTTAATTTTGAGAAGGGGTATATGCTGTGAGTAAGCCTAATGCTTGCTGGGAGCACCGTTCCTCATGCAGTGAGTGATCAACAGTGAGTCCCAGGTGCCCCGGGACTGGCAGTGTGAAAAGGACTGGTGAGACTGGACAGAGCAGCTCATGCCACATTCTCTTGAGTTCCTCCATCACAAAGGTCCCCCAGGTGTGTGCAAGGAAAAGCTTCCAGACTGGATCGGTTGTTCTGGTATGGTTGTTAGCAGCTGGCAGATCTCCAGTGCTTCTTTCCTGTGACTTCATTTAATGGAAAATGCTGTGGGAGTAGTTGGAGAGGCAAGGAAAGACAGCAAAAGGGAACTGCCAGAACAAGCCAATCCTTATCCTGCAGGTCCTGGGTGTGGAAGAGTCTAGGTGGATTGCAATTAGCAATTGGCAGACTGAAATTAAGACCTTCTTTTGTCCTATTTTCACTGTATAAATAATTAGTGTAAGTGATGTATGTTTTGCTATAATTCTAATGCTAACCAAACACCTTAGAGAACCCAGGAATTTTTTTAGAAATGGGTATTTAGTGATGAAATTGCTAGGAAGAGACCTAAGCAGAACTGTTTACAGCACTGCTGGCAGTTATTTCAGTAAAATATTTTTTTTTTCCCCTCAGTATAAACCTAAATATTCAACTATCTGGACTGGGGTTCTGGTCTTGCAGTGATGAGAAATAATGGACTGACTTGGGTCATAGAGATTTTGATCATCTAAAGCCTAAATTATCTTTAATGTTTCCCTTGCTGCTCCAAAAAAAGCCCTTCTAAAGAACAACAAATTGCCTCTTCAATTTTTTTTTTGGTGTGGAAAGCAGCCAATAGCCAGTTGCTGTTTAAGTTATGACAGAGATTGCAGACAAAAAATGAGCTGACTATAGCTAGGCAGCTGATTTTAGAGGTAACCTTTTTTTGCAGGGAACTCTTGGCTGTGTAAGTGTTGGATTAAGGGTGTGGGACCTGGCAGTAATTTTCCAGGAAGGCAGACAAATAGGTGTTTTTCACGGTCTAATTTACGAATTGTGAGAGCATTCTGGATTATGTAGGGCAAATTTGTATTATACTTTTTTAATTTTTAAGAAACAGTATTGACACAAATGCACACATAAATCAAGGTGTTCCGTGTATGTAGTCGGTGTGCTCTTTAACATAGCTTAGGTATTTATGTGTGACACAGCTGCTTTATGTCATATTTGAGTAATAAATGCAGAATCACTGTAAAATGTGCTATTTTAAAAAAGAAAATACATCTTGTTTACCAACCTTAAGACAAAGCATCTAGATTTAACCTGGCGAGAGGGGTCAAGGACAACAGGAAGAGGTTCTTCAAATACATGGCAGATAAAACTAACACCAGAGGCAATGTAGGCCCACTGATGAGCGGGGTGGGTGCCCTGGTGACGGAAGATACAGAGAAGGCAGAGTTACTGAATGCCTTCTTTGTCTCTGTCTACTCTGCTGGAGGCTGTCCTGAGGAGCCCCGTACCCCTGAGGCCCCAGAGGAAGGCAGGGCAATGGAGGAGTCTGCCTCAGTTGATGAGGACTGGGTTAGGGAGCAATTAAGCAATCTGGACATCCATAAATCCATGGGTCCAGATGGGATGCACCCGCGGGTGCTGAGGGAGCTGGCTGAAGTCATTGCTGGACCGCTCTCCATCATCTTTGCCAAGTCTTGGGAAACGGGAGAGGTGCCTGAGGACTGGAGGAAAGCAAATGTCACTCCGGTCTTCAAAAAGGGCAAGAAGGAGGACCCGGGCAACTATAGACCGGTCAGCCTCACCTCCATCCCTGGGAAAGTGATGGAACACCTTATCCTTGGTGCCATCTTAAGACATATCAAGGATAAGAGGGTCATCAGGGACAGTCAACATGGCTTCACCAAGGGGAAGTCGTGTTTGACCAACCTCATAGCCTTTTATGAAGACGTAACAAGGTGGATTGACGATGGCAGAGCAGTGGATGTGGTCTACCTTGACTTCAGCAAAGCATTTGACACCGTCTCCCATAGCATCCTCACGGCAAAACTGAGGAAGTGTGGACTGGATGATCGGGTAGTGAGGTGGACTGCAAACTGGCTGAAGGAGAGAAGCCAGAGAGTTGTGATCAATGGGGCGGAGTCTGGTTGGAGGCCTGTATCTAGTGGAGTGCCTCAAGGGTCAGTTCTGGGACCAATACTGTTCAATATATTCATCAATGACTTGGATGAGGGAATTGAGTGTACTATCAGCAAGTTTGCTGATGACACCAAGCTGGGAGGAGTGGCTGACACGCCAGAAGGCTGTGCTGCCATCCAGCGAGATCTGGACAGGCTAGAGAGTTGGGCGGGGAAAAATTTAATGAAATATAACAAGGGGAAATGTAGAGTCTTGCATCTGAGCAGGAACAACCCCAGGTTCCAGTACAGGTTGGGGAATGACCTATTAGAGAGCAGTGTAGGGGAAAGAGACCTGGGGGTCCTGGTGGACAGCAGGATGACCATGAGCCAGCACTGTGCCCTTGTGGCCAAGAAGGCCAATGGCATCCTGGGGTGTATTAGAAGGGGTGTGGTTAGTAGGTCCAGAGAGGTTCTCCTTCCCCTCTACTCTGCCCTGGTGAGACCTCATCTGGAATATTGTGTCCAGTTCTGGGCCTCTCAGTTCAAGAAGGACAGGGAACTGCTGGAAGGAGTCCAGCGCAGGGCCACAAAGATGATTAAGGGAGTGGAGCATCTCCCTTATGAGGAAAGGCTGAGGGAGCTGGGTCTCTTTAGCTTGGAGAAGAGGAGACTGAGGGGTGACCTCATTAATGTTTATAAATATATAAAGGGTGGGTGTCACGAGGATGGAGCTAGGCTCTTCTCGGTGACAACCAACAGTAAGACAAGGGGTAATGGGTTCAAGCTGGAACACAAGAGGTTCCACTTAAATGTGAGAAGAAACTTCTTCTCAGTGAGGGTGACAGAACACTGGAACAGGCTGCCCAGGGGGGTTGTGGATTCTCCTTCTCTGGAGACATTCAAAACCCGCCTGGATGCCTTCCTGTGTAACCTCACCTAAGTTTTCCTGCTCTGGCAGGGGGATTGGACTAGATGATCTTTTGAGGTCCCTTCCAATCCCTAACATTCTGTGATTCTGTGATTCTGTGATTTCTCTGCACTATGCTAATACTGCGTGTTAAAAAATTGACAGTTTTGATCTTTTTTGCTTCCTTTAAAGGTGTAGGTTTCCGTTTTTAGAGGCAAAGGATGAAAGCGTGTGAATCTATCTGGAGAAATTATTCACAACTAATGCTGGTCTCTACTAGACTTGGTAGTCTACTGTAGTCCAAACAAAGGCAATTATAAGCAGCACAGAACAAGACTCTCAAACTGAAACTAGTTGTCAATGTCCCCTGTTTGTTGATTAGTCCCATATCATGGTTTATCTGTGACTTTGGGTATCCAGCCTGAGCAGGAAAGCCCTCTTACATTAGAAGATCCCACTGGAGACTTGGTGTGTGTTCATTTTTTTTTTTCTCGACATGAATTTGAAGGGCAGTCTAACTTACTGCACGTTTTGGCATCTGTGGACGTGATGCATGTTGTGCTTACAAGTGCAAGGTATAACAGCCCAAGATATTCACTCTTGAAAGCCTAGAAAAAAAGTTTTGGAGTGGTATTTTGTTAAAAGCAATAGGAGCAAGAAACTGTTGAGATAGTTTAATACAATTATGGATTAGATGGTTGTAGCACTGCATAGAACTTCAGAAGTCAGCCAATTTAATAATATACATAGGACCATAAGGCCAGATTAATCTTTGGAATCTTGTTTTCTCAAAATTGTAGCAGTTTTAATGTGCTTGGTGACAAGATCTATAGCCTGTCCTTTTGTGATGCACATGCTGATCTTAACATCAAGTTATTCTCTCAAGTTTAATGTTCAACTGTATTGGTATGAGAAGTGTTTGCAAGCTGCTTTGAATGTGGTTGCTTGGTTCCTTGATGTTTCCTACCTCTTGAGATATATAAAAATACTCTAATGAAACTTTGGAGGTTTTTCCTTAGTGTTACTCATTAGTTATCACAATGCATTCATGTTCTATTAATGGCAAGTGTTTTGACTGGCTGCTTGTTTCCAGAAGAAGCTGTTTCAGGGCTGGTGTACGCTACTATGTAAGAGGTAAAAGAGCAAGTTGATGTATTTTAAAATAATGCAAATTGCACCTATACATGTGACTTACCTTTAAGAGTAATTGCTGCATAGTGAGTTGAACAAAAAAAGGTGTATAATAGTTTGTCTGGAGGTCCTTGCTCCTAAGAAAATACTAGGAACCAGTATGATGAAGCATGTTCTGGTATTTATTAAAACTGACTCTTCTTTATTACTACTAGATATGACTGCAAGTGTTTTGTAGGAGTTTTTAACACTTTGCTATTTTTATTGCAGTTATATGCAAGTGTGTAATAGCCCTTTTGGCTTAGCAGTAAATTCAACTAAGAGCGTCATTACTTACTGCTGGTGAGGAAGCCCTGAATAGTTTTCTCTAATTGTTTCAAGTTAAAAAGTGAACAAGGAAATGGATTTAGATTACTTTCTCTGTTCTAAGTCCCAACAGACATGCTTTTGAAGAAATTGGCTGGTTTCTGTAGCATCATTGCTATCGAATTGTGAATATTTCGGTGTTGAAGCACTCATAATTTATTTTGTATTAAACTACTCAGTTTCTAGGATTATAAATATCAAAATGGGCTAAGCACAACTCTTCTTCTTCAGGTTAAATTTAGTACACATTATGTTAAACTTTTGCCAAAGGTGTGCTTAATTTACCATCTTCAGGCTGCTCTGTTATTTTCATGCTTTCTGTAGCACTTAAAAGGGGAGGGTTAGGAAGCCTTTTGCTGATACACTGTCACTGTTCTGCAGCCAGTCTGAGCTGGTTAACAAGGTCTGTCTTCTACATAGGTATTGATTCAGAAGGACATGCTGCTAACTTTGTTGAAACAGAACAAATTGTGCATTACAAGGGGAGCAAAGCATCATTTGTTCAGGTAAAGTCAGTATAAGGAACCGATCCCTGGCTTAAGATACATAGCTCTATTTCTGAATATAGATTATATGTAAGATGTACATATGCACAAATAAACAAACTAAACCGGTCTGCTTTATATTTAAATGGCAAGTGAGTTTGTAAGTTTTGGTTTTAAAACTATTTCATTCTTTTGCAGACTCGTGGATCAATTCCTTTTTTCTGGTCTCAAAGACCAAACCTCAAGTATAAACCAAAGCCACAGATCAGCAAGTCAGTAAATCATGTGAGTGTTTTTTTTGTCTTGGGGGTTTTAATATATTTCTGGGTTCATGTTTGTGTGATAGGGTACCAAACTGTAATCAGGAAAATAAAAATCAGCAATACTGGGTTGAGCTTTATGTTTAAAAAGTGGTAGCAGGAAGCTTTGTACTCAAGATAAGTTCAGAGCCTGAAAAAAAAAATCAAATACTGCAATGGGGGTAGCTTCTCTTTGGTTTGTGTTTGCAGCAGTTTTAGTAGCTGCAGAATACTTGTGTGTGGCTTGTTTAGTAAGGAAAGCTGAATGGACTAGGGGGATGAAAGTAGAAATGTATTAACGCACTAGAGAACATCAAACGCTTTTCTTAGTTATAAAACTACCTATGTGGTATCATCAAAAAAAGACGATCATAGAGATTTCTTGTAAATCACAGGTCTTAATAGCAGCATGCATCTATCAACACATCTCCTTTCTCTTCTAGATGGATGGCTTCCAAAGACATTTTGACTCGCAAATAATTAGCTATGGAAAACAAATGATTGTCAACTTGGTATGCTTTCACTTTTTCTTCCTGAAAAAGCTGTTCTTTTAAGCAGGCTTTTGAGTAATACTGTCTTTTTTTTGTTGTTGTCGTTCTTCCAGGTTAACCAAAAAGGTTCAGAGAAGCCTCTTGAGCAAACTTTTGCAAAAATGGTAAACAGCATGGCAAACGGAATGGTCAGGTACATGTGAAGTGAAATGATACGTTCTGTGTTAAAAGTTGAGCATTGCCTTTGAGCCCCACAGAGTGATTTGGTTCTTTGGGGACCTTTACTAACAGTCTGATTTGTTTGAGTTTTATTTTTATGAAATAGCTTGCCTATGACCAGTACCCTTACCTCACATTCTAAGCAGAAGTGAGGCTGTGAAGCAGAGGACAAAGAGAGGAGACAGAATAACAAAAGCAGCTCAGAGGCAATGGTAGTGCCAGTATTGGAGTAATAGTATGCTGTGAGAACGGTGGAAGTCATTTGCATTTTAGGAAAACAAAATCATGTGCTTTAGAACTAGCTTCTGGCAAAAGGGCTTGGTTACAGTGCTAACTCAGTAAGGGAGTGCTGAGTATGAGCAAACCAGTAGTACTGAGCTAAAGGAGGAAACAGTAAGGGGAACATGTAATTTAAATGGCTGGACTTCAGTGTAACAGTGGACCAAGAGAATAGAAAATGCACTTTAATCACAAGAGAAATTTAATCTCTGTGAGAGTCTTGAGTGCAGTACACAATTTTACAACCTGCCTGTGCTTGCTTTCACTGACTTCTAGAGGGTGGGCTAGTGTCCAGCTCTCACAGATATTTACCTCTATCTTTTCTTTGAAGTTGCTGTATAGTATTGTCACTCATATGTCACAGGATGAAATCCTACCTGTAAGCAAAAAGACATCTGGTTTTAATAAGGATTTACTTCTGTCTAACCGTGACTAAGGAATTGCAGAGTATAATCAAGACACCCTTATAAATCCTGACATACTTTGATTTTTTTTTTCCTTTTTCGCAAGCTTTTTTCTGCTTGGCTGATGCCCTGTTACTGCCTTCACCAGGGTAGCTGCAGATAGCACACCCTTCTGTGTGCTACTTTACTACCCTCAGGGGTGCATTTGTGTGTGTTATTGTTGTGTGGGTGTGGATTTTTCTTTTTATTTAAAAAGACTGCTTTCAAGGTGAGCTCTTTCCTCACACTCACACCTAGGCTGGTATTGATACCCTAGCTGTACAAAGCTTGTGGAAATCTATGCATCTTTGCTATAAAGTCCTGGAGAGGAAACAAAGATGAAAAACTCTTGTCAGGATGTGTTTTAGAGATGCTGCTTTTTCTGTATATGTTAAAGTGGTGTTTGTCAGCCTCATTTTCTTAATGCTGCCAAAATCCTTTTTCTTTGTTAATCAGTTTTGATGGTGTTTACCTGCCAGGCTATGACTTGAGTCTTTGGTTTATATTCACCATCGTTCTTCATGCGAATAGTCTCAAACTTTACAAATAATAACTTTTGGATTATGAATACTTGAGGGGAGGAATGTAATGCCCTGTAATTAACAGCAAATGTGTGTGTGTATATATATATGTGTGTATATATATAAAAAAATAAATGTTGACTTAGACACCACTCATCTAGAGCACTTCATACCAGAAATACATTGGCTGTTAAAATCTTGCTGCAAGTCAGTAGCTGTTTAATTTTCTTATGACAATAGGTTAGTTAGTTAACCAGAACCTGTCTCAGGTTTCTAGAGAGCTGTCAAGGGAATTACGCTGCATGCCAGCAAAGAATGTTGCGTTTCAGCACCTGTGTCTCTTTCAAAGTGAACTGGAGTTCCCAATGCAGTTGCTTGGAAGAGAGGAGGGCAAAAGCATCCTGCTGGAAAAAGAGAGATGAAATCAGATGCATATCCCCTCAGTAGTTTCTGGAGGAAAAATACTAGCCAAAATGTAGAATGAGTAACTTGGAACTGAATGTGTGCTCTCCCAGACTAGTGGCATCTTGTAAAGAAATGTAAATGCTGTCACCGTGCACACCAAGGGTGCAGCCTTTGGAAGATTACAGAGCACTGAAAAAATCCACAGATACTTGCTGGAAGCAATCTCTAAAGAAAAACAAATCCTCTGTCACTACCTGTTTTATAGGTCAGCCTTTCCCTGGGGGATTTTCTGAGACCTTCACTGCAGAACATATGTCATCTAAAAAGATGCTTCTCTCTCTGAACAGATATGTAGCATTTGACTTCCATAAAGAGTGCAGTCGGATGAGGTGGGATCGACTTCAGATTTTGATGGATCAACTAGCAGAACAGCAAGATGAGTTTAGGTAAGGCTCTGCAGTTCTCTTTACTTACGTACTGTTAAAATGAGACCACTTTCATATAGTTTCGATTGTCTTGAGGCACAGTAAAACCAGACCTGTAATCTTCTATGAAGAAGATGCATTCAAATGTATTGTTTCCATATCTCTGATCTCTTGCTGATACCGTGTGCAAGATTAGAGACCTGGTAGTGGGTAAGATGTAGAGCCCTTTTTATGTGCCAATAAAATGCTTCTGAGAATTGTAGCAACCCTGCTTTGTGACTCAAGAGCTGCCCTTGTACCTTTAGGCAAAAGGTTAGGCAAAGAAATGAGCATGCATACAACTGAAGCTGTGAAAAAAAGTCGTCTTATGTGATACTGTTCTTTCATCCAAGAGTAATTCCATGTGGTGTTGACAGTGAACTGTTCTGCTACATAGTGTCAGACACTTAGTGCTCCTTCCACAGGCACCTGCTCTGTTTTAAACTAACACGCATTGTTTGTGGCACCAAGCCTTGGCCCTGGCACTGTTTGTTAGCTCTTGCTAACGTATGTAACCCACAAGGAAACAAATTCTCATCTTTAGTCATACAAAAGTAAACTGAATGTCCAAATCAACTTAAATCTTTGTTTAGTCCCACAATTGTGTTGTTTTAAGCACTCTTTGATCTTTGCCACTTGTAGACATGTAGATTGTTAGGGAAACTTTACTTTGTTCTGCTTTTCTGATGGCTTCTTTCCTGTTCCTGAAGTCTTGTGCCTAAAGCACAGAAAGTAGATCAGCTAAAACATTACAAAACTGTCAGTAATATATTCAATCCTAGAAAAAAAACTGAGCTGCAGGCTAGAACAAGAGTCACATGAATTAAATCTCTTGCCTGGAATGAAGGCTGTGGGAATAGTATAAATTAGTTAGATGATTGTGAATATACTCTGCCCACTACCAAAAAAAAGCCTAAAAACCACCTGAAGAGTAGAAGAATAAATTGGCTTTGAGCACTTCAAATAAGGAGACATAAGCATGTAGATTGCCTATGCAGCAAGGATCATTTATTCTTAGAGTGAATACTGAATCACATAACTTGTTTACTGACACCTGCCATTGGAAGCTTTCAAAAGAACCAGGTTTCCTTGAAATGAAGAAAAAGTTAAAAAACAAAAGGCCATCTGTCTCTAAAACAAGATACAAAAATGAAGGCTTTTCCTTAGCATTAGGTTGGCTCTACCTTGTTTTCTTTCAAGTGTCTGTTACTTAAATAGGAACAGAAAAGTATGAGTTCTGATATTCTTGGAAAATAGTTGTGCAGCCTTGAGGGAGGTAAAGAACTCTATTTTCTGCATGTTAAATCCAGTTGTGAAAGGTCTGTGAGAAAGGAGAGCTGGCTTGCTAGGTTTGAGGGAGGAGGTGTTGGATTTGGTAGGGGTGTGTTTTTTGGTGTGGGTTTTCTTTTTTAGAGCAATTATAGAAGATGTGGCATTTAAAGTATCTTACCAGAAATGTCTACTCTTCAACTACACTAATTATCCTAATATCAGTTCTATGCAAAGCTTGGAGGGAGAAAGGAGGGAGTGAAGATTTCACAGGTGTTATTGTCTCTTTTCATCATACGATGTAAAACTCGGTTTAACAAAACTAGTTCTCAAAGAAGGACAAAACACAAGGCTGATCAAAGTAAACACATATGCGTCTAAGGCTCTAAATTTTAGTACCGCGTGACTCTTAAGACCATAATCTTAAAATGCTGTACAATAACACTGGCTCATGTGCCATTCAGAGTTCCTAATTACATAATGGGGTAACTTAATCTACAGAATATGATCTGTAAATCTTTAGGGAACTGGAAGTTTAATGCTGTGGCAGAAGGACAAGCGTAGTTCTGCCCCATTCACACATCCAACTGGTAACTTGGTCAGCATATTTGTTTTAGTGGTCCAGTTATCAGAATACTTGCATGCAAGTCAGTATTTAAAATCATCTGTTATCAGTTACTAGAAACACCCTGCTTAGCTGACTAAAAAGACTGAGGTAACAATTAGCATATGCACTTGCAAGAGAACATCTGCTTTCCCCAGATGTTCACATAATGGAGAAAAAGGTAAGTGACAGTAGCCAGTTTTCAGTAGTGGCCTTAAAGATTTTAATACCTTCCTGGAAGAAGTGTGCCTGACAGCTCACATGGCTTTTTATGCAGCGGTGAGTGGATTGAACCAGGTGACCAAGTATACACAGATCTGGTTATGTCTGCTGTTATGCTCTGCTATGGATACTGATATCTGGAACTGGAACCCTGTAATAACTGAAAAAAAATAAAATGTAAGTCACTGATTTTGCACCAGAAGCTGCTTTTCCCAGTGGCATAGAACTCAATGTTGTTGGTTAGCTGTCTAAATGCTGTGAGTAAATACTGCTCTGAGATGATTATTGTTCGTATATTGGTGCCATTTTTCAGCATGAGAGGGGAAGAATTTAGGGAGGCATCAATGTTCAAAGTTGTGGCCAAGTACTCCTTGTACCCTCAAGACAACTGTGTTTTGCTTGCTAGAATATTTACTTCTGAAAACATGTGGTTTATATGAACTATTATCTATAAATACTTAGGTAGATTGTATGTATTAGTTATTTTCTAGTTGATTCCGATGGTAAAATTGTGACGCAGCAGGAAGGGACATTCCGCAGTAACTGCATGGACTGCCTTGATCGGACGAATGTGATTCAGAGTTTGTTAGCACGCCGATCTCTTCAAGCTCAGCTTCAGGTAAATATTTTATTCTTGTTTAACTGGAAGCTGGAAGAGAAGAGCAGCTTTCTGTGTGGAACTGAAATGTAATTTTAACACTTCAATAAAAGCTAGTATACTTGAGTTACTGTACTACTTGAAATACAGTGGCTGGACTCTAGTTTAAGAAATAAAGCTTTTTCTGAAAGCAAATCCTGACTTTTCTAGCTGACTACTAGTGAGCCTCAATATGCTTTTTGTTGTAGAGGCTAGGCGTTCTGCATGTTGGACAGAGAATTGAAGAGCAAGCAGACTTTGAGAAAATCTACAAAAATGGTAGGTTGTTTATGGAGTTCAAACGATCACTCTTTTCCAAACGGTGTACATAACTTCCTTAATCGTTCTTATTGTTTTCCTGTTCACAGCATGGGCTGATAATGCTAATGCTTGTGCCAAACAATACGCTGGAACTGGTGCCTTAAAGACAGATTACACAAGGCAAGTCAGCATTTCTTGTAAAGACGTGAGTTTTTGGACATGTTTGGGGTTTTCTTTAAGTCTTCATATCTGAGTGGGTTATTAATTTGGGGCTTAGGCCATTAATGAGTTTTGCAATGGTTCAACTGGTAAAATATCAGACTAAACTTTACAGAAGAACACCATTATTCACCATGTTTATATGGAAGGAGAAAAGGTAATCTGGAAATAAAACCAAGAAAATGTGCCTTTTCAAGGAACATTTATATTGTGGGATGCAGGGAAGTGTAATTCACTTTCAAACTTTGTTACAAGTATGTGTGGTGATAATGCAGAGGCAGCACTAGATAAATGTATTTACATGCAGGTATTGATTAAACATAGTATGCATTTGAAGAATGAATGAACTGTAGATCTGAAATTATCTTCCTGAATTTATAAATACTTTAAATATTTTTTCAAAACTTCTTTTTGCAGAACTGGGAAGAGAACTCAGTGGGGCTTAATAATGGATGGCTGGAACTCACTAATACGTTATTACAAAAATAACTTTTCTGATGGATTTAGACAAGTAAGTTAGTCTTTTAACTGTGGGGGAATTGATTTGATAAACACTGCTGTCTATTTTAACTCTTGCTCTCCATTTCTCTTCCAGGATGCGATTGATCTTTTTCTTGGAAACTATTCAGTGGATGAAGTGGAACATGCAAGTCCTCTACATGTCAAGAAAGACTGGAAGTTCTTAGCTGTGAGTATGGAGACTTTATAAGGGAGAAACACACATAACCTTTTAGTCACTTGCTTCATACAACTAAGTAGACCTTGTCTATTTAGTAATGAAGCGCCCCATAATCTGGTTATGTTTCTATGATGCCTACTTATAGGACTAAACCCAGACTGTTCCCTTGACAGAAAATGGAGTGTCCTTGAGGTATTGAAAAAACTGCTGCTTGCTTTTTAAAAAAAATCTGCTACATCAAGTGGGAAGGGAGCAATTCTACTAGTTTCCTTTTGCAGAAGAGGCTTGCAAGACTGTAACACAACTTTTTTCTTCTTCCCCACTGTTTTGTGAAATGGGATTTGGGGTTTAACCTCTACTGGCTGGTGGGGTGTGTTTTCTCTTTTTTTAAAAACAAAACACAAACCTCAACCCCTCTTTCAGTAGATAGCTGTATTTTAGTTCTTAACCTAGTTATTGAACACACTCTCCAAAGTTTGGAACTATCCAAAATATTATTTATACCTGGCAGCAGGTGAATCAGGAATTAAAGCAACTTAATTTCAAACCAAGTAAATAGCTTTGTAGTACAGCCCGTCTTAAAGGAAATTAAGGAATATATGTGCTACTATATCAAGTGATTATTCTCTTTCTTTCCCCAGTTGCCTATTATTATGGTGGTTGCTTTCTCCATGTGCATTATTTGTTTGCTAATGGCTGGTAAGTCACTATTGAGTTTAATTTCACAAAATTAGCTTGGTTGTTTGTGGACTTTCTATAAAAGGTTACCTGAAACTATTCAGTATGAAATTGCTTCTCAGTCATACTTAAAGGTGTTTGAGCATAGCTCTGGAAATCAAGGGTTAGCACTGAGCCATTAATGTGGAAAAACCTGAGGTACTGTAGAAAACAATGTTAAGAACTTCTGTAGAACTCAAAGGGTGGTTAATTGCCCCCAATTTAGTTGCACCTGAGTAGACGTCTAGCTTTATTATAGGCTGGATGATTCCCCAGAAGGATACGTACTGAATTCTGGACAGAAACGCAGTTCAGAAAAGTCAGATATAGGCATAAGCCTATTTTGATGTATGTCCCCCTAACCTAAATCTGCCCTGGGAGTTGTGAAGGGTTTTGCTTTCTGGTTTTGCCTTGAATTTTCTAACATTAGTGCCAGTAGAGTTCTGTCTTCTGTAGGTGTCTGTTCAAATTGTTTGAACTGTGTTGCAAACACAGTGTTCCTAGGTAAGGAAATAGAAAAAGACCCCAATACCCATGAAGGACTTCTAATTTAATTTGGCAGTAGATCTGAGGGAGGGCTTGCAATATTTTGCTTTTGTACTAAAAAAAACCAAACCAAACAAAACAAACAACACTCAAAACACTCTGACTGGAGAAAATGAACTAAAATGTTTGTCTGACTTTTCAACAGGTGAGACATGGACTGAGACACTGGCCTATGTGCTTTTCTGGGGAAGTGCAAGCTTTGGAACTTTTGCTATCATCCTTTACAATGGCAAGGATTTTGTAGATGCACCCAAGCTGGTCCAGAAAGAGAAGATGGACTGAATTTGTGTGTGTGGAAAGCGGCTTGGTATTGAGGATTCCTCAAGCCACACTTGGAGTCTTTACTGACCTGCTTTCCACACCAAAAAGTGGTCTTTTTATCATTATTCCTTTGTGGGGTGGGGGGACAAGGGAGGGAAATAAAATAGTGTCCTTTGGTGGTAGTAGCTTTCAGCTGAGACCTGACTTGACAGTCTTAGTTGCAATGGTCTTTGGAATATTGCATTAGTGGGAGGGTTCCACTCTGAGGTAATGCAAAGAGGAAATCCAGCTTTTTGGTGTCTGGAATGTTTTAGGGCAGAAGTGGACTGCTTAAGCTCATAGTCCACCTGGGCTGTTTCAGCTGAATTTTTGGTCTCTGGCTTGACAGGAGAGAGCTCTGATGCTGTTCATGTGTCAAGAAACCCAGATGTTGAAGCATTAATAATGGAGCTTCTAATTGTGGTGTCTAAACAAATACAGCCTCATACCAATAAAAACTCTAGTTCCAGGACTTACAGCTGGATTATATTTGTTGTGATAAAGTCCACGTTGAATCCTTTGTGCATATTTGTGTGTGGATTCTTTTCACTAAATAGAAAAGATTTTTGAATCCTAATGCTCTTCTAAAATGAGCTTTTTTGTCCTGTTTTGTTTATCTAGGACTGATGCAATATTCTACTAATCATTGTTTGGGTGAAAGGACAGAGTAATTGGGTGTTCCTGAAGTTGCAAATGTCTTGCACTGTTTCAGTAGTATAGTCTCTAGATGATGATTCATCAGTTAGCAATTTAAAGTATAGAATTTTCTTAAGATGTAAATGAAATCAAAGAATGTAAAAATCCTTTGCAGTGTTTATTCAACCTTCCTTATGCTAAAGGTCCAAAGTATTCCATTACTTAAAGAATGAGTTACAACATAAAAGGTGAACTTCATATTGTTTTGCTAGTCAGCTGCTTCTGTTCTTATGTTTAAATAATTTATGAAAGAAGGAATAACAACCTGAGGAGAAAGCATTTAGTCTAAATTCCATGTTTGCACTTGGAAGCAGCAGCTTGCTTTTCATGCATGATACTGTAAAACACTCTTAAGGATGAAAAAGCTACATAATAATTTGTGCTGGTTAACAATAAATGTGTCTTTAAATTTAGTGCTTCCAAGCTGTATAAAAATAAGTACTCCTAACCAAGGACCAATTTTAAACTATTTTGTCACTTATTTTATATGGTTTGTTCAAAACCAGACATGGAACTTGCTTAAGGTGATGTGCATTGTTTAATATTTCCTGTAAGTACAGCTGTATATTCAGATTGCAATTATAAAAATTTAAATGGGGGGGAGAAACATGTAGAATACTAGGAGTAGCACAGTTTTCACTATTGAAGCTAGAACACAAAACACTGATACTCCAGTGTTTCCTTGTGTTATGACTGAAAATATGTACAGATTTTTGCAACTGTTAACTGTTTGTTTTAACCTTGAATGTTTCTGGAGGCCTCTCTGGGTTTTGTGTAAACATAACCTGTTTGTAAGCACCAGTACTTGCAAGTTATCTGTTTGCTTCTAGATGCTGTAATGGAAACACCAGTTGACAGTTAACTGGGAAATCCTATAACGTAAAGTTTTCAAAGGTGAACTCCATTATGGGCACAAAGTACAAGATCATAGACTCAGTATTTGAAAGTTATGGTTTTGATGGCTCCCTGGCAGATGGTTTGGTTGTCTTGCCATCTAGAACTAAATCTTTGCATCTTTGGTGAAGAATTTGCTGCAGCAAAGACCAAACTTGAATTGCTAATTTAAAAGGTTTGTAAGACAGAATAATGTTGGTTTTAGAAGTCAGAAGGCACCTGTATTTTCAGTGCTTTGCAAAGAGTCTGTATTTCTAAAATCACAAATGATGTACTCATAAATGACAATAAAATGTTCAACTTTTCTACATATAGAGTTTGTGGTGCATTTTGTGCTTTGGGGCAGACTCTTCCCAAATTGTTCCTTAGGAGCTATTTCTCACCAGAAGGATGCTTTGGTTTTGTCTCTGGTCACTGCATGTGAGGATCTTCGTGTGCTGTGCTTAAATACCAATGGTCTTGCACCGTGTCCTATGTAGGAGATGGCATTAGCATCACCTTCCAGTCTTCACTGCCACATCTGGATCTCACACTGGATTTCTCTGATGCTTAATCCTGAGTGTCGCCCCTGCTCTGTACTGACGGCTCTGGGGTTTCTGATGACTGCAGCAGCAGGTGCTCGGTGTGGAAACTCAAGTGTTCTCCTGTTCCCTCCATCACTGCAGGTACCCGTGTTTGTTTTATTCGATCGTTGTGTTGTGGCTGATTGCAAATTTAGACTCTGGAAAGGTACTTGTGCAGGTTCTGTTGTTTCGCTAATGAAATAACCCTTGTGTGTGTTCATGCATCTCACAGTGGTGGGGCATCACTGGCTTCTTAGATAAAATTATTACTAATAACACTTTGAATCCTCAAGCTGTAAATTCTCAAAATAAAGTCTTTAGATGTTGTATTCCTGTTTTGCTTGGATGTGTGGTGTGTTTTTTTTTTCTTCAAGCTGAGAGTGGATTTTAAATGACGCATTTTAAGCTGTGAAATCTTATGAGAAGCTTGGCCGCTCCGAATGATGCGCTGTCACGTTTGTGCATTAAGCTGCTGATCACGCACGTCCTTCCATCTACGGTTCTTCCCTCCTAAACTCGGCTTTTCCCCCTTAAACCGAGTTTGCCCCTCGGGCGGGGCGGGCGCTGCACCGCGCATGCGCTGCCCCTGGGCCGGCGGGACGTGCTGGCACCGCCCCTTCCGCCCCGCGCGCGGCGGCGCTTCCGCCCATTCATCGCTGTCGAAGGCGGCCGCTTCCTGGCGCCAGAGGCGGCGCGGCCTGCTCGGTGGAGGCCTCCGCACCGCCCGCGCCTCGGGGCCTGCCCGCCTCGGGCCTCTCCTCTCCCTGCGGGGCGGCCGCCGCTCCCTGCCGAAGGCCGCCCGGCCGCAGCGCCAGCCTCCCGCCGCCATGAAGCTCGTCAGGTGAGCGGATGGCGGCGGATTGCCCGGCGCGGGGCCGCCGCGGCGGCGCGGGGATCCGCGCGCTCAACGGCGGCCCCCCGCGCTAACGGCCGCCTCGCGGGCCCCCTCCCCCAGCCCGGGCCCGTGGGGCGGGCGGCGGCTCGCGCACCTCCGGGCGCTGCGGGCGGCGGGCCCGCCGGGCCGAGCCGACACCGCTGTCCGGCGGCGGGGCCTGCGCTCCCGGCCCGCTGCCTCGGCCTGCGGCCCGGCAGGGCCGTGCGACAGGCGGGCTCCTGCAGCGGGGCCTGCGCGCGTTCCGCAGTAAAAACACCCTTTTGGAGGGAGAAGAAGCCCAGATCTGGTTAGAATTACCTCCCTGAAGTATCAGCAAGCTTTAAAACGTTTCCTTTCCCGTGCGATAATGACCGTTTCGCCTGGAAGTTAAGATGCCGGGTTCAGCAGTGTCGGTCAAGCGTCCCAGCTCCCGGTGGTTCGGTGGGATGTGGGGTTTGCTCGGGGTTTGTGTGCCTTGCCCTCGTGTAGTGCTTTATTAAACGTCTTCAGCAGGATCCGTGACCTCTGGGGACGCTGTGTTTGGAGGCTCAGGATGCGTGGATACTGCGTGCATATTGGTTTTTTGTAACAGAATGTTAAGCGTTTAAGGCTTTATGTGGAAGTGAACACACTTTTTTTTTTTTTTAAACTTCTAGGTTTCTAATGAAGCTGAGCCATGAGACTGTGACCATTGAACTGAAGAATGGGACACAGGTGCATGGAACTATCACAGGTATGGCGGGATGGAAGGCAATGGCAAAGTATCACCCCTTTTCTGCGAACAGTTGGCAGCCGTGGTTTGGGCTGAGCTCTTTTGTCTTGTACTCCCTCTTGTGGGGACCTTCATTGTAAGACGCAGGAGATGTTATTTTTAATTCACGTCTTTACGTGCAAGCTTAAGGTGTCTTTGTTGCGGAGGTTGCTGCGAGGCAGTAAATTTGCTGTAGTCCTGGGAGCCTCTGCGCCTGACTGCAGGCTTTGCTTACAAACAGGCTGGGGGTGAAGGAGGTAAACTTTTCCAAACTGTTGGCAAAGCTGGTGTGAGCATGGTATTCTCTTCGAAGTTTAGCAGCATGGTAGTGCTGGGGAGTTAGTTTTAGTATCGTATCAA
The DNA here is from genome assembly GCF_036013445.1 of Caloenas nicobarica. NCBI lineage: Eukaryota > Metazoa > Chordata > Aves > Columbiformes > Columbidae > Caloenas > Caloenas nicobarica. Next base: position 47,496,481 of record NC_088246.1, on the reverse strand, counting down.
ACTTGTAGTGGATATAGAGCTAAATTTTTGTAAGATGTTTCAGTAGATCTGACTTCTATTTGTGAAATTGTAATAAGCTGTAGCCACGTGAAAATGTTACAGCTGAATCACCAGAAGAGGGGTAGTTTTTAAATGATAGTACAGATAAATGGCAAATGTTAGGTGTTGATATGGTCTTAAATCAGTTAAACTTTGTGTATAGGCAGTTTAATTTAAAAATTAATTATTTCTTCTGAGCTTGTTTTAGTTCTGGTTAAGGTGAACCTCTGTGGTGATGCATCACTGCATATGCTTGCATTGATTTCATGAAACTGATTTGGAAACAGATGGCTTGATGGGGATACAGGGCAAAAAGGAATCCTGGTGTCAAGAATCTGGTCCCCTGCTGTTGCCAAAGATCTGTCATGTAATATAAGTTTGTGGGTGTGATTGTCTGGCAGGTGCTGTGTTGTATCACCGAACCGATAGTTGCAGGAAAAGCCTCGATGGTTGCTTATATCATTCTCATATGTATTGAAAAATGTGCAGAATATTTTGTTTGCATTAACAGTATTAGTGGGGGATATTATTCTGAGAACATTTGTGTTGGCATTACTTTAGAGACCTTCAGGTATGTAGGTGGGGCACATCGTATTTAATGAGACAAACTCTTACAGTTAAGTTGATGAAAGTGCTTGATCTCTTTTCCTCACTCACCCCAGGCTACTTTTAAAAGCTGTTGAAAAAAAATAAACTTCAAACACGGCAGAGTTGTATTCCAGATGATTGCTTATTAAGTGCTTTTTTGGCCACTAGCAATCTACTGAGATTTGGCAGTTAAAAGCAGGCGTTATTTTGCAGCCAGATCCATCAGCTTTGATTAGACCTGAATGCACCACCCTGGTATCTGATTGCAGCATGCTCTGTTGAACCCAGTTAGGTAGGAAGCAAACAAACTGCTTGTCTTTCGGCCTCGGTGCTTTTGCAGGCTTCATTGTTAAGCAAAGTCTTGTTCATTTTCTGCTAAGAATCTGTAAAAAACTTTGCGTGCAAACTGTATTTCTAAAATTACAATCTTCCCTTTACACTGGTGCATGAACTGTGTTCATAATTGCTGTGTTGTTTGCACACTCTCCTCTTCTTCCAGTTGTGTCAGTGGGACAGAGCAGCCGTGCTGAAGGGGCAGGTTTCATGTAATGCAGACATTACACAAACCAATGGGGTGGCTCAGGTGGCGTACAGGTGTCAGAGAGCCGTGTAAAATCTAGAAGGGGAGAGGACAGAAAAATATATGGAATGCGCACAGCACAATGGGTTCTTCTGGTTCAGGCCTGCTACTCACCTATGTTATTTACCTTGGTAAGACATTTGACATTTGTCTTTCCATGTGTATGAAACAAGACAATAATTATTTTTACCAGGAAGGGTTGTTTGTACAGAAGTTTGAACACATATAACATTTTGCTCATGTGCCTTGTCACTGAATTAGGAGGCGTTTGCAAACTACCATTTCTGTCTTTTGCCTAAGTTTTTGATCTGAAAAATTTACTCTCATTTTGATCTTCATAGTTTGAGATCAATTCCCATGCAAGACTTGTGATATACAAAAAAACCCTAATATAGAGCACTTTTTAATGCTTTTCAGGGCTATTATTCAACACAACTCTCATTTAACTGAGACTTTTCTGGTTTTGGATTATGCTTAGCCCCGTGTAGAGGGCACAGTACTGACTGCATACAATTCTTAAATGCTGACTGTTCATGGAGTTTGTAACCACATTGATTTTTCCTTGCACTAGTGTATTTTACATACTTTATAGAAGATATCACACTAGTATTAGATGTATTTTATCAGAAAATAAATGCTTCTTTGACAGCTGGACTTTTTATAAGGCTTACAGAAAGAGGAAACGGTCTGGTTATTTTTACCCTTCAAAGGTTTGTTTTGCTTCTTTTTAAAAAAAGTCAAAAGAGTAGAATTAGACTTCTGTAATGAGCAGCAGTTTATTTGTTATTCAAGGGAATTGTTTTAACCGTTTACAAAATTGCTAGGGCTCTTGCTAAGACCTAGATAAAGGCCTCTAGCAATGAGGTGTTGAAGGCAGCAATCAATAAATTAGCTTAATTTAAGAGAGAAAAAGACATGTAGTTTCCTTCAGGTAGAGGCTTAATTAAGGAATAGCAGAAGCAGGAGGTGTTAATGAACAAGCTAAATCTCAAAGCACGTGCGTATTAAATATAGCCAACAAGGGACTGTTTTGTAGATGTTCATCCCAGAAATTAGACTTGTGTTGTTTCAGGAGTGGATGTCAGCATGAATACACATCTCAAAGCAGTGAAAATGACGCTGAAGAACAGAGAACCTGTACAGCTGGAGACGCTGAGTATTCGAGGGAATAACATCCGATACTTCATTCTGCCGGACAGTTTGCCTCTGGATACTTTGCTAGTGGATGTGGAACCAAAAGTCAAATCCAAGAAAAGAGAAGCAGGTTAGTTTGTGCTTTCCCAGTCTGTGTGTGTTCTGACTTTGTGTGCGTTTTAGTACTCTGAATCTGAAAACATCTGATTTGAGTGTCTTGGTATCCACGTTCGGCAGCTAGTTCTTGCATCTTTGAGGGTTTGATACTGAACTAGCTCAGTCTGCCCTGCCTACCTTCAAAGCATCTGTAGAGCTTTCTTTGATGTGAAACTATGTGTATGACTTTTCATACGTCTCTTTTTAAAAATGTAAGTGTTTTTTAAGCTTGAGTAAATCTTAACCTGTCACAGTCTCAGCATTGACACCGAAGAGATTTGCATTTCCTCTTCAAACGTCTGCTGTTTCCCCAATTTTTATGGGTAACTTCACATAACCTAATAAGAAAGCACAGGACAGCCTCTTGAACAGCGCTGAATGCTTCACTGACATCTCACTTGATTGTGGATAGAAACAATCTATCAGAGAACTGAATTTGAGAGACTTGAGAATCTGAGGGAGCCTAGGCTGCAGTGAGCAGCTCTCTAGCTTTGGCTCTCAGTAGTGTTTCACTCTGCACTCTTCCTGGTACTTTTTTCTTTTTCAAAAGGCTATTGAAGGAAAACCTTTTCCTTAGAAGCCTAACATTAAAGAGAGTAATTCTGTTTTAATCCACATTACTAAAGATTAATATCCAGTAAGCCCAAGAAAACCTGTAGATTGTCTTCAGGCAGTATATATTTTGCCCAATGGTTAATCTGTGTGTTTTAAAAATAATAAGTGAAAGCTAATTGTGCTCTAAAGTAATGTCATACCATTTCTGCTGTAATTAGTGTTTACATATTTGAATCAGCGTTCTTTGATCCATGTGTATGCTATGAATTGGTGTGCTTACCTTACTGAAATGCTGTAAGGAGCCCTCAGGTCTGTGCATCACAAAGTGCAAGTCTCAGGGCTGCTGTCTTTATAGAGAACAAGGATAAAGCTCCTAAAAGCCTTTTGCTCCTCTCACATCCTTTAAAAATAATCTGGCCACATGGAGAAGTTGGAGTATGGCTGGACTACTTTTTTTTCTGAACCTCACGGTGTGATGTGAACAAGAACATTGCTATTTTTTTTTTACCTCTGAAGACAGAAAAGGAGCTGTGATAGCACTGTTTACCTCAGTTTAATACTCCTTGCACCTTCACTGTGCTGAAGCACTCGCAGATCACAGCTGTGTTGTGATGCACTTGGTATTACTCTGTAAATGCCCTTGGGCTTCAGAAGCTTGTAGCACATGTTCTGTCCTTGGCAAGTGACACTGTTGGTGGAAGGCAGGATGCTGGCTGAGCGACGTACCTGGCACCTGGGCCTTGGGTCTGAGTGTGCAGGCACTGTGTGAATGCGGCTCTATTGATGCACATAGATGCTGTAACCATTGACTCGGGTGTTGATGCTTCCGTGTGTTTTACGAAGAATCAGTCTGTTACCAGCAAAACAAGTGATGCCTTGTTTCTCACAGATTTGGCCTATACCTCCTCTTGTTCTGTCCTTACTGCATTTCTGACCTACATATTGTCAGATGGAACAGAACAATTTTTACAGCCTGCTTCTTGAATATAGATGCTACTGTGTGTCTCTTTCCCAGCCACCCACTTCCACAGAATTTTAAGTTTCTTGGAATCTTTTTGAGCCTTACAATGACAAACTTGTTTGAAATTACCAGTAGTTTAAAAAATTTGTAGGGTGGCATTGCAACCTGATGGGACAGGTCACATTTCTTTAGGATAAAGGCGTAAAATGACGTGTTGTCACCATATGGATCATACGACCTCCAGCAGTTGCTTGCAGCCTGAATTATTCTGTGATTCTGTCTTCCCTTCACCATTAAATAGTAGTATTTAAAAGTAGGAGCACACAGCCAAGACCTTGGCCTGGCAATCATGTCTGAAATTGTCAGAAGCATCATTGAGAACAGTAGGAGCTGTTTGGTGGTGGGATCCTTTCAAAATGCTGCACTTTCACATGGTGCTTGAGAAGGGCTGAGCTTAGGAATCTCACAGCATGTTAAAACTCACATTTCCTTTTAGCAGAGTGCTTAAAAAAATGCGAGCTGTGGCAAAAAAAAGATATATTTTCCACTGTAATGAGTGGTAACAAAATATTCTTGTCTTGTATATGCTTTTTCTGATGCCTGAAAAACTAGATTTTTATCTAAAAAAGGAGGAATCATAGTTCTCTGTCAGACTTACAGCATTTGGAAACAGCCATCTGTGCCACTATATCCCCTTGTGTTCTGCAGTGAAACCAAAGCCAGACACTAGTCTGTGGAAGTTGTATACTGAAAAACCCAATACAAAAGATGAAAATATTGTCTGAAAGTTACTGAGCATTAACAGGCCTAGTATCTGACTTACTGCTTCCCTGTGATTAGACATTGTGTTGTTTATACTAGATACAGCATGTTTTAATGAAAATCAAAGTATTCTTGGGTCTCACTTGATTTATCATTTTTGTTTCATCTGCTAAGTTGCTGGAAGAGGCCGTGGCAGAGGCCGTGGGAGAGGCCGAGGTCGTGGAAGAGGAAGAGGGGGCCCAAGACGATAACTTCTCACCACGCAACTGCTACCAAATTCTGGGCAATTCCGGATATTTTTTTGTACAGGTCTTGTTTATGGTATCCATTTTTAATAAACTGAAATGTGAAGAACTCGTCTTTCCTTTGTTAGTGAAGCCTGGGGAGGGAGACTGGAGGCTGTTACAGACTAAGCTTTTCTTGGTGGGGGTGTTGTCATTGTCAAGGTATCACCCACTCTGCAAGCTGTACAATTACCTCTTGCTTTTTGCCCCAGAGTGAGAGATTTGTGTTAGTGTGTTTTAACAATGTTCATTTGGAGTGAATCCCTCTTTTGTAAGGCACTTGCCATCTTCTAATGGTTAGGTAGTTAAGACACGATATTAAGAACCTGCATCCTGTGAGTGTGTCTCTAATGTTGTTCTGCAGAGTGACCTCTTTAAAGTTCGTAGATATAATTTTACTGTTTTCTATTACACAAAGCGTACAATTTAAACATGTTGCTTTCTTTATACACCGTTCACATAGGGAAATTAACCAGTTCTGTGGAACTCCTGGGTTGTTACATTAAAGTATACTTGGATATGAACTTTGTCAAAGCTAATTTCATGGCATACTTTTGTTTGGGTGGGGCTTGGAAAGTAGCTTTACCACCGACTTCTTGTAGTTGACTTAAAGTGCATCCCTAGAAAACACAAAGTACAGCACAGTGCACAATTACGTACCAGAACTGGGAGTTTATGTCTTCTGGAGATAAGAGAACTTTGCAGCTCATCTAGATATATATAAACTGCTTTGCTGGACACAAATATAAAAGCAGCAGTGTTGGCCTCATTTATCTTGAATACTTTCCTGCTGACTTTTCCCTTGTAGGAAAGGGATTATCACATTCATGTTTCAAGACTTCAGCTGTTTCATCTGTTGATGAAATACAGATGTCATTTCAAATAATGTGCATGGCTTTCTTGAATGGCAAGGCTATTTGCCAGTACTTTTGGAGCAGGAACGTGTTTAGTTGCTGACGTTTCCACATAGGCAGTGCTACAACAGAGTGGGAAAGAATCACCTAACGTGTGATGGGTTGAGATGCAGGTTAATTTTTGCTAGCTAGCGTTTTGTGAGCTGCACTTCTGTTTCTTCCCCTCTTACAGAGGCCATAGCAATCTTTTTACAGAAGAGCTTTTTTTTTTTTTCCCCAAACCATTGTGGAACCTCCTCAGAGCACTTTTTGGTCAATATAGCACCCACGATGCTCAACTCTATAAATAGCTGCTACAAATAATGGTTGCTGCTGTTTTCCAGAAGCACCCAGTCACTGATGATGGAGGCAAGATCTTCCCAAATGCAGCTGTCGGCATTCACGCCACCGTTGAAACGCTTTCCAGTCTCTTCCTCACAAAAGTCACTAGTGCCCCCAGGGGGATGCACATGGTGGATGCTGCCACCAGCAACCCGATCACGGCGAGGGCGTAGCCAGGGTAATCCTTTGTCACCAGCTGCCCCTGCAAGAGAGAGAAGCGTTGGGTCTGTGGGATACACGCTTGTCAGCGTCCTGGGGGCTGGTGCAAAGCTGCCCATTTCATCAGGACATCCGAGGAGCACTTGCAGGCTGTGGCAGCCTCTGACTGTCCTCTGTGCTTTTCTTTGTCCAACCATGGAAGCTTAAAATCTATAAGAACAGACCTGCTGACAGAAATATTGGGGAAAATTTTTCTGTAAGCTTTGGGAAAGAACGAATTTTGGCTCGATTCATGTTTCTTAATGAGGCAGCTTGGCACTGACCTCTGTCGGGTCCCTGCATTCATCTCTTGGAGGCTGTGGGCTCATGCTGACACCCCATCAACGGGCCAGGCCCACAGCAGGTCCCAAATCAGTGATGACATAAAACCAACATGCATAATTTGTTTCTGTGTGCTAGGAACATTTCCACAAAAGGTTATGAAACCACTGATTACTTACCCAATAATAATTCTTCTGAGATAAATACACAGTTCAGCATTAGCACAACAGTGTTTTGGCCACAAAGAAAAATGTATATGGAAATTATGAAAACTATTCCAGCAGCAGCTCAGTTCTGTTGAAATACCACTAATTTCATTCAAAATGCTACACTTTGAAAGTAATTTTTCTGTTTAAACTGTATTTTTCACTATGATATTTGGGTCTTCAACGTGAATAACATTTTACTGTTTGAATGGGTTGATGAAGAATTGTGGAGGGAAACTAGTCCATTTTACAGAACGATGGCATCACTGTCACTAGGTCAAGGTTTCCCTTTCCACAAAATTGAGAGATGGCCCAACCCCAGCTGCAAGCTTTCAGAAGGCAGTTTTGTGGAACAATGTAGTTAGGAAGGAAGGCTATGTCCTTTGCAGGAATTAAGGAAAATTAAAAAACAAAACTAGTTTACCTGTGTGGCATCCCATGCTTGGTATTGCAGCGTTCCTGTGAGGATATAGTCGGTGAGGTAAAATATAAATAGGCTTATAATTAGCAAAGGACTAGCAAAAGCCCACATAATTTTCCAATACCAGTTTGGCTTGTGTCCAATCATGGTGTGAAGATCTTTCTCAAATCTGTATTTAAAAAAAACAAACATATTTTTGAGAGCAACTGCATGTGTTTAATCAGTACCTTGACCTGAGTTACTTCAGAGCCACCTACAGAATTAAACACAGAATGGGAAAGGTGAGCATAGTTGTCCAGGAGACGGGTGAGCAGAGAGGTGTTGTCTGAAGCACTGGCTCACCAGGATCATATAGTGAGGGTGAAATCAAAAAAAGAGAGCAGGGCTTCCCAGAGGATCCCAAACCACAGAAGAAGAGCTAGAAATAGGCACAGCGGTTGGCCGGTGGTCACAGCCCTGCTGTCCCGCTGCGAAGAACAGAGGGTTCAAGCTTTTACCTTCTTATCCCGTAGATGTAACACACAGCAATGGTTTCTACCAGCACGATGAGCAGCAGCGAGAGGGTGGCTGCATAGTCGTTGAATATGTCAAACCAGTAATTTCCAGCCTCCATGGTGAAGATCAGGCCAATGACACAGTTAATGAAACACACAGCACCTGTGTGGACAAAACCAGGACCCTGCTGTTACACCTGGAAATCTAACTGCCTGGGGGAAACGTACTCCTGGCTAAAAACCTGTTGGGATATCTACTGATTTCTGTCAGGGAGCAGCTTTCTTGGAGGAGAAAGATGATTTTTTTTTTGCCCTGTGGAAAAGACCTGGCTCTGTGTGCGTGAATGTGCTGGCGTATCCTTAAACTGCTGCCGCTTAGACCTGCACAGCCACAGCACATCAGCACAGCAAAGACAACCGAGTCTCAGCCACAGCCTTGTTGCGTGTGTGTGCAGCACCTGCTGTTGCTGCTGGGCATCCAGTTAAAACAGGTTTTAAGGTGGGACAGCTGATTTCCATGCCCAAACAGGAGCACATACCACTTTTGGCCAAAGACTGACCTGGTTCAGGAGCCACTCACTGCAGGTGTCTTGACATGTCTCATGGACCTTTGAGTTTCACTGGTCAGTAGCCACCAGCCTGAAGGAGCTGGGGTGTGTTGGGAAGCCTGCAAATGCATGTCCACAAGTGCCCTGGTGCTTTGAGAGCTCCTGAGGGAAAGCGCTGTACAGGCTGGGCAGGATTTCCCAAGGGCAGACAAACCCTTCCAGCAGCATATTTGATATTCTCTGCTCCACCTGCGGTCAAAGAAGGACCCTCCACGGCTGTGGGACACCAGAGCTTTCGCACGCACGTGCTGCTCGTGGCAGGTGCTTACCTGAGATCACCTCCCTGGGGAAACGGGCAGCGATGACCCTGCTGTCAGTCAGTGGTGTGAGGATGGCAGCGGTGTTTCCCAGCATGCTGCCAATGCCCAGCATCAGCAGCATGACGAAGTAGAGCACAGAGTACAGCTGGGGCACCTCCATGTTTTTGATCGCTTCAGAGTAGACTATAAATGCCAGTCCTGTCCCCTGGACGGCCTGCTGGTGAGAAGCGGGGAAGAAGTGAGTTATGGGCAGCTCCTCAGCTTGGTAAGGGACATAAGAATAGGCACATATGCGGCTGATCCTCCACAATGACAAAATACAGCCGTGGTGGCAGTTCTGCACGGCAGAGGCAGATGAGATCTTCACCAGTTTATTCAAAGTGGATAGAAACTGGCACAGTCCCACTCATAGCAAAAACATTTGCCCCACACCTCTGCGACCTGCCCTGTCCTGCAGCTGCAGCCAGCAGCCCGGCTGCATCCCCACCTGGCTCAGTTGCCAGCCAAGCGAGCCCCTTGTTGCGCTGAGCCAGTGCCCCTTGCCCCATCCTGAAGTGCAGAAACGAGCCCCACCACAGCCCCCGGCCAGGGAGGGGTGCGATGTGGCCATGTGGGGCTGAGGCGCTGCCCAGGCTCAGTGGGAGAAAAGGCACAAGTCAAGCCCAGGCAGCAGCACAAAGCGGCAACTCACCGTGTCGAGCTCGGCTTCCAAGCTGCAGTTTTTAACCTGCGGTGATAACCGGGCGTATTCCTGTGGGTGGGCAGCCATGAGGTAGTCTTTCATCTCGTCGAGGTTGTCTGCTGTTAAAGAGCCTTCCTCCAGGTCAAAAGCGTTCATCAGCAGCAGGATCACCCTGGGAAAGATAAGGGGAATTCAGTGTCTTTCAGGACAAGGTATAAAATGGATGCTGCTTTTACACCCTGTTGTGGTTTAGCCCCAGCCAGCTGCTAAGCACTACACAGCCGCTTGCTTGCTGCACCCTGTTGTTATGGGGGAGGAAATCAGAAAAGTGAGAAAACTCACGGGTTGAGATAAAGACGGTTTAATAAGTAAAGCAAAAGCTGCACACACAGCCAAAGCAAAACATGGGATTCATTCACTACTTCCTGTCGGCAGACAGGTGTTCAGCCATGCCCAGGACAGCTGGGCTCCATCGTGTGTAAAGGTTACTTGGGAAGACAAACGCCATCACTCTGAATGTCCCCCTCTTTCTTCTTCTTTCCCCAGCTGTATATACTGAGCATGACATCATCTGGTCTGGAATATCCCTTTGGCCAGTTGGGGTCAGCTGTCCCAGCTGTGTCCCCTCCCAGCCCCTTGTGCACCCCCAGCCTGCTCGCTGGTGGGAAGGTGTAAGGAGCTGCAGAGTCCTTGACTGCTTAATAACAACAAAAACATTGGTGTGTTATCAACATTCTTCTCATACTAAATCCAAAACACAGCACTACACAAGCTACTAGGAAGAAAATTAACTATATTCCTGCCAAAACCAGGACACACTCCATCCCCTCCTCCATCAACTCCCATTCAGGGATGCTCTGACAGCCCCAGGGCTCTGATCTCCCCAGGTGGGAACTGTGGCACTTTCAGCACAGTGGGGACACAGGTGACCTTCTGCTCATCTCTGCTTCAGAAGGAGCAGTTCCTGTGCCCACGCTGCCGCTCCCAGGCAGGTATTTTGGGTGCTGGCCAGTGCCGGTGGGCATCCCCTTTGCTCTCTTGTCCCACATTCACACCCCACTGATTTAACAAGCCTTTTGGCAAGGAGCAGGGACGAGCAGCTTGGTTTCCTCTCTGATGAGCAGATAGACTGAAAGCTGTAAAAATATGAGTAAAAGTGTAACTGCTGCAGGCCCAGTGCCAGGGACCACATGTGAGCTTGCTGCCTTGGGACAGGATCCTGCAGGCTGCTGGTCATCTCCGGAGCATCACTGCCGAGGAGGCCGAGCTCCTGTCACAGGATGAGGTCTGAGTATCACTGCATTTTATTAATTATCCCCCCTCACACACCCCCGCAAAGTGTGTGCTGAGACCGAGGTGCAGGGGGAAGTGCTGCTGTGACTTGCCCAGGCAAACTCATCCTCTTGACCTGACCCATACCTGGAAGCGGCACCCAGGTGTCAAAAGGCACACCAGCTCTGACTTTTCATCTTTGCTTTCATGGCTTTAAATCGAGCCATTAGATTTATGCTGCCTGCTGTTATTTATTTATTTGTTAAGGGTCCTCCTCTCACCTTCCCCAGAACAGCTTGAGGTGGAAAATAAGTGAAAGACCAGGCTCTTACTTGTTTAGACAGCTTTCGTAGTTAAACGTCGCCTTGAAGCCGTAGATGGAGAAAGTCACGACGCTGGCAAAGATGGATGTGGCGCTGTTGATCAGCGAGACGATGATGGCGTGCCTCTCGCAGTTGTTGCTGGCCTCGTTGTAGCTGGCGAAGGCGATGAGGCTGCCGAAGCCCAGGCCCAGAGAGAAGAAGATCTGCGTGGCGGCGCTGATCCACGTCTTGGGGTTCGACAGCTGCTCCAGCTGCAAAACCGGACGGGGAGGGCGGGAGTGTGAAGCTGCGCATGGATGCCCAGCACTGCCCCTTCCAGACTGAAGGGATGGAGGTGGGGACAGGCCCCTCCGTGCACCCGTTTTAGCTCAGGGGTATTTTTTGGGCAGGGTTACTGCTCAATCTGGAAGTAATATGTTACAGGGTATGTTAACGGGCAGGTTGTTTTCTGCAGGAGAAAGCAAGCAGCTTACGGGTAGCATCACAGAGCAGCCTCCAGCTGCTCACAGCTGGGGATTCCAGCCACCTGACCTAAGCTACTGCTGCAGAAATCCAGGATAAGGAGAGTTGACACCTTTTAAAAATACGTGTTCAATAGCTAACATTTCATGAAAAATTCAGCACTTTTTTGTCTACCTTTGGTGTGAACATGTAGACGAGCCCGTTCACAGCTCCGTGAAGTGTTAATCCTCTGATGAGGTATATGATGAGAACGCAGTATGGCAAAGAGGCTGTTACATAGACAACCTGGGGGAAGGAGAGGAAACACCTTGGTCTAAAGAATACACAAAACTGATCATAGTAAATTAGCTCTTTCTCACATTGCGTAAATAATTTCCATTATTTTGTTTGCTACCTTGTATTAATCTTTAAAGAAATATTTTCAGATATATGTAACTTTAGATTTAGGTTTTACGGAAGCAAGCTTTTATTAATAATAAAGACCTGTGCTACTGCTCCCAGGGTTTTCTCTTTGATTTTAAAAATAAAACCAAGATCTAAAGTATTTACACCACTTAGAAGCTCAGTTCTGCAGCATTTAGTGGAGTAAAATGAGTTTGCAACCATCTGTCAAGAATGCATGTCAAGAATGCAAAGGTCATCCATCATCTGCTCTAGGAGGAAGACAAGCATGCCTCATAAAAGGTCGAAAATCAAACTTGAAAGAAACCATTTTAATTCAGGTCTGAAAAAAGACATTAGCTTAATGTAACCCAGATGGGGAGTTGGGGGGGATTAAATCTTTCAGTTTTCTTCCATGGGCTTCTGATCAAATCCCTGAATTAGAACCTAAATGTTCAATGTCCACATTGGAAAAAAACACTTGTGGAAAAAAAAAAAAAAAGAGAGAGAATCCAATCACCTTCTCTTTGCTGGGGTGTACTCCAGTGGCTCACCCGGAAACTTATGTAAAAACTAACTCCCAGAAAAAAAGGTGCCTTCCCAAGCTCTTGGGAAGAGAATCAGGCAGTTAATTACCAAATATTCCTCCAACTGGCTCCTGCCTGCGCTGCCAGCTGGGATCCGCCTTGCCCTGTCACACACCTGGGGACACAGCGTCTTCCCCTTCCCCAGCAGGACAGCCCTGCGCCCGCTGCCCAAAGCCCCTGCTGTTCCTGCACTAGGCGTGCAGAGGAAGCCCCAGGTGACCCCCCCCAATTAGACCTTGCCTTCATGATGCAGTTTCAATGCTCCTTGCATATTTGTTTATGTCTTTTTTTGCCCCTAAAGGCAGCTGCAGCAAGTTTAAGGGGTTATTCTTAGTTTACAGTCTCTTGGCTTTCTGCGTTTGGCTAAGACGATTTGGGGATTACAGCCCTCAGCTCGCTGCTTAGTGCAGCCTCAGCCGGGACGTTGCTTTTTTTCCCCCCGCCTTCCTCATAAATTCTGCTATGAGTACAGAGTGAAAATGTCCAGTAGATATCTTCTTTTTCTTGCAAAGACTGAGGAACGGATGTCTCCCGACACAGCTCTGCTGTGGCAGGTGACTTTCCACAGGGCCAGCAGCCTGGGGGCTGGTTTTGCAGCAGAGGTGGCTGCTTTTAAAGGACTTGCCTAGTTTGGAGGGTGGGGGAGTTGTTTCTTTGTGGGTTTTTTGATTGGTTGGTTGGTTTTCATTTGTATTTTGGTTGGTTGGGTTGGGTTTTTTTGTTTGGGGAGTTTTGTTGGTTGGTTGGTTTGGGTTTGGTTTTATGTTTGGTTTTTTTTGGGGGGGCGGAGGGGGGCAGGTTTCTCTGTGTGTTTTTTTGTTTCATTCTGTTTTAATATCACTCAGTGTTTTGGCTGAGCCTCCTTCAGTTGCAGCTTAGCAGGCTGGCAGAGGCAGTGGGGCCATCTCCCCGGGGCAGGGTGATGCCATAACCCCAAGCACCAGCAGACACAGCCCCCCTTTTTGGCACTCGTCTATCCTCCCCACGTCCCACTGGGGCTCGGCAGGGCTGCGCCCGCCTCTCACCTTGCCGGTGGACTCGGTGCCGCGGAGGATGCAGAGATAGACCACCAGCCAGGCCAGCGTCAGGCAGAGCGCCTGCTCCCACTGCACGCTGCCGCTGGTCTCCAGCGATGGGGAGATGTTCAGGGTTTGCCGGTACCAGAAGTACTGGGTGGACGACGTCTTCTCGCACTCCTCCTCGTAGCCGGTGTGGTTGGTGTTCAGGGGGCAGGTGGCCCATGGCAGGGGGTCCTGCGAGGGAGAAGAGTGGTGAGGGGTGAGTGCCTGCCCCCGGCATGGCAGGTAGAGCTGGGGAGCCCCTGGGGGACAGAGGGAATGAAGGTGAAGGTGGCTTTCTGAACCTTGGGCTTGCCTGTGTCCACATGGTGCTGCCTGGGGCTGACCCTCTCCCCTGGGGACGACCCTCTCCCCAAGGACTGACCCTTTCTGACTCTCTCCCCCAGGACTGAGCTTCCCCGACCCTCTCCCCAAAGACAGACCCTCCCTGCCTCTCTTCCCTGGGGATGACCCTCCTGATCCTCTACCCCAGGGCACAACCCTCTCCCTTGCTTTCGGACAGACCCACCCCAGGGTGCAGGATACCGTGGCCACCAAGGCATGTGTAAGCAAGGCACCATGGGGCTGGCTTTGACCTATGTTTTGAGAAGAAACTCTGATGCCCCTGGGGAACCCCCAGAGAGGGAGATCCCTGACTCAACTTTTCACCCCAGAAAAGCCCTGGGAGTGTTTCTGGAGCTTTTGTTCCTTGTCAGCTGATGACGGTGCCAGGCAACATCCAGCACCGATGCAAAGCCACCACGACCATGTGGCCATGGTGGGGCCAAGCTGTGCCACTGGGCACCCACACACACCTGGAAGGAGTGGAAGAGGTACCAGAAGGCCCAGGCATTTATCACGTTGTAGTACATGGAGAGGAAGAAGGAGACAACGACGCTGGCAATACCTGTGGGCATGGAAGGAGGTGTTCGGTCAGGGACGAAACCCCAAAACACCCAGAGCCCTGTAACACTCTGGAGGGGCTTTGCCTCTGCACAGGGCATGCTGCGGCTGCTGCAGCCTCCTCCTCCTCCCAACAGGGCTATCCTGCACTAGATTTTATACTTTAGCTCCTTGGGGGCGTGCATATTTAATATATCATTAAAAACGAAATGCGCTTGTAGGCAAGTTAGAGATAATTTGGGCTGTCAGGGTAATTTAATAACTTAATAATGTAGCTGAGTGGACATTAGTAAATGGTAGGCAGCGATGGGAGGAAATTAAGGCACCATTTTATCACTCAATGTTAAGCTTGTGAAGATGATGCTCTTGGGGTCAAGGGCCAGTGTGGGCAGCCCCAGGGGCTGGGCTTCACACTGTGATTTTGGCAGTCTGCCTGAGGGCAGGGGGACTCACACCTCCATGCCCAGGCACCTGGTACAGCGAGACACGGTCTGGCCCTGATGTCCTGTGAGGGATGGGGTAAATGCTTTGCTCAGCCTGGTGAGACGCAGTGAAAACACAGTTCCCACCCGGATTCTTCTCTGATAAAACAAGGCTCTGTGTTCAAAAATCACCCAATGCTCCCCAGGAGCTTGAAAATAAAGATGAAAACTGAGAACATACCGACACCGCAGAGGTAGGGACTGATTATTTTCCAGGCGCCGATGCTGCCCTGACGCATGCGCTGCCCCACGGCCAGCTCCAGGTAGAGCAGCGGCATCCCCTCGGCAATCAGCATGATAAAATACGGGATCAAAAAGCCACCTGCAAGAAAAACCCAGCAGACAGCCTTCAGCAGACCAGCAGCATAATAAACACCATGGTCAAATCGTCCCGCTAGTGTCCCAGGAGGTGGCTGCAGCTGGGTCTTGTCTGGGCACTTTGTTTATAGAGGGCACAGCACAACCCTGAGGGACATCTCATGGGGTTTCAGGTGGCATTCCAGATGCCGGTGAGCACCAAGCACCTGGGAATGGGGAATTTTCCACACGCGCTTGGCAGCGCTGGGGTTTCTGTTGTTAAACCGCGCAGGTCATGACCGCGGTGCGGTGGGGCTTCCCAGGTGCTTCACAGGCAGTTTGAGCAATGTTCGGGGCTGGGGCTGTTAAAGGGTAACTAACTGCCAGCCAAACCTTGTAGAAGATAATGAGAGAGGACAAGAGAAAGATTTACTTTGTGTGCGGTATTCTGTGGCCAAGACAAAGCGTTCAATGAAAAAGCAACAGCAATGTTGTTGCTGAATAGAGAGTAACATCTTGAAGTCTGGCCTGGCTTAAAAAAAAGCCAACAAACCTACAAAAAAGTCCTCCAAAACTCCATGCTGAGCCCTCAAACACCAGCAAAGTGGTGAAGATATTTACCTGGGGTCCCACCTGCAGGAGCAGACCCTGGGATGGAGGCACACGGCTGCCTCCTGCCCCATGTCTGCTCAGCCTCGCTTCCCCAGCACCGAGAACCACAGGGATGCTCCTGCAGAAGAGGAGCAGCAGGGATGAGTGGGCAGGCAGCAAGGGAGGGGAAAGTATCTTCCCACCCAGCAACCAGGATGCGCTTCGGCTTAAACTTCTGCTGGGGAAAAAAAAAAAAAAATACCCTGGTCCTCGCCTTGGGACTTGCTTCAGAAAGAGCTGCTGACTGAGTCAAAAACGGGATTTTTGTGAAGGCTTTCCTGCTTTCCTTTTTACAGCAAGCCAAAAATATTTATGTAAATATCCCTTATTTAGGATTTAATCAGCGGCATTAACATTCCTTGCAATGGGCTTGATGCAGCACCACAGAGGAATGAACTCCGGGCAGCAACTGAGGCAAACAACTGGAAATAAACACTGCACAATAATCCGGTTTATTCTGGGAATTAATTTCCCACCTCCTGGCTCTATCGTTATTAACAACCCCTTTGTTAGTCTGTTAGATAACTTCCTATGCGGCAAGGGAGCTGTTGGAGGTTTAAGAGCTCCCGCAGCCGCTCTGTCCCACTGGGGTGCGAGCTACCCCAACAGCCACCGAGGGGAGTTTCGCTTTGTCCCATGGCAGGAATCAGCGTCAGGCCCTTTGCAAAGTCTTTTCCACCCTGCCAGCATCACTGCTGTGTGCTTGGCGTTGGCTGGGCCACCTTGCAAGGAGGAGGAGCACCTCCAGGCTTGCTCTTCTCTCTCGCATCCCTCCCAGCCCCTGGCTCTGCATCCTGTTTGTGTACAGATCTTGCCCCAACACTTCTTTTTCATAAAGGGTAGAACCAAAATGCCTCACAGAAGTGACTCGGGGCAGCTGTATGAACCAGCTCCTTATCCACTGTGGGAAGCACATCTCCAATGACCAGGCCGGACCCCTGCAGCTGGCACAACATGTGGATCGCACCCCAGGTCTGGTCGAGACACCAGGCTTGACCAGCGGCATCCTCACCTCTGCTTAGCATCCCACCTGGTGCTCAGGGGCTTCCTCAACTCAGGGCTGAGAGCTGCTGAGCACCTGCCCTGCCGTCAACCCATCTCAGCGTAGTTTCAGCCTGGCCCAGCCTGCTGACCGTCAGACTGACTGCACCTACAAGGTCTGAGCCCACCTCGCTCTTTTCAGGTGAAGTTCTCTGGCAGTGATCGAGGAGAAGGAGGCAATATGCTGATGAATGGAAAAGCAGGAGGTTGTAAATTCTGCAGATACCGTGTTTGTGAGTATCATCAGCGATAAGGGCTCTATTGCTCTGCTGGGCACTGGCTCTGCGCTTTTCTGCCAGGAAGATGCCAAACAAGCACTTGCTGGCATCCCCCACTAAGCCCTGTGCCTGGCATATCCAGCTTTTAAATTCCTGAAATGATGTTTTGTCTGAGTGGATTTGCAGACCCCTGGAAAGCCACTGAATCCTTTTTAAGAGGGCAGTGAAAAACAATTGAGAAAAGCAAAGCCTGCTATCAGGGGGTTTAGTTTCACAGTAGGGAGAGCTGCCTCTCCCCTGGGAAATTTAACGAGGGAGGACAAAGTAAGAGAAACTACACTTATAAAAACATGCTTTTCAGAAAATACTTGAGTTTCTTGAATATTTTTTTCTTGTTAACCAAGTGTTCCAGTTTTGGTTATATTTCAGACCGTATTCACCATCTACTACACTGCTAGTGGGTGACAAGAAGAGGGTAAAGCCACACAAAGACCCCAGTGTCTGAATTTTGCTGTCCTTCAGGATGTCTGCCAAGACAGGCTGCTAGTGAACTAATCATACACAGTTTAATTGCCTACAGAAACACTTGCATTTTAAGCTTTGTGCTAGAGTTCCACGTCAGACGTGGAGTCCTTACCCTCAAAAGTGTCTTTGCAGAGGAATACACCTTGAATAGCTGCACATCTATCACTTCTGCTATCTGAAACACCTAAGAAAGCAGCACCTGGCTTCTACTGCCATTTCACCGGTGTATCATCTGGATTTTTCTGACCTGATCCCACAGAGCAGCTCTGATGCTGTCCCAGCACTGAGATGGTTTTTCAGCAACCAGCAAGAAGAAACTCCTACCACCACACGTGCATTTAAAAGCAAGATACAAGTCAACAACCATAAAACAAGTGAAAAGCACTTAAACATCTCAGTGTGTTTCTTCCTGAAAGGAGGAAAAGGTGGAAGCTGACCAGAAGCAAATGAGGCAGATGCTTAGCATGTCACTTAATGCACAACTGAGATTGGCCCAACACTACAACAGATGCAGTGCAAGAAGCAGTATAAAACTGAGAGGCCTTATAAAGAGAGGCTCTTTATAAGGATTCTTCAAAATGTGGTCATTAACTAGTGGTACTTGTATACTAGGAGAGATTATTAGTGTTGGGTTTTAATTAATCTAATTAACTGACTTTTGATTTCTAAGGAAAAACATCTCTGGCTGGTACATGATACAGACATCATGTTTCTCCAGTTTGGACCTGGGAGAGTGATGAACTTTCAAAGAGCTTTTTTTTTTTCTTTAGCCCAAACCAATTTATTCCCTGTTTTCAAAGCTTCCCAGGAGGCTTTAGCTGTGGAACTCCTGTTGATTAAGGAGTTTCAGCCAACTTCAAGGCAGATTTGTAGCCAAGTTATCACCTCCTAAAGTAAGGCTTTCTATAAGAGACAACACATTAATGACAGCACCTTGAAATGATACAGCTGATCCTTAAATTAAATCAGCATAAGCATTTCCCTTTCTCAGTACGTTCCAAGTAAACTAACAAGGAGCTGAACTAGTTTCTGATGCCTTCAGAGTGGTCCAACGGGGCGAGAAAGTAATAAATTAATACCATGTGGAGTTATATCCAGATGTAAGTCCTACATCCATCCTTTCTACAAAATGTGGGCCTTCCCACTGTGTCACTGCATTTCTAGGAAACGAGTGCCACTGTATTGGGGCGGCTGTGGGTAAAAGCCTTACGCTAAAGAGAGCATAAAGTAAAGCAGCAATAGAAGAGATTGCACACCAACAAAAAGTCTGACCTTCCGCTCTGCCCTGGACCCCACAGGGTGGACAGGGCATTCGCACGGACAACGTAGTTTTGGATTTAAAGCTTGCCACACTCCTCCTCGACGGAAGCAAGAAACATAAGCCACACTTACCTCCTCCATACATCTGACATAAGTACGGAAACCTCCACACGTTTCCCAGCCCCACAGCATAGGAAATGCAGGCGAAAATGAACTGCAGAGAATTGTCCCATAGCGGCCGGGATTTCTCCATTGCCTGTGCGGAGCCTTCCTGCCTTCACTCTTTCAGGTGCTCTGCCAGCCCTGCCTCGGACTCCACGCCAACCCGGCTTGGAGGGGAGGGAAAGGCGGAGGAGCTATGCTTGCCAATTCCTATCAAGCTTTTTAATTACTAATCTTATTAACAGGCACATACTGAAGTAGGAATGCTGGTAAATAGATTATAGACACACACGGAACTATAAAATTGGTACTTTGGGTGAATAGCTGCTTGGGTTTTGACTGGCATTTCTGGGAAGGATGTGAGCCCAGGGATTTTTATCGGCTCATATGCTGACTTGACACAGGGAGGAAATAACACTGGGGCTGCAGCTTGGTTTTGGGAATGCGAAACTCTTTACCCATAGGGCTCTCTTCCCCAGGGGTGGCATTTGTGTGTGTGAGGCACCAGCTTGGATTAGAAAGCATGGGGACGGGGTTCCCACACCATTAGGACTAAGCTTAGTAGCTGTCAGAGCTGGGTTTTATTCCCAGTGTCTCTTGCCCTAAACATGTCCTTGGGCATCCCATCACTTGCACCCTGGTGCTCACCCCAACCAGCCCTGGAACAGTACCCATCAGGCATGCAGGTCCCCCCCAGTCTCTTTTCACTTACCTTTGTGCTCAAATCCCACTGCTGCAGATGAACTTCTCTGAGGGGGTTGCTGTTTTAAAATACTTTTAAGCAGCAGGGACCAACTATATACGAAGGCCACCAGGAAAAGGTGCCTGTGGCCCATTGTGAAGGCAGAAGGACCTAGGAGACCTTTGGGTCATCTGAACACACACTGTGAGATGCCAGGTCTGGACATGAACCCTGTGTGCTTGGGCCCCTGCCAAGGTAGATGTTGAGCTCAACTACTTCAGACAGGTCTCCTGGTGAAGGAGGCTACCGGCAGTGTCTGTAACAATAAAATGGGGCTGAAGAAGTCCAAGGACTTAGCCTCCTGTCACACCAGGACTGGGCACCTTTCAGGTCTGTTTTACAAATAAGACCCGCTCAGCTGTCATCAGTCTCATTCCTCCAGCACCAGCAATTTGCTCCCTGCCAGTGCTCTGAGTGCTGTTCCAGCATCCCATCGGTTACTGGCAGAGCCAAGGCATCCAGCTGCGGGTACAGGTGAGAACCCCTACCACGGGGCCTTTGGATGTGAGCCCAAACTGCAGCGCACGTCATGCAGCGTTGTTGAGACCAGCAGAACCACTCTGGCAGATTTGCTGACCAGCCACTTGTAGTAGCAAAGTCACAAAACGGGACGCCACTTTTTTGCAT
Source organism: Caloenas nicobarica (assembly GCF_036013445.1). Classification (NCBI taxonomy): domain Eukaryota; kingdom Metazoa; phylum Chordata; class Aves; order Columbiformes; family Columbidae; genus Caloenas; species Caloenas nicobarica. The sequence goes on along the minus strand of NC_088246.1, from coordinate 47,476,045 downwards.
GCTAGAAAAGGTGACTGCAAGAGGTTTATGCATCTCCCATAAGCAAATCCGTTCTCCATGGTGTGTCCTAGCGCTGCTAGAAATTGAGGTTGTCACTGGAAAACATCAGGGTTTGCCAAACCCTCCCAGCATACGGTTTTGAGCGAGCTCATGGTCTTCTGCAACATCCTTGCAGTTCTTGTTTTGCCTGCAGAACTGCAACATGCCAGCTAGCCCTGGAAATATGGTAACCTTGAATTCTGCTGGAAGGAAAAATCCAAGGTAATTTTAGATCCAAAAGCCATTAAACTGAAGGACACACACTCAAAAGCTACAGATACGTTAAATGTCCCACATGGCAAACACTTTCACAAGTTATTAAAAAGTTAAATGTCCATCGCTGCCTGTGAGACTTATTATAAATGATGATAATAAATAACTTACAGCATTTAATAACTCACAGGCAGGACAGCCTTAAAAAATAGCACATCACTAGCACTTCAGGTGCTTCTGTGTGAATAAATTGCTGCTACTGATGAGCATAATCAAGTTAAACATTTCCTTGGCTCTGTGTCTCCCTCCCATTACATTTCAAACTAGTTTACTAATGGACTGGGGAGACCGTGCAGGCAGAGAGTCTTTGGCTTGGCTCAGGACAGATCATGAAGTTCAGATGCAGTGAAATGAATCCTTGCTTCTCTCACAAATGTCAGTCTCCTAAGCAGCTTGGATCACAAATGACTGAGGTTTTTTTGCACACAGGCACCCAGCAAAGTGCCTCTGCCATCCAGTGGCTTCCCGAGAGACAGGCTTTAAATATATTTAAAGATATTTAAGCAGATAATACTCATGAACTCTAGCTGTAGGACTTTCCACACATATCAGAGATAATCAATATGCTATTTCCGATGCTATTCAAGATTTTCTCTCCTTTGGACTTCCTTCATTTGAGTTGGAGAAGACTTAAGGGACAAACATAAGCCTCTAATAGACACATGCAAGAACTTTTGATTATTTCACTGCTCATGTTAAAGGAGTATTAGCGAGAAATTCTGCCTCCCCTCCCCCAGTACCTAACAAATTTGAGAGTGTTGAGTTTGGGGGAAGTGGGTGAGAAAAGGTGGGGATTCAGCTCCACAGCAAGCCACGGACTGATGGGAAAGCATGAAAACTGCCCCATGTAAATCTAATCAGAAGGTGTTAAACAAAGCAGAGAATCCCATTTCTCACTGAAGCAAAACTGGAAGCACTTAGGTGAATGTACCGACTGAAAATCCTGGGCTGGCGTCTCTTGACAGCAGCACAGTAAGAAGCCAAGCACTTCTTCCAGCTACTTAAAACACAAACAAAAAGGGAGTCTGGAGTCCTAGCAACAGGTTGGGGACCATGATTTGAAGGTGGGAGAGAAGCTTAGCATTGCCAAAAGAGATGGAAACAAAGGAGGAAGGAATAACCAACAGCTGTGGAAGAAGGCCAATAGAGACAACTCCTAGATTATTCCACCAGGTAGCCTGGACTTTATTATGCTACATCCAGCATGTAGAACTATAACCCCTAGATTTAAAGGCAAACCCTCTGGGCTTTCCTTGATGAACCAGGTATGTGGGAAAAGGACAGTGCCAGCAGGGGCCAGCTCTAGTGTTTAGTATCTGCCATTCCAGGAGGCACTCCTTTCCAAAGGGAAACATGCTGGCTGTTAGCTTATTAGATGATTACCAAAGGGAAGTGATGGAGGAGTCTCTACAGCCTCTGCAAATGTTTAGTGATGCTATCAAGGGAAGCAGATATACAGCAAAGAAATCTGCAGCCCTCACACACAGTTTCTCTGTTTGGATTCACTGTTCATAGCTGCTACGCTAACCTCCATGTTTCCTTACTTTAAGAGAAAGAAAAAATCCAGCTGGATTTCCAGACCTTTGACAACTCATAGGCCATGACAACTGTTGGGTAACTGCTCTACATGTCATTGGAGATTACAGTTAATTCTAAAAGCAGTTATTAGGATTGCAATTATTCCTTCCAGCTCATCACTACTACTTGCTGCTTAGTTCCAAACTGTAGATGATGCCTTTGAAGTCTGTATCCTGAAGTCATACCTAGCCCCTTAATCACCCTTGAAACTGTTGTGCATTACCTCAGTCTCCCCAAAAAAGCATGCCCGAGAAGAGTCCTTTTTCTTTTCCTTGCTTTCCTTTAGAGCCACCTTCTGACTGTGTTTTTTAGGGTACTCCCTCCACGAAGGTGCACTCAACGCTGTTCTGATTCACAGAATTGTGCCCAGCTCACCCAGACCTCAGAACTGTCTTGTGTAAAGCAAAAGAGCCACGAACTGGCATCTCACTAAAATCAAAAGGATACCTGGCTTATTCAGTCAGTTCTTCTGCTTGTCTTCTGCCTGTTCATGTTTTTTCTCGGTTGAAGCTTGCCTGCAGTTTGGGGAGGTCTCCAGGCAGCTCTCTTGTTCACCAGCAGCTGTCAGTTGTGAGCTGCCCTGGCAGAGTCTTGCACCAACCACTCAGCATCACCATTACTTAAACAGACACTCCAAGACATTACGTTAACAGGTTCCTAAAAACAATAATTAAAAAGTAATAAAAAACCCCAAAGTCTCTAGATATTAAGACTGCTGAAAAGGAATGACATGTATCTACTCACCTTTATCTGGAGAAGAGTTGACTCCAAATAGACTGCCTAACATTTCAGGGTATGTCTGAGAGGAGACGATACGGAAGGCAGATGTAGGTGCCTTCAGCAAGAGTCCTGTACGTGGCCAGAGCCAGTGCTTTCACTGGGACATTGTAAAACTAACAGTCATAGTATAACTCTGTGGGCACATTCTCTGTTCAAAGCCAGTTAGAAATATTTACAATAATAATTACGACAATAATTCTCACTTGCTCACATAAAAATTTACCTTCAGATTACATAAAATTGTTTTTTAATGTGTTACAAAAGGCCTGGCCTCCTAGAATGGCTCAAACTTTTTAAGCTTGATCCATTCACCAACCTGACATCCCAAGATGATTCATATTTGTTTCCTGAGGCAGTAAGAATCAATTTGACTGTGATCTGGCAGCATTTGGCATCATGCAGAAGCCAAGAACAGTCCTTGCTAATGCCAGAAGGGGAAAATCAAACTGAGGAATCTTAAGAACTTTTTAGCTTGATTGAAATCTAAGTGCCTGGCAGATGACTGTGAGCTTCCCAACAGCAAGGTATGTGAATAACGTCCAAATTGCAGCTGTCCTTACATTGATGTATCGAATACTGAGGAGCACTTGAAATTTAAGTGCTACATATTAGTAGTCATCTCAGGACATTAAAAGAAGATGGCTACCATCCACAAGAGAAAAACAGATTAAGGAGTACTTCATGAACAGTTAACAGAACATCAGGTAATATACTGTCTCATTAAAAAGGCAGCGTGCAGCACTGTGTGCTCATTTATTAATGGCCAACTGCTGAATTCAAGTCATGGTTACAGCATAGGGTTGTCTGACAGTTGTCCGAGCCAACACTAACGAAGCTGAGTTGTCTATATTTAATTTCCATCGAAAATATGCTTCAGTTTGCAAGCAAAAAAAACCCAAACAAACCAAACCAAACCCACGCAGCTTGAAAGAGATTTGATTCCTGCAGATCAGCCAGTTATAGAGAAATTTGCTTTTTAAACATTCCTTTCAGGCATAACTAGGGAATAGCTGAAGCGGAAAAAATGGATGATATCTGAGCAGTATAATGAACTTCTGAAAAACAAAGGCTGGTAAAAGCAGTATTAGAATTTATGCTTCAGGCAAAGAAGTGAAGTTTTAGAAACATCATACACAATCAGGAGAGGTTCAGATGTCATCTCCCTCTTCAAAACATTGTACCTATCTCAATAAAAGGAGAACTGCTGCTGTATAATGCTCCAGGTCTTCTCTGACAGGTACATCACCTTTGACAGATGATGGGTTTTTCCTCAAGAGCTCCACACAAGACCTTTACCTTAGCCAGTGTGCAACACAAACCAATGACAGCATCACACTGATCTTGTACTCACTAAACTGGCAATCTGCAAGACAGGCCATCAAAGTCAGTGTCTCAATTTTGCACTGCACAGTTCTCTACAAGAATTACCTTACTCGTTTGAGGAATAAAAAGGTCTGTAACCATGCTTGCCTACAGCTAACTTATTTCATTGAGACCTATCCATATTCTGAGGTTGAGAGTATACTTTGTTGTTGAAATGGTCCCTAAGCATATCATGAAGGCCTATCACAGAGACAATATTCTAGCTAAGTCAACAGACAAAAGATTTATCAGAAAAGAGAAAAAACAGAAGAAGTCAAGAGATTCTCCACCTTTCTTTGCCCTTTATCTGCCATTTTAGAAACAGTAACTGATCTCATTAAAATGAGTTTAATTATGATGAAAAACACAATATTCACCCAGACAAACACTCCTGTTGGTGTCAATGTAACTGCTCTGAGCAAACACATGCCAGAAAGCTCTTTGGTACATCCCTATTAAGAACTTAAGATTTTAGTGACTGTACAAGGGGTAAAATGATACCTTCCATGAATTTAACTTACTCTGCACGAGGAGTATGTCACGCCATAAAGCCCTACTGTTGTGCTACAGCAATATCGTGCTATAGACACAGGACTTTTTCCCAGACCAATCTTGCTTAGCCAGTGGGGGGAAAAGGACAACAAAAGAACATCCAGACTGCAAAGGTATGGCAGATATGACCGAGGCATCACTGCTTGAGCAATTTTAACAGCTTTGCCTATTTGAGAATGAATGAGGAAAAAGATTCGATTTCAGTTCAAGCAGTTCCAGTGACAAGCATTGTTAAATGCCAGTGTCTGTAGCACACACAGAGCAGCTTTTTCCCAGCCCTGCCACTAGTACACTTTTTCACAGCTGTTTGACGTGGTGTGGCTTTGGGCACTAATCTGTAATTTAAATGCTTGCATTTCTAGCAAGATTCTTCATTGATCTGCCACTGCTTTCTACATATATTTAAAAAATTAGCTATACAAAATATTCCTATAAAAATCAGGCTCCTTAAACATTAAGTGTTTGAAAACTTACTGGTTTTATTTGGAGTAAAATACAATATACATATGAACAGGGACAGACGAACAAGTAGAATGCACTATTAAGAGGCTTCCAGATAAACGCAAGGCAGGGGGATTACAAGCAAAAGACTTGAGAGAAGTTGTTTTCTGGTGAGGTTACAATTAGAAAGGAGATGACAACATCTGAAATAACTTATTTCCCAAGAAAGATGCTCCATTAGCAACTTCCTTATGCTTTTTCAGATTATCATCTTAATGTTAATAATACTGGCAAAAGCAGAATCTGTATTCTGATGTTCAAATTTGTTTCAAATAAATTCAAGTGAAAAAGTGTAACTCCAATTAGTGGCTTTATTTGAAATGGTCCAGTGCTTCTGCTATAAAGCGTATTTACCTCACTATCTAATGAACACCATCTAGCAAAATGTAACTGACCACATTTTGCTAAGGTATGAGATGTCCAGTGTGAAGTAACATTAGAGAATCAGTGTGTTTCTTTTTTTTTTTTTTCTACTTTTATCGCCACTGATGCAATTTTCATATATAATGCAACTTCATGGCTACATTAACTATAAAAGAGTAACAACCAGAGTTTCCACCTCAGAGACATCAAAAAAGTCTAACGCTTTTTTTTTTTTTTCTTTTCTTAACAAAAATAAACTCCTTTCTTTGAAGAGAATGGTCCCAGTTCTTCAATAAGCTCCCGTTTGCTCAAGGAATGTTGATGGTTAACAATTAAAAACATGACTATAGAAACTAATACCTATACGTTATAAGGAAGTCAGACAGGAGTTTCAGCATCTTATTAGTATTAATAAAAAGTTATTTTTAGCACTAGAAGCAAAAAATATACCATTCGAACAAAAAATTATTGAAAAATAATACCAGTCTACATTTTCTTTCTATGGCAGTTTCTGATGTTCTTAGTGTTTTAGTCCTCTGGCTCATATCTGAGGATTAGAAAAGAAAACAAACCAGAAATCATTAAAACAGAGTAGAAAATACCCAGGAGACATTTTGTCTCTAAAGAATATAAAACCCAAGTAATACATTACTCCCACTAGTGATGCATTCCTGTCAAGGCTCACGGTATGACTCAGGGCATAGACAAATGTATATACTTTTTAGACTATTCTTCTTATTTTAAAATTGGCCAGTTTAGCAAATAGTAGAATGAGGAAATGACCAGGAACCTACCCACAATTCCCAAAATACAGGCAGAAGTTTAAGAAGTTTTGTGTTCCACCTCTGTCCTACAGCATAGGTCTGAGTAATCCATGCTGCCAAAGCTTATCTGCCTTTTGCAGAATGGGTCTTCTACACAATATAATGACCAGGGTGCATTTTTCTTTACTCCATACATGCGTCATCCTGCTTACATACTGAGGACTTCTCATTCCCACAAACAAGTGCGGAAGAAATACAGTCACTGTCAAAGCATCTGGTGCATCTCCCATCTGTACCTCTGTGTGTAGCACCTGGGGGCTTATCTACTGCACCCATTAATATTTTGTGTCCTCTCCATACTAAACTCTCTCATTACTTGCTACACAATAGTTGTTGCACACACCAGTCCCATTCTGGCATCCATTGAAAGGATTGGCTTGTCAAAAATCAGAGAATGGCCTGCTAGAAATTCTTTTTAAGGGAAAATTTATAGTCTGTTTTAGAGACAGCTTCACATTAATAAAAACAAAATGGGAGCAGAGCATGAATCCAGACAAGGATCCCATTTGGACAGACAGAACAGCACCACTTACTTCGAAAGCTTTCTACGTAGATCCTTTATCTGTTCATTCTTCTTAGAGAGAAGCTCTCTCATGTTGCGATAGGCAGCTGTTTGCTGAAATTTCTTCTCTAATTCCTACATAATAACAACACCAACATATTATCTGCATATATGAAAACCAGGCTAACACCCTTTTAGAAAAGGTGACTTTCCTTTCCTCCTCAAATTTCAGAGCAGTAGTTTCTCTAACTTATTGAAATCTAGATGAAGTCAGCTAGTAGATTCAAATGATATTACTGGGAAAGACTAGCTTTGCTGTTCAGTGAAATCAGGCTAAAAATCTTCTGAAGACTAGGAATACACTTTTTCATTCAAAAATTTCTATGCAGACAAATGGGCAGTTTTAAAGTATTCATCTAGTTATAATCACGCAGTTAGTTGTGTTTGTTGGTTTACATATAATGTGTTTTTCCACTGAAATAACAAAAATACACTGGTAGAAGTGTGACCCAGTAAACTCTGTATCCTGTAGTGTAAGCTTGTTAAATTACTATCAGTTAAAATGTCAGTAAGGATCTCATCTATATATTATAATAAAATGCCAACCTTTTCAGCTAATGATAGTTGATCCTGAACCTTAAGCAGGTCATGTTTTGTTGTCACCAAGTCCTCTTCCAAGAATTTTTGGTTTGCAGCAGAGTCATTCAAAGTCTTCTCAAACTGGCATTTCAAAGCTGCCACTTTATTCTCCAGTTCAGTGATATCCTGGTTCGCATTAGCCTTTAAAAGAAGAATATTTAAAATACGTCAAATGCAAGAGAATATTCAAAATGTCAAGTGCAAAATTCCAGACAAAGTGGGTACATCTTAATTTTTAATAGTTATGTTCATGCTATTCCTGTAAAGCTGTTGTGGTTTAACCTTAATTGGCAACTAACTACTACAAAGCTGCTCGCTTACTCCAGTGGGATGTGGGAGAGAATCAGAAGAGTAAAAGTGAGAAAACTCATGGGTTGAGATAAAGACAGTTTAACAGCTAAAGAAAAGCTGCACACACAAGCAAAGCAAAACAACGGATTCATTCACCACTTCCCATGGGCAGTCAGGTGTTCAGCCGTGCCCAGAAAAGCCGGGCTCCATCACACATAACTGTTAGCCATCACTCTGAATGCCCCTCCTTCCTTCTTCTTCCCCCAGCTGTATATACAGAGCATGATGTCATTTGGTCTGGAATATCCCTTTGGCCAGTTGGGGTCAGCTGTCCCATCTGTGTCCCCTCCCAGCCCCTTGTGCACCCTCAGCCTACTCGCTGGCGGGGCGGTATGGGGAGCTGCAAAGGCCTTGACCCTGTGTAAGCCCTGCTCAGCAATAACTAAAACATCCCCGTATTATCAACACTGTTTCCAGCACAGATACTGCATATTCTCAGAAGCATTACAAAATGAGCCTCCACAGATGCTTGTGAAGCAACTGGCCTGTTTACTTGTGAGAAGAAACAACCCTAAGTCTTCTGGACATCAGTTCAGTTTACATTTTTAAAAACCCTCTCGCATTTAAAAGCTCAAGTTCAAACTCTCCAAAGTACTATAATGACTCAGGATGAGGCTAAACCAGCATTGCCTTAAAAGGAACAAAAATCTAAAACTAAGGAAGCTCTGCTCCTTTTTCTATGTGGAAGTTAAGATTTGAGCATAGGCAACCACTTGATAATAGTACCTGTACAAAAGAAAAGCTTATTTTGAACTTTGAGACATAGTCCAAGGCTGCAATGCTGAAAACCACTACATTGTATAATGTTTCAGATCAGAATAGACAGTGATAATTTTTCTAACCTGTGACATAAATCAGTTATGTAGAAATTATAAATCCTCAAGTTAAATTGATCCAACAGAACGGTTACTCCCAAACCGTGGTTCATACTTGGTATGTGGAACCATATTAAACTATTTAAAAACAAACAAACCACAACAAAAACCACAAAGGTAGAAAGATGCTGACCTAAGAGTTGGTCCTTAAGAACCACTGTGGTTTGGCAGTCATTTGTTTGTCCAGAGTTTGAACACTACTGCTTTAATGTGCAACTGGGTTCATATAATTTTATTGACACCCATCCTACAAAAATACGGAGTGAAACCAGCTAAAGTTTAGCATTTTCTCCAAATAACTAATTCTTTAATTGATTAAATAAAGTAGTACATTTCAACTCTATATCTACTTGCTGGTTTCAACAACATACATATGCTTGTAAATAGAAAATGTAAGAGCTGGAGAAGAAAGTGATAGATTATGGAGAGCAAATTAGGACATGAAAACAGAAGATACACAGCAGCCCTGACATTGAGGCTAATTCATGTTTAACCAGAAAAGTAGGATGAGATTTGGTTCCAGTCTTTTCAAACTACAAACACTATTATCCAGGATTTAATAAACCCATTTAACATTTTAAACCTTTAATAATTTGAGGCTTAACAGATAAAGAAAACATTTCTTATAACTGATAAATCAAGTTACCTATTAAATAATATTACTGAATTCAGATTTTGAAAGTTACTAGATAAAATTGTAACATATTAAGAAAGCAAAGTACATACCATAAACCAGACAGAAAGCAAAATAAAAAGAAATGAGGATTAAACTATGAAAACTTAAGTGGAAATATTTTATGATATTGAACTTCACTTCCAAATCTATAAAGACTGCAGGAATTTTTAAAAGTCAGTTTGTCAAAATAATGGGATTAAAGTCTTCTAGTTTTGTTAAAAATTTTAACTGAAGTGTTCTAAATTTAAGAAACAATCACACATGAACAAACTTTAGCAAATTGTAATTATTGACAAAATAAAGGTACAAACTTAAAAAAATACTAAAGTTACCTGAACAAATTTATCTGTGTCAACCTGCATGACTTCTAGCTTCCTACCTTTTAAAATTTTTTTTTCTGTAGCAGCAACTCACCATGTTTGAATCCTCATTTACAAAAAAGATTAAGAATCTTAAGTAGCAAACAGTGAACCATTTTTGACAGTACACTGATATGGGTAGAACTACATAAAATCAAACATTTTTTTAATGTCATCTGACCCACAATCACTGACATTTGTAACAAAATTTCAGTTGATGTTTAAGAATATAGGACACTGGACACTTACATATAAGTATTTAGGTTTTTAAACTCTGAAGTGAGAAGCAGCAGCAAGTCTGGCTTGTCCATGTCAGTATCAAGTGTGACAAAGGCTTAAAAGAATTAGTGTTTTATTGTTGCTATAAAAGGCAGGTTAGATATCACTCTTTCATTAATAAACATGAAGAAACAAACCACAATATATTATCTGTTCATATAAAAATCACCCCAGAGAACATAAAGTCTGGAATACTACTTGCTGATAGTATCTGGAATAATACTTTCTGATAATAATTTATCATGGTCTACGTGACACAAAATAAGTGTCATAAGATCAACTAATATTCTGGATTATCTGCTGACTGACACTCCAGCAGGACCATGACAACGTCAGCAGGAATATGATGACACTAACTGGAACATTTATATTTGCCAGAAAAGAAACACACCATACAGACCAACTTTTTAGAGGTACAGGCAACAGTTGTGCTAAACGGGGGTGGTGGTGGGGAAAATCTTAAGTATATTTACCTTTTGATCTCCTAGGATCATCTGTAAATCCTTCAGTGACTTCTCTAGTTTGGACTTTTCATCTAGTACAGCTGTAGCCTGTGATACATTGAAACCGTAAAACCTCAGAAACATTTTAATTGAAAACACAATAACCATGGGATTCTTATTTAGACATTTTAAAATATGTAAATGGCATTAAGTATCCAAGCTTACAGTGAATTTACCTGTGTTTCTACGGTCTTGAGTCTGGTCCTCAATTTTTCATTTTCTTCTTGGAGACAAGCAACTGTCTTTGGGTTAAAATGAGAAAAAGTTTGTGAACACTCTTCTGCTATTTTGAATTTTCCAAGTGTTTCAAGCAGGAAAATATGCTTCATAGCTTAGAAAAGCAAACAAGCTTCTAAATGCTTTAAAAATGGCCTACGTAAGAAATCAGTAATCCATATATTTGTGTTTTCCGCCTCAGTCAGCAATAAATTTAAGCCTCCAATTCTACCGTAATATATAGGACTTAAATTTGGCACATGCTTTACTGAATTGATATTAGTGAGCTCAGTATCCTGTTAGCTTCAAGATTCACGATAAAGAAAATATCATGTTCCGAGATGCAAATTTCATTGCTGCTTATCATTTGTATTTTCAATCAACAGGCAAGTAAAAATTTATTCACAGCTCCTGTTTAAAAGAGACAAATACCAGGTTACTGCAGATCATGTTCTTTGTCACAGGAAATAACCATGCCTTGTCAGTCAGAGAAAATTCACCATATAAACTTTGAATTATTTTTGAGAAAAAGAAGACATCAGACAAACATATTCAACAAAAGCTGTTATGAAACAGATTTTGAAATTATTCTTGAAAGAGAACTACATTGATCTGGTTAGGTTATGGTTGGACTCGATGATCCTGAGGGTCTCTTCCAACTGAAATGATTCTATGATCCATAAGTAAAACACAAGTCTGAATACTTAAATGCTTTAATTATCTTAATGGGTAACAACAATTTGATTCAGACACTGTACTTGACAGACCACTTTGGTAATGAAGGCTAGGAGACAGAAAACTCAACTCCTCATAAAATATCTTGACTGCCCATAACTTAAAACTGTATTGAATGAAGTGTGGCATTTTAAGAGTTCACTTGAACTAAACTGGAACTATCTAATAAAAACTATTGATAAGATGAAATACTAGAATGTGGTTTGTAATTTTGAAAATCTTTAGCAAGTGGGAAATTAGACATTTTCAAAACTAGTAAATTCCAAATTCCTTAAGCGTCTGTTTCTTTAGGAAGAATTTAACCAACTAACAAAAGAAAAAAGACCAAATGGAACAGGATTGACTTCAAGTGATACAGAAAATGTTCAATAACCTAGTAATTTCAGCCAGCTACATATTTTACTTCCTTGTTGGAAAGCCAGCCAGCTGCACGGAATAAACCGAATACTGGTTTCTAATAATTTACCTCATTAAATGGAAAAATAAATAATTACAAAGGCCAGAATGTCTTTGCAAAAGGAAGGTCAACATTGCAATACATGTTAGGGACCATAACCACACAATAAATTCAAGAGGCTTTACAATATTTATTAACAATTTACTTTACATTCTGGGGTATATTAATTTGACGTCTATATAGTGATGGGCATTTTATACAAATATTACTGTACAGCTACCCAGTTCAGTTGAATAAGCAGAGTGGTCATTAACCACAACTGCATGAACAGACAAGTTCTTACCTTATTTAGCAGCTCCGACCCACCTTCATTCAATGGAGCTAGTTTTGGTTTAATGAGATCTGTACTGGGCTAAAGAAATAATAAAAGTTAAAAAACTAAATTATACAGATTTTTAGGAAGAAAAAAGTACTTCTTTAGTCTGTAAAATAACTATTGACAGTCAATTCAGCTTTCTTTTGTAAAGCAAATGCATGACCTTTTATTTCAAGTTCATTTTTTACTGGTAGCTTGGCTCCTAAGTGATATACTTCACTTTCAGCTGAAGTTAAACAAAAATACTGCATAGAGGCATAAAATGATTGCAAATTTGAATTTACAAAAGACTACTGATGCTGCAGCAACCAAAAGACAAAAGAGTAAGGAAAACATTAAAAAAAATTGCAAGAGTAAAAATATTTTCACAGCTCCAAATTATTTCCTTAAGTATTCAAATGTAATATATATTAACTAGATACATATTTAAGCTACGAAAAAATAAGGTGTAACCACAATCACACAAGATACGCTAGAGTCATATCTGTATTGTGGAATCTTCTCGGCTCTTGACTCCATGTTGGGACAAAGCCTTGGGACAAATGAATGTCCCAGTCTTATTCCAGTTCCAGTGAGAAGGGAACCCAGGAGCAGATGCTCCAGCACATCCCTGGTCTAGCTGACTTTGGGATGAGGATTACAAGACATGCCCTGCATATGCAGAATCCACAGTCTGGAAACAGCCATTGCAATTCAGTGGGAGCCTTGGTGCCAAACTGCAAAATAGTATTTTTTGGAGACTTTCAAAGATTTATTTGAAAAAAGGGTGGACTTTTTTGTTTTTGTTTTGTTTTTCTCTTAGAAACAAATAGTACTAAGTATTTTAAACATCTGTCATGACTCCACATGACATTTGATTATGATTTGATTAAAATACAACCCTACCTTCTTGTTCGAAGCTGTAAATTCTGACTTTTCAAACTCAGCAACCTGTTCCAACAACTCTCTTGGAAAAAAAAAAAAAAAAAAAGGCATTTATTTACCGAAATAGGTATGCTACAAAGCACATTTTTCCAGGCTGATGCTATGCTTTTTGTTGTATGTAAGATTCTCATTAGAAGTACAGAATGAGGTCTTATGCAAATACATTAAATGCAACAGATTATGTCACACAATGGTACGGTATATGCATTAGAACTGTAAGATTTAGCATCCTTGATCAAAATATAATCTACTCAGAGAACAAAGGCTTTGAAATCAAATCTTATTACCTGCTCTTAACTGATTAATTCAAGCAAGAATATTACCAATAAGAACATCTTCCTGACAAATTTGAAATGATTGTGTGTCTTGCTACTTTATAAATGGAAGATTTGACACTAATCTATCATCGATAAAATAGTAAAAGCACGGCTTTCTATGGCTAGGAGAAGAATGCAAATAGTCAACGCTTAGAAGTTTTATCATTATTGAAAGGCATTCTATACAGCCCAATATATATTACCGATTCTCCAGTTCAGAGACATCTGTCTGTAACTTAAGGTACCATTTCTCAGCCTGTGAAAAGAGCTGCCGCAGAAGTAAAACATTGGTGTAAGTTGTATTGATGAGCTCTGACTCCACTTCACTGTGTACAACAGTTCTCAGTCCATCCAGCATGTCTATCACCTCATCAACTGTGAAGGTCTCCTCAACGAGTCTAAACAGAGCAGTCAAGATAAGTCAAGTGTGACAAAGGTAACAAATCTGCATTGTTATGAGACCTCACTACACAGGTATCACTTACAAAATGCAACATCCTTCTGAAAACATTCACTGGCAGTAGTTATTAGTTGACCACGGCACTACTAATTGGTTATTGTATTTAAATTTTTTCTTTGAAACACTGCAATCACAAATATTAGTTTTGCCACAGTCACCAAATTTAGACATCAGATGCAAGATATGTAGCAATGTCATCCTGTTGATATCTATGTTAATTCCTAAGAATTTGAGCAACTTAGTTTTAAAAGGATTTGACTTGTAACATTTGGAAAATTATTGCATCTTTCTTCCTCACTAAGAACATACAAATGTAAACGGACAAAAGTCACATCAGAAAGCATTTAAACCTGCTGTTGTTCCTACCATATTTTGCTTTATTCTTGCTCAGAATCCCACCTCCCTCCCCATCCAGTACCTGCTGTCTTTGAGGTCCTGAAAGCAAGAATCCACTGTTTTGAGACACAGGCCACGCTTGAAACGAGCAAAGCGCATGTAGTTGATCACTTCATTCTGGTGGTGCTCATTAAGGCCTAGCTCTGCCTGCGGATAAGGACATAAGCACAAAGATAAATATACACCGAAATAAGTAAAAAGAAGCATAAGAATTGCAAAGACTTGCCTTCTGACTGGTTTCTGTACTTGCTTTCATTGGGTTATCACATTAACTGCTATGTTAAAAAACAACCATATTTTCATATGTGTAATCCTTATATACTTCACATAAGTGCTCCCCCTTTAAAAGCCCCAGTACTTGGAACTAAGTCCTCAAGTGACCAGTACCCTCAAAAAAGTCATACAAAATCAGAGAGAGGGACAATCGGAGGATCAGAACCAGGAAGACTGTAGGGGACAGGAAGTACCTGGATAAATTTGTCTTTGTATTACATGTACACATGTATATTGTAGCTGAATGATGTATCTTATAGATATACTGACAAAAACACACAGTATGTTATGTTTCTTTGTTAGTTTATATATAAAATCTTGAGACTTCCCACATAATTTTAAGTGATAATCTGATTTTTTTTCCTCAACAGCCTATTGCTCAGAAACAAATATTCCCAGGGCAAATCAAGAAGGAAGCACTTTTAGATCTGGCTAACTAGCCCTTCTATGTATGCCTCTATTTCAAAAGTGGGAGTATTGGCATGGCCAATTACATTAGAATGAATCTTGCTTGTGCAGGTAGCACAAGTCACAGGGAGGCACAAAAGGCATGAATGGGAGTTTCCCAGTCCCTGGAGAACTGATGCAACAAAAGGTGAAGTCTGTTTCATTTACTCCAACGTTCCGAGTTAGTATTGCTGATGTTGGAGACAGCAATGTAGCAACTCAGACAAAACAGTTAATCTGATCACCTTGTCCTTATTAATCCAGCTGCACAGGGCAGGTCCAGTGAAAACACAATAGTGTGATACCTGGATGAACAACACTGAAAACATGAGCACAGATATCGACTGCTTGGAAATTAAAGGCAGTGTAGGAAACAGCAACAGCAGTAAATAAAACAAGCTCTCACAAGGTGGTTGCAAGTCTGATGTCTCCCAAAGTCCCACATCTTGCAAACACAAGAACATATGAAAAGCTCAATTAATGTTCTCTTTGCTGTTGCTGGGTTTTCTTTAGGTGAAAAGCTTCTACTCATTGCAGCAGGAAAAGAAGACGTGCCCACACCAGTGCTGAAATGTCACAGAGCGCAGTTACAAATGGACATTAAACTAATAAATAAACACATAAGCACAGGCCAAAGCCACTCGTGATATCGAGGCGCATTAAGCAACTGGGGCATCGGATTCCGCATAGTCCAAGCCCCGCAGAGCGCTCCAGAGGCAGCACGGATGCCCGGGGCGGCAGGCGGCAGCAGCGGCCCGCCTCCAGCGGCCCCCGCATGACGACGGGCCGCCTCTCCCTCACAAGACTTCCCCGGGCCGCCTCCCTGCCCAGCCCCCGGGCCGGCCGAGGCGGAGAGCCTCCTCACGGCTACGGCGCTGCTCGGCGCGGCTTTGCCCCACGGCGGGGAGCAAAGCCGGCCAGACGCCGACGCCACCCTCCGCCCCGAAGCACTGAGGGCTCCGCTACTCACCATGGCGGCCCCTTGACCGGCGCTGGGAGAGCAGCGGGGCTCAGCGGCAGACTACGGACCGACGGTTGCCATAGAGAACGAAGCCTCGCGAGCGCCCTCGCTGCGCTCCTATTGGCGGCGGCTCGCTCATGTGACTCTCACAGGCGGTGGCGGCCGTTTACCGGGGCAACCGGCGTTGCACCCTCCCCCCGACCCGGGAGGGCACGAACTGCGTATCACCGTTCCGCTCGGCTCCACCGTCTGCGCATGCGCACCGGGAGCGGCCGGGTCTCGGCCTGTGGCGGCACCGGTTCAGCTCCGCTCCTCCTTCACCCCGGTGGAAACGGGGACAGTTCCAGCATAAGTTGGGGAACGACCTGTTGGAGATCAGTGTAGGGGAAAGGGCCCTGGGGGTCCTGGTGGACAGCAGGATGACCATGAGCCAGCACTGTGCCCTTGTGGCCAGGAAGGCCAATGGCATCCTGGGGTGTATTAGAAGGGGGGTGGTTAGTAGGTCGAGAGAGATTCCCCTTCCCCTCTGCTCTGCCCTGGTGAGACCTCATCTGGAATATTGGGTCCAGTTCTGGGCCCCTCAGTTCAAGAAGGACAGGGAACTGCTGGAGAGAGTCCAGTGCAGGGCCATAGAGATGATTAAAGGAGTGGAGCATCTCCTGTATGAGGAAAGGCTGAGGGAGCTGGGTCTCTTTAGCTTGGAGAAGAGGAGACTGAGGGGTGACCTCATTCATCTTTATAAATATGCAAAGGGTGAGTGTCACAAGGATGGAGCCAGGCTCTCCTCAGTGACAACCAATGATAGGACAAGGGGCAATGGGTATAAACTGGAACACAGGAGGTTCCACTTAAATATGAGGAGAAACTTCTTCTCAGTGAGGGTGCCAGAGCACTGGAACAGGCTGCCCAGGGAGGTTGTGGAGTCTCCTTCTCTGGAGACATTGAAAACCCGCCTGGACGCCTTCCTGTGTAGCCTCATCTGGGTGTTCCTGCTCTGGCGGGGGAATTGGACTAGATGATCCTTTGAGGTCCCTTCCAATCACTGACATTCTGTGATTCTGTGACAGGCCGAGGCGGGAGCAAGCAGGAGGGAAGCAGTGTGAAATTGTGGGGTTTTTTCTTGGTTTTGTTGGGTTTGGGTTTGTGTTTTTTTTTTTTTTTTCTTCTAACATCTCTTTATTTGATTTTGTTTTGTTTGTTTTTTCTTGATGCTATCGGGAAATAAAAATGTTGTTTAGCTTTTGGGATTCTTTTCTTCTGTCGCTGTTCAAATATGAGTGAGTAAGTGAGTCTCCTGGGGACAGAAGATGTAGCAGTCGGGTGGAGGTGAGCAAAATGCACGGGAACCTCTTAAAACGATGATAAAAGGGTAAGTGTGGGTGCACTGATGAGCTTTGTGATTGGTAAACCGGGTTCGTTTAAGAGCTCTATTCCGCACTGAAGTTTTTGCGCTCGATGTTGCTGCATGACATGCCACGAATTTGATCTGATCTAGTTCATATCACTGCAATAATTCTGCTGAAACCTGATACCTCTGGTTCTGTAGCCTGAGACTGATACCGCTCTGGTGTAACTGAGCCAACACTCAGGTGACATGATCACGGCATGGCCGAGCGTGGCAGGGACCCCTGGGATTCACGTGGCCCAAGCCTCCTGCTCAAACGGGGCCACCCAGAGCCAGGTGCCCAGGCCTGTGTCCAGATGGTTCCTGAATATCTCCAAGGATGGAGACTCCACCACCTCTCTGGGCAACCTGTGCCAGTGCTTGGTCACACTCACAGTGAAAATGTGTTTCTCAATGTTCAGGAGGAACCTCCCGTGTTTCAGTGTGTGCCCGTCACCCCTGGTCCTGTCACTGGGCACCATTGGAAAGAGCCTGGCTCTGTCCTCTTTGCACCCTCCCTTCAGGTATTTATACACATGGATGAGATCCCTCTCAGCCTTCTCTTCTCCAGGCTGAACAGTCCCAGCTCTCTCAGCCTCCCCTCACAGAAGAGATGCTCTGGTCCCTTCATCAGCTTCATGGCTTTTTGCTGGACTCTTTCCAGTAGCTCCATCTCTTTTTGTGTACTAGGGAGCCCAGCACTGGACACAGTGCTCCAGGTGTGGCCTCGCAGTGACCTGTTGGTGTCTCTTCCTTGGAAAGCCACAGCAAACTCTTGGCTCAGACAAGATTAATAGCTTTTAAATATGGATTCATAACTCTCAGATGATAGAACCTGAAATTATTAAGGATCTTTGTTTATAATGTTCTAGTGTTGCACAGATGCATACCTTATGGGTAGTGCTTAAAAAAACCAAAAGCTGGACACTCCTAAGTTTAGTTTTGCTTGTGCTCCTTAAAGCAAACAACTCAAACCAAAGCAGCAAAAAGAAATCACAGTGATAGTTACCTTTAAAACCAGATGGATAACACAACAACAACAACAGCAGCGTGTATGTGGACCCATGTATAAAGAGTTTATGCTGTGCGAAGCATTTTACAAAACATGAAAGCATCAGACTATCATCGCTTTACAAATCAATGTTAATGGGCTTTATTTAGAGGTGATAATATATTAATACAATTTTTTTCAACTTCTTTTCACAGCAGCCATGAAAAAATGAGCTCTATAACTTTCTTGTAAAGTTGGTAGAAATTAAATAGTATATAATCTAGCCCATTTGTTTATGATGTGCCCATTACCAACACATAATAGTTCCATCTGCAATACACTAGATGCATCTGTGTTCTTATACAGTTATTACAATGTTTTTTTCTTCAAAATACACTGTGATAATGAATACATTATTGCAGTAATGTGATTGGAATATTAATATTTTTCAATTTTACTATAAAGGACTTATCATGCCAACAGATTAAATACTCTCCCCAGACTATGTAAGTTAATAGCCATGGAGTTTCTCATGCTGTCAGCACAAAACAAACTCAAAGCAAAGAAAGAAATCTTTACTCAGATGCTTTGATCTGTCAAATGTCAACTGTGTCAACGGGAACAAATTGCTGTGCTTCAGCTTTCTGCCCCTAAACCAGGAATGCTGTTCCAGCACTGTGCAGGGCTGGTGTTGTGAAGCTCTCTGAATTTATAAAAATGCTTTGAGATGCCTGCGCCAAAAGCGCTTGGTACGTGGAAAATGCTACCCCTGAGATTTCTTCATTTGTCTCTTACGGGTTTGATATAATCACGGAGTTTGCCTCCTTTCTGTGGTGCAAAGAGATGCCTGTAAAAGACTTCAGTTTGGGGCTAAAATGGCCAGCTTATGTTAGCCATGTGGCTGTTACTGGAATGAGTTTCCTTACGTTTTCCTTCCAGTCCATGTGTGGGTATTGGGAAAAGAAAAAGGCAGCAGAAGTATGCACTGAGATCTGATTTGAAGTCCTTGCTCCTGACAGACTTTCTCCTAGCAGCCCTCTGGACAGGGGGCACTCCTGGCAAAGGAATTTGTCTGTAGCCTCATGCTGCCTGATGATCCATCAGAACCACGGCTGGAGACGTGCGAGGGCCCGTCGCTTCACACGGAGCTGGCACCAAAACGCTGAGATTCTTTAATGGAATAGACGCAGGCTGGCAGCTTCCTGCAGCCATTGCAGTTTTGCAGACCGATTCATTACCAGTATGTGCTAGAGGATTGTCTTTCATAGTTTCTTTGAGTAACTTTAAAGGAAAAGAGAAGTTCCTTTGTATCTGAATAACCACCTCAGTAATTTCATGCCACCGCCATTCCCAGGTGGTTTGAGCCGTGCCCAGTGCATGGCCAGCAAGGGCAGGGACAGCCCTCTGGGCCTCCTGGGCACAGGGACTGCCTCGGGGCCAGCAGCACCCCAAAGGCTTCCTGCAAAGAGTGCTGGGTGGAGGGGCAGCGGGCGGGGCGGGACGCTGGGGTCCCATGTCACCTCCACGTCACAATGCGACCACGAGGCAATGCTGAGGTCACAATGCCCCGGGGCGGTATAAAAGGGAGCAGCGTCCCGTGTCTGCTGCCAGAGCTGGCCTGGAGGCAGCCTGAAGACATCCCAGAGGAAGTCCTTGAGGAGCGGATGGAATCACTTGACAGGGGCTGAAGGGCGAAGACCTGGATGAGACAGCTGGAGTTTCTCCGCTGCAAGGCCAGCTCCCAGCAGGGCCTCCTTCCAAGCTCATCTGATGGACGAACATCCTTTTCAGCTGATAGTAGAAGCAAAACCAGGGCAAAGCCTTCTTGAGGAGCACTACAGAGCTCAGCATCCTCATGGACAGGGGAGCAAGGGTCAGCAGCTGTAAGAAATGGAATGCAGAGTGGTTTCAAGAGGGCACAGTGCTCTCACGGCCTTCAGAAGGTAGATGCCTCCTTCCCACAAGGTGACAGAGCGAATGCCTAAGCTGGGACAGGGTTAGAAGTATTTGTGAGAGATTTCCTCAGCATATACTGCTAGTGTAGTGAAAGGAGGAGGAAGGAACAGAAGGAGAGGAGAAGAATATGGAGAGGAGAAGGAGAGGAGAAGAATATGGAGAATGTATGGAGAGGAGAAGGAGAGGAGAAGAATATGCAGGGGAGAAGAATATGGGGAGGAGAAGAATATGCAGAAGAGAAGAATATGCAGAAGAGAAGAATATGGAGAGGAGAAGAATATGGAGAGGAGCAGAATATGGAGAGGAGCAGAATATGGAGAGGAGAAGAATATGGAGAGGAGAATGAGAGGAGAAGAATATGTAGGGGAGAAGAATATGGGGAGGAGAAGAATATGGAGAGGAGAACAAGAGGAGAAGAATATGGAGAGCATACGGAGAGGAGAAGGAGAGGATTAGAATATGGAGAGGATAACAATATGGAGAGGAGAAGAATATGGAGAGGAGAGGGAGAAGAGAAGGGGAGGAGAAGAATAGGGAGAGGAGAAGAATATGGAGAGGAGAAGAATATGGAAAGGAGAACGAGAGGAGAAGAATACGGAGAGCATATGGAGAGGAGAAGGAGAGGATTAGAATATGGAGAGGAGAAGAATATGGAGAGGAGAAGAATATGGAGAGGAGAGGGAGAAGAGAAGGGGAGGAGAAGAATAGGGAGAGGAGAAGAATAGGGAGAGGAGAAGAGAAGAATAGAGAGAGGAGAAGAATATGGAGAGGAGAAGAAGAGGAGAAGAAGAGGAGAAGAATACGAGTAGAAGAATATGAAGGGAATATAGACAGAATATGGAGAGGAGAAGAATACGGAGAGAAGAATATGAAGAGAATATGGAGACGAGAAGGAGAGGAGAAGAATATGGAGAGGAGAAGGATATGCAGAGGGGAAGAATATGCAGAGGAGAAGAATATGCAGAGGAGAAGAGAAGAATATGGAGAGGAGAAGAATTGGGAGAGGATTATAATATGGAGAGGAGAAGAATATGGGGAGGAGAAGAATATGGAGAGGAGAATAATATGGAGAGGAGAATAATATGCAGAGGAGAAGAACAGGGAGAGGAGAAGAATAGGGAGAGGAGAAGAGAAGAATATGGAGAGGAGAAGAATACAAAGAGGAGAAGAATATGGAGAGGAAAAGGAGAGGAGAAGAATATGGAGAGCATATGGAGAAGAGAAGAATGTGGAGAGGGGAAGTAGAGGAGAAGACTATGGAGAGAGGAATATGAAGAGAATATGGAGAGGAGAGGGAGAGGAGAAGAATATGAAGAGAAGACTAATAGGGAGAGGAGAAGTATATGGAGAGAATATGGAGAGGACAAAAATATGGAGAGAAGAATATTGAGGTAAAACGGGGAGGAAGGAGAGGAGAAGAATATGGAGGGAAGAATACGAAGAGAATATGGTGAGGAGAGCAAGAGGAGAAGAATATGCAGAGAAGAATATGAAGAGAATATGGAGAGGAGAAGGAGAGGAGAAGAATATGGAAGAGAAGAATATGAAGAGAATATGGAGAGGAGAAGGAGAGGAGAAGAATATGAAAAGAACTTGGAGAGAATATGGAGAGGAGAAGAATATGAAGAGCATAGGGAGAGTAGAAGGAGAGAAGAAGAATATGAAGAGGATATGGTGAGGAGAAGGAAAGGAGAAGAATAGGGAGAGGAGAAGGAGAGGACTAGGAGAGAAGGATATGGAGAAGAGAAGGAGAGGAGAAGAATATGGAGAGCAGGAGAGGAGAAGAATATGGAATGCAGGAGAGGAGAAGAATATGGAGAGGAGAAGAATATGGAGAGGAGAAGAATATGGAGAGCATATGGAGAGGAGAAGGAGAGGATTAGAATATGGAGAGGATAAGAATATGGAGACGAGAAAAATATGGAGAGGAGAGGGAGAAGAGAAGGGGAGGAGAAGAATATGGAGAGGAGAAGAATATGGAGAGGAGAAGAATATGGAGAGGAGAAGAATATGGAAAGGAGAACGAGAGGAGAAGAATATGGAGAGCATATGGAGAGGAGAAGAATAGGGAGAGGAGAGGGAGAAGAGAAGGGTAGGAGAAGAATAGGGAGAGGAGAAGAATAGGGAGAGGAGAAGAGAAGAATAGGGAGAGGAGAAGAATATGGAGAGGAGAAGAATATGGAGAGGAGAACGAGAGGAGAAGAATATGGAGAGCATATGGAGAGGAGAAGGGGAGGATTAGAATATGGAGAGGATAAGAATATGGAGACGAGAAAAATATGGAGAGGAGAGGGAGAAGAGAAGGGGAGGAGAAGAATATGGAGAGGAGAAGAATATGGAGAGGAGAAGAATATGGAGAGGAGAAGAATATGGAAAGGAGAATGAGAGGAGAAGAATATGGAGAGCATATGGAGAGGAGAAGGAGAGGATTAGAATATGGAGAGGAGAAGAATATGGAGAGGAGAAGAATATGGAGAGGAGAAGAAGAGGAGAAGAATATGAGTAGAAGAATATGAAGGGAATATAGAGAGAATATGGAGAGGAGAAGAATATGGAGAGAAGAATATGAAGAGAATATGGAGACGAGAAGGAGAGGAGAAGAATAGGGAGAGGAGAAGGAGAGGAGAAGAATAGGGAGAGGAGAAGAATAGGGAGAGGAGAAGAATAGGGAGAGGAGAAGAGAAGAATAGGGAGAGGAGAAGGATATGCAGAGGGGAAGAATATCCAGAGGAGAAGAATATGCAGAGGAGAAGAGAAGAATATGGAGAGGAGAAGAATTGGGAGAGGATTATAATATGGAGAGGAGAAGAATATGGGGAGGAGAAGAATATGGAGAGGAGAATAATATGGAGAGGAGAAGTATATGCAGAGGAGAAGAACAGCGAGAGGAGAAGAATAGGGAGAGGAGAAGAGAAGAATATGGAGAGGAGAACAATACGAAGAGGAGAAGAATATGGAGAGGAAAAGGAGAGGAGAAGAATATGGAGAGCATATGGAGAAGAGAAGAATGTGGAGAGCGGAAGGAGAGGAGAAGACTATGGAGAGAGGAATATGAAGAGAATATGGAGCGGAGAGGGAGAGGAGAAAAATATGGAGAGAAGAATATTGAGGTAAAATGGAGAGGAAGGAGAGAAGAAGAATATGGAGGGAAGAATACGAAGAGAATATGGAGAGGAGAGCAAGAGGAGAAGAATATGGAGAGAAGAATATGAAGAGAATATGGAGAGGAGAAGAATATGGAGAGAAGAATATGAAGAGAATATGAAGAGGAGAAGGAGAGGAGAAGAATATGGAAAGAACTTGGAGAGAATATGGAGAGAAGAAGATTATGAAGAGAAGAATATGAAGAGCATATGGAGAGAATATGGAGAGGAGAAGAATATGAAGAGCATAGGGAGAGTAGAAGGAGAGAAGAAGAATATGAAGAGCATATGGTGAGGAGAAGGAGAGGAGAAGAATAGGGAGAGGAGAAGGAGAGGACTAGGAGAGAAGGATATGGAGAAGAGAAGGAGAGGAGAAGAATATGGAGAGCAGGAGAGGAGAAGAATATGGAGAGGAGAAGAATATGGAGAGGAGAAGAATATGGAGAGGAGAAGGAGAGGAGAATCAGAGGAGAAGAATATGGAGAGCATATGGAGAGGAGAAGGAGAGGAGAAGAGTATGGAGAGAAGAATATGAAGAGCATGTAGAGAGGAGGAGATGAGAAGAATATGGAGAGGAGAATGAGAGGAGAAGGAGAGGCAAAGGAGAGGAGAAGGAGAGGAGAGAGAAGAGAAGAGTTCAGGCATGACATGAGGAAGGAAATTTTTTACAGTGAGAGTGTTGAAACACTGGAACAGGTTGCCAAGACAGGTCATAGATGCCCCAGCACTGGAAACGTTCGAGGACAGGGCCCCCTGCAACCTGACATAGTTGAAGATGTCCGTACTCATTGCAGGAGGGTTGGACTAGATGACCTCTGAAGGTCACTTCCAACCCACACTACGCTATGATTCCCTGATTCTATCATTCTATCGTCATCCTATCATTCTATCTTTCTATCATTCTGTGGTCTCCTGGGAGGCATGACCAGCCTATGGGCTGAGGAGCCAGGTCTTGCTCACATGCTCAGGGAACAGCTGATCGCCAGTGCTGGGGTCAGGAAGGAATTTTCCCCCGGGGCTGATTGGCCCTGGTCCCCGGGGGTTTTTTGCCTTCCTCTGCAGCATTGAGCATGACCACTTCTCAGAGCTCCTCTGGGCCCTTTTGGCTCAGTTCATGCCCACTGCTCTTGCCCCTCCAAGGCACCACTTGTGCCCTGGCTCTCTTGGGTTCTCCCAGGGCAAGATTGCAGCAGGAGACAGCTCTGCTCTTCTTCTTCTTCTTTTCCTTCTTCTTCTTCTTCTTCTTTTTCTTCCTCTTCTTCTTTTTCTTCCTCTTCTTCTTTTTCTTCCTCTTCTACTTCTTCATGCCCACGGAACACCACACATACACTGCACACCACACACCCCAAAGAACAAGACACAACACCCACCACATACCACTCCACACCACACAACACCAGACACCACACAGCACACATGACAATACACATCACAACACAAACCACTACACAATACACACCAAACAGCAAACCACACACTAGACAAGACAGATTTCACAACACAGAACAGCAGCGCTGCTGCTGCTGCTTCACACACAACAGAACACCAAACTTACACCACACACACCATAGGACATGACACAACACGCACCACACCACACAACACCACATACCACACAAGATAATACACACCACACAACACACCCCACATCACTGTACAAACCACCACACGATACACACCACACCACACACAACAAACCACATACCAGGCAACATAAATTTCACAACACAGAACACTAAACAGACAACACACAAAAGCACAACAATTCACAAAGCACAGAATAGCACACCACACACACCTGACAAGACCACATACCACACCCCACCTACCTTACCACAACACACAACACAGCCTACAACACAACCTATCCCGCAACCCAGCACACTATGCAGAATACCAGCCAACACGTCAGCCAACACAACACACAACACAACACAAAACACCGCAAGACATCCACACAGCACACACAGCAGCACACGCCACAACGTACTTCCCACCATGCACTGCACACTGTACAACACAGAGCACCACACAATACACAACACCGTACAATACAAAACTCACCAGAGAAGACAACACATCACACCATACCACACCACAGACCATACACCACACCACACAGACAACACACCACACAAGGGAGCACAACACGGTCCACACACAGCACATCACACTGAACACTACAGCACACGTGATGCAACTCAATGGACCACAACACACACCACTAACAACACACCACACTGGACACCACAGCACACATGATGCCACACACCACACTGCATGCCACACACCATACCACACAACACACACCACACACCATAAAACACACCCCAGAACACACCCCACCACATACCACACCTACAAAGCGCACCACACACCACCATACAACTCATACAACCGCACCACACAAGACACGACACCCCACCACGCACCACATAGCACACAGCACACCACACACACCACACACACCACAAAACATCACACAGCAAAAGACAGCACACACGACACACCACAACACACACCACCACACAACACACAACACATTAAAGACCACACTACAGCAAACAACACCCCCCACCACCCACCAAACCACACACGCCACAAAGTGCACAACACATAAAATTGCACACCACGCACAATAGACAACACCACACGCACCATAAACATTACCAGTCAACACATCACTGAACACATGACCTAATTAGCACACAGCACAGCACACAAAACACACCACACAACACATCACACAATACACAATACACCACACACAATACATACTACACACAATACACAATACTCCACACAATACACAAAAGCACACAATACATGGTACAACACACAACATACCACACACCAGACAACACACATCAGACAACACACATCACACAACACAGCACACGGAGCACCACACACAACAAACAAAGACCAAACAACACAGCACACACTGCAGCACACACCACAATTTTAATAAAATTAAAAAAATAAATATAAATTTAAAAAAATAAAAGAACGTCCTGTTTCCAGTTTTATCCTTTGTGTTACGTGTCCTTGAAATTGTTTTTGGATCTAAAACCTCTCTGGCATTTCAGTCAAAGGCAAAGAACTCTGAGAAAGGTGCAAGTCACAAATAAGGTGTGCAAGGTTTACCCCGTGGCTGAAGTGCATTTTGCATCCCCTGTAAAGATGGTCAACTGTGGACCTTGGTTTGGGTAGGAAACGTTGCTGTGATAGCAGCAATGGACTATTTTAGCTCATTTTGGAAGAGTCATCCTTTGCCTGGCTCTGCTTTGGGAATGGATCCAAACATTCTAAGTGTGAACATGATTGACCCATCCAGGACACCCGTGCCACCTCCGCTCACTTGTTTTTCAAAGCAAGTCTTATTTCCACGGCGGTCTATTGGCACTGTCCAGCCCAGCCTATGGCTCTGGTTACACTTGGGATTTCCTCCATGCTGCAGTGGTTGAAACCATCCCCTGTTATCCCCTCAGAAAAGGCTTTGTGACCCTGGTTCTCCTTGCTGCGGGGCCTCATGGACATCAGCTCTGGTGCAGAGAGGGGATGGTCACTGGGGGTGCAGGGCTGGTTTCTGCCATGGCCTGAGACCAGAGGAGTAGCAGGAGGTTTGTCCTGGGGAGGCAAATGGCAGAGAAGGCATCAGGGACACCCAGCAGCTGTGCCCAGTCCATGGCCACCAAGGGCAGGGACAGTCCCCTGGGCCTCCTGGGCACCGGTACTGCCTCAGGGCCAGCACCCCAAAGGCTTCCTCCAACGAGTGCTGGGCGGGGCTGCGGTGGGGGGTTTTTGCAGCTTCCCCCTGCTAGGGAAAGGAGGAGGAGGGAAAGAAGGGAAAGAAGTGAGGTATAGTTCAGCTGTAAGGGACCTACAATGACCACCTAGTCCCACTGCATGACCAATTGAAGGCTGACTAAAAGTTAAGACATGGTAGTAAGTGCGTTGTCCAAATGCCTCTTGAACACAGAATGGTTGGGGTTGGAAGGTGATACAGGGAATTGACTAATTAACACTTAACTAATTAATACTTAGAGAACTAACAATTATAGGAGCTAATGCTTAGAGAGCAAACCCTTAACCCACAACACTTAGAACCCTTAACCCACATTACAATTGCCTAGCTTTGCTTAGCCTTGCGTAAGAGAAACAAAAGTTTATTGTCGACTTTACAGGCCTTGCAGTGAGACAAAATCTTGGGTGCATCCTTGGTTCATCCTTGGGTGAACTAGATAACCGACACTTGGGCAGAGGACAGGAGATACGCCAGTTCTAACCAACTCAGCAGTCTGAGTCCCAGCCAACTCAGCACCCCAGGCCAGAGGTGAACGTGTACACAGAAGAAAACCCCGGTCCGTGATCACTGCGCAGGCGCAACCAGGAGGGGCCAAAGGTGGAGACTATGGAAATGATTTCCCGGAACTCATTGTAATAAGAACTGCCTTGTCGGGGACAGGTTATGAATATGTATAGGCGTTCCTAGAACTTTCATGAATATGTAACACTTTACAGTATTTCACTAAACTCACAGCTACTGGAAATTTGCACACGTCTTTGGCGAAAATTATTTCCCCGTGTGTCCAGTGCTGAAATAAACATACCTGCTTTACAATCTTATATAGCTCTACTAAAATCCAGAAAAACTACATCCACTGCTTTCCCTTCGTCCACTAGGCAGCTGAAATGTCAAACCTTATAAACTTACGAAATGTGAAAACACTTAGGAGGGAAATATTCAAAAAGAATTCTGAGAAAAGAATCCACATTAGTCTATTTGTGATGTACTTTATTCCCACTCCTCCTGGCCTCAGTTTAACACGGTAGGCAGAGAGATAATAGACAAGTTTTTTTCTAATATGATTGCTAAAGATTTCAAAGTAAGAACAGATTTTTAGCTGATACAGTTAAATTAGAGAACATTTCACAAACGACGCATCTGTGAGCCTTTAAACTGACTCTGCTGATGTCACAGAGGCACCCCAAATATAAGTTTGGGCGGACTAGCACTCCCATAACATAAGATACAGCTTTGGATATTAGGTTAGGAAATTATTTGGGGTGCAGCGAAATAAGAATGAGGATCCACAGCGTGCATATGCGCACTTACAAGAAAACAAACCAGAGCCCTCTCTGCCCCGTTTTGCCCATAAGAGATAAACACTAGCCTACTGCGGCCAGGACTTTACACTCGTCTGTCCCAGACGAGGAATTCACACTCCTCTGTCCCAGACAAGGAATTCACACTCGCCTAGCAGGCGAGGACTTATTAAAGCATATATTCCGTAATTTATCACTCACCCACACACGGAGGTGAGGCGCTCCCCATCCCGGGAGGTTACCTTAGACGGCTTCTCCGTCTAAGGGGAGGGACTCGGGCAGCATGGCAGACCCGCAGCTCCGAGGAGACCACGCAAAGGGAGTCGCTGGCAGGAACCCCATTTATAGTCTGATCAGATCTGGCCGTGGGCATTCCAGAAGCTTCTCGGCTTCTCTACACCCCGCCCCCCGAGTGTGGGCATTTGAGAAGCTTCTTAGCGTCTCTGGGCTGTGGGCGCTCTCGGCCCCTCCTCTGCTACCGACCCTGCCCAGCGACTCTGGGTCTCCACAAAGAGCCGTCAGCTGCCCCATTGGAGGCCCCAGTTCTGAGAGGGGGATGGGCAGCTACCAGTGCCACTGCCACACCAGTTCTCAGGGGGTGTGTGTGGGGGGAAAGTGCAACTGCCACAATCTGTCAAATGTCGACTGTGTCAACGGGAACAAATTGCTGTGCTTCAGCTTTCTGCCCCTAAACCAGGAATGCTGTTCCAGCACGGTGCAGGGCCGGTGTTGTGAAGCTCTCTGAATTTATAAAAATGCTTTGAGATGCCTGCGCCAAAAGCGCTTGGTACGTGGAAGATGCTACCCCTGAGATTTCTTCATTTGTCTCTTACGGGTTTGATATAATCACGGAGTTTGCCTCCTTTCTGTGGTGCAAAGAGATGCCTGTAAAAGACTCAAGTTTGCGGACAAAATGGCAAGCGGATGTTAGCCATGTGGCTGTAACCGCAATGGGTTCCCTTACGTTTTCCTTCCAGTCCATGTGTGGGTACTGGGAAAAGAAAAAGGCAGCAGAAGTATGCACTGAGATCTGATTTGAAGTCCTTGCTCCTGACAGACTTTCTCCTAGCAGCCCTCTGGACAGGGGGCACTCCTGGCAAGGGAATTTGTCTGTAGCCTCACTCTGCCTGATGATCCATCAGAACCACGGCTGGAGACGTGCGAGGGCCCGTCGCTTCACACGGAGCTGGCACCAAAACGCTGAGATTCTTTAATGGAATAGACATAGGCTGGCAGCTTCCTGCAGCCATTGCAGTTTTGCAGACCGATTCATTACCAGCATGTGCTAGAGGATATTTTTCACAGTTTCTTTGAGTAACTTGAAAGGAAAAGAGAAGAAGTTCCTTTGTATCTGAATAACCACCTCAGCAATTTCATGCCACCGCCATTCCCAGGTGGTTTGAGCCGTGCCCAGTGCATGGCCAGCAAGGGCAGGGACAGCCCTCTGGGCCTCCTGGGCACAGGGACTGCCTCGGGGCCAGCAGCACCCCAAAGGCTTCCTGCAAAGAGTGCTGGGTGGAGGGGCAGCGGGCGGGGCGGGACGCTGGGGACCCATGTCACCTCCACGTCACAATGCGACCACGAGGCAATGCTGAGGTCACAATGCCCCGGGGCGGTATAAAAGGGAGCAGCGTGCCGTGTCTGCTGCCAGAGCTGGCCTGGAGGCAGCCTGAAGACATCCCAGAGGAAGTCCTTGAGGAGCGGATGGAATCACTTGACAGGGGCTGCAGGGCGAAGACCTGGATGAGACAGCTGGAGTTTCTCCGCTGCAAGGCCAGCTCCCAGCAGGGCCTCCTTCCAAGCTCATCTGATGGACGAACATCCTTTTCAGCTGGATAGTAGAAGCAAAACCGGGGCAAAGCCTTCTTGAGGAGCACTGCAGAGCTCAGCATCCTCATGGACAGGGGAGCCAGGGTCAGCAGCTGTAAGAAATGGAATGCCGAGTGGTTTCAAGGGGGCGCAGTGCTCTCACGGCCATCAGAAGGTAGATGCCTCCTTCCCACAAGGTGACAGAGCAAAGGCCTAATCTGGGACAGGGGGATAAGTATTTTTGAGAGATTTCCTCAGCATGTACTGCTAGTGTAGTGAAAGGAGGAGGAAGGAACAGAAGGAGAGGAGAAGAATATGGAGAACATATGGAGAGGAGAAGAATATGGAGAGCATATGGAGAGGAGAAGGAGAGGAGAAGAATATGGAGAGGAGAAGAATATGGAGAATATATGGAGAGGAGAAGGAGAGGAGAAGAATATGCAGGGGAGAAGAATATGGGGAGGAGAAGAATATGGAGAGTAGAAGAATATGGGGAGGAGAAGAATATGGAGAGGAGAAGAATATGGAGAGGAGAAGAATATGGAGAGGAGAAGAATATGGAAAGGAGAACGAGAGGAGAAGAATATGGAGAGCATATGGAGAGGAGAAGGAGAGGATTAGAATATGGAGAGGAGAAGAATATGGAGAGGAGAGGGAGAAGAGAAGGGGAGGAGAAGAATAGGGAGAGGAGAAGAATATGGAGAGGAGAAGAATATGGAAAGGAGAACGAGAGGAGAAGAATATGGAGAGCATATGGAGAGGAGAAGGAGAGGATTAGAATATGGAGAGGAGAAGAATATGGAGAGGAGAAGAATATGGAGAGGAGAGGGAGAAGAGAAGGGGAGGAGAAGAATAGGGAGAGGAGAAGAATAGGGAGAGGAGAAGAGAAGAATAGAGAGAGGAGAAGAATATGGAGAGGAGAAGAGGAGAAGAAGAGGAGAAGAATACGAGTAGAAGAATATGAAGGGAATATAGAGAGAATATGGAGAGGAGAAGAATACGGAGAGAAGAATATGAAGAGAATATGGAGACGAGAAGGAGAGGAGAAGAATATGGAGAGGAGAAGGATATGTAGAGGGGAAGAATATGCAGAGGAGAAGAATATGCAGAGGAGAAGAGAAGAATATGGAGAGGAGAAGAATTGGGAGAGGATTATAATATGGAGAGGAGAAGAATATGGGGAGGAGAAGAATATGGAGAGGAGAATAATATGGAGAGGAGAATAATATGCAGAGGAGAAAAACAGGGAGAGAAGAAGAATAGGGAGAGGAGAAGAGAAGAATATGGAGAGGAGAAGAATACAAAGAGGAGAAGAATATGGAGAGGAAAAGGAGAGGAGAAGAATATGGAGAGCATATGGAGAAGAGAAGAATGTGGAGAGGGGAAGTAGAGGAGAAGACTATGGAGAGAGGAATATGAAGAGAATATGGAGAGGAGAGGGAGAGGAGAAGAATATGAAGAGAAGACTAATAGGGAGAGGAGAAGTATATGGAGAGAATATGGAGAGGAGAGGGAGAGGAGAAAAATATGGAGAGAAGAATATTGAGGTAAAACGGAGAGGAAGGAGAGGAGAAGAATATGGAGGGAAGAATACGAAGAGAATATGGTGAGGAGAGCAAGAGGAGAAGAATATGCAGAGAAGAATATGAAGAGAATATGGAGAGGAGAAGGAGAGGAGAAGAATATGGAGAGAAGAATATGAAGAGAATATGAAGAGGAGAAGGAGAGGAGAAGAATATGAAAAGAACTTGGAGAGAATATGGAGAGGAGAAGAATATGAAGAGCATAGGGAGAGTAGAAGGAGAGAAGAAGAATATGAAGAGGATATGGTGAGGAGAAGGAAAGGAGAAGAATAGGGAGAGGAGAAGGAGAGGACTAGGAGAGAAGGATATGGAGAAGAGAAGGAGAGGAGAAGAATATGGAGAGCAGGAGAGGAGAAGAATATGGAATGCAGGAGAGGAGAAGAATATGGAGAGGAGAAGAATATGGAGAGGAGAAGAATATGGAGAGAAGAATATGAAGACAATATGGAGAGGAGAAGAAGATGAAGAGAAGAATATGAAGAGCATATGAAGAGCATATGGAGAGGAGAAGAATAGGAAGAGCATGTAGAGAGGAGGAGATGAGAAGAATATGGAGAGGAGAATGAGAGGAGAAGGAGAGGCAAAGGAGAGGAGAAGGAGAGGAGAGAGAAGAGAAGAGTTCAGGCATGACATGAGGAAGGAAATTTTTTACAGTGACAGTGTTGAAACACTGGAACAGGTTGCCAAGACAGGTCATAGATGCCCCAGCACTGGAAACGTTCAAGGACAGGGCCCTCTGCAACCTGACATAGTTGAAGATGTCCCTACTCATTGCAGGAGGGTTGGACTAGATGACCTCTGAAGGTCACTTCCAACCCACACTACGCTATGATTCCATGATTCTATCATTCTATCGTCATCCTATCATTCTATCTTTCTATCATTCTGTGGTCTCCTGGGAGGCATGACCAGCCTATGGGCTGAGGAGCCAGGTCTTGCTCACATGCTCAGGGAACAGCCGATCGCCAGTGCTGGGGTCAGGAAGGAATTTTCCCCCGGGGCTGATTGGCCCTGGTCCCTGGGGGTTTTTTGCCTTCCTCTGCAGCATTGAGCATGACCACTTCTCAGAGCTCCTCTGGGCCCTTTTGGCTCGGTTCATGCCCACTGCTCTTGCCCCTCCATGGCACCACTCGTGCCCTGGCTCTCTTGGGTTCTCCCAGGGCAAGATTGCAGCAGGAGACAGCTCTGCTCTTCTTCTTCTTCTTTTCCTTCTTCTTCTTCTTTTCCTTCTTCTTCTTCTTCTTCTTTTTCTTCCTCTTCTTCTTTTTCTTCCTCTTCTACTTCTTCATGCCCACGGAACACCACACATACACTGCACACCACACACCCCAAAGAACAAGACACAACACCCACCACATACCACTCCACACCACACAACACCAGACACCACACAGCACACATGACAATACACATCACAACACAAACCACTACACAATACACACCAAACAGCAAACCACACACTAGACAAGACAGATTTCACA
This sequence comes from Caloenas nicobarica, assembly GCF_036013445.1. NCBI lineage: Eukaryota > Metazoa > Chordata > Aves > Columbiformes > Columbidae > Caloenas > Caloenas nicobarica. Next base: position 47,442,631 of record NC_088246.1, on the reverse strand, counting down.
ACACAGAACAGCAGCGCTGCTGCTGCTGCTTCACACACAACAGAACACCAAACTTACACCACACACACCATAGGACATGACACAACACACACCACACCACACAACACCACATACCACACAAGATAATACACACCACACAACACACCCCACATCACTGTACAAACCACCACACGATACACACCACACCACACACAACAAACCACATACCAGGCAACATAAATTTCACAACACAGAACACTAAACAGACAACACACAAAAGCACAACAATTCACAAAGCACAGAATAGCACACTACACACACCTGACAAGACCACATACCACACCCCACCTACCTCACCACAACACACAACACAGCCTACAACACAACCTATCCCACAACCCAGCACACCATGCAGAATACCAGCCAACACGTCAGCCAACACAACACACAACACAACTCAAAACACCGCAAGACATCCACACAGCACACACAGCAGCACACGCCACAACGTACTTCCCACCATGCACTGCACACTGTACAACACAGAGCACCACACAATACACAACACCGTACAATACAAAACTCACCAGAAAAGACAACACATCACACCATACCACACCACAGACCATACACCACACCACACAGACAACACACCACACAAGGGAGCACAACACGGTCCACACACAGCACATCACACTGAACACTACAGCACACGTGATGCAACTCAATGGACCACAACACACACCACTAACAACACACCACACTGGACACCACAGCACACATGATGCCACACACCACACTGCATGCCACACACCATACCACACACCACACACCACACACCATAAAACACACCCCAGAACACACCCCACCACATACCACACCTACAAAGCGCACCACACACCACCATACAACTCATACAACCGCACCACACAAGACACGACACACCACCACGCACCACATAGCACACAGCACACCACACACACCACACACACCACAAAACATCACACAGCAAAAGACAGCACACACGACACACCACAACACACACCACCACACAACACACAACACATTAAAGACCACACTACAGCAAACAACACACCCCACCACCCACCAAACCACACACGCCACAAAGCGCACAACACATAAAATTGCACACCACACACAATAGACAACACCACACACACCATAAACAATACCAGTCAACACATCACTGAACACATGACCTAATTAGCACACAGCACAGCACACAAAACACACCACACAACACATCACACAATACACAATACACCACACACAATACATAATACACACAATACACAATACTCCACACAATACACAAAAGCACACAATACATGGTACAACACACAACATACCACACACCAGACAACACACATCAGACAACACACATCCCACAACACAGCACACGGAGCACCACACACAACAAACAAAGACCAAACAACACAGCACACACTGCAGCACACACCACAATTTTAATAAAATTAAAAAAATAAATATAAATTTAAAAAAATAAAAGAACGTCCTGTTTCCAGTTTTATCCTTTGTGTTACGTGTCCTTGAAATTGTTTTTGGATCTAAAACCTCTCTGGCATTTCAGTCAAAGGCAAAGAACTCTGAGAAAGGTGCAAGGCACAAATAAGGTGTGCAAGGTTTACCCCGTGGCTGAAGTGCATTTTGCATCCCCTGTAAAGATGGTCAACTGTGGACCTTGGTTTGGGTAGGAAACGTTGCTGTGATAGCAGCAATGGACTATTTTGGCTCATTTTGGAAGAGTCATCCTTTGCCTGGCTCTGCTTTGCGAATGGATCCAAACATTCTAAGTCTGAACATGATTGACCTTTCCAGCACACCCGTGCCACCTCCGCTCACTTGTTTTTCAAAGCAAGTCTTATTTCCACGGCGGTCTATTGGCACTGTCCAGCCCAGCCTATGGCTCTGGTTACACTTGGGATTTCCTCCATGCTGCAGTGGTTGAAACCATCCCCTGTTATCCCCTCAGAAAAGGCTTTGTGACCCTGGTTCTCCTCGCTACGGGGCCTCATGGACATCAGCTCTGGTGCAGAGAGGGGATGGTCACTGGGGGTGCAGGGCTGGTTTCTGCCATGGCCTGAGACCAGAGGAATAGCAGAGGTTTGTCCTGGGGAGGCAAATGGCAGAGAAGGCATCAGGGACACCCAGCAGCTGTGCCCAGTCCATGACCACCAAGGGCAGGGACAGTCCCCTGGGCCTCCTGGGCACTGGTACTGCCTCAGGGCCAGCACCCCAAAGGCTTCCTCCACAGAGTGCTGGGCGGGGCTGCGGTGGGGGGTTTTTGCAGCTTCCCCCTGCTCGGGAAAGGAGGAGGAGGGAAAGAAGGGAAAGAAGTGAGGTATAGTTCAGCTGTGAGGGACCTACAATGACCACCTAGTTCCACTGCATGAGTAATTCAAGGCGGACCAAAAGTTAAAACACAGTAGTAAGTGCATTGTTCCAAATGCCTCTTGAACACAGAATGGTTCGGGCTGGAAGGTTCTGCTGTGTTTGATGCACCCCAGAATGGGATTTGCACTCTTGCTTGCCAGGGCACACACTGCTGAGTCTTGTTGAACCTCCTGTCAAGCAGCAACCCCAAGCTCCTTTCTGCAGGGCTGATCTCCAGCCACTCCTCTCCCCATTTATACGTGTGCCTGGCATTACTTCATTCTAGGTGCAGAATCCAGCATCTGGACTTGTTAGATTTTATGCCATTAATCATTGCCTAATGCTCCAATCTATCCAGATCCTTCTGCAAGGCCCCTTGTCCCTCCGGATAGTCATCAGCACCTCCCAGGATGGTATGATCAGAAAACTTGCTAATGGTGCATTAAATTCCTGCATCCAGGTTATTGATAAAAATATTGAACAGAGCTGGCCCTAGGATTGAGTCCTGAGGAACATCCCTGCTGGCTTGTCTCCAGCCAGATGTAGCACCATCCACTGCAACATTTTGAGCCCTGCCATTCAGCCGGTTCTTCACCCGGCACACTGCGTATGTGCTCATCTCGCAGCTGGACAACTTCTCCAGAAGTATGCTGTGAGGGACAGTATCAAAAGCTCTACTAAAATCCAGAAAAACTACATCCACTGCTTTCCCTTCGTCCACTAGGCAGCTGAAATGTCAAACCTTATAAACTTAGGAAATGTGAAAACACTTAGGAGGGAAATATTCAAAAAGAATTCTGAGAAAAGAATCCACATTAGTCTATTTGTGATGTACTTTATTCCCACTCCTCCTGGCCTCAGTTTAACACAGTGAGGCAGAGAGATAATAGACAAGTTTTTTCTAATATGATTGCTAAAGATTTCAAAGTAAGAACAGATTTTTAGCTGATACAGTTAAATTAGAGAACATTTCACAAACGACGCATCTCTGAGCCTTTAAACTGACTCTGCTGATGTCACGGAGGCACCCCAAATATAAGTTTGGGCGGACTAGCACTCCCATAACATAAGATAAAGCTTTGGATATTAGGTTAGGAAATTATTTGGGGTGCAGCGAAATAAGAATGAGGATCCACAGCGTGCATATGCGCACTCACAAGAAAACACACCAGAGCCCTCTCTGCCCCGTTTTGCCCATAAGAGATAAACACTAGCCTACTGCGGCCAGGACTTTACACTCATCTGTCCCAGACGAGGAATTTACGCTTGCCTACCAGGCTAGGAAGTTACACTCATCTGTCCCAGACGAGGAATTCACACTCTTCTGTCCCAGACAAGGAATTCACACTCGCCTAGCAGGCGAGGACTTATTAAAGCATATATTCCGTAATTTATCACTCACCCACACACGGAGGTGAGGCGCTCCCCATCCCGGGAGGTTACCTCAGACGGCTTCTCCGTCTAAGGGGAGGGACTCGGGCAGCATGGCAGACCCGCAGCTCCGAGGAGACCACGCAAAGGGAGTCGCTGGCAGGAACCCCATTTATAGTCTGATCAGATCTGGCCATGGGCATTCCAGAAGCTTCTCGGCTTCTCTACACCCCGCCCCCCGAGTGTGGGCATTTGAGAAGCTTCTTAGCGTCTCTGGGCTGTGGGCGCTCTCGGCCCCTCCTCTGCTACCGACCCTGCCCAGCGACTCTGGGTCTCCACAAAGAGCCGTCAGCTGCCCCATTGGAGGCCCCAGTTCTGAGAGGGGGATGGGCAGCTACCAGTGCCACTGCCACACCAGTTCTCAGGGGGTGTGTGTGGGGGGAAAGTGCAACTGCCACAATCTGTCAAATGTCGACTGTGTCAACGGGAACAAATTGCTGTGCTTCAGCTTTCTGCCCCTAAACCAGGAATGCTGTTCCAGCACTGTGCAGGGCTGGTGTTGTGAAGCTCTCTGAATTTATAAAAATGCTTTGAGATGCCTGCACTAAAAGCGCTTGGTACGTGGAAGATGCTACCCCTGAGATTTCTTCATTTGTCTCTTACGGGTTTGATATAATCACGGAGTTTGCCTCCTTCCTGTGGTGCAAAGAGATGCCTGAAAAAGACTCAAGTTTGCGGACAAAATGGCAAGCGGATGTTAGCCATGTGGCTGTAACCGCAATGGGTTCCCTTACGTTTTCCTTCCAGTCCATGTGCGGGTACTGGGAAAAGAAAAAGGCAGCAGAAGTATGCACTGAGATCTGATTTGAAGTCCTTGCTCCTGACAGACTTTCTCCTAGCAGCCCTCTGGACAGGGGGCACTCCTGGCAAGGGAATTTGTCTGTAGCCTCACTCTGCCTGATGATCCATCAGAACCACGGCTGGAGACGTGCGAGGGCCCGTCGCTTCACACGGAGCTGGCACCAAAACGCTGAGATTCTTTAATGGAATAGACATAGGCTGGCAGCTTCCTGCAGCCATTGCAGTTTTGCAGACCGATTCATTACCAGCATGTGCTAGAGGATATTTTTCACAGTTTCTTTGAGTAACTTGAAAGGAAAAGAGAAGAAGTTCCTTTGTATCTGAATAACCACCTCAGCAATTTCATGCCACCGCCATTCCCAGGTGGTTTGAGCCGTGCCCAGTGCATGGCCAGCAAGGGCAGGGACAGCCCTCTGGGCCTCCTGGGCACAGGGACTGCCTCGGGGCCAGCAGCACCCCAAAGGCTTCCTGCAAAGAGTGCTGGGTGGAGGGGCAGCGGGCGGGGCGGGACGCTGGGGACCCATGTCACCTCCACGTCACAATGCGACCACGAGGCAATGCTGAGGTCACAATGCCCCGGGGCGGTATAAAAGGGAGCAGCGTGCCGTGTCTGCTGCCAGAGCTGGCCTGGAGGCAGCCTGAAGACATCCCAGAGGAAGTCCTTGAGGAGCGGATGGAATCACTTGACAGGGGCTGCAGGGCGAAGACCTGGATGAGACAGCTGGAGTTTCTCCGCTGCAAGGCCAGCTCCCAGCAGGGCCTCCTTCCAAGCTCATCTGATGGACGAACATCCTTTTCAGCTGGATAGTAGAAGCAAAACCCGGGCAAAGCCTTCTTGAGGAGCACTGCAGAGCTCAGCATCCTCATGGACAGGGGAGCCAGGGTCAGCAGCTGTAAGAAATGGAATGCCGAGTGGTTTCAAGGGGGCGCAGTGCTCTCACGGCCATCAGAAGGTAGATGCCTCCTTCCCACAAGGTGACAGAGCAAAGGCCTAATCTGGGACAGGGGTATAAGTATTTGTGAGAGATTTCCTCAGCATGTACTGCTAGTGTAGTGAAAGGAGGAGGAAGGAACAGAAGGAGAGGAGAAGAATATGGAGAGGAGAAGGAGAGGAGAAGAATATGGAGAGCATATGGAGAGGAGAAGGAGAGGAGAAGGATATGGAGAGGAGAAGAATATGGAGAATGTATGGAGAGGAGAAGGAGAGGAGAAGAATATGCAGGGGAGAAGAATATGGGGAGGAGAAGAATATGCAGAAGAGAAGAATATGCAGAAGAGAAGAATATGCAGAAGAGAAGAATATGGAGAGGAGAAGAATATGTAGAGGAGAAGAATATGGAGAGGAGAATGAGAGGAAAAGAATATGGAGAGCATATGGAGAGGAGAAGGAGAGGATTAGAATATGGAGAGGATAAGAATAGGGAGACGAGAAAAATATGGAGAGGAGAGGGAGAAGAGAAGGGGAGGAGAAGAATAGGGAGAGGAGAAGAATAGGGAGAGGAGAAGAGAAGAATAGGGAGAGGAGAAGAATAGTGAGAGGAGAAGAATATGGAGAGGAGAAGAATATGGAAAGGAGAAGAATATGGAAAGGAGAACGAGAGGAGAAGAATATGGAGAGCATATGGAGAGCAGAAGGAGAGGATTAGAATATGGAGAGGAGAAGAATATGGAGAGGAGAAGAACATGGAGATGAGAAGAATATGGAGAGGAGAAGAATATGGAGAGGAGAGGGAGAAGAGAAGGGGAGGAGAAGAATAGGGAGAGGAGAAGAATAGGGAGAGGAGAAGAGAAGAATAGGGAGAGGAGAAGAATATGGAGAGGAGAAGAAGAGGAGAAGAATATGAAGAGAATATGGAGACGAGAAGGAGAGGAGAAGAATATAGAGAGGAGAAGGAGAGGAGAAGAATAGGGAGAGGAGAAGAATATGGAGAGGAGAGGGAGAATAGAAGGGGAGGAGAAGAATAGGGAGAGGAGAAGAATAGGGAGAGGAGAAGAGAAGAATAGGGAGAGGAGAAGAATATGGAGAGGAGAAGAAGAGGAGAAGAATATGAAGAGAATATGGAGACGAGAAGGAGAGGAGAAGAATATAGAGAGGAGAAGGAGAGGAGAAGAATAGGGAGAGGAGAAGAATATGGAGAGGAGAGGGAGAAGAGAAGGGGAGGAGAAGAATAGGGAGAGGAGAAGAATAGGGAGAGGAGAAGAGAAGAATAGGGAGAGGAGAAGAATATGGAGAGGAGAAGAAGAGGAGAAGAATATGAAGAGAATATGGAGACGAGAAGGAGAGGAGAAGAATATAGAGAGGAGAAGGAGAGGAGAAGAATAGGGAGAGGAGAAGAATAGGGAGAGGAGAAGAATAGGGAGGGAAGAATATGAAGAGAATGTGGAGACGAGAAGGAGAGGAGAAGAACATGGAGAGAAGAATATGAAGAGAATATGAAGAGGAGAAGGAGAGGAGAAGAATATGAAAAGAACTTGGAGAGAATATGGAGAGAAGAAGATTATGAAGAGAAGAATATGAAGAGCATATGGAGAGAATATGGAGAGGAGAAGAATATGAAGAGCATAGGGAGAGTAGAAGGAGAGAAGAAGAATATGAAGAGCATATGGTGAGGAGAAGGAGAGGAGAAGAATAGGGAGAGGACAAGGAGAGGACTAGGAGAGAAGGATATGGAGAAGAGAAGGAGAGGAGAAGAATATAGAGAGCAGGAGAGGAGAAGAATATGGAGAGCAGGAGAGGAGAAGAATATGGAGAGGAGAAGAATATGGAGAGGAGAAGGAGAGGAGAATCAGAGGAGAAGAATATGGAGAGCATATGGAGAGGAGAATCAGAGGAGAAGAGTATGGAAAGAAGAATATGAAGACGATATGGAGAGGAGAAGAAGATGAAGAGAAGAATATGAAGAGGATATGAAGAGCATATGGAGAGTACAAGAATAGGAAGAGCATATGGAGAGGAGGAGTTGAGAAGAATATGGAGAGGAGAATGAGAGGAGAAGGAGAGGCAAAGGAGAGGAGAAGGAGAGGAGAGAGAAGAGAAGAGTTCAGGCATGACATGAGGAAGGAATTTTTTACAGTGAGAGTGGTGAAACACTGGAACAGGTTGCCAAGACAGGTCATAGATGCCCCAGCACTGGAAACGTTCGAGGACAGGGCCCTCTGCAACCTGACATAGTTGAAGATGTCCCTACTCATTGCAGGAGGGTTGGACTAGATGACCTCTGAAGTTCACTTCCAACCCACACTACGCTATGATTCCCTGATTCTATCATTCTATCGTCATCCTATCATTCTATCTTTCTATCATTCTGTGGTCTCCTGGGAGGCGTGACCAGCCTATGGGCTGAGGAGCCAGGTCTTGCTCACATGCTCAGGGAACAGCCGATCGCCTGTGCTGGGGTCAGGAAGGAATTTTCCCCCGGGGCTGATTGGCCCTGGTCCCTGGGGGTTTTTTGCCTTCCTCTGCAGCATTGAGCATGACCACTTCTCAGAGCTCCTCTGGGCCCTTTTGGCTCGGTTCATGCCCACTGCTCTTGCCCCTCCATGGCACTACTTGTGCCCTGGCTCTCTCGGGTTCTCCCAGGGCAAGATTGCAGCAGGAGACAGCTCTGCTCTTCTTCTTCTTTTCCTTCTTCTTCTTCTTCTTCTCCTTCTTCTTCTCCTTCTCCTTCTCCTTCTTCTCCTTCTTTTTACTCTTCTTCTTCTTCTTCTTCTTCTTGTTCACCCCAGAACACACCCCACCACATACCACACCTACAGAGCACACCACACACCACTCCACACCACCACACACCGCATAGCACACAGCACACCACACACACCACAAAACACATCACACAGCAAAAGACAGCACACACGACACACCACAACACACACCACCACACAACACACAACACATTAAAGACCACACACAACAGCGAACAACACACCCCTCCACCCACAAAACCACACACGCCACAAAGTGCACAACACATAAAATTGCACACCACACACAATAGACAATACCATGCACACCACAAACAGTATCAGTCAACACATCACTGAACACACAGCCTAATTAGCACAGCACAGCACACAAAACACACCACACACCACAAAACACTACACAACATGTAACAAGACACGATACACCACACCACACAGCACACTACACACCAGAGCACATACGACACCACACAACACACCCAGAAAACACCTCACACAACACATCACACTTCATGCAACACCACACAATACCAAACATAACACAACACAGAGCACCCCACCACACACCACAGCACAGAGCACACCACACAATGCAACGTAACACACAGCAGCTCACACACCACAGCACAGCACACGCCACACCAAACATACAATACATCCCACAACACCACACAATACACAACACAGCAGACAACACCACACATCACATCATGCCACACACCACAATGCCAGACACAAAACCACCACGCAGCACACTATCCAACACACAACCCAACAAACTGAACACAGCACCAAACAGCAAAGTGAGACACCACAGAGCACACAGCACACAATAGAGCACAGTACACAACAAATCACACAACATAAAACACCATACACCAGACACCAAACCACAAAACACGCAACACAACACACCACACACCATACCACAAAACAACACACAATACACAACACGGCCGCTACACACACCACAAACCACTTCACACACCACACACCACCAGACAAAGAACATCGAACGTACAACCCACCACAACATACACAACATACCACAACAAAGCACACAACATTCCACACACCACACACACCCCCCACACACTACACAAAAGCACACAATACACAGTACAACACACAACATACCACACACCACACACCACACACCACATAACACAGCACACACCACAATTGTAATAAAATAAAAAAAAATAAATAAAAATAAAAAATAAAAGAAAATCCTGTTTCCAGTTGTATCCTTTGTGTTACGTGTCCTTGAAATTGTTTTTGGATCTAAAACCTCTCTGGCATTTCAGTCAAACAGTCCCATCTGTATTGGACTCATTGTGGGTGTACAGAATAGAGCAGCACAGCACAGCACAGCATCCTTGTGCTCAGTTGTGCCTGGAGCGTGACGAGCTCTGACCGAGCCCTGAGGGCTCCATCCAGGAGAGCCGCTCTCTGCAGGGCAGGGCCCAGGCCCAGCCAGGAGATGGGGCAGAGACGGCCACACACACCTACAACATGGCTCAGGCAGGACCGGAGGCCCCAGGCTGAGCTGAGACACGTCCCCTGGGCCATCTCCTGGCTGGGCCTGGGCCCTGCCCTGCAGAGAGTGGGTCCGCAGGGAGGCCGGTCCCAGCCACTGAGGCCTTTGAGCACCCCCAGGACCCTGGCAGAAGGAGACTTGCATTGCTTATGTGCTCTCCTATAGACACGGGTGGTTGGCAGCTTTGGAGACCAAGTATTGGGCCAGATGGAGCTTCTGTCTGATCAGGACTCTTGTTCTCAGACTCTTTTGTTTAAGTATGTTTCTTCCAAAGCAAAGAGCTCAGGAATTACTAAAAATGAGAATAAGGAGAAGACAAAATCCATGCCACACACCACACCACATACCACACGCTATACCATGTGTGTATGAGTTTTGGCACAAATGTCCAAGATGGCAGTAGCTTCCTTACTCTTTCAGTACTCCAAAGAGTAACTCCTAAAGGCTTTCCATAAGTTCTGAACCTCTTCCCACAAATCGAGGTAGGCAAATAACTCTGAGAACGTTGCAAGTCACAAATGAGCTGTGGAAGGTTTACCCCGTGGCTGAAGTGCGTTTTGCATCCCCTGTTAAGATGGTCAACTATGGACCTTGGTTTCGGTAGGAAAAGGAGACATGACTGCGACAGCAGCAATGGACTATTTTTGCTCATTCTGGAAGAGTTATCCTTTGCCTGGCTCTGCTTTGGGAATGGATCCAAACGTTCTAGGTCTGAACATGACTGACCTTTCCAGCACACCAGTGCCACCTCCGCTCACTTGTTTTTCAAGGCAAGTCTTATTTCCACGGCGGTCTATTGGCACTGTCCAGCCCAGCCTATGGCTCTGGTTACACTTGGGATTTTCTCCATGCTGCAGTGGTTGAAACCATCCCCTGTTATCCCCTCAGAAAAGGCTTTGTGACCCTGGTTCTCCTCACTGCGGGGCCTCATGGACATCAGCTCTGGTGCAGAGAGGGGATGGTTACAGGGGGTTCAGGGCTGGTTTCTGCCATGACCGGAGAGAAGAGCAGGAGGTTTGTCCTGGGGAGGCAAATGGCAAAGAAGGCATCAGGGACACCCAGCAGCTGTGCCCAGTGCATGGCCACCAAGGGCAGGGACAGTCCCCTGGGCCTCCTGGGCACCGGTACTGCCTCAGGGCCAGCACCCCAAAGGCTTCCTCCAAAGGGTGCTGGGCGGGGCTGTGGTGGGGGGTCCTTGCAGCTTCCCCCTGCTAGGGATAGGAGGAGGAGGGAAAGAAGGGAAAGAAGTGAGGTATAGTTCAGCTGTGAGGGACCTACAATGACCGTCTAGTCCCACTGCGTGAGCAATTGAAGGCTGACCAAAAGTTAAAACACAGTAGTAAGTGCATTGTTCCACATGCCTCTTGAACACAGAATGGTTGGGGTTGGAAGGTTCTGCTGTGTTTGATGCACCCCAGAATGGGATTTGCGCTCTTGCTTGCCAGGGCACACACTGCTGACTCTTGTTGAGCCTCCTGTCAACCAGCAACCCCAAGCTCCTTTCTGCAGGGCTGATCTCCAGCCACTCCTCTCCCCATTTATCCTTGTGCCTGGCATTACTTCATCCTAGGTGCAGAATCCAGCATCTGGACTTGTTAGATTTTATGCCATTAATCATTGCCTAATGCTCCAATCTATCCAGATCCTTCTGCAAGGCCCCTTGTCCCTCCGGATAGTCATCAGCACCTCCCAGGATGGTACGATCAGAAAACTTGCTAATGGTGCATTAAATTCCTGCATCCAGGTTATTGATAAAAATATTGAACAGAGCTGGCCCTAGGATTGAGTCCTGAGGAACATCCCTGCTGCCTTGTCTCCAGCCAGATGTAGCACCATCCACTGCAACATTTTGAGCCCTGCCATTCAGCCGGTTCTTCACCCGGCACACTGCACATGTGCTCATCTCACAGCTGACAACTTCTCCAGAAGTATGCTGTGAGGGACAGTATCAAAAGCTCTGCTAAAATCCAGAAAAACTACATCCACTGCTTTCCCTTCGTCCACTAGGCAGCTGAAATGTCAAACCTTATAAACTTAGGAAATGTGAAAACACTTAGGAGGGAAATATTCAAAAAGAATTCTGAGAAAAGAATCCACATTAGTCTATTTGGGATGTACTTTCTTCCCAGTCCTCCTGACCTCAGTTTAACACAGTGAGGCAGAGAGATAATAGACAAGTTTTTTTCTAATATGATTGCTAAAGATTTCAAAGTAAGAACAGATTTTTAGCTGATACAGTTAAATTAGAGAACATTTCACAAACGACGCATCTGTGAGCCTTTAAACTGACTCTGCTGATGTCACGGAGGCACCCCAAATATAAGTTTGGGCGGATTAGCACTCCCATAACGTAAGATAAAGCTTTGGATATTAGGTTAGGAAATTATTTGGGGTGCAGCGAAATAAGAATGAGGATCCACAGCGTGCATATGCGCACTTACAAGAAAACACACCAGAGCCCTCTCTGCCCCGTTTTGCCCATAAGAGATAAACACTAGCCTACTGCGGCCAGGACTTTACACTCGTCTGTCCCAGACGAGGAATTTACGCTTGCCTACCAGGCTAGGAAGTTACACTCATCTGTCCCAGACGAGGAATTCACACTCTTCTGTCCCAGACAAGGAATTCACACTCGCCTAGCAGGCGAGGACTTATTAAAGCATATATTCCGTAATTTATCACTCACCCACACACGGAGGTGAGGCGCTCCCCATCCCGGGAGGTTACCTCAGACGGCTTCTCCGTCTAAGGGGAGGGACTCGGGCAGCATGGCAGACCCGCAGCTCCGAGGAGACCACGCAAAGGGAGTCGCCTGCAGGAACCCCATTTATAGTCTGATCAGATCTGGCCATGGGCATTCCAGAAGCTTCTCGGCTTCTCTACACCCCGCCCCCCGAGTGTGGGCATTTGAGAAGCCTCTCAGCTTCTCTGGGCTGTGGGCGCTCTCGGCCCCTCCTCTGCTACCGACCCTGCCCAGCGACTCTGGGTCTCCACAAAGAGCCGTCAGCTGCCCCATTGGAGGCCCCAGTTCTGAGAGGGGGATGGGCAGCTACCAGTGCCACTGCCACACCAGTTCTCAGGGGGTGTGTGTGGGGGGAAAGTGCAACTGCCACAATCTGTCAAATGTCGACTGTGTCAACTGGAACAAATTGCTGTGCTTCAGCTTTCTGCCCCTAAACCAGGAATGCTGTTCCAGCACTGTGCAGGGCTGGTGTTGTGAAGCTCTCTGAATTTATAAAAATGCTTTGAGATGCCTGCGCCAAAAGCGCTTGGTACGTGGAAAATGCTACCCCTGAGATTTCTTCATTTGTCTCTTACGGGTTTGATATAATCACGGAGTTTGCCTCCTTTCTGTGGTGCAAAGAGATGCCTGTAAAAGACCCTAGTTTGCGGACAAAATGGCAAGCGGATGTTAGCCATGCGGCTGTAACCGCAATGGGTTCCCTTACGTTTTCCTTCCAGTCCATGTGTGGGTACTGGGAAAAGAAAAAGGCAGCAGAAGTATGCACGGAGATCTGATTTGAAGTCCTTGCTCCTGACAGACTTTCTCCTAGCAGCCCTCTGGACAGGGGGCACTCCTGGCAAGGGAATTTGTCTGTAGCCTCACTCTGCCTGATGATCCATCAGAACCACGGCTGGAGACGTGCGAGGGCCCGTCGCTTCACATGGAGCTGGCACCAAAACGCTGAGATTCTTTAATGGAATAGACGTAGGCTGGCAGCTTCCTGCAGCCATTGCAGTTTTGCAGACCGATTCATTACCAGCATGTGCTAGAGGATATTTTTCACAGTTTCTTTGAGTAACTTGAAAGGAAAAGAGAGGAAGTTCCTTTGTATCTGAATAACCACCTCAGCAATTTCATGCCACCGCCATTCCCAGGTGGTTTGAGCCGTGCCCAGTGCATGGCCAGCAAGGGCAGGGACAGCCCTCTGGGCCTCCTGGGCACAGGGACTGCCTCGGGGCCAGCAGCACCCCAAAGGCTTCCTGCAAAGAGTGCTGGGTGGAGGGGCAGCGGGCGGGGCGGGACGCTGGGGACCCATGTCACCTCCACGTCACAATGCGACCACGAGGCAATGCTGAGGTCACAATGCCCCGGGGCGGTATAAAAGGGAGCAGCGTGCCGTGTCTGCTGCCAGAGCTGGCCTGGAGGCAGCCTGAAGACATCCCAGAGGAAGTCCTTGAGGAGCGGATGGAATCACTTGACAGGGGCTGCAGGGCGAAGACCTGGATGAGACAGCTGGAGTTTCTCCGCTGCAAGGCCAGCTCCCAGCAGGGCCTCCTTCCAAGCTCATCTGATGGACGAACATCCTTTTCAGCTGGATAGTAGAAGCAAAACCGGGGCAAAGCCTTCTTGAGGAGCACTGCAGAGCTCAGCAGCCTCATGGACAGGGGAGCCAGGGTCAGCAGCTGTAAGAAATGGAATGCCGAGTGGTTTCAAGGGGGCGCAGTGCTCTCACGGCCATCAGAAGGTAGATGCCTCCTTCTCACAAGGTGACAGAGCAAAGGCCTAATCTGGGACAGGGGTATAAGTATTTGTGAGAGATTTCCTCAGCATGTACTGCTAGTGTAGTGAAAGGAGGAGGAAGGAACAGAAGGAGAGGAGAAGAATATGGAGAGGAGAAGGAGAGGAGAAGAATATGGAGAGCATATGGAGAGGAGAAGGAGAGGAGAAGAATATGGAGAGGAGAAGAATATGGAGAATATATGGAGAGGAGAAGGAGAGGAGAAGAATATGCAGGGGAGAAGAATATGGGGAGGAGAAGAATATGGAGAGGATTAGAATATGGAGAGGAGAAGAATATGGAGAGGAGAAGAATATGGAGAGGAGAACAAGAGGAGAAGAATATGGAGAGCATATGGAGAGGAGAAGGAGAGGATTAGAATATGGAGAGGATAACAATATGGAGAGGAGAAGAATATGGAGAGGAGAGGGAGAAGAGAAGGGGAGGAGAAGAATAGGGAGAGGAGAAGAATATGGAGAGCATATGGAGAGGAGAAGGAGAGGATTAGAACATGGAGAGGAGAAGAATATGGAGAGGAGAAGAATATGGAGAGGAGAGGGAGAAGAGAAGGGGAGGAGAAGAATAGGGAGAGCAGAAGAATAGGGAGAGGAGAAGAAGAGGAGAAGAAGAGGAGAAGAATATGAAAGGAATATAGAGAGAATATGGAGAGGAGAAGAATACGGAGAGAAGAATATGAAGAGAATATGGAGACAAGAAGGAGAGGAGAAGAATATGGAGAGGAGAAGGATATGCAGAGGGGAAGAATATGCAGAGGAGAAGAATATGCAGAGGAGAAGAGAAGAATATGGAGAGGAGAAGAATTGGGAGAGGATTATAATATGGAGAGGAGAAGAATATGGGGAGGAGAAGAATATGGAGAGGAGAATAATATGGAGAGGAGAATAATATGCAGAGGAGAAGAACAGGGAGAGGAGAAGAATAGGGAGAGGAGAAGAGAAGAATATGGAGAGGAGAAGAATACAAAGAGGAGAAGAATATGGAGAGGAAAAGGAGAGGAGAAGAATATGGAGAGCATATGGAGAAGAGAAGAATGTGGAGAGGGGAAGTAGAGGAGAAGACTATGGAGAGAGGAATATGAAGAGAATATGGAGAGGAGAGGGAGAGGAGAAGAATATGAAGAGAAGACTAATAGGGAGAGGAGAAGTATATGGAGAGAATATGGAGAGGAGAGGGAGAGGAGAAAAATATGGAGAGAAGAATATTGAGGTAAAACGGAGAGGAAGGAGAGGAGAAGAATATGGAGGGAAGAATACGAAGAGAATATGGTGAGGAGAGCAAGAGGAGAAGAATATGTAGAGAAGAATATGAAGAGAATATGGAGAGGAGAAGGAGAGGAGAAGAATATGGAGAGAAGAATATGAAGAGAATATGAAGAGGAGAAGGAGAGGAGAAGAATATGAAAAGAACTTGGAGAGAATATGGAGAGGAGAAGAATATGAAGAGCATAGGGAGAGTAGAAGGAGAGAAGAAGAATATGAAGAGGATATGGTGAGGAGAAGGAAAGGAGAAGAATAGGGAGAGGAGAAGGAGAGGACTAGGAGAGAAGGATATGGAGAAGAGAAGGAGAGGAGAAGAATATGGAGAGCAGGAGAGGAGAAGATTATGGAGAGCAGGAGAGGAGAAGAATATGGAGAGGAGAAGAATATGGAGAGGAGAAGAATATGGAGAGAAGAATATGAAGACAATATGGAGAGGAGAAGAAGATGAAGAGAAGAATATGAAGAGCATATGAAGAGCATATGGAGAGGAGAAGAATAGGAAGAGCATGTAGAGAGGAGGAGATGAGAAGAATATGGAGAGGAGAATGAGAGGAGAAGGAGAGGCAAAGGAGAGGAGAAGGAGAGGAGAGAGAAGAGAAGAGTTCAGGCATGACATGAGGAAGGAAATTTTTTACAGTGACAGTGTTGAAACACTGGAACAGGTTGCCAAGACAGGTCATAGATGCCCCAGCACTGGAAACGTTCAAGGACAGGGCCCTCTGCAACCTGACATAGTTGAAGATGTCCCTACTCATTGCAGGAGGGTTGGACTAGATGACCTCTGAAGGTCACTTCCAACCCACACTACGCTATGATTCCATGATTCTATCATTCTATCGTCATCCTATCATTCTATCTTTCTATCATTCTGTGGTCTCCTGGGAGGCATGACCAGCCTATGGGCTGAGGAGCCAGGTCTTGCTCACATGCTCAGGGAACAGCCGATCGCCAGTGCTGGGGTCAGGAAGGAATTTTCCCCCGGGGCTGATTGGCCCTGGTCCCTGGGGGTTTTTTGCCTTCCTCTGCAGCATTGAGCATGACCACTTCTCAGAGCTCCTCTGGGCCCTTTTGGCTCGGTTCATGCCCACTGCTCTTGCCCCTCCATGGCACCACTCGTGCCCTGGCTCTCTTGGGTTCTCCCAGGGCAAGATTGCAGCAGGAGACAGCTCTGCTCTTCTTCTTCTTCTTTTCCTTCTTCTTCTTCTTCTTCTTTTTCTTCCTCTTCTTCTTTTTCTTCCTCTTCTACTTCTTCATGCCCCCGGAACACCACACATACACTGCACACCACACACCCCAAAGAACAAGACACAACACCCACCACATACCACTCCACACCACACAACACCAGACACCACACAGCACACATGACAATACACATCACAACACAAACCACTACACAATACACACCAAACAGCAAACCACACACTAGACAAGACAGATTTCACAACACAGAACAGCAGCGCTGCTGCTGCTGCTTCACACACAACGGAACACCAAACTTACACCACACACACCATAGGACATGACACAACACACACCACACCACACAACACCACATACCACACATGATAATACACACCACACCACACATCACAATACAAAACACCACACAATACACACCACACCACACACAAAAAAACACATACCAGGCAACATAAATTTCACAACACAGAACACTAAACAGAGAACACACAAAAGCACAACAATCCACAAAGCACAGAATAGCACACCACACACACCTAAGACCACATACCACACCCCACCTACCTCACCACAACACACAACACAGCCTACAACACAACGTATCCCACAACCCAGCACAGCATGCAGAATACCAGCCAACATGTCAGCCAACACAACACACAACACAACACAAAACACCGCAAGACATCCACACAGCACACACAGCAGCACACGCCACAAGGTACTTCCCACATGCACTGCACACTGTACAACACAGAGCACCACACAATACACAACACCGTACAATACAAAACTCACCAGGAAGACAACACATCACACCATACCACACCACAGACCAGATACCACACCACACA
The DNA here is from genome assembly GCF_036013445.1 of Caloenas nicobarica. Classification (NCBI taxonomy): domain Eukaryota; kingdom Metazoa; phylum Chordata; class Aves; order Columbiformes; family Columbidae; genus Caloenas; species Caloenas nicobarica. The sequence continues at coordinate 47,424,924 of NC_088246.1, read as the reverse complement.
GACAACACACCACACAAGGGACCACACCACAGTCCACACACAGCACATCACACTGAACACTACAGCACACGTGATGCAACTCAATGGACCACAACACGCACCACTAACAACACACCACACTCCACACCACACTGGACACCACAGCACACGTGACGCCATACACCATACCACATATCACACACCATACCACACAACACACACCACACACCATAAAACACACCCCAGATCACACCCCACCACATACCACACCTACAAAGCACACCACACACCACCACACAACTCACAAAACCACACCACACAACACAAAACACTACACAACATGTAACAAGACACGATACACCACACCACACAGCACACTACACACCAGAGCACATACGACACCACACAACACACCCAGAAAACACTTCACACAACACATCACACTTCATGCAACACCACACAATACCAAACATAACACAACACAGAGCACCCCACCACACACCACAGCACAGAGCACACCACACAATGCAACGTAACACACAGCAGCTCACACACCACAGCACAGCACACGCCACACCAAACATACAATACATCCCACAACACCACACAATACACAACACAGCAGACACCACCACACATCACATCATGCCACACACCACAATGCCAGACACAAACCCACCACGCAGCACACTATCCAACACACAACCCAACAAACTGAACACAGCACCAAACAGCAAAGTGAGACACCACAGAGCACACAGCACACAACAGAGCACAGTACACAACAAATCACACAACATAAAACACCATACACCAGACACCAAACCACAAAACACGCAACACAACACACCACACACCATACCACAAAACAACACACAATACACAACACGGCCGCTACACACACCACAAACCACTTCACACACCACACACCACCAGACAAAGAACATCGAACGTACAACCCACCACAACATACACAACATACCACAACAAAGCACACAACATTCCACACACCACACACACCCCCCACACACTACACAAAAGCACACAATACACAGTACAACACACAACATACCACACACCACACAACACACACCACATAACACAGCACACACCACAATTTTAATAAAATAAAAAAAAATAAACAAAAATAAAAAATAAAAGAAAATCCTGTTTCCAGTTGTATCCTTTGTGTTACGTGTCCTTGAAATTGTTTTTGGATCTAAAACCTCTCTGGCATTTCAGTCAAACAGTCCCATCTGTATTGGACTCATTGTGGGTGTACAGAATAGAGCAGCACAGCACAGCACAGCATCCTTGTGCTCAGTTGTGCCTGGAGCGTGACGAGCTCTGACCGAGCCCTGAGGGCTCCATCCAGGAGAGCCGCTCTCTGCAGGGCAGGGCCCAGGCCCAGCCAGGAGATGGGGCAGAGACGGCCACACACACCTACAACATGGCTCAGGCAGGACCAGAGGCCCCAGGCTGAGCTGAGACACGTCCCCTGGGCCATCTCCTGGCTGGGCCTGGGCCCTGCCCTGCAGAGAGTGGGTCCGCAGGGAGGCCGGTCCCAGCCACTGAGGCCTTTGAGCACCCCCAGGACCCTGGCAGAAGGAGACTTGCATTGCTTATGTGCTCTCCTATAGACACGGATGGTTGGCAGCTTTGGAGACCAAGTATTGGGCCAGATGGAGCTTCTGTCTGATCAGGACTCTTGTTCTCAGACTCTTTTGTTTAAGTATGTTTCTTCCAAAGCAAAGAGCTCAGGAATTACTAAAAATGAGAATAAGGAGAAGACAAAATCCATGCCACGCACCACACCACATACCACACACTATACCATGTGTGTATGAGTTTTGGCACAAATGTCCAAGATGGCAGTAGCTTCCTTACTCTTTCAGTACTCCAAAGAATAACTCCTAAAGGCTTTCCATAAGTTCTGAACCTCTTCCCACAAATCGAGGTAGGCAAATAACTCTGAGAACGTTGCAAGTCACAAATGAGCTGTGGAAGGTTTACCCCATGGCTGAAGTGCGTTTTGCATCCCCTGTCAAGATGGTCAACTATGGACCTTGGTTTCGGTAGGAAAAGGAGACATGACTGCGACAGCAGCAATGGACTATTTTTGCTCATTCTGGAAGAGTTATCCTTTGCCTGGCTCTGCTTTGGGAATGGATCCAAACGTTCTAGGTCTGAACATGACTGACCTTTCCAGCACACCAGTGCCACCTCCGCTCACTTGTTTTTCAAAGCAAGTCTTATTTCCACGGCGGTCTATTGGCACTGTCCAGCCCAGCCTATGGCTCTGGTTACACTTGGGATTTTCTCCATGCTGCAGTGGTTGAAACCATCCCCTGTTATCCCCTCAGAAAAGGCTTTGTGACCCTGGTTCTCCTCACTGCGGGGCCTCATGGACATCAGCTCTGGTGCAGAGAGGGGATGGTTACAGGGGGTTCAGGGCTGGTTTCTGCCATGACCGGAGAGAAGAGCAGGAGGTTTGTCCTGGGGAGGCAAATGGCAGAGAAGGCATCAGGGACACCCAGCAGCTGTGCCCAGTCCATGGCCACCAAGGGCAGGGACAGTCCCCTGGGCCTCCTGGGCACCGGTACTGCCTCAGGGCCAGCACCCCAAAGGCTTCCTCCAACGAGTGCTGGGCGGGGCTGTGGTGGGGGGTTTTTGCAGCTTCCCCCTGCTAGGGAAAGGAGGAGGAGGGAAAGAAGGGAAAGAAGTGAGGTATAGTTCAGCTGTGAGGGACCTACAATGACCGTCTAGTCCCACTGCGTGAGCAATTCAAGGCTGACCAAAAATTAAAACACAGTAGTAAGTGCATTGTTCCACATGCCTCTTGAACACAGAATGGTTGGGGTTGGAAGGTTCTGCTGTGTTTGATGCACCCCAGAATGGGATTTGCGCTCTTGCTTGCCAGGGCACACACTGCTGACTCTTGTTGAGCCTCCTGTCAACCAGCAACCCCAAGCTCCTTTCTGCAGGGCTGATCTCCAGCCACTCCTCTCCCCATTTATCCTTGTGCCTGGCATTACTTCATCCTAGGTGCAGAATCCAGCATCTGGACTTGTTAGATTTTATGCCATTAATCATTGCCTAATGCTCCAATCTATCCAGATCCTTCTGCAAGGCCCCTTGTCCCTCCGGATAGTCATCAGCACCTCCCAGGATGGTATGATCAGAAAACTTGCTAATGGTGCATTAAATTCCTGCATCCAGGTTATTGATAAAAATATTGAACAGAGCTGGCCCTAGGATTGAGTCCTGAGGAACATCCCTGCTGCCTTGTCTCCAGCCAGATGTAGCACCATCCACTGCAACATTTTGAGCCCTGCCATTCAGCCGGTTCTTCACCCGGCACACTGCACATGTGCTCATCTCACAGCTGACAACTTCTCCAGAAGTATGCTGTGAGGGACAGTATCAAAAGCTCTGCTAAAATCCAGAAAAACTACATCCACTGCTTTCCCTTCGTCCACTAGGCAGCTGAAATGTCAAACCTTATAAACTTAGGAAATGTGAAAACACTTAGGAGGGAAATATTCAAAAAGAATTCTGAGAAAAGAATCCACATTAGTCTATTTGGGATGTACTTTCTTCCCAGTCCTCCTGACCTCAGTTTAACACAGTGAGGCAGAGAGATAATAGACAAGTTTTTTTCTAATATGATTGCTAAAGATTTCAAAGTAAGAACAGATTTTTAGCTGATACAGTTAAATTAGAGAACATTTCACAAACGACGCATCTGTGAGCCTTTAAACTGACTCTGCTGATGTCACGGAGGCACCCCAAATATAAGTTTGGGCGGACTAGCACTCCCATAACGTAAGATAAAGCTTTGGATATTAGGTTAGGAAATTATTTGGGGTGCAGCGAAATAAGAATGAGGATCCACAGCGTGCATATACGCACTCACAAGAAAACACACCAGAGCCCTCTCTGCCCCGTTTTGCCCATAAGAGATAAACACTAGCCTACTGCGGCCAGGACTTTACACTCGTCTGTCCCAGACGAGGAATTTACGCTTGCCTACCAGGCTAGGAAGTTACACTCATCTGTCCCAGACGAGGAATTCACACTCTTCTGTCCCAGACAAGGAATTCACACTCGCCTAGCAGGCGAGGATTTATTAAAGCATATATTCCGTAATTTATCACTCACCCACACACGGAGGTGAGGCGCTCCCCATCCCGGGAGGTTACCTCAGACGGCTTCTCCGTCTAAGGGGAGGGACTCGGGCAGCATGGCAGACCCGCAGCTCCGAGGAGACCACGCAAAGGGAGTCGCCTGCAGGAACCCCATTTATAGTCTGATCAGATCTGGCCATGGGCATTCCAGAAGCTTCTCGGCTTCTCTACACCCCGCCCCCCGAGTGTGGGCATTTGAGAAGCCTCTCAGCTTCTCTGGGCTGTGGGCGCTCTCGGCCCCTCCTCTGCTACCGACCCTGCCCAGCGACTCTGGGTCTCCACAAAGAGCCGTCAGCTGCCCCATTGGAGGCCCCAGTTCTGAGAGGGGGATGGGCAGCTACCAGTGCCACTGCCACACCAGTTCTCAGGGGGTGTGTGTGGGGGGAAAGTGCAACTGCCACAATCTGTCAAATGTCGACTGTGTCAACTGGAACAAATTGCTGTGCTTCAGCTTTCTGCCCCTAAACCAGGAATGCTGTTCCAGCACTGTGCAGGGCTGGTGTTGTGAAGCTCTCTGAATTTATAAAAATGCTTTGAGATGCCTGCGCCAAAAGCGCTTGGTATGTGGAAAATGCTACCCCTGAGATTTCTTCATTTGTCTCTTACGGGTTTGATATAATCACGGAGTTTGCCTCCTTTCTGTGGTGCAAAGAGATGCCTGTAAAAGACCCTAGTTTGCGGACAAAATGGCAAGCGGATGTTAGCCATGTGGCTGTAACCGCAATGGGTTCCCTTACGTTTTCCTTCCAGTCCATGTGTGGGTACTGGGAAAAGAAAAAGGCAGCAGAAGTATGCACTGAGATCTGATTTGAAGTCCTTGCTCCTGACAGACTTTCTCCTAGCAGCCCTCTGGACAGGGGGCACTCCTGGCAAGGGAATTTGTCTGTAGCCTCACTCTGCCTGATGATCCATCAGAACCACGGCTGGAGACGTGCGAGGGCCCGTCGCTTCACACGGAGCTGGCACCAAAACGCTGAGATTCTTTAATGGAATAGACGTAGGCTGGCAGCTTCCTGCAGCCATTGCAGTTTTGCAGACCGATTCATTACCAGCATGTGCTAGAGGATATTTTTCACAGTTTCTTTGAGTAACTTGAAAGGAAAAGAGAGGAAGTTCCTTTGTATCTGAATAACCACCTCAGCAATTTCATGCCACCGCCATTCCCAGGTGGTTTGAGCCGTGCCCAGTGCATGGCCAGCAAGGGCAGGGACAGCCCTCTGGGCCTCCTGGGCACAGGGACTGCCTCGGGGCCAGCAGCACCCCAAAGGCTTCCTGCAAAGAGTGCTGGGTGGAGGGGCAGCGGGCGGGGCGGGACACTGGGGACCCATGTCACCTCCACGTCACAATGCGACCACGAGGCAATGCTGAGGTCACAATGCCCCGGGGCGGTATAAAAGGGAGCAGCGTGCCGTGTCTGCTGCCAGAGCTGGCCTGGAGGCAGCCTGAAGACATCCCAGAGGAAGTCCTTGAGGAGCGGATGGAATCACTTGGCAGGGGCTGCAGGGCGAAGACCTGGATGAGACAGCTGGAGTTTCTCCGCTGCAAGGCCAGCTCCCAGCAGGGCCTCCTTCCAAGCTCATCTGATGGACGAACATCCTTTTCAGCTGGATAGTAGAAGCAAAACTGGGGCAAAGCCTTCTTGAGGAGCACTGCAGAGCTCAGCATCCTCATGGACAGGGGAGCCAGGGTCAGCAGCTGTAAGAAATGGAATGCCGAGTGGTTTCAAGGGGGCGCAGTGCTCTCACGGCCATCAGAAGGTAGATGCCTCCTTCCCACAAGGTGACAGAGCAAAGGCCTAATCTGGGACAGGGTTAGAAGTATTTGTGAGAGATTTCCTCAGCATGTACTGCTAGTGTAGTGAAAGGAGGAGGAAGGAACAGAAGGAGAGGAGAAGAATATGGAGAGGAGAAGGAGAGGAGAAGAATATGGAGAGCATATGGAGAGGAGAAGGAGAGGAGAAGGATATGGAGAGGAGAAGAATATGGAGAATGTATGGAGAGGAGAAGGAGAGGAGAAGAATATGCAGGGGAGAAGAATATGGGGAGGAGAAGAATATGCAGAAGAGAAGAATATGCAGAAGAGAAGAATATGCAGAAGAGAAGAATATGGAGAGGAGAAGAATATGTAGAGGAGAAGAATATGGAGAGGAGAATGAGAGGAAAAGAATATGGAGAGCATATGGAGAGGAGAAGGAGAGGATTAGAACATGGAGAGGATAAGAATAGGGAGACGAGAAAAATATGGAGAGGAGAGGGAGAAGAGAAGGGGAGGAGAAGAATAGGGAGAGGAGAAGAATAGGGAGAGGAGAAGAGAAGAACAGGGAGAGGAGAAGAATAGTGAGAGGAGAAGAATATGGAGAGGAGAAGAATATGGAAAGGAGAACGAGAGGAGAAGAATATGGAGAGCATATGGAGAGCAGAAGGAGAGGATTAGAATATGGAGAGGAGAAGAATATGGAGAGGAGAAGAACATGGAGATGAGAAGAATATGGAGAGGAGAAGAATATGGAGAGGAGAGGGAGAAGAGAAGGGGAGGAGAAGAATAGGGAGAGGAGAAGAATAGGGAGAGGAGAAGAGAAGAATAGGGAGAGGAGAAGAATATGGAGAGGAGAAGAAGAGGAGGAGAATATGAAGAGAATATGGAGACGAGAAGGAGAGGAGAAGAATATAGAGAGGAGAAGGAGAGGGAGAAGAATAGGGAGAGGAGAAGAATATGGAGAGGAGAGGGAGAAGAGAAGGGGAGGAGAAGAATAGGGAGAGGAGAAGAATAGGGAGAGGAGAAGAGAAGAATAGGGAGAGGAGAAGAATATGGAGAGGAGAAGAAGAGGAGAAGAATATGAAGAGAATATGGAGACGAGAAGGAGAGGAGAAGAATATAGAGAGGAGAAGGAGAGGAGAAGAATAGGGAGAGGAGAAGAATATGGAGAGGAGAGGGAGAAGAGAAGGGGAGGAGAAGAATAGGGAGAGGAGAAGAATAGGGAGAGGAGAAGAGAAGAATAGGGAGAGGAGAAGAATATGGAGAGGAGAAGAAGAGGAGAAGAATATGAAGAGAATATGGATACGAGAAGGAGAGGAGAAGAATATAGAGAGGAGAAGGAGAGGAGAAGAATAGGGAGAGGAGAAGAATAGGGAGAGGAGAAGAATAGGGAGGGAAGAATATGAAGAGAATGTGGAGACGAGAAGGAGAGGAGAAGAACATGGAGAGAAGAATATGAAGAGAATATGAAGAGGAGAAGGAGAGGAGAAGAATATGAAAAGAACTTGGAGAGAATATGGAGAGAAGAAGATTATGAAGAGAAGAATATGAAGAGCATATGGAGAGAATATGGAGAGGAGAAGAATATGAAGAGCATAGGGAGAGTAGAAGGAGAGAAGAAGAATATGAAGAGCATATGGTGAGGAGAAGGCGAGGAGAAGAATAGGGAGAGGACAAGGAGAGGACTAGGAGAGAAGGATATGGAGAAGAGAAGGAGAGGAGAAGAATATGGAGAGCAGGAGAGGAGAAGAATATGGAGAGCAGGAGAGGAGAAGAATATGGAGAGGAGAAGAATATGGAGAGGAGAAGGAGAGGAGAATCAGAGGAGAAGAATATGGAGAGCATATGGAGAGGAGAATCAGAGGAGAAGAGTATGGAAAGAAGAATATGAAGACGATATGGAGAGGAGAAGAAGATGAAGAGAAGAATATGAAGAGCATATGAAGAGCATATGGAGAGTACAAGAATAGGAAGAGCATATGGAGAGGAGGAGTTGAGAAGAATATGGAGAGGAGAATGAGAGGAGAAGGAGAGGCAAAGGAGAAGAGAAGGAGAGGAGAGAGAAGAGAAGAGTTCAGGCATGACATGAGGAAGGAATTTTTTACAGTGAGAGTGGTGAAACACTGGAACAGGTTGCCAAGACAGGTCATAGATGCCCCAGCACTGGAAACGTTCGAGGACAGGGCCCTCTGCAACCTGACATAGTTGAAGATGTCCCTACTCATTGCAGGAGGGTTGGACTAGATGACCTCTGAAGTTCACTTCCAACCCACACTACGCTATGATTCCCTGATTCTATCATTCTATCGTCATCCTATCATTCTATCTTTCTATCATTCTGTGGTCTCCTGGGAGGCGTGACCAGCCTATGGGCTGAGGAGCCAGGTCTTGCTCACATGCTCAGGGAACAGCCGATCGCCTGTGCTGGGGTCAGGAAGGAATTTTCCCCCGGGGCTGATTGGCCCTGGTCCCCGGGGGTTTTTTGCCTTCCTCTGCAGCATTGAGCATGACCACTTCTCAGAGCTCCTCTGGGCCCTTTTGGCTCGGTTCATGCCCACTGCTCTTGCCCCTCCATGGCACCACTTGTGCCCTGGCTCTCTCGGGTTCTCCCAGGGCAAGATTGCAGCAGGAGACAGCTCTGCTCTTCTTCTTCTTTTCCTTCTTCTTCTTCTTCTTCTCCTTCTTCTTCTCCTTCTCCTTCTCCTTCTTCTCCTTCTTTTTACTCTTCTTCTTCTTCTTGTTCTTCTTGTTCACCCCAGAACACACCCCACCACATACCACACCTACAGAGCACACCACACACCACTCCACACCACCACACACCGCATAGCACACAGCACACCACACACACCACAAAACACATCACACAGCAAAAGACAGCACACACGACACACCACAACACACACCACCACACAACACACAACACATTAAAGACCACACACAACAGCGAACAACACACCCCTCCACCCACAAAACCACACACGCCACAAAGTGCACAACACATAAAATTGCACACCACACACAATAGACAATACCATGCACACCACAAACAGTATCAGTCAACACATCACTGAACACACAGCCTAATTAGCACAGCACAGCACACAAAACACACCACACACCACAAAACACTACACAACATGTAACAAGACACGATACACCACACCACACAGCACACTACACACCAGAGCACATACGACACCACACAACACACCCAGAAAACACCTCACACAACACATCACACTTCATGCAACACCACACAATACCAAACATAACACAACACAGAGCACCCCACCACACACCACAGCACAGAGCACACCACACAATGCAACGTAACACACAGCAGCTCACACACCACAGCACAGCACACGCCACACCAAACATACAATACATCCCACAACACCACACAATACACAACACAGCAGACAACACCACACATCACATCATGCCACACACCACAATGCCAGACACAAACCCACCACGCAGCACACTATCCAACACACAACCCAACAAACTGAACACAGCACCAAACAGCAAAGTGAGACACCACAGAGCACACAGCACACAACAGAGCACAGTACACAACAAATCACACAACATAAAACACCATACACCAGACACCAAACCACAAAACACGCAACACAACACACCACACACCATAACACAAAACAACACACAATACACAACACGGCCGCTACACACACCACAAACCACTTCACACACCACACACCACCAGACAAAGAACATTGAACGTACAACCCACCACAACATACACAACATACCACAACAAAGCACACAACATTCCACACACCACACACACCCCCCACACACTACACAAAAGCACACAATACACAGTACAACACACAACATACCACACACCACACACCACACACCACATAACACAGCACACACTACAATTGTAATAAAATAAAAAAAAATAAATAAAAATAAAAAATAAAAGAAAATCCTGTTTCCAGTTGTATCCTTTGTGTTACGTGTCCTTGAAATTGTCTTTGGATCTAAAACCTCTCTGGCATTTCACTCAAACAGTCCCATCTGTATTGGACTCATTGTGGGTGTACAGAATAGAGCAGCACAGCACAGCACAGCATCCTTGTGCTCAGTTGTGCCTGGAGCGTGACGAGCTCTGACCGAGCCCTGAGGGCTCCATCCAGGAGAGCCGCTCTCTGCAGGGCAGGGCCCAGGCCCAGCCAGGAGATGGGGCAGAGACGGCCACACACCTACAACATGGCTCAGGCAGGACCAGAGGCCCCAGGCTGAGCTGAGACACGTCCCCTGGGCCATCTCCTGGCTGGGCCTGGGCCCTGCCCTGCAGAGAGTGGGTCCGCAGGGAGGCCGGTCCCAGCCACTGAGGCCTTTGAGCACCCCCAGGACCCTGGCAGAAGGAGACTTGCATTGCTTATGTGCTCTCCTATAGACACGGATGGTTGGCAGCTTTGGAGACCAAGTATTGGGCCAGATGGAGCTTCTGTCTGATCAGGACTCTTGTTCTCAGACTCTTTTGTTTAAGTATGTTTCTTCCAAAGCAAAGAGCTCAGGAATTACTAAAAATGAGAATAAGGAGAATCCATGCCACACACCACACCACATACCACACACTATACCATGTGTGTATGAGTTTTGGCACAAATGTCCAAAATGACAGTAGCTTCCTTACCCTTTCAGTACTCCAAAGAGTAACTCCTAAAGGCTTTCCATAAGTTCTGAACCTCTTCCCACAAATTGAGGCAGGCAAATAACTCTGAGAAAGGTGCAAGTCACAAATGAGGTGTGCAAGGTTTGCCCCATGGCTGAAGTGCATTTGGCATCCCCTGTAAAGATGGCCAACTCTGGACCTTGACTTGGGTAGGAAAAGGGGACATGACTGCGACAGCAGCAATGGACTATTTTCGCTCATTTTGGAAGAGTCATCATTTGCCTGGCTTTGCTTTGGGAATGGATCCAGACGTTCTAGGTCTGAACATAATTGACCTTTTCAGCACACCAGTGCCACCTAACCATCCCCTGTTATCCCCTCAGAAAAGGCTTTGTGACCCTGGTCTTCCTCGATGCGGGGCCTCATGGACATCAGCTCTGGTGCAGAGAGGGGATGGTCACTGGGGGTGCAGGGCTGGTTTCTGCCATGACCAGAGACAAGAGCGGGAGGTTTGTACTGGGGGCCAAATGGCAGAGAAGGCATCGGGGACACCCAGCAGCTGTGCCCAGTGCATGGCCACCAAGGGCAGGGACAGTCCCCTGGGCCTCCTGGGCACCGGTACTGCCTCAGGGCCAGCACCCCAAAGGCTTCCTCCAAAGAGGAAGGAGGAGGCTTCCTCCTATGCTTCAGTCTGCACCCATTGGCCCTCATCTTACCGTTCAGAAGTCTATTCCAGTATTTGACCACACTCTCAGGAGAGGGTCAAATCTGCACTTCCTCTGACCCAGGTTTGCACCATTCACACGTGTCCTGTCACTGGATACCAGGGACAGGAGACCAGCACCTGCCTATACACTTCCCTCCTCGGGGTGGTTGCTCATCAGCTTCCTTGTCTCCCAACTAGAGAAACCCAGATTCCTCAGACACTCCTCAGAGGACATGCCTTCCAGTCGTTCACCAGCTTTGTTGCTCTCTGGTCACATTTGAATACTTCAACATCCTTGTCAAATTGTGGGGCCCAGAACTGCACACAGCACTCAAAGTGAGGCCACACCAACTCTGAATACAGCAGGATAATCACCTCCTTTGACCGGTTCGTTCTGCTGTGTTTGATGCACCCCAGGATGGGATTTGCACTCTTGCTTGCCAGGGCACACACTGCGGACTCTTGTTGAGCCTCCTGTCAACCAGCACCCCAAGGCTCCTTTCTGCAGGGCTGATCTCCAGCCAGTCCTCTCCCCATTTATACATGTGCCTGGCATTACTTCATCCTAGGTGCAGAATCCAGCATCTGGACTTGTTAGATTTTGTGCCATTAATCATTGCCTAATGCTCCAATCTATCCAGATCCTTCTGCAAGGCCCCTTGTCCCTCCGGATACTCATCAGCACCTCCCAGGATGGTATGATCAGAAAACTTGCTAATGGTGCATTAAATTCCTGCATCCAGGTTATTGATAAAAATATTGAACAGAGCTGGCCCTAGGATTGAGTCCTGAGGAACATCCCTGCTGCCTTGTCTCCAGCCAGATGTAGCACCATCCACTGCAACATTTTGAGCCCTGCCATTCAGCCGGTTCTTCACCCGGCACACTGCGTATGTGCTCATCTCACAGCTGGACAACTTCTCCAGAAGTATGCTGTGAGGGATAGTATCAAAAGCTCTGCAAGTTACCTGACTGAAATTGCATTATTGGTGGAAGAAGAAATGCTGAAAGGATCTACAGAAGCGTGCTTTTGATTCGCAAAGTGTTTGCGAGTATCTAGGATGAGGACGATATTATGTAAGGTCGTCTTTTCTTTGCTTGAAGACATAAGAGACTACTCAATGGAGAGCAACTCTTGCTTGTCAGGATTAGCCCAGGTGCTTTGTCTTGCTTTGTGTCTTATGTTCTCAGGACTCACCTCAAGTGTTTTGATCTACAGAAAGTTCCTAGATAAAATTATTTGTTTGCTTATGAGAGGCACTTATCTCAGGAAGTGCAAATATCCTCCTCATAGAGGATGGCAAATCGTGGCTGTGGCCTCTCCTAAACAGACCAGCTGAGGGGTTATTGAACCTCTAAAACAGACTGCTCAGAGAGAAGTGGGTTAATGTCCTCCTTTTGCCTGGGGAGGGGAAAACAGGTATATTAGAAGTCAGATTTAGTGCAAGCACAGAGCAGTTTTCACTGTGAAAAAAAGGGAAACTTTGCAGTCAGACACAGCAGAGGGTGTAACCCCAAGTTTTGTTTTATTTCTGCAAAATCTTTCCAGCACCTGATCCGCACATCAGGCTGAGTACGTATCTGCCATTAGTACATGCACTAAAGGAGGAGCTTAAAAAGTCATCACCCTGAAGTTAAAAATAAGATATCTAAAAAATGCTGTTGGTTTTCGTTTTCCCACTCACTTAAAAAAAAAAAAGAAAGAAAAAAAAGAGAAAAAAAAGTGTTAACACTTGCAGGTTCTCTTGGTGAGCATGAAGCAATGCATTTGTAATGAAAACAGAGATGCTTAGTTTTGTAATTATACAAGCTGGAGGGAAATCGCAAGTTTTGTCATGATGCATGATAGTATCGCAAGAACAGGCTACACCATCTCCGTTTTGGTTAGAAATTAGTAAACTCTGGATGTCACTGAGGATGCAAATTGGGAATCAGTTTGGCAGCAATTTGGTAAGAGGATTTGTAAGGTTCACACTGTTCTCCTGCTTCTGTTCCCACCACCGGAGGCAAAAATGTCCTTGTTGTCAATAACACTCAATAGATGGCACATGATAGAAAAATAACAAACAAGATGAGCAGCCACCCATGTTCTGATCTGGAGGTTCATCTGCTTGAGGACTTTTAGGACAGTGGAACTGGCTGTGTAGACTGGGTAGGTTAAGTTATTACTTTGTTTCTAGGGAGAATTAAGCTAAGTCTAATTAGAGTCACTTAAATCCAGAATGTGAGGGCTCAGATTCATGGGAAGACCAAAGAACTTGAAGACCCTTTGCATCAGAGGATCTGCCCACAGACGTCTTTACCCTTCTGCAGTTAATGAAGCTCTTCCAGCACCACACCACCTTGCATTACACTGAGGGCCAAACTGGCTTGAATTAGAGATAATTACCATGTCTGAGCTGTCAGGCAGACATTTGCCAGCTCACAGAAACTCACGCCTGAGCCCAGAGGCTACGCCTGTGCTTTCACACCTATGCTTTCCATAGCAGGTGCCCTGGGGTTTAGCTGAGATGTGCTCCCCCACCTGTTTTCCTACCTGGACGTCTAGGAGGTGAGAGAGGCCACATGCCATACAGAGGTGTCATCACATACAAACCTACACCTGTTTCAGGAAGAGTTGCAGGATGACAACTAGTTATTAAAGATGTGCAGACAGTGGGGATTTTGCATCCTCTTGGAAGGGGATGCCACATTGCTGACACTGGACTGTGGTATCAAGTGACAGCTGAGCCCACCCCAGAACGCAGCCTGAACCACTGTTTTCTCCATAACTGGAACTGAGCCTGAACTGTGATTTGGAAATTTTCTTGAAGAGTGATTCAAACGAGCATTGGTCACAGTTGAACACCATCCAACATTTAAGCAAAACCCCATGGTGCTCTGACTTCCTGTAGAGAGGGGAATTTAAATCACCATAATTTGCATGCCAGCTTGCCAGGAAGAAGACATAAGACGTGCAAGTTCATATATTTATTGACTGTTTCTCACTGCCTTCCTCTTCAAAATCTTTCCTGCCCCACTCTTCTGGATGGCTGTCACATCAGACGTGCCACCAGAAGGGACTTCATGTGACTACCTGCGGTCCTGCCCTGGGTCTCCCTGGTTTCTGCGGGAGGAATAGTCTGGCCTTTCCTCTTGAAGGGGGTGTACTTTCATTGTGCTCCAATTTGCTGTTGCTTGCAAAGCACTTGGTGCTGCGTTGGTGCAGTCCAGGCCCTTGCTTGATGCAACCATGGGGAGCTGTGCCTGTGAGCCAGCTTGGAGCGGGCAGGACTAGACCCGGCTCCTCACTCCTGTCTCGGCCTCCCCAGGGGACACTGGCGGCTCCACGGAGGTACCCAGTTCTTGTTGAGGGATTTTTTTTCCCCACTAAGAGTGTTTTCCAGCAGGACATGGCCACACTGGGAGCAGCCTCTGATTTGCGCTGTACTAGATAATACACGTGAGCAGAAAAATTATGGTACGAGAGGTCTTCCCTTTGCTATCGAAAGAGCTTACCAGGAAAAAAAAAACCAACAAAGAAAAAAAGAGAAGATTGCCATCTGTTTTTGAGCCACCTAAACCATGCAAACCACAGAGAAAACAGCTTGAGGCAGGTCTAATTAGGCTGGGGTCCGGGAAGCACACACCCAACTCAGCCTACAAAAAGCCCAAAGCTGAACCAAGGGTACAGAAAGCAAACAACACGTGTGGTGGTGCAACTGCTGGGTGTGACGGCCAAGCTGACGCCCCCTGCAGCGACTGTCCCGGTGAGTCCCCTATTCATCTCTGTCCTTTCTGTGTGCAGCTTCTGTGGAAAGGAAATTGAATTACAAATTGACTTTAAAAAAAAATGCTCATTTGCCGTTGAACTCACCCACTTACAATGATCTTTTTGACTGCAATTTAAGGTAGGTCTGATGGTTAAAAGAAAAGGACATAAGAAAGCCCCCTGGGGATGCACAGCTCTGCATCCTTCAGCAGATGCTGCAATGATGTTTTGGAAAAGCGTACCAGGGAGAAATCAGTAGCTCACTGCCTGCCTGCTACTGGCCACAGTCACCTCTGAGTTGTATGTGGCAGGTCTCAGCCCTGACAGCCCAATTTTGCTCTGTAGTGATGGGGACAAGGCTCTGCTGGTTTGAGATTTCAACTGGCTGAGGAGTTTCTGAAGCGGAGGGTCATAGCAGGTCTGACATTGCTGCGTAGCTGCGAAGAATGTCACACGCTTAGTGCAGCCATTCTTGAAACAGCGTTTTTTTACCCCCAAAAATAAGCAAAAAGGGATCAAATTAATATTGATTAATAAACAGCCTTTCCTCATCTCAAGGCACAGTCTGTTCCTTGTCAACTTTTAGTGTGCTGTGAGGTTCACTGTAGAAAAAAATCAGGTGCTTGCTAGAACATCTGAAAGCTCATTGTATCTAACCCCACGTTATTGTTATTATTCGTATAACTCTTAGCAAGAGCAGCAAAAATGACAAAGCAAAACGCCAGCACAAGGCAAAATTCAAATAGTATGCACAGGGTACAGGTGGCATCATTAAAAGCCAGGGACTAAATTTATACCTGTACTTGAAATTCCAGGGAACAGCATAATTCTGCCTGTAGTTCTGTGTCTCAATAGAAAATTTTAAAACTAAGAGCACCTACTTATAAGTATTTTCATTTCTTCAATCTATTTTTAAGTAAATACTCTGTGCCTAGACTGATGTTCTTTTTTTTGCAAAGATCTCATGTTGCCAGCCTTGCTCTTAAATAATTGACATTCATTAAAGTTGCTTCATAAAGACCAAGAGAAGGAAGGATAAGCTCCTAGTCTGTGCTTTCTGAACACAATTTCTAAAGTGGTGGAAATGACTGCATTACATTTTTTTTATCAGATTCCAGAACCCTGCAAATATTTGTTGCAAGCATTTGCTTTGGCATCGAGAGCAGGTGAAGGGATAAAGGCAGCTCAGGCCGAGGGTGCCATGAACACGGAGACACGGCTGCAAACAAACTCACCATCCCTAGAAGCGGCCACTTACAGTAAACTGGCTTTGCTGGCAAACTTGCTACCTCAGCTACCGCGGGCTGGGGAGGCGAACTGCACACTGCATCAGTGCGTGTCCCAAATAATACCGGGAAAGGTGATTTTAGTAATGTGCGGTGAGAGGTTTAGCTCTGTGAGGCGACCTCTCAGTTGCATGAGCTGCTTTTGGAGGCACCAATGTCCAGAAAAAAGGTCTGTGCCAGCTGAAGGTCCCTGGTGACACCAATGGGACCCACCTCGTGTTGTCCCTGGGCTCCATCCCCAGGCACTAGCACAGGTGGGCTGGTGCAGAACGTGCTGAAGGCTTAGGAGTGTGTGACACACGTCGAGCCCACCAGGCTCAGCTACCTTTTCTGATGGTAGACTGGCTTGAAAAGCAATCTGCAGCTAGAAAAATAAGTATTTTCTTGTTTACCAGGGCATTACAATCTGCTTTGCAAGTCAATAGCAAGGAGCATTGCATTTAAACTCACAGATGAGAAAAAATTATTTCAGGCAGATTATCAGTCGCTGCAGAAGATGCAAATATTTTAACACTGCAAACTACTACTAAGGCCAGGTACTTTTCCTTGTCAGTTGCTAGACAATTTAAGAGACACATTTCATTTATTCTCACAACTCTTTTGGAAGATATGGTGCTTTCACATTACTTTCTTTTTTAATGTGCGCATTGGGGACTCTACATCTTATTAAAAATGAGATTGCAATGACTCTAATACATCAAAAGACTGAATCGGCACAGTGCTATAGAGAAGCCAAAGACATAATGTAGGCTAAATGTAAATTTGTAAAATGGAAACAACTAAATAATTCAAATCAGTGACACAAATTTCTGTGTGGTTTGTCTCCCTGCCAGACTAATTTCAAAGGGTTGAGGTTTTTATTAAAAGAAGAAGAATGAAAAGAGTCACAATTCTATTTCAAAGCTGTTTCAAATTGGTTGTTTTCCCCCATCTTTCCTCTCCAGGTTACAGTGCCTCCTTCAAGTCCAAGCAAAGATCTGGCTGAAGATGGCTTTTGCAAGTGCAGTGAGTATCCAGCTACCCTGCTGTATAATCTCCATTTGTCTTTCCCCCACTTTGCCTCCATCAGTCTTCTGCCTCTCTTGAGCCAACAGTGCCGTCCCACTGCAGCACTAACGCAAAACCTCTTTCCAAGCTGGAATTTTGCACTTGGTTATGTATTTAAAGCTGCCAAACCAATAGTATGTTGAGTGATCTGACAGAAATAGCGCTCTCACAGCCTGCCATTGTAATAACTGAAGTTGTCTGGAGGCTGTGAGCTGCTGTTTTGGGGACGAGTTTGTTACTCAATGGATCATTTTTATAGGTCTTTGCTGTGGCACACACTTCTGGGTGTGGACACATTTCAGGCAGTCTGGAATCTGCTATGTTTCACCCATCTAAAATGGAATATACTGGGGATTTTCAACTGCATCTGGTGGAGATGGGCAAATTTATGCTTTCCTGAGCCATTTTTCAATGTAAATTTACCTGCTGTCCCGTTGCAGGTCACCCAGCCTGGCAAGACCAGCCTGGATTTCTACAGGAACGACAGCGTGGTGCTGTCCCTGTATGGAAACCTGGTGAATGACACAGACTTCATGTGTGACAGGAGGCAGGTCAGACAGTTTGCTCAAGCTTTCCTGCCGGTGTTTTTCTGGCTCATCTTCTCTGTGGGCGCGGTGGGAAATGCCTTGGTCGTGCTCGTCTATTGCAAATACTGCTTCAGGAGGAGCATGATGGATTGGTACCTGCTGCACCTGGCCATTGCAGACCTGCTCCTCCTTTTCACCCTCCCTTTCTGGGCCAAGGCTGCCTCAGATGGCTGGATCTTCAAGAATTTCATGTGCAAAGTTGTCAACAGCACGTATAAGATCAACTTCTACAGCTGCAGCCTGTTTCTAACCTGCATCAGCTTTGACAGGTACATCACTGTTGTCCAGGCGACGAAAGCTAAAACTTCTAAGCAAAGGCAGCTCCTGCGCAGCAAACTCATGTGCTTGGCTGTTTGGCTGACATCTGTGAGCCTGTGCATCCCAGAAATCATGTACAGCCAAAGCATGCAGGTGGGTGATGTAACAGTTTGCAAAATTACGTACCCACCAAACGTCAGCATGTTTTTCAGAGTTACTGTCCTGGCTTTGAAAGTCACAATCGGATTCTTCCTCCCCCTCCTTGTCATGGTTATTTGTTATGCTCTTATCATCAAGACCCTCCTGCAAGCCAAAAGATCTCAAAAGCAGAAGTCTCTGAAGATCATCATCATGATCATCACTGCTTTCCTTCTCTCTCAATTCCCGTACAATATTGTTTTGCTGGCCAAAGCCATCAGAACCTACACCAGGGTGGCATATAGCTGCCAGTCTGTGGACCAGCTGGACATCGGGCTGCAGGTCACCCAGAGCATCGCCTTCCTCCACAGCTGCCTCAACCCCTTCCTCTATGTCTTTGCTGGGGAGCGGTTCAGGAGGGCACTGGGCAGGATGATGCAGAGTGGTGGCTGCTGCCGGAGCTGGGGACAAGAGCAGTTCTTCGCCTGTGATAGCCATGACCACAGCTCAAACTGGTCCTTCGCCATGCTGGGCAGGCGGCGGGTGAGGAGCTCCCTGACCCTCAGCACCCACCTGACCTCCTCCATTATGCCCTCTCCTTGCCAAGACCTCTTGTAACTCAGTCCCCCCTCTATCTGCTCCAGAGGAGCACAAAACTATCTGGAAACCCAAAGACTGTCCCAGAGGAGTGGGGAGGCCTGGGGGCTCCTCATGCGCCCCATCCTCACCGTGCAAGACCCAACCGGGAGTTGCTGGCTGAAAGGGAAACCTTTGGCACCGGGCAGCAAAACGGACCTATACCTGTTGTAAGCAGAACTGACAGATGATAAAAGCTATTTTTGTGACAGCTGTAAACATCCAGCCTATCTGCAGCTCAGACCACAATGTGAAACAACAAATCTCGCAGGGAGGTGATGAGCCCAGCTACAGCAGCAACAGAGGAGGATAAAGTAAGTTGAACTGCTGTTTCGTGCATAGGAAGCATCAGCAGGGAGTTCAGCCCTCATTTGCTGACGAGCTGTGGTCTCCTACAGAGGTGGCGGGGCTGAGGAGCCCCGCTCACACCATCTCTGCTGTAAAGGAGAAGTGTTCAGCTCCTACACCGGTTTATTGCAGCAAACAAATGCTGCTGTCTGTTTTGCTGCACAGATGGTTCGTGTTGAAAAGGAAAGCCAATCTTTGTTGTTCATAAAATGGTCATTACAGAATTAGATTGATCTTTCTCCTCTCTTTTAGCTGTGTGATGCAAGGTGAAATTTGGTGTAAGTTATTTGCTTCAACTCTTATTTTGCTACTGGTGTTTTTTGTGGTCCCTGCATCAACAAGTTGCACCTCACAATAAAAATTTATGTGCACCAGAGACGCTGACTTGTTTGTCCTGGAGATATTTGCTGTATCATGGTGCGTAGCCATCGTAAACCAGACTGCAAAAACAAAATCCATGTTTCAATAGGCCCCCGGTTGTGTGCTGATATCTTTGCTAACGGTGAGAAAATATATTTAGCCTGGGGCCAGTAAGACAGAGAGTAATTAAGCATCAAACCTAACGTTAACGACATTTGGGTTGAGACTTCAGGTTGGTGGAGGTAGCGATTCCCAAAAGCGGTGTGCTGTAATGAGCCCCACAAGTTCTAGAGGGCTTTCAGCATGCTGGTGTTGGTGCCGTAATGGGGCCCAAGGCCACAGGGCACTGCGTGACCGTTCCCCCTCGCTTGTCCCCTCCCGGGGACACAGTGTCACCCAACCGCAGCCTGCACCTCCCCGTCTTCAACCGCAAGTTGTGTGCTTGGGGGTCTTCCTTTTAAATAATCACATCTAACCTGGTAAATATTTATTGCAGGAAGAAAGTGGTTTTGTTGCGCATTAATCATTAAGGCGTGTCGATAAACACGACCTTTCTGCAAGGTTTGGCTCTACTTATTTTAGCTAATAGTGTATGTCTGAGCAGATGGGCTTCTAGTTTCATATGCATTTATTAGGATTTTTAATTTTTTTTTTTTTTACTTCTTCCTTTGGAAAAAAATGGTGAAAGATGTATGTATTTTTTACTATATATGTAAGAAGGGTTTGGCAGGGTTTTGCAAATTTTGTTGAGCTCAATGCGAATGGAAGCTGAAACTCTGTTAAATAAAGGCGCTGCCACATACATGTCCTTCCCAGGTTTGGATTCTCATGCATAACCTGTTTCCAGCGACAGGATTTACCCCTCCCAAGAAAGGCCAGAAGAAAACCTTGCTAACAGGGTTTACTACACGTGTCTAAGCCCTGGGGTGCGGAAGCTGCAGCTGAGGACCCCGCAGGCACCTGAGTGGCTTTCAGCTCCCGAGGCGATGGGTGGGGTGCAGTTTTGGGGGGAAGGACAGGCTTCTCAGGGTGTGGGAGGAGGGAGAACGCTGCTTCTCCACAGCAGCTGAGCCCCACCACCCCTTCCCAGGGATGAGGGTGAGGGTGCTCCTACCCAGGGGTCCTCCCAGCCCCAAAAAAGCCCTCGAGCCGTGCAAACAAACAAGTGTGCAAACCTCAGCTGCTGCCAACCCGTGATCCTGCCTGGTGGCCTCGAGCTCCTCTTCACTGCACAGCCCCAGGAACTTGAATTTTGGGGCCTTCTCAATGAAGGTAAAAGCTCCTGTGCTCTGTGAAATGTGGTGGGAAATTTTCATGCTTGGTTGACGAGTGAAACTGTAGAGGGAGGTGAAACGGCGATGAACTTTCAGCAGTTTGGGGCAGCAGGGTCATCCCCAGGTCAGGCACGTCCCGCTCTGAGTCAGGCTGCTCCCCGCCGCTTTGCCGGGGGCAGCGGGGAACCAGCCCCCCCGGGGAGTATTTTCCCTCATGGGGTCTGTCCTGCTGGGACTGCATGTGGCCCAGCAGCTGCTGGTAGCTTCCCAGGCTGCTGGTACCCTCCGAACTCATGAGGGAGCTGCCTTCCTGAGGAGCCTCTGGCTGCAGCCTCATCCCTGGCAGGGTCCCTTGCTGCTGGCCACTTGGTCATGGAGGTGTCTCCTGCCATTGTCCCCTCCTCCATCTGTCAGGGATCTCTGTCCTCCAACAGCACAGCTCCTTGTGGCCAAGCCTTCCCAGGGCTCTTCTGTCTGTCTGCCCTGAGGTTTTAGCTGAATGTATCCTACCAAAATCTTTCTCATGCCTCCCTAGGGTGTCCCCAAACTTTAGCCAATGCTCTCTTCTGAGAGGAGAGGCTCCCCAAAGATGAGGGGTGCTGCCTCCCCTGCCCCACAGCCCCCTCATCCCTCACGTGGGATGCTGCCTGCATCTTACCCACAGATCCAGCAGGATGGTCACCGAGAAGTTGTTAGAAGCCCTGGGAGAGGTCTGAGATCTTCCATAGCTCTTTTCTGCTTTCTTTAAGGCCATTTTTTTGCAGATGTTCCCAGTTTTCAGTTGCAGTCTCCTCTGCTGTCCTTTTTCTTTGAAGGAGCATCTTCGCTTGTCTCTGCCCTACTTGTTGCACTGTTACCCTGTAACCTTTCGTTTTGAATCCTAGTCCCCATTTCAGAATTCTAAGAGCCAGAAGTGTGCCAGAACCCTGGATTTAATCTAGGTGAGAACCAGGGCTGACCTGCCTGCTGGCCTAGCACCCCCAAACTATGCAAGAGCTGGGTGCCATGCTGTAGTGGGGATGGCCACGGCAGTAGATTTGTGTTGCTGTCTGTTCCCTACAGTAAAGGACTTGGAGGTAGCCGCGACCAAGGTGCAGGCAGTCACGTAGCGTGGTACCAGCCCGCTTGTGGTACAAAGAGAGGAAGCTGGGAGAATCAATGAGAAACTTGCACTCTCTGCAAGCAAACCCGCCTTGCTGGTGCCTGCTCCTGCCTGAAACAGAGACGTGGTTTATAGAAGCGCCTCTTCCAGAGAGCAGAAAAATGACAGAAAGGTGTGCGAGAAAGGTGATGGGTGCTGCAAGCATCACTGAAGTCAAGGGAGATAAAGCAGCCTAAAATCAGAATCATCAGTCTGAGTTCAGTCTGTGCAAACCTGCCAAGTATGATCTGCATCAATTATCCATCCTTTAACTGACCAGATGTGTAGTCCCAGCAGTGCCAGGTGCTGTTTTTTCCAAGCCTCCTGGGCCATTTGTGTTTTGCAACCTTATATTTGGACTTCAGAGCATCCCTGTGACATTCCAAAGGCTAACAGAGAATATACTGCTGTTCTGTGGCAGCTTTATGTGGTCTCCACAACAGAACGTTGTACTGGGTGCACCAAGGACAATTCTTGGGGCACAAGCCAAGGAACAGGTGGGTTAAGACCCTAAGTAAGGCAGTGCTAGGTCTGGGAGAGCCTTGCTGCTAGCACCAAACAAGGGAGGACATATTGTACAGTATGGCTAAACACGTACACCAAGGCTTTCAACATGTACAGCCTCCCCTGCAGCTCTGTTGTACAGCAAGGTATGGTCGCTTACCTGTGTATTGCAGGTCCTCTGTACCGCTGGCCAGGCTTAATGGGGACTCTGTCCCAGCAAGAAGCCTCTCTGGGTGGCGCTGGTGCTGCCGCTGGGCTGTGGGGACGGGAAGCGCCACAGCCTGCACCTCAGCAGGAAACTCCCGAGACGAAACATAAATAACGGATAGAAGAAGCAATGACTGGTCATGACGGGGCCCGTTGTCCTCCTGCCCACATTCGGTTGGCCCCAGCAGTTCAGACCAGCCTACGTGTTTACCACGTGCCCCAGTGCTGGGACTACAAATGCAAACTCAGAGATGACACGTGAAGAGTGTCTACAACTCAGTTACACAACATAACCCGGATGTGTAGACCTGGCCCAGACCTGGGGAACACCAGATGGGAACCCTAAGCTGAAGGACAACGCTTGCTGGTATGATGGGTGACAGGAGACTCAGGCCCGACATGAGGAAGAAAGTTTTTACAGTGAGGGTGGTGAAACGCTGGCACAGGTTTCCCAGAGAGGTGGTAGATGCCCCTTCCCTGGAAACATTCAAGGCCAGGCTGGATGGGGCTCTGAGCAACCTGATCTAGTTGATGTCCCTGCTCATTGCAGGGGGGTTGGACTAGACGACCTTTGAAGGTCTCTTCCATCCCAAACCATTCTATGATTTTATGATGACAGTGAGTGCAATTGCTGACCTTGGGGCAGCTTTGTTTTTAGCTCCAAGGGGATGCAAAGGCGGTGGAAGGTGTTTCTCAGCCCCGGGGCTCTGCCCTTGCTGAGGGAGGCCCAGCTGCTCCGCACCACCAGGACACGCTGATATTTCTTCTGTCCTGGTGGCTGCCTCACTTAGTGCTTATTTAAGGGTCCCGGATCGCAGCTGTTGCTCTGTTGTACTGTGCGGACATGGCCTTTCTCCACCAGCATGACAAACTATTTTCTATTTTCCTTATTTTGTAAAATTTTTTCCTGCTTATAAGTAGATAATACAAATGTATGATTTATCCTCCAGACAAAGCTATCTCTACAAGGCAGAAAAGGGACACACGTTCTCAACGATATAGAATTTTATTTTTTTAATTCCTGAGGTTAAGAAAGGAAAAAAAAGGCATCAGGAAACATTCCAGTACACAACCGTCTACATCTCTATAACTGTACTGACGCTGGCATACATAAATCTCTTTTTCCTCCATCTGGAGCATGAAGTTTGATGTGAACGGGGTTTGCAATTCTTTGGCAGTTAAGACCAAAAGATGCTTCTGAACAAGTTACAATCTCAGTGATTGAGCATAATTAAAACTATAGTGCAATTTCAATTTTTTAAAAAAGGAGCAAAGTCAGTCCTTTGTAGCTTTGCTATTTTGTAACGTGGTACACTCTTGTGCAATACATCTCTGTGATTTCTCATAAAGCGACATTGAGTAATGTTGAGTAAAGGAACACTGTCATTTTATTAAAGCAACTACATTCTTTCCTTTGCATAGACCTCTGCATAGTACAAAATATTACCCTCCATTGTTCCAGCACCCAGGAAAAACAACTGCTTTTGCTGACCACAATGTATACTCTGTTTATCCCAAGAGTATGACATCCCCTTCAATTAATTTCATGATCAATTTTAAATATTTCTTTTCTCTTAATTGCATTCTTGTGGATTATAAAAGGCCCAATTCAACAAATCATCTGAGCATCTGTAAATAAACAGATTTATCAGCATCCCTGGCACAGCTCACATGAACAGTGCTTCATCAATAGAGGTATAAGGTGCTTGAATGAAGTAATCTCTTGCACAAATCTACACGTGTGCTAAGTCCTTTATCGGGTTTCCATGGCTCCAGGAATAAACCATCTGGGACATTTAAACAAAAGGTCGGTACTAATGTCAGATTCTTTATTATTTTCTCTGCACAGCCTCTGAGGTGGAAAAGACTCCCTCTTCTAGCTGACGTGATGAGATTCCTGTTCTCGAACAGCTGCTTTGAACTGCTGCACTCCTGTCCACTTTTTGCACCTTACCAGTTTGATTAGTTCCTCTTTTGAAACTTTTTCTCCTTAAATACTCTCCTTGGTTAGAAGCAAACTTTTACTTTTAATCTTTAAACTACAGGTTCTGGCTCCCACTCTTAGTCATCTTTCAGAGAGCAAAAAAGCCATAAAACTACTCTCATGGGGCAAGAAAACCTGCAGAAAAGATACCATAAAGACCCAAATGCCACAGTAGAAACAATCCAGTGCTTTTATTCCCCTCCTCCCAAACATATGCTTCAGCCAGACTCAGGACTGTCTACATGGAAGACTTGCAGGGAAACACCTGGCTTACTAGACAGAGCCAATTACTTCAAGAGTTATATAAACAGTGGCTTTAAAATATTTGCCGCAGGATGAAAAAATGCTAAGAACTGGGATGCAGAGAGGAAATCCAGAGGCGAGTCTGTCAAATAATTTTGAATGGAGATATTTCAAATACTTCTGAGCAGAGTTGTCATATTTTGGCCTAAGACACTCGACAGTGTCCCTTTAGCTTACATTTGGCATTTTAAGCAAGTATCCTAGTAAGATTAGTATTCTAAACCAGCAAAATGCTTTAAAAAACCCCCACACCTAAAAGCTTAAAGGAAAACTGCAGCAGACTTCAATAACAGCTCAGTAAAATTGCATAGCATATGGTACACTGTACTCTATTTTTTCAGCAATAAATAATCTTTTCTTGCCTAATTAAATACAAAACATAGCTTCAAGACTGAAATACACCATAATTCATTAACTGATCAGTGTGCCGTTTCTTGCCAGTTTATTGCCGGCTTCAGTCTCTTGTCCATCTCATTTTTCCTGCCCCCGGCCAGGTAAGGGTTTAACCATCGCAGCCTGTTCCCTCGGGAGGGGCAGCAACCAGCTCACACCTCCCACCCACCCTCTGCCTGGCCAGGGCTGGAGAGGGCACCATCAGGATGGGGAAGAGGTGTCTGAGGGGAAGGGAAAGCTACCCATGAGCCAGACACCTAAAATCTAGATGCTCCTTGAAAGGTAGTCATTCTTTCACCATTTTTTTCAAGATCACTGTATTTACATAGTGTTAACGACTGGAATTAATGATTAGCAACCTTTAGCTTTATCTGCAGTATTCTTTTCTTTCATAAAATCAGAAATTTACCTCTACCTCAGCTGTAATGTCCAACACTTGTCATGTCATCTCCATCTTTTAAACAACCAGCCTTTAGGTGTAGGGAGATCCCTTATGGGTAATGGATCAAACCAGCAACACATAAACACCAGCTGGACTCTCTTGACTTCCTTCCCCACTCAAGCTAATCCTTCCAATTCCTTGCCCTCTTTTTTTAACAAGTTTGCCCCTTTCCCCTCCCCAAAACATTTGCTTGAGGTTGTGCTGGCCCTTTTTTCTTCTTTCCCCTCATCTTATATTTTCCGTCTCCCTCCATGACCCCATATACCAGCTAAAGCTGCCACCAAGAGTCTACAGGGTTCCTGGCAGGCTGTGCTGGTTTTCTACCAACTGCTGCACTAAAGTCTTCTGGGTCTGAGGTTTCCTTGGGAGAACAACAACGTAAGAAATCAGACACACCTAAATGATGGGGGAGGGCTGGCTGGGAAAAAGAGCTTTTCTCTTTTCTCCCCGCCAAATGTTTTGCATTTCCATCAGAAGACGGGATTTTTAAACACAAAAATCTGCTTTCAGATATGTTTACAAAAAGTTGAAATTCTGTAAAGAAAGCAGATGGCTTGCGGGGAAATTTTGTATAAACGAGAACCCAGTCTTCCCTTAAAAGGCAGCTCCATCCCCAAATCCAAGATGGAAAGTTAGCTGCTGGCTGGGGCAGCTCCAGGGTTAGGAAAGGGAGAGAATACACTGACACTGGGTGGAGAGCTCACCAGGGCTGGATATACATTTGGTTTTGGATGGACGTTTTGAGACAGATTCCAACATTACCGCTACCTTCCACGTGGTCTAGCGAGAGAGATGCTGCTGACCTCAGAAACGGTGCTCTCCTGCCAATGCTGATGACTTAAGGTGCTAAAGCAGGAAAAAGGAATGCTCCTCTTCCTAATATCACACAGTGAGTAGGACTTTATTCTGCAAAAGATACTCCTGATCCTTCCACTGGTACTCACCATAAGAGCTGATTTCAGTGGACCAGGTTACAGAGTACGGTGAGCAAAAGTGAAAGGAGTTGCTGCTTCGTGTTGTATTGTTTTGTAACGGGTATTCAGTACCCAAGCATGTGTAAAAGCCACTTAAGACTTACCAAACCTCAGCCCAAAATGTAAAAAACCCCTATGTTTGCTGTTTATAAAACTTGGAAAAGATAAAAAATTCTAGATGGATTGCAATATATGCCTGTGAAGATTGAAATATTGCATAGTTGTTGTTCTGACTGTAAGAGCAGTAGAGCAGAACAGAAATGGTTATGTTTACTCCGTAGTGAACAGGTCAACAAAAATATGTATTATTCTTTAAATTTCCTTTTGAAGGATATTTTTGGAAGAAAAATAATTCAATTTTCAGTAGAGAATTTCAGTTTGCATTTAGACACACCCACGGTTATTTATGTCCCCACTGAAAAAAATTTGGTTATTATTGACCTGTTAAATCGAACAACATGGCTTTTCAGCAACCTGTACACAGTACAGAACCATTAGTGTTCCTAAAAAGGCTTCTGGTTTTTAGTGTATACATGTTCTCTAAGTGCATTATAACTATTGCATAGTTTCAAAGTCTTCAAACACAGTGGTAATCATAGTGCTTACATGTACATAAATAATAGCATTTCTTAAAATGTAATTAAAAATAACACAGTATAGTCAAGGCTATGGAAAATCACTTCCATCATAGATGACAGGTCGCTCGACAGCCAAGTGATAAAACACTCTTTTTGAGATAAACCTGTGAAGGAAAAAAAATAGAGCAAGATGATCACGTTAGCTGAAGTCAACTAGACAGGAAACCTTGCAAGTGTATTTAGTCTTTCAGTTTATACTCGGGAAGAAAACCTGACTGTTGTTAAAAAGAAGTATGCCCCTGCAAGGGCTGTCAGGTCTGTTTTTAATAAGATGACAATCCTGACTAAGCTCTCTTGGAAAGAGTCACAAATGGCTCGCTTACTTCTGCTTACCTTCCCAGAGGTTGAGACAGAAGAGTGGAATTCTGCTACGGGGCGAGAAAAAAACCCAAACAAGAACAAGAACCAAAACTCGGGTTGAAGACCTTTTGGCAACCTGGGACCAATTTCTCATACTTACTTCTGAACGGCAGAATAATGGTACCTCTGATCAGTTCCACAGCCTGTAAAACCAAGCTTATTTCACCTTTTACACCCAGCTAGAACCTACCTGGAGAATGTATTGTCAAATATCAGTGTGTATACTCCAGGGTTTCTGACTTTCACCTGTCCTCTGATAGTTTCCTTATGAGAGTTGCAGCGGGTCATAGGAATAAGAACCTGGAATTCAGTACAAATCAAAATGAAACTTACTATTTGCCCCATAAATTAACATTGGCCATCAGAAAAAATATTTAGACTGGAGCTATCTTGAAACTCCCAAAGTGCATATGTGCCTGCAAAACTATTTGTTTTCACTTATTAGCATTAAAAATTCACCCAAACTAAAATCTCACTTTGATAAACTAAAATCTCACAGTTTTCCTTTGATAAACTCTTTATATCACTATGCTATGGCTACAAATCTCTGTTTTAGAGATAGAATCAAATTCTGATCTTTTTAATGTTAATCTAAGCAAGCTTACTAACATCAGCAGAGCTACATTAAATCTGTACAAATATATACAAGAGCAGGATTTAGCTAAATATGTCTTTTAATATAAACTTTTATACTGCCTGTATTATAAAATATCTCAGCAAGTCTTGTTTATCTAAGCTCACAGCAAAAGCGTGTGTAACCGTCTATTTTGCCGTAAAACCCTTGCAGAGACAGTTGTCAGAACAGCAGCCGATATAGATCAAGGACAACCCTATAAAACCCAAAGTTATATCAACTAGATATATCAAGATGGGAACAACATTCACTCTTCATTCAGTTTTCAGATTAAGAAAAAGATTTTACAAGGGGTTAGTAACTGTAGAGTGAATTAACGCATGTTATATAAATGTCTTGTTCCTCCAGTGAAATCACAGCCTTAGAGTTCCCCCTATCACGACGGGTTAAACCAACAGCTGCCTTGTCTTCATTAGAATTTTGCAATTAGCTGAGTAACATAGATTCACTTACTCCCTAATCCTCATTAAATATGGACAGTGAATACAAAAACTGGTATCTCGGGCACTGGCAAAGCAATTTTGTACACCATCAAGACACTTAAATATATGCCTCACTGTAAGAAATGCAGGTAACCTTGTCAATTTACCTGTCTCCTTGTGGCTTCTGCTTAAGAGCCTGGCACGATCAGCCCTAAGCACCTTACAAATTAAGTAATATCAAGGAGGGAAAAAATAAGAATTTTGCAGGCTCTCAGATGCAACCAATAGAAGCTACAGTGCTTTTCAACTCAACTTTTGCAGGCAACATTAAATAATTAAAGATGTACTACAATCTCTAAGGCAGTGAGGAAACGAAGACCTTACTTTGCACTGATCCAGTGGTGTGTCTTCTGATTCTTGGTAGACAACGCTGAAGGATATGCTTTTAGGGTCTGATGAAAAGATCCAGCTAATTGTGAGCCCCATCTCTGTAACGGTGATGGGAATGATACTGTAGGTGCTGGATTTAATGAACAGCTCCCTGTTGCTTTCCCCAAAATTTAAGATCTCTTCCACTGTAAGGGGTAATTTGATCCTTTGAGGGAGAAAAACACAACAACTCTAAGAGATCAAATCTAATTACTCAGACAGAAACAATAATCATTGCTTTTTATTTTCCATCTACCATGTTTCCCTGAAAATAAGACCTACCCCAAAAATAAGCCCTGGCATGATTTTTCAGGATTTTTGAGGATGCTCGAAATACAAGCCCTATTGCAAAAATAAGCCCTAGTTACAGTCCATAAAAAGTCAATTTAAATAGTGCCCAGGTAACTATACATGTAAAAAAGTAAAATCTTTTGGAGCAAAAATTAATATAAGACCCTGTCCTATTTTCAGGGAATCTGAGGGTATTTGAGGGAGCTTCAGGGTATTTGAGGCAGACTCCACAGCAACTTGAGGACAGGCCCACAAGATTCAGGAAAATTCAGCCTTGGATGAAGGCAAAAACCACAGAAAAGATGACTGATACCAAGTGCTTTCACTGCTCTGGCAGATGTGGATATTGTTCACTTATTTATTTCATTTGACTAGAAAAATCTAGTGCTTGAATAAAGCTTTCTAGAGCTACTATCATTAAAAAAAAAGAGTCTACTGCCCTCTACTGTTCTTTTTAAACAAAAATTTAAACAAAAAATAGTTACCCAATTTATTCGCCTCTCTTGATATCATTTGTACAGGAAATAGGGATCAGAGGTACAGAGGGAATAGATGGATGCAATGTGAACAGCAGCTCTGTCTAGATCCTCTGAAGCACCTAATGCTGCTACAGCTTGGTCTGTTTTACCCAAGAAAGCTGCATAAAAGCTGACTTAAAGTACTTGCAATTAAAAAGGAAGTTCTTAGCACCTAGATGATCCCGTGTCCTGAAGCATTGTGTTACGTTACCTCATTCTGATATCTATTTCAGACTGCAAAAAGTGTAGCCCTTAAACAGGAGAAGGAGAATGCTGTTTGCTTTCTTCAGGGGAAACTTGTAATTTCTAAGAGCTGTGGATCTCATCTACGTTACTCTAACTACAATTCATCTAACATATCACTCCTTAGGTGAAATAAATTGTTTCCAAATCAACAAGCTCACAGTAAATCACAGTACTGTGATTTGTTTGCCAGCAGCTATCAAAAATCAACACATTTACCAGAAAATATTGATGATGATTTGATGTTCTAGAGTAATGGACGAGTTCAATTTCCAGCTATGACTACACAGTGGTTAAGGATCACAGCTGATTTATTATGATAACTATGGTACTCTGGTTCGAGAGGAAGCTTTATATTAAGTTTTGCTTACCTTGTTACTTTTTCCTCTTAGCTGCAGCAACTGCTGGGGTGTGTCAGGTGATTTTTGATTTTAATAAACTAAGAATCACTCTCGGTTTTGCCCTACAGCCTAGTTGTGATTTTAGTTACGGCTTCATTTACCTGGTGTTCTGAACAGCAGCAGCAAGGCTGAAACATAGACTAATTTATCTCCCTGCAGTCAAAAGTTTAAAACCTTCCTCATAACTAAGCAAAAATATCAAAGCTAGGCTTAAGGGGAGAGTGAGCAAAGAGGAATTTCTCCAAGTCACAGGCATTTTCATATGTTAGATTCCCTTCTTGGCTGTGCAAGTGACATGCTGTATGGCTACTGCATGTAACTATTAATTTCAGAGCAGGATACATGCAGAGAATTGCGTACACACAGTTCACAGAGGTTGAGCAGAGTCTCAGCTGAACATTTTATGCTATGGCATATATCAACCAGAGCAGGCAAGGCAGTTTCTATGAGGTCACCAATAAATAACAGACATGCTCCAAAAGGCCATGAATTCCCTCCCTGTGACAAAGGTCTTGACAAGCACAGCACTCTCCGACCTTCCCTTCCCGTTTCTTCCAGAGAATACTAGCACTACACAGCCTTCTCTCTAACCCCACTTCCTGTTCACAGCACCTCCTGCAATAAGAATAGGAAGGAAGGTTTTCTGATGTGATGTGGACCCAAATCTTTCCTTCTTATTCCCCACTTGCACTGAAGTTTTGCAGGACTGAAGAGAGAGGATCTGGCTCATTTCTGCTGCTCTGCACAGTTGAGCTATCCTCTCTGCTCCTCCTCAGACCAAACTCTACTGTGAGACACAAGAGATCAGCTCTTCCAGGAGTCTGCAAGACTTGTGCTCACATGGCTGAAATCTGAGCTCAGCCTTTGTTCTTTCAGCCTGGTAGTACTGAAACTGTTCTGCTTACATGATTTCTCCTGACTTCAACAAGGATATCTCAGCATCTTGAGCAACTTGCCACTCTTCAGATTCATCAAAGGTTGAAGAATTACATGTGCTGTTTCTAGGACAAGGAAAAAAAAGGAAAGGCATGATTCTCTGAGCAGTATGTGGTCAAACAGCATTTGCATGCTGATGCCTTCCTGAAACAGAAACATTTTGATAGTCATGATACCAAATTCTAGAATTCTTACTTTGCGTATTCTAGCTGCAAAACTGCAGCCATGTTCGGCTAGCCATGGTGTACAAATGTAAAAATGTTCCTGTCCTGGTTTCATGAGCTAAGAGGAATACATATATCCAGAACACCTCTGCAACAGTCTTAAGATAAATTCTGTATTGAGATGCTGCGAGGTTTTAAAGATTCCCTGGCAGGCGGAAATCTTGAAGGAGGGCAGACGCAAACACAACGGCCTGGACTTGTCCCTTGAACAAAGTTTACCCAAGGATATGACACTTGCCCTGGATTTCATCTGTGAGGTGTTTTACAAACATATTATTCAGTTCCTTACTCTGACAATGGTAAACAAAACATATTATATTGCTGTAGAATCACTACCATGTATCTTCTTCACATACAAGAAATAACTGGATGATTCAAACACAAATACACTGAAGAAGCTGTTACAGAGTGACAAAGCAGGATGCCTCCTCCCCACCATGATGTGTCCAGGAGAGCTAAGGAAGTAGATGGGACACACCTGCCATCCACTCCTTACCTCAAAAACGGTGCATGCTCTGGGCAAACGCTGGAGTAGCACCAGATATGAATTACAGGGCTGGGACACAGAAAGAAGAATGAGTTTGAGGGTCAGTAAACAAATGCTGACAGTTTCCAAGTAAGTCAGAGCATCTCTAACTGATACTTTGCTTCTGTGCATCTCACCAGGTTGATAACTCAGACAATTAGGCTGCCATTCCCAGAAAAAATGCCAAGGATTATTATATACAGGGAACCAACTGGTGGGTTCCTTCCAAACACCAGTGGAATCTAATAAAATATAATATCACTTATATGTCCTTCTGAACTACCAAGTGTAATAGTGTAGCAAGGGCATAACTGCTGCACATTCTGTAGACTAATTCTCAAAACCAATGCACAGTTTAGCATTTTCTTTTAAATCCTACAGGACCTTGCCCTACAAGCAGCACTGCTGAGTAGAAGGGCAGGAGAAAACATTTCCAGGTACCAGCACCTTCAGCTGGTCATTAGCAGCATCTGAATATACTGTGTCAGCACCTGCAACCATGTGTGAGTTTAGAGGAGTGACACTTTTGGTTGGAAACAGGAAGAATTTACTGTTATGACTGCAAATTAAACTGCACCTACTGTCTACATGTTCCCTGAACTCAGAATTCAGATCCTCTTACTCCTGAGGCCTCTTAGGTAACTTTTGACATCTTCGGAGTCATACCACTACTGTTAATACCCCAAGGAGATAGCTGTGACCTGCAGGGAAGACTCAAACCTGTGACTAAATACCAAAACCTGAGCTATAGCAAAACACTATCTGTTCACCAAAATGTAGGAATGACATACTACATCTTGGTCCGTAAAGGTTAATACATCTATGTAAATATTTAGCAAGTGATACAAATAATTTCATTGTTAACTATCTTTACACAACTAGGTAAGAAAACTGACTCTGAAAAAAAAAAAACCCCAACACCTAGAAAACTAAACTATATCTTACAAACCTATACATATGTTTTGCTTGCACGGTGGTAACAGTGACAGACTTCATGCTGTAATCTGACAAACTCTCCCTTCCCACCAGCTTTAATTTCACGGCCTCGAACTCATACAGACCAAAAGAACTACAAGGCTACAAGCTTCCCAGAAGTGTCCAGCTCCATGACTTATTATATTATGCAGTGCCGTTAGAGTTCTTTATTTAATCCATTAATTTCACCTGTCTTTTAGGACCCTGAAATGTAAATTAAATCCCAGGACCAACACATTTTCCATGTTCTCCTCTAACATGTGATTTTCCATATTTTTGCCGCTGCAACTTAGCACATGGTTAGGTGGTTATCTTGCCACTCAGCTGCTCTAACCAATAAATTTACCGCAACTTTCACTATAGGCTAAGGGAACGTTAAGTCTCCTACTTTATCTCTTAAACTCAAGTGCATGACAATCACAAAGCAAATCTTCCTTGTCTTTATGATATCCCATTGAGTCCAATGGTCTAAACTGAGGTCTGGTAGCCTATGCGGAAAATATAAGAAACACAGTTTCACGATTTAACTGGAACTCTTGTCCCCCTGACATTAGAATTTATTCTTCCATGACCTATCTACACTAGGTGGCAGCATTAAGCACGTTCCTGCAGCTGGCCAGGTCTTCAGTTTATGAATATGCACCCTCTGGTGTATCATGACAAGGGGATATTTCTGTGCTCCAAGTGACAAAATCCAAAATATTTTCAGATTTTTTTTTTTAGTATTGTGATATGGAAGAGGTTTGGCAAAGGCTCTGATATGAAGACAGCTTTCAGTCATCAGTCAAACGCTGCAAGAGGTTCAGACAACAGGTTTCAAAAAAAGCAATTTGGGATTACCAGGGTGCTTCCAAGTCCCCTCCCCAGCAGGAGGCAGCAAACAGATGACTATCGCAACCAACAGTACAAATACAAATACAAATACAAAAAGCTGCTGCCCCAGAGATCCTAAATACTGCACAGTCTGTATGTCAGCAAGGTTACAGCCAGCTCTGTGGCTACTCCTAGTTTTTTTCCAGTTGTGAGGTATTTGCTCCCAAAAATGAGCTGCTTTTTTTCTTAGATACCTGTGCATTTTCTCCTTGCACTGTTATTTAGAGGCTATCGCAGGGAAACTGAGGCAGAATTATAGCAGAGGTACAGCAGAGGCAGTTTGTAGCTTGGGTTTACACCACTATTCACACCAGGGGCCGCGGCTCCTTTCAGCAGAGCTGCTGCGCAGCCCTGGGCGCCCAGCCTGTTCCCCGGCAGAGGCTGCTCTGTCCCAGCGCCTGCAGGTTCCCTGCAGCTGGTGGGGTTTCTGCACACAGGGGGCTTCACAACTACACAGTTACACATTCTTCAGACTGACCCATCCAGGAGTAACAGCTAGTCTCTCAGCCCTCTCCCTGAGAGAAACTCACACAGCCCATCTCTATTCATACCATAATTCCTAGGTTACAGTGACAGCACAGCCATCTCCTGCAGACAAACCAGGGAAGGTCATCTAGTCATAACAGAGCTATATGTATGCAGACATGGGCAGCAGCAGCCCTTGCCATTCCTGTGCCACAGAGGGCTTCTTCGTGCAGGCCATCAAAAAATATTTTATGCAAACACAGTTTATGAAAATAAAGGGGAAACACGTTAAATTACAGTTAGGCTAACAAGCTGAAATAAAGCATCTGAGTTCCTACTGGTCCCGACTGCATGATAAAGGGTTAAATACCGCTGAACCTGCAGTCGGTTTTGGTAAATAGCTCATTAGAAGTTACACAGAAGTGATCCCAGGGTACATCATGTATGGACAAGGGCAAATTGATGTCAGAAGGATACTGGTCTCTATGGCAAGGTCACCTCTGCCCATACAGTCTGGAAAGGAGCATCTCTGGTGACTGAGGGAGCAGCAGTTGCAATGGGGTCCCTGTGAACTAGGTTGGCAGAGCAGCTCAGATGAGCCCTCCATAAATGCATGATGAAGACTTCAAAAGCAATTCCGAATACGTTCTGGTTTTAAGGAACTGAAATGGGCCTTGTTGGCAGAAAGGGCTGATTGCTGGTCCTCTGCAACTCTGGGAACTTCAATCTTTTCTCAAGGCAGACATTCACACTAGTTCAGGGTACATATGCTACCACATACCCGTCACTTTATCATTCTCATACTCTACTCTGCATCTGAAAATAACTGCTAAAAGCAGGTGGCTGTTGCAACATATTGTTTCTCTGTTGGACAGGAACAGTTTGAGAATATTAAGTACCTTGCTGCAGGTCTGTTTCTCTAAGACAGAGGAATTGCTACCACATGCAATGAAGCAGAAGGGAAAACTCAGTTTTAAAGAGCATTACAAGGCTTTGCAGTTCTTGTGCAAGTAGTTTTCTTTCAGTAAAAGATGCTGTATGGTTAAGTCAAATTTAGTGTTGTTTTTTTTATTTGTAGGTATCAAATTCAAGTACTCAGAGGTACAAGCTTACTGCTCTACAGGACAGAGTCCCAGAAGCACTCCAGCAACTCTACCACAGGCTGCTACAAAGATGTGCCTGCGTGGGCTAGCTCCTCTGAGTAGTGCCTTCCTCTCCGCCAGGATCCATCCATGAGTAAGGATACTACTTTTCTACACTAATCGCCACTCCTGAAGCTGTCTCCAAGGGCTATCCAGAGGAGTGAGGCTCACTAGGGAAGTGAGCACAGCTAGGAAACGCATCTAGAAAACCACCTGAAAGGTTATGTACACAGCTTGCAGTGCATTCCTTTATGGGATGTTCAGATACTGGGCTCCTCCTATGAAGAAATACCTCACAACTGTTTCTCTCCCAGATCTTGTACCCAGAGGCTATCAGTCAGTTCCCACCCCTGCCTTTGCTGTAAGGGAAAACAAGCACCCCTTTATAGAGTAGGCCCTATGTAAATGCATGGAGGCCCTCCCAGCTTCTTTCATTGACTCTGAAAGAAAATTTAGCACACACGCTAACTTTAAGGAGGGTTGAGATTGCCTCAAAGGTAAAAAACTCACTGGGGGATGGTCACCAATGCTGTATCTTTCTAGCCAGCTCTAGCTCCTCTCAGATGGGCAAAAAATCTGAGATAAAATTGTCACTAGAACATTTTTGCCCCAGAAAAAAACCAGAAAAACTAGAAGAAATTGGAAAAATCCAGTATTGCCACAAAATATGCACGAGTGGTTAAAAAAGGTGGTAAATACAGATTAAGTTTTAATTCTGAAAATAATTTTTGCAAAATCAATTTGATTCTGGACATTTCAGACAAACGTAAATTTGAACTGGATGTTGAGAGCACAGCTCATTCATACTATTGCATCTGTACTGGCATCACTCAAGAATCAAAACAAAGGAGTAACTTCACATCATGTTGCTTTGGCCAACAACAACTACGAAAGCTATGAGGCAGCGGCGCAGGCTTCAGCATTGATAAATAAAGCAAACTGCTGCTTTCACATTTCTTTTGAAAGATAAGATGACTGTGCTCCCCCAAGATGTGACATCGTCTAGTAAGTGACTATTTTCTTGACTTCAGGTGAATAGGTAGACAGGGATTTAAAAAAAAAAAAAAAGAAAGAAAGAAAAAAAAAGAAGCTTTAACATTTAGAAATAGCCACATTTGAAAGATTTTGTTAGTATCATACATATTCTCCATTCTGATATGCAAAATTTAGGAGAAAGGGTGGGCTTTTATTCAGACTGTTGAAGATACTGATTTTGCATTCTAGTTTTGTTATTAAATCTTTTCTGATGCCTTGTTATTGCAGGAGCTCTCTGGTTTACACTTGCTAGTTTTTTAAAAAGGTCTTTAGACAAATTTTGGGGGTATCTGGAACTCAGAGGGTGCATGTTAATTATTGCCTTCCCATTTATGCTCTAGAATCTGTTTTTCCAATCGGTATGTGCTTGAAAACCTCTCATCTCTTCCAACAAATATATCTATGAGATAATTTCACCTTTTCCAATTACACTCTCAAAAACCTTTTCTAATGAAATCTGTTCATTTCTAAGCAAGGCACATCACATGATGCTGATGAGCATTACCTACCTTTTTCTGTTTATAGGGTATTACTCCCTGAATTTGAAAATTCCTATGAAGAATATTAATGTAACAGGAAAAAAGTCGGTTAAAATTTTAAATATTTTGGTCTGTACAGAAAGTGAATGCTCTATCTTACTATGGAAAAAACACCACCACCACAACAAAACAAACAAAAAAAAATCAAACAAAAAAAGCGCAACCTATTATGGATTAAAAGCAGGTATTAAAAATTCTTCTTTTAAAAGAGTCAGTAAGACTCTCCTAAAGGCTAATTTCCAGTAAGCTTGGACACCAGAAAGATCCATACTACTTTAGTAAGGCCACTAATGGAATGTTATGTTGTCAATCTACAAAACTGAGTGCCTGGTAACTACTTTGTTTCAGCTGAATAAAGGAAAACGCCTTTCCTTTACAAGAAAGAGGCAAGAAACACCAGCTGCCTGCTGTAGCAAATAATACAAAAAATAAAACAGTGCTTCCATTTGTTTCAGTATACATTGCTTTGATGTTGTTGAACCTAACTTACTCTTGCAGGTTATGTTCATCCTGTGCTTGGCCTCCATCTGAATTGAAAAGTAAGGTATTTTATAAAGAGCCAGTAACTTTTCAAAGGGGCATGCAGTTTTATAGTGCTCCTCCGGTGAATAACAGACTACGCTGGCTCTGCTTCTTGGCCCCACAGAAACTACTTTTTCAGGCAACGTTCAATCTGCTGTATGTTTTAAATCACACAGGTGAGGCATTTCAGCTAGTCTAAATGATTCAGAGGCAAATTCTGCTAAACTTATACTGAGTAATATCTTGTAGTAGGATTAGTGTCACAGGAACAAGTTCTTTGTAGCTCAAGAGAAAGGACATTTAACTTTAGGTTAAATCTTTGAAAACCCCATTAACCTGTCTCACAAAATGTTTTATTTACAAGGTAAAGGGCTTGCAGATCTGGTTGTTACTGTTAGGGGTGTTATGTGCTGGCAACAGCCTTGACAGAAAACAGCCCCTTGCCTTGGAGAGCTGACACTGCGCTGCTGCACCAGCTCTGGAGAGGGAGTGTGATGGAGGGGGGTTGACAAAGAAGTGGTCACTCCTCTGACAGTAATACACACGCTTGAAACAGATCAACTAAAATCAAGCAGGGGAGAGACATTAATGAAAATCCTCCATGTTTCCAGTAAGTCACTTAAGAAGGGGAAAGGAAGAAGTGTCGCCATCTGATGATGTGATTAGCACCTAAACAGGAGCTAAGGCTGAACTGAACCACAAGCTCACTGGGACTCAAACCCTACTTTTTGAGACAGGTCCAACCCAAGCCAAATGACTCTGATGCTTTGAGCCCACAAACTGAGCCCAAAGGCTGAATTTGGCAAAATGAATTCTGTTTCTCTCATGGGTTTCCCCAGAAACCTTCAATCCAAACACCACACAACTGATATATTTGAAAGCTTAATTCATATTCTGTTTTCAGAAGTCTCTTTGTAATTGTCTTGTTTATGCTTTTTGGTCCCCATTAGTATAAATCAGATGATGCGATTTAAATCCACCAGCTGTTGTGTTTGAGTCTCGACTGTCAAGACAATCCTCTTCAGCAAACACATTTGCTTTTGTCTGTCATGGATGCTTTACTACAATTCTTATCTGTTAGCACTTAGGATTTTGTCTGTCTCCTGGATTCATTAGCATTTAATCATTTGTTGAATAAAAAAATCTCAATGTGTCTCCTTACAGGCTGCCTTTAAGAAGATGGCAACATGGTGACTACAGATGCTGCTAACTTTTATTATTATGTTACTTCTCTATCATTGATCCCAACTAAAACGGAAGTGAGAATTTTCACACATTAATAAGAGTCTTCCTGCCCTGTATGTACTCGGTTGTTTTCATCCTTGGGCTAGCAGGAAACACGCTGGTCTTTGTCATAATAGTTTTCTATGGGAAACTGAAGATGTTGACATACAGTTTTGCTGAACTTGGCTCTAGCTGACTGGGTCTTCCTTTGGACACTGCAATCCTGGGCATGTTCTGCTGCTCAGGAGCAGACTTTTAGCACCATGGCTTGTCGTATTATATGGGGCTTGTACACTCTGAACTTGTACTCTTCAATGTTAACTCTAACATCTATCACCTTTGACCGGCTTATTACTATTACTTTTACCACCAAAGCACGTATGTGTCAAACCAAACAAATGAGACGGAGCAAATTAAACTGTGTCTTGATCTGGGTGATCTCACTAGCATTTGCCACAACACAGTTTATTTTTAGTGAGGTGTTTAGTATTGATAAGGCAATATGTCAGGAAGAATACCAAAACCATCGCACAGAACTGGTTCTTGAAGTGATCCAAGTGACCCTTGGGTATTTTATTCCCCCATGCTAGCCATGATCATCTGATACTCATTAGTTATTAGAACCTTATTGCACACCAGGAGTTTTCAAAATAACAAATCTCTAAAAAAATCTTTGCTGTGGTTGCCATATTTATTCTTACTCAGTCACCCTATGCCTTCTTGAGACTGATAAAGATCATAGACTGGAGCTTTAAATTGAACAGCAGCTTTGAATATGCAACCATCGTAACAGAAGCTCTTGCTTATTTCCACGGCTGTCTTACTCCTGTGCTGTATTTCTTCATGGGGGTGAAATTCAGGGGGAACTTACAGACAATTATTAAAAACTCAAGATGTGTCAAGCGGCAAGTTACAGCTAAATACTGGCAAGTTACAGCTAAACAGTGGCAAACCACTGTAGAGGAAGGCTCTAAAACTTTTACTCCCTCAAATAATGCAGATGGAACAAGCATGTACCTGCTATAAAACTGCCCAGAAAATCTGGCAACTATTTACCTGGTTTTGGTTTTGGTTTTTGTTTGTTTGTTTGTTTGTTTTTTGTAATGACATGGGTAGCCTGCATGAAAGAGGAAATACAGTCCCATTAGTAAAGACATGGTGATCGGCTTTAGGCCAGGCTATCTTAATCATGATACTTCAGCATTTTGTTTCAAAGATATTACAGATTTTAGTTCAGCTCATTCATTTCATGAGAATTCCTGGATTAAAAACATACACTACACATTTCAACCTTCATGCTGGGTTTAATATGTGGTTGTTTTTTTGTTTGGTTGGGTTTTGTATTTTCCATTTGGGAGAAGGTCTCCACACACACTCTAGTGTTCATCTAACATTTCTGTGATAACGCAGCATCTTCATCTGCCTCCCATCCAGTATCAGGTTGATGGTCTGAATCTCTCACACACACCTTTGTATCTTACTCCTGATAACAGATCTCTTGTTGCCAGATGACTAGAGCCCCTGTCAACACAAGGGATATCATACTGCACATGGCCTCTAACACTGAGCAGCGTTCCCTTAGACACAAGCTCTCACACCCTAATTCCCACGCATTCTTTGCACCATGACATTTTTCCAGTCTCTTTTTCCCG
Organism: Caloenas nicobarica; assembly: GCF_036013445.1. Taxonomy (NCBI): domain Eukaryota; kingdom Metazoa; phylum Chordata; class Aves; order Columbiformes; family Columbidae; genus Caloenas; species Caloenas nicobarica. The sequence goes on along the minus strand of NC_088246.1, from coordinate 47,383,958 downwards.
GCAGCGCCTTGGCACCCTGATTCCCTCACCATGAAACTCTGGATTCCTTAATTGTTCTCCCGTCTTGTTCCTGCAGTCCCTCCTTTCCACCTCTGGCCTTTTCACTTCCCAGTGGGAGGCAAAAAGGTGCGCAGGGGGCAGTGCAGATGGGGGCAGAAAGTACGCAAAAGCTCTTGCAGAGGACAGAACAACAGGGGTGGAGACTGGAATAGGGAAAAAAAAGAAGGGATGTTGGGGAGGAGCAGAGGGAGGGCTACATGCAGCTGTGGGCTGCCTATGACGAAGGCAGAGTTGGATCCGGCCCAAAGGCTGAAAGTCTTTTGCATTACAGCTTTGAATTATCAGTTTTAACCTGTTTCAAACCACTCTTGCAATAACACTCTGGATGTTCCTTTTCTCCCCATTAACACTCAGTCCTTCCTACCAGTTCACTGCAGCTCAGTGGTACCCAACCCTCACAGGAGCCATTGTGTCCATGTCACCTTTTTCCCCCTAGAGAACAGCTGCTTAGGCAATCCTTTCCTTGCTACACAATCTGTCTTGTTTCTCTCATAGTGAAATGGTGCAATATCCTCAAAAACAAAACTAGGAAGGACTGTGCTGTGCTTTCATGTTTGTGTGGCAAGCAAAGCTGCTATCCCAACACCGCTGAGGATGGAGAGGCGTGCTCCTGTCCCCACTTCTCTCCCTGGCTGATTCTGTGCAGGGCAGCGAATGCTGCAGACCACCTGCAGTTCCCCCTTTTGGCTACGTTTGCACCCTGCTCGGCCATGTGAGTTGTAATTAGGTCAGGAAAGAGTGTTATGAGTCATTATGAAAGAAAGAATACAAACCAAAGCAACCACAGTGCAGACAGGCTGAGATGTCCTTTCTACCAAAAGCAGTACTAAGGTATGAATAAAACTCTTTGTTTCCGTACCAGAGTAGTGACACTTTTTTTTCTTTTTTTACACTTCTGCCATCTATGATATTTTTAAATTGGAAACCAGTGCACTGGCTTACCCTGGGGACTTCGACCCAGTGCTATACAATATCCCAACCTTTGTTTTAAAATATCATCTGCAAATGCGAATGCTTTAGAAATAAAAGTTTAAAAATACAACACTTCAAAAGAGAACCCATTAGCCTTGAAATGGCAGGATGTACCACAATTACACAACTTATCTCAGCTTCTCACATTAAGATTTCAATCAGGTTGCTCCAAACTCACATAACAGACCTGAAAGCGTGAAGCGACTGCTGCTTAATCCTAACATTCAGGAACAAGCTGCTTCAAGGTCAGTCAGAGTTATGCTGGTAGAGCATTTATCTTACCTTGCCACACACCTGTGCAGCTTATAACCAAGATGAGTTTTATTTGGTTCTCCACTGACCTGTGTCTCAAAATTTGCTGTTATGAACTAATGCCATTGTAATAATTTCATGTCACTTCAAGGAAAGAACTACAGGGGCAGGGTTAAGTGAAAAGAACAAGTGAAAAACAGAATAAGACTACAGTAGATACCAAAAGCGGGACAAATAGAAAATGTCCTTTAAGATAATTCACTGCTTTGAGCACCAACTCACATTTCCAGTCCAGCAAGGACTCACACCCAGAATAAGGTAAAGTTGGCATGAAAATCGCAGCCACACGCTCAGAGTAAGGCTGTAAGAAACTATGTCAACAGAGCACGTCTATCACAGATCTTGTCTCTGTCTATTTGGACCACCCAGTCTCCCTTCTCTTCCCTCTCTTGGCTGCTTGTCTCCTTCCCTTTTAGAGCTGCAACAATTAGTTCAAATCTCTGGCAAAAAACGAATAGCTTGGACTATATTCAGCAGAATCCCAATAGAGAAGTCTGGCCTGAAAACCTACTTATTTGTATGCATTCCTCAGACATGAATCTAGCAAGCACAATCTTGGATCCTTTGTGTCTTCCACGGACACATTATCAAAGCAAATTCTACCCCATATATTAAATTTCATGCAAAGAGAACATTATTGGGATGCCAGTGGATTATTATTTGTACTTCAAGACTACCTGAAGTCTCCACATAGAAATCAGGCCACATTTAACTGGCCACTTTCAAAAAAAAGAAAGATCAAAGGCCTATGTGAAGTCAAGATGGTTCACCAGACCAGTATGGCCAAGAAATCTGCAGCAGTGAAACCAGCAGTAGCTCAGAAAGTTCCTGAACTGCAGACCCTGGGAAGGTGGAAGAAAACACTCTGGGAAATTATTAGTACATGTACTATGGGCTGCTGTCAAAGACAGGACAGAGGGTTAGTGGAACCTTTGCTCCCATTCAGTACAGTGGTTCTAGCATGTTTATCCTCAAACGCCCACAGTATCAGATATCGCATTATCTGCTCGTGTGCTAAGCTACACCCAGGCTTTGGGTACACATATACTCCTCACCACAGAAACAAGTGAGGAAACTTCTGTGCTGCCATAATCAACACTGCACTTTGGTTTTTTTCTTCAACACGTACCACATGTATCAGTTTCTGCATCTCCCATAGCACAAAACCACACAATGAACACGTGATGCTCAAGTCATCCACAGTGTAAGAAGACCATTCCCCTGCATCCTCCGCCAGTGTTCAGGCCAGTGAGACTTTTCAAACGTTGCAAGTGTCATGGGGAAGGGCAGGTCTGGTCTGCGTTCTCTGCTGAGTATGGCTCAAGCTCCAAGTTTGACCACAGCAGGAGTCGCCCCCTGGCTCCTAACTCTAATGAACCAAGAGCAATAGAGGTTAAAACATTATTTCCTGGCTTTCCTGCCTATAATCTGTGAACAAAGGGAGATGGGCAGTCTTCACAATTTACATGGTGCAAGTAGGATGTTGCATGGGCGCCCTTCACCAATTGTATTCTGGTGTTTGTGGCAATCCTTCCTTCCAGCCTGAATACTTTGTGGGATGAAAGAAATCTAGCCCAATCCCAAACTGAAAAAAATGGTGACACACACTTATTTTTTTCTCTTGGTTGTATTCTCCAGAGCTAACTCACTCGTGATATCCCGTCTGCAGATAGTGTGAATTCAAAGTAGTAGTACATGACACTTTTTTTCTTCTTCAAACAAACAAACAAACAAACAAACAAACGTCCCCCATTGCAAATTGTCCCTTTGGAAAACAGGCAATACTAACTTCACAAGAGCACAGTTTGTTCATGTCTGCCCAACACCTGATAAATATTAATATGCTGTCAGCTTCAACAGTATACAAAATAGGCAGCACAGACAGAACTTCTTTACCAAGAAACAAAAATGTACAATTTAGAAAAGTTTTTTTCCAAATAAATAAGTCTGCAGAGTCTGCCTTCTATTCAAATTGCAAGTCACTGTGGTTTAAGCCGGAAATGGGTCTGCTGAGGGCAAGTCTAGGTCTGATTTCGCAGCAGCAGGCTGGTTACTCTGCGGCTATTTTCAGTTTAGCATTTAGATTTAGCACGCTTATTTTTTCCCTCAGAAGCAAAACAAGTGCAGAATTTAGGTGAAATTGCTCTTTTTTTTTTCTTCTCAGAGATATAAAGGCTTTTGAAAGACAATCAGTTATACAGAACAGAATTTTTGGAAAATATTTGAAAAAATTCAAACAATAGTAAAACAATATTTTGTATAAACATGGATATACATTAAACTATAATACTACAACATAGTTTGCAAACCAAGTATTCAGATATTCAGATGGCCTTAGACCCTCTTCCTTGCTAATTTATGTAGAAATACGTGTAAAAAAATGACTGAAATCTGCATTCAGTCTCATTTTCTTAAGAAAAAAAGAACAAAATTGTACCAGATTTAGCTACCCAATTCTTGTTCTTTTCCTTTTCTGTAATCTCTTATCTTTAAAGTTGTAAGGAATCCTACAGACACAGACCAGTTATTTCATATTCAGTTCAACAAAATCTGTCATAAAAAGAACAAATCTTTCCTTATCTTTTCCCCACCCCCTTGTTCTCTTGATATTAAGTAATGGTGAGTCTGACAGAGAGCATCGCTTAGCTCCTATTGTAAGTTAAACGTGAATGACCAGTGATCCAGTACGGCCTGCAAGCCGATTTTAATGGTGACAGCTGGCCTGGTAACAGCACAGAACTGGGACAACTCCTCTGTGCTGTGGTGCAGCAGGTGGAAGGAGAGGATGGAGCTGTTTGGATTTACTAGATTTGATGCTGACTGTGCAAACAGGCCAAAATTATTTTGTGTCTACTGAACATGTGGCTGGGAACAGAAGTGTCTTCCCTTTATGCAGAGGTTGGCTATCTCCACTGAATGGAAAAAAGCCCACAACACTCCAAACAAACCCCAGAAGAGTCCCCTCTCCATGAAGCAATGTTTACTCACAGATCTGTCACGCTTCGATCCAGAGATTCTCCCTCCATCTGACTTTCATTGTGGAGAGAGTCTGATTCCTGTACTTGGCACAGCTCCTCATCAGTGATTATGTCAAATGCGGCATCATCTGGTGCTTTAGAGGATTCACTTGCAACTGTGCCATAAAAGGATATGAAAATAAACATTATTAGCTGCTTGTTTGGAAAACAAACAAGTGAAATCCTTAAGGGGGAAGACAGGGCTGTTCTCTACCTTTACAGAAGCACTAGGTAACTACTAGAACCAACTGAAAATCTCAAGCTGACATTTAATATACACGCAAATTTCTGTCAATACCAATGAAATTCAAAGATGGGACCAATCCCACCCCAAAAACACGCCATGAACATGCAGGTCCTTGGAGCAGGAGGTGACCATGTGGTTTCTTGGAGAACGTCTATGAACACTACTTATTTCTCCATAGCATGCAAACAATACACTAACCAAAAGCTCTCTCGGGTGGTGACACAGGTGATGCCAATGATGCTGGTGATCCTTCCTGGTTGGCACTGGATCCAGAGTCATCGGTACTGTCCACAATGACTCTAGGCTTATTAAAGCAAGCTCTGCAGCAGCGCTCCTTTTTTCCACCAGGCTTTGTCACCATGTAATTGTTGCAGCAGTAGTAGCAGAAAATGCGACCACACATTCTAGAAATGATTAGAAACCAAAGGTGTTAGAACAGTACCACATAAAGGTGGAACACATCTATGTGACACAGTCTGGGGCTTTGTCATGATGGTTTTGCTCTCTGCAAAAGCATGAAAGCTACATCCATGGCAGAACTCTTAATACAGACTGCACTGCTTTCTGAGGTGAAGCAAGTTTTCTTGACAAATAGGATGCAGACACACACATTCAAGACTGTGTTACCTTAATAAATAGGGAAAACAGAAAAAAACCATAAAATACTAAAAAAAGTAAATATACATTTAAACATTAATACATAAAAAATTAAATACCCACAAATATGCAATACAAATAAACAATACATATATGAAGTATATATGAAGCAAATGTACTTAGTAATATTATATAGGCCAAATCTCATACTCAGAGCAAAACTCTATTTGATTGCAAGGAGTCTAAGAACACATCTGTATGTCTCTACTTAGTAATCACCCACCTCCACTTCCAAGAGGGAAGAGGAAACAACATTGGACACATACACGTACAGTCATCCCTCCTGCACTCTCAACTCTGCAGTCTCTTAGTATTAAACCTGTCGACTATGTTTTAATGAACATGTTAAGATTTTAATGAATAAAAGCACCCATCAGGGATGACTGTGATTCGTGAAGTCTTTGTGGTTTTGATTTTCATAATCATTTACGCCATTAATAGGTATTGGTGAAAACATAAACAGGTTTTACAGATTTTAAGTTGTTACCAGAAATTACTTCACTATTTATTAATCTACATCGAATGTTCCCTACACTAATATGCAATTAAAAGTTCCAGTAGTACATACTTCACATGATTAAGCAGGTTGTGAGGAAAAAGAACAGTAAACAGGCAAAATAAACATTTCGCTAAGACCCTGAAATGTGCACACTTAAATATATTTGAATAAATCTAGATCGGGTAACTAATAACTCCAAGCAGGCTAACCGTACAGGAAATACTTTCATATTAACTTTTTTTTAAAAGATTACTCTGCAATTGGTAACTATCTCAGAACATATCTAGTTTAAGTAACCAAACTTAAAATTGCACATCATGTTGGATTTGTTCTGGACTACTTCTATCATAACAGCAAAAACACCTTAGTGAGTATTATTTACAGCATGCACAGAGCAGTGCATAATAAATACATTAAAAACACAGTCCTTCAAAGAAACACACTATGTAGGGTGTGACTGTTTCCAGAAATAAGAACTGACAAAATCCCCACGTCAGAGTTGCATCCAGATCTTTGCCTTAATACATATCAAGGGACCTTTCCATGAATGTCTCTTACCCCCTTGTGAGCCAACTTGTTCTTTCAGACTCTATAGTGTCCTGTATCAATGACTTTGACCAATGAACTGTGAACATCACTAAGTATTTCATCCGTGTAAATGATCATACTGAGCTTTGCTTTTGAAGAGCGTAATAGAGTTCAACAAACTGACCTGCAGTGGTGGCGACGCACCATCCATGAGAACTCTCTCTGGCAGTCCAGGCAATGATTAACCTCTGTGTCCCCCTGCCACCTTTGCTCTGCACTAAGCTTCTGCTGGAACTCCAGAGCATCTGATTTTTGCCACAAAGCGTCCTTATCTCTGCAGAGATACAGTTAGAAGAAAGAAAAATACATAGAAGTTATCAATGTTGATTTACTGTTAACCCACCTTAATTTGAATGCTGGTGAAAGCTTTGCAGCTTTGCTGTGACTTCTGAGGAGCTTTCAGGAATAAAGGCAGATCAAGAAACCTACCGAAGCTCTTGGGAAGGCGGGGAGAAAAATACATGCCATGCAAAGAACTACATAGTTTTGCAAAACAGACAGCAAATTAAGGAGGAAATAATATTGGGTGCTATATTTTTGATTGCATTACGGAAACGCAAAATTTCATCTGCTGCTGAACTTGGCCATTATCTCTGTCTTCAATTCAGGAATACAAGACTGAACTACCTCAGCAGTATCCCTTAACGTTCTAAACTAGGGGTTTAATTTTTGCTTGCTGTTTATTTTTATGCCAACCTGATAAGTTCTATCAAACGTTCTTCAAGGAATTGTTTTGTTCTCGTCAGGTCATCCAGTTCAGCAAATAGCTTCTGGTCACTGATATCTTTGTCTGCTGCCACCTTGCTGAGCTTCTCACTGTAATCCAGGACCTTCTCTTTTGCTTCATCAGCTTCTTTTTGGACCCTGATCAAATATGAAGGCAATTAAGAATCATTTTTAGCTCATGTGCATCCATCCCATGAAAGAAAGGGGTCCTCCACCCTGATAAACAGGTAGTTCCAGTGAAATTGTCCTCAGCGTGCATATTTTTTATAGCTATCCAGAATCTCTCCAGTTTTCTGCATCCCTGAAACTGCACAAGGATCCATCACCTGGTGAATACAGTCAGTAATCAGCAATTCTTTGAATGCCCTGCTTATAACAAAGCTTACGATGGCTACCACACTGGGAATAAATTTAGTGTCCTTGGAAACTAGACCATCAGCAGCTACAAACTGAGATTAATGGGGAAAGTCCTATAGCTGCACGTTGCCCTGCATTTGCAGGTTGCACACAAAAAGGGCCATTTAACACATACTCCTCCATAGCCTTCATGTTCACAAAAGGGAAGGAAACCAGTTTCTCACTATATTCTTCTAACACAGATGCAATTCAAAAACTGAAGGTTCATAGAATCATAGAATAGTTTGGGTTGGAAGGGACCTTAAAGATCATCTAGTTCCAACCCCCCTGCCATGGGCAGGGACATCTTCCACTAGAGCAGGTTGCTCAAAGCCCTGTTCAATGTGGCCTTAAGACACTTCCAGGTTAAGACACCTCAGTTCGCTGCACAGTCACTGGAAAGAAGTATCCCCACTAAGCTTCCAAGAATGTAAGTCTTCGCTTGACAATATGGTAATTTCAGTACTGTGAGTCCTAGCAATGGATCACAAATGTTACAGCAACACGACATGAAGGGCTGAGCTAGTCTGAACTTGCTTAGCCAATTCAGACTAATTCAAATATTTTGTCGAGTTAAGATTTTACACTGACAACCTTCAGAAAAGATCAAAAATCATCAGTCTTCCCACAAAGATAATATAAGCACAAAAATATAAAAATACAAGGCTTTGGTTAACCTATCAGACTCCGTGTGAGCCCACACCTCATGAAGAGCTATTTTGGACTGCCAGATAATCTGCACCACACAGGCCCACATTACAGACCATAAGAAACCTGACAAAGATATGCAGGATGTGGTCCCATTCAGATAATTCTTACCGATGCCCTGGAACTTCATGGACAGATGAGAAAAAAATAAACTGTCAAACAGTGCAATTTTTCCATTCCTTGTGAAAAAAAAAGAGCAATATTGGTGTTTTAATTTCATGAGTAACCTATAAGGTAGAAGGAGGTTATAGAAAGTCTTGCAGTTTCATAAAGGAAGACATACAATGAATTTACGTCATCGGCTAAATTAACAATACAGTAAAACCTAAACTTTGAATTCATGTGTGCTGTGCAATTTACATATTTCTCATCTGAGGTGTTAATCTCATATTCCTGGTCAGTGCGCACGCACTACTTGCCCTATATAAACTCCATGGCATTTGCTACTTCATAAACCACAGCAACTTCCAATATGCTTTGGTTATCGGCTCCTTGCTTGGCTTAAAATTAACAGCTTGTTTAAAGAACCCAAATTCTCACCTTTCCAAGAGTCCTCTCAAAGATGTCACCTCCTCTTCCTTCTGCAGCCGAGCAAATTCTGATTCAGACAGCTGCTCTCTTGCTTCATCCAGCTTTCTAGACAAACTCGTGTTTGCAGCCTAGTGAAATAAATTACTTTATTTCCTTACATATAAAAACAATAGTTTACCAAGCACTGGACAATTACCAAGACAGTTAAGCAATGCTTTAAAAGAATCAAAGCCAAACCACCAATTAAGATATTATTGTATAAACAGACACTAATTAGTTGTTTACTAGTGATTGATTACTTCTGTCACACTGAATAAGGGATAGATTCTAAAGTAAGACAGTATTGAGCCTATAATTCTTATTAGTCTATGTCAGTTGAGCTTCTGCCTCTTTATCAAGGAAAATCTCTTAAAGATAATGGCAAAAGAACACACCCTAAAAGCTTTTTCACCACCCAAAAGTTTCAAAAGAAAAAAAAAAATTAAAATAAGGAAAATGCTGTTTATTAAAGCTATATAGAACACGAAGGACAATGAACTTCTGTCACAGATAGACTCCAAACTCGGCGTCCTCAGGGAACATACCTAACTGCATGTAAAGGTGTACATATTCCTGCTAGCAGGCAGGGCCAGGTTCAGTAATTTGCACTTTCTTCTTTCTGGATTCCTTACACCTCAGTACAACTCTCCTAACTCAACTGTTTGATAAACACATTGCAAAAATCATATTTTTATCCAGCTGGGTAATTTCTCAGCCAGATCAATTATCTGATTCAGTGCCTCTTGCAGCCTGCAAACAGTTGGATCCGCACGTGTGGCTGCATGCAGTGGGCATGCAGGGCCTAACACAGACACCTTTTAAAACTGCAACACCATTTAAAAAGTGTACACATAACTAGGTTTTAGACAAAAGGTGACTAGCTTCCAAAGCAGGACAAATCCTAAGTGCTATTGTGCTTTCTGTAATCTGTTTCAGTGGCTAACGTTCGGCGGCTGAGTATTCTGTCTGTAGCACCTGTATTTATTCAAGGGCATTTTCAGACTTACAGCCAGTCACCAGAAGTGCTGTCTGCCTTCTCAATTATAACGCTAATGCCTGCTGACACAAACACCTTGTCTTTTAATCAGATCAAGCACCTACTTGTAACTCCGCAATCTCTTCCTCTGCAGCGTGCTGTCGTCGCTTCCGCTCCTCAAGTTGCTCTGTTACTTTCCCACACTCTTCACTGACAGCCTAGCAGAGAGATTGAGGCAGGAGTCAGCATTCCTCTAGCAGCCACCCCTTCATCTCTGAAATTCCCAACTGTGAATCCCGAGTGCTCTTACTGCCATGTATGGGATAAATGCAGCAACAGTGTCAGGCTCATGAAAGACAGCTAAAGAGATGCCCAACTCATGGATTCAAGGAAACTCCCCTCTGTGGTCGGAGACCACCTGTGTTTCACTGTTACTTGCTACGGGCTACTACAGCTCTCAAAAAAAAGGTGGCCCAGCTTGTGAATTGCTTTGGCTCAAAAGAGTGAGACAGCCCAAATCATACTGAGGTTTAAGAAGCCTTTATGAAAACGCAACACAAATGAATGTACGCTATTTTCTGAAACCCATGGGATTTCTGGATACCACCAATGGCATAAGCCTCTGATCAACTGCCAGTCTTAGAGATTATCTCAGAATGGCAAAACAAACACAATAAAACCTTTAGCCTTCAAGTGCACTGTTTCACGCATACAGTGCTGACTCATGTTTTTTCTGGAAGCAAAACTTCTAACTTCTTGGCTGCTACCTTGAGCAGCTGAAAGCAAAAATACATGAGAAAGTTATCTGCAAAAGTATCTGGTGTCAGTCTAAGTTTGCTTGAAATCATCACCCTCTTCATTACTGCCTGGCTTTTCCTTGTCACGTGGCCTCTCCACTGTGCTCAGAGGGCCACACTATACATCTCAAAAAATTTTGAAGGGTTATTTTACCTCAAATAGCCCTAGGTCATGAGTGTAGACATTTTCAGAGTCACAGGCTAAGGGTAGTTGCATGCCAGTCTCAGAGCCTGACCAACACAAACCTTAGGATTTCACCTAGTAATTGCTGCAGCAGGTGGTAAAGTGGGGAAAATTTTGCACAGTTCGCTCAGCTATAATAATCACGTTAATTTACCTTGAATTTTGTCTGATAATTTAGAATCTCTGTGCTCATTTGAAATTTTATTGCAGACAGCTCTTCTTGGCTGGTCTCTTGGAAACTCTGTGCCTGTTTCTTTACTGTCTCCAGCTGCAATTGCAGACTTGGGACAGCTGCAACACATATTTGAGCCTCCTCTAATTTCTCTTGCAAGCTCTGGTTCTCCTGTCTGAGACTAGAGATGTCAAGCTTCAGCTTCTCCTGTTGCTCTGCTGCCTGTTCTTCCAGTTCCTTGAGCCTTTCTGTGGCCTGGGATAACTGCTTTTCTGAATCCACCTTTTCAGAGGTCAAGGTACAAATCTGAATACCGAGTTCAGCCATATCTGTGTTGGTCCTGTGGAGGAGATCTTTGTTTTCTTCATTTTCCATTCTAGCAAGTTCCAAGTACTGCTTGACCCTGGATAGCTCTTCCTTCAGGTTCAGCAAGTTATTTTCCATCTCAGCTTTTTGACGGGCTGCTGTCTCCTGTTCTTTTTTCAGCACTTCCTCTCTTTCTTTACCTTGCATCAGCTCTTGCACGTGGTTTCTGTTGAGTGACTCACTTTGCTCTTTCAGCTGCTGGACAAGCGCCTTCTGCTCATCCAAGAGAGTCTTTGTGATTCCCAGCTCACCTCTCATCTGCTCTCTTTCATCAGTGGTCTGCTGAAGCTTGACTCGCAGGTCGAGGACTTCTGCTTGCAACCTAGACACTTCACTTTGGTTGACCTCCAACTGCTCTTCACTCATGGCCAGTCTGGAGACCAGCTCTTTTGCCTCACTCTCCAGAGAAGCCATCTGCTGTAGCTGGTGTTCTTCCACTGATTCCTTTTCTAATGTAAGGGATTCAATAAGCTTTGTCTGATGAAGGCATGTCTTTTCAACACTGAGCTTTTCTACCTCAAGAGTCTCTGCTTTCTTCCTATGTCTTTCAGCTTCTGCTCTTAGCTGCTCACACTGGCTCTCCATGCCTTGCAGTTCTGCTTCTTTCTCTGTGAGCTGTGACTGGAGAGACTCTTTGCTTTCTTTCAAGGTGCCTAAGCTTTTTTCCATTTGTAAACTATGCTGTTTGGCACTTTTCAGCTGTCTTTCAAGTGAGGCACAAGACTCCTTGGTGGTCTCTTCTCTTTGCTTTAGTTCTTCGTAGTCTGAGTGCAGAGCCTCTAATCTCTCCTCCAGAATTTGGCTTTGCCTCCTGGCATTCTGCAAGTCTTCATCCAGCTGTTTATTCTCACTCCGGAGTTTCTTCTCTTTTTCATCAACTGACACCAGGGCATCATCTATCTCACTCTGAAGCTGCTTCTCAGAGGCTTTCAGTCTGGCCACCTCAGCTTCTAGGGAAGCTTTAGAAGCTTCCACATTTTTCAGTTTCCCTTCCATCTTCTTCTTGGATTGCTGCAAATCTGAATTCTCCACTTTCAGCTTCCTAGTCTCCTCACCCATTTCACTCACTGTAGAGTTTTGCTGTTCCGTCTGTTCCTCCAGCTCCTTGACCTTCTGTCCGAGATGCTCTTTCTCAGACAAGAGTTTCCGGTTTTGCTCCTCAAGGCTACGCACAGTCTGACTCACCTTTGTTAAGCGACCCTCCTGTAGTTCAAGTTGCTCTGCTTGCGACTGGGCTTCCTGCTTCAGTGCTCCTTCCCTCCTACCATACTCCTCCTCAAGTTTCTCTTTCTCTTTCCTTGCTTCCTCAAGACTTTTTTCCAGTGACCCCACCTGAGCCAGCGACCCCATTACCTGGGTCTGGAGCTCAGCCATCTCCTTCTCTTTCAGGGTGAGGACCTTCTGAAGTGCATCCATTTCCTTTGCCATGGTTTCCAGGCTCCCAAGAAGCTTTTCACTCTCTTCTTTGGAGTCAGCAGCGAGGCGATTGTATCTGGATTCCAGTTCCTTCTGTGCCTTCTCCTTCAGCTGCAGCTCTTCCCTTGCTGCTTTCAGCTGAGATGCATGTTCATCACTGAGTCTTTGCATATCTGCCTTTTCCTCTTCTGTCTCCTGAAGCTTCTCTAACAGTGTCTGTATCTGTAGGGCAGAGTCACAGTGGGCTGTGGCTTGCTGGCCCTTTTCCTCCAAGGCAGCATCAACTTTTGCAAGGAGGTTGAGGTTCTTCTGTTCTGTAGAACTCAGCTTGGCTTTGAGCTCATCGATGCAAAGATCCTTCATGGCAACCAAAGCCCTAGAAGCCTCCAGCTCCTGATTCAACAGCTGCAGTTTTGAGGCATAGTCTTCCTTGCTGGTCACCAGCTGCCCCAGCTTATTTGAGTATTCCTTCTGCTGCTCCACTGCATTCAGTTCCAGTGACTGTAGGCACTTTTGCAGGTCATGAACAGTGCTTTGAGTGGTGTGTGAGACCTCACACTGCTTCTGTAATTCTATGATCATCTTTGTCAGCCGGAAGTTCTCCTCACTGTAGTTATTGCTCTTCTCCTTTTCTACCTGTACTTGTTCTTTCTGAAGGCTGACAGCTGCCTGGAGCTCCTGATTTTCCATTTCTAGCTGGCGAATACGATCTTGAAGTTCCCTCTGCCTCAGCTCAGCCTGGTCAAGCTCTACACGCATCTCTTCAAAACCCTCAAGGTGTTCAACATTTAGTGTGTTATTTGCATCAGGGCTGGAAGGAAACTCTTGGGCCTAAATGAAAAGAAGGAGAAAACCATAAAGTTTAAGAGTAATTACACACGTATTTAAATGCTGTGTTCAAATGAGAGCAAATTCAGGTTTTTAACACACAGCAGTGTTGTATGTTGAATTCTCAGCACTACAAGATATCAGCTTATAGGAAAATAGGTTTGTTTGCACAAAAGATAAATGAAAACTTTATCTGTAGGCAGTCTTCTGAATATATTTTTTTCCCCTCTACAAGATCAGCATGCTCAGTTGAATCAGCAACTAACAAAGAACTCTTTTTATAGTTTACCATTATCAGGATCATGATCACCATAAAACTACTGAGCTCTCTGGAGCTATGCAATTAATTAAGTATCTACCATGCCACACAAACATTTATTTGTAATTTGCTCACCTGCAAATAATTGCTCACTAAACTGCTCATGCTGGAACTGCGACTTGGGGGCTTCCATAAATATGCTGAAGATCCAAGTGAGGATAATGTCCTCCTGTTGATCACACAGAGAAACAATATATAAAAGAAGTCTAAGCACATACATACCTGTCTTTCTACTCTTATGTGTAAGATTTACCTAGCTATAACTATCACATATAAAAAGACATAACTGTGCCTGGTGTCTGGACCAACAACCACTGAAGTTGATGGAAAACAAAATAGGGATATCAAAGGTACCCGTAAAAGATTATGAGCTTGGTAGTTGTGAATTCCAACACCCATAAAAACAAATGCAACCTTTGCTCTAAGAAATTGTGCTGCTGTGTGGTGGCAGCTCAACCAGATGGTGGCAGCATGCAGCCCTGGAAAAATCTCCCTGATAGAAACAGATCAGGATCAGACCTAATAGTTTTTGTTCCACACTTTGAGGTGGGATCAGGCTGTAGTGACCATGCATTGTCATCTCTACCATTGCTGCAAGTGAAGCACACTGCCTGGCTATTCTGTCACTACACGTCTCAGCTCTTAAAACAATAAGAGCTAAGGACACTTCTTCTTGCGCGTGTGAAGATGAGAATAGCTTGGGATTTGGGCCTAAACTGCGGTTACTGGAAGTACTCCAGAAACATCAACTCTGATCTCTGGTATACAGTTTAGTGAAGGAAAAAAAGTCCAATTTGTTCATAGACTAATGACACAGAGGAAGAGTATGCCTGCTGTAGCGTAAGCATTCCTACCTGCAAAAGCAGAAGCTTTTACAGATTCTGTAGCAGGTGGGTATTTTACGGTTCTGTTAATATACAAAATCACAAAGTGTTTCTATCTTACCTGGCAAATGCTGGCCAAGCAGCATCTAAATCATAGCCTCTTGATGCCAAGTCAAATTGAACGTCAGTGAGCTCATAGAGGTGACCCACAATGTCAGAACTCATTTTGGAATTCAGAAATGGACTTCTTGCATAGTACCAGTCACTTGAAAATGAAAAAAGTTAAGTAATACTCATTCATGAGTAAAAAAGAACAGTTTCACTTGCAAAATTCCCCCATAACATCATTATTCACTCCACTCCAGAAAAATATGCTACACTATTCTAAATGCAAACTGAAAACAACCAGACCTGACAACCAACATCTCATCCCTTTGATGTGAATGAAATCAAACAGCTTCAATGAATTCCACAGAAATATCCTTAAAGGTGCCCCTGCACAAAATATTTTTTGCTCTACTGCTTGGGCAAAACATGGGCAAGACAACATATTTGCTATATACTGGATAATCACACAGTAAATACT
Organism: Caloenas nicobarica; assembly: GCF_036013445.1. Taxonomy (NCBI): domain Eukaryota; kingdom Metazoa; phylum Chordata; class Aves; order Columbiformes; family Columbidae; genus Caloenas; species Caloenas nicobarica. The sequence goes on along the minus strand of NC_088246.1, from coordinate 47,368,738 downwards.
TAAAACACACACTTACTACATCAAAAATGAGGGAGAGAAAGCAGTAACTAGAGTTAAATAGTCTGTGCAGATAGCTCGCTTTTTCTAAAAGCCCTACCAGTGCCCCTCCAATCAACTACAAACTATCTTTGGTGTTCCTTGGACAGGAGCAAGCTGTTCCTCTGTGTGACAGTACAGAGATACACGCAAATGCTTTCTGGGGTCTTGTACAACAAATTAATCCTCCCTTATGACATGCAGTACAGAAGATCAAACCCAGGATCTTCAATGCTTATAAAAATGTCACCATTGAAACTGAGATACAGAAGCATCAGCACCACCCACTCGACGCACATTTAGCTGCAACAACTTTCAACCTTTACCAGCCTAAGATAGGTATGAACCAGTGATCCAGTCTAAAAGGTCTATTATCCTTCCTATCCTATTACCAGCTCTCTAAGCCAACTATTTGGAAGGGTTTCAATTTCTTTCAATAGCTACTAGGTGATATTGCTTGATCACACTGAGCAAGCACCCATTAGTTAACATGGTACTTTGTTATTCACCTGGTCACCTTGGTGTTCATAAAGCATTGCTGCAAGGTGTCTGCTAGCCTTTGGTGAACCAGGGAGTAGCGAAGAAAAGCTCTTCCTTTTCCAAGAGATGTTCGTAGCTGGAATGGAGAAACCACAAGAAAAGAAAATTCTAAATATAATTTGTAGAGACATGGCCAAAACAGTCTACACACTGACACAACAACAAGAACAACAGCAACATCTAAATAAATAAATAAATACAACAAAAAACCAAAGCAAACAAAAAAAAACCCCAACAAACCAAAACCAACAACAATAAGCCATTAGTTGTAAAGGCAGTAGTAAGAACTGCCACTGAGAGACACCTGTTCCCAACACTGTCATTGAGTGGAATCTTTTTTGAATGACAAATTTGTATCTACAGCTGGCTGTTGTCTAACTTATAATAATATAAAAGGCATCACAGGACCAATGAATCATCTAATACACTGAGTACGTGAGTACAGACTATGCTAAGGGCAAATGCCAATATAAAGAAAAATCTCACGATGTCCAGCAAAACCTGAAGTGATTCCTTAGGTTACTTCAGATGTGTTTGGCCACAGCTGGAAGGGCTTTAGGGCAGATCTAGTCAGAGAACAAAGATGTACACATACACAAATAAATATATCCCCTCGACACAGTAACACCAGACGATGCAAAAAGCCTTTCTTAATACTTAGCCATGAAGTTGATAAAAATCTAATTCTTACTTCAGACCAAGAGCAGCTGCATGACCAAAATTAATGGATCTTTTTATGAAGACAGCTGTTAAATCAACATAAGGGGGACCACAAAACTCAGCACTAAGTTTTGTTATTGCTACTGACTTGGGGAATTGATGTTTTGTCTTTTACATCTGAGCTATTTGCTGTCCTGCAAAATAATGAAACACCATGCAGTAGTGTCTCATTTCTCCTTTCCATCAAAATCAATTTAGGAACAGAAAATTAAAATGATGAGAAGAATGTCTCACCAGTCAGCCAAACTGCTCATCTAACTAACAAACCCAAATATATTAATGATTTTAAAATGAAAGCCAAGGAAAATATTAGAGGGGCTGAGAATCAAGTTAGCAAGTAACTGTAAATTTTGCTCGACAAGTTAGTGTGAAAGAAGGCTCAAAGGCCACACAAGCTTTCTCTTGTTTTGATGAGTATTCCACTGTGGTGAAGTGAGAGCAACATCTTAACTCTCTATTGCCTTGGGTTTACTGTTGCTGAGCTTCTGCACTCACGACACAGGTTCCTCATTTATCTCAGCAAGCCACTACATACAAAAATGTTCCTTATAAATGGATTGAAGAAATGTGGAGCAAAGGATGCAACACCTTTTCCCTCTTTTTGGTTTGAATTCTATAGGACACAAAGTGTGAAATAACATGGTCTCCAGAGACTAAGTACTCCAGAAATAGCAAATTTAATTTGCCAACTCAGTAATTTCTTGCCCTCATTCACTCTCTATATGTCTGAGTATTTCTTCAGGCAGATGCCTTCCCTGTCCTGTGCACAGAAGCTCACAAATGTTTTTCCTATCTAGACATATATAGCGAACCTCTTAAGAACAGTCAAAGAAAACACTGGAAGCCATGGGACTAATCCTGTCCTTACTTCCACTGGTTTATCAATTTAAACCGTAATGCCTTTTTTAAGCATGGAGATACTAGAACAAATGTACGTGATGAGAAGTAGAGCAAAATATTCACATATATGCAGCTACAAGTAGCCAAAGACTATTTGACTAGGAAACAAAACCATGCCACCTCCTGCTAAAAAGCCCTGCCAGAGTCCAGGGAGGCAGGCAGTGTCTGGTATTGTCAGTGTTTCCATGTTAACTGCAAACACTGTAGCTAAGGTGCAATGTACGGCTGTAAAGACTTGGAAAAACGTGCATTCAGTGTAATCACCTCTTGAAAGAGAAAGAACCAGAACTCACTGCTCACCTAACGCCATCAAGGACAAGGATCTCTGTTTAATTAACAATCAGTTTCCAGGGTTTTCCTATTTGCTTCCTTGCTCCACCTCTCTAGCATATCATACACCCTAATACTAGAAGCTCTGCAGGCAAAGAAGAGACATTACACTGTTAAATGTTTGACCATTCTTAAAAAGCAACAGCCATTTCTCTTTCCTCCTTGCTCGCTTCCATCTTTCGAAGTCAACAAGTACTGTTCAGTGAGCAAATAAATTACATTTGGAAACCTTTATGTTCCATCCAGCCAGGTTCAAAAATTGGCTGCTGATTTCCATCTCTAATGAAGGGAAATAACCAACACATTTTTCTGTCATCTGTCATTTAATTTCTGGACCTGAGTCTGCCAGCTCAGTTATCTGAAACAGTTGACTGATTTTTACAGTTCATATTCCTAAACCACAAGCTAATAAAGTTAAAAGAAGTCTTCCACAAGCTAATTTCTATGGCTGTACAGAAACAGAAAATGTCCTTCTTCCAGACAATAATTTCTGACATCATGCTAACCATTAACCAGCCAGAGGTACTGACGAAGGAAGAAAAAGCACAGCAGCCTTTACAAGTGGCAATATGCAGGTGATGCCACAGGCAACTGTTGAAGGCTACAGCACAGTCTCCCTTTGCAGAGAAATCAGATTGGCTACTGCTGCTGAGAATTTAAGGGTGAGTAGTCACAGTCACAGGATCTTTCCTGCAGCAGAGGTCACTGTCCTTCTCCTGTCTTCCTGGAAGTAGTGGTAAAGTCAAACCTGACTTCCATGGCTTTCTCCTGTTTCCCTTCCCAGCGGTAAAACAAACTGGAGCCCTTCCTTGGTTTGCTCACCTTGGAACAGCAAAATTCAATATTGCCCAAGTTGCTGAGAGAAGAAAGTAAGATAGGGAACACAGAGCCTGACTCTGCTAGACTATCACAGCTCCCTCTCAGATGGCTCAAGACAACATTATCTAGAGCTGCTGTGGAGGAACTGCTAAGAGAATAGGGAAATCTGCTGTAAATGGTAACTTGCTAATACAGGTTAGCACTGCTCACAGATAACAGCACTGAGCATCAGGACAATGGTGGTCAGCACCACCACACCACCACCTTTTTACCCATGAGGGAGTTCTTCAAATGACTCTAAAGACTCAGACAGGATCAGCACAGAAATCTTCTCACAGCACTTACTCCACCCACTCATTGAGCTGAAGACATAACACGGCTGTTATAAGATTAAGCTTTCATTACCATATCTAATAAAAATAAAGGTTTTTGTCCTATTCATGACAGCTTACCCGAGGGAATAAAGACAACCACCATGAGCCATTACATTATGCTATTTGACATGGAGGAACAAAGTTGAGACAGAAGATGAAACGCTGCTCTTGGTCAGTCCTCCTCAGCTCTACTGACCAGTTGAAAAAGTCTTAAGAAATATGAAACATGGTGAATCTTTCCTTGTACTCTTAGAGGAAGTCCTTGTGCCTCGAACTGTGCTAGAGATGTCAGGCTCTACCCTTTACTTCATTTTTCATTCATTTTTAGAGAAAATGGCACTAAGTGTATGAAAAGGCAGGGCACAGCCAGAGACAAACAGGACCATTCAGTTGTGTAAGTGGTCTTCAAAATACCGAAGAGTCAGGCTACCCAATCCTACATAATTTAGTGCCCTTGTAAAAAGAGTAACCTTACATTTTTATACTTTATATGAGAATTAAAAATAAAAATTCCCAACTTTTTTTTTCTGTACGTTAAAAGCAGTGTATTTTCTTTCCTGCTCTCTGAAAAGACATACCAAAACATAAACCACATATTATGATGCTTAACTGATATACTTACTTCTGTAATAGACTTGACAAAGCGGATTCCATCATTAGCTCCTTTGACTTTTGCCAGGCAGTCGCAGAAATAATCCCAGTAGTCTTTTCTGGTTCCCAGCAATGTGCTTTTTTCTTTCTGGTCAAACTTAAACAAGGAAAACAAAAAGCAATTAGCAAAAATTAAATATATACAGCTACTTGGAATTCATCTCCCAGAAATGTAGTTTCATGACTCCTCTTAGTTTTACTCATTGTATTCACAAAGGACAGACACATTGTACTGCACTGATGCAATCCAGCAGTTAGAAAAGCTACTTTACAGACAGTAATAGATAATAATGTTCTGGGTCTAGTTAAAATATCAACATCTATTCAAAACTGCTGAAACAAAGACTTGCAGCGGATTCAACAGCTGTTTAAGAACAAAGAAGTAACAACCAGTTGCTGAGAGACCTGCAATCAAGTGTGGCAATAGCACACATGAACATACCAGAAAAACCTGCTCTAGCTACGGCACATTCAGAGCAGCAATGCAGCGACGGTATGGACCGCAGCTTGGACCATTTAAATCCCAAAGTAGTCTTCAGCTTCTGCTGAAGCCTCTGCAACCCAATTATAACTCCCTTGCCTAGATAAAGGCTTGATTAGTATGTCTTTGTTGCAATCAGTGACATGATTACAGTATGTGTAGACAAGACACAAGACTATGCAAACTCAATTTCTATCTGCCAAGCAGTGTCCCCTCCTACTTAAATTTCGAGGATGGTCAAAAAGCAGCATTCCAGATTAAAAATCAGCCTTTTGCATTAAGCTTTCCATACAATAAAAATGAATTTCCAAAGTGAAATTTCTAAAAATTCTCTAAATTACTCACACCACTATAACTGCATCATGCACAGCTTACTAGTATTTATTTTGCATTAAAGTGTTGTCAATATTTCACTACCACAGTTTTTCCAAGATAATTTAGCAGGATATATCTTTATAATCAAGCTTAAATGTTTCAGATCAACAGAAAAATGCCTTACATTCTTCAATCAAACTGTCAGCACTGCCTTATTATTACATTTATTTACTTTCAATTGAAATAAGTAAAATAAGCAGCACAAATTTCAATCCACTTACTGAGTAAAAAAAAAGAAAAAAGAGACTCAATTGGATATTTATGATTATCTGGGTTAAACCCCACATACTGCAGAGGTAATAAGAGAAAACGAGGTCTAACTTTGATGGTAGATTACAAATGACACACATCACTTTTTACCTGTAGAAGGTATTCAAGCTTGTAGGAGAACTTTTGCAAGTTGACACTGTCATCTGTGATCGGTTCCCCTCCTTCTTTAAATTCTTTACTTAATTCAGTTACAGCGTCTTTAAAACAAGACACGAGAACAGTTAACTAACGCAAGAGTATCATAGAAACATAGAATATATAGGACAGGATCCATAAACAACTAAATAAATGGGGTTTTGCCTGGACATTATGCATGTGTGTTCAGTTTCTTTCAGTCCAAATGTCTTAACAACAGTGCAAAAAGCTTATTGACATGCTTGCAATTAAACATCTATGAAAAAATGAGAGCTCAAGTATGTATGCTGACTACTTCTTAAAAAGAGCAAAACCTCCTTCTGACACTCAGCAAAAACTGGTAACAGACAATTGCTAACTGATTCTTCAGCAAAGAGAAACAACTTTTTGCAGTCTCATGTGCACATTAAGGTATTCATAGAATCACAGAATGTCCTGAGTTAGAAGGGATCCACAAGGATCATCGAGTCCAACTCCTGTCCCTGCATATGACAACCCCACAGTTCACACCTCTGTCTGAGGGTGTTGTCCAGTCTCTTCTTGAACACTGTCAGGCTTGGGGCCGTGACACCTCCCTGGGGAGCCTGTTCCAGTGCTCCACCACCCTCTGGGTGAAGAACCTTTTCCTAATGTCCAACCTAAACCTCCCCTGGCACATCTTCCTGCCGTTCCCTCGGGTTCTGTCACTGGTCACCAGAGAGAAGAGACCAGAGCCTGCCCCTCCTCCTCCCCTTGTGAGGAAGCTGTAGCCGCCATGACGTCTCCTCTTACTTTCCTCTTCTCCAAGCTGAACAAACCAAGTGACTTCAGCCGCTCCCCATACGGCTTCCTCTCCAAACCCTTCACCAACTTTGTGGCCCTCTTCTGGACATTCTCCAGTAGCTTTATATCTTTTTTATCCTGTGGCACCCAGAACTGCACCCAGTGCTCCAGGTGAGGCCGCACCAGCACAGAGCAGAGTGGGACAATCACCTCCCTGCCCGGCTGGCAATGCTGGGCTGGGTGCACCCAGGACACAGTTGCCCTCTTGGCTGCCAGGGACACTGTTGGCTCAAGTTCAACTTGCCGTCGACCAGAAACCCCAGATCCCTCTCCATGGAGCTGCTTTCCAGCATCTCATCCCTCAATCTGTATATTCAGCCAGGGTTGCCATGTCCCAGGTGCAAAATCTGGCACTTGCTCTTATTGAACTTCATGTGGTTGGTGATTGCCCAGTTCTCCAGCTTGTTCAGATCCCTCTGTTCAGATCCTCTCTGCCCTTAAGAGTGTCAACAGCGCTTCCCAATTATGTGTCATCAGCAAACTTACTAAGCCATCCCTCAAGTCCTGAGTCTAAGTCATTTATAAAGACATTGAAGCGTGCTGGGCCTGAGATGGATCCCTGCGGAACTCCACTAGTGACTGGCTGCCAGCCCGACATAACCCAATTTACTAGAGCCCTTTGAGCCCGGCCCATCAGCCAGTTGCTCACCCACTGCATTGTGTGTTTATCCAGCTGTATGCTGGACATCTTGTCCAGGAGGATACTGTGAGAGACTGTATCAAAGGCTTTACTGAAATCGAAAAAGATCATGTCAACAGGCTTCCCTTGGTCAACTAGGTGGGTAACCTTGTCACAGAATGAAATTAAGTTTGTTAAGCAAGACTTTCCCCTCATGAAACCGTGCTGGTTGGGACCAATGACTGCGTTGTCGTTCAGATGTTTTTCAATAACTCCCAGAACGATCTTCTCCATGATTTTGCCAGGCACAAAAGTGAGACTGACAGATCTGTAGTTGCCAGGATCATCCCTGTTGCCCTTCTTGTAGATTGGGACAATGTTTGCAGCTTCCTGTCATCCGGAACCTCTCCAGATTCCCAAGAGCATTGAAAAATCTCAGAGAGAAGTCTCGCTATGATGTCAGCCGGCTCTTTAAGCACCCTTGGATGAATCCCATCAGGACCCATCGACTTGTAAGGATGTACCTGGACTAGCAAATCCCGTGCAAGTTCCAGATTGATTGGGAGTTAATTGTTCTCGTAGCCACAGTTTTCTAACACGGGGTTATGGGGGCCCCCAAGTCCATCATCGGTGTTGAAGATTGAGGCGAAGAAAGCACTAAATGTCTTGGCTCTGTCTATGTCCCTGTTAATAAGGTGACCATGCTCACCAAATGATGGGCCAATGTTATTTCTAGTTTGCCTTTTGCCATTAATATATATTTTAAAAAGCCTTTTTTATTGCCACAGGAAAAACAGAGCTCTGACTAGAAAGGACAAAGCATGTAATCTGCTAAAGGGGATCAGTAACACGAGAACAGTCGTTCAGTCAGCACATTTATCTTCTCCAGGCTTTATTCAGGAAGGTTCAGCTTGTGCTGGTTACAAAACACAAACGGGAAAAATAATTTACATAAAAATAAGCATACAGCAACTACTCTTCCGTAAAACCTACATTCATAGCGGGTGAGGAAATTTCAAGTCCAAGCAAACTCCCTGGACACTCTGGCCCCAAAAGGCTGCACTTCTCAGCATCAGAAATTCCTGATTTTGAGCTTCCCTTCCGCTTGGTTTTGTACTTCTTTGAGGTGCCCAAGCGAGCCTTAGGTCCCAGTCTCACTCAATCCTCTTTGCAAATTAAAACGTCTTCTTGTTAGCAAGCACATAGATCTCCTTTTTATGTTACAGGAAGACCTAGATTCCCAGCTTTGATGCATATCATACCTTATATTAATATTTAATAAAAATTAGAAAGAAAAGTATCTGGATCTTTCTATAGGCAGCTGATTAGAACAGAGACAGAGCAGGGAAACAGTTATGCTGCCAATTTTGGCCTGAAACAGAGCTTTGGAAAATGAGATTGGCTACTGCTAGTGGAGGACAAGTCAGATGCACAGAAAGCATGTTCCACTGTGGTAAGATCAGCAGATCAAATTCTCCAGCACACTTCCTTCGGGTCTCCATTCCCAGTCTGGTTTGCCTTCTGGTTTTTTTCCCTTCCTATACGAGCAGCGACTCCACACCAGCTTCCCATCAAGTGAGGATCTAAAAATCAGGCCTTCTCCTTATCTCACATGAAGTCTTGTAACAGCATAGCTCTACTCATGTCAACAAATTCCTAGCATGCACTGCATACCATACAGACACATTTTTTTAAATTGTAAAACTTATTTCTCATCTTGTATGTTTAAATTTGCAGGATTTAAGAATTATGGATCCTACAGAAGGTAGAGCACAAAAAAAGAGCAGTCACATCTCTACCGAGCACATCACACACCTTGAACTACATTGTTACAATTGCTGCACAAAAGTGTTACACGCCTGAAAACACAACTCCTACTCTCTGTTATCTAAAGCATGGAAGGCGCAGTCCAGCCTATAGAATGAATCTGTCAGCATGGCACTGTACCTTGCAAGTCTCTGATAATCCGCTGCAGCTGGCTTTCGCCACCAGTTGCTGCCATCTTGAAAACCAAATGTACTCCCCTTCTGGGCTGTTAATCTTTTCATCCATCTAGATAAAAAGTGCAGAGTTCATATCCTTCATGACCATTGGGCTGTCAAAGATTATTCTTCTCTGTCACACCTGCAACTCTGTAAAAGTCAAAAATAAAGTAATTAGCATCTCAAATGAGCAGAAGAGAGGTGCTTTAGCATTTTAGATCCTGTTTAGTAATGAATTCACGTAAGACCAACTCTTTTCCAGGAACCTCCTTTACATTTCCTTCTAGATTTCACTTTCTATTTCAGTTATTTCTTCAGTTATGTCTTTCAAAACTACTGAGCAAACCTCAGAAAGCAATTTTCTCTGACTGGAGTTCCAACACAGTCTTACAGCCCAGCTCAGGCTGGCATTTCATGCAACTCATCTTGTGACCCTGAGGGAGGTTCTGATGACACAGGACTTCTCCTCTCAAAACCCTCTGCCAGATCTGGCTGCAGAGTAAAAAGATACAACGACTTTTCCATTTCAGAGAGACTTTCAAGACACAGACTAGGCATAGGCCAAAGAGTCAAAAAATGATGCATGTTTGATTCTCTGGCATTGAAGCATATTTTTAACTCATAAGAGTTACTAAAAGATTTAGTATTGGAGACTGGTTTCAGCATGAGAAATATCTCTCATCCTCTCCTCAGAACCCACTGTTCCCAACACATGTAAGAGGACACCACTTTATTTTAAGCTCTGTGACAGCATCCCTGGTTGCATAAATATACCTTGCGTTACCTCCTTCGCTTAGAACAATGACAAGAGAAAATCATAGGAAAGCTTTCCTTAATTAAAATTAATGAATTAAAATAAATTAAAAGCCTCAAACACTTTACTAAAACAACCATGCCTGGGGACGCAAACTTTTTAAAACTAATCTAGGAATGATCATTCAAAAGATACCACACAGAAACTGCATAGGGAATTTACTAAGCACCCTGTTCAAAGGTTGTTCAGAATTCTGCCCGCAAATTTTCCAGCAAGCACAACACCCAAAGTACTGAATCTTTAGAAAATTTGCCATTACACTTCTCTGCTTTTGTGATCATTCAAGCTTAAATACAATTAAATTAAGTTGTAATTAAAATCGTACAAACTTCTGAAATACAAATGTGATTAGGTTGTGATTATATCTCCTTCCTCTTTCTTTTTCTTTCACTCCCAAAATAACTAAATCGGTATGGCTGAACCAGGTGTATGAATTAATCAAATGGATCATCCTTCGACCATATGTATCCAGGTATTACTTGGAAATGGTCCTGATGTGATCCTGTATTCTTTTCTGTTTGAAAAGAAGCAAACCTTAACAAAGCCAGAGACACAAACGTGGTAAGTATTAAAAAAGGCTGAAATTCGGCTTCCTAGGGCATTTCCCTTAATACCTGCTAGTTTCCCCTTCCATATTTTGGTGGCAGCCGTTACATTATGATACAACTGCTGCATGGACCCTGTGCTGCCTGGGGAAGGGCCTTGGCCTGCAAAACCCCCACCCCAACTTGCGCTGTTTCAGGGAGGGAAAGCCAAGACAGCATAGACCAGCCAACCTTTTGTGGTGCCAAACATGATTTTTTTACCCTAGATCAACAACATTACATGCCCAAGATTCCTATCCTGATTCTACTGAGTGATCACATAAAGCACCACCACTTCCTGGCAACCTGCTGAGTTTAGGTACCAAAGAAAAAAAGCAAGAATAACAAACCCAGTGAGTCAACATTTCCTTTTCTGGGCACGCACGGTAATATCAGCCATATCTGTTCAGTTTGGCAACTGTTACAGAAAGGAGCATGGGTGAGAAGACCGTGCAATGTGGGCGATGGCAAGCCAAGATGTGTGGCTAAACCAAATGCTCTTCCTCACACAATGGGGGAAAAGCACAAGGGCCAACAAGAGGATCCTGCCTGTCCTTCCCAAAGGCCAGAAGGAGCTCCAATTCAAGGCTCCAGAGGCACAAAGACTAAGCAAGAGGCATGCCAGGACAACAGTGACCAGGCCAAACACAGGCATGTACAGAGAGCCTGGAAGAGATGGCAGTTCAGTCCTTATTTTGCAACAGCCAGTGGGGAGCAGGACATGGGGCATCCTGCAGCAGACAGGCGCAGCACAGGACCTTGTCAAGTGCTGGTTCCCAGCAGACTGCCCAAGCAGAGATTTACTGGGGGAGGATTAAAGAGGTTTAGACTTGGCCCAGCCCCACTGGCAATATGTAATTTAGTGTGTTTGCCCAGAAGTCACAGATAAATGATTACTGTGTGCACAACAGTTCAGCAGCACAGTGCAAGCAAAGGCAGCATGTTCCCAATGGGTTGATCCTGTTGTGCCAAGGCAGCACAAAATATACATCTCTATCTCTGCCAGGATCTCCCAGGCAGAGTGTGAGCCCTGAACAGAGACAACAACCCAGTTGGAGGCATGCAGCTGCACAGCCCACTCTTCTTCTTCATCTCCTCCCAATTACCCTTTTCCCCACTACAGGTAGCAAGGTCTCACAGCTTCCCCGCTCCTTGCATCAGCTCGCACCCATGAGACATGCATTTACTCGTTTCTTTTCCCAGAGACTAAGGGGATTTTTTGACCTGGACTATTGCACGAGGAGAATGTGTTGAAACTTTTTCTACCCGCCTTCTCCTCTGCAAAATGTGGAGAAAGGTAAGTCTCTCCTCTGTGGCCCTTCCAGAGGTGTTCTTAAAAAACACAGTGCGTCTCACAGAAAGGTGCAGAGCTCTCACTTCCTATGGCAAAGAAAGCCGACAACGTACCTTAACTGATTTCCCAGGGTTTCAAAATACGAAGAGCTTCTGTAAACACCTGATCTACTTCTTCCTGATCACAGAATATTTTTCCCAGGACTATTTCGAGCACAACCCTGTTCATCCAGCATTTCCTATCCTATTATGTATATCTGTAAATATCTGCTACGTGAGAACAGCATGATACATCTGTCAGGCACGAGTGACCTGCTTTGGGTCAGAAGCTTTTTAGGTGATGCATTGTTACCTCTTATATAATAGCATTTGACTAAGGCCAACAGCATTAACTTGCACAAAACTGCAGTGCTGCAATGAGATTGGTGAAGCCACACTAATGACCTGGCACAGAACATGGCAGAGGAGGCAAAACAGGGCATGACACCAGTCCCTCCTCGAGCTCTTGGGCCCTGCCTGCTGATGCCTGAAGGTGGCTGCTCCCTCTCCTGCCGGTATAAGTACTAGTGTGGGGGTGACAATCTTCTTTACAGAGGAGGATATCCTGGAGATTAAAGAAAGAAACAGAAAGGAAACAACCCACTGACAGGAACAGATTTACCTGAAGGCGAGTGACACACATACAAAACAGTAAACAAAATTCAATGACTGCAATTAAATTGGTTAGTGGGGTAGCTACAATGACCTGCTTTTAATCTGATTTCATTAAAATTCTCTTTGTGTTACTGTAAGCATGTCTGCAACTCCAGCAGCTACATTTCTGTAAACTCATTGGTCAATTTTGGCCGATCTTGACAGAAGGTAGAGGTCTTTGAAATATTACACTCCTCATGTGCAATCAGAACAGGAAACTGGGAGGAAGTCTACAAGCTGAGTGTCGCTTCATTGACAAAAAGCCTGCAGTGAGACCTCCACTATAGCCTGATAGCAGAGAATCCACTCCTCACTCAACTGCATTTTCAGTGAACACTATGCACAAAGCTCGCACTGCAAACTCAGTGTAATGCAGTTCAAAAGCAAACTGGATCTGCAAGACAAAATAATTAGAAACCAAGGTCCACTACTTTCTACTGCTTAGGGAAATATTTCATGTTAACATAACTACTCTGGCCTAGCTATTCCAAACAAGGGCACTTCATCACGTGGCCTCCACTAGTATCACAAGACTTAATTATTTGGTGCCTGCAATTCTGTACCTATTCTAACACTCTATATGAAACAAAACAGGGAAGTGAGGATGCTGAGCCAAATCCTACGTGCATGAGTCACAACAACTTTAACTGTGTTATAGCCTTGTGTAATGTGAATGTGATTTGTCCCATAAGAGCAGATACTGACTGATAACTGCAGGGCACATATTGGGAGAGTGTGTGGAAAAAACTATCTACCTGGTCATACAGTTGGTTACAAGATACACTGACAAAAGAATGCTGAATGCAAACCTCAAGGCAAAGATGAAGGAAGAACTGGGAAAAGGAAGTATCTACCGCTCAGAACTGTAACACCACTGTCTGGAAAAAGTACTTTGTACTTTGTTGTTGCAGGAAACATAGAGTCTAAATAGAATTTACTGCAGCTGTGCTGCTGGCTTTTCTCATTTTGTACCATGCAGGTACATAAAGCTGCATATCCATAAAGCTAAGGAACTGTTTGCTGGAAACAAGGCTCTGAGGTGAACTGCAAAAAAGACAGTGTGACTCTTCTCTAATGTACACACACATGCTTTTACTGGGCAATTCAACTCTTTGTGCATTAACACTGCATATAAATATATGTGATTGATAAAAATGCACACTGGACTACATTAAGTAGGATGATTAAAAACAAAAAGCAAGCACAGCCTGAATGTCAGCTAAGGTTTCCATTTGGAGTTTTGAATCTTGTTTCCATTCCAAGAAGTGAAATTTTCTTGCTAAATAATCTTCCTCCTTTGTTTTCTACAAAAACAAACCTTCACATTTCAATTACAAAAATATGGTTTGGGAGAAATATTGTTTTATTTCTCCTAGTACTTCAAACAGGAGACTACACTGCAAACCTATGCTGGATTTCCCACACACTTATACACACAAACCTTGTTTTTGAAGGGTTCGGGCATATAAACATTTAGTAATAAAAAGCATCTTGCAGAAAATAGGTGTCTAGAAAAATAAATTCACAGAATATCATATCATAGCAGAAGAGAGACTTCTTACAGCAAAGCCCTTTTGTGAGGATGCCCTTGTACTCTAGCGATATTTGCATTTTACAGCATAAGAACACAAACTAACGACATTCACAAAATACTGCTTGCACCCCTAACCTGACAGGAGAGACTGACACAAAAGAATCAGTAAAATTTTGCATAATCTTTTCCTTGTTCTATGGACAACTGGCCTGCATTCACCCTACTCCTTGTATTTGCAAACTGCTCTTAGAAAAAGGTCAAAACTAAGGAAGAGCTATAAGTATACCAGTGGCAGGATAACTCCAGGAGATATAGTTAATTTTTAACCCTGAGTGGGGAACACTGGCAACACGAACAATTTGTTTTACTGTTGCACCTACTCAATTGGACCCCCACTGCAAGGCCCAACTTAAACTCTTTTAAAACGTTACACTGAACTTTGCCAAAGACCAACGCATTAGACCAGGGATGCAGTTTCCTGACTTGTAGAATACATTGCTTTGTCTCTGGTATTTCTCACATAGTAACTGTTGAACAACATGAACTCAGATGACCACTTTCCGCAAACAACAACACAGGGATGAGCTTGTATGCATATCACAAAGACATCGCTGTGTCAGCCCTGTCTCATGACGAGACAAGTTGCCTGTTTGAGGAAGCAGTCACTTCACAAGGAGAACAGTGCTCTTCTGATAACAGGAATTGCACTAGTATCACTTTTAACAAACTCATCTGCCCTTTTTCCTTAGGACACGCCAGACCTCGCCCCATATCAGGAATGCTACACTGTGTTTACTAACATCTACAAGTTAACCTAACCATAACTCTCCCAGAGGCTTGCTTCTCCTCAGCTACTCCCATCCTATTTCACTCCTCCTGGGGAAAGGTCCCCCTCTCGCCTCGGTGCCCGTATAGCGAGTTGAAAAGACAGGTTTCATTCAAAAGTGAAAAGGTTTTTTCCCTGTTCACACTCTTATTCTACCTAGCCATTTTCCCCCCATCCCCAGGTACCCTCCCTGCCACAAGACCTGCTCTTCCTCTCTGTAACTCACCCAACTATTTAAACCTCTTACACATTTTTCAAGCCATGCACCTGATGCTCGGATGCTACTCTGAGGAGCACCATATAGATACCTACAGAAACAGAAACATTAGAGGACTTGCAGCTGAAAAGGATTGGTCATTCCTGACACTCAGCTCGCTCATTGTACAAGCTTAGAGTCTTCAAAGAGTCTCACATTTCCGTGGTCTCTGAGCCTTGTTAACTTCTTAGCACGTGCAGACTAAGGCATCTCAGCTACCTTTGAGACTTTGGAAGAGTTAAGAGTAACAACCATTACATCCTAACTCTGAACGGGGGTTTTCCTTAGAAGGATTTTTTACCTCTGTATCTACCGTTCCACACTATCCCTCCAAGCCAAGGTTTCAGAAGCACTTGAAAAGGCTGCCTCCAACTAATGGTTTTGGGAAGTTTGGCGGGTGGGTGTTGAGACTTGCCTATGTGTAGCATTCCATCTGTCCTCCATCCAGCCAACAGCAGCAGTAGCTCTCTAGGGCAACTCCTGACCTATATGTAGTTCTCAGTGAACCAGCAACAAGCAACACTGAAAATTACAGGTTTTGGCCACGCACACACAGACCAAATAGGAGGCAAGGAAAGCACATTAAGCAAGAAGCACGCTGAGACAACCCAAACTGACAGGCTGCCGAGTGAATCATGCTGCCCAGAGCCAACAGCAAAAATTATTGTTTTCTTTCCTCTGTAGCAGGAAGCACAGAGTATTTCCTCTCTCCCTCTTTTCTCATCGGTTTTCCAGTGAAGGTCACCATTTCTGGGGCAAGGGGAAATTTCAGCGTTACAGACCCCAAATGTTTAACAGCCTTGGGAAGAGAGGCCTGTATGAGACTGCCACGGCTGAGCTGGCCGGGAACAGCCAGCCTCACAGGTGACGCAGACTTGGCGTCAGCCCAGTTATTCGGGGACACCCTGATCCAGCCTGCTCACTTTCAAAACCTAAGCTGGCTCACAGCAGTAGCAAAGTAGCAAGACCTCTCCTGTGCCCATTTTCCTTCCCAGCAGTAAATTAAACATTATGGTGGACACACTCAGGGGTTAACTGTTTAAAAATGACTTTGCTGAGATCACTCTACTTCGAGCAACCACCTAATACTGCAACGGACAAAAGTATTAAAGCAAAGGGAAGAGTGTACAAGTCAAGGCCCTGTGCAGCAACAGTCTCCCAGAACTCTTCCAAGCACTGAGATTGAGACTGAGAAGGTTCTGCTCTTTCTACCAGTGTTACAAACTGTAGAGCCTTCCTCTAAATACATTTGGATGAAGTGTTTAAAATTACTACTATTATAGAATTTTTGGACACAAAAACAGCCACCACTCCCTGGACAAACTGGAATTACTACATGAAAATATGAACTAGACTAGATACAAAAAAAGCCTCCTTGCACTGGAAAAAACAGACAGAAATAGAAACATAGTAATATAAATAAATAAAAAGAATAATGTGTAACAATAAAAACACTCAGAGGTCTCACAGTTCCCTTCAGTTTAATAACCTCAGCAGCATCTAAAGATTACTAGAAAGGTTCGGTGTTTATTTGACAAAGAAGCAATTGTTAATTTTTAAATGTGATCAGCTAAGGAAAACAACCACCCAAGTTAAAAATAATTTTCAGCACTACTTTTCCTTGAGTTCACGAGATAAGTTCTGCAACTTTACACATACTTTTCTTCACATTTTGAATACTTTTCTCTCCCTAGTTGTTCCTTTAGGTCTGGAACCCCTACCAACCAAGTCTTAGTGGGCCCTGGCCCCCAGGACGTTAGGATGAATTCCTGTTGCTTTTATGTAACCCTCTAGCAGTGGAGAGAGGGACTGCAAACACAATACACCCTTTCACTGTTATCAGATGGTGTACATAAGAGGGTCCTTTATGCAAGAAAAGCAGGCTCCATAACTAAGTAACTGGCCCTTCAGAAGAAGTAGTGAAACTATGTTCAAATATATATACTACAACAAGAAGAGCAAAATCGACTATCACTTGTTTTCCACCACACTATTTTAGGTACAACTTTTTAATTGCAGTGCAGTTTTCTAAATGTGAATGTTTGGAAACACCGTTTGAAACATCTGGAACATTTTTTAAATTCAAGCACTCCCATGAGGATTATTGTAAGGCTTTAGGAAATTCCCTCGTATAGAATAATATCTGGAAAACATAAAACACACTACTGCAAGGCAGTTTATCTCCTCTGCTGCATGTCCTGCAACATCATATCAGAACCAAAAACAAGAAAAACACCAACAGAGAACAGGTCACTGTGTTGCTGACAAGACAGAGTCCATGTTTTACCCTGAAAGTTTAATCCCAGGCCGCCTCCATGGACGCATGAAGTCAGAGCTGGATAAAATCAAAGACCCACTTTCACTCTCCAGCATTAAAGAAGCACAGGCCTGGTACTCCTCCCTCTTTGTTTACACTTGAAAAGTAACTCGGTTTCAAGGATGAGATGAACTAGGAGAGTGCCACCTATAGCTAACTAACTCCATACACCAAGCAAATCTTTGCACTGGCAAAAATCTGCAGGGTGCAATGACCCGAGTGGTCAACTTGGGTGACAAAACGTAACGGCCCCGAGCTCCTAAACATGCAGCTGCAGCAGCAACGAATTCACCAGCCTCCAAAACACGGCACGGCCCCCCCGCAGCCCAACTCACCACCGCAGGACCTCTGCCCCAGGAGAATCCAGAGCCCAAAGGCAGCAGATGATGATTACACTAAAGGTTCGCTTTTATTTTTTTTTCCCTTGCTTGCTCTGGATTACCGGGATCAATGTAAACCGGAGGAGGGCCAGCTGCAAAGCCAGCATCTGCCCTGGAGACAGACCCAGCCGCCCCGCACACCAGCAAAACTCTCCCCGTCCGTCCGCCTGCCGGAGATTTGTCGACACAAGGGCAAGCGGGATTAGCGCCGTGGCAAATATTTGCCTGTCAGCACTTTGTAAGGGGTGAGGGCACGGACGCGGGCAGATATTTCGTTTCTAGCAGGGCCTCGTGTGACGCTGCTCCTCCAGCAGCTGCTGCGACCTACGGGGAGGACTCGGAGGGTCCGTTCGGGGGTGGATGACAGGGGAGAAAACAGAGGGCAGCGTTTATGCCGGCCTAAAATCATTGCTCACCAGGTGGAACAGATGACAGCTAAGGTGACTGGGCCTTGATGCCGGCCGCCTAGGCGCTGGCCTGGAGGGATCAGGAGCTGTGTCCTCTGGACCAGTGTTTAGGCGGACATTGGCCACCACCCAGGCTACCCACGGCCTGTGTGTGCGGGCCCAGTCACCCCGCCCCGGGCTGAGGCCGCCCTGCCGGGCCGGCGGTCACCCCGCCGCAGGGCCCAGCCGGGCTCCCCCCGACGCCGCCCGGCGCTGAGGGGCCGCGGCACAGCTCTGGCCCCCCTCCATCCCCACCGGGGCTCCTCCCCTCGGAGCCGAGCTCCGAGCGGCAACAAGTGGAAGCCGCCGAAGTTACTTCCCCTGCCTCCCTCCCTTCGCCAGCCGCCGCCTCTTCCCCACCGCCCTCCGCGCTCCCCCGGGGGGCTGCCAGGGGGAGTGACGCGCGTTACCTGCGCGGCCGCCGCCATGTCGCGGAGACGCGGCCTCGGGTGAGACTCCGGCGCCGATCGCCGCTCCCCGCCGACTACAGCTCCCGTGAGGCCGCTGGAGGTGCCTCCCCACCCCCGGGGCGGTGGCTGGCTGCGGCGCTACGGGCGCCCGGCCGGGCCCGGAGGCGGCGGGCACACAGAAACAGAATCACGGAGTCACAGGATGTTAGGGATTGGAAGGGACCTCGAAAGATCACTTAGTCCAATCCCCCTGCCAGAGCAGAACACCTACATGAAGTTACACAGGAATGTGTCCAGGCGGGTTTTAAATGTCTCCAGAGAAGGAGACTCCACAACCTCCCTGGGCAGCCTGTTCCAGTGCTCTGGCACCCTCACTGTGAAGAAGTTTCGTCTCATATTTAAGTGGAACCTCCTGTGTTCCAGTTCATACCCATCGCCCCTTGTCCTGTCACTGGTTGTCACTGAGAAGAGCCTGGCTCCATCCTCCTGACACTCACCCTTTACGTATTTATAAACCTCGGTGGGACGCGGAGGCCCCGGCTGAGCGGTGAGGGGCAGGGGGGAGGCTGGGGGAAAGCATCAGGATGAAAACAGGGAGTTTTGGAATGTCTTTGTGGGAAAAATTGCCACTTTCCCCTACAGCGGCAGTGTTGGGGTGGTTTCCTCTCAGGGGTGCGTGTTTCTGGTACCCTCAAGCAAAGTCTCCTGTCAAGAAGTGTAACTTTTTAATATGTACCAAATGTTCAGTATGTTTTGGTGTTTTTTTGGTTTTGGATTTTTTGTTGTTGTTGTTGGTTGGTTGGTTGGTTGGCTTTTTTTTTTTTTTTTGGTTTGGTTTGGGTTTTTTTAGGTTTGTGCCTCAGTTCATCAAGTTCTTTGCATGGACAACAGAAGTGAATCATAGAATCATTTCAGCTGGAAGAGACCCTCAGGATCATCAAGTCCAACCATAACCTAACTCTAGTACTAAACCATGTCCCTAAGAACCTCATCTAAATACCTTTTAAACACCTCTGGGGATGGTGACTCCACCACTTTTCTGGGCGGCTTGTTGCAGTGCATGACAACCCTTTCCAAGTGTGAAAGTCAAGCTAAATAAATCCAGTATGCAGCAGATTTCCCCTTTCTGTCCTCGTCAGTTGACAAAAGGAAAATCCTCTTCCACGACTGAAGGACGTAGGTAGGGAGGGATTAATAAAGGCCAAGTACAGTAAGGGACTGGGAGAAAGCGGGTGTGAAACTGGAACAAGGGTGCGCTTCCTAAGGCAGGGTGCCGGGAGTTAGTGGGGCACAGGGTCCCTAATACTCCCACACCATTTCCCAGCTGGAACCAGGATCCTGGTAGAAGCAAGCCACATTCACTCTTCAAATTTTAACCCTGCCATAAGGCATATGATACCCCAAAAGGACGTTTCTTTCAGAGCATCTGAAATAGACATTGTTTTTGTATTTGAAGTGTGCTTTGCTTTTTTCCACATTGCCTTGGTAAATAAATGATTTTAAATAAAACTTGTGACCAAGTGGTTTGTCATCAGTTCTTTCCACAATGCTTGTGACTACATTAGTGTCATAAACATCAGCTTAGGCATCTATAAGATCAAAGAATTCTATTTTCAAGACTCTGAGGAAATACATGTAGTACATAGTCATTGAGATGTCTCCATCATCCTCATTTTTTCATCCTCAACTCAAGGATGACTAAGTGACTTTAAGTTTTGGTGAATAATCTTCATCTAATGTATGGTTTTGCATAGCTCAAAAGCATTTTAATATCCTCAGAAGTACAGGCTATAGGGCTAAGCATGTCATGGGCACATGACTTGTGAAACATAATGGGATGTCACACATATTAATAGTTCAGAGGCAGCCGTCAGGCAGACTTCTTTTGGCATGCTTTGCTATGTCAGGCAGTACAGGACCAAGAGCATCTGCTGAAAACAAATGTTCATTTTCCATCGATCTGTAGACATCTGGGTGTCTTCCAAAAGTAACCTCAGGGTCATCAGTTGCAAATAATGACAAATCGAATCCCAGATAATTTCACTGCAATGGAGGGAGTTTTATATATTTTCAAAAAGTCTTTGTGCTGTTTTACTTCTCACTTAAAAACAATCAAGTAGAATGGATTGTTCCTCCTTTTAATTACATAGTGACAAGCTACTTTCAGAAATATTTAATTATCTACATTAATGATTGAATTATTGCCTGTTTATACAGACATCAATTTCTTCAGACAAAATCATGCTGTTTGCAGCTAGGTCTGTCCATGACCAGCACTTCCTTAGATTTTTCTATGTTTTTCATTTCTTAGCAACAAGAGAGGTTCAAGATTTTTGCTTTTTGGAAGCTGCCCTAGAAAAGGAAAATGCACTATCTGTTCCATTTGTGTTGTTTTTCTTAATTTTTATAATGATAAAATTTATTTATTAACTTCTTCAGAAACTATGATAAGCTGGATTGGAATTATTATTTTCTGTAGCCCGGGAGAGGCAATGCCAGTCATCCCAGCAAAAGGAAAGAATTTGCTGGGAAAAATCTTTTCACTAGTTGATGGAATGTTACCCTTGCGATCACAAATATATTCCACAGAGGTAGCTAATTCAAATAAACTAAAATTACTAAATTGCTACCTAACGTGTATTAAGGGTCATTAGAGGATCATGCTGTATTCTTTATTCCTCTGTTCCATATGGCTAAAATGTAGGCCAAGATAAATATTTAAGGGCTGAAACAAACTTCTGACATCAGAAGTTAAATCTATTGCTAGCTGCAGTTCTTTTTGAGTGATTCTGAAAATACAATTTGAATGTGTCTGGGTTTGGGGTTGGGTTGGTTTTTTTTTTTGCATTCTAGTGGCACTAGAAGCCACTTCTGTGCAAAGTTTGCAAATTGATGTAGAATCATTTAATTTGGATTGTCATGCATAAAAGTGCTCTATTTTTTTGTGGGAAGAGTTTCCTCCATTCAGACGAGTCAATTTACATTCACACTATCTAGCTCATTATACAGTAAAATTATACACTGTCATCAATCATCTCATGCTGACAACACCTTGGTGCCTCATTAACTAGAGCAGGTCTTTACTAAACCCTCTTAAATAACTGGGATCTATCAAAAACAAGCAAACAAAACAAACAAACAAACAAAAATGTCTCCTGTGGCAGTTAGATTCTGTGAATATTTCATAGGGATCTCTGCATACGTGTCCATAGGATGAGTTCTTTCCATCTGTCTGACATTATTGTCAAATGCGCTACATATTTTCTTTTAATACTTTAAAGAGTTAATTGATATTATATAATAACTGGGGAGGGTTTTGCTTCCACTAGGCACTTGAAGTATGTTATGAGAGCAGCAAACTCCCAGTTTTCCTGGTCACCCTCAGGGGATTAACATACCATTGTAGCTCGACTGAACAACAGACTGCTGTTCATCATCAGAGACTTTCTGTGGCTGCAGGGAGAAAGCTTTGGAAGCACTTTTTGCATCTGTTTGCAATCTGTTTTGAATAGGTAGACAAATAATTGCCAGTAGGTATAAATCTGGTAGCAGGCCACGTAAAAAGAACCAACAAAGCTCTGGAAAACCTCTAGAAGCAAATATGGTATTTTAGACAAGGTGGCTGAGAGGCTTGGAAGAATGATGTGCTAATATCAGGTCAGCTTCGGAGACTGACTCCCACCTGAGCACATCGGGGTGAGGAGTTGCCACTGCTCAGAACTGGCTGCATTTCACTCCTGTGTGGACAAAGTAGGCACCAAGATTTTGAGCTGGTTCAGTGCTGGTTCATCTGAACCAGCAATGCTATGGGAGAGCCAGGACGCAGACTCTGGACTCTATGGTTTAAATGAACCAGAGTCTTTTGTATCCATATAGATGTATGGCACGTGCATAAAGAGCATACTGAGGCTCTGGAGATTGAGAGCTGGTTAAGAAACAGAACTTGACCTTGGAAAGCAGCATTGTTTGGAGGAATGAAACAAACTAAAAAGTATTTCTGATTTGGTATCTCAGTAGTTCCTGAATATGGAGAGAATACTCCACTACCTGCACTTTTTCCTGTCATTCTCGGTTGCTTGCTTCACTCCAGCCAGGATCTTCAGTCCTACACTGCTCTTCTGATTTAAAACTGAAGCTACATATATATTGAACATTTACAAAGCCTAAAACTTCGATCCGAAATTTCCCATGATCTGTCAGAAGGGGCTATCTTCCTTTCAAACTTCTCCCTTGCTAGTGGTACATCTTGAACCTTTGTAATAAAACATACTGGTCCTGTATGCGGCACAGATTTCTGGTTTACATCTCCATGAATTAATCTTTCCAGGAACTATATTCCTTGCCATTTCCATATCTACAAGCAGAAGCAAAACAAGACCTTTTTAAGTAACACCATTTTTTTAACAGGCATAATTTCAACTAGAGATCGCTTCCATGGCATATTCATTGCACAGGTCAGTGAAGGCTTTGGACATCAAAACCTAACTTCTCAGTTTTGAGTTTTGTGTTCAGTTGTCTTAAAGGACTGTTCTTCGTGCTGAATTCTGCTCTAAAACAATCTTTTGGCAATGTTTACTTGGTTTAATGTTGCTCTGGCAGGAAATCAGAAAAATCGTAGAGTAGTTTAGATTTGAAGGGGCCTCTGGAGGTCTCTACTCCAAACCCCTGCTCAAAGCAGGTCTAATCAGATGAGGTTGCTCAAGGTCCAGTCAGCTCTTGAACCACCTCTCTGAATCCCTGTCCTAGTATTTGACGACTTCTGTAAAAACCAAATATTTATGCCTAATTGGAATATCTTATGTTCCAGCCTGTGTCCATTGCTTCTCATCCCACTGCTGTGCACCTCTGAGAAGAATCTGTCTCCATCTTCTCTGTATCTTCCACTCAGGTGGTTGCAGATACAGTCTGCTCTCCCCTGAGCCTTTTCTTCTTAAGGCCAAATGAATCCAGTTCCCTCAGCCTCTCCCGATCCATCATGTTCTCCAACCCTTGACTGGCTAGAAGGCCTCCCTCCAGTATGTCCATGACTTCTGTACACTGAGGAGCTCAAAACTGGACACCTCTACTGCAGATGCAGCCTCACAAGTGCCAAACAGAGGGGAAGGATCACTTCTCTGGACCTGCCAGCTACACTCGTGCTAATACAGCCCAGGATGTGGTTGGCCTCCTTTGCCGTGAGTGTGCTTTCTGGCTTATGTTCAAGACTCCCAGAACCTTCTCTGCAGACCTCCTTCGCAGACAGCTGCCCCCCAACTTCCCCTCCCCAGCCTGTATAGTTATTCCATCCCAGATGCAAGGTTTTG
The DNA here is from genome assembly GCF_036013445.1 of Caloenas nicobarica. Lineage (NCBI taxonomy): Eukaryota > Metazoa > Chordata > Aves > Columbiformes > Columbidae > Caloenas > Caloenas nicobarica. The sequence goes on along the minus strand of NC_088246.1, from coordinate 47,344,828 downwards.
CAATAAAGTAAGAAATGACCGATCATCATGTTTGCAAACCCAAGACAGTTTTCTGTGTGGCTAACCTTACTGGGTTCTCAAATCTTTCACCACTACAACATTCTTGTACATGAAAAAGGTGAGACGCAGAGGAAGACTGCTAGTGGCAGTCCCTTCCCATGGGGGATTGCTGTGAGATGTCTTTGGTGTTCTTCATATTTTTAGATGTGGATTCCTTATGTCAGTAGGTGGACTTGAGGCTCACTTTCAATATTCAGTATGCTTAGGAGTGAGTTCATCTCAAGAACAGCTCTATAAGTGAAGTACTGTTGTGTTTGTTCCTCTTTTATGACGATATCCAACTGGTCTTCATAGGTCATCTTTACTGGTACTTCTTACTGTCTGTTCTCGTTTTGACTGCAGCTAACTCTTGCATTATTTTCCTTTCTAATTTTTGTGCTTGCTTTAGTATTGCTTCCTGAAGAACACATAGGCATCTGATCAGCGCAGGAAATATCAGTCAGACTTCTCTCCATTTAACACAGGGCCTTCCTGTTTAACGACTGGATAAGTAAGAGCATTTCAAACTGCTAAGTATCTGTTTATTATTTTAATAGCACTGGTGGTGCTTTCAAAATATGGAGTCATAGATGGAGGTATCTTGTTTCCCAGTCGAAACACTCCTGGCAGTAAGCAGTGTATGCTATGCTTTGTCCAGTGCCCTGCACCCATTTATGAATCTAGAGTCCAACTTTGATTATGACCAGAAGCAAAATTATCATTGATTTTAGTAGGAACAGGGTGCTTTCTTAAATGTATGGATTTTAAGTTTGCTGGTTTTATTTAAGATAGTTTGCATTAGTGGTAGAAAGGATTAATGTACTTACCTGCCGTATCCCTTACCAGTGAGGATTTTCCATGCTGGCAGATCATTGACTGATACAGGTTCCTATGGCTGCACAGAAGGTGGGAGCTCTGACAGGCTATGACAGCAATGCTCAATTTTGTGTTGAACTGCTGAAAAGACAAGGTAGAGAGGGGGGCCCAATCCAGCTAAGTGCTTGCAGGAGGAGCTGATTGTTCTCCCATTCCCAGTGGGTGGAAATTAATATACATTTAATTAGAGCAGCAAGAGCATGTCCATGTAACTGTAACTTGCAATCAGGGTTAAAGGTGCCATCTTGCATAAAGGCACCCCTGGCACTGTACAACAGTTGTAATACTGCAACCACTCAATTTGACACCGCTCCCTTCCCCCAAATAGATTGTGGTTTCCAAAAGCAATTAATTTCTCCTTTTTCACTTCATAAACTTTTTCTTTCAGTTCTGCATTTGCTCAGACCACATAAAAGTTGATTGATCGAGTGAAATTAAAGATTCGAGGTCCCCTGAGCATTATGTTTCACCCAGAGCAGTCCATGTTTTCCAAGCATCTAGAGCTCCCAGAAGGAACGAGATGCACAGGCTGTCCATCCCCAGACCTACACTGGGTGTATTCTGTGGCTTTAGCAATATGGATATTTAATAACATGTGTATATGCAAAGATGGAAGCTACACCAACGTATTTCCTCTTGACAGTGGATATAGCTCCAAGTGCCTTACAGGTCTCTGTGCCTAGTGGCAGAGTTTGGAGGGATGTGTACTATGCATGGCAGAGGAGAATTGCTTTGGGACTACTTATGTAGACTGGACATACAGTTGTCTGTGGGATTGGACAGAGTGCATGTGATGGTGCTGAGGGAATTTCCCAATATCATTGCAAGGTGCAGTCTATTGCCTCTAAAGGCCATGGTGATCAGGATAGGTCCATGATGATTTGAAAAAGGTGAAGATCATGCACATTTTCAAAAAGGGCAAGAAGGACAATCCAGGGAACTATAGACTGGTCAGTCTCACCCCTGTGCCCTGGAAGATGGTGGAGCAAATCCTCCTGGAAGCCATTGCCAGACAGATGCAGAAAAAAATGTTTGGAAAGAGCCAGCACAGATTTATCAAGAAAAAATAGGACATGACCATCTTGACTGTCTTCTACAATGAGATGACTGGCTCTGTGGATGAGGGGAAACTTGTGCATGTCATTTACCTTGACTTCTGCAGACTTTTGTCAAAGTCCCCCACAGCATTCCTGTAGCCAGACTGGGGAGATACAGACTGAATGGGTGGACTACAAAGTTGATGAAAAACTGAATGGACCATCAGGCTCAAAGGGCAGTGGTCAATGGTTAGAAGTCTTAATGAGTTGCATGGTGCAACTCATGAGTGGCATGCTTTGGAGGTCAGTACTGAGGCTGATACTGTTTAACATGGTCATTAACAGGCTGGATGATGGGACAGGGTGCACCTTCAGCAAGTTCATGGATGACACCAAAGAAGAGGGAGCAGCTGATACACACTGCGTTGTAGGGCTGCCATGCAAGGAGATGTCATCAAGCTTGAAGAATGAGCTGACAGGAGCCTTGGAAGTTCAAAAATGGAAAATACAAAGTCTTGCATCTGGGATGGTCTAACCTCCTGCAAGAGCATGGGCTAAGGGCCACCTGGCTAGTGATCAACTTTGCTAGAAATATCTGCAGGTTCAAGTGGACAGCAAGTTGAATACAACCTATTCATGTGCACTTGCAGCAGCGATGACTGTGTATGGGCCTGTGTTGCCATCAGGTTGAGGGTGACCTTTATTCCCCTCGACCTGATGTTCATGTGGTCACATCTGCAGTTACATATCCAGTTTTAGGTCTCCCAATACAGGAGAGAGATTGGCTGACTGAAGTGAGCCTGGTAGAGGACCACCAAGATGGTCAGAGAGTTGGAGCACATGGCATATGAGGAGACTAGACTGTCTGCAGTTTGTTTAGCCTCAGGAAAAAATAAGGCTTAGGGGAGACCTGATGGCTCTTTTCGATTATGTAATGCAAAGACATAGAGAAGGCAAGGAAGAGGTAACATGACCAGGTTGCAGCAAAAGAAATTTTGTTCATGTAGAGGGAGAAAAGTCCACCATGAGAGTTGTTAAGTATTGGAACAGGAATCCAGAGGCATTATGCATTCTCTGTTCTTGAAGATTTTCAGAGTTTGACTAAACAAGGCCCTGAGCAACCTTGTCTAACTGGGAAAATAGAACTGCTGTGAGCAGGGTGGAGGAGTGGCCAACCTCCAGAAGTCTCCTCCAAGCCAATCCAAGCTAAATTAATCTATGAAAACTCACAAATACTTCTTCAGTTGAAAATACCTTAACTTTAATAGGTGGTTATCAAAGGCAGAGAACAATAGTCACAGCATAGTATTACACTGAATTTCTGAATGTTTATTAGTACCACTTCATTATATCAGGAGGGGAAGTTTCCACATGCTGAGTTACTTTGGTTATGGTAGGCAGCAGCACAGTGGGTAATATTAAGCTTTCCCTTTACATGCTCAGATATACTGTAACAAAACCTGCTCAAGCTACAAACAGATTTAAATAACTTGCTAAAAACTTGGCAGAGTAGGATCATTTCAATCTCTTGTGCTTCTGTTACACTTCTTGACTTTTTCAAAATAAATGTAAAATGTATTGACAGTAAAGATTTCAGGGTAGTGTAGCTCTAGGACAATGAGCTGAATGACAGTTTGTTGAAATGATGTAGGTTCGTGGAAGCTTCTTTTACTCATCATCACAGACTTTTTCTCTTGTAGAGCTTTGCTGGTGCCTGTGAAGTGGTCCTGACTTACCAGAACAGAAGAAGAATTTGGACTCATTTGTCCTTCAGTAGGTTGTCTCTTCATAATTGAAGGTATTGAGTCCCCAGTCCAAACTCTCTTGAAGTGTATAGAAGCAACCACATTCATTTCAAATGACTCTTATGAGGACACAAAAGGCAAAAGCTGAGTTCCACAACAACCAGACAAATGACAACTTCCACCTTTCCATGGTTTGTCTGAATGCAAGTGAGTTCCCTGTGGGATTAATAAGTAGCCTTTTAATATTTTTTAAATTTCAGCCAATAACTGTAGTAGTGGGATACCAGGACTGACTTGTTCAGGAAGGTGTGTCTGAAGATAAGCACAAGATATGATCACTTCATTCTGGCAGCTAAACTGAAGCGCAAACCACAAACTGTGGGCAAGCCCTAGAAGGACTATTTGGATATGTGTCATATATGTTTGACCCATTCTTATGCTTTTCCCTAGGTATTCTTGCTTCTGAATATGATCAGAAGTAGGATATTGAACTATGGGCATGTCTGAGTTTCTGCTTTTTATAAACTATACAGCACCTGAGAAGAATATGTTGTCTGCTCCAGATGATCTTTAGAGATCAAATGAAATAGTACGGAAACAACAGAGAGATATTTTAAGATGACTGCCCAAGAAGTCAAACTGTTGCTTAGAACCATTGCCAAACCACAGCTTGATGCCACTGCAAAGCTACCTTGGCTTTCTATACAAATGATAGGAAATGAAATATTCTGGTTCCCAGAGGCTTTGTCATTCAGCTACACAAGAGTATGCACTACATGTTACACTGCCTGAGGTTAAAAAAGTAAAACCCAACACTGAGCTATCATGAAGAACATCCATTTCTGTGAGGAAAAAAAGCCACAGGATTTGATTGGTGTAATCAGAATGTGAATGGTTTTGTTGCAAAAATGTGTGCTGTTGAATCGAATTCCCTCAACTCGCTTTTAGTTGGGAAACCAAGTTTTAGTGGACATGTAAAAACGTTCCTGCACTTAACACAACTAGCCCCCTTAGCAACATTTCCAAAGCTAGGTTCATGCAAATATTTGCACTTTTCTTCCCACCTGCCCATACAGATGAGATGCATGCATGAAACAAAAGACTTGCATGTGGCCAGGCAGCTGGTTAGACCAGATGCTCACACACCTCAGAGATATGAGCATATCTGGTATTTACACAGAAGTGAAGCACATCAAAACAAACACATGGCTGGCTTTGATGATTAGGTTTTAAGCAGAGCTTTAAACATCTTTGTGAAGCAGTTTTTAAAAAGTTTTGAAGCAGCAAGTATCCAAGTATAAAGGCTAAAACCTGCCTAAGGGAAAAAATAAAAAAAGGCCAAACATTAATTTTACAAATAAAACAAGCTATTTCAATCTCGCTATTAATAAAGCCATTTGTTCTTGCACTATAACCTTTTAAAAAAGTTTAATTCATCACAGCACCATGGCAAAGGCAGAAAAAGAGGGAGAGAGCATTTAGAGGCGAACATGCTCCTGCACTGCTCAGGAGATGGGGCTGCCCATCCCTTGCAACACCTGAAGGGACACCCAGGGCTTGGAAGGTACCTGCAGCAGGAGCAGTAACAGGAGGAAAACTAATATCCTAGATAAGTATCTTCTTAACAGCTTGTGTTCCTTCTAGGGCTCTCCTGAACTTTCCACTTTGGGCCCAAAAGACTACCTTTACACTAAGCTAGTTTTATATATATTTACCTACCAACAGTTAAAAGAACACTTGCACTGACAACTTCAAACACTCTGAGGTCTTCTAGCTATTGTCAATCCAGTAAATCCTGAGAGCCCCAAAAAGAGACAATACAGTGAGTTCAGTACTGGTAAACACTGTAAAGCAATAAAAGCTACAGAAATACATGTGTCTATTGCTCTATACAATCCAAGTATTTTAAGTCAGGCAAGAAAGCAACATGCCACACCATGTATGTTAAAATCTGATGTTTTAGCTCCCAATGGAAAAAGAAAACCTCTTGTTGTTTTTAAAAAAGAAATTATAAATGAGAGAAAATTCATCTCACTGTGCAAAAAATCATAAAGATAAAACTTACAGGCCAATGAAGTAATTTCTCAGCATTCTCAATTCTCCATTCCACTGCACGTACTTTTTTTTTTTTATTACTTTCCATACACAGCATGTTTACAAAGACTAAATTTGCCTGTCTTTCTCGGGCAAGTGCATCTGAGAATTAGAGATTATCCATGGTTTTTAAAATCTGAAAGTTCATCACAGATCAGTGCTAGTAGTTAGGTCTCGCTTCAGTAGACGGATGCATCTTCATAGTGGAATTTGTCTTGAGAGCAGATCCTGGGGCTGGTGACTTGACTGTTCCCACAGGGTAAACACTGACTGCATAAATGTAACAAATGCCTCTTGAACTTGACTCCGACAAATACATAGAGCACAGGATTGAGGCAGCAGTGGGAGAAAGCAATTTTACGGCTGATGTGAAAGGCAAGGTTGGAGTCTTTTTGATACTGACAGGTAGGTGGTGGAAAAGTAATCAGGAAGCTGAGGATGTTGTAAGGTGCCCAGCTCAGGAAAAAAGCCACCACAATAATAAGGATGAGTTTCACAGTTCTGTGCTTTCTCCGAGATCTTGCTCTGAGTAGGATTATCAGTATCTTGAAGTAACAGAATACAATAACTCCAAAGGAAAACAAGAAGAGTACATTTCTCTGATAAATGTCCACCTTTTTCCATTTCCAGTCAGCATAATCGCAGGTCTTGCTGCCTTCCAAGGTTTCTTGCACTGTGGTGTGAATAATCTCAGGAACCACAACTAATATGCTAATAGTCCATACAACCAAGCTCACCAGAAAACCACAACACTGCGTCTGGGATCTCAAAGTTGAGAGGGGGTTCACTACAGCCAAGTACCGCAGAATAGTCATGAGAGTCAGAAAGAAAACGCCGCTGTAGTAGCCAATGGAGAAGACCGTATTTGCTGCTTTGCAGAGGAACTCACCAAAAATCCACCCAAAGGACTGGTCCACTGCCCAGAAAGGCAGCATGCAGGAGAAGACTAAATCAGAGACACATAGATTCAGGATGAAGACGTTCGTTAAAGATGTCAGGTTTTCATATTTGAATAGGATGCATAACACTAGAGTGTTTCCTAGCAGGCTGAGCAAAAATGCCAGAGTGTAGATGACAGTAGTGAGATGAGTGTAAAACAGAAAATAGCTGCCCATTTCGCAGACGTTGCTTTCATTGACAGGATATTCATATGAGTAGTTCTCATCCAAATCGGGTACATGAGGCTTGTCATCCATTTCTTTCTGCAAACCTTGTGCTGTTCTCCAGCAGCTACTTCTAAGAACAGCGATAATCAAACCAAAATTTTGGTGAAAATCAACTCAATAACTAAACTCCTGCTGTGGACACTTCTGTTTTAAGAGACAAAAAGAAGCAGTGAAACTACCTTATTTGTCCTGGTTTGGGGAGAGAAAGGAGTAATTTCCTCTTATGACTAGAGCATGAACAGGTGGAAACTAAAGATTTACCCTCAAAGCAACGTCAAGATGTTAAATACGAAGACGTTTCTAAACCAATATGGTTGGTGACAACTGCTACTGTTTGAAGGCTAAGGGTGCATTGTTTTCTAACTTGAGTATTCCAGGTGGCAAGACTTTCAAATCTGCTACTATGTTTTGGGTTTTCTGGAATTATATCAAATTCCTAAACACTTCACCATATGTATGATTCTTTGTCACTGAGGTTCAGCACTGCAGAAACTTAAAAAGCTGAGCAGTACCAGTATTAACCAGTGTAAGCATCAAGAATGTGAAAAGCCTGTTTCTTACATATTTTTGTCTCGAGGTTGGTTGATACCTAAAAATCTCCAAGCTGTGGTGGAAGCATGCCCACACTGGGCACTCTGTGTATCTCTGTGGCCTGTTGATTCTCAAAGATAGAACAGGTATAGACCTCAAATCCCACCCCTTTCTGGTGGCTGCTGCCCTCTGCCTGTCTGCAAGTAGGAATTTAATTTCAACTAGATGGCTGGTTGAAATTGGCCAACGGTGTCAGAAATTACTGGAACTTGGAAGATGACATACAATCAGGTGAACATACAAGGGTAGCAAGGTCACAGTAGACTCATTCCTTTCTGAAATGAAGCTAAAAAATAGACATAGAAAAATTAGTAATGGCTTCAACCAACAGTTCAAAGTCTAAATTAGTATTATCTCAGATGAAGGCTTACCTGCAGCACCATGTTTGGATCCTGATTTCACTGAAGCCAGTGTGAGACCTGCCACTGATTTCTTTGGAAGTACATTTGCAAGAAAGAAACGCCACAACTCAGGCCAAAATTGTGCTGGTGACATTTTCCTTTTTGGACTAGTGAAGGCAGAATCTGCCTGCTACAGCCAGGAAAAGACCTGTTGCCTTTGGAGAACAGGAGGGTTATGTCTACACCAGGAAAGCATGCCAGAGAGTGCTTCTGGCTGCCAGCATTTAATACCATCCATGGGGGTAGGTGGTTCAGGTCCACCAGACCTTGGCACAGGCGGCACAGGCCAGGGACTGTCTACCCATTGGGATGTAGCCGCCTGGTTTTGGAGGTGAGGGATGTGTGGGATTCAGTACTGTGACAGCAAGTGGCCCTGACAGATTTATCACCAGTGGAGATTGTGCCAGTGGCCTCAGTCTGTACCATGCTGCCATCTTCAGGCATGCAGGACAAGTCCCTGCCAAGGCTGTCATCTCTGGTTTTGCTTGCCCATACAAATGACACTTAAGAAATATATGGGTTAGATTGAGGTCTTGACCATCATTGTGTCCTGTTTCAGCTTAGGTTGAGGGTGTGATTCCTGCCTAGAAACTGTCCTAAAGGTGAAGAGGAGCCTCATTGCAAAGAGTGAGGGCTCTCCATGGAAGATGATGATGGTGCAGACCACTGTCTTCACCACTTATGCTCTCCTCCTATGCTGGCTGCCCAGTGCCATCAAGCCCCAAGGCAGGACTGCCCACCCACCAGGACCTGCACAGCCAAAAGGGATGCGACTGGGTTGCTCCTTGCCTCTGCTGCAATTGCTTTTGGCCCCTGACACAAGGACCTCTCAAAAACACCTCATCCCCAGTCACTTCCTCTGCCTGGGAATTATTCTGACCTGCACACATCCTGCCCCTCATCCTCCCATGTTGTGCTGCTCTTCGCACCCCTGCTGAATGGCAGGCAGTGGTTAGAGACCCAGGTATCCACTGCAGAGCATTGCTCACCCTCTTGCTCACTGTCTCCAAATCTCCGTGTGCCTCGATACCTCATGCAACTGACTCAAAATGCTCTGTCTTGTGCTCTGGGAGGAGCTAGAGGAACAGTTGCATGGGGCCAGCTCAGGAAATTCAGAGTCCTCCCTCCGATTTTGTTCTCGGCATATCTAGAGAAAGCAGTAAAAAGCTTCCATGAAGTAGCTTGTTCTCAGTTGCTTCTTAATGCTGCAAGACTAACTCTTGGCTAATGTTCCGGTTCATAAAACAAGTATATTTGTCTGTCTTGGATTTCCTCCTCGGTGCCACTGCCAAAACCATAAATCCAAACAGCAGGCATTTGAGCAGTCAGACACTCTGTCCTCAGACAGACAAACTTGAGGGCCATCTGTCTGTGCAAAGCTACGCAGCGAGGTGAAGTCCCTGTGCCAAGAGCTCACTGGCTTGGCATCTAGGGAGCCTGGGGGAGGCCGAGGTGCACCACGGCATCCATCACCACATGCAGCTCCCCTTGTTTCCCAGCACCCACCAACTCCCAGGCGCCTTGTCCTCGTCATGGGGATGATTGTCTCCCCAGCTCGCTCTAGGAGAGGTGGTAATTTAGCCTCTGCTTACCTCAACTCTTGCTATTGAAACTTTCCCAGGATGGTGTGTTCGGCTTTCCTCCTAGCCTCCTGTCTGCTGAGGCATCTGAAATCATGTGATCATAGAATCATTTTGGTTGGAAAAGATCTTTAAGATCAGTGAGTCCAGCTGTTAACCTAACGCTGTCAAGTCCACCGCTAAACCATGTCCCTAAGAACCTCACCTATGCATCTTTTAAACACCTCCAGGGATGGTGACTCAACCACTTCCCTGAGCAGCCTGTTCCAATGCTCGACAAGCCTTTCAGTGAAGAAATTTTCCTAATATCCAATCCAAACCTCCCCTGGCACAACTTGAGGCCATTTCCTCCTGTCCTATCACACCCACCATACTACAACCTCCTTTCAGGTAGTTGTAGACAGCGATAAGGTCTCTCTCTCAGCCTCCTTTTGTCCAGTCTAAACAGCCCCAGTTCCCTCAGCTGCTCCTCATCAAACTTGTGCTCCAGGCCCTTCACCAGCTTCATTGCCCTTCTCTGAACTCTCTCCAGCACCTCAATGACTTTCTTGTTGTGAGGGGCCCAAAACTGAACACAGGATTCAAGGTGCGGCCTCACCAGCGCCAAGTACAGTGGGACAGTCACTTCCCTAGTCCTGCTGGCCACACTATTCCTGATACAAGCCAGGATGCCATTGGCCTTTTTGGCCACCTGGGCACACTGCTGGCTCATGTTCAGTCGGCTGCCAACCACCACCCCAGGTCATTTTCCACCAGCTCCTGTTTGCTGCAGGGTCAGGTGCTGCAGGTGTTGCACCACCATTGTTCACACTGACTGCAGGCTGCCTGGCATGTGGTACCTCCACACTGTGCCACCAGGTCAGGTGAGATCTTGATGGAGGGCCTCGCTGCTGTCCTGCCCTCAGAGGGGGCTCATCATTCTCAGCGTAAACATAGCTTTGCACTACGTGCTCCATCATAACCAATCTGTATGATGCAGGGTGCTGTGCCGTGTTGCCTGGTGCAGGCTCCATGCAGTTACAGATGGAGGCTCCAGACTGCAAAGCATCAGATCTCCTGGATGGCTGATCAGGACTAAGTATGTGCTTTGATATTAATATTATGTTTGTGCCGGCTGGGAAGGTCTCCATCAGGCTGGTGAAAGTAAGGGGCACCTTGCAGGAACCTGAGGCACTTGGATCTTTTCCTTCTTGCTTCAGATTTGATACAAAACTCCTGGAATCAAACCCTGCATTTTTGCTCTATTGTATTTTCTTTCCCATTTCTACTTTATAAATAAGAAATGCTGCGCATGGGTTTTCAGTTAAGATGTTGAAAGGAGATAAAAACTTGATGTGATTGAATCAACAGGCTAAGAACATGTTAGTGTCACACAAGAAATACAAATCATGGAGCTGTTTTCACTATATATACATAATGGTACAAGTGAGAGCAGAAGTTGGCTAGGAGATGGAAATTACCTTAATTTCTGTTGTCAGGACAAATAGGAACAGAGGAAAAACACTTCCTACAGTTTAAAGAGCACTCAGCAAGGCATTCAACATCCATTTCAGTCCTCACCAGAAAGAACCACTTTTCCAGAAGCCATAATTTCCTAGCAGTGTTGTTATTTGCCTTGGAACATCACGGGAAAAATTATTTTAATACAGAAATGTGGAAGTGCTGTTATTAGCAGCCTCTAATTCAGTTGGGCTTCCTCTGTCAACTGGAGATACATATTCTTCACCAGTTTATTTCTTTTTTGAACTGAGCATTTGAAAGAGTGGCTGGGAGGAGCTTTGTCAACTCCCATTGTGGTCACTGGAGGGAGAGGCACTGGCAGGAGTTGTGTTGCTCCTCACTGGGTGTTATACCAGCCTCCTCCCCAGGCAAAGGCAGCTGAGGCAGTTCCCTTTGAGAAGATTTCTGGCATTTACATAGACAAACTGAGGCTAAGTTAATCTTAATTAGAAAGGACCAGTCTTATTAGGTGAGGAGAATATAGTAGAGAGAAGCACCCCCCCACCATAAGACGTGCTAACGGGAGCTACCTCAAAAGCATTTTTTGATCACTTTATTAAAACTCCTGCTAGAGCCACTGAGCTTCGAAGCTTGTTCTCCAGGTTTCTCAGGGATATTTTAAAAGAAAAAGAAATAGTTGGCTGACTTTGTAGGATAGTTTGCTCTTTACCTACCCCGGCAGCAAAGGTCACGTCACAAAATAAATTTCTGTTCCCTTAAACTGGAATTTATCTGGTAGCTGCTTCCTTAACCCATCTCTTGTTCCAATTCAGGATAGGAAAAGAAATCCCAAATGTGGGGGTTTTTTGGCAGGAAGGGGTTTTAGTTTTTCAAACAGATTCATGAAGCAGCCTTTTTTATTTAAAGTTAGAACATGTTAAATAATGTGTCTCCTTCCCTAACTATGACTGTTATCAGTCTTGGAGCACACTCTTGGATTTACATGTAGGAGATGGACAGCAAAGTCCTGGAAGTCATGATTGGGATGTACACTTGTCTCAAAGCACAAATGCACTCTGGACACTTGCTCTGCACTGGTGGGTGGAACAACCTTTTGTCTGCCTTGGAGGAGTTTTGCACATGGTACCAAACTCTTTCAGGACATGTGTAAAGATTAAAATCAGCAGGACTTCCCGTGCCCAATTCAGTTTTGCAGAGCCCCAAGAAGCTCAGCTCCTTATGAAAAATCTTACCCTGTTTTTAAAGGAAAACTTACTCTTGGGTTGGGTGATTTTCTGAGATCGGTGCTTCCACCCATGCCCCACAGCTTTCACAGGGCAGATGCAGCATGTGCGGTCAGCCCAGCTCCTTGGTGGTCTGCTGCTCTCCCCGAGCTCTGCCTCTCAGCCCTGGCCACCAGCCCTGAGAAACCCCAGTCTAGGGAGGAAGAAACATCTCAGATTAAGAGCTTGGTCACGGCTCCTGAAACATATATATGAGTTCAAGTTTACATAGTAAGTACCATTACAGTCAAGGCAGGATCAACTTATGGTTTCAATGTAGACACACAAAATTAATGCTTGTGGGACTTGCCATGAAAAAATTATATTTTTTAGGAAGCGCTGCTATAGCACTGCTGTAGCAGCAGCCTTCCCCCTCACCCAGAATCTCCACGGGGGTAAAATTAGCAGCCAAGTCTGTTTTTACAATGAGGAAGAGGTTCTGATGTTCTCTTCTCTCCTTCTCCAGTTCTCCTTTCCCAAGAGCTGCAAACATACTCCCTGGGCCCTTTATCACAGTTTCACTGTAGCTTCTTCTGTTTCAGAGATTTTTTGGGGAAAAAATATCTGGTGTTTGCACTCTGCTTTTGAACCTGCTGCTACCTTTACTTCAATCCCAAACCACACCTCTGGGCAGAAGGGACAGCAGGGAATGAAAATATCTCTGCAGGTTGCACACTGTCAACTAGACACGCTGGTGTTTGGTGTGTGATGTTGAAACCATGACTTCACATCTCTTTGCTCAGTAGATTTTATTGGTGCTAAGGCTGGTCAGAAAGGATGCAGTGGGCAGCAGCCATCCAACAGAGTGTTCGGGCAGGAGCAACCTTGGCCAAAGAGGCTTGTGTGGAAGCAGAGGCGGTTGGCATCCAGCCTGTGGTAGCCCACAACAGGGCTTCGAGTCAACATGGTTACAGCTCTGGGTATTCCCCTGCTCCTCAAGGGCAAGCGGAAGGAGCAATCTAGCCCATTAATTTGGCTGGGTGGTGCAAAGAAGGGCATCGGTCCCTGCTTGCATCCATGCAGAGTTTGGCCATAGTTTTTCTGGTAGTTCAGGATCAGCAAGCAGGCACCCTAGTGGTGAGTAGTAATAGTCCTTCTGGTAAGAACTGGCTGAAAAGAAACAGCAAACTGGAGCTTACTGGGGTTTTCTGAGTGGGGATGTTATCAGTCTGTTTCTACAGGGTAGGCAAGTGAGACTTTAAGTGTATTTTTTGCAAACAAAGAGATTACATCAAACTCTTTGTCTGATACGCAATTCTGATTTCTTGTAGTAGCAACACTCCTACCAGGCACTAAACACTAGGATATTTCTTGCAGGCCAGACAGCGGTGACATGATGTATCACTTTCCCATCTGCTCCGTAGAGAGTATAAGTGCTCCATTATTCAGCCGTGAAAAGAGCATCACTTTGGTTCTTAGTGGCTGGGTTTGTTGGCAGTTGAAACCAAGCAAATCCATTTCTTATTTTTATCACTAAAGCAGGACATATCTGCAGATTCCTGCTGCCAACAAAATGTTGCCACACACACCCCCCTTGTGTGTAGATGTACATGTATTGTCCCAGCGATATACTGCAAGATGGGGCACCCACCACCCACCAGAGCACCCACCAGACACCATAGTGTATACTTAATTAGCAATCTTAAAGCTATGTAAAAAGTCTGTTATGTAAACTGTATGTAAAAAAGCTGAATCTATTTTTTCAAAAATTCTTACAATTGTGAAATAAAGACAATGATCAAGGAAAAGGAGCACATTGCACTTTTGGGAGAAATAATTGCATGGCTTCCCTCTAAAGCTTAGCAAAACTCTTGCCTCCATGTAAAGTTCATGAACTCATTTTTGTGGCTCAGGGACAACTTGAAGAACAAGGCTGTATTTTTCTGTAGAATTTCATTGCTACTGGTATATTTACGCTATGCACACCCAATTTAGATTTTTTTTTCAAGAGGATTATAAACCATATGTCTAAAGAATTTGTGTACCACATCTTGGGTGGGATTTCCAGTGTTGCTGCTAGACCTGTTGCTGCAGGAACCATGCTGAAACAGAGGGAAACTGCACTGGCAGACACTGGTGTGACCAGCAGATATGAGGCAGTCCTGCCTCTGTCCCAAGGCCAAGTTCAGAGCATTGCACCCACCTGCAGCCCGGGAAAGTGGCTTGGGGAAGGAAGGAGTGGTGGGTGCAGGCAGAAAGAGGTGCATTTTCTGGACAGAGAGCTGAGCGATGTCACTGCAAGAAGCGTGGATTTGTCATGGAGACTGTCCTCATCCCTGGGAGTGCAGCTGGTCTCTGTTTTTAATGGCTGTGCAATGGGCTCACTTGCATCAGGCTGTTTCCACTGGTGAAGTCATCCTGATGCTGAAGTTCAGGAGTCTCCTTGCAAGGTTTTAGCCAAAGGGAGAAAGAAGAGAAAGTGAGAAAAACATGCCCACTGTGCCACGTTGGCACAGAATTAAAAGCTGGGCATAGCATAAGGAAGCAAACAACATAAATGTGTAAGTCACTACTGTCTCCGTAGCATTTTCAAACCAGTTTTGTTTTGCTTTCCCTTCATCACATCCCTGATGCTTTGTAACAAAGCACAGGGTGTGAGTTTGCCTTATTCACCCTACTGGTACCCGCTGTCCTCGGCTACCACCTACCCAATCCCAGGTGGCTGCCTGACACCCAGACCCAGGTAGGTGGGTGGCTGTGGTGTTCCTCCACCACTGTTCCCGGTGGATGGCCCTGGCCAAGCTGGGAGCCTTTCTGCACACTCCCTCCAGCACAGCAGCTGGCCAAGGGAGCCATAGGGAGCCTTTTCTTGCAGGAGAAGCAAGACTGAAGAATGAAGGACTGCAGCCAGGTCAATGAATGAAGCATGGTTATATCCCCACATCCACTGGCTGCTCTCTTTAATCAACACACTGCACCTCTTGTGAAGACTCAGACCTGACGTATGAGTAGCTTTCTGTCACTGGACAGAGATGATAGCTCACTGTCGGGCAAGTCACAGCACAGCATTTGCTTATCACCAGGTGAATTTTGTTGACTGCCATACTGTCCCTGCTTTTTCTCAGGGTGGCAGCTGCTCTGTGGTCTGATGGTGGTTTGGAAGAGAGAAACATTGTCATGGACATCTTGAGTCTGCAGACCTGAAGTGCCACCACTTACACAAAGGTACAGGGTGTCTGAGCATGTCCTGCTGCCTGTCTACTGTCCTCCCTGTTGCTGCCCCTTCCTGGGTTACTGAGCCCCTAAAATCATCACTCCACAGTTCAGCCAGTGAAGAAGGCAATGCTAGAAAACCAAATGAAACAATAAAAGAAGAAAAAAGACAAACCACTCTGCCCACCACCAACCACTTATTTCCTTTGAGTCTTGCAGATCATATGGCAGCAAAAAATTATTGTTGCTCCCAGTGGCCGTCTCTTTCTGGAGAGTACCAAAGGCCAGAGATGTTCTCTGGGTTAAATTTGGAGTCAGAGAAAATAGAGAAATGCTGGGTGGTCAGATGCGTAACAGCTTTTAAAACAACCTGATTGCAAGAGAGAATGGGAGAGAGGAATGGCCTGAGACTTAGTTGATAGTCTGAAGGCATCTCAAATGGTGGTGGGGAAGTGCCCAAGGCTAAGTCAGACCTTGGAAAAACAAAACAAAACTTGGGAAAGCAGAGCTTTTCATAGTCAAAATAAAGTTTTCTCCAGAAGAAAGACAGAGCTGGATGAATTTCCTTGTGCTAGGACATTTCCAGAGCACAGATGCTATTTCCCAATTCTCTATTGAATACGCTGATAAGCTAAAGCAAAATAAAAAACATTTAATGAAAAAAAACCAACACTCACAGTTGCATTCTGAGTACTGTTTATGTTAACCATGAGGTAATTAATAGCTTGCACCAAAAAAGTCAACCGCAACCAAAAACACTCTTGTGCTGTTTTAGCCGCTACTTCCCCAAACTCCAGCACTTCCTCCTGGTGTGGCACATCTGCTTGCAGGCCAGAGGCACAGCCTGGGCAAAGCACCTTTGCAAAAGCTTCATCTGAAGAGGGGAACCCCTCTCTTCAAATATTTTCCCCCAGTTCCTAAGAACAGCTGTGTCAGCAATGGCTTCCCCAGATGATCCTACAGCAATTGCAGTTCAGGTGGAACTGGACTATGCTTGGTCCCTGCCGCTGGCTGACACCCACCTCCTGGCAGACAGACTCAACTCATGCTTTCTTCTCAATAGTCTTTTCAGAGAATAAATCCTTTCTCCTGGCTGCCCCTGTGAGCACAGCTGTTCCATTCAAAGGTTTGGGCTGAAATACGTCTGGCTGAAACATTCAGTCTGAGCCCAGCAGTTGTTAAGATCCTACTAGCCCTGGCTTGCTTTCATGCACCTAGATATTTTTCTGTAGCATTTTTCTCATTTCCTTATGTTGTACATTCACTGTTGTTAAAATAGGCAGCTCAAAGCTCTTTACCTCGATGCAGCCACGGCACTTTGCAGAAGACATCTGCACATTTCCATCTGCCATGTCTTGCAGTTTGTGCACGTGTATTTCAACACCAAAATATGAGCAAGCAGGTGGCCGGCAGCAGCAAATCCACCCAGATAAGCTGTTCTTTAACAAAAAGTCAGCTGTAACCCACATTCCACAGCAGGAGGTAACATCAGGGTCTCTGTGTGTGAAACATGGGCAAACCGAGACAAAAATCTTAATATTCCAGTTCCTGAGACATTTCATAACATCTCCGGCCATCTGTCCTTTGGCAAGATCTTGCGGTAAGTGCACTGAGGGCAGACAATACTTTGTGCAACAAGGGTTGGCATGCTCTTCTCCAAAACTGCTCCCTAGCTCCTAGATTGCACTACATCAACTCCAAGGTGGCTCCAGTCACTCAGGCCATCTGTCCTGTTCAATTCACTTGGTCAAGGTATGTTCTTCTTCTTTGGTGATATTATGCTCAAACCATGTTAAACAACCACTGTTGTGTCTCTCAAGGAAAATAAGTTTGTGAGCTGGGAAGTGTGACCAACTCCTTCCATCAAATTAAAGTGCAAAAAGCCAAAAGGCAAGAAGCTGAAGGCAGTAATGCAATTAAGACCTGTGAGCTTGAGTCCCTAGGCTTGTGTAAAGGCCAAATAATCTAGAAAGCAGTCTCCTTGTACACTTTCCCTTTTCAAATTGTACTTTACTTAAAACAGATTTTAAATACATTTGTGGATGATAATGATGATGTGAAAGTGAATTCAGGCTAACTATCCATGGATGACATGAAGGATCCATGCAGGACATACAATTAATACATTTCCATTCTTCAAAGCTGGGATGCAATCCCACCTATCCCTTCCCCATGCAAAGAAGCAGTCCGATGGTGTCTCAACCCTGGGGAGCACAAGGCTTAAAAGTTCTCCTGCAAAGGCTTTAAGACTCAGGGATGAAGCTCTTGGATTTTGCTATCTAGCTTAGCCACCACCCCAAGTGACCAGAGGTACCTCTGTACTTGTCTGCACCTCTTCTCCAGAAGCCAAGCTGAACACAGTGCGAGGAGCAAACCTTCACCCCCGGCTTCCAGTGGGCACTTGCGAGGCTGTGCTGTGCCCATGGGACCGAGCATGTATTTGCGCAACCACCCAATGTGCCTGCAGAGGCTGCTCCTTCGCTGGGCACGAGGCAGACAAGCACGAATGATGTGTGCAACGCAAAGCACTGGGGCCCGGCGCTCTTCCGTGGCCTCTCTTTCTCGGAAGATGCAGCCAAACCACCGTGCTGTCACAGGCGTGTGAAATGAAGCAAGCAGACTTTACGAACTGCTCTCGAGCTTCATTTCAGTTCTTGCATTACTCTGCCCTAACAGGGGTCAGGACCCTGCACTGACAAGCCCCCTGTTCAGCTCTGGATGCCAGAGCCTGCTGGATGCACACACCACAGCTCTAAGTGTGGGTTCCCATCTCAGCCAGAATTGACATCCACAGTATTTCAGGGCAATTTCTATGTTTTCTTCCTTTTTGTCATGAACCACCGCTTCTTTTCCTGAAACAAAATGCTATTCTCCCTTGCTTCGGAATTTTCCACAGCAGCAAAAAGCTCAACTTCTGCCAAGCTGCTGCTGCCAGGGGTGGTTGATGTGACCAAAGTGAAGTTTGCAGAAGGAGGTTTTAAAGACCAGTTGACATAGAATGAAAACCCAAGATACTTGGAGAGCTTGTCTACTTGTAGGTGAGGTCCAGCAAGTCCTTCACTTTCAAGCTCTCGTCTATAATTGAGATATCAAACAGCTCAGCTCTTCATCCACGTCATCTTTTCCCATCAATGTATTTTGTTCTAGCAAAAGATACTACCTATTGCTGCAGAGAAAGTCTGGCTGATAAAGGCTTTTCTCAGCCCGTAGGAGACATTGGCTAGGATATAAAGCTGAGCCTTGAATACAAGGAATAAATTAGTAGGAATGGATCATGACAGTAGCTAACTACAGCTTTTGGAGGAACTTTGAGGCAGCTCCTCTGTTAAAAGGCAGGTACCAGGGGTTTCTCAGCTGAAGTAAATTGGTAGCATTTTTTCTGACTTTTATAGAGCCCTTCTGATTCCTAGCAGCTGGCAAACTGTCCCTTTTTATCATGTTCATATTCTGCTGGGAAAAAAAGCCAGGGAGCTGAGTCACATAAACCATATACAAGTCAAAGGTAATTCTGTAGAAATGAATGAAGCAAAAAAAAAAAAAGGCATAAAAAAGATAAAAGCAGTGTCCATAGAATCAGAAGTATTTATCAATCTGTAAAAACACAAAGTGTAAGAGCCAGTAGCATTGTGCTTCCCTGGATCTCAGGCATAATTCAGTTCCTTAAACCACATGCACATTGTAGGAGACACCGTAAGATCCAGAAGGATTATTGGAGTGTCTGCTTTGATACCTGTCCTGATCGGTGACAACCCACCCCACCCACGTTCTTCAGCAGCAACACTGCCCTTCTCCGTCAAGCTTAAGGATGTGAGGCGTGCGCCAGTTTGAAGAAGTTTTTCTGCATATTTATAGGTTTTATTGATTTATTTAGATATATAAATAGAGCTGGAGGAAACTGAAAAGGCTCATGACCCAAGACATCTGTCTGGTTTTTGCAATAGGACCAGCTGAACTGACAAGAGTTCCTTGCGCATCTTGCACGCCCTGCCTGGCTCTGCAGAGGGATGAAGGATGTGGGCTCAGTGCAGTGGTGCGGGTTAACAATAGGTGGCATGCTTGAATAGGAAGAACCCCTGCCTACCCCACAGCAGCCCAAGAAATCCCCTGCAAGGGACCCAGACAGCCATAGCTCTCTTCCAAAGGGAGGCTTAGCTGAGCATCTGCTCTTCAGTAGGCAGATACCTCCACATCTACTCCAGCTGCAGATAAGCAGGGCTTCTGGGAAGTCAGACTGGAGCAGGTCTTCATGTAGCTGTAGGTGAGTCCAGGCCCCTGGTGCTGTTTGCTGGGTGCAGAGGTGCTGGTAGTGTGTTTTTCATCAATGCTGTTTGGACAAGATCTTCCTTTTGCCCCCATCTTTCTCCCCTACTCCCCTCAGTCACTCTCGATGGGGCCTCTTGATCTCCTGTCCATTCCAAAGCCCCATCACACCAGCCTGGGACTGGCCGTATTGCTGCTGCATCACCTCGCCAGGATGTTGCTGGGACCCATGGTCCTCTCCAGGCAGGTGAGTCTCTCCTGGAAAGCACATGACAGGCTCGAAGAGCTGGCTGCACCTGCATGGGTCGATTGATGGTTCATTTTATGAAGCTAGACTAAAACCTCTGCAGCAACAGGGCATTTTTAGGTACACTTGAAATTAAAGCATTTGGGCTTCGTTCTTAGTGAAAAAGTCAGAAAAACACCCATACATTTGAGACCAAAATGTTTCATGGAGGAAGGCAAACGGGCATCCTGATTACCTGGTATTTTTTTCATTTTTCAAAGTACAAACATAATTTTAAAGCAAAACTGCAAGGGCAGAACATGAAGAACGGCAAGCTGAAACCTTGCATGTCAACTTTTCGTTATGTTTCCCCTCCCCCCTTTTTTTTTTTTTGCTTTGGTTTGTTTTTTTGTTTTTTGTTTTCCATCTGAAGCTATTTGCCCCACCCAGACTCCCCAAAGGCTGTTGGCAATGACTCGGCCGTGAGCCGTGCATGGGTACGACCAGGGCAGGGCTGCGTCTGGGCACTGGCAGATGCTGCTGACTCGGGCCGCCTGCCCTGGCCAGGCCCTGGCACCCCTCCTCAGAAGAGCCCTCTTCTTCAAGCAGGTAAAGACCTCCTTGGCCCTGGGGGAAATGCAAGGCACCCTTACTCCATCATCCAGGCCCTCGTGCCTCGATGCCCCAGTCCCCAGCTTGCCCCTGGGCAAGAAGAACACTGGATTGCCTACCTCCAGCTCCTCCCAAAGCAACTCGCCCACAGTGTTTCCAAAGAGAAGGAGGCTGAAATGAGAGGCACCATCTGCCAAGTCTGATGGACAAAAGCGTTCTGTTTTCGCTTGAATTTTAGATACGAAGACTGCATGTTCTTTCCTCGCAGCTCCCCCACCAACAGCCACTTTCACACTTTACCTGATAAAAAACACCTTATGTGATAACATGATACTTAGGTTTTAATGTTCCCTTTCTCAAAGACACTTTGATACTTTGCCCTATCTTGACTTCCACCTGAGTGCACCCATATTGCTCACTAACACTAATGACAATTGTTCTTAAATATCCCCATGAGGCAAGTGATGGAAGCAGGCAGAAACCAGCAAAAAGGGATGAAAGGATTCTGTCACAGCTGCAGTTGTTAAGGCTTTATCTACCAGGTAAAGACAGTCCCTTGGCTGCACCCATATTTTTAAGATAACAAGTAAATAACCCTGCTGTAGTCAACGGGAGCTGAAGTGGAGGAGAGCTTATATGAAATTATGAAAACTCCTTTTCTGTGATCCTCTGGTTACAAAACTGAGTCCCAGATCTCACCTCATAATGCAGAAAAAGCGCTATTTGAAATTTAGGTATTTTTGTTTCAGTTCTTCATCTAGGGTTTTATGAGACTGTCCCTGTAGGTATCTGAGCAACAGGGTATAATTTTGACTTTTTATGATGAAAGAGCAATGCCTATTTGGTTTTAATGATGGCAGAGGAAAAATGACAATGTTTGTACCCTGGCTTCTATATAAATCCTTATGATATGTAAAGAAAGCTCAGATTTTTAAATACAGGTAAAAAGGAAGGGGAAACTTCTGCCTGTGTCCACAACACATGGCAGGTTTGACTCTTCTGGTTTTCCTGAAGAGCTCTGCAGCTGAACACAGAGATCTTCTGATACCTGGCAAATGAAATATGACTAATCAAGATGGGAAGTGGTTTTCCTGCATGTACGTTGATTTTGTTAATATCTTTCTACCTCAAATGGCAAAGGAACACTTTGGAGAAAACATGTTTGTTAAAGTTTTGAGTATATTTCCACTTTGCGGCTGAGAAAGATTTGAGCCTGGGAAAGCAGGGACCTTTCCTAGTAAAACCAGACTTCTAAATCCCAGTATAGCTGAGGCAGACAGCGAGAAAACCTGGAAACCTCCTAAAATGGCAGCAGGTTTACTTCTCCTGCTACAGAGAGCCAGCCAAAAATAAAGCCACACCTTGAAGAAAATACCACCCCAAGAAGCCTCTGCAGCTCTCAGTCAAATTCTCTGAGTGGGGTTTTAGCCCATTGGGCTCTTGGGGGCTTTCACATCACATCAGAGAATGGATGGAATATTGTATGTGCCAGGCTGGTTGTGGCCAACCCTTGGGAAGGTTTTTCATCCCCTGGTGGGATGAAATGTGTGCTAACACCCCTGATATGGCTGTGCAAATGTCAGTTGGCACAGCCTGAACTGCTGAGGAAAGTGGGTTTAAAATTAGTACCTAGCTTTGCCAGCCATCGCTGAGCACCTCACTTGGTTGCTTTAGCACCGGGGATCAGAGGCAGGAATTTGAACTGCTGATGCTGCAAAAAATAAAGTTTCGAAGCTTTGTCAGACCATACGCAAAATGGGTGGTTACGAGCTGATCTAGTTAAAGCACCACAAAACCATGCAAGTGAAATCTCAGTTTGATTTAAGTATGGTTACATCTATTTATATATTTCTGTATCAGCTTCATGCTTTCCTCCCATCAAGGCAAGCTAAATTAATATAAGCCACACTTAGATTTGATTTGGTGTAACCTTTGTATTCAGGTTTCTCTAAAACCTGCTTTTAAGTTGGTTTGAACGCAAAATCCCCTACTCATCTTTTCTAGAAACCGAGTCAAACCACCACTGGGTGTTCCTGGAGCGGGGACTGGTAAATTTTCGTTCACTTCCTGCACTTTTACCAAAGTCATCATGAAACCAAGCATCAGACTTAGCTGAAATATCACTGTTTCCGCATTTGTCCCCCTATTCATTTTCCCCAGGTGCCAAAGATGGCAGAGGGAACTTGTGCCCTCTTTAGGGGACACCACAAAGATCTGACAAAGCTTGGCTGTAATTGTAGCAATGGGTTGTTGCCAATACCATATTTCACTTACCCCTTTCTGCTCGCATTTGCTGCCTGAGCAGTTAAATAGAGCAAGGATGTAATCAGATTCAAGAGCACCCGTTTCATCTTTCTTTCTGAGTTTTTGGCAGCAGGGGCTTCTGGCCTCTAGCCTTTGGTGACTGCCCAGGAGATGGAGCAGGTCGTCCCACAGCAGAGCGGGGGTATGCTTGGCTGAAATATGCACCGTGCCACCCAGAGCTCACATATCCGACCAGCATCTGTCCTTTAGGTTGGCTCCCTATGGGGTGGTATTTTGGGGGAGGGTGGGTCATGGAAGCCTGGCTGGTCCCACTGAGGCTCTGGGCAGCGTCTGGGAGTTTGCTCAGACCAGAACTGCAGAAGGTACTCATGCTCCATTGAGCAATGTGACCCTGTGGAGGGTCTCATGCCACTCCAAACCTGTGGGGCTGGGGAGCACAGAACACAAGGGACACCTGAATCTCTGCTGGCAGGAGCTGAGGATTGGAAAATAAAGGCTCTCCTCAGCAAATCACTTCCTAATGAGAACCTCAAAGCTGAAATCTCAGGTATGAATCACTTGCCCTTTAAAACCCCTTGGGGTTGCAATCAGTTCTGTGTGTGGGTTAAGGACAAGGATGAAATCAATGAGGCTGCCAGTTCCTCTCTTTGAGGTAAATAAAGCACATCCACATGCTGGCTCCCAGAGTCCCTGTGTTTCCACTCTGCAGCTTTGTCTCAGGAATATAGTCACCTCAAGAGCCTTCTGCTTGCATCAAACTGAGTCAGTGTAAATGATCTGCTGCAGGGATGGGAAGATGAAAAGAGGCCAGAAAGAAAGATCACTGGAGCATTTCACCCAGTGCTTTGTGCAGCAACCCCGCTCTGGTCAGTGGAGCTGCACCCATGTGGCCAAATTTGACCCTCTGGGTCTTCCTTCTGCTGAGCTGCAAGGGAAAAAAAGAAAAGGGAGAAGAAATACAGGGGAGGGAACTGGTGTCCTGCTGTGGAATTGGAGCCATCATGATGGTCAAAAATACATATTCCTAATTTTATAAAAATAAAACCAGGCAGGGACAATCTGGGTGGGGTCAGTCTGGGCCTTAATGTATCTTCCTCTTCCCAGTGCTTCCCTTCCAAGCTTAGCTCTGGCCCTTTCCTTCCCATGAGCTGTTTTGTAACCTCTGCTCCTGGTTGCGCTGTGTGCCGCACCACAAACAGACGTGTGACGAAAATTGTGGTCTAATGCGTGATGGTGAATATTCAGGATATTTAAATAGGGTGTTTTTTTGGACTCAGGACCTCAGGCCAGATGCTGGCTCCAAATCCAGTTAATTCGCACTACCTCAGAAAACCAGTTTTGTTGGCTCTCTGGAAGATCCTCCAAAACAAGAGCAATGCTACAGCACGGCCTTGCTGTAGTTGCCCCAGGCTGTCCCATCTCTTCCTCCTCAATTAATTTGGGCCACTGGAAATGGAATCAGAGCTGGAGCTCCCTGTGTCCTGCTGCTCTTTGGGGCTGCAGCTGGATCCTGGACAGGGGTGTGAGCTGAAACCCTCCCCAGAAGGCAAAGCTCCTGCAAAGTCATCCTTGATTTATCTCTTCCTGAGATACCTCGGCTTATTTTTTAATGTTTTCTTGGAGAAACTAGCATGTCTTAAGGGTGTCACAAAAATATCACTGCAGATGAGCAGCTGAGACTGAGGTGCAAGGCCAGGAGACAAAGATCCCCAGGGCAAGGCATATGACAGGAGTTTGGCTTACTCCCAGGATTGATTACACCCTTGGTTACCACAATCAAGCTGAGGTCCCTTGTCCTCTGCTAGGCACCACTCATGGGCAAATCCGATCTTCACAGTATTTTGTCTATGTAGCTTTGGAGAGCTACAGGGCAATGGGAGTAAGCATGCATGTTTTGGAATATTTCTCCTCTTTTCTGGAGGGATGCAGAGTAGCAATTCCAGGGCATGCAAGGAGGAGCTGACAAGAGCTGGTGGCAGAGCAGAAGGTCTGCAGGAGTCCTGCCACCAGATCTGCAGAGCCAGACCGCTACGCAGCTGCGATGCCAAAAGTGGAAGCCGGGGCACGTAGTCAAATAGGCTTTGCACAAAGGGGAACTGGATGCTCTGGGGCCAGATTCTGCTCTCAGTTTACAGCAGGTAAAGTTAAATGTTAGCTAGTTGCAGACTACCAGCTCCACACCCAGCTGGTGACACTGGCAGCAGAGCTTGGTTCCTTGGGTTGGTGCGGTGCAGCAGATGAGGAAGGGGTACTGAAGCACCTTATAGCAAAAAAAAAGAAAGATCAGCTCAAGCATGGCCAAGGCTAAGGACCGTGCAAGACATTTTCCCCCACCACCTGCTTTCTATTTCCCTCTCAGTGCTGTGCTGCTCATCCTGCCCTGTCCTGGCTGCCCATGGCCTCCATGGATCTCCCCTCACCATGCCCTGAGCTTGTGCTCCTACTACTTCACTTTCTTTACCCAAGTTCATTGCTCAGCTCAGCTCTTTGCCTGTTGTCTGCAATTTGTGGCTGACATGCCACACCAGATGACAGAAAAGGAGCTAAGATCCCTTTGCATCCTCTGATGAACTCATGTTAATGAAGGCAGCCAGACAGCCGCGTGTGTGTGAAGCCCCCTCTTCCCAGCAGTGATGGGATGGCAGAGGAACATCTGCGTTCACTGCACTGTCACCCCGTGCTGTGGAGATGTCCCTTGCTGGAGGGCTGTGGGCATCAGAAGCACCTCAGAGCTGTGTCCTGAACCCCAGGGTGGAAGCCATCAGCACACACTGTCTTTATCTCTCCTCTTCCTGCTCTTCGTGGGGCACCTGGACAACCCATGCCATAATCTGCTTGGGGCTGCCACTGATGTCCTGTGGTTGTCCCTGCCATCCCGTGGCAGTCCCTGCTGTCCCCTGGCAGCCACTGCCTTCAGGTGTTTTGGCAAGCTGGGTTGGTGCTGGCTTCCAGGGAGAGTAGGACTGAGGCCTGAGCCCTGGGTCAGCCCAAGACTTAGATGTGCATCTCTTCATGGCTGGGGGTGGTGCTTTGGCCATTGGGGCAGAGTATGGTGGGAGACACCTCCAATGGAGATGAAAAGGGTCCCCAGGAGTATACGTGGGGCACAGGGCAAGAGGGAAGAAACACCTAACAGGTAGTTGTCTGAACTGGGAAACTCACAGTGTGCTTTCTGCTCCAGCATTACTCCAACATTTTACCCATTTTAATGGTCTAATGTGAAATCCGTGGGCGCTCTAGGACCGTATCTCACAATTAAAGGCAGAAAAGCTGGCTGACAGCTGCAGCAGTGAGGGAGACAACAGCCCTCATATATTGAAATATACCGAGGTGATCTTGGCAGAAAACTGGACTGTAAGTACATCTGACTATTCAGCGAGGGGGGAGCCTCAGTGCCCAAAGGCAGCCCAAAGTGCTGTCCCCATGTCAGGCTCTGGCTCCCACCATTTGTGCACCCCTGCAGCCCCAGCAGCCAGCAGCTGCTGCCCCACACCGCAGAACTGGAGGCTGCTCCCTCCCGGGCTCCTGCACTGCTCCTACCAAAGCGTATGCCACCGGTCAAGGAGGAGGAGGAGGCTGAAGCAGAGCCGAGCTGGGAGGTAGGTAGTGCTTGCAGGCATGGGGATTTGTTTTATGTACCCAGCATTGGGGAAAATTTGCCCAAACCCTGGCTCTTTACTACAAGGGGGCTGATTAGTGGCAGTATTTTATCTTTAGGACAGTTTGTCATTTTCCTTCTCATGCTTGCCTGTTGTTTTTTGGACTCTGTGAAGCCTAATTTCTGCTGCACATCTCGTCCCACAGCTGCCTTCACACTATCTTGGAAGTGGCTGTGTTGAAAGTTGGTGGCTCCTTCCCCCCAAACTGATCCCTGTATTTTTGCATGGCTCTGGGTGACAGTGACCCGGAGCACCTGTCAGCTCCACAGCACTTCTCACCTTTGGTAATCCCATCCCTAGCACTTGTGCTGAAGATGAGAAAATACGTGAAACACAGACACCCTAGAGAGGGAACAGCGTAAAGAATGTTTTCAGCTCAGGTGCTTCATGTTCATGCTTCAGTGATGGCTGAAGGGCTGATCCTTTCTCACCTGGCTAGTTCTTGGAAAACACTTCAAGTGAAACATGAGAATGCTGTGTAACCCCCAGGGTCCCTGACTGCCAGCGGAATTGGCTGCCTTTTATGAGAGCAATTCCCTCCACCGTGCTTTTGGGCTGCAAGTAAGCCTCCTCTTTCAGCACCCCATGCACTGTGCTGTGGCCACGGAGCAGGAGCAGGATGTCAGGGCAGCGGCAGGCAGCAGCAGGCAGCGGCAGGCAGCGGAAGGCAGCGGCAGGCAGCGGCAGGCAGCGGAAGGCAGCAGCGGGCAGCGGGCAGCCCTGCACCACCCTGCCATGTCACCGCACAGTGAACCGGCCACTTCCCTCACGCTGCTGAAAAGTTTTTGTTTACTGGAAGAGTGGATGCCTTTTCTTCTTGCGTAAGACTGATTCTCAGCCAGAGCGGGCAGACCTCTCTCCTGTAACCTTACCCCTTGTAATGCAATGTCCAGGCAGGACAGCACAGCCGTGCTGTAACGGGAGTTGTGCTAACTGTAGTTATGGCTGTGTTTTGCTAGACCGACCTCTTGAGTCCTTTACAGGTACCTCAGTTCATTTTTCATTGGTTGCATGCATACTCAAAGGCCTATGTGAATTTTTTTTCTGAAGAGTTTCTTGGAGAACAACCAAGCACGCTTGGGATCAGCGTTTTGATGGAGAGTGGTGAATGCTACTTCTGACATGGTTCTGTAACACCTGAAGGCCATTTGCATCATCTTCTTGGCCACCAGCACTCTCAGACCATAGTTTAGGATCCTAGACCTAAGATATACTAAAAAACAACTTTGTATTAAAAGTATGTCTGGATGTCAGGCTTGTAGATGATTCCCAGGGCCAAATTTTTTACACAGCAAGTGATTAATGACTCTTTTTTGTCTCAAGTTCCTAGAAAGCCTGGAGACAAATACATAATTTCTCTGTGAAGTCGCTTCCTACTCTCGTGCAATGGGGGAGTAAAAAGGTGTGTTTTGTACTAAGCTTAATGCTGAGAGCATAAATGAAATCATGTTGGGAGCACACTCATATTGTTGAATAGCATGCCTTACTGGGAAGTACATTAAATGTTAACCTCCTGCAGTATATGTGGTCAGCTGCCGTTTGATATCTTATCAGAATGCTAATTCATATTTCAAAAAATGAAGAAAACCCCAAAACATTGTGCATCTTTTTTTTTTTTATGATATGATTTCACTTTTGTGCTTTGGACCATGGATCTATTTTATTACACTACAGTGGAGAATTTCTGGTTTAACTTTTTGGTTTTAACTTTCCAAAACTGAAATAGCAGGAATAAACAAGGGTTGTTCTGCTCCATCTTCAGACCCATTTTACTGATAAAATTCCTAAGTAATCAAAAAGGCAAGCCTTCTTCGTCCCAGCTTATGACAATTATTGTTGGTGAAGTAAGGTGTGAAGGTTTCTCAGTACTGACAGCCCCCACCTACGCTCGGGGCTCTTCCTTAAGGAAGGCTCACACCAAGAAGGGTTTTTTGAGTTTGGAATCGCTGTCTTTGCACGTATTTGGGAGAATAAAGATGAAGGAAGCAGAGCAGTATTTTGGGTAAAAGAAGCACAAACACCCCAAACGCTCATTTGATATTGGATACTCAATACTATTTGAGATTAATTCAAGAGATTTCTTTTTCTTCAAAGATTGCCTGAAGCATTGTGGCTTAGCTGTTGATTTCTGTATTTCTTGGATGTCCTTTGCTCTGTCCAAAAAATGCAGACGCATTACTATTGATCTTGTCTATAAAAGCTGGTCTTGTGTTTGTCCCTGGTCAAATTCACACCTAGTGGTTTCAAAAAGTTAACAAAACATTTGACTTTTTACTCTTCTGCCTACAGACTTACGAGAGGGGAGATAAGAAATCTTGATGGCTCATGGAATTATTGGGGTGTATCAGAAAAGAGTCAGCAAAAGAAATTCTAGGTGTTGTAAAAGGAAATATAGATTTCAACTATGCAGTGGCAGAAGTTAATCTGTTTTGTCCCACTCATTTGAAACCCACAAGAGCTTTCAGTACACCAGAAAAACATGAAACTGCAGTTTGGAAATGAGAAGAAAAGCTGCCCCATATATCTGCATAATGGAAAGACACTCCTCCTCCGCTTCAACCCAACTTCTGGCTGGATTTGATATTTTTCAGAACATTTTGGTCCGTATGTCTTATCTTCATTGAGCTGTGCATGTCTGTGCCCAGCCCACAGCAGAGGAGGACGGTGTAGGCAGTGGGAGTGCGAGCTCTGCTTTACCCTGGCTAGCCTAAGGGATCCTTCTCACTCCTAAGGTGAAGAAGAGCTAAGAAGGATTGGTGCATAAAGCGAAGTCCTTCTCGTCAGTGCAGGGTCAGCTGTGCTGCAGCCAAAGCCACACTTGCAGCCCCAGGCTGCAGTGGGAGGAATGCCTGCTCCCCCTACTCCCCATGGCTTCACCATCCTGCCAGCCTTACTGCCAGCAAACCCTGACATGTCTCCCTGTAAGTAGCAGGACTTCGGGCTTGATTGTTTGCTTGTTTTCTCAAGCAGCACCATGTAAGATCAGGAGTGAGTTTAAACACAGTGCGCAATGACTCCCGCAGGTTTTCAACCTGCACCACTGCCCACAACCTAGGGCAAACTTAAGGTATTTGCTAAGTGGTAGCACAGTCTGTCCTGTGTGCTTTGGATGTGTGGTAGCACAGTCTGTCCTGTTTGCTTCTGATGCATCCAGATGACTTGCTGGGTCCATGTCAAGGTGCTGAGCATGGGTGTCCTTCCCTCTCCCCGAGCAAGCTCAGGCGCAGGTGCTCAGCGTGGCTGCACTTGCTTGCAGAGGCGTGGATGATGGATGCAGCTGGTGTGGACAGCAGGCTCCCTGGTAGGTCTTTGGTGTTGAAAATGGGTTCCCAAGAGCCTCAAGAGCCTTGTGCTGCAGCTCTGAAAAGAGAGCTCTACCCCTGGATCTCTCGACCAGAAAGGATTGAAAGCTCTTTCTGATACTGGTGAAAAGCCCTCAAGTTGTAGCTTCTAATCATAGCACAAAAGTGCGTAAGCGTCTGTATTCTGCACAGTCAAATCCTTTTAGCCTTATTTTCCCCATTGTGAGCTTTACCCATGGGCTTCCAGCTTATGCCAGTGCAACTGCTGTGCCCTTGTTGCCATGGCCGTTTTGCCGGGCCCTTTGACTCACCACCTCTCGTACAGTGGGTTGAGCTAAGCCTGAGGTTTTCAACACTTTTTGTATCTTGCACATTTCCTGCAAGAGGTGTCAGAAAAATGTGTTTCCTGAGATTAAGTAAGCAAAAAAGAATAGCTACAAAAAACAGACCAAAAGAACCTAAAAACCCAAGAAAAATAATTAAGTTGTTCAGCAGCTTCCTGTTTACCAGCGGCTCAGATACGGTTTTATCAACAGCGTTGCCGAGGTCTCCTCTCGGACCACAGCAGCATTGGAGGTGTGTGTCACCCCAGCAAAGCCTCTCTCTGTGCCCCCAGAAAGGGCAGAGGACTGAGAGAAGATGTGAAAGATGGGACAACGCTGTGCAGATGCCTGCTTTGAGATCATAGCCACTGTGGTCTAGATGGGAAGTGCCAGCAGGATGGGACTGTTGCCCAGATTTTGCTGCATGATGCTCTCGTGCTGAGAGCATCCTGCCCCAGGGAGGCATCTCCAAAGGCACATGACCCCTCTGAGGGGACCCGCTGTCAGTGGCAGGGTGCAGGTTTGAATCCAGGGTCCCTGAGTCACCATCCTGGTCTTAAACCACACAGGCTTCTCTGTTTTAAGAGCATAGTTTCATATACTGAAACCCTTTTTTCCTCGTAAAATCTGATAAGCGCCCAGAGCTGCTTCCACAGGAGGCTCCTGTGGCAGACCTGTGCTCAAGAGGCAGATGCGGGTGCCACTGGCCACACGGGGAATTTCCCACCACACGGCCCCCCTGGTTCCTCACAGCCCCCAGGCTGGTGTGGCCTGAGGCCAGCCAGGATGCAGAAGTGATGCAACCACGGCGGCGTGGCGGTGCATCCTCGCAGGGGTACTGCTGGCACCCAGCCGTGGGCAGGCACCGTGGCTTGCACCCTGGAGCAAGTTTGGCAGTCTGCACTGTGCACCGCTGCTCCCTGAGGGCAGAGAGTGCGAATGGGGCCGAGCCCAAACCCGGTCAGGAACCAATCTAGCCAATTAACTGAGAAGATAATTGAGTGCCCTCGCCCATGCCCCAGCGCCATGTGGTTTATCTGCATCTGGCAGAGCCAAAAATTGTTGTACAGGGTTAGGTGGCATTGCTGTGGTGGGAGGAATCCTGCCTGGTTTTTGTGCTGGAGCTCACAGACTTCACACCTGAAGGGTCACTGAGCCCTGAGAAGAAAGCCCTGAGTGTCGGCAGGAAGGTGTGTTGTGGTTTTCTGTGGTCTCTGAGCAGCACTGCCTGGACAGGGTGCTGGGTCCAGTATGGCCAGTGCCAAGCGCTAGTGGTGAGCACCAGGCAGCCAGTGGCACAGGTAGCCTTAAAAATCTGTTGGGGAAACAGTTTAAGCCAGAGAGGGACTTATGTGTCAGACAGTGTAATTACGGTTGCTGGAAAGCACTAGAAGGAATAAGCAGCTTGCAAGAAAATTAAGAGTAAGAGCCAATACAGATTTGTCAGGAAGCAGCTATGTCAAATCAGCCTCAGTTAGAGCCTCATGCCAGCTGGGCAAAGCAGAGGTATCCTGTACCTCAGAGCTGGAGTTGTCTGAGCATATCAAACAGCCATGGGTACACAAGTGGTCAGACAACCCAACTCAAGAGCAGTTGCTGCTGGACAGGAGAGCTGCCCAGAAGGGTCCTGCAGCCAGGGCTGTGCTCCGCCCCAGCACAATTCAGCGTTCACATTGGTGCTCTGGATGAAGGGCTGGTGTATGTTTTTACTATTTTAATCAAAGAATCATTTTGACTGGAAGAGCCCTCAAGATCATTGAGTCCAACCATTAACTTAATTCTGGCACTAAACCGTGTCCCCAAGAACCTCATCTACACGTCTTTTAAACACCTCCAGGGATGGTGACTCCACCACTTCCCTGGACAGCCCGTTCCAATGACTGTCAACCATTTCTGTGAAGAAATTTTTACTAATATCCAATCTAAACATCCCCTGGTGCAGCTTCAGGCCGTTTCCTCTCATCCTATCATTTTTACACGTCACTACCTTGGGAGGGGTTGAAAATGCACTGGGGGGACAGGATGGCTGCTCAAATTGACCTTGACAGATTAAAAAGCCTGGGAGCGATGGGCTGCAGTTCATTAAGGACAAGCATCCACTTCTGCACATGGGCAGGGTCAGCCGAGACCACAACACATTACGGTGAAGACAGAACTTACGGAAAAAAGGATCTGGTAGTCAGCATCCAGCACAAGAGAAGCGTGAGTCACCGCTGCTATGTGATTGCAAAAGATGACAGCTACCCCGGCAGGTGACTCTTCCAGTCTGCTTTGCCAGGGGTAAGGCCACAGCTGGGGTTCTATGTCTAGTTTTGGGCACTGCTATGCAAAAAAGATTAAGGAAAACTGGACAGCCACCAAAGGAGAACAGTGGCTACAATTGACAACTTAGAAAACATGATCTAAAAGGAAAAAGATTATGGAATATGAGCTATTAAGATTGAAGAGAAACATTATCTAAGAATATTTTAAAGCAGCTAGAAGAAAGTAGCAATTTTTCCTCTGTGGATAAGATAAATAACTGACTCAAATCATACCAGGAGAGTTTTAGACTAAGACAAATTTACTAGGAGTGAGTCTGGAGAAGCACTGGGATAGTTTGTAAGGAGGATCTGGGGTGAAAGCAGAGACTGTAGGAGCAGGCTGCACAACTGCGTGGCAAGAATCACAGTGGGACACTGCCCCTGCCTTCAAGGAGACTACCTCAGGTGTGTCAAACTCATTTTCACCAGGAGCCAGATCAGCCTCGCAGTTGCCTTCAAAGGGCCGAATGTAATATTAGGACTGTATAAATGTAGGAGTAGTTACACTTTTTGATCTTCCAGTGTCCCATCCAGCCCTGTTTTCTGTGGTTTCTCTGTTCTAACTCATTCTCACTTGCATCCTTCTCTGTTCTCCACCCTTAGGCAGAGCAGTGTCAAACGCTAATGTGAGAGGTGCTGGTATACCAAAGGTGTGGGACAGTAAAGGCTTAAAAAAATAAGCATTTTAGGGTGAGGAAAAAAAAAATCAGATGAGAGACAGATGAAGAGCCTTCTTCTCAGAGACTCCATATGCAATAAATGTATTTGTTTATTTCTTTCTGTCCCACAGTTACCCTGTTGTAAAACTAGTGAGAAAATCCCACTCACTGTTAACATTGTTATGAATGAGTTGCTGTGCTGGGAGTTTTGCAACACACTGATTTCTGCTTTGGTGAGACTAAGTGATTGTGCAAGGCCGCAGCTGTCACAGCCATAATCCATGTGGCTTTGGTGCCAGCAGTGAAAAGCAGAGCGTGGAGCAGAGGGAGCTAATCCAAACCTCACCAAGCACCTCCAGCTGCTTCTCCTCTACAAACTCAGCAACAGTTTTTGGAGGACTCTCCAGCTCACAGCCTTTTTTTTTTTTTTCTGCACTGAGCATCTGCTGCAGGAGAGAGAGCCAGTGCAATGCCAAATAAGTTTGTCGTACGCACATCTGTACACGTCTGCATTACACAAGAACTTTGTTACAGTAATACAACTCCACTTTGGTGGAGAGTGTCAATATTTTTGCTGACCAAGCTGAAAAGAAAAATAAAAATTTCTGCCTGCTGTCAGCAAAACAGACACATCTGTCTGTGTTTAGTTCTACTGGAAATTTTTTTAAGCTTTGAAGTCTGCCTGGTTTTGACGAAGAAGGGTTAGAGAAGAGGTTATTTATTTTTCAAAAAGCTATATTTGAAAATAACACATTTTAAAATGCTTTCACAGATATTTTAGGCAACCTAAATATACCTTTATGATGACCAAAAAACAATCACTTTAAATCTCACCCAGTCACGAAAATCTCACCCACCTCATTGTACACAGGCATACAAATATGTCATTCCCATTAAGCCATTCTGCCATATGGCAAATTTGTACCTCCACACTAGCAATGGTCTGATTAAAAAATTTTGATTAAGATGATACAGTCCTGTTGACAGCTAATGCTGGTAGACCCAAACATTGTGTCATTAACTGAAAGAGGCAAGGATTCCTCAGAAGACAGACTCCATGTGGGGATTCCTCCTGTAGTTCCCAGGTGACCACGGTGCAAGGGATTCACTGAGGGTGCTGCAGTCGGGAAGGGCACTTGCCAGTCCATGCAGGCAGCAGAGAGCCTTGGTAGAGGGTTGTTGAGACAGAGACATGGCCAGGAGGAGGAATTTTGGGTAGGAGGTTCATCAAAGTGCTACCTGCCATGCTGCCCCCATGCTGCAGAAGACATGATTGCCTGACTCCCCGCCTCTGCCTTCTGCTGCAAAGCTGAGCTGTTGTCATTGTTCTTCACATCAACAGTGACGATTGCAGGTATTTTACAATCCATTTTAGCTGAGCAGCCCAGCATCTCTGAACCCCCTGTTGCAGTTAGTCCTTATTTTGTTTCCCCTGTTGAACTAAGTCACCTCTTCCCTCCTCTTCTAATATGACAGAGTAAGCACTCTGAGATGTAAAGTGAGAGCTGATTTGAAAAGGAAAGGCCTCTTATTGACTAAGAAGCTGTTCTTATTTCGCTGTCGAGCAAAGGCAGAGGAAAGTGCTCTTGCCTAAGAGCACCTGACTTGGCTGGTTACCACCACTTTGAGATGGGTAGAAGCAGAGCATCGCATCAAAGCAAACTTGTCCTCTGCTTTTCAGATGGGTGTTATGATAGCGAGCAGATTCAGGAAATATTTATTCTTTTCTTGGGAAACATCCTACCAGGCAAGCTATCTTATCTCCCTTCTTTTCCTAATGCCTCTTACACCAACACCAGAGCCTGTGCTGTGGTATCTGGAAGGTGCCTCCCATCCGCCTTACCGAACAGCCAGAGCCATACCAGGACTCGTGGCTGGTGCTCCTGGGGCCAAAGCAAGTTCTTGCTGGTGGTGTTCTCTGTTGCAACCACAGTTTCCTTTCTGTGTTCAAACTCATTTCATCTAAATTGACTGTAGGAGGAAGGAGAGGTTTCTACAAGAGCAGTCAGAGAAGTTTTGCAGCAGCTAAGCTGCCCATCAACTCCAGGCTGAGGAGCTGCAGTGGTGGCATGGGGTAAGAAAACCCTCTGGGACTAATGCCAAAGGCTGAGCTAGCATGCACAGGTGGTTCCCCAGTGCCAGTGAATTTGCCTGGCTGTAGGAGCTGCAGAGGTGGCCATGCTGTTTGCCTCACAGCAAGATTCGTTTTGGTTGTGGTATTTGCCACAGCTTTTCCATTCAACGTGGGGCCTCAGTGGAGCATCACTTCCCTGATGCTGGGGCTCCGAGTAGTTTGGGGGAGTGGAAGTCTGCGTTACTCTGATGTGCTTGTCACTTCTTAGACTGATAGTATCTTCAGCTATCTGAAGCACTGCAGGAATTTTTTCCTCACTGAAGCAACTTTTCTGACAGAAGACAAAACATCAGAAACCACAATTTCAAAGTGTGAATACAAAAACTGCTGCAGTGGCAATGGCAGCAGGCGCAACTAAGGAAGCATGAACATCATGGTGCACAGTCTCATGGAGACTCACCAGCACTCACTGGCTGCCTTGGGCCACTGTGGCCACTGCAGGCTGACCCTGACCACCACCATCAAAACCTGAGAAGACAAATTGGGAGGTTCCTCTTACAGCAACATTTTCCCTGTGTTTTTTAACCTGAGTGACGACAGAGGTGCCTGTGCACTGGTATTTTCACCAAGGTGGTGACAAAACACAGTACTTCTCTCCTGCAGCAGCCCTGGTTGGGTGCATGGAGCGTGGTGTGTGGCATGGCTCCTGCTCCCAAACCCAAACTGGCCGTAAGCTGGAGCACTGGAGATACGAATAGTTGTCTCTGTTTTTCTGTAAGGTATTTCTTTCTCACGGGAGATCCCACAAGAGCATGAAGAGACATCACTAGCATTGGTATTAGGTCCAGCTAAAACTCATCTGGAGGGACGCTGCTAGAGAAGTGACCTCTGGAGTGGATTTTGTATGGGTTCTTAGCAAACAGATCTAAGACCTCCCTGCTCGACAGCTCCCGCCCAGCACCTTGGTAGCACCCCTGAGGCCCTGGGAGGGACTGCCTGGTACCTGCTGTCCCATCCTCAGATATGAGAGGCGTCCCCTTCACGCACAGAACCAAGGACCATTTCACACCAGCTGGCTTGATCTCATTCCACAGGAACGCTGCTCCACAGCCCCAGCGCCCCCTAACAAATTCCATTCAGCCCAAGGGACAACCTGTAATGTTGTCATACGCCTATGCTTTCTCTAAGGTGAGACAACCCTCCTTTTCCCCTGGCCATTTCCCCTCTGGGTTATCTGTACGTAGCAAACATATCCCCTCCACAATTTCACTTTACCAGGCTGAGCCCAGCTCTCTCATGCTGCTCCTTCTAACACTTTGCAGCTTCCCTGCGCTTGTTTCCACTTGAGTTCAGCACTTTCAAGTGCAGGTGACCTTTAACTTCTGAGTTCGGTTTTTACCGCCTCTTACCGGTTTACCACATTTTCTGCTCTGTTATCCTCCTCAGATAAATTTCAAAGGGCTTTTTTGTTGTAGAGAATCCCTGTTTGCCTGCATGGCCCTTGTGTAACTCAGGACGAGGTGAATGCTACTCACAGACCGAAGAAGCGTCAGGAAGGGTACGGGTCATTACAACCTGGTTCTTAGCTGATGGTGGAGAAAATCTGAAATGCGTACCTCCCATCCTGCTCCCACCAGTTATCCTCCTCTGAGCTTTAAAGGGGAGGTTAGCATACCTACAGCTTTCAGCACCCCACATCTGTGAACACACCACCAGTTATTTATCTCTGTCGCCCTCCAGCCCAGCAGAGCTCTGTCTGCCCATCGTCCCCCCAAATTACCTGTAGGAGAGAGAGTAGGGTTCAGCATAGGGAGAATAATGAAATCGGCATCTGGTTCTTCCCTGTCCCTCAACCCAGGCATCTCCCACTAGTTTTCATCATCATAATCATCACCGTTTCAGCCAACAGTTCCCAAGTCCACCCCTGTGCTGTGGGCCTCCCCTCCCACCTGCCCTCATATCTGCTGGTCAGGGACAGCAGCTTTCCAAAGCCATATTTGTCACCTCCTAAACCCACCTCTGCTCCCTTCCTTTCACTGCCTTTGACTAATCACATCCTCTGTTGCCTTTGATTAATTTTCTTCCTCTGCTGAGAAAAGCTCAAGGGACAGCTGTGTCAGGAATTTTTGCATATGTTATATCAGACTCTGTAATTCTGCTGTTTTCCTCCAAAATGCTGGCACCACCACAATTTTTTCCTCCCTCTCCTTATTACCAGGCTGTTAGCCATATGCCCAGCACGGTCCTCTCTGGTCTGCCCAAAGTACAGCAGCCAGACATCCTCTTACCACGGCAGTCACCAGACCTGCTTACTTGTATCTTCTTTTTTCACTTGAAGTCAAGATCTTTTCCTTGCCTTTAAGGTCTGATGCATCTTTTTGCTTGCTCCAGCTTTCTCCAATGCGCATGGTGTTTCCTCTGACATTTCCCCGCTGTACTCTTCCAGCTTCATGCCTCACTTTGCCAGGCCATGCAGAATTGCAGCTGGTGAAAACACACAGCTGGAAGATTTTCCAATTAAAAGAAATATACATTTTGAATGAAGTGAAATATTTTTTCAAAATGATAACGCATGCAGCAGAAAATAACTCAAGAAAAAATAGATGTGCTTTTTTCCTTTTAGAATACGTATACATTTTAAAATGCAGATATATTTAATTCCTTTATCAGTTGCATGTCAAACTACTGTCAAATTTTATCAGTTTCATGTCAAACTATTGTTTAATTTTTTTTATATGTGTTAAGAACTTATCAGCCAAACTAATGCAAAAAACATCCAATGGAAAGAGGGCATCTTTAATTGATGTTATGATCATACGAAGAAATAATGAAAGCTGGCCTTATTGATTTCTAAACAAAAAAGTAAATAGAACGGAGTTACATTATGTTGTACTGTATGTCTGTAACAGCGAGACATACTATTGATATATTATTAGTCATATAATTAATGCAGAGAGAATAGAATAAAATAAAGTTCTATTAAAATAATGTTCAAAAGTTAATTCTGGAAACAAACCAAACCAAACAAACAAAAACACAAAAGAAGAAAGAGGACCTGGTCTCCTTTATGTAATAATACCACCTGGGTACTTGGAGGCAGAGTAATGCCATGGTCATTGGTAGCATTTTGAATACATCAAGGGAAAGGTCTTTTCTTTCTGACTATGCTACTGACTAGTGCCAGGTCCTTCACTAGGTTAGTTCTTTTTTCCTCTAGCCTATTTTCTCAATTTTTTCCCCACTTTTTTTTTTCTTTTTTTCCTTCCTGCAGTATTTAGCTCTTCTGTTCCTTAGGACTCTCACTATTCGTTTATGCAACAGCCAGCAAGCTGGAAAGATACTTTGGATTGGAGCTTCTAGCTGCTACCAAAGAACAGGTAAAAAGGTTAAAAACTTTTACAGCAGCCATGCTTTGGATCTGCCACCTACTTGTTTGGGGCTTTTTGGCAAATCTCTTGCATCCTCTGTGCTCCTATAAATCAGGAAAAAGGTGCTTGTTGAGATTAATGGGTGAAAAGCATATAATCTAGCTGACTTATAAAGCACTACAGTTTACAGTATTACACAAAACAAAAATAATTCAAAGTTCTTTAATAAAATAAAAGAAATCAAGCCTGTCCTTGTTTCAATATTTTGTCCTTGACCATGTATCCTAAATGCAATGAAATATACTCTAAAAAACTCCAAGGTAGCAAAGAAACTCTGAAATGCCTCCACTTGAATAAAAGCCGCTTAAAAAATGATTGTAAAGAGGTATCAGTAGCTATGCGTTCTCATTCTGCTCAGAAAGTTAATACATTACTAATGAGGAAGGACATAACAAGACTGCAGTATATAAGTTGATATTAGCTGAATAAAACAAAAATTAAAATAATGCATCTCAGAAATTATATACCAGATTCTGAAAAAAGCTGCAACTTTATTAGGGTGTGTTCTGTGATGGAGACATCTGAACTTTTAATTTTTTCCTGGGTAGCTGTGAGGAGAGAAGGTTTAGCAAAAGTTTTAAAAGACCCCCTGTTCATGTGCTACCTTTACTGTCTTCCAAAAGAGCCGTATTTGATTTTTGTTTTGCAGAATGTGTTTGTAAGCCCTCTCGCTTCTTTTCCTGTTTACCGCAGCTACAAAACCTTCTATTTGTCTCAAAACCTGTACTGTAACTGGCAGCTGCCCATTCGACACCTGAATATCACCAAGCTCAGCCTTCTCCACAAGTGATGGAAAAAACCTCTTGAAAACTCCTGAGCCTGAGAGAAGACGAGGACAAGGTAGAAGGAGAAGGTGACCAGGGCCAACTGAGAGAGTAGAGGCTTCCTGCTGTTCAAAGGTAAGGTTCATCCACATTTAATGCGCTGCTCTTAAAAGTAATGGGCTAAATTGGGCAAACAGGGGAAAGTGACCTGCAGCAGTTCTCTCTCTTTTGATACCCTCTGGAAAACTGCTTTTTTTTTTCAGTTTGACTGTTTTGCCAACTGATGTGGAGAGAGGAGAAAGCGGAAAATGCTGTGCCTTGGTCGGAAGCTATCAAAGGCATTAATGCTGTAAAGGCATTCTGAAAGTCTGAAGTGGAGCATCTCTAGTCTCTGTTCAGCCCAGGAAAAACACTTTTGAATTTTGCCAAAATCGGATTAATTAGATCTATAAATCTACATCTGTGTATCTGTATCTATCTACTTATTTATATATACTTATATATACTTATATATATACTTATTTATATATCTATTATACAGTATTAATTATTTTTTGAAAATTTTTTACTTTTGGTTGTTGAACCTATGGACTGCTTTTAAGGGGTCCCTGACAGGCAATTAAGAAAAGCAAGCCATTGCTGCAATGCTTATAGTCACAGTATGTTGAGATCACACATCAAAAGCATTAGCTGGAAATATTTTCTACCTATACATGCTGCTGCATGAACAGCCATTATGTAGTGACTCAACATCTCAATATTTAGGGGTTTATGCATGAAAACAAAGTTGAAATTCATAGTGCTCATGTCCTACCTACAGCTGAAAACTAAATATAGGAAAGAATTA
Source organism: Caloenas nicobarica (assembly GCF_036013445.1). Taxonomy (NCBI): domain Eukaryota; kingdom Metazoa; phylum Chordata; class Aves; order Columbiformes; family Columbidae; genus Caloenas; species Caloenas nicobarica. The sequence goes on along the minus strand of NC_088246.1, from coordinate 47,304,701 downwards.
CACCATTAAGATAAATTGCAGGAGTGCTTTTCTCTCATCACTCGTTATTTCTGAACAAGGAACGCTGTAGGGTTGAGTGTTGTATTTGTAACAGGTTTCTCTGCATTGCGCATACCAACTGGCTTTGATGGAAACAGTCCTGGAGCCCCACGAAAAGCTGAGGCAGGTCAGTGAGGCAAGAGCAGCATCCATACCTGGGCAGCGGACAGACACTGACTCCAGGACCACTCTGTGCTGTGCATACGGATCCTCCTGCTTTCCTGCACAAGGTGGCAGAGCCAGGCAAGAAGGGGTGAATTCTGCTTCCTTCCATGCCAATAAAAAAATTTTCACAGTTCTCTCTCTTTTCATACACCCAAGCAGCAATTTTTAACTCAGAAGAGCATGTCCTTTACTTTTAATGAATGAATCACTGTCATTCATATTATTGCTGCAGCCTAGTAGCAGTTATAATTACAAATTGTTCTTCCCTCCTGGAAACTCTGTGCCTTTGAAGCTCTTTCAAGATGTGATTAACCTCTGTGCAAACATAACGTAGGCGCAGTGCACAGTAAACATGCAAATGTCTTAGCAGTAATAAGGCAAACTCTTTTGAAACAGTACCTTTGGAAAGAACCAATACTTCTTAAAATATGAGCACTTAACTCTGCAAAACCAATTCCCTTTTATTTGGGTCATGAGGTGACATCAGAAAAAAAAAAAAAAAAGTGGATAAAGCCACTTTTGGAGTCACTTTTGGAGAGCACATCAGACCATTTTAAAGCTGTCTTTATTGCGGTTCTTCAGAAATGACAGAGAGGAAACCTCCCCCCAGAGTGTTTTGGTTTTCTCTAAGCTAGAAAACTGAAGTTGGGCAGAACAGACAGGAACAATAAAACGAGCTGCTCACCAGTGAACCCAGAGATCAGTGGCAGCCCTGCTGCAGCAGCCCAGAGCTGGACACTGTGAGTGCTGCTGTGTAGCCCTGAAAACTCCCTGCTGCTCCAGAGGCTGTTTGTATGTGATTTTGTGCCTACCTGTGGAGAACTAGCTTACACATCTCTGCATTCCATGCCTGTACCTAGCTATTCAGCTCAGCTAAAAGTGTGGGTAAGCTGCTTGGTGATGGCTTCTTTAGTCAAAACACTTCTATAAGTGTCTATATCCTACATGTAAAATGCTTCCCCACCCCAGGGAAGAAAATCCAGATTCTTAGATCAGATGCAGGTTTTGTACCATTTTGCACCATTATGGCTACTCAGAGCATCAATTTTTCCCTGTCACTAACTCACTGGCACTGAAGCAGTTTCGGGGAAATTGAGAGCATCCTAGCACTCATACTTAACAGAGGTATAGTGTTGGGACCAGTTCTGTTTAATATCTTTATCAATGATCTGGATGAGGGGATTGAATGCGCCCTCAGTAAGTTTGCAGATGACACTAAGTCCTGCACTTGGGTCATAACAACCCCAGGCAATGCTACAGGCTCAGGGAAGAGTGGCTGGAAAGATGCCTGGTGGAAAAGGACCTGAGGGTGTTGGTTCACAGCCGGCTAACATGAGCCAGCAGTATGCCCAGGTGGCCAAAAAAGGCCAACAGCATCCTGGCTTGTATCAGAAATCGTGTGGCCAGCAGGACTAGGGAAGTGACCGTCCCCCTGTGCTTAGTGCTGGTCAGGCCCCACCTCGAATCCTGTTTTGAGCCTTTCACGACAAGAAAGTCATTGAGGTGCTGGAGAGAGTTCAGAGACGGGCAACAAAGCTGGTGACGGGCCTGGAGCACAAGTCTGATGAGGAGCAGCTGAGGGAACTGGGGCTGTTTAGACTGGACAAAAGGAGGCTGAGGGGACACATTATCACTCCCTATTTCTATCTGTAAGGAGGTTGTAGTATGGAGTGTGTTGGTCTCTTCTCCCAGGTAACAAGCAATAGGATGAGAGGAAATGGTCTGAAATTGCACCATGGGAGGTTTAGATTGGGTATTAGGAAAAACTTCTTCACAGAAAGGGTTGTCAGGCATTGGAACAGGCTTCCCAGGGAAGTGATTGAGTTACCATCTCTGGAGGTGTTTAACAGATGTGTAGATGAGGTTCTTAGGGACATGGTTTAGTGCCAGAGTGAGGTTAATTGTTGGACTTGATGACCTTGAGGGTCTCTTCCAACCAAAATAATTCTGTTATTCTATAGGAACTGGCAGGCTGCAGATACAGCCTTTGGGGTGACACAGCTGCTCCTGTCCAGCCAGTCTCTGCCTGGAGGCTGACCCATGGGCTCGATGTGGCACAGAGAAAAGCAGAAGCCACCCTGGGAGTCCTGTGCCAGGACAATCAGCTGTTTATCCCTTGCTCTTTCCTGCACAGGTATCTGAGATGAATCCCACAAGCCAGTTCCTTGCCACAACAGAATATGACTATGGATATGAGGAAAACACCGCTCCATGCAATGAAGGCAACCAGTTTCACAGATTTAAATCTCTCTTTTTGCCGATTCTTTACTGCCTTGTATTTGTATTCTGCCTTCTGGGAAACTCCTTGGTCCTTTGGGTTCTCCTGACCAGGAAAAGGCTGACAACAATGACTGACATCTGCCTGCTGAACCTCGCAGCCTCCGATCTCCTCTTTGTCGTGCCTCTCCCTTTCCAAGCCCACTATGCATCAGACCAGTGGGTTTTTGGCAATGCTATGTGCAAGATAATGGCTGGCATTTATTACATAGGTTTTTATAGCAGCATTTTCTTCATAACCCTCATGAGCATAGACAGGTATATAGCAATTGTCCATGCGGTCTATGCCATGAAGATACGGACAGCCTCTTGCGGCATAATTATCAGTTTAATCCTGTGGCTGGTGGCTGTCTTGGCTTCTGTACCCAACATCATGTTCAACCAGCAGCTGGAAATTGAGCAGTCTGTGCAGTGTGTCTCCACATACCCACCAGGCGACAATACCTGGAAGGTTGCTTCTCAGTTTGCAGCCAATATCTTAGGCCTCTTGATTCCCCTTAGCATCCTCATTTGCTGCTACTCCCAGATACTGAAAAACCTGCAAAAATGCAAAAATCGGAACAAGATCAAGGCGATCAAGATGATTTTCATCATTGTCATTGTCTTCTTCCTCTTCTGGACTCCCTTCAATATCGCAGTGTTCCTAGACTCCCTGCAGAGCCTGCACATCATCAATGACTGCAAGGCGAGCTACCAGATAGCCCTGGCCCTGCAGCTGACAGAAACAATCTCCTTCATCCACTGCTGCCTGAACCCTGTGATCTACGCCTTTGCCGGAGTGACATTCAAGGCCCATCTTAAAGGACTACTTCAGCCCTGTGTCCGTGTCCTCTCCAGCCCAGACAGAGGCGTCGGAGCTGGTCAGTCATCTTCAGCGCACACCCAGCTCTCTGGCTGCTCTGACAGCACAGCATTCCTGTGAGCCCATCTGAGCTGCCTTCTTCTGGTGCAAGAAGTTGGCCTAAGCTCTGACCTGGCCCTGGAGGTGGTACCACAGGCACCATCCTCTTGGGAGGGTCAGTATATCTATTCCTTCTTTTGGCATATGCAGTGAGCTATGGCACAGCAGGTGGCAATGTGAGATTCCTGGGAGCACCAGTGCGTTGGTAAGATGGTGACCCTACAAACTTGCCACAGAATTATTTTCAATTAAGTCTTAGGGCTCTTCTAATACATTTCAGCATGCAGGGTGCTTCCTCTAGTACTTATTTTCTTCTCTCATGAAAGCATTGCTTCTGCCTCAGCCTCAAATATGCTTTGCCTTGCAGAAGCTGTTCCGTGCCTGAATCCCTGCATCCCTGGGACAGGCGTAGGACACCTGTCTGGGAGCTGGGAAGGGGATAGGTGTGGGGTTACTTCACATTGCAAAGAGGGAATCAGCTCAGCAACTGTCACCATTCCTCCTTTGCTTCGGCTCCCAGATAAAGAGATCCCTTAGATCAGGGTCGTGTTGCTTTGCTCTAGGATGCTCCCAGGGGCATGACCGGGGGGTCTGTGGGCCTGCTGCCACCCAAAGGAGCCTTTGGTGGTGATGCCTTCAAAAACAGCAGAGCAATGCCTCCAGGTGCCCCCTATACCCATCACTCATAGGGGCCCATACACTTGCATGTGTCGCTGTCAAAGCAGCCTGTCAGTCTCTATGACCACTGGAGGTGTGGGCCACCACAGCTCCAGCTCTGTGCCCCTAGAGCTCGCTGTTAAATCTTAACCCCACAAAATGGCATGTAGCACATAGGCTCCCTTTCTTTTTTCATATGTCACTATTTTCTGCCATTTTAGAAATGTTTTCTTTGAATAAACATATTAACTGCATCTTTTCATGTCTTGGCTCCTGAAAGTCTTCCTAATGACTCATAAGCCTAGATTAGAATAAGGAAAGGATGTTTTTACTGATTTTGGGGCTGGTATCACGTAAAATATGTCTGATGGAACTGACAGGCACCCTTGAAGCTCTTCAGCAAAGTAAGTCTTGCTTCCAGTTTCCTGCTGAGAAATATTTGTTCTCTAAATCCCAATAAAATTTCACAGTGAAAAAATAACATTTATGTTGAGGTAATATTACTGTAGACAAAATTTTTGAAGTTAAACAATAGACTACCTGAAACTAGGAAAAACGCCACCTGGGTATTGTCAAAGATCATGTTTTCTAGGCTAATAAAAATATTATATGTTTTCTTAGTTCTGCCTTTTCTTATGAAAATATAATTGCATCTTTTGATGTTTCCGAAATATTTCAAATACTTTTCTAACCTCAGTGCAAAAATATTCTTGCCATTAGCTACATAGTATAGAAAACACTTATTTCATTTATGATAGTGTGATTAACATTTTTAGGTTTTGTTTCTCAGTGGATAAGAAATACACTGCAGCTCAATTATCATGTTATTTTACTTCTCAGTAGACTTCTATGTATCTAGAAATAAAAATCTCTGTTTGGGTATCTCTGTGGGGTTTTTGTACTGTTCAGGTGCTTTAATGACTGAAAAGAAACATGGGCCAGCATCTCAGGTCAGTATCTTCCCCTGTGGCTAGAATTTTGGAGTTTGGATAAAATTCTTTCTCTTTAAAATGTACTGTGACATTTACTATCATCTTACCTGCTGATGTTTCAGATGAAAATGGAAGGGAGAAGAAACAGAAGTTATGTATATATTATTTTTTTAATCGTTATTTTGGGAAGAAGGGAAGACAGAAATATTTTCTGGCCAGCTCTCACACTCTGACACTTTCCCAACATGCTGCATCACTGCAGCTTAGACAGCCCAAAAATTGTCAGCCAGGAGCCAAGTTTCCTGGCTGCAGGGAAGAGACAACTGACACTGATCAAAGAGAGAGCCCCAGTCCAATCCAGACGGCAGGAGACTCGCAGCCCCAAGGAGCTGCCTTCAAGGAGATAACATATCTGTAGAGAGTCTCCTGCACTTTTTAGGCCTCTAGATTTCATACCCAGCAGCTTTTTTGGCTTTTTTTTTTTTTTCTGATTGAAATAGAGCACATGTGAAACAGCAAGTTGCCCTGATCATTTTGTTTTATTAACAGTTTTTTAAAAAAAGGCTAAAACCAAGTGTCCTGGTTTCAGCGGGGATGGAGTTAATTTTCTTCCTAGTAGCTAATACAGTGCTGAGTTTTGGATTTAGAATGAAGATAATAATGATAACCCACTGATGTTTTGGTTGTTGCTGAGTAGTCAAGGCCTTTTCAGCTTCTCATATCATCCACCAGTGAGTAGGCTGCAGGTGCACAAGGGGCTGGGAGGGGACACAGCTGGGACAGCTGACCCCAACTGGCCAAAGGGATATTCCAGATCATATGACATCATGCTCAGCATATACAGCTGGGGGAAGAAGAAGGAAGAGGGGGATGTTTGGAGCAATGGAATTTGTCTTCCCAAGTAACTATTACGCATGATGGAGCCTGGCTTTCCAAGAGATGGCTTGAACATCTGCCTGCCCATGGGAAGTGGTGAATGAACCCCTTGTTTTGCTTTGCTTCTGCAGGCGGCTTTTGCTTTACCTATTAAATTGTCTTTATCTCAACCCACGAGTTTTCTCACTTTTACTCTTCTGATTCTCTCCCCCATCCCACTCGGGAGGAGTTAGCAAGTGGCTGTGTGGTGCATAGTTGCCAGCTGGGGTTAAACCACAACATCTTTTAAGTAAAGATAGTATTAAAGGACTCTCTGGTTTTAAAGCACGGATTTGGATCATATCTGCAAACTTGTTATACAGAAAAAATAATAAGGAATAAGGGATAAGGTCCCTAAATTCTTATTTTTCAGTAACTGTTTATCTGGCTTGCTGAAATTCAAATTGTATAAAGACAAGATGGTCAAAAGCATTGCAATTTTTCAAAGATCATGCCCCTTTTCAGGGTGCTATATCATTCAAACTTATACATACTAAATATGCCCCACACATGCATAATTCTTTCCATCATGAAGTTCTGCAGGTGCAATCCTAAAATGTCCCAAAGAGACTCTTGCATCATTAATGCAGTGATGTTTTCAGAAGTAGACTAGGATTCTCGCCGGGTTACAAGACAAGGGTCAAACACTTCGGTTTCTGTTATTTTTTCATAAAGCTCCCCCTGTAATCACGGTCTGTGTGTGTATAATAAGGGAATTTAACCCAAATGATATGTGAAGACTTAACCAAAGAAATAAGAAAATAGGTTTTGCTGGACTCATTGCAGAGGTTCTTCCTCCTCCTTGTCTTCTACTGCTGCATTTGAAAGACTTGTATTTAAGAATCCAGAAAGGTGGATCTAAATGCCCCATCCTCTGCTCAAGCACAGCTCAGTACAATCAATCTCTCATAGATTAAGATGGAGGATTCTTAGGACACTTTTCTCTTCATACGGCCATTTCTCTGTCTAATGTGGCTGCAAAAAAAAGGAATAAAACAAGTAGCTATTTTGCCTCTGAACTATCTGAACAGAGACACAAACATACCCAGCATCAACCCAAGTACTCACAGAACTCTCAGAAGAATTGTGCCTCCTCTCTAAACATGAAATTTTATTTTTAATGTTGTAAATCCACATGATTTTATGCTACTCATATGTGATGGAAAGAATCCTACAGAGATAGTAAGCAATGTTAAAAATTTTTGCACTTCCATGCACTGAAACAGTTCTGGATAACAGCACCACACTAGTAGGATACTATTAAGGAACTTGTACTGCCATTTTTTCAATTATATATATACATATATATATATTTTAGGTAGAAACTTGTCAATGATAATGTGCTTTCTTCCGCAGATGTAATATTCTTCCTAGATTAAACAGGTAGTAGATGCAATGTCTCTTCAGTTCCAAGGGTTCTGATGAAACGTAAAATTGGTAAAATAATTTTGCAATCTACTCATAATCAGATCAGCTAGTTTTTGTGTGCTGAGATGTTGTCAGCTGCAAATAGCACTGCAAAAGCACCAAGGAACATTAATGTTTGATGTTATCTGGATTTCCTGGTGCTGTGTGTGGTAATGTGAATATATATGCCAAAATATCTAGCCTAGTCTTCTTCCATTAAATTAGTGGAAAGTTGATCGCTATTCTGAAGAGGATGGAATAAGGAAACTATTGCTGTTCATAGAACAGATCCCCTAATCAGATGTTGTGTAACTAAGGCAACTAATATTTCTCCAAGGACCAAGCTGTAGCACCTACCATTGATATCAGATTACCAACTAAAATGTTAAGTAACACTTTTCATTTTTGGTAGCATTTCTCCAGCTAGTTCTAAAAATGTATCTGAACCTACTTGAATTCATCTAACATGTTTCACAACCCTTCACGTTCCTGTTTCATGCTTATCTGCTCTTCTGTATTACAATGCCCATGAGGCTATGACAGGAAAGTCTGTTGTTATTGTAGCCCAAGACCACTTGGCAGTGTGCAACAAAACACATAGACGTGCACGTCCTCAAAAACATCCCCCAGACCTTTAAAATAAATAAACTATAATATAACTGTGCAAAGCAGTGCAAAGAAGAACTCAGAGAGCTAGAAAATCAAGAACATCATGTAAGACGTGGTCCTGTTGGTGACTCCTCCTGGCTTTTCTCTAGCTTGTGATTGCCAAGTTCACAGCTTTTGTAATGTTCCTCTGTCTTACTGACTTACCATGGGACAGCCCAACCTTAAGAAGATGTGAGACTGAATTTTAGACGAGTTGCATTTGGCCCATGTCCCCAGGATAGGGTCATGAGAAATCCGATTTGATGATGGCTCCTGGGAGGTTAAAAAAGTGAACATGGGAGGTCATTCTACATGAAGAAAAATTCCTTAAAGTGAGGTTCTGCCTGTTCAGGAACAGTATTTGAAGGTCGTGCACACTCTTGCTATCTCTTTGGCTCCATAAACCTCTCTTCTTTCCATAAGAGAGCAGGGAAAAATGCTGGTTTGTTCTATGCTGGCGTGTGGATTTGTCCTTACCATGTAGTTCAGGGCTGTCAGACTCATTTTCACCAGGGGCCACATCAGCCTCACAGTTGCCTTCAAAGGGCTGAATGTAATTTTAGGATTCAGCCCGTGGGCCTTGTGTTTGCCACTCGCTTATGTGCATTGTACTCCTTTATCACGGATACCATCTCATAACAGAAAAGACATACTGTTTTTTCTCCTTGAAACACCAACATGTATTTGCTTTCCCATCTATCATTAAATTGCCTTCCTTCTGTATCAATTTTTCTCTTACTGGACATTTTGGGATTCAAATTGTTCCACCAAAGATGGTATGGTGCTCCATCTAAGCAAAAGACCAAGACGCCCTTTAGAACCAGGTTAAATAATAGTCAGGCCCTCTCACACAGTCTCACCTTTCCTTCAAACACCCTCCCCCATAAACAGCAGTCACTCTTTCTCCATCAATTCTCCCCCTCCATCTACCCCAGTAACACTCTCCTTATTTCTCCATCATCAATTCCTTGCCAGCAACCTTATCCTTAATGCTGTTCCCCGTCATGCAGATTCTCCTCATTCTTCCATGGTGTAATAAGGAGAACGTTTCTTTTGGGGTGGACATGCCTACTGATATTCTCCATTCCCCACCCTCCCCTCTCTCCCCCAGTAGAGACATTTGCTTTATTTCACCATTACAAATCCTAGCAGGCACTTTCCTTCTTACCCCATCTGCATAAGCCATCCCCCCTTAAAGGGGTATTCTCAACTGGGCAGTCACATTTCAATAGATAAATTAGCCAGATATATGAGCTTTAGCAAGTGGCCGGGACTGCAGGACTATGCCTAACTACTGCTCGTGCCCCAGAGCCATCCTGTTATTAAATGACATATTATTAAGTGACATTAGCATGTCATTGCACAAGTGCGGTCACCACTGCTGGACCACAGAGCTGGCCGTATCCATGGAAAACAATGTAGAATTCATGAGTGGGACCCTGGCTGCTGGTTACAAAACATCTTTTTACAAGTACATTTAAAATGTAACACGTAATTGCTAAAGTTCATGTATCTGGCTAATTTATAAAAAAATTAAATGAAATGTTTGCCCAGTTGAGAGTACCCCTTTAAGCACTCCCCATGTAATTCTTGTCTGTCTTGTCCTTCAGTGCCCCAAGGCAGTTAATAGTGTCCCCTATCAGTCTCACCTATTACTCTTCTTACACAGGCTCACCACTCTCCTGTAGCTACGGCCGCAGCTCCCGTTGTTCCCCTGCTCCTGCAGCACAACACACATCACACATGCTGCATATGTGACTTGCACGCTGGCAGAAGCCTGGGGACAAGGAGCTCGGCACTGCCACCGAGTATAAACATAGTGCCGGACCGGATAAAATAAGGTTGAGGGCCGGATTCAGCCAGTGGGCCATGTGTTTGACACCCGTGATCTAGCAGGAGCAGAAGATGTGATCTAGCTGGGGGGCTTTGCCCTCTCAAAAAAAAAAAAAGTGACAGAAGGTCGACAGAGACAACCACAGAAATTGTAGAAAATGTCTACTTTCCTCACCTCTCCCACTTCGAGGGAAGAAAAATTCATGTTAATTTCTGACTAAAGATTGGGGTTTCATTTATTCCACTTTTTTTTGGCTGTATCTACTCAAGCTCCTAGATTAAAACTAAACAGAAGAGCACAGGTAGAACTCTCAGTTAAGATGCTTGAGCAGTATGGAAAAAGTGGGAATCGACACATAAAAAACGCCTGTTGAAATCATGTCCAAAATTATGCAATACTTCAAGATGATGCAGCTGTGGAAAAAAAATCACATTAAACTTCATTTTATAATACTAAATTATTTAAGATAATCTTCCCAGTGTATATGCTTCTTCAGAGCATATGCCTCCAAAGAGATGAAAAACTTATTCGCACTCGTACCAATTGTTCTTTGTTGCCCATTAGATGTTGAGGGCAGTGGTCTCCAGGCAGAGCCCTGTCACTGGCAGGCCCAGGCAGCTTTCCAGCCCTGGCACCACACACTCTCAAGAGGTTAGTCTATTTGGTAAATGTTGTGTGACATTCAAAAGACATTGCAGATTATTTCACAATAATAAGGTTAGCTCACAAGTCACACACACTACTAGATGGCAAAGACCTAGAAGAAGTGTGCTCTAGGTGCTAGAAATACCCTTTTTTTTTTTTTTGCCAGTGCAATTTCTATAATGGGTAGTTCAGGGCCATGAAGAGATAACAAAGTCACTTTCAAAATAAGGAATGTGCCAACACAGTAGATACAGTATCACACAGAGATACTGCTTCAGAGACAGAAATCTCTGGGGTCAAAAAAGCATTCTGCTGTGCTCAGGCTGATTAGCATCTGAGAGCTATGACTTAACAGGTCATATGGCTGCTGGTCCTGGACCTAGCTCAGATGTACCTGCAACTGTGCAATATAAACATAATTCTCCACATATTATAGCTTGTGCACTAAAATGTCCCCAGGACTGGCTTTTGGAGGGTCACTCAGGTTCTCCAGTGATTCAGGTACATGGACGTCACTAGTGTGTGACAGTAGGGGCAAGGGAGACATGAAGAAGCCTCTGAGTCTGGGCTAGGATGGGAGATTTGTGACAAGACCAAACAGTGCCACGAACCACTGGGAACCCAGCAAAGGGTATCTAAAAAGAATATGGAAAAAAAAAAATGTCAACAACAGTTGTTGTATGGTAGAAGGTAAAATTGTGAAATGAAATATCAACGTACGGATCTCTCAGCGGGAGGGGGAAATGTCAAGTAATGACTTGGCACTGTTCCTATTTCCAGGAGTTGCTTTAGTCACTCTCCTACTCAGAAATTTCAACCCACTATAATATGCTCTTGAGCCTTCAGTTTCCTTGCCCCTTTTTCTTTCCTCTGAGGCACTTCCCTTAGCATAGCCTTCCCACTCCTGAAGACTACTTACTCTGTTTCTGGAGTCCCTAGCATCTTGATTTCTGCTGGAAACATCCTAGAGGGTAAGTCTATGCCTTGGTCTCCAGCTCTTGCCTCACAACGCACCTCTTTGCGTCTCCATATCAACTTGTCAGGTTGTCAAAAGCTGTGGCTGAGCAGAGCTTCCCTACGCAGAAGGCTGGTGAGTGTAAGAGACGTTGCTGAATTCCTCTAGCCTCCCTATCTCCAGCTCAAAAATATTAACATTTCCTGAAATATATTACTGTATCTTCTTTGTATTGTCTTGTGAAGTATTCATTGAATACTACCTCTAGTTACAGGGGGATGTAACAAGGGAGAGACTTGTAACCCTGTAAATGGAGACTGTGCTTTCCAAGTGTCTTCTGTAGCCCTGTCACCCAGTGATACCTTACTGCTATTGCTGTTGTCAGGCCATCAGCTTTGTACTGAGCGCACAAGGCCTCAGGACTGAGGCTTGCCCACCTGGCTTTGTATGAACTCATCTTGACCTGCCTGAAGCTTTATTTTTGCTTGGCTTAGCTGCAACAGGAGTTGTTCTTAGCAGGTGTCTATATTCAACTTGTCCTAGTTCTGCTTATCTGCGTGTGGCACAACCAGAGTTTTTATACAGATAGTATTAAAAAGTAGTTGTTCTTTCTAACATGGCTCTAACATGATGTTGCAACATAGAGAAATACAGTACTAGTATGATAGCAGAGGCCTTGAGAAGTAGGGACAGAGGATGAGGTGTAGGAGAACCCTTTCATGAGGGACTGACAGGCTGAAGCCGTTGACTTCAAGACTCAGAGGAGCAGTAGAAGAGTGAAAGCATTATGCTTAGAAAAAGGTTGTAAACTAGGAAGTGTGTATGCAACAACTTTAACTATTATTATTATTGTTATTGTTATGTTTCTGCCCAGAAGTATTGTATTTTTTATTTATTTCTCTTTTCTTTCTTTTTCTGCCATAATTAGATCTGGACTAATAACGGTTGTTGGATTAGAGTGTTAAAAGTTAAATTACAGTAACAATAAATTCTCACATTTATGTATAAGGTATTTCCTTTTCACCCATAACAGAATTGTGAGCACCACATTTGCCCCACAGATAAGGCCAAACAGGCAACATCAAGCACCTCTGTAGATGGGCTGGGTTGCAGCACTGCATGTTTATGAGATACAGCAGCACTTAGGAGAAATCCAAAACAAGCATGAGAGAGTGAACATGCCTCACCCTGAAAGCCTGAGATTTCACAGGTCTCTATATGATAACCAATTTAAAGCCAGGCTCTGTCACATGTTTGAGGTCCACCACTGAATTCAGAAAAGCAGGACGCAATAGTCATCGGGACTTGTATGACATTTTCCAGGGCTTGACATCAGTGTTGAAAAGATCCAGATAAGAACTACTTATTACCTTCTCTTATTTAAGATAAAGATACCAAGAAGAAGAGTTAGATCATCCAAAATCAATGATATTGCTCATTTGTGGCCACACAGTATAACTACCTGTAGTCCTTACACTAGAATCTTGGCTACAGAAACACACCTTACACAATCTTCTTTCTGATACCTTGTGTGGGTTTTGCTCTTCTTAATTAGAAATACATTATAACCCAAATACACTATCCAATGCAACTCCTGAATGCATTAATAAACTAACCCAGAAGTCAGACACAAAACTTTCTGTGGTTTACAATTTTCTGCTGAAATGACCTCATAACGACACTAAGTTCTGAAGCTTGCCTGACTTCAGCTTTCTTTGAGAACCTGAAAATCTCAGAGGTCTGGTGAAATTCTGATGGCCCTTAGATGACTCCCATGCTCAACTTCCCTCTCTCTCTCTGTCAGCAGTTCCTTTCCTTCTCTTGAGCTGGAGAAGATAATCAGGTGTCCTCTCTCATCCACCCCAGTGCACTCCAATGTCAGCAAGTCAGTCTGTCTCCCCTCCTAATGGGTCACTCTGTTATTCTCCTCCTTCACACTAATTCTCAAGCTAGCTGATAAATTGTGTTTGCATTTGCATTTGTCACAGCTTTCTGATACAGCTTTTCCAGGTTGTGGCTGATGTTCAGAGCCTTTGGCCCTAATTCTTCTGGGCTTTGTTCTCAGGTAGGGAAAATGTTAGGATATATCTCAGGAGAGATTCTCTGATTTCAGGGAAAAAACCCACAGGTTTGTGAGATTTAGACTTACTTGATAATCTTTTCAATTACAGAGTCACAGAATGTTAGGGATTGGAAGGGACCTCAAAAGATCATCTAGTCCAATCCCCCCGCTGGAGCAGGAACACCCAGATGAGGTTACACAGGAAGGCGTCCAGGCGGGTTTTGAATGTCTCCAGAGAAGGAGACTCCACAACCTCCCTGGGCAGCCTGTTCCAGTGCTCTGGCACCCTCACTAAGAAGAAGTTTCTTCTCAAATATAAGTGGAACCTCTTGTGTTCCAGCTTGAACCCATTACCCCTTGTCTTACTGTTGGTTGTCACCGAGAAGAGCCTGGCTCCATCCTCGTGACACCCACCCTTTATATATTTATAAACATTAATGAGGTCACCCCTCAGTCTCCTCCAAGCTAAAGAGACCCAGCTCCCTTAGCTTTTCCTCATAAGGGAGATGCTCCACTCCCTTAATCATCTTTGTTGCCCTGCCCTGGACTCTCTCCAGCAGTTCCCTGTCCTTCTTGAACTGAGGGGCCCAGAACTGGACACAATATTCCAGATGAGGTCTCACCAGGGCAGAGTAGAGGGGAAGGAGAACCTCTCTCGACCTACTAACCATCCCCCTTCTAATACACCCCAGGATGCCATTGGCCTTCTTGGCTGCAAGGGCACAGTGCTGGCTCATGGTCATCCTGCTGTCCACCAGGACCCCCAGGTCCCTTTCCCCTACACTGCTCTCTAATAGGTCATTCCCCAACCTGTACTGGAACCGTGGGTTGTTCCTGCCCAGATGTAAGACTCTACACTTTCCCTTATTATATTTCATTAAATTTTTCCCTTCCCAACTCTCCAGCCTGTCCAGATCTCGCTGGATGGCAGCACAGCCTTCTGGCATGTCAGCCACTCTTCCCAGCTTGGTGTCATCAGCAAACTTGCTGATAGTACACTCAATTGCCTCATCCAAGTCGTTGATGAATATATTGAATAATACTGGCCCCAGAACTGACCCTTGAGGCACTCCACTAGATACAGGCCTCCAACTAGACTCTGCCCCATTGACCACGACTCTCTGGCTTCTTTCCTTCAGCCAGGTCACGGTCCACCTCACTACCCGATCGTCCAGTCCACACTTCCTCAGTTTAGCTGTGAGGGTGCTGTGGGAGACGGTGTCAAATGCTTTACTGAAGTCAAGGTAGACCACATCCACTGCTCTGCCATCATCAATCCACCTTGTTATGTCTTCATAAAAGGCTATGAGGTCGGTCAAGTACGACTTCCCCTTGGTGAAGCCATGTTGACTGCCCCTAATGACCCTCTTATCCTCGATATACCAAGGATAAGGTGTTCCATCACTTTCCCAGGGATGGAGGTGAGGCTGACCGGTCTATAGTTACCTGGGTCCTCCTTCTTGCCCTTTTTGAAGACTGGAGTGACATTTGCTTTTCTCCAGTCCTCAGGCACCTCTCCCATTTCCCAAGACTTGGCAAAGATCATGGAGAGTGGTCCAACAATGACTTCAGCCAGCTCCCTCAGCACCTGTGGGTGCATCCCATCTGGACCCATGGATTTATGGATGTCCAGATTGCTTAATTGCTTCCTAACCCAGTCCTCATCAACTAAGGCAAACTCCTCCATTGCCCTGCCTTCCTCTGGGGCCTCAGGGGTACGGGGCTCCTCAGGACAGCCTCCGGCAGAGTAGACAGAGACAAAGAAGGCATTCAGTAACTCTGCCTTCTCTGTACCTTCTGTCACCAGGGCACTCATCCCATTCATCAGTGGGCCTACATTGCCTCTGGTGTTAGTTTTATCTGCCATGTATTTGAATAAGCTCTTTCTGTTGTCCTTGACCCCTCTTGCCAGGTTTAACTCTAAGGAGGCCTTAGCTTTCCTAGTTGCCTCCCTACATCCTCTAACAACAGCCTTATATTCTTCCCAAGTGGCCAGCCCCTCCTTCCATGATTTGTAAACTCTCCTCTTCCACTTGAGCTTACCCAGCAGTTCCCTGTTTAACCACACAGGTCTCCTGGCTCCCCTCCTTGACTTCTTGCGCGTCGGGATGCTCTGATCTTGAGCTTGGTAGAAGCAGTTCCTGAATGCTAACCAACTATCTTGGGCCCCTTTACCTTCAAGCAGCCTTGCCCATGGGATTTCCCCCAGCAATTGTTTGAAAAGGCCAAAGTTGGCCCTGCTGAAGTCCAGGGTTGCGATTCTGCTTGCTATTCTGGTCCCGCCACATGAGATTCTGAACTCCACCATTTCATGGTCGCTGCAACCAAGGCAGCCCTCCACCTTTACTGCTTCAACCAGACCCTCCTTGTTAGTGAGGACGAGATCCAGCAGCGCACCTCTCCTAGTCGGCTCCTCCACCATTTGCATCAGAAAGTTATCATCAATGCACTGGAGGAACCTCCTAGACTGAGGCTGGCTGGCTGAGTAGTCCTTCCAGCAAACATCAGGGTAGTTAAAATCCCCCATAACAACCAGAGCCTGTGACTGTGAGGCCACGCTCAGCTGCCCGTAGAAGGCCTCGTCAACTTCCTCACCCTGATCTGGTGGCCTGTCATAGACACCCACAACAGTGTCACCCCTGCCAGCCTGCTGCTTAATTCTCACCCACAGACTCTCAGCTCACTCCTCAACCGCACCTGGACAGTACTCTATACATTGTAGTTGCTCTCTCACGTAAGAAGCAACTCCACCACCACGCCTGGCTGTCCTGTCTTTCCTGAGAAGGACATAGCCATCCATGACCACATTCCAGTCATGTGAGCTGTCCCACCATGTCTCTGTAATTGCCACCAGATCATAATCTCCTGACCGAACGCAGGTTTCTAACTCCTCCTGCTTATTCCCCACACTGCGCGCATTGGTGTACAGGCATTTCAGGGAGCGAGCTGAGCACACCGATTTCACTCTAAGGGTATGGCGAGCCTCCCGGTCTTTATCGATTCCAGCATGCTGCCCCACTGATGCAAGCCTAGCTACAACCACATCCCCCTTCGAATCTAGTTTAAAGCCCTCCAAATGAGCCCTGCTAATTCCTGTCCCAGCATCCTTTTACCCCTGTGGGATAAACCTTTCCCATGTATCACTGTCCGGACTGGTGTCTTATAAAACCAGCCGTTATCAAGGAACCCAAAGCCCTGCCCGTAGCACCAGTCTTGAAGCCAATCATTTATGGACTTAATTTTTCTATTCCATCCCACGTCATCACCCTAAAATGGAAGGAGGGAAGAGAAGATAACTTGAGCCCCAGACTCTTTCACCATCCGTCCCAAGGCCTTGAAATCTTTCTTCATTCCCCTCAGACTACGGGATGCAGCTTCCTCCCCACCTGCCTGGAAGATCAGTAGGGGGTAGTAGTCTGTTGGGTGCACCAGGTTGGGGAGTGCCCTGGTGATGTCCCTGATCTGGGCTCCAGGTAGACTACATACCTCCCTATGATGAGGGTCAACTCTGCATATTGGTCCCTCTGCCCCTCTCAGAAGGGAATTGCCTACTACAATTACCCTTCTTTCTTTTTTATCAGAGGCAGTCTTGAGGTGTGGAGTCAATCGTCTCTTCCAATGTGACTTTGCACCACATCCTCACCTACCTCTTCTTCAATATCCAGGGCCTCAAACTTATTACAGAGAGTTATTAATTAATTAAATGGTTTGAATGCGGGAAGATGGAAGTGTCAGTGGTGAGCACTGTTTAAGTATTTAATGATTAATGCATTTAACATATGAACAACTAGGAGATAAGGAATGATCCTTTGTCAGTATGAAAATCAGTCACAGCCAGTAAACTTCTCCACTATCCAAGGACAAGTCCTAATAATATTGCAAATATATTGTGACTTCAAAAAGTCTTGTAAAATGGAGCATCAGTGTACAATACCAGTGATGGTTTGGTTTTGAGATTTCAGGTGAATCCAAGTGCACTTCAGGCAATGCAAATACTTTGCAAATACTTTTTTTTTTTTTTTTGCTAGGATTTACTTAAAGCTTTATGTAGCACTTTATCCCAGCATACTTCAGTACAACTTAGGCAGAAATACCAGCTTGCCTTTGAATTCTCTTGCTCAGATGGCTTTTCAGTTGAAGTTATTTTTATCAGTTCTTTGTGCCTTGCTTTCATCTTAACACTTACACAATCTCTTCCAAGAAGAACAGCAAACTACTTTGCATGTGCTAAATATACTGGCATAAGACTACTATTGCAATGTGATCTGAGCGCTTCACAAATACAGATGGACTTGGCTTCGTATCACACTTGCTAACACCGATACTGTTTTGCACAGTGGCACAATCCACAACTGTTCAACAGAGCAGGTGTAAAACGCAATAAAATTTACCACACGGTAGTACAGAAAATACCACAGTGATCCTCATTTGCTGGGGATGGAGGACGGCACGCGCAGTCTGTGGTATCACTGACTGTGGTGTGGTTAGTTTGCTGTGGACTGTGAGAAAGGAGATTTTGCTGACTTACCTAAAGCCCAGTGTTTTCTCATATTTTCTCAACAGAAGTTACTAAGGAAATAGTATCTCCACTCTGTAAATGAAACCTGTCAGAAGATGATTAGGGTCAGATTCAGCATGTCTATAAATAGGTGTAGCGTGGCTACCAGGCTGGCTTCAGGCTGCTGGACTCCCCATGGGGAGTTTTCTCAGAAGTAAAGCAGCTCCACCAGACAGGTGCACAGGACCGTGAAGGCAGCATCTGAGAAGACTGAAGACTATCCGAGGCTGGCTGTGTCTTTTGGGATCAATTTCACTGAGGAGCTCTGCAGATACCTGGGAAGAAAATCAGACAAGTTACATTTCAGAGATGCCTCTGTCCTGTGCCACAACTACTACTGGCATCTGCAAGCTTGGTGCAGGGCAGGCATAAGATCCACCAAGGGATTTAGGCACTTATGCCTGAATTTATCTTACTTATCCTTATGTGTCTACATCTAGCATGTAAATTAAGTACCTTCTCTTTCCACATAAACCCAGATTTTCATAGAGGGCCTCTGAGATTGTGTTCCTCACGTTCCAGGGCCCGATAAGAAGACCAAGAACCAGTAGCGACAATAGACAGCAACCATGCTCTGGCATAATGCTTCGCTTTGGAGAAAAACCATTCATAAACCAGGCTCCCTAAATTCATTAATACTTCACAGTGTTATTCATAATCTTGGTACTTCAGCTTTCTCATTGCAAAATGAAGATAATTGTATTGATTCATTGCACAAATGTGGTGAGAAGTACTCTAATATCTGTGAAGCAATCAGATATTACCCTAACAGAACTAGAAATATGGTAGAGAAAAGCAACATTCTGCAGTCCAAGAAGGGTCTATATATCACATATTAAATAGGGCTTGGTCCTGCATGCTAGTGAAGAGCAATAAAAAGAACCCAAGATAACCAGTCCCTCAGCTGGCAGAATGGCTCCTGCAAATTGAACAAAGCATCACAATGTCTGTACTCAAGAGGTTAACAAGAAGGGCAGATTGCACTGATATTTCCTTGTGTAGTTCTTCCTGTGAGCAACTCAGAATATCTTAAGAATATGTTGAACTCTCAATTTACTTACATCTCGATTGTCAAGTTTTACTTCTCTAAGGTTCTGTGAAATGCCCCAAAGCTGTGAGGAAGTACTATGACACCTGAGGAACTGAGGATGCAACTTTCATATGCCATCAATAGAAACTGTGTTTTGCTTTTATATATCTTCCTACCTCTTCTAAAACACAGTGCTCCTTCAGAACACTTGCATGGGTATGGGGATGTAGGGGAAGAGGAAGACAGCCTTTGCAGCCTTCCTTCTGTGATATGACGGGGAGCACATACAGTTTTCATGGGCATGAGTGGGGTACAGTGCCCCGGTAAATCTGTCCCTTTTTCTGTGTGGGTCATCTGCAGGACCAGTCCTTGGATCTAAAGTATAGGTCTCTTCCTCTTCAGCAAAGGATGTAGACAGCATCGTCAGGCTTACCTACTAAAACAACACCTCAGCCCCAAAGAACAGCAAATGAAAATATTTGGCTTAATCTTTTTTTACAAAATAAAGAATGGTTTCTTATCACCAAAACCCCCAAAGGTTACCTGAAGCATTTGATTGGACTATAACTCAGTTTTATCAATATACAGGTTAGCTGTCTAACCTGAACTCGTTGTCTAGGCTCTTTCTATTGTTCGAGGGGGCCCCTCCATATGGTCATTCATTCTAGACTAATGCGGAGCAGCTCAAGACAAAGGCAGTTACCCTCTGCAAATACCCACCTCTATCCTTTGACTATAGAGGGAGCCCTTACATTAGCTAGCCAACTGCCAGCTGGTGGTGGGAGAGGCAATTCCTACAGCCTACAACGTTCAGGTTGAAGGAGTCTGGAATGAATTACCTACTACCAGACCTTTCAAAGGCCTCCTGTGTGCTCCTCCTGATGCTCAACTGAAATTGACACATGCAGATCCCGGTAAGCTTGAGGACAGTCAGCAAAATGTCTGCTGAGGGTTACTGTGGATGAGGATGCTCAAGAGGAGTCCACTGCATGGGACTCAGTAATACATTTATTGAACTCTTTTTTCAATACAAAACATCTGCTTCACCCTATTTCAGCATAAAAAGGCAGGCTGACGCACACCACAGGAATGGGAAAGCGACTTCATCAGTATGCACCTTCCCTCCTCACACTGTCCTGCTTTGCCTGAAATTCTTAAACATGCTCTGACATAGGGACTGGAGTCAGCATTTCTCCTTCCACATGGGAGCCTAGAATATGAGATGAACTGCAAGGCCATCACTTAATTTTGCTAGGGTGTCAGTGGTATACAGCTGAGGCCCAGTCATTTCTATTTAGCTAATCTGCTTGGTAATTTTACTAATTTTTTTGCTAACAGTGAACTGTCTCCAGCTCTCCCTTTCCCTCCACAGGAGCAGAAAAGAGACTTCTTCGAGAAATTAAGAAAATTATGTCAGTGCTCTGAGAACACCTTCACATTTTGACTTCAATATCCACATAACATTCTAAATTTAAGTCAACAATATTACTGTCAGAAAAAGCTAGTTCTCTCTTACATTCAGCAGTTGATGGAGTAATAGAAGCACATCATGGATTGGTTCCTTTGCTTCCATTCTGTCAGTGGTAGTGTTGTGACAGCTTGTAGAAAGCCCCAGCTGAAGTAAGACAGTTTCATTGCAGAAATTTTTCATTCTTTTTTGATTCTTCGCTTTGCTAAAACCAAGCGGTACTTCCCTGTTTATAGAATTTCAATTGATTAACATGGTGAAGTTTATGTTCTCTTTTCTTCCCTTCTTGCTCTTTCTAATTTTACAGATGGAGAATCTAAGCAGGTCTCTCATTTGATAAGGCAAACGATATCCACCTGGCTATGTCTCTGGCTTTGGGAGGCTTTTCTCCCACTGCTTCTTCTGCTTCCATCTCCCAGGCAGGTCTTTGGATTAGTTAAAGTTTATGAAGCTCATTAAACACTTACAGGGAAGATGATAAGACTAAAATCATAGAAAGTAAGTCTGAGAGAGCTTTCCAGAGATCATCCAATCCTTTTCCATCATTTGTCATAGGCCATGCTTTCTAGACTGATGAACATTTCATTCATTTCCCCTGGATTTCTTCAGAGTCCCAACTTCCCTGAAAAAAGCAATTTTCAAGTGGCTCTATCTTTTCTGACAGGCCCTGTCCTCTATGATATAGTAATAATTTAGCTACAATTCAAAGTGTAGTCCCAGATGCCTGAAACTAGGTGTCCAATATGAGATATTTATTCTCTTTTGAATCTTGCTTTTTTTCATGTGTTTTAATCTCAATCATACTTTCTGAAATAGCTTCCAGTTATCTGCATTATCATTTTGGAAAGAAACCATTCCTGATTTTCAAAGGTCAGAGCAAATGGAGTGCAAGGCAGCCCGAAAACACTATCTATTTGTCTTCGATCTAAGCACAGAGGCTGGAGGCACAAAGAACTAAAACTCTTTCGAAACAATACGTGCAGAACTGTGCTTCCTTTCTGAAAATATGAGTTCTGAGTCATGAGTCACACATTCCCCATAATAAGGATCCATCAAATCCATTACACCGAACTCAAGACCCCTGCTTATCTCACAGATTATGAAATTAGCATGTAAGTCTTCCAAGAACAACTTCTGTGATCTTTTCTAGAACTGGCCTGTGTAGGAGAGAAACTGAAAACAATAATTTATTCATTCCTGAGAGACTTCAAATAAATTTATGGATTCTTGCAGGTTTGCATACATTTTTTTTCTCCCACATTTGTTTAGAAAGTACTGTCTGCATAGACTGCTCGCTATGCAACTAGGTCTTTTTCCTTTCCAGTGTGGGAGGGCTTCAGTCCTGAAGTGCTGCATTTGCTAATTTTCCAAAACTTCTGCCATCACTTACAGGTTGGCTCTCCCAGTTTCGGCCATAACTGATTTTTGCTTGGGCAAACTGATAGACCAAGCTACAAGAAGGAGCTTGGTGACGCCAGAAAGTCTCTGAATATAACAGAAGGAAGTTCCAGTGTCACGAGACAGGGAGGGAAGAGGGCAAGGATTACTTCTGGTACCCCAAGACAATTGCACCCACCTATAGCCCCTGGGCAATGGACTCCAAAGGAGTTCAACTCTTGAGAGCTGAGATAAGCTCCTTCTCCAGGCCACCACCTCTCTTTCTTATGGGAGAGGGAAAACTAAGTGCCTTAGGCAGGGTTTTTGATCCTGTAAGGCCAGCATTTCTTTACCAGACGTAGTAATTCACAAAAGATTAAACCAAACTGCTGAACTAGCAGCCTGTACCTTGCATAGGAAGAGATGTCTCAAGTGGTAAAAAACTTACCAAATTCAGACAGCAACTCCGAGGGAGACAGTATAGAAAAAAAATGTAAGTTGTGCCTCCCTGCTATCCACTGTGTCCCTGTAGGGAAGGCCCTTTCTGCTTGGGCTGAATGTTTTCAGTGGTTTGCAGTATGTATTTACAGCAAAATCTACGCAGCCCATCCCAGATCAACAGGAAATGTTTGTATTCTTTCAGCCATCACAGAGACCCCTCTTCCTAATGCCTTGCTCAGGTACTCCTTCTCAAACAGCACTGTGAGTCCCTTCTACAGTCTCTGGAAGACATGTGGTAAGGTTATGCATCACTGGTTTTATTGAAACACCACATATATTTTCTAGGAAATGACAAAATCCAGCTATAATTGTAGCAAAAGCCAGTCTTAGAGCTTTTCAGGAATACTGCAAGAAACCTCCCAGCAGTCTTAGAGAAAATGGTCAACACTGCTACCAAAAAACTGCAACTTTGAAAAATGTTGCCTTGCTGTAACTTGCTATAAGATTGTAAAAAGACTCCTCAGGGAGCAGATAAGTGGCCATATTATTCATCATTCCTGGTCACTTACACAGGCATCAATTATCACTCCAACAGCTGGAGGTTGTTTCAGCTGGAATATCCATGGCACTAGTGAAGTGAATGTTTTAAAAAAAATAAATGCATAACACCAGCCTGTACACTCAACTATAGTTCCTGCCTTTGAAGCAAAAATATATTTTAACCACTTTCTTTTATTTTAGTATCTTTCTATTGCATTCAGTCCTGCAATGTCATCGCATAAAAAAGGGAATGAGCTGCAGATTCCAGCTTACCTCACACGGCAGCCTCTTAGAAGTGTAAGATCATTACAAATGTCTTTGCAAAAATTACAACAGATGTTCAAGGAGGAGGTCTACACCACACAGGGCAGCGTGGTGTAGAGTGCATGAGCTGGTCACATAACCGGGAAGTAGCTCTACCAGCACAGTGCTCTGCTTGACCTAATTAGCTCTGAAACATCTGGACCTTGACTTGTCTCTCTTCGCAATGCTCACCTAAGGCAAGTGTGATGCTAACACAAGCTCAAGTGACAATAAACACAAAGAATACTTTGGTGGGCTTGTTTCAACAGTCATTTGGGAGAACTGAATTTAATTTTAAAAGCACACGTTCCGTATGCCAGGTATTTCACACCACTTTCTGTTGAGCTGCAGAAGTGTCTAGAGCAGCTAGAAATACTAACTGTCCTGAGAACAGGCTTTTATTTAATTTAACCATCCAGTCTTAACCCTGTAGATAGATGCAATAGTTCAGATGCTGACTTCTCCAGTCCCAGCTGGAGAAGAACAAGTAGACGCCCATAAAGTCTTCATCCCTCGGTTCTAACTCAGCCTGGAAACAGAGCATTTTCAGAAAACAAGAACCAACGTTTTGCAATAGATCACACAGGAAGTGCTGTTTCCTATTTTCAGATATAGGGCTTAACTATATATCTGTTCACAAAGAAGAAGACGACACGGTCAGACTAAACAAGCTTGATAAATCAGTGAGTAGCTATTTTTTTCCTTTTTTTTAAATGCAATTGTGCATATATAGATATAAATTCACTCAGTGGGGAAGCATATGTGCCTAAAGACAGTGGCAGTAGAGTTACCATTCAAACAGAGACACTATCTTTAAGAACAATTGGGTCTTGTGACTAGCTTACAACTCAGGATAAGGCTAAATGTGAGAGTAGAGTATTGAACTGTTCAAATGGTGTAGAAAATTATAATCTTTTTTGTACTAGAAACTTACTGGGTCTTTGTTTCAAATCTGTTTCAGGAGGTCAGTAGCTTGAAAATCTATTCTGCTAAGGATATAATTGATCAGACATGAAATCCTTCACACTTAACTCTAACTTCTCCAAATCTAAGCCACAACTTGCTCTATCACATGCAGATGGCAAATGTTCTTCATCTCTATCCAATCGTATTTTTTTTGCTATTATTCAAGCATTTAATCTGTTAAAGGTGTTGTTTCATTATCATGTCATGAAGGGATAAGTTCTTTGGCATAGGTTCCTCTTTTTAATGTGTAATTCATCAGTACTACACACAAGGAGAGGTGAACTTCTCTGCTTGGATAAATGAGACTTGACACCAGGGTATTAGCAAAAAAGCTACAATAGCCTAAGATTTTTTTTTTTGGTAGTATATCAAATATGCAGCTGTAGCAACATTTGCTTTCATGGGAGAATTGCACTGTCATTTGCCAGGAACAGTTGACAGTGCCAGAGCAGTGGGCTTGAATTTCTCTGTATGGAGACCCTTATAGCACCAACATGACATAGACATGATCCTATGACAAATGTTGGAAATCTCCACTCCAGACTATTATCCGTCTTTTTTATTTTCGAACTCATCCCCAGAATGGTTGTGACTGCAGCTGTTGTTTGGATTACTCTGAATTCAATGTTTTATCTGAAGCAGTTTAAGCAGAGACACTGAAAACAAACAAACAAAAATTAACAGAGATACTAGCACAGGACTGTCTCAAGTTTCTTTTTCTAAGAATGCAATTTTCAGTGCTTATGCTTCACTTTTTACTGTACACTTGTTTAGGTAAGAACATCTCATACCACTTCTGTCTTGCGACCACAGAGACTGACTCGATTTAGCTGCAAAAAAGCTCAGAGTTTTTGCAAGACCGTCTTTCTGGTTTGGGTGGGGAATAGAAACAATTGGATCCTGAGGGTTCACAGAGAATTAAGCCTGTTTTTTCCAGGCCAAAACATATTTTTCCTTGAAAATTCTGCAGGGATGAAAAAGCTCATCAGTTAGGAGGCAAGCAATTCTGAAGAGATGTTTCTAATGCTCAGCTGTTATAAAAGAGGAAGAGGTTTTCAAAGCAAGGTTTAATTTTGGAAGGGACTGTCTTTCCCCAGTCATATCCTGGAAAGAAATCTTGTGGTCACTATCACCTGAAAATATGTGTTTTGAGGGAAACTATCAGCTCAGAGTCTTACATGCAGCATTTAGATTACACTTCTATCTTTTCCTTCAGCTTTCTGGGTAGCTCAAGAAAAGTACATACTTTTATGCTTGCTCCCCAAGATGTATTTGGTGTCTGTGCACAGCCTTCTCTGTAATTTTGCCTGTCCGTAGACTCCTCCTGGGAAGCCAAAGGCACGGTTAAAGAGATAGAGCTGTTAGCAGGAAAACATTAGGCACTTTTCTTGCAACACTCACTATCAGGAATTGGGTATTATTTTTCTTAATTTAAGTTTCATTTTTACTCTGTGTTACCTTGTACTTCTCTCTCTTCATAAAGTGCCCTAGATGCTCTTACAAATACTTTCAGGCTGACTACAAGTCATTAAGCAATTTCTTTTTCTTTATGACAAACACTTGTGAAAAGGAGGAGAGTGAGGGGAGGAGGAGTAGCATTATGTTACCCGTCCATACATTTCAAAACAGAAACTTTGTCTTTAAAAAAGCAAAGGGAACTTCGGTGTTCATTCAGCTTTGAGATAAGAGGCTCCATTAACACAGGGCTGCTCTTCTAACTTGTAGTAACCAAATATTCTGATTTCCGTGAGGAAACTTTGTCCAAATCCCCTTCAGGGCACAGCAGACTCATTGAGCTGTGACAACTGCCATCCCTGAATATGTGAGTGTAGCAACTCAGGAGCCTCTTTGCTTGAATTACTCTAACATGGAAATGTCTGATAGTCACACCGGCACCCAGACACTTCTATAGCTGAAGTTGGCACACTATAGATAATAACTAATACTCAAGAGCTAGCAAGGCTTCTCTCCACACTGCTGAAATACAGAAATCTGAAAAGACATGATTCAGAGCTACATCCTCATTACAAGAATCTCTGATGTCGCACTAAGTGCAGTTTGTTAAAACTTAAAGAAATGAAATTACATTTATTTTGGCTCACAACGTTACAATTTTTAAGAAAATGAAATTTTCTCACATCCAAGCTGTGACCCCATTTCCTCTGCAAGAACTCATTCCTAGGGTGCAGGTATTTGGCCTAGGGCTTGGTCACACTTCACTGTACCCAACTTCTTGGAGATTCAGAACACAACCAGTCCTCTGAGGGGAAATGAAGGTAGCCTCTTATTGAACCACACATATATTTACACACTTCTGCATGATAAGCACACAGGATAAATTAGAAGGGAAGGAGGGCACCAAAGAGAAGATTCTCCTTCTCTTTTATTTCTTCCCTAGGTTTGACACAACTGCCTGCTTCTGCAGAAATTGTCCAGAATTTCTGTCGGTAACCAAAACTACCCTGTGCATGTAGAAACTGCGGGTATGTGGGCAAGACAGTGGGCACTGATGGCTGCATGCAGTCCATAAAGCAAATGAGAAAGCCCCATAAATTATAATCATTAAAATATCCTGAATATTCATTTGTAATTTTGGAAGGGAAATAAGACAAATAATCAGAAGATCCCAAATAAGAATCTCTCAGAAGAGCCCATTTATCCTTACGGCACAAGAGCATAGAGAAATCTGGAAATTGCTTTCCTAACACACCCATTTCTGAAGGCTCATGCGTAGCTCATTTTAGAGCCAAAACCAGACTTCTTGTCAAGGGCTACAGCTTCTACACAAGATGTTTCTTTCTGCATGAAAATGAAAATTGGAAAAATGGTTAAAAATAAATGAAATTTTTTAAAAAAAGCAAACAGTAGTTTCCAATATAATTTGTTAGCCAGATCAGTTTTCTAGAGCTCTTTGTGATTAATATTTCTTGTGTGGAAAAGGATAAGAAAGAAAGCATTTCAGAAAAAAAAAAATAATATTTTGCACTTGTCGTGAAGAGGAAGATCTGACTTTTATCCCTTGCAAATTCTCAGAGATTTCCCACTAGACCATAGACAGTAAACAAAATAACCACAGTATATGCTGTTTTTCTAGGTAGCATCAATATGATGCACAGGGCAGGAGCTCAGTTTTGGTAGTGGGAAGGGGTACTGGGCCTGGCTGGGATGAACTTAATTTTCTTCACAGCAACCTCTGTGGTGCTGTCTTTTATATTTGTGACCACAGCTGTGACAGGTGACCCAAACTGACCAAAAGAATATTCTGTGCCATATAATGTTATGCTGAGCAATAAAACTAGGAGAAGGAACTTTTTCCAAAGTAGGCGGTGCTCAGAGACCAGCTGGCCATCCGTCTTCTTGGTGGGAGGTGGCAAGCATTTGTCCTTGTATCATCTCTTGGTTTTTTTCTGTGTCCTTAGTTTATTCAAGTGTCTTTATCTCAACCTACAAGTTTTTCTTGCTTTTGCACTTCTGATTCTCCCATGCATCCCGCTGTGAGAGGAGTAAGTAAGTGACTAGATGGGGCCTCAGCTGCTATCTGGGGTCAAGTCATCACAGGCGATAAGACTTGGGCAGCAAAGGAGACCAATCTGTAGTGAATCGGTTACCTTTAGTTCTGTTACTCCCACAATTATTTTCTGTTGTATTTAAATCTCAAAATAAGTTCCAAACTAGATTAAAAAATATTACTTTCTTTGTATATATGTGTATATATATATACATATATATATTCCTTTCTTTGTATATATATAAAAAATTATATTCCTTTCTTTGTATATATACAAAGATTCAACAAGGCTAAGTGCACCAGGGGAGGATAAGATTGGATATTAGGAAAAATTTATTCACCAAAATGGTTGTCAAGCACTGGAACAGGCTGTCCAGGGAAGTGGTGGAGTCACCATCCCTCAATGTGTCTCAAAGACTTGTACATGTGGCACTCAGGGACATAGTTTAGTGGTGGACTTGGCAGTGTCAGAATTATGGTTGGACACAATGATCTTGAGGGTGTTTCTCCAATCTAAATGATTCTATGATTCTAGGTTCTATAATTCAATACATAAATACATATGAGTATATACATGTGTGTGTGTATATATATGTATACTTGTGCATATACACACACAGAAAATTGGTTTAACACTGTGCAATTAATAAAATTTGTTCATTAAGATGATTTATATTACATACGTATCCACTGCAATAAACACCCAGATTAAAACTAGGTCCTCCAGATCCTGAATGGTCTACAATTAGTTATCATTAAATAATCCATATATCAAACAGCTGAACAGCTGACAAAACCTTAAGACACTTCAGAAATTTCACATGATACAGCTCAAAATGGCCCACCATGTAATTCAATTGAGTTTTGACTAAAAAGCAGACCTGAAGTTTCCTCAGTTACATTTAGTCTTGCAGAACTCAAGTGCAGACAGAATGAAGTGGTGGTTTTGAGAATGTGGTCTCTGCAAAAGACGTTTGCAAGCACACAGGGTGCATCTCACCAATGAAAAAAGTGCAGGTGGGGCTGTAAGCAGGAAAGGGGCAAACATTGACGTGTTATGTAAGTTGTCAGAGATCAGAGAGCAAGTTGTGGCAGACACACTACCTGAAGTCATCTGTGTTGGGAGCAGTCTGTTGCCTTTGTCAAGAGAACATCAAATTACCAGGAAAATGCAGATATCAAAACTATCATGCTGCTATGAACAGCCACCAATCTGCCATAAAGTGCCTGATAAAAGCAGTCATGATGGCACAGGAAGAAAGAGCAGCCCTTTTACCAGACAGCAAATATCTCTATTTGAGTGGCCACCAAACACATCAATTTCCCTACCTCACTAAGTGACCACAAAGGCCATTTGTAACCTCTGACTTTCACTTCCTCACTAAGTGACCACGAAGGACACTTGGTCCCTCTGACACCTGTCTTCACAAAATCCTCTTGTCAGCTTCTCTCTGGACACACAGGAATTCTTCCCTTTTCTCCAGGGGTCTATGAGAAGACAGAGCTCCCCTACTTTTCAGAGGCCAAATGACACAAATCTGTGCTTCTGCATCTGGCTCACAGTCCTACCGGGGACTTGGGAAAGGGGAAGGGTTTGGTGACAGGAGGAGCTGACATCAAATCCCAAACCTTTACCTGCTCCCAATATAACAGAACTTTCCTCAGAGCTTTCAAAGTTCAGCTTCATCGCTTACCTCCCAGGCTGTGACTCCTTCTTGCAGGGGAAGCCCAGTCCCTCCAGCAGTCCCCAAACCAAAACTGGAGGGACAGAGAGTTTGGGCAACTCTTGCACTTTGTTAATTCACTATGGCAGCTCACTGGAAACACTGACTAACAAAGGATGAAGGACGATATCAAACAACCACTACACATGAAGAAATGTCAGTGCACACGCATAGCAATGGCCGTATCTGTCTTTTGCCTTTGTGGACCTCCAAGACACTTAGCTAATCTAACATTTAGAGCTTATGATTCACAGCAATCAAAATGTCCTTCATCTCCAAGCACTGGGGAGGTCTTTCAACTGACAGGAAGATGCCACAACACATACACATGCTATAGACCATGCTGATAGCAGCTGTCATCTTTTATGCCATTTGCCAAGGGTTTGCCTATCTGCTCCTCCTACAGGACTGCGAACCAGAGCTACCCAAGACCAGCACGTTCCTGCAGCTGTTGCCTGAACCCAACTCTGAAAAGGACACAGCGTTTGCCATTTTAACCCAGGACAACACCGCTGACTTGCTGCTCTGCAACACCCAGGACAGCAGATCTACCAGGTGGGTATGTTTAGTGCTGTGCACAGGTCATCTCTACACCACCAGTGGCCTGATTCCCACGGGCATTAAAGTTCCCAGAACTCATGAACGACCTGAACAAACGGCAGTCAGTTGTGTTTTACCCAAGTCACAGCATCTTTGCGGGCACTGGTTTACGCCTTGCCAATGCCTGGTCCTCCTTGGGTCAGGGCTACGGTATGGGCTGGCACGATGAGAAGGTGGCCATGTCCCAAGGTAAAACACAGCTATACTCAGTGTGCAAGCCGCTGTGCCTTCCTGGTGCTGTCTTGTTGGCTCACTCTCCCCTTTGGAAAGCCACTGCTGAGCAAAACAGCCCTGAACTACCCGCTGCTCAGATTAAATTAATAATTCCTTGGATTCTGGTTGGCCCAGGCAGCTGACAGGCTCTGCTGAGGAGGGAAAATGTACCAGACAGCATACACGTAGGAAATGACAAGCAGCACGCTTCCAACATGCAGCAATGTGACTTCACATGTGGATGATAGGTTTCCTGGGAACTCTGCAATTTCATTCTCTTCCACACCTTGATGCAGTAATGCTCATGTGATCAATAGCCAAAGGCATTCTAGCTGAGGACGTAACCTTGTTTTATTCCCCTCACTGCCAATCTTGGAGTTTCCTCTTGTTTAACATCCCGTTCTTCCTTTCCAGACTAACACACCATGGAAAACCATACCATAGACTTAGCCGACTGGCCACTGACAACAGAATTCGACTATGGTGAATCAGCGCCATGCATGGGAACCGAGGAAAAGCACTTTGCAGCAAATCTTCTGCCACCGCTGTATTCTTTGGTGGTGATATTTGGCCTCATAGGCAACATGCTTGTTGTCCTTATTCTGGTGAAATACAAGAGATTGAAGAGTATGACTGACATCTACCTGCTCAATTTGGCAATTTCTGATTTGCTGTTTATATTTTCTCTCCCTTTTTGGGCTTACTATGCTGTTCATGACTGGATTTTTGGAGACGCGCTGTGTAGAATTCTCTCAGGTGTCTACCTCCTTGGCTTCTACAGCGGGATCTTCTTCATCATCCTCTTGACTCTAGACAGGTATCTGGCCATAGTGCACGCGGTGTTTGCTTTAAAAGCTAGGACAGTTACCTACGGCATCCTCACCAGCGCCGTCACTTGGGCTGTTGCCTTTTGCGCTTCTGTTCCTGGGATAGTATTTCACAAAACTCAAAAGGAACATTCACGCTATACTTGCAGTGCTCATTATCCAAGTGATTCCTCAATAAATTGGAAGTACTCCTATATTTTAAAGATGAACATTCTGGGACTTATTGTTCCAATGCTCATTATGATTTTCAGTTACTCACAAATTCTAAAAACATTATTGAGGTGTAAGAATGAGAAAAAACAGAAGGCAGTCAGACTTATTTTTGTGATAATGATTTTTTACTTCATCTTTTGGACACCGTTCCATATTTCTTCTTTTTTACATACATTTCAAAGTTCACTTTTTGTCCCATCTTGTGAAATCGAAGGTCAGCTGGCAAAAGCAATCCAAGTGACAGAAACAATATCAATGATTCACTGTTGTATCAATCCTGTGATCTATGCATTTGTTGGAGAAAAATTCAGGAAGTATCTTCATAGCTTTTTCCGAAAGCATGTTGCAGCCCACCTCTGCAAAAAATGTCCAGCTCTTTATAGTGAAAAATTAGAAAGAGTTAGTTCCACATTCACACCATCCACTGCAGAGAATGACATCTCTACTGGACTGTAAAAATACATCAAAACATTAGTTAGTAAATGTTGTATCATCCACTTTGCCTTAAGGACTATCTGACATTATTTAAGATCTTTATGTCAATCACTACCGAAAACTGTATGACCCTCAATTCTTGTGGTTAACTGTTCCCTGGGGTTACAATATTTTCCATTCTTAAACTAAGAGAATCAGTGAGTTCTCTAGGCAACGTTAACACCATCGCTGGGTCACATCAAGATTTGAGTGGGGCCTAGAATAGTATGATTCTGTTTCCTGACCCAAATTCTATCCAGTAGGACAAATGCTAGTGAGATTTAGCTGGGGGAATACACTACTGAAGGGACTAAGGAGTAATATGTCACCTCACAAGAGCCATTTACTCTTACATGAACATTGTAAAACAAAACTGGGAGGAAGCTTTGAGGATTGATGTATCTATTCAACATGAGTATTCAACATTCATGGAACATCTTTTGGAAATTACTGTATTCTTTCTGCAACATGGTCAGGTGTTTGACTGGGGGAGGTTTTTAGTTTTCTTCATTTTTTCCCTCTTACCCCTTATCTTCCCTACATGAATAAAAGATGTTTCCAAAAAAAGAATTTAAGGATAAACATAAGACATGTCAAGGTAATATCTCTCCTCTGATGGGAGAGCCGACTGACCTTTATCTCACAGGGGCCATTTAACCCAAAGTATCAGGTGCCTTAATCTTGGTGGTGCAAATATTCTTCTCACTCTAGCCTTATAACATCAAGGCACTGCTTCTATTACTTTTTAGATTTTATCCTATCAGCTATCATAATCTGGCCACAGATAGACTGAAGAAAGGCCCCCAAACTATCCTAACAGTAAACTTTCTTGCTTGGAAATATTTTCCATTTTCTACTTTTTTTTACTGCACTAAGGCAAAAGCACCTTTCTAATATTAAAGTGTAAATTAGTTCAATGTGATACAAATCCTGCTGTAACTGTGGTATTTCTACTGCTGTGTTTTATTTTAAATTCTCGCCTTTTTGGAATTATGTTTCTTCCTGTTTCCATGTTAATACAGTGAAATTATTAAAATCTGTGTCTGCAAAACAATGTATAGCCTGTAGCCTGTGTTCTCTGTAAGGGCATCAGCTCCGCTCTCAGAATGTAGGTGGCAAAAACATGCAGCTGTGGACCTAAATACTCACAATACCACACTCCAGAGAAAGAAGTCAAACCGACCAAGCAGAGAACTGTCTGTCCAGTCCAGAAGCCACTGTAGCTGGCCCAACTTTTATCCACCAGGAAGCCTGAGAAGAGCGCACAATAATAACTTTGAGAAAAGTCTGGGACCACAGATTTTAGATGGGCGAAACCTGACAGGTAGGAGAAACAGGGCTGTGTATGCTATAAATAGGGGAAGAGGAAGAACAAAGGAGGGCAATAAAATATGGCACTATATTAATATTGGGCTAGAGAAAGAATTCTCCACAGACTTTCTGCAGTTAATTTCAGATCTCCTTGCACTGCATAGAGTGACCCCAGCCAAGCCATGTGCCTGATCACCCAAGTTTTATGTGTAAGGAACTTCAAGCATTCAAAGTTCAACATGGAAATATGCTTCTGCTTCACCATGTCATTCTCCCTGTTCCACTCTCCCAATTCCTTTTTTCAGCCTACAATCCACATCTCCTCCTCTGCTCTGCACACTTTCTCATTTCTCCACCATGGCATAAGATAAATTCTATACCCACTGCCTTTATTTTCTGATTTTCGTTCTTCTATTTTGTGCTCGCAGGTAAACAAACAAACTAAACCTAAAGATTAGCATATCGGTATGTTACGTGCCCAGGCAGGATAATCCTTTGTTCTTCATTGTGGTTTTGCACTGAGACAAGCAAGGCTCTACATAGTTTTGTGGCAGATTTTGACTTTAATGAGTCAGATGTGGCTTCAGCATGGTGTAGCTACAGGCCAGGTAGCTCCAAATTAGGCTAGCAGGACTTTAAGCAGTTTGGTCACAGTGGGATGGAGCTGCCCATGGGGAAGGTTCAACAAGATCCCCAGTCCCTAAGAAAGAGAAAATAAGTCACCTCGGCAGAGAAGTAGGGGAAATTTTACATAGCAGCAACAACTATTCTATAACTCAAGCTCTGCAGGGAAAAGAACTGAAATGAAGATACAGAATGTATGTAAGAGGTAGAGAAGCTGGCAGACATATAAGAACTGCAATGAATGAAAGGTACGTTAAGAAAATGGCAAGGTACACCAGGATTGTAACTACAGCAGAGAAGAAGCTAACACAAGGCAGAACCACTGCAGTGCTTGAGAGGCATCTGAGCCGCTCTGGTGAGATATTGAGGAAACGAAAGCAAGCATTTGAGAGAGTGTACAAGCAACACCAGAACACGAAAATATTCAAACAGGACCTCTGTGAACACCATAACTAAATTGTTGCTTTACAATAGATGTGGAACAGCTAAGTGGAAATTATTACAAGTTCAAAACTTTGGCACTGAACTTCTGAAGACATGGTGCATTGACTGGATTTTCAGCGTGCTTATGAAAAGAACGCCCAAGTGCCATGGAAACATATCTATGCACAGCCCCGTAATCAAACAGTTTAGTTCATGTACAGGACAGGACAGAGCCCACCCTTCCTGTTAGGAGATGCTACTGCCAGATGTTCAGAAGCATGTGGGGAGGAATGCCCCAGAGAGCAAAAGATAACTGTGCCAACTGTCAGGCAGACTTCCTAAGGGGCAAAAGGAAATGTAGCAAAAGTGCATATGTGGTATTAGAGAGTGCTGAGCAGCGCTCACAACCAGTCACCAGGTTTATAATCACTGCCATTGGTTTGTCTGTGGTAAGTATATATCGCGGGGGAGTAATTTAGGGTTCTGCTTACTGCAGAACAATGTTTAGATTTCTCAAAGAAAAGTGAGACTTAAAAGAGTTCGGTGGCAGGTTCACTCTATTATTTACTGCATGGAGGAAATATGCCAAGCTGAATGCTGCTTATCTTATCTCCACGGGCCTGAAACCTGTTTGCAAAGGAAACTTTTCAGGTGTCTTCCCTCCCTGATAACCATCCGCTCCGGAGTCCATATTTGAGAACTCTAGAGGAAAACTTTCAGGTGAGGCCTGATAACTGTTTGCAGAGCAAACTTTCAGGAAACAAAATTTGCAGAAAAAATATTTAATGGAGTAGAGTAGCAGGAGGGCTGGCTTAAGCTGGGTACATGCACAGAGATCCAACCTGAGCATAGAAAACCATAGATTTTTATATCTTTACAGGCCATTCATACCATGATTCAGTCCAATAGCAATATTTCAGTTTGGGGTCTTCTTGCTTCTCATTGGAGCTTTTTCAGTCATCTCAGATGGGCCATTGTTTCATTCAGCTGTAGATATTGTTTATAGTCCATAGCCTCGAAGGTGCTGTTTTGTCTGAATAAATCCTTTTCCTCTCAGCAAAGTGCAAAACAGCCCCCATTTTGCAGATGTCATGTCTTTGCGTTAGCCTTGAAGTCATTATTTTCTCCTCAGTCAATTCCATTCTTCCCAGCAAAGTGCAAACTAGATCTTATTTTGCAGGTGTTCAATTCAGTGTAGTCCGTAGTTGCTTTTGGTAAATATGAGCAGAGATTTACAGTTTAGGATTTCAGCTAATCCAGTTTATTAAGTAACATGAAGCAGAGACTATATTAAAAATCACACAGCTTTATACTTCGAGATGATTCATTATATTTAGTATGCATTTACTTAAGCTAAATGACTGGTATGAAACTTAAATTGGGCTCATCCACTAAGCTGTGAGTAGTAAAACCATTGCCATACAGCCAGCTTATTTAGCAGAGAGACCTCAAAGTAATCTCACCCAGGCTGTCATATTTATAGAATAAAGTGGCTGACTCATAGTCAAATTGGAGACAGTGGGAAAGGTCTGCACAAGACTCCCTGCGTCCACAACTTATCGCTGTTCAGTGTGCCGTTCTGCTTCCTTGTGAGTTCCCTAAAAGGAGTTCTTGGCTCAGTTGCAGCTCAGGCCTTTCTCTCCTCTGGAGCCCGT
The DNA here is from genome assembly GCF_036013445.1 of Caloenas nicobarica. NCBI lineage: Eukaryota > Metazoa > Chordata > Aves > Columbiformes > Columbidae > Caloenas > Caloenas nicobarica. The sequence continues at coordinate 47,269,009 of NC_088246.1, read as the reverse complement.
ACCAAACTGCTGATGGTTTGGCTGGAGGTGGGGTCAAGTGCATCCATCACAGTATAAAATGGACAGACATAGAAAGAGTGAAACTTCTGGTAACCAGTGCATGAGGATGTTCCTGTCATAAGACTTTCTTGCTTGTTAACCCAACTGTGACCTTATGTGTAGATATTTTAAATAAGATAAAGGTAAATGGATTATAAAGGAAGAGGAGTAGATGAAAATGGATTAATAGGGAAAAGTAGTGACAAAAACTGAGAGAATGACTTTATTAGCTTTAATAGAGGCTAATAAAGTAATAGCCAGAGTAATGGGGAGATCAGAGATAAATACTTTAAGCAGAACATTGAAAGATTTAGGTGAGTAAGAGAGACTGTCAGTTATGAAGCTACAAAGTAAATATCACTCCTTCCCATGAAAATTACAAATGGGATAAATACAAAGAATATAAGGACAAATTTACATGGTATCCTGTTCCAGTTAATAAAGAACAAAGAAATGAAGTGTCAGGAGAATGACATGATGCTGACTAGGTTAAACTGCAAAACAAGCAGATACTGCTCATTTTGAAGTTTAATTTTGCTGCTGATTTCAACCGCTGATGCCTACTGGTCTTCTCCTAGTGGCTACTGTGGTTACTGTGGCCTTAGAAGCATTACACCTCAGTACAGTAATAAAAAAATAGTAAGCTAGCAGAGGAAACAAACCAAACCAGTAAATTCTGGTGCATTCAGAATATTGATAACAATCAAGTCAAAACAAAGAAGGGTATTTGTCTAGAAATAAAGGGTGAAGGCATTGCTTTGTACCCATATTCTGGTGACACTTGCCTGTACTTCATTCAGAAAATAAAATGGTCGGGAAAAGAAATGTAGTATAAGTTTGTATAACTGCCAAGCAGTTTTGTAATTCCTGTGACAGTGAGAGCAATCTCGGTTTGAGTGTTTTAAGTCTGAAATGACTGATCCTGGGAAGGTGGGGCCACAACACTAAGTGGAGGAGGGCAGCATTCTCAGAGATACACAGGCCAATGTGGCAAACTGCACCAACCTTCAAGTGACAATCAGCTTTCAGAACTGCCTACAAGGTTGTGGCAGTAGGATGCCCACCATACGACAGTGACAACACAACCTACCCTGAGACCAGATTTTTTGAACGGAATGGAAACCAAGCAGATGGAAGTGAAGGAGCCATTTGGACGTAACTTGTAGGGACGCTATCGTGAGTATGGACGATTACAGACTACATTTAACATTTGGCATCCAAAAGTACTTTCTGGTTCCTGGGTCCTGGCACCTACTTTGTACAGACTCTGTCCATCCTTTCTGTGACATAGTTTTCACTGGGTAAGAATTTGGTGTTTGACTTTCCCAGCTTGCCTGATCACAGGTCCAGGATTTACATGTATACAGAGAAGTATTTCCAATTCACAGCTGCGATAGCCTCAAACAGCACCTCTAGACCTAGAATTTATGTACTATTAACATACCTGAAAACAGTGAAGTGTGAGAATTAAAGGCCTATGTGAAAATGAGATAACTGAGAGCTGAAAATGTGTGAAATGCATCGCTATGGCCCAAAAGTAAAATCTATTGTACTATGATAACCCCTTATATATAAAACAGGGCAGCATACATCAGAAGCCTGGATAAAAAATGGTGGAAGGAAGCAACATTCTCTTCCTCCTCACTGCATAAAGGAACACAGCTAGTTCAGTAACAGCATCTTGGGGAAAGCCAAAACAGAAATAGTACTACAATAATGGAATTAATATGTGCTGCAATGGACAATTATGTATGTGCAAGATTTACAAGACAGAATAATAGAGGGAAAAAACCCTTGATCTTACTGCCAGTAAACAACCACATGAAGAAGTAGTGTTAATCCAGATTAAAAAATGCTTGTGCTTTCCAGAGTTTGTTTTTTTTTAAGCCACCTCCCTCAAACCCGTGAAATGTGGAAAAAGTTTTGTCAGTTTTATTCTCTTCTAGTCTCCATGACAGAAACCTTAGGGTGTGGTACATAACGCCTTTCCCCCCATTTTCCTCAAAAGAATATACCTCACAGATCTAATATTGCGTTTGATTGTACAGTGGCAGCAAAAGATTAGTCACAAGAACTTGAGAGTCTGAAAGAAAAGACTGATAAGAAAAAAAAAACCCCTAAGCAACAAAATAGTTTTAGCTGCATGTCTTTAACAGTCTCTTCAAAATAAAGACATTTAATTATTACTGATGAAATAAAGTATATGCTAATATTAACCTAATTTGGGCATAGATTTTGTGAATATTACAAGTAACTAAATGAGATATAATTGTGGGAACCAATGGAAAAAGAAATGCATCCAGTCTGTGTTCACATGTCCTCATTAGATCTCTTCTCTAGAGGACAAGGATGATCTCCTTTACTGTAGCTATAGACTTTTCCCAGTCTTTCTTCTTTGGGTGATGCAAGTTCATAATAAATTGAGTGGAAACTGTTAGCTGCATTTTCAAATTTCTGTACCCGTAGTTCTGCTTGATGACATTTGTATCTCTCAGTGGTATGTGAGTATCTGGTACGTGTCCCGGTAGACATTTCAGTACTGGTGTCGGCTTCACATAAATGATGACATCTCCTTGAGGGAGTGCCATATCACTTAGATACTGGATACTTCAATGTGATGGCCTGATTACTATAAAGATGAATCATATAATTAGTCACTAGACAGAAGAGACTGACGAATGCAGTTTGACCTGACATGGCTGCATACTTGCTGAGTACATCAACTTGGGCCCCACAGGTAAGGAACAAAACCCACTACTATTCCAGGAATGCCTTTATGGAGGGGATGAATCTCACACCACTAAACGTCACTCCTACTCACCTCTGAAAGTAAAACCATAATAGGTAAAATTCCAAGCAATATCAACCCACTGTATTACTCCTTTTATTATTGAACAACAGTTTCAATTTCTTGGCAAAATTATTAGGTTCACCTGTAGGTAAAGATCCTTAAAATCTGCAGTGGCTCATGGCAAACAACAGTGCAACTCTTTTCAAAGAGATGCTGGTCAAGGGATTAAGAAAAACTGAAAAAATCTGACCTGTAACAATGGATGTGCTACTTGCATTGTCCATACCACAGTGCTGACACACACACTAAGTGGAGACAATCTGAAGGCAGCAGGGAAGAGGAGATGACGCAGCAACAAGACAGCCAGTCCCAGGCTGGTGTGATGGAGCTTCAGACTGGATGGCAGTCTGAGTCCTGCAGGGGCCCAGTGAGAGCGACTGAGGGGAGTAGGTGAGCAGAGACGTAGACAAAAGAAAGATCTTGTCCAGGCAGCATTGATGAACAACACACCAGCAGCACCCCAGCAAACAGCACCAGGGGCCTGGACTCACCTACAGCCACATGAAGACCTGCTCTGCTTATCCGCAGCTGGGGTAGAGCTAATTGAATGTATCGTGTAGGGGCCGGTAATGAAGTGTCTGCTGCCAGAGTGCGTCCCTGTATTTGGGCTGCCAAGTGTCACAGCTACTCACACTCTCTATGGGGAGTCTCTCACCCAGCTGTAACACCCAGCTGGTGGGCAGACCCTAGCCATTCTCCTCAGTCAGCTGCTACAACTGCGTGGCAGAGGCCCTCTGTTGGTGTGCAACACCCTCTGCCATCTTACGGTGCTAATCAGTAAATGAAACACCCAGCTATGCTTGCTGATCAGACTGAGACGTGAGAATGAAAACCTGTAAACAACAAAATCAAACAGATTAACAAATCCAGTGAACCTATCGGAACAAGGGACTACTTCTGAAGACCAGCCTACCACAGGTCTTCGTTTTAAGTTGTTGTTGTTGTTAGTTCGAATGTTTGAGACCAGTTTTGTAAGAGCATATTTCAGAATCAAAAGCTTGATGAAAAGCTGACAAGTCCAACAACACATTTGAGACTGTTCATAAAGTGTGAGACTGAAAGATTTTAGAGTCTCTAGTAGGTTCAGTAACAAGTAACAAACAGTAAACAATGAAGCAGGCTTCAGAGAGAAATCCTTAAAGTGTCTGTTTATGTCAGTATGTAGACTGTTTAGGAATTATACAATGCAAATGTTTGAAAATTATAAGAATGCTTTATCAAAGTGCAGTTTGGCAGCAATCGGGAGCTTGATTTAGGTGTAGTGGAAACATTTTTAGAAGCAGCTCTTTCCACTGACTGTATAGGGTATCTAATACAGTCCATCAAGTAAGGTAGTGTGAACACACCCTTAGAATACCCTACAGTGGCCATTCATTTTCACATGGAAACTCCAGCCTTTAGAGAGCTCATTGGAAGAACTTATTAGGAAATTTAAAAATCTATTAATCCTACAGAATAAAGACCTTGATTAGTCTCTCATGCAAAGGGTTGACAAGGAAGACAGGCTGCGCTTTTTGCTTTTTACTGTCTCCCCCCAGATCCAAGATGTAACTCAGAAGCTGTGATTTCCTTGACTTCCATTAAGGAATGGCAGCATCCAAAGCAAGACATCGCCATTGGGCTTTTGGTATTTCAAAATCTTTTAAGAATACTAAGGACTGAGTGTGGGAAAGACATCCCTTTAGTGCCTTCATGAAGTTGGTGGGATGAGATACTCCAGAACCCTCCAAAGAGATTTCAAGGGGAAGAAGGGGCTTGCACTTTATTAGGCATTTTCTCAGGTTTTCTCTCTCAGGGCCTCTCAGGCATCTGATAAGGCACCGTCTCTTTCTTGCTTTCTCTATGCTGTTCCTATCTCCTGTGTGGTTTATTTGATGTCTAAGGATCTAACAAGCTCTTGATGGTGCAGCTTCAGTTTAACTCTAAAAGTCACAGGAATCAGCCACAAGGAAATAAGTTGATAAGAAATCAGATTCTATCAGACTTTTCTGAAGCTTAATTCCAGAAACTACGTAACAGTGTTGTTTTAAAAGAAGCTGAGACTCCCTATATAGACTAAGTCATAGTCTTACAAGACAGATTAAAATAGAAAACACAGTCCAAAAGATCAGGTTAGAGAAAAATAGAATAAACCAAATCTTCTAAAATATAAGGACTGCAACTCAGAGCAAGCCAACAGAAAGTGCAGATAATTCTAAGCAAAAGTGTAAGCTTTATTCAAAAGCTCAACTTTTTGTTCAGAGACAAAAATCATAAAAGGATTTTAATGACTGAGAAATGTAAAGGGATGAACCTCATCCAAACTGTTCCTGATTCAAAGAGGCTAGCTAAATGAAAAAGAGAAAACAATGATATAAAAAGTTTTTTCTAAAGCTACAGCTGTGGGTTGTGAAACTTTTGAGTTCAGCTCCTAGGAGGATCCTCCACAATTTCAACATCTCTGCACATCTCACAGAGTTAGAAAAGTAACATCTGACGACCCATTTTTAGAAAAAGGAGAACTGCTCCTTGATTTTTTTTAAATGAAAACAAATTTTTTTTGCTAGAAGTTTTCAAACGGATACATCCTTCTTCATGCAGGAAGAGGTGTTTTTGACCTTAATCTCGTGACTGATAAATCAGTTTAGTGCTACTCTTGATGTAATAATCCAAGCCACCACTTGCACCATAAGATATATGGTAAGTCTTCTTTGCTTCTTTTTCCCCTTTTTTTAAAAAAAAAAAAATTGATAGTTTCTTAGGTAGTCTAATGCCTGAGGTGAAAAATACTTGTGGAATCTTGCCAGTGTACTCATCTCTAAAAATTACCCTGGGGAAAGGCATACGTTAAATGGAATACACCATGTTTAAGGGACAGAACCACTAGAAGACTTGAGCAGAGGATCCAGGTAAGCAAAGAAATAAATCTCTAGAGATTGATCTGAGTAAGAAATATAATGGAATATGCCTCTGATTTTTTTCACTGAAGATGATATATAATGATGGAAATCTGGATTTTAAACTGTTACTGCAAAGACAAAACAACCTATTTGAGTGAAGAGTACTTATTCTTCTCACAGGGTGGCTACAGAAAATCTGATGTATTTTAAACAGTCACATGGAACCTGTTTACATGCAGCACAGCTTAGCATTCTACCTCCGTTTACTACAACTTTTAAATTGTTAACACTTTATACCACTGTGCAAATTAACTGAAACTCACTTTAATAAAATCTTTGCCTCTTTAAAAACAGAGAGCTCTGACCTGAAACTCAGCATGAAACAGTGACATGAGTTTGCTCAGCTTTTCTATAGAGAACTTTACTGTTGAAAACTGCATGCCTGCTAGTCTCAACCAGAGCAACAGAATTTATATAGCAGATGGCAAATTTCTAGAAATATTGCATTTATGTAAACTGTATTCAAGAGAATATAGACCTCTTTTTGAAATACCCTTTCTTCAGAGATCTTCCAGGATTATCTTTTGGGGTTTTTTCCTCAGTTAGAGCAAGAAATCACTCAGAGGGGAGACCACAATTTAAGAATGCAAAAAGGGTGGAAAGGAAGAAGATGCGATGCAGGGAAGATGTGGTTGTCATTCCAAAAAGGCAGAGGAAAAAGAGGGAAGGCACTAAAACAGCAGTTAGCAGGAAGAAGGGGCTTTCGTGAAAAGAATTACTGCAATAATATCAAGGCAGCATTTTTCAGTAATATTTGCATGAATCCTGTCAATCACATACTCATAAAATCTCACTCTGGCTTTACGAGCCAGGTGTTTCTCATATCCATGTTTCTGCATGAGCATCACGCAGATGCAAAATGTTTGAGACAGGATGTGCTGGGTCTGGCACTGTGTTGCAGCCAGTTCCTCATCCCATAATCCCAATATATAGCATGGCTGACTGACACATCAGAAATGAGGATATTTAGCTACATGCAACAGCAGGGACTTGTACTGCCAGGGTATGCAACGTAGACCTAGCAGATACAGCTAAAGGGAATATTAAATATTTGCGCAGTGCCCAAGTCTTGTCATGTTTTGAAGTAAAGAAATTAATGTTTTAGACCAAAGAGTGTTTTATAAAGTTGCTTTTTTTGTTTTCTAAAACAGTTGCTGAAAGTACTTCAGAAATATAAACACTTAGATACTTTAAAATCAACTTATTTACTGTCAATACACCTGAGCCACAGCCACTTCCTTTACCAACAAAACCACTATCTCAGTATTGTAATGACTATGTAGTTAGTATGGCTGTGGAAAAAAACTGTTTCACAGAGATTGCCAGAGCTTCCTGAAAGCCAGTCTTTGAGGACCCAACAGCATTTATGATGTCCCTAAAAAATTGCATCTAGGCAAAGCTGAGACCCAGTGTGTTAAAACTTGCCAATTTTCTCTTCTTCTTTGTTCCCTACAATAAAACACAATGCCAAACTCAGCATGCCAAATGATGTCTGAAGATGGATGCTCTCATTCTTGATATTGTTGGGAGCAGTGTTAACAGCCAGACTCAGGAAAACTGTGAAGAAAGGGTGGAAAAGGGTTTGCAAAAGCAGCACCTCTTTTTGTTTACAAGGTGCAGATTTTGCTTCCTTCTTTTGGGACGGACTCATATCTGCACTGTGCTGCATAAGAATCTCCACCAGGAGCTGACAGCTCAGGAGAGACTCAGTTCCTTTTTTAAGGCCATAGGAAAGTGGTCAAAGACCCAGCAACCACTCCCTTCCCCAACACTTCAGTTTAGGTTTAGCTGAGTTAACCACTTTGACAGAAATTAAGAAAAGGTCATTAGCATTTTCAGTGATCTATGCTTACAACAGAAGATAGTTCTTTCACTGACTTGACCTGAACAGTTTTGTCTAGAGAGACAAAAAGAGGTACTTGACGGATTTCACAGGCAGTAAATCAGATTGGACCACTGTGAGCTCCTACCAAAATGCAGACTGGGGGCCTGCCTCTGTGTCATTCGAGCCACAGACTGAGTTTCTTCAGCTACGTTTAGACAGAATGAAGTGGTGGTTTTGAGAATGTGGTCTCTGCAAAAGACGTTTGCAAGCACACAGGGTGCATCTCACCAATGAAAAAAGTGCAGGTGGGGCTGTAAGCAGGAAAGGGGCAAACATTGACGTGTTATGTAAGTGGTCAGAGATAATAGGACTAGTTGTGGCAGACACACTACCTGAAGTCATCTGTGTTGGGAGCAGTCTGTTGCCTTTGTCAAGAGAACGTCAAATTACCAGGAAAATGCAGATTTCAAAATCACCAACCTGCTACAAACAGCCACCAATCTGCCATGATGTGCCTGACAAAAGCAGTCACGATGACACAGGAAGAAGGAGCAGCCCTTTTACCAGACGGCAAATATCTCTATTTGAGTGGCCACCAAACACATCGATTTCCCTACCTCACTAAGTGACCACAAAGGCCATTTGTAACCTCTGACTTTCACTTCCTCACTAAGTGACCACGAAGGACACTTGGTCCCTCTGACACCTGTCTTTACAAAATCCTCTTGTCAGCTTCTCTCTGGACACACAGGAATTCTCCCCTTTTCTCCAGGGGTCTATGAGAAGACAGAGCTCCCCTACTTTTCAGAGGCCAAATGACACAAATCTGTGCTTCTGCATCTGGCTCACAGTCCTACCGGGGACTTGGGAAAGGGGAAGGGTTTGGTGACAGGAGGAGCTGACATCAAATCCCAAACCTTTACCTGCTCCCAATATAACAGAACTTTCCTCAGAGCTTTCAAAGTTCAGCTTCATCGCTTACCTCCCAGGCTGTGACTCCTTCTTGCAGGGGAAGCCCAGTCCCTCCAGCAGTCCCCAAACCAAAACTGGAGGGACAGAGAGTTTGGGCAACTCTTGCACTTTGTTAATTCACTATGGCAGCTCACTGGAAACACTGACTAACAAAGGATGAAGGACGATATCAAACAACCACTACACATGAAGAAATGTCAGTGCACACGCATAGCAATGGCCATATCTGTCTTTTGCCTTTGTGGACCTCCAAGACACTTAGCTAATCTAACATTTAGAGCTTATGATTCACAGCAATCAAAATGTCCTTCATCTCCAAGCACTGGGGAGGTCTTTCAACTGACAGGAAGATGCCACAACACATACACATGCTATAGACCATGCTGATAGCAACTGTCATCTTTTATGCCATTTGCCAAGGGTTTGCCTATCTGCTCCTCCTACAGGACTGCGAACCAGAGCTACCCAAGACCAGCACGTTCCTGCAGCTGTTGCCTGAACCCAACTCTGAAAAGGACACAGCGTTTGCCATTTTAACCCAGGACAACACCGCTGACTTGCTGCTCTGCAACACCCAGGACAGCAGATCTACCAGGTGGGTATGTTTAGTGCTGTGCACAGGTCATCTCTACACCACCAGTGGCCTGATTCCCACGGGCATTAAAGTTCCCAGAACTCATGAACGACCTGAACAAACGGCAGTCAGTTGTGTTTTACCCAAGTCACAGCATCTTTGCGGGCACTGGTTTACGCCTTGCCAATGCCTGGTCCTCCTTGGGTCAGGGCTACGGTATGGGCTGGCACGATGAGAAGGTGGCCATGTCCCAAGGTAAAACACAGCTATACTCAGTGTGCAAGCCGCTGTGCCTTCCTGGTGCTGTCTCGTTGGCTCACTCTCCCCTTTGGAAAGCCACTGCTGAGCAAAACAGCCCTGAACTACCCGCTGCTCAGATTAAATTAATAATTCCTTGGATTCTGGTTGGCCCAGGCAGCCGACAGGCTCTGCTGAGGAGGGAAAATGCACCAGACAGCAGACACGTAGGAAATGACAAGCAGCACGCTTCCAACATGCAGCAACGTGACTTCACATGTGGATGATAGGTTTCCTGGGAACTCTGCAATTTCATTCTCTTCCACAACTGATGTGGTAATGCTTGTGTGACCAATAGCCAAAAGCATTACAGATGAGAACATCAGGGTGTTTCATTCTCCTCACTGTCAAGCTTGGAGTTCCCTCTAGTTTAAGATCCGTTCTTCCTTTCCAGACCAACACACCATGGACATAATGGAAAACCATACCATAGACTTAGCCGACTGGCCACTGACAACAGAATTCGAGTACAGTGATTCAACACCGTGCCCAGGAACTGAGGAAAAGCACTTTGCAGCAAATCTTCTGCCACCGCTGTATTCTTTGGTGGTGATATTTGGCCTCATAGGCAACATGCTTGTTGTCCTTATTCTGGTGAAATACAAGAGATTGAAGAGTATGACTGACATCTACCTGCTCAATTTGGCAATTTCTGATTTGTTGTTTATATTTTCTCTCCCTTTTTGGGCTTACTATGCTGTTCATGGCTGGATTTTTGGAGAGGCACTGTGTAGAATTCTCTCAGGTGTCTACCTCCTTGGCTTCTACAGCGGAATCTTCTTCATCATCCTCTTGACCCTAGACAGGTATCTGGCCATAGTGCACGCGGTGTTTGCTTTAAAAGCTAGGACAGTTACCTATGGCATCCTCACCAGCGCCGTCACTTGGGCTGTTGCCTTTTGCGCTTCTGTTCCTGGGATAGTATTTCACAAAACTCAAAAGGAACATTCACACTATACTTGCAGTGCTCATTATCCCTCAGAGCAGAGAAACGTATGGAAGCAATTCCTGACTTTAAAAATGAACATCCTGGGACTTGTTATTCCAATGTTAATTATGATCTGCAGCTACACGCAAATTATAAAGACTTTACTGCAATGTAGGAATGAGAAGAAGCATAAAGCGGTCAGGCTTATTTTTATCATCATGATTGTCTACCTTTTGTTCTGGGCACCATACAACATTTGCATTCTCTTGCGTGATTTTCAAGGTGTGTTTTCCATCACTACCTGTGAAGGCAGTGGTCAACTGCACAAAGCAACCCAAATGACGGAAACAATCTCAATGATCCACTGTTGTATCAATCCTGTGATTTATGCCTTCGCTGGAGAAAAATTTAGGAAGTATCTTCGTAGCTTTTTCCGAAAGCAGATTGCATTCCACTTCTCTAAATACTGTCCCGTTTTCTATGTTGACACAGCTGAACGGGCTAGCTCCACCTACACACAATCTACTGGAGAACAAGAAGTTTCTGCTGCATTGTAAGTTGTGTCTAGTGAAAAAGTGGAATTGACTTTCGTAAAATCAATCTGTGATGAAAGCCTGCAGAATCTGTTTCAATATTGGCTCTAAGGCAGCTGTAAAAGATCATAGAATACTTACCAAATATTTACCAAAGCTTTTATTTGCTCATACGTTTGGGTATTTGTACATAAATAAAAAGGATGTATCAAAATAGCTAGCTAGATATGCTAATGTGGGATTCTGTAGAGAAAAGAAGTGTTCTCATTTTTTTGGTGAATATAGAAGCATCATTTTGTACTATAGTGCCTATAACCACACAAAGGCTGAGGGCCTAAGCTAGCAGTCTCATAAACTGATTTTTTGAAGTGAACTATAGATTAGAAATTGACACTGGTTCTTTGGAAACATCTGTTTACTGTACCTTAGACAAGAAATCTCACTCATTTAAATATAGTCTCAGTCACATCTTTTACTAGCCTGGTTGTGTATCTCTGTAACTAATAGCAAATTACTGATGTCTGTGATACAGAATTTTTACAAGTGGTGTGGGAAAATTTTATACATTTAGAAGAGACTGATATTTCAAGGTATATTTTCCTTTATGTATAGTTGAGTACCAACCTCTTGGATCTTTCTCGTAATAGTTTTAACTACTAGGTGTTGATATCTAAGTGACTTGAGAGTTTGGTATTTCAGAAGGCTATCTTTTAATCAACTGCTGTTTTATATGCTATTTGTACTAAAAAGCTAATATATTGACCTATCATTGATCAATAAATCAATGTGTTTACAATATTTTAAAAATAAAGTATTGCACATGGAGCTTTAACCAGGTTAGATCAAATGTGGACAATGAGTCAATGGGGTTTCAGCTTTTTAGTGCAGTGATTTTGCTTGCCATTTTTCTAGCCTACATAAGATAAAACCTTTAAAATGTGAAACAAGTGCAGTCATAATGACTGCAAAACCACAACAGCATTAGAGGTGTGAAAATTATTTCTGAATAGGGTTGACCCAGATGTTTTAGAGATAAGCATATGCTATAGACATTTAAATTGTCAAAACATATGAATAGGTAAAAATATTAATTGTTCTACAGAGTCAAGGTCATAGAGCATCTCTTTTGTTTTAGAAGCAAGTATCATTTGGGGGCCATGACAATGGTTTTTCTGCCATTTAGGAGTTTTACAGAGAGCAAAACTTCCATAATTAGTAAGACTGATGGTCTGGGCTTCCTGTTACAGCTCAGATCCTACAAAGCACTTGAACACATAGAAAACATGAAATATGGGGATACTGAGCTGCTTAATATCATACCATAATCACACTATTAATTGATTTAGGCCAAGTTGTCCTTTCTAGCATTTCTTATGTTTCCTCCAAGACATATGGTTTTGGGCAACTCTGGAGACAAGAAATTAAAAGTGAATATTTTGATTGCTGTTCTTATCCAGTAGGATAATTTCTGTTTCCCAGCTCCTCTAGATAGCCTTTTAAATAAAATTTTCAAAGACACAAGTGTTTCAAACAGCCCCAAAGAGATTTTACATTGCAGAGTGCTTGTAAAAGCAGGAAGCGAAATAGGGAAATCTTTGCTTGTCAGACCACTTGGTTTAAGCTATTCAGTTTTGTCATATTAAGCACCACTTTTGGACTACGTCCACATGGGAAGTATAACAAAAGTATACTACATCTTCTAGTTCACAAGGTTTTCATATGCATACTTTTTTTAAGACTGCATCAACTACTTTCTGGATTTTGTATATGCTTTTAAAACACATAACTATATCATTATAAGCAGAAATCAGGCAATGACAAATAAATGCATTTATTTTCTAAAGAGATAGGAAGCTACATGCAGTAACTTTTTTTTCCTCCTTCTAGAATACCTTTATGAAAATATTTTTATATTTTATTCTGTTCTTGACAAGAACTTCCATTTGGCCCCTAAGACACCTTGGCTTTAAGAAGTTCCTTTCTATGGAGGGCTTTGATGCCAGGCAGGTTATGTATCTTGACCAGCCCTGCAGGAGCAAAGTACAATAACCAAACATACAAAAGTGCACTGACAAGCTTTTCTGAGAGGCATGTCAAAAAGCAGCCCCGATCCTTCACAGTGTTCTCTTCTATAGTGTGGATCTTTCCAAGCAACAAGCAGCTTCTGAAGGGAAGAGCTAGGTCTTACAGACTGGTGGCCCAGTGGATCAGCGGCTTATTGAGAGTTTCTCTCACTTCACCAAGAAGGGACCACAACAGCAAATGAGAACAAAGCAGGTTTCAGCTATTGCAGTGAACTGTGATCCACATTCAAGTAGAAAATAGAAAATACAGCATTTGAGAGCACTGTTGCTGCATTCAATTAAAGACTCTGTCAATAGATTGTAATAATATTTTGTATTATACAATCCATTAAAGTTGTTTAACTTTTGTGTGTTGATCCTTTCTCCCTCTACCCACTTTTTTTTTTTTTTTTTTTTTTTTTTAAGAATACCCAGAAGAATCAAAAAGGAAGAGAAATTCCTCTTCATAACAGGTTGCTATAATGCTGAAAGAGCAAGCAGGACAAATTCAGGGTTTTACAAGTGCACTTAGAACCAGCATCACCAAATCTCACAGGATCATCAGGATAACTCCAGTGTTCTTAAGTGCTTGCCACTATAATCTAATAATAGATATGCTATTTTGGTTGTCATTACATTTGTTTTCATTTATTTTTACAGGTGGGAAAAACGCTATCTCACACAAATCACTTTGATCCTTGATTAATATCGTGTTTGTAAAATAAAAGAGCATCCAGAGGAGTTGTTAGTATATTAGGACCTGTCCTAGTGACCGAAGAGCTGATCTCTGATAATTACAGTAGACTTGTGAATACACTTAAATTCTTAAGATTATGGTGCCATCATGTGGCCACACTGTAAGGTGTCACGCTACCAAATGTTGACTACCCCGGCACTGCTTTTGGTGCTTTCTTCTTTCCAAACTTTTCCTAAAAGGATCTTCTATCAAAATGAACCCCGCTACGGGCAGCATCAATATTATGCAAACAGCAGCAAGCTTTAGAAAACACTCAGGCTACTAAGAAGGGAAGTCCACTGGGGGCACGGTCACCTCTTCATGATTCAGGCAGATGAAACGGTGTGATATGGGAGAAGCGAAGCTTATTCGAGCTCCTGCACAAGGTTTGCATGTACTCACGTCGTCCGGATTCCAACCACCTCCTCTGGAAGGAGAGCATGTGGCACTCCTGTGCATAGCCTGAAAGTTACAAGAATAAAAACATATTCCCTACAGTATTTGCTTTGGGAAGACAATATGGATTAAAATTTGGATGGAGATGAAGACACTCACGCTCCAAACCTCTTACAGGCCTTGCAAACTGTGATACTCCCTTTATTATCCCCCAGCAGAAGCTGGCAGCACCAACACCACAAGCGTATTCCAGGTGAGGCTGCTTCATGGATTTGGAGGGCTTTCGGAGAGCAGGTGCCGGGGTGGTGGACGCCGGGGCTAGCGAAGCAGGCTTTTCTTCACCTCCGGTAACAGCAACATCTGCGCAACGTGGAGCCGCGACCCCGCCCACGACCCCGCCCACGACCCCGCCCACGACCCCGCCCACGACCCCGCCCACGACCCCGCCCACACCTCCGGCCGCGCGTGCGCCTTACTCGCTCTCCCACGCCCCGCCCCGCCCACTGCAGACCCCACCCACCGCAGACCCCGCCCCCTCCCTTCTGCCCCCTCCTCCCTGCGCCTGCGCAGAGCGGGGGTCGCCGCTTTCCCGCCTTCCGTGGAGGCGGCCGGCAGTGGGTGAGGGGTTGCGGTTGGGGGTCGCGGTGGCGGTGGCGGGGCGGGGTGGGGTTAAACCGGCAGCGCCGAGCACCCGCTGCGGAGCGGGGGTTGGTGGGTGAGCGGGAGCCCTGAGGTGGGCGCGTCGGGCGGCAGCAGGGCCTCGGCGTGAGGAGAGGGCGCTGCGGGGAAGGGGCCTCCCGATGGGCCCGGCCTCCCCCGCCTTCTCCCGCCCCTCCCCGGCAGAGGTCGGCGCCGAGGCCTGGCGGCGTGGGGCCGGCCCGTGGGCCACTGGGGACAGGGACAGGGACGAGAGGGGGTTCCGCGGCTCCTGGAGGTGGGCGGTGCGCCCCGTCACTGCGAGGTTCCGGGCTGCGCCGAAAATGTCAGGACGCTTAACTGGGTTTTGTTTCTCAGTTAAAGGATGAAAGGTAGTAAGGAGCCATTTTTTGTGAAATTCATAACGTCTTCTGGGAACTCGGAGTATTTTTTCAAAGCGCTTGAGGTAAGTAGGTTTGATCACCTTTCTCAGTGAGTTTGGTGGATTATTTAAATTGAATGATTTCTATGGTTGACTTAGATGTAGCTTGTATATACACATCTGGAAATAAAGCTATTTCTGCAATAGAGATGTTTAATGTTTAAGAAAGTTTGTTGAACAAGAACGATTTCATTGAAGAAATTACTTCTGGAACAAGGTATAATTTCAAAATCTATTGACATTTAGCGAAGTGATGTGTAGCTTGGAAGGTCTGGATGGTGGTCACTCATCTAAGCACTAAGCAACCTTAGGAGAGACACTGTGGATTGTTTTTCACCCTGAGGGGTTAGTGGGAGCTAAAGGCACTGTGTGGCAGCATCAGGTCCTGAAAGTTTGTAGGATGAATGTTTGAGTATTTTGGAGACTTGGAGGAATGAGAGAGACACCCATGAGGTATTTTAGCCCTTCTGCCACTATACTCTTGCATGGTAGCTTTGTTATGAGCTGTTTCAAGTCAATCTATTATGTATAATACATGTGTAGTTTACAGATGATTGGCTAACTGTCATTTGATAATTAATGTTGTTATATGCATATATATGTTTCCCTGCAGTCTATAAAAGAATTTCAGTCAGAAGAGCATCTTCAGATCCTTGAAGAAGAAACAGCACTCAATATAAAAGAAAATGATAAATCGCTTTACATTTGTGATCCTTTTAGAGGTGTTGTTTTTGAACATCTCAAAAAGGTATGCTACTCATCAGCTTAGTTCTAGCTATGTTCTTTCTTTTCTAAAAGCATTCATGTCCATACTCACTGTCTGTATGTTCTCTCTTTTTGCACTGAATGTACTAGTTGAAAGTATTCATGGTAAAATCTTTAAAACTTCACTGAATCCTGTGTTTAGGGAAGAAGATGACTAACAAAGCATAAGTACATGGAAAAATAAATAGTATGATCAGTTCCAATTCTGCTGGAGTTGCCAAGCCAGCTCTCACACTTATTCACCTCCCAAGTAACATGATTTTGTTTGACCTGCAAGGAATTGTCCAGCAGACAAAGACAGGCTAGCTGGAATTCTCTGTCATGTTAGCTATAGCAGCTGCTGCTTTTACAGAGGCCAGAAAACCTACAAGGATTGTACTGAAAATCCGCAGCCAAAAGTAAAAACAAAACTGTCAAATACCTGGGAAATACTAGAGGAGGAGCAGGAGGACAGACCAAGGGCCCTGCCTTCCTTAGGATTTGAGGACAAGGAAAGCCTGCCTTATACTAGTGTACCTTCTGCTAATTGTATTCTTTTTTTTCCTGTCATTTTATTGCAGCTTGGTTGTAGAATTGTTGGACCACAGGTAGTCCTGTACTGCATGCAGTCCCAGAGGTGTGTCCCAAGAGCTGAGCATCCTGTATACAATATGACCATGGCCGATGTAACGGTGTCCTGTACCAGCCTTGAAAAAGATGTTAGGGTAATACATTGTACATAATGAATTGTTTAGTTGATTATTGTTGACATTTGTGTTAGATGGCTCATTACAAAGGCAACAGTCATACTAAATACAAGTCTGACTGTGCCTGTGACTAGATATTTCTAGTCTTTCTGTAGTTTGTAGACTTATAGTTTATGTAGAGAGTTGTGTGGAAAAAGAGGGAGTCTGACAAGTGTACGAGTATATAAACCTGTATGTAGGGGCGTATCTATGCATGCACATATATATATTGCATAAGCATATACATATATAATAATAAAATATTTCAGTTGTGTTAATATGGGAGTAAATGTATGGTTTAGGGATTTTTATTAATTTATTAGATGGATCGCTTAGCTTGCTAGTTTGTTTGCAGCTGTAGTGCTACAGACAATGTGCTCTGTTTCTGGTTACTCAGAACTACATGGTCAAGATTTAATATCCAGTCAGCTATGCTTTAAGTAGTTTATCTGAGAAGTTTACTTTTTATTTATTCTGATATCCCTTTGTAATTTATACTACCTAAAATGTCAACCATCCATAAAATTTTACTCATACAGTATGATTGTACTTTTTTATTAAGGGTACATACTATGTTCGGCTTATCATAAAGGCAAATAAAATTGAAGTTATATTTGACTCTTTTTTTATATCCATTTTGTATTGTGGAACAGTTTTTAGGAGAAACCACGGACAATTGAAATATATTGTTTTGGTTTTTTTAAGGTGAACATGAGTGTAATGTAGATTCTTTCATTTTCTTGATAGTTTTCTATAATTCTTTTTTCCCACCCAGGAAGAAGTTCATAAATATGTGCAGATGATGGGTGGACGTGTGTACAGAGACCTCAATGTGTCCGTAACTCATCTTATAGCTGGAGAAGTTGGTAGCAAGAAATACTTAGTAGCTGCTTCTCTGAAAAAACCTATTTTGCTTCCCTCTTGGGTTAAGACACTGTGGGATAAGTCTCAGCAAAGGTATAAAACACCAAAACAAAATGGTTTTGTTGAGGGGGGCTGGTAATCTTACAGTGATAGCGACTGCTTTTTCTGATTGATTTTACTTGGAAGAAAATAAATGCTGTATTTCTTTTTTCTCTCTTTCATTCCTTTAGCATAATGAGATACACCGATGTTAACATGGAAGATTACGCTTGTCCTGTGTTCCTCGGCTGTACAATTTGCGTAACTGGCTTAAGTAGTTCAGACAGGAAGGAAGTCCAGCGCCTCACTGCTGAACACGGTGGGCAATATACAGGCCAGCTCAAGATGAATGAATGTACTCACCTCATAGTCCAGGAGCCAAAAGGTAGAACTTATAGAGTAAAAATTTCACTTCTTGAGTTGAAGTAGTGTAAATATACATAAGAGTTCCAAGTGCCTCTGTGTGTGTTTCAGTGTTGCTCTTACTACTCCTGTTTAGGGCATCACTGTTGACAGGACGAGTAACATAGGGCACCCTTATTTTGCTCTAAAGAGAATGAAAGAGGCAAAAAAAACGGAGACCCACATGCCATCTAAGGGAAGGAAAAGGGAGGAACCTAAAGGGGGTGGAAGAGAAAGTTTTTTGGGAGAGCTGGATAGGACTTAATTTATATGCTGATTGAAATAGGATTGTGGACTAATAGTTTTTAACTGATCTGTTCTTCGTGCCTTCTGAACTCCCCACTAAGATAAAATGAAAGCTCCCTTCCTTTCTTCTTGGGAAGATGAAAGAATTGTAGTTTTATGGTGAGAAGAATGGGAAGGGTTTCCTTTTTTTCCCCAATTTCCCTCCCTTTTCTTATGGGGAAATATTCTGGGACTTTTTTAACTCCCCCACCCCGTGCTTGAAAGTTCTAAAGGCGCTTTTTTTTTTTTCTTTAGTGCCCTGTCATACCATACCAATGAGATTTTTTTGTTCTAATTTTATTTAGAGAATAAATCAGCAGCTTATCAGAAGAGTCCAGGATAGCACAATTTGCACATTGAAATTGGTTATTTAAATTTTAAAATTTTGTTACTGTCCAGCCCTCCTTCAGTGATCACTGTTTGAAGCATTAACCGTTGAGTGACCTGTGATTTTTATTTTGTTTACATTTGAAAGGTCAGAAGTATGTATGTGCCAAAAAATGGAACGTGCACTGTGTGACTGTGCAGTGGTTTTCTGACAGCATTGAGAAAGGCTTCTGTCAGGATGAGACAATGTATAAAGTAGAGGCTGGATCAAAACCGAGTAATACGCCCAGTACATCAACACCTACGAATCATGCCAGCAAGCCCGATAGTAAGTAAGACCTTTCAAAATATGTTAAAGTAGAATAGGAAATATTCGTAGTAAGGAGAAAAAACTGTTTCAAATTAGTAGGGTGCTGCTTGCTTTCACAATGCTTGTTTGACAGTTTAGGTTCTGATTCTGCTTATGCTTAAAACACAACAGATGACTTTTATGCACATTGAATATTCCAATGTGTAGACTTAAAATATGTGAATAATTATTTTAAAAGTAAGCTTGAATTAGGTGTATGACTATGTTTAAGAATCAGTGATATATGACTCCAAGACCTAAAAAAGCATGACTATTCATACATTTGTGTTTTAAAACAAGTGTCTGTTATGAGTTTAAACTTACAGCAGTTTTAAGGAGAGAAGAAATGAAGATTTTTTTTTCTATTTTTTTCTTCATATATTTGTTTTTACTTATTCCATGTTATTAATAGAAGGAAAGTTAAAAGTGTTTTGTAAACAAACATGGTAGTGTGAAAGACACAGCCAGCTTTAAATGTGTCTTTCCAAACAATTGTTGCTGGCTACTACTCAGGAAATGACTGAACAGGAGCACTGGGTTAGCACTACCAACAGAGCACTGGGAATCCAAGTTCGGTATTTAATCAAGACTATTGGCTAGTATTTTTATTCTTCAGACTTTATGTTTCCTTCTAGCACAAAAAAAAGTAATATATGGCAGTTTTTTGTTTAGCAAAGTAGTAGAGAGAGATGAGCCAAAACTAATGCATCTTTTTAAATTTTAATTTAAAGATCATACTCTTTCGGACGTCAGCCACATTTCCAATATCAACTTGAGTGGTGTTAGTGAAACCATGTGTTGTTCTGCTATGAGCAGCAGACTGGATCCTCCTCCTGATGAGCTGGAAAACTTGGATTTAAGTTCTTTTCAAGCCCCTGAAGATTTGTTAGATGGGTGTCGGGTATGTATAACAACATATACTTTGAAATGTTCAGTCTTAACCCCGTAGAAGCAACTGGGTTGAAGCACTGGCTAAATTGTTGCTTCTGTGGTCAGTAGGAAATGCCACCTTTATTTTGTGTCCACATGCTGTAGCTTGCATATGTGTCTACATGGGTATGTGTATAATTGTATTAAATATGTGGTATGAATATAAAATAATATTTTTATAGACAAATATACTTAAACATTATAGTGAATGGGTTCTAGAATTGGTGTGTGGTTTGGAGTGGGTTGGTTTGGTTTTTTTGGTTGTACAACTTTGGCTGGGTCTTCATTCCAACAGTAAATATGCAAGTTCTACTAGATTAATTTGCAGAGATAAGCATCCAGTGTTGGATTAATTTAACTTTTTTGCTGCTTCTCAGAAGTTGCAACACTAGTTTCTGTGTTCTACAGCAGTCAAAACAAATTATACCCAAATATCCTACTTTATTTTTTCTTCTTTTTTTTTGTTTTTTCTTTAAAGCCTTTTTTTGTTGCTCTGTTCTCTTTGCAGATCTATCTGTGTGGATTCAGTGGCAGGAAGTTGGACAAGATGAGAAGGCTTATTAATTGTGGTGGTGGTGTTCGATTTAATCAACTTAATGAAGATGTTACCCATGTCATTTTAGGGGAAAATAACGATGAGCTGAAACACTTTTTGGACAAGACAGCTCACAGGTTATGATAACTATATTGCTTGAGGTCTCCTTCCGCCTTGTTTTCTTTCTCCCACCAGCTTGTAAAAGGGAAAACATGTATAGATTTGAAAATCCTAAATAGTTCCTGACTTAAATGAGAAGACTTGCAGTTAATATTCATAAGTACATCCTCGTGTGCTCCTGAATACTGTAGTTCTTTGGGTAGCCATGAGTCACCTCAGTGAACAGAAAAACAAGTATTCTTATTGGTGAAAAGAGGTGTTAATAAGTATTTGTTCATATATTGAGGGGGAACGACTTGGCAACCCAGTAGTGGCAGATATAATTTACATTATAGAAAATAAGTGTGAAATCCTCTGTTCTCAGACTGGAAGAATTAAAAAAAAATCTTGAGTTTGTAAAGTGCCTAAAGCTTGCTTAGTATTGGAGTTAAAAACTTCAGGTGTGTGTGTGTGTATTATTATTTGCAGAGCAGGAAAGAAGAATCACGGTTCTGAAACCTGCTGTAACTTGTTTGTATAACACTTTATTTTATAGGCCTCATGTAGTGACAGCAAAATGGTTGCTGGAGTCATTTCGTAAAGGTTATCTACATCCAGTGGAGCAATATATCCCTCTAAGCTACCAGCCATTAGAGAACCCAATTTTTGAGCAACCTGGAATGAAGTCAATTCTTCCCAAAAATAACAGTCTCTTGAAGAAAGAAGCTGTGAATGTTATAAAGCACCAGAAAGCCGCTGAAGATGACTTCCTCTCTCAGTATGTAAATAATGATTCTACATTAGGTACGTTCTGGGTTCAGCATATCATAGAAGGTTTAACTGCTCATGATTAGTGTTTGAGTTTTGCAGCATTTGCTTATTAAAAAGCTAGCCACGTCTAGTATGTTAACTTCTGTATTGTGTTTGGAAATTAAATTTAAACAGGCCTATATAGAGCAGTTTTTATCTAAAACCTGTCTGAAAACAGCAGAATACTGTCATTTCTTCATGCAACTATTTTGAGTTGTCTTTGATGTTCTTATCAAGCAATTACTATGGTTGGTCATGGGTTTCTTTTTTTCCTTTCAGGTGAAGTTGAAAAACTAACATCCAGAACCTTCAGTGATGTTACTCAGTTGACTGATCAAGGAGAGAATCAATCTTCTGGTTGTAATGGTTCTTTGGGAGAGTCTTCTGACCTGGCTGAAGGAGGCTTGTTTGTCAGAAAGAGATTTATCCTTGTGGGTTTTGGTGAAGAGGACGAGTCCTGCATTGCAGACATTGTAAAGGAGAATGCTGGGAAAATTCTGCCACCGCAAAGCAGAACGATTGCAGACTATGCCGTGGTACCTCTTTTGGGGTGCACGGTGAAGCCGACTGTTGGTGATGTTGTCACAAATACGTGGCTGGTAAGGGAGTTACAATTTCAGTTCCGCAAGTAAACAAGTACCTGTATTAGAAGTATGTCTTGTCAGAACGCAGAGTTAAAAAAAAAAGGGGGGGCTTAAATATAGGTAAAATACTGAGAGATCAGCCTCGTTTCATTTGAAATGTGCTAAATGAAAGCATGCTTTAAAGCCTCTGCATCTGTAAGGTATCTTTTATCTATTTCACTTCGTTTTCTACAGGCTTGCTAAACAGGGCTTCGTTGTCATGTCTCAAAGGCTTCTTATGAGAGAATCTGACAGCATTCTCTCTAAATAATGAATTGTAGAAGGAGCTATTTGACTAATAATGATTTTATTTGATATCTTTGGGCTTACTCCTTCTTGCTTCCTGCTTTTTAACTTTTGACAGAAGAGCAAGTCAGCTTTATAGCTCAAAGTAAAAAAAAATATTAACCATATTTGCCGAGAGTAGGCACAAGACTAACTGCTGTTAGTATTTTTTGTGACTAGGAAGTAAATCTATACAGACCTTCAGATCATGCCTTGAACTACTTTGGAAGGAAGCTCCAGGGTTGTAAGAGTAGTAACTGAAAAGTTCTGAATAATGCCTCACTGTGTCAAACCTGAGAAAATTAAAATTATCTAGAAAATAATTTATCTGATTCAATGGGAAATAATTTGTCTCAGATGTAATGATGGAAGCTAGACTCCTTGTTGTTGAATCCATAAATGCTATTGTACAATTGCTGAAATATTGTCAGCTTTGTTGCTATTTGACTTGATTTGCATTTTTCTCTCTTTTACCTTCTTCAAGATAACATGTGTGGAACAGCAGCTCCTTTTAGATCCCCAGTCCAATCCACTTTTCACACCAGTCCCAGTAATGGAAGGAGTTACTCCTCTGGAAGATTGTGTTCTTTCTTTTAGCCAGTTCATTGGTGCAGAGAGAGACTCCCTGGTTTATCTGGCAGAACTTCTAGGAGCCAGGTATGTCTCCTGTCACCATTTCTTGTTTTTAGCCAGTGTGATGAAATCCATTATGTATTTCATTTCTTGTTTTACAGGAGTAACAATTATTAGAATTAAGTCTCTTTTGGATTCTATTCATTTACAAAACCTAGTGCTGAAGCAATGAGAAGTTATTATATAGTTCTTTTTTAATTTCTTCTACTTTAGAGAAATTTAGTCAGTATTCACACAGCCTAATTTCTACCAGAATGCCCTCAGTCTCATACTTGCCAGTGACTGAGTCTCAGTAACTTTTTGCTCTGCTCTAGAGCAGAGCAAAACAGGTCAGTTTTTCAAGTGTCAAACCCTCTGAGTTGGTCTTCAGTTGTCCTGCACCAGACCATTGTTCCTTTTCTTCAGTACTGTCTGGTTCAACGTCATAAGCAGTGATAGTCCACCATTTCTTAGGAGCTAACATGGTGAATTACTTGCTCCTAATTCATCAGGATCCTTGAAAAACGTTAAGAAAAACATGTTTAGTCATGAAGTAGCAAAATTGTATAGCTTACAGTATCATTTGATCTGATTTGTAGTCTGTTTGTACTAAATTCTTTTCCAGTAAGTTCTCAGTCCTGCTGTCTTCTTGGGAGATTGGGTCTTTG
Organism: Caloenas nicobarica; assembly: GCF_036013445.1. Taxonomy (NCBI): domain Eukaryota; kingdom Metazoa; phylum Chordata; class Aves; order Columbiformes; family Columbidae; genus Caloenas; species Caloenas nicobarica. The sequence continues at coordinate 47,245,460 of NC_088246.1, read as the reverse complement.
ATGATAAGAGAAAAACTGTAATATAAAAAACCAAAGATTGTTCATTTGGAAATGATGCTTGTTGGCTTCAGAAAGGAATCCAGTCTGTCCCATTAATCTTGCAGAAGAATGTTAGGCCCAGTGTATGGTTTGTAAAGGGCATATGTGAGGACTTCTGGTGTATGAGAAATGTTATGGTTTCAATACTGATAGAGGCAAAACATTCGTGTTTAAATTTTTTTTGTAGATGTAGCTTAGGCTGTAAAGTGCAAAGTGGATGGCCTTAGATAATTTTACTGTTTCTTCTTCTGTCGCTTGAACGCATTTTGTAATAGTATAAATGTGCCCTGATTTTGTTTATGACTAAATGAATGTTTTATTAATGTAACTTTAGAGTCCAAGAATTCTTTGTACGGAAAGCCAATGCAAAAAAGGGAATGTTTGCCAGTACCCATCTTGTGGTGAGAGAACCAGACGGTTCAAAGTATGAAGCTGCGAAGAAGTGGAATTTGCCAGCAGTCACTGTAGCTTGGCTTTTGCAGTCTGCAAGGACAGGAAAGAAGGCGGATGAAAGCAAATTCTTCGTTGAAAATGCAGGGGCTGAAGGTTGGTTATTAGCAACTCAGGGAATACGATTCTGTCATTATACTGTTTGTTCATGATAAAGAAGGCAGGTATGAAAAAGTTTTTTTTCCTAACACCTTCGAAGTATTAGAGCTAAAGGATGTTTTTCCAAGTATTTTTCCCATATTTTTTTTTCCTGCTGTTGAGTTGCGATTATAGAAGTGATACAGTGTGTTTGCTGCAATTTGTTGTGTATTGCATCTTTTTCTTGGATTTGTATTTTGATAGTTTTTGTATGACATGAGCTATACAGGTATGTGTGGAACAGCAAATAGTGTGAGCGGACCAGGAGTTACTTGCTCTTTTTTGGACACTTAGGGTCAAGTTCAGTACCAATGTAATTCAAACTAAGTACTTAACTGGGAGAGACACTTAAGATGCTGGCTTTTAAAATATAATTGTCAGTTCAGAGCATTTATTAGGGGGGGAATGATTTTTTTAAATTTTTTTTATTTTTTTTTTTTTTTTTAGGGAAAGAAAGGTCAGATACATGAACCTTCAGTTGTTTAAATAAAATTGTGAGAACCGTGTTCAAAAGAAAAATCAGATAGCTTGCTTATGTTTTCTTTGTTTCTTTTAAAGAGAAGGAGAGTTCCATTACTCAGCTTAGCAAGACACCAGCAGCTGTTAAATCTCCTGATTCAGACCAACCTACTTATCTCCTTGAAGCTGGGAAGAAAACAGCTGTGACCCCTCTTGATATCAACAGGTTCCAGAGTAAAGCTTTCCAAGCTGTAATCTCTCACCATATTGGGAAGACAACCCCTGTTGCACAACGGGGACTGCCACAGAAAGAACCGTCTTTACATCTTGATACACCATCAAAATTTCTTTCCAAAGACAAGTTATTCAAGCCTTCTTTTGATGTAAAGGTAATCATCTTTGCAATTTTTTTAGTCTGTAGAGCCAGTAGAGTTAAAGCTGTGAATAAACTTAGAAACAGCACAGAAACCTGTGCTTACCCATTTTTATGCTGTTAACATACAGACTTTCCGTTTTGAATAAAACCAGCAAAACTGGCTCCATTTATTTATATATATTTCTAGTCGATGACCTGTGGACTTAAATTTGTTGACTAGTAGATGCTATAATGTCCCTAAAAAAGCTCCTTTGCGCTTATTGCATTATGTGCTCATGTGTCCTACATCTCACGCAGTATACAATCTCTGTTCTTTACATCTAAAGACTGAGAAATGTAACAAGAAAGCTTATAGTTACTCTGGATATTTGGAAACAAGCATTTGCTTGCTTTATGGTGAAACACTACTTTAATAACATGTTTTAATATAATAGCTTTATAGCAATTACAAAACCATTATTGCAAATTGAAAAATGCATCGAGGTTTTGAGTTCATGGTCTCATTCTGAAGGCCACCAAAGGCTAGAAAAACTACTAGTCTTAAAACAGAATGAAGAAACTCCTGAAACTCAGGGAGTATCTGTGCTGGAATAGCTCTCGAATGACTTAAGTGTGCTTTGGAAATCTTCAGGTTTGTTTTTCATTTTTGAGGCCTTAACTGAAGGATGAATGCATTGAATTCCTGCAAAGTTGTTAGGTGTTTTGGGGGGGTTGTTTGTGGGTTGGCTGGGGTTTTTTTTGTTCAGTTGATTGCTGGTTGTTGTGGGTTGGTTGGTTGGTTTTTTAAACCCCTCTGCCCACAATAAAACAAAACATATATTACAAACCCAGAAAAATCCAGCATTCTCTTTAGTTAGTTCTGCTTCATGAAGAGGAGGTTCCAGGGTGACTTTATACTAGCTGTCCAGTACCTAAAAGGGGCCTACAGGAAAGATGGGGAGGAACTCCGTGTCAGGGAGTGTAATGATAGGACAAGGGGTAGTGGTTTTAAACTGAAAGAAGGTAGATATAGATTAGATATAAGGAAGAAATTCTTCACCATGTGGGTAATGAGGCACTGGAACAGGTTGCCCAGAGAAGCTGTGGGTGCCCCATCCCTGGAAGTGTTCAAGGCCAGGCTGGATGGGGCTTTGAGCAACCTGGTCTAGTGGAAGGTGTCCCGGTCCATGGCAGGGAGGCTGGAATTAGATGGTCTTTAAGGTCCCATCCAACCAAAACCATTTGTGAGTGAGTGAACCCGTGATTCAGTTGGTACTCTACTTGAAATCCAGTAGTTCACCACTCTGATAAGTTTCAAAAGCAACATATTCTAGACCAAAATTTATCTTTTTATAAAAAAGCACAGTAGGAAACATGGTATTTTAAAGGTGCAGATAGAATCCCATACTCATATGTCTGGGAGGGGAGATATTAGTAAATTAAGGTAGTCAGTTGGGGTTAGGAATATGTGAGTTTGGCCACTGGCTTTTCCATTGAGGGCAGTTTTCATTGACGGCAGTGAAAAGAGAGATTGATAATCCGTCTTCCTCTTGTTTTGCTTGTGCAGACTTAATAAGATTGGGATTGTCTTGTACTGCATTTGTGCAATGGTACTACAGTTGCTAGCTGCTACTGTAGTAAACCATCCTGGTTTAGGAGTATGGAATCTTACTACAGACTATATTTGTAAAACTTCCACTTGAGTATGAATTTCATAATGCATTTATGAAAGTCAGTCATTTGATTCTTTTTTATTTTTTGGTAGGACGCTCTGGCAGCTTTGGAAACTCCAAGAGGTGCTGATCAAAGAACCAGGAAACTGAGCACGCCTCTCTCTGAAGTCATCGGCAGAAACTTGAAACTGGCGCTGGCAAACAGCACAAGGCACGCAGTAGCTCTTACTGCCAGCCCTCAGTTGGCCACTGCACAGCCAGAAGCGGTAGGATATCCTAATTTTGAGTTTCTGGAGTTTAGGCTTAATTAAGAAAACACTGTATCTTGTGTGATTTAAGTCACAAAGGAGTTTGTGAATTGTGCTTTGTGATCTATTTGACTAGAAATCTTTGTGATTATGCATTCTTCGTGACAGTTAGAGGAAGGTAAGATAAGAGTTTCCTTCTGGAAGGCAAAGAATTTTAAAACCTTTCTCTACTGTCTGTACTGCTATTTTGGATATTAAGCAGTTGCTAAGTGACTTTATAGAACTGGGATGAGAGGATTTCATCATACTGAAGAAATTCCCAGGCTCCAGATAAGCAGGATTAAATATTTTGTCATGGTCTAAAGTTAGGAGTTCTGTTTTAATGCACGTTTCTTCTTTTCCTGTCTTTCTCTGTAGCGTGCTGCTCTTCTGCTTACTAGGAGGCACAAGATGTGACCAGTTGCTTACCCCTTATAAAGATGCATTACATTATCCTTTCTTGTAGTCATCTTGCCTCTTCAGTCTAACCTACCCTAGTGAGAGAAAACAGAAAAAGATCTAGGAGGAAAGGGAGCATTTATGTGTTGCTTGCCGCGTTAGTCACTATTTACTCTAGAGGACGGGCAAGGAAGCTAATGGCCTTCAGCAAAGGAAGGCTTTCACTTCTTATTTCGTAGCTCCTTATTCTTACTTTTTTCACTCCACTATGGTGAAATACTTCTGTGGCATCAGGTTTTATAATTCCCTAATTTCAGTGTTCAGGAAGTGCTTGGTCTGCGATGGAAGGAACAGAATACGTTCCAGGGAGACTGGCTAAGACTGAATCTTTTCTCTTTGAATTCCTAGTGCATGGAATGATGATAGTGCTGGGTTTTGAACACGGAGTTTGGGAGTAGCAAAAGTAGAGAAAATGTATTTATCTTAGTTTTGTTGTTATTGCGTATTTTATTACATGCTACATTGAATATTGAAGTATTTTTGTTATTGATACAGAAACCTTCCAAACATGACTGTCCTGTTTTTATCCTGGCTGTTTGAACAGGAAGAAGAGCCCAAGCCTCTGGCTGATGTTGTTATATACGTTAGCAAAAAACTTAGTAAGAAGCAAAGTGAACTGAATGCAGTAGCAGCTTCTCTTGGGGCAGACTACAGGTATCGACTGATACAAACAGCTTCTAAGCTTCTGCTCTAATGTGACTTCTAAAAATATGATGCTTTGCATTCTAATGCTTTTGCTTTAGCTGAACATTAGGTTTCACCATCTTAAACAATTTATATTGCAAAATAAGGCCACTCATTTCTAAGGCAAAATAAGGCCATCTTTCCTCACCGCAGCTCCAATCTCTGTGTTCTTGATAAGTCTGTCTTGGAAAGACTCTTTATCTTGAAGTCTTCCTGGATTGCAGAATTTTTTTTTTTCCCCTCTTTTGAAGAAAACTATGAAACATGTCTAACTTTGGGGTAGTTTAAAATTTGCTGTGTATTTTAGATTTTTGAATCCGATCTAAATTTGCGTGTGTTTCTCCCTGGCTGAAAACTAATTACTTTACTGATTGCAAGCGTGGCTAAGTTAGTGTACTTAGAAAAGCTTAGGAAAAATAGGTTTTCACAAAGAGAAACTACAAACTAATGTCTGTGATTTAAGACAGAATTGCGCTCCCACTAAATCTGATTTATATGTTTAGTTACGGACTTCTATAAAATAGGTGTTACTATTCACAGTGTGGATGAGGAAGTTGCCCTTATGTTTAGTAGTAGCTTAAAAATGCTGAAGATACTCACATTAGATAGCAAATACTAGTTTTTATTGGTTTAAATGTTAGGATCAGCATTTTGTTTATTGTGAGCTTCCAGGATCAGTATTTCACTTGCAGCTCAGTATGTCAACAAAAGAAAAAGCTCTCCCATCCTGGGTCACAGGTTCTTTTCAGAAACTGATTTGAAACTCCACTTAAATAAAAACAAAACTAAAAAACTAAAGCAAAACCCCTTCTCTTCCATATTTTATCAGATTTAGTTTTGTTTACTTCAGGAATGCTTTCAGAAGACGTTGAAGTTGTTCTATCCTGAAAGGGAATGCTGTCTTTTTTTGATGAAGAAAGCAGGCTCATTGCTTATTTAGGCAAATAGGCAAAACAGTATTTTAACATGAACAAGGTATAGGATGATTTCTGAAATTATATCTTCAAGTTGTATTTCATTTTCTTTTCTAGATGGTGCTTCGATGAGACAGTAACACACTTCATCTACAAGGGAGGACAAAATGACAACAATAAGGAGTATAAATCTGTTAAAGAACGGGGTATACATATTGTTTCAGAATACTGGCTTTTAGAGGTATGGAGCTTGCTTTGTTCAGTTATTAGAAGTGTGAAGGGAAGTGGAGGCTTAAAACCAGTTGTGTGGCAGTGCTTTTTCTGTTTGTGTTTGTGCTGAACGTGTACAGGAACTGATGTTTTTTATCCTGCTTGGAATTTATAAACTGAGTGATCAGTTTTCCCTGACATACTTGTACCTTGTTCTCTGTGAGGAAAAAATAAATTCTATTCCATTGAACATTTCTGCTCCGTGTTTCTCAGAATGAGAGCCACATTTTTCTCTTGTGTAAAGTACTTATTTCCATGGTGTTTTTATTGCACTTTTCCTGTATTTAGGTGTGATATTTCTTTTTTTTTAATCTAAATCAGTTTTTCATCTTTCTTTCTGCTAACTGATGCTATTACAGAGCGCCCAAGAATATAAACGACTTCCTGAATCTCTCTTTCCTCACACTTACAATCCCAAAATGAGCCTGGACATCAGTGCGGTGCAAGGTGTCAGACCTTCCTCCTCCAGTAAACTTCCATCAAGTGGAAAACCAGCAGAGGAAAATGAGGTATAATGTGTGATATGAATTCATGTTCTATGAAGTTATTTGGATTCAGTTAACTTAATTGTTACATTAACACATTAATAAAAAACATTGATGCTTATTCAGAGATGCCCTGGATCAGGTTTAGCTAGTAAGTGGTAGTAGCTAATACAGATCTTCCTTAAGGTTTTTCTGCATTTGTTATATTCCTCTTCTGGGGCAATGGAGGGAAACACAGGCATTTCAGGATTAGAAGTGCTTTCCAAATTTGAAATTATGTGGGTCCAGTTTTTGCCTTGTCTTGTAGGTAATGAGATCCAAAGTGTGAACTTGCCTTAGTAGACATTTAGACTGCGGAGTAGGTGTTGTCAGTGATGCTGCTGTTCACTTTTACTGTCATTGCAGTAGCAGAAAGGTTAAGTTTACTCTAAGGCAAGATTAGCAATCTCCAGAATTTATGCAAGTGTTGAACATGGGTAAAAACAAAAAAAAATTGGTGTTTGAGAATTCTACGTGTCTTCATTGTTTTTAGATTATTCCAGTGGACGAAGATGATGATGAAGATGATGTAACTACAGACCAAATAAAGGAAACAGTCACTACAGGGGATGAACAAATTGTAACCAGTGAATCCAAAGGAGGTAAATGTAAATGACTGTTTTCAAAATAGTTCTGGAACATCAAACTATCAATATAAGCCTTTTATGGTTTCAGGTGCTGAATGTTAACATCTGGAAGCTTTAAGTACCATATTTATATACTGGTCAGGTACAGCCAGCCTTTACTGTTGCTGGATGAGAGGAAAGGGATTTGCTCTCGATTTTAAAGACTTTGACAGCCCATAGGAAAATCATGATCATCCATTGCAAATGATTTAATTGCTGTTTCTTTGTTTTTAAAGCACTGAAGTTCATCTTTAAAACACTGACTCGTCACGTTAGAGTATACCATTTTTATTACGTAAATAAATGTATTATGGGAGAATTGTAGATATAAGTTAGATCATATCAGTAAATTCAGAAGTGAGTTAAATGGAGATTTTTCCTTGTGTCTAGGAATAGGTGGCTCAGGGCATACTTAGTTTTCCTAGTTATTTTTTCCCAGTTATCTTTTCCTTTCCTTAATGTATTGTCTTTGTCCCAATGCAGGGGTGGGGTGGGGACTACTGGAATTTCAGTTACTTTTCACTTGTTACAGTATAATGGTCTCGATCTTACAAGTGTTGTTCCTTCTCTGAAGTTTTAACCCAAGCACTAGAAATGAGGGAGAACTTCCAAAGGCAGCTGCAGGAGATCATGTCTGCCACATCACTAGTGAAACCACAAGGGCAAAGAGGATCCCTATCAAGGAACAGTTCTGATGGTTCTCCAGCCACTCCCGATAGCACGCGGTCTGTGCGAAATGGCCGCAGTAGGGCCTTGGAAGCTCTAAGGTATTGGTTTGTCTTTCAAAGTATCTTATTTTGTCCTCCCTGTGCATACTTAGACATTCATTGAAACATGAATAAGTGTCCAGGGTTTTCAGATGTATTGTCTTTCTCTATTGATGTACTTAAGCTGCTTCTCTTGCAATTCAGAATCTTTAACTGGACATGCTAGATAAACTCAGAATGTTATCTTAATCCACAATGGGTATCTTTTATTTTTCAAAAAATCACAGAATAGTATGATTGCTTTTTAGTTTTGAATTGAATTACGCCAACTGATTTCTTTCTCTTCAGATTAGTTACTGCTCTTACAGATTTTGAAAAAAGCAATGCTGCAGCATTTCAGTACATAGGTCATATACAAGTAGTAGGTATTCCTGCAAAGTGCCTCTGTGAATGTTTCTCCTCTTTTCTTTTTCTTAAAAAGAGAATAGGATTTGAACTCTAACAATACTGAGCTACAAAGTAATGGAAACATTGCAAAATCATTTCTTTAGCTTCATGTTTATTTGCAAACTGATTTTGGAATAATTTATCAATATGACACGTAATAAAAACGTCTCCTACTGATATTTTGGTTGCCTTTTTTCAGCCATGATGATGCTTAGGCTCACAAAGCCAGGCTGCTGGAGATGCTTTTATACTGCAATTCTCCCCTTTCCCAGCCATGCTTTCTAATAATGAGGTCAGTTGCACACTACAGTTGATGTAATCATAAACACATTGCCTTCTAGTATAGTAGTCTTCTGTAAAACAAATGAATATTTAAGGTATCTGTGTTTTTTTTCCTTAGGCAATCCCGTCAGGCACTTGCAGATATAAACACAGAGCCATCCCAGAGTGAGCAGATCATCTGGGACGATCCTACTGCAAGGGAGGAGCGAGCAAGACTTGTCAGCAACTTTCAGTGGCCTAATAGTCCTTCCCAGTACACTGAGCAAGGTCAGAGTAACGCCAATAAGAACATGGATGAGTCTGCCTTCAACGGATCTTTAGCTGATGCAGAGATTGCTGGTATAGGTAAAATCAGAAATACAATATCTTTGTTCTTTGCTACAGTATCCATTTGATCTTTGGGACTTTTAAAATACAGCAATGTTTAAATTCTACTTTTAAAAAAAAGAAGTTAGCGTTATTGGCATTTATTGAATGCCAAAATACTATTTTACATCTTTGAGCTCCATGATGTGTTGCTGTGTTTTAAAGAGCAGCTTTCCTATGCATTTGCCATTTGTGGTCAAACAGCAAGGCAGTGCTTGTCTAAAAATACTCCGGATCAACTTTAGGAAATATTCCAGAATTTTTTGGAACCACAGCTGGTTTCCAGGTAACAGTTCAGGTGGGTACGGTAGAATTCATATGGGAATACCAGTAGCAAAATCTTTTTAATTGTAGTGGAAATATTCATAGGTGGAGAATGGCAATATAGGAAGAAAACTCGTGAGCTCCAAAAATGTGTCAGAGCTGCCAATGGATGTGCTTAGATCAGGATTCAGTGAAAATCAGTATTTATCTTCCCTGGTTTTTTTGAAGTATTTCATTTACTGCTAGGACTAAGGAAGGAACATGTTTGTTTTTCATCTGTTTTTGCATTCTTCCCATTCCTGCATCCTGAGAGACAGCAGAAGCCTTAATTTCTCTCTCCCCACTGCCTACCGCTTGCCCTCAACTTCTTCCCTCAATCCACTTACAGAGTTTCTGCTTGCGGCAACAGTCTTCCTGAAAACCAACCCTGTCCTAGAGGAGGTTGAAGAAAATGAGCTAAATGCATCCAATTGTTTTTAGTTCAACCAAATCAGTGCGTTTTAGCCAAAGAAATGAAGCCTTTTGAGGTTTTGGGGTCTTTTTTCAAAGCAAGACATCCGGCAACCTGATTCTGCAATATTGTAATTGGTGGTTTGTGGTATAAGGAAATCATCTTTATGAAAGGCAATGGTGAAATGTAACTGTACAGGTTTCAGCAGCAGTTGTATTTTGTCCTTTTAGAATAGCTACTTTTATTTTATTTTTTACTTTATCCGTAATTAATTTCAGCCACAAAGAAGTAATGCAACAACACTTCACTTTCACAGCTGTTCCTGAGGCTAGGGATGAAGATGTGATTGAAGGTCTAAAGAATCCTGTATGTAGAGATCTTGAAACTCCGATTAAAGATCACTTGATCCCCACTCCACAGGCCCCTAGCATTGCTTTCCCACTGGCTAACCCTCCTGTGGCACCACAGCCCATAGAAAAGGTTTGTCACATTGAGAAATATTTTTATGATGATTTGTGTTCTGAGAGATGTAGTGACACTTCAAGAAGTTTTGAAATTGACGGTAAATATAAAATAGGTGACTATGTGCATTTAGAATAATGAGGTGCAGTTCTGTTTCTCTTTCCCCCTTTCTTTGAGATTTTGAACAAATAATCTTTGATCAAATAAATAAAGCTTGTTTGTTCAGAGAAAGCTTTTTGTACTGTTGGTTCCTGCTGGAACGTTGAGGTAGGCTGTGGAGTGGAGAGTTGCTATGTGTATTACTTGGGACTCCTCCGTCTATGTTAGGATGATGGAAAAAAGGTAAGGCCTTTGTTTCCTTGGTGGTATCTGGAATTTGTTTAGGTACAAATGGAAAATTATTTTTCTGCCAAAAATCTGGCTTACAATTCTACTATTTAATAATGAACATGGAAGGAGCTAGGAAAATGATCTTAGTCTTTTGCCCACAGTGTATCACTTGATGCTTAAACTTTCAGCAGCTGTGTGTCTTCAGAGGCTTAATGTGTCGTGTTAGTAAATAAGCTGTGGTGGAAATGCGTGACGTTATATGAAGTCTGAATGAATGAGGCAGTGTGATAGATGGATGATGATTTCTTCATGTGTTCAACTTGGCATTCAGTGGATATGAATGAAGGATTAGTTTTTATGACAGATTGGTTCAGTTGTGCCCTGAAGATAGGGGGAACCAAGAGGATGTTAAGTAGGAGCCTAATGTTGATTTGATAAGATCCAAGTTTTTTGTCAAGTGATTGACAGGTTTGGTTCTGCTTTCCCTGGCCAAATGAAAACTTAATATAAAAATAACCCAGAATGTTTGGCAGAGAAATAGCTGTCAACCTAATCTTTCTGTCTTATTTTCAAAATCTGTTACTGTATTTCCAGGCTGCTACAGAAGATGAGAAGGCAGATGAAGAACCAGAAAAACAACGTAAATTTCAGCTGTCTTCTCTTAATCCTCAAGAAAGATTTGATTACTGCCATCTGATTGAGGAATTAGGTAACAGATATTTGTGAAATGCAGAGAATAGTATGTGTCCGTATGTGTCTGGTCAGCTGTGGTTCATTGGGGAAAAGAAAGGGCTTCTGTTAATGACTCATCAGATTTGAGGTCTCAAATTTATGGCTTTCTGTGCTTGTGAGCATTTCTTTGAATATATTATTATTATGTGAGCGATCAGCTTTGCCATAAAACAGCAATGGCTTTGTCTTCTGGCAGTTTTCTTTCAGCTGTCTCCACAAGAGCTTCATTCTTTACTCTTGGGAGTGCCCAGGATCTGCTGTCCTCTGGTGTCTCTCTCATTCCCATCTGTGCTATAGTGGCACTTTATTTTTATCAGAGCCACTTTCCCTGGCTGCTTCTCCTTCCTTGCCAGCTTCTGCCCCTGCAACTTCAAAGATAATGCTTTCCATGTAAATTTGAGTTAATTATATTTTTATGTTAATTCAAATAATTCTCACTTCGAGTTGTTCCTTTCTGTGGTACAGCATGACCCTCAAATAATTTGAATCAAATTCATTCCTCAACTCAAGGTGGAATAGTACTTGAGAAACAGTGCTTTGATCCAAGTTGCACACACATTGTTGTGGGACATCCTCTCCGAAATGAAAAATTCTTGGCTTCGATGGCAGCTGGGAAGTGGGTGCTTCACCGTTCCTACCTGGAGGCGTGTAGAGGAGCTGGCTGCTTTGTTCAGGCACGTGACCTTATTATTGAAAAATATATATGTTGTACCTTTTCGCATTTCTTTTTATTTTGCATTACTAGGAAAGGACTTAACCTCTCAAAACCAATTAGCAGTTTAGGGAGCCTGAGCCTTGGGAGTCTCAGAGGATCCAAAGTCTCAGAAATTTTGTGTAAGCTTTTCTCTGAAAACTACTCCTGAACAAAAGTCCTGGTTTAGGATAAATGAAATACCTATGCTTTTTATAATTGCTTCTGAAAACTGAAGGTTGAATACCTTTTGGTCAATTCTGTCTGGTACCAACTCTATTTTTGTGGATCTTGTTACACCAGGTATTAAATCTTGATCCTTTCAATAAATGAACACATAATAGTTTTAAATAATTCAACTCTTTAACCATGTACATAAACATTTTTGGACACTGTCTTCTAACACCTCACCTCCCTAACTGTTATTCCACAGTTCTCCTGGGACTAGCAGTTCTTTGACCAGGCATTAAAATAATGCCTGTAGACTGGTTCATATTTTTATGTATGAAAACCAGCTTTCAGTGTTTTGGAAGACACTGCAGAGATGTACAGATGATGGTGTCCAGAATAGTGGGTTGCTTTCCCCTGCTGTTGAATTCCATTGTAGATAACAGTGAGAGGAATCTGGTTCTGTACATCACTTGATGTCACAGAAAAAATGAGTTGATTTAGATATATATGTGCAATTGAGAGCTGTATCTCTAATTTTGCCTTGAGCTGTCTTGGCCAGATGAAATCAATATATAAAGCTAGAATGAGTTGGGATTTGTGCTGGTTTGGGTTATTTTTGTTTGGGGTTTTTTTGGTGTGGTTCTTTTAAGTGTATTTTTCTGCTGGTAAAGTTGACAGGACTGCTTTGTAATTCAATTTTATGATTGTTCTAGGAAGAAGATTACGAGTGGGGAAGTAATTCGATACTTAATGTTTTGCCTGGAATCAATGTAAACCAGAAGAAACTAGCACTCGCAGCCATGAGGTGGAGGAAAAAAATACATAAAGGGAGGCAAGAAACTGGTATTGTTGAGGTATGGTATTGTTGAGGTATTTACTCATGCGCTGTAAGTTGTACAGTGTGGGTGGACAGGACGACAGGGATTGTCACCAAGAAATGCACAAACTTCAGTGGCAGGGAAAGTTAATCTGCCTTATTATGAACAAAATGGCTTGGCTGGATATATTCTAGTTCGGTAATTTTGTATTTAAAAAACTTTTAGTGCTGGTATATTAAAAGTCTTAATCTCATCCTGAACCCTTGTTCATGTTTTGCAAAGCTGGAATGTGGCTACTTATGTTTGTAAATGTCTCAGCCAGGAAGGTGGGAACTGACCTAACTCAGCTTTACCAGGAACCCACAAATGGTACGTGGAATAATAGGAATCCTGTGCTGTGCTGTGTAGGTGAATGCAGCTTTCTGGACAGCATTTTTATGGCTCTAGCAGCAAGCATACTGTTGTGCTTGACACAAGGCACAAGTTTTATACCTTTCCGAAAGCACCTCCTGTGATTTTTACAGTGCAAGTTCTATAGTCTTTCAGTGAGATTTTTGAAAGTGAGACTCGGGCTCCCCAAAGCCTTTTAACCCTTCTGTCAAATCAGGCATTGCAGTTGAGTATTCTTTGAAAGGCAGAAATGGTGCTGATGTTTTGGTCACATCAGGATAAATCTTGACTTGCGTGTATTTTACAATAACCTTTTTTAAATGACTGCTTGTAAGGAATCCTTTGTGCCCCCTGCCTGCTGGGAAACCAGAGTGAGTGTTTGTAGGAGGCAACACATTAGCCCTAGGTGCTGTTACTGTAACTGAGTAGATAACGTAGCATGGAGTGGCAGGGAAATGTTGTTTCCAAGTAACTCTTTTTCTTCAGATGTGTTTCTGTAAATGATTGTCTGGTGTTCTGGAAAGTATTGTCAATGAGTCTTTTCATAGATCCATTTGCCCATCTTGCAATGCAAGTGAAAGGGCTTGGTGGGAAGCTGCCTGACTGTCTGGTGTTGTCCCAATAGTTGCATGTTCTATGGGTTTTTTTCAGCTATTTATAGTTAAAACTAGGTGATAGCAAATCCTTATCTGATGGATGTTCCAAAAAGGGGTAAATCATACATCCGTTGAGTCTTTGTACTTTTTTAGTGCCAACATACTTTTGACTAAATTGAGGTTTTTATCTAGGGAGCTTTCAGTGGCTGGAAAGTGATCCTGAATGTTGACCAAACCAAGGAAGCAGGATTCAGACGCCTTCTTCAATCAGGAGGAGCAAAAGTATGTAGTTTTTTTGGAAAAAAAAAAAAAATATATATATATATATATACACACACACACACATATGTTTCTATTTATTTTTGTTCTTTCTGTTTAACTCTGTGCTGGGCATTTTCCATGTGAGCAAAGGGTCTTAACTAACAAAATTGCTTACACAGGATAGCTGAGACATAGTCTAATGGTGGGAGGAGGAGGCCGTATCATCTTCATTTCTTCATTTTGTATGTGGTCAAGCAGGGCAGTTTGTCTGAGGTCACACAAGTCAGTTAGGGCTGGTGGGAACTGAGGACAGAATTTCTGTGCCCTGCTCTGACAAGAAGGATCACTCTTGAAAGGTGTGTGATGGTACAGAAAATGCAGCTGTAAATGGTATTTTATTTCCCACTGGTTTGCTAGTTAATTTGATGGGTGAAAGTAGAGGTCGTGAACTGCATTCGTCTTGGGGAAGAAACACAAAAATAAACTCGTTTTTGTCTGTTGTTGTTTTAATCTGTAGGTGTTTTCTGGTCATTCCGTGTCTCTCTTCAAAGAAGCGACTCACCTCTTTGCTGACTTCAGTAAGCTGAAGCCGGACGACACCAGGGTTAACGTAGCAGAGGCGGCAGCCCAAGGAGTGAACTGCCTGAAACCAGAGTACATCGCTGACTACCTCATCCAGGTGAGGGTGCTTTCGGGGTGCTCCTCACCCACCCCACGGGGGGATGGGCAGGTCCATCACCTCCAGCAACCTCAGACACGTAAAGCCTCGAGAACAGCTGCTGCTCTACTGGTCGTGTGCCTCCTTTGCCAGGAATTGTGGCCACAGGAACCTATGTTGAGTATTTCTATCTGTCATCTCAAATTTTAACTGCTGTAACAGGACTTGTTCCAGTGCTGGCAGTGGGATCTGCTGCAGAGAAGGGCGCTTGCAAAATGTATTTATAATGTAGGCGTATGTTCATTTTCTTGTTTTAAATTTCAGAAAACTAATGAGCTGTTTGATTCTTCTTGGAAACTTCTTGAACCTAAACCACTTTTTTTTTTTTCTTCCTTGATTGAAGGATCCGCCTCCCCCAATGGAGTCTTACTGCCTGCCGGAAGCGGAACCTTACCTTCAGAATAACACAGAACTTGGAACTGGATTATCCCAGAAAAGAAAAGCACTGGGAGAAACGAGCAGAGTCAAGCGATCCAGAATACACTGACGAAATTCTGTGCTTTTAATTTGTACATTTTAAAATACATATTTATATTTTTTTCATTCTCGCCGCAAAAATTAAAAGCTTTGAGTTTCACTTCTAGTTTGTCCTGAGATTAAAATAACTTTACAGTAATACTCATAGGAAAGGTTGCTTTGGTTACCAGTAGCATCTAAAAATATGGTAAGAACTCATCCAAAAAATATTTGTCTCCAAAATGTCCTAACGATTCCACTGATTATTTTGTTTAGGGATACTACTGTATAATAAGAAATACTTTTGCGAGGTGCTTATCACATCTTCTATCTGTGTGTTGTGGGGAAGATACCAGTTGCTAAGAATTCTGTTGCATTTCCCACACAGTCATGGACTTTCATAATCTTAATGGTTTTACATGAATTTTTCCTCTTTTGATATTTTCTATTGGAGGGGAAAGAGGAAACTGCACAAAAATAACGGGCTTGTAAATTTTTTTTTAACTAGTAGAGGGCGTAATAAATTATTTCTATAAAACAGAGGTGCTGTTGAGATGCTGCCATTCTCACTGCTAATGAATCTGTTCAGCAAATGCAGACCCAACTCTGTCAAGAGGTGAAGCTTGTCTGACCATCCTCCATGCTTGAGTCTGCAATGGGAACCAGAGGCAGAACAAAGATGTTGGTTTCCAGCAGCTGGAAATGTTCTTAGTCGGACAACCACAATATTTGACAAACTGAGCTTTTAGTAACCATGGGGTCTGAGTCTCTATTTACTGAACGTGCTGCAAGTTGCACTGTGTTACCCCAGGTAAAAGTATTCTTCTGAAATCTGAAGAGCCAAATTTGAGCAGCTAGAATTGCTGCAGACTGTTTGAACAGAAAAGCACAACCTCCAGTTGCAGAGGACCAGTGGAGTTGTTGCCTGGGGAAATATATGTAACAACTTTAAAGTCTATTTAATTTACCTCTGTTGTTTTGAAAGAGGGGGGTGTATTCTGCTTTTATTTTCTAGCTGCTCAATACTCTTCTTATAGAAAAATCTTTGCATCAGTATCAGTTGCAGATACAAGACAGGAGGAGCCACAAGCATTTAAGCTCTGTGCAATTGGGAGAATCTTGCTCTGTGCTGGGGAGAACTAACCACCCCCTGCTGCTGGGGAGAAGGGACAAGGGACCTGAGCTGTGGGAGGCTGCGGGTGAGAGGGAAGAGGAAGGCGTTTGCCTTCATGCGCAAGGCTGCGCTGTATGCGGCTGCTTCTGACTTCAGTGCAATGGAAGCTTTGTCAGTGAGCTCTGCAACACGCTGTCAGCAAGGACTGAAGAAGTGTCAGGATGACCTGAAGGAAGGGTCAGGAAGGACTGAAAGATGTGAATGAATGTGAGGAATTTGATTCTTTTTAAAAAAAGTGAAATCTGTGCCCCTATCAGTGGGGACTTAGGCTGGGGCAAGATTGCTGTGGTGAGCTGCAGAGACTAGAGTCTTACCACCTGCTTTGCGTTTCTTGATCTTAACAGCTTGATGCTGTTTGTGGATGGCAAACATCTCCAGCTTGCTTCAAGTCCACATACTTAAAATAATGCTGCTGTTAATGCCTTAAATCACATTTCGAATTAACTTTGTATTTCACTCCAAAATTCTGCTTTGCCAGTAAATAGGTGTGGATATTAGTAGGTGAGACCTAAGGGTCCTGTGACTTTTTATTTTTTTTCTTCTTCCCAGTCCTCAGAAGCTGCGATGGAAGGGCAGTGCTGCTGTTCTCACTTTACAGATAAGAAACCCCTCCCTGACCCACTTATTTAAACTTTAAGGAAGTCTTGGAGACACGCACAGTTCCTGCAGCTGCTGTGAATCCTGGGGGCAGGGCAGAAGGGGAACAGCTAAATAAGACCCACACCAACCCCCAGCAGAACCAGTGGGACCTGAGCATTACCTGTTCTCCAACCATCTGCTCAGCTTGCACCTGTGTACATGCCACAAACTGGCCACAGCCTGCCCTGCCCGGAGGGACATCAGCTGTAAAATGGGGGGGCAGCAGGCACTGAGCTGCTGGGGTGAAGGACAAGGGACAGTGAGAGAGCGCTGTGGGGGACAAGGACAGAAAGCAGCTGTTACAGGCAGAGCCAGCCCCTCATCTGTGCTGAGCCTTGAAAAACACCCTGACCACCAGAACACTGCTGTCCGTCACGCTGACTGCTCAGGGTCACTGAAGGGAGGGGTGAACACAACAACAGCGAGACAAACTTGGAGGTATAAATTCAGTTGGTGATGTTAAATTTATTTTCTTCAGCTTTCTTCACAGGAAACATCACAAAAGTGCTTTACAGAGTTTGATACCATTACTCCAACCTGGGACAAAAGGACAACAGGTGCGTGCACTGCACTGTTAGAAGTTGTCATATGCAGAAGCCAAGATGGGTAAATCAGGGTAAAAAAAAAAAAAATCTAACAAAAAAAAATGTATAGTTCATGTTTTGAACTTAAATTACGACTATAAACATATAATTATATAAATATACAGGCATCATTAGGTTTCTGTGCTAACTGTAGGGGCCACACAGGGATTCTCAGAAATGGATCATATTGTACTCTGCTGAAACAGTTTCTGCTGTGCTCAGTGGGCTCCCAGCCAACCATTTTCCCAGCCAGACCGCATCATTCTTTCTTTTGTACTACAGTAAACACTCAAATGGCTTTATCTTAATTTCTTCAGGTTAAGTCTGGTGGCGAGACATTCTGATCCATTGTTGAAAGCAAATTCAGTTTCATGTTTTCTTTTACAGAGATGTCCTCTTACTATTCTTCACTCAGTCATCTCTTCATTAAAAAAATAGAAATGCTTTAGGCTAGACCCTGCTGCCCAGACAACAGATAAGACAGTTTTGTTTGAACTAGCATGTTACCAGTCATGAAACTCACTCCTTTTCATAGCTGAACTGTGTTGTACTGCAACCAGTGCTACTGCTTTCATTTTGCTGTATGCTGTGGGAATTAGGCTCCCGTTGCCGCCTTTGAGGGTATAGGTTTAAATTCTTCAAGGAGATTCTATTTACGTTTGTGATGCCAGAGCCCAGACTAAAGAAATAGAGCATGATCGAGACTCAGTTGTTCTTGCTTATGGAGCTGCTTTCTAAATAAGTGGTAAATAATTCAGGCACCTAAAAATCCTTGGCATGGAAATAATGTAGATGAACAAAAGAAGGGAACACTGTAGGGTAAAGAAAGGCCAAATCAAAAGATTTTTGCTGGGCTTCCAATTACAGAAAAAAAATTAGCAGAGCCAATTGTCTAGAAAACACTGTCATGCCACTTTACAAAGCCAGTTCACCTTTTACCTAATTTTCAGATTAAAGACACAGTGCACAGTCAGAGAACGAGTCAGTCCTGAAGGCTACTGCGTGGTTAGTAAATAACACAGTAAGGATTTAGAGTGGCAAAACAGGGCTTTGGAGAGTGTGGGTCTTTCAGATGTGTGGGAGAGGATACAAAGTACTACATTCTAACAACTATCAGATATTGCTGCATCTGCTCTATTTCCCCCAACAACCTCAAAATTAACAAAACTCCTCAGCTCTAATTTGCCAACTTTATAAAACCCCAGCAGCCACAATGTTTTTGACAGAATACTAGTAACTGCTGTAATAGAGCACCTAACAGACACAATTTATTTGGATGCAAAATCCCAGGTATATTCTTCTCAAGCATATATCATTAGTACTGGAAAGCAGCTGTTCTATATGATATAGCATTCTCATAGAGACAACACAGCTCTTAAGTGGTAGGCTATACATCCTAACAGGCCTGAGTTTTCCCTTATGACACCTCCTTTGTATTTATAAAGGTAGCATTACTGGTAAATGCAATCAGCACTTAAAAGACTTAACCTGATTTACAGATGTACGAGCTTTATAAAGTACAAGGTGAGAATGTGAAGAGATGAAACAAACCACAAAGACTAAGCCTGCCCCCCAGTGTTGCTGCACTCATCTTCATCTCAAATATTGTAACCTAATTTCAATGTCCAGTTAAATATCACAACATGTACATTAGTCTAAGCGTGGCTGAGCCCATCTGGTTGCTGGTCGGAGACCAAGTAATATGCATCTGCTTTATTGCTGCCACAAAGAAAGAGCAGAGTAACCCAGAAATTTAAAACAAGTTTGCTATGGGACTTGTTCACTTGCTCTTGATTTTGGCTGTTGTATCTAGACTTTGAGTGAGAAGATCTCAAGTTTTAATTAAACTGGTCTCAGGTGACAGAAATAACTCCACTGAAAGCAATGAAATTAAGCTCTAGATCAGATTCACCTATGTTTACCTGTTTGTCAATGAATTTGTTCTCTTATATCAGCCTGTTTTTATGGTTTGAATCATTGTTACGATTATGCATATTCTGAAAGAGATGCAGAATAAGTTGTTTTAATTTTAAAAAAATAAGCTTATGACAACATTTTAACTAACAGTTTTCTGTAGGCAAAGTATTTGAAATAAAGCAGACAGTTTATAACTGGATGACTTCAATGCTATAACTGAGCTAGAAAGAAAATTCAATATAGAAGACAGGAGACAAGAAACAGAACAGAAAAGGTCTGATTGAGTAAAAGTAAGAGCATGCCATGCTCATCATTGCTAAAAAGAGTGAATAATATACATGAAACTGAAGACTTCAGTACATCGGATGGCAAAAGCCAGTGCCCACAGAAGTTACTCGGTTTGTCAGCAGGGGGAAAGATGGTGATTGCCAGGGTAAGCTAACTCTGTGAACTTGGCAATTCAGTGGCAAGTGAATGGCAACAGAAAATAAACCCAAGGCAATGAATACTGGAAAGGTTTTAAACCACTCATACATGCTCTGGTGGATTCTGAATTAGTTGTGAGCTTTCAAGGGGACGATCTAGGCATCACCATGGACAGCTTGATGAAGACATCTGCTCAATGTGTAGTTGCAGTCAAGAAAGCGAATAAGATGTTAAGCTGTATTAAAGACAGAACAATATGGAAAAATATTACAGCATGTATTTCTCTTAGAGGTTCTCAATGAATATTTGCTGTTTCATCAGCACCTTAAAAAGAGGGGCATATTAGAAAAATACAGGGAGGAAAGTGATAAGAGAATGATAGAAACAGCTCTTCGTAACAGGGAGGACAGTAAGACCAAGGTAGTTTATTTGTTCAGCGGTGAAAAGATGACATAAAAGTAATTCTGCTCCCCACCATGTAACAGCGTATATACCTCACTCATTTTAAGGCACCTACCAATCTGTTGACCTCAATATCCCTCACTGTCATCATGATAAGTATTCCAAAAAGCCCTCTGTGTTATTCTTTAATGCTTATTATTCAGCTAGTTAAACACCTCCTCTGAAGCAAATGCAAGTTTGTTCAAATTTAACAATAATCATTTCTGACAGAGAATTGTCACAGCTGATGCACATTAACAACTGTCTTAGAGGTGCTGCAATGATAAAAATATAAGAGAAGATAGCTGCTGGGCCTCATCTCTGCCCAGTGCCCACCAGAGGTCTAATTTGTCTGCACACATCTATTGTCACCATCATGTTCTCTGCTTCTATTTGGAGGCCTACTGTAAATGCTGAGCAAAGAACCTTGAAATCACCCGCAAGAGCAGACAAGGGCGTATCTATTGAAATAATACTTATTCGTGTTCATTCAGCTGATAAAACAGGAGATAACAGTAAAAAGGATAAACCTCATCTGTATTTCTTCCTCTCCTACCTACCCCTCTGCTTACCCCTCACAGCTCTACCATCTCATCATTTCTTCCCTTCATCTGCTTCACAGAAACCTCTCCATGGGCAATTATTTCCCTTTGTTTTACTCCCTTCATCTTTTTCCTCCACAGTCTGCCTCAACACCTGAATTTAAAAGCTTTGAAATTAAGCTTACTCGCTCTCCCATATTTCCATTGTAGCTGCATGCTACTTCAACTTCAGCATGGGAAAGGATAAAGAGGACAGATGTGTGTTTACATATGGAGAGGGGAAGAAAACTGTATTCCTACTACAATATACAACTCCGTATCCTGACGCAAATATGTTCTTTCAGGAGTGAACATTTCTAGTTCACATAATTTGAACAAACTTTAAAACAGCCACATTATTAGAGATGGCTATCAAGTGTGAGCAGGATTTTATTTCAGTCATGGAGTTTACAAAATGTAGCAATATTGATTGTAATGTATTCCACACGAAAATAAAATGCCTTATATTAATATACCATTTGGGTTGCATGGATAATTAAAGAGATGAAATATCAGTTAGAGTGCTCAGCCTGAACTTTTTCCTTACCCATACATACTATGTGTAATTACATAATACCTAAATAGAACATATATTACATTCTCTAGAAATAAGCCTTTCCCATCAGCCCCAGCCCTTGACAAAGAACAGCTTTGGCCTCACAACACCCCTGTGAGGTAGGTTGTCGGGGTTTTTTTTGGTACAGCTGGGGAAACTGAGGCAAAGTGAAACTAAATTACTTGAAGTTAACACAGCGGCTCAGTGGAAAACCAAAGCCAACTCCCACTCCCTTGGTCCTATGCTCTTTCTACAAAACGGGCTTGCTTCTTTGGAGTGCAAGCAGTTGGTTTAGATGATACTTTCCATTCCAGTATTTCAGATGCACTTCTTTTTCCTGGTGATTCATTAATACTGTGATACATTTTTAATATTTGTATTCTGGCTAAGCAGCCCACTGAACTTCATTAACCTTGCTATACCAACACGTATTTTAAGCAATGGAACAGAACACAAAACCATGATATACCTACCATTAGAAGATGCTTCACAAAAAAAAGGAAATGTCTTCATAGGAATTTGAGTCAGTGTCTCAGCTTTTTATCATGCAGAAGAAGAGTTTTCTTAAATATGAAACAAGTTATTTGCTAATAAAATTACTTGAACTATCTTGAAGTTTGTCCTTTCTTGGTTCTGTCGTTAGGCAACTGGTTACACAGCATTGTACCAATGCAAAATTCTACCTTTTCTCTGGATAAGTTTTCCCGTTTCTTTTAAGGGAAAAAATAAAATGTGGTTTCTTCCCCAAGTACTGAACTTCAAACGCTTCTGCTGATCCAAAGTCAGACGGATGTGTCACTTGTGAAAAACATCCCTACCCACGCAGCACTTCTCCTCCTATCCAACCACTCCACTCCCTGCCTCAGGCTATGCATTTTAATGCTATCATTTACAAAACAGCCTTCCTAATCCCTCTCCTCTTTTACCTCCTGTGTTTTATTTCCATAACTTCCACTCTCCCCAATTTTTTTTTTTTTTTTAGATCTTCCTTTCTGTTCTAATTCACTTCAAACAGAACATGGTGGAACTACTCTTGGTGCCTCAGAAGCCAAACTCCAGATACATAAGTTATGACTTATCCAAATCAGTATTAAAATTCCTCAGTTCTGTTTTCTGCTGTCATTTCTTCTTCCATCTGCTAGAGCTTGGAGCTTCTCATATCAACCTTGATACAGACAAGGACACATTTTTACTTTTTCTGAAGAATTTACTAGCAAGTATGTCAGATTTCCTCCCCCTTGGTAGGTACCTGATTTATATATCTGAAATTTAAATATGGATGCTATTATTTTCTTATATTCCTAAATAATGCCCTTACCATTAAAACCAATTTGTGAAGCTGAAAGCTGAAAACAAAGAGGGACAATCTGGGAACTAAATTACAGTCAGGTGATAAAACCTGGATTGTGGCTACTCGAAGATTAAGTACTTGCGGGGATTTTGGTAAAATTTAGTTTCTTGGGCTTCTGATACAAATTGGTCCTGTAAAATATGAAGTATTCATTTCTCTGACCAGGTCAATGTTGGAAAGAATAACATTGCTACCTTGCAAATAAACACCTTTTAAGCACATGAAGTGGTGGTTCTGAAAAGGAACCACCTGCTCCAGTTTAGATATCCTATTTGACAGAAAACCATAAGCATGTTTAAAACTGCTCAACCAGGCTGAAATTAGAAAGAAAAAAAGATACAACTATTGCAAAGGCCCAAATAAGCTAAGGTGTCTCAGCCATGCTGTGGTGAAAGAGCTTCCAAGAGTCAACAGATAGAGTCAAATACCAAAAACTCTAGTCCCTGTGGTGTCAGGTCTCTAACACAATTTGTACCATTAAAAATTCATTTATTCATAAGTCTTGTAAGAGTTACTTCAGACATGACTAGTAAAGCTAGCTGCAAAGACAAAACTGAAGTAGCAGAGGATGGGCACTTTTAGTTGTCAGTTCCTCTTCATTCATGAATAAGATTAAATAAACATGGCACAGCTGAACCCGGGGGGTAGGGGCAAAACTAATCCTCCCCTACACTTATCAGCTCAAGTAAATACAGATGCCAGATTCCTAGAGCAGGCATTTGGAAAGTCCAACTTTAAAAATACCAAAAATTAGATAATTTTAATAACATTCTTCACATACAGACTGAATCACTGAAAACCACAAATCCAAATTGTTACTTTCCAGTAAGTACTGGACATTTAAATGTTCTACTAGCAAGTCAGTAACTTTATGGCTGTGTTTTTAAGTCAGAGAAAATAAAATGGAAGCCTTAAATTGGAAATTAATAGCTAACCCACTGTATAATCATGTCACAGGTTAGGAAGTTCCTGAATCAGCACACAACTGCATTTTACTGACTGGTATTAAGAATCTCATTTCTACAACTGACAATCCTTCATTTATGGAATGAGCCTTCAATGAGCATTTTGAAGGAATGAAATGGACATTCTTAGCATGCCTCAAATTAATGCAACAGCAAACCAGATAAAGTTGGACTTCTGAGTCTCAAAAGCATACTGAGCTTCCACAGAGGACTGACTTTCAAAGTTCCAGGCATGCAGAACAATTCATTGTTACAAGGAAGATACTGACAACTGCATTTAGGTACTAGCTGGCAGCAATATTTAACACAAGAAACACTTTAAAATATTTTAAAATTCTGTACTACAGATATCTGCTGCATTTCTGATTACTTTTTCTTTTTCTTTCGTGCCTCCAGAAAGAACCTGGAATGATATGCTTAAGAAAAGCCCTCAAAATAACACCTCTAGTTATCAGAAGCTGATGGGCTCTGGTGACAGCAACCATCCAGGAGGTGATTTTGGTTTTTTTTTTTAATTCTTTAATTTGGCAGAGATACTTCCAAATGAAAAGCAAATCAAAAGCTTCATTCATATTCAATTCACAATCTCAAACCAGTCCTATATGGTGGGAGTAAGAAGACACTCTGACAGGTAGCAAACTAAACTTCTAGGTATGAAAGTCATTAATATGCACTGCTATAAGCTCTTAAACATAGCTCACCTGACCATAAGGCTGACTACCCACTCCATGGCCTGTCCCTTAAGATACCCAAATGCTCTGCATTTCCTCAGCTGTTGTATGGTCCTAAGCTAAAACTAAAGGCAAAAATTCATTAGACTCCAAAATCCATGTGTATTTCCATTTTATTTGATTTGCAACTCTTACAGGGTTTTCTCAAACTGCCAGAATTCATGCCCAAAACCTCAAATAAAGCCGGTACAATGGACAGTCTCATCTACCCTTCATACAGTAGAGTAAAACACTATTTGTGTGCATTGGTGATCTCAATCACTTTATAGCATCAGGAAAAATTGTTTTAAGATTTCACATTTCTACCACATCAAGTGACATGTCCATTTACCATGAATTCCACAGAAATCTTTAGTGACAAATCAGCAGTTTTGCTAGCAACAATATATTTTCAAGGAAGATACATGGCTCAGAGTCCAAGCCATTGGTATCAGCCTTTCAATGGGGTTTTGTTTCCAAATGAAGTCTCCAACTTTAAGAATAGTCTCTTGAGCCCTCTCTTTAATAGCAGCTTCTAGCAGAGGTTTTAGAGACTGTTAACTCTGCAAGGGCAAGGCCAGTTTTAGTCTGTGCACAAAAGAACCAGGTGAAAACCCAGCCCCACTGAAGTCAACAGCAAAATTCCCATTGGCCTCAGAGAAGTAGATTTGAAGCGAGTCAGCAGTTAGTCAAAGGGAACCCAGGCAGGCGATTCCTGCACTACCTTCATCTTCTGCACATACACAGTACTCCCACATACACAAGCAAGTTTTGTTTTGTTCCCTTGTTTCTCTTGCCATTGGCAACTCTTAGAGATGTCAGGTCTATTTTTTGGCATTTGCTCGGAGAAATCTCAACACTGGAGCATGCCACTATTGTACTTCATTTTGCTTCTGGTCTCAGAATTCAGAGAAGAGAAAAACAGTTACAGCAGGAAACTTTTGGTACTTGACAGGTTTTGTTCATCGAATTAGAGTTATGGGCAATGTCCTATATTCTCAGTGTATCGGTGCCATTTTGCCTACTTCCACTAAATTAAGTCAGAGATGACAACAACTTAAAGAAGTCACTGCCCTTCATTATTACTAAACTTCCAGACTTTGAATGAACACCATTTATGAGTTTTACTTAGAGGATTTCTGCATCAAAAAGCCTGCTTGCTTCACAGAAGTAGCCAAACAAATAAGGCTTACCAGCTTTAGTTATCCCTCTGCATACTAAGTTATTTTGTTTATCAAGTAACCATTACCCTTCAACAAACAAATAACTACTTTTAACAGAGGAGACAGAACTACTGCCACGTATGTCATTTTTAAAGGACAAATTCTGAAGACTGTATACCTCTGAAGTCTGGGTACCTCTGTGTCAAACCAAAACTCTTAGTGCTTTAGGGTGAGAAAGACAAACCTCATGATGAAAAACAAAATAAACCCCATTTCACTACAACAACTCATCATTATTTAAATATACTGCAATTTGATACCAGAAACAAGGCAGGCATTTTTTTTGTAGAGAACAGAAAAAAAAAATGCTTAAACAGACAACTGTGAAAAAGGCTAATGCAAACAGACCATTCAGACCCATCATTCTTCAAATCTGATACTGAATGAGTTTTAATTTGTTTTGCAGTTACTTCAGTACAGCTATCTAAAAAGGTAAACAAACTACAGCTCTGTTATACTTGGATAGTATGAGTGGTACGCTCCAGAAGTCTCTAGTAGGCTATGGCTACACATGACAGATTCCTCAGCAGGGGAAGAGAATAGGTTTGTCATTAAGGTCACTTAAATCTTTGTTATAGCAAATTGGAACCAAATGGCTGACTTCTGCAGGATTTCTGACAGGAATCCAGTAGAGCTGGTTTCAAGTTTCAGATGGCCACTAAAACAGCTGTAACCTTCTCTTCCAGAAGTTGTGATCCACATGGTGTCCACAATGAGTGCAGCAAGTCTGAGGTAGTCAACCTTTACGAAGGCTCAGTATCTGAACATAAAAAGATTTTGAAATGACCACTGGCTGTAGGTATCTTTCTGAGCAATTAAAGAACACTGATGACTCTTGATCAATCATTTACACTAATTTGCCCCATATCCAATGGAGAAGTTGTAACATATTATGCTTCCATAGTGCAGGAGAACCAATCACTTACGTCAAAGTAGTCTGCACTTGCTGCAGTAGATCCAGCAGAAATAAGGTGGCACATGTTCATCATAGCCGTTAGCTGTAGTTTAGTTACCTTAGTAGAAGGGTTACCAAAAAAGCATTCCTTAATTGTAATGTGTATGCAGCTCTACTGATCCCCAAGCACAGCATACTGGTTGTCTAGCTGAAGTTTAAGTGCCTGGTTTTTTGACACCTCATCCCTACCTCTAGTTTTGTGTTTTACTACTTCAAAGCTCTTCTCCATTTCTTTATCCCTAAGGGAAAAGAAATGTAAACAGTAAATATCTTATCACTAGCTTGTGAGCTGTGAATTTCTAGTTGATTTCCACCCCATCCCAACAAAAAAATTATGAACACAGAACAGGAAGGTCTAGAGTTTTAACAGAACAGCCAAACATTCCCAAGCAAATCCTGTAAAATCTTATCTCTAGAATCAAGCTCATTATCCAATACAATTCAGATTACATTCTAAA
Source organism: Caloenas nicobarica (assembly GCF_036013445.1). Taxonomy (NCBI): domain Eukaryota; kingdom Metazoa; phylum Chordata; class Aves; order Columbiformes; family Columbidae; genus Caloenas; species Caloenas nicobarica. Next base: position 47,218,460 of record NC_088246.1, on the reverse strand, counting down.
TTTCAATATTAACATTCTCAAAAGTAAATTTAAGTGCATTTAGGAAAAATAGGTTTTAGAAAGCAAAAGTCAGTTTCTAGAATGCTCACTCAGTTTCATCTTAGCTCAATTTGCACCGTTCAAACCCTAAAGCACTAATGACAGCATGTCTCATTTGCCAAGTAAAGCCACGCCAAAGCTTCTGCTAGGCCAGATTACACAGCAAGCAGGGAATAAAAAAAAGAAAAAACCAAACCCCAAATGAATTAATTAGGTATTGGCCTAGCTATCTCTTCTGTAGGGAATGAGGTTATAGAAAGATCAGGATTCAAAAGCAAGGTGAGACTCAAGACTTCACCACCACAAAATACAAAATATTTCAGCAAAAACTGGGGGGATCGTCGCTGTAGACCACAGCCCAGACAGCAAGTTTATTGATTTCTTGATTTACATTTGTATTTAATGCCATTCCAAATCCTACTCCTGTCTACTGGCTGTAATAACACAGAGCCTCACCATGGCTAGTATCTCAGAGAACCAGCTGCTGTCAAGAGCAGAAATACTCTGCTTCAGGGAAATCCTTCAGCAAGTCAAAGATAGGGTAACTGTCAGTCTTGTCTGGCTATCTCACTGGGCTATGTCCTATGAAAGTTATTTCACAGGAAGCTCTTCCTAGAGTTGGAAAATACACTTAAGACCTCTCCCATCTCTCTTTGCCAAACAGAATAATTTCTTACTTATTTCTTTCCTTTGGGGAAAGATTCAGGCTTAAGCCCTAAAACAAAACAAGAACTTAGAGAAGACAGTTAAAATATGCCTCTTAGAGAATTAATGGGATGTACTTACTTTCGACTGTCTACAAGCTTGGCGGTGGACTGCAGTGATGGAAACTGCGTATCACTATAGATTTCTGGTGGTCCTTGCTGTGCTCTCCGTGGCCTGCCACCCTCCCTGGCGCCAGGCGGCCTGTATACGCCACCAGTCTGAACTGGCTCTGGGGTTTCCGTAACTAGTTATAACAACAAGATTTAGACAAGACAGTAAGTCTGCATTCATATTAAAAAAAAAAAAATCTTACAACTATGTTTTTGTAATTTTTAAAGCTCTGGAAGCAAATATTTCAGACAAGGCAGGAAATCCAGTGTCAACTAAATTAACCTATACTTAGTAGTCAAATTAAAATGTGGTTCCAGTGTATTGTCTCACAAAGTTCAGGGAGTCAAAACCATTGATGAGGACTTCATTTTTTCTTATTTGCAATTTGCCAGCAGCTTATGTTTAAAACTAGAGATTTGAACACATAATTATTATTTGCCGTATCTTATTTAAAGCATCCTTCCAGATGCAGAAAAGAATATCCAAATAGTTTGTATTTAAGGCAACAATCTACACTGAAATAACACTGATTAATTAACTTTACCTCCTTGCCTGTACAAGCAAGAAAAAAAAAAAACACCACCACAGCAGGCCACCTTTCAACGAATTTCTCAATGGAATAGAATAGTCTGAACTCAGATCATGGCTAAGTAGTTTATCTCTGCTGATGCTAAGAAATTGTGTTTGAATAAAACTAAAGTCCTATCCCAGTTTAAGAATCAATTTTGCAATGTCATGTTCTCTGTGCCCTCAAACTGATTTGAAAAGAGAAGAAAACCACAGCATACTACTAACCATGGAACACTACTCAAGAACTGCCACATTAGACATCAGATGTTGTCAAAGCAATGTTCTCAGACCAACAGATTTTTTGCAGATTGCAAAGTAAAAGGAGCTCATTCAAAGATGGGATGCTTTCCCCCCCTCACATTTTTGAGGTCAGAAATAAATATTTAAAGTATCTGACAGTACTATCAATTTGGTTCCTCAGATTTCTTCACAGGAAAATTTCCTAATTTGCTTGTATATAAAACAAGCTATCAGTATGCTGGAAGGTGCCTGAATAGGAACTGCTCCTTAAGCTCTCCCCTCTGAGCACCATAATTCAACCTGACACACTTCCAATTGGAAAAAGCAACAACTCTTGAGTTAAATTTACCAATTGGTTCAACAACAGGTGCTGGTGCAGGAGCTGACTTGTTCCAAGGACCAGATGATCTGTCTATACCACCACCAGTCTCCTCCCAGTTGTCACCAGGTTCCTCTCTTTTTTCACTTTCGTCATCTTCTTTTTCACTATAAAAGAGAAATGATGAATAGCATTTTATAAAGAGAGCTTTAAGACTTGCTAGAGATTACACAGTCACCATAGACAAGACTTCATGGCTACTGTACTGAAGATACTAGATTTAACCAGACTGTGCTGGTCCTGTCACCAATATATTAGTACTTCTACTCGAACCAGTTTTGGCACACTGCTATACAAAGTGTCAACTGAGAAGAAAAAAAGTTCTTAAAGACAAACTCAAACTGCCCTAAGAAATCAATTTATTGGATCACTTACCTTGGGCTTAAAGACTTTTTTATTAGTAAGATAGTTATGCATTTGGAAGTGATAAGAAAATAAATCAGGAAAAGACTACAAGTCAAGCTTCCATAAAATTCTTTATTTAATATGTATTGTGAAAAGGCAGTGACAGAAAGCAAACCCTGAGCTCCCTTTCCCTATAACCACAACCCCCTGAGAAACATTCTTGTATTACCCATACAAACCTAATCTAAAAAAAACCCACAATTTTTTTAAAGCAGGCAACCCAAAAATAGGAAAAATATATTATTTTTCAATGTTAAATCCTATGCAAAAGCCTGACTGTATTTTATTTAGACTATTTTGCATAAACATAGTCAGAGACTCAAAATAATTTGCTAGACAAAGCTGCTACAGAAAGCTGTGTGGTATAACAGGACATACCTGAAGGGTAAGGCTGTTAAAAAACCCAAAACATTGATCTGAACAGCAGCAGCAAAGTGTGAATACAGGAGAAGTTTATAATACACCAAATCCTACTAATCATGATTGGATAAGCTTTCCGTGTAAGTAATAATCAGGGAACAGTTAAAACCACCTAGCATTTCTGAAAATTAAACTGCTTTTCACTGTTCATCCAAAAACAGTAACAATCATAGTAAGCTGGACCAAAGGCCTAAGCACATCACTATCCTATTTCAAACTACAGTCAAGAACAGCATAAGTATACATAACATCTTGCCTCCACCAGATACTCTGTGTCTTATTTTCAAAGAGATCTCCAGAGCTGGTTAATTTATAACCTCAAGTGGGTTTTTCTTCCCTTTACTTCTCCACTTTTTCCTTAAATCCATTAACTGAGGGGTTACAAAATCCTGTGGCAGAGACTTCCACATGCCTGGAAATCTGCCAGAGCATCAAAGACATTCGGAATGCCCACTTTTGCCTGGAAAACCAAAGTACTTGCTTTTTAGTCAAACAGGAATAGTAGTCAGTGAAGCAACAGCCCACTTGTTACTTGTCCATTCAAACATGTGATTATCTGCTGTGACACTTCAGTGGTATGAAGAGCTTGCAGACCAAATACATGCAAATAGCCTAAAAGGACCACTTAAGTGAAAGGGGAGGTGTGTTAAAAAAAATAAACAAACCAAAGAACATGTAAGACCCACTCAAAGAGCAAAGAAAGCATCTGTTGCACTGGTTACAGGTAACATGATTTTAAGAGGGCATCATTCTGAACATCATCAATATCTGGACAATGAGGATTACGTGACATTCTCAGTCTAAGACCAAGGTCATAAAAATTCTTTTTCTGACCTGATGAAACATTTTTCTTAACCAGGACAGATGTAAGTAGACTTACTTTGGAGCAGACTACAGGAACAATCTAATGAAAAAGCAGACAAAGAATCTTGGATGAGACTCGTAAATTCAGTTCTGTGGGATCTTGTCCTGGGTCACTAGTTTCACCAACTATATTTTGGGGGTTTTTTTGAAATAAAAATGCAGTGGTTCAGGAATTTACTCCCCAAACTGAGATGCTGAATAGACTGAGTCAGATATTCTTATAGCAGTCAAATGATTCAGTTGGAATTACTATCCTGCACTTCTCTCACAGAGAAATTTCTACTTTACTATCTTTATGGAAGGGAATGTTAAGTACTTGTAATAAAAATCTGAGTCCCAACCAAAACAGATAGATCTAGAATATCAACCCATGATTTAGAAAATAAAGAACATCAACAGATAATGGCCAAACCTAAGTTACCCTGCAGCAAACTTCTATATTAGCAGAAACATATTAAACCTCTGTTTAAATGGACTCCATGGAGGCAGCTCTGAAGAAAGAACACACTTTTTAGACATAAGTAATGATTATACTGGTGAGAAAAAAAAAAGTAGTACCTTATTTGCATGGACTGAACTCTAAGACCACTATAATCAACTTCTTCCTTTTGCTCAAACTCCTTCCAATCATCCTCTTCCTGTAAGAAGAGAAAAATGAGTTGTTACTTTCTTTACAACGAAAGCAGAAAAGAAGAATGTGACCAAGATAATACAAACCAAACTAAGGGTGAAGGTGCAGTTCCCTGGGAAGCTGACCTGTGTGCAACCACTGCCAAGAGGGGAAAGGATTCCACTCCCTCCTAACTTACTCTGTGTCATCTAGGATGCACTCGTGAGTTGACTTTAACTTACTAGAGCAGCTAAGAAATGCCCCAGCAAAACAGTCATTCAAGTGAAAGAAAACCATGCCACCTCAGTAAATATCCATAGGAAAGTAGAGGGACAACACAAAGTAGGGAACAGGACTGTGCAGTCAAGACCAAGGAAATATAAGGGCAAAACCTCTCTCTTTTACTAACAGGAAGCTTTTATGACAGCTTGCATACACATGAAGCTTTAGATTCACTTTTCCATCAACTATTTCAGGAGATAAGCAGTAAAGAACATTTGGAATAGCTCACAGTGCATTTATGACAAAGATTAATATTGTTACATTTAACTTTTTCACATTCACAACTACATTTACAGCCTTTCATGTTTTCTTAATAAAGTTTTTAACAGTAAAACGTTCAGCTTCAGAACCACAGCAATCAGTATACAAAATAGTAGAAAACTAGTCTTTGGAGAGCATCACTAAGGTTTTAAAATGTGAGTTTGATTACATGCTTGGGGAAAGAGGGACCCACCCAAGCAGAGCCAATTTTGTCCTACTGTGTAATCAGCAGATTCTGGGATTATTAAGGTAGGCCAGAAATGGACCAGAATGGATAAGCAGCCCTCCATGATCCTAGTCACAGCTTTATAACACACACAGCTGACTGTAAAACTACTGACTACAGTAGTTTACATAATTCCTACACTCTACATGAAATGCAGTTATATTACTTCTAATATTAAGACCTTGCAAGCATGGTCTGCCAATGATACAGCCCCTTCCTGCCAAACAGCTGGGAATACAGATTCTTTTAAGAGCCCTGTCCTATGATCTATATTATCAACCTCCAGCAGGAAAACTTTGACCTGCTTTAAAGTAACAGCAGAAGTAAAAAGTGTCCTCATGTTTTTGCACCGTCTACTGAATATGCAGTCTTTTCAAAGAGCATCAGTCTACACCTCTAAAATCTTTTAGACTTCTTACATCTCCATGGCAACATCACAGTTTCCAAACTAATGTACTTTTCACATTTAATGATCTTTATTTCTAATCCAAGCACAAGCTTCAGTCAAAATCTGGTACTATTTTACCAGCAAATGAGCAGAAGAGCAGCTGAAAGATTACCACTGATCTTGGGCTATTTAGAAAGCTACTGTAAGTGTCAAAGTGCAAGTTAATATTAGGAACCAGTGGAGTATTTCTTAAAATTAACTTTAAAATATACGGCATGGCCAGTTTTAAGGCCTTAATTCCAGCCACTTAAGCTTCTCGCATTCTCGTCGTTTCACTGTAATACGGTACAAAAAAAATTACTGGCAGTAAAACCCTTCCTGGCAGAAAGGCAAAGAGCTCGGCGCACTTTGTCTGCAGAGCCGGGGTGATCTTATCGCCAAGGTCCACAGGCCACACGCCACAAACCCAGGCGGCCCACTGCTGGCACCCGATGCAAATCCCCAGTTCCGGCCGCCCTCTCGCACCATGACCCAGAAACTAGGGTGGGCTGGGCAGCACCGAGACCGCAGACCGGGTACCGGCCCGGCTTTCCTTCCCACACGCGGACACGAGGCGCGGTTCGAGGCCAGGAGTCCTCCTGAGCCGGAGCCCGCCGGGCTTTCCTCCCAGCAGCAGCGCCTGCCCGACGGCCGCAGCCCGCCGCCGCCCCGCCGCGGGCAGGCCCGGCCCGGGAGCCCCGCCAGGGGCCGGGCCGCCACGGGCTCCCGCATGGCCGGGCGGCGCCGCTCCCCCGGGCCGGTGGCGGCGGCGCCCCCTGCCGGCAGGAAGGCGGCGTCCGGGCCGGCGGAGGAAACCGTGACCCTTCCCCCACCGCCGCCCCGCCGGAGCGCGGCCCCGCTCTTCCCCCCGCCCTCCCTTCCTCCCGGCCGCACCTTGTTCACTGTCTTGGCGGAGCCGGTGTTGGAAGCGGCGGCCCCGGAGCCGCTGCCGTCAGCCTGGCGGGTTCCCCCAGCCGACGCGGCCGCCCCCGCGGCGTTAGAGACGGCGTTGGAGGCGCCCGAGGCGGCGGCGGCCCCTCGGCTGCTCTTCTCCTTCCGCTTCTTCTTGTCCCGCTTGGCGAAGAAGTCGTCGAGGCTCCTCTCCTCGGTCTCCGCCATGGCGGCGGCTCCGGTTGGCGGCGGCCGGGCCCTGAGCGCGGCGGCTCGCGACGGCGGGGCGGGGAGAAGGGGGAGGGAGAAGGGTGCAGCTGCGGCCCGGGCCAACAGGTGAGCCCCGCGCTGCGGCCTCCCGCTGCCTGCCGCCCCTCGCCGGGACGCGCGAGCGCGGCCGCTTAACGGCTGCGGCCGGCCGGGCCCGCGCGAGCCCGCCCGACGCCCGGCGGGAGGAGGCTCTCGAGCTCCACGTTGGTGGCCGCCGCTTGACACGGCCCGAAAGAGAGGAGGGGAGGGGGCGGCCCCGCCGCGGGGATGGGCCGAGCAGAAACGGGGCGGGGCCTGCCGGCTGTGCCCCCCTGCACCGCATGCGCCGCAGCGCCCCGGCCAATGAGCGGCCGGGGAGGAAGTGCCTGCCGGCCAGTCAGAAGTCTCCAGGGGCAAGCCGCTGACGTCCCGACGTGGGAATGCGTGGCGGGCGGGAAGGCGGCGGCGCGGCCGGGGATTGGGCGAGGTGGGTATTGGGCGAGCTGGGTATTGGGCGAGCTGGGCGGGGCCTGGGGAGGGCGCACGGCGTTCGGTTGAACGGGGCGGCGCGTGCGCCCGGTGGCAGTTACCCCGCGCGCCTGGGCCTCCCCGCTTCCGGCTTCCGCTGAGGAGGCCCCGCGCCCCACAGGGCATCCGTGCGAGAGGCCGGGCGGGCGACGCTCACAGGCGGCTGCTCGGGAGACCGTTGGTTCCCGCCTCGGGGGCAGAGCCTTCCTGTCAGAGCCCGCGGCGGGGTGAGAGAGGGAGAGGAGCGGCACCGTCCCCACAGAGCCGCTCCCGAGGAGGCTGAAGGGGCTGCTGCGCCGGCCCCGGCCCGCAGCCAGGCCTACCGGATCTGGGGCCTCTCAGCCAGCTCGGCTCCTGCCCCGCTCCCAGCCCTTGAGATGGGAGTTACGTTCGCTCTTGGCGTGGGCTGAGGTGACTAAGGGGCCGCGCCTCCCCCATCCCCCCCGCACCCTGGAAAGGGCCGTGCACTTACACTGTAAAGGATGCGAGGAAGCAATGCATCTTGGAAATGCTGTGGTTAAATGAGTAAGACTCGAAACACCGCTCTGGCTAGGATGTCTGGATGTGTTGGCGTGAATTTCCTAGCTGCTTTCCTGACTTTTAGTGAATATCCACTGGGAAAACAAACTTTGCTGTGTGTTTTTCAAGATGGTCACTGCTAGCTTTGGGTACTGTAGTGACCTTTAGCTGTGGAAAAACATAGGTGCTTAAAAACTTCACTGTGGCTTCAAAAGGTATTGTCAAAAGTTTCGAGGCAGGATATTCTGAAAAACAGCCTCAGACTGGCATGAGTCATAAATAGTTGCTTGAAACAATGTTTGTGATGGCTTATTTTGCTTGCTGGTCAGCCACCAAAAGGAGATGTTCCTGCTACAAAAGTGGGAGCCCAAACGAGAATTACCCATCAAATAATAATAGGTTTGTATTGTAATAATATAAAAATAAACATGTTTGTATTCCTATTTATTTTGTATCATTTTATACTTTGTGATGTTTTCTCTTGAAATCATATACGTGGATAAACATATGTTATAAATGTATATGTATGTATATGTATGTATGTATAAACAGATAAATGAAAATTTTTTCTGAACTTTGGAGTGTGACAGTCTGTTCAATTTGTGTCCATAAAAATACTGTTATTTAGTATTTTCAATCCATGATCCTTACCTTGTTTGAAGAAACAGGAGGTGCCATTGTCATATTGCAGAAAGAGGTCAAATACTTTGTGAAGCATTTTGTAGCTGTAACTGAATCACTGTAGCTGAGTGTTCCGCATTTGGGAGATTTGTTACAATCCTCTGTCACGCTTTCTCCCTATATTTCTGTGCTACCACTGGCATTCTGTGCACTTACAGGATTTGATCACACACAGAGTAGGCCCTGAGAACTAAAAATTCCAAGCATAACAGTTCATCTGGTAACACCGAGAATGCCACATCATCAACTACGCTTTCCATTTTGCGACAGGAATAATTATTGAAGTAGAGAGCAAATTTGGTAGCTAAGTCTCATTTTCTGTGCCTTGTCAGTGCACCCGGGCTCTCCTTTTCCTGCTGTCCCCTTCAGCTGACAGAAGGTCTCATGGAAGAGGTGGCACAGGACTGTTCAGTGTGGAAGAGTGTTTGACATTCCTTTTGTTGAGGTGCTGCCTTCCCTTGCGCTTTGTTACTGCCCAGGAAGCTGATGTACCTCCACACCACACTGTGCTGTGACTTGCAGGCTCAGCACTGATAGTAACGTGCAACTGAGCAGACAATTTGTATCCCTTAGCTTTTGCGTTAGGTAAGCTAATAATGGTCACTAAATGCAGTGCTGTGCCTGATTTTAAGCTACACTTTTTTTTTCTTTATTTCCACAGCTGGTAAAATATTTTCACTGCGTTATTATGGATAACTCCAAGTATCAGGCTGAAGAAGGGGATCGTGACGCCTTTTTTGCTGCTTTTAGCATCTGCGTCACTTGTCCCTTGCAAACACAGTGCTGTAAGGACCAAGTCTGGATTAGAAACTTAATACCTGTCAGGAGCAAAGTAACCAAGAATCATTTCAGCTGTTAAATCTGGAACAGACTCCGTGGAAACCATGGGAAATAGCAGTGTTTTAGGCCTCTGAAGGCTTAGATCCAGATTTAAAGACGTCTCAGTTGGCATTTTAAAGGAAGCATTAGTTATGCAGCTATGCTTGGATTTGCCTCCCACCTCTACTTTTATTTTTATGTAAAATTGTTAAAATGTGCTGATGCATAGCATTTGTAGTTCTCTGTGAATGCATTGCATTAGATTGTTAAGATTGGTTAAGATTGTCAGATGCAGAAAAAAAAAAAAAGGTCAGTATTTCTGGTTTTTCTTTTCCTCTTTCAAATTCAGCGATCCTCAATGCTTACGCAGAGGACATTTGCCCGAAGAATGGCTTGCAGGCATAGACTGGCAGAAGAAACGTTTGTAATGCAAGGATATATCCAAAATGCCACATTGGTGTGACAGGAGCATGAGCTCAGCAGAGAGCTTTCTACTGCACTGTATATCACTGTTTGGTGTGACCAACCTTTGGCAAGACGCGCTGCTCTGAATGTCTCTGCTCAGGTACAGACCTACCTGGAGGACTCTAAGGTCTTTGTCCCTTTCCTCTCCCACGTTATCAGTGCACGCTGCAGTGTGCCTGCTGTGGTGTACAGCGCTGCCTGCCCGCCTCATGTCTCTGTCCTGTAGCTGTGGTGAGTCTTGTCACGATGCTTGTCGTGATCCCTGTGTATCTTGGTGCTTTTTATAAAAATTGGGTTATGAAGCACTACTGCATGTAGGGGAAGCAATGTAGCAGCCACTATTAATGTGGGGAAACTGAAGAAAGAAAAGCTGAAATGAGTTGTGGGTGATGCAAGAGTTAGGAGCAGACTTCCTAGTCAGCCAGTGTTTTGTCTAACCCTTACTTCTTTGTACCTGATTATCTCCATTCTGCAACATGAAGGTGATAGCACTGCAAAATGCTTTGACATGTGCAGAGCACAAGCAGAAGAGCACTTCTTTTGGTAACTCTTAGGCAGACGCCTGCTCAAGGAAATTGGAGAAGGTGCACTTAGGTGCAGAGCAGTTTGCAGAAGGGTTCTGGCAGAGTCCTTGCCACAGCATGGGTCCCGGTTCTTTTGGGGAGCTTAACCTTCATATCAGCTTTGGGGTGTTAAGAGCTTGCTGTGATTTCAGACCTCTACAGCCACAAGGGAGAAGTATTATCACGCCCATTTCTCCACCAATTATTGCCATCTGAAAGCAGGCAGTGGTGGCAGCAGTGCATGGTGTTCTGTTATTAAAGTATTAAATTTATTTATTAAATTAAATTACATTAAATTTATTAAATTAAATTAAATTAATTAAATTAAATTTATTAAAGTTATTAAAGTATTAAATTTTACATGATGCCAGCTTGAAGTCACCTTAAAAATAATCTTTTAACTGTAAAATCAGTACAAGAATGTTTGTGCTAAAATGTAACCAGTAGAATGACAGGTTAGAGTACCAGTTCCTAGCTGGTGTGGAGTACTGCTACTCGGTGTGAAATCTGAAATGAAGCACAGGCTTACATAGGGCTGGCACCCTCTTCTTCCCCTGGGGAGGGAGCAGAGTGTGTTCAAGCTGTGGCACAGAATAAGCTGTGCCTGGCTCAGGAGGAGCATAAAGTACACATATGGTTTGTCGGTACTGCTAATCCGATCTGGTGACTAGTTCTCACCAAGGGAGGCAGCCATGCTTTATGGCCCTGACTAGTCTCCCTCCCGCTCCCATCCCTGTGCTGCTACTGGTAGATGTCTGACCCTCCAGTGTCCTGATTCAGGGAGCTGAGTGGCAGGCGAGTTTCCCTGCATTTTGCAGGGCTAATTTTCTGCTGTTTTTTTTCCTGAACTGTCTCCTGAGACATCAGACAGGTGTTGGTGATGGTAACGCATAGCAAGTGAGGGGGTGTAGAAATGTTCTTTTATGCAGCAGCTGGCTGTTAGATTGTATGATCTGTACCCTCTGACTGCATCCTGAGTCTTCATAACAGCAAATGCTACAAATGGAAATACAGGTGTGATAGATACTGCAGGAGGAGATGGTAAAATCTGTGTTCTGGTTTTGGTTTTCTTATGAAAATCAGTTGGATACATGCTTACATGCATTTCATATAGGAATTACTCGAATAGAGGATAAAAATAAATCAGTTTGTGTACCTTAGCACTGACAAATAAGTTGTGAAGGCCTTTGGCCTCTCATGTTCTACATTTTGCATCTCACTGGGATGGTAAAGTGTTAATGCTTAGATAGGAATCAGGCTGGCAAGGACACTGGAGGGGCTGTGTTGATAGCTAGGTAGCTAGCAGCGATCTGTGTAAATGTAGAGAGAGATTTCTTCACAAGCCTGTTAGCGCTTAATATGAAAGCACTTTGTTTTAGAAGGGCCAGATGTTCTACATTTGACTTCTGATGAACTATTAACAAAAAATAATCTTTTCAGTTGGTTTTCATCTTTGCTAGGGATAGAGAGAAAGGCTGCTGGAAATTTATTCTTTATGCTTAGATGCTTCCTTCTTTTTCAGTTACTTCCCCATACTGGAATACCTTGATGATTTTGCAGGAAACTATTTCCATTCCAATTAATAAACATCTCAGTAGGAATATGCTGTATCATTTGAACCTACAATCCAAGTTTTCTTGGAACAAGAACTTTGAATGACATATAAGAAACTTCAAAAAAAACCTTCCTTTCACATCACAGTATGATTGTAGACTCATAATTTCACCAAGGTTATCTCTGTTGGTGGCATTTATAAAGAACAGTTTCACAGTGGGATAGCCAGCAGTGTCTTTTCATACCTGAAGCGTCACTAGAAAATAGTGAAGAGATCTGAGACTACTTCGTATATTTTTATGCTATAGGATTCATTTGATAATCTATAGAAGCTGCTCTCTATAATTACAGCACACACGAGACAGAAAGAGAACCTCAAAACCTACCAGGGTATTGCTATGAAGAAACAGACAAATCATTCATAAATTCCCTCTTCTTTCTCAAATTGTAGAGAAACCGCTCCCTCTTATGTGTCAAGAATGGGGGGGACGTTATGTTTCATTAATGTCAAGAAGTGAACATACATAGACTTCATCCGGTTGACAATAACCCGATGATCTGTGCCATCTCACCTCTTGTACCACCATTTGTGTATATTTTCTCTCATCATCACTATTCTTGATGGAGTCTCAGCTTGATAAGTTCTGCACTGATATGTAAGAAGGTATTATTGCTGCTCTGATGAGGACACCATCTGTGAGGAAAAAAAGGGAATCTGCCATCATCTGCCCTTCTTTTTTGGTTGTTGTTGGGTAATCTTTTAATCCAGTAATTTTTTTATCAAAATCTTGTAGATAGTACATGCCAAGTGACCTTATTGCAGAGATCAAATGAGGAATTGTTTGTTAAATAACTGCATCAGGAAGGATTTTCCATGTGGGGGGGAATGTGCAAGGAAAAGCATGACAAGACTTCTGTGCTGATTCCTGTTATTCACTGTTGGATCAAGTATAGTGGATTTGGAGTGTATTTGATTTTATCAGTCAGTAAAAACTAAGTAGCTTTGTTAGCTAATGTTTCAATTAAAGATCAAAATATCTACAGACTATCTCTCGTATATGCTGTATGCCATCACATTCTCTAATATATGCCATTTCTCAGTAGTCTTTGAGTCCACTTGATGAACTATGTTGTCACCCTGTGTAACTGTCAACACTGTGAAGTCCTAATTGAACAAACGTGTATGGTTACCTTCATTCCCGTGCAGGGCCTGGTGAAGGAAAGCCAGCCATCTACCTAAGGTTTTGTGTGGTAGGGGCCAGAGTTCATTATGTTTCTTTGACAATGCAGATCCGTCTTGGCACTTATCATGACCGTACTGCAAATGCAGTACAGTGAGGATCTCAATATTTAAAATATAAAAGAAAGTCAGAAGTGAAAGATGGCAAACATTTTTCATCACAGTACCATCAAAACGAGAGAAATTATGTAGGGCCACCCACGCATTGATGCAATGTGGGTGCCTGTTCAAAAGAAGTTTGGCCAACCTGCCTTAAGGAATGTGCATATCAAGAAAGAGCCAAGCATATAAACAACAAATATCAAAATATATCAATATATCAAAAAGTATCACATTTGCACAAACTGACATCCTGCCCAGGACTCTCAGTATACAGTAAAAGGGCATGACCTGGGCTGCAGACAGAACTGTTGTTGCTCTCCTGCACCTTCAACTTTTCCAAAAGTTTAGTTTGGGGTTAAAACATGTTTATTAAGTACTGCTGGGATGCTCACATTAGTGCTTATGCTGGCTTACGTATTGCAAAATGAATCACATCGAGTTAATGGCACGCTTTAACTGTTCCAGCATGATTTGAATTAGATTTCACACTAGTGAGCTGATGGTCTTGTGACACAACAGAGCGGTCGCCACTTCCCCATGGATGCTCTGTGCAGTGTGGGGGTTGTTCAGTCTTGATATATTTGTACTACTAAAAGAAAGAGTTTATTTGCTGGAAAGTGGAGAGCCTGTGTTCCTAGTCCAACCCCCTTCAACTATTATGCAAAATACTGGAAGGAAAAAAAGTCAAACAAAACCCTTGATATTCTTTATTTTTATTAGAATTTTAACAACATGAGTAAGTTGAAACCTGTAAGCAAAGCGATTATATGAGGAGGGTCTAATAAAGTTGTTCAAGCTACAACCTACTTTGATTGTTGAATCAAACTGAATAAAGCAGGCTGCTTTGATGGGTTTTTAGCTTACACGAACATAATTGGCAGTGACATCTTCTCTTGCTTTAATGGCAATGGTCTTCTGTGGGCTGCGAGTTTCATAATTAGCTGAAAGTAAAAAAAAAAAAAAAGTTGGTCACTACTACAGATAGGAAAATTGCTGAACCAAGACTACTATCCCCAGTTCAGTTAGTGAAATCTCACCAATTTCAGCAGGAACCGATTATTAAAAAAAATTATTCCTGAGCAGAAGAGCAAGTCAAAAGCTGTGGATCAAATTCTCAGGGGTTCCATGACTAGTGGTGATTAAGGATCTTAAAAAAGATCAACCGAGCAACCCAAGCACCGTAAAGGCATTTACAGTTGTTCCCAGAGGACAAATGTTGAGAGTCTGAACTATGTTTCTTCAGAAAGGGTACAGTTAGTGGGCCAGATTCTGTCCTTGGACTTGGCGAGGAACTTGTGTGCTTAGAATGGGAGCTTCCCCAGGACCACAGCTTTAGTATTTGGACTGTAGAGTGGGAGGAGGAGGGAAGGCATAATGTACTCAAGGCAAGAAACAACAGCACAGCTGTTTTGCAGCCACTAATGTAGCTCCCAGATGCTGTAGTTCCTTTTTAATCTCAAATCTTCAGGGAAGTGAAACTCATAGACATAGTGGTGTATTCCTAAACCTTGTCTCACCACAGCAGTGCTGGGAACCACCCATCTCGAATACTTCAGGAATCTCTGCATGACTGGATTTGGGGTGTTCTTCCCCTTTGGCATCTTCTCCAAACCTCACCATATACCATCCAGCCTTACAAAACACGAGAACCACCCTAGTCCTCCTGCTTCCATCAGCCTCCCAACCCCTTCCCAGGGAGCGCATTGTCTCCATTTTCATGGCATACTTGCTTTTGAGGAGAAGTACCTGCTTTGTTCTCCATCCAGAAGGCAGTGATATGTGGCAATGTCTTTCTCCAGCTGTTGTTTGCTGGTCAGCAGATTTTCACGATCCCGCTGCTGCTGCTCAGTCTCTACTTTGATTTCTCCCATCTCTGCCTCCAGCTTGGAAATGACAGAGCCTAGGTTCTGCAGTTCGATGTCATGCCAGTGCTTGGCGTCATATAAAGAGTTCTCCAGACCCCTCTTCTGTAAGGGCAGGACAACAGACAAAAAAACAGTCAAGTTTTCAGATGCCTCATAGTAATTTTTATTCTGGTTTGACCAATATCTCTATTGAATACATTTATGTGGAGATGTAATATTTTGAGTATTCCTTTCTTTAGATGCTTTGAAAAATTTGTATTATCATTACAAAGGTTGAACTACTTTGGTTACAAGGTGCAGGATTCTTCACATTGTCAAGTACTTCCGACCTAGCAATCTCAGTGAAATTATTATTATCAAGACACTGAAGACTGACATTTGGGACCCAGTTTTAAAATGTGTTACATTTAGTGCACCATGTCAATCAAGAAAAGCGCAGAAATATCTGGCATCTCCAGAAACAGTATCTGCTGGAAAATGGGATTTATTCTTAAGCCTGCATCTGAAGATGGGAATGTTTTCCTTTGATGGCATGTTGAATTCACACAGAATGTACCCACCCATTGAAAACCCAACAGTACTTACCAAGGTTCTCAAAGATTCGGTTTCTGCTTGCAAGCTCTGTATTTTGCAGGCGGTTTCATGGAACTCGGTTCTGAGGCCCTCCACCAGCTCTTCCTCCTGGGTTCGCATGGCAGCTGTCGTTTCAGCCTGCTGCTGGTACAAGTTTGCAACTGTTGTCACAGCCTACTCAAATTATGTTTTAGTTTCCTTACGTACCAAACTGACCACTAATACTTTCACAGTTTGCCATAATTCTGACTAAGTTTGATTCTTGTATATTAAATCCCCTGGCTGGATGCTTCTTAGTGTCAAAATTACCATATTTTCTATGCATTTACTCTAAAATGGCTTATAGATATGTTTATCTATTTTGCTTATAGATATGTCTATATATTTTATCTATGTCAACAAAAGCTGTTCAGCATTCATACTAGTATGTTTTAAATGACCTATAAAAAGAAAACGTTGCTGTAATTCATTTTGTAGCTATACTATCATTTAAGTGTTTTCACTTAGTCTATTGGATTTCAGAAGTATTCACACCTTGATTTTTCACATAGGATTCTATGAGTTAGAGAGCAAGTCATATCACAGAAGTCAGAAAAACAATTTCTGTTAATTGAATTAAGATATTCTTACACAATTTAATGCTTTTGTTGCTTATGGGTTTTATATGTGTTTAGTTCAGGCTCCTTGAAAATAGGTGAAGGAAAAGGTACCTTAGTAAAAATAAAATTTATATGCTTTTTTAATGAGGCCTGAGATCAAGGTTTTCAATCCAGAGCTCTGGGCTCTCTAGCAAATGCAATTCTTCAGTCAAAATCTACGTTTCTTCTGGCTGACACTGAAGTTAAACTATGCAAAATACTTCCATTCCACTCTGAAAATTCATCTTGACCCTGCCCTAATTTTCTGATTATGCATTATTTTATTTTAAAAGTAAGGTAAAAAAAAAAAAAATCTGAGACCATGCATCAGAAATCATTTTTATAATTTTTTTTTGTACCATCATATGGACCCCACACCTTGGTCATTGTGAATGAAATAATCTCAGGTGCAAAAGGTTGTTTAAGTACCAGTTAATTAACAAAGAGAATTTAGGATTTATTAACCTGTGTTGAAAAAGGCCAAATTTCAGTCCAAACACCAAAACTGTCCTTTCCAGCAAATTGCACAGAGCCTGGGTTTTCCAGAAATACTTCACAGGGGCTTGTGCTTCAGAGAGACATAATCCCACCTCACTAGTCCTGGTGGACCCAGTGTAGTGATCATGGACCTGCCACTCTGAAGTAATTCACGTCTCCTAAGTTGTGTTGAGAGTGTAGTCTGCATGTTATTATGGTACGAGGGCTATAAATGCCCCTTTTATGAGATACATAAGGCAGGGACGGTGCCTTTGCATCCATATTTATAGCCTCCACACACTACCCAAAGCCTGGCATCTCTTATTCACATTTACCCTGCTGGTGGCCCAAATGCTACCTATAAATCCCACTTGCCCTCACCACAGGTGATGTTGAAACTCATCCAGGAGTTACCCTAAGATGTGATGTGAATGTTAGAACAGGCAGATGGAGTAGATGGAGGTGGCCACATTAAGACCTAAATACTGAGGATGATGCAACAAGTAAGCACACACTGAATGAGCTCTAAAGCTTTTGGTACACACAAGGTTTTCGCATCCTCCTTACAGGATTACCAGCTGAGTTGCCCCAGAAATCCTTGTGGGGGATGCCACTGGGCATGACACTTGGCCTCAGCTTTGGAATTCCTTCTGTAGAGAAGTGCAGATGTAGTCTTTGTGTCCTCTTCAGTAGGCATTTCGTGATTTCTGAGGTCTCTGCTCTTCCTATTCCTGAGGCACTACACAAGGGAAAGGCTGTACTGAATTGTGGTGCCCACAAACTGGACTAATGGAGGGAGAGGATGAAATAATCCTCCTAAATCTGCATCATTTTGGTGCCTGAGTTTCCTAGGAATGTGCAAATTTCAAGCATGTCTGTAGAGTTCTGAGCCAGGTGTTGTGCATGAGTGCAGAATCTCTCATTAGTCTGTTTTTTATGGAATCAAGATAATTAAAGGATGATTAGGGACAGCCACCAACATCCAGGATCTGATAAGCATGGTATCTGCAGAAGGAAAGTGACTTTTATAAGCTCTTAAGACTTCCGGGAATGCGTTAGCAAAGTAGCAAAGAAGGGAGAAACAACTGACATAAATCACAAGATTTTTCAAAACCTTTCACGAGATCTAGTGCAAGGGATGACAGAGGAAGGTGTGTAATCATGTGCCCTGGGTAGAGCATTGTCATGGATCTACAGCTGGACAAGAGACAGGACATGAAGAGGAGGATTAAGGTCTAGTTCCATTATGACAGAAGTTTAACAGCTTGACGACTCAAGGTTTACTGCCTTGAGGATGAATCTTGAATTAGCAGGACTTATGGATGGCAGAAAGCAATACAGATTAGCAATGAGCAGGGCTGGATATGTGGAATCCAGCTATGTGAATGAACAGCACCACATCATTAAATGAAGCATGTTTCAGGGGAAAATATTAAACAGCTTGCGTGCCTTACAAGGGTTTAAATCACTTGCAGCAATTCAGGGAAAGGTTTTGAGCATTATGGACAAAAAAGTGCAGAGGTCAAACCAACGGACTTGAGTTTTGTCATTACTTACTCATCTAAAAAAAGTCTCATGTGAAACTCTGTTATGTATGAATGTAAATGGATACGTTTTGGTGCTGGAATATCCATAAAAAATCTAGCTAAGACTGCAAGTCTAGTCAGAAGACAAAGCAAATGAGGCAAGGGAATTAGTCAGAAAATAACAAAAATATTGCCCTGATGTCTAAGTCAGTGCTAGGACATAATTTGAAATACCTTGGTCTCACCTGCTCACAGCTACACCAAAGAATGGGTGCAGAGCAAGGGAATTAAAATATTAGGGACCAAGGAAACCCTCACAGAGAGAGACTGAGGAACTAGTAATGAAGAGCAAAGGAGAGAAGGGAACTGCTCTCCCTCCTCTGATGTCGCAAAAGGGTAAGGGCAAATTTTTCCCAGTGTGGATAACCAAATGATGCAACTTAGCCACATAAGATAACGTAAGTCCTCAAGCTTAGTTGAAAAAAGCTGAACTCTTGTTATCTGTATAAATACTAATAATCTGAATAGATCTGTATGAGATACAAAACTGCATGAGATACAAAACTGCATCATCTGGGTTTAATGAGAGGCATAGTTGGGGACAAAAAAACGCTAGAACGTCATACCAGAACCTACTCTGAACTGAAACTGATTTTCCAGTGATCTGTGATATTCTGATTCTTTCTCCCATTTAAAAAAAAAAAAAAAAAATCAAGCAAACAAAAACAAACAAAAAACCCCCCAGGAATGACTTAAACTAGTAAGAGCATAGACTAAGATGGCCAAGTAGGGATGGGTTAGGTTATGTCTGCTTGTTGACATTTCTCTGCAGTGTCTGGTGTTGGCCGCAGCCAAAGACATGATAGTGGCATCCAA
Organism: Caloenas nicobarica; assembly: GCF_036013445.1. Lineage (NCBI taxonomy): Eukaryota > Metazoa > Chordata > Aves > Columbiformes > Columbidae > Caloenas > Caloenas nicobarica. Next base: position 47,199,355 of record NC_088246.1, on the reverse strand, counting down.
TGGTCAGTCTGGTATGAGCTGGCAGTTTTCTCCCTAGATGATCTCTCTCTGCAGCTAAAAGACCAGTTATTGAAGGTATGAAAGAAACAGGAAGAAAGAAGTTGTGAAGGTGTGTTTGAAAAGGAGGAGGTGGAACAAGCAGGACGTGAAAGTGGGGACACTGAAGAATTTGTTGCTGTCAGAGTAATGCTCATTTTGCTGAAACTCAGCATTGGGCCAGGAACAGATTTTCTAGGAAAAGCTGAGGATAGTCTGGCTTTTCAGGGCTGCATATGCTTCGTATGGAGATGCTCTCTGCGCTCATGTAGTTTATTACTGTGTCACCAACTTCCTTTGGGCTGTACAAGCTGAAAATCAGGCCCCCGCAGACTAACCTTAGAAAAACTTTGTTTAGTAACAGTCTGGCACCCTCACAAACTTGATGGGACCTCTGGGATGGGTCCTTGTACATTCCCTAGCACCTTTGGTATCACTGTTGTCACAGGATTTTACTTCTTTATTTTGAAAATAAACACCTACTCAGAGCTTGCATATGTCTTTGCAAACATATTTCTTGCTTTTTTTTCATGCTGTTCAACTTCACTACCCCCTGCTTCTCTCATGGCAGCTCTGTGCCATGGAACGAGGGGGGGCTGATTTTTGCTAAATATTTCTATAGCACAGCTGTAGTTGTGATTTGCTGTGCCATGCTCTCCTGCAATAGCCAACTCAGAATGAGACGGCTGCTAACAAATAGGATTGGCCACTGAACTTTATGCTTCAGCTCTGCAAAAATACTTCCTTCAACCAGCCATGCTGGAAAACGAATGAGCGATCCCTTGTGACAGAGAAAAAGCTGCATTTAAAGGCTATTCAGACTCAGAGTCGGGAGAGGAGAAGACTTTTAAAGGGAATGGCTATAATCATCATTTTTAATTTCTAAGTTAATATCCAGTTTTTCCACTGCTGCCAAAGGAAAAAATTTCAAGGAGAAACCCACAAAAAGTCTGTAGCTGTATACTTAGTGTAGAGCAATATGTTTTGCCCTTCTGATTTATAGACCCATGAAATTGTTTGGTGGAGGAACAGCCCTAGTAAGAAGGGTAATGACTGTGACTTATCCTACATAGAAGGAATCAACTGGTTTTGTTTTTCTTAGCCAACATTTCAGAGTCCGTAGAAGGCTCCCGCAGATATTCGTGGTATCAGCAGGGCCATTTCCATCGCTGCTTAATGCTGTGCATCCCACAAAAGCCACCAATATTTATGAGTGTATTTTCCCATGGACTTGGGCCAAAAATCCTTTAGATTTTTACCATCTTTTTTGTTTTGAGAAAAAAGCAAACACCAACCCTCAAAATTACTGCATAGTATTAGACAGTAGTATCTTGGGCTGCATCAAAAGGAGCTTGGTCAGCAGGCCAAAGAGGGTGATTCTGCCCCTCTGCTCCGCTCTGGTGAGACCCCACCTGGAGTCCTGCATCCAGCTCTGGAGCCCTCAGTGCAGGAAAGACATGGACCTGTTGGAGAGGGGCCAGAGGAGGCCACCAAGATGATCAGAGAGCTGGAACACTTCTCCTATGAGGACAGGCTGAGAGAGTTGGGGTTGTTCAACCTGGAGAAGAGAAGGCACTGGAGAGACCTTATAGCAGCCTTACAGTACCTAAAAGGGACCAACAGGAAAGATGGGGAGGGGCTCTTTGTCAGGGAGTGTAATGATATGACAAGGGGTAAAGGCTTTAAACTGAGAGAAGGTAGATTTAGATTAGATATAAGGAAGAAGTTCTTCACCATGAGGGTAGTGAGGCACTGAAACAGGTTGCCCAGAGAAGCTGTGGATGCCCCATCCCTGGAAGTGTTCAAGGCCAGGCTGGATGGGGCTTTGAGCAACCTGGTCTAGTGGAAGGTGTCCTGGTTCTTGGCAGGGAGGCTGGAACTAGATGGTCTTTAAGGTCCCATCCAACCCATACCATTCTGTGATTTGATGACTTTGTGTTTTCTTGAAATCCTGTAATGTCCAACATAATGTGAGTTACAGAGCACTTACCTTGGTACGGAGCAGGGCACCTGTCTCAGCACGATTCTTTTCAATGTCTCTCTCCCAGTGGATTCTGATTTTTTCCAGTATGTCATCCAGGCCACTTCCCAGGGGAACATCAAGCTCTTCCAACTGAGATCCAGCAAGCTGCTTGTATAACACCTTCACATCCTTGAACAAAAATAACAGACATAAAAGAAGGTGAGCTGGACGACTGAATGGTAGCTTCAGAGGGGCTCAAGGAATTACAGAATCACAGAATGGTTAGGGTTGGAAGGGACCTCTGAAGATCATCTAATCCAACCCACCTGCTAAAGCGGGTACACCTAGAATAGATTGCACAGGTGCCACAAACAGAGAGAATAATTAGATTTGGTCCCAAAAGGTGTCTCTGCCTTAATGATTTAGTGCACTGGAAGGTTTCTTTTTCAGCTGTGCATTTGCCTTGCTTCTCCATGGGGAATCTTGCTGCAGCTCCAGGTTAGTAGAAGTGGTTTCCCCATTGGTGGGAGGAGACTGAAGTACCAAGGCACTGCCTGAAGCAGCCATCTCACAGTGGCATGTTCCTCCAGCAGTCAGAGCCTGACACACGCATGCTGCACATCTGGGACCTGAGCCCATCACAGCTGCATTGCCAGTAAAGCTGCAATGTGGGCTTTGGGTCAAGGAACTAACAGCTTACAGCAAATCAAACCCTCTTCCTTCTCTGCTGCACCATGCAATAACCTAGGCATGCATCTCCTGGGAGATACAACAAGTTGGGCAAAACAGCAGGAGCTCCACAGCCTCACAGCTTGTGTGAGCCACATGTGTGCTTTTGTGCACGTCCATGTTAGATGAAGAGCACTCTCCTTCTCCATGACAGCATTCTGATCCTTCTTTACATATATAGTGCTCCAAAAACATGTATGCAGTAGAGAATTAGTGTATCAAGACTTGCACGCTTAAAAGTAGTGCATCAGTTGTACATGGTGTTCAGGAACACAAGAATGAATGAGTTTTGCACATGTGTCTGAACTGTCTGGCACCAGAATCCTTTTACATCAATCTGTTTATATATGCTATTGGCATAAACAAAAAAGTAGTATAAAAGCATCTAGGAGCCGTATTTATAAGCAATGGCCCCAACAGTGACAATACTGGAAAAAAAAGGATTTGATTTATGTGAATTATTAACCTATAAGAATGAAAAGCTCAAAATGTACCCACTCCAAGTTCAGAAAAGCTTCAAAAGGACTTGACACTGGAGGAAAGAAAGGTTTGAATTAGTTCGGCAAAGTCCTTGGGACTTTATTGTGCCAGAGCTCGGCTGGAGTAATTGCAATAGTTGCTTCCAGCCCTTATTCTGTGACTTCTCTTGAGCAGCTTCCTCTGGTGCCGCTGCCATGGGAAAATCAGGTTTGTGCTGGGGTGGTTCTGCAAATGCTCAGATACTCCCAGCAGGTAAAGACAGGAGCACCCTTCCATCCTGCAAGGGCTCCTCACTAGCTAAACGTGGAGCAAGAGGAGCTGTTGGAAAGGTGTTCTCGTTGTGGTGTATATAGGGGCAACCAGTGCTGGCTTTTCTGGTTTCACAGCAATCATTGCAATACACACCGATCTGAAGGGGATCTTGTGTATTTCTATCCATTTTCTGTTTTCCCTCTTATCTTGAATAACTTCTGTCTTTCTCATGGCTTGCAGTGGTGATGAAGCCACTGGTTATTTTCTGCAAAAAGTCAGCCTTGGGATTAGACTCATGAAAGTAGAGAGAGGATGAAGCAACCTCATCTTGGCAAGCCAAGTCTCTTTATGCCTAAAAATGTTGCTGAAATCTTGAGGCTGGAGAAATAACCTGTATGAAATGCAAGGTAGGACAGTGCCTTGCTTCTGTGAGCCATCTGAACTCAAGCTCTCTTCTACTTTTGAGCACAATTGCTTGCTGTCCTTTATGTGGGATTAGTAATAGCTCCATATTTGAGCCCCCATCAGTAACGATGCAGATTTGGGTCCAATCCTGAAACCGCTGCTGAAGGGAATAAACCAGCTTCACACAAATAGTGCTGGTGAATGTAATGAGTAAGTGGGAAAATATTGCAAAACCGGATAATAATGGGCTTCCCTTCTAGCTGCCTGTCCCCGTGACTTGCCTCAGTGGTGTGTTGCTCAGGAGAGATTCAGTTTTGGGAACTGAGCAGCTTGCTAAGCCAAGCAGGATATTATCAGAAGAGCCCGGTTGATGCTCCGCATCAGCGCAGCAGGACCAAAGCTTGTTCCCTGCACAAGCATTTTCTCTTTAAATCTGTGGCTCAGAATCAGACCTCCCTGTTGAGACATCCACATACATGACTGGCAACCCCATGACCTTCACGTGGTGTCTAGCAAGAAATGATGACATCTCTTACATGTCATTCTTATCAGATGAGAAAGAGTTAAAACTTAAATGTAAGTAATTTGATCATGCCTCAGAGGTCAGGGCTTTAAGTTAACAGAGAAGAGCGAAATAAGAGCAGTTTTCAGGAGAATCTCACCACCCAGAGAGGGCAGGTAGAGCTTTTTAGTGCTTGCTTTGCACTAGATGTGTGATACCAACTGGATGAAACAGGTATGCATTGGCTTTGCAGTGTCTCAAGTCTGGACTTACTTCTTCATGAGTCTTTGACAGCAAAGTTAGTTCTTCTTTCATGCTTTCTATCTGACTCTCCAGATCCATTTTAGTTAGGTTAGCATCATCAATCACTTTATATAGGGAATTAATTTCATCTTCCACTGCCTTTCTGAATGGCTGTTCATTTTCATACCTGCAGAGAAAAACGAACAAACAAACAAACCCAACCAACCAACCACCCCCCCAAAAAAACCCCAAACAACAACAAAAAACAAACCCAAACCTTAATACAGCACAGCTCAGCAAGAAAGACCTGCCTCTTTTTTTTTTTTGAAATGACACCATTTGTGCTAATTAGCTCATGTGTCCCAGAGAGAGGCACAGAAGATATACTTTGCTCTCACCTTATCTCGCTATGCTTGAATTTAACTACCTGAAGTACCCTGTCATTAACTCAGAGTGTAATAAAACAAGCCAAGTTAGCAGTCTGCGCTACGGTGGTTGTCAGCCTGATACGATTCCTGAATAAGCACGGAGAGGCACGTGGTCTCTTGCCAGATCTGGTATTTATATACAGTATGACTATGAGTGGCTTTTTCTCTGTTTGCTTAGCTGTAAAATCAGAATACCTGCTCGGTGATCTACATAAAAGCTTTTCAGAGCTATGGTTAAAGAAAACGTGTGCATCATACGTTACTTTTACTAGCAGATAAGTTGATAACAGTCTGTTCTATGTTCCAGGGTCCCAGCCCATCCCTAAGACCAAATCCTAGTGGCCTCAAAATAAATAGGAAATTTGAGTGGTTGGTTTGTCAACTAGAATTGCTGTTAAAGCAAATGGCTCATTTCTAGACTGTGGCCACAATGGTAGAGAAAAATGCGGCAGGCAGTTGCTAGTCTACAGCACTGCTTGCTGTGTTGCTCTTATTGGAACCTTTGCATTTTAGACGTTCCTTTGAAAATGTGTCTGGGTTGTGTGGTGAATCTCCTGGGGTGGAAGGTTTTTGTGTGAAACCCATCCAACCCTGGGACATGGTGGCCAGGGAGGTTAGACAGGGGGGGCTGGCAGGTTAGATGGGAGCCAGCTTCATAAACAAGTCCTGCACTTTGCCCCTTGAGAACCACCTGCCTTGCTGGGAGTTCAACAGCTTGGGAAAGTGGCAGCTGATCCCAATGAGCATTAGGAGCTTTCACTGTGCAGTGGATTGATTTGACATTGATTTTGTTATGTAGACTGCTTGTTCAAGTCAGCTGACATTTTTGAAAAACATTTTTAAAAACAACTTAAAATATGAGTGTAGTTTGCTGGATGTAAAGCCATGAAACGAGTATCTCAGAGTTGTACCATTCTGAAATAAAGACCAAGCCTAAGAATGTGATTAACACACTTATTGATATGATTAAATAAAATAATACCACAGAGTGACGTTTAACGGATGATAAAAATCAAAGGAAATAACAATCAATTAGTTTTAAGTACAGTTTGTGTGTCAGATCTTGTGAAAAGCTATTTGTAAATGAATGAGTCCATTATGAGTAAATGCTAGAAGGATCAAATCTCCTGAGTAAAATTTAAAGAGCTTCATGTACTCATGTGCATGAATATTAGGCTTTGCAAACAGAAATACATTAAAAAGTAGTTTGCCAGTATTTAAGATCTTCTTTTACAATTCATTTCTGTCAGTAAAGACAAGGAAAATCAGTGCAGCGCATTTATTTTTTCTTATCTAACGTTTCCACACTGACATTTGTAGTGGTGCAGTTTTTACTTTTCAGCTGCTGCAGCAGAATGATTGTTACTTCCAAAACCACTTGTGTTGTACTGGAAATTAAAACTGAAAATCACATGGAAGTTTGCCTTTGTAAAATATCAACCCAAATTTGAATGAAAACTGACCTCTCAGTAAGAGATCAATGTCTGTATACCAAAAAATAGCTTAAGTCATTTTGCTAGTGCACATTTTTGTTACTATAAATCTTCAAAATCTTACAAAATAATGTTAACATCATAATTATTTTGATGTTACAAAACCCCTCCCAAGTCAGGGTGTTGAATATTCAACTTAAAAGAAGGGGCCCATTCTACTCACTAAGCATTAATCCCTTATAGAGTAAGATTTTGCCAAGGCAAAGTTGCAAATAAAGTGGCCAGCGAGGTGCCACCACAAGACTACCTGTCTTTAAAATCTTCAGCACAGGCTTGAATGTTCTCAGTGTGCAGCATAAGACGAGCGTTTTCAAGGACTGCTTCACCCACCTAGAAGGAGACAACAGAACTCAAGCAATGAAGAGCTTCAGCACATTAGCTATGTGCCTTGTACATGTATCTTAAGCAGAGGTATATCTTCGATTCTGAAAGTAATCCTTTAGTCTAGTGCTGTTCAAGTCACTTATTCCAGATAATTTAATCAATTAATTTTGTACATATAAATTCACAAATTCTCGGCAAATAGTCTGTAATTTGTCATCAAACTACTCATCGTTCCTTAGCATTAATCTTGTGGAAACACTTTTATTCTGCTCATTGCAATGAGCAACATTCATTACTGTGTGCAAGGTACGTTCATCATTTCAATCCCGCTTATATCTTCTAGATACAATTTAAGTAGCACTCGTGCAGTTCCTATTCTACTTCCATATCAATAATCCTTTCCAGGGTTGTCCTCTTCAGTAAGCCAAGGAATACTTGTTGCTCAGTGTCCTGGTTTTGTTAAAAATAAGACCAGTTTCTCTTTAGCGAATTTTCCTTTCAGCTAAGTTCTTAGTAACTGCACTTTTCTGAAGTTGGATGCATGTTTTGGTAGACATAGCAATGGAACGCAAGATTGCTGATAAGGATGCATGTCCCGTAAGTGAGAGAGGCAAGGAGGAGTGAACTGAATAGGTGACTAAAACTGAGCAACTAAGTATTCCATCCCATCCACGTCATACATCATATAAAAATGGGTGATCACGAGGGTCTCCCTTCTCTTCCACTATGGCCAACATCTGGGAATGACCCTGCCTGCTGTCCCTGCAAATCTGAGGCCTAGTGACAGACCCTGCATCCTTGAGTTCAGTTCTGGTTTGCTGCAGACTCCAACCCAGGACTTTCAGGTGCCTGCCCTGCAGTTACTGGAGCGGTTCTGAGCTTTGCCAGGGAATTCAAGATTGGTTTTGTATATTTTGTATTATTTTCTCTATTTTATTACTAGCATTAGTAGAACATTTTTAACTTTTTTTTCCAACTTGCACGTCTGTCTTTCTTTTCCCCCTATCGCCTCTCCTTGGTGGGAAGCGGGGGGCTCTGGGACGGTGGGGGGTTAACAGAAAGCATCTGTCGCAGTTTATTGTTGCCTTGCAAACAAACCATGACACTCAGCTCCCAGACCATCATTTTTCTTCCCTGATGGGATCCTGTAAGCTCTTGCAATAGTTATGAGACCTGAGAAGCCCACAGTCTTCGAATATTATTACACCAAATGTGAAATGCTTTTGAAAGATTGTGCAAATCAGACTGCAGTGTCATTGCTATGGCTCTGGGTGGGTACCTTTAATGCCTAGGAGGCATTTGAGGGGTCAGCAAACCTGGAAGGCTTGTGACATAGCAGCTTGTTGTTATTCTAGAAGGTTATATAAAATGATAAAAAAGTGAAAAAAGACCATTTCTTGTCCTAGAATCATACGTGCGCTGGGCTATGGAGGTGACCGAAGACATGCTGGATTCAGTATCAGGATTAGAGCAATCATTCTGCAAATAAGTGTCTGGGGGCTTCAGCCATCCTGTGGTCCATGCTGTCACTCTGGAGGAGCTAAATTCAACAACTCTTGGGTCTTTTTCAGAAGATGCCTATGGAGATTTGCAGTTGAAACTAAACCACCCCATGAATAACAGCCACTTTTTAAGCAGGCTAGGAGAGTTCTTGAAGCAGAAGTCTTTCTTTAGATAATTAAGTCTGCAACTAAATGAGATTGCAAATCCTCCAAAGCACTCTGCTCCCCTGAGGTAAAACAGGTCATGCAACGTGGAGGTGGACATGCAAGGCTGAAGCTACATGGTAATTAACATTCATCCTCATGAAATGTGGCTTACTGCTCCAGATGTTTTACAGATGCTTGGACAAACAAATACGAAATATGTGAAGGCATCTGATAAGGAGAGATCTGGAGGAGTACCCTATTCCCCACATCAAGAAGTCCACAGTAGATCATGAAGTTAAAAGCACTCTGCATCTTTTAACTCTGAGGAGGCAGGACAGTTAAAAAAAGTGGTTTGCTTACTTCTCACCTACTGTTACGAACAAAAAAGGGAAGTGGCTGTGGCTGGAAGCCTGGAGCTGGAGCCCCATTCCTGCCAGCTCCAGCTCAGGGCTTGGCTTCCAAAGGAAACAGAACCGATGCCATTGTATGGGCAGCCAATTTTTCATTAATAAGTGTGGGATTTCTTGGCCAATTCCAGAAGCTATGATAGAGGGAGTGGCCATCTCAGAGACATGCAGTTCCAACATGTTTCATGACAATAGCATCTAGACAGAGGAGAAAGTTCCCATGAATATACTGCCACTGGGCATAAGAAGCCCCAGTTTTGGCATGAGAAAATTAGAGAGCACAGGAACATGCAGGAGTCAGAGATGTTACGAAAGCCACAGATGTGAGCAAAGAGATGGTATCTGATGGCACACCAGCCAGCCCTGCCATGCAGCACACAGGTACAGAAAGACATTTATGCGCTCTCTTGCACACAGAACAGGCTCCTCTTCATTGTTCAACCCCTTGTTTCCTTCTCCCTGCTTCTTTCCAACCCCACTTTACCAGCACTGGCCTAACTCCTCAGCCCCCAAGTCATCCCTTCTGTGGCATTTCAGAGCTGCTGGGCAGACATGGGACTTTGGGGATGTGCTGCTCTGCTATTCTCAGGTCCCCTTGCACCAGGAAACCTGAGATTCTCCTGAAAGATGGAGAAAAGACATTTAGTTTTCACACGGCAGCAGCATGGAGGTAGAGGCAGGTCTTTGATCCAAACTCTGAATGTTTTTTTCTTTTTCAATTTTCTTTTTTCTACAGAAATTATTTTCTCTTCCTGCCAAATCATAAACATATGGATCGTCAAAGAGCCTTTTTTTTCCCCGACTCAAATCAGAGAGCAGAAACACTGCCCCATGTTTGCCCTCCCCTGTCAAAACAAGCCCATTCGCCTCCAGCATTGAGCCCCTGTGGTTACAATATCTGACCTAAAGTCTGATGAAAATGAATGTCTTTGAGAGAACTGGGACCATACCAGGAGCGCAAGTAACATTAAATCCTGTGAGCTGCACGGTGCCACTCAGAGGTATGTTAATGGCTAACTTCAGAGGCTGAATTCTGTGTGAAATGTTTTTTGGGCTGCATTGCAAGAAGAAGCAGGGAGTAGCTGGTGATTTTCCACTGCCTGGATTTCTTCCTCTTTGCAGAGGAAAACTGGTTTTAAAAGTGCTTTTCAGTAGTAATCTTGTGGCTTTATTGAAGCATTTGGGGTGGTTTCTTACCTGCCCCACGAGTGAATGTCTCTAGCAGACCCCTGGTATCATACTCCTGAGGACTTGGTTAATACTTGACTCCCCTCTTCACAGACCAGCAGCTAATGCCAAATGTTCAGTGAGAAAGTCCAGGGCTTTCCAGAACTGCACACAAACCTAAACTGTGCCATGTAAGTCAAAATGGTATAAAAATGTCAAACATTTGGAAGGCTTCAGGGATGGGAGTTTTAACGGGAACCAGCAGGCATTAGCCTTTCAGCCCTCCTGGAAATGAGCTGTGTACGCTTTAAATCCGACAGCAAACCTGAAGCATAAACAATGACACAGTAGTTTCTGTGTAGAAACTGGGTTTCCTAAAAAATTCTCCCTGATTTGCATGAGCTGTGAAAGCCCTTTTCTAGGCTTGAGAAGAAGAGATGTAAGACTTCCATCTAGTGGCTCTTTTGTTTGGTTTAATTCTCCTAATAATCGACAGCTGGATGCAAACACTCAGCATTAGTGAGACTGATTCGTAGCCACTTTGCTGACACATGTACTAAAAAGCATGATGCAGCAGTTCAGGAAACATGCTTCTTTGTGCTCATTGGAAATGAGAGGGCTCACAATGCTGCAAGCACTTGGACATTGCCTCCTCCGCTTGTAAAGCAGACAGCAATGCTGTCCTGCCTCACAGGGCTTCTGGGATGCTTAATTCACTGATGCTCATGTGGCATTTAAACAGCCAAGATGGGAAGTGTTGTCAAAATGCAAATATTATTACTAATAATAGCTCCTTTAAGTCACATATTTGCTTTCAACACTTGCATCTGTGATGTACATACACCTTCTGAACATGGGGGGTTTTTTTGCAGCTCTTGAATTAATGCTGAATATTTGTTGTATAAAACATCTTAAATAGAAAGCAGCAACAATTTTGTTAGATTTCATTGTGATTTTATGGACATGAAAACACAACCTCACTTTTTAGCAAAAAAAAGAAATCTTAACAAAATCTGTATCAGCGTACTGGCCCGTTTACTGGGTTATGACTGGCAACAAGGAAAACCAGCTGCTTCAAGGGCGTTCGCAGTTTCCAGCCTTGATAAAGTGTGATGTGGTGCAGACACTTATGGGGACAACTTATCCCTGGTTGATTTTTAAGAAAAGATCTCACTAAGCTCAGAACTACAAGATTTACTATGCCTTTCAAATTCTTAGCTATGCTTTATCAATATCTTTGTATACTTTCGCTGTTCTTACAAATGCCTAATGCCTTTTTGAATGCTGCTGAATTTGTGGCCTCAGGTGTGGCCAATGATGAATCTCATGGTTTAATTATTTATGTAATAGAAAATTATCTGGCTTTTGTGTTCACTTCAGTTAAAGCAAATGATGCAGCAGTGGAGAAAGATCAGAAGATGCTGGTCTAGTCTCTTCTTCCACACACAGAAAGAAATGGTTGATATCAGCCCATCGCCTCCAACACATTGTAATTCACAGCTAAATCAGGCTAAAATCACACAAGCCAGTGCCTGCTGTGCAGATACAAAGCAGTAAACTTGAATGCTTTTGGTCATGCATTCTGTGTTGAAATCCTTCAGAGCCTGAAGAAGGAAAACCTCAAGGTAGAAAGACTGGCATCTGTTGCATTGCCTTGGGAAAGGTAATACCTGGAGAGAGACTGGGAAGATTGATGGGTCCTTTGCAGATTTCTGCTGCATCCAAGAAAACACAACTTCATTCATACATCGTATATTTTATAAGTAAACAGGACTGCCTGGTTCTTAAAGCATGAGATGCCTCCTAAAGAAATGATCTGTAAAAACTGTAATGTTGCTTGTAAAAGCACAAGCCGAAAAATCTCACCCCCATCCACCTCACAGCTATCTGTGAAGGCAGTCCAAGGTTATGCTGTCGGAGGTGGCTGAGAGGACATAAATAAAACCAATTTATTGCCATTCTCTGTATGGCAGTTGACCAAGCTCTGTGCCATTTTGTGGGAGTTTGTTGTGCCCTTACATCGGTGGCAGAATGCTATTTCACTGACTTACAGACACTAATCATGCACTGTGTTGGTTTAGAAGAGAATCATAGAATCATAGAATAGTTTGGGTTGGAAGGGACCTTCAGAGATCATCTAATCCAGACCCTGGCAATGAGCAAGGACATCTTCAACTAGACCAGGTTGCTCAGAGACCCGTCCAGCCTGGCCTTGAATGTCTCCAGGGATGGGGCATCTACCACCTCTCTGGGCAACCTGGGCCAGTGTTTCACCACCCTCATTGTAAAAAATTTTTTCCTCATGCCTAGCCTGAACCTCCCCTCCTTTACTTTAAAACCACTACCCCTTGTCCTATCACAACAAGCCCTGCTAAGAAGTCTGTCCCCATCTTTCTTACAGGCCCCTTTTAAGTACTGAAAGGCAGCAATAAGGTCTCCCTGGAGCCTTGTCTTCTCCAGGCTGAACAACCCCAACTCTCTCAGCCTGTCCTCATAGGAGAGGTGCTTCAGCTCTCTGATCATCCTGGTGGGTAGAGTGTGTAACAGATAATATTCAGCAGCTCTCTTTGCCCCACAGTGAATAAATTACTGTGTGCAAGTCCAAATGTGATGATTCCTCGGGCTGTCAGTCCTGTATATTCTCTAGACTTAATATAAATACTGAGTAAATGCTGACAGTAAGGCCAGGTGCAATTCAGTATCTGAATAGAAAAACTCTGTTGATGTTTCAAATGCTCCCAACCATGCACAGGAGTCACAGCAGTGATAAAAATGGTCCAGGATGTTGATTCCTTCTTCTGCTTTTGTGTTTACTCCTGTGATCTGAACTGTGCTACATGCCATCTCATAGACAAAATAGATTTCTGTGTCTCCCACACAGCCATAATTGAATGGTCACGGAGGCTGAGCTACTCCCTCTTCATAAACTCACTGAGATTATTTCAAGTGTCCGCTTTTCCCAGGTGCTGCCCTGCTCTGTGGGAAGGAATTACCATTACAAACTACCTCTTCTTCTGCAGAAGAGACACGTCTGATTATTTTTCCACAAGAAGACTGGGATGAAGCCTGGAGAAAAGAAGTATGCCCAGGATAAAATGAGATTAATTTGTATTTTTGTCACATGAAGTCCTCTCCACAAGGATTTCTCATTCCTTTTGTTTCCTGCAAAAATCCTCCCACTTTGTGCCTGTCTCAATTAGTGTGTCCACCTGCTCTGATAAAAACCAGCTGCCCAGGTGGATAATTAGTGCTGTGAGCTGGATAGTGGCTTTCCATCATGCCGCTCCTGTCAGTGATACCCTGCTGCAGTAATGGGTCTGACCATTGCAATAAAACACAAGTGGTTTTTCCCCTGAGGGACCCTCGGAGTCACTCGTTGCCACATTTTTCCTCTGGCTCTGTGTTTGGGAGTAATGCCGCCACACAGTTGTTACTACTGGGAGGAAAACTGCCCAAAACGTGGGATGCCAGAACACATCCCATGAAGGCCAGGATGGAAATGGGACCATCTGATTCACTGGGGTCTCTCCTACCACACTGCAGAGATGGGCCCATCACATTTCTGATTTTGGGACCAGAAGAGTCCTGCGTGGCCATATCCTTGTCTTCTCACTAGCAGGGCAGGAGGAAGGGGCTCCCCCCCTGTTTTGTATTTTTATTTGCTTCTTCTTGTTCAAAATCTGTTCCTGTTGTAGGCACTGACGCTAAAACAGGTGGCAGCTCAAGTGGCTTTCCACCCCAAGACTTTCACAGCTGCTTCATGGGAAGCACATTGAGGGGGTTTATGGCTGCCAGGGATCCCTCACGGCCGAAAGCACCGGGCTGGCTGGGAATCAAATTCAATACTCAGATTTTGCAGGAGGCTGAAAAATGGTATGTCACATTAAGTGGATGTGGACATGTATAGAAAATCTGAATATATTTACAAAATTAACATCTAGAAATGTATCTCCCAGGCATCTCTCATTTCTGTTACAGCTGAACACCTTTTACTTTTCCTACTGGGACACATCATGGCAGGAGGGTACTGACTTTGTGTGGTTGCAGCAGTTTCCACGGCAACTGATTTGATGTTATTTTAATAACTATGACAGTTTTGGTGTTGATGCTGGTATACTTTTGCTAGTTAGCCCCCAGATGAACAAGTTAATCAGTGTTTGGGCTGGATGAGGTCCTGCTTTCATTTTTGGTCAGACGCTTAATATAGAAAAGCAAAGAAACCTATTAGTCAGAATTGTACATAACAGCTCAGATTATGCCTGAGAAAGTCAAAACCCACTACGCGATGCCTCTTTTCTTGATTTAATTGAAGTAATTCAGAAAACTTTATGTATTCTCTAATGTGTTTTCATGGTTAAATAGATATAGATAATGCTAATCTTCTCTTATTTTCTATGATTCTTGCAAATGCTATTACTTCATAGCTTTGTTTTTCTGATACATATTCAAGCTACATTTCTCTATGAGCTGCTCTTATTTTTACTCATAAGAAAGGGAGAGGGAGGCAAGGTGGCAGGATGACAATGTAAAGAAAGCTTAAAAGGAAAGCAATTTTGATGAAAAATTATTACATTATTAGGTTCATCTGCACTATAATATTGGGGTTTCATATAAAGATAAATCACATATCCTACAGTCCTACTTTTTGGTCTTAACCATAGTCCCTGATAGGTTTTACAGGTGAGATCTACAGAGGCAAAATGGGATACTTGTCTGGAAAACACGGGACAGTGGCGGCAAAGTATTAATCCTCCAGCTCACATCGAAGTCCCCACCTACCTCAGCGAGGTGATAGGTTCAAGGATATGGCTTTTCGTAAGCATCCCAGATTCCAAGCAGCTATTGCCTTCAGCAGCCAGTCCCTTCAGGAAGCTTTTATAGGATTAGCAGCAGAAATGTCATTTACCAGTACAGATAACTTTAAAAGTCAGTGCTTAACCGGGCATTTCTGCTGGCAGGATCTTGGTACAACAGGGTTCAGGCAGCATTCCTAGTGTTCTGGGTGAAGACCTGCCCTAAAAACACAGTGCACTATAAAAATGCACCCTCTTTCCTATGCCAGAGGTAAAACTCTGGCCAGCCCAGGGAAGAACACACGATTGTTTTGAGGAACTTCAAGTTGTCTTTCAGGCTTTCTGAAGACCTGCCATCGGCATTTTCTGCACCTGCACAAGTGCTGTCGGGAAGAGATGTGCAAGATGACAGGGTCCAGCTTTTTGGGGTCCTCTCCACTCCCAGTGGCTGGGAGTCAAGAAGCCAAGACTCATGATATGCACTGAGACCTTGGGAAGCAGAGCTCTGTGTTCCCTGCAAGCAGGACATCAGCCTGCAGAGTCTTACGGGTCAGCAAAAGGAACTTGTCTTGTCCATGAGGTCAATGCAAACACCATTTCACACCCTTACAATAAACACTTTCCTGGAGAACCCTGCAGCTTGTGCCATGTGAAGAAGGTGGGTGTAAGGGACGGTGGAGTGGCAACAAAGGCAAGGGAAGGAGTCACTCATTGGTAGCCGTGTAATTATTATTTTTAAATAAATAGGGCTTTTGAAAATGTGATGAAGCAAACAAGGGAATAAAGTAAAAACCTGAATTGCTATTTTTTTTTTTAATAAGTGTTTGTAATTATATAATGTTAAGGGATAAACTAATTCAGTCCTAGCAGTTTAATAATTTTGATGCTCAGTGTAATAACCACAGCTAACAAAAAAAGAACTAGAATCCCCCCACTTTTTAGTCAGCCCAGACTATCGCACCTTGGGGCGCATTTCAATCGCCTCCATGTGCAAAATGCCTGAGGGAATTCTGCTTAGTAGGTATTTTCCACAGCACACTGTGAAATGATAACGCTAATTATGATCAAGATAGTTTAAAAACCCTCTGTCTAGGGCACCGCGCCTTGAAATGAGGTGACATTCATCATAAACATCAATCCTCACCGCTCAGGGTTGCTAATGCCTCGTGAAGTTCCCTGTTGCCGACAGCGCTCTGGTACCCACCTGATGGTAAATCGTCTCCCAGTTCTCCCGCAGTGCTCCCCAGCTGCCCACGCTGGCCGCTTTCTTGTCCAGGTAGACCCTGATGTGCTCCTCCAGCTCCTGGTTGACCTGCTCAAGAGCTCGCACCTTCTCAATGTACTCCACCAAGCAGCTGTTCAGGGTTTCGTAGGAGAGACCCCTGCCCTTCTCCAGCCCCGGGGCCAGGGGCACGGCGGCGGCGGAGCTGCGCAGACCCTGCAGGAAGACGCTGCTGATGCCCAGGGCTCTGCGGGACACTCGGGTGCCCAAGCTGCTCACGCCGCCGGTGGGGACGGTGCCCACGTAGACACCGGGGGGTCTCGCCAGGCTCCCGATGCTCAACCGGCGGCCGGGTGGCCCCGAGCTCTCGGCCGCGGTGGAAGAGGGCTGCTGCCCCAAGAAGGACGACCGGCGCCTGGGCAAGGGCATCCTGCCGCTCCCGCCCGCTGAGCCCCGCTCAGCCCGGCCGCCAAGCCCCGCACTGGCGGGAGGGATGTGCCGAGCCCAGCAGGTTGGGGCTCTGGGGGAGTTTCGGCTTTGTGCGATGGCTTTCTGGAAGGGAGGGCTTTGTGCTGCCTGGGAGCGCCCATCACATTGTCCGGGCGGCCGCTGGGTCAGCAATCCCATTTCAGGGGAAATCTCCCTGCTGCTGCTGCTGCAAATGTGGCAGATGAAAAGCACAATGGTGTTTACAGGGACAGCGGGATGGGGATTCAGTACAACGTACGTGTTAAAATACCAGCGGTGTTTTCTATGGTGACACCCAGATGATTTCCTAGCCCTATACCCACAGGTATCTAGACGTGTATTACAAACACATTAGCTGCTCGCACCCATTCTTGTTCCAGACAGAGTCTCCTGCAGCAAAACCTTACCCAAAGTTAGCAAAACCCAAAGATTTGAGGAGCCAGCTACGCCATAGCAGATGCGAGCTGAGCCAGCCTTTCGCTGCCCAAGAGCCTCAAATGCTCCCTCAGCCCTGCTGCAGCTTCTGGATTTCTCTGCGCTTTGGCTTCACCACCTGACCAAGGCACATTGTCCCAAACCAGGCAGATTTTATCTAGGGACATGCACCCTCACGTCCACTCCTGCTCAGTCGGTTTAACGTTACATTATCTGTTCAACAAGACCCCATTTCACTCTGGCTGCATAATGTGGCGATGAAGTGAGGCAACTGTGAACCCAAAGAAAAGGGTGAAACAACTTATTGCAGGGGATGGGGGAGTTTTCCCCTGCTCTTCTTTTTATGCCGCTGCTCTTTAGCAACTAGTGATCAGGTGGGTAGTTTATAGGCACTTAAGTAGTATGTGTTCATGCTACAGTGGGATATGTAATTATACAGTATTAGGTATACTTTTTTCTGCCTATGAACAGGGGTGCTTCACAGCCAGGGTGCCAGCCTTGCTCCAGTGCAGGATTACCATGTGCACACCTTTGCAGGCACAGAATCATGGAGTAGTTTGGGTTGGAAGGGACTTTCAAAGGCCATCTAGTCCAACCCCCCTGCAATGAGCTGGGACATCTTCAACTAGATCAGGTTGCTCAGAGCCCCGTCCAGCCTGGCCTGGAATGTCTCCAGGGATGGGGGATCGACCACCCTTCTGGGCAGCCTGGGCCAGTGTTTCACCACCCTCATTGTAAAAACTTTCTTCCTCATGCCGGGCCTGAATGTCCTTTAGTTTAAAACCATTACCCCTTGTCCTATTGCAACAGGCCCTGCTAAAAAGTCTGTCGTTGTCTTTCTTATAGGCCCCTTTTAAGTACTGAAAGGCTGCAATACTGAATGAAAGGCATGCCTGTAATGCGCTGATGCTGGGCATTGCCCTAATGCGGTGGAGGTTTGTACAGGGGTGGCGGTGAGACTTTGGCGAGATAGAATACAATCAGAAATCCCTGTCTTCTGCGGGTGCCTAATCCTGGCTTGCCGGGTTGGTGGCTGGAGTTTGTTTTGCTTAATTTTTGAGGACGGCGAGGTCACCGTTTCCCTGTTGTGTGAAGCCTGGGAATGGTGCAGCATCCCACAGCTTTGCAAGTATATTTGGCTAATTTCTAGGCATTCTGCATTTAGATTAGCAAGCAAACTGTGCTGGCTAAATGAGAGGAATCCTCCAGTATTCCTTACACAACATTTTCAGTGTATTTGCTCTGTGTCAAATAAAACAAAAATCTGCCTTGCAAAAGCAATACCACCTACAGAAAACAAATGTAAAACTATGGACTTTTTTGCAAAGAACTGAATTTAGTTCTCTGTAACCTCATTCTCTCCACTTTCCTGTTGAAATAGAAGATGAAGGTCTTAGCAAGACCCTCAGGAAGTTTATAATCAACCGGTGATTTCCAGGAGGCTGTTTAGTATTTGATCATGAGGATTTCATGTATCGTATTGCATAGCGTTTACCCCATGGTGAAAAGATATATTCCCAAAGTGCCTGTCCATGACCATACCCAGCCACATCTTCCTGCCTGCCCCAGTCACCTCGTAGGGAAGTGGTGCATCATTCTCTGATTCTAAAAAGAAAATAAAATATCTATAAGATCCCCTATAACATTACAATTTTCTAATTTAGGAAGCCTGTGGCACACACTCAGATTTGTGCCTGGGCACAAAGGAAGTGCATATGTGGGACAGGGAGAAAGGAGGAGTGACAGTGCCTCTGCGGCCCCCCGGTCCTGAGAGGAGCCTTGTCTTGGTCAGATTTCAGCCATCATTTAGTAAAGTTGCCAGGTTGTTCTGACTAACCACATCCACCAAGACACTGTGGGCAGGTGGGAACAGCTGGACCAGATGTGCCACTGCTATAATTCCCTTTTCTGGTAGCAGCTGTGGCTCACCTCGAACAAGGCATATGGTTAATGATGCTATGCTAACCCTGTCCTGCTCAAACTTCGCTTTCACGCAACCAGGCGATAAACCTGAGCAGTTGGTGGCACAGAGCAGCCAGCTGGAGCAGGGGTAACCTCTGGGCTGCCTCCCAGCATGCTCCTGATGAAGTGAGAAGGTGGAAAATAATGTACAAGGACTGGTGGCCAGAGGTGGGGAGAGGACATCCAAGACCTCAAAGCACGGAGGCCATTTCACTTGCTGAACAATCCAAAAAAGGCAATTTGAGCCGTAAAAGTGAAAATTGGTCCCATGGAAACAGTTCTGGGTTATTCAAAGAGAGAGCATTGATTTAGGCAAACTCATTCCATGTTTCATGTTAGTCTCTCCTTGTAACTATCTATTTTTATTAATAATCCACCATTTAGGCTTCATTCACTGCTACTACTCCCCTAACGAGTACAGCCTGCAATCTAGCACTTAACTGGGTAGGTCTAAAATGCCATTTTGCTCTGAAACACACTGTTTCCATTCCTAAGGGAGGAAGGAAAGACTCAGAGAGAAGAAGGGGCTATGAGGCAACTTGAGTCAGTGGCACTAGCAGTCCAAGCACACGAGATAAATAAAAGAGTGAGGAAGTGGAAATGTGGGCCAAGTTGCAGCTTCAATTGGTGGGAGTTCCTTGTCACCAGATTTCCAGATTTCTGATAAATTTAAAGGACATTTCTGTTCCTCTGAAGGAACACTCTACATGCCTTCTTTCGAGGCTGTTTGCTCTGCAGGAAATAATTGGGGACTCATTGGGCTGGAGCAGAGCAGCTGCGAATCCAATGTGTAGCGTGGTTAGGACATTTGGTGAAACAGTGACCCAGGTTGCCCAGAGAGGTGGTAGATGCCCCATCCCTGGAGACATTCAAGGCCAGGCTGGACAGGGCTTTGAGCAACATGATCTAGTTGAAGATGACCCTGCTCATGGCAGGGGGGCTTGGACTAGATGAGCTTTGAAAGTCCCTTCCAACCCAAACCATTCTATGATTTATGCAGGAAAAAAGGTCATTCTGGTCCCTGCTCCTGTGAAACACTTTTGGAGGTCAAACTGGAACTTGGTTCTCCTGTTTAAGTCTGAAGAAGGTAACACATAACAAAGTTATGGGGCAACATTTCTACCCAGAGGGGTCTGCCCTTGTCTTACGTGGCCTGGATCCCATGGGTGTAGCAGGTTAGTTTGTCATCCCACTATAGCCCAGCTTCCCTGCTCTTCCCCTGCAGACCCCGGTTGCATTCAGCTGGGAGACTCTGAAGGGCTCATCCTAGCAGGTGCTCAGGCACTGGCAGAGTCACACAAAGGATACAAGACTGGTGCATGGACCATACGGGCTGCTTCTGGCAACCGAGATGGTCTTGTCTGGTTTGTATTCCAGCTTAGCAGTTTAAAGGACTTGAGGGACTGAAGTCATTTTACAGGAGGAGGAGGGACGGTCACCAAGCAGGAATGTTCATGGCCAGGCTGCATGATGTTGTGTAGAATGCAGGATGCTGTACCCAACACATGCTTTCTCCACCAAAACCAGACTTCCCCAATATTCTTCCAGACCAAGTATATTCAGCAGCAGATTGTAAATGACAGTGAAGAAAACAGTCCATCTGGCAGGTGTTTTGCTTAGAAATACCTTTATTTTATAAAGCCACAGTTCTGTAAAGTTTTACCACACTTATAAAAAAGGGGTTGACAATTCTGAGGGAGAAAAGAAAAGCTGAAAACATTTCTTGTAATTCAGGGTTACACAAAGGTTATATTTATAATATATATATTTATTTATAATTTGGAGACGGTAGAGATGAAACTGCAACACGCGGGCAGCTGCGGGGTCATATTTCAGAGACTTGCTCATGTCCTACAAATAGCGTTTCTTGACAGAAGGGGTTCACGAGGACCATCCCGCTGTCGCGGTAGTCGCCGTTGGCGGGAGAGCGTGGCTCGGAGAGGTGGTCCTAGGAGAAAGACAGAGAAGCAGGGTGAGCACTTCCCATCCCTCACTCCCCATGAGCACACAGGGCACTCTGCTGTGCCAATGCATGGGAGGAATGGACCGGTATTTTTATCACTTCTCCCAGTCCTCCAAAAGTGCCTGAATTTTGGGGGCTCCAGCTCTTGGAGAGCTAAGTTTGATGAGCCAGTTTCACCCTTCTTCAGGCAGCAGGAGCTGTGAGTGAAGAGCTCCTCTGATAGTCAGGCTAATTCTTTCTCAGTCTGGGGACTCTGAAGTCATATGCATCAAACTTCAGGTCCCTTAGCAGAATTTGAGCTTTGACTTTTTTTTTTCTTTTCACTTTCATGACACTTTGCAACAGTTTCCTATCAGCTCATCTTGACTCCTTACAGATGCATTTTCAGCTTCTATTTAATGTCAGAAAACCACAAAAATGGTTCCAAGCTACCCGAGCATGCCCCAGTTCAGTCATGTTCTAATCAGGTTTAAATGACTCAGACGACAGCTTTTGGAGACCATACTATATGCGTGTAGGCCCATCATTCGATTCTTGGTAAGCTGAGACCAGGTTCTGCCTTAGCTTGAGCAATACGATTGCCAGTAAAGTGGGGTTAATGAAGCAACTGCAAGTGCTTGTCTAATCACATCATCACATCTCAGAGGTTCCTTTCTAAACACTTTTTTGTTTTAATTTAATGAGATGAGTTAGTCAACTAGCTGATCTGAAAATCACTTTAGCATAAACTCAAACTCTCTACTGTTTCTAGGTTTCAAATACCTTTGAACTAAGCTAAATTATTCTTCTCTGTCTCTGAGGCCAGGGAATACATTTCTATCAGTAGGATCACCTGCCAATACATGAATAATCCCACTGGACCAGTCCAATCTGTTAAGTACAGGCTGATGAGTACGCACCACCACCACACACTCTCATATATTGATGTTTTGATCCTTCATTTACTGGGAACACTCACTCACTGAACTGGTATTTGAGAAGGCATAGACAGCTCCCAGGACATAAATGCACCAAATTTATTTGCATTATTAATGCCCGCTACCCCCTTTATCTGATGCTGTGTGGGACTTGGACAAAAGGCAGATTAGAGGGACCGACTGTCAGTAACAAGCCAGCCCAAAGTGTTCTCCTAAGCAGTCATGGTATGGCCAGACATTGGCCCTGGGCTCAGAACAAAGAGAAACCCAGGAACAAATTCACCTAGAGGTAGTTAACTCCTGTGACCACACAGCAATGCAGAACATATCTGCAATGGCTGGGAACAGGGTGGCAATCTGGTTTTGGTGACTTATTTAGCCCATCTTACACATATGTAGGGGTGAGTCCTTGAAAAGCTGTTTCCCTGAATATGCATAGGGATTTCAAGGCTTTATTAATATGACCTCTTCTCCTCTTCTCCCAGCATGGCTTCAGTTACAGTTTTCAGACACTATTTCTGTAAGTGAGGTACCTCTGAAGTCTCCAGGGACTGGATCTCTCTCGGTAACTCTACAGCATGCCTGTTGAAGTAGTCCATGGTAATAGCATTATTCCAATAGCTCAGGTTGTTTTCTGGGTTAGATGTCTTTTTCTTCCTCCTCATGCAGCAGACTGTCAGCAGAACTGCTGTCAATAGAAACATGCCAAAAATCCGGTTATTTCCTTTCAATAAGGACTCATCAGCATCATGGATTCTTTAATGTTACTTAAGGAAAGGGCTGGTGACCTTCATTTATACCATTCATTCTCAGTCAGATCTAGCTCTCTCCTAACAAACCCCACACAATTAAGTGAGAATCTGTGCCAAGCAGATGAGGCTTTGGGCTTGGCAGGATACGCAGTGTTTACTTTCTTTCTGATGTGGGTTTATAATTTTTAAGATTTGGCTGCCTGACTAATGAAAAGCTTTGGTGTTGGAACTGATGGTATTTTAATACCTAAGATGGGATTTATAGAGCCTCTAGGAGAGAGGGCACTCCCCGGCACCACGAGAGATGCCTCTGCGCAGATCTTTTCTGCTTCTAGCATGTTCAGACGCTGCAGCGATGAGCACATTAACAAACGGGCAGCGAGAGATACCTGTCCTAGGCTCCAAGACCAAATTGATAAATGCACTGTGGTTGCACGTCTTCAGTACCAAAAGCTTCCGGCCCGAAGTGCCACTGATCCCTGTCTCTGTCATCCGTCACTCATAACTTGGATTTTGGCTACTTTGTGACCATGCTCCAAAACATCAGTGACCAGCAAGGGGAACAGATGGGCTCCTGGGCAGGATGAGGCACTGGTGAGGTGGTGTGGAGATCTCCTCCGGCACCTGTCTTGTGTAGCTTACGCTTCCAGTGCAGCATCATTCCCAGAGCTGGGGTTTTCCTGCCTGTCTCCATCAGCTCTATCAGGATGTGGGATCTACTGATAAGAGTAATCCGTTCCCCACGCTTGCCTGGCCATTAGGGGTATCTGAGCCTGGCTTTTAAAAATTTTTTTCTTATCTGTGGAACACACTTAAGCTTCTGCAAGGTGAAATATTTGAGCTTAAAGTGGAGCAGTTAGGCAAGACAAAGTGACCAGCAAGTGAATCATAGAATCATTTTTGTTGGAAGAGACCCTCAAGATCATCGAGTCCAACCATTAACCCAACACTGGCACTAAACCACGTCCCTAAGAAACTCATCTCTGCATCTGTTAAACCCCTCTGGGGATGGTGACTCCACCACCTCCCTGGGCAGCCTGTTTCAAATTGTCTGTCTTGTCTCAAGGCTACAGGCACCCCCTGGCCCGCAGAGACGCCAGAATAACATTCGCCCAGCGGGCAGGCCGAACACGAAGCTGGTGGAGTATTATTTTCTGGAATTGCTTTCAGTTTAGTCATCTCTGCTGCAATTCAGATGGGTAATCTTGGCAATTTTAGGAAAACCAAACAAACGCACTGTAACAAACTTTCTGCTCCCACTGGTCCTTGCTCAGGCAGAAGCTGAGGTGTGCACAAGGGTTTGTTCAGAGGAGACGCGCATAAGCTCTGTGTGCTTATCTTACACCTGTGGAATTAACTGACCTGTTGTGCTTGTAATCTACCTCATTTATACAGACAGACAGGTAGCTGGGCATGGACTTCCTTTGATTTGTACCTGTGAAATAGGGAATGCCCTGCCGTAAATCCACTCCATTATTTCTAAACCCCTCGTGGTAGAGGAGAGAAAATATTCATGAAGCAGAGCAATATATTATTTTCTCAGCTACAGCTAAAATTATTTCTTAGAATTATAGCCCAGAGGAAAGAAAAGACTGCAGAGAGGTCAAAGCTGCTTTGTTTGTTTTGACAAACATTGCAGCTACCCACATGCCATGGGTCTAATTTCTTATCCCATCTACCCACATAAAATAGCAATACAAAAGTGCAAGGCTAGAGCTCTATTTAAAACACAAGAATAAGCTACTAAGAAAAAAATTTAATGGGTTTGAGTTCAGGCAGTTTATATCTCATTCAAAGGGAAAGGTGAGCTGATACTATAAATCTTCCGAAACTAATGGAAAAATCTCCCGCACTGCTCCTTCGTGTCTTAAAAAAAGCAGGTCATCATCCAACTTACTATTATCTTTCACTCGTCTTGCTTCATTCTTTCTATCACCAATAACTTCATTTGCTGACAGCCCGACAGGGAGACTCCAGCTGCTGTGCCACAGGCAGGCACCTCGTGGGGGCCACCAGAACTGCTCCCCCTGCGCAGGGAAATGCCCATCCTCTGCAAGGGCTGCATCTTCGCTCCCTACTTTGCTGCTACCTCCTCCGTGTCTCAGACCAGCCTGCAGCCTCATTAAGATTAGAAGGTGAAGCAGGACCTGCATTTCATCCTCTCCACTGCCAGCGAGAGCCAACAGACTGTGGAGTTTTTTGGTACTCCAGCAACAAGTGGTGCAGTTGACACACCTGAGGGATGGGGTGCCATCCTGAGGGACCTGGACAAGCTCGAGAAGTGGGCCCATGTGAACCTCATGAGGTTCAACAAGGCCAAGTACAAAGTCCTGGCATCCGGGTTGGGGTGACCCCCAGTATCAATACAGGCTGGGGGATGAAGGGATTGAGAGCAGCCCCGTGGAGAAGGACTTGGGGGTACTGGTGGATGAAAGATAGGACATGAGCCGGCAATGTGTGCTTGCAGCCCAGAAGGCAAATTGTGTCCTGGGCTGCATCAAAAGGAGCATGGTCAGCAGGCTGAGGGAGGTGATTCTGCCCCTCCACTCTGCTCTGGTGAGACCCCACCTGGAGTCCTGCATCCAGCTCTGGAGCCCTCAGTGCAGGAAAGACATGGACCTGTTGGAGAGGGGCCAGAGGAGGCCACAAAAACAATTAGAGGGCTGGAACAGCTCTGCTGTGAGGACAGGCTGAGACAGTTGAGGTTGTTCAGCTGGAGAAGGCTCCAGGGAGACCTTATAGCAGCCTTTCAGTACTTAAAAGGGGCCCACAAGAAAGATGGGGACAGACTTTTCAGCAGGGCCTATTACAATAAGACAAGGGGTAATAGTTTTAAACTAAAGGAGGGGAGATTCAGGCTAGGCATGAGGAAGAAAGTTTTTACAATGAGGGTGGTGAAACACTGGCACAGGTTGCCCAGAGAGGTGGTAAATGCCCCATCCCTGGAGACATTCAAGGCCAGGCTGGACGGGGCTCTGAGCAACCTGATCTAGTTGAAGATGACCCTGCTCATGGCAGGGGGGCTTGGACTAGATGACTTTTGAAGGTCCCTTCCAACCCAAACTATCCTATGATTCTAAGTGGTCTCTAAGGCACAGAACATTTCTGAAGTTGCCTGTGGATACAAGAGCCCCAGTAAAGCCAACTCCATTGCTGTGCAAATATTTTGAAAGCTTGAAGTTTTACAGCTTATAAAATGTTGTGTCTGCTGACAGAGAAGTATTGGATTTTGGTTTTAGGGGCTGGAAAGCTGGTGACACTGAGTCAAGAGAGATCTCTGCTTCTGCCAGCAGGAAACGGCCTTGGCAGGTACAGATATGGTTGCTATACAGCAATAATGATCTTTTCCTTAATTATGCTGTTGGCCTCTGACCTTAGTGCACAAACAAGCAAACGGATGGAAGACTGTGGAAAATGGGTTCCTGAGCTTCCTTGAATATAACATATTTTAGCAGAAGCCTGTCTGCTTAAGCTGCCACAATCCAAAGGAGAGAAGACCTGATTTAGGAGGGAGAGAAAGGACAGCAGGGTTGGAATGAGGGTGTTCCTTCTTCATCTCATATTAACTACCTTTTGGGGGGCATATTCTAGTGAAATCAATGTAGCCAGCAAAAGGACTGCTTGCTTCCAGAACAACACTAGGAACAGGGTTCCCCTGTAACCCGTACCCTTTGAGCTGCTGCTACTCTGGACGGAGAAAAGTCGACCCACACATTCAGGCGCTATGAACTGCTGACAAGCTCTGGCTCTGATGCTGGCCTCTTTCTGGCCCTAAGGCAAATTATGTCTGCATTATCTGCCCTCCCACCCATGAAACAGGCCATAATACATCCCACAAATGGGAAAACAAAATTCTCTTAGAGCTGCAGGTTTCTAGGCTGGTGGAAACAAGTCCATCATCTACTCTCACCTGTACAGCAAGAGACTTTCTGCCTGGAAACTTTGATCCCCAGCCTATAAGTTGTATTTAAGGTATAGAACATCTCACAGGAAAACACCCAGCTTGATTTAAGGACTTGGAGTGACTGGATATCCATCACATTCCCACACAGTCTGTTTCAATGCTTAATATCCATTGTGGCACATGTTTACATTTCCCTTGTCACCTATATACCTCCAGCTTCAACTGCTACTTCCTCAATTCCTTTTTGTCTTTTTTATTAAAAGCTTCCACTATGTTTCCACTATGAGAAATGTACCCAATAGATGTGGGCTGCAGCCTCTTCTGGGACTACATGATCACACAAGTGGAGTTATGTTGCATTTCTCAGCTCTTAAATCATTCACATGGCTCTTTTCTAATCTTCCAAACTTTTTTTTTTTTTAAACATAAACCACCAGAATTATACACCATGTTCAATACTGGCCTCATAAATGCAGTGTAATGAGACCATACCAACTCCCTACAGTTTCCTGACAGTCTTCTGTCTTTTCTTTCAATTCATTTAAATATTTTACCAATCTTATACAGCTGCATAAGCCCCCCCACTCTCTAGCTCCCATATAAAACACGATCTTAACAGACCTGAACAGTGCAAGCACTTGCAAGTCAGGAAATATTCAGACCAAAGGATGTTAATTTACTTCTCCCTGTGCCTGCAGATCATAACATAAACTAAATTTCTACAGAACCCTTGCCTCAATGACTAAAATAGCAGTTTTCCCATATTAATTTCAATTTCCCTCATTTACTATGGCTGTCTATAGTAGTACAGCCTTAGCTGTGATACAGGTATCACAATGGATTTGGTTATTGACCATGGCTGCTTACATCTGGAGACAGGAGGCTCTTCTCCATCTTAGCCTGAGCTCGCGCTTGGGGATTAGACTCAGGGCTTGGGATCTCTCTCACTTCAGACTGGGAAGCAAATGTGCATAGGTTTTGTGATAAAGTGGGTGAGATAATTTTGGAAAGCATCCCAGTGCATGAAATGTGAGCTAAGTGGGGTTAGGTCCAAGGCAATTCTTCATATATTCTTTGAGTTCTGCTGATGTCCGTGTTCGGAGGCTCAGTCTTCCTCTCGCGTTTTCCCGTGTCAGCAGAACTGACTGAATTAATTGACTTCTGCACATCTGATTTGCAAGTTTTCTGTTCTTCCACGTTTTTTCGAGTCATTCTGTAATCAGAGACATAAGTACTGGGGGCCCAAGGACCAGGACAGTGGGGTTTAAAATGAATTCATATAGTATCTTGTTCTGCCCTGCAGAGACAGGCACCCACACGCGCACATGCATAAAAATGTTCAAGGCTGCCTGAAGGACACTGCAAAAACAACTTAAACTGTGACATGCGGAAAATACTGATATCAGTGTTATATATTACTTTGCTTTTCTGGGAATGTAATGATACAGAGTCCTTCATATTTGCAGCCCTCAAATGGTGTTAACAACATTACCCTTGTTATTTATATCTTGAAACTGAGGTATCAGAAGCGAAATGATTTCCCCAGGTTCACACAGCAGACATGGCTTGCACATTCCTATTCAAAGCATTATTTTTCTGGCGAGCATTTTAAGGGGTTTCAGTGGGACTCAGAAACCCATGCATCTTTACAGAAATATGTACTGTAAGGACAGAGAGGCTAAATCCCATCTCTTATTTCAGCAGGTGAGCTCATGAAGCCCAGGTCTTCAGGCTAGTGCTATAGCCACTGAGCCATGCAACCAGCACAGCTGGTGGGACCTGCCAGCCCTCCGT
Organism: Caloenas nicobarica; assembly: GCF_036013445.1. Taxonomy (NCBI): domain Eukaryota; kingdom Metazoa; phylum Chordata; class Aves; order Columbiformes; family Columbidae; genus Caloenas; species Caloenas nicobarica. Next base: position 47,171,067 of record NC_088246.1, on the reverse strand, counting down.
GTGGCTCCAATGCCAGGGCATGGCAATGATGAACAAATCCTCTACTGCCTCCTGCTCTAAGGTGAAAACCCCCATGGCACGGATGGGCCAGCAAGGAGCCCTGGCAGGGTCTTTCCTAGAATCATAGAATATTTTGGGTTGGAAGGGACTTTCAAGGGTCATCTAGTCCAACCCCCTGCCATGAGCAGGGACATCTTCAACTAGATCGGGTTGCTCAGAGCCCCGTCCAGCCTGGCCTTGAATGTCACCAGGGATGGGGCATCTACCACCTCTCTGGGCAACCTGTGCCAGTGTTTCACCACCCTCATTGTAAAACATTCCTTCCTCTTTTCTAGCCTGAAAAAATTTCTTCCTCATGTCTCAGCATCCCAGGCACTTCTTCAAGTGAGGAAGAGGAGCCAAAGGCTCCTGTGGTCACCCTCTAGCAGGTCACTTCCCCTGCTGTGGAAGTTAAAACACCTACAGGTTTTCATGTAACAGGTCCCTGTCAATAAAAGGTGTGACGGCGAGCAGTACGTGGGGCCCTACTGCACCACATGTCCAAGAGGGAGACATGAGTTTCTGCAGCATCATGTTGTGCTTCTCCTTTGGAGGATTTCGGGCAGCAGGAGCTGTGCCCAGAAGCACCCTGACAGGGCAAGCTTTTCCAGCCTCCTCGCCACCCCTTGCGCAGGGAGGGATTGTGGGGAAAGGAACAAGGGCTCCTGGCAGAGGAGGGATACACTGGCCACCGTGCAGCTCTGCAAGGGCTCTGGAAACAGCCCAGAGGTCAGCAAGCGAGCTCGGAGGCACTCCTCATTAGCAGGAGGAGGGAGCCGTGCTAATTAGATTCCTGTGGCTCTGCAGCCACACACAGGCTCCGGTTGCCTCTCCTCACCTCCTTCTACTTCTTTCCAGGGTGTGTTAGTAACTTCTGTGCCTCGGGGCTGCCTCTCCCCCTGGTGCAGGACCTCATCCTTTCTCACGGGTGTCTCAGCAGCAGTTTGGGGCTTGCTGTCCACATCGGCGGGTCTGGCCAGCAGCCTTGAAGGTGCCAGCTTGAGCACAGAGCCACCAGCCCGCAGCTCTGGAGCAGCAATAATCTCCCACGAGAGGAGTCTTCAGTGACTTTCTCCGTGGCTTGTTCCCTTCTAAGGCAGCTCAGGCATTTCACAGCATGGGGCTGAGTCTTGATATCCGAGATACCTCCACCTTTCAACATCCAAAGGCAGAAGCGGGACAGTGTTCCCTGAGTCCACGCCCACAACGGCTGTGAGAAAACATTTTCAGCCTTCGAAGATGAAAAGAAATCCAAATGGCGGTACTTCTCATCTGTCTCTTAGCGTCAGCCCCCTCTAGACCAGAAGTGATGAGCAAATGCCAGCGGGGAGCTTTCTGTCCTCAGCTGCAGGCGCCTGTGCCCAGGAGGTGGCGACAGTCCCCTTTGCACACCCCATACTGCACACCCCATACCATTCACCCCATATTGTACACCCTCACTGCACACCTCACACCGCACACCCCATACCGTACACCTGCACCAGAAGACACACAGATGCCGGAGGGTCAGGAAATAATTTTTCTTCTCCTATAGGAACAATCTATGCCTGTACAACACCGCTTTATCCTGACATAGTTTAAACAGCATAACTTTGGGATGAAAGCAATTCCCCAGGCACTTCAGCCAGATCCAAAAAAACCTACCTCCATTTAAATGCCTGCCTACCATTCATTTCAACTCTGAAATAAGTCTGAGGATCTTCAGATTTTAAAAGGAGAATCCCACTAAAGACTATCCTCAGCAACCTGGTCCCAAAAGCAGGACTTAAATATTTGAATCATTTAAACAGTTGTATTAGAGCTGGTATAAGATAATTTTCAAAACAACACTTGCCTTTTCTAAAATGAAGCTTACAAATATAAGAAACAGCATAGGCACAGCCCTATGAATGCATACTGTTATGGTACATAAGAAGGGAAGTTTAAACACCACTATTTAATGAATACTGGGTTAGAAGTCCTGCCAACAGACTCATCATATTATTACTACTACTAGCAATAACTACCATCAATTATTAGCTCATATATGGCACGCTGCAGGCAGACACATATACCAGTTTACACACTGGTTATGCTTCCTATGCTTGTGTTCTATGGTGTTAGATTTTGTGGTTTGTATTTGGTCGCTTTCTATCCAGATCAGCTCTCCTTTTGAATATTGGCCCAAAACACAATGTTTGGATTTATTCGATCCTCTATTTCTACTGATTGATAGACAAGTCACTATTCATCAAACCATCATATAGTGCTGCTTTTCATCACACTGTGCTTGCTATACCACAGGTTCTCCTGCATACTTCTGCTTTGGTTTCTCTTTATTTTGATTGCCCATCTTCTAGATTTAAGCTTTGTTATCACTCATGGTTTTAATCACGTTGGCAATAGCAGAACCAGTGGTCCCAGAGGTACAAGTCTAACAAATACGCTGAGCCCATCCAACAATTTGCAGCTGCCAAAAGGCTCAGAGCTGTTCCCTCTCCAGGTGTGCATTCCTGCAGCCTCATACACTCCAGGTCTTGTGCTCGTCTGACCCTGCGGGGAGCTGATTCAGCTCACTGGGCGGACAGAAAATACCAAAAAGCAAAGTGAATACTTTTTTGGCCACTTTAGCAACCTGAAAGTGGCTCAGAGAGGTGTCAGGTCAAGTGTGGGCAGAGGGAGAGGGGCGGGACCAGGTGGCTGTGCCTCAGAGAGGGCAGCACTGTCCTTTTTGGCAGGAGTCAGCTGTGTGCGAGACTGGCTTGGTCAGCTCACCTAGCCTTGAGCTCAGTACAGCTCCTAGCTGTAAATACCAGGATTAATACTCAATATTGTTGGCTGCCACCCTTTCATGTTTTCTCCGGCAGCACAGCTGCGAAATGTTTATGTTTTTGTTTCACTCCAGACAGATCAGCACAATCACAGCCCACAAACTATTCAGTGGCTCCTTCTTGGCTCTGTGGAGTGAAACCCCAGAGAACACATTGTCATACCTGTCAGATATAACCCAGGTAAGCAGGGGACACCCTGGCATCCACCCATGAGCTTTCTAATAATTTCTCTGGTATTTTTTGTAACTGAGTCAAATGATGAGACTCTAAGCCAGCTCTGGGAACCCAGCTTGCCCTGGTGCTGCAGGTGGCTGACTTCTGGTTGTCTGAAGGCCAGGATTTCAAATTCTTCCTGCTCCCTTGGCAGCTGCAAAGTTAGAATTAAAATGGAGGAAACTAGCAATTTTGTTATCAGACTTTAAAAATCTCACAGTTCACAAACTGCCTGCAATGGAATATTTTATTGTGCTGGGAAACTGATGTTTCCTAAGGTAACAGTCATAACAACTGTCATTAATCCTTTGGGTTAGCAGGGGGCTTTAAAACTCAATTCCAGACCAGAATATAGTGGTTCCTAGATTAAAGACTTGTACAATTATTTTGTTACGAGCTTAAATAACTTGAAGTAAAGCTCCTTCACCTTCTAGACTTGTTCAGCCTTGTGTTACACTCTCAAACAGTAGGTCCCAAAACACTAAGTGATTTCTAATAGCAACGGAGCAAGTATGCTTTGAGTGTAAACGTGGCAGTCCTGCATTTCGGAGCTAAGCACTTTGGTTGGTGAACATGTTAGCTGTCTAGTGACTGCTTCTCATCCATCTCAAGCTCTGCATCTGGTCCTTGAATCATGGGCCAAAATCAGAATTTTAAGGAAAGAGAAAAAGAAAGCAAAATAAAGTGGCAATTAACTTACAACACGAGGATATAGGTACACTGATGGCCAGAATGATCCAGGCAATGTCCATCTTGCTGAGACAGATGGTTGCTCTGTGCTGGGGTTTGTCTCCCTCAGTGACATGGGAGATATTTCCTTGCACTCCAGGTTTCCAGGTCCCGGCAGGAACCAGTCTGTTTAGGAAGTTCCCGGTGGCGGTGGAGCCAGCAGTGGAAATGGAGCTGGACAACCTCGTGGCGGGCGCTGCAGAGAGAGCACTGCCCAGCAAGGTCGCATTAGTCACTGCGCCGCGCTGCGTTGGAGCCGGTCCCTTGGGGTCTCCGGCTGCCGTAGAGGAGATGCTGACGTCAAAGCTGGTCTCAACTGAGTGACCCGCTGCTGCTGTTGCAGATCCAGGGCCAGCAAACAGAGGGACACTTGTACTGAGATTCAAGGTTACCCAAGAGTTGGTTTTGCTCAGCATATCCCATACGCCGTAGCGGGTGGGTTTAAAAGGCACCGACACTGCTTCAGGATCAGTTGATGGTCCAGCAGTTGTGGTGGCAAAATCTGCCTCCTGCACCACTAGCTCGGCCCCGTCTCCTTGCTCTCCTTCCCTAAGTTTTCCCGAGGTGTCACGGCGGAGAGAAGGGTCTGAGTGTGTAGTTCTTGCCAGCCCCGTGCCATTGGGATCACTGGACGCTGTGGTTTGGGGCTGAAACGGGTGGTCTGGGAAAGTGCTCCTCAGGGTAGGGAAAGGAGAGTGCAGGGTCGTCTTTAGGTAAGGCTCTGAGGACTCTGTGAAGTTGCCTTTGAAAACCTGGAATATTTTCCCCTTGGGGCGAGTCTGTCCCGAGTACAAAGCACTCTGGTTGTACAAATGATACATTTCCTTTCCACCGAGGCCGGGGCCGCTCGCTTGCTTTTGCCCGGTGGAAAGGGCTTTCTCCGCCAGGCTGACGGGATGGGGAATGGTGTGAGCAGACGTGGGAAGGTGCTCTGCTACATGGTGGTCTTTGTGGCGAGGTGTTGTTCCCATGGCTGCGATAGTGGTCGTGTCCATCGGGAAGCCCTGAGAGGAGGAGACAGTGGGAGACAGTACCTGAACAGAAAACACCAGCTCTTCTGTCAGTGCCAAGATCAGTAGAACACCTGGAGGAAAAAACACAGAGAGGGGGTGAGACATGAGGGAGGGACCAGCGGACAGGGAACAGCATGGCTTGAGCATCTGGCAGGGAGGAATACCTTCCATGTTCTGCAGAAGGACAGGAGAGCTAGCATCCAACTTCGTTGGCTTCTCTGGGAAAGTAGGAAGAGAAAGGAAAATCTACAGGAGCTGCAGTGGCCCCGTGGGAGTGGGAGTGGCAAGGTGGGAATGTGAAGGTCACAGGGAATCCCTGTGGCAAAGGGAGAGAGAAGCTTGGAGCAGGGACTCAGGACAGTGCTTAAAAGTGTCTTAGGCAGGTGATTTCCCTATAGAAGCTACAAAGCATCCTACTCCTTAGGGGTAGAAACAAAAGACGTTTTTATTTTTGTTTTGGCCAGGAGGTCTCCAGATGAACGTCCGCATCATTATGGGGAACCTTAGTCCGCTCACTCTTGGCTGCAAAGTCTGACATTTGGCTGCCTCCAGTCTTGGATGCCATTAAGCAATCTGCTTTTTGAGAGAGCAGCTGCTTAGCCCCTGCTGAAAATTAGGTCAAGAAGGGATGTCTGATGAGAGGGCTTCCTGGGTTATATACGCTGTCCTTTATTTAGCAACTTCAGAAAATCTAGTCACTTATTTTAGAGTATGAGATGTGGAAAATACTAAAAATGAAGAAGAAAACAAAGCTATCACAGCCATTTTAAAAAGCCATGCGATTATTAGGGGTCGGACTCAATCTAACACAACTGTCCTTCTCAACCTTGTACAATGTTTGGTTGTAACCTGTTCTGTGCTCACACACGCTGTGGGACTGGATTGTGAGAAATTCACCTCCCGCCATACTCTGTAGTGCACATCATTTCATGAGGTGCCAGATTCACACCGCTGGGAACACCGATTCTTCCATTTATTTGTACTCCAGATAATGGACATGGGCAGCTGCAGTATCATAAGCTTCCCCGGGATGCAGGGCTAATGCACCCTGAGTTAGCGTGACCTGCAGGGACCACATCAATCACACGTCACCGTTTCCATATGTTGAAGCTGTCGAGTGTAATGTGGATCTCTGCCCACTAGGAAGCACACGGAATAAATCCATTTTGCACAGTCCACTGAGCATCATCAGATGGCAGCATTAACACTGTGCTAGTGTGGATTTCAACGAGCAGCGTTAAGGTGAAAGATGTAGTCACAGTCTTAAGAAATCAGGGAGACGAGTTCATCAAAGGTGCAGGACTCCAAAGTGGGCAACGATCACATTCCAGCCAAGACTGTTGTGGAATACCTTCCTGCCTCCTTCTCCACCCTTCCCAGGCTTGTCAGCTTCCTCCATGAGCATTGTTATGCCATTTAGTTCTACCTCATTTGGGAATATCTGTTATGGGCACCAGAAGAAAAAGAAGGCTGAGACCTGGGAAAAGAACATCTGATTATGTGCCCAGTGGGCCCTAGGGCTCTGTTGCACATTGGTCAGACGCAAATACCATGAAATGTGTTTATTCTGAGTCCTGTGCATCACTCACACCCATCTGTAAGCAGTGCCATACACATAGTGAAAACTCTCCGAAGGAGCAGTACCTATTCTTCCTGTCCAGCTAAGTGCTCTGCTTTGATCACTGAACGTCATTTCTGAACCAGAACAGCACAGAGCTCTGCAATCAGCAAAATTCACCTCCTCTTGCCCCCAGCAGCCTCCTGTTGCTTCGCAGAGTATCCAGAAAATGAAAACATGGACTTGATAACATAGTGAGAGCCAATTACAAGCAATGCACTTTCCACTGCTTGATGCTAAAATTAGCTCTTTTTTTAAAAAAAATTCTGAAATAAATATCTCTGCCAAGTAAATCACTGTCTCAGTAACTGCTTGCCAGTTCCTAGCCAGGCACAGACAATATACTCTTTGCAGAACACCTAGTCAAAGGGAAAAACATATTCTGTAAACAGAGATGCAACCAGGAGAGCATATCATGCTATACTTGTGGAGCATCACTCTTGGAAATGAAAAGCAGGAGTTATCTTCACATTTTTGGCAGCACTTACTCTGAGGTCAAGGTCAAAGCAGGTATTCTAGTGTCCATATGGCTAATATTTCATGCCAAGATGAGTTGCTGCCACAGAACAAATTCAAAGAGGAAAGGATGACGATTTATTTTGGATTTGATGTGTGGCAATAATGTTCAGGAAACTTTGGGCCTGCTGTTCGGAGCACACAAGATAAAGTGCATTGGCAGACCTTATGAGATACTAGATTATAATGATTGTAATGCCTGCTAAAATTTTTGGATGTTCTTTGTGTAACTACTTTCTCTCACACCTCATGCACAGAAAAATATTGGGTTAATGTTCTCCAGGATACTCCTTAAGGAATAAGGAAGTTGTCAGCTTTTCTACAGATTGTGCCCTGGGGTTAGAAACCCTGATCTTTGACTAAAAACCTACCTAATACCTATCTCTATTTCTTGAAATGCTGATAAATCAGAGGCTTGCTGCTATAAAGATTTGTAATCTCTCTGGGACAGCCTGCTGTGGTAGCAGGTCACTACACATCAGGCAGGGGAAGCCAGATGCATTTAGCCAGTACCTGTAGGTGGCTTGTAAAGTATGAATAATTATTCAAAGGAAACACTACAGCAGAAGTAATTTATCTGACAATAAACCATAACCTCCATGACATCTGGCTGTCTCAGGCTGTGTCAGTCAGGTTTTGCTCATCTGCTAGAGTCCCTTCAACAGCCTCTGCAGAGCCACTGTGGCCCCACAAGCTACAGCTTCTTAGGACTTTTTTTTACTGGTTCAATGGATGACAGTGACACCCTCAGTGACAACCAGAGCTAATCCGTGCCCCTAACTACTGAAAAAATATTCTGCTTAGTAGGTCATTGTAAAAATAGTGCTTTGTATTTAGAGAGAACCAGCTGATAATAAGGACTTCGCAGTGTGCTTCGCTGGCCCTTTTAAGTAGAATTAATTTGCTTTAGAACCGATCAACAGCCAATTGGAAAGCAAAAAGTAAAGCTGGTATCAGTATTTTCAGAACATGCTAGGCATGTTCTGGCTGGATTTGTGGTGACCTGATTGCCCAGAGCTCCCGCTTACTTTTCTATCACTTGCGGATATGCAATATCTTACAACGCGGGACTCTTATTGAGGTCCCTGATACTGGACTGCCCTGTTTGGCAACTTTGACTTAAGCCTAGGAAAAGGATATTCTGAGTTTCTCTACTAAGGCACAGGAGGCATTTGTCACAGAAACGGGCTTAACCAACCCTTGAAACTTCTTCCTTTCCCAACCTCTGTTTCTGCTTCACAAATGCACGCACACTGAGAGAAGGGACAACGCGAATCATCCCCCACTGCCTCAGCTTACCCTCAATCAGACAACCACTGAAAGGAAACCTTCTGGTTGCTATTAAGTTGTCATGGCCAAAGTTTCGATATCCCAGATGAGATGGTACATAGCGGATGCTCTTGGTCAGTTCAAAGCACAGTCCTGCAGCTCTTTGCCAAAATCCTTCAGTTTTGGCTGCCTAAGGCTCTTAGGACTGATCTTACTTAGAGCATGAGCCCTTTGGGGTAAGGACTGGCAGTCCTTACTATCTGCTGGCATAATGGTAATATAGATGGATATAAGCACATTACAGTAAATAATAATAATAATGAATTATATTTTCAAAGGTCCATTCACACCATTAAGCTTTTTCATAAGGAGCCATTTCTAAGGTGTAGGAGCTCATGCTCAGAAAGGGTCAAACTAGTTAGGCTTTTAAATGCTGTGTGTCAAATTCCCACTTCTGGAGTCTAATTTTATGACGACATTAAAACCATCCAACCCTAATGAGAAGGCTGATTTACCTGACACCTCTGTGGCGTGAACTGTGTCATCCTGTGGTCTTGCACAATGCACCAAGAAGGGAATATTAAGTACAAAATAAATTAACTCCAAGATGAAGCACAGCAAAGTGAGAGCAGAATGTACACAGAGGGTGCCGATGTGCATTTAGCCATAAAAACTTCTTCCTGACAACATGGTGCAATGGTTCAAATCTCAACAGGACCTTCCTTCAGTGCTTCTTCCCATTGTACACTCATGTGAGGAGTCCAGAAACGGTGTGTACAACTGTGTACATGAAGAAAATGGAGTTCCTTTACAGCAGTGTTTTAAAAGACTGCGGTTGATGTCCTCAGCAAGTCTCAGAAAAGTTGGGGGTTAAGAGTATTTTGCTTTCCCAGACTAAGAAATCTGCAGGGTCCTACCGTTTGGGAACTTCCTCACGACCCTTTTATTTGCGTGCAGGAGGCAGAACTGCCTCCCCCCAAACCAGAAAACAAAGTGACTCTGGGCCCAGCAGCTGATGTTCTTTGACTGTTTTATCTCAGGACCTCAGAAGCCCTTGCTAGGAGCCAGTGTCCTGGCACAGGACAATATTAAAAGGCCTCATTTAGGAGTTAATACCCCCTGGTGCTGCCTGGGACATGTCATGGGCACTTTCAGAACAGCCTTTTTGCATGACCCAGCTGAGCAGGCATGCAGCTGTCGAGTCAGCTCCGGCGTTCGGCCTCCCCAGGTCACCTCCTTTAAACAACACAAACTTACGTAACTTCTGATCTAAAGCCCGTGGAAAAGTTCCCAGTGACTTTAGCCAGCTTCGGACCAAGTCCGAATTGCCAAAAACCCAGCGGAAACTTTTGAGCTGCGCATTCACATTTCTACAGCAAATGAACATGCGCAACGAGCTCAGTCTGGCGCTTGACCCCTTCTGGCCTCTGCTACCTCGGACCTCGCAGCAAGACAAACAAAGCCACCCTGAGCAGTACCTGGCAAATATTTTCACTGTAGGGGGTCAGGAAGGGCCTTTTGTGCAGAGATCTCCCACTGGACTCATGATTTCACACTGCCATGGGCAAGGGAAGCAAAGGGAGCCGTCCTACAAAGGACCCATTATCTACAGACCCAGGGCTGGGGTGCACATGGGCAGCGGACGGGATGCTGAAGCCTCTCCATGCTTCTAACAGTCTCAGCTTACTAATAGCGAGAGAAGGTTGTGCAAAACCTGTTCAAAGCAACAGCAATGTTATTGTTGTAACGAAAGCTTTCTTCACAATGCCGTTAACTCCTCATGTGTCTCTCAGCAAACCCAAAATGTTACCGGGAGCAAAATGAATCTTTAATAGGCAGAAACTGCAAAGGAAGTATATATTATTACTTTTGTTACGGTCATTTTCTTTGTAATCTGTCAAAGCAATATGATTTTCACTTACAATAAAGCAGCCTTTGTACAAACAAAGAGTTAAGCAAATTTCATCTCCATGATTGGTGGCAGAACTGAAAGAAGAAAAAGTAGGTTACTCTGCACAGAAGATTTCTCTTCCCTGACTGTCTATCAGTGGCTGTCATGCCAGAACTCCCAGATACTAACTTACAAGTTACTGTCTCTTTTTCTTGGTAAGCATTAGACAGAGTGATCAACCCCAACTTCAAAACACAAGGTATTTGGTAAAATGCAGAGACTGACGCACACAGAGTAACAGCTCTATTTGCAGTAACAAAAACCAGCATCAGCAGAAGCTCTGGAAATCACATGTACAAACACAAACCAAGCAGTACTTGCTGACACTCCCTGTGCAACAACAGTGGCGGTTGCTACAGTTTTCATCTGGCAAGAAAGTCCTGGTCTTTTACCGATATTAAAACATTGCAGAATACTGTTATTGCCTCTAAGATCCACTTCTATCACAGACTTCAAGGGAGTGACTCTGTAAATCAAAATTCATTTCTGGTCCTCCAGGCATTTAAACAATGAGTGATAGAAACAGGACAGTGTCGTATAGTTATAGAGCTAGCAACTCCCAATTCCTTCTCACACTGCACTAGAGACTCACAGATACTATGGGAATAGGTGTTTCAGAAATGCTTCAGATCTCCTACTCAGCTAAATATATACAGACATCCGAGCCATTGAACCTTGTGAAAAGGCTTACTGACAATCTAGGACAACAGTAATTACTGAGAGGAGGGTAATAAAAAGAAAGAGCCTGACTCTAGCTGCTTGTTCAAGGTAATCACTTACCTGAAAATATCATTTGGACTTGTCAGCAGACATCCTCACTTGCTCACATCACACAGATTTGGAAGCTTCATCCCTCAGCAGAAAAAGGAAAAAATACATCTTCCTCCTAACAAGGCAGCTGCACGCGGGAGTTGCTGTTATTGTTGGAAGTGCTTTGGAGGAATGAGGACAGAGCCAGCCCAGGCAGGCGTGTCTTGCAGGGCTGTGCAGCGAGAGGGCTCACTCCTTTATGGAGCACCTTTGCAACTGCAAGGCAAGATTAACTTACTGAGCCAGTCCCCCTCACTGCCAGCGGATCAAAGGGCTGCTTGGTATTCCAGCTTGGTTTCCTATCAAGTTCAGATACAGTTTGTCTGACACGGGGCTATTCAGATGCCAGAGGATTGCTGGCAGTTCTCGTTTTCTGGGAACAAAACAGCAATGAGTACGCCAGCTGCACACCCTTGTGAGACCGTTCAGTCCCTATTTCAAGGCAGAGTGCCCTCCCCTTCAGCGCAGCGTTTAGCTTTTTGTGTATGGATGGATTTTACAGATCTACCGCCTGCTTCTGTACCACCACCAGACTTTCCACTTCATTCAATTATCTCTAATGACATTAATATTCCTGTCAAAGGAAAATATGGGGAATGAAATATCGACCCTCTTCTCTCCTTCTCCTTCTTTGGCATCAATATGCATATTCTGTATTTTATTTCTTCACTCCTCAGTGATGAATGGGAAATTTCTACTTCGTAACCATAAAGAAGTCCACAGATCCTGTGAGTCCTAAAACCACAATCCTGCCTCCCTTCTTCTGTTTCTTCTTTTTTTTTTTCTGTTTCTTCTTTTTTTTTTTTCTGTTTCTTTCTCTGGCACAGCTGGGTGTCTGGAAGAACAGACTGCCCAAAGAGCACGAAAATGTGCCCCGTGCAGCCAACAACCGTCTCAAAAGGCACAGGGAGATGTTAGGAGAGCAACAAGTTGGGGGCTTCTTGAGAGCAGTATAGGAATCCCTCAGAGTCAGTCTTTGATTCAGAGTCCCTGTTGTATCCAGGGGTGCTGCAACTGCCCAAGCGGTCTGTAATATGGGCTTCTCCCAAACTTCATTTGTGGTATTTTGCTAGAGAGAAAAGTCACTTCCTTTTTTTCTTTCATCATACCAGGTGAGAAGATCCTCCTTTTTCAGGTCTTGGATACAAACGTGTTGCAGCCAGACTTCTTTTTTTGACACCACAGCCAAATCAGAAAGGAATGATGCTGTGACAGTAGGTTTGAGATCTGGTGGCACTAGCAGCTACGGGGCCTCCGACAGTGACCCCAGTGCTGATTTTCACGGACTGAAGTCCCTATCAGGAAGGCCAGGCAGATGCATGTATTATATTACAAGTATATTTTACCCCTAGTTACACAAACTCCGTTTTCACAGCCATGATCATTTCATGGAGGATGTAGAAAGAGCACAAATAATAATCTTAGATCTTTGCCTTTTTCTGCTCATGTGCTCATGCCTCTTTTCTCCCTGCCATTTGCAGTTCACTTTTCACCATGTTTCCAGTCTGAAGGTTTTTCCAAATAAAGATATTTAGTGCACTATTAAAAAAAAAAAAAAGTCCTTACAAATATCAGCTTGTTTAGCAGTTTCTAGAACTCAGGGCTGATTAAGAGCTTGCTGCTGAAACAATGATTTAGCACAAAGCTGCAGCTGGCGTAACAAGAGAACCATGCCACGTATTTTAACCTTTGCTGGAGGATTTGCCACATCTGTAAGTAGTAACTCATCACACATTTCTTCCCTGTGTGCTGTCATGGATGGAAACATATGGCTCTAAATTGCAGAGGCCATCGTTTGGAGTTTCAGATGAAAACTCTTCATAGGGACAGAGGCTCTGTGCGTTCCCTTGTCCAAAAACACATGGAACAAACCAAAAATAATTTTAAAAGCACATGAATGTTCCTTGATCTGACAGCTCCCCCCTCAAGCAAAGCTTGTCCAGCCCCAGCTTTGAAAAATGCACATCCCTTCCTTTCCAGCCTTTACTTGGCAGCAGTTTTTGTTGGCAAGATGCTGTTGCCAAGGGAGACAGAAAGGATGTGCAGCTGGCTTTTCTTTCACCTGCACTTAGTGCTGCTGATCCTATTTATGTTACTGCAGAACCTTTGGCTTCTAAGAGACCTACCATCAATGTCACCGGACCTTTTGAAGAGTTTTGACAATGGCACAAATAGCTGTGGCCTCTGATGGAAAGCTTAAAATAGGATCTTGCCAAAGAGAGGATACAGTTGGTGTCACAGATGCTGACTCAAGCAAGGGTATCCATTTCACAAGCAGCAATAAGAAGGGGAAAGGAGGATTCAAAACCAACTTAAAAAGGTTTCTGCCAACCCCCTAAAACAGTAAGTAACTTCAGATATGTAGAAGTTATATGCCTAGTCTAAGGCAGCCGTGGCTCTGGCAGACAATTCACCCCATCCGCCGGCTGACTAGTACCCCAGGGAGGCTCCTCTCTTTCCATTAGCAAAAGAAGTCACACAGAGGATGATGAGCTTTAACTAGATGTCCTGATTTCAGGTGATGAAAATTAGGTGAGATTAATCCCACACCCTAACCCTCATCTAAACAGATTATCATAAAATAAACCGAAGATTTGTTTAGTACAATAAAGTGATAAATAAAAGTGATGTTTGCAAAGATGAAACGTAGTGTCTGTATTTCAACACTTTCCAGGAGAGGAAATCCCACTGCTTTGGGCACTCAGAACCAGTTTCTACAGAGCACCAGACAACAGGACATAGAAAGCAACACTTCACTGGCATGAAGAGTGGACTGGAGCAGGGCCTGGCAGCCTTTCCACGGTAATGCACTAGGAAGCATTTTTCTTTCTCATTTTAGAGGGTAAGTGGGCAAGCACTATTCAGCTGAAGCTAGGAGCTGCTCCTACTGATCAGCTGTGCCTGACCTCTGCAAGGCAAGATGTCTGGTACCTGCTGAACTGGAAAGCGGTAGGAAGCATGAGGAAATAGGAGCCACTTCTTCATGCATAAACCTTTTTTCCAAAATATCACAGCTCCTAGACCTGCTGCACTCCTTTCAAAATCGTCCCACTTGCAGTTGGAGGTAACCAAGTCAGAAGCTTTTGATTCCAGCACCAGATGGTATGTCTTTTTCAAACCTAATTTCTTCAGGAGCTCTTAGTAACTTACAACAACTCACCTGTCAACCAAGGATGCCTATTCTAGACTCAGGATACTCTTTCATCACAGCACAGTCATTTTAGCTCATCTTTTCTAAGGAAACATTTGTAGGAACAGGTTGTCTCTTTCTCTGTCTGTATTTCCCAGTAACTTGTGATTCATGGCTGATTTCAGATATTGTAACACACTGTATGACAACTGGCGGGGAGGCAGAGCAGAGCACCCTACTCGCAGATCCCTCTGCTTTGACGAGGAATACTGTTTTTTCTCTACTAGCTAAAGCTGTGCCTAAATTCTCCAGCTGCAGCTACAGAAACATTGATACTGCAGCCAGAAGGGATGTTATAGTTATGCATAAGCTGACTAACTTCTACAAACCCTGAAGGTATTTCAGTCATTTCATCTGTTCACTGAAACTAATTTGGATGATTTATTACTTCTGCCCCTTTCAATCACATTATTACCTCCAAGTGCCTGGTTATCCTTGTGCTTGATCTCAAATGAGAGTTTGTAATGAGGAGATTGCACTGATTTGTTATATGAGCACGTAACATACAATTATAAATTAACTATTATATTTATCTGTAGGAAAGCCTTACTCTGATTTTTGACCACCGCCCTATTTAAGGAAAAGGGATACGGTGTCTGAGAGTAAATGACTTGTTGAGAGGCTTGTGCAGTTGTTCACTGTCTCAGTTTATTTTTTGGGCAAGTGAGAACCAAACCAGGGCAGGATCAAGGGAGTCAGCATTTCCAGTATGGGGGGCTGGCTACTGGTTTGGGGGTACAAAGGGTCAGATCCGAATGGGAATAATTCCCCAGGTGGACTTGGGCTATAAAAGGTAGTGAGAGTTTCCATGTCCAGATTTTCTGCTGTGAGCACAGCCCAAGGATGTAACATTACGCATAAATCAGCCAGAAAGGCTGCAACGTGCTGCCCTTATTATCTGCTGGATTATACAGGGCTGGCAAAGCCTCTGGAGTGGCTGTAAGGTTGCTAGGGGAAGAAGTGAGCTGTTAACTTTTCATTTCTGTTCATCCTTCCCACAAACTAGCAACAGCTTTCTTTTGGCTTTTAGAACTAAAGACTATATAGCCTCTTAGCTGTTGTGAGCAGAATGCGACTTTAGCTGAGGCTGATTTGAGAATAACCTTCATATTCACCATGGCCCAGCTCCACTGAACCACACGGGTGCTCTGTGAGCTGCTCTGCAAGGAGGTCTGCTCGTGGTCCAAGGGGCTCCACAAAGCCCCTCCACAGCCTGCAATGCATGGAGGTGCATGCCCGAAACTCAAGAATGTCAGGGGTGCGTGTTCCATTAGGACATACTAAGATAAAAGGGAAAGAGCAAATGCCCTTCTTGAAAGCATCAGCTGCTCACTGCAGAGATGAAGAAACGTTTTTTTGCTCCATTAGGTGAATTGCAAGATTGCACAGGTATTGAGATATGGATTTTTTGCCATCCTTTGAAGCTGGGTATTCGTCTGGAAGAAACGATGGTCCAGCTTGGTGTAGAAAATCATATGTTCTTAGAAGAAAGGTCACAGCAGCAGCCAGATATAATTTCTGCTAATGAGAGCAGGACTCTGCTGCTTATATTTCATTCAGTGTCATTGCTCCTGAATTGGATTCAAGAGGTGGGGGTATGCAATATCATACACAAAGAACATAAGGGTGAGATGACATGGCAATACAGTGTACTTGATTAGTCAGGGGATCAGTAATTCAAGTGGAAATACCTATGAAGTTATGAAGAGGATCTCACTTTAGAAAAATATGCTACATCAACTCTGCAGTACAGTCATTTCTGCAATTCATATTTCCTATTCAGCAAGAATGCAGTTACATAACAAAGTACAATGCTTCACCTTTCTGTGCGGATGTTCTCTTTTTTCATGCACGTTTGCATTTTTTTTTAAATATCCCTCTACCACTATATGTGTGCTACTCCTGAATGTTATTTTGAACATATATTGGTCTTGTATTTTCATAAGAACACATTGCATATTCAAAACATCCATTTACATTCAATGGTTTAAGTGTTTGTAGTGGACTCCGGTCATCAGAGTTTCATCCTGCCTTAAATGTGACAGGCTGGCACTGACATACGCACTACTTTGCATCATCAACATAGAATCGCTGTTTCAAATAATAGTAATAATAATAAGCATAATCCCTATAGCAGCATTATTCACGCAGTACTTTACAAGTAGGATGTTTTCTTTGTCTCTCCTTTCTGGTTAAACCTTCCTCTGTTTATATTTGGAAGGGAATCTACTTCACCCATTCCTGAAGTATGCTCACCTCCACATTTAATTTTATTTTGGAAGGAAATTGGTCTGACAACCCTCACAACTTCTGATTATTCGCAGAACAGCCCTTGTGAAGAGATTAATCATACTAGCTTTCCCATGTTGCCCTGTCAGCACACAGCCCTTCAGGGACCTTCTCTTGATGTGGAAGTTAGCTCAGCCTCAATGTTCATTCATCCTTGACTTCTGTTTCGTTAATACCAGTTATGTTGTTGGCGATATGACGTGGACATCTTATCTCTCTCCTTCCCCCTCTAGCAACCACACTGGGAGCCTCATTTGACTTCTGTCAGGCTATTACATCTCTCCTAAAGCACAGTATTTACTCTTCAGCTACTGCTGACGGGAGCTGGAGCCAGCAGGCAAAACAGAGAGCGGCTCTTCTTCTACCTCACCCCAGCACCATCATCCTTGCAGAAGCACAGTTGCGCAGCAACCCAGGATGGGGCTATTGAGGGCACCAAGTGCTCAGACACCTCTGCCTTCACATGGAATGTGCAGCCTGGGTGTCCCATGCTGAGATGGCCTCGCAGGAGCAAAGTCCCAAGGTGCTTGTCCTAACGCTTTGCTGTGTTATGCATCTCCAGCCCTACAATCTCACTGCTCTGCTCTCGAAGGCTATTGATATTTTTTTTTTTTTTTAATTTTTATTTTTTGGTGGAAGCACAGAAATGCCAGCCATGTAACTGGAACATTTGACTTTTGGTATTTTCAGCGCCTGCCTCAGTGCTAGCACCTGGCTTCACTGCACTGCCCTTAATACATGTGGCTGCCTGGGTCCCAGGGAGGGCTTGAAATTTCCTGACACATCAGCAACAAACTTCAAACACAGCTGTGAGTTGTTTCCTCAGAAGCGATGCAAGTGCAAACATACCCAGTGGTGCACTTGGAAAGACAAATTCATCCCTGAGATAGCTAATAACATATTTTTACTGCTTACACTGCTCTGATCCAGGCTTTCCTTGGTCTGGACTTTATTTATTAATATACAAACCAAAACCTTGAAAATAGGGCACAGCAGAGCTAATGACAAACAATGAAGTTGCTGTTCAAGCACTTTGAATAAACTACAATTAAACATCACTCTGGGTCCTCAACAGACAGATGCTGGAAGAGCTGTGTGGCAGTCAGATGTTACATACCCATGAAAGGCAATGATAATACTGATATGTGTCTTGTTGTCACACTTTTGCCTTATTACATTTTCCCCTTCCTCTCTCTCTTTTTAAGCATTCTCAGCTGTCATTGTACCCAAGCAATAAAACTATTCCCACAGTAAAGTGCAATATCGCAAAGCAATTCTGTTTGGAGACAGAGCACTAAGTGTGGCATATCAGCATTAATGCTGCAGGAGAATATTAGTCTTTGCATTAACATTAACTGGCTAAGAGAATATATTAGCAACAGCCTTAGTAAAGGTCAGGACACCGAGATGAAGGAATATCAAGAAGCATTACACGAAGGACATAATTTAAAGATAAAGTGCTGAGTTTCAGCCCCTTTCAATATGAGTTGAAAGGACTGGATGGAAATAAATAACAGCAGGCTTGCCTGAGGGACCAATTCCAGGACCATTAATAGCAGTGTCAGGAAGAGTCCACTGGGACACACGGTGGCTCCTGCTGCACCCGTGTAAATCCAGGACAACACCTCTGCAATTAGTAATATTATCGAGCACACAAATGATTCTGAGAGGAGAACATAGGAAAACCAAAAGGAACCAGTGGAAGTAAAACACGTTTGGGAGCTGAAGACCAACTATCAAATGAAAAGTAAGAAATAATCTGAAGATTAAAGGCAATTAAGAACTGAAAGGAGTAATCCAAGGAGCGGAGAAGCTCATCTTTTGTTCTCTTGAAATCTGGGTGCTGGGTGGGCCACCTGAAGCCATCATGACAGCAGCACAACCGCTTGGGTGCTTAATTCTTTCTTTTACCTGGTTTATTGGAAATTAGTGTTTCAGTCAAATAGGAGATTCAAATAAAACTCAAACACTTGCATGCAAAATGTGTGGAAAACAGCTGCTTGGCCCAAGATTATTCACAAACAGTAACTCATATCTAGTAGCTAAAAACAAGTTATCTGGCACAAACCAAGGTCAGTGGCTGAAATGCGTAAGATAACAAGAAACCTGCCTAAGGTTGTCTTTTTACACAGTCAGAATCCAACTTCTTGCTGTGGGTGCTGCCTCAGCAAAGCACTGGAGCAAGAGTCGCTTCCATCTGATGTCGGTGGCATCACCCACGTGCCAGAAGCATCACACGTGACCAACACTTATTATACTGAACCAGGACGAGGGTGGGAGCAGGCAGATAAAGCAGAGGGAGCAGCAAAAGCAACCCGTACCTCCGCTGTGACAGGCCTAAACCGCAGAAGATTTTTGAGGGGACATACAGCATACAGCTCTTTATGCAGATACATTACTCTCCCATTCTGCCGTGCTTATTTAGTGTATATTTATCCAAAAGAGACCCTGCTGGGAGCTGCTCCTGCATGCTCAGTCATTGTCAATTACATTGCCAGAAACACAGCAGCACCTACAGCAATGTTTCTATTGCATTACAACTATTTCCTTAAGATGACCTTGGGTCTGAGATATTTATCAGGAGAGAAATAAAACAAAAAGAGGAAAAAATGACACAGCAACAGTTTGTAACAATTTGTGGAGTGAAGGTGGTGTGATTTGAGCTTTCAAATTACAGGCAAACACTTTGTACTTGCTATGGCAATATAAAGCATCTCTTACTTAGAACTCGTTGTCAACTTCTGCCTCTATCTAAATTAATGCTTCCAATTAGTCCTGTTTTATTGCACATCCATCACAGGAGTTTCACTGTTAGGGCTTTGAGCAATACAAACCTATATACCAGTAATTATGAAAAAATACATTTAGTAAGACACAAATGTTTCATATTTATCAGCAGTGCCTTGGGCGCTTTACGGGTTATTTTCTGACACATTTTTAATTTCTACAGTCAGATTCATATTTGGGTTTAGCAACTAACTAAATTCAAAGGCTGTATAATTCTTCGCACTGGGCTCAGCCTTGGCTACTTCATTTTTTCAGCATGTCTCTTGAAAAATCATCTGGCTACCATGCATGTGTGCAAGGCAGGAACTGACCTTCCAAGCTACGTGGCACACACCATGTAGGGGGAAAAAAACAGCCAGACTTATTCCTTGAAATTACATCATATTACTTAACTTATCCAGTGCTGTTTCCAAACTTTGTCTCTTTTTTTTTTTCTTTCGTATGTAAAATCTTTGGCTCATGTTAAAAATGTATGCAGAATAGCTTAGACAGGACTGAAAAGATGGTGAAAGGCAAGAATGTACTTAAGGCACCAACCAAAATTATGGTTCCCTAATAGGCCTGTGGTTTCAAGAGATACATAACTGTCACAATAATTATTTAACTGGGCTAAAACTTTTCAGGTTTGGAGTCAGTCCAGATGTGATATTTCCAGGCGACAGGCGGAGAAGGAGCCACGTAAGGCTCAGCCCTGAACTGCAGCAGGGAAGTGTTTGTCCTCTGCTCGCTCACGAGGGTCTCAGAAGCAGCTGGACACAAATACCCTTAAACAACCAGAGCACCAGCTGTTGGCAGAGTACAAATAGAAAGTGGATATGATCAGAACAAATCGTCTGAGTTATTTTAAAAATGATCCACGATAACAAAAGAAATATTTAGGTTTTTTTAAAATGAAAGATTATGTGGAATTGTTGGAAAGCAAAACAACTGACAGCAAGCTGCAATCTGAGCAGGTGATTTTCACTGATTCTTTATGGCCCCGTCACCTCTGGAGTGGCTCTGGAGGCACAGGGGGAACACGACCTCCCTCAACAAGACCCCTCTGATGTCAGAGGTCTATCCACGTAGCACCGAGCCACCTTAACAGCTCTATCTCATTGTCTACAAAGACCTTGATGTGAGTGTGGGACAGGGATGGGTATGAAGGGGAAGGGGTGCAGCCAGAAATTTCTGCCTCTTGGTTTCTGGAAGGGCTGCAAGAGAGATATGCCCAGGGGCAGGCTGAGTCACTTTGCAGAGAGCTGCTCTGCTTCATTGCTGCTCGAAAAGGAAACGTTTTAAACCTTGCTCTCTTGGTGGTGGCTCCAGAAGAACGATGGTCCAGCGAGAAAGAGAGGGCACCACAAGCTCTGGGGCCAGGCATCAGATGGACATGGCTTCAGGGTTTTCCTGCTTGCTGCTGTGCAGCCCATATGGGGGCCTGGGAGAAAAATCACAGGGAAGTCTTAGCAGAGATGAAAACAGCAGACTGCTGTAGAAATTATTGTTTAAAATCCTTTAAGTTTTAGTGAAGATTCAGATCTTTTTCTACAATAGGCTGAAACTTGCCATGTGTGATTCCATAGGGGCTTTTTAACTCTACAGGGCGTTAACTTTTCCACAAAAGACAGAGGTAAAGAGCCAGTGGATCACAGCTCTCCAGCCACATGGATGGATGGATGAATGGATGGATGGAAAAGGTTCATTTGGCTTTTCCTGCAGCAGGATTTGTGGGGTGAGCAGGTCCCACCTAGCCCTTCATTTTCGATTCTTGGCCCGGGCAACATACACAGTTCATCTCTTGTAGGCACTTCAGAACAATGAACCAGACCCTCAGCTCATGTGATTTGTCTGTCTCTACTGAAATCCAAAAAGCAGTGCTGGCTCTGTATCTGGAAAGCTCTAAGGCCAAATGCATTCTATGTTTTACAATGCACTTAACACCAGCATTGCAGAGCAACCCCTCCAAAGCTCCAGTGTCATCAGGGTGGCACAGTTCATTAATAGGATCATGTCAATGAGTGCTTCTCCCTACACCGCCCTCCTGAGACTGAGCTGTTGAGCTGCTCGCCTTAAACAAACATGCTGATTGCAAGGGGGAGGAGGAAAGGGAAGACAGAAGGGGAAGGGAGAAACTGAATAATATTTTTAGATGATAGGACAAAATAACCAGTTGTAATCTCTGTTCAAAAAAAAATGAATCACCCACTCATTCATTCATAGGCATGAATATGATCAAACTCACCCTCCTTAGAATAAGAGTTGCTGATGGCAGTTATGCAAATCCATTCCTAGCAGACGCCTGGCAGTGTGCATTTACATGTCTTTCCCTGATGTGTGTATGATTATGCTGAAGAGTTGTCTTGTCCAAAGATGAAATCTCTGGACTGACAAGCCATCCCTTCTGTGTACCCACAGGCACAGGCGTGCTATTGCAGCAGTTGTGGGGGAATAAAGCTGGGCGTATCAGTGTTATTTCTAATTAACATATACATATATATTTCATGTTTATTTTTGTTCATGTTTTCATTGATAAACAGATCAGAAAAAAATGCGATCTTTACAGGTTAGGTCTAAGCTTCTTTTCCAGTAAACACATTGAGGTCTTTCATTTGCCAGAAATTAGAAAAAACTACTGACACAGGCTGCCCAAGAAAGACAGTACCATGGATCAGATGGAGTACGCTTAGGTGGTCTGAAGTGTCCACACAGTGGGACAAGACATACAAATCCAGACTTCTAAGGCTCCTTGCTAGTCTCTATTAC
Source organism: Caloenas nicobarica (assembly GCF_036013445.1). Taxonomy (NCBI): domain Eukaryota; kingdom Metazoa; phylum Chordata; class Aves; order Columbiformes; family Columbidae; genus Caloenas; species Caloenas nicobarica. The sequence continues at coordinate 47,149,088 of NC_088246.1, read as the reverse complement.
AGGCCCTGGGCAAAATCTTCTCACATGGAGGCTTCATCTCGACATATGGCAAAATCTCCTACCATGTATGCATGGCATACAGTTTAAGAAAATAAAATCCATTTAAAAGGATGCCTGCTCATGCAAAGTGAAGCCACAATTGCATTTGCTTAAATCTAAATATATGTCGCAATGACTGAAGCTCAGCTCTGGCACAAGGCACAGAGTGCTCTGACTCCAATTCACAAGAAGTCATCTTGAACTGGATGGATGAGAACTCTGGTTGACACATCAACCTCAACTAGACCCGGAGGGTCAAGAGATGTCAGGGGATGGCTGAGCCATTTGGAGAGGCTTCATGTGATGGTTTAGGAGTAGGAAGACTCGATTTCATAACTGCTGTTCATCTGTAGTTTGCCTGATAGAGCACGTGACAATCCAATAACAAGCAGGGACTGGAAAAATCCACTTTCTGTAAATACACTATGGGCTTAAGAGGGGGTTGACATGTCTGTTCCCTTTAACCATTTACAGCTTACAGTGATTTTTCTTGAGTCAAACAGCTTATTTGAGGATGAAGGGGAAGATTTGGTGGAATTTTATGTGGAATTTCACACAAGGGCTCAGCTTGACAGAAAGAACAAAATTCACCCAATGAAAAATCCAAGCCTGGTTCAAACCAAATCAATGGATTTATGTGTCCGATCCCACAACGTTTTGAAGAGATGTAATCTATACCTGTGTTCTAAGTTTCTAAAAAATGAAAGTTTGTCTCTCTCTCTACACCTACATGTCAAGTCAAAGCTCAAAACTGACACTTAAATGGCAGCATTAACTCTTTAACTACTACTCTCTGGAGTGGGGCAGATATTAGAGAGACCCCTGCAGATGGAGGGCTTAGAGCATTGCTGTAAGGAAGGAAAGGAAGAAGGAAAGACAAAAGAGATGCCCTAAGGCAGGGAGTAGGGAGAAAGACAAAGGAAGGAAAAAGGGGAATAGAGAAAAATGGGAATGGAAAATGGCATGTTTTCTTACTGAGTGATACTGGATACAAGAAATATGTCCAGAACAAATAAATGCTATCTGCAAAAGCTAATTACTATACATGGCCAAATCCTGTTTCTGATAATTCCACAAACCTCCCATTGACATGGCTGAAATATTTACTCAATGCTGAATACACATTATTTATACTTCAGCCCGTGAATCGGCATCAAAGCTGGAACTGGGCCTTTTGCGCAGAATAAATCTGTCATTCCTCCTTTTGACCTCTGTTTAATATTCTAGGAAAAACAAATTTCTTCATGAATATGTACAAAACGTGCCAAGACGAGTTCTGCCCTCGGACTGGCATTTCAGTGGGGTTGCATTGCTGTATTTCAAAGCAAAATTTGGCCTTCGACTCTAATTGCTCCCAGCTCTAGAAATATTAAATTGATTTTCTCCAGACATGAACTGTTTTCTCCTTCATCACTGAGGTCTATAAAACAAGCTGAGTTCAAATTTCCTAGCGTCAGCTCTTCTTGAGTTATGAGGGCAGAGAAGCTGCAACCGGAACAAATAGGAATAGCTGGTTTCTCTTCATGCCCACATATCATAAAAACAGCCAGGCTGATTTTGCTGAGAGTTCTTGAAACCTTTAGGCTGAGTCCGAGCCTGAAAAGTTCACTGTCACCCCTTGAGGAACTTTCTTAAGAAAATTAGGAACAAGTGGAAAATGGGGGAAAGCCTGGAAACAGAAATCAATGTGAAGCTGTAACAGCGGTTTGTTTCCACAGGAGTAATTACAAATTCCCATGCCTCCATCATAAATTACCTTTGTAAGAGCCTACATGCTCCTGAGTGAGACTGTGGCTTCCTTCTTTCCTAGGAGAGACATTTTTGCTCTTAGCATTAGATAATCATAGGCTGTTTAGGGTAATTTTAATCTGTTTCTTATGTCTGGCACACAGGAGCCCTGCCAGGATGGCTATCGGGAACATCTGCAAGACTTAACCCAAATCCTTGCTCACTCCTTGCTTTGGCAGCCCCATCTTTCGAGTTCAACCTTGCAGCCCAAACTGCAGCCAGAACCATGCGAGCAGGACTCCAAGCTGCTGCTTGCAAAGCCTGACTGTTTTGTCATCATCCAGCATATTTGTGGCTTTCACATCAAGACACGTTGACCAGATAAGAGGCCTTCACTGCGTTAGCCATTGCAGGAACGTTGTAGTCATCCATCCATTCTCCAACGAACACTTACACCCATGCTTGTCTTCTGCAGCTTTGATAAGAGTAAAGTAGATTTTAAAATATTTGAGCCACTGGAAGCAAAAGCCCCAACTCCAAATGCTCATAATGGAGGGTTCAAGGAGGAATTTAAGTTTGGTGCTTAAAACCCAACTTGCTTAGTTGCATATAAGATGCACAGACTGACAAGAAAAGCTGTTTTAGTTCTAGCTATCTCTTTTTTGCTAAAAGCTATTTGCACTTGAACACCTTGTGACCAGCCTAACTGTGTGCACATCCTTAGCCAAAGGCAGTGGTTATGAAATACCACGTAATTACCCCCTTTCACATGTCATTCCCTGGGACGGGGAATCTCTAGTACAGCATGCAGACACCGAGGACATCACGTGGGGCCACCGTGTGAAAACATGTTATTACTCAGTTGTCACACTGTCAAAAGCTGCCACCGATCACTGCTCTAGTGAGCCATGAATGTCTTCTTTTGCTCCTGATCAAGCTCTCCTGGCAAATATAGAAATACTGAGACAAAGGTGCCCATATCTATATCATCAGAAAGAGGGGATGCTGAGATGCCGAGACATGGTTTTTTATGGTGATCAAGGGTAAGTGCTGGGGGCAGAAGACAGTAATTTCTCAAGGACCCAGGTGCCTGCTCTGCCAGTTTTGCATCATCCTTCTGAGACAAAAAGCTTGCATAGTTCTCCTGTGCCGTCAGGAGTCCCCATCAGGTTCAGTCTCATCCTGATGCTCTGGCAATGATGAGGACAGAAGATGCAATGAGGAACAGGATCTGCCTTTTCACGAGGCACATGCAATGAGCTGAAGTCATGGGGGTTACAGAAGCAGAGCCGAGGGCAGATTTGTAACCCTCATCTTTTGGCTGTTTTGAGAAATCAAATGTAATAGTGAAGCTGTTCCTCTTTAGAAGTGGGTTACAGGGTATGCATATTTATGGGGCTTTGCTCCCCAAGGTGCATGCATGCAACTCCCATTTAGCTAATGTGGCTGATGTGGGAATGCTGAGGGGTGGAGAGACAAATTAATAGGTTTACCACTCAGACTTTCAGTGAACATACAGCATTCTTATTTAAAAATAATAGAATAATGGTATTTATAAAGCATCTGCAACTCAGCATTCAGGAGAAGAGGGGAATTTGACTAGAAAAACATTTCAAACCCTGAACATAATGATATAATGCAATAGTAGCAACAATTTTTTAAAAAGCAGATACAGTCTTGCCCAGGGACTTAGGGGACAGAGAATGAGGAAGCTCTTCTTTTTTTATTAAAACAAAGACACCCTTGAAGTGGAAAAAGAAGATCAGAGAGATTTTAGGGAAGGGCAGAGGAGACAGTCAGTCAGCAGGGCTATGGGATACATCCCAGCAGAGAATACACAGGATTCTGTTGTACTGCTTAAGAAACAAGTTACATTTAGTGGGCAGGTGACCCTGTGTTTTCCCCTGCCTTTCCAATAGACAGATGACTGCCTAGGATGTGCGTGTGGAGTAGCTCTATGTCCTGGCCGGGACTCAAGAATTCTGGAGTGTGTTCTTGATGTCCATACTGCAAAAATAAGAGTATAGGAATGATGTTCACACTGTATGGAGTACTGATGCATCACTCAGGGTTAATTTGTTTTATGGATCCACTTCCTGAACATGTAGTTGATGAGTCCAGAAACTACAAACATGAAGCCCCAAGCATGTCCTGTTGCATCGATAGACAAGTGACTGTGAAGAGCTAGGCCTGGACATCATGTAGACGTAGAGGCTGCACGAAAAGGAACATCAGGGAACAGAAGGAAAGCCACCCAAGCCTTGACATCAGATGTGCTGGCCTGCCCATCCCTGCCTTTCCAGGAGTTGCCAAAGGAACCTTCCTGTGAAGCTGCAGAAGGGCTGTCTGCAGCTCCTGGGAGGGGACACACAGGCTCTGTTGTGTCCCCAATGGTGTCCTGGCCTCCTCCTGCCCAAAGTAGGGCAAGGACACAGCTGATCCAGCCCACTTATGCCCCACTCTGACCCTGTGATGAATGGGGTGGGGGCTTAAATAAACGGACTTATTATGGGATGCTGCAACTAGCTGGCTTTTTATGGATATAGTAATATATCTATCTGTCTACCTACCTATTACATATATTGTTTTATATCTAGATACAGAAATAAACAGCATAATACATATACACCAATATATCAAGTTGTTACAACAGTTCAAAACATTTGGTGCCAAATTTTCTGTTGCTTTGCACAGTCAGACATTCTCCAGTTGATTCAATATATTTTGATTAAAATACTTGGTGGAGAGAGAAGTACACAGCCGGCATCTTCATGCAGCTGCCCTCACACACAGGCACGTCAGCAGCCAAAGACAGGAGGGCACAGCGGCACGGCAAACCAACCTCCCTCAGGTTTCCATTCTATTTCTGTTCTGCTAAAGGGTAGAAGCCCCAGCTGACTATCTTGCTACTGAGTGATAGCTGGGATGGAAATTAAATAGATGGAACACTTGCCTGCATGTACAGAGTGGGGGCAAACAGGAAGGGAGGGGGAAACAGTTGATACATAGCAGTTGCTGTAGAGCAGTAAATATTAGCATTAATTTTGCTCATCACAACTGCACATTTGTTATAGCTTTCCACGTACCAAATCCATAAGTCTATACGTGCTGAGCCAGTGGCTTGCCATAACAAGCAGCAAATGAATGATGTATTACCTCTCTTATAATGGATTGGTTATTTCAACCACACTTGCCTTGATGTGATGAAATAAATGACAGCAATTTTGCTAATACATGGGGTTTCTGCCCTCCCCCTCCTTTCAAATAGGGCAGAAAGGTGTCCTTTTACATTTAAAGCCACGGAAGAACACAATATGTATGATGGTAAATGACTATTATGTAGTACGCCACAAACTGTAAGTACTGTCTGGTTTGAAAGGAAGCTGATGTGAGGTATAAAGAAGGTATTTTACACATGGTAGACGTAATAAATCTAGAGTTTGCTGGAGGATTTAGATCCAACTGGAAATAAATCCATTGCAAATATTTTTGAAGTATTGTATAGCTACATTAAGAAAGGACTCTGCCACTGAGCTGAAAGTGCTTCTGGTTCAGCTGGTGATATTACAGCTTTGCCAGTCAAAAACTGATCATATCAATCAGTTTTCTATTTCAGACTGATGATGGGAAATGTATTGCATGAGCAATGTTACTATATTCTCCATTAAAATATAACATCCAATTCAATAGCAAAGAATTGCTGGTTAACATCATCTGTTCAATAAGAAAAAATTGGATGAGGTGAGTGCATCATGGCCCTCTTCTTTCCCTGTGCTCTGCTTGCCTTGTTCATGGGACCAAGCTGTGACCAAGAAATTGGAAAAAGCAGCCAGGAGCAAGTTTCCATGAGCCTAAGCCCCATACCAGCACATAGCAAGCAAGAGCCCCTGCCCCAGGGAGCTCAGAGCAACACGACCAAATTCAGCCTCCACAAGCCCAGGAGAAGAAGGTGTGGCTGGAGGCTCCTGCAGAGCGGTCCCACCGTGTCTGCAGGAAACGCAGAGAAAAAGGACCTTGATGACACCTCCATGCTAAGGTTACCTTGGGTTAGGAAACCACCAGATAGGAGGAAAGCAGAGGACATTTCAGGGCTGGGAAGACTGGCAAATTCTTAAGATAACACGCATGACTCCATGTTAAAGAAATTCAGGTCTGTGTGAGGCAAGATGCAAAGGTTCAAGATATGATCCCAAGGCCACCGCCATCAGTGGATGGATTTCCACTGATGTAAAGTGGCTTTAGATAAAACCCTTAGTTTGGCTCTCATTTTGCACAAGAACCTGGGCCCTACTCTGTCCACACAGCACGGCAGTGGTGCTGCACTGCTCTGATCCTTGGCAAGAGGATGAAATCATGCTGGGAACTCAAATACCTCACAGGGTGTGAGAATCACTCTGCCCTTCAGCAGGGCTGGATGTTAAGCCAGCTGTTAAACGCTGCCTGCATCCAGCTGCACTTTCTCCAGCTGCTGCAGCTCTCATCTTCCCTCTGAGAAGAGGCACCACCTCTTGGTGATATGGTAGTTCCCCTATTTTTTTTGCTGGCTTGGACACGTAAGTCCCTGCCACCCCAAAGCTTCTTGATCCTCATCTGGTTATTCATTTTCCAGCTTGGTCCACAAAGCTTTATCAGACACAGCAGACTGGATCTTGCAGTGGCAGCAGTCACTCCTGATGTTTATCTTCACTAGTATTACTGTTTTTCACTACAGTTTTAATTGTTTTTCCTGATGAATGCTGACTAGTCTCTTTCCCTTCTGCCACTTTGCTCAAGTCACGTTTGCCCTCAGAGAAACATGTGGCAGCATCATGAACAGGAATGGAAAGCTCTGTCATATGGAGAGACTGGCACGCAACGTGATTATCATGTTAACCACCTCACTGCCCTTTGGATGCTTGGCCCACATCCAGCAAAGTGACATCAATACGGTGCTCTGGGCACATGCTGCAAGTCGTCAGATTCTACTGAAATGTCAAACAGCATCCTGGATGCTGCAGGGATCTCAGGGGCCGAGCAGCAAAGCGCTGCAAGTCTCTGCTTGGCTGGATCCACACTCCCTCAGCAACATGTGCAGCACAGTGTGCGGGGGCAGCAGTGCTGCTCACCCACCCTCTTGGAAAGCCACTGAAATCATCGTGTAATCCCTCTGGGGGCAAGCAGACCAAGGGATACCATTTGCAATTTTCTACAGCAAACATTAGGTACAATAAGCCAAAAATATTAAATGCACAGCTGGCCTCGCCTTGCTAATAGAGAACCTCTTCTTGTGGGATTTCTTTAAAACCTTCTACTAAAGTGCAAGTATTTCAGGGAGCCTTGTGTGCTTTGGCTTGGGTTAACCAAAGATTGAATCTGCAGCCATATAGACCACTGGAGCCCAAGCAGCCCTGGCTCCAAGCAGGGGCCCATACACTGACGAAGTTCTGGCACTCGTCTGCAATTCACCAAGACATGACCACTCACAGTGGACAAAGGCACAGAGTGAACCCCATCTGCCAGGTAAACCCCTTTCCCAGTGCTGTCACACAAGCCAGGCCAAAGCCTGATCCCAGGCATGGTGCAGCAAATCCAGAGTTAATTTCCTACCAAGTCTATCTTTTGTCTTCTACCTAACACATCAGTGAAGTTACAAAGACAAATTTCCATGGCAACAGACTGTGAGGTCAGAGAGAAAGTATTAGGCAGGATCAAGCATCTGAAGTGGAATTGGGAAATGGAAAGAACAAAATTACTTCAAAAAATTAAAAGTCATAATAGAGGGAACTACAAAAAGTAAAAAAAAAAAAAAAAAAAAAGCCAGGTCAGATAATCTGCTCCTGGTGTGAAGACTCCTTTCAGTTTCAGACAAAGCTGGCACCAATGAAAACACCCTTTTGTACACACAGAAACTCAGTTTGTTTCTTTGCTCCCTTTGAAGTCAACACCAACTCCAGCAGCAGTGAGATATGGTCATCCAAGGAATTGCAGGGGAATTCCCTGCCATCAGGAAAACTTCCCATTATCTGCCTCTTCTTGCTTAGTGAAAGCCCATTGCATGTTCTCACAAGCGTCTAGAGTGAAAGAACATTGCCACCTCCACAGATGCTGGGACATGGAGATTTTAAACATGTTTTTCTGAACAGAGGACACGTCAATGCATTTTTTCTTTAATCATCTTCTCAAATGTGTAGTGACCACAGCCTAAATTAATTAGCAATCAATTGTTTGCTCCTTAGCATAGCCATAAGCCAGGTTCCCAGCCCATGACCAGGTGCTCCTGAGGGACCAGCTGCCAAGTGCCCCCAGCATCTACATTGCATGTCCTGTGGAGGAGGTAGTGGAGTCAGCAGGGTGAACCCAAAGATGGACAGCACAACTTCAGTGAAGGTGGGCACTGGGGGAGCTAGGTGGGAATACAGATTTCCCCCAGTGCTGCTGCCATCCACAGAATCACAAAATGGTTGGGCTTGGAAGGGACCTCTGGAGATCAGTTAGTCCAACCCACCTCCTCAGGCAGGGTCACAGAGAGCAGATCACACAGGAATGTGTCCAGGTGGATTCTGAATGCCTCCAGAGAAGGAGACTCCACAACCTCTCTGGGCAGCCTGTTCCAGTGCTCTGGCACCCTCAAAGTAAAGAAGTTTCTCCTCATGTTCAGAAAGAACCTCCTATACTTCAGTCTGTGCCCATTGCTGGGCACCACTGAAAGGAGTCTGGTCCCATCCTCTTGACACCCACCCTTGAGATATTTATAAACATTGATAAGATCCCCTCTCAGCCTTCTCCAGGTTGAACAGACTCAGCTCTCTCAGTCTCTCCTCATAAGAAAGATGCTCCAGACCCCTAGTCATCTTCACAGTTCTCTGCTGGACTCCCAGCAGTAATTCCTTGTCCTTCTTCAACTGGGGAGCCCAGAACTGGACACAGTACTCTAGATGCAGCCTCACATCCAACCCTTTGGGGTCAGACAAATTGTCACACAGGAGGCTGTGTTTTTGCAGGAAGGCTGGCAGTTTTCTCATCCTTTTAATAGGGTCTCCTGCTGTGCCTGAGACAGCCACTGAGGCGGGTCCCGTGTGATGCAGCCGCCGTGACATTGCAGCTGTCACACAGTGCTGACGGACCGGAGCCCTGTCGCAAACCCAGTGCCCTGCCTTCCCTTTGAGCAATGTCGTATATTGCCTGTCCATATTTGTTACCACCTTCCCCGTTCCAGGCAATGATCTAGGACCTACAGTTCTTCAGGGAACTCCAATTAAAGACATTGCACGAGCCCCTCATCAGATGAAAGCTGCCAATTCATTAAGCTCCAGGCTCGCTGCCTACACCCAAGGAATGAAGCACATGTTTTCCCTCCAGCCATGCTCCCTCCCTCCTTCCTTCAACATTGGCACGTGCTGCACGTCAGAGGAGACAAGGCTTTGGGGTCTCTGTGTTCCCCAGATGATTTTTCTCCCTTATTCAGGAAAAAATAGAGGACGTAGGTGGTTTCAGAGCCTGAAAACCTTCTAGTGATGTTTAGAGGGGAGGCAGGCAGCTGTGGAGAGAAACCTCTATCGCCTATCTGGGATTTATAATGTGCATGGGCCTTTGTGACTTCAATTACTGTTTTTTCTGCTGCTTGATCTGAGAGCATATTTGAGTCGATCTGAATATCAAAGAAATTCAGAAAAGGCAGTGGGGCAAGGAATAGGGCAGAGTGTGACAGGAAAATAGGAAAGCCAGGGAGGCGGTACAGAGATGGTACTGCAGATAGACCAGATTAAAAGATGAAAAAGAGGGGTGATGTGCCTGGCCAGCAGGCAAAACTGCTCAACTTAAATACACTTATTTTTTCTACTTAATTTTCCAAAATAGACATTTTATGGTCTATTCATAGGCTATACATACTCTCTCTGAAAAAAAGGCTTTCTGATGTGGGGTGACAGAAGAGCTACGAAACAGCTTTGCACTAAAATACTACGGAGCAATCCTTGCTGTAAGACAGTTCCTCTGAACCACATCTCCAGAAAAAATCCAGAGCTTGACCTGGATCCCAGGAATAAGCATTTAGCACACTTGGCCAGACAGAAGCATAAACAAAACCTATCAGGTGAAATGACGCTCTGCAACCCTGAAAACTGGAGGGGAATGTATGTGTACATGGTGGGACACAGCAGAGCTACTGAAGTGCTTCAGCATTTTCATGGTATGTGGCTGTTGGTGGCTCCAGGAGGTGGAATGTATTCAGGTCCATAAAATAGAGCTGGAAGAGAGCCCCTGTGTAGAAGGAACATACAGAAGAGCTAATCATAGCCGAAAAACTGGACCACCACTGCTTTTATTATTATTAATTTTTCCCAGCAAAATACTCCTTGCCCATAATGCCAGAAAAAGTCTAGGAGGTATTAAGAGAGAACACGCCAACTCCACTGCATGTTCCCCATCACTCTGACTCTATGTAAATGTTTCACAAAACCAATTCACACTCATGAATAAGGACCATAGCTTGTGTTTAATATCCAGGGGATTCATCGGTAATGGATGACAGTGTTGTCACCAAAAGGATGGCTGTTTGGGAGCTGTAGTACCAATGGCTTAAAGGGAGTAGGAGACACTTGCAGCTATAAAATTTTATGCATACATATTAGGCCTCTGTGTGTATAAATATATACGTGCACACAAATATACATATACACACAAAAATGTATAATTACTATTTTCACAGTGATATGTTCTTATATTGCCCCTATGAAGTAATTAGCATTATTATTCTATTAATTAAAATTTTCTGCTGTCTTGAATTTAAAGACAGGACATATGGTGGTTTGCATTACTGAAGTATAAAATAAAGTCTTTGTTTAACTCTGCAGTAAAGTTCCTCTCGCTTTTCCCCATATGCTGTTTCGAGGGTTAGCTTTGCTGTGATTTCCTTCCCTCCTTTATTGATATTGAAATATTCTTACTTCTAATTCTTCTTTCATTGCTCCTATTAATTTCACACATTTTCTTCACATAGTCATGGGTACTTACTGGTTTTATGATTTGCACATTTTCACCATCTATAAATTGGCTCTCATACAAGTCACTCAAAATTACATTTTGATTAAAAAAAGACATAACAATGTCATTTTTTCCACGCAGCTTTCAGACCTGTTTTGCAATGAGTCAGTTAATGAAATCGTGACTTGTTTATCTGCAGTTTCTAGGCTGGAATATAGCTCCCTTTTGGGGGCCATTTTCTGCCGCTCTGTTTTGTCGAGAACCTACTCCAAACTTGGCAGCTACTGAAAAGTTACACGCTCTTCTCACAACTTGTCATCTTCCATCTTTATTCAGGCATTGCACTTGGCTACCTTTTGAGAATTAAAATTAACATGTTATTATTGTTTCTGAAGACCCTTCAGACTTTGACTCCTACCTATTGGAGAAATTTTGACTTCTGTTTATGTACTTGCTCATAATTTGGGTTCTGTTTCCAATCTGTCACTTGCTAAACCATCTGTGCCATCTGGAATGTGCCTGGCCCCAATTTGGTGGAATTATCTTCCTTATGAAATTCATGAGATTCAGCTTGCAGATGCTTTCATTGCTTCTCTGGCAAATTTACTTAATTTGGCAGCTTTGAGGTTTGCACTTTTGTCAGTTTCTAGGACTGTGTCTCGTTCTTGTTATTATGCTATAGGTGGTGGGGGGTACATGGAACATGGATTCATATGAAACATGAGAAACCATCCAGTTTCAACAGCTTTGACATATAGCTGAACACAAAGATTTCAGTACTCAAAACCCTTATGAGCCAGTTTTCCTCTAGTATGCCATCAAATCATAGGCACTTGAGAGTGCGGGGGTAGGGTAAATGAAATCCATAGCTGTGCTGAGGGTCACCATCAGGTTTATGCTCCAGATTAAGTGGTGCTGCAGATACAGCATCCAGGAAGAACTGGAGTAGCCAAGACACTGGCTCAAATATTCCACTGAGGTGAAACCATACCTTAGAATTCACTAGATAAACCTTTCTAGCTGTGAGAATTTTTAGCACCCAAGAAACAAAACCATAGTGGACACCTCCTAATGATCTGGTTTTGAAGCTTTCCAAACCAACTACGTGCGCCCAGTAGGCTCACAAAGGCTGATGAAACCCGCCAGACTTTTAATGGATTATCTAGATGACCCTTTGCTAATCAATATATGCTGGACCAGCCACAGGTAAAATGGAGACAAACAGGGTCTACGTGCTGCTAAATTTGGCATTATAAAGGTCACTTGTGTATCAATGTCCGGATTGAAATACTTTATAGGACAATTTTCATATTTTTTTACTTGCTGAACCATCTGGTTTTGGACCAAATTCAATTCCTTGTAACTAATGTTTTAGTGTACAATAATGGAAAAAATTTTTCCAAAGAATACAGTTCTAACAAAATAGCCAAACCCAGAAATGTATTAGATTTTATGTGAAAGAAAAATGAACTTTTCCATAAGTTTTTCCCCACCCTCCATCAAACTGCGAGTTCCTAGACAGCAACATCAAATGTGAACACCAAAAGTTAAGTATGTTAATATGTATTCTAGTACCTTACAAAAGTGAGCTGATTTCCAGGAAGATGAACCCTCCCCCCCCCCGAAGTAATTTGAAGAAAATGAGAAAACCCAGGTAATGAAAAACACTTGAAGCCAGATGGTACCTAAGTCCATCCTGCTGTGCTTACCTGTTTTTCTCTGTCATTCCTCCATTGCTGCCGTGGCTCAATCCACTTCATATTATGGCATTTAAATAAAAGTTCTGATGGTTGGCATTTAGTCTGCTAGATCATCGTTAGAAAATGTTCAAAGTGAGCAGCTGGTCAGGGAGAAACCCCACCAAATCAGGTTGTGCTCTACATTGAGGATGAGAGAAGATACCATTCACAACAACCTCTGCTGAATCGTTTCCGTACAGCCGTCAACATTGCCACGTGTTTTGTGTGGCCATCGCAGCTCTTTGAAAAAAAGAATGCTATAGAATCATAGAATGTCCTGAGTTGGAAGGGACCCACAAGGATCATCGAGTCCAACTCCTGTCCCTGCACAGGACAACCCCGCAGTTCACACCATGTGTCTGAGGGCCTTGTCCAGTCTCTTCTTGAACACTGCCAGGCTTGGGGCCGTGACACCTCCCTGGGGAGCCTGTTCCAGTGCTCCACCACCCTCTGGGGGAAGAACCTTTTCCTAATGTCCAACCTAAACCTCCCCTGGCACATTTTCAATAGTAGGACTGCAACAAATAGGGAACGAGAAAATAAACAGGCTTTTCTGGTCACATTCTCTTCCTCGGTGTAGGGAGCCGTGGAGCTCTATTTTGTATTATTAACAGTGACCCGACTGCCGCAGCTCCCACTAAGATCGGATGATGAACCCAACATCAGTTTGTGGAGGTTCACAGCATTTCCACATCCTAACTCTACTGCCCCTTCAAATTAGTTGTTATTGTGATTACAGTTGTGTTTAGTAATAATAAAACACACAAAGAAGCCATATAAGGTTAAAAGAAGCTATCTGAATTTCTTTTTGTTAATGTCATTAGCACAAAAGGCTCCTTTAGAAGACCCAAAGTGCTGTGGTCTGGATTGATACTAATGGGCAGCATCCCAGCAGGAAGACGATGTGTGCTTCATCACGAGGCTGGAAGGAGTTTGTCTGCTAGCCAAAATCTCTCTCCTACTGTTCAGAAAGCAGTATCTCACTGAACTACCCCCTTTTTACAGTTCATTACTGCACAGTCTTTTCAAGGGGTTGGCTGCTGTTCAATTTCATGGCTTCAGAGTTGCAGAAAAGCACCTTTCAAGGTATCCAACCTTCCCTCCAATCTCATGGCTACTCAGTGCACTAGGTAATATTTCACCAGGTGTCTTGCTCAGAAATGCTGTGTTTGTTGCTCCTGTGATAATCCCGAGCGAACAGAAAATCCATCGATCCCATGTACTGCAAGTAATTAGAACTCGGGCTGCATGTCATTCCTGCAAAGTTGTACCAGTCAGGATTTTAAACGTGAAATGGTTTTCAGTGGATTCAGCACTCCGCCTCTGAATAATGCAGCCTATAAATTGAAAGTGCCTTTAAAAGATGACATTTTTTATTCTTTCTTGTCCTCAAGTAGTGTTGCTATAATTTAAAAACAAAGCTGGTATTTCTCCTGTTCATAGGATACTACGATTGTGTATGTAACTTTTTAGTTCTCTCAATAATTTTTATGATTCCCCTCAAATAATGCTTCTCCCTTGTGTACTCATATTTTCACTTTTGATTGTAGGCAATTAATTTTTATTACCATAAAAAACTCTTCTGAAACTCTTTTATGATGAGCTTGTTTTATTTATCTAGTCATTAGCCTGTGATGAGAGTGGCACCTCTAACGGCTCAGTCAATAACCCTCTACTGGCAACATACATAAATCTGTTGTGAGGGGTTACTCTTCTATTAGGTTAACATTACTGTAAAAGCTGGCATTCAATTTTTTAATAGGTTTTCTTAATTCTAATCTTCTACACTTCAAGTAATAGCTAGAGGTAGATTCTTAAAAAGGTCTTGAGGCTTTACTGCAGTTGCACGGTTTCCTTTGCATGAACTAGTAATTACTTAGAGGCTTTTTATAAATAAAAAATCCTTTTATTTCCTTTCCAGCAAATGCCATCAACATTTTAATAAAACATTTAGGACTTACTGAGAGAAACAAACTATTTATTGAATTGCAAACACCAGTTTATATAGATGTGTATGTACATGGCTTCCACAAGCTGATGCTGGCCACCAGCACTTTCTGCCCCATCTCTGGCAGGAAGGAATTTATTTGAATTCACAAGATGGTCTTGAAAGAAAACAAAATGCACATCCTTTTGGGGCACCAGACAAAGACTATTCTGAACTCTGGGAGCACTGATGAGAACCATTTATAATCTGACTGACTCACCTCAGCTTTAAGATGCCTAATACAATTAGTTTTGTCCTTAGGAGATGGAAATTTTGTTTCCAAGCACAGATTTCACTTGACGATGCATGTTGTTTGTGGGTGGACTCCATCCTGGGCTTTGAGTTCTCAGCATTGGGTGGGACTGAGAGGGCATGAACCAAAAATCTTTGCTGGGGCCTGCCAGGAGTGTAAATTTAAGCGTGTGTATTTTTGTGACCTTGGTAGTTGCTGCAATAATAAAATATTTTTGCTTATTCACTCAACAGAAATTTTAGTTAACAGTTTCATGTACTGCAGGAGGAATCCAAAATGGCACTAGACTTATAACTGTGGAAAACATGCTAAAGAAAACCAAGGAAAACAGATTATAATTTCATATAAGGGAATACACTAAGGAGTGAAAAAAAAGTGCTGATTCCTGAGGAATTTGCCAATTTTCTTTTCAAGCCTCTTTCTAATGCACTTCCAAATGCATAAATTGTTCTAATATTCCTTAGGTCATAAAAAGCAAATTGGTAGGGTAAGAACTGTTTTCCCTTGTCAAGTTGGGCACCCTACCTAGTTACAGAAACGAAGACAGTTTGCTTCCTTCTCACCACACCATCATGATCAAAGGAACAGGATGCGAAAATGTTCCTCGCCAGAACATACTGCTATTCAAAGCCCTTTGTAGGCACTTCATAGCAAAACACAAATGTCTGGTATGAGATGAAAAGAGAGCGCATGTATTTATTCATTTGGGATGGCATTTTGCAGCCCCAAAAGAAATGTATGCACGCATGTATGTCTGTATACGGGGGCTGCTAAGGAGGAGAGCACTGTCTGTGGGGCTCTCCCTTTCCCCTGGGCAAAACCTCAGCCTTGGAGAGGACTCGCAGGGCTCCCGGCAGGGCTCTGCCATCCCTTCCTCTGTTACCAGGCAACATTATCAGTGATGCTGCACATGTGCACTGGACATTAATTACCACTTTCTGCTCGCTGTTTGCATTTTCATTTATGCATTTTACTTTAGAAACACGAGGTATACGCGAATGAATGAGATTTTTGTTGAAAGGATGTCTGTACCCATGCATTAACTGGCCCAGAGGGTAAAACGTGACCCGCTGTAGGGCAAGTGGAAGACGTGTGTGGTCCTGCTCAGCTCCAGCCATGCTGGATGTGGCCCCAGCCCTGGTGTGGCTGGGAAGGGCTGTGCCACCGCCATCCGCAACCCAGGGCTTCCTGGCACAGCACCTGGCTCTTGTGGCTTCCACCCACTATGGCAGGGGCTTATTACATTGCAGAGCTAAACCCTCAGTCCCTCAAATAAGAGTTGCATTGGTATCAGTGGAAATTTCACCTGAGCTGAGGATTTCAGCGTGTGAATGTGTTACCATCCACATAGCTAAGGTGCGACTTTGTCTGGTTTTGTAAAAACAGATGTCAAGACTCGGACATGTGAAAAGGCAGGCAGTAGTTATAAAGTAATTCAGTGCATGTCATGGTGAGTGCATGGTGATCTGTCCCCCTGTGAAGGACAGACAGGCACTTGAGGAACAGGAATGACATCTACACAGCAACACCTCATGCCTTTCCTCTGGTAGATTAAAAGGCTCTGATACAAACCAGAGATGGAGTCAGGAGACATCAGGGCTTGGGTTATATGTGTGGTGCCTCCTGCTACGCAAGACAAAGCCACAGTGCTGATCATTCCCTCTCATCCTACCAAGAGATCTCATTTCTCAGCTCCTGTTTCGAGGCCTGGTTTCTAGCAGCTTTAATTACACGCTGCTGTAGAGAAAGAAGCAATGAGCCACACACTGTACGACCATTAATGAAAATCCCAAGCATCATCACAGCCTTGCCTCTTCCACTGGCCTGCACAAAGGTATGTGCTGTATATATAGAATTCTGTACAAAATTCTGTACAAAAAAAAAGACTATGATCTGTAAAGCAAAATGTGGGGAACAAATGGAAGCAAGCTCACCAGGCATGTCCACCAACCCCTCTTCTGGCTATGGATGTCTCCATTTCCAAGCATCAATGTCAGAAACGTCACAAAATTCTGATTTTGAACAGGCTGCTACTACCTGTCCTCTAAAAACTTACTCCCTAACCTTCACAGTGTTTTAGACTGGAGTGCCCCAAATCATTAGTCCCCTTTAAAAAGCAGGCTAGGTTTTACCGTAGGACACTGTCTCAGCATCGTAAGCAGCATCCCTTTTTTGCTTCAGAAACACTCTTCCATCATTCCTCTGTGCTAGTGTAGTCTCTGCGTGCATGGGCAGCCTGCAATTTGTCTAGCCACACATATAATAGATGTGAAAGTGTTTCAGAAGACACAAGACATGATTTCAGAAAAGGAAAATTATCTGCTATTACCTTGCCTCTGGTTTCACTGCGATGGCACAATACTTTCAGTCTCTTACAAGAACCCCCAAGAATTTAGGGTATATGGCTCTTTCAATCCTCACAAATCTGGAATTACCGCAGTTGGAATGGAATTGAAAAGGAATGACTGAACAACCACCTTCTCAATGTCACTGTCACTATACCAACAATTTAATTAAAACTGTTGTGCATTTACTTATCATTAGTTTGTATCAATAAGGAAGACACAGACTTTTAAAAATTCTCAGACGGCATTCACCAAAATGTACCTCAGTGCTGCTACTTAGGGATTACATCGATTAACAGATTTTATAATTCTTGAAGACACGTGAATATCTAAAAAGAAAATCCCCATCTTCATATGGGATCTTCACGCCAGCATATAAATGGAGTTGACTAGAAATAATAATCTTTACTGCAAAAAACATGACCCTGAGTGTATGAATGTCATGTTCATTATATAATACTTCACATTTTTTGTCTTGTGGTTTGCTGCCTGATCACAGAATCACAGAATCACAGAATGTTAGGGGTTGGAAGGGACCTCAAAAGATCATCTAGTCCAATCCCCCTGCCTGAGCAGGAACACCTAGATGAGGTTACACAGGAAGGCGTCCAGGTGGGTTTTGAATGTCTCCAGAGAAGAAGACTCCACAACCTCCCTGGGCAGCCTGTTCCAGTGTTCCATCACCCTCACTGAGAAGGTTCTTCTCAAATTTAAGTGGAACCTCTTGTGTTCCAGCTTGAACCCATTACCCCTTGTCCTATCATTGGTTGTCACCGAGAAGAGCCTGGCTCCAACCTCGTGACACTCACCCTTTATATATTTATAAACATTAATGAGGTCACCCCTCAGTCTCCTCTTCTCCAAGCTGAAGAGACCCAGCTCCCTCAGCCTTTCCTCATACAGGAGATGCTCCACTCCCTTAATCATCTTTGTGGCCCTGCACTGGACTCTCTCCAGCAGTTCCCTGTCCTTCTTGAACTGAGGGGCCCAGAACGGGACACAATATTCTAGATGAGGTCTCACCAGGGCAGAGTAGAGGGGGAGGAGAACCTCTCTCGACCTACTAACCACCCCCCTTCTAATACACCCCAGGATGCCATTGGCCTTCTTGGCCACAAGGGCACAATGCTGATGTACAAACCCAACAGGGATGTGAGGGAATTAGAAGATAAATAAAGAAAACATTACTCTTAAATATATCGTACGGGTTTTGTCAGCAGAAGTCTACTCGGAGCCTGGTCTTGCATGCTCAGCTGTAAATCTGGTGCAGCTGCCTTGGCGCCTGTGGAGTTAGGGGAGCCAGGTGCTTACCCACCAAAAGCTGCTGCTGCTCTCCTTCACAGAGCAAAAACTCTGGGAGCTGTTTCAGTGATTCCTGCCATGTTTTGTGATTTTCTTCAAACATGGAAGCAACCACACTGAAAAGCTCAGCTTCACTTTTTAATAAAAATACGTTTCTAACCCATGTGAGCCTTTAATGCTTCGATATCAAAAGGCAACTAAATGAATCCCAAATGCATTTTCTAATCCCATATTATTTAAGCCAATCTCAGGATTTCTCGGAGCCTGAGATTTTCAAGCACTTAGGAATGCAACAACTCCAGCTGGGCATCTGATATCCACTTACTCTATTTACTAAATTACTTTATAACAACTGCTCGACTTTTCACTTGTCTGATCCTTGACATCTGGTTTTACAAAAGCAGAGCCCAAGGCTGTGGCACTTGCTTCAGTCAGATCCTCCACCAGCACTTCTTCGATCTGCACACAGAGCATTGGCAATATCAAGCCTTCAGAAAGCAGAGCTTAAGATGGCTTTAAGACACACTTGGCCCAGGGATGTAAAAGGTGCTGACCTAGTAAAGAAAAAGTCAAGAAGTGAAGAGAAAAGCCATCTCTGAGGTCAAGGAGGTTGAAGCAGAGTGGAGGGGGCAAAGGTTGCCTTTGACCTCCTGTTCTTTTCTGAGACACTGCTCTATCTTGAAAGAGGAACTTCAAATATGACCTCTGTCTATTTTCCTGGCATGCACCTGATTTGCAGTCCTTAGCAGACAGAAGGAAGCAGAAGAGTAAAGCAGATTGAGTAGTTTGCATGCAATTAGTGCAAAGAAACAGGCAGTGCTTTCAGTGTCAGCCGGTTGTATCTGCTGGAGCAAACCCCAGCTCTCACAAACTGCTTTTCATGACATCTAGAAAAGAAAATATGCACCTTAAGACCTGGATGTTGCACAAAAAAGCCAGTGTTGGGTGGAAGAGTGGAGGATCTGGGAAAGAAAGCTGACTGGGAGGTTAAGCCATCTTGCGAGCGTAGTGGGCTGGGGAGGACGTGGTCTGCAGTGTACTTTGCCATTGCTCTCAAAACCAGCAGCTTGTGCCCTACTGTTCATTGCTGTGTATGCAAAACATGGCTGGGGTGTCCTGGCCACAGCCCTGACCTTACGGACGCTGCTGCCTTAGAGCTACAGGACTACCAGAGCTGCCTCTAGTAGTAATGGCAAAGTGAAGATAAGGTGGTCCTGGCATTCCTTCCCCTTGGGATAGTGGCATCCAAAAAGCCCAGCTGCAGGCTAGACTCATACCTGTAAATTGCCAAATGCCTTAGTCGATGGTGAGGAATGAGAGTTGAAATTTGCTGAAGAGGAATCATCAGAGAAGAGGGAAGGTTTGCCAGAAAAATAATCTTTTGGGAGACTGGTTCTGTGTTTTGCTTTGTTCCCATATAGAATTCTCATCAAAACATATGTTTTGCTGCTGCTGCTGCTGTATTTCAGACTTTTTTTCTTTTTGGGAACAGCGTGTGTTGTCTCCCAACTGAGCTGTTTATATTCACCTCAGCTTGCATAGCAGCTGCATGGCAACATGCTGAAAGTTGCCAATAAACACAACTGGAAGCCGATGAGACAAGAACATCTTTGAAGATTCAGGAACAGTGTTCTCCTTGGGATAATATGCCATGACAGATTAAAAGCTCTCTGTATATCCAGATGCTGGTGATAATACGGACACTTCATGCACCACAGATGCTAGATTAGTATGGTCATCTCCTGATGCAGGAACCTCAAGGCTGCTCAGTTTTTAGAGCAAGATGAAGAGCACAATCAAGATCATTGGATTTATGCACCCTCTCTAAGCATCATTCCTAGGGAGAGCTTCCAAAATCATTCAGGTTTTTGTTTAAGTGCTGCCTGGTTTGACTGCACATATCATACATAAGGGCACCCATTCATCTCACGCATGTAACTGGACCTCCATCTCAGACCTTCCCCTCCCCAGTTCTCCCTCTGTTGCCCAAGTAATCAAATGAAGCCTCATGAAAACTGATGGCATTAAATGCTGGTTGGATTTGATCTCAGCTGGATATCTCACTGTGCTGGACATCAGCACTGACCCTTTGCTGACTGGTAACTGTGTTTATTATATTCTCTCTTGCTTATGAAAGTGAATACAGAAATAAATATATAAATATATAAATATATAAATATATAAATATATAAATATATAAATATATAAATATATAAATATATAAATATATAAATATATAAATATACAAATAAACATCTCCCCTCAGAATATACCTCAGCACTCCGCAACAATTACGATCTAATCATATATTGGTTCAGCATGTAGGACAATTAAATATTTATTGGAAAGACAATTACTGCTTTTTAAGCCTCACACAAGAGTGTGTGGCACATTAGTGCCACAAGCAAAATTATCGGATATGGTGAAGAAATGTTGTTCTGCCAAAGAACTCCGGCCACTGAGAAATGTACCTGGCTGTGGAAAGCCTGTGCAAAGCTGTGATGGCCACAGGATGGGACCTGCCACGATAGCATTGGGATTGGACCTGCTTCATGAAAATGGGATTATTTTAACATGAAGTTACACTACGATGATTGTAGCGAGTGGCATAAATCCAACAAGCCTTCATCAGGACCTGCCTGGTGGCCCCTGCAGGGCTGGTGAGATCTTTGGTCTGCAAAAAGCCCGTCAGCTGCCCAGAGTGGCTGGAGTGCCCAGAGCAGCCTGCAAAAGACAGCGCTGGCATCTGTGCTGGCATCCACGCTGGCAGGGCCTCGCTCTGTGCTGGATGTAATCCTGAACTTCTGATCAGAGGAACTCCTGGTCAGAAGTGGGTAAATATTTCCTGAAAGAAATGGGGGATTGGCTTTGAACTGGCTTTGCGTAAAATGTTTATATTTTCCCACCTAAAAAGGAAAAAAAAAAAAAAAAAAAGGCAAGTAGATTTTGGGGATCTTCAAATGTCAAAACAAAAAAATAATGTTGTTTTGACTTTCTTGAAGACAAATGTCCCCCAGATTTCCCTTTTTTTTCCAAAAATTGGAATGTGTTTAGTGTTTTCAGTTTTATAGTTTGTTACTACTTATTAAACCAACATTTTCAACGAAAAATATGTCCAAACCCCCCATTGTTATGAAAGAAAACTATCTGAAAAATAGACCTTTGCTCCAAAAGGAGTAGATTCTATCTGGACTCTCCACCATCCCATGCTTGGGAAGAATGAGAAATACTACTGCGGTTTTCAGATTAGGAACACAAACACGACATAGCGTGACGCAGAGACACGAGCACTCAAAGACCGCCACATTAGCATTGGAACCCCAACCAGCTGGATTTGCATGACTCCCAGAAGTGGTCATGAGCCACCTGGCTGTTTCTCCTCTAGAAGGAGGAGGAGGGAACTCAAAACAAGACAGCACAACTGCAGACATTCAGACTTGGCCAGGCCCAGCACAACTGCACCTCTGAGCTGAGGAGTTCTATTTCTGCTTTGTGTCCTCCAAATTTCACTGACATCAACCAGCCTTAAGAGGCAAAGTTCTTCACTTTCCTTCACCCTAAGAAATCCCAAGCTAGTCACTGGGACAGCATGTGAGGTGAAACCATGATCATGGGCACCATCACAAATTAAACCCAGTAACAGCAATGAGCAATTAAATAGGTCATCCTTTAACATTTCCTCTAGCTCAGCATGAGCTCCTTAGACATCACCCCCTCTCCCTCCCCTGCTTACATTTTTGCCTTTTCCCAGTATCTCCTCACTACAGACTGCTGGGTCTGTGGCTAATGTATGGCACGCTGCGGATCTACTTCTGCTAAACCAAGACTCTCAGCAATACAAGCTTTTCTCTTGTAAAACATTTTTTCTCTTTCTTGTACTAATTCCTCAGGGTTGTGGAAGCGCGGTGTTCAGCGTGGTTGGTTAATTTCTATTAACGCGTTCTCTCCTTTTCCCTTTATTGGTTACATATGGGCATGAAGTTGATTAGCCAAGGGAAAAATAAAGTTACACATCATTTGTCTTCTCTTACATTTCCATTGACCAATCCATTCAACATTATCCGTTTCCCATTCATTTTCTGTTTGCAGCACACCTTATTTTTAGAGCCATAGTTAGCAAATTGATTTGCTGCTCTTAATCAGCAGTTTCCATTTACAGCCTGGGAAGTGGGATTAACACAGCATACTTGCTATTTCATCTGTCAGTGATACCTCACACTAAATAACTTTTACGTTTGGTATGTTTTGCTGATTGAGTTTGCCTTCTGGAAGAAGAACAAGCTATACGAAAGTGCAGCCTACGCATCGGGCTCTGGGCCAAGTCTCTAGCGTAGGCGCAGATTATAGGTCTTTCCAGCAACATCGACGGGGTGTGTAAAATTCTAGGGAAGCCAAAATACCTTTGTTCAAAGTCACAATGCAACGGTGATAATAACATTACTCCCTAAATTTAAGTTGCCTTCAACCCTCACCCCTCTATCAGACATTAAATGCAATGAAACTCGATCAGAGGCTCTGGTTATCTAATGTTAGTGCTCCGAAAGGCAGGAGAGGAATTTTTTTTCAAAGTATCACAGAAGAGTGTTTGAATGAATTAGGAGATAATCTGTTAATTCATCAGATTGTTCAGGCATAATGCACACAAATGACAGAGTAAGAAACATTGCTGTTTTTCTATTAATGGTTTCACATAATGCTGCCTTCCCTCCTGAGAGTTGATTAAAATGTAATTTAAATTGCTCCTGTCTTAGAGCTTCATTGTCTATTATCCTGAACTGAGTCAGAGGCTCCCCATTGAGAGGATGTTTAACAGCAGAACATTAACTGATCTCCTCACTTTTATTTCATTGCAGCAAAATTCTCCATCTTTCTCAGCTGATCTTGTTCATTATGGAAAGATGATGAGCACAAGTGACAGTATCCAAAAGAGACGAGGCAGCCAGTAACTGATAGGCATTTTTTTTTCTTTTATTCAGCAAAAACCACCACCAGCTCCTGTTACCATCTTTTTCAGTGGACCAAAAATGCAACACGAGAGAATATAATCTATTGCTGTTGTTGCAACTCTTTTGCCTAAATTGAGTAAATCTGAATTGACATATATTAACTTCAAACACGAATAAAACTGATAACAATACATAATTGCAAAAAACTGAGTCAGAACTCTCTGGCTCGCTACATACTGTTTAATCACTGGCAACTATTTCTAAAAAAAATTCATTGTTTTAAAATAATTAATTTGGAAGGGAGAGCTATTTGCCATATACTCTGATTTATGTTTAAAGACTTTTTTTCCTTTTCTTACTGAAAATAAGAATGATTTGGCAACTAAACACATTCCTAAGCAGGCTGAGTAAAACTAACACTTTCACTTTGTTATCTCAGTGCAATCCTCCCATCCAAGACACCAAAAAATGTCACATTGATGTCTCTTACTTACACTAATTCAATATCAAAGTTGATCATAACACTCCAATAGAAAACAGCAAACAAAACTCTGTAACAGAAGTCAGTGAGATTTGTTATATGTCTGTTTTCTTTAGTCCTTGATTCTGGTACAAAGTCAGAAATTTTTCAGTCTTTCATTGTATTGTAGAGCATTTCCACAGACATTTGGCACTGTAACTCAATTAAAAGGAGTAATTCTGTAATCATTTTCTACCACACAGCACTGATGCTTATCTCCAATCTAACGTTTCCGATTTTGCTCAGTATTAGGGTGCACCACGAAAGAGCCATGCAAAATCTCATCTCACTTCTATCCCCCTATACACTGTTAGCACTTTTGCACTTGTGCTAGGCAGCATGGAAAATTTTAAATGTTTCTTTCAGAAATGCTGTGAAATCTTACCATCTCAGAGAAACATGCATCTTAAATTGTGAATCTGACTTAGAGACTTACTAAGTTCCTTGCAAAACGGCACACAAGCAATGAATAAAGCTGTGCCTGTACTAGTTAATTAAGCAACACTCAGGAAGATCCCCAGGTCCTGGGTTGCAGTTGTCCATATTATCCAAAAACAAAAGGGCTCCCAGGTGTAGGAGTGGTGCTGCTCCAGTGGGGCCACCAAACTGCTGCCAAGCACAGTGGGGACCCAGCCACCCACTTCTGCAGGTTCGGAGAGTTTCCCAGCCTAGAGGTGCCAGTAAACCCCAGCAGCCCATGGTTTTGTGCCAGTTGGCATCAGCTCTCAGGATTGTTCTCAGGCATGCTTAATTTACTAGAGTAGATACTAGCATAAATAGTTTGAAGTACTCACGAGAGACGTGGAATAAGATTAAGACCAGCTGGAACCACTTCCAGAGGTGCAATGTTAAACACATGCTGAGTGGGAGCAAGGCTGGGGAAAAGAGAATCTGCCTGAATGATTTGTTTCATGTATTTTCACACAGCTTGAGAATATTCAAAAGACTATGCTTGTTGATCTATACCACAAAAAAATAACTGTGAACTGGACATTCTGGGTTTTACGGTACTTAGACTTAGTATCACTGGAAAGTATTTTAGCGTAGCAGTTTTGCTGTAAGCTTGAAACATATTTCCTGATTAAGAAGGGATGCTATATTCCCAATAGCTAAACCAGATGCATACAAAAAAAATTTTTTTGAAGAAGTCGTGACTGAGCTGTAAGCCATTATGTATGAAAGAAAGCTTATAGAAGCAAAGATGGGAGAGGTAATCAGCCAGCCACAAGCATTGAAACAAATCTGTATAAGGGTAGAGTCATGTTTATGACAGAGCTAGTAGAAATCTGTTAAGTAGATTAAGTAGAAATATGCAGTCAGACAAAGATAAATTATCTCATTTGGCATGGGATTAAATCTAAATTGTGGTTCAAAATGTAGAATGATGAAAAAATCAGACTCGCTGCAAGGGAAGTTGAAAGAACTCAGCATTTCAGCACAATGAAATGAATTTTTTTCCTGCTCCTTCAAGAACCATAATGTAGCATTTCTATTTTAATCTCCCAATTTCAAACCACTTGCTTTGAACCTCTGTATTCTACACTCAAAGTAGGATTTTATTTAATTATTTCAAGCATTTACCAAGTTAGCCTAACTGCATTTCCTATCACACTTGAAAGGATTTGAAGAACTGCATCAAGAGGGGTTTTGAAAATTTCATGATTTCGTTCTTCTGACCAAGTCTTCTGAAGTAATTACACCTGACAACAGGGGACTTGAAATCTGATAGCGCATGAAAACTGAGAAATAAGCAAATTAATATAAAAGTAACATGAGCTAAATGGATACGTTTTTCTTACTTGCTAGTAATTATGATTTTAACATGGGTAGGGTGACTTTTGAATTAGGTATCCAGTGTCAGTAAGAGGGTCACATCCATTCATTAAATCTCTTTCCAACCCTGTTCCAAAGGAAAATTCTCATCTTCATTTCACCTTGTGTATATATACACAGTAAATCCTACAGCAGCAGTGGTTTTGCGAGGGAATGATAATGGGTTTGGTGTGGCCGTGAAGCTTAAGACTGTGACTGGCTTGGAGCCACCTGTCTCACCCAGAAATGCTGACTAGTAGTGGAGATCATGCACAGCCCAACCCAACTCAGAGCACTCGAGGACTCTAGAAGCAAGTGCCAGCATCAACAATAGCAAACAGTGTGGTGCGAGAGGTGGGGGGCTCCAGAGTGGAGCAGGAGGTACTGACGACCCAACATCTACACTGTGTGTGTTCGGGGGGGCTACTCCTGATTAGCTCTAGCATCCTTCAGGAGCTGGGGTACAGCAGGGTGCTCCCAGGGTGCTGAGTCCAGCCTAGTTTCATCCACGGGAATCAAATTGGTGTAAACAGAGAAAGCTCACTGATGTGAACCAAAGCGTAGTATGTGGGGACGGGCAGGAGATTCACTTCAAAAATATCATGCTAATCTGAACTAAAAGGCTGACCTAACCAAGACCAATGGTCTAAATGAGAGCTAGTTGCTGAAATCCATAGCGCTTGGGCAGTGTAACGGGACACAAATTACATACGGTACTTTGAGGCCACACCGAGGGCAGCCACTTGTGCTTTAGGCACCCAAGAAATCAAGAAACTGATGATGCTACTTGTTTACAGTTAGAAGATTTTATAGATAAGTTAATAGACAAAGGAAAAGATACTGAGTCAGACGTGAACATTTTCACAGAAACTATCAGTTCTTTGTTCTGTGTGGGAAGGTGCCAGCAGTAATACATTATAATTTCTGACATCTTCCCATCTAAACATCTCAGCAGAATTGGTGCCTCTTCATGCACAAGATCTGAGATGAAAAATTACCTGAAAGCAGACGGCATTCATACTTAATGTTTATACATTGCTGTACGTACAAATTTCAAACTGCTTTGCATAGTTTCAGGCATGCAGCTCTCACTGAGTTCAAATGAGTTGCACATGACTAAACCACCATGAGCTGCTTAAAAAATAACCCCCCGGGGTCTTAAGCGATAACTCATTGTTTAAGTGTTGATTACTATTTTTTCTCTACTGAGATTAATTAAGGTCTTTAAGGAGCACAAGAGAAAAGAAGAAAGAGGGCATGCTTATCAGATTAGTTTTTCAATGTATGTGTGGCTAATTTTCAGTTGTGGCTGCAATACACTGAAAGGAGAAGTCAGCACATACATGTGCAGGCACACAACTGACTGTGGACCTTAAGGTGTCAATCTGGGTAATATCACTGGTTAGCTGACAGAGAAATTCGAGTTGAGAAACCATCGAGACTTTCATAATGACAGACACAGCCACTTGCATGAAAACCACCAGAAATCAACACTGGGCAGCCAGATGCTAGAAAACACTTTGAAAGTGTGAATGTGTTTATGCTTTAACAGAAATATATTCAGGGAGCTACAAACGATCTCTTGTTATCTGCAGATGTAGTTCCCTTACTGTATAAATGTAGCTACTCCTACATTTATACAATCCTCAAAAGACGCTCAGCCCTTTGAAGGTAATGGCGAGGCTGATGTGGCCCCCAGTGAAAATGAGTTTGACACCCCTACTTGACGGGATGAAGTGCACCAAACAAAACAAAATGAAAGAACAATACTAGTTCCTTTTTTAATGCAGCATAAACAGAGGTAGGTCTGAATTACAGGACTCCACTGGCCACAACAACCATGTTGTTTTAGTCCAGCTAAGGTTCTGCTTATAGAATTATACTCCAGGACTGTAAATCAGCCCCAGAAAAACACATTTTAAGCAAACTTGCAGGTTAGAAATCAGGATCTAACTAACCCTTTTTCCTCCTGTGGGGCTGATTTGCATGAGACTGATTTAAAATGCAAAATAATACATGAACTGCACTAGCAGTTTAAAGGTTTATAAAATATCCTAAGCTCTCAGTACTCAGACAGCTAATTTAGATTTTTGCCATGGATTAACTCACAAGCAGTCCAAACTCATCTTTCCATTAACCCATCTTGATTAGCAAGATCCCGAATGCTGTACGAGGGGTGAGCTCCATCTCAGATGTACTCATTTGGATCCAGAGGGTGAAGTGCCCCAATTCCCATTGTTTTTTGTGACCTTTTAAATGGCTTCACTACTCTGATGTATGGGTTAGATGGGGAGGAAAACCTTCAGTCATATCAGCTTAAGAGCTAACCATCATGATCTATGTTAATTGATGTGGTGCACACTCTCACAGAAGCCACCATGGTCCCAGACAGACTTTGAAGGGCTGGATCTCCTTCCTCTGCCTTAGATGCAAATGATCATGACATAGGATTGTTAAGCAATGAGAAAGCCCTCCAAGTACCCAACAGAGAGGAGACAAAAAAATAAAATCCTATTGAAATGCAATGCCTGCTTACAGCGGCATTCAATTAATCAGTTCCTGTGCACCTCAGGTAAAATTAAATATTGTCCCGGTAGGGTAGACAGTAATGTGTTGAGTAATAATTACAGCTCCCAAACAGGACACAGCAGGAATACTGTTTATCCATCAGTGTGCTACTGTTTGTACATGACCATTGGACAAATTGTCTTGGGCAGAGGAAAAAATACTCAGGAATAAAAGCTTCAAAATTACTCCAGTGCTCTGATGCTAACACCAAGACCTACAGCAGAGCTACCTTCAACCATATAAAAGCCCATGACGTATGAGAATATTTTTATATGGGCCTTACCAGGACACAGTGCTAAACGGATCATTATTTGGAACCAATATTGCCACTGTATCTAATGATATAGCATGGTCTACATGAAGAAGATACAGTTGGCAGCTGTTAACAATTCGTGAAGCAGAGATAGATATTCAGAAGCACCCCAGGTTGTTGACACAACCAAAACTGACATCAGGCACCACAAATAAATAAAAACTTGCTATTATAGTTTTGATATGAAAAATTGTTTGTGGTTTCTTTGCTTTGTTTTTGGTGGGGTTTGTTCGTTTGTTTTTTTAAGAAGCCAAGGTAACACTGAGTGACGAATGGTGGGACCTGTCCCCATGGTGGATCTTCCAGCTTGCTGTTTAGAATTACAGTGGGCAGGGAACTATGCATTACTGCTGCCTGCGAGCTCTCTACCGTGAAGGTCAAGAGGCAGCCTCCTTTCACAGAGATGACAAAAAGGAATCCTTCATAATACACTAATATAAGAGAGGTCTTGAAGAAGCAGATAGATATTGGGATTCTAGACAGCTGGTCTCCTGTTTAGTTCGATTTTTGTGCATGTCTGTGTTCTCAACAGTTCTGCCAAGGGATTTGGCTCCTCTGAGATGGTTATCTTCTTGTAAGTCAAAGTCTGATTTTCAAATACTGATGTCCACTCAGGGAAATTCAGGTGTATGCCACAGACATATGAATCACAGCCATGACCGTAACCGTTGACAGGTGGAAAGGCTCAAGCTTTGTTGCAAAGCACCTAAATACTACATTTGTGGGACAGCTGCAGATTAGTTTAAAATATATGACTATTGGACTAAATAGAAAAATGAATCATTCAACATGGGCACTATTATTGTCGCTGCTTATTTTGAAAGATAATGTTCTTTTATTTATATTGCACCCCAGTTTTTTCAGTGCAGGTGAATGGGCTAGTTCATATTTGCTCAAAGCCAGCATTTCAGGCTATTTTCAAATTTAGGCAGAGACAAAGCCTATTATACAGACACTGTAGTCAGTTTTTGAGTTATCTCAGTTGTAGATGCACACCTCAGTGACTGACTCTCCAGCCTACATCTGAAAAGGAGCTGTGGAGCAGTATAGCAGAGGCTAGATCAGCACACGTCGTCTCGTGTGTGTAAGAACCCCTCTCCTCACTGGCTTCGTAAAGGTATCATATAGCAGACAGGCTCAGGAGACCCTTGATAGCTGGTTCTTAACTCGTGATGAACAGTGGATCCCTGCTGAGGTCTCTTGGCTCAGGGCTCTGGCTCCCAGGAGGAGCTGGGCACCTTGGTGGCTGCTGGAGGCGTTTGGCTCCAAACCAGCACAAACCGACTGCACAGAGTCGCAGCGTCCCACCGCATCCGGGGTGAGATACTGCTCCTGCGCTGACCTCGCTCCTGTGAAATGAGCTGTCTCACAGCCTCTGGTAACTTGGGATTCAAAGAGGGATGGAAGCTGGAAATGGTTGCGTCTCCCAGAGATGATATCTTGTTAAGGTGAGAAAAAGAGAGTGTTTGGTGAGAGCAGTGAGCCAGGAAACCTTCCGGGAAAATCCAGCTAGCAAAATCTCCACACGTGTGTGTCTGTTGGAAAGCATCTGCCATCTGCATGGGCTGGTGATGAGATTGCAAGGAGGGTCAGTGTGCCAACTGGGGATGCTTCAAAACATCCCACAACAGAGCAGGAGATCAATCACCTAAAGGCTTGTCCACAGCGGGGTGTCCTGTGACACTGAGGTCACATTCTTGAGCTCTTCCCACAATTCTTGAGGTTAGAAAGTTTCTTGGAAATCTAACCTGAGGCCCCAAAGGACAACTTTTATGGGTGAGGGTAAATGCAGCAGGTGTTGAACTTGCTCACTGAAATGCATGATAAAGTCATACATAAAGAAATTGCCTGCTCAGAAATGTATGTTCTGGGATCTTGTTTGGACAAAATCTCACAACCCTGTCCTTTGTCAGGCACCACCTGGCCCTTTCACACTTCCCACTAAAAATAAAATAAGAAAGAAATGACCTGACAGTGGAGAGAAAAATGCAATTAGTTTGCAGCTGGTTTAGAAAGGACATTCATTCTACAAGGTGCATCTGCTTAATGTATCAGGAATGAAGAACTGACATGGCATGGGATGGAGGGCATCTACCCACACCTGACTCCTATTCAGGCAGCATTTTTATATAAATCTGTGCATTAGTCCCACTGATGCCAAGGAGAGAGAAATAGCTATTTAAAATTTATTGCTGTAGAATAGACTTTTTGCTGAGGATGAAATTAATTTTAAAAATGCCAAAATGCATGTTAGGCACCCCCAAAAATAGCCGTTTTTTCAGCTCAACCAGTAGCTGGCACAGTCTTCTCTTTCCAGGGCTCTGAAGGATTATGGCCTATAATATGACAACAATAGCAGAACTTTTTCAGCTGATATAGATGACTTTGCAGCAGGCATCAGCAGTAACATTTACTTTCACCAGAGATGAAAGTGGCTTAATAAACTGTGTTTGTGTCAGTGCTGCATGATGCTTGTGTACAGCATCGCCATCCGGAGAACAACAGGCCGCATGGGAATTGGTGACTCAGGCAGCAGAATTATGGTTATGCCGAAGGAGCAGGACTACATTCTTCAAGCAGAGGTTATACCTCTCCAATTATTTATAAGTTTCAGTTCAGTTAGCTGTCGATTGTTAAAACATCACTTCTTGGGCTTATGATTCGTTGACACAATTACCAAGTAACATAACAATCTGTTCTCCTTTTCAATTATATAGCAAATATTCTGCTAAATATGCTGAAGCAGAAGCATAGATGTATGAATCAGGAATAGATACGATCAGAGTACTGCGTTGAGCCCCAAAATTATCAATACCTTGTGTTTTCTGGCAGGAGAAAAATATGAAAGATATTAAAAATAATTAAAGTTGTTAAGGTTTTTACAAGGATAAATTGCAGAGATGAAGATTTAAGGCTTAGGGGAGACATGCACAGAAGGGATTGTGAGACAGTTCTGCACACTAATAATCAGAAAAGCTAAATCTAACATATCTACACATCTAGAATAGCAAGATATGTGAAAACTGGGAAGCTGTAGAAATAAAACTAATTTGGAATACTATTCTGAACAGAAGAGGACAGGAATGGGGTGGTGACCACAATTAGTCTGTGTTATTCTTGTAGAAAGAGTTATTTAATAAGACTCAAACAAGAGCTAATCTAGCTCTACCGGGGGGGGGGGGGGGGGGGGGGCAGGGGGAAGACTGCACACCACTAATCTAAATAGCTTAAAATGGAGCAGGAATAATAAACTCTTTTATTTCAGGACAAAAGTCAGTCATTAAGCAAAGTTAACCTAGCAGTTGTTCCCTATGGAACCTCCTATACTCTGTTCTGCATTGTCTAGTATATTGGCCATTCTCGGGAAGACAGTATCAGATTAGATATACCCAGCTTTGCATGTTAGATGTGCCCAGTTGGATGAGCTGGTACGTTCCTAGAATATAAGAGCTCTTCTCTCATTTAAAAAACCCAGTGAACCTAGCACAATGAGCTTCTAATCATGCAGTTTTCAAAGTGTCCATTAAAACTAATGAATTTAAGCGGTGGGGGAAAAATGCAGCCAGGATGGATTTGCTAAGTTTAAGGGTTTGAGGGCAGTATATCAAACATGACTTGACTCTTTCCATTCAATACAACATAATTGTTAATGAGGAACAATCAATAAATGTTCTTCAAATAAAACACCTGAGAGCCACACATGAGATAAGAAAACAACAGGAATTTGCCAAGAGGGGATGCACCTTTCTTTGTTGTTAAAACAATTGCTAATGCCTTGATTTAGACTCAGGGGACTCCTGTAAACATTGTTTCCTCATTCTGTTGCATATATTTAGTTGAAAATCCTGTCGTAGGCATTCCTACCTAAAGGAGATCCAAAATAAATACAACATCGAATGTTTCTGTAAAAACAAGGATTGCAGTATAATTTCTGTGTAAGTAAAAAATCAAAATTCCAAACAATTAGTTGCCTATCCCATAATTTCAGAGAGGTTAATTAAATTTCAAACTTAAAAAAAAAATCCTGAAAGATGTCTCCACTTTGTCAAACAGCTTCATTCCTAATCCATAGGGAAAATGTTGTGTTGCTCACACTGTCTGTCCTTCAATTTTTTTAATGAACTTGATATATAGAGCAATTTATATTTTATTAGAACAGCACAAGCTTGAAAACTCCCTGACTCAGAAGTAAGTTCTCTTTCTTCATAATATATAAGAACTATATATACATACATAGATAGGTAGATAGATAGGTAGAAAGAAAGAAAGAAAGAAAGAAAGAAAGAAAGAAAGAAAGAAAGAAAGAAAGAAAGAAAGAAAGAAAAAGAATCCTTTTCTGTGCTTCTGTATTCAGAGATGTTTAAGTGAAAGTCTGCAGATACATCTCCAACTAAAAATTAAATTACTAACTGTCCACAGCAAGGAGTCTGTAACTCCTCTATTAGCTCATCTGGTCACACCAGCTAAGTATGGTTTGGTCTAGTGAGTTCTAAGATGACAGACCTTTAAAAAATTGTAGGTTTTGGGTACTGCTGACAGTTGTATTTGTCATTTTTTGGGTGGCACACTTCCCTCCCTGTCAATATAGAGCGTGATTTTTAGATGTTGCTGGGGATGCTATTTTTTCAGATGAAACAGAAGGCAGGAGAATAAATACTATTTGCAAGGGTGAGCCAGGGATTTTCTTTCAGTTGCCATCACTTGTAATAATTAACCATATATCTTTGTTTGAAGTTTAGGAATTTTTCTTTCCATATCTGCTTGTGCTCTAAGTCTCTCCAGATGAAGGTACTGTCATGACAGAAAACTAAAATTTTTGGAGCTGCTTCATTGTTCCAAAGACAGAGAAAACCTGTTGGAAGTGCAGATACCTGGTTTTTGCGTAGTTCTGGATAGGGAGAGCAAGACAAGAAATCTACTTGTTCTTCCCTATAATGCAGGGTGAAATATTTAACCTAATATGAAGCTTTCAACATGAACATACTCCTAGGGAGCAACGCAGAAGGAAATCAGTCTGTAGGCACTTCCAGTGCCACAGATTGTACTGAATGTCATGAGAAGCATTCAGCACTCACAAACTACAGGGTTTTTGGAAAAGATGGACCCAATTTCAATTTACACTGCTTTGAAATTGGGTCCATCTTTTCAAAATACTCTGTAAACTCAGGGGTTTTTCCCCCTCCTTAATGCTATATAAGTTGGACCATTCAGCAGTGCCTATAAATATCGAACCAATGAAATCAAACTGATACATGCATGATGCCACAGTCTATAGCTTCTAGATTAGTTTCTGGGCTCTTGGGAGTCAGTGTGCGGAGCACAGGTCTCTCTAGGGACAGCAGACCACGCTGCTTTCATTTTATGCTGATTTGCACCACACCACCATTTTTTTACACATAGAGTTGCACCTGCACTGTTTTCACATAATGTGATGACTGCATCATTTCACAGGTAGGGCTGGTCAAGCGGATCTTGGCAATACGATGGCAATGGGTCCCACTGAGCTCCTGCTGTCTTGGGTACTGTTCTCCTCCTCCCACCAATAGGTGCCAAGCAGATGGGCAGCACTTCAAGGCCAACTATATCTCCTGCCAAAGCCTGAGTTTTCTCACTAGCTTTTCCTCAGGGACAAAACATCTATCATAATGCCTGTGCTTAGCTCAGGATGAGGGCTGGATTTCAGCGGCCTGGCAGGAGCATTAGGTAGGCACACCTGCCTGCAGATGCACAGGTACAACAAGAGCCTTACGGTTTGTCCCACTCTATGGCCACATAAGAACAGGAATAATTTAATCCACAGTGACAGCTGATGCAGGTGAGAATTTCAAGACAGCACTTGAAATTCAGGAGCAGCAGCAATCCATCCGAAAGCTCTCCAGCATACCTGCTGGAGTGTTGGCGATTTGAGTCCAGAGGTGCCATCCCACCCACCGGTGCACGCTGCCACTTTGGAAAGCTCAGTCTCATCCTTCTCATCCCATCATGACCCACAGAATCTGTTTCTCCTAACATTATAAAATACGATTAGTTACAGGCTGTGTGAGAAGCAAAGAAGTGTGGTTCCTTGGTATAAATGGTGCCAGAGTTAACCCCACACACTCTCTCTCTAGTCTGCAGAGCATGCAATTTAAAAATGCCAGGAATCAAAGACCCCTTCTTGTCAGAAAAGAAGAAAAACCTGCATATTTTTGGGCTTTCAGGAGAAAAAAACCTACTAACTTGGCACTGACTGTCATTTAACCTGCAGGCAAAGCTGCCAAGACCTTCTAATTACAAGCACCTGAATTATACTGCAGGTATTGATCCTCCACAGTGTGGAACAAGAGTGATGTGTTGACCCCACTACTCCTGTTCACAGAACAGCTGGGGTTTGACAACAACAGAGAATCAATGTCTGGGTAAACTGTTGGTTTGGTTTTTTTTTTTCTTTCCCTCCAGTGATAATTCAATTTAGCAGCTATAAAGCAGAAGTTAATTCTTTGCCTGATTGTATTTGGGTTTTCAGAGACTTGCTGCCTTACTGTTTCAAAAAAAAGCCCAGTCTAAAATTGTTGGAGCACTTTGTTCAAAATCACCAACTCCCTCCCATCAGTCTTGAGTGGGCCTCATTGTTATGAATCTCTTCAGGATTTTTCAATTGAAAAAGCATATTTCCATTCCAGCTGTCATGGAACAGCCAGTCCCTCTTGGTGGAAAGAAGAGCTGGTATTACATTCTGGAAAAAACGTCCCATAAATGTATTCTTCATTACTAATATCAAAAACTTGATGCTGCCACGTTTACACAAGTCAACTGGCTGCTTTTAATGGAATTGCTCTTGATGAAGGAGGGAAGAACTGCTACAAAACAAACAAATAGTAAATAATAATTAAACAAAAAGGTTCTAAGAATGTCATGGTTTCAAACCTAGGCTCACATCATACAATCTGCTTTGGGTATACTTCAGTTTGGCTCCATGCAGAGCAGTTTGGATGACTGTCATCTTAAATTGGAACTAATTGCTTTGCTATCTGTGCAGGGGAATTCGTCCATGTATGATCTCCTGTTCCCTTGCCAAATTCCAAAATGAATTTCTTGAAACACCTAGCGAGGCAGGAGGTAAAGGTACATGGATGTGATACAGACTACCTATTTCTCTCTATAGAGCTAGCACCTGGTGCCAGGCACCCTGTGCTTGGTTGGCCTGTAAAGGGACACCATAATAATTCTGGCAGACGCACACACGGCATGTTATGCAGCAGTGAATCAGTTAGTGAGAGTTCACAGTCTGAGAATTAAGAGTGCAAGGAAAGAAAACAATCAAACTCCACTGAATATGTGGCTACGAGAGGATGGAAGGAGTCACAGGAATACTTCATTTTTAAAGTTACAACTTAGCATCATGCCTGTCTGAGATTTGACTTAAAATTGATAGTGCTTCTCGTACAGAAAAAAAATTAAACCCAACAAACAAAAAACCCTTCTAAATTTGACCAGCACAACACATAAGCAGCAGTTCCAGCTCTGGAAGTGATATGTTATGACTCATTACAAACTTGTGTTCACTCTGAATACCAATGCTGACAATGCTGACATCATTTTAAGATATTCATGATCTTATCAGCAGGAAGAAGTGTAACATGCTTTTTTGCTGGCAGTAGGACAGTAGTAATTATTATATTTATATGAAGTAATATAGCAATCCGTTATTACAAAAGGTTCCTCAAGCATACATTTCAAGCTACCTCCAGCTTTGTGTAAAGAAGGAACAAAACAGGAGGTTCACTCCTAATCAGGTTTTAAATTGATATAAACTGATACCGTCCAAAGTATTGAAAGCCCCAAAAGATATAGTGTATTTACTGAAACCTCTAGCTTTCCCTGGAAAATTTCTGTAATACACAAAGGTATCTGCCCATTGCATTTTACATCTGCACATGAACAACACAGCAGGAGCAGAACATGTGGGTGAATGTGAAATAAATGGAGCTCAATAGCAAAACCAAAGGTATACAGATGAGAAGAAAAGAAGAGATAGGGGGAAAAAAATGGCTTTTTCACGTAATTCTAGCTCTGTGTTATATTACTTGGGTTTCATGTCCA
Organism: Caloenas nicobarica; assembly: GCF_036013445.1. Taxonomy (NCBI): domain Eukaryota; kingdom Metazoa; phylum Chordata; class Aves; order Columbiformes; family Columbidae; genus Caloenas; species Caloenas nicobarica. The sequence goes on along the minus strand of NC_088246.1, from coordinate 47,112,493 downwards.
GCATAGTCATGAAGTACTGGGGGAAATAATAATAGACCTTAAATTGTTATTCCTTGGTAACTCTTACAGTCAGAGGTGTGATTAAAGAGAGGAGTGTATCAGAGCTGGAAAATATGATGTGGGGACATCTGGAGACAATTGGCAGAATTTAAAAATAGACGATACGTCCTAACATTTTTTTTTCTGTTTCCAGTGTCTGTGATTCTATGCTAACAAGCACTTTTATAAAATCAGCTTTTAATAGCAGATTATCAAACTAATGAGTATGACTGCGCTCGCTCACGTGGCATCTAATACTTTGTAAGCATACGGTTAGAAGCATCCCATTTCTCACAGTTACAGTAGCTGCTCATACATTGTACAATCACATATTCCCGCTGCACTGTGTCCCCAGGAGCCACAGCAGGACACCTCTCCTGAGCTGATAAGCAAACCTGTTTCTCTCTCTCTATATATATATAGATGCAGGGTCTTAATCATGTCAGTAACTCTAGCACCTATGGCACAAAAAACCCCAATAAGTCCAGGGTTTGGTTTATAAGAGTGATCCTAAAGGGCAAGCATGAAAGCTTGTTTAATTGTTACTCACAAACCAATATGAACCAGAGGAACAGGGCAGGTCTGAGTCTGTTTTGCAGAGGATGCTCTGATCAGACTTGAAATATTTTATGTTCTTAGAAAAGTCAACTGTTGTTTTCTTCAAATGTGCTCATTCTGAGGAGCCTCTGGGGCACACTCAGGTTCACGTGGAATAAGTGGCTTCTTTCCTACTAAATTCATCAACTCTTAAAGTTCTTTTCATCTGAGAGCGCTGGTGAAGGGGAGCTGGCTTCAATTTAAAAAGAAAACCCACAAGAAGACATTAAGCCACCATGGTACTTATGGCCACCAGCTCTGCTATGTTTACACATCCCAGTCTCCGCACAGAACATGGGTAAGGCAGGGTGCAGGGATGGGGAAATGATGCAAAAGACGGATGAAGTCTTTCAAGGTTAAATGGGAAATTTAACCAAGGAAGTCGGCAGTGGAAGCAGTTAGAATGACATCTCGGCTCTGATCTGCTGTGCTTGAGCCAAGACATTCCTCCTAGCTGGGCATTACTCAGCGCGGTAACGCCACTGGCCACAGTCAGTGAGCTCAGTAAACGTGAGACACAGGGAGAATCCACACAATGAGAACAAGAGCACATGAAAGATAGGGAAACTGTCCAAAAAAAGTACGTGAGGCAGTAGGAAAACCCAATACAGCTGAAAACACCCAATATAAATGAAGAGGATTTGAAGCTGTGATTCTTATTATGATAAAAATGTACAAATGTATCAATCAGTGCAATTTCATTTCTCTCAGGGGAAGTAAGGAAGAGGTGTAAACAAGCATTCCAGTGTGTGCTTGGTCCACCTGTTGAATACTCTAAAATTACATATCTATTCTATTCTATTACGTTACATTACGTTACATTACGTTACATTATATAATATATATTATATATTATAATTTCTATTATATTGTGTTATGTTATGTTATATTCTTGGCCAGCTTCTAATAAAAATGACAAGAGCAGAGGCAAATATTTCAGTGCACACTAAAAAGGGAAAAAAATATACCTCTTTCATTGCCCTGTGGCAAGCAATGGTGTCCTACTATGTGCTCGACAGGCACTACCATTTCACTGTAATTCATCCACTTTGGTGGTAAGTACAAAGCCTTCCTTTCTGAATAGAAACTATGTGTTGCTTTTCTCCCTTGTGAAGCCATAGTGATTATGTGGAAAAAGTAGGGCCCTTCTGCCTCCCCAGAAAACAAGCTCCCTACGTGAGCAGAGTGCTAATCACTTACACAGCACCAATTGGCAGGGCTTACTTACACTTACTACACAGTTCTAAGTGAAATAAAAGTAATTTACTCTTTGCTGCTTAGTTTTTCATTTTATAATCCTGAAGATCAGAAAGACAAATTAACACAGGATCATTTTCCTCCTAGTTCAGTAAGTCAGACTGGTTGATAAAATGAGTGAAGAACTTGCACTAAAGCACTGGGCCTGGCCTTAAGGGTGGAGTTTGGATCTACCAGATCTCCCTGCAATCTTGGGAAAGCCAATTCCTACGTGGTTTCAGTTTTCCAAGGCTAAAATAATGCTTTTGCTCATCTTTCCTCTGTTCAGATTTTGAATGCATTAGGATCCAGGATGGTATCACACATGTGTGTAGAGGCTTTGGAAAATGAGCCCTTCTGCTTGAACACAACAGGACTATTATTATCACTAGAAATAATAAACCACAGAAAGAATTCCTCAACTTTTATGCTCTCGTCCCCGGCCTTTGAGGATGGGCAGCACAATCTTTACAATGTTGTATCTGAGCAGAACTCTTCTGGCTGTATTTAAGTTCACCCTATTCACCTTAAACAGATCCGTTTATCTCTACATATTGATTTCCAGTGGCTCCTGTAAAGGTGAGAGATTGTTCAGTCTTTTCATAGGTGAGAGGAAGAAGCTTCCTGAAATTCAGGCTTCCTTTTATTATTCCATTATTGTGGTCGAGACTGCTGATGTGGAGACTGTAGGGCTCCTCAGCAGTCAATGGGATCTGTCATACCAGACATTAGCCTGGTCACTGTACCATGAATGTACAATCACTTTGCTATATCAAGCCTTTTAACCACTTGCTGGCTGAATCCAAAAAAGGGAGAATGGGGATCCTTCCTATAAAAAACTCAGTTGCTTCTCCTATGGAAGAAGAAAGCCAAGAGCTGCAAAAAAGCCTGGATTCATTCTCTTTCCATTTTCTTATTGTACATAATGTTCTCAGTGGAGATTAATGTCTGTTCACAATCAGGCATTACTTCATCCAAGAAGGAAGGAGAACAACTCAGCCATCATTCAGAGACATGAAAGCAATCTCAGATCAAATCATCACTCTCCTGCTTTGATCAAGTCATCATCTGAACTAAGTCTGGTCAAGTTAAAAAAAAAAAAAAAAGGTGTTTTGAGGCAAAACTTCAAAATTTGGGTCCATGTTCACCAAAAACATACAACAAACAGAAATTACACAGGAAAGACCATTCTCCAGATATTTCTGCAACACATCTGATGCTTCCAGCTCAGGTGCACTAAGAGCCCAGAGGTAGCCTTCTGGGGGCTGGCAGGGTGGCCAGAGCTGGAATTCCAGCTCTGCTTTGCCACCGACTTGCTAAGGGACTTCAGGCAAAGTTTCTTCCCTGCAAAGATTTGGCTTCCCATCTGTGAAACAGGCAGAGACACTACTTATGCACCTGGTTACGCTACCTCTTTCTACCTACAACAAGTGTTTACAGTACACCAGGCACAGAAGTAGGTAAGGGCGATTCATTTCTCGATCTCACTTATGAGATGCAAGCTGTTCGGTTTACCTGCACAAAACATCACCAGAGCCTCAGAAGAAGAAATAATGCACAACATTATTCTTTTCTAATTGTTCATAACTATGTCTGTGTCTGAATTACCAGAGATGTTCGTGAGGCTATGTTTTTATTTTACTTTTAGCTGTGCTGAGAGAAGCACATTGTGCCACAGCAAAGGAACCCACAAGACCCCAGCCTCACTACTATTCACAGCCATGCTGAGGGGGCAAAGGTACCTAAAATCATATGGCTGGACATTACCGTGCCCACCATCTGCTCCTCCTGCACCTACAGAGAAGTCAACCAGAGGCATCCATCTGTCACTCCATACAACTTTCCTCCTTGGGCTGTGCACTGCTCGTATGGCCGCAAAACTGTTATACTTCAGGGGATCATTTTCCTCTGAAGCATCCTACCCCTGCCAGGTGTCCGCTATTGGTCTCTCACATGACAATCAACCAGCTTAGACAGCTGCTTACTATCTAGGACTACTGTAAACAGGCAAAATTTAAAACAAACGCAGCAAGAAAGGGATATAAAAACATTAAAATAATTCAGTAGATCAGTTTTCTCTTTGGAACAGGTGTGGAAGAATCTAAATCGCATTTCACACCAGTATAAATTTAAAGATGATCTACCAAATTACATTTTTTCTCCTCAAAATTAAATTATCAGAGCAACCAAGACAAGAATGTGGGAGCCGATCGCACCAGCTGTCTTCTGACAATGCCTAGATGGCTGTACTAGCAAAAGAAAGCAGTTGTCAAGGACCAGAAAATAAATTAAGAGATACTTGAGGGATTTCAGTTCAGAGTATTCAAGCGAGTAGCTGCATGTGAAAAATGACTTGCACAGACTTTCCATATATGCTTCCAATAATGTGGAAAACAGAAGGAACGTTGTTAAGAAGATGTTTTAATGGATACCTACTATAGCTTAAAGTTTTGCAAATACATGTTCTACTAAATCAATGGGTTTGTAATACAGTATCAGCATTTTATTACCTGCAGTAAAGCTGTGCCTAGAAGATGAGCTTTATCTGACCATGTCCTAGTTTGAATTGAAACCTGCTTTGTCTTCACTGTTGTCTGAATCTAAACAACTAATCGAGGTTGTGGTTTTTTATATAACAGAAGAATAAAATGATGAGTTCATGGACACCGTGGCTTAGTGAATATATTCATCAACAACAGGACATTAGAAAATTATTCTGTGTGGTGTAAAAAACACCAGTCACAGCACATTACTTAACTACCTAGAAGCTTTACAGGCATCAGGGGCAAGAAGCATTCCCAGCAAGAATTTTGGTGGAATCAAAAGTTTACTAGGATTACTAGGACCCAAAATGTCGAACTTAACTACTATTTACTCGGACCCAGTACAGTGCTGGTGGGTGAAACAGGGATATTGTGAGTAAAAATATTGTGAGTAAACACAGTCACCGTGCTCTTTATCTCACTGTACTGCATATACTGTGTACACTGTATACATCAAAGCTAATTAAAAAAAGGGTTTGAAGAATGAACTGTTTTCAACAACATGAACCCTGACAGAAGGACACAAGAAATCCAGACACAGCTCCCATAACCAATTGGTTTATATCTGCCATACTTGCCTGTACCATATCCATATTTTACTGATATAATACATAAAATAAATACATTATAGAATATATATAAGTAATTTATTTCAGTCAGTTATAATGACTTAAACCAAGCTAAACATGCACTTACTTATTTCTGTGAACTATGAATCCGATTCAGTGAATCAAATAAACTTGAATGATGTGACCAGAAATATAGGCGGAATATGATCTTTAGATCTTCTTAAAGCATTACTAATAAACTGCTTTTACTTGTTCTTTATGGTAAGGAAACCGTTTGGTATCAAGCAGCTCATACATCTAAAGATAAAAGTTTGAAAAGAAATCTGGAAGTGTTACTCAGAGCACCAGAGATCCCAGGGTTTCCTTTGGTGACATCTTACTTCTTGTTAAAGAATAAATGCAGCATCTTTCATGCTCCTGCATCCTCTGTTCACTTGTGTGAAATGTTTCCTAAACAATACTAGAAATGAATCCTCATTTCCAGTGCTTCCACATTCCTATTACACATACTGTTGCTTTGTTGAGTGACCTGCAATTACCCAGCCTCCTTTTTACCAAAGCACGTTAATGATTTCTATCTGTTGTAACAATAATTTTTGAAGAAGAGAAGTTTAGAATCCTTTTGTTTTCTTTTTCTTCTTCCTTGCATATTCTGGATCTTCTATTGAGCTGGATGAGCTTCAATCATTCAGGCTAAGCACTTGATTTAGTGACTGCCAGCACAGACATGGTCGCAAGGGAGTGAACAGACATTGTTTTTTGAGGGAGGCAGCTTGGGTAGCCACAACTCTACCGAAACTTTGCAGCATTCTCCTCACAGTCTGATTAATTCTTGTTCAAATGCTAGTAAACACAATTAAAGGAATGAAAACTGCAGGTGCTCCATCACTGCCAGCAGTGTTGTAGAGTATTGCAATCCCAACATACATTAAAAAGAGCCTAAGGGTGCTTTTAGCATACTGACTTAGAACTAAGCTAAGCTCCTTAAAAAAAGAGACCCATTAAATCCCCTCCATCAACAAAAACCAGCTGTAGAGAGGAGCCATCACAAATATAATTCAGTTCAAAGCTGAATAAATAGCTAGAAGGCTGCTGACAGGAACACTATAGAAGTGTAGCAATCAGACACGTATTTCCAAGGTCCCTCCTTTACTCCATCTCCAAACTGTGCCACAGAGCACTCTTTTGGGGTGAAGACTCGCCATCTGCACTACAGTTTAGCCTCTGCCTCTCTGTGAGGGCTGTAGGAGATATAGTTAGGTAACTCCAGTGTCTCCCCACCAATTACTTGAGAAGTTCTGTGGTATTTTTGCCAAATGTGTCACTGCAACATGGTATACAGTCCACACACAGATATCCATCACCTTTATGTTTGCAGAACACCTAAACAACAGGTTCTGGGTCATTGCTGGGGTCTGTAGAGGCTTTGGGGCTAGAAATAGCAATACTGAAATGCCCCTGTCAACACCAGAATGCTACTGCAACTGCAAATTCACTGATGACTGTTTCCATAGTGTGCTCCTTGCTGATGCTGATGGGCGTCTCCTGGAGGCGGCAACCTGAATGAGTTATGGGCAAAGCTCTGCATCTCCACTTTTCCTGTTGAACAGTCCTGCCATGTTCCTATGACAACCAGCAGTGCCAAGGTACTCTACAAATGAAAACGGGGTTGGAGAAGGGGAAGAAACCATAAGATTGATGCAGTTCATATGCAAACTTGCCCTGGAGGCAATATCTTAAAAATCTAGAATGCCTGATGAATGCACCATAGGGTAGTAGATGTGCTTAATGCATGTATGGCAGACAGGTTGAAATCCTCCTATGCTGAATAATGGACAAGTGGATTAAGTATTGGGATAAAAATAAATTAATATTTTAAAACACTGAAATATGTGGCAAATTCAGTAGCCTGTGAGGTGCATACACAGTTACCAATCTATAACTCTTACAGTATGTTATAAGCAATGAAGCCCCAGACCTGTCATGAAAATACAACCTCGACAGCAGCCAGAAGCACTATGAATTATATCAGTGAACCTCCAATGCAGCTACTGATTTTATATATGAAAATGGCAAAAGAGGTGCTTAAGACAGGTGATTTATGTCTTCATTAAAACACTTGCCCTTCAAACCAAACACTTCAATTCACTGAAATTAACAGGGTCTTAAAATTGGAATATGTATTTTAAATTAATGCATTTCTGATCTTATATAATGACAAGTATAATACTATTTGCATCCTACCTTTCCTGCATTAAAAAATACTGCCTGCTGCACTAATAAACTGGTTTTCTCAGAAAAGCAAACTTAAGAATGTAAATCTCTAAGGCTCATTTACCAAAGGCTTCCACAGTATTCTGCCATAACTCAGTCCAGACCTACCAGTTTTGCATTTTCCAAACCTAAGAAGCTCTCAACTCAGTGTCTTGTGCATTTCAGGGCTGCCAAAGTGAAAATCATTGCAGCTTATAACTTTATAAAGGGAAAATTTTCTCACTGCCAAATTCATGACTGTTTCTTACTCTTGCACAGACACATTGTAGAAAATATGTTTTGCTTTGTCTTGCATGAAAAAGCAGCCACAGATGACTAGCCTCATGGAACGATTTCATTTTCTTTCTTACTACAGCTTTGACATACAGGGAACCACACTGATCTGAGCCAAATCTTCCCCACCCTTGCTGGGTGAGCCACCCTTGCCTGCTCTGCTCTTTCCCTCTTTCGGTGGCAGTTTCCAAAGGGCTTTGTCAGCTGCAACACAGGCAGCTCTGCCAGGCTCCTTCCCCTGCGCTTCAGAAGGAGCACCCAAAAACTGCTTGACACTGCGAAGCAGAGAGGAGAACCCACCCTCACTGATCCCATGACTGAAAAAAACACAAAACCTGAAGAGCCTTTCCTAGCATGGTTGTCTCACTACTGCTGACAGAAAAAAACCAAAAAACCCCAAACAAACAAACAAAAAACAACAAAGCAACTAAAAAAACCCCACTCTTGGTTCCCCCCCTCTATCTAGTAAATTTTTTTGCTTGCACAAGAAGGAGACTGAGAGGAGATGTCATCACGGTCTACAGCTGCCTCACAAGGGGAGCAGGAGGGGCAGGCGCCGAACTCTTCTCTATAGTGACCAATGACAGAACCTGAGGGAATGGCAGGAAAATGTGCCAGGGAAGGTTTAGGTTGGACATTAGGAAAAGGTTCTTCACTCAGAGGGTACTGGAGCACTGGAACAGGCTCCCCAGGGAGGTGTCACGGCCCCAAGCCTGACAGTGTTCAAGAAGAGACTGGACAAGGCCCTCAGACACATGGTGTGAACTGTGGGGTTGTCATATGCAGGGACAGGAGTTGGACTTGATGATCCTTGTGGGTCCCTTCCAACTCAGGACATCCTATGATTCTAAGAACTGATGGATGCAGAAGAAAAGCCATGTGCTGAATATGAAGCAATGCCTCCTCCATTGCCTTTGTTTAGCTTGCTTTTCTCCCCCTGTCTTTTCTACAAAGCACATCTCATAATGGAAGATTCCAAAACGAGAAGAGAGCACCACAGGCAAAATCAAAACAGGCCATTTTCCCCATTTGTTTGTTTGTTGTTGTTGTTTTTGGTGGTGGTGGTTTGGTTGTTTTTTTCTTTTTCAGAAGTCTCTCTCATGGAGTTTTCTGTTTCTAGTTGCCAGCAGCTCTTGGCAGCAGGAAGGCTGACTAAGCATTGTTATGAAATGTCATTTTTAAAAGTCTTTTTATTAATATTTTCCCCAGATTTATTTGTTTGAATAGCAGAAGATTTATTGTGAGTTTTAGAGTTATGTTCAAAGTCCATGAACACAAAGGATGTTGAAACTATGCAAAAACTTATTGCTTTCAAAAGTAACATTAATAATATATTTGTAGATATTGAGACCCGCTCTACACTAGTTGAGACAGAGTATGGACGTAATGTATTTGCAAGGACTGTGGATAAATCATCTAGATAAATTCTTCATGCTATACTGCAATCTCCAAAGCTCTCTGACTGGTAAAAAAAAAATCAGCCTTGTTGATCAGTCTATGATTCTTCTCACTATCCTGTTATTCATCTGCCAGTGACTTGAGGTTGAAACAACCAATATCTTTATACATCTCTCATCACAAAACAACTATTCTTCACAAAAGAAAGTCTTGATTGTTTTTAAAAAACACTAACACAAACTTGCACCTTCCTGTACACCTCTGCCCCAAGTACCCATCAGCATAGCAGATCACTCTTTAAATAAAAACATACTTATTTGTGCTTTGGTTCTCATTACAGAAGGCACTATTCAAAGCTTTTCAATAATTTCTACTTAATATTTGAAACACATCTGAAAAAGGTCTTCCAAAGCTATCCGTGAAATGGACATATTGCATGACAGTCCTTTAACAGCAATAAACATCATATTCTACTCACAGCTAAACTTCGGAGAAATACACCTCTATAAGCTCATGTATTACTTCAAAAATCAACTGTAAATACTGCTTCGAAGTTTTAAGCATCCAGGTGAGCCAAATGCTTGATGTGATTTTCACTCCCTTGTGAATTCTGCTGCCCAGAGCAAAACACTCACCGATGTATCCTTTGTGCCAGGGCACGGGCTCTGCAAATACCGCTCCTACCAATATAGTCACTGAATAGGAACAGAACCTCTTGTCACAGCCAGTGACAATGCCTCCAGTCCAAAAAAGCGGGATATACAATATGCAGTTTGGAAATACAGCAGGACCATGTGTTATCTCCTTTCCTCTGTGGATATAAAGCCTGAATCCCTTCAATCCACAGGGCAAAAAAGGCTTTACATTTGTCCATGCCACACTGAAAAGCATCACCTCTTCCTAACCTAAAAATTTCACCTGGAAACACTGAAGATGGAGATTTCCCAGTCCCCCAAAAATCACAAGACACCAAGTAAGAGAGACTATATCATAATTTTGCTGACTCTATCATAATTTTGCTCCATTGTCTGCAAAGCAGAATACAATTTGGAAATTAATTTGAGAGTAACATACTTCTACTCCATAAATCTCACATCTGTGATTAAATGTGTTAGGACAGGTATTGGTAACATCATAATCAAACTTCATCTGATTTCCAAATGAGCATCTGGATTCATGAATTCATTTGGATTCATTGCCCATCCTCTGACATTTTGACAGCAGGCACCCGAGGGTGCAGAAAACGTTCCCTATAGGGGACACATCCCTTTGAGGATTAAATGTAGGATTATTCAACCACAAAATTTAATTTGAAAAAACAAGTACTAGGAGACAGATTTCTTTTTCATTCATTCTTCACACTTTCTGTAATAATCTGAATACGTCTAAAAATAAAAGCAGAAGGATGGCATAACCAATGCCTGTTAATAGAAAAATAATTGGCTTAAATGAGGCACAGACTCATATGCACAAAAAATAAATGGCCCAACAATTCTTTTGAGAGTTATAATATTTTTAGCCATATGGTATTTCTTATTAATTGTTATAATTACTAACTAAGAGCTAATGTACGCTCGGCACTGTACAACACATCCAAATACTGTCAAACCCAAGCCCCAAATGCCTATAGTTCAACAGATAAGACATGTAGGGCCAGGAGATACTGAGAAATGCAGTAACAAGAGCCCCAGGTCTCTCTGATATTAGGAGGCGGATTAGGCCTCACTCTTGCAGCTGCATCAGGAACAGCCCTCCTCTGAGAATAACAAAATAGGCTCTAAACCTTTTCTCCTCCACAGTCAGCAAAGGAAAAGAAGCAAGAAAAAGGGAGCATGTTTTGAGGCTTAACAATCCACACCGGCTCTGCAACATATTTTTGGCCTTTGGCAATTTATGCTAATGGAATATAACCCTCAAGCTGTTTTTTCTATGATGGAGCTGCTCTGGAGCACAGCCAGCCCAGAGTCCAGAGAAGCGCAAGCTCCTGCACTGAACCAAGCTGTGCAGCTCTGGGTCACAACAGAGCCTGCGAACCAGGGGAATAATGCTGAATGTTTTGATACACCAGTGAAAACCACTGTGGGAAAGGCATGTTGCTCTGGTAGGAGTGAAGCACAGCTAACTGCATGTCCTGGTTTGGCGCTACAGCATCCCCAGAGCTCTCCCTGCTGTTGGGTTCGCTGCCTATTTCACATGAGGCCAGGAGCAGGGAACACACACAGGAGGGGGCAGTGGCCTTCTCAGGGCTGCAAATAACTACACAAAGTCATCAAATGGCATCATCACCTTTTGCAAGAAAGATGCATATTTTCCATACTGGGCAACGCCAATGAAGAGAGGTACCTTGTAATCCACAGGAGAAGCTCAATAGCCAGGAGGGCTCCCAATAAAAATTAAGACAAAGACATTTTCCTCAGAATTTCCTTCCATTTCTGAAACTGATTTTCCTGAAACAAGAGCTAATCAAGTGTATGTACACTGCACACCACTCACCCCAGCGTTTCTCTGACTCTGCAAATTACACGGAGAGAGGACCTTCCTTTTTCCCATAGAAGCCCTTTCTCAGACAACGTACACTAAGCATTCTCTCTCTGTCATACGTTGCCTCTAGTCCAGCCATCTCCACCTCAGAGGCCAGAGGATTTATATCTGATCCTCTGTCAGTCACATACATGCTTTGCAGTGACTTTACAACTAATAGTCCCAGTCATAAATCTCCCAAGGGCCAGGAAAAATGCACTGCAATATGCATAGCTGAGACCCAGGGTCTTGTTACTCTATCTTGTAGATGATCTCTCTCCTAAGGGATTGCTCTGCTTGGGAAAAAAGCTGCTAGTGTCCATTCCTATTAAGCCGTAGCAACTATTCCATTCCTGCACATCCTCCTTGTGTGCTCCTGGGAATCGGTCTTGGAGCATCCTCCTTCCCTAAGCATCTATCGCTCTTTCTCTCTCTCCGGCACAGGCTTCATCCTCAGTAACTGTCAGGGCACTTCTGTGCAGCACAGGCTGCAATGTGATTAACTTCATGCTTCACAACCTCTGCATTAAGAAGTAGGACCCGGGGTAGGGATTTAACATGATGCTCTCAGGCATGTATAGGGCCTCGATCAGAAAAAACAGCTCTTCCTTCCTGAAATGGCAGAACAAACCAGCTTTGAACTAGGTGAAATGGCCAGTTGCTCTAAGGAACAACACTGCCAAGTCTGTGCACTACTGAAGTGAAAGACATAAAACGGGAGATAATTGCTCCACTCTACCTCCAAGACAAGGCCAAAAGATCACAGGGTTTGAAAGAATTTTCTTTCCCTCCCTGTGCTTTAAGGCCCTGAATTAACTCTGTCTATACAAATACAAGCATACTGTTGTCCATTTATGGGGTACTTTCATCATTTGTTATCTTTACTTTCTTCTCTTTGACATCTTAATTGTGGTGTCTGTATGTTAATTGTTCATGCCCTCAGCAATGAGAAGCTGTGATACCACAATGAATTTGTAGCCTCTACACAAGCCAGTGATATCTAATGCTTAAGAAGATACTGCACAGTCATCATTCTCCTTCCCATGGGATGCTAACTTCAAGAAGCAGTGCCTTTTTCAAATGCATGAAGAATTAGAAACTTGAAGTACTGAGAGCCCCTCACAGGTTGCTGTGAGGGAATTCCCGCAGCAACAAAGCCCCGAGACCTTAAAAAATGAACTTAAGAACTGGCCAGAAATTATGCTGTTTCTCATGCAGTGTACACTGAAGTATTGTCGCTAATACTTCATGGTTCACTCTGAAAGCCTCAATGAAATGTGATGTGAGGTCTTGTAAAAGTGTACAAATTTTCAAACTCTTTTAGGTTCTCCTGCTGTGACTCATAACTACTGATGACATTGGTTATCAAGCTATTTAAGACCAATATTCCTCAGGGATGAGAGAGAATTGCTTGTTCCCTTTCTAGCAATAAGGAAGGTCCACAGGTGAAAGACCACAATGAAACATAGTCTGTTGTATGGTCTGAACATTTCCATCTAAGCAAAATTTTAGCCTTCTATGCAGAGCATGCTTTATTCTGTCACAGGACTGGACATGTACTGATGATGGCAGTGGCTTGAAATTTATCTATATGTACCAGCAGTACAGAGTAAGAACAGCATAGTGAATACGGAATATGCACCCAACAAATTTCATCAGCCTTCTCTAGCTGAAGGGGTGTAACATGCTATAAACTTTCTCTCCTCATTTCCAGAACCTTTTTTGAACCTAGCAGAGGAGTGGTTTGAAGTTACTATGGCAGGGGTAAAGGATTTTTCCCATCAAGGTCACTTTTCAAACATATTTTGTAGACACATAACAAATATCTTCCTTTTATCCCAGAATAATGTGGGGAACAAATTTATGTGAAATGAGGCTGTGGGCTTTTCCCAGGCCTTGGGAACACATCCTGTCCCTGGGTTTAGGGCAGTAGAGGATATACATAGTTTAAAATGATAATGTACTACAAAACAATACATTCATACCAATTATGCATAGGCCTTGATTTATCAAGGAAGTTTTGTAGATGCCTATCTTCAAAATAAAAAACAGCTGGATGCACTGCTTTGAGAAGCAATGACTTTATTCCAAAGGCTAACTTAGATGACGCTTCACAGCAACGTTTTTCTGCAGGTGGAGTTTTGAAGTTTTTCATTGAATTTAATGTGCTTCAATTTTGGCATATGCTTAAGTTCTTTGGAAATGTACTGTAGAGGACATCTATATATTTGCTATGTAGGGATCAGGGAGGGATAACACCCATCACATGCTGCCAAGTTTGATGACACTTGCTTTCATATGTATTTCTTCCAAATTGTTTCCACAGCCTGCAATGACCTTGGTTTTATGTGTATTTCTTCTAAATTATTTACACAGCCTGCAGTGAGATACCAATGGATGCACAGGTGAGCGATCGGAGCGGGCATAACCTTCACAGTTAGGTCTTCCTTGTTCAAAAATAATAGGAAGTAGAGAGCCAAGGGGTGGGTGGACAGAGAAGAGTTCAAAGGTTTTGCAAAAAGTCAAAGACATTTTTCACATACATAAGTTCCAGAACCTAAACATGACGGTATGAAAATCGCTGTGTTACTGATACCAACGTACACGTCCATGTGCACAGCAGTGCGGATAACAATGTATATTAAGTATCTAACAGCCATTTTTCTGTCTTTCTCCCAAGAAAACTGTCACAGGCACTGGATAATTCATGGACGTTAGACACCAGCATGTGTGCTGACAGAAAAATTTTCTTATGTCAAATTACTGGAACGCAGTCCAACAGCAATTCAAGCCCATGGCTAGTGGCTGCTGTAGGAGCAGTCTGCCTGGTGCTAAGAGCTTTATTTACATATTTAACTGTCTTTGCTGGATTAGGGCTTGATTGCAATATTGTCAAAAACATACCAATGTCTCTTAGGCACAGCCGGCAAGAAAAGAAGGCTTTGGGGAAGGAAATAAATGTCTGACAGGATATTTTTGTTTCATAATGCAACATATCAAAGCAAGCTGGGAACATGAAAGCTGGGAATAAAAATCCCAATCCTACTAAAGTCAATGGGAGCTTTGCCACTGAGCTCAATAAGACCAATATTTCATGGTCGCTAGGCTCCTGTCTGTGTATCAGTAACATTTTTTCCTCCGCTTGACTCGACACCAAGTCTCAAAGACATGCACATGAAATTGCACAAGCTGCTAAGTCTTTGTTCCTGAAGTCTCATTTCTATTAGAGATGGATGAATAGACTTTTGAAAGGGAAAATAGAGAAAAGTCAAATTTGTACTCCTGCCTATTCACTCTCCCTCTAAAACCTCTCTCACAAGGCTTGAGGCAAACAATACTGAATCTAAACCAGACGATTAGACAGATGCATCACAGTACAATGGGGATTGCTTCAGGTTCAAAACGCAAATAATTCACAACATAAGATGGAAACAATATTGTGGATTCATTTTTGACCTATCAAGTTATTGTTTTAACAAGACAGAAAGGAATTTTAAAACCAAATCCTTGCAGCATTTTACAACTTGGGTAAACATCCATGTATACGTGTAGGTATTTAATATCTCTTGGTCCTCTAGCATAATGGTCATGGACATTGTTACCAGAATGTCCCACAACTGGTGTGTGAATGTTTGATGAATATGAACACGAGGGAGTTACCCATGTTCCATTAATTTTGGAAAATCTACAAGGTCCTTGTGCAAACAGTACCAGTACGAGCATAAAATTCATGATACTTAATGCCAAGAACATAATCAGACTATCAAATTTTATGTGCAAGGGCACAAATTGTTTGCTTGCCAACAGAAAGAGCAAATATAATAACGTAACTGTCTGTTGGTTTTTTATCCCAAATTCAGTGTCGAAGACTTAAACCATGACCTGAATAGCCCCAGGCCTATTCCACATCTTTCTGTGTTTCAGCAAATCTGCAAAAACAGTGGTGAAGTTTTCACAACATGTTAGTTGTTCGGGAGGGTTGCTATGTCCTAAATTTCTATCTGCTCTTGGCAGAACAAGGCAGAACATCCTTTCCCCAAGAGATATACTTCAAACTGTTTAATGAGTTTGTGCAATCCATGAAACCCTACCAAACCATAATGTCTTTAAAAGCAAGAATGTTCATGGAACCAGGAAGTTTAAAATAAATATCGCAAAGTATTTCATGGGAACAATCTCAGGTTTAGAATCACAAGAACCATATAATTCAGTTGTGCTTTTCCAGGCAGCGAGCAGGAACACGCTCTCTTGTGTGCATGCATCTGAAATCTCACTGAAGGGCACATCAAGGACGTTGGACCCTATATCTGATAAGAAAATGCATGGTCAATTTTGTTCCTTTATAAGGTGCATTGGTTTGTTTTTAGAGCTCTGTTTCAAAGGTCTGTTTTCCAGGAAGAGATTACAAAATAGAAAGGCAGCTTCTTTCAATAAGGCAAAGTTTTTTTGCTGAAAAACTGAAGCAACAACCTTTAATTGAATTCTGGGAAAGGCAAGTGTTGATGGATGCTTGCTGCGAGCTGCCCGATGGGCAGTCTGTTACCAAGGCACGTGACTCTCCAATACAAATACTCCAGCCCAGTGAGTGTCCCAAAAAGCTTTGTACATGAAACACTGCACACCCAGAGGCTGTTCACCTTTCTAATTTTTAAGCAAACCAGATGGAATCTGTTGCTGGAGAACCACTCCCCGCTGCTCTCTTTGCTCAAGCTAACACCTACCAGCCTAACTGAGCACAACAAAAATGTTGTTTTCTCTTCTGTCTGAGAGTCCTCATGAATGATAGGGAGAGACTCTGTGCTGATCTGTTATCAAGTGATCCCCAGTACCTTTAGCATACGTCAGCTGTGTGTTTCTATCACACAGATTAATTATACATGGCTCGTGCAAACCGAGAACCCTCTCTCAAAGCAAGCAGGCTCATTTGCACTAAGGACACAGTACCTATTGGTCACAGGATCAGAGGGTTTGATGGCAGCTTTTGAAATCATCTAGATGACTTGTCTCCCCTGCGAGATGTTTTTTTTCCATTCGGTGCTTCAGTGGCAGACTAAAATCCTCCAGACCAGTCTGTTCTAATGTTTCAGTGTTGTAACCTGCTAAAACATTTTTTTCTGATGTCTAATGTCAAGCTACCTGCTCTCTAAATCCATTTCTTCATGTCCTATCTACTGCTGTGGGCAGAGAACACGTTATTCCCCTGCTTCGGGCAATCGTCTTTGTTGTTCAGTTACTGTGCCTCCCCACTTGCTATAAATGAGCCATGTATAATTGTATAAACGAGTCATCAGTGCAGACCATCTTATTAAAACCACGTAATTATTCACAGACAGTATGTGGCAACACAACCAGGAGTTGGTGGGTGCTGGTTCCTATTAGAGGCAATAGGCGTTAGGAGACAATCCTGCTCAGCACCTTTCAGAAGGCACTGAGAACTGGTTCTTCTCTACAACATGAACTTGAAAAACTCACTTGCTCATCAAATATTTATGAAAAAGGGGATGAGCCCCTAGACTTACTTCAGACTGAAATGGAGCGGTGGCTTGTGCTAACCCTTTCTACAGGGTGAACTTTACCACAAGAGACCTACTCGAAAGGCAGCCAGGCTGCTAGGTACAACTGAGGAAGGCGAGCTGCATCCACAGCACGGGGATACAAGATTTGGAGCAGCCTGTGTTATAAAGCACAACCACTCGCTGCCATTTTTGCTCAGTTTGCTACAGAGAGCGCTGCAAGCCTGTCCATAGGAGGCTCTTTCTATTGATATTACTGGGCATTGTGCCAGACCTCAGAGATGAAAGAGTGATGCCTGGAAACGCAGTAAGTGATAATGGCGTGAAGAAACGCTCAGACTGGCGTTTGTTTCCAGATGCTATGGTGACAGGTCCTCATAAGACACTGGTGCTTTAAGTAAACAGAAAATAAAAGCCCTTCCACTTTTCAGGAGAATAAATGTCTGAAGGAGGAAGTCTTGTATACAGTTTGTGTGCCAAGGGCTTCACCATTTACCTTTCTCCACATTTTTCTCTAGCTTATATGCAACTTGGAATCCCTCAGTGAACAGTGCATGCATGGTAAATTATATAGTGCATGTTTTATTACAGAAAATGCAGACATATTGCGGCTCATGCTGTAGAGTTTAAATCATCGTATTAGGTCTTTATAAAAAATGGAGATAGGTCAGCCTCATGGGAAAGGCATTTGCATCTTCATCATTACAGAGGCAACAAACTTCATCCATAAAGATGTGCCTAGAACAAATGGCAGCAAATTGTGGACACATGTTTTGCTTTAATTGGTCCTCATCAACTCAATCTAGCTAGTGACTTCAGAGAGCTCTCACTAAGAAACCTCTTCCAAATTTTTTGTTCTAATCTTTTTATGGTTTTGGTGTTGGGTGTTTTGTTTTGGTTGGTTTTGGGTTGGGTTTTTTTGTTTGTTTGGGGTTTTTTTAATATGTCTTAAGAGATTTCAGATTAAATAGAATCTTTGAAGATACAGTTAGAAAGCACTGCTTCTTTACGGTTACATCATGTTTAATTACTTGTTCATAAATTATGAATGACTAGAGGTAAAGCAGCATCGCCCAGGGCCCCTGTCCTGGTCCAAATGTAGCACTGCAATTTTTACAAAGTCTACCTCTTGAAAACTGGGATCAGATTCAAGCTAGCTACAACCATATGCAAAAGAGCAGCTGCTGCTAGTGCCATTTTCACATACTGTTCTTGATCAGCATAAATGGATGGAATATGCTCTTTTCGGAAAGCACAGCAGAAGAATACGGATGGCAACAGACTGATTACATAACTCATCTAAAATTCACCATAACAAAGATGTATGCTACATTTTTAATCTTATTTACATATGGGCCTGACTTTTAAAAATACAGCTAACAAATCCAAATCCCACCAGTCTGTAAAACAGACAAACACCTCCCTAAATCTTTTATTCTAGTCCTGAAGCCAAGCAGTCCTCAGGAGTAGGAGGGTCCCGCTGTCTCAGCCGCTGCACAGACGCCACCGAATGCAGCACAAATGAAGAGAGGTGGAAACGAACACACAGCGGCGTGCAGCCACTGCTGGCCCGGTGGCACAGCTGAGACTCAACCAAGATGTCACAAGCCCCATAGTAATGCACCAGTTTGGGGATGAAACTGCTGCTGTCTACATTTCTTAGCCACAGGTATGCTCACACAAGCACAGACAGCTTTGTCTCTCCAGCTGACCACCGCTTCTACAAAAAACACCAATGCTTTGTTCAAGCCATCCTAGTTTTTGATTCACAAGAGTACACACACAGGGCGCCTCTCTCCATAGCCCTAAGCCTCAACTAATCACTCCTAGTGCAGCAGACAAGATGAAAATGCTGCCACATCAGAGAGGGAGCACCACGGACCCACTTGTTGTAGTTGCAGATTAAGACGGCAGGCAAATAAAAGACATTGGTGAATCAACTCAAAATAGAACATCCTTTTTCTCTGAGGGTTTGGTCTTTTTCTTCTCTGTATAGCAGCAGCATTTTTCCCTCTTTGTGCAAATGAAACAAATAATACCATGCTGCGGGCTCTTCTTATAGCATAAAGAACAGTTACAAGAAACACATTAAAGTAATTTCTTCTTCCTTGGTTGCAGAATGCACTCACTGGAGATTGTTTTTAGTATTGTGGTGTAACCAGGGAAAAAGTGAGCTTAAGTAACACACCTACAGGGCATCTAAAAGAAAGTTGATTTAAAAGGAGTTAAGTAACTTGGTGGATCTTGCCATAGGCTGCTTGCAGACCAGCCATCCAACCAGCCAGTGAAAAGACTCATTCCAGATGCTCAAAATATCTCTTATATAGCTACAGCTGTTGCATTTGTTAATGATAATTACATTTAGTACACTGTTTTTCTGCACTCAGAGATATAAAGTAGTTTATTTATCTGTCAGTAGAAACAGTATGTTCAGAATCCATCTTTTCAAATTACATCATGGAGTTCACAATATTGCAGCCTATCCATACTATATATGTGTGTATTTATATAGTTTGCTGAGTCCTTCCCTCTTCATTTTCTGTGTTCCTCTATTTTCTGACTAGATCTTTAACATATTACCCTGAAAAATACAGTTTAAAGCAGCAGGGATAGTAATGGGGAATGCTGCCAAGCAGAGAAGCATGATATTAAAAAAAAAAAAATTACAGAAAGTCCCAACACTGTGATAGGTTGGATGCAGAGTATACCTTCCTTTCTTTTCCCCTATCATGTTGGTAGAAATGTATTCATACAGTTCAGTTTCATAATTTCATTACAATGAACCTAATGTTGGTCCACCAACCAAATAATTTTAGAATTAAATTACTCTTCAACATGCAGAAACACATCAAAATGTGACAAAGTATTCTGGGTCCTTAGCTACTGTAAAGCTACCACAGCCCCCAGTGCTGGCCATAGGTTTCTGGTCACAGCCCTCCCTGAGAAGCTCTTCCCAAATTGCCCTTCAGCCAGACACCCAACCTCTGGGAGCCAAAGGTGCGCTGCCACAGTGGGCAGGTCATCTGGGCACATCTGGCCTAGCTTTGTGCTCATGAGAGCAAAATGATCTTGGGTGCACCTCTGGAGCCTCCCCTCAGGTGTCATGAAGACGCAGCTGAGTTTCTCCTATATCACAGGAGAAGTTGTGAATAAGAATAGGAACAACAGCCAATATGGCAAAGCAAAAGAAACCTCTCACGCTGTATCCTGATGGCAACGAGTAAAGCAAAGATACAATATTAATTAGATTTCTGTAACAGTCTGTAAAATATTAGTTAGACTTAATATTCACACATGCCAATAAAAGTAACAGTCCTTGCATTGCTCATTCCATGCATACTAAACATCATTTTCTAGTTTCTGTCTTGCTTGGACCAGAATAAGAGAAATCCATACAAAATTGTCTATGAAAATATGTTATCTTCAAGTCAGAAATTCTGTTGAAGAGACAACATTAAAAAACCATTTTCAGATTCTTACTGTAAATTAGCAATTTCCTTTGTAAAACATATGACAGCAAGTGATTACAATTACATTTCATCTATTCTTATTTTATTTAATCTCTAAAATTTTGAAGAAAAGTTGTTGCTTGTGATGTTGACACTGAAAATTGTCAGTCTACAGAAATGCCCGAACAGTGCCAATACTGGTTTACACTTAAAAGTTTGTCTTACTCCCACAACCAGGGGAGGCAGCCCCCATCTACACAGTCTAAATTTCACCTGTGTCTTTTTGCTGGACTTTCATATAGGATGGACTCTTCTGAAAGCCAAAACTTTGAAAAAATAAACTAGTCATCTCAGGCAGTGACACAGAATTTAGGTCTGCGTGAGTTTGGAGCTCCCTTCCCTCACTCACAGATCTTTTATTGAGACACCACCACCAGATGTGCCAAGTGTGATGGATCCCTTTTGTCCACTAAGAACTCGACAAAAGACATGGTTACAAAAATGTTACATTATTTCTTCCAACCACCATCCACTGTTTCTACATCTCATTTTTCTGAGAGTGTTTACAGTTGCACGGCACAGCAAATCACTTTTACTCTTGCACAAGACTCTGCAGAATCAGCTGATACTTCAACTTGATTTTTTTAATACATCTTCAAATATCTCAGCTTACAAGATAATTTAACTTCCATATGGTTCCTCCAGGCACGTGGTTAAGTATCTCCCTCAATTGTGCCCTGCATAAATATTACTATTCTATGTAAGGATTTGAATAGTTCCTTTCTTACAGAAAAAATTAATAATATTTACTTACTAAACAGTTGGCAATAGAGGACCTGTAAGCTTCTCTTCATGGTATCATGTGGTCCTGCTGGTCTGCCAGTTTATTCATGATTCTGTCAAAAAAATCAAGAGAAGGAGAAAATTATTTATTACCAAATATATGTTCTATTATTATACCTGTTGATTACAAGGTAAGATAAAGTTTCACAGTAAAATTGTATTGATTAGCAATGGGAAATTGCCTAACCACGCTTTGCTTGTGTTAGCCATGCTCACCAATGTGTTGGCAGTGAAGGGTAGAGCTGTGGCGAAAAAGGGGAGAAATTCTCAAGAGTATAAAAAATACATGCACTGAAAATTACTTTCATGTTGTGCCTATAACTTGATAAAATCAATATCACAAGAGTCTTTTCAGTTTGGAGAAAGGGTCCTCGCTGGGGGAGCAAACATGGGATGTGGACACCCCCAGGTAGCTGTGCTGGACACACAGGCCTGGAGTCTCCTCCCCAGGTCTCACCTTTTTGTGTCCCTCAAGAAGCACAACAAGAAAATCCACTCTCTTCCCAGTCAAAACTTCAGCGGTGCTGAAAGGGGGAGATCCCAAACTGTGCTGAAATGGTAGCACAGAGGGCAGCTTTGACCTGGTAATTTTTAGCTTCATGTTAGCCAGCTGTTGTAGCTCCTAACGCCTCCTGACCTACCCCACCAAGCTACCTGGGCTGCAGCTAGAGCTGCAGCAACTGGAGAACCTTCTCTGTGTCCTTGGAAACTTTCTCCTAAACTGAACTATTTTGGTGTAGGAAAGAATCTTATAATTCTTGTAACTGCTGTCTGAAAATGGAATGTGGCAAAAATATGTGACCACTCCATCCCCCTGCTTTTGCCCACTTGGGTAGTGACTAATAACATTTTATGTGTCCTCACAGGGTATTTTCAAATATTTGTCACAGATATTTCTCACTTCAATTTTAAAAATAGTATGAAAAAATAAATCCCGATCATGCCGATATGAATTATTTGCATTGTGAGGAAAATAAATCAGAAGTGAAAAGCAAATGTAGTCCCAAGGCACTGTTATGAGTAATGTCTCACTGAGTACCCAAAACCAACACAACATTTAAGATCTTCATTCCATATAAAAGCATTTGCTAAAGATTCATAACCAACTTGGAAAGACAGGGCACTGAGATCATCCTAAAATGCCTCTTGTCAGCATTAAAAAGCATGTAGTATCCTCTAGTTTTCAGTTCAACGTAATTTCATCTTCTGAAATCCTGGGGACACTTCTGAGTAATTTTAACATGCCCCCACATAAATATTTCAAAGCTTATTTAAAATGCGGTCTTGAGGACATACAATAAACAAGTTAAATCAATGAATAATACCTTTGAACTGAATAAATGCTGAAGAGTTTGTGAAAACAGAACTATGTTTGACTTTTATGTGGAAGCCTCGAAAGGATCGTGACTTCTCTTGCCTGTACTCTGTAACAAAACCCAAGCACCTTTGTTAAGTTATTAGACACAGAAATTTATGTACACACACACAGTGGTTTTTGCGTTCTCCTATACTTTCTATTTAAAACTGGACCTTAAAAACATCTGAGTAACTTGCAGAAATGTCAGTATTTGTAAGGTGTTTTCCCCTAAATGAAGCAATTATCTGTGAATTTTAAAACCAAAATCAGAATCAGACTCACACCATTGTTTGATCATGAAAATGTGATGAAGGATTCCTGTTCACTCCTTTTCTCCTTAAGGTTTACCAAACAACATAGCAGACACAGTCTTTGTGCATAAATAGATGTCATATAGTTTATTACGGCACTTTTCAAAGATGCATATACAAAAAGTCTATGTTTAGCATCCATTAACATATTAATCAAAATATATGCAGGACAGGACAAGAACCAGATAAGCAACTGACCATATAGGTTCCATATCCCTGAGGACTCTGCTTATAGGTTTGTGTCAAAACCGGGTTTACAAGCACTGACCCACGTGAAGTCATAAAAATACAATAGAAAAAGCTGAGAATTTGAAACTGCAACCCTAAATCCACATTATTCACTTTGCATAATTTGAACTGTGCTTGGCAACTCTGATGTGATACAGTTTTTGGCTGTGAACCAGAATTTTTTCATGTTTCTCTTTTATCTCCATGTTAATGCTACCCATAACATAAAAAGGTATTTGCTTGTAAATTCTGGCATTGTGATTAAAATAAATGGTATGCTTTTGTGTATTTATTTAGATGGGACTTTTAGAGTAATTTACCCTGTGCTAAGAAACAGGAATTAGTGTGCATGTGGAGAAAGAAACAAAGATGAGCACTGGAAAACTTTTACTATGTTCTTCTGTTGCCCTCAGAAGATTTATTGGTTTGAGTACATGGCCATAAAATTATACATTTTATAATGTATAATTAGATTAATTTTACATTTTATAATGAGAACTCAGTAAAGATACATAAACCAAATGTCGCTGTGAGTTTACAACCTCTTAATTTCTTCAAAGTCCTCGGTGTGACTTAGGGAGAATAGACTAGACTAGACCAGACTGGAATATTTCAGTTGGAAAGGACCTACAATGATCATCTAAGTACAACTGATTTAAATTTAGACACGGGTGGAAAATACTGCAATTAAGCTTTCCATAATTTTTAATACCTTATTTCTTGTGTACGGGAAATGCATGCAAACCAAGGATTTATTTTACAGATATTGTAAGGCAAGAGAATCTTATGAGATTTATTTGTATACCTTTGGAAGCCAAATCACAGCAATGATGGTTTTCCAAAGACAGAGACTGCTTGCAACCACTGTCAATGCTGTAGATGAACCATGATCCCATTAAGTGCCTGAATCAAGACGCGATGTAAGACCAGAGGAACCACCGCTGCCCCTACCCAGGCGAAAGCTCCAGCAAGCCCATTACCCTGTCTTTAACATTAGCTGCTAGCAAGACCCTAGGGAAATAACATGCGAAGCAATATGAACATAAAGTAATCCTTACACCCAGGCACAGCTTGCTCTGTTTCCAGCAACCCTGAGCTGAATACAGTATCTGAGCTGCCATGTTTTTTTTAACTTGACAGTAATTATTCTTTACTTACTTCCTCTGTGTCACACACAATTTTAGTCTTTCATTAGATCATTTAGACTCTCTTTTTCGAGCTGAGGAATTCTCATATTTTTGTTTCTTCCATATAGAAGATATACCCTTCATCTGATAATTGTCATGCCTTAAGCTGTACATGTCGCTTCCAGTTTGGATCTGAGGAGCAGGGAACAAAACTGCATGCAGCCATCAAAACTTGGCTGTGTATTGGTTCTTCAAATAACACAGCGATGTTTCCTGTTTCTTCTCTATTCCGTTCCCAATTCTGCCTGTGATTCTCCTTTCCTTTCTGACTGCTGCTGAGCTTTACTCCAGTGGTTTATAGAGCTGCCTGCTACAAATCCCTAAGTGGCAGTAACTCATCTGGTGTCCAGTCCGTCCTCAGGTATGTAGAGCTGGAACTGTTTTTTGCCTGTGTGTGTGACTTTGCATTTATCGGCACTGAATTTTCATGGACCATCTTACCACCCAGTCACTTACTACCACAACATTTCTAAGAGATGGCAATGAAGGGCAGAATAATAATAATAATAATAATAATAATAATAATAATAATAATAATAATAATAATAATAATAATAATAATAATAATAATGCAATTGTTATTATTGTTATTATTATGTAGTAAAAAATATACACAAATATAACAGCTTCTGAAGTTGCCACAGTTTCAACACCAATACTAATTTCAGCAGTTGAATCATGGAAAATCTTCTGTATTTCTAAGGAGAAAAAGCGAAGATTCCTGGCCAGGCTTTTGAAAAGCTGCAGAGGAAATCCCCTTTTTGACTATCAACCCATGTCCAGCCATCACAGTATAATCTCATGTCCATGAAGGCACACCTAATCCAAAAGCTCTTTTCCTGGAAGTACCTGGTTTTTGTAGTCTTTAGCATATAAAAGTATTTTGCAGTCCTTCTGTAATGAATACATTTATTCATCACAAGCAAGAAAGGTTACATACTGAGTGAGTGGTAGCTGAGAGGACTCCAGTTCACCAACCCATGTTTTCTTAAGTATTTGAGCATGCAGTTTTAGGCGCTAATAGATTAGCAGAGCTGTGCACATGCAGATGGAAAACGCAGACACACACAGAGCCGGCTCCTGACCTCGGGCAGATTAATGTAAAACCAGAGTATCGCCACCTGTTTTACATGCACCAACTGTCATTTACAAGAAGAAAAAAATACAAAGAGTGAACAGAAACAAAAATAGTTCAGGGAAGAAACAGATTTCGGAAACGTGTGTTAAACTTTAATAATCCAAGATCTAATCGGAGTACCTGAGTTTTGCACTCATTTTATTCTCACTCTATTTTTTAACACTTCCCTGAGTTTTCTTGGGAGTACACTTCTGCAAAATATTAATTTTAAAACATACCGTGCTTTAGTGTTTGATAAGCCATTCTGTGTATTTGAGAGAATTATCTGTTACAAATAATCTGTTACAACAGATCTTTGATTAAGATTAAAAAAATAACCTTAATTTCCTAGATCCATATTTAGGTCTCCAAGTAAATTGGCATATTCCCAATTACTCTGAACATCCACCGTCTCTCCGTTGAAAACAAGGAAATAAAGTTCTAATGATGACTTTGCGGGTTTTTTTCTATATTGTAATTCATATTGGTGTACCTAATGATATATCTTGAAACAAAGTAATAAAGCTAGTGCAAGTCTGTACTCGAATTCATTTTAATTTAGAAAGACCCATCTTCAATAGTTGGTAGAAATTTGTACCTAGAAAAAGTGTCACCTGCCTAGCTTCAGATACCTGTATTTGTAAATATTGGCTAAGCATTTCATGTCTGAAATGGACTTACATGTTTTCCCCCTTCTAGTGCACAACTTTTCACATATAGTTTATCTTATACAGGATGACGAATAGACATGTGAAATCCCTATGGACAGCTAGCAATATTGTTTTTCATAGTAAGTGATCCCCTCAACATCGCAGCTAAATTAAAGAGCACAATGAAGACATAATGATGAATAGAAGACAAAAGAGTCGAAAAGAGCTGACAGCTCCCAACTATTCATTAAGTCCAATGGGGAAAAAAAAAATAAGAACCGTGTCTTAAATTAGAAAAGAAATGGAGAAGAACAGAAGCTGAGCATCGAGGCAAAGCTAATAGTCAATAGAGAAACCTTTTTCTTTGTGAGTCTATCAAACAGAGACTGAAATAAAGAAGCTGAAAAAACCTCAATGGAAAGAGGAAACAGTCAAAAGACATGGCACTTCCATCCCATGAAGTACCTGAACTCTGTTATTTCTGACTGCCTTCTATCCTCTATGGATTATTCTGGAAAGAAGAAAAAGCTACATCACTGACAGATTTCGACAACAGTATGCCTGGTTCTGCAGAAAATGAAAGAGGAAAAGAAGACCACACCCAGAAGTTCTTCCATCTCCAATCATTGTTGAATCCTTAATCAAGGAAACACAGCCTTGATCCTTTTAGTATTGTACTGCCCTGTGATGTGCAACAAATGCCTTACAAGATAGCAACAGCAGAGGCTCCTCACTTACAAGCCAGAGAGCAGTGACTCCCCCAGCAGTTACTCACCCAGCATGAATCCCATCACCATGATCTTCACTTGTTAGTCACTTAGAGGGTATTGAAGTGTGTCTCATAAAAGGAAGCAGGTGTACCCTTCTTGACTACACGGGGCTCAAGTGCAACTTTGTGTTTTCACATTTGCATGATATGTTTCATAACTAAATGGCCCACTTCCACAACCCAGCTGTTATTTTGCAAAATTTATATCTCAAAAAGCTTCAGGGTATACTAATAAAGAGATGAATAACCTGTAGCAATAAGATTCCTGCAAGCAAGAATTCCGTGTTCTTGTTCAACATGTGCCGTGTTGTCTGTTGTGATTTATTTCCTTCTCCTTGGAATACGCAAACCATCGTTACCATCTTTCTTTGTAAGGTCCTAAGTGCAGCATCTTTGGTATCTATGTCCCCTTTATACTGAGATCTTGCAGCACTCTCTGGAATGGACTCCTCTTTACAAATCTAAGGAAAAGCAATTCACATCTATTTCCACAATGATCCTTCAAAGTGTACATTCTTGTTTTTCCCAGCACCTCCAAAGAGTAGGCCTAGCCTCGGGATATCATAGCTGAGGAGAACCAGTCTTTCTGGCATTGTGTAGACCTGTCATATGTGCATAAGGAATAGTCCATAGCTGGACTACAAATACTAGCACACTTTTCTGCATATACGAGACTGGCATCCTATGTAACATGGACTTATAAGCAGAGAATCTCATAGGATCCAGGAAAACAAAGAAAGAAACAACTGAAGACTCTCTTTGCATTCAGGTACAGAGCATCTACAATCCCTACTAGGCCTTTAAAAAAAAAAAACAACCACAAAGCAGTGTCGATATGCAGGACAGCCTGACAGTAATGGCTCCCTCTTGCCCCATTTCCCTACTTCATCATTAACTTTTGAAATCCCAGTCCCCTCATCTCTGCTAACATAATAGTTCAAAGGACTCTGTCCCCACAGGCCTCCTCCCAACTGTGACCCTGTCTCCATGAACAGCCCTGGGCTAGATGATCACTTAAAGGCTACTGTCGTTAGCATGGTGAGCGGAGGACATTGTCAGCTAACTCATTCTTCATCGTCTGCCTTTATTCACTTGTTGAACCTGGGCCATGTTGATGAAAGAGAGAGGGAGGAAAGGCCTACACTCTTGGGGTTCATTGTCCTAAAACAGACGGGCATGAGGAACCTCATGTCCAAGTAACTATGGCCAGGGGAAAAACTTAAGTCTGAAAAGGCAAGGTAACACTGCTGTTGCCTTTGGCTGTCAAATACCTTGATGTCTGTGGTAAACTTCAGAACAATCACTGAAATAGCCAAAGGCAAGTGTTGAAAGGGTAGGAAAAACTGAGAGGAAAAATACCAGTGTGTAAATGAAAGGTCATTTAATGTGAGATTTCCCTGCTTTGATGTGTGCCTGCCCTCCAACAAGCTTCAGTCCCATGACCTTTTTGGAAAAGCTGTGACAGACAGGGTTACTGTCTTGACTGATTATAACCGAGAAGTTCCAGAAGTGGAGACTGGAATAACCATAAAGCACTATGCTATTGACTGTCCTTCACACTCCATCGATAGTGCAAGAGACTATTTCTTGATTTTGTTCTTAATTATCTATCATTAGCAAATACTTCAGAAGGCAACTCCAGTGGGAGAGAAGTCTGAGCACCAATTGTTCTAGTTGCTTCTTATTCCTATGGGTACATGGACATGACTCTGTGTGTGTGTCTATCTGTCCGCTTGTAAAATAAGGAGATAAAAAGAAGTCTCTCCTTTTCATCATTCATCTCTGTGGAGCTCTGAGAAGCTAATATCTTCATAAGGATCAAACTGACTTTGCAGCTATAGGGATTATTAGAATATGGTCATTAAAACACATTAGGGGTGGTGAGAAGACAGTCTTGTGTGCATTTAAAAACTTTTATATGGTTAAATTTGGATCCAGTAGCATTTATGTAATAGAAGTTCCTTTGCTCCTTTTGTGTCCTACACTATTACTTAATCTACACTGCTTATTAGTTAGATATTATTTTGTTGCAGTTATACCACACATAAAAATACTTTTCTACTTCTGCCAGTTAGTTCCAAATTTATTAACCATCTGGTTACTATTATCAAGTTATTACACAAAGTTGAAAGACAGTCCCACACGGCAGTGTCTATTTTCTGCAACAACCTAACACTCAACTGTGACAGTTATTTTAAGGCACTACAGAATGCAATGAGAAACTTATTTTACAAGAAATCTATTGCCACAGAAGGTCTTCTGGGTGCCCATTTCTCTTCTGTCACTTAAAAAGGCTTTTTTTTCTAGTCACAGTACCAGGGTGCCATTTTCCAGGTGGAGGAAGTAACTTCTGCTACCTGAATAACATGAAGAGCTCTATTACCTAACAGTAATATAAGACATAAAACGCATGTCTGAGCCTTTCAAACCTCTTTCAAGATATCTCACAAATGCAAATATGTGCTTTGTAAATTTACTTCAACTGGAAAACTAATAATAATATGTTAAGGTCTAGCTACCTAAATATTGCTATTATGATTGTTTCTTTTCAGTTACTAATGGCCATCTGAAACTTATCTTTGATATTGCAATTTTATGGCACAGCTTGAAACATGCTATTTTTACTAACTGTTTAAAGAATACGAGTCCAATTTCTCTGAGTTTTGGGGAGGACCATCTTTCACACTGCAACTTAAAAAAATGTGAAACAACTGGGTCAAGAAAGTTGTATGGAAGTAGTCCGTAGTGAAAAGAACCTTCCACTGTCCTCTTGAAAAGACTTTCTAAAATTATTATTATTATTATTATTATTATTATATCATTATTATTATATCATTATTATTAAAAAATCTGATAGATTAAAGTCTAAGTTGTGTAATTTTTCAAAATTTTCTTTATGGGTCTTATGAAACCCAAACCAAAGAAAATCTTTTAACATATCGAGTTCATGATGAAAATTTCACATGCTGCACTAGGCCCAGGAAGCATTCAGTAGTGTAAATTGTTTGCTCTTTGACAGGAAAACTTCATAATCATTGTAAGCTCTCCTGCTAAAACACTTCATTGGCACACACAACTACACTAGTTAAGATATATCTACAACTGCTGAGAAACTAAAGAAAATACAGTTTGTTCCTCTTTGTTGATCACAGCAGGGAACACGTAGAAACAAGCTGTTTCCACATCACTCTTGTGATGGTGTGTTTTCCCAGGAGGATCTCCCACGGCATCTCTCCTGCCTCACGCTGTCCACAATGTGGATGCTGACATTTGATTTACTCACCTAAATTCCCCTGTTGTTGACAGCAGGTAGATTGGCTCCTCTGAAGCCTGATGCCTGTGAGCTATTTAAAATGTCTCTGTTGGAAGGAGGAGACCCATCCCTTCCATGGGGCTGTTCCCCTCTGTTGAGTTTCAGACGGCTGAAGGTCCATCACTGATTTCAGCTCATAACACTGAAAATTAGGGTGCCAATGTCTGTAGAAAGGAATCCAACAGAGTGCTCTCTCCAGCTACAGGGATCTCACAGTTTATTGGGGTAACACCTCTGCAACTGTGTTAAAGTGTTCCCTTGTTCCTATTGTGTAGAATACACAATAAAAAAGACTTAGTGTAAGGAACAAGCAAGTGAATAGCTCTGCCTGCACTGTAATAAACACTGGAGAGCCAGAAAAGGGTGAAGGCTTTGTGAAGCAGCTCAAATCTTGCTTCGCACATTCAGCTTGATTACATGTAAATATTGCAAGTAGAGAAAGAAAAAAGAATGCAAAAAGAGAAGGTACTATTTTCCCTCTTATGGTACCGTATTCCTGAGGTTGACTGATTGGGTCGAATTTTCAAGAATGGAAAGCATCAACTGTAAACAGAGGAGCATGCATGTGCAGCATGCCTGAAATCTAGGCCAAAATACCAGTTTCATCAAGATGCTTGAGTATTCAGAAATGTAAGCAAGTGCCTTGCTGTCAAACACCCCTGTACTGTACCACTGAAAACACTGTTACACTGGCACTAGATGACTTCAATCTGTAGTAGAGATGGAAACATCTCAATCTAGCATTTTAACCGCAAGATCATCGTCCCTTTAGTAACACCACAATTATCCAGCTAAACAAATAACCCTTAATAAACCACCACAAAGGAGGCTCAATATTATGCATCACCATAATCTGATTTACAGTGAACTAAAGATGTGAGCTAAGGAAGGAAAGTGCCTGTAATTGTATTGACAAAATAAAAATCTCACAAACTGGGTTTAAGCTTTGAAAACTTCAACAGTAAAGAGGGTCCCTTTTGCTAACTTTCCTCAAGAGACTGTAAAGATTAAGAAGGTCAAGGGTTATACTACAAGAAGAAAAAAAGTCAAGATAGGCTAATTAAGTTTTGGCCCATCTCTATCTCTAGGCAGATTTCAACTGACCTGATGTAAGATGAGTACAGATGAGCCCAGCCCATGACCCATATGTTCTGCTTTGTCTCCCAGCTCCCTGGCTAGTCTAGACCTACAAAGTACTGAGGAAATAATCACCAATGAAGGACATCAACATAGTGCTCTACGGACTCCAACAGATGCCGAATCCAGTTCACTAAACCAGCCTTTTTGAAAACGGATGATGAGTGAGGAACAAGAGCTTTGAATCAGGTTACAGTGCCTCACCAGTGTATTTTGGTTGCAGCCCACTGTTGTCTCAAACAAGATTGCATAATTAAGGAGAACACAAACAGCTCAGCTGCCAAAATAATTAAATAAAAAGCAATGCATTCATTATTGCAATTGCAATTTTGACTTGCACATGTATGTTTTTTTCTGTAGGTATATGGCAGATGATGGCTATCTTTTCTGCTTGTCCTTCCTTATTTCCCTATTTATACTAGAATGCTTCTCCCAGTGATAAAGGGAAGAAAAAAAAGAGAAAAGAGGAAAAAAATAATAAACTTACATAGCATTTCCCCTTTTTCTTTTCAGTGAAAAGAAAATCATATTAAATTTGCCATTAAAATATTTGTTTAAAAATATTTCCATGTCAGTTTTGGGTGGAATGCTTTGAACCAGCTCTAATCATAATGTATGGCATAAGGATCTAATTTCACAATGACAGGTTATAATAGACATATACAAGTACCTAAGATTGAAAGAAACATTTTATTATAGTTGGAAAAAAGCATGGTAGGAAAGCATAACTGCCTTTTGAATTCTTAACCATTCAGTCTCAACAGTGAATTAATATATTTAACAGTAACCCTATTTAACTGTAACCCATACTGTTGGGTTTTTTTAACAGAGCATAAATTCCTAACTAAAACAACATGGTCTGTAACAATATTTTAGTAAAAATATCAGTACAGT
The DNA here is from genome assembly GCF_036013445.1 of Caloenas nicobarica. Taxonomy (NCBI): domain Eukaryota; kingdom Metazoa; phylum Chordata; class Aves; order Columbiformes; family Columbidae; genus Caloenas; species Caloenas nicobarica. The sequence continues at coordinate 47,080,276 of NC_088246.1, read as the reverse complement.
AAACAAACACAAAAGGTTGGGATTTTTTAAGACCTCCTTGTGTGCCTTGCCAGATCTTTTTGCCCCCATGACAGGGTGTCAGTTCTGGGGCAATTCCAACAAAACCATTTGCTTGTTTGCTTTGCGCAGCTACTTTGGAGCACACATTCATCTTGGAATAGTGTCTATCACTTCAAAGACTAAGTCTGTCTGAAGTAGCTTCTCATATGAAATTATAATAACTCATGCTTTAAGAACAGAGACATCTTTGGCAGATTTGGATGGATAGATGCATAAATGCATGTACACAGTCATATGCCACGGAAAGTAAGATGATGTCTTGACCTATGTCTCCCTGGTTAAACCTCCTTTTAACAAGAGCCACTTACTACCTCTCCTACATAATCAGACATTCAATATGGTAAGAAGAGAAGGGAGATAAAGTGATCTCTGAAATATGACAGCTCTGCTTTGAAGGACTGATCAACACACACCAGAAAGTCGAAGAGTACACTTGCTTAGACCTGACATTTCGTCTGAGAGTTTATTATGACTGTGTCTAGTTCAAGGGACACCATTTATTTATCCTCAAATTTCAGCCCCAGGATTTGATGTCAAAGGAAGAAGTGGCCTCAGAAAGAATAGGGGACTGCCAACCACTGACCCAGACATAAATAGCAACCCCATTTATAGAAAAATATTTTGCACACCCTTTTGACACAGTGGGTGGGAATAAAATGAAAATTTCACATGGCATCTAACAGAAATATAGGCTCATAAAAATGTAGGTTTGGAAGGATGCGACACGAAATAGGCTCCCGGTAATTTCCAAATTATTAATTCTTGTCCATGGGAGATTATTGTAGTGCAAACACTGCATTTCATTTGAAAATATATGTGGTCCTGCCTGATTCAACAGGAAGAGTATCCAGGAAAATTAAATGTCAGAGCAGTGGGGCTTATTGGTTTTACTCAATGTAAATTCACTTTTTATGCAACTCTGAATAATAATGCCCTGCTCTGTGTCAACGTGATGTCAACAACTTCAGGCTTTGGAGAGGCAGACTGAAGGCAAGAGGACAGATAGGGGCACATCCAGCATTAACCTGGCACTATCTGAGATTTAGCTCTACATGACAGGTCTGTAGCTTTAGAAGGGATTTAGCACACTGATCACTGAATGTCTTATTTTCTTCCTTTTCGCTTCCTGCAGCCAGCAAGACTGCTATTGCCTAAACAGCTCATCTTCCCTCCTTCAAAAGGTTCAAACACTGGTATGTATAGATGTGCAGGTAAGCCAGAAGCAAACGCGTATGAAAGAATATGGGAAATCTCAAACAGCAGAATCTGAAAACACGTCACACTGTCAAGTAAGATTATGCTCAGATGCACAATTTATTCTAATAGGTTAGTGAAAACTCTCATTTACTACCCAGAAACATGAAGTTCTTCCTCAGGTGAAACACACTGACCCTGGCAGGAGCTTTGCTTCAGTAAAGACCTCAGCACCTGGCTCAGGACGTGCAAAGCAGTGCAAACAAAAGCCACAGCTTTAAGGCTGTTCTTTTTTCTCTCTCAGAGGCAAGAAACAGCATAGACAGGAACAGAACAAAGAATCCCTGGGACTGCACATTTGATAGGTGGATTTAATAAATAAATATCTGCCTGAAGGATTCAACTCAACCAAAATGCAATGAGGATAACTTCAGGTGTGTCAGATGTTCCTACATTGCAACTAACGTGGGCTAAACCATGTTTTGAGCTGACAAGTGCAAACCCAGAGTACTTCCAATGACTGTCATTGCACAATGTAATTAAAGTGGATTTTGAATATGAAAATGAGCTGATTAAGGAAAAAGGGGAAGAATGGCCTTGTATAAAGTATTGAACAGCACAAGAGAGGATCTGGGGGACACTGGATCCTTATAGAAGGATTTTTGCTGGTACAAACTTCAGTGAGATTTCCCTCTTTTACAGGAAGCTAACGGAGCCTAACTCCTATCTGTGTATCTCAAAACTGCCTCTTTATCTTTCTGTCCCTCTGTCTTCCCACTAAAGAAAAGTCTTTCAGGGAAACAGAGACTGCCTTCTCCATGCCATGCTTGATTGCACCACGGCTTTGCTTCTGTAGCCTATAAAATGTGTCATCTCTTCTGGGTGCAATTCACTTCTGAGCCATCAGTTCAGCCCTGCAAGCATGGAAGATGGGAGGTGCCCAACCATGGGTCTATTGTGTTATATGGTTCTCCTCTCATCCCCATTATCAGCTCATGCAACTGAGCAATTAGGCAGCCCATGGATTTTCAAATAAAACTGCAGCTTCTCCCTTCAGGAGCCCCCACTCCTGTGTGCTAAAATTGCCACGGTGGAGTTACAAAAGACAGGAATCAATGAGAAGCAGTGAGAGCCCTTTTGGTGCATTTACCTCTGCAGTGCAAAAGCCTGCACTGGCTGCGGTCTGTACACATTGTGACAATCCAAATAATAAACTCATATACTTTGGGTTTTTGTCTACTATCCAGCCTCACTCAGTGTAAGAGCAGGGACTGACCACACACATGCAGTAAGCGAAGGTCACATCAAGAAGGAACCTGCTGCTCCCTGTGTCTCTACCTCAGCAATAAAGGCACCAGACAGTCCAAAAAGAATGAGGTAATGGCTTGGAGAACCACCATGGTCATGCCTGTGGCAGCCAAAAGCTGCCCTGGGGAACTGGATTCTCTCTCTGCCTCTGTGCCTAATGCCAAGGAAGTCACAAAAACCAAACTCCGCACAGAAGGTCATTAATTGCATCTTCCTTGTTTGTTTAGAACAGAACATGAAACACCTGCACTCTGATCTGTGGAAGCGTGGAGCAATTCCAACTGTGATGGACTCAGCAAAAGCCGACTCCACAACAAAGAAAGGGTGATCAAATGCTATTTCTGGAAAAACAAGGCACAAACATCTCACATTTGGTATCTAAATTAAATGTCCCTTCTTGACATTATGCTTCTGTGCCTCATTTTCCCTGGTGTATAATGTCATTTCACCTTATCGGTATATTGTGAAGATAAATTCATTAACGTTTGTGAAGTACTCAGATGCCACAATAATGAGAGCCGCAGAAGTGCTCCTCAGGAAATTAATAACTCTGGCTTCAAAGCTGGAAGTGAATGATGTACAGTTATGGAAGGAAGGGGTGACATAATGAACTACTAAGATAAAATAAAATATTGATTCATCTGAGTAGTGTTGACTGAAATCTATCCTTATTTAAGAGAGCTCTGCTTTGCACCCTTAACATGCTTTTAAGTGTAACTTACACAGGGTGTTTTTGCTCTTTGGTTTTTTTTTAAAAAAAGAGGAAAATGAGGAAAAATACACTAACTTAGAAATTGTATCATATAGCCCTACTGACAGCCACACATTTCTCCAGAGAACTGGAGCCTTTAGGTCCTCAGCCCAGACTTGTAACACCTGATCTAACACTTGACCTTGTGTTATTACTAGTCCTGTCTCTTCTGCCAGAGTACTGTCCGTCTCCCTTTCTCCTGTCTATTATCTTCATCCCTTCTTAAAAGCATCACCCGTTCCTCCTCAGTTCCTCTTGCTCCTACTCTCTGTGTCTCACCACTTTATTTCCATCTATTCACCTCTTGGTCTCACTCTGTGTTTCCCTTACATGGGACCATTTGCCAGCCCTGTCCTTTCTTTCTTAATCACTTCCATACCTGAGTCAACCACCTGGACCACGGTCACAACCTTCATATCCATGGTCTGCAACAAACACCCTACTGACAAAATCCTAGGAGAGCTGAGCTGCAAAAATTAAAAGATATGTATGTAGACAAGGATTTTTCAGACCAGAGCTCAGTCTAATCTGGCAGATTTTCACTAAAATGCAAAAAATCTTTAACCTTTACTCCCACTCAAGAAATCCCTTTAAGTTTTTGCCCTGCATCCTCCTCTCTCCCTGATAAATTTCAATTTCCTGATCTATCATATGGAAGTCCCACAAAAGAATAGAAGGTACTGTAACTTAATGAAATATGATCCCCCCTCGTGTATTTCTCAGAGACTGAACTATTTTTAATGAAATGAAAAACACGCAGCTTGAAACTGTAACAGAAGTTTTTAGTGTTAGAAAATTTTACTCTGAATGGTACCAAAGCTGTTTTACTGAGTGAGGCATCAGGCAACCTTTACCAGACTCAAGGTCAAGAGAGTCCTTGTCTGTCCTGTTCTGCACTCAGAAAGACTCTGACCCACCAAACCACATCAGGAATTTGAATGTTTTCAAGGAAGCAATCAAAATATCAAGTAGGGAAAGTCCTGTAGATGAATGTGTCCAATTCTTCATGTACTTCCTTCCAAATTATGCAAGCAAAACTTTTATCTGTTTTTTGCTGGATCATATACTCAGAGGTGTTTTATGATTTACACAATTTATCATTGCAGAGCTCTTCAATTTCATTCATATTGAAAGACAAGAATACAAGTCTTTAACTGAAAAATATTTAAAGAAATTAACTAAAATGGACTTAACATATAGAATACTTTTGCAACAAATGCATTAATTGTATGCAAACTGAATTAACTCTTTTATTAGCATGCAATTGGAGGAAATATTAATACATTATTTTAATTTGAAAAATCATAAGTTAGAAGCTTTGAAACAGAAAGCTGCATAATCGCAGCTTTAACATTAAGATGCCATTGTAAAAAATGAATGTACATAATGAACTCGGAAAAAAAGAAATATAAGTGTCTGATCCTTTCCTTGATTCCTGTGCATCTGCATTGGAGTTTGCCTATTGTTATTCAACTAGCTAATCACCATCTTTTGTGTGGTGTGATTGTGTTTTTACTCACAGAGGCTAATCTGTGAAGACATCTGTTATTTGGTAGATAATAGGCCATTTCAAGTCTCAAAGCCCTGCAAGGCATTTCTGAAGAAGGAGAACTAGATACATCTGTTCCCACCAGGTAGGACTACAACTGAGCATGCTGTAACACAGTAGAACAAAACTCTTTCACTTGCTTTTCACCAAAATGCTAAATGAACATGGAAGGATGCAAACAAAGAGCTATTCTGGTTCAGTCTGTTAGAGATGAGAGGAACACTGACTTGATATAAATAATTTCAGTTTTCCTGAGAAAACAGAACATCTCACACCAAAGAACAGTGGGATCTGTCACAGTGATCACAACCCATGAGATCTATAAACCAGGCACAGTCACAAAAAGCAATGGTCCACTGAATCTGATGTTCTGCTGTTGGTAAAGGTCAATATTAGACACTTTGAGGGCTTTATTTTTCACTTGGAAATGAAATCTTGTGCTCCTGCTCCCTGCTAACTTGTCCATTTGAACCAGTTCTCTCTGCATTTCACTGAAAATACACTACCTCTGCATTATCCATTAATCAACTGCAGCTCTGAACAATCACTCTTATCATGAATTTGGGAAGAAACGGGACATCTGTACCTTTAGGCTGCCTAAGTAACCTAGCACACAGTAGCTGCATTCTGCAAGCTTCCACCCCTTACATCTTCATCACTGTCAGTCTTTCTCATTGTGCTATGAATGCAGATGAGACCCATATATCCAGATTTATCTTACTTAGGCTTTGTGACACTTTTACTGATAACTGACTGCTCCTATAGCAGGCTGACCATGCAAATAGCATTATATATCAGTAGGAGGACAATGAGTATATGTGAACCTACAGTGTGTACAAGTTCTCTGTATTTATTCTAGACTTTGGAATGGCACCAGCCATAAACTGCAAATTCAAGGAGCTTATGTAATTTCTTACTCCAGTTTCACCTACTCGTGCATTTTGGAGAATTGTTGCCCAAACAAGAATTAAAGTTTTTTGGCTTGTTTTTTTACTGCCTCAGCTCACAGGCCTAGAATACTGCAGAGATAGCAGAGCTGATGCAGTGTTGCTGAATTCTCTGATTTTTCAATTGTAGAAATGCAAAATTGAAGAGTAGCATATGTTAACATTGATGGTGTGTATGAGGGTGTTTTTCAGTGAGACCAGTTACATGCTTCCATATGTTTCTGACCCCATTCTTTTGTTTGTTTGTTTCAGATATTTTCCCACTCTTCTTGGATGAAAAAACATCCTTTCGACTTTTTTCTCAGAAAAATAAGGTTCCACCCTGTAGTTTGGTGGTTAAGCTAGTTATCCACAACCTAGCTAAGGACTCTAACCATCACTCAGCTGAATAACATAAGACTTCCCTCACTGCCGTGCTAGAGCTATTTTTCCATTTTGTATAAATAATTAAGACATAAAACCAGCAAAGGCTTGAACCCGAGTCTACCGTGTGTAATGTGAGTGCCCTGTCCACTAAGTGACAGAGTCAGTTTCTCTGGCTCTCTCTGACTATCAACACTGAACTATTTATTTGAAGCAGAACAGCTATAGCAGAATAAAATGAGAGACAGACTGATTCTGTATCCTGCTGGCTAATGATTTAGGTGGAAAGAATAAATCAAAACACATAACTTTAAAACTCAGGCAGGTATTTCCTTGCTCCATTTCTTGACTGAGAGACCTACATATAACCATTAAGAGCCTGAGATCTCTGGACAATATTAAACCAAGCAATTCACTGGTAAAAAGGTATGCACATTTTGTCAGAGATATTAAGCACAGGCCCATGGATGCAAAGTAGCTGAGCTAACTGAAGGTCTTTTGTGTCGCCAATAGTTTGGCTACAGCAAGTCAAGAAAGACTACGGCTACTGTAGATGACTGGCAGGTGCCTCTAAAGCCTCCACACGTGATAAGATGATTCCAGTCAACAGAAGAGTGAGCTCTCACCTTGCATATAGGCCGTAAAAGCATCCTGAATGCACATGCAGTCCCAGTTTCATCATGTGCAAGACAGACTTTCAAACAGCTTAAAGGTTTGAGAAGAATGGAAACTGTTGCTCCTGGATACCATCTACATGTAAAGAATCATCTCCCCAAGGAGCCAAGAGCTTGCAATCCCAGGCACTCTAAACATCTGTGTTACATCTGCACAGCCATTTGCAGATAAAGGCAAACACATTTTGCTGAAGATGCGAGTTGGCTGAAGGAAAAAGCCACACAGGGTGGTGCCATGCTCCAGAGAATAAATCCAACCTCTTGACAGAGCTTATTGCACGGGTGTCAAACTCCTTTTCACCGGCTGCCACATCAGCCTCATGGTTGCCTTCAAAGGGCCGAATGTAATTTTAGGACTATAAAAATGTAACAGTAGTTACATTTATACAGTCCTAAAATTACATTCAGCCCTTTGAAGGCAATGGCGAGGCTGATACGACACCCGGTGAAAATGAGTTTGACACCTCTGGTTTATTGGATCAAGCACAGCTAAGACAGCTACAGGGCTTCCCATTCGAGGTTGTGGTTTTGGGGCAGCCAGGAGCAAAGTGAACTCAGACTGGTCTGCAAAACACCATCAAAGGACAATTAATAGGCAGAAAATCCTGCTCCTAGTAAGAGATTTCTGTGTAAAATATGAAGTAATAGCTCTGCATGGAAAACAGACCCTGGAAGAAATGTACTATACATTTATGGCATAAAATGCTCTATAGATGAAGAAGAAAACATTGGAAATGAACTAACAACAAAAAAAATCAACAGTAACAGTATACAATGCAGCACATCACACACAAGTTTTCAAGAAATGCTGCAAATATGGTTTCTAGAGTTTCGACATCATCGGTCCCTATTCCTCTCTACCAATGCAAGACTCATGCACATTAATTCTTGCTTTGCAAGACTCCATGGTATTCTGGAGGAATTATTGTCCAGTTTAACAGCAGACTTGAGTTAAAGCTCACCTCCCCCTTTCTTAGCTGTATAAAAATTAGGAATCTCATGTAAGCTATTTATATAAGCTCCTTTTCAATGAATGCAAAAAAGCCAGGGTCTCCTCGGTGATAATGGATCTTGTCTTAACAAAACTGGTATGGAGCCCTGTCTTAAAACAGAATGGCTCACTACCCACAGGTGGCCATCTCCCCTCAGTGATGACATGGAAAGCCTAGATGCCTTGCTCCAAGTGAACAGGCCTTTTTTTAGAGAACAGAGACATAGTGAGAGAGATTTCAGCCTAACTGGTTAGTCCGAAATCAGATCTGGGTACTCAAAGCAGGGTCAGAAATCAAACTAAGGCTTCCAGAGTCTATGACTAGTGCCATAGCTTAAAAAACAATATTGTTTTCCAAGTCGGTGTTGCAGTGGAACATGGTATGAGATTCTTCCGCACAATGTCTAGAGCAACTGCATATAAAATATGCTACTTAGTCCATGGCACAGTATTGCTAAATGGATGTTAGCACTGAAGTAAGTTCAGGGATAAAGTTGATCAAAGAGCTGGTGACGCTATCTACAAGGCACAATTTTAATAGATGGTGGATAAATACTGTATAGATACATGAAGTATAGAGATGGTAGAAGTAGGAAGAATTAAGACAAATTAAGACAGACAAAATATAGGGAAAATATAAAGGATTTCACAGTACCCAGACACATTCTGTTATGAAACAGTCTTCCAAGACAAGTAGGGTGAGTAGAGCTGGCAACTTATAAAACAGATAGGCAAAACCCTGGGAAATATATTGCCAGACAGAATAACTTCACAGGAATTTGGTGCTTGCATAACCCATGTTTCTCTCTAGCTTCCATGCTTCTGTTTTGTCACAATCAGTTCAGTTCTACACTTGCTTTTCAGTCCATAAGAAATATTAAAATGGGATCCGGAGACACTTTTTGAAATGGCAAACAACGATCAATTAGCATTTCTTACCATACAATTTATTGCCTTTCTTTTTCATTGTCCTTGTCATGCCCTTAAGTGCCACACTGATTTACTATACTGTTCTACTTAATTATCTCTAGTGCTTTATTTCAGAAGCTATACTATTCTTAGCTGTTTCTTTCTTGGTAGTATTGCATTCAGAGAGGACCATCCCATCATCTGTTTCAAAACTATAGCGACAAGTCTGGATTTGTAGTTTAGAAACTAGAGGTACATTTCAGGTATTTGGGGAAAAAGATACTGCTGTAAATTACAGAAAGCAAACTCCAATATTAGTTTGCACCAACAGGTCTGAGAAAAAGCAACCAGCCAGTTCCTCTCTGGAAGGCACTAAAATTATTCTGAGTGAGACAAGACAACATTTGGATACCCAAGAAATTAATTTTTGCTCAGAGTCTTTAACTCAACTATAACATCCTGCAAGGATGCTTTCACCTACCTCACCTGGAAGCACAGGAATGTGCTGGTTGGCACAGGTGAGGACATGGTGTGAGTTGGCTGTGAACACATTCAGACTGGAAATACAAAGACAGTCACTGCACAGCAGAGATTTCAGACTGCAGTAGTGGAATAAAACACTCTTAATTTTTTAAATGGAGCTGAGGCAGAGAGGGACTAGATTCCAGATCTGTGTTCCTCTGTTCAGGGAAAGGCTGTTTTGTTAAGGCCAAGCCAAATAAGAATAACAACCAGTGATTTTGTGCTCCTACATAATAGTACTTCACAGTACATATGAAATGTAAGTAGAAAACTACATGAATTAAAAGTGGAAGGGAAAGATACCTGAAAAGCTGTGTCTGAAGAGCAGACTCAAATACCTAACTCCTATTAATAAAAGCCATTTGTATGTTCAATGAGACAGAAATTTCTGCAATCCAAACACACTGCTGACAATAAGATAGAGGCTCCCCATGACATTTACTCTTAAAAACCTGACCCATTTTGAACCAAATTGAACCAAAAGTCTCAGTCCAGGGATAATGTTTGAATAGCCTCCCCAGCAGCTACATTGTTCATACTTTAGAAGTCAACATTTGTCAGAAGAAAATATTTCTACAAGACATCATGAGGAAGACCTGTCATAACTTGGATACAGGGTACATGCTGACTACTGAACAAAAGTTGCTTGTTTACTACTGGACATTGCATAAGGAAGGGTAACCAAGGTAATGCGATATGTGTTTATGCAGGAGAGAAAACATATTAGGTAGCTAACAACAAAACCACTTTGAAAGAAAATGTGGTTTTGTCTCCCTTCAGAATTCATGGTAAACACAATGCCATTTCTTAAATTATTCCACATTTCCACATTCTTTATTCTTTGTGCCAATTGCTGCTCCTATCTCTAACAGGGAAGTGTCAGTGTCAAAAATGAGAGACATAGTATAACTGCAAATAAAAGTTAATTATTGTGGAAATTCAACTCCAGCGCTTTAATTAAAGCCTGACAAATGTATCATGGACCCCAGGCACCAGCGTGGAGTACACCCATTAGAGAGATTACTCCCTCTTTCTATGGCCTCCCATGCTAACACAAAGGAAATATCAATCATGCCAGAAAACTGCTTTTCCAAATCAAAGATGCTGGGAATTATTCTATTACCTTTCTCGTAGAGAATTTTCAGAGTTGCTGAGAGGGATTTTTATCCAAGAAAGCAGCATGTTAGCATAAATTTTTGCCTAATTGCTAGGTTAATGTTAAATTGCAGCTTTTCTTCTAGGAAAAATGGCAGCTGGCAAGCCCCTTCTACAAACCTACATTTCCTCCGTAACTTTATGATATGTAAATAGGTATGCAGGAGACAAACAGCTTCAAAATGATATGTGATGAAAAGAAGTAGAGGACACAGAGATGTTTGATCCAATCTTCTCTTAGGAAAAACTGCAGAATTCTTCAGTAACTTTGTTGCCCTCCAAAACCAGCCTGCTGAGAAGAAATATTTCCATTGGAGTCCCCATTAAGAGCAGCATGAGATGAGTCACTCACTCTCACAACATGGATAGCATTGCTTTTTTTGGGCTCTAACCCTCCAGAGAACGGATGTCAGGGCACTGCTACAAGACAGAGGAGTTTTCTTTTAAATATAATTTATTGCCTCAACTGCAATTATTTCATCATTTGCTGAGCACTCAGAAGTAATGAATAATGCTGACAAGCTAATACAGTAAGAGAGCTGGACGTTCTTGCTTTTATTTGCTTAATATTTAAGGCTTGGTTTATACATGTGACCTAGAAGTAAAAGGAAAATATGCTCAGGTCTCAAGAGTTGTTTTGTTGCTCCTTTTGCTGCTATGATATTTAAATAAAGAACTTCCTCTTTCAGAGCCCAGGTTCTCCCCCTCTTTGATCCTGAAGCAATAATCCTATATTTATGAGATTATTTTCGTTGCCATGGAAATTAACGATGTAAAAAATTCAGCATTAGCATTTCCATACAAGCAGGCAAGATGCAATTTCTTGAAAGACAAACATTTTCCTGACACCTCTCCCTACCCCCACCATCCGACACACACGGCATCTCACAGCACAAGAACCAAAAGACCCATGTATGCCATGTACAGCACACCACAGCCCTGCATATGGCAAGATTCCCCATACAGGTCAGATTTGCCCTTCTGGTTTAATGTTATGGGACTGTTTTTAGGAATGTGGGGAAAGTTCCATCCCATCCCAATGCCCCCATAAGACTTCACTTGTGGTACCACCAACTCTGACAAAAACTAGAGACAGCATTTTGTGGCAGTTTGGAATTACATGACCCTACCCTGCAAGTCAACAGTCTAAAATAACCCACTCCTCTCCCCCAAAAAATCCGACTTGAGATCATTGAAAGCGCTTTGAGATATAGGCTCTTTTTTCTTTGTATATGCACCAAACAGCACCGTAATACATAAAGTGGGACTTCGGTGTTTCAGCAATGCAATCTCCACACTCACCCTACAGTGAGATACTACTTACCAATGCTGACTGGCAGATGTCTCCATCTTTAGTAAATCTGCAACACATTCAGTAACAAAAACACCCCAAAGGATCCTGCTCTTACGTCTTGCATATGCTGGTGGCTGATAATTTATAGCATCTGCAGCAAATTTTAAGTTGTTCCTCAATAAAGTGTTGGTCTGTACACCTTATTTTGTCCATAAATTTACTCTTGGCTCTCAGAATTGTTGTTATCCAGAGAAAGGATGGAAATCCAGGATTCAGGAAATTGTACTTTCATGCAATCTTTGAATCTTAAAAATATACAGGCATATCCAATGAGTCTGACTTACACTCTTTACAGGAGGCAGTGAAATAATTTGCACAAAGCTCCCAAAAAATGTAAAAGCAAGTGTCAAAAGCACCCAGATCAATCCCTTGTTCTGTTAAATTCATTCCTTCACAGTGACCCAGTGCTCATGCCAGGGCTGGGGATAAAACCGAAATCCTTCTCCCACTCCCTTTGCACTAAATCCTTAATGCATCCCCCTCCCAGGCTGAGCACGATGTGAGTAATGTAACCATCGCACAACAATAGTGCCTACAGCGTTTTGTTTATTTTGTTTTAATAATGTGATTATACCTAAAGGACATGCACAAAAAGCATGGGATTTTAAGACCCATACAATATAATGTGCAAGTTACAAAGCAGGTCTTTTTGCTCTCTCTCACAGGTCTGACCTAGAGAGACCAAGAGAGGCAAAACTCCACATCTCTTCAGTCCTTAGATGCATTTATGAGACAGACAATGTTTCAAGCCAACTGTGATGATGACTGTTATGATGTGGACATCTGTTTGCTGAGACTGGCACATTTTTTTCCTTACAAATGAAAGGGCTAAGAGAAGAAGTGAGTTTTTAATCATCTTTATGGATTTACTGACAGTAATACTCAAGAAAAATAAAAATGACATGATCTATATTCTGGCATATTTTAGAATTTGGGGTGGTACAAAAAATGTTGGTTTAGCTACAGGAAGTTTATCACTTGAAGTAGGAAACAGGTTATCGACCAAAGGTTCTGTGATTTCATACTTTACTAAAAGCAGATGAATTTTGTTGCACATCTCTGAAGGATAAATGGTGAGCTAATGTTGAGCAATACTTCATATTAATGTCCCTAGGTATTAATATCACAATTATCCAGCTTTCTGACCATTCCCCATGAGCACACACAGAAAAGGATACTGATCATTGCAGTTCACAGTACCTGGTCCACCTAAGTTGTACCTGGCTCTTGGAGGTTGTCTTGGTTTTGTTAAAAAACAAGGTTCTCTTTTAGTGAATCTCCCTGTCAGCTAAAGCCTTCTTACTAACCGCAGTTTTCCTGAAAGTTAGATACATGTTTTGGTAGACACAGCAATGGAATGCAAGGTCATTGATAATGATGCATCTCGCAAGATGTGCAAGCAGGAGGTGAACTGAAAATTGACCAACTAAATATTCCATCCCATTCACGTCATACTTCATATAACAGTGGGGGATCATGAGGATCTCGTCCCTTTTTCCTTATGGCCGACATTGGGAGAGGACCTTGCGAGTTGTTCCTGCGAACTGAGGCCTAGGGACAGACTGAATCCAGCTCCGGTTGGCTGCAGAGTCCAGTCCAGGACTTCGGGTGCCGGCCCCACATCTGCCAGAGCAGTTGCCGGGACTTTCAAGATTGGTTTTGTATATTTTGTATTATTTTCTCTATTTTTATTGGTAGCATTAGTAAAACATTTTTAATTTTTCCAACTCTCTTCTCTCTGTCCTTCTTTCCCTCCCAATCGCCTGCCCTTAGTGGGAAGGGGGGAGAGGGAGGGGCTGAAGAGGAAAGAGTGGGGAGAGGAGGTTAACAATACATCTGCCACGGTTTTATTGTCACCCGGCAATCAAACCACGACAGAGGTTCTTCAAGCCAGCTATTAATAGGTTTGGAGATGATGTTTGTAACTGACTGGATACACACACACAAATTTTCTTCACTCCCTCATTATTTTCTTCTAACAAGTTCATGTAGAATTGCCATCACAGACCATCTACAGCAGCTACAGCAAGAGGGCTTCAGGCACCAAAGCCCATCTATCTCTGGAACTATAGGGATATTACAATTCACCTGCAACAACAGCAAACTCAAGTCCTCCCTGTACAACCACCACTGGAATTAACTCTGATGAATTTTAAAAGGGTGCTGAAGATCTCTCTGTTAATACAGTCGGATGCAATAGTTGTGAAAAACTATGCTGCTGCATTACTTAGGTTTCCTTCTTTGTTGACTACATGCTGATCTGCTCACCGCACAATAGAGAAGGCAACATCTTGCCCCCTTTCCTAAGTAAAAGCTGTTTGACAACACAGAAGCTCCATGTACCTGGGGTTCCCAAGCCAGAGCCATTCCTGAGTGCTGAATTCACAAGATGTAAAGAATTATTAGAAGTGGCCAAATTGCTTTCCTGAAATGAAAAGATCCCTAACGCCCCGAGAAGACACATTTGTCTGTGTTTACAAATGTTCCCCCAACCAAGCCTGTGATATCTGAACATGAATACACTGCAATTCTGATAAGAGATGGAAAGATTAATGTACTGTAAGTCCAGAGGGAAATTCCTCCAGACATTGTTTCATTGTTTTTGAAAAGGTTAGAAATCAGCTGCTTTTTTTTTTTTTTTTTGTGGTTGCCGCTATTCCTTAGCAACAAAGCTAATCTGCTGAACATGGCTCTGCTGTAACACATTCCAGAAACAACTAGCAGGACTGGCATTGTTTGGACTAGCAGGGGAAAACTAATCGGGTCATTTGCTATGTGCCAGTGCTTTCCACCTGCTGACCACCTGCACGTCCCTGGAACAATCCAAGAAATACCCGCATACGCTCACATGTGTGTATACTCAAATATACATACGTATTTTTAAAGAGTATTTATAAGGGAACATTCTTCACAACTGTTATGTGGGGGATGGAGAGAAAGATAGAGTAGGAGAAAAAAAGAAAAGGCTTTCTTCCATCTCTAACAGAAGGTAGTAAGAGTCTTACTGAAGCCCAAAGCACTTTCCCCTCCCACCCAAGTGCTCCCCAATGGCCAGGGGAGCCCCCACGTCCTTGTCCTCCCAGACAGCATGAGAACCACCCGCTCCCCCAAACTGCAAACTCCATTCCCCACAAGCAGCAACATTGCAGAAAAGGGCTTACATCATTTCCCCACATTTCTCCATCTTTACAGCAACGTGGAGGTAGCAGCTCCAAAATCTGGTAAGCTAACACAGAAGCTCCCTTGTCACAGCAGGCAGCATTTGAAGACTTTCCTCCTTGCTTTCCAGGGCTTGCCAGAGAGATGAGGTTCCAGACCAGCACATACTACGGACAGCGTCCTATAGGTCTGAGCTAAGCCATCATGCTTTCCTTACAAAGGACAGATACACCAGTTAAATGAAGAAAAAACTCCTCACAATTTAGTATTAAGGGTATTTTTTTTTTTCATTAAGGCAAATTGTCGACATTTTGAATATTGACCTATTCCACACTGGGGTAAGAAATTTACACTTAAAGTTTTCATGCAAAAAAAAAAAACCCAACAAAAAAACAAACCCCTAAACAAACCCTCACCTAGGATCTAGGAAACAAACAAAAACACAAAACAAACCCCAGTTCATTGCTTGGTCTGATTCAACCAGGGATGTGAATCTATAGCTCCAGCTTCTCACATGAGTGTCTAGATCATGAGACCACTACATATCCTGGAGAGGGACATTCTTCTTCTTTTGACCAGAAACTATTTTGGACTTGAGAAACAGAGGTTAGATGAAAAGGTTACATTTTAGTAAGACAATGCTTTCCTTTCAAATGCAAAAGCACTTTCTGACAAAACTTGTTGCATTTTGAATGTCCAGGTTGCTCTAATTCATATCAAAAAGGTCAAATCCCAAAGCTCTGTATCAACAGAAGTACTGACTGTGCAAAACTTCACATGCAGAGACAAAATGACAACATCAGCAGTAACTGCTTTGCTATCAACTAAATTGATGCAAATTGTAACATTATACTAAAAAAGTATGGACAAGAACTGAGTAAACATGTCTAAAATTCAAGAGAACATAGCCAGGACACCACTGAGTACCACTTCATCATTTCCAGCTAATGGCACCATCTGAGGTTTTTCTCTCAGTGCTTTAGATGTGTCTGTGCTGCTGCCAACATGCTACTGTTACACTGAATGGCACCACGGTACATTCAATTCAAGCTCAAAACAGGGTAGAAAAATCAGCAGATTTAGACCTCTTTCTACTTGATTTTTAGAGGTATGGGATCGATTGTCCACCCTCACCTTCAGCCCAACAGAAGGGAGTGGAAAGCAAAGAGGAGCACAGATCACACCTGGGAAAGGTTCAATACACCTGCTATTGTCACCCAGAAGGCTTGCCCGCCTGCTCTAACACATGCTATGCCTCAAGATGTCCCCTGGCCTACCATGGATAAACCCCTTCAATTTTAATTCTGCACATTCACCTCTTCATCAGAGAGTTCTGTACATCGAGACCAATGAACCCACACACGGCACAGATAAACCCATCACTGGTGTGTGTTCTGGGCAGCTAAAAATCATTTAGCCTTCTCCAAACTGCTCTACAACATTCCTCAGGCGTGGCCAGTGGGCTGTGATGCATTGCTGTACAGTCATCTGTATTCTACATACCTCACAGCACTTCATTGCTGAGAAAACAGCCCCAGCGGGACGGTGCCTCCAGGGGAGAGGTACGCAGCTAAAACACAGAGCGGTGCACTGGATGCCCTCAGACTTGGCTGCGCCCTAAACTGGGGCAGCCACGAAGCAGCTAACAAGCGACTCACCTTATAAATTAAAAGCTAGCAGTTAAAAATCCCCTCTTGTGACAACCTTCAATTACAAAGACTTGTTCTATTCACACCCAAATTAAATGTAAAAATCTGGCTTTCAGCTGCTAATTAGTCGTAGAAGATAAAGTTACATTTCTGTTATGGCATATTATCCTTTAAGTTAATTTATTTACTCCCACTGTTTTGAAACTGCCATTTGATATCTAGCAATGTTAAATTCATTTTTTAAGACTTATGGGGGGGGCGCGGGGAATCAAAGTTCAGGCATCTCTGTAGAAGAAAAGACACTGTAAAAATAAAAAATACCATATCTTTGTTTGGTCAAAATCAATGTATGTCTCCTGAAGTCAATTGAGCCACATTGATTTTTATACATGCTGGGAACCTGCCCTAATATTGCTTGTATGCATTAAAGACAAATCAAGCAGACCCAAAAGTGTTTGCAAGTGGTACTAGCAATGATGGAAGGAGATGAAAATGGGGGGGAGGGGCACGCAGGGAGAGAAGGAAGACAAAAATCCTGGGTTTTTATTTAAAAAGAAAAAACACCCACCACTAAGAATTTAAGCTTTCGGTGACTGTTTCCTTAATTGAAGCTTTGCAGTTAGTACCAAAAGACAAAAAAAGCAATGGTAAAATAATCATTTCCATACTTTCTTGTATCACATGAATGGCTATTAACATAAGTAGCATTAACATCTCATAAACCTACTTTACTGTTCTGATGATTTATTCCTTGGCCTGTGTATTTAACTAAGCCAGTGCTCAGCATTCCCCTCCCAGTGAATATAACTCAAAGCTCTGTAAACAGGACTGTTTACTGTCTTAATCTGTGGTATTTTTTTATACTTGTGCCAATTACAGAAATAAACACACATTATACATCAAGGCAATATAAAGAATTCATTGGATCAGTTTCTGTTCTCATGAACATAAGATTTGTAGGGACTTTAATTTGCCTCAACTGAGTTACAGCTTCATGAGATGAAATTCAGTCTCTTCAATAACTAAAAATTACATGAAGAGGAACATCTTTAATTCTAATGAAATACGATGGGTTTGCAATGAAAGAAACAGTATTTTGCTTAATTGATCCTTTTCAATAACACCAATTGTAACACACACTAGCACACCATCTTGGAAGATTTGATACTATCAAATTGTTGAGTACATTAAATGCTAAAAAGCCACAGCGAGAGGAAAATTACCCTTAATGTTTTATTTTCTTTTTCATATCATTGAAATGAAGTAGTGCTCCAATTTATTTTCCAAAGCTTACACATATATCTAGAGGAGCCTGAAGCCAAATTTTGTCCTTCTCAAAGTCTCTGGTATAATTGTCATTGACTTCAGGAGGGTCAGGTTTTGGCTTTATATAATTTTGGAGTATGAAACACTATTTCTGTTTCCAATGAAATCAATAGCAAATCTACTTATGGTAAGCTTGGACTTTAAATATGAACCAGACCATTAAGTGCACATCACAACACAGAATAGAAGATTATCCCTCCTTTTTCCATTTTATGAGTTATAGCAATTGAGGTCATGAAAACCTGACCCGTCTGAAATACCTCTTTTGGCTATGGCTTCAATCAAGAAAGGATTACTGGAACCCACCTCTTTCTTTCATAATCTAAGGTACCGGTACCAATCAGAAATCACCAAATATCTTCACTTTCTCCTTAAACGATGGCTACCAAAATTCCAAGTATATTTATTAAAAATGGAAAGCTAGTGACTGTCAATTTGGGAAAACAGATCAAGTGCTTAACAGGTTACATTTAACCTGCAAAACAAGAGCCATGAAGATGTCTAAGCTGAACACAAAGGAGATTTTAAAACTAATGGAAATGTAATCAGTGTTTTTTTATTCTACAGGATTCTGTTATATTGCTCCAGACTGCTCCCGACATCTCCTGTCTTGAAAGCTCAATCTTCTCAAGCAAAGCTTTGATCTACATGTTCATTGCTAAGTAGTTTCAAGTATTAAAGAATTAATAACCATGCAGTGTATTTCCTCTCGCCTAATTCTGCACGCTGTATGGTTCTTCAGAAAATCAAACATTATCTGTCATACAAATGGCACCATGGCTATTTGGAATATTTAATTTGGCGGTTTTCTAGCAATTCAGTAGTATTTTCAGTTATGGTACTATAGTACTGAAAATGCTGGTATTGTGCAGCTACCACAGAGACAGTTTTATGGTATAGCATCAAAGAAGAGCCCACACACTCGTCCTGGCAAGGATGAAATAACTGCTTACTGCCCAGCCCATGTGGTGGGAATGGGCTGCAACTCCAGTCTTTTGTTCAGCTGCTGTGGGGCATCTTACGAACTTTCCCAGCCTCCACACAGTGTGTTTGGTTTAGATCATTTATCAACTATAGAACCACAATAATCTCTTCTCTTTCATTCAGATAGCAACGTTAATAAACTTTACTATTCAGAAATTATTTGTATTCTGCACCATCTTCAGCACTTTTTAGTTAACAGCATGTGAAATGAAGCAGGTTTAATTGCTCTTCTATCCCCTAATAGATCCAGAGTCCTGCTGGTGGCATTTCTTTGAAACAGTGAGGATGGAAAAAATGAATCCTGGAGTTGATGTGGATCAGCCACCTCCAAAGGACCGTGGTTACTGCCCAGCTGCTGGCATCTGAGAAGCTGATCTTACCCTCCCCAGGCATGAGCACTTAGGGGCTGCTGAAACAACCACCACCACCTTCTTCGTCAAGGTAGGTTTTGAATCTGGAGTCCTTCACGCAGGAGGAGAGATGTACAAAGGCCTGAGCTGATTCACTCCAGGGAGTGAGTTGCTCTACACAACCCAGCAGTCCTGCTTTATGTCTACAGAGAAATAGCGTGGCCCAATAGGATCAGTTTTCTATGACAACCTATGGTGCTAAGGGCCCAGCAACCACACTGTGTATATTTCATGGTGGCTTACCTGGGACTAACTTTAGTCTGCCATGAACTGAATAAGAACTAGAAATTGGATACTTGAGGTCCATCTTTTGGTTTAATTTCATCCAAAAGGAACCGAGTTCCTAAGTATCAGGACTGCTGTGAACCAAAGCATAAGAAGTGCAGACAATTGGAGAGTTTCACTTAAAAGCACGTATCTAAACCAAACTAAAATGCTAGTGCAGATGTACCCTCTTGCTGGCTGGCTTGCTTTTTCAGTGGGGCTGGTCACCAAACACCCAGATGTGAGGTGACAACAGAAGCACAGCCAAGAAACAGGTCTGTAGCAGGGTTGGAATGGGTGGTATTTCAGCTCCTGCATTAGAGGCGAGGTGGCTGAGTTTGTGCAATGACTGACGCTTCCAGGTGGACCATGAAATTGGAAATTTTCTCCAAATTTACTCCTTATGTAACCTCATAGCCATGAATAAACTAAGGTAATTGTACTAGCTACTGAGCACAGAGCTGTAGAGCCTGCTGAGCAGCCGACGCAGCAATTACTGCCCCTGGCTGAGGAATAGCTGCAACTGTTCTCTCCTTTTATTTTTCAGCCATAGTCAAGGCTCATATACACATATACACAACTCACAACATACACTGCTATTAGGGAAAAAAAAAATCCTGCCATGTTCAAAGGATGCAAAGCAGAATACATAAAAAGAAACAATGAAAAGAGCAACTTCAATGAAGTCTTTGGATTTCTTGTGCTAAAGCAAAATGCCTTGTCCTGCAGCTCTTGGTAATCTGGCTAAGCCACTAAGCCAAAGACAAGAAGACTGGGCTCAAAAACATTTTTGTGGAGGACACTAGGAGGAGCAGTTAATAGCACAGCAGTGCCACGCAGGTAATGCAAATAACCCGGCTATTCAACTGCCTGATCATAATTTGCTGTGGCATGAATCCCTCGCTAAAAGGCCTGGATTTTCTCTGCCAGCCACTCTGTGTAATAGTTATCCTTGACCTCTACATATCAAAATGCTTGCTTGTTTACTGACTTGCCCAATGTCAAAAGCTCTCGAAAAGATAAAACTCTTTCCAAAGAAGCTAGCAGAGATATTTTCAAAATAATCTCTTTTCTCATCAAGCGACAATTCAGTCACAGAAGCATGATTGCCTGAACTGAGCTGCTGGAGGACCAACTTACTAGGCTGCTGCTTGCTTGTGCTGTATTGCACTTTCCTCATGCAAAAGGCTGCTCCATAAAATGATGTGTCATCTACAGGATTTCTGAGTAGCAATGTCTAAAACCAGGCACTCACGGGACATTGTTTTTTTAAAATAACCCATTAAAATAGGATTTCATATGCATTTTAATTTTTTCTTATGGACACCAACATTTCAGTTGTCCAACTACCGCTGACTTATCCACACTTAGGTCTTGCTCTCCCAGACAAACACACTACAATGACTAAAAAATCCTGCACTATTGCTTTCTTCTTAGAGCCCTCTCTTAGGAAGAGTCCACCTCATGCCAACCAAAGGCAGACACATGTAAGGAAAACATATGGAGTTGTTTTGTTTTGGTTTGGTTTTTAATCCTATTTGAAGGCTGTTTTCAATGGCTACTTTTAATGCATACTGGTCCTACTGCAAGTGTAGCAAACCGTTTATAACTGTTTACTAAATTCAAGGTGCTTAACTGCACAAGAAGACCTGGAACTGCACAAGAGGATCTGAATGCCTACACCCTGCATGAATTATAGCTTGCACAAGTTAACTTTCCCTAATAAGGGAACTAATTTTCCCACTGAGGTTTTTTTTATGTGGTTTACCACAGACATCAAACATGTTGACTTTCCTGATGCTGTAGAGAAGTTCACTGTAACCCCACACCGATCTGTTAAAACCATGGGAAAAATCCTCCAAACTTGTTCATACTGGCAGGTTTAAAAAGCGCCACCATCAGCTTTCATACCACCAGAACCACGATCCTTCCCTGCACAAAAATGGATCCTTTATACTCATAGAGTCATTTTGACAACTACACATGTAGCGAAGATGAAAAAAGATACCAGGCCATGAACAGTGTATTGGGAAAAGCAACTCAACCTTTCTGTGCCCTTCTTCCAGACTTACATTGATTTGTGACACAAACTAAATACAATGTGCATAAAACCACCTGAAACTAGTTTTTTTTTTTAATCTTTCAGCATTGATTGGAAGAATACGAAAAGGAGAGAGGAAAAAGAACATTTTCTTTAATACCACTGCAGCTGATTATAATATATAATGCGAGCTCTTTAATGACACTTTCATTGCTCCTTGGCCACTCTGAATATTGAGTGCTGTTTATTTGACACATCCTCCTCATCTCTCAGAAAAACATAGTAACTTGCAAATGGGCCAGACTTGTTAACTCTCTGATTAAACTGCAGTTGGTTACCCCTTCCCAAACATACAAACCCATAACCTAATGTGGGAGACAAGGTCAGGTTTTCTGAGCCAATAAAGCTATTCACATTGCTCCGTTGCCTTTAAGCATCCTTATATCCAATTTTCGTGACCTCTGTTTTGCCATCCATCCTCTAGGATTCCCACATACGGAAAGCAAGACAATGTCCCCCTACCAGAAGGGTTTGCTGGAGCCAAATGACTGTTTTACACCCAGAGCATTAGGCTACACTAATTCTAAGCCAGGGCAGCCCAGCAGCACTGCTCTACCAAGGTGGCCAGCTGCTTCCAGAGCGTTGCTGGATCAAGATATAAGCTAACCGTCCATTCAGCATCAATGATCACGATCCAGGCTTTAAAGTATCGGAATAACAAAATTACCCACTTCTTACAATTTAGAGAGCTGAGACAGAATGGCTGCTCTTCACAGCCAGGTACTGTCTGCAATATCCAAGCATTATGACAGTAAATGCTTATTTCATTCATTTTCCTGGCAGGCCATCTGACACTGGCAAAAGACAGCTTTCTGTGCCAATCTTCAACATATGTATATGAACCAGTAGAATAAATTTTAGCACTCTGCTCTGGCTACTGTTCCAGCATATTTTACTGAATAACATACCATCTACAGACAGATCCCAAATTTAATTGTGTAAGTCTCATGCATAATAGAATAGTTTTAGGGCTCTCTTCCTGTAATAAGTTGACCTCTCTCAACTTCCATTAGAGCCAAACGGAGTTGAGGGAGCTCCCTAAAACACGAAATATTCAAATGAAAGATCATGATTCCAAACATTCTGAGTAAAACAGAAATCCAGTCATTCATACAGGTTGGCTTAATGAAATTCTCTCAAAAGACAACGCTTCTTGGTACTCATGAGCTTCCTTCCATTCAGCTTTTAACTTATTTCATAGCAAGGAAAAAAAAGAAACAAAACAACTTTGCCACTTTCACATGAGTATTGCATGTCATCTCCTATCTTGACAGCCTGATGGCAAGGAAAATCAGCATGAATGTTAATCATTCACAACCACTGATGGCAACCAGCTTTGCAAATTTGAAGAAAAAAGTCAAAAAGGAGACAAGGAGTTTAGCTATGATGTTTAAAGGACCTGTCCACGCAGGGTAACAGTTACTAAAAATTATGTTGCTGCTATGCAAACGTAGAAGAATTTACTGTCAGTTTGTTTCAGTGCCATGTGGTTAGGAGACCAGACTCATGGGAATTATTCCAGTTCATGAAAAAATCACATATATGTATCATTTCAATACAATGAGTATGTAAGCAGGCAAGACAAAGTCTCTACCAGGTACATGCACGTGATTTGAGATCCTCGAGGTTTTTCTAGGATTGGCTGTGGCTTCAGCCACAAGCTTTAATGCTGGGTCAGGATGTTCCACCTTGTAATTAAAGGCTTAATCTCCTCCTAGTCATCTGGGCAGTTGTAATGAAATATGCCAGTTACTCCTTAGTCTTGTTTTGGAAAAATGCTCTGCAGATTACAACAGCAACAAAATTAAATTACCTATTCTGCATGTCCATTTCACAGCATATCCATACTGCCCTTTACCAGACCTGCATTAAAGCAAGAAATATTAAACCAAAATCTTTCCCTGTTTTTCAGATTTCATTATCCTTCAGGAAAAAAGAAAAGTTTTGCTCAGGACTCAGTATGCCACTTCACTTTCCAACATGTTGCTTCACACTTTTCTTGGGACACAGATACAGCACTAGGAGGAACGCATTTTAGCTGTTACATGTTAATGACTAAGCAATATTAACTGCAGACTTGTAACTCATAAAAACAGGATAACAAGGGTGTAAAATATTCTCAGAAGCAAGGGATCATCCCCCAAATGCACTCCTATGCCATCTGTTTTTGATGACATTGCCAGCTCCTTTTCCTCTCCCTTTCTTCCTCCTCCTTTCCCTTCCTTCCCACTCCATGTACTGCAGGCGTTTGTGACCAGCCTGAGCCCTCACATCAGGGTGGAAACAAGGCTGAAACAAAATTAACATTACAGGTAAAAATTGACAAAGTGTGTAAAGAGCAAGTAAAACAGCAGCTGTTTTCTGGCTTCAGATATAGGTCAGCTGAACCCAGAGAAGCCACATCTTACATGTGTGCACACTGGTCTAAACAGAAAAATTTTCAGTCACAACCTACTGCAGTAGATCTGACTACATAAACAAACAAAGCAATGATCCTGCAAATTTGGCAGTTTAGAAATTACCTGAAGTTATCCCTCTGTAAAACTCCATTGCCCTAAAGCTCCTGCTAGTATCTCATTCTGCAGAACAGGTGCCAGCACAAGGCCCAGAGTTCCATCAACACTCGAATGCTATGACTGCTCCAATGAAGCATCCTCCATGAAATGCTGGAGCAAAGATTCACCTCTTCTAACACAGACCAAAATACATGTTTTTTGGTACCACTAAAGGTACCAAATAGATGTTGGAGAAGACAGTCTTGGTGTTCTCAGTGTCAAGAGAATCAGGCAAAAATTTAGGAGTGTATTGAAAATCCATCCTGCACTAACACAGTCTAACAGTAACTGTCTTCATCCAGTAACTCCAAGAACAGAGTAAGTAGACTATATCCAGCTGGTTTTCTTGAAAAAGTGGAAAGATAATCTATTGAATACTATCTAAAAAAGAAGCTAGAAAAAAGGGAATTGGTAGGCATAAATGCAATAAAAATAATAAAAATCTAAGTACCAGTGGTATTTCTTAAGTCTATTTACAGGGCATGGGAGTTTGTATTGTTTTTGATGCTGGGAAGGGAGGAGCAGCAGCACGTGTTTTGGTAAGCTCTTCTGGACTTAGTATGATGTCACTTGGTATTTTAAGAGACTGAACTTAATGACCATTTCATTTTTATATTCTTCGTTAAGGACTAAATTATGTTTTCAATTATCTCAAGAGAAGTATGAGAGAAATCTCTCACAGTTGTCTCAGAGTTAAAAAAGATCAGAAACCACGTTGTCCACAAAATTGTTCTCAGATGCATTTCTGCAATGAGAACAGGCTAATGCAAAGCCCTTCAAGCACTTCAGTTCTTCAGGGGACGGGGGGAGACACATGGCATTTGTATAATACTCTAAACCAAAATAGCTGCTGTCCCACAGCCCATCCTCAATATCGTTAGAAAGTGCCAAAGTGGAGGGAAGTGGATAGAAACCAGATGCACCTGTATTTCAGTTGTGCAAAGTTCACACGCAGAAGAGGGACAAGCTTTTCAGCAGCACGCAACTCACACAAGCTCTGCTGTTAACAAGGAACCAGACTGCAGTGACGTAGCATTCAGACACGTACAACACTATACCAAAACTTCCAGTACAGATGAAATAAAAAAGTTGCTCCAGAGCTTCATCTGTTTCCAAATAACCATACAGATTTACATTCTAAATCTGGTCTTTCCCTTTTTCACAAATCTGTTGCAAAGCAACTTTAGATAACACAGTGTTTGCAGAGTTGAATCCCTTAGTATGATTTTAACCAGAGAAGAAAAAAAAAACAACCCTGGTGTTTACACTTACATCTTTGTAGACACTTTTATGCAATGAAGATGCCCAACTTAGATGACTCATCCCTTATGAAAGCACATGATCGTGAATACTGTTGGGAGGATGAAAGAGACAACAGTCGTTAAGCAGACAACTAGCAAGATATGGAGACCAAATGAATGCCATAATGAGAATGGGAATTACCCTTCCTTTTGTTGGTTTATATTCTACTCCTGCTCAGCCTCCATCACAACGACTTTGACAATGCTATTAAAAATTGCAGGTTCTTACAGAAAACAGGCTCAGAATGTCTCAAGGCAGCTATTCTGGCTGTAGCAAGGGCCAAATTAGCTTGTTGCAAAATGGTAGCTTCTGCAACCAATAAAAGTGACTGCGGGGTTGATGCAACAAACAGCAGTTCTGGAAAAGCTCCCAAGCAATTCATGTTTAATTTAGGAATTTGGACAATAAGTTTGACATTTGATTAAATCTGAATTTCCAAATTAAACAATTTAAAGAGCATTAAGTTAATAACACCATTATATCTTGCTGGTGACATAACAACTCCCCAGTGCCTCCCTGGGTGTTGTTAGGCACCAGCACTTGATCAGAAGTCCTGATAAAACTATCTCCAGACCAATTAAATGCAGGTGCTTTTTGTGTCTTGTTTTCAGATTCTGCACAAGCTTGGCATGCAGCACAGCTGAGATCCATTTCACTCCCATTCTGCAGCTTTTTCTAAATAAGCTCACTGATCACTCCAGCAGCAAAGGTGTTCACCTTCAGTTTTCACTTCCTGACACCTTGCCCCAGCTGAATTTTGCATTTCTCTCATCAGCAACTATTTGAAAATGCGTGCAAGTGCTCACAAAAGCAACATCTAGCAGCAGATGTCCAGCATCTCAAAGGATACTGTGTTCAATCCAGAGCTGGGGAAGCCAACAGACAGGTGTTCCTACCCCTCCGTGCTGCCAAGTCTGCCCCATTTAGGCAACGAGGCTGAAGGCCATCAGAGCACCAGTCAAAACTTAATCTCCAAACGTGTCTCTGCTCTAAATACCTCTCGCCAGCTGGTTACTATTTATCCCTGATGGTGTCTGGGCACGTTCCCTCTGAAAAAGCAATCAACCTCTTCTGATGTGGAGTGAAAGGCCAAGTCTGTTACTTACTCAACCCATGAGCACATGATCCACCCACAAAAAGTTCACAGAGTGCCAGAAAGAATTGCTTGACAGCTCATTTTTCCATGCTGGGCTGGAAAAAGCCCTACCACAATCAAAGCTGACATTTCACTTTTGTCATCAGGAAATCATTAGAGTGGAGCAGAAGCAGCATTACTGCCCTCCTCATCTGCCCCTGCAGCTGCCAAAAGACATCAGACCAAATTCTTCACTACTGGAAGCTGGGTACGGCTCAACAGGCTCAGTGGAGAATGTCACCCAAGGTAAGGCTTTTTACAGTCCTACCACTGCTTCTGCAGATGTCCTGTCTAACTTGTACCCAAGGGATGGTTTAGGAATAGATAAGCCATGTTTTATCAGCAGAGAGGCTTCTTCAAAAACACAAAGGAATTGTATTTTTGTAAGGGAACTTGTGGGTTTAACTGTGCTTTTTTTACGTCCTCTCCTGGAGCACCTGCCCCTGTGTGCAAAAATACCTGGGCATGAGCTTAATTTAAAAACCAGCATTTGAGTTTGTTGCATATTTCAGGGAGGGACTTTCCTGGAAACATTCAGTCTTGAGTTAGGGAACAGCCACTGCCAGCACAGGAATGCACAAGTGATCCAAGAGTGTAAGCACCAAACCAGGGTCCCATACACAAGTTCTGTCATTAGGCACTCAAACGCTTCACCTGTTCTGCTCCTACTTATCCAAGCATCCAGGCTAAACTTGAGTGCTAAAAAGAGCTATTCCAAGTATGAGGTGGTGCTCTGTGCCAAAATAGAAACAACTCTTACATTTTTAGTGGTGTTGCCAAGATATCTGTAAATTACTAAGAAGGAAAAAAGAAAAGCTAATTTGTTTTTATGATCTCTGTTCACAATGCTTTTTCTTATCTATTAGAAGAATGCTACTTAGTTTCTAGCCTACCAGAGGTAGGCTTGAATTGTGTTTAGAAATTACAAAAAAGAAGGACTTTTTATCAGAGTGGTGTACTGGGATTCAAGAAACCTAGGCTCACTCCCAACTCTGACAGAGATTTTTCTTTTTGACGTTTGGCAAAATGATTTATTTCTGCACACTTCTGAAAACAGTGTTGCTGTTCTGTTATCCTGCATGAATAGCGATAGCCCATCTGAAAAAGAGAGATATCATTTCCTTTTTTCTGCATATCACTTTGCCTGTTTATACTGCAGTCTCTGCAGGATTGGGACTTTTCCCCACTATGGGTTTATACAGTGCCTGTGATACAATGGGGCTCTGGTATAGCTCAAAACCTCTAGACACTATTGGAATACTAATATTATTTTAGTTAAATTACTAGCACTGAGAAGCCAAAACTACTGGGGGAAGGTAATGCATGAAAGCTCCGAAATCAAATCCATCAGTCCTCCTTGTACTGACAAAACTCTTCCTGCTATCAAGATGTCTAGATTCAGCCATAAATAAGGAAGGTATTATTTTAACAACCAAGCGGATTAATGCCTTTTTAGTCACAAATGTAGAGGTGGAGTCCAGCTCTGCCACACATCTGTGAGAGTAGAGAGGTCTAAACCATTACTCAACTGCCAAATTTGGGTTTTTCTTTATTCAAACCAGAGGACTCTATATGAAGGCAACTGCAAAGGAGAGAGCTTAATTTATCCTACATTAAGATTCAAATTGTTCAGAGTTAGCCTACCACTGATTTAGCTCCACTCTACAAGATATCATGGGCTATGATTTAATTGGCCAATTACTTATCCTTGATGAGAAATTGGTGAGAATGCTGTGCCTCGTACATGAAGAGGTAGTTGTGGTAAGGGATAGATGTGCACGTCTGCATCACAGCATTTTATCAATCATTTGCAAAGCTGACAGCCTTAATGGGTTCCGAATGATGAATATATTGGCATTTTGTTATTTGTCACAAACTAATAGAAAGCCCTATTAAAGTCATATAAATTCTTTGTCCAGCATAAACACATGATGATCCATATTCATACTTGCTCCAGGAGGAATAAAACACATCCATTAACTAGTTAGTTGTTTTTCCTGGCTAATGCTTCACACACAGAGTGAAGAAATTTATTTCTGCAAATGCCCAGCTACACTTCCCACGTTTTTCCCAATCTGCCCAGGGAAATCAGATGCCCCTTAGGCTTCAAAGTCAAGCCATGGACAAGATGCTGCCAGCTGCAGCATACAATGAGCTCTTGGTCCATCATAATTCTCTGGGTGCCTGGCATTTGGGGACAAGTTTAGTTATTTCCAAATGAAAAGCCCCAAGGACGACTGGTGAAGAGAGAAAATGTAGATTTTGCAAGGAAGAAATTTGTGTTTCAGTTTTGATGCAATTTTCTGTCAGTTCTAGCCCCATGAGAGGCTTATTGCACAAGTGCTTTTATTGTGCTGAAAGGCTTTGTAGAGGACCACTGCACAGGATTAGGCTGGGTGAAGTCCATGTTTGCCTGCGCACAGTGAGAAAAGCAGGTGACAAGAACAAGAGAAAGAACAGAGGAGCCTATGTGGCCACACCTGAGCAGTCACATACTTTAACATACACTTTTGAGTAATATCTTCATCCAACACGTGCTGATATTCTTTGTGACAAAAATGTACCACTTGCTCCATCCACTCCAAAACCTTTTGTTCTCATTTCTGTGCCCATCCAATTTATCTCCTTAACAGGGCTGAGGACATTTCCATCTTTTCTATTGCACATTACAATGGCTGAGCATTTCAGGCTCCATTAGGAGTTCATTGCTCATACAGCTTCAGGGCAAGTGCCACAACTGACTACAATGTGCAGAACAAGATGAGGCCTTTGCTCTTCATGCTGTAGAAAGTGAGCAGGGAACAGTGGATTCCAAATGCCCAGGGAATGCCAAGCAACGTAAGATTTATGTTAACCTCTGTTCCTTCTCTTTTACATTTCCTTCTGATGGTGATGGGTTATCTCATCCATGGTGCCTAAATAGGAAAGCATTATCCTTTCTAAATCCAAAGGGAAAGATATGCAAGCACAAGCAGCTTTGCTGCTTTATACTGAAGGGAAATATACCACACTCTGGGACTGAGTGCTCACAGTAATGTACAAGAGTTTCTGGGAAAGCAAAGAGGAAGAATTGCAGCTGTGATTTATGTCATTTCTTAGCTGGCACAGTTGCATGCTTCTTCATTAAAGGCAAAACAAAACGAGAGCCTTTAATATTTTGAGGATCCACAACTTAAGCTTAGATGGCATCACTGTTTAGCTCCATCCTGCAAAGCATGATATTTAGGATGTTGGTTGGAAGAGATGATACCATTGAAAATGATTATGCAAAAGAGATATTCCAAGGAAAACTACTAAAGAAGGAAAGCGTTACAGTGGAGGAGCCCAAGAGAGACATGAGGTCCTCTAGACAGATTTGCGAAGGACATCAAGTGAAGTGAGGCTTTTAATCAGGCACCTTTGGCTTGCTCAGTGCCTGGAGAGGGAACGCCTTGGTGTTGGACAACTGGCCAGCTGCCTCACCACCTGCCAGCACACACTCTTCTGGACTGTGTAACAGAAGTCCCTGGAGCCTAAAAGAATGCGTCAAGCAATGGTGTTCAAGGTTCCTCAGCTTTGCTCAGGTAAATTGCTATAGCTCCGCTGCACTGACATCCAAGAAAGAATATTGAGCCACGTGGGTTCAAATAAATTTGGGTTGTGGTCATGTTTCTTCTTTAAATGAGTCCAATTCAAAGGCCACTGCATTCAACAGAGGATCTCCATGGGCCATGGAGCAGGCTCTTAATCACAAAACACATCTTGAAATGCAAAAGAATAAATGACAAGTGTTGCGCTTCTGGAATTTCCACGTTATCAAACTATTAAGGTTAAGTGGTGTCTAGGGAGGAGGCATTTGAAAATTGCGTACTGCCGGTGCTTTTAGAAACTTCTGCTACTACTGTGCAGGGTATGAATCTTATTACACTAGATAGTATTCCTGCATATAAATGAAAGCAGAAAGAAACCATTGAGGGGAATCAATAGTCTGAATAGAAGTTGGTTTTTTTTTCTTCTTCTTAATCATGTTCCAATTTGGTGTTTTCTGAAAGTTATTCTTTTCTCTTTCCTTCTATCATCCTCAAGTGCCTGAAATTCTCTTTGATGGTAGACAGCTGCATCCTACTCAAGTTGACAAGCCCTGGAAAAATGCATCTGACATCCAAACTCTGGGAAGATGCATCTGTAATGGCTTCTTTCAGTGTAAAAGGAATCAATGCAGGAAGGCAAGAGCTCTTGCTCAGCTGCTGCTTTCTGACACTTTGATGGCAGCTTGCAAGGTGACTTAGCCTGTAGGCATGCCAGAGAGGGCTCCAATCTTGTCAGGTCTCATAAACAAAGCAGAACTGGAACTGGTCAGCATTTGGATGGAAGGCTAAATTTTGCGGGAGATGTTGCTGGAGATTCAATAGATGGCAGTCTTACCTCAGAGTCAGGACTGAGCAGACAAACAAGTGTGATATCAAGGGCTGGAAGTGCTACCTTTTAGAGGAGGTGCAAAAATCAGGTACCAGTCGGAAAAAACCTAAGGTACATTTGGGAAAATCATGAGCAACTGTTAATTTTTCACTGAGAAATTACATTCTGCCAGCCTATACGCTGCCTCCAGCAGTTTCAAAGGGATACTCTTATGAAACTGCAACATGCGTTTTAAACTCTTATCTCCCCCACCAGAGATTGCTCAGCTTAGCGAAAAGTGATTTAGTATCTGTGTATGAAACCAGAATTTCAGTGTACAATCCACTGAATACAGTGTCCGATGGGCAGCAGATGTCACAAGAGTGACATTGAAGTATGGATTTTTTAAGTTTTAGTGTTGAATGGCTCTCACCTTGCACATCTAAGAGATGATTCAGCTGTAACTTTGACCATGTAATCAGAGGTGAGAGAGGTATAAGAATTTCGCTTACATCTGTATAAGATTTATCCTGTTCCTGGGTCTGTAAAAAAGCGTGCAGTCCTGAACAGGTGAGACATAAAAAGCTTTGCCTTCTGCAACGCCATGCATGGCCTGGCTGGTTGG
This sequence comes from Caloenas nicobarica, assembly GCF_036013445.1. Taxonomy (NCBI): domain Eukaryota; kingdom Metazoa; phylum Chordata; class Aves; order Columbiformes; family Columbidae; genus Caloenas; species Caloenas nicobarica. Next base: position 47,048,612 of record NC_088246.1, on the reverse strand, counting down.
CAGAGCTCAACCAGGGTTAGTCATGAGTTGTCTGGACGAACCCTTAATGCAAGAAGCAAAGTTATGTCAAGGATCATGTCTCTCTAATCGTCCCGTTTTCACCGGCCAGACATAATGCTTTGTATATCAAGGGTTCAAGGCACCCGTCCTTGTGGGCAATACGCTACTTTCAATCGTCTTGTCCTAAACATGAACCAACTTTGAGCTATTGTCCTGCAGAATCTACTAAAATTATGGGGGTGGAGCTTTTTTTTGTCTTTAAAATACTCTATGCAAAAAGAGGCAGAACAGCAACAGTGGTTTTTAAGAGTAAGCTCCCCATATGAAGCTGTCATAGAACTAAACGAGAAAAATGCAACACTGAAGCACCCCATGGCCAACAGCAAGCACCAGGGAGACAAAAAATTCAACAGCAGTGTGCCATTTTCAGCTATAAATCTATGAAATGCAGAAAAATTATCCTCATCCCTGGTAGGAAGGGATGCTTTTGATGCTTAGCCTTCCCAGATCCTCTGGCACATTCCTGATTATCTTTAACAAGGCTGCTAGTTAATTAATTTTCTGTTTGAGTGGTGGGTTATAATTTTGTTATTCTTTGGGCCTCCTGTTTACCTCTGCTATTACACAACTTCATGACAATGCCTATAAGCTTCTTCTCACCTGCCTTTCTGAAGAATACTTTTCTAACAATACATATATTATTCTGGAATAAGGCACATTAAGTTTCAACACATCAGGAACTGGGCTGCTATCTACCTCTGACCAGTTCTGGCATCAGAAGAGTAGACCTGGCAGATAATTATCTGTCCTGTAGTCCAGTGGGCAGTCTCCTTGGGCTGAGCTCGCACTGTGCTGGTACCATCCCAGAGATGCAACATCGCTGCAATCAGCAATCTTTTTGCCATGATTTGGCAGTATTGGCCATAGATGCCTGCAAGGTCAATAAAGGAGCATGGACAAAAAACAAACCCTTGCTTTATCACTGCCCCCTGCACACATGGCAGATGTAGTCATAGCTGGCTGCTAGTGGGTACCTATGAGCCAATGCAAGAACAAAACTTGTCTCCTTATGGCAGGCAAAACCAGATGGATACTTTCCCCACACCAAACTCCAAGCATTGTTATCAGTGCTGGGTCAAGGTCATCTAATGTGGGGATGTCCATCTCCTCCTCTTTCTTGTCAGTGTTGTAGGGACTTAAACCCTACTGCAGCTCCAGTCCAGAGAGTTCAGAAGAACTACAAGGTAGGAGGACCTTTTGTTTTGCCAGCATTCAACACATAGAACAAGTACCCCCCCTTTCTTTCTGGCCCTATCATACAATGTCAACCTCATCTCACATCATTTTTTCCTATCTGATACAAGAAAAAAGTGCTGATGTACATGAGTCAAGATGTTCATAAATACAATAATAAAAAGCTGCACCTAGAGCAGTTGGAATGACTGAGAAGTGTGCACAGGTATGTGACTTCACTTATATCTGCACATGTATTTATGTGCTTACATACAAGCACAGTATTTTTCCTTTTAAAATCTTGTAGACTTAGTTGTTCCGATTTGTTTTCATATTTTTCTGAACACAAAGAGGTAATACTTCACACTGCTTTTTATACACAAACTATTTTGCCTTGTTTCCAGAAAACAAACTAACTTTTAAACAGTAAAAGAGAAAAGGAAACAAGGCATTGAATGATGATCAATGGAAACAATCAAAATAAGGGTAAACAAACATATTTAAGAGAAGCTCTACCAGGGAAAGCAAATTACTACTTCCACCCTTTGAATAATTTCATTTCACATTCCATCACAGGTTTGATTTACTGTACCAAGCAATCAACTTGTCTTTGGTACACAGTGCAGAAATATCTGTACCCAAGGAAGAAAAGGCCTCAAGAAGGGATTTATTAAAGTTGACTCTTGCCCTCTTGTGAGCAATTTATGACATTCTCAGTGTATCAGTGACACAGAACTGGGAAAACCTGAAAAAAAATACACAATGGGCTAACAAATATCAGCAAATGGTGCTGGTTAAATGAACAGCATATGACTGGCATGAGGAAACAGTCCAGAAATACAGAAAACAGCATTCCTGTTCACTTGTGTGGCTACATGCAAATCACATGTGCATATTATTATGTCAGGATACAGCAGCCCAGGCATTCAAAATATGCTCCAGTGGGCATTAGGAACTTGTGAGTCCCAGCCTCCTCTCTGGGAATGATGCTCTGTTGCTTTTGACAAGCTACTTCATCTCTTTGCTGTAGTTTAACTAGTTGTAAATGGAGAGGATATTACCTACTTACCTTAGGGGAAGGTTAGGATTCTTAACTACACAATAGACCATAAGTGTTGTCATCAAAAAACTCCTTTAACTGAAAAAATAAAACCCCTGATGTACATTAAGGAGTTTCAGCCATTTGTATTGATTCATTTCTCACAAAGACAGAAAATGTTTAACCCATTAGAGGGAGGAAAGGTGAGATGGAAAGAAACACAGACTTCTCAGTCGTTACTTTTCAATATAATAAAGGGATGTAAGTACTGCAGAGTTGGCATGGATTTCAAGGGAGGGCCACTGCTAATGATACCGCTAGGGCTTGGAGACCTGAAATATCTATGACTGTACATACAATCAAATATGATGCCTATCATAATGAGAACAAAAAGTCCTCTACCTAGCTTTCCTCATAAAACAGAAAGCTTGTGTTCTGTGCCATTTCACATTTCTCAGTTGTGAATGAACTACTGTTCACTCACTCCTGCTTTTGGCTGGCAATGAGGATTCAACAATATTCTCCTCCTATTTTCATTATAAGCCAACCTTGGTGACCAAGCTGCCTCATAACAAAAATCTTGACTGAACAAAGAAACCATTTCTCATCCATTTCACATAATGCAACACAAATGAAAGCCCTGGAAATGTTTTATTCCTCCATATTGCTTGTCACAATGTCGCTTTTCAGCAGCGCTTCATTTGTCCTCTATCCATTTCTCCACAGTAACTTTATTATCAGCCAGCCCTGGAAGGGCAGGAATGGCTGCTATTAAAATGTGAGAACACATTTTGAACTGCTTAATGCTCACGGCAAGCTGCAAACTCAACCGCAGTAAGAAGTCGTCCATCTCTGGATAAGCAGACCTACACTGCAGGGCTCACCAGGCAAGTGGGGCAGAAAGACAGACCTGCCCTCAGGCACACGTCTATCAGGTGGGCAAAATTCTTGACAACTAGATATGAAATCTTGCTGTACACTGCCGCAAAAAGTATTGTAAGTTTGCAGACATATTCCATAATCATAAGATCTGCAACTTAAAAAAATTGATGGTTCCTGAAATTAAAACACAGTGGTAAATTTGCTCGGAAAAGGCACAAAAAACTTCCAGTGGAAATTAGTTTGAAAGAGTCTTGTATTCTTGTTGAGTTTCTATGCACAGCAACAAGAAAAGTGTATCTTGGAGGATCTCTATCACTGCTATTTCTGTGTACTTAGTCTTCCATCTAGCAAAAATCAGGAATTACTTCTGAAAGGAATACCACTGAGTACATTTCCTTGCCCTGATATAGACTTCATTGAGTTCACTCCAACTTTTTGATATATATTCAAACCAACTACTATGGTATCTAACTCGGTCCAGCTCGACCTACGCTGCCTCTGTTCTTGCCCTTTTTATGTAAAACGCTGACTCCCTTATCTATCAAACTCTATCCATAGTCCTAAAATGAAGAAATGGCTTCATATTAACCACAAGAGGTGCTCACCTCAGTGTAACATCACACACAATCCCCTCCGCAGTTTACGTATTTTGAGAAAGCCTATCTTACAACCCAGTGAAAAGGGTTTACAAGCAGATTAAAGGATAAAACTGCCAACTGCGCTAAAATACATGGTCAATATACTGTTAACCACAAATCCATAACTCTTTTGCTGATAAAACATTGCCTAAGCTCTAGTTTGTTCAGATTGCTGCTTCAGATTCCTCATGACATGATCAGCAAAACAAGGAGAAGAAAGTTTCTGTTTCCAGAAGAGCTGTGCTGGCTTACAGTCTTGTCTGTAAAATTGATTTTCAAATTCCTCTGTTGAGTTTTGAAGTGATTAAAGGAAACCGACATGGAATCTCTCCTTTATGTTTCCTTCAGCACATCTGCTCGAGGAAAATGTTTTGATTGGGTTCTGCAGGTCTTAATAGTTTAAGGGGTTAATTCCTCCTTCTGCCCCAAACTGAGTGCTCATGAAATTCCAACTGATTACTAGCTGAACCTTCTGTCCAAGAGCAAAGGGACCTTAAAGTGCTAGTTCACTCAGAAAGGTTGCAGAACCTCCACCTTTGGAGATTTTCAAGACTCAGTAAGGCAAAGCCACTGTTAACCTGATCTACTGTTGGCAGTAGCCCCCTTTGAGCTGGTTGCTAGACTAGGTCACCTCCAGACATCCCTTCTAACCATGACGTATATGATTCTATGACTTTGTACTTTTTTGGTGATTAAAATGTAGAAGACATTTCTCCTGGAATTGCTATTCCTAGAGCACTCCTCTCCCAGTGGAGAGTCTTTAGTGAAAATCTGAAGTGGAAGATTTTATTTTACAAGGATATGTTTGGAATCTCTGCCATCTAACATCCACACTATCTTGTGATATTAGAAGAAAGCATGCAAACGTAAAAGATGTTGCAGGCAGCATTTTCCTCATGGTGACCAGGGCTAAGAAGAAGATCTTCAGTGAGCAAAATAAGACATAATCACATAGATGACTGCAATTACTACAGTGTTAAAAGTCCCCTCTCTCATGACAAGACCTTTCTCTAGCACAAGGCAGCTGAATGAAGACACTGGATAACTTAGAAAAATCATTCTGGTACTCAAGAGTTCTTCATACATGCAAGGCACAGAGTCTATAGGACTAGTCTCCCTCAACATTACATTAACCTCTTTCTTTAAAAGGACATTGAGAATAAGCCAGAGCTCAGAAGTATTCTTCATTTAGTCTCAAACATGAATATAAAATAAGCCAATAAAAAAACAACAACAACAACACAACAACAACAAAAACCCCCAAATCAGTGAACCACCTAGAATATTAGTATGCATGTGCTAAAAAATGGCAACAGGTATCTTAAATGCATTGAAACCAAGGTAAAACAATAGGTGATTCAGCTTACTGGTATGTCCTAAAAAAATCTAGCCTATTAATATTTTCTAGTGTAGCCCTACAGTTTAGAACTAAACATTCACTTAAGGAAACAGTCTTCAAATATTTACACATGTGATCACCTCATTCTCTAGCCAAAGTAAGCATTTAACATTTAAACACAAATTTATGCACAAAACTTGCCTCAGTTGCATAGAATCTGTTCGAGAAAGCATCCATATTGTAGCAACTAGCCCCATCCACTAAAACTTGGTCTATGTTACCTGTATCAGACGTCATGTAAGCAAAAATAACTAAAAATGACTAAAAAGCTTCACTTGTAAATAGTTAGAATTGAGTACGCAAATATTGTTGCAGTTATGAACACAGCACTTGAAGCATAAACCAAGCACATAGACACTTGGATTTCTCTCTGGAGCACAATCTACTTAGAAAGTCATTGCTAGAAGGTAACCAGTATGCCAAGGTACTATTAGATATCTCAATAATTGATTTAAAAGTCTTGTTAAATGATGGCTGACCATAAAAGCATTCTGCCTGTTTGCTAAAATAGTTCAAAACAGGTCAGTTATGTAGGAGAGCTCTCATAAGTGATCTGTTCTTTGCCTCACAAGTCAATATCTGATGCCTGAATGTACTTTATTTGAAGAAACCAGAAGAAAGGCATTTTCTTTTCCGGCATATACATGTAGCCAATTGTTAAAACAAGTCACCTTGAGAGCTTTTATCTGGGGTTAGGTTAGCGCCTCGTTATAAATTGTGTACTTACGTAATTGTATAGTCTAGTGATTTTCAATTTTTCTCCATTTGCTGAGCCCCTTCCCAGCATTTTCCAAGAGAGGTGAATCTGCCTCTCTAGCAAGTTTAAGCTTCCAAAAAGTAAAGTTACTTGATTTCGTTCTCTGCTGTAGAACATTTAGAAGTAGCTCAGTATTCGCAGAGATCTGCAGACCATCAGCTCCATGACCACAGTGCTGCCACCACCAGCCTACTCGTACTGGTGTGGGCACATTCCTGAGTAGGAAACCTTCAAATAGGAGCTGAACTCTCTTTTGCCTGTAGATATAACTACACACAGCTATAAATATTAATGCTAAGTATCATATCTTCTATTTAGGGTTTGTTGTTTTTTGGGTTGTTTGTTTGTTTGTTTGTTGGTTTGGGGTTTTTTTGGTTGAGTGGGGGTTTTTTTGTGTGGGGGGGCTGTTTTGGTTTTTGTTTGGTTTTAGTGGGTTTTTTTTGTTGTTTTGGGTTTTTTTCCAAATAAAAGAAAACCAACTTTGATCAAAATTATCTACCTTAATGTATCTCGCTTTCCAGCTTTTTAATATATATGATCATAATAAAAAAACCCCATAATAACCATTACAAGTATCACAAAGAACATTCACTCATACTTGAAAAAAATATTCTGTATTATGTACAGAAATGCTTAAGAGTGTTTGCACCAGCTATTTCCACCTTTTTTTTTCCCCTTCAAAACATGATCCTCTCATTACATCATCTGGTCATGGATCTGAAATCAAAACTAGTCAAAGCAAAATCCTAAGTTGTTACCAAACTGACAACTCTTCTTCCAATACTATCTCTTCAAGAACTCAGAGCACTGAATTGTGTTGAAGGTGAGAAGAATTACAGTCTGGTTATGGCTCCTGGCCAGTGGTATTAAAACAAAAATACACCTTCTTTACATTTCAAACTTGCATTCAGAGCACAAATGCTATAGAGCTGTTGAGTACTTTACTAAGTCAGCTCAAAGGAGGACGGTTGCTTCAGAAGAGATTTAAAATTCCCACCAAAAAACTCTCTAATTTTTAATCTTTTTTTTTTTTTTTGAAGCACAGTCTAAAAGAAGAAAAAAATGACAAAATTTGATAGGCCTCAACATAGATTACATTTTTCCTTCAGTGACATTCATGCAAAATCAAGTCTAGTTTTAATGAAAATATAATCTCAACCAATCTTTCATAAGCATGTCCAACAAATACCTACAAAAGTGTTCATGCTTTGGTTACAAGAGCAAAAATCTCTTGCATAGATAAATAGCTTTGCTGTGCATCCTGAGGACTGTGCTATCTGCCTGTAGGTACCACGATCCAGTGTACATATTCAAATGTGAGTTTTTGTTTTCTTGCAGCCATGAGCGTAATTTTGCCAGAAAACCTGTAGTGTTTGTCAGCTAGATACTAGCAGGGCTCTCAGAGACTGAAGGATCAGTATATAACATCCTGTCTTCTGACAGAGAGCTATAATGACAAATGCCTCTTTAAAGTTTTGCTTTAGTTTAGAAGTTGAATTAGGTATGATCAGATATAGTCAATTCTACTTATGTATCATATTGCTATATAGTCCTATAAGAACTCATGCCTCTCACAGCTTGCTGTTTTCACAATCTATTCCATAAACTTACATCGTTGTAGGGTGTTTCATTAAAAATTGACATTTGGCTTAAAGCCAAAATTGCTTCTGACTCTGCACAAACTTGATTTTTATCCCATTATTTATGCAGACTTTTTGAGCTCATCCAGTCCGTACCATCCATTATTATTTATTCAATGTCTCACACAGCAGACAAGAGAGCTCCGTTCTACTTTGGTGTCAGTCCAGCCCTGTGAGCTCACAACCTTGTATAAATGAGGCAGAGTGCAGGAAGGGAGCCCTTTAAAAACTTGATTATAAGGACCAAAACCAGGCTCATAATCATCAAAACCCCCTTCTTAACATTGCACAGAAATAGTAGGGCCAATTTTGGTGGCAGACTTGCATGCTACTGTGTAGTCATTTAACCTTACAATTGTTCTGTGTTTTGAGTACTGAAGAGTCTAGAATTTTACCACACACACAAAAAGCTTCAATATTTCCTTTAGTTTGTTCATAAGTTATTAAAAATGTACAGGAGGAAAACTACTGAATAGAAGAGAAAAGTTCTGAAGTGCAATACCTACTTCTAAAAATTCTCTCAACAGAACATGCTTTTCATCTACAACCAGTGTGTCAAACAATTTATTCTAATATATTGATTTTTCAGGCCACGGCTGTTGTCCTTTGGACTTCACAGCTGTCCCTTCTTTTGCTTGTAATCAAAGCAATTAAAGCTACTGCAATATTTGCTTCTGCCAACTTAGTTCATACAGGTCTACTTGCCTTTCTTTTCATTTTGGCAAAAGCATTTTATTTTTAGCTTGGTTTCAAAGTTACGTTTCATTTATGTTCCTCCACTCTGTAAAAGGATAACTGTCTAAAAAGGGTGTTTACTTTCTCTACAGGTGCTTCTTCCCTTCTCCTTCCTTATTCAACCCCCAAAATACAGCATTAAATTCAAAGCATCGGAGCAAGCCTGCTGCAGCCAGAACACAGTTGTAAGTGTCCGTGCCGAAACAAAGCTGTCAAAAACATCACTGCACCAGGACTTCTGGACTCCAGTAAATTACTGTAATGAGTTCAGTATCAAACAAACATGCTCCCCTTGTCAGAAATAAAGCCTGGTTCTTGACTTTTAAAAATAGCTATTAATGTCAGTCATGATTCGAAGTCAATCGCACCAGGAGGGCCATGGTTGGATCTTGAAAATTATAAGAATGACATGACAGATGGTAATAGGAAGCCTTTGATACTCATGCAGCAGCAACAACAGCTACTCTGCTGCCAGGATATACAAGGAGAAACACAAGCAAGGTTTTAGGTCAACATTTCATACTGAGATGAGACACACATAGCAATGAAGGGCTTTTTGTTGTACAGGAAAACGTGAGCCTCTAATCCTGGAACTTCCATGAAAGTAGGACCTGCATTTCAGATACCTGGGTTAGAAAACCTGTCATGCATATCTTATTTTTTAAAAAAAAAAAACCCTATATGGTAAGACATGTATTCAATATATCCCCAAAACAGTCCTGTAAGGGAATACCCCATGCAAACAGCCTGTCTACATGGGCACCCAGCACTAGCTGCATCTGTGTAAAAATCACTGCCTTCATGTAACATCAGCCCTGCTATAAAAATATCTTAAGCATTACTCCTAGCAAAAATGAGCACAGAAGTATACGAGGTTTGTCACAAAATACCTATTTCATGTGTATGTGATTTTCCTCTACAGTATTTTCCTGGGCTGACAAACTAGGTTTCCTGCATTGCTTTGCACTTTGCCTTTGAAGTCTCCTGCACCATCACTCTGCATCTGAAAGGCTACAGAGCCAATTACACTCCAGTTCCATGCCAGTTCTCTCTCTTTGGTCCCCTGTGCCCAAGGAGCAAGAAGCCAAGCAAACAATTCTTTCCTTACGTCTAGCCTTGTACTTTATTTACCAAGTGGGTATCACTACTGAATGTGCCTCTGTGAAGGGCCAAGACTAAAAAGTTTCCCATCTTTAGACACAAACCAACAACACATGTGAAAAGGGGTATCACAGAGATGGCCAAGCAGTACACTGAATAATGTGCTCTTTAAGGTATAACCATAACTTGCAAGCAGGTTAAAGAAAAGAAACACATGCCTAAAATCACTCTAGCTACATTACGAAAACATTGAACAGATCTTTGGCACAGGACGATAGTCTAAATTATGTTTCATCACAGACTGCTGTAGGTCTACAAAGAAAAAGGAGGGCAGGGGCAATGACTCCTTTCAAGGGGACACACAGAAAACACAAGACCTTGTCACTGAACTGGTGTCTACTGGCGAAATCATCAAAAGCAACCAAGATCCAGCAACCCTTTCTCTGCTTCCAGTCAACATACTGGTCCTGAGAGCAGCCTGGCTGTCAGGCAGCACTGCAAAGGAAAATGGCAAATCACTGCATTAGTCCTTACAACAATAATGCATCTTGTGATATAGAAATGGCATTTCTTCTAGTTCCCCTACCTCAGATGCTGCCATCTTAGGAGAATGACAAGGTAATTCTGCATCAAGCTGTTGCCTCCTCTTTGTCTCTCCTTATGTGACAATTGTCACTGTCATGAATGTCTCACTAAAACTGATATTTGGTTTCTACCCCTGATACCTCACTCACAGCCTTGCAGCTCGAGAAAAGCTCCAAAGAGGAAAAGTAATCATTTGACAAATTTTGTCACTAGGCTGCTAGCCACCAAGCTGTTCCTCTTTTACACCTCATGGTGAGATAATTGTTTTCACTGTCCATACTTTCGGTATTTGGATTTCATTTTGCCCATCAACTTTCTGTGGCTTGCAAAGCTCATAGCTAACAAATGACCTACAAAACAGGCTCTGCAGAACTTCGCATATGAAAAAAAAAATCAGCAATGCATGCACAACTAAGACCACACAGCTTAGAATTCCCTGACAGCACATTGAAACTTTTTCCTCTTCTTCTGGCAGATGCAGTTGAGAGGTACATCTACCATCCATCCCTGGCAGTGGCCATTCGAGGAGACATTTCAAGGACTGCCAACAGATTTTTTTTTTTTTTTTTTGCACTCTCTGAAACTGTTCTAGCTCTCAGTGAGGTTTTCTGCCTTGATCTTAACAGATCTTCTGCAGAGCACAGCACAAGGTTATAATTCAAGGCAGGTACTGCTCAGTTGTCTAAGCCTTCCAATTAGTGTCCATCATGTGCTCTTCTCATCCTCAAAGGCTGCACTACAACACTGCAGCTGCTTAGGTAGTAAATAAACAATTCTTTGTCATCCAAGTGTCCAGGATAATGCTCTCTCGTCATGAGTACCAGCAGATAAGCAGAAATTCCTGGAATAAGGGGATCATTAAAGCAAGAAAAGGTCAGTAAACAACTTGCTTTTCCTCAGACAAAACAAGTGAGAACACGTATCATTCTACTTTCCACTTCTGTTTTTGATCTTCATCTTTTCAAGTGAACCCACACCAAGCTTGTACTGAAGTCAGGAAGGGAGAACATGATCCTATTTATGAACCACATAGCCCATGGAGGAGGACAAGCAATGAAGCAGAGCGTGCAGCCAACGTGACTGGGCAATTCCTTGCAGTTGAGGACCTCAGAAGCCTCAAGATTATCAGCCTTGCTTTGAAATCAAAGCCTATTACAACAGATGACATCAATTAGGGCTACTCTGTTTTCCTCTTTATGTCTGTCCTTTTTTTACTCCTTGGAGAGCTGTACAGACAAGGAAAAGATTTGAATCTTTGTCTGGAATTTTTGGACCCTGAACGGCCCTGGTCAGGATGGACTAGCTCATATCTAAGACACATTTCACAACTGTAGGTGCTCTTATCAACTGTACAAGACCTGCTCTGTGGATTAAATATACCAAAGTGCAGCATCTTCAACACAACCAGGAACAAGCAGAACTACTGCACATGTGCAGGAAATGACCCCCAGTCCAGTAAGGGCTCGGCACCCATTTAGAGGCACCCTACTTCTTACTGGCTGATGTGAAGAAGATGCACTGAAGATTCATCCCTCGTTTATGCTTTGCTTGTAAAGGTCGAGGAAGAAACCTTGAAAAACGTTAACTACTTTTAAAGGGGGGGGGGGGGGGAAGAAAAAAGTCAGTTGTTTTTTTCCTAGAGAAACCACTCATCCATCTAGCTAGAAAGATTATCTAGCCTCCTCCATTTCTCATCCCACCTAAGACTAAATTCTAACTGTAAATTCAGTAGGTTTCCCAGACCAAACTCCAGCCATGATTGTGCCTGGCATTTCTAAATAAGTTTCCTAATTAGATCAGGTTTCCTACAAGAAAATATCAAATAACTTCCCAACCTAAGATGCAATGCACCTTCAGCTGAAAACCCTAAACAAATTCAGTCTTGTAGGATTTTTCCTCAAAATCTGCTAGTCAAGACACATTTTTAATAATTAGGGCATTTTTAATACGGAGTAATACCTAGTCCAGCATTCAGAGCAAGTTTTCCTCAGGCAACAACCCAATCCAAACAATTTTCATTGGTTTTCATTTTAACCAGCTTATACATCTCTCCATTCCTGCCAGGCTGCAAATAAAATAGTGGTTTTTTCCCATAGGAACACTATTCACACAGTATTTCCAACTTTGCTAGAACTAGGATGTAAAAGGTGCCAAAATCATCCAAAAACCCCCCTGTCCTATTGACTGTTGCCAATTTGGCTTTTCTGAACTTTACCAAACTTCCTTCATTTAACAGTGTCTTTGGCTGAGCATACTGGAAATCGTTATTTAACCATAAGCTTAGTATATTTCCTTTGAAGAAACAAGGCAAAGGCCCAGATTTTTCAAGTGATTTGCCTTCATTTCATTACCAAAAGTGAGATCATTCCCAAAACTCACACAACAACCTCTGTGGTCTTTAATCTGAGCTGGATTAGTTTCTCTTGCTACGTAAGCATTTGGATTTGACGTTTCCTTCCCATAAAGTTCTGTGCCAAATGCTCTTGTATGAGGGGACCTATAAGAAACATAATTTCATTTTGTAATTTTAACCTACTAGTGATGGGGTTTTTTTAAAAAAAAATGTCTAAACAGGTGAAATGTCTGAATCAATTTACTGTGAAAAGTTGCTTTAGATGTGGAGTAGGAAAGGAGTGGGGATGAGGGGGTGATGTCAGTTTGATAATACAGTTGCTAGAAGAAAACACATTTTATATGGGTGGTAAGGGTCATCAGTAAAAACCGTGGCCGTCATAAAACACTGTTGCAATACAAATGTGACAGCCATGCCCAGATAGGCCTGTTCGGCTTTTAACTGCACTATGAAATATGACATTTCCTAGTGTTTTACGTCAGTTAACAGTGTCAGAGCCATGTTCAATGCATGCCTATTTGTTTGGTTGCAATAAAAATATTTGAGCTCTACTTCATTATTTGAACTGCACAACTGAGTCATTCAGAGCTGCAATAGGGTTTAAGATGTGCAGCTGGGCTGTGACTGTCATAATGGGATTTTCCACTTCTCCTTGGAAAAATGCTGTGTGAGGACATGGCTGAATCACAGTCGGCTTTCAGTTGCTCTTCAGACAGATTCATCTTGCTGGATGCATGATAAATTAATAAACACATAAACAAACGAATAAAAGAAATATTACAGAGAGATGTGGGGGGAAAAGCAAAACCTGGTCTACTAGAAATGTAACGTATAGCCCAGGCAGCAATAGTAGCTTGATAGGAGATCAGGTAGATGTATAGTTGGTACCCCATTGATAATAGCTTTGTATTGTTATTAGGAAGTAAACTAAGGATGGGAAGTGTCTTTTTCCATGGGTTAAGGATGATGCCTATTTTACCAGATACTACTCAAACCAGTTCAGCCATTTTCCCACTGACAAAATTCTGAAAAGAGACTAGAGCTATCCCTTCACAGGAGTTACTTTGGCATCAAAGCAAAAATTCAAATGAGAGCCAGTTAATCTTGGACCATCAGTTTTCAAGACTTTCTGCCATACTTCTACAAAGTATTAAAAAAAAGTCTCTTCTTAGCAACCATAAATTATATCTATCAAGTTCAAAGAAAGCAAAAAGTGAAACCTCCTGTGTTTGAACAAAATAAGAGAACACAGTGAAATGACTGTCATTGTACGGGGGGGAAAAAAAAAAAAAAAAGGACCATTATGGAAAAGAAAGACTGTTATAGAGAGATAAAAGAATAACCCAATTTATAGACAACAGAAAAAGAAGAAATTTGGCGAGACTATTTCAAAAAAACAATTATTCCACTGGTAGCCTTTTTCCTAAACAGTTATGTTCTTTCCCCCTTACCTTTATAACCCCAGAAAAGCCTCCCTCAACTCACAGTTCCCTCTGATGTTTTACCCAGGTAAGAGAAGCCTTTGCTATGGCTCGTTCAGAGCTATGAACCAGACAGACCGGCCAGCTGGCTTCTGCCACACAGAGCCTAGAACAGGCAAGTTTTTCCCGCATTTCCCTCCCTGGAGAAAATTAATTTATTCTTTCCCTTCTAACCAGACATGAAGGCTGTTCTATTTTTTTTCCCCCCCAGTGAATTTCTGGGAGGAAAAATAAACATGGAATAAGATGAATAGTTCGTTGTTGTTTAAACATGGTGGAGTAACGAGCATAGACTGAGGATCACTAGCTTCAGTTCATCTGCATGGCTCATGAAAATTAATCCTTGAAATAGCCCTGAACATACAGCATATGTCTAACGCATCCCAACAGCACATGACCACTGAACATTCAGCTCCAGCTGCTGCTCCTATGACATGGAAGTTGTCAAGGGCATGCCAAACAGTGACACCAAGAGAGAGCCAAAAGTACACAGGCACTCGGGGGATTAGCCGGCACTTTTGGAGACAGTATTAACTGCTCATCAGAGTGTGTGGATTTCACAAGCCTAATAAGTACAGAGGAATCTGACAAACAGATCCAAAGGATTCAGGTTATGCGAGCCCCAGAACAACGTGAGACACTGACAGGTCAATCTGCTTCGTAGAAGTAGTTCTTGGTATCAGGGAAACACTGCACACTCTAGAAAAAAAAATATTAGTATTACCACTGAACTCTCTCAATTTGCTCTCCATCCCCATAGCATGGAAAAACATGGCCAGAATGAGCCCTTGAGACACAAGAGTGAGTGCTACAAATAACACCATGAGAAACTATACCCAGCAACGATGTCTGCCACGCCAGTTTCTGAGTCACCTCCCTGTGACACCCAGGCAATCTTTTGTGCCAAAGACTAAACTGGTCCCCACGAAGGCTTGTTCCTGGGAGGCACAAAGGTAATTTAAAGCTTTACTTGTTCACCTTTCCCCCAAACAGCTCTTGAGCTGACCACATGGTTCAACTGCTTGAGGCCTGAATTAAGAGCCTGAACAAATTGTGCACTTTGGGTCTTGTGCTTGTCTACCAGAACAACACACCCAGTTCCCTCCTCTGCAGAGCTTTAACATCTGCTTTAACATCAAACAAGCATTCCCAGTGAATGCTAAAAGCCACCAGGTTTATGTAATGCTGGACAAGATGCTTCCCCTTTCGTGTTTTAATCTAAAATATTAAGCCTAGATAACAGAAAAAAAGTATTTGAAATGATTACTGCAATGGGATGTTATTAACTAATTTTCAAACACCTTTATTTAAAAAGTCACAGAGATCTCAGGGAAGCAATGTCTAGAATCCTAGACTTGAGGAACATTTAATCTTTGTCACTAACAGGAACTTACTACCATTTACACTGTGTCTCCTCAATGACAGTCAGTCAGGCATATGTGAAGGGTGTCTGCCTGACCACTGTGTATCTTATACTATTTTTTGTACAACTTCAACCCAGTAGAATTATCTTAGCATGAGACTGGCATAACACAGTGCCTAATCAGCCTTATTATCCTAAATTCTCAATTGTTTCCTGGTAAGCTGCATTTATGTCTTAGCTGATTATCCACTTAAACCATCAAGTACCAATTATAAAATGCAGTAACATTAACGTCACAGATGCTTGGATTCAGAGAGGAGCAACCCCAGATCATTTTTGGGATAATAAATTGCCCTACAGATGCAGCAGACCTCAGTATGAAATGCCTGTCTCTGTGATTTAAAATAAATAAATAAAATCAATCTGGTGTACAAATGACTCATTCCTAAATAAGACTTTAATTCGTTAGAAATACACCATGGTATAAGTTTGCTTACAGCGCTGCTGCAAACAGGCATTAGGATCACATTCAAATAATGGCATTGGCAAGTGTAATTCCTTGTGCAGTCAACAGAAAAGTGCCTCTTTTACACATTGTTTTATGGCTTCTCCTTGTGGAATAAAGTCCCAAGAATCTTGTTTTGCTTGTGCAGAGAGGTCTGAAAAATTGAGTCAGTTTTGTGGAAGAAGACTTGCAATCTGTCCCTGTTCGCTTTGCCATCTGAGGTCCTCAGGCTCAAATGGAACATAGACATTCAAAAGCAAAATTTTTTCAAAACATTATCTCAGTTCCTGAAGTTGGGGTAAAGTCAACCCAAAACACCACAGTGACACTGTCAAGATCAATCTGTCTCATTGTGCATCCTCACTGCCTGTGTCTGACCTTACATTATCACTGAAACATCAGCTTTCCAACCCTTTCTGTATCCTTCAGAGAAAACCAACCTGTTGCACACAGGGTCACATTTCCAAGTTACACATCACAAAGGAACACCCGTGGGCACCGGAAATCAATCATCAGTGCCGTTAAGTCATTCAAATGGTCACTAGCCTGGTTTTGCCGATTCTCAGGCACACTCTGGGAGTTAGCAATGTGCAGATGCCACCCCAGGCACAGAGTTTGCATGTGGCTATCTTCTGGAAGCTAAAAAAGTTTAATTATATAGGGATGAGCTGCATGTAGGTAGCTGTGCTCTGCACCCAAGAACCACTCTGGGCATGCCAGCCACATTTAATTTATTAATACTGATGCAGCCACACTGGCTAGGTAAGACAAACAGCTTCCAGCTCCAGCGCTGTAGCTTCTCCCTTACCATGTGGCCTAATGGCTTAGGACAGGTTGCACCTCCATCTTGAACATCCAAGAAGAAACATGAATCAAAGTACCTGAGAGGCCTGTATGTCTTTTGATGTAGAAACCTGGGTTCTTCTGCTCAGTGTGGAGAAGCCAAAGGTTTGCCACCAGTAGCCAGCAGCTCACCATGGGCCACTCAGAGAGGATGCTCTGGCAGGGAAGGCTGGTGTTTAGTCCACTTCCAAGCTCTGACCGACTTTGCCTTAGGTCTCCAGCTATCTGCCTTCCCCTGTGTATTACTTTGACAACATTAGTTATTGTTCCTTGAGAAATACTGCTCCCTTGTACCTTCATGGCTTCTTAGCTCTCCGTTTGAACACCATTGCCATGAGGACAGCTGAAATTGAGGAAAAGGGAGGAAAAAAAACTAATGGAAAACCATACAGAAGACACAAAGCAAGGGGAATGAATCCTATAGTGCTGTGGAAGAGCAGGTTGCTGTTATTTTTGGCAGATCACTACAACTTGAATAGTTTTCAAGACAGAGTCATTAAATGGTTTAGAAATTGAGTGATTTGCAAATGGAATTGATGAGCAGTAGAAGCAAGCGTTCAGAGAAGAGCTGCTGTAATCATCTAAAAAGTGCCATCCTAAAGCTGACCAGCCATCCATCTACCCAGTATTCTGTCATCAAGGAAGAGCATGCCTGAAAAAGCCTTTCATTTCCCCTCAGGATGTAATCCTTGGTTATTGAAAATCTTTCATTTTAAAATCCCAGTGGCTTAATACTGAGTACATAGCTAGGGCTCTAGAAGAAAAAAAAAAAAAAAATTTTGGTTCTAATGATGGGGTAAGAGTACAAAAGGAATTAAAAGCCCTCAACAAATGACCCTTCTTCCCCACTCTTCCCCCTCTTTCCTCCAGAACTCTTATGCATTAAGCTGAATATCACACCATGTTTGCTGCCAAGCTGAAGTAATATATCGTAAGTGTCTAAAAAGACTCGAGGAATTACTTAACGGCTCCCAGGAGATTTCTTCCAGTCCTTTCCATGGTGGCAGTAATGCTGTGCTCAGTAACTGCACCAGACTGAGGTGCACATCTATATCATTTCTACATCAGTGCCTATCTACATAGGACTCTTTTCATTCAAAGTTCCCAAAGCATTTTAGAAATAATCTGCAGAACCCTTTACTAAATCAGGTAACATAACCTCCTTACGGATAGGCATAGTGAAGAGTGAAGGTACTTCGTGTCACAGAGCAAATCAGTTAAACCAAGCAAATCAGTCAGACCATCAGCTCTGAAGTTTGGAACTATCACCCTACCTCTTCCCTTTGCTCAATTTGCCAAGCCACATGCACATCCCTCAGTCCTGTTTATTTTGCTTTCCCCTCTCTCTTCCATTCTTATTTCATGACTGAAGTGCTTTTGTCAGCACAATTCCTTAACAATAACAACAAATGGGAATGAATATCCAACATCTATTTTCAAAACCAAGCATAAACCCTTTGCCTTTTTTTTTTTTTTTTTTTTTTTTTTAATCCTACAGAGACTATTACCTGGCCAGAATGGAGAAGGATGGGCAAGCAGCTGCAGTTCCACGGGGACAGGAAGAACAAAATTCAGTGGATAGATCTGCTAATCAAGCAGGATAAACGTTGGATTGTACACACTTCAGTAATCACTTATGCTATCTGGATTAAGTGACAATAGGAGCTACGGAGGCTCAAGTTCTATACTTCTTTAATATGTTTTGCTCTATTAAGTAAGAGAAGAGAGTACAAAACCTTTCTGCTTGGAGAAACAGCTTACTTGAAGCACTTTTACACTGGAAATTATTTCTGGAAGAGATTGAGTGTAATTTGGTGAAAAGTAAAGGAAGCATTATAGAAGTAATCTTTTAGATACAATTAAAGGTTTAGTTGAGGACTTGAGTTTGGTGGACTGTGGAAAAGACGACAGGACAAAGAAAAAGTTTTACCTGGATTAAGAGGACTTCATATGACTAGGCTGGACTCCCAGTTTTTTCATGTAGATTAAAAGTTATAAAAATGGAGAGGACTTACAGTAGAGATCAGCCTCTCTCTCTGGATTACTAAGAGTTTAGTAATTACGGTTTTGCAGTCCTGCCATTTCCCTAACTAGGGACTGAATCCACAGCTGCTCCTGGCTGACAACCTACTCGCTACTGAATTTTTCACTGGAGGTTGGAACACAAAGCCTCATGTCTACTGCCAAGCCCTAAACACAATCACTTAATCACCTGAAAAGACTTTCTGTAGCTATGAAGGGCAAGCACTGAGAGCTTGAGTTACGAAACCTTGCTGACTTGAGGCAGAAGTCTTCCAGCGAAGTACATTTTTTCCATCTATAAACTCTGTTAGTTTAAATAACCTGTCGCATACACTTACCCACTTGGCTGGTTTTGCTCTGCTACAGCAAGAGACAGCTGCATGGTCACGTGGATGGTGTTCAAGAAGCAATGCCTCTACCTTTTCAGACACTTACAAGTCAAGGGGTCATATGCTTTCTCCTTCAATTTCAGCATCTAGCCATAAAGGTTTCTAAACTGCTCTGTTATTATATGAAATACACAGATTCATCTTGATCAACTCAGCAAAAGTCATTCTACATTGATGAACTGCTTACTGCAACAAAGAATGAGCCTCTTATTGAAACTCATGTAAGAACCTGAACTTCACCTAAAGAGGATGAGGAAATTACAGGCAATCTGTCTTTCAAGTCATCTAAAGGTGTACTGGGCAAAGCAATGGAAAATATGACACCAGGAACAATCCTGCTTTGGCACAGCAATGAATCAAGTTATCTATGATATTTTTTATCATCTGCTGTTTAATTATGTGAACTGAAAGACAGTATAAATGCACTGTGATTATTAATTTAAAAAGAAGACCTGAAACTACTGGTATTTCATTTAATAGATCAGAAGAGATCCTGTTCACACCAAATAGTAAATTGGCTGAAATTCACCTACTGTAATAACTGTGGGAGAATATCTGAGAAGACATTGGCTTAAGTACATCACTGTGAAAACTGGCAAATTACATGCTCCTGAATCAAGAATATGTACCAGAAAGTTGTCTATTTTTAAGGCAATTTCTTATCTTATTACACCTGGGCACTCTGCAGTTAGCTATTACATTTTGAATTATATCGTCACTGAATAAAGGAGAATAAATATCTTAAGAGTTGAATTCTTTCTTCCTATGAAGACAAAGGAATAGAGAGAAAAGCTGTGGAGAGGAATAACTAGTACTTGCTAATCACCCCTGATTTTCCTGGAGTGTTCATTCAATTGTGTGATCTAAAGTAGACAATAATGTATCAGCCTTTTAAATACACAAAAGCGATGCTAGAATCAAGGGATGGTGTTCTTCAGAAGAACATAAAAACATGATAACATAATAACACTCTTGTACTGCAAAATGAAAGAATAAATTCTGAGTTTGGGCAAAATATAATTCTCAAATATGCTAAAAAATGCTGTGTAGCACAGAAAGTAATGGAAGTATAAGATAATCTCTAAGAATTACAACTAAAGCTGAACAAAAGCATTGTAATTAAAACCATGACCATTAATAGCACAGGGCCAAAATCTCTCACATTGACTCACAAGTAAATAGGAGAGGAAGAATCTGACCCACACTATTCAAACAGTTCCAAAGCAGAGATTACAAAAGCTGCTTTACCTCAAGGAATGACACCTTCTGGAGAAGACCATTTTACAACGACTTTACCTACTCTTCAGGGTAACACTCTTTTGTAGTTGAGAAACCAGGATCGCATCCAACAAAAGTCCTGGATACTTTGGTGATCTCCAGGATCACTGCAGGACCACACAGTTTCTAATTAACCTTATTTCCTTGCTATCACATCTTGGTCTTACTCCTGTGATCAGTCCTG
Source organism: Caloenas nicobarica (assembly GCF_036013445.1). Taxonomy (NCBI): domain Eukaryota; kingdom Metazoa; phylum Chordata; class Aves; order Columbiformes; family Columbidae; genus Caloenas; species Caloenas nicobarica. The sequence goes on along the minus strand of NC_088246.1, from coordinate 47,028,185 downwards.
TCCAAATCATTTAAAACAATTACACAAATACACTGAACAAAATTTCAGTCACTAAGTCAGAAGAAAGACTGTGAAAGTGATCCCCCATGCTTTTTCAAAAATATTTATGATCTAGTGTGTTCTCTGCAGTCAAGATATATGCATAAATTACTCAAGATTGCCCTGTACTAAGTAGGGATGAGATTATCCTTCCAGCAGAAAATGCTGCCTAAATGGGAGAAAATATCTCTAGAAATTCCCTTGAGGTAGTACCTCCACACCAATTAAAAAAAAAAAAAAAAAGAAAAAAATTTTAAAATCACAGTTCAAAATACAGAAGCAGACAGTGGATATAACTTCAGAAACCAGTGGACATCTGCGGAAAGATTCTGCATATCTCTGTAACGGTTCTTGCCCCTAACCACGCAGCAGTATGGTATCAGCTAATTTTTCTGTTACTGAACATTAGCTGTGGTCAGTATATTATTTTGAATGATGGAGATGTTGCAACAAAGCAGCGAGCAGACAGCTATTTAATTACAGGAATTGGGCAATCCCTCTTGAAATAAAAAAACTAAGTTTTTATTAGGTACTTATCACATTGTGCATGCCACCAGCGAGATCCAAACAGCCCCCAGCTCCGCAGCTACTTACTGGCTTTAGAAAGGGTCTGCAGTGCCAGAATGCAGAGTGGTGGATTACTGCTGACCTTTACCTAGTTACATGATTACCCTGCTGTCAGCTACAGACAGTAAGCTCCAGTGGTAAGAAATTAGCTTGAACAGTCCTTTGGTGATGTTGTGCTGCATTTATAATGCAGCTGCAAAAAACCTGGTTTAGATATGACAAAATAGTCACATTGATATTAGAGTGGAGTTGTGCAGGCTCTCTAAAGAATGAGAATCTTAACTTTTAACACATATACAAAAAATAGAGGGTCATGAAAACAGGGAAAGGTGGGAAATATAAAAAATAGTGCCTGTGTTTTGGTTGATTTTCAACAAACCAACAACTAACTTGCCTTGTACATCGATAAGGGCATTCTGTTAAAAAGGTGCCTGAATGTTCTAAATTTTCATGTGCTACTGGCTCCACGGCAAGAAGCAAGTTCGGGATGACTCCTGCTATGTCTAGCTTAAAAAGACAGACAATGCCAGCCCCCTGTGGAAGAGATTTATGACCACAATTACCTGTCACTTAAAAGTTGATTTAGGGCGAGACTGTTTTCTGCAACAAAGGTAGCAAGAAGGTGAGTTAAAGCAGACACACAGAAGAAGGTCCTAAGGGAGGAAACGCTGCCCAGGGATGAAATCATTTTCCCAGGAGCTGAGACTCCTGACTTCTATTTTTGGCATTCCTGTTGTCATAGCATTAAGACCTTGGGAGGAGCATATACACTATGTGATGGGGCAAGGTTCCATCATTTTAACCAACACCGTACTTCCAGTCATAAATAGCTGCACTAATTACAATATAACTCACAGAACACTGCCTAGCATTAGATACTGCCTCAGAAAGGTATTGTGAAGTTTGCACAAAATGCACTCAAATGCACTCAAAATACTTGGAAAGCTGGAGAGTATTTCACTGCATGGTAGTTTGCCACAGCTGCAGAGCGCTGTTACTGATAGTTGGAAGAAAAATAGCAAATAATTCCCCTGTTGCAAAAGATCCAAGTATTTGCCATAACCCACTAATGCATTTATATCAGACAAGGAAAATGAAGGTGATTCCATACAATGTGAGGTTGAACTAGAGATAAAACGCATTTGGGGAAAAAAAAAATTCTACAGAAAAATTTTCACAGCTACCCCACCTGGAATGTTTCAGTGAGTTATCCTTTCCTCACATAAAAACTTCTTAATTACTGTCTTTGAATATCCCTCGTGGATAGGTATCCACATCAGATTCCAGGATATTAGATTAAGCAAAGAGCTTGTGCTACTTGCGCAGACTGTGAAAATTATCTTCCCACCCCTCAACATCTTCCCCAACCCTCTCTCCTGAGCTCTTGCCTCAGAACCCAATCACAATGGCTGTGCTATCAGATTGAGCACTAGGCTGGTTTTGTACTATGAGCTGCTGATGCCTAAAATCACCTTTTCTTTTAAGAAAAAGTCACTACTGGCAGCCATGTATCCAAACTCAATTCTTAGGGAGCCCTGCTGGTGCTCTGTGCCCTATGGCTCTTGAAAACTAAACACACGTTTTGGGAAGCAACCGATTATTTATTTCTAATCTTAGATATAAACCCCTAATCCTTTGATATTCTAACACTTTGTATGCTTCATATATAACAACTTTCACCTACAAATCTTAAAGCACCTCCCAAACATATCTCTGAGCAGCAACAGCACACCTTCCATGCAAAATACCCCACCACAGACAAAGTGTCAGATTTTAAGATGTCTTGCCATTTTTTATATTAATGCGGATAGGTCCTAATGGTAGCCTTCAAATCAGTCACGGCTGGCTGCCTGGCCCTTCTGATAATTGCACTGAGCAACACTCTATGTTTGGGTTTGGGTTTTTTAAAGATCCTAAAAGCTTTTTAAATGTGTTCATATACTATCCTGTTACACAAGAAACTTGACAGAAGAAGCAGAACCATTCTTGCCTGCATTCAGTTATTCCTTCCACTATGAAGAATTACAAGATCTTAAAAAGAAAAAGAAAACAACAGCAACAACAGCTTCCATACAAACACAAATTTCTCTCAGGGAACTACATTTGTTTAAAACACATTTTTCCACATTCCTCTTTGTTCCACCAGAATAGAGACGCACCTTAGATGAGACGGCACCTCTGATATCTGAAGCGGTTAGAAATTTTTTGCAGTTCTTAGGGGAAAGATCTGCGGAAAATAGGCAGAATGGCTTCCTCTATACCTGGACACTTGTCCTGATCACAGAGAATCTTCATACTTGAGAGCAAATACTATAGGGAAATTTCTAAGGAAAGTGTCCCTAACAGGCTTCATCGCATCACTTTCCTACACCTTTTCCACTTCTACAGGGGAAAAAAATCACAACAGTTCTTTCCCAGGAGCTGTTTATGTGAAGAAAGAAAGAAGGGCTATTTCATTAGGACTGCTCTGATCTGATCTGCCATGTGTACAGCACATGCTTCGGGTCATTCTATTTTAGTCTTCTATTCCTGAAGTTACTTTAAGTGGTGCCACTTACATCAGAGATAAATCAGGCATTAGGATTTCTCAGTCTACTGCTGGATGAGCTATTGAAAATTACCACCTCCACTTCTTCTCAAGACTTCTTTAACTGAAGTTCCAAATTTCCTTCACTCCTCCATGCTTGGAAGTCAGGTGTCCTGTGACTAGAATCACGAAAGCAGCAACCTTAAATTAGAAATTATGCTGGATAGAACAAGACTGGAAACTCTTAAGAGATACCCAGCAGAAAAATCACTGGGAAGTTATGCATGAGGGTGTTAAGAGCACAAAGCACTGTTTATATATATATATATATATATATATATATATATAAATATATATATAAATATACATATAATTGAAGCTGAAAGAGACAGGCATGTGTAACATCATGCTAACATCATGTGCTAACAAGTTTAGCACAAGAGAATAGGAATGCTAGCATAATTTTGTTGTATATGAAGAGACACCATGTAAATCCATTTGATCTGAAATTAGATAAGACAATAAAATGCTGACTAACAACATGAAAATGTGTTTGATTTTGTGACCAAGCAGCAGAATGTTTCTATTTCTCTACAGAGCAAAAGTTCAAGGGATGACACAGTCTCAGGAGGGAAACACAAAGAAGATCCCACTTAGTGTAAAGCTGGATAAAACCAGATTGATCACCCGTAAGTAGAGAGCTAAAATTAACCTGGGAAGGCACATTAAGATGAAGGAAGAATTTCAACAGCCTAAGGGGAAGGGTAGAAGATGTCAAATTCTCCAAAAGGGGAAAATTAAGGCAAGACATAAAGAGTTCGAAAGATGAAGAAAGATGTAAGGTACCGCTGAGAAACAGAAAACCAAAGAATACAGTATTATTAAATTGCCAAAAAAGTCCAAAATATTAGTAGTGTGGTGGCTCCTGCCAATTGGTACCCAACAACTTCCGTTCTGAAAGCTATTAGGTTGTGTAGCAGACTCAGGAAATAAAGCAGATGATGTGTGCCTAAGACAACAGCATGTTAAGAGAGATTCTACTCAAAGACAGGAAGATTTCATCTGAAAAGAGGAAGTGACAATTGCAGATTAATAAGCCTGTTGTGGTAGGCCAAACATCCTTTGATTTAAAGAAAAGCTCTGAAAATAAGATTTTACATGCACCATTTTTGGTGAACAGTTGCCTCTACCATAAGATAACACAAGAGCAGTTAATAAACCAAATCAGAAAGAAGAAAAGGTGACTCTCTGAAATCATCTGAGCTTTGAAAGTCTCTTCTGGAGACTGGTGTGGAAAACGGGAAAAAACAAACAACAGCAAAAAGACTCAGCATAAAAAGCGGAGTAGCTGAACCATCTGAAGTTTATAGACACTATACCCTACCTCCAAAATTTGACTAAGCTGAGCAAGGAAAGCCAGCAATGGATGCAGCTAAATGAGCAAAAAGTGCAATCCGAATACTTCAGAGCATTCAGAAAAAGGACTGGGACAAAGAATATAACTTCCATAAAAGAAAAATGTAAGAAAATATCTTGTTTAAGCAGGTATAAAAGAAAGCAAGAATTATGACACTGATGTAATCAAAAGACAATCCCAGAGGATTTAAGATATTAAATACTTATTTGGCAGTCGACTGGGACACCTAGACAAAGCTGCCTGCTGATCATGTTGTTCAAACTAGACCAAAGTCATATAATAACAGTACTCAATCTGGATCTTCAGCAGCTGCACATGCATTTTTTCCCCTCATCTTGTTCCCAAAGTCAAACGAAGCTACTGCTACTACTCCATTTAACCAAAGGAAAAAATTAAGGTGGATAAATTAGGTAATTTGGCTAAAGCCATGCAAAAAAAACCCAGTTACATCTTGTGGGTAAGACCATGGCCAGACCATCTTTGTCTCACTTTGTACCAAAAGAAATCACCATTACTTCTGACATAGTTTATCATATATGTAATTTCCCCGTGCCTTTTAATACATGTTTGGAAAGATGCCAACAATTTAAATTTGGATCCCACACTGAAATGCATGAAAACATGCTTCTATAGAACATTTAGAAGTCAAAAATCTTTCCCCACTTTTTAAGCACTTCCATTCAGCACTCAGCTAGGTCTTTGCAGCTATAAACAACTTCAACTACATGCAAAAGAGGATGCTGCCTTTCATTTGCAAAACTTCACATGATGTGCTTCTGCCTTCTTTCTCACCAGCATTCCTTTGACTTCTTAGCACTGCCCTTGGCATGCTAAATGCTGAAAGACACTTGCTTAAAAAATAATGTTACTTTGTATTTGCTTTTACAAAGGCTTGTTTTTAAGCAATATGCATCTAAGTCTACGCAATTAGAAAACGCATGTAAGGAGGAATAAAGAAAGATGAAAACAAATAAAAAAGGTTATATCAAAAAGAGAGCTTTAAAAATGCACTTTTAGTAATCTAACATGTAATTAACAACACACATACAGAAATAAATACACAAATCACACTGTAACATTTTCTATACTGACTTAATTTCCAGTATGATGATATCTATTTACAGGGACCTCTTCAGCACAAGAAGGTGATGCTGTCTCAGCTGCAACCTCACCTTTGCAGACAGATCACAGTTCAAAAGTTCAGTTTGGCCTCTTTCCTGTAAGAAGCTGAACTGCAAAACTAAGTTTTTCCCGAAGTTCTATAGTTTTCTGTACTCCATTTACTATTTTCAGTTCTCTTTACAGAACAGCAAGTAGTTAAAATGAAGCGTGACCTTTTTACTCACTTTGAATCTGACCTAGAAATGCACAGCTGAAATTTAACAGACTGACCCTTCATCTAACCAAGGATAGGAGTGGTATGGCCGACTTGTTCTGCAGCAAGATCATCCCAACTGGTGCAAGAGCATCGAGTAAATCTCAAGACCTGGCGCTTGGTTTTAGAAGTGGAATTTAGTTCTCTGCTTTGCAAGATCCTGGGCTAATCTCAGCAGCCATCTGTATGGAGGGAGTGGAATCAGGGCATTTCCCCACCTCACAGCTGATATGAGGTTGTCCTCAAAACCATGAATCCATTATGGCTTGTGAGGAACCTGAGGCTAAATAAGTAGACATTTCAAAGTGACCCAGCTTTTGTTTCTATGTTTGGCAAGAAACCAGAGGAAGCACAATGCATCCTGAAGAACCAAGTACTTCTTTCTTTTTGCCAGTACTTATAAACTCTCTTAGTCTCATAGCAAGTTTACCTTTATATCAGATTTCCCAGTCTGATTTTACACAGTATACCAGTTTAATTTTATATCAGCTATCAAACAAGAGGTCATACTCCCAAACTTGCTCCACTTATGGGTGAATTCTCCACCAGACTTGGCTGCTTTTAACTGCATCCAAAAGACTTTTTTCATTCAAATTGTACACAATAGTCTCCCATCACCCCAAAACAAATGTTATTGCTTACTATTAGGAATAGTACTCAAACTTGTCAGGGCCAGATCATCAAGTGGAACGAATTATGCATATTCAATGGCATTAGAATGAACAAAATGTTATCAAAACAACTGTATTTTCCATCTAGGCATCAAGAAATAATCACAGCATTTCACATGCTGCTTGAACAGATGACTAAGTAGCAACAAGTGTTTAGGTATTCTTTACTGTAGAAAAGACACACGCATTGCAGAAACAAATTAAAATCAAAGTTGTAACAATTCCCATTTGGTAATCCACATCAAATCTAGCAAAATGCATTATTTTTGATTGTGAAGACTCTGATCTCGCTCTATACCATTTTCCTTTTGATGGGTTTCAAAAATAATACTCTGCAACTAGTGTCCAATGTTAGTACTAATAAATGGAGGCAACCACAAACACATCTTATTGTTAGTTGGCCCTGTTGTTACTTCCATATCTTAATGCCTGCCTTGGGAGGGCTAACTTCTGAAGCTAACTCCTTCAGGATATAGCTCATGAAGGATCAGTGACTTAGAGCATATTCTCAACTAGTGATGGGAAAAACCTTGGATTTCTGGCTGCCATCTCATCTTTGTTTCAGACAGCACCGGGAAACACTGCAAAGCAGAACTTATCATTGGGGACAAAGGATCAAAAGGGCTGAAATTAGAAAAGACAGTTTGGCTGCTTTCAGTTCAAGTGGAAGTATTATGAAAAAGTGTTTCGAATTATGTCACACAGGGCAAGTGTCACTGCAGTTAGTAAGAACTTACTGTGCCAGCAAATGTCAGGACAAATTACGCTGCAGGACAGGCAAGCTGTGTGTCACCCTCACTTCCAAAAGAGAAAGGCTTCCCCCCACTGCCAAGAAGTTGCTCAAATTTCCAAGTTAATTTAAATCAAACTGCTCTTATTCAAATCAAAACAGCACAGAGGGAGTATCATAGTGACATTATGGGCAATTCTTCAGAACCCTCCCCACCTGCATGGGTGAAGTGCTTTGATTCTCCACCACCTTAAAACACAATCACCTCAAGGCAACAGAGTTGGCTGCGTGCAGGTTCCTGAAGCCACTGCTTGCCATGCTGATGAAAAATGTCCCACTGTCCCCTGTGCATCTGGGTCTGTACCCATCTAATCTTTCTTGCCTCTTTGATCATATGCTCTTTGCAGAAAGGTGCATTTGCAATTTATGCTGGGCCCGGCATGGTACCCAGCACAACTGAGGTCTCATCAATGCCTGGTATCCCTCAGCACTACTAGTAAAAGTGAATAACAGGAACATCAAATTCAGTGCACCAGAAAGAAGACAGACAGAGCTAAGTCATAAGCAAAATCAATTTATTTTTATTCAGTTTTGAACTTTTCTAACACATGACTTCCCAGAAGTTCACAGGTGCTTTTTCTTCAGGCTTTCATTTAAAACTTAGGCTGCTGAAAAAAAATAACTGAAGCTTGCATAGCTTCTGTTAATATCAGGATATTGTGTTGGGTGTAAACCAGAGGGTAGTCTGTTCCTTCACTTCTTAAGCTTTGTTTGATGATTCAATCATTTTTCAGTCAAAAAAGAATAAACGCACCAAAAAAGCTATCAAGAATAATGCCCATAAATAAATGGCAACATAAAATTTCAGGGATTCAAGGTCTGGCTGTGATTTAAGCCACTATTACCTCCAGTTATTTACTCTATCCTACAGCTGCAGGCTATCATCCCAAATAGAAGAATCACTATAGTAGACCATCTCAAGCACTTTTAAGCCGAGAAGTGCACAGCATTGAAAGAGCAATGAAGTTTTAAGTGAAGACTGAGACTGTACATAGAAGTAGCTGGGTTGCAAGCTCACATTTCCACATGACAACCCCACAGGGAAGACAGCCTCTGGCAAACAAAAACTAACAAAGCAACTCTGAGGCTCTAACAACATTTTTGCTGTGAATAAGTGCCTATAAATCCAGTTAACTAAGACACTGCAGAACTCTGACCCCGTACATTTTTCTTAGCCACTAGCACCAGTTCTTTTCAGAAAAGACTCAATTTATGTGCAACTCTGTCTGTCATTGACTCATGTTCTGAATGGATGGACTTGAGCTATGTCTGTGTAAGCAGAATTTGCCTCCATGTATTCATTCTCCATCCCCAGAATGGCTGCTGCAAGAATGCAAATCCTATTTGGAAGGATTACATGCCAGGCAACAGCCAGAGGCCCTGTCCAAGGCCAAGCCCCCCCCCCAAGCCAAGAAGCACAAACTCGGAAGCTCCAATTCAGAAAAGGACATGATTAAAGCAGGCAAAGTGGCAACACAAAATGGTATTCTCATTTCACATATCCAGAACCAAAGCTGTCGTGCCTCTACCCTCAACCTTCCCACCATATCAGGAATTTGCACAAAAGCTGGGAATTTCAAAAAATGCAACTGTAAAGATGTTCAAACAAGAAAGCACAGACCAGGCCAGCACTTTTACTTGTGGAAGCTGGCAATAACCGGTGGCAATACAGATTCCAATGGAGCACTTGTGTGTAGGCACCAGGGGTCACACAAGCACCTGAAAGGGGAAATAAAACTATTTAGAGAAGTGTCTGCTATCTAGAACAGATCTTACAGGGGGTTTTATGGTCTATGTACATTCCTCTGCAACAACAATTATGGAAAATTACTGGAATGTCCCAAGTACTTGAGAGTATGAATGCATTTTTCCTTTTAAGTTGTATTTGCTATTGCTTATCTTTGCATTTTCTGAATACTTCCCACATTTCATTCCAAGTGAGTTTCTACAGTGTGCAGTGCCAGTGTTACATTTCCCACCTTAGGAAGAGGATCTCTTCAATATAGTTCTTGTGCAAAAGAACGGGCAGAGTGTATCTCATGCTTGCGACAATGGCAGACGGATAACACTGGACACTGGCAGCCAGTATTTCCATCCAGAATAGAAGCAGTGGCAGTGCACTGCCCCAGCACAGATGGTCCCTCATCCTTTAACACTGGCTGGCAAATGATGGATAAATGGAATGTCACACTGACTTCAGCCAGAAGTCCTCTCCAGGTTAGAGCAGGGAACAGCTAAGACCAGTTGTAACTGCCCCTTTTTGCAACTGCACAGCTGCCTGATTTGAGCTCCTGAGTAACACAGAGCTGGTGTTGTGGGTTTGCATTTGCTCTGTAGCAATCCCACGTTGATCAGAATTGTTAGAAGACAAAGAAGTCCTACATAGCCATCCCCCAGCCATCCAGAACTACATCATGTTGGAAATAAGAAATTTTACATTAAAATTCACTTGCTTCATGTCTTCCTCAAGTGTTTCTACCAGTTCCAAATAAGTTTTTGAAAGTCTGTGTTTTGTACATTCCCTGAAAACAACTCAGTAAAGGAAGCATTTAGAATAAGTGACAGTATACCCAAGCATCAGGAAAAAGATGCCAAGAAAATGTATCAAGCTCTCCACCACACTCAGAGCAATATGCAATTGATTTTTATAGGAATAGATAGAAAACAAGAAAAAATGCGGCAGTTTGGGTTGTTTGTTTTTAAACAAACCATACAACGATCCTGAAAGGGAAAGAACAATAAGACTATACAAAGAAAAGGCTTAACTTGCATCTCCAGTTAAGAGACATTTTCTCCTGACGAAGATCCTGCACTTAGTACTGGTTCCAAGTCTACTTTAATCTACAGCAATTAATAAGCACACAGAAAAGATGCCTTAGGGTAGCAGGGAGGTCTGCTAAAAATAGACAACCTGTAGAGCTATCTGGACTGATATTTTACATAATAAAACTTTGAATTTTGCAGGCCCTGGGGATCCACATTTGTCATTGACTTTTGAAAGTTGAGGCCTTTTGGGGTCTCACTATAGTCCAGTTACACATTAGCTATAGGCCACAGCTATTAGCAGTGAGCCACTAGACTAACCAAGCTTTGGAGAACATCTGACTGCCACCTTGGGCAGTGCCACAAAAGAGAGCTGCACTGCACTGAAGGGAACAAACCAGCAGAAAAATCCTTTTGTGTCTTACCTTGTAATGGGAAGAGCAGATGCTTTCAAACATATCTATATCCATACAGTCCATTGGTTCGGATCTTCCTGTAGTAGCAACTCTTCCAAGCTTTTTGTTTTCTTATTTTTAATCTGCCAGCTGGTGCAACCTGTAAATTTACAGAAGTGGGTGTATTATTCCAAGATGTTTATTCATCTCATTCTACAAGGCATTCAATTTAAATGTATATGGCTCTGTGCCACGTGGCTCATATTGCTCTCCAGAGCTTTCAGTGTAATGGATTACAGACCACAATGTTTCTGTAGGTTATTGATTTTGGGGAATGTAAGAAGACAACTCTTTAGGATCTCTTTGCAGACTTTCCAGAATATCACGTTTCATACATGTATATCTTCTAAATTTGAGAACATGCTCCTACCTTATGAAATTCAAACTTTACTGTACAAAAAAAGTGGCACAGCTTACATGTCTGAGTTGTCAATTTGTCAATTCATCTGTTAAAGGTTGGTTCTTGTGGAAAGGGACTAAATGACATTTAAATACTAGTTCTGGAGTAGGAATGCTACTGGTTTGAGAAACTGGAGGTTGACAGAATGGCCAAGATTTATGTTCAGCAATTAAGGTAGCAAAAAAGAAAAACACACCTTCCAAAAAAGTGACCGCCTATATGCAGGATCCACAAGCAGAACACATTTTGAAGGTGAATTTTACCAAAACATATTTTAGTTTCATGAAAGTTCAACTAAAGAACAGAATGCAATTGTCTGTTTACTGGCAGATCGGCAGTCCACGTTATTTTGGATCTGCTTTGCTGAGCTGTGTTCAACTTCTCAAAGCATTTGACTGTTTCATTACGAGATTTCATCAGAAACTCCTGGCTCCAGCCATCGCGGCACAGAAAATGGGATGCACAACATCTGCTGTTCCTGCATAAAAATCTACCCTCCTCTCTACATAAGCTGTTTACAGGTATTTTAAAGGTTAGTATAGCTTCGTGTATATATGGTTTGTAGTATACACATCTTATCTAGGGTGCTCTCTCCCTCCCTTTTTTTTTTTACCATGGAAAATTGAAAATTAACTCATTTAAGTCAGAATGCCTAAAAGCCATCAGCAAGAACATTTTATAGTGTATTAACCACTGGTAGCCTTACATCCTGGTGTAAATTCCCACCACAAAGGGTGGCACACAAGGCCACCCTGTCCCTGCATGGCAGAGCTGGCATGTCACACACTGATGGCACAAGTCACATCTGGTTTAATTGCCATTTAAACCTGAAACTCTCAATGAAGCCAGAAAAGGTCCTGGGAGATGTTTCAGGTGAACTGTGCCTCCTCCTCGATGCAGGCAGACCTCAGATCTGAAAGGTCACACACAATTACCCTAGAGTCCTTAGCTCTGAAGCTCTGAATAACAACCAATATTATGTAGGCTCCCCTCTTCTCCCTGACAACTTTCAGGACTTGATTTCAGTGAAGTACAAGATTTGTCCTTCAGAAGTATTGGCTAAAATGAGAGCCAGGACTTAACATGGAAAAAAACCATAACATTCATTCTTACAAATTAAGCATCAGAATGCAAACAGCTAGGAAAAAACATATTAAGAATGCCTGACTATGCAGATCATCTAAACATTTCCAGACCATATTTTTATTCAATCCATGGCTTGGGACCTCTAATCGGGACAAAACTTCCCTCTTTGAGACAGTGGAGCATGTAGAGACTGGCATGGGGAGTCAGCTCGTATAGTGATTCTGCCGTATATTGCAATCATCATATCATGCTTGTGTTGTGATTTCGGCATAATGCTGTATTACTCTTCCAAATCAAAATCCAACAACGTCAAATATCTTCAAGTAAGTATATCTGGTATTAAAACATTAAACCCTCCTGTCATCTCAGACCTGTTGGATAGACCAGAGCCTGTAGGTCAGGACAGGACAGCCACCAAGTCTTCTTGGCGTTACATGGCCAACCATGGGCCGCCTACAAGGTCACACAGGAAGAGGCGATTGACTCCACGCCTCAAGACTGCCTCTGATAAAAAAGAAAGAAGGGTAATTGTAGCAGGCAATTCCCTTCTGAGAGGGACACAGGGCCCGATATGCAGAGCTGACCCTCATCATTGGGAAGTTTGTAGCCCACCTGGAGCCCGGATCAGGGACATCACCAGGGCGCTCCCCAACCTGGTGCACCCAACGGACTACTACCCCCTACTGATCTCCCAGACAGATGGGGAGGAAGCTGCATCCCGTAGTCTGAGGGGAATGAAGAGAGATTTCAGGGCCTTGGGACGAATGGTGAAAGAGTCTGGGGCTCAAGTTATATTTTCTTCCCTCTTTCCATTTTTGGGTGATGATGTGGGATGGAATAGAAAAATTAAGTCCGTAAATGATTGGCTTCAGGACTGGTGCTACAGGCAGGGCTTTGGGTTCCTTGATAACGGCTGGTTTTATAAGACACCAGTCCGGTCAGTGATACATGGGAAAGGTTTATCCCACAGCGGTAAAAGGATGCTGGGGCAGGAATTAGCAGGGCTCATTTGGAGGGCTTTAAACTAGATTCGAAGGGGGATGGGGTTGTAGCTGGGCTTGCATCAGTGGGGCAGCATGCTGGAATCGATAAAGACCGGGAGGCTCGCCATACCCTTAGGGTGAAATCGGTGTATTCGGCTCGCTCCCTGAAATGCCTGTACACCAATGTGCGCAGCATGGGGAATAAGCAGGAGGAGTTAGAAACCTGCGTTCGGTCAGGAGATTATGATCTGGTGGCATTAACAGAGACATGGTGGGACAGCTCACATGACTGGAATGTGGTCATGGATGGCTATGACCTTTTCAGGAAAGACAGGCCAGCCAAGCGTGGTGGTGGAGTTGCTCTTTCTGTGAGAGAGCAACTACAATGTATAGAGTACTGTCCAGGTGCGGTTGAGGAGTGAGTTGAGAGTCTGTGGGTGAGAATTAAGGGGCAGGCTGGCAGGGGTGACACTGTCGTGGGAGTCTATTACAGGCCACCAGATCAGGGTGAGGAAGCTGACGAGGCCTTCTACGGGCAGCTGAGCGTGGCCTCACAGTCACAGGCTCTGGTTGTTATGGGGGATTTTAACTACCCTGATGTTTGCTGGAAGGACTACTCAGCCAGTCAGCCTCAGTCTAGGAGGTTCCTCCAGTGCATTGACGATAACTTTCTGATGCAAATGGTGGAAGAGCCGACTAGGAGAGGTGCGCTGCTGGATCTCGTCCTCACTAACAGGGAGGGTCTGGTTGAAGCAGTAAAGGTTGAGGGCTGCCTTGGTTGCAGCGACCATGAGATGGTGGAGTTCAGGATCTCATGTGGCGGGAGCAGAATACCAAGCAGAATCGCAACCCTGGATTTCAGCAGGGCCAACTTTGGCCTGTTCAAACAATTGCTGGGGGAAATCCCGTGGGCAAGGCTGCTTGAAGGTAAAGGGGCCCAAGATAGTTGGTTAACATTCAGGAACTGCTTCTACCAAGCTCAAGATCAGAGCATCCCGACACGCAGGAAGTCAAGGAAGGGAGCCAGGAGACCTGCGTGGTTAAACAGGGAACTGCTGGGCAAACTCAAGGAGAAGAGGAGAGTTTACAAATCAGCGAAGGAGGGGCTGCCCACTTGGGAAGAATATAAGGCTGTTGCTAAAGGATGTAGGGAGGTAACTAGGAAAGCTAACGCCTCCTTAGAATTAAACCTGGCAGGAGGGGTCAAGGACAACAGAAAGAGCTTCTTCAAATACATGGCAGATAAAACTAACACCAGAGGCAATGTAGGCCCACTGATGAACGACGTGGGTGCCCTGGTGACAGAAGATACAGAGAAGGCAGAATTACTGAATGCCGCCTTTGTCTCTGTCTACTCTGCCGGAGGCTGTCCTGAGGAGCCCCGTACCCCTGAGGCCCCAGAGGAAGGCAAGGCAATGGAGGAGTTTGCCTTAGTTGATGAGGACTGGGTTAGGGACCAGTTAAGCAATCTGGACATCCATAAATCCATGGGTCCAGACGGGATGCACCCGCAGGTGCTGAGGGAGCTGGCTGAAGTAATTGCTGGACCACTCTCTATCATCTTTGCCAAGTCTTGGGAAACGGGAGAGATGCCTGAGGACTGGAGAAAAGCAAATGTCACTCCAGTCTTCAAAAAGGGCAAGAAGGAGGACCCGGGCAACTATAGACCGGTCAGCCTCACCTCCATCCCTGGCAAAGTGATGGAACACCTTATCCTTGGTGCCATCTTAAGACATATCAAGGATAAGAGGGTCATCAGGGGCAGTCAGCATGGCTTCACCAAGGGGAAGTCATGCTTGACCAACCTCATAGCCTTTTATGAAGACATAACAAGGTGGATTGCTGAAGGCAGAGCGGTGGATGTGGTCTACCTTGACTTCACCAAAGCATTTGACACCATCTCCCACAGCATCCTCACAGCTAAACTGAAGAAGTGCAGACTGGACGATTGGGTAGTGAGGTGGACCGTGACCTGGCTGAAGGAAAGAAGCCAGAGAGTCGTGGTCAATGGGGCAGAGTCTGGTTGGAGGCCTGTAACTAGTGGAGTCCCTCAAGGGTCGGTACTGGGACCAGTATTATTCAATATATTCATCAACAACATGGATGAGGGAATTGAGTGTACTATCAGCAAGTTTGCTGATGACACAAAGCTGGGAGGAGTGGCTGACACGCCAGAAGGCTGTGCTGCCATCCAGCAAGATCTGGACAGGCTAGAGAGTTGGGCGGGGAAAAATTTAATGAAATATAACAAGGGCAAATGTAGAGTCTTACATCTGGGCAGGAACAACCCCAGGTTCCAGTATAGGTTGGGGAATGACCTATTAGAGAGCAGTGTAGGGGAAAGGGACCTGGGAGTCCTGGTGGAGAGCAGGATGACCATGAGCCAGCATCATGCCCTTGCAGCCAAGAAGGCCAATGGCATCCTGGGGTGTATTAGAAGGGGGGTGGTTAGTAGGTCGAGAGAGGTTCTCCTTCCCCTCTACTCTGCCCTAGTGAGTCCTCATCTGGAATATTGTGTCCAGTTCTGGGCCCCTCAGTTCAAGAAGGATAGGGAACTGCTGGAGAGAGTCCAGCGCAGGGCCACAAAGATGATGAAGGGAGTGGAGCATCTCCCTTATGAGGAAAGGCTGAGGGAGCTGGGTCTCTTTAGCTTGGAAAATAAGAGACTGAGGGGTGACCTCATCAATGTTTATAAATATATAAAGGGTGGGTGTCACGAGGATGGAGCCAGGCTCTTCTCGGTGACAACCAACAGGAAGACAAGGGGTAATGGGTTCAAGCTGGAACACAAGAGGTTCCACTTAAATTTGAGAAGAAACTTCTTCTCAGTCAGGGTGACGGAACACTGGAACAGGCTGCCCAGGGAGGTTGTGGAGTCTTCTTCTCTGGAGACATTCAAAACCCACCTGGACGCCTTCCTGTGTAACCTCACCTAGGTGTTCCTGCTCTGGCAGGGGGATTGGACTAGATGATCTTTTGAGGTCCCTTCCAAGCCCTAACTTTCTGTGAGTCTGTGATCTCAATGAGAAGCTGATCAATCTCCTTGTCCCTGTAGCAACAAGGAGATCTGAAGCAAGCAAGGTCCAGACAGAAACGAGTAGCTGCTGGTCTTGGGATGGCGAGCCAAGAAGGCACTTCACTGAACTGTGGAGTAGATCACTTGACTTGGCAGGACAAGGCAGCAGGTTAAGAAAAGGGACATCTGGGACACTGTCTTTGGCATGTGCCTGGATGTAGGTAAAGAGAACTCTGATGGCGTGTGACTCCCACAACATTACCGAAGAACTGACTACAGTTCAGTGCAAAAATTGGCTGTCATGTGCCAAATTCCTATAGAATAAGGACTCTGTGTACGCAATCGTGTCAATTATGCGACTGCAGGGGTAGATACGAGGTGGTATGCATTGGAGAACAAAGAGAAATAAGCCAACAGCAGTAGGCAAGATAGAGAGTGAGAATATACCTAAAACTGTTTTTCTTGGTTGATCACTAAGATTAATTACCCTGACGATACACAGGCTCTGTTCAAATGCTGATAGAAATAGAAGAAGAGATTCCCTTGAATCTACCATTATAAATAGAATGCTACAACATTATTTTGCACTCAGACCTTGGATGTATTCTATTTCCAGTAATTTCTCTATAATACTGTTATTATTTTACAGTGTTTTCTTACATAATGATAGACATTACATGAACTACAGGAAGTGCAGGTTAACTAACAAAACTCCTGGAGTGTGTGTGTTCGAGTGTCTGGTTACATGATACACCTTTATTTACTTGGAAACTAAAGCATTTGAGAGATAAAATAGATCTTGATTGGCTGCTGCCCTGATTTCAGTCACACTGTGGATCTGCGTAGGTATAACAAAATAAAGCTGAGCAAAGGAACATTATCAATACGTAAAGTGATTGCACTGCTTTCAGATCCACTTACAGATGTTACCTTTATCTCTTAAAATCTTACCACGTGAAAAGCTGATCTTTGCTCTTCTGTCTGTGCTTATGCACAGAGGCTGCTCTACCTGCACCTCTGATCTCAGGTTGCAGAACATGCTATAAGCCATTGCTTTAACAGGTTGGCACAGATCACATGGATCACACTTTTGAAGTCTTTGAGTACGAACACCATTAATCAAGCAAAATCATTATTGTATGAGTCTTGAGTGACTTTTAGTCTTCTGAAAGAAAAAAACCACAACAGGCAAGGTGCACAAAGGGCAGACAGGTACTGCTCCATTGATTTCGATTAACCTATTTACAGTGGATGTGGATCTGGACCAACGATAAGGACAAAGCTGCAACTATTTCTCAGATATGAAAAACTCCCAATACACCTGCGTTATTTCCAAACATTAAGGAGTTATATGCTCAAATGAACATACATACAGGTATTATGAAGCTCCATAATCAATCTTATTGTACAATCCCAATTTTAAGACCATCACAAAGGACTCTTAAATGTAGTCCTACATCATCTATCCTAGAGGACTACTGCTGGATTACAATCTGAATGCCAGTGATCCTTTAAGTGACCCCAGAAGGCTTCTTTGACCGCCAATTCCCCCATGTCTTCCACAAGTAATATATTGTACTAGTGTCTTGTCATAAAACTACATTTTCTCCTTGGAGGCATCGTGGTGCTTTACTTAGAAGCCCTTCCTGGAAAAGTCTGCCTTAACAGACAGAGCTTACTACAGCAACATGAGCTGCCCAACTGAACTTCCTATTAAATCATTCCAAAATTGCCAGAATTATGCCATTACAAAGACCCTTGAAAAGGAAAGTGTCCTGGTTACCCTGGAAGTGTAGGTACCCAGCTCAGAACAAAACTCATGCATCCTTTTTGACTCATACTAACACCCTTGTTTATAGTTGCAGGATACATTAAATCCTGTTTAAATTACCAAGCATAGGAGCACCTGTGGATTGATATTCAAGACCCCAGTCTTTCCTAACACCATTATAAATGAGGGTGAAGCAAACCAGCCTGCTGCAACCAGCATACTGGTTCCAGTTGCCTGCATTCCTCTACACACTCCCACCCTTTCTCCTACCCTTCTCTTTGGCATTTGCTCTTCTTCCCAGCTTCTCATTTACTCCTCCCTCTCCTTTTGTACCATTAGAGACTGGAAGCTAACTGGCTGGGAAAACAGCTTAGCAGAGAGAGACCTGGAAGCTCTGGTACACCATAAGCCAGAAACTTGCCTTTGTGACAAAGAAGAGAGAGTAAAGAAGAGGGAACCAGACTCATCTTGGGGTACCCAGTGAAAGAACAAGAGGCAACAGACACAAACTGAAACACGGACAATTCCATTTAAACATAAGAATTCTCACAGTGAGGGTGATCCAATACAGGTACAGGTCACCCAGAGATGCTGTGGAGCCTTCATCCCTGGAGACTGGAGGTATCCAAAACCTATCTGGACACAGCTCCATGCAGCCTGCTCTAGATGACCCTGCTTCGAGCAGAGAGTTGGACCAGACAAACTCCAGAGGTCCCTGCAACCTCAGACATTCTGTGAGCCTGTAAATGAAACCCTGTTCCACTTTTTTTTTTTTTAATTTGAAAAAGTATGTTACTGACATGACTAACTTGAAAACCTGATCCTGAGCAGTGGGACAAGAATTTCACTTGAGTTCTCCACACTTTACAAACAGAATGGACTGATGAAACAATGAATTTGAAAATTAAACTAGATGGTAGAGATGCTCCTCACTCTAAGAATCACACAACTCCTTTTGTGCTTTTCTCAGAAGAAAAAGCTCCACTGGTCACTGCTGCTTGCAGTAAGATCATCAGCTCTGCTTGTAGCGTTGTCCACTTGTGGCATTATGTTTATGTCTTGCCCTTAATTTCATGCTCCCAAATGGAGATTGCCAAAGCAATTTTAGTTAGCAAATTTCTTCCTCAGCATCACAGCACATTGGATAAAACCTGTTTTCTTATGCATAGGCAATGACAAGAGAGCATAGAGAATTCACCCCCATAATAAAGAACAAGATGGACCCTTACCAGAGGGTCCAGAGAGCTTTGTAAAAGAAAACCTCTAAGTGTGGCAGCTGATACACTTCTTTCAGGGAATGCTATCAGCACACCAAAGGTCACAATGAGTGCTTTAATGATGGATTACGTATATTCTTATCAGTGGCAAGGACTACCCAGCATCAAGCAGAGGTGCATCATGTTCTTACCCAAAGAGGTGGCAAAGTGTTCTGTATAATCCAGTTCCTCAGTGAGACAGAAGACATGGGTCATTCTTTCCCATACCCATCACTCTTTATTGCAACAGTTACCATACTCCTGTCATTAATGATCGAAAGGTAACACCTCTAACCTCAACATTCTGAGTTCTAGTACATCAAACTCAAGTTCAAAAAGCCTCATTTACAACAGCCTATGAAGCAGGTCCAAAACAACGACCTGGTCTCACTCCTATTTCTTTTTGAGAATAACTCAGTCTTCAGTCAGACAAGAGCATCAACTATGAAGCTTTCTTTTTGTGGATGTTAAGCTAGAAACTTAACAGCAACTTTCATTTTTCCTATGTTGCCTATTTACTGTGGCTGGAACATGACTCCAGCGGAGTTATTTGCAGTTACCCCACAGTAAGTGTGCTGTCTAATGGTTTCCTTGGAATAATTCAGGGAATGACAATATAATTTTTTGTTCACTTTAATTTCTATTGATTTTAAGTTAACTGTCTTCAATATCACAGTCATATATTTGCACCCTATCACTCAAATGAGATCTGTTGCAAACACCACATTGTCTTTGGTTGTGCTCTACCACATGGCTGAGCTTTGGATGCAAAAACTTAGTATTTATTAATAAATCTGTTGGTTATTAGTTCATTTAGCCGTTTAGTAAATACAGTCGGGCATACCAGTTCATATATTCCACAAACATGGATGTCATGCAACAATTCAGTGAAAATTTTTACACAAATCCATTAACTCTGACCGGAATAAACAATTTGCAAGTACATACACTAGACTTTATGTGTACATTAATGGCTCATATTTACTTGGCAATTGATTAATCCAGTTTACAGCACGACCAAAACCTCTGGTCTAGCTATAATCCTCAGAGAAGAATTTGTTTACCTGCGATGAGCTAGACTGGAGTATGAGTTGGTTGGGCTTTGTTGATGCAACTGAGGTCTGTTGCATGCCCACTGATGGATTCGGCTTAGCTAAACTCTTGCTCTGGGCAGCTGCAGGCTGTGAAGAAATGCAACCAGAGCTGATTCAGCTTGTCCGTTACAGCAAAACTCAGCCCTGGCAAGACCTCCAAGGGAAGGCAACACCAGAGCAGATGCTACAGCACAAGCACTTAGGAATATTGCCTCTTGTTGCCAGGAGAGGAAAGATCATCCAGTGTTTTCAAACTTTTTAAGGCAGTCAGTGTCAATATAAAAAAATGTCTTTAATGTGTGCACATTATTGCAGCTATTTTAGTGTTATATTGGCACATAAGCATTATTAGCAGAAATAAAAGGCTTTGTCAATAATAAGCTTGAGTTTTGTTTTATTCTGCGTTATGTTATTGTAACTGCAGACCCTGTGTACGATCACATAATTGCATCTCTACCATTGTAACACTTGTAATTGCCTTCCCTCTTTCTTTAATCTCTCCAGCGGAAAGACTAAAGTTCAAGCTATTCCATATCTGGCATTAATCTACAGAACATCAGTTTACAAGGATAAAGTAAATTCCATCAGGCCTAATAGGATTAAAGCTTTTTCTGCAGTTTTCAAATCCTCAGAAGTAATAAACATTTTTTAAAGGAATAGGTGGTCTTCACACGGTTGATTAGCATGGCCTACTACAATCAGAATAGCTGGTAAGAAATTAACCATAATAACATCACTGCATCTGCAAAGGTTACTTTATGATTAGGACCTACAGTAAGTCTGCTACATAAACTAGAGGAGAATAGGTCACTCTGGGACAACAGCATAGTATGCAATAACCAGTTGTCTGCATGTGTAGATTTAGGTCTAATTAATATAGCTTTAAAGTAAAGTCACTAGAATATTTTCAGGTACAAGTAGTGTCACTGTTACTACACTGTTATCTATTCTTGCACCTTATCTGGTTAAAATCACTCTGCAAATGTAAGAGTCAGAACTTAATATAGATTTGAACAGTTGCATCTGGTTTCCAGAGGTACTGCTGCAAAGCATTAGGAGAAAATTATTGCTTTTCTAAAAAAAATTTGCTTTTGACTTGCATTCCTTAATCCATATTTTGGACTCCCCCCACCCAAAAAAGCCAGCTATAAAATGACAGCATCGTTCATCAGAAGCACATTCTGACTGCTGATTTACCTCCCGAGGCACTCAAAGGGTCATTTTTAAACATTAAATTGTCAATAGGATAAAGAGGGACTGATCCTACTTGCTTTAATTAGAGGCTTTTTCCACAGAATCCTCTTCATATAAAGGACTCCCTCCATAGACCTTGAATGCCTGACTGCCTTCTGCAGTTGAGAGAGGTGGATTTTCTTAGATTATGCATTTTGTAGTTTTGCTGCACAAGCACAGCCATTTATTCACAGCATAGTTCAGTTTCCTTCCCAATTTTTCCTGCAGAAGTCAGTCAAATCCTTAATTACTTATCTATAGCTGGTTTATAAGCTCTAACCCATCTATTCAGTCTATGCTTTAAAATATTTCCCTGAAACAGTCATCCAGCCCCTCGTACTATTTCAGAGAAATATATGAAGACTATCTCCCGTAAACTGCCTAGATAAAAGATACTGCCTATCACAGTACAACAGGCTTTTTTTCAATTGGCTGTGCTTCAAGATCTGTTTAAAAAAAGGATGCCGTCTTTCACACTGTGTTCTGCTTTAAATACAATATGCAAGCCACAAGCTCCCAGCTCTTTACGATATGGACCACTCTTGTGCCTTCGGTGGTATATTACCAACAGGCATCTCAGCAAACATACGCTCAACTGGTCCTGACAAGGACCTTGTTGGTCCTGCTTAAAAAACCAGAATGCATATATATATACACACACATATGTATATATGTGTATATATATGTGTGTGTGTATATACATCTCTTGCTTTCTACAAGAGATACGATGCTTTTCATGCAATGGTAGATATTAATGTCACCTTCCCTCGCAGCTCCCACCCATTCAAAAAGAGTGGAAATAATCCATACGCGCTTTTCACTACGTGCCTACCCCAGAAACTGCTTATTCACACATAACCGAGCCCACCAAGATGCAGGAGGACAGTTACAACGCGAGGCTTTTTAAACTGCCAGCTCAAACCACTCAGCAGCTGCCGCTTCACATCATATTTCATAAAATAAGATGAAAACCGATAAGCAAACACATCTCAGAAGCAGAGCCCCATCCTCCCCCCGCCACCACCCCTTACTCCAAGGCTTGTGCTGCCGAACCCAACTCAACCCAACCCCACAGCACCCACCCGGCCCCGGGAAGAAGGAGCCGGCGGCTGCCGCTGCCTGTCTTACCTCCGCCGCGGTGCCGGCTCCCCCCGCGCTGCGGAGCGGAGCGAGCGGCGCTGCTGCCGGGCGGGCACCGCCGCACGCTGCTGCTGCGCCCCCGGCGGCGCGGGCGGGGCTCCCGCCGGCCCGGCCTCCCCGGGAAGGGGCTCCGGCTGCGGCAGCGAGAGGGGAGCAGGGGAGGGAGAGAAGGAGGGAGGCGGCAGCGGTGGCCCCGCTGCGGAGCAGGGGCGGGCGAAGCGCGGGCAGCGAATGTTAAATGAGGAGCCGGTGTTGCGGCAGCGAGGGTTTTTTTGGATTAGCGATAATTGCGCCGAAAGGGGAAGTCCGGTATTTAGAGGCGGGGTGGGGGGGAGGGCAGGGTAGGGCAGGGCAGGCTGGGGAGGTTAAATGCACAACAAAAGGTGTTGACAGCAATATGGGGTTAAAATGAACTTACAGGTGGTTTTCTTCCTACAGCCCCTTTTGCTGTAAGCAATGAATTGGAAATTCTGGTAATTTTTTACTGCTTCTGTTTACACCAGGAGTGGTGTGCTTTCAGGGCAACTCTTACAGTTTAGAACCCGGCTGGAAGGGACAGCCAGAGGAAATTTGCTACCGCTGAGTTAAGATTTACCCTGTAGACACGGGAACGTCTCTAGGGACTGTTGGTGTGGCTATGGCAAGAGAAACTGAGCCTCAGAAGTGCAGATCCAGATATAGTGCCAGCTCCCGATCCAGATCCCGTCCAGCTTAATGCCTTAGCTTATGCACTACTGCTAGCTGAAAATTTTAAACCTTCTTTCCTCTTCCCTCATTAAACATAACCATTATTGGTTTGTATTTTTCTATTATATATTCACCAAGAGAGGGGAAAATCTTACCTTTTTGCCCTGGGTTTTCTATTGCTGTATAATTATTAACAGCCACTACAAACCTGCTACATCAGTCCCTTGCCGGTGTAGCCTATCTTACTTTTTATTTCTTAGTACTTCAGTAGAAATGTTGAATCTGTCAGGAATCCAGGACTAATTGTGGAAAGTAGTACATGCCGCTTTAGACATACATGGCAGGTCATAGTAATCATAGAACCATAGAATAGTTTGGGTTGGAGGGGACCTTCAAAACTCATCTGGTCCAACCCCGATGCCATGAGCAGGGACATCTTCAACTAGATCAGGTTGCTCAGAGCCCCATCCAGCCTGGCCTTGAATGTCTCCAGGGGTGGGACATCTACCATCTCTCTGGTCAACTGCCGGTGTTTCACCACCCTCATTGTAAAAAAATTCTTCCTTATATCTAGTCTAAATCTCTTTTAGTTTAAAACCATTACCCCTTGTCCTATCACAAGAGGCCCTGCTGAAAAGTTTGTCCCCATCTTTCTTATAAGCCCCCTTTAAATATTAAAAGGCTGCAATAAGGTCTCCACAGCTGTCTGGTCACTTGGCATTTCATTCCAGAGGCTTTGCAGTCTTTGCAGTCTTCCTTCTGACTGAAGAAAGAGTTGTTGCTGGTAAAAT
Source organism: Caloenas nicobarica (assembly GCF_036013445.1). Taxonomy (NCBI): domain Eukaryota; kingdom Metazoa; phylum Chordata; class Aves; order Columbiformes; family Columbidae; genus Caloenas; species Caloenas nicobarica. The sequence continues at coordinate 47,004,124 of NC_088246.1, read as the reverse complement.
GTTACCGACATTGAAACTAAAAATTATTCAATGAGACTTTCATTTGTTAGTGCAAGATTATCAACCACTGCCTTGCTTTTATGGCTTTCCCTTCTCCTTTCTTCTTTTGCCCAATATTTCCTTCAAGTTGCTGCATACTAATAACAAAATGAATGGCTGAATCCATGTCACACACCAACAACTAATATCATCTGTAGTCCGTTATGTTTTCAAGTCACAGTACAAATATGAAATAATTGGGCTAAATATGCTAATTGAGCTGTAATAATAGAGGACAGTTTCTCAGATCAGCATCCTCAATTATATCTGCCAGTTTGTAGATACTCCAGTTTATAATGCCCAAACTAAGTACACTGATCACCTGCTTACAGACTCTGTAACATAGTCAATAGCCTTTAGAGCTATAGAGGAGGAGAGAGATTAGTGCTCCAATGTTTGGCAACAAAGAGTCTGAATATGTAAAACAAATCTTTCCATCTACATTAAGTGCTCAGCTGAAGACTTTGAAAATCCTGCCTCCTTCAGCTTTGCAACAGGCAGTGCTTTCCAGCAATCAGTGGGATCAAGTATCTCCTCCCTGAGGAAGTTTGCTTACCACAAACCCTTTAAAAGTTCCTTTTTCCAGGTTTTATGCACTTACTATATCTTTGCTAGCAATAAAGTTGGTAGTAGCAGGAATATTACTGGAGGTGGATAACAGAGGGCTTCATATCCTTTCCTGACAGAGTAGACCTGATGCAGAGGCGTTATTGGAAATGGAGTAACTGTTCCTAGCTCAAGAAGAACAGGTTTCTTTCTGCTATGAATTAAACCTTAGTCCAGAATCAAAGAGAAAAGGAATATCAGTTTGCCTAATCTTCCTGCTGCCCTATACAGAAGAAGGTAACAGTCCAAAGTTAAAAAGCACCCCTATGCTCAACACAGAGGGGATTTGTTTGGCACAACGTCCATCAGCTCTGATAACCTTTAAAAATAATTTTGTTCTGTAAAAGCTTTTTCTTCCATAGTTGCTTAGTGCAATTCAGGAGGAAATCTCAGCTGCTGAGAAAACATTATCCTGGTTCACACAGACCACAATGAAAACCATGTTTCAGAGAAATCACTTGTCTGTCTATGTTTAACATACCTGAGGTTAACCACCAAGGCAGTTTAGTAGTTTGTTTTTAAGTAGCCAGCATTAGTTATTCACAGCTTAAAAGGTGTTTTCTGAAGAAGACTAAGGTTCAGCCTTTTCAGAGATCTGCAATTTAAAGAGAGGTTATGGCTTGTCTCTAGTCAAAAGCCAGCAAGCTTGGCTCCTTCCCAGCATTATAATTCAGAAGTAATTATAATGAACAAATGAGAAGGACTGGTATTTCTTCCTCACTGGAACAAAATTCATTTTGATGTTATAACTGTAGTTATAAGAAATTTTCAAAATCCTCACAGGATTTGTAAAAGCACAAAACATTATTCATCCTTGTAACTAATGAAAAATAAAAAAGGGAGTTCCAAACCAAAATAAATGGGAATTTTTAGTGCATAGGGAATCCAAACTGAACTGGTTTAGATACAAAGTAAAATTTGTCTTTGTCAAAAAGATGGAAGTTTTAAAGTGGGATGAATGAGCGTGTATACATGAATTCTAGAGATAAATGCCTTTTTTGTTCATGACGTGCTAATTAGCACTCAAGAGAACTGAAGCCTGATAGATCTCCACCAGCTTCAAATGGTCTGGATGAGGTGCACAAGCAACATAGATCCAGTGTAATACATTCATGTTGGAGCCAGGGGATGTTTGGTTTCTCTTTCTGAGCCTGCCACCAAGTGAGCACATTCTTCTGACAAGCCAGGCCATTTCTCAAGCTCTTCTTTTTCTCTCCTATCTTTGGCCAACTTGACTTCAAGCTCCCTGGGACAGATAGTCTTTAAAAACAGCACACAGACTCAAAAAAGTTCCAAATTTCAGCTAAGAACAGTAGGTACAATATAAAAAACCAAGCAAATCTACAGAACTGGAGCCAGCAAACTAATTAATTCCAATTTTTTCAGTGTCCTTTTGAAAATGTGCCCCAGTGAGGCTGTTCTTTCGGAAAAGGAGGAGTGACCCTACTGCCACTTCTCAAAGCTACAAGCATGAGGAGCCACAGATGAGCCCTCTACAACTGTAACCATCCCTCTTCTCTGTAGACCAGTCGCGTGGTGGGTAACAAACATCCAGCAGGAGCTTATAAATATGCAATTTTAGAAACCAAATCAGTCTGTCGCTGGAAGAAAAAAGTATACAGAACTTATTACACAGTATTTTTCCACCTCCTTCTTATTCTAGAAGGACTGTAATTATTCCCTATTGCAAGAGCTGTACAGTAGTAATCCCTCTCCTCCTACATGCTTCATTTACAACTTGAGAGCTAGCAGCCTATTAAGTTTTTAATAAATTACACTAAAATATTATGGCACTGTTCTAAAAATAAAACCTGGCGGTGAGTTGTTAAGGATATGTTCCTTACATGCATAAAACTACCACTTAAACACATAGGGTTTTTTAGAAAAATGTCTTGGCTTATAAACATCTGTGATCATAAATATTTCTCAGAAAAGCACTGGCAGTGAATTTGTAGTATGGGAGTCACTTTTTTAAAGGAGAAAGCTTTTTTCTTTTCACTATTAATCTCTTTTCCTTTCATCTCAGATTTAATTCATCCCTAGGTCTTTACAAAGTCATGAAATTATTCATGTGCTAAGAAGGATAAGGTAGTCTGAAACAAGGAAAGACCTCATGAAGATTCAATAAAAACAACAGTAAAAATACTGGGGAGGATATGGAAAATATTGGACTTTCATTCATTCAGGACCACATCAGCCTGAGTCACTTTAGAAAGTTTTAAAAAGAATACTTCTCATTTTGCATTCACAGGACTAATTTTGATGGGGATTTCAGATAACAGCAGGCAGTGGAACATTCTGTCTTTCATGTTTATGCTTATGCTTAACATTGGGTCCCTACATCCATGGTTAAAATATTTAAGTAGTCTTCTTTTAAGGCATCTTGAACATTCACCTGCTCTACTGACAGTCACAGAACCTATACATACCTAGCAGCTCTAAGACTGAGCAACATTTACTTAAACCTCTATATGTGGTCCTGGGAAGTCTACCGTTAAACCTACAGGCTTCAAAAAACTTTCACTTCATGTCTGGGGGTTTTCTGTCCTTTTCTGTCTCTCATAATCATTTTATAGCACCTCAGAATTTGTAAAGAAGAGAAAAGGAAGGACAGAAGAACCACAAGATGATCAGATATGAATGCCAAAGTAATTTACACATAGGACATGCTTACATATTGAATGGCTTGAGAAAAATGTTCACAGATTTCGTTTTGGTGCATATTAATCAAGATGGGCTCTCAAAAAGGCAGCTGTTAGTTAATAGGGGAAAGTTGTTCTTGTGTTGGTTGCATATGAGAAGACCCTAAGCATTTAATTAAGCAAATAATATCTTGAAGATGGAAAAGAAGCAATATATTAAAAATACAAAATCGTCAATAAAACAAAATAATTACCACAGCTGTAAAAGTTCACAGAGAGGGAAGAAAAAAACCTTAAATCTTACAGAACAATTCAAAAGACTTTGAGAGTACTGTTCATTGGGTAAGACTGCAGCTGTTTAGGCATTCTGCTGAAGAGCGTGGACTGTACCATTGCAAAGAGTAAACTAGAGTATAAAGTTTTCAATGTTTGTCACAATTATTTTAGTTCTGTCCTCTAAATATTACATATCAGGCTTAAAATATGGATTTTTTTCTAATAAATATGCTGAAGAGACTATTCAAAATGGGACATGTTGAGGATATATACATACCTCAGCCATATCTTAATGAAACACATTTCTGAGGATTATCACTGGTAACTGAACATAGAAATAAGGATATTTTGTTCAGCACAGCCATCTTAGAGTAGTTTACACAGAGAGAAGCATTTTATACAACACGTCAACAAAGAAATCTAGCTTAAAGAAGCTCTCAGCCACAAAGAATTCCTACTACTGTTGTAGAAATCACTACTGGCAGGAGCTGTCTTCCTGAAGGGTCACCACATCACACTGCAACAGTGGAAGCTTAAATTTCCATTTTACCATGTGTCTGTCGGAGTCAGGAATAACAACAGTGGCACAGCAGGGAAGAAACTCAGGCACTCTGGACAGAAAGTGACTGAGAAGACCTCCCCTCATGGCATGCCCAAGCCTCTTCAACAAACACACATCTTCACATGTCCCATAAACTCTAGAGTTTTGTTGTTGCTGCCTTCTCCTTCTTCTTAGGTGTTTCCCTAGTTTAGGTCTGTATGGTTGCCAGAAATGTTCCACGACCACCTTTATACTTGGGCTTCATATGTACTTGCCAGCAGTCAAAGATCTTTAGCAATGCCCTGGAAACTTGTTTTGCACTGGGAGCTGCTTTGGAGCATCTTTGCAGAGTTTACACTTCACCTTGCACCCTAAAACAGCTGCTTGGGCATTTGTGTATCATCCAGCCATTCTCCATCAGGAGAGCTCTCCTCAAGCAAGTTTTCTTCATGTAAGTTTGAATGAGTGCTTTCATTAAAAAGATCTGCATACCTAAAAACAATTGACTTTTTAAACAAGAAAGAGATTTGCTTACTGCAAAAACTTATCAGAATATTATGTGTCTCAAATTGGTGGAATTTCGTTTTGAATCATTGTCTGGGAGCCAGATGTACACCTCATGGAAACCTAGTGGTGTCAACTAAATTATTCTCAGAAGTACCTTATGCACAGCTCTTGGAAACAGAGCAAAAAACCCATGATTGCAATGGTACTAATAAATTACTAAATAGAACTAAAAGCAACTGCAGGAGAAGTTTTTACTAACTGTGAAAGAATATGAAATACAACAGTAGCAAGATCCTAAATTATTTTCCTATGTGTTGCTAAATGTCCTTAGCTAGGTACTTAATCCTGCAGTTGGGTTTTAATAATCTGGTATTAGGGCTGTTGTTTTTGTGTAAGCATCGTGATAAAAATCCAGAAGGCCTTTCCAGACATCATCACCATAATAGCAAAAAGATAGGGCTTGCTATTTACTTAATAAACAACTGCCAAGATACAAACTTCCCTTGTATTTAGATCCTCCCTCCTGTCCAGAAACTAAACTCATTGCTTCATTATAATTAGGACCCTTGCAGATTTCTTTATAATTGCTAATTACTTTTTAATCTCCCTGGCAATAAATAGCTTTTCTAAACTTAATTGATTTTACTCACAAGGACTGACAGATTACCCGGGATTCTGCTCACCATCTGTCATGTAAACACAGGTAAAGTAAAATTTTCCTTGCTTTTTCCTCCTAAATCACCTCTCTTTTCCTTTGGAGTTGTTCTGTCCAGATTTAGTTTGGGGTTGGATGCAATTATTTGCAAAATAACTTTTCAGAAGTAGAAATGAAACCTACGGTGAACACCAGAGACTTTCAATAAGTTGCAAAGGGTTATATTAAGCTAAAAGTTCCCCTGAGAAGACAGTGCAATTCTTAATTCTAAATTTAAAAGTCCTTAAAACTACAGTCAGGTTCCAGACTAGCAAGGGTTGGGATTAATTCATTGTTATATTTCTGCGAATTAAGAAAACTAAAATAAGCTATGTTATTTGTCTTCTTCTGAACTGTGCATTTCTGGGAGAGGAGGAAAAGAAAACTCATGCATTTCTAACCTCAAGGGTTGGGACTGTTTTGTAATGAAAATTAATTGTCACATAACTTACAAGTCTAGGAAGTGAGACTTTAAAATCAGATGTCTGCTAAACATTGTTTGCACTGTCCCTGATCCAATTAGAAAGTTCTCTCCTTGCCATCACAGCACTATATTTCTGTTTTAATGAAAACGTAACCAGATAGAGTGTACTGGATCTCTTCTTTATAGCTGGATGAAAGTATTTGAACACCTGCATTAACAAAACAATATAATACATCTTTTCCAAGGGCTATTCATTCAGCCACGTAAAAGTCACCATTTTGTAGAAATTTCTAAGTGCCTTTGATCTCAAAACATACTGCAGGATTCTGATTCACTCCTGCATTACTTGTTTGCTGGTGTGGCTCCTCTGGTCAAAGCAGCTTTCCAGAAGGGTTCCACAACAGCCTCCGTGTCCTGACAATGGTATTTTTTCTGTACTTTGTCAAGGAAAAGAAAAAGAAGATCTTCTTTCTAAATAGGACTTCCAATGTAAGTGTGGAAGTATTTCAGCCAGTGTAGCCAATGTATATGCCTTTTATGTATTACTAAAAATAAATGTAGAGTGTTGACAAAACAAATAGAATATGGCTGTTTTCTTTGGTGAAAAAAGAACAACAACAACAAAAGTTAAAATATATATTGCTCTGAAACATCTGAAACCTGGCACCTGAATTCTATTGATTTCTTTTGATTGTTTTTGTCCACAGAGTGTTAGATGTTTGTTTACTACGTAGATAGGAAAAGATCATTTTCAGAGAGAGCTTTTCCTTTCTTTTATTATCTTAAAGGGGGAAAAAACCCTCTTTGTTTTCCATCCACTTGCCATCCTCCTTTTGCCTACCATTTGCTGCTTTCATCCCTGCTTGCAAAAGGTTCTCAGCCTTTTTTACAGGGCAAATCTCCTAAACAACCTCTGCCCCTCAATTTCCTACAGTTTCAGGTGTTTGACTTTCTCCCTTGACTCTTCCAAACTTCTGGAAAGACCAGCCCATAGCTCTGCAAGATAAGGCTCCACCAAATCCTAGATTTGCCTCATCAGTCCTGAAACACAGTAATTCAATTTGGAGGCAATCCACACTAGGCCGTATTTTGTGCTGTTTTATGCAAGAAGCTTCTGATCAGTCAATGCCAGATTTTATTCATGTGTTTCTATTACATGTCAATAAAACAAACAAACAAAGCCCTCTTAAGCACTGTGCAAATTATGCTGAGATTGTTAACATTATGGAAGGCAGGAGTTGTAAATGACAGGGCACGCTGGCATTGGTAGAGAGCATTTGTCAAAGTAAAGATGGACTGACTGGCAAGGAGAGAGGGTTGGTAAAGATAATAGAAGTTTTAAGCTCCAGCTTACATTTTATATATCAGCCCAGATCAGTAACAACTGTAAGACATTGGCAGCTGATCTTTGGTAACGGTAATAAAAGAGGATGGTGAAAACAGCTGCACTTCTAGTGGATATTTATCTATCTCCTAATGTGTATTAATTAGCTATATTAATTAACTTTGACATTAACTGCCAGACACAGCATTATGATCAGAGAAATGAGTCTCAAAGGGTGCTATTGCCCAGTTTCATGTTGGGGAGAGCACTGGGCTCAGGTGATGAACCATCAGGAACTCCTTGGGGACTCATAGAGACCTTCCCATCATCAACCAGCTGCAGCCGCAGGGTGACAGGTTTGCAGATGCCCATGAGCAGGTCTTCAGCCTCCTGACAAGCTCTACCACCTCTGAAGATACAATGCAGAAAGCAAGCACACTATCTACCTTGTCTTGGTTTTAAAGCAAGTACAAGTTACTCATTGCATCTAGTTCAGTTGTTGATACTTGTGAGAGTCATGTAAGAATTTTCCTGGAAAGGATGGATCAGCAAATGTCTGCTGTCTTATTTAGGTCCTATAAAAAAGAACATCCTAGATGTGGGCGATTTTGTTTATAATGTGTCACACGTCAAGGTGTTTGGCTGAACATTGGTCACGCTTTCAAATGAACAGAATCCAGTGCATTGGGATGGGAACAGGCCAATCCTTGGGAAGAAAATAGATGTATTCATGCTGTGAAATTTGGAGTAATGATTCACCCAGCCTTGTGGCAGCAGTGTAAGGAGCCAGGCTGGGGGATGCTGAGCCTGGACGGATAGGAGCAGGGCTCCTTTCTCTCGAAACAATCAACTCAACTGAGTCTCGGGAATCCCTCACTAGGGGTGTTGTGCCATGCCTTGAATTCGCAGGATAGACAACAATTTATGTCCATGGCTGTATGTACACATGTGCAGCAGTAAATAAACGTTGTGATTTGCAGCTCAATTCCAATGTAGTGACTGTGTCATTCATCAGTGTCCCTGAGTAAACTATTTTTTGGGGATAAGCAGCAAGCTTCTCAGCTCAAAAGCAAGGGATTTTTCTTCGACTATTTAAGAGCTTACAGTGCTCCTGTCTGTCCTGTAACTTCCTCTCTGCACATGGAAAATGGAGGTTTCCAATCAATTTGTCTGATTCTGTTTCGAATGCTAAATTCAACCTTGTTATTAACCACCCTCGAGCAAGTCACAGTCCTACAACATATCAACCAAGATGATCCTAATGGTTTTACAGGCCCGTGGCCATATTCTGAGTCTTCAAAGTTAATAATTTTGCTTGAATAAGGATTTCAGAAATGTTAAAGCATTTGGTTAAGAACTCCAGACGCAGAAACAAAAAATACGTCCCCACATACCCCTTGTTCTCTTGAAGACAAAGTGGAAATAATTGCCTCATTCTTTTCTCACCCTATGCAAACGTCTGCGGTTTCATGAAGTTTACGTTATTAAAAATTATCCTCCGAGGCAAAAGTTGTAGAGCCAACTGAGTGTGTCTCATTTTCCAGTCAATAAGTTTCTGTTTGAACAGTCAAATCGTACAAGTTAAGGTAGTGGAATAAGAAAGCAATAATATAGTAATAACGAAGTGGGGAAAAGTATGAGTACTTATTAAGCCTCACTCCCTCAGGACTGCACAATTATGTCTGAGTTTTAAATATACTAACCATCAACTTAAGTCGTGTGTGTGTAATGGAACAGGCAAAATTTTAACAGATTCACAGTTAAGAGTTTACTGAATTTTGCACTTGGGTGAGTAGTACCTTAGTAAATAATTTATTTTTCCTAAGCTGCCATTCAAAAATAAAATTAATAAAGGAAAATGTACATGCAGCGCTGTATTTAGTCAAAAAGAATGCATATGTGTTAGTGCCATTCTTTTTTCAATTTGCTTTGTCTTCAAGGAGGAACATGAGTAGTTTTTCCCACTGCAGTTAATGCTGAAAGGATTGAAGGAAAGAATGATGAATAGAAAACAAAGGACATTTGTAAAAGACCAACTAATATAATCTGTCCATGGAATTTTAGCAGTCATGCAACACATGTTTGTATTCAAAAGTTTAAATTTTCCCTTCTCTTTCTGAATTTATTTTAGGAGACACTGACTACATTTTAGCTTGGATGTAACCATTTTCAACCTAGACAACTTCCAGCTTTAACTATTTAGTGCCTCTGTGTCAGACAGCTGAATCCTTGGAGTTCATCCCATATTACTACTTCAATAAAAAAATCTCTAAACCTCTTCTTCCCCTACCATTCCAGCCTCCAATGGGTCTCCTCAGCCTCATCACAGACTAAAGTCAAACTTTAGACAATCTATAATCAACTTCTTCCAACCAGTGATTTTATTTTTTCGGCGCCTTTTGATTTATAATGCCATTTGGTGTAACACCTGCCTCATCTCAGCCCTATTCAGCCCTCACCGATGGCTTGCTAGGCACTTGTTTATTCATCTCCTCCAAGAAATGCATTACCTAATGGAAAGTTGCAATTCTCCATTTCTTAAAATAAAGAGCGAAGGTACCTGTTTTTCTTTGTCAGTGGCACCTGCACATACACATGTGCACATACATATATTTTCATTACTACAGGTTTTTCCAATCACAAGAGCTTCCTTGTCTGGCTGTCAGGAAAAATCTGTATTCTTACACTACCCATATTAAAGTCAGCTGTGACTTCATCACTATTAATGCAAACTAGAAATGATTCTCCTGTTTCCTTCAGATTTTTATTTCCTATCTCTCCTAGCCAAGGCAAGAAAGAAGGAACAGAATACATCCAGACAAAATAAAATTTAGTCTAAAGAGACAAATTTGGTCAAATGTCTTTCTGAACACCACCAGAAATTATAAAAAACAATGGCATTAAAAATAAGAGACATGGTCATGCTTTACATAATGCTGATCTACCAGTATTTTTCTACTTCCATTGCTGCTATGCGCTCTCTCATCCCTTTGCACTCTTTACAAACATGCTAGATGTTTATGCAGGGCATATATTTACAGAAGTGTGTTTTCTAGCTCCTGAAAAGCATTTTGCCTTGTTACCCAAGGTAAATTCCAGGACAAATTCCTCTGGATCTGCCAAAGTTCAGACCTGAGCTTCAGATCACTATAAAAAAGGCTTGGAGCACAATTCTGTGAACTCTGTAGTTGGGAAATTTAAAAATCAGATCTGATTTTGAGGCTTGATTTAATTTTTGTTAAAAAAATCTTTCTTTTTTCTGCATCGATCCATTACTGAAGAGGGAGAACATAACAGGGAGAAAAACAGCTTCTTGCTGTATTTTAAGCAAGTTTACTCCTGCTCTGGGACATTTACTCCTACCCTAAGATGTCTCAGTAGCCACTATGGTTAACTGTGCTCTATAGCACAGGCTAGAAAGACCAGCTGTTAAGAACAGGATTATCCCTCCAACCCCTCTAACCTGTTGAGCAGCGTGCTCAGCATCTGCATTGGAATCACAAGACCTTTGGCACTGGTTCTGTCCAGCTGACAGCAATATATGCCTTGCTGTTGACTCCAAGGATCAGGAGCTTCATTTCAGACATAAGTCAGAATTTTGCTTTCTAAACAATGTTTTATTCTGTTAGGTTCAAAAGTGGTTTTACCTTCTCTTTACCTGTTGTCTTCTTCCTGTCTTGTTCAGTAGGATGACTAAAAATAATTGCCTGGTTATAAATAACTAATGCTCCTGAATACAAGGGGAAATGAAATGAAAACGGAGAGATTTTTGCATTAGATCAAAGCCTGTTAGGAGCAGTTTCCTTTGGAGTGTAATTGTAATTGGCCAACTTTGTGACTTAAGGGCAGGGAAAACTTAAGTAAAAGGAATATAAATCAGGGAGGGAAACAGCCAACTTTAAAGTTCACATCTCATTTTGAAGTTATATCTGTTTCCATGACACAAACAGACTTTGTTAATAACTTTATACCAGGCATATAAATAGTCAGGTTTTTTGTCTGTAATGTGAAAAAACTAAAGAGAACTGAGCAATGAAGGTCTACGGAAATACTAAAAATAGCATTTAGCTGCACCCGTCACTCATGGGACTAACAACCATGCTAAACGTTGTACAGAAAGAATAAGAAATAATTCCTTCAGAAGATGCAAATTTCCAAAAGTTTTGTAAGGTATCAGACCTTTTTGTCTGGAGGTACATTATGCCCTTGGAAAAACCCCATGTGTTTTGTACTGGCTTCGAAGAAGACAGCTTCATCTTGCAGAATTAGTTTTCCTTGCATTTTGCTTAAAAAAAAAAAAATTCATGCCTGTTTTGAAAACCAACAAATGTTTGTGAAATACTACAGAGGTGAATCTTTGTGTATAGGCAATATTAATGAAAAAAGAAGCTACCAAAGAAAGCATACCTAAGGTATTCTCTAGCAAACAATACTTACCCATTTTCATCAGAGACCCTGATTACAAAACTAAATAGATAAGATGCAGCTCATACTAAGTTTCCTGGTCCTACTACCGCTTTTTCTAGTAACTGGGATGATTCAAAGGATGACTTGGGAGAGACTCTGTTTCTTCCTGCTTAAAAAAACTGTCTAAGTTCACTAAAATATAAATGAGTACACTTGTATTTTTCTGCACATTACTCTTGTTTGAATGGGTAATGTGAGGGAAGACACAACTGCCAAACAGACCTAGGTTTGTTCAAGACCTGGACATATTTACAAATGTTGATATGAATGAGGGTTTATTTTAGAGGTTGTAGAACAGCAAAAGGACATGGAGGAGTCTGGGGGAGTCTAGAGGTTTAGAGTTTCAGTGTGAGGTTCTGCGTAATGCAATGTGCAGCATAAGCCACTGGAAATAACGGCAACGTGCTGGTAAAGTGAGACAGTCTTTATGCATTTCTTTAACAGAAAAATACAGGGGAGTTACCGTTTACCTTACTAGCCAGAAGCAGTTCAATTGCATCTCTCTCATTTTAACTTTGTCAGCCTCTATATCCCGATTGTTAAAACACAGTTCCGCCCTCCCAGTCTGTCTTGTTTATGTTGCTTTAAAAACTGTTCCTCAGAAATCATCTGCCAGGATTTAAATGCTTCGACTACTTGCATGCTTCTGAGAATGCTGCCTATTTGACTTCTTATCTTTGAAAGATCTAGGGCAAAATATAAGCAAAACTAAAGAGAAATGGGAATGAGTTATCTCACAAGAAGAACAGATCTTTTTTTAAGGGAAAATAATTTCAAGGAATTTTGTATTCAAAAGGAAGATAGTTACATTAGTCATTGCTTGTGTTGATAATTTTGATTTATTTACCACATACAGAGTGCTATTATTAATTTGCTAGCTATCCAGCATGAAAGCAGTAGTAGTGGATTTCAACCCATGAAATGATGTAATCCTACTTTGAATTCACATAAACCTTTATAAAATCAGGGAGGAACTCCAAAGACCTCCAACTGCACAAAACATTTCAGATAAAAAGAGGCTGCTACAGCTCAAATCCCTCATTTTTATCCACTTTGCTATAAATAAAGGTCATGATTCTGACACATTTATTCCCATTGCAAGTACCTGACAGCACGTGTTGCTCTACTGTAGAACAGAAAGGCATGGTCCTGACTGAAGGCCAGACGAACATCTGATTACAGGAGAATTTCCACTAAGTCTGCAAGAGCATGGTTATAAATAGGTCATGCTCAGCATAAGTCAAGCATTTAGTTTTTGCTTCATCAGGCATAAAAAGGATCGGTTCACTTTCAGTTCTCCATCTTTGTTTGGATAATTCACTTGTTAATCCCATACAGGCAGCATGCAATTCACTGCATTTTTTCTTCTGCTCTTACTGCTGTCAGTCCTAATAATAGAGGGCTGTGTTTTGTTGTTTCTTTGGATCATTACTGAAACACATTTATTCACTGCTGTCTCAGGATTGATGAACAGGTGTATTCTTAAATCTTCATTTAGTTTTCAGTGAATCATTTGGATGTTTCTGAGTTCAGTCTCTCACATCTACTCCTTCATGTCATTCAAATCTCCCCTGTGCTGACGTGATTGCAGTGCCAGATTAATTACTGCATATGAGTTTGCTTTGCTGGCAAGTCATGACTTGAGGAAACTATGATGCATAAAAAAGGTATTGTTATAGCTCTGATAAAGCAAGGCCTGTAGGACAGGCACATCCTTTTATTAGATCAGATGATACAGTTAGGAAAAGCGGGCAAGTTTCCAGGCACAAAGATGTGAAGGCTACTTATTTGTCCCAACTGTATTAGCTGGTTTAATACCATTCTCCAAAAGCTTTGTCTCTCTGTCACACACACACGGCACACACAGAGTACTTTTTGTGCCTTGCACATTCATTTCAAATGAGGATTTATTGGCAAGACATTTTTTGGTTTTTATCTAGGAAACAGAAGGTTGTGGGGACAGAACAGTTAAGAAAAAATGATTAAGAGGTAACACTGAATTCCCCTGAAAATTAGTGATAGATTTAGTTACTTAAGAAGATTGTTATAGAGTAGGTATTGGTGCACACAACTGGCTGCAAATTTCTTTGTGAAATGACTGTGATCAAGGTCCAAATCTATATATCTCTGGGCTTCATAAACTGGATTCATGTCGGATTTTGAGCTTCTCTGTACTGATTTACATTCTCTCAGGTTATTCAATTCTTGAGATGGTTACTGCATGTATCTATTGGTATGGTGTAACAGCTGGGGATAAATAAATGGGAATTGTTAGAAATGTTAAGAAACTAGTCTGGGAAAAGAAAAGACCTGTGAAGAGAGGACAAAATCCAAGGTTCTTACTGAAGAAGAAAAGTGATAGATTGGAGAAACAAAGCCAAGAAACAAGCACTTACTAAACTATCAGAGATAACTAGGGAGCCAGGAGATGGACATTTAATTCAGTTATGATAGACATACATGGCCTATTTCACAACCTCTTTCTCTAAAAGTGCTGTACTCACAGCTAGAAAAAGACAGTAGGATGACTGGTAGTAAGACCGTCTAGTTGTTGTGCTCAGAATGGTTTTCACAGTTTTGAAGAGAAGAACCAGAGGCATCTGAACTTCTTTCTGCAGACAAATGACACGGCCAACATTTGAATAATGAATAATGTAATGAATAAACAAAAACACAAACAAAACCAAAAAACACCAAACCAAACCAAAATAAAACAGAGACGCATATAGCTCTGCAAAGGCAAAATTAATTGCAGCTTATTGTGTCTGAATGAAATCACACAAGTAGACTATTTGGGAACACATAATAAAAATAAGTGTTACGGATGTTCTTTGCAGACATTTCCCTACATTTTGTGCCTCTAAGATCTGGTTTCCCCAGGTATAACAATGTCCCTAAGCATTACTCATCTGCCACTAGTTGTTATTGTTTCCTCACACCTTGATGAATTGTAGCAAAACCCTTCTGGCCTGAAGAAACCTCTGGATGCTATATTGTATCATCAAGGGGTAAGATAATTTTAAACATTTTTTTTACTCACTCTCAAATAAAAATACACTCTATTTCTGAGTCTGAATGTATAAAATTCAAGAAATTTAGCTGATATGTCCTTACCCTCACAGTCAGCAGAGAAATTATCACCACTGAAGGCCCACTGGTTTTGATAATGTTTTTTTTCTTGGTGAAAGCAATAAATTCTTGTCCAGGTAGGTGACAAGCCCATGAAGATTTATTTTGTATTCGTCAGTCTGAGACAGAGTGTGTGCTACCTCAATCATTATGTTTGCCATGCAGATTAAAGCAGAGGTCTTACCAAAGGAAGAAGATACTTAGTATGCAAAAGACTATGGTGGTCCCAAAGTAGGTCCCAGGTTGATTCTATTATAGAATACAGGGAGATACCCATGATGCTAATGGAAAAAAACAACCAACCAACCAAACAAACAAAACTTGGCTATTGTGATCATAGGATCAGGCCAAATTATCGACTCAAAAAAGTAATTCGAAGACAACAGTTACTCTGGGCCCTGGGAAAACCAATCTGGCTCAACTGCTGCCAGTGCCAAAAGGAAATGGCTCATCTGAGAAAATGAATGCTTTTTGTAACCAAGATTGACATTGGTGGGGCTGGTGCCATCCCACAATAATGCAGTGAACATAGCCAAGATTAAAAGGATTTCTAAAGCATGATTTACATGATAGGACAATAGAAAATGCTATTTACTGCTCATCTTTCTAGCCCCGTTATTCATTAGAGTAACACAGCAAAGATTTGACACCGTCTCCCACAGCATCCTCACGGCAAAACTGAGGAAGTGTGGACTGGATGATCGGATAGTGAGGTGGACCGCAAACTGGCTGAAGGAGAGAAGCCAGAGAGTCTTGGTCAATGGGGCGGAGTCTGGTTGGAGTCTAGTGGAGTGCCTCAAGGGTCAGTTCTGGGACCAATACTATTCAACATATTAATCAACGACTTGGATGAGGGAATTGAGTGTACTATCAGCAAGTTTGCTGATGACACCAAGCTGGGAGGAGTGGTTGACAGGCCAGAAGGCTGTGCTGCCATCCAGCGAAATCTGGACAGGCTGGAGAGTTGGGCGGGGAAAAATGTAATGAAATATAACAAGGGCAAATGTAGAGTCTTACATCTGGGCAGGAACAACCCCAGGTTCCAGTATAGGTTGGGGAATGACCTATTAGAGAGCAGTGTAGGGGAAAGGGACCTGGGGGTCCTGGTGGACAGCAGGATGACCATGAGCCAGCATCATGCCCTTGTGGCCAAGAAGGCCAATGGCATCCTGGGGTGTATTAGAAGGGGGGTGGTTAGTAGGTCGAGAGAGGTTCTCCTTCCCCTCTACTCTACCCTGGTGAGACCTCATCTGGAATATTGTGTCCAGTTCTGGGCCCCTCAGTTCAAGAGGATAGGGAACTGCTGGAGAGAGTCCAGCGCAGGGCCACGAAGATGATGAAGGGAGTGGAGCATCTCCCTTATGAGGAAAGGCTGAGGGAGCTGGGTCTCTTTAGCTTGGAGAAGAGGAGACTGAGGGGTGACCTCATCAATGTTTATAAATACATAAAGGGTGGGTGTCACGAGGATGGAGCCAGGCTCTTCTCGGTGACAACCAACAGTAAGACAAGGGGTAATGTGTTCAAGCTGGAACACAAGAGGTTCCACTTGAATTTGACAAGAAACTTCTTCTCAGTGAGGGTGACAGAACACTGGAACAGGCTGCCCAGGGAGGTTGTGGATTCTCCTTCTCTGGAGACATTCAAAACCCACTTGGACGCCTTCCTGTGTAACCTCATCTGGGTGTTCCTGCTCCAGCGGGGGGATTGGACTAGATGATCTTTCGAGGTCCCTTCCAATCCCTAACATTCTGTGATTCTGTGATTCTGTGATTCTGTGAACACATGTTTTCTTTGAAGTCCAGAGGAGGAAGAAAGGCTTGGACAGATTTTGTCAAACTGGAAACTCCCTGCATGTGTTCCATGCATGTTGATGTGACTTTCAGATCACTTCTGCAAGGCTCTGGGCACACCCTGAATGGTGTTCCCACCTTCCCGCCTTCCTCAAGCATATTCAGACTCTGCCTTCCTCCTTTTGCCTCAGACCCTACTATATCATTCGCCATTAGTAAGTCTGTCTGCTAACTCTATCCATTAGCAACCTTTGCAAAATTCTCCATTTATTATTTCCACACAGGTTCTTCCTTTTTGTTTATTTCTAACGTGCAAAAAAAAAGTAAGAAGGAAACTTAATATGTATGTCACAGAGTTTCTGTATTCTGGTGTGTTTATTGGAGTGATCATGCATCGTTCCTTCTATTCTGACCATGATGAACACAACAGCTGCTTTTTTCTGCCCATTAGCATCATTGCATGCACCTCTCAGGCCATTCCTTCTCAGATATCTGATTCTCCTCTACTTTGGTTGCCCTGTATAATGTTTATTGCAGGTAAGGAATGACAAAGTTGTTCCTAAATGCTATGTCTACTGACATACCGCAATCAGCTCTAGGGAGAGACTCCTGCTCCTTCATTCTCTCCCCTTCTCTCCTACGGCAGACTTGAGCTGTGGCCTTGGTTTGCACAAGCTCAGGAGGATCAGGCCAGCACCGTACTTGACAGTGGGAACTCCAGCCCAAAGCCATATTACTGCACTAAATCAGCGCTTATGCATTTCCTCATCACCATGGTGATGAGCGTGATTGTCATCCAGATGATGAAACAAAACTGATCCTTTTGGCCTTTGTAGATCACTGAAAATCCCAATGGTTTCGAAGAGATTACTTCCAATGTCATGGAGGCCACTGTTAAGTGATCTGTGCCCAATCTGTGCAACCATATTGTCATGAAGATGATGGCTAAACCAGAAATGCTGAGTGCTACATGGCCTGAAAAGCTCAGGAATCCCTTTCCCAGAACCAGTCCAACCTGGACAATTAGATTCTAGGGACTTAAATGCCCAACAAATTTAAAATGTTTATTTGGGGTTTTTTTTCCACTTTTGTCCTCTAAGCCTCTGTCTCCTTGCTATTTCCTATTAATAAAAGACCTCATATTTATGTAAGACAAAAACTCACTGACATTAGACATACATGCCACTAAATGTGTGTACCTTTTTGATGTGCTTTGAGGTGAAAGGCAGCATATTAATGTGAGATTACTATCTTTTCTTCAATAAGAAATCAAAGGGAAAAAAGATCAAAAGGTAGTGATTTCATATAAAAACACAATGAGAGGTCTCTGTCTTCATGTTTTGTCTACCAAGTTATTTATAACCTCCAATTATTACTGCCCTTTCCATGGTATAACTAGGTCAGACATTGTAGATTATTAGAGTGAGTATTCAGTACTGGTCAAACCTTAAGGTCCTAATTAATTCCTAGTACAAGTGAAATGAATAAAGTCAGTCACAGCTTTATCTACAAATGGAGTAAAACCAGACTGTTTTCTCAGTGTATGGCCTACTGCTTTATTTCACAGTTCTATTGTCATCTTCATCTTCACTGCTTTATCCAAAATACAGCATTTCCACTGGCTTTGCATGAGAATGAGACTAAAAGAGATGTGTCAGCCCTTGAGCAGCTTTGCCAGGACCAGTTAAGAGATACCACAAACCAGCACTGCCTTTTGGTACCACACACTGCTCCTTTTCCCAACAGACCTAATTATGAAGTATTGCTTAAATTCCTGCACGTTTATACCACATGGACTTCCAGAGATGGTTGCCTAAGTAAGGGTGAAAAATGAGAACTGAATTCAGGTTCTGATCCAGCTTTAAGCAACCCCCAATATTTAAGGAGTAAACCATCAATGGCAAAATGCACTGAAGTGACACTACACCATTTCCCATGCTTTGAATTAAATATCTAGGTAGCAATAGGCAAGTTTATCCCTACATTAAATATCAAGTTTCAGTTTTCATTGCAGATTTATTGAAAATGATGATGCGAAGCAAAGCATGAAAAAATGTAAAGTAGCTAGCAGGAACTGCTTCATTTCTGGGAATCTAACAGGGTACACAATACCTACATTTTTTAATTGAAAGTCGAGAAAGACACAGGGAGTTTGACCTGAAACAAAATATCGGATCCAAACTCTGAAAATAAATTTGATATTTTCCCTCTGTATCCATACTTGCCTTTTATTTAGTAGTGTGCTGTTCCAGAATTCATTATTCCAGTGTCATCACAGTTCTTTGACTCATAAAGAGAGCTGGATGTGAAACCAGATTCAGATTTTTTCAGCTCAGCCCAACTCACAGCACATGGCTGGTGTAAAATGCCATTTAATTTACCTCTCTGTTTTAAATATCTAAACAGACCAATTCCCACATGTACTATAAGTAAAATAAGAAAGATACACAAGTAAATAAATTATTGGAAATTTATTACACAGAAATACTTTGAAAAATAAATTTTCCATCTGCAGACTAGCAGAGAAAAAAGGAATTAATTTTTGTTTTTTTCAGTAGATGCCAAGTGTTTCATGTACTGCCTATAAGCTGCCAGCTTTCCCTTAGTCTACATCCTAAGTGCAATGAGATCACCTTAAAGCTCAAAAATATATCACAGGACAGAAATAATAGCTGTAAACCAGGACAGATATCTTTTTGACAAAGTGATGCCAAATTATACTTCTCTCATCTCATGGTCTTGCAGACACTAATAAAAATGCAATGACCTCCACCACTGTACCCAATAAAAATTATAAGATCTGAATAGTCAGCAGCTAATTCTGAGCAATGCCAAGTTCTGTTTTTAGAAGATGATTATATATCATTCATTTCTCATTCCTTGTTGTATCACTATGCAGACATCACTGGCATTCTACTGAAAATACAAGTTTATTCTGGATCTCCCCTAAGGATTAAGTTTAAATTATGGAGGAAGGAGCAGAATCTGTGCTGAACAATTGTAACCCATTAATACAATGTATTGAAAAAGATACTTTAACCATACCGATTTCATATTTTGATTAAACAAGATTGACAGAAAAGCAGTGTATTGCATTCAGAGAGGAAAGAACATGTGATAAGGAGCAGCAGAAACAGAGAAAGATTACTTACTCTGGAGTGCTCTAGTCACGAGTATCAACCCACATTGAATCACTCGAACATCTATGCCATACTGCATATTGCATATGCCACATAAATTACAGAAAATATTTTTACATGTCCATTGCATTGTTTAGAAACCATTTTGGGGAATAAAACATTTCTATCTAGATGCAGCAGTAACTATAAGGACAATGCTCAGGTCTTGTTCTTCAATAAACGGCACTATTTTTCACATTCTTAAAAGTACCATATAACTAAAACCTAATGCCTCTATGAAGGAGGGACCTTTACTGAATCCTTTTTACAGCTGGTCAGGAAACAAGAATGCATGAAAAATTCTGAGATTTCAGTCTTTGGCTACTCTTGTTATAAAGAATTGATGATATTTTCTCAGGAATAAGGAGAGACATGCTGAACACAGATTATTTAAATCAAGGCAAACAACACCAGTTCCACTGTCCTGCCCTTCTGGAGCTGAAAAGCAACTTGAGTCTCCCATATTCTAAACAAGAGAGAAATCTAACTATCCATCACAAGGGTTCGTTACTCTGGTGCCAAGAACAGTGGAGTTCTTACACAAAACACAGTAACTGAGTCCTGGAAAAGCCAATCATGTCAGTCTAAGGCACTCATAGGATATGTCAGTGCTTACTTGAGAGATCTATGAGCTTCTGCAATACACTCCCCTACTGAGGATTCATTTCTCTATTCTAATTTATCTGAAATGTTCAGATGTGTTCTAATTTTAGCATTTTGAGAAACAACTTTTTAAGAATATTTGAAGAATTTGACTACTTGCTTTTACAACAGTGAGCTATACAGGAAGATTTTCTCCTTAGAGAGCAAGGAGTCTAAAACATCACCAATCTGTTCCTGTGTTTGGAAATCATTTACCTACCACCTGGGAACATTACAGACTGACATATGGTACTGTCATTGTCTGCCTCCTGGCAGCTAGTGGAGTGTATCGACATAAGAGGAACGTTTAGCCTAGTTAGCACTAAAGAACTACTAGAAAGAAGAGAATCATATTTTTTTCCAAGTGGAAATTGTGCTCTTAAATAATTCTTAAAATACTGAAGCAATAATTAGAAGCCAGGAGGGATTGAGCTTGCCATGCTACTATTTTTAAAGCTAGGAACTTAAATAAGAAACAAAAGAGAAGAAGAACAATTTCACACAATAAATAATTCAGCAGTGGAACTCATGGCTACAGGAGAAGACGTTTACTAAGAGATTCAAAAAAATGACTAGACAAATTCATGTAAGAAAAATCCTTAAACGGCTAGCAAATATTATATCAGGTGCAAACTCCAAACCAAGAGGTGCCCCTAATGTGTTAAACTGACAGAAGTTGGGAGGATGTACTGACAGGAGTGTCACTATATGCTTGTCATTATTTAATATTCTCCCTAAAATATCCACTATTAGACATTGCCAAAGATACTGGGGAAGATCACTTTCTTGTCTGACCTGCTGTAGCTGTTCTATGTAAGAAACGTTATTTACAAAATCACCAATCATCATGTAAGCTGTAAGTCTGAAGGAAAAACAAGCCATGTACCTTTATTTATGTATTTAGTCATATACTTTTATTTATGTGTCTGAATACAGGTGTAAATGCCAGCTCACAGGCATTCATTTTCAAAACTTTCAGCTAAAGGACTTTGTAAGTATGATACTTCAACTAGTTGTGTAAAAAATGGATATATGGCACCATATATGTGATAGTTATGACGCAATTTTATACAGGTTCCAAATGTTATTTCAAGACCTTTTAACATCCTGCAGTCTGCCTTTTATGTTAATCAGCCTACATCTGCTCTAGTTGCAATAAAGGAAACTGAAAGAAGAAGGAGGTTTTCAGTCTATAGCAGAATATATTTGCTAAGCAGTAAATATAAGCAGGAGTTCAGCTAATATCCTCTGTGTCATCATCTGCAAATCTATGATAGTCACACATAACCTGTTTTATCTTATTAAATTGATGGAACCAGCCAAGTAACTTGCACACACCTGGAGAAGGAATGACCCTACCAGCATAGGTTTGAAGTCCAAGTGCATACCGAAGATTGCAGTTGTTAACCTTGCAGACAGTCTAAAATTATGCAGATGGATTTAGAATTTACTAATATTTCAAATGCAAATGTTTTATTGATCCTGAAAGACTGTATAAAGGATGCATCTGGTAATTACATTGCTGGAAATTACGTGATTTTGCTTGTGAACAGACTCAAGCCATGGGACAAAAAACCACTAGAATGGAGTCGAGCAAACCTTTCTGATGGGAAAGCAGGTGAACCTCCTCTTCTGTATGGCAACCCTAGTTCTCTTTAGATATCGGAAGCCCACAAAGAATGCAGAAAAAGCTTGGTCCTAAGCGTAATTTTTTTCACCTGTCCTTTGGCTCCCAGCTGTTAGAAGGACTAATGAAATCCCCACTCTTTTATATTTCAGGGGAATTTTATATGCAGTTTGCCTAAACATGCCTGTTAGTTATTCTTCAGTGCTGCTTCACTGCAGCAATAAGACAGTGGCAGAAAAGATAACTCCCTCCTCAATATATAATCCCTCCTTAAGGTTAAACACTAGATAGCAGCGTTGTATATCTCAGCCATATAACCCTCACTTTCACTGCTCCCCATGACACTTCTAGCTCAGCTGGTAGCTTCACATGCTCTAGTGCCTGGTGGAGATGGCAATTGGCTTCTGAAAACCATATAGCAGTGTAATATGGCACTGGGCTGTGTTTAAGCGGATGCAGGTCCACAGAAGTGTGTTGAAGCCAATATAGATGGCCTCTGCAGCCCCGGTCTGCCCTGCTCTGTTCAGTGCTTCAAACAAAGATGCCTCCATTTTGAACAGTGATGACAAACCATCTCCCCTGCCAGAGGATGCTGACTGAAAGCCTCTTCACGAGGAAAAGCATAGAAAAGCAGGGTTACAGGGCTGAGTCCATCATTGGTTTTGATCCAAACAGCTCCAGTAATGTCAATGGATCAATGTCTATCTGCATTACCAGAAGATATGGCCTACTCTGTGTGTGAGGCAGCTACCAGCTTATTTTCTTGAAGGCACATAGTGCTGCACATAAGGAATTTGTAATTCCCAAACAAAGACTCAATTTTCTTCTGCTTGATCTCACTATGCCTCGGTGCAGATATAGCCTTAGCCTGCTCTTTCATGACCACACAACCCTGAGCTGGACTGGGATTTAGACTGAGAGCTGATAACATTACAAGGCTCCGTGAAGAAAGAGATAGGAGTCAATCAGCTAATGAATTCTTCCATAATGGAAGTAGTGCATTGGGAAAAGTATGCAGTAAAACAGAAGAATATCTCACTGATAATAACATCCTCTTACAGGCAACATCTTGTAAAAAAGAACTAAATGACTCCAGATACACTCTTGAGTGTAGCTTCCCAGAGAAAAGCAAAAAGGGAAAATACTGAGTTAAAAAGCTACCAGATCAAAACTAAACATGGGGGTGGGGTGGAAAAAAGCCAGCATCACTTATGAAAATTAAAATTGGAGGCATAGTTGGGAGTGTGCTACATCACTGATGTTTAGAAAATGGGACTTTATATTTGAGTTTACATCAGCAACCCCAGAAAGCACTTTGAGATATGCAAGAAGCTCTTTTCCTCTACATTTAACATGTGTCCAGCCCTTTTGCGTGTTTTTTTAAGCTTGATTTTCTGTGCTGACAATGATCCATAACACATAAGTGAGAAAACTACAGGATAGTAGTTAAATGGAAATGCTAGTTTGTTTTTCTAGGGTTATTAGGCACCAATATATTAAAAAAGTCATCTTTCTGGATTGTAAACATGAACCATTTCATATAGAGTGATTGCAGAGTGATGGCAACAAGGAAAGCATCCTGGAGAGCACAGTTAAGGGAAGTCGTCTTTATTTCTTTGCAAAAGGATTAATCTTCCTAACATCACTCAGGAAACAAGGATTTAAAAGTGACACTGGGGGAAGAGGGAAACTAAAAATACCATGAAGGAATGGGAAAGAATGTCTCTTCTAGTTAAACAAGAACTCTTTAAAATTTACCAATGGCAGACAACCACTTTATTGTCACATTTTATTTTCTCCTTTATATCAAAGCACCAGATTTGCAATGGCAACTGCACAAGTAGCAGATTTTATTGTGGCCTGATATTTAAATGTTGACAGTGAAAAAGCAGGTGCTGCCACTGCACACAGTGAACAACAAATCCATCAACTATCTTTTACTTTACTAGATTCTTAGGAGAGGGCTTATAGATGTCAGCAGGTCTCACACCAAGGAAATCTCATTGATTTCAATTAAATTATTCCTTTCCATTGGTGTAATTGAAAGGAGGCTATAGTTTCCTCCTTCTATCTTGATAGTATACCCAAGTTTTACTTTGGTCTCTTTTAGAACAACAGAGTGTAACCGTGTTAACATGTAAGACCAAAAGGGGATGCAGGAAATAAAACCACTTTTACACCTTTAGCATTTGATGTGTTAAATTAGGAGAGCAGTAAGATTTATTTTTCTATGTCATATCATCCAAAACCAGCATATATCTCTCTGAATTTGCAATTTAATGCTAAAAACGATTATTTACTTTCCACCCGTCCTCATAAATAATGGACAAGGTCTAATTTCCGGTTCAGATTGCTGATTTTAAGATTAACAGCAGTCTGCTTGCTTTGGTAAGTGGATGGGGAAAAGCCAAAGGACTGTCTTTACAAACAGAGATTGTGCAATCTCTTCCCTCTTGCTGTTGTTGCTGCAACCATAGCTTTGGATGCAACACGGACACCTGCCCTTTTTTAGTTATTTAACAGCTGATTGTCTTTAACTGGACACGAGATCAAATTTGACCTCAACTGTTATGGAGAAGCCAGAATGCTGGCACATGCACCTCTGCTACAGAAACCCATTGTGTGCAGTTGCTCTGTCTCCTGGGTGTGTGCAACTAATATTTCTTCCTGACTCCAAAAAATGCAAGTGGCTGAAAGTGGTTGTGTGAAATGAACTGGTAGTCATGTCAGAGCACTTTCACTTATCCTCACCTAGCAAGCCATCCACTGCCAGAGGAAAAAACCAAGAAATGCCTGATTTATTTCCTGCAGGAGGGGAAGGTTTCCTTAAACTCTCCTGTTCTTCTTGACCCCAGAAAAGCAGAGCTCAGAACCTTTGGTGCCAGCCTGTGACACAAGCACAGGTTTCCATTCGATTTGTGCCGATTTACACACAGACGAAAAGGAGAAAAGAGTCAGTTGCTGGAGGTTTTTCAAATATCTAATTACAAAAAAAATCAGTCTTCATACAAGGAAGATGTTCATCTAGTTTACAGCACTTTGAACAAAAAACTAGAGGAAATAATGAAAAGTAGAATGTCATCTGCTTTGTTCACAAGACTGAAGGCAAGATCATCATATTAACATTTGATGACAAGCTGATTGACCGCCAATACCAAATACTAAAAAAACCCCAACAAAACCAAATCCTTCTTACCCTCTCGAAATTAGAAAGCAAGTCAGAACTCTGATTTACATTACTTTTACAGAAAGCAATATACATATATTACTTTCTGCGGGTTTATTTAAATGCATATATAATACAATATTATAGATTGCAGAACCAGAACCTAATACTCAGTGCCAGTTGAAACCAACATGATTTAGCTATTGTAAGGGTTCAAAATTGGATATATGCATATATATTCTTACATATGATCTTATGACCTTATCTTTCTTCATGGTTTGAAAAGATATTTCCAAGATATCTTATCAGAATAGTAGAAAGCTCTTCAGCTGAGGGTGAGTGGAGGTTAAAGGCCCCAAATCTTGACTTCATATGTTCAAATAATCTTAGATTGCTCTAACAAAAGAGCAAATTAATAAATATGAAAAAAAAAAAACAAAAAAGCAAGGAGGCAGACAGAATATGACTAATAGATGTTTTCTGCAGACATGATGAGAAGATTTTCCAAAATTATTATACCATTTACTTACATTAATTACTTTGAATAGATATTATGGATCACTACTTCCTACACCACAGTTATGTCTAAATAATTGTAGTTATTTTCCTACTTAAAAAAACAACATCAAACCTAAAAACTAACAAACAAACAAAAATGGAAAAAAAAAACCAAACACAGAAAACACCAATTGTTTTCTTTCACTAAAAAGAATTTACTCTTTACTTTGCTGGAGAGGTTTTCATTCACTATTATGAAGCTAAAGTGAACTCATAACTCTCACCAGAGCTGAAATTCATTCAGTGTTTAGTAGATCTAACTTTTCCTATTTCTTTTGAAATGGTAACAAATTAACACAAGGAAGAGAAAATTACTAGAGGTTGGGTCATCCAACCTTTGTATATAAGAACCATTCTGAAGTTAACAAGAATAGCACAAACATAGCTTATGAAATGCCTTCTGCAGAGAAGAATGGAGAAAATCCATCTATACACTTTTGTGTCATGCATTAGTTCAATAAACTGATTATCTGAAGAGTCCTTATCACCTGTGTTCTCATTCTACCCTCTTCCCATCCAAACAAATGTCATTATGCTTAAATTTAGGCACAGACCTGGACTTTCTCATGGAAGTTCTTGGTCCATGCTATAATTGAAATGCTTTAAACATGGAGAACTCTCCCTGACAAGGCCTTGTGCTTGGCTGCTCTTCAGCACTGCTGGGTGCTATAGCCATGAAATAGCAATTCTGCAAAGCAAAAGAAAGAACCATTAAAATAACAACACATTATTAAGTGGGCACTGATCTGGACCTCCCAGACAGGTACGTGTCACCTGTCTAATGAGATTCAGAGTATAAAACAGACCCAGAAGGTCATGCTATTGCTGAAGGAGTTGCTTCCATGACAAAAAAATTCAAAGGAAGCATCATTAATGCAACAAAATTAAACCAGTATGCTCCAGGGGAACAGCTTCTGTCTGCAATAATGGAAAGATAAAATGAGGGAAGGGATCTACATCTTACACTCCTCGCCATATTCATTTGGCTAACTAGAGCTGATGCTTAAACCAGGGATGTCAAACTTATTTTCACCAGGGGCCACATCAGCTTCACGGTTGCCTTCAAAGGGCCAAATGTAGTTTTAGGACTGTATAAATGTAAGTACTCCTACATTTAAACCATTCCTTCTGGACTTTGAAAAGAGAAAGCAAAAGGATGAGATGTCTGGTAATGGCTGCCTTTAGGTTTCTCTATGCTTATCTGACTGTATCCCTTCTTTTACAAGCATCTTTTGAAGTCAGAATTAAGTTCATGTTTACGTATATTTTGATTTGTTTATCTTCTGCCTATAGCCATATGTTCTCTTATGAGGAACCTGCCCAGTGGTATTTGAACTTGCTTCCTATATTTCTTTCTCCAATCTAAAATCCTATTATAATGTTATTATGGCTTGTTATTGCCATAGAGAGGCCAGAAACATGTGTTTCACAATCTACTGAGTCAAGAAACCTTGATGTCATTGCAGTGAACAGTAAATCACAGGTAGAATGGGAGCTGTCCTCATTTGAAGTCAAGCAGGTTCTCTAGTTCTCTCACCACAATGTTTTTTTGCATGACAGCTCCCAGCCGTATGGTCTCACCATAACTTAGAACTGCTCTATCTAAGACGTCCACTAACCAGGTGAGGGGGTACATAATGAAGGTGGATTTCTGCTACTTGGTACAAATTACAAGCTTTTTTATGTCCTCTGAGAGCACTACATTAGAACAACAGAGTAGACGGACCCAGAATGTCTCTTCTTGTAGCAACCTTCTGCCTGTTTGAAAAATGATAGTACATTGCCTCTGATTACTCTTCTCTAAGCTATTTTTCACATCCTCCTTGTGTAGACTTCAAGAGAGTTTTCTGCTGTGTGTACGTGTTTGGTGGGGAAAGAAGCATTTGCATCCTTTACTTATGTAGTATTATTGCAAACCCACCATATTTCACATTTATATACATGACATTAAAATATATCAATTGTAATGTACGTTTTAATATGAAAATTCTCTGTACGAAGATGTCACTGCTTAGCAAAAGGACACCGTTAATTTCCTTGTTTTACTGAGGAAAAAGTTGAATCCAACACAAAATGCATTTATTAAGGGTAGGAAATCATATTTTAAAATCCTAGGGTGGATGTTACTCGCATAACCCTCCAGATATACAATACAGTATTTTTTTTTTCCCCAAATGCAGCATTACTAGGTTCCAATCTTTTATATTTAAATTCTTTAATTATAATGAGATGAATATTTTATCCTCTACCATAAGATCACCTTAGGCTGTTTAATTTTAGACCATGAACCATATTTTAACTAATACATTAAAATGTAAGATATCATCCAAAATTACTTGGGTTTTTAAATACATTGATATATGGGGTGTGAACCTTACAAGGCACTTTCACTGTACATCCATTTACTGTGAAATCCCTGTTCTCTCCAAGCTTATGACACTGTAAAGCTATGACAAACTGCATCAGCATTACATTATCACAGAGAAACCTGCAGAACTAAAAAGGTTTAATCACTCAGAATTTATGTGTCTATGTGCAAATGCTGCCTATTCCCGGCAGCTTCTACTATCCAAGGCAGGAGAGATAATGTCATGGAGCTGATGCTCTTGCATCAAGACATTTAGATGCTCCAGAACACCTACTGCTCCATTTTTTCCACCTATTGGCTCTTTCACTTCCCCCACTGTTACTCCTCCTATTCCTTTTTCCATTACAGAGGATGCCAGAAGGATTTGAGCCTCTTTGCGTATACCAGCTACAGCTCTGAATGCTTCCCTCCCTTGTCACAGTACACTGGGTTAAACTCAAGGAATGGGATCATTGCTTTGCCAGATTTTAGGACACTAAGGAAAATGACAGTGTGTGTGTCGTGTTCCTGATAGGAATAATTGTTACACATCTCTGCAGCTGATTGCATTTGACTGGGAAGACTCAACACTTTTTTGCCAAGTGTCTTAGAACTCAAACTTGAACGCCTCTGCAGAGCACAGACTCTTACTAGGTTTAAGCTAGTCTTCAATGTCAGAGCCTAGTCTGGATTAGCTCTCAGGGTCATCTCCATGTAGAGCCAGAGACTGTAGAGACAAAATCTCACTCTCCAACATTGTCGTTAGTTGTATACTCTCCTTGTTAGATCAGTCCTGCCTTATCACTGGCCTTTTTCATCTCTGCACCTTTAGGTGAGACAGATGGCAATGAACGCTGGTACAATTGTATAGGCTTAAAGATGCCGTTCTGTGTCTGGCGTGAATATTGCAGACCCTTTCAAACTTGTCTGTTCAGCACACTCAAGTCTGTGACCATGACAGAGCAAGAAAATCTGCATTGCTGTATATATATTCCAGTTGGTGAGGAACCTGGAATGCAGACAGCTGGAGGACAAAGTGCTCTCCCTGATACTGGCACTTGTGTGCTTCACTGTATTAAGCTGTTTCAATGGAGTATGACATTAACCAATATAAATCGACTGCCTGGATGATAATACCAGGAAAACTTAATAAAAAGCTAATCGACACAATTGAATAGATGTTTTCCTCCTCAGACTCTCGAGAAAATACTTCTCTAGACTCATTTTGGAGGTGTCTCTCTACAACACAAATTATTCAAAAAGTCTAGACACATAAGTATGCAACGTAATTCCCTGGGATCTCTAAGAGCTCTGCTGCAGGATTCTGGCCAGACGATCTCTCCTGGGTAAGTATTCTTTGTGAGATTGCCTAATGGACTCTCAGTGCAAAGTGCTGTTTAACACCTTCGTTGCCACCAACCCACAGTCCCCAGGAGGGAACACATCTGCTCTTTTACATTTGGGATCACTTACTAGGCAAGTACAGCCCTCAGTCATACTTGGGCATTCCCTACAGAGCAGACCTGGGTTTGAAAACTTGTGCAAGCAAGTCTTTGGGTCATCTCTGAGGTTAATTAATATCCCATAACAGATACAAAGTGGGTATTAGTTGATCCAAGAATGCCGTCTAGTCTTCACTGAAAACCTCCAGGAATGCTGCAAGTATATGGGGATTTTAGAATAATATCCTTAAATTTCAGAAATAAGACTTTGGGCAGCACCTGGAGGTTATTTACACTGTCTTTTTAACCATTTAGCTAAAGGGTTGAGGTTCCTTACACATTTGGTGACAATAAGGAGGCAGACTTCTTCAGAGGGAGAATGCATCCACATGCATGAAGAGCCTTCTCTGCACACAGGTGTCCATACTCCTATGTACCTTCTAACTGAAGAACACAAAAACATTGCTTTTTCTCTCATTTGTGCGAATCGGAAGCCAGTAGTATTAACAACAGAAGAAGAAATCGTGTTCAGCCTTTGAAGTGTTCCTCCTTGCAATTAATTAATTTATTCCCCTTTGTGTTGTGATTTATTTGTTGGGTTTTTTGTAAATCATAATCTCTTGGATCAAAAAGGAAGATAGTGACTTCAGTATCCTCCTCCTTTGAAGTTCCTTTTAGAATACTACTCTGGCATGAAACAAAGGCCTAATTCAAAATTTGACTGGGTTTTGCTGTCATATATTTTAAAAAAATATCCTTTAAAGTGCAATGGCAGTTTATTCAAAAGCGGGTTCTAAAAATTACTATTAACTTATCACTTCAATGTATTTTCACATAAAAACTTCTTGCAGAGAATCTGAATTAAAAATAAAGCCAGACGATTATTTGGCTGAATTTGTAGGTTCATTTCAGTGTATCCTGTGACTCAGCTGTTAGCTGGAGTCCATGCTTTTTTCTGTGGGTATTTTTTGGTAACAGCTGCCTTCTCTACTCTTCTCTTAATACACTTGCCCAGAATGTCTCCTGTGTCTTTATAGCCACAGTGGTGAGACAATTTCATTGAGAAGATGTTTCTCAATGTTACATTTGTGTTAGAAAATACAAGGTATTGCATGCAGCTATTCCCAAATGGTAAAAATTTAAAATTTCTTGTAAGTGTGCTGATTTTAAAAGAGAGGGTAGGAATCTATTGTTCTTCATGAGAGCAAACGTTGTCTCCTACAAATTCAACTCTATTGGAAACAAATATCAAGTGATTCACAACTAGTGTGCTGTAGTTGTGCTGCAGTTTCTACAGAGAATTTTTGGTATTACACTTCCAAAATAACCACTAAATTTATTCAATATCCATCCTTAGACATGTAAAAAATCCACCACCGGAAAATGCTTAATATGGCCTGGTCTCAGAGTAAGAAAGCAATATATAAACAAGAGCCTCTAGATGTCTGTTCTGTAGCCAGTGTAACTGGAATAATAAATGGAGAAGAGTATTATTGCACACTCCATTAGTCTACCCAAAACCCAGAGGTGTTTCATAAGCTTAGCAGTAGTAGTGCACATATTGTCACCAGAAATTTTTTATGCAGAAAAATGGCTTGGCATCAAACTTTGAATCTGGAAGACCTTTGTTACCTGCTAAATGTACAGTACGGATAACTACAACATAGTTGCAACTTTATCTCATTTTCAGGAACTTCCCCAGAGCTCATCCCTGAAAGCTGTGTCCCAAAACTCATATAATGATTTCCTCTCAGGTTCTGGGAAAATCAAAGTTATTTTAGCACCATGTTTTATATTGAAATTAAGGGACCTCTTGCAACAAATAACACACTTTATTTGGTTTTTGTTTGCTCAGATGATATTATTAACAATTGTCACCAATATACACATGAAAAAAGTCAATAATCTGAAATAAAATTGCACACTACGTAATTGGAATTGCAGATAGCAATACAATTATTTTCCAGAAAATGTGCCCCCTCCTGAAGAAACAGATAATATAAAATTTATATTCCTTAATCTAGTTGTATCAGTTAAATTGCTGACTTTATAATCTCTGTTCACAATGGAAAATCACATTCCCTTGAAAAAACTAATTACCATTTCCGAGCATTTCCCCCAGCTCCTAAGACTTATATCAAACCCTAACAAAGGATGGAATTGCCATAGCAACTGCCAATCTGCTTGTTTTTTATTGCTGTTTTTGTTTTCTCACTCAGAAGCCCACATAATAAAGCCATTTCATCAAATGACCAGCCATGGGAGACTGAAGTAAATGCTTTTGGAGAAGACAGCGCTTCCCTAGCACAGCAAGATATTGAAAGTAGAGAAAACAGCAAATGCAGGTCATGATTACAGCCCAACTGCACTTTGAGACCTGCAACAGGCTGAATCTTTGTCACAATCATTGAAGTATCCAACAACACACTTCTGCTGCAGAAGGAAACATTTCTTAGTATTGCTTTTACAAGCTTTACTTGGCACCAGGAGATCTTCATTGGTCTCCTGGCCTCTAATATATCATGACATTGTGGCTCAGCAGAGCCACAGCATTAAAAAACAGTTTCGTGACGTGGATGCAAGACCTTTCACCTATATTCACTTGGGCAAGTTATGCCATAAGAACACAGTAAATTCTCATCACCAAACGTAAATGAATGGCAAAACCATGTGTAATTTCTGAAAGAAATGAAATAAACTGTAGAAACCAATGAATTGCTAAAAAGGGCTCTTAGGACTCCTTGCATACTTTCTCCAATATTCAGTAACAGCTCTGAGAAAGTGATTAAATGTTTGCGCTATATGGTACGCAACTTTTATTCTGCCTTTCTTGCCACTGAGAGTACTTTTGATGAAAATATATTCCTAAATTGTACACATGTTAAGTGACAAAACTTGAAAGTCTGAAGGTTCTCGGGTTTCACTCATAGAAAATCATATTCTTGCCTTCACATCTGAGAAAAAGGTTCAGTGGTCATTTATTGAAAGGCTGTCATTCACCATTCAGAAATGAATGAAACAGCTAAATTCTGAGAATATTATTGTCTTCACCTGTCTTAAATTCTGTATAGTTTTTTCCATGGAGGATTCTTTGTAAACTCATTTACATTCTTTTCAATTCTCCCTACAAGCTCACTCTCCTTTTATTTATATCATATCCAAGAGCATGGGAGTTGTAAGTTTGTTCTTGACAACAGGACAAATGTGGGGCTGCGGAGAAATATTTCAAAAATGTCAGTTGCATACAGCATGCTATGATTTAACTGGCCATATCAATCATTCCTGCAATTTAAAGGCAGTACTGGTTTCAGTTTAGCTGACAACATAGAAGAAGTTTCTGTGACCTATTCCTGAGGGTTTGACTCATGGTAGTATAATGAAGAGTAAGAAGTGAAGTCCTTGACAGCATATTCGTCATTTGCCAATATTACCTGTAATCAAAGTCACCCAGTACTGCCCACACAACAGATTGGCTTTGGATCTTTCTAAAGCATGGCCACCCAACCAAGCTCTAGCTATTTCTGTCCTTTAACTCACCACAATGTTGATATAACTTCTGACTGAAAAAAAAATAAAAAAATTAAAAAAATCATTTTGTATGTGTCTGAAATCCAGCTAAAAAATGGAATAGACTTCCAAACAACTCCTAGTTTTACAAGTAGAGCAGGAGGACAAAAGCACTAGCATATGTTTAACCCATCAAACATTAGTGTCTGGTTCAATTATACCAGGAGGAGAAATGGCTTCAATAGATATTGAAAAACTTTCCGAAGTAGAAACAATGTGATATTTGGGCTTTTCATCCTAAATTTTGTTTCTAGTGTAGCTGTGGGAAATTCTGGTGATCATCTTAGGTATTTGGGGTAGTGCTATTTAATGGATACTTTTTATGTTAGAAAACAGACAGATGTCAGTAGGCAAAAAATTAAACAAGATCTTTTTGACACCAGAAGCATCTCTGCTTCATACTTCATCCCTTCTGGTCCTAAAACTGCACACACAAAACTCCAGTTCCTTTTCTTTCAAAAATGGCTAGAAACAACCTTTTCCATCATCTCTCCTTTCAGTGGGAAGAAGGAAAAGCAGTCTCTCAATCCATCTTTCTTGAGAAAACAGGTAAAAAAAAAAAAACCTATGAAACAAAATAAAGCTTAAAAATATTTGCTAGAGGTCTACACGGTGACCCGACTGGCAAATCAGCCCCAGCAGCACTGGTGGTTGTCTTCAGCCCTACTGGTTGCCTTCCTTCCCTTTTTACTATTTTGTTGTGTTGGTTTTTTGGTTTTGGCCTTGTTTGTTTGGTTTTGGCATTTTTTTTGTTTGGTTTTTGTTTGTTTATTTTTTTGGTTGGTTGGTTGTTTTGTTTGTTTTTTGCATTTAGGGTGCTTCAAGCTTTTTTCTGACCTGGGTTTCTATTTGCTGACTGGTGCCTCATGAGTCTGGACTCCTGCGGCTTTCATTTTGAGCCATATTTTATGCTGCCGAGGATTCAGGCTGGAAATGAAAGGCTGGATTATAGGTTAATAAGTCCTGTCACAAGCTGCAAAACTCTCTTTCTCTGTGAACATGGAAAAACTGCATCAAAAGCTTCTACATATACATATGGATGTCTAATTTCCTTTTTAAAGTATACCATGTATACTTTTTAGGTATCTACATATTGATTACAAACAGCTTTGCAGTTTCTAGTTAGTGTGTAAGTACTTAGAATGAGTATTTTTATAAAATATATCATATTCTGTGCCTTCCTGCCACAGAGAAGAAATTCTCCCCCTTAAGGAAAACACAGAACTTTGATAAAATTTACATTAAAAATGGAAATATCCTAATTCTGTAGTTCCTTAAAGTCACTTGGGCAATAGATGCAGAATTTTTTTCACCAAGATCAAACATTCTTCACTGAATCACCTTATTAGGAAATCTGCAAGTCTGCTTGGTACTTATTTCTTTTTAAAAAATGAAGTAGCATTTATGATAGCTTTTTGCAAATCATACTTGTAGTTGTATTTCAATTAAGAAATGTAAATATTTTAGATCAGAGATGAATAATTGCATTATACTTCATTGCTAATTTACATGTAAAAGTATTTGCTAGCTACTAATGAGGTTTTATTACACTAGGTAGTACATATACTACAAATACAACAAATAATACGGGGTGGTTTTTTTGGAATCAAATTTGCCCTTTGCTCAAGTGGATGGCAAAATTTTGTGTACTTCAGTAAATGCAGAAAACAGGACCAACGCCAATTTCTGTATATGCAATAGAAAAAACCCAAACTATCTGAAATAAGCAAAGGAATGAAGAATACATCGTATACTGTGCATAGTTCAAGAGTAGTGTGATAATTTGTAATGGGTAAAGAGTCACTATTATTTCCCCTAACACGGTAACATTTAATATCACCGTGTTTCTACAGAAGAGAGATCCAACGTCCTCTGATAGGCAGTGCTGTCTCCAGCAAATGCATCCTCCTCCAAAAACCGTGGTGACAGTTTACAATTCCCAGGAAGTCAACTGTCTTGCACCTTGTTCTCACGGAACGTGCATTGCTATTCTGGACTGGCACCGCTGAATTAAGTTTGTCCCATGTGTTTTCCACAGAGTCATTAATGAATGTGAGCTGCCTGGAAGCAAAGCCTTTGGGAGCACAAAGCAAACGAAGGAACAAACTTTTAATCAAAGAATCTAGGTACGCTCAGAGCTCGGTTGTGTGAAAGACGGGGAGCTGAAGGTTCTCAGCATCCCATGGGAATAAGTAAATATGGTGGAAGGTGAAAAGCTTGCAGCCAGAAAGCCAAAATCACCCAATCTCAAAAATCAGACTCTATAATGCCTACCATGAAGAATATGATTCACTAATAATGGCTAATTTGGAAGAAGAAATTATGTATGTTCTGAAATTAAAACCCTAATTAAAACTATATTAAATTTTGAGATGAATGGAGCTGTAATTGAACTGTAGGTTTAAAAAGCTATTTAATGGCTTTCTAATATTATTCCCTTAAAATGGTATCAGAAATCACTTTCCCCTCTTCATGTGAAGATTTTAAAAGAAATTACATTTTGCTAATTCAGACAGGAAAATTATCAATGTAAAGGCAACTCTGGATTGTCCCAAAATGTCTGTCAATTTTTCTGTGAACCGATCATTATGAATTACAGTCAAATGCATTTTGAATCCCTGTTGCTTAACCAATGTTTTGCGGGTATTTTCTTAGGTTTAAAATATTCATGTGAGAACATGCTTCATACATCCAAAACCCATTTTACAGTAATTTCTACTGAGAAGAAAAGGAAGGCATAATTTCTTTATCTGACTATGTAATTCAGACAAGGAGGATTGCATACAACGGTGAAAACCTCATAACCCACCTGGAATAGAATGTAATATCCCCAGGTGATCTTCAGATTTGCAAAACAGCACTCAGAGGTGAGATTGCTGTATCTTTACAGAAGACTTATTTTCACAATAACACTCTGTTGGATAAGATCTCTTCAGATAAGAAAACCTTCCCAAATAGGGCTCCTAGAAAGGGTTACATCATGTATCAAAAGATGTAAGTACCCTTGAAATCTAAGGCATGTGTTCAGCTCTGCAAGAGCACTCCTGCTCCGAAGTCAGTGAGCTCTGCAGTACAACCCCAGTGCCCACGTGTTCTGGCAAAGAACTCGGTGAATCCCTCTGGCACCATTCTAGGTCATGGCAAGGTCTCCACACCATCTCATGGACCTATCAAAACAGGCTCTGTGCAATGCAGAAGGATACATCTGCACTGTAATGACGGTGATGACAGCTTAGGTACATATCTAAATGACAGTGTAAACTAATCAGCTAATTTTAAGGTAGGTAGGAAATTTCAAAATGTGTAGCTGTGATAACATGGAACTCAGTTTGTGTCATAAAAAGCACCCAGTAAATAAAATAAACACCTACACTGTCACTTTGTGATGCACCTGGCAGCAATAGCCAAACTAGCTAATTGATAACTAATTTCACTGTGTTCACAAGAACATCACTGCTGCAATGCAAACACACCACTGCTGCAGGACAAACCTCCACTCAGAAATGGAGTAGGTCCTGGTATGAAGGCTGCAAGTGCAATGTGCATTCACAGAATCACAGAATGTCAGTGATTGGAAGGGACCTCAAAAGATCATCTAGTCCAATCCCCCTGCCTGAGCAGGAACACCTAGATGAGGTTACACAGGAAGGCGTCCAGGCAGGTTTTGAATGTCTCCAGAGAAGGAGACTCCACAACCTCCCTGGGCAGCCTATTCCGGTGTTCTGGCACCCTGACTGAGAAGAAGTTTCTTCTCAAATTTAAGTGGAACCTCCTGTGTTCCAGTTTGTACCCATTGCTCCTTGTCCTATCATTGGTTGTCACCGAGAAGAGCCTGGCTCCATCCTCGTGACACTCACCCTTTACATATTTATAAACATGAATGAGGTCACCCCTCAGTCTCCTCTTCTCCAAGCTAAAGAGACCCAGCTCCCTCAGCCTTTCCTCATATGGGAGATGCTCCACTCCATCATCTTTGTGGCTCATTGAGCGAAGCCTTTATGCTGATACCAACCCCTGGTGTCTGAGTGTCTTCTCTGGGTATCTGTGAGATGGAATCACAATCACTCTCTCCCAGAAGGACAAACTAGTTCTACAGCCAAGATTTTAACTTTAACATATGTATTTCAGCTATCCCAAGATTCATGCTGTGGGAAAAAAAAATAGTAGCTTTATATTTAGCTGTCTAATTTAAGACAATCTGAGGGGAAAAACAGGCCTTATACAGGTTTTTCATAGAAACAAGTCTGTAGTTTTTAATCAACATAGTCCCTTCCAGTCCTACGGAAAATGCACAGATTATGGATGCCCATTTTGCTTGTGTGACTGATAACACTGTGTCTTCGCATTCCATTTTCATAAACCCTTTGTTTTGGACCATTATTGAGATTTCTTAAAGTCTAAAAATGGGAACAGGCGATCAGGGTTTATTAGTATTCTATTAAAAACTTAAAAAAAGAACAGCATTAAGATTTATTGAACTAATAACAAAATACAGCTATCTTGCTGAGAATTAGAGTGTTAAACAACAATTTCTGCATCCTGGATTATTTTAATAAACATATCAAAGGAAGAAAAGAAAGTAGCTAATATTTTTGATGCTGGATAACAGGATAAAAATTCTTGTTTACTTTTGTATTTTATTTAACTGCTTCATAGCTCAGAAACTTGCAGATACACCATTTTAAAAATATGTGGCTAGAATATTAGAGATCTCTTTCGTGTATACTCCAAGACAGGTCTATCTGCCAAACTTGCTAGTTTATTTTTATAACACTTACTTGAAATCCAGCATCACTTATTGATGAAAAATAATGAAATTCTGAATGTGAGTAGAAAGTCATTTTTCTTGGGATACTGTGAACATGTTCACTTGAAATAAATTTCACTTTCCATATTGGTTCTAGATCTAATGCTATAAGATGCCGAGTGCCTTCTTTTCTTGAGGGCTGTACCCTAAATGTTTTTTCCAAAACCGTGTACATAAACTGTTTTCCACACAAGATCTTTTCTGCTAGCTTTAAGAAAGCTGTTGGCACGGGAGGTGTTGGACCAGATGCCCTCCCAGAGTCCTTGTAATGTAAAATATCTTATTATTCTACTAATTTAAGGTCAGCCATGTTCTGATAAAATACCAGAAAGGCAACAGAGAGATGATCAGGCTCAGCTCTAGAAATGGGCTGTGCTGCCAAGTTCACATACAGATACTGAGTTCCTAAGTCTCAGCAATGGAAAATGTATGTGTTTGGGGCTCATTAGGATACATTTGGATTTCAGAATTATACAATTAAATGGAAGAAAACCCATATGTCACATCACAAATAACCCATCTGAAACCTTTGATCTACATTTATTTTCTGTTGAGATTATGGGCCCAGTCAGCTGTCATTCCTTTTTAGTGTCTACTTTGCAACTAAGACTTAAAGCACGAATTATCATATCACAGTGATCCGAGATCTGCATTGCCGGTGATCACAAGAGACCCAAAGGGCAAGGAGAAAGTTCTCTATAGACTCTTGTATTCTGCAGATTAGTGATGATAGATCTTCCTCTCTGGCTCCTGCTTGAAAATATAAATTCAGAAAAACAAAGGACCTGGCTTTAAGCCCATTATGATCAATAGGACAAAGCCTAGCAATTGAAGTGTCTAAGAAGACTCAGAGATATCAATGGGAAATTGCATCTGATTAACCCTACAGAACAGCAGTAACTAATCACAGGATGGACATACTGTAAAAGACAGGAGCTGTGAGTGCAACTCCTTTCCAGATCCTTAGTTGCTTTTGCAGTAACCATCCCAGATCATTCTAGGTCAGGGAGTTCTTCTGTCTTGAACCCCTAATTCTGCTCTTGCTCCTCCCAGTGAGGCACACAAACATTTTTGGAAAGTCATTATGAATTTTCTACCTGGAGCTGAATTAACAGCTCAGAGTGCAGACTAGATCTCCAGGAAGACATGAGCATATTCATCTGCTTTGAGTTTAGGGGATGAGGACACCAAGCATATTTGCAAGATCTGCTTTTCCACAAGGAAATTCTAACTTAAGTCTTGGCCTTTCTGTCCACCTACCATAAAAGGGATTATAGCATACTTCATTGTGGGAGCATGTCTTTGCTGAAAGACCATATATTTAAATGTGATACGTGCTGTGGAGAAAAATAACTCACGAGCACACACACTACTTTCCAATTAGTTATTCACAGTACCTCTTTCTACTCACAGAATGAGAAATTTTAATAAAGTTTATTAGTGAGTCTATGAATTTTTGTCCCTTGAGAACAAAATGAGCCAGCTTCAGGTTGTCTTTATTTTGGTGTGAGTTTAATTTTGTGTCCTCATTCTTAAATAAGAAATCAGTTATAACTAAGTATGCTGTTCTGAAATTAAGCTGCCACAGGGAAGATGCTGATGTCTAGGAAACATCTTTACAAAGAGTCATTTCCCTTAATGAAGCCTGCATTTTATAAACAGATTGTTCCCATTTCAGAAGGACTTAGGAAACCAGAGACTTTAAAAGTGTAGTATGGATGTTCCAAATTAATGAAATTGTGCAATAACACACTATTCTAAGAATGAAATATTTTATCAAGCACTGGACTGATTGGCCAATGGGGACAACACTACTCAGAAGGGTGCTTGGTAACTTCATGTGGAACAAAAATGACCAATTTAGAACCATTCTACACCTGCCTTGAAGAACGAGCTGCAGAGTTTTAATTCTTAATTATGAAGAGCATAATTTATACTGTTTTGAGCTTTCTGTCATCTCTCCAGCTCACCTTGGCCTCTGACAGCTTCAGAATGAAAGGGTTTTGCAACAAAAAGCTTCTTTTAAAGCTTTGAATCTTATTTCCATTTATTTGTGACAATGTTTTCTACAGTCTTACTACCAACTGTCGAGGAATATTCTGAACTCTCAAGCACTGAGGAGCTGGGTCCCATCCTAGGCCCAAAGGACATGATAGTAAAGAACACCATGAAACTTGTTACACATTTTAAAATTCAGCTTGGTTTTTAATTTTGGATTTATGAAGCCCTAGAAGTTTCCTGTGTTTAATGACCTTCTCCTTCTAACTTGTCTATGCGTGTTCTCTACTTAGGCCCAGATATTAACCATGTCAAAACCTGATTTAAAAGCCTTCCAGTTAAATGTCATCCCTTACTACTTCTGTTGTTTGTTATCTTTGCATTCCCTCTCTTCCCTTTCTTTTCCAGTCTTTTTTTCTCTTCTTTGTTGTCATAAGTAGTAACTTTAAATAAATGACTATCCTGCTGTGAACAGCCCACAGACACAAAGCAGTGCACCAATCTGGCTGACAGATGAAGAAGGAGGAGGTATGGTGACAGTCCTCAGCTGCAAGAAGTTAGAAGTAAAAGGTACTTTTACATGATAGTCGCACCTTGGGTACTGAATACTATGAGAACAGATATAAAAGGACAGAGAAAACGAGCATTTAGGTTGAATGTTAGTCTATGTCTGTACTGGTGGGTGGAAGCTGAGCTAAAGCCTCTGTGGCTGAACACAAGCCAGGTATTCGGTTGCCACAGATGTTGTATCCTGGAGTCCAGGCTTGTCTGCCCACTGCAGTGGACACACCTTCAGTTCATGTGCTCTCCCAGAGCATGGAACAGCCTCTCTAGGGAAAGGAGAAAAGCAATTTTTAATTCATATGGCTGCAACACTGGTATACTTATGATAAGGAATCATTGTGTCTGGAAAGAGGCAAAGTGACTGATCCAATAAGGTATTTCCATCCCTGATGTACATGAGAAAATCTTACAAGTAAATTATTCTCCTTTTCTGAAGTATTATTTATATGACTTTTCAAAACAAAAATCTAAGCAATTCTACTACTGTTCTGGGGCTTTTGCAAATGGAAACAATAAGAAACTGTGGTGAAATGCAAATAAACAATGCTATAATATGTAGTGCTAGGAAATACTGAAGAAGTATGATTTGAATAGCAAATATCGATGCACAGGGAAACAATAGATCTCTTTATTATCTTCCAGTCTGCCTTGCA
The DNA here is from genome assembly GCF_036013445.1 of Caloenas nicobarica. Classification (NCBI taxonomy): domain Eukaryota; kingdom Metazoa; phylum Chordata; class Aves; order Columbiformes; family Columbidae; genus Caloenas; species Caloenas nicobarica. Next base: position 46,963,135 of record NC_088246.1, on the reverse strand, counting down.
CTGTTATGTCCTGTGAAGAACCAGATTGCCAATTTGGCTAATTACCGATCAGTTCCAGGAACCTCCTGGTTATAGCTGAAAGGAGCTTCTGATTGCTAATGGCAGGTTTGTGACTGGATTAATTTTGCAAGGAGTTCCTATTGACATTTTTATCGGTCTCATGCTATAGATATGTTTTACTGGTCTTGGCAACGGTAATTAGCACAGCTCTTCCTTTAGGTGAATGCAACTATATAATATCTACTATATGATCCAATGCAGATATCGCTGCACAGCGCTGCATTGTGCTGGGTGGCTGCAGCCTTCTGGCCACTGAGCTAACCCTGGACAAACGCTGAATCTTTTTAATGAAACATTACATTTTTCAGATTACTCTGAAATTTACTGCTTATGGGAGACTTTAATAAGGATAAAAGCATCCACAGCATGTGGATGCTAACAGAAAAGAAGCTCCTGTCTGTAGAGGCTTTGAACAATATCACAGAAATTAAATAGTAATGCATGGTTTAATAATGGTCCATCATATGTTCCCCTACACACATGTGTGCACACGTACATATGTTAACATTTTCAAAATGATTTCAGCAGAGATTTTTCTGACCACATGCTAAAAATAAAAGCAAATAAATAAATATAGATTAGCAACTCCAAGAGGTAAAGCCAAAGGTAACAGATAAAAAAGTGCTTGACCTCTCTTATTGAGTCCTTGAAAATCTTAAGCCTTTAAACATTAGCTATTTAATAATAACATTAAAATTAAAACAAACAAACAAACCCACAAAGTAAAATAAAATAAATAAAACTATCTGTGTGAAATGTAGATCCAAGACATTTTCTTCTATGTTGTGTATACGACTCACATTCTGTTTAAGAATTATTGGTGGTGGCTTTTCCAGGAAATAAAGGAAATCGTGAGATTTTAGAGAAATAGACTAAAAGAGAAAAAAATAAAATAAAATAAAATAAAATAAAATAAAATAAAATAACGAAGCGTAGCAACTGCTTGGACAAGGAAGCTATTCTAACACAGCTAAGGATGATGTATTAATTACGTACTAAGGGTATTGTCCTCTTCAGTACCTTGAGCAATTTCAGGGAATTAGTGGGCTTCCACTAGCTCCACATAGACAACTGTCTGCCATCTGAAAATCACTTATATTTGACAGGTTTCACAAGCACACTGGGACCTGGACTAAAGTACATTACAATGAGCAAAACAGTAATCAGTCCTACCCTGCTTTGGTTCTGGGTACAAAGGATTTTCTTCTTCCAATTATTTTCTTATCTGACCTCTAAAGTCACCATATACACAGATAACTGAGGGAGAAACTTTCCCGTACCTGTCTTTTTTTTTCTGATAAAATGAAAAAGAAAAGCACAGCTATCTTCTTGGACTTTGGTATGTAGTCACAGAAAGAAAAATTCATCACTTTTCCTTGGAAAAAGAGGTGGGCTTCTCACCCAGTTGGTCACAGGTCTTTTGACTTTTTTACAGGGCAATCAAATGCAAAATGAACCATACTTCTATCTCATTTTCCCTTTGAAATTTTTTACATTGTTCAGTTGCTGCATCTTAGAGGAAAATTACTGTTAAACAGATGACAGTTTTAAACGCCTCTCCATAAAATGCCAGCAAAGACCATCATCACATCTCCATAGGCTTTAAATGATTTGGAGTTCACAGTCAAAACTGCATTTTCCAGTTCAGTGAATCCTTTCGCTGACTATTGCTCCAATATCCTTGTTGTTTCCCATTACTGAACAGAAAGTCACCACATGACTTATAATAATTTGGATTTAATTGCAAAGATACGGCTTGGGTCCAAGTGGGTAGTATGGGAGGGAGGGGAAGGGGGATTATTCCCTTATTCTAAAGCCATGATAAGATTTCTCTGAAACATTTTCAAATCTCCAGCACAACATGTTCAACCCCAATTCTGAAGGTCCTTATTAGATTTCTTCTAATCTAAAATATTCCTGGGGTTTCTCTCTTGTGATGTTATTGCCTAACAAATGGTGTGGAAAGTTGGAATCTTTCATAAAAGCTTCAACAACACGAAAATAGTTTCCATAATGAATAGATTTCAATCTCTAACTCCCTCTGTAGAAATGTTTTAATCATGAAAGACAGAATGGAGTTCTCGTGGGGCTGTTATTTAAAATAGTAAAGAAAAATATTTGCATCTACTATGCAATTGTGAAATATGGCTTGGTGCTTTGTTTACAACAGGCAAGCAGACAGTTATTTTACCGAAAGTAGTGACTGGCATATTGTGTGGATTTTTGAGAGGGAGTGCATTTGTGCTCTGTGAAATCCTCGTATTTCTGACAATTTGAAAAACGATATTGTTCTCAGTCTACATCTTGATAGTGTTTGTAGGGAGATAGCCAGCATTTTGGGTAAGAAAGAACCTTTCCATGTAATATTCCTCATATATATTTGAAGCAAATGAATAGCCTATATGAACAGCAAGATTCTGTCAAATGGAGTGTTCTCCTATAGCTTCATGCTATTGCTGTCCCAGGAATGATGATAGAGAGGATAAGGCATCAATTTGAATTTCTCATTTTCCACCTCCATATTTTGAAGCACTGAAAATGGAAGGAATATATAAAGGCAAACAAGTTTGCAGATACTGTTGAACATCTAAATAACATGAATCTTGGCTCTACCTACGAACAGGACTGCAGCAACAAAATTCCACTCCAGCTGCACATCCTGCATTTATTAGCAATTAACACCATTTTGATTTAATTTCTAGCTTCAGCTTCTTCTGTTCCTTTTTACATATGCAACATGTACTACACAAGCATTTGAATTTATTCTTCTAGCGTGAATGATAAATATGGATGCGATGGGAGGTTCATGACTCCATAGGAAAAAAAAACCAACCAAACAAACTGGGATTTGATTTTTTGTGTAATTAAGTGACAAAAGTATTAATACAACTGATTATGTAATTTCACTAGTAATCTAATATTGAATGGGTAAGTAGGGAAAGAGTGACAATAGCCTTACTGACAATTGTAGTTCCCTGTGACCACAAATGCCCAGAAAAGCACATTAATTTGAAGTGGTTTACTAGGTGATAACTTTAATAAACTATAGATAGGCTTGCATCGGAAGAAGAAAAAATGACCAGAATCTTTCCTTAAAACCAGTATTCAATAAAGCCTTGAGTTTGGGTGACTTTTATTTTTCATGTTTGCCCTGAATATAGCAACACAATTATATTTCAAGGAATTGTTTAAAAAGATTTCAAGATTCTCTTGAATCAATCAGCAAAAGATTAGGACAGGGGGTAAGCAACAACAACAAAAAAGAGAACAAAAACAAAACAAAACTTTGAAAAACTATTTAATTCAAAAATCAAAATGGATTTTTTTTGTATCATTAATTAAAAGCTTAGTGAGAGCAAAAGCACTGCAAATAAATGCAAGTAACTCAAAATTGTAAAAGTCAGCTTTTCTAACCACAGCTAGAAAACCATCAAAAACTAAGACCAATAATGGGTCTGATATGGTACTAAATGTATTTCAAAGATACTGCAAATACATCAACATTAAGACAGCATCCACCCACCCAGGAATCATTCGATACTATCATCTTCTAGAAATATTCTATATTTATTCGTGTCTATTAGTAGGGCCTATTAATAGGGCTTTTCTAAAATTTATGAACATTTTCTTGTTGATTTTCTCCTTGAAAGTACATTTTGTTATTCAAACACATTAATATGCTTTAGTGTTGATTGTGACTATACTCTTATAAAAGAGACTTATACAATGGCATTTAGAAAAAAAGACATTTTCTATGGTGTTTTATCCTTTTGAATAGTCAACTGAAGTTCATCCAAAAATGAAGGGGTATATTAGGCATAATTTAAAAACCCATAGAAAAAAAGGTCATGTTTTAATAAGAGAAATGTGTTTTTAATAATCATGTATGTGGTGGCCTACTGGTTTTATTTCTATTAGCTTGCATAAGACTTTCCCATTAGGGTAGCATATTGATCTAACTCCTGCTATATGTGTTGTATGTTACTGTATCGACAGAAAAGGCAATGGGATAAAATGCTCAGGAACCTTTAAGCAAACGATTCTGAAGAGCTCCACAAGGACCTATTATAACAAAGCAATTGGATGATATGATGACCAGATTAAATTGAATGAAGAAAATTGCAAGGTAGTGCACAGTGGAAAGAACAATTTAAACTACTCATATGCACTGATAACTTCTGAATTAGTTATAAGATCCTGGTGAAAAAAAATGAAGGAGTCATCAAGGAGAACTGAATAAGGACATTTGTTCAATATGCAGCCAGTACCTAAAAATCATAAGATATTAGGTTGCATTAAGAAGGAAATACAGAATACTATTAAAGCTATAATGTTAATATCTAAATCACTGGTGCATCCTCCCTTTCAATATTACATGCAGGTCTGTGATCTCATCCCAAAAACCTAGCCCTAACCCTAACCCAATACAGTAGAAATAGAATAAAAAGTACAGGTACAGGCTGTTGCAGGACCTTTCATAACGATAAGGACTTCCAGAAAAAAAAATATAGCAGTAGAGAAAAATAAGACGCCAAAATGGTTCCCAACCATTATAGGAATATTCAAAAGAAAAAGGCAAAGAGGTTTCACTGTATCTAAAAAGCCAAGGTGGGAGGGGGAAAAAAAAGATACAAAGAAACCATGCAGAGAAAAATAAAAAATATGACAAGTAGGAACATCAGTAGATCTTCTAGTCCATTCCTCAGGCCCTAGATATCAAAAAATACTGAGTCCATCTCTCAACTCCTAAAATGAATGTCTGCATTTCATGCTTTCCCATGACTTGTACTTCACAGCAGTGCTGGGGCTGCTGATGTGACAGCAGTGATGGTTCAGGCCAGAGATGTTCAATCCTCCCACCAACGCCAACATAGAGAGAGGATCCCATTGTTCCTACTTCTGCAGAATCCACCACGTTTGGATCTTTGGGCAGGGTCATGGTTTGGATATTCAGATACAAGTCAATCAAAAGCAGTATGTTAAGTCATCGAACATTCAAAAAAGGCTCAATTAGTATGTCCTGCAATGTCAAAACAAGTAGCATGCACTTACCAATATTTAAAATACTTTATTTGTATACATACCGTATTAACTAGTGCTACAAGATATTACCGAAGCAGAGAGTCTGGTAAAACTTTAGAAAACAACCACGGTGAACCAGGTTGTAGTAAGTAATCAGCAACTACAACTTCTGTACTACCTCAAGTCAGCACATTCTGTCCCACAAGCCACTTCTCATGCAACTGGTATTTTTTTCCTAGGGAAGGCAACACATTACAGGAAACAAAATATGCCATATGTCAGTATACCCTATAGCAAATAGCATGCTTCCGAGTCAGGAAGAAACTTCCATCCAAACATAGAAATTCCTTAGTCACTTCTTGAGATAGTCTTAAGATATCACAGTGCCAGGTGTATAGTAAAAGCCTCAGAAGATTAGGTTAACCAAAAAATAGGTCATTTACTCTCAAGAAATATTTTTGTAGCCACCTAAAGAAGGCTATAAAAAAAAAATCTATTCACTTCCCTTCTAATGAGAACAACTCAATTTTAACAGATCTCAAACAGTACACTCTTCAATAAAATTAACCTTTGGAAAGAGAAGATGACATGGCTAGTTATTCTCATCTTGGCATCTACACTAGGGTTCTGGTTTCCTTTTACTCATCATATCTGGAGATTCACATTGGAAGTAACACTGTTCCACATCGGTTTTGGCTGAACAGGAGAACATGAGTATCTTAATTGTAATTCCCTTCTGGAATTTATTTGTGTTGACTGCTGACCAAGCTGTCTGAATCTTAACAATAGAAAGACAGGAATTATTTAGTCACTGTCTCTTTTCTTCTGTCTCTGTTTCAATTCCAGACATCTTTGTACACAGTGAAGATGAACAGACATCCTCATTTTCCTGCCTGGATACAGGCTCAGTTTGTCTTCTATGTAGACACATGGGTAGTTGATCTGTTTTATAACGAAAAATAAGCAGCAAATGTCAAGATTCATGCCAGTTTTATCAATCTTGGATTTTAAAAGCCCCAAACATAACAGCAACAATAAGAAAAGTTTGCTGAAAAATTTATGTCCAGATTATCATCTGTTGCAATTATGCTCTTGGATCAATTTCTGACAATTTACAGCTTGGGGCTCTGGTCTCTTCTATACTACTACTGCTATATAGCTCTTCTTTTTCCAGGATTCTTGATTCCCTCATTTCCTTTGTTTGCAGGTTTAATGTTCACAAAAGGATTTACTTCACTATCTGATATGAACAAAAGAGTCTGTCAACAAAGAAAATACTAAATGTGATAGAACACTTAAACTGTCCTTATACTGCTATTAGGCAGAAACAGCATCTAAGGGAAGCTGCCTCTGAAGGAACTAGCTGTCATATAGGTAAAATTTGTTCTCCTTTACAAGCTGATTTGCATCTGGGCCTTTTTTTTTTTTTTTTTTTAAGTCTTTTATCTCAAGTATTTCTGAAATTATAACCTGGAGAAGTGAAAAAAGTGAGAAAGTAGTTTGAGGAGAACTGAAAACACTACATCACTGAAGTATAGTTTGAAGTCTTACTATGAAAAAGATTGCTATTCTAATGAAGCCCCTGATGCTAAAGGAGTCTGTATGAAAGAAAATAAATATTGAAGTGTTGAGGTCACCAAATGGATGCCAAAGGTCTGCACAATACAAGTAACTGAGTCATTTCATATTCAGCACTTCTTGGTCTAAGTAAATTTTGGTTTATGTCTTCATTACCTACTTTATATGTCCCATTTATTTTGAAAATTCAGCCTCTTGGTCTTCAATATTACAGCTTTCTGGATTTCCCAAAAGGCAACTTAATTCTTATTTCCTTTGCTGGCTACTTGGCCAGCAAAAGTGTTGGTGCTTTCCTCGAGACCAGCGTAATGCTGGCAGTGAATGTGCTCCTCAACTTCTATTATGTCAAACCTTAAAGATTTAGATTTGATATGTGTGAGGCCAAGAGAACTTTCAGTAGTGGTGTTATTTGGGTGACTGGGAAAAATATGTTAGGATTACCTCAGAAAGATGACAGTCAAGTTATGTGTGTTGATGACAGGAAAGCTGACTTGTAAGGCTAACCTACATATTTTCAAAAACTCTCTCCATTTGTTTCTGCGGGAAACTGATACCATTGCAACTATGTTTCTACTATCAATCATAGATTCTCTCAGTCTTCTTCTAGTCTCATTATTTTTCAAGGTATTCAAATTCTGACTATTGACTAGCAAAGGATAAAAAAATAAAGATGACTTCACTCAATTTTAACTCATTTTACTAAAATAAAGTTTTCCTCAAACTGGCAAATTACCATCTTAGCCATTCAAATATTTTTATATACAGGCTCAATTGCAATTACAGGAATGAAGTTGCAAAGAGATGGACCAACTGCAAATAAAATTGATCATTTACATGAACCCAAAGATAAGGCCACATTTCCAGATAACATACCAAATCCTTAACAGTGTAATGATATTTGCAGGCAATTTCAATGGCACTGTATTCATTTCAATGGAATTGTACCCATTTACAAGAACAGCAAATCTGATCCATCCATTTATACTGTCAGCATTTTTCAGTTTATGAGAGAAAAATATAACTAGTTCTGACAGATGAAAAATGAGGCTAGAAAATTGAGACTGGGTTGTTTTCCCCACCCCTCGCTGATTAGGTGCAGAGCAGCCTAGAGAGTGTGGAAAGTTCCCTGCTGTTACAACTTTTAACAATAAAATAGCTGGCCTCCTAAATGGACTTAATGAGTGAATTACTAATTGCAGATTTATTATCTGTACTCTACAATGGGAACTGTCAGATCATCGAAATGCTCATTTTGACTCTGCAGTCTAAGCAGCTAACCCTGGAGACAAGCCAACAAGTAGATACACACATTTCCGATACTCCCTTGAACGCAATTTTTTAATGTCTTCTTATGGCTTACTGTTCTTGATGACTAGATCAGCAGAGCTACTAGAAGAAGATTGTCTCGGAACACCTGGTCACCAGCTGGTGAGGGTCTGGACTTGGGTTGTATTTGCCCACTTCATGGATTAAAGAGTTAGTCAAATTTGGCAGATTTCAGATTAGTCCCTTGGAGAGGAAAAACTGACAATAGAAGCACAAATGCCCTGAATGTAATCTCATTTCTATACAAAAGGAGTATGAACTCCTGTTTCCCTGAACCCCAGTATGGAATCCCCTGCCTTACTGCAGTCAACACTCAACCCAAGTGCGCCTTTCCATTTCTCAAAGGTCATCATGGCTTTGGCTTCTTTGCTTTTGATTCAACTGCGCTTCCTTTTCCTTCTCCCTTTTCTCCAGTCAGTCCTAGTTCCTGCATGTGGTTTATCATTTCCCCCGAGGAAAGGCTTTAGCCTAAATGGTTTCTGCTCATTCTTATCCGGGCCTGTGTTCAGCTTCTACTATTTTTGCTTCGACTGAACAAAAGGGAATTAATTGTTCCTTCATTTAGTCTGAATGGAAGGAAAACTGATTTATACAACAGCTTCAACTCAAACTGTAACAAGAATTATTTCTTTACACACACATAGATTTTTACAGTTTATTTACATTTTTTTACAGTTTTTTTAATCATCTGTTACATATATTTTGCACAAACCAAATTTTGGAACAGATTGATGACTGATGGAATTAAGCAATCCCCATTGTCAGAGTTTAAGAAATGCTCGTATAAGCATATGTTCTTATTTATAATATAATAATTCCATCAAAGCCTTGCTTCTAGCATTAGCATGATGCATAACAATAAACTAAAGCTATGCAGGACACATGGCTTCCACTAATGATATTTTTCTGTAATAAGAAGCAGAGCTTTGAAAAGTCAGTGTACAGAGCAGTACGCAAGTGTGAAGTTACACTATGTGATTCATTCTGCACAACACAGATTTCACTGAAGACCAACACTACGTGTCAGAAGAGCCATGAGGCATAAATAGGATCAACACCAGTATGACTCTAAAAAGTGATTCACAGAACTAAATAAGAAAATAATCATCTTTATTAGATACTATATTTCCTTCTTTTCCCCAAAAGAACCCTGTACAAATACTACTTCAAAATAATTCTAATAGGACTTTTCAATGAAGACAGGATGAAAAAAATATTGGTTTGGTTGTTAATTTTATTCAATTCAGGTAAGGTACGCATAGTTCTTAGAAGTGGTTCAAACCAAAACCACTTTGAACTTCTTCAAAGCTTGTCTATTTAATCTTCTAAATACATCTACCACCAAACACATAGCATGACTGTACTTCCAAAGAATGCAAGTTGTTTATAATGCATTCATTGTTATTCACCAATTATCACCACCACATAACAGCATGTCGCTTTCCCATACACTGTGATGTTGTTCAATATAATAGCTTTTGCCAAAACAACTAAATCTTCAAAGTGTCATCTTCTTACCCAACAGTACATGGGAGGCAAAGCTGCTGTTCCTTCAGATATATAGATTGTACTCTTCTCATTACAAAAACATAATTAACATAAAAAGACAAACCTGTGTTCTGAATAGTCACATATTTATTGCTTTTAAAACAGTGACACTGATAAAAATTGTAGAAAAGGTAGGCCTAAATCTTCTGTGCTGCTTACAGAAATTTAAAAAGTCTGACAACACTTAGTGTGCCATACATATGGCTGAACTACTAAACTTTCATGAAGACATGTATCTATAGCTATATCTTTGCTATCTGAAAGAATATATAACCAGCTTCAACCAGCTGGCCAAGTTACATTGAGTTTGAATAGCACGAAAATATTGAACTTTCGTTTCACAACTTTAAAGTACAGCTAGTGTTTTCAGGGTTCACGTAGATACTGTTTTGTTACTGAGTATCAATTCTATGATGGCTAATACAAAGCAATAACTTCAAGTATATTTCTACCACTCTGCTAGGTCATGTCTTATAATGACAATGTACCTCAATTAAGGCAGCTATTTTACTTTACAATGTTTTAACAGAAATCTCTGTTTTTGAAGGAAAGTGGGAACAGTAGAAATTAAGTAAAGAATTTCAGCAGTCTGTTACAGCACTTCCAAGTATATAGCAATCATAAATTTACTTTTAGAAACTAAATTTTTGGAAAACAGATACTGGAAGGATTCAACAGAAACCACAATAAACAAAACACCTCCAGATTTGTCCAACATCAGAAAATGAAAATGACTGTCTCACATCGCTGGGTTTGCAGATAGCAGCTGAAATACCCTCAAGGCAATTGCATAAGAAGAAAAAAAAAAAACCTGCCTCAAAGAAACCTGGTTTCCCCAAAGGAGACTGCAATGCAGAAGGCAAGGAAGTGCTGGAAAAGACAAGAGCTCAAACAAGCTTCGCTGTTATACCTTTAAAGAAATCTCAACTAGATCTTCAACTGGCAGTCTTTATTCTAACAACTCAAAAGTGACCTTACCTAAATAAGGGCTAAATAAAAAGACACAATTGTTTCACTGCTAATGTTCTTCTGTAAAGCTCACTGAATAAAATAGTTCTGAACCACGGAAAAAGAATTACAGACAAATTCATCTGGAAATGATACTTGCAGCCTTAAGAAAATATAGAGGACTAGATGATAAATAAGATATTTTTGAGTGTCTGACTGCTCTGGAACAAACAGTGGGAAAACTCAAAATGATCTTGGTTTTCCATCCAAGGTACTACTTGGCAAAATACAGCACCAAAATGTGAAAAGAAATGAACAATGTTATGGAAACATATTCATGCCTGGTTTCCTATAGAATGCTTGAGAGTTAATGAGCAACTGGTATTCTATGGTCATTGTTCAACACCCCAGTTGTAATTATTTTATTACTACCTGCGTATGTGTTGCAGCTACTTGTCAAATGTTTAGAAACGAACATCTCTGGACTCTTGAAGACTTTCACATTTTTGTGTAATGTGAGTTGTGTCTATCACAAACAAGCTCTGATTAGCAACTATATCTTCAAGCATGCTGGAATAAAAACTTCCAAGTAGAAACTCTTCCTTCCTCCCAATGTCTCTTTATCCATATCACATCTGGCAGAATTTTCAGTTCAAAAGATACAGAGAAGGAAAAACTTCTAGCTTTTGGAGCTGGAATCTAATGTGTGACTAACAGTAAGAGCAGGCTTTCCTGTTGCGTAAAATTTAACACAGTCAATTATATGAGTGCAAAGACTTGAAAGACTGTATAAACAGAAGAGCGTCTTTTGTAGAGACATTACTAAAACAGGACAAGGGCACACACCCACAAACAAAAAACAGGCAAAAGGAAGGTTAGCTCAAAATAACCTTGATGTATTGAATTGAAATAGATTCTGTTTATATTTTAAACAATCATGGACAATCATGTTCATATGCTATGAACACAAATGAGATAAAATGGACTTTAGAGTATTTAAACATAGCACTCAAAGAAGGAAATGAAATGTTTGTCTGAGGCATAAAGCTGTCATGACCAAAGTCTGCAAACTTTTGGGTACTTGCAAAATCTCGTTACTATTAACCTCATACTACGTTTGAAGTGTGAAAGCTGAAGACTAGCTATTTGTATCTACAAATATTTAAAATATTTATTAGTGTTTTAACTGTTATGATTGAAAAGTGAGAACAAAGAGTTCTCAGCTTAAAGGTACGCTTTAAACTGAGGTTTCCAGCTACATGTCTCTCTGCAGAAGAAAGGGTCATCAGATTCACAACGGGGTAGGTAATTCAGTGTAACTTATGGAAAAAGCTGATATTCTACCGGTCCTCAAAAGATCTTTTAAAAAAAAAAAATGGTCTGCAAGACAGACTGGACAAATTATACCCAGCATTTCTGGATAAATTTTTTGCTATTTAAATTTTTCATATCAAACCACTTCCCTCAAAACACGCACAGGCCCTGACCTTAACTCTATGAGTATTTCTTGAGTACGTCAATTGTAATGGCACTCTTTCAACAGGATCATTGACAACACTAAAGAGTTAGGTACTTCCTAGACACCAAATGGACTAATTTTTTCCCAGCCTATACTTTTCTCCATCTTTTCTATAGCTTTTGAGGAAGTTGTGAAGAAATGGAGATACACTTATAAGAAGTGTTTTGTGAAAGCTTATATTGTAATTCCTAATCCTCTACATAGAGTGCCCAGAGCACTCAGTGGATGGCTCCAGATGGATTTTTAAAAACCTAGAAGAATAACAAATAATCAGATATATTCTGCACTCATTCTACATACAGAATATGCCTTTTCTATTCTTACTGAGCTGACCTGCTGTTAAACTGGGTTAAATATGCTTTTTCAGAAGAATTTCCACCTTGAGCATATAGGTCTCATGCATCTGACCCTTCAAGGTCTTTCTAATTAAAGACAGACTGTATCATCGTCTGCTAAATGTACTTGGAGTTAATGTAATTTACCATGGCATTTCTAATACATTACAAGGCATTTTACTTGGATTCCAATATGAAATAGAACTACTAGCAACATAATGAAATCATTACGGCAATTAACAAAACCACAGTGCTATAAAATCCTGACCCTGCAGCAGAAAAACCTGAGTGGGACATCGGCTAAAACAAAATAGAGCACTTCCATCAAAGCAGAGACAGGCAGAAATGCAATCTGGCAAACAAATGGTACCAGGGTTAGGGAGCTCAGATTTGACCCAGTCTGCTGCAGAGGTTAAGCTCACACAAACCTAGTTTTCCACAAACTCATTTAAAATTATCTCCTTGGGAAAAAAAGCTTTCAGGCATTCAACAATTGATGTATTTGATATACTGCCCTATCCTCTGCCTGTTCCAAATTCCTAAACTATTCCAATCCTGTAAAAACAGCAAGAGCAGGAAGAGAAAGAAATGTGCATGTTGACATAACTAAGCAATTCATGGTTGCAGATTTACTAATAAGCAAGGGAATGGCATACTGCTGTATATACAGTGTACTGCTACAGCGGGATAAACGTGATGGAAGGGAAACATCCTGACTTACCGAAACAATGACGCTGTTTTCCCTGAGCATCTTGCAGTCTTCATCTGGAGAAATGACTAAGGCACCGCTCTGAATATTGTGTTCACACCACCATTACCTAAAGTAACTGCATAAATTCCTTTAAGCATCACTTCTATCTTTGCTTTCAGTCTCTTTAGTTCGGATTAGTAAAGCTGGTCGTCTAGCTGACTTTGCTACTTCTGTCACCTGCTCCCCCTAAAGCTAACGCAGTTTGTGGTAGATTTGACCACTGCTAAGCACAATGCCTTCTCCCTGTCTGTTCCACTTGTAGCAGAGGCTGAATGTCAGTGAACATGCTTCTTAAAGCAATGTTGAAACTTTCGATGGTTCAGGTGTGCAAACCAATAAATCAAACAAAGATGCTTTAATATTAAGCTCTGTTTGAAATGGCAGGGAGGTGATGATGAAAAAAAATCTCAGGTAAATATAAAATCATTATTGAGTTAGGCTGGTTTTTTTTCCAAACTCAGAAACCATTTCCATAAATTATCAATTAATAAAAAACTCAAATCCCTTAAAAAAACTCTCTAGCTCTATCCTTCAGATGCTTTAAAATTATGCTTCCAATACATTTTAAAAAGATTCAGACAACCGAGAAGGGCATAGTCAGGGCCTTGCAGCTACCATGATTCCTGCAGAGTTTAAGACCAGCTTCCCGCAGAGTAAACAGGTCTTGCATCTCAGTAACTGATTAAAGCCACGAGCTCCTTAATAAGTTTGGTGCCTTTTTTACTGTAAGTAGTAACTAAGCAGCTGAAAACTGCAGGCAGTGAGTGTACTGACCCTTTGCTGCATTACACTTAGGGTGTATCTAAAATGCAGTCACTGTGCCTGTACATACGGGAACATAAGGGAACACCAAGAGCAGCACTAAGTGGCTGCATGTGCAGTATTTGGTGAGAAGCTGGATACATATTTGGGCTTTTAGACAAAAACAGAAACTGTGCTGTCAATACCAAAATGAGCTAGTAAAAAGCTAGCTCATATACGTCTTCATGTGTTGTAGCTGACTCAGAGCTGCAGGCACGGCATCAGGCAGCACTGGGTGGGGATGGAAACAAAACAGGTAGGAAGAAATGGAAGAGACTGGAGGAAGAGGCAGAAAGAAACTACGAGGCTATAAAGACAAAAAGGAAAACAGGTAAGAGAGATCAACGAAAACAAAGGAGGAACGATTGAAGAATTTTTGTCTGATTTCATATACAATTTATTTATGTGCAATGACTGAATAGTCACAGTGTGATGTAGAAATAATTTACAAAGTCTCTGCTACTCTGAACCTATAGCCCTTGAAGTACAGAACCTACACAGAAGGGCATCCCTTGTGGTGAAGAGCTGGCTCTACCCCAGCATCAGGCAACAGTGAGTGGCCAAGGAAGAGACATCAGTGTAGACACTTCTGCTGACTGCATCATTAGCACAGACCTTTGGCACACAGGTGCAACAAAGAGCAAATAAAATATCCCCCACCACTGCATTCTTATTCTCTTTAGAGACTGAGAAGACTCAGAGAGTAGAACATCCTTTCTGCTGTGCTGCCAGCAAAATAAAGCAGAGGCAGATAAAGAGGGAGCAGATCTAAAGAATGTTTTGGAAGTCATGGTTTTGATTTCTGCACATGAAAACCACCTGCACATGCACAGCAAACTATGGCCATATGAATAGTGATACTATTTTTAGCAGCAAGGATCTAACTGTACATTCTCACATGCAGAATCCTGTAATATTTGAGATAAGAGAATTAGCTCTGAAGAAGTAATAGTTGCAAAGCAGCCAGTACCTAAGGGTATTAATATCGACCCATAGTATTATTGATACATACAGTAACTAGATGGAACTATCCCACCACAGGATGATGCAAAGGTACCTAATGCCTGACCATAATCATAGTTTAAATGAACTTTCTAGGTGGCTGAACAGGTATAAAAGCACTACTGCCACATTACACAAAGTGCAGTTGGGACAGTAAGCCACGCTCCAGTGCCTTATCACATGTGGCAATCTTTAAAATAATCAGATCGAGAAAATCAGACATATGATTATGATCTTATGTTGACTGCTGAGTAAAAGTATCCCCTGATACATCGTACTTGACTTCTTGTTTACAATCCCAATGAGATATTCCTTTAAGCCTTTGTGTAAAAGAATGACAAATCTCTTCCTAATTAAAAAGCCATTAAAACCTGAAAATCTCAAATAAATTTCAAGTTGTTGCACAACGTCAAATAATTTAAGCTTTTGAAATGCTTCAATTTTTTTTGTCTTCTCCAGGGAACAATTTTCAATGTTGGATGCAAGCCAAAAAGCCCAGCTTTGCCAGATAAAAAACATCTTGAAAAATATAACTTTTTAAATTCATAAATTAAGTGATGAAAATAAAGCTGGGGAAGAAAGAAAAATATTTTTCTCCCTATACAAGAACCTTTAATGAGTCAAGAATTAAATAGCAAAAATACCTAACAGAAGAAAAATCCACCCAACTTGTTCAGTACCGCTTTAGCTGGATGCAAATATTTTGTTACGCATCAAAACACAAGTTTGTGCCACAAGCAAGAATTTGTACCTGCAAGAATCTGCACATGAAAAAGAGGTACATAGAAATATAAATAGCAAATTTGAGTTCCTGGCCACAAAACCATTGCTCAAATGAGAAAGAGAAAGCCTAAGGCTTGTATAAAGCCATACAGAGCACACCTCTGTACAATGGGGATTTCACCACCTGTGCACTTAGCAAACACAGACTCAAGGAACACCTGGAGAAGAAGCAGCTGAGGGACTAGTTTTCATAAGGCAGGATTTTTTCCTTATTTTGCTCTTTTTCCCATCCTACTCCCCTACCAGAGATTTATTCAGGCAGTGCTTTGACTTGGAAGCATTAATGCCTACCCTGACCTTATACAAAAGGCCCCACTAAGTTCTGCAAGTGGAGATGCACATCGGATGGCTTTCATGTGCCTAGCTAGTGTATCAATCAAGCAAAGATGTGGACATCACACTGCCAGTCACCTATGTTAAACGGAGAAGACTAATAAGATAATGTTATTTACCTGCAAAGCTGCTAGACAGTTTAAAGAAGCATTTCTCCTTTTATTCTTAAATTGTATCAGAAATATATAGCTGCTGGTTTATTTTCTAAAATAGCGACATTTTCCCTTTACTTACTGCCATATAATATTTATTAGGTACCTACACCTCCACCCCTGGGGTGCCTCATGAGCAATTAAAACGCAATCATAATAATAAATAAATAAATAACCTTAATTAAAACATTGCACAGGAACCTTCCTCAGATGCAGAGCCAGTGGGGAGCTGTCTGTCTCCACAAGATTTTACATATCTGTCAGACTGAGATCCAAATGCAACATCAGGTTTCATGGACATCATCTGGATTTACTATGTATCCTGAGGGTCATGGTTTCACACCGCACCAAACAGATGATACTCAAATGTAGATCACTTACTTGTTAGGTAAGATTTTTAATTGCTTCATTTAATTAAATGTAAAGAGTTCTGAGTGCCTGGACCACACACAATCTCCCCTATTCCCCTGCTACCTTTCTTATCCTCTTTCTTTCAAAACCAAACAGAACATCTCCAACATCTCTTCGCACTCCTACACTTTGTTTTTCCACTCAGGACTGTTATATTATAACCATTGGTACTTCCTTCCATCATTCTGTCTTAGATGCTGTGTTTACCAGCCCCTCACCATTCTGGGCAAGGAAGAAATCTGCAAAATATTCTCCCCCTACCTATTAACTATCGGTAGGCCTAGATTGTTCTCAGGTAAGTTGTTTTAATCCTCTTTTTTTTCCAGTGTAATATTCCTCAGAGGGCATAGAAGACCACAGCAAAAGAATACTTCTGGTGTGAAGTGCAATAATTTTCACAGACCTTTTTCCGGATACTAAAACTTTAGAACTGAAGGAGATGAAGAAAAAAGAACTGATTTATTTAAAGTGATTGGACACAGAATCACAGTTCTTCCTGGGTCAAGACTCCTATTTTACAATAAAATTTACTCTCCAACCATAAAGCATTATTCCTGTGCTTTGCTTGACTTTTATTTAAAATCTTCATCTAAAATTATCCACCCCTTTAAATATTTTGATTGATATTAAGGAAATTCTGAACAGTTTCCGATCCGTAATGCCTACTCTGTGACTTCCACTTTTAACACACAAGCTTACCTGCCCCAGAACATGTGTCTAACTCATTCCTTCTAGCATAACACCAGAACACATAAATGTTCTGCCAGTTTTGAAGAGCATGGTGGCAACCACCATGACTCTAGAATGTCTCTGCTAGAGACACCGACTGTGGCACCCACCATGACTCTAGAATGTCTCTGCTAGAGATACCGACTGTGGCACCAGCCTTTCCCACTTTTCTTGAAGAGTCCAGGCCCTTAAGGATGGCCATGTGCTCTGTTACAGCTGTAGCAATGATGGCTATTTTCAAAGTAATCAGTGCAGCAATCTGTACCTACTGGTGCTCCCTGAGGCCCACGTGGACTCGTGGCTCTCAAGTTTAGCATTGAAGAATTTATATTCTGACTGATGCATTTGAATTTCAGGAGATTGCTCAAGTTCTAGATAGGTTTCAGAAGAGTGAAATACAAGATAACTTCATTTCCCTTTTTTCCCAGGAGGAATTCAGGATCTCTCTTTGCCTAAGGCATTTACTATTTATTTTCAATTAATTACTGGAGGCGAGTTTATACACCAGGCTTCCTTCTGTTATAAATATGTTTAGAACATGTTCTCCTTTTCTGAGCTGTCCTTTTATATTTTAATTCCACTTCTTTTGAACTAAAGGGAAATGAATTATAAATAGCTAAGAAGTGGCAACATACGTAAGGACAATATGAATACAGGCAGAACTTTTATTGGATTGCTTTGAAACAAAGCAGCTTTGTGTGCTGTGATCTACTAAACTTGATGTACAAACAACTGTTCCTTTCGCAAGTCTTCCTACAAGATACTTGTGATCTACCATTGTGCTCAGGTAAATACAGCTAAGAACTGCAGGCTGTTTTCTGACTGACAGCTGCATTTGGCAACTCCTGACATTGTTCTTAGGACATTTTTACAAATTAAAATAATGTGCTGAATGAATAGAACTCCTTATAGCCTCAGGAGGATGTCACATACCTCTGCGTTTTATTTTGGATGTTCACGAGTGCACCTGGCACACACTGTCTCAGCGTGGGCTGACTGCACCCCCTCTGAAACAGCAATCGAACCCCAGCAAACCTCATGTCACCATCATTATTCACTGTGAGCCCTCCTGCCACCTCAGCCTGAGCAGCTGCAAAGGCTGCAAGCAGTAACCAACCCTCTTTGTCTCTCTTGCAAACAGACACAAACATCCTCTTCCGTAAAACAATAACAACCAAGTTTTATTCTTGCCTTTTGTCCGTTCTTTCTGAGAGTGCATTTGAATGATCAGAATCAAAACAGTAACACTAATGAATGGACTGCAATTGTTATATACCATTTCATAAGACACAGTTGACAGAAATAATCAACATATGGCTGCAAAAGGAAAAAACAGAACTTGTAAATTGTATGTAATCTAGATAGCGTAGATTGTCATTTTTGTGCTGTAGAAATTCAGTATGTCAGTTAAAAAAAGACCTTAAAACCCACAGCTTTTTCTTTAAAACACAAAATTCTTCCATTAATAATTCCGAGTGAGTACAAGAGAGCCACACATTTAGAACAGACTTACTATTCGTCTATTGCCAACTGAATAAAGATTTCTGGGGTAATAATTTGTTCTGGATTACTAAAAATTGTAACCCAGATCACATTTGAATTGAGATTAGACTGAGGATGCATGATCCTACTAGATTTTCAAACAGCCAGGCTTTGATAGCAGTTTAGACCAGCCTATTCATGTAACTTTGTGAGAGAATGGAAGAGAGCTGGAGCTAATTTTGAAAGTAAAACATGACTAAACTTCAGTAACTGATATGTATGCATGTACATCAAAATGGATTTGATCCTAATGAGAAGGCAGACGTTCTTTTAATACCTTGAGATTTGGGAGGAAACATGTTAAAACTTTAAATTACATCTTCTTGATATAAATAGTATAAAAGAGTATATATGTATATATATGCATATATATATGCACTATAAATATGGTGTCGGTATTTATGGTGTGTAATGTATGTGAAAATGATCAGAATTTTTATATTTACAGCATTTGCCTGAATAGAGATGGTTTAAATTAGAGTCTCCTTCCTTGCCTTTATTTCTGTGAAAGCTCATGCAGTTAGAGAAAGGAGATGCAAGACTGTTTTGACTTGTAAATTCTATTTTAAAATGCACCTGAAGGTGGGTGTTTTGTTCATCTATAGCCTTGTTTAGATGAGGAAGTTAACAGGTGAATTTGAGATTCAATAGCTAATACACACTAATTTCCTGTGTTAACACTATTTCCTCTATTAACATTCAGTCTACAGAATAAGTAGAATAAGTATGCAGGATAATGTTTCGCACAAACAATCCGTACTAAGACTAAGAAATTACAATTTAAAATTACTGGTACAAGTGAGTGGGCTAAAACGAAAATTGTCCTCTTATATTTTAATGGCATTCAAGCAAGTTTCAACACAGAATAGTTTCAAGATTGCCATCTCACAGGGATTTATCTCACAGTAGACTGAAGAAGAGCATTTAACTGTGAGAGAGAGAAGCTAAAGGCTCTAATCTTATAAGTGAGGTCTATATAATTTTCATGACTGAGCTCTTAAATATCTAAATATTTTGTGGGGGTTTATATTACAGAAATTGTAATGAAGTCTTTATTGCTAATCTAATTGTAAAGTAATTACATGGTGACTAGATTATTCTCACACTTTTAAGTCTTAGAGTTCTTTTTACCATCATTACTTAATAAAAATATTGCAAAAACATTTCGAAATCCAAATCTAATACTTTTTTCAGTTAAAGGCAAGTGGAAGTAATAATTGCTGCACTCCTCATTATTTGTATTGTAGAAGCCCCCAGGTGTTCCAATTGATTTGAAACTATGGACGTTCTTTCCAGTAGGATAAATGCTCCATTATACCACTTAATTTTACTTATAACAGTTTTTTCTCACAGTAAGTATTCCTTCAAGTAAAGAAGAATTGAACGGTTAATATTATATCAATGTAAGTAACAAATAATTGCTTCTTAGATCCACACACAGCTAAGGCTTTTAGCTCACATATCAAAAACTAGACAAGCCAAAATATTGTTGAAAATAAGGCTGTTACCTGTTGCTGTCCTGCCCAACATATACATATACAAGACAACACCAAGGCATGAGTGGAATGCCCTTGTCATATTTTACAACTCTAATTTTTTCCAGGGAGAATATAAAAAGCATTTTACATTTCACCCCATGGGTTGTCATAAGTAATTTATTTCCATAAGTTGGGAGAATTGCAAAGATTCATCTAAAGATTGTCAGACAAATTATAGGTTTAATTTATGCTGTAATTGAATTGCTGCACCTATAAACTATATAATAATTGAAATAAGAATTCTGAATTTAAGTTTTAGTTCATGTTAATGTCTTAAATTTTGCAATGTAATATTCGAGCCTTAGCTAAAGTCCTTATCCAGACAACTATATTACTAAGATCACTTGTGATACCTGCATAGTCATATTTCTGATCTCACCTGCCAAGGACAGATCCTCAGAATTTGTTTTACTGAATTTATTGACTTGAAAGTTGCACTGACTTTCAAAACATATTCTTGCTCACAAGAATAGCTTGTTTATTCAGAGTACAACCAAACAATTTTGGTGTTAATTTTCACTAAAGAAGTACGTTTTCAAGCACCCATTATAGGAAAGTATCAAATAAATTTTCCTTATCTTTTTCCCTTGTGACAGATTTGAATTTCAAATGTCAAAGTGTTAAAATGATAAAGTCATAAGATTCTGGAAAATTACTTTTGTGTCTTCTTGCTTCCAATGAGCAAAATAGTGATGAAAATAGTTGCATAAACAGAGTAATAATGGGTTTGCACTCACAACACCTTAAGGAGCATACAGCAGTCAGCCTAGAAATATATGATGATCCTGAGGGTCTCCTCCAACTGAAATGATTCTATGATTCTATATTATAAACCAAAGCGACATAGAGGATTAATTTTACCATGCAAGACAGAAGTCTGATAACTGAGAAGTGGTATTGCCCATCCCACCTCTCAAGAAAAAATTAACCAAGTTGGGTTTTTTTTCCATTGTAATTAATAAATCATTTTAATGTAACTGCTGTCATTAGCTTCAGAAGACAGTGAAGTGTTAAGGACTAAATTCTGCCTTTACATTGTTGCTGCAGATGGGTTACTGGTGAAACAGCTAAGATGTTGCTGGCAGTACTCATGATTAGGTTACAATCAGATGATGATTTGCCGCACTCCCTGAAAAATGAAGCCTTATATCCACTGCATTTGTAAAACCGCAGAGTGCCAAAACACAATTACGATGTAAGCGAAAACTGACATTCCATGAAACAATTTAAATAAGTCCTATAGTTCTACCACAAACCAGAACACAAGATTCTGTTTGTAAACAGTCAGTGCCATTTTTGAAATGGCCCTCAGAAGGACAAGAATTAAACTGAGGACTAAATGTAACAACTGACCTTACAAAGAAAATTTGCTGCAAGCCCTTGAGGATATAGAGGTTATGGATCACTGTCAGACACGAGGCCAATGTCAGCGGCAATGTCGCTTCCTAAGTCAACAAGTTACAGACTCTTACTTATATACAATTATAAAAATCTACAAGAGGAGTGAAGCATTTTGTATCAAATTACTCATTTCGTAGTAAAACTGAAATCATCACACAAATTATTTCCTGTCAGTTTACAGAAGCAGGGAAAACTCTCCCATCTTCCACCAATATAACTCTAACTAGGGGCAGAGCAATTCATTCACTTGCTCACAGGAAACATAAAGGGGTGACAATATATTAACACGTGTGTGACATGTGGATAGCTACGTGACGAATCCTTCCAAACTACTGCTTTATAGAAACAATCTTTCAAAACAATATTCTGTATGAGATCACAAAGACAAAATATTGCCCCAAACTGGAAGGTAGAGGGAGGAAGAAGGAGAAGGGAAGACAGGCTGAAATATAAAACCCTCCAAAAATCGAAGCAGTGGTGCAAACCTGATATTTCCTTTAGTTATTACCTAAGAATATAGTGGAATGACAGAAAACAAGTAACTGCCTGCTAAAAGTCAGTAATCCTTTCCTTTTATAACACAGGTACATCACAGCAAATTTCTAGTCCATTGACTTTCTTTCCAAAACTGAACTACATCTACATATCTATGAACATATGGAGACAATATATATATAATGAATATCTAAAAGGAGATTTGCTGCACACAAATAAGGTAGCGGCATACCAAGTACAGAACAAACCTGAATATTTTTTGTATCTCTTAAAAATTTACTGGCAGTTACAGTATAAATGAGCAATTAGGATGTCAGATCAAAACAGACATGATATATGCAAGATATGACAAAAAGACTATTTGGCATGTGTTGTAGACATTGAAAGACATGGACAATTTCTTTATAGGAAGTATTATAGGATTATATTAGGATTTGATTCTAGTAATCCACTGAATTCTTCAGAAAATACGTATCTGCTGATACAGAATTCTGTAATCACTAAGCTTGTGGAAAGAAACAGCAGCAGAGAGCCTGGAAGACTGACTGTAAGGGAGTGATGCTCTTTAAAAGACGTGTGTTATGGGCAGCTAGACAGCAGACCACAGCAGCCTTTTCACACCTAGAACAGAAGACTCATATATCTGTGAGTAATGGGCATTGGTACCTGAAAGAAGGATCAGCAACTACTCCAGAACAGTTAACAAAATACAGGGTGTTTCAAAAAGATGGACCCAATTTGAAATCACTACAGCTTTGAAATTGGGTCCATCTTTTTGAAACACCCTGTATTCCTAGGAAGTCAAATAAGAAGCTGGAAATAAAAAGATCACTTCTGCAATCAAAGGAGAATACTTTGACCAGAGTTCCTTAGTCAAGATTAGAGCAAAACCTGAAGTGGACAAATCGTAATTGCCAAATCTTTCTGCTTCTTCTGGACTTCAATGGGAGCAGAGACAGCTCAGCATCCTCTGCATGGCACTCACAGGGATTTGTTTCCAGCCAAACCCCACCTCACTTTGAGAATCAGAAGTCAGAGGATTTCATCAGCCATGAACACAGAAAATACTTAGACTGGATAAAACGGGTTAAATTTCTTTAAGTTGTTTGTGCTTCTGATGCCCTGCAATTGCTGGGAGTGCTCTCTCAAATGGAAAATGTCCAGCAGCTATTTAAAATAGCCTTATAAAAAACTCAATTTCATTGTCTTGTGGATAGCATGAAATTGAATACATTAAGGTCATTAACCTTCAATATTCAAATTCTGTTTTTCTATAATTACATTTTCTGATCACAGGAACCTTGCATATCAGCGCAAACAATACACACATTACATTACTAAACAAAAGCTGAGGCCACAGGGTCAGTTGACCTTCATATTAAACATTCATAGATGAAAATACTTTCTAAAGCAAGCAGTTTTTGTTTTAGACTACTTCCTCTGCTGATAGATATAATTCTAAACTTAAGAATTATGCTATTTTCCTTCCTTTGGCATGTTTTGCCCTTAACTTTGTAATAAAAATGCTAGTGCAATTCATATTGCATGTTACTTACTAATTATTTTATTGCTTATGTTTTGAAATAAATATCTATACATTCAATTTACCCATCCTATATGTTGAAATCTCACAGGATTATAGTCCTTCATTTAAAATTCTGGGTGTAGTTTATAGAGTAATAAATGCTTGAAAGAGTTGTATTCTTTATGATCACCCTTTCAGAACATGAGATATCAATTCTCATCATGACTTCCAATGCATTTACACTTAAGTCCTTCTTTCATAATCTTTCCTTACATTACAGTCTCATCATTTACGGTACTTAGTAACTCCTTATAAACTGTAGTGCTTACAGGTCACTTCAGAAGAAAATCCACTTCGTGGAAACAGTTTGTTTTCTACACAATACTGTGATAAATGTGTTTCTCTCCTTCATAATTTGATATTTTAAAAATCATATTGTAATCCAGTTTTACTAACAGTTATCCAACATTATGGGCAAATAAATACTGTCAGAACAAATGGCTGAAGATGAAATGAGAATGACAAAAGGAAGAAATGGTGCAAATCACTGATCATCTTAGATGTCTGCATACTAAGGGAAAAAAACAAGAGGTGGTAGAAATCTTACTGATGAACAGGGCTGTGAAATAAATGGCAAAGCAGAGATCAAATGATATAACTCAGTTACTAGTTCTGCATTTCATTTGGTTTGTTTCAGGAAGAGAGAAAAGATAGATGGTGATGTTAGCTTGCACATGAAAGACTTGCTCTGCAGCCTGGAATGTGGATGAACCCATTGAAAATCTAAGAATGAATAGGAAAAAGAATAGGGGAACTCTTCTGGATAGCTTACTCATGAAACCAAATCAGCAAAATCAGATAAATCAAGATTTCTGTAGGCCTTTTGCAAAATCCTTTAAAACAACCTGAGTGGTGGGAATGAGGGATGTCAGTTTTCCAGATTTCTCCTGGGGAAGGAATATGTTTTGTCCAGTCAGGTCTTGAAATGCATTCATCAAAAAGAACTATGCACAAGTACTCCTTGATATTTGTTTCTAATTATAGGAAGCAACTGCTGGAGGAGACTGAACTAGAAAGCATCTTGGTCTTCAATAACTTCTTAGGAGGATATACAGCAAAAACTGTCCCCATGAAGGCAGTCAAACACTGAAAGAGGATGTTCAAAGAGGCTGCAAAATCTCCATTCTTGAGATATTAAAAACTGGACGAGGTCCTTAGCAACATGGTCTAAGTTGGCACTGCTTTGAACAGGAGTTCGAACCAGGGAGACCTCCAAAAGTCCCATCCAAGCTCTACTGTTTCTTTGGTTCTACAATCCTTTATGAAATGGTAGTGTTTTCAGTCCTCAAAAGGGAAAGGAGAAAGAAAGGTGAATATACACTGAATGTGAACCTCAGTAAACTTCAGAACTAAATCAATATACACCTAGCTCAAAATCCTACCTCCATCAGTTGCTCAACTATTAACTGAAGTGACTTTCTTATTTTTTGCCTGAGAAGAATGGAAGGTGGCAAATATGGCATCATTCTTTGCAAAAAGGGTTGAAGGGCACACTCAACCCACAGGAAAAACAATTCAGGGTAGGCATTAGGAACAACATTTTAGCAATAAATGTATTGAATCAATAAAAAAGACCAAGTAGATAAGCTGCAGAAGCTCCAACACTGGAGACAGTTTAAGAATACATTTGACAACCATATACTCACCCAGTAACATTCACTAACGTGAGTTAAAGTGAATGACTCAATGGCCTCCTTCTGTCTCATAGACATCTACTCATCAATATGACTAAAACTAAGACACACTTACATTTTCTTTTGATCTATCCTTTCTGTTTCCTTTACCAATCACCAAATCAGTATTCATATACAGCAGCTGGTCACTACTTTTGAGTTAGACTTATCTCTAAAATCCTTACACCCACATTACATCTAAATCTCAAGTTAGAAAGCTCCACTCCACTTCTAAGATTCTGTATGTGCTAACTAACCATAGGATCTGGAGCTTACTACCTGTTATTCATAATGCTGTAACCTCCTTTCTGTTGAACCTGATCAGTGCAAGCTGGCTCTGTACGTATCCAGAAAGCTGCTGAAAAGTCATTTTCGAAGTTCATATTACAACAGCTCTCTCTTTGCATCCTCCCACTGGCTCCCTTTTTTTATTGCAAGAAATCAGAAAAGACTGGTATGCATTTTCAGATTGGCACATTTATCTCTACCCTATCAAACTATTCTTACTGAGATGGTGATCTGCCAGTGCTGAACAGACAAGCAAGCACACACTAAAACAATTTGTGCTTCCTTCCCTGCTGTCACTGATACTTCGGATATGTGTAACATGAACATCTGCATAGCTGCCTCATTATTCTCCTCACATCTGCCTTTGCTCGGGCATGCTTCACAGAATTGCAACGTTGGTTACATTGCTGATGCACCAACACAACGGGCTATCACACTGACTGAAACCAGCCCACTGATTCCTTGTCCTCCCTTTTTGGTCTTCATTTACATCCATTTTATAATATGCTGACTTCTATTTAAGATTTAATTTGTAGGATAAAAGTATAATTTTTCTTTTCCATGTGCACAGTACCTAGCAAAATGGGTCCCGTAGCATAACAACGTTCTCACTACTAAAGCCTGGCTTCTCGAAGGTACTTATGTCTGAGGATCTGGATCTGAAAAATCTATAGTTCCTTTACTTAGTGTTTAATGCTACACAACAAATATAAGGCCAGCTATCTCCTAAATGCTCCTTTGTAAATGGGGAAGCTGCTGACTCCCCTCTCCCCTTTGCAAATAATTACACTCTTCTGTACAAGCTATGGTTTTAAACAAAGGTAATTCATTGTTTCTCTAAGCTTAGGTATTGTAGCTTACTACTGAATACACATTACTTATGCTATTTGAAGCCTCTTTTTGTAAGGACATAAAAGGCAAGCATAGAAAAACAAGACATCTATGTGGCTGAACTACCAAAGCACAGTAAAGCCAAAATAAACCATTTCTTTAGGCACAGGGAACAGTGCTCAGTATGTCTTCCTTCAAAGAGTAGGGCTACAAGTCTGCTCTTAGATACAAGCTGCTAGATCTCATCTGCCTGCAGGTGCAACGGCCTGCTTATCATGATAAAGAAAGAATATTACAAGAATGATCACCTCCTTCTCTCTCTGTCTCTGAAAGCAGAAAAAGCAGCATATGAACGGTGAACCTGAAATCAAGCACAATATTGTTTTCATTTCATCATGGCTTGAAACAAGATTAAAAACTCTGTTTCACACTGACCTTATTTTGTTAACAAGGCCATTTTTGTGATATTGAGCTTTTCTTTAACAATCTTTGTGAAGTATATTAAGACTAATTTTATTCAGTTAAATTCTTGCAATCTTTTAAAACAAATAGACTAGATGAGAAACTGGGACAGAAAAGCACTCAGGTGTACACCAATGACTTAAAAGGATTTCTGCATATACACAGAGATCTGAACTATCATATCCCAGTCGAGGTCAAGCCCTCACTGTTGTAATTCCATAGGGATGCTGAACAAACCTTGCATTAACAGCACTTGCCTTACTGGAAAGGCACTGAAAGAGTTTTGGTTCTCTTTCCTGTGCTGTCAGTGTATGAATGGTACATTGCAGCTCTCTCCCTATGTCAAACTATTTTTAAGGAAACTGAAGGCACTGCAATCAAATGGCTGCCAGTCTATCTCATACCATTATAGGCACAGACTTCGAATTTCACAATATTGTAAAGTTGATATTTCTTTCCTTTTTAAAAAAAAAAATTAAAAGGTACTTTATTAAAATACTTTATCTCCATGTATCAAGGTGACGTATATAACATGGTGGCCTTTTTGATACTTAACAAATACTATTGAAAGTATTAAATGAGATTGTTTATTTCAACTAAAATACTGTGTACTGAAATATCACAGCTATCATATCTAAGCACAGGGCTTCAATACATGCAGAAGAATAATTTAAAAATGTGTAAAAAGTTGTTCAGCATGATGGAAAGCATAAGAATTTTTCTTTCAGTAAACATTATCTGGCTTTCCTATCTTTCTCACTATACAATGCCACAACTTTAATAGGGATGTACTCAGACTGAAGCTGTCTCATTGTAAAAGAGGTACGAATATTCTTCAGAAGTCTTTCAACATCTGATAAACAACACTACAAATCTGATACTCTGCATGCCCCTCACAGTTTACTTTTTTTCTCCCTTTGAAGATATCGTCAGCAAAGATCATTTCGCCTTAGAAAATACAGAGGGCTAAAGAACAGTTCACGGGGAATGGTTTCAGAGTTTGTTTTTGTCTCTATACAAATCTAGTTTTAATTTTCTATTATCCAAAGTTGTATGCCATTTAAGGAAGCAACAGCTGCTTAAAACATTTGGTTGGGTTCTTCTTTATTGGCATTACAAATTACAGTTAAATTAGACCTTTTTCCTCCAAGGCTTGTTTCATTTTACACACTACAGACAGTTTCTTCTTCAGCTATTCCTGTCCCCTGGGACATTATGTACCTGTATAAGCCTGAAGCATAACAGTGGCCTTGTACTTTCTCTCAAATGCTTGCTGTTGAATGTCTTGATTGAGTGGAAAAGCTAGAAACTTGCTGTATGCGGGTGAACTCTTTCTTTCCATGCAGTTAAAAATATATGGAAATAAAGTACCTTGACAATCAGCACAAGAGTTTGCCTTTGCTCCATACAGTGAAGGGGGAAAACAGTTTTCAAAAAGGATAAAATCAGCAGAGGGAAAATGCAACTGTCAACACTCTAATATGGTTAACCAGGGATATAAATTAGAATCTATGGAATATTCTATTAAGTAATACTAGAAAGGTATGAAAATCACACTGTTCTCAGTTGTGGTCAAACACAATCTTAAATTTGAAACTAAAAAAACAATGATGCTCAAATATATGATATAAACTATTTTTTATTGATGGCACTTTGTTCTGTAGGACTATCATTAATTTTTAAAGTCAATGCAAATCAGGAAACTTAATTTTTATCTACTTCATCAACGAAGAAAAGCTCTCAGTATTCAAGAATTTTCAGGACTTTGAGCTATTCCTCTTAACCAATGGATTAACACAGTTATTTGGTGTCAATCAGCCTGTGCAGTTAAGCAGTTTTCTCAGTAGTGGACATTGTTATAAACCACTGCAGAGTGGGGCTGCTGACATGGTCTTCCCTCGGTTGAAATGATGGCCTATAACCTTATCTGACTCCAAGTCCTTAGCACCCTAGAAATCAGCAGGACAGGCATACACGTGAGAAACTCACTCCTTAGACACCAGCACTTGAAGCCTTTGGAAGCAGAAACTGTTCATGCGATGGTTCATCTGCCCCTTAAAGCAGCAGCAGCATGATGGCTTCTCTTTCTTGCCAGTGCCTTCAAAGAACATTTTTTTAAAGCTCTGCTTGTCTTTGGGTACCCATTCTAGGGCTATTTAACTCATTGCAGTTCATTATTTCTTGTATGATCAGTAATTGTTCATAAGTCCTATCCCAAGTGGATTTGATTCAAAACTCAGAAATGTCTGGAGAAATTCATAATCAACTGCTACCCAAATTATCAAATAGCCTTTCAATACTACCTAGAAATCGTAGGAACTCCAGATTCCAATTTACTGGAGACTTGGGGAAAAACCAGGAGCTGATGAATCCAAAACCAGAAGTTAAAATAATACATTTATGTTCAATTAATATACGTCTATTGATATAGGATGGGAAACAGAGTAATTGAACTATTTTGTTGTCATTGGAAGTTATTAATACTACAAAACAAGCTAGCAGATTGTTTTTTCTGATTCACTGGATAAGTAAATTCATGGTCATTCCTTGACATAACGCAAAACAAAAAAGCATTTGATTTTCCCTCAGTTGAATTAAGGTATGCAATTATATGTTACCTTTACAGGACTCTGTGGTCAGCATACATGAAAGTAAATGATCTGCTCAATAAGATGGAAGTGTGAATCTATCATTTCATAACTTTGTCACTCAGAAATTAGATAAGTGTTTTGTAAAACTCACTCCTTTTTTTTTCCCGGCACTACTGTTCCTCTTCTTGGCACCATCTATCAAACACTTTGGCCATACCCCCAAATTAAACTGAGACATAGCTGGATTTAAATCAGTGGAATAATGACATTTTATATCAGCTAGAAATCCCTTTATAGAAATCAATCTGGCACTATGAGGTAGCAGTGTTTGTCATCAGAAAAAGCAAAACAAATCATATGAAATACACAGTTGTTATGTTATCTAATGACAAGATCTATTTATAGCTACTTGGCATAGTAACTAAGGTGATAAATTTCATTTTGCATTGTAGAAGGAGCTGAATTATTCAAAAAGCATTTCATAGCTTGTTGGCCCTCAGAAATGTCTTCATTTTCCTGTCTTTTGATCAGTACCAGGTGAAAGAAAGATAGAACCAATCCAGCTACACTGGATGGAATCAGTGTACCTGAGAAGTTGAAGGCCACCCAAGTGCAGAGCATCATTCTGATGAAAATGCACAATATAGCAAATTCTTCTTCAATCAACTCTGCCCCTTGCGCTTGCTTTTGTGGCCTGTCAGATACATTCTTTTGGCTTTCTGGAACTGCATGCTCACCTATGTCCTCCTTTATCTCATTTATTTTATACTTTTTTCATGCCATTCTGTCCTCTGCCTTCATCTAGTGCAGCGGTGTCGAACTCATTTTCACCGGGGGCTACATCAGCCTTGCCATTGCCTTCAAGGGGCCAAAAGTAATTTTGGAAGTGTATAAATGTAGGAGTAGTCACATTTATACAATCCTAAAACTACGTTTGGCCCCTTGAAGGCAATGGCAAGGCTGATGTGGCCGCTGGTGAAAATGAATTTGACAGCCCTGATTTAGCGGTTTTGAACTTCCATGCCCTCACCATTTCCCCAGTCCCCTCCCCTTCTTTCAAGATCCAGCAACCATGCAGAAAACAATGAAACATTTCAAGATCTGAAAAGAATTTACAATCATGTCACCTGACACTGACATTGAAAAAAAATTCTCCTAGGTATTACAGACCAGTCCTTGAATCTAGCCCAATACTTGTGGTTGAAAGAAATTAAGTGATTAAAAGAAATCTAATGCTGGTTGAAAGATTTCGAGTGATGCAGAATTTGCAATCCTAGGAAATGCAGTTCTGATGTATTCACATTTCTGCTTGCAGGAACAGGGTCCAAATTAATAATTATAAGAAATTTACAAGCATACATGCTCAAGGTGTTGAAAAAGAAAGATATACTCACAAGTCTGGGCTTTTGCAAACACAAAAAAACCTGATGTATGAAACTTGCAAAAACCCCTTTTAGCTGGTGCAAAGTCTCCTTTGCAGAACCTCCCTTTTTTCTGAGCTTATTCAGGGAGATATTAAAAATCCAGAAGACGTTTTTGGGTTCATACCAGACCTCGTACTGTCAAGTTAAAGAAGCTGCATTAGCACAGGACTACGCTTTCTGTAGAAAATGTATTATGTGAACAGTGTAATTGAAATAATCCTACTTCTTTTTGAAGATTTTTGTAGGAGAGAATTTTTTACTTCTGTTTTCCAAGAAAAGTAGTTCTCTTTGTTTACATCTTATTATATCCAGTGACTTTTCTAGTGGTTCTTGATATTTTTGCAAACATTTCTAGAGTTCTTCACAAGTAGCTTTTATTTTTTTAATCTGCTTTGTTATGAAACACACATTTGTTTGCAAAGTGAGTACATATCTTAGTGGAACATTAAGGAGTCACTTCTTTAACATTCAGCTTCTCCTTTTGGATATAATGTATATGACTGTATGAATAGTGGGTTTAGAAATGTGATGCAGTACAACATTTTTCCACAAACATCAGGTTTTTCGAGTCAAAATATGACTAAGCAAAATGGACATTCAGCTATGCTTTTTATCTTAATAGAAGTATTTTAACACAGTTTTTCTTGAAATAAGTGGATAAATAGAAGTATGTGGTTTCCTAAAGAATTCTGAAGTGTGATGAAAATGGTGCCATGTGTGATATTACACTTTAATTTTCATCTCTCCCCCAGAACATGTAAAGAGGTATTTACAACCAGACTGTGCTTTTCCTCTGCAAAAATGGAAACATGAAGAGTAGAAAGTCCTTTCCTGTCACAGCCACACTCCAAGGTGAGATGTCATTTCTGGTACTGTTTGGGTTTGCTTCTCTCCTCACAGATTTCAGGCTAATTCGGATCTGCAGGAATTATGCCTGCATGATGAAGACAGCGAGGCCTAAAGAGGGAATGCCGTGGATTGCCAGCACTGCTAACTGTACCAGCATTGCAGAAAAGCCATGATTGAGTGATTCTTACCTATACGTGCACACAGATGCTTCAGTAATGTTTGTACTAGATACAAACAGAGAAAAACAAGAGCTGGTGAAACTACATCCGAAGTCGATGTATTTTATCTCAGGACCTAAACTCCGGAATAGCAGCTCAAATCCAAATATTACATAATCTCATAACTCTTTGTTATCCAGTATATTCTGGCACCCAGTAAAGACATGTCAGCAAACACCTCTTAACTGCATTTAAAATGTCACCATCTTCCTAAAAGCTTCTAAATTTATTCTATGTTTCAATTTCAAATCTATTTAATATGTATTATTTTTAAATGCTTATAGCTAAGTAAAGCAAGAGTGGCTAAAAAGAAAGAATAAAAGAAAACCAAGTAGCACACACACAAATATTTCTTTCATCAAACACAAACACAGTATTTAAAACTGACATTAGTGAAGTTATAAAAGGTAAGGTTCTGCAGTCTGAGTAGTGTAAATTATCATGTAGACTTTTAAAGCACAAAAATGAAGAACAGAATAGTCTGCTCAGTGGTGTTATTATGAGTCTAGAAAAGAATCATGTATTAAGAATAATAATTCTTCAGGGCACTTAATATCTTTCCCTTTGGTTTCTCCTTTGTGCTTTTAGTTAATTTCCTACTCTCTTCTGCCAATACTACTGCTTGCTATTCAACTTCACAAGCCAGCCTGAGTGATATAAGGGACCAGCACAATGATAATATTTCTCACTTTCTACCTTTCCTAACAAACACAAGGATTCTCTAAATTAAATATGGGTACACATTAGATACAGGTATTCAGGCCCCATTTTCACAGTGGCTCAAATAGAGTTTAAGACCAATTCAACATCTTTCTAAGAAATCTGACGAAAAAGTAAGTTAGACTTCTAAGTCAGCTAGAAGCTTTCTTAATATTTTATCTGGTGTTTAATTAAAATACCACCACTCGAGTAGAAAGCAAGGCTTTGTTTCATTATGCTGTGGCCTGGAGTGCATCTCTGAACCAATCAGCTCCAAGCTGTAATAGGAAAACATGTTTTTGAGAGGGGCAAGCACACAGCTGCTTAACCATATGGAAGTGTAGCTGCATGAAGCTCTGTTAATAACCACTTCTCATCTCCTCATTTACATCCAAACGTGTTGCCCCAGGGCAAGCTCCTATTTCTACCTTGGCTCCCCTGTCGCCTCCTGTTCTTTCCATCGTTTTGTCTTCCTGTGACACCCCTGCTGTTCCAAGAGCTCTAGCAGGTCACCCAGCCACAGGACCTTGAACACTGACAAGCATCCCGCCAAATACACCAAGTCTTGCACAGGTTATTTTAGATGAGCATTAGATGTCTCTGGTAACTAAATATACATGCATCACTTACTGAAAAAATCAATCAAACAATATCACATCCTTTCCACACAGCTGGAATCCTGCAAAGTGATGATATTGGTTTCCAGGGGACATATACCGCTTTTTCAGTCACTCGCTATGTGTAGGTTTATACATTAATACAATTTTATCCTCTTCATTCTTAAGTTTTCTGTAGCAAAACTTAAAAGATAGATGGAGCCCAATGTACAGAACTCTATGCTTTGAAAAACTAGATAATAAACTATGCATATGACAGCTAAAGAAGAGCAAACCTATAAAAGGGCTTAAAGAGCTAGACTAATATCAGAAGAATGAACATGTCTAAACCAATTATCTTTACCTTTTAAACTTAGTGATAGATTTCAAGTTCACAAAGAAATCATTTATGTACCACATGCAAGGGCTGATTACTTTCTCTGTTGAATTTGTCAACTTTTTTTGGACAACTTTTTAGCACAGACCTGATTGCTCACTGTACCCGTTTTTCACCAGTTTGTTTTAAATAACTGACAAAAGAAGACTCCAATGCTTTCCCACGATGATAATAGAAACATGGTATAAGAAAGCAAGATGCTCAAACATTTAGCATATGAAAATTTCCCTAAGGTGTGACTAACTAAATTCACATGACTGCACTGAAATACAAAATCAGAACCCGCTACCGAGCACACAGTCACTACCCAACCATCATCAAAGAAAACGCCTGCTCAGTTCTGTTGCTCATTCCCTGTGGGCTTCAGGCACTGCATCCCATCTGTGCTCTTGTCATTTGTGTATGAGCTGTGTTCTTAGGCTGGCATCCTGCTTTCACACCCTTCTGAAAGTGGCCGGTGCCTAAGGAGACACTTCATATGGAACATACAATTGCCTGTGCTCAGAAAAACAAACCATGCCACTTAAACACCGTTCTGTTTTAGAGCCTGACCAAAGACATCTTGGTCTTTGAAAAGATTAATCCAAACATTGCAGCATCCTCGCCAGGGCAGCAAGTTACTCTGTGCCCTAAACTGTAACAGGACAAGAGAGACACAGCCCCATTTCCTTAGCACATCCTGCAGAGAACATGGCTAAGGACCCTGGAACGCAATTCCTAAATGGCATTGCCACATTGCCAACAGAAGAAATTTGGAGAGGTTTGTTTCTGAAACCAAACACCTTGAGTTTGCTGTTTACTAAATATGAGTACCCACCTCAGTGTTCCTGATGCATGGAGGAAGCACTGCCATGATACCCTAAAGCAAAGGTACTTCATTTGTGCCCAGTTCATTTGCAAGCTATGCAGGTATTGTGGGGGAAAAGAAAAGCTCATTGCTGCCTGAGTTCCAGACACAAGCTGGCCCTTGACCCAGAAACTACAATTAGTTTCTTCCATCGTCTGTGTACACAATGTAAGTGTAGCAGGAAGAGCAGGGGTTGCCTTTTACTCTAAATTCCACTTCCATGCAGATTGACTTCCAAAGAAAACTCTGGATGTTTTGAGTAGCCTTGGGTTTTTCTTTATCAGGTGCATGAGAATGAAGTGACAGTCTTTAGGGAGGATGGGGAAATAAAGTAATATTTTGAATGTTTCCTCTACTGTTAGATATCAGTAGTGTTTATTCTAACGTATCACCTAATCTAAAGTCATGTCAATGGAAAGGCTTCACCAGAGACTGCAACAAATTGTTTACTCAATAAAGGTCATTCAGTTGGTGCTGTTCATCATTTAGTTTCATTGTGAACATAAGCCCAGCTCTGACATTTAACACTTCAAAGTTAGGTAGGGTTACTGTTTCCAAGACTAGTCTCATTACCAGACAGAGCTCTGGCAAAAATGTTTAGAAGATGCAGTGTGAAATGTTTCTTCTGATTTAAAGGCAATATGTTTTTTGACAGGTCTGAGGTATGCATTTCCTGGCTTTATTTACCTTGTTTAAGAATAAAGTGACAATTTTTATAAAATACATTGTTTATAAATACATTGAGAAAGTGTTTTATAGCATATTTTCCCTTTGAAGTCAATATAAAAGGTCTTTCAAAAACAAGTAGAAAAACACAGAAAAGACTTTGCCTGCTTTTTTTTGTTAGAAACTGCTCTGGGGAGTTAGGTCTCTCTTCTCACTGCAGCTTGCTTTCTTTGTGCAGAGCAGAAGCTTTGTAAAAGAAGTTTAACCCTTGTGACCACAAAGCCAGCTTTCTAATGTACTCAAGATATCAGCAGGTATTAAAGATTGTACCTCACACCAAGCACTTCGCATTGTTTTTTCCCAGTGATTTGCAGCACCTGTG
Organism: Caloenas nicobarica; assembly: GCF_036013445.1. Taxonomy (NCBI): domain Eukaryota; kingdom Metazoa; phylum Chordata; class Aves; order Columbiformes; family Columbidae; genus Caloenas; species Caloenas nicobarica. The sequence goes on along the minus strand of NC_088246.1, from coordinate 46,927,353 downwards.
CTCTGCTTCCTACCACAGCCATGATAATAAGAGGGACTGCGGCCTTCCAGTTGCCAGAAGATACTTTCATCTATGTTGACTCCAGGCCAAAAAGGTATTTCTTATATTTTTCTCCTTCCTTTACCATATGTGAAATCTCTTCACACAGCGCAGTTGTGCCTGAATTAGGAGAATTAGGAGCTGTGGGGATCAAGCACGGATAGCAGTCAGACTTGTGGCACAGCGCAATACCTATAGGAATGCAGAGAAACGTCTGGCTGCTGCAACACTTTTACTTGAGTAGCAGAAGAGGCCCCGCTAGTAGCTATCTGGTTGTCTTACTATTCCTTTGGTGTGCACTGAAAGATGATGAAAGGTGGAATGGGATGGGAATGAAGCTTGGGAGGGAGAAAAAATGTGTTTGTGGAAGGAAAACAACAGCACAGCAAACAACTTTTTCAAAGACGAAGTGACCGTTACACAGTATGTCCCTTCTTTTGAACTCTTCAAAACGTTTTCAGTCATGTCAGCTTGTAATATCATATGCAGTTGTGAAATGCCCCTATGTGTACTGCAGAGAAGCTGTGGCTCCAGGTACAAAGCACAAGCAAATAGAATTGCTGTGTAAAAATTGACTTGTCATGTTTCACGGGCACAAATACTACGGACACACGGTAGCTTGTTGACCATGCCCTGTACATCCAGTATGTCTCATACGGATCAGATGCACTGCACCTGAGCAGATAGAATCATAGAATAATTTAGGTTGGAAGAGACCTTTAAGACCATTGAGTCCCACCACTAACCTAATACTGCCAAGTCCACCACTAAACCATGTCCCTAAGCACCATGTCTACGCGTTTTGAATACTTCCAGAGATGGTGACTCCACCACTTCCCTGGGCAGCCTGCTCCAATGCCTGACAACCCTTTCCATGAAGAAATTTTTCCTAATATCCAATCTAAACCTCCCCTGGCACAACTTGAGGCCATTTCCTACCACTTGTTACCTGGGAGAAGAGCTCAACACCCACCTCGCTACAACCTCTTTTCAAGTAGTTTTAGAGAGCCATAAGGACTCCTCTCAGCCTCCTTTTCTCCAGGTTAAACAACTCCAATTCTGTCAGCTGCTCCTCGTAAGACCCATGCTCCAGACCCTTCACCAGCTTTGTTGCTCTTTGGATGCACTCCAGCACCTCAGTGTTTTCCTTGCAGTGAGGGGCCCAAAACTGTTGTATGTTGAGTTGACGCTTTCTACAACACCAAACTCAGTGCACAGGCACAGTGGAGCTGATTAGCATGTGCACAGCAGACAATCTTCAGCTTGTCTCACCGTACAACAACAAGTCAGACCTACCTGATAAGAACTTGTACCACTTGACACTGTGGAGATACTCCCCAATCCCAGATTTCCAGAAGCTCACAAGATCACAACCATTTCCTATCCAATAATGAACATGGTCTGTTTCCAGATACATAAACATTTTCACAACTCATAAACTGAAGTCACTCCAAATGTGGAGACACAAAATACCAATTAACATGCCACAAAAAACTCCACAAGTGCACATTTCTGCTGTGTGTACCACTAGCAAGTCTTTTTTCCTTTCTCCCATTCTGTCTGGTCACAGTTCATTGCTACAAAACTCCTGAAGTAAGATGAGTTGTGGCATGAACCCACAATGTAATCACAGACCTTTACACCTTCAATCTAAAGTACTCCCAGAAGAGTTACTGTAAAGGCATGCTTCAAATGTTTCAGAGAAAAATTAACTAAACCTTTTGCCATATTATAGCCCATTGTTCTAATTTCAGCAATGCCACAACATAGCTTCAATGTGTTTAAATAAGCTGTAATTTAATTTAATATATATCTGACCACAAAACCTTTCTTTACCCAAGTCACATTTTTTAAATGACATATGTTTAAAGGAGTGTATGTAGCTCCACTGTTCTCCAGTCATTCCTATTATGCAATGGTTATCTAATCTCTCTGTGTGCCAGTCAGTTATAGCCTCAGGACATTAAGAATCTGCTGCAGTTATAAAAAGAGAAACATCATTTGGTTTCAATGCACATCTCGTATATAGAATTTAAATATGATAAAGAATGAACTGCTAAAAAAACCTGGTAGCCAAACAGCCCAAGAAATTATTTAGGAAACTATATAAACCGACTTCACAAATATGCCACGTAACTGTTTAGAAATAAAATTCTACATCGTGTGGTTGTCAGATTCAGCTCAAACATGCAGAATTAATGTACCACAAAGTAACTATATGCTCTTTCTAATAACATGAACTCCATGGAAAATACCTAAGATTCTTCACTCATTTCAGTAATTGCTACACTGTCCAGATTAATTTATTGAAATTATATCCTGTTCAGCAGGACAAATAATAAAATACAGCAGCATCCCTGAATTGTGAGGACTTCCAGCTACACAATTAAAACTGGAGCGATCAATGGAAAACTAAAGGAACTTAGTATTTAATTTTCAGCTAGATGAAAAGGACCTTTGTCTAGAAGGCAACAGTTCTGACCATCTAAGCCCTTACAGCAACCTACAGCAACCCTACAGCAACCTATTACAGCAACCAACGGCTGAAATCAGCAGTACAGATGTATATGCTAAGAACTTCTGGGATGCTTTCTAGTATTTATCTTCTTAAAGCTGGGATTCAACATCCCACATGCCACACCTCTGCTGGCACTTCTACAACTAGCCTAGCAGCATGGGAATTTCTAAACAACCTTCTTCTCATGAGATATAAACATAATTTCTGCATTTGATCAAGTCAGAAAAAAATCTACATGACTGTCCTTGTGACTCCTAAAAGCAAAATTGCTTGTGCGTGAAAATAAGAGTGATACCAACCACAAGAAAAAATGCCAGGAAGGGATTAGGCCCTTGCATATCAAAGTAAATACTGACATGATTACAGATTAGGTATGATTAAGGACATTGCTAAATTGATACCTTAGTGAGCTGCAGCCACTTGCATTGTTGAATAAAGTTTGCTCTAGAAAGCAAAGGTATGGAATCTTCTAGTATTGTCACACAAATCTCTTAAGCCTCTTGCCCTTATTCTGCAGTCCATGACTTTCAATGCCTGGCTTCTCTAGACACTACAGAGGAGAGTCACACTTGACCACAGACAGAATACTGAAGGACAGACACAATAGCTTCCTAAAGAAATGATATTACAGAACGGGTGTGTTTTATACCTGATTATTCTTGATATCTCAGGTGCCTCCCTGAATCAGACATCTAAAATTCAATAAGAGTTCATTTCAACCTCATCTGGTACAGCTGAGTACATCTGGAGACAGAGGACTTTTTTTTTAGCTTGCTGGAATAGACGAGTCCTAATCACTGAATTAGAGAATAATGATCCTTATGGTTCTTTCTCTCTGGGCCCATAAACCATGCAATCTCTGCCACGTGACATACTAGTTCTCCCCAGACAGTTCCAGAAGGTCTGAGCCCGGTCGTCTCTTCAGCCTCTTGGCCAGGACACCCTTCTAAGAAACAAATGATGCAGGATCGAATTGCTGTAGGCTAGAGAAGCCAGTGAACCCACTCAGGTATCAACCTTTCAGATTGGGTGTCTGCACCAGTTTGACATGTTCAGATTTAGGATGCCTAATTTGCAAAACCAGATCAGGATGAGCTATTGGGACACTCAGCTCAACCAAGAAGGCAGATGTCCTGGGTATGAACAATACAACATGAAAATACTCATGAAATTTCACTTGGGTCCTATTGAATTTCACATTCCCACTAACAGAGGAAGGTTTTGTAAAGAGCACTCTTAAGTGATCTTAAAAATTATTAGGTGCAATCTTCAGCATATTTCTTCTATACTCATCCCTTGTTATGCATCACTGTAGTTTTGTGCCTCCAGCCTGAAGCAATGAAGAGCACAGCAACAGCAATTGCTTGTCATTAATATTTCTTGCTTTTGCTGTTTCTTTGGACATTTCCATCCGTTTCATCCCACTTTTCTGGAGAACAAGCATGTGAGCCAACACAAGAAGGATGTGGGAACAACCACAAAACCATGGATGAAATGCAAAGAGTAAATTTATCTTCGTTACCTTGCCCACCAGGGGTTCCCCAAAGCAGCACCCAGGCAGAGACACGCAAGCAGGGACACAGGCACCAGGGAGATCAGTCCATGCTAGAGGATCACTGAACCTGCTGGTTTCGCCTGTATTTAGGGGATTTGTGGAGGCATAGTTTACCACTGTGCTTTGATCTCCCACAGCAGGGCAGGAATTTCAAGCATGTTCGACACGGTGCATCTAAGTCTATCATAAGCTTATGTTATTGAAACACAGATGTTCTACTTGTCCAACATATGAGGCTAAACAACAATTAGTATGATATATGTGTTTTTCTAAACCTCAGCTGCAGGTCACTTGAGTGTGTTTATAATCCTCCTCACCAATCTTCTGATATTTTCTCACAACAAGATTAGTTGATCCTCAGCATTGTGACCACACACAATATTAATCCAATTGGCCTGGGATGAAATGACCATGAGACTGCAAAATCTCAGATGTCCTTCTCAGTTCAGTGATGATTCAATGATGATAAAATGGATGTTCGATAGCTCTCTTCTTGTTAAGATGATAACTCATTGTGGAATTTTCAGTTAAAACCCATTTCAGACTTATGACAAACTAAGGTCGCTTCAAAGCCTCTTTTGAACTCTAATGAAGAAATGTCACCAAGTGACTTGCCATAAAGATAAAACAAGGTTAACCATCAGTATGTCTGTCTGACATACTGAAGCCATGAAGGTGAAAAGTTTGGTTCTGATTATGAATTGCATTGTTCTGAATCCATTTCTTATAGCTTATCATAAAATCATTTAGGTTGGAAGAGACCCTCAAGATCATCAAGTCCAACCATTAACCTAACTCAGGCACTAAACAATGTCCCTAAGAACCTCATTTATACGTCTTTCAAACACCTCCAGGGATGGTGACTCAACCACTGCCCTGGGCAGCCTATTCCAGTGATTGACAACCCTTTCTGTGAAGAATGTTTTCCTAATATCCAATCTAAACCTCCCCTGGTGCAACTTGAGGCCATCTCCTCTTTTCCTATCACTTGCTACTTGGTAGAAGAGACCAACACCCTCCATGCTACAACCTTCTTTCAGGTAGTTGTAGAGAGTGATCAGGTCTCCCCTCAACCTCTTCTCCAGGCTAAATAAACAGCACCAGTTCCCTCAGCCACTCCTCGTCAGACTTGTGCTCGAGATCCCCCACCAGCTTTGTTAACCTTCTCTGAGTTCTCTCCAGCACCTCAATGACTTTCTTGTACTGAGGGGCCCAAAAGTGAACACAGGATTCGAGGTGTGGCCTCACCAGAACCAAATACAGGGGACAATCACTTCCCTGGTCCTGCTGGCCACACTATTCTTGATGTTGAAACATTTAATGAGTCCTTGCACTACAAGTTACAAACATAAATATGGTAAAAGTAATAGATAGGTGTGGAAGTAGATTACTTTCCAGTGGTTTCAAACTATTATTACCATTCTAAATAATCGACAGAGAAACCTTCCTACATAAGAGCATCTAATTCCTTCATAAAAAATCAGAACACCTACCACTTATTTAAGATTACAAATCAAAGTCCTGTTCTTACTGAAATCAATACAAAAGTGTCTATGCATTTAATGGAAACAGTATATGGCTCGCAAAACTGGTTAGTATTGTGCTTTTCAAATAACATTATGATTGATAGCCAAACCACTACATTAAGACTTCAGTTTTTATTTATCTAAGTGTCTTCTCTGTATTTTGTCTTGAAACATCTTCCAAAACTGTCTCAATTCTTTAAGAAGCTTGATTATAGCTAGAAGCATGTAACTTCTAAATTAATACTTTCTTCACTCTGTCTAAGCAATTTCTCTCCTTTTCTCCCACCTCCTCACACAACTGAAGTCTTGCTGTCCTCTAGTGGTGAAGGGCCATGACATGTAAAGTTATGGGAGCATTTAAAAGTACGTGCCCTCTCCTTCATTATTATTTATTTTTATCATTTCCGCTCCCGGTAGTTTTCCGGTCTCTTAGCAAATGGATTCTTGAAAGAACCTGATGATCTCAACTTGACAGACTGTAATAATATTACTGAATGAAACATAGTTAAGTTAAATAGCTATTTGAACTTAGAATTATGCCCCAAGGTTGAATTTGTTGTGCAGTTTACAATTAACCACCTGTAAAGTGTATTATTTTTAGCTTGAAAAGAAAAAGCAGATGCATTAGAGACTCTCATAAACATGCCTATAGTAATAAAATATCTTAAGACTTCAGCTGGCATTTTCAGCACATTTCTATGACTTCAATTGTACAGTCCTACTTCTAAAACTTAACTTTATGACAGTCTTGCTTATGAATGTAAACTTCTAACTTGTCAAGCTAATGCTAAACTGTAATCAGTTTCTTAGTCTGTTTCCTATACTCACAACACCTCAAATTACTTGAACCCAAGTTATGCATTTTCATGTCAGATCACAGAAAGACCATCCAAGGTGTAAGCCAGTCACAATGACGGACATAGCCTCAGCCATGCTGGGTCACATGAAAAAGGGAAGAAGAGCTCTACCTCCCCACCATGAGGCAGACATTCCGTCAGCTGCACACAGCTCCAGAACCCTACACACCAGTCATAGTGGCTGGTGAATCACGGAACTGCAGCTGCTTAGCATGAAGGTCTCAGAGGAGGACAGAGGCAGATGGTTTTCATGCAGATGAACAAAATGCAGGTGTCACAACAGGGCGGAGACGACAAAGTAATTCTCATGCTCAGAGCTAAGATGTGGCAGTTTCAGGCTTTTATGGAACAACTAGAGTACTACATTCAAAACAGATCATGCCAATTGAAAAATTCCCCTTGACTTCATTGTGTTTTACATCAGGCCTCATGTTATATGACAGAAAGAAGCTGAGTAAGTAGATCAGTTATTTGGCTTATTCAGGCTGGCACTTCCTGCACAGGGTAGAGTACTGGGGATAGCCAAAAAGTTAATAAAGAACAGCCCAATAGCAAGCAACCTTCTAGAGCAAGGTTATCATTGTCACTAAAAAGAAGGAAGTAGAATCATATATAACTCAGGACAAAACTAATATTTTTAAAATTACCATATTACACTTTTTCACTGCATGTCCTCAATGGAACTCTCTTAATCGTATTCCAACATACACAGAGATTTTGGAATAATGAATGAGATAATAAAAAACTATCAACTTGATTTAGTGCAGGCACAAATAGTTTAATAGCGATTTATGAAAGGTTTCTAACACACTTCGTTTATGGCTGTGGTATATAGCTTTAAAAGTCATTCCGGCATCTGAGTTAAAAAAAAGGATGTTGTGCAGAAATTTGGTCAGTGGCCTTTCATTTAAAGCATCTTCTACTTACAGGCCATTATCAACATTCTTTCTAATCACAGCAACTCTTATTTTTAATCTGCCTCAGCTTCCTCTTATCTTGCTGTATCCTGACCTTGTACGCTAAATTTTACAGGAATGCATAGGTAACAACACATCAGATATATTATTTTATAAAAAGAACATCTGCTAATTTGGAGCTCAACCTAATAATGTATGTAAAAAACCAACCTTCTTTCAGAGTGCCAGTTCCTGTAGCTGTACTTTTCTCTATGGAACAGATCCTTAAATCCATAGATTTTGTTTGTTAGCAGTCACCAGCAACTCCTAAAATGAAATAAGGGCAAGAGTAAGAAAACTGAACAAAAAAGCATGTAGTAATATGGTATTTATCATAGAATCGCAGATGGTTTGTGTTGGAAGGGACCTTAAAGATCACCTAATTCCAAATCCCCTGCTATGGGCAGGGACACCTTCCACTAGACCAGGTTGCTCAAAGGGGCATCCAGCCTGGCCTTGGACACTTCCAGGGATGGGGCAAAATATCAAAGACAAAAGCAATACCCCTGCAGATGCCACATAAATGTTTTTAAACTGTAACCCAGCAGATTTTACATAACAGAAAATGAAGTATTTAGAATGTTTTTACAAAATTGTCTATGCCATAAAGCAAAAAAGTCCATGGGCTTCTAAGTAACACACACACCACCACCACCAAAAACAACCAACCAAACAACCAACCAAAAAAACCCACAACCCAAACAAAACCAACAACATAGTCTTAGTAGAAGGAGAACATTGGCAGAGTAGTTATTCCATTGTGGATCAGTATGGGATGCATACTGACCCTGAAGAGGTAGATAGAGGAGTAAATTTGTCAGAGGACCAGCCAATATATTGTACTCCTCATTATGTGAATTCAAGGATGGAAAGTCTGGTTCTGTTACAGCTGAAGTCATGAAGCAGCTTTACAAAGTGCAGGTCCTCATCTGACAAATACATCTGTACTGTGTCTGGCTGAGAGAGCTAATTTTCTTCATAGCAGCCCCTATGGTGCTGTGTTTTAGATTTGTGACTAAAACAGTGCTGAAAACACACTAATGTTTTAGCTATTGCACAGCATCAAGGCCCTCTCTGCTTCTCAGTCTGTCTACCAGCAAGTAGGCTGGGAATAGGAAAAAGGTTGGGAGAGGACACAGCCAAGACACAGCTGACCCCAACTGGGCAAAGGGATATTCTATGCCATATAACGTGATGCTCAGAAATAAAACTTGGGGGTAGCCTTTCCAAAGTAGCTGTTCCCCAGAAACTGAGCTGGGCATCAGTCTGCTGGTAGGAGATGGTGAGGGACTGCCTCTGCATCACTTGTTTTTTTGTTGTCTTGTGTTTTGTTTTGTTTTTCTGTCTTTCCTTCACTAATTAAACTGTATTTGCCTTGACTCACAAGTTTTTCTTGCTTTTGCTCTTCCAATTCTCTTCTCCATCCTGCTGGGCTGGGATAATGAGTGAGCAACTGGTGAATGCTTAGTTGCTGGCCAGGGTTAACCCAGCACATCTCAAATACTGTTTGTCTTTATAACCTTTCCAAATTAGGTAGATAATAGCAGTATTAAACATGAAGGAGCTCAAGTATCCCAAATATCTTCACTGAGTAGTGAAGAACTTCATGGCACAATTTACCCAGCATCAATGGCCTCAAAGGACTAAGGACTGGCTTGCTCCAAATGAAGCTTAAAAATGTAACATAACATGACAAGGCAAATTTTAAAGAACTCGATATGATATTTTATCCAGAGATCGATTTTATGGGTCAATTCATTTTTTAAATGTAAGATGGCATTCTCAGATATTCTGAGACACTGTTTCCGACATATGTGCAATGAATAGTTGGATTTCTTTCTGAATTGTCATAACCAGTGACTTAGGGCAATCTTTGTTAGTTTACAAATTAGATCTTGAAGCAAGGTATTCTAATCTCTAAACATTAGGAATACCAATCCATGAAGCAAGAGGGAAGCAGTGCAATGTTTCTGTTTAGAAAGAGTTTTGTTAATGTGGTCTCTACTATCCATAAGAATTTTGTAATGCGCCCAGAACAGCATTAAAGAAACAGCATTTACAGTTCTTCCAATCTATGTATTAATGTTAAGTGGATTATTAGAAGGAATCCAGGAGCTTTTACAATACTACCCTTTTTATTCTAGGCTTAAAGCTTGGAGATTTTGACTTACATGAACTCAGAATATGAAAACAATTCAGCTCAAGCACCAGCATGGACGCATTTTTCATTATTCCCAGAGCTCAAACAGCAATGAAGTGGAGAAACAGCCTGATACCACCCTGCAAATGAAGAAACTAAGAGCCTTGCTTTGTTACAGAATTACAGGCCCATCTGCTGAACCACCTAATACTGTGCAGGTTATGTTGTCAATATTAGGGAAAACATAGTAGCACCCTTCCTCTTCCCACAATTTTCATGTATTCTGTATCAGTCTTTTTCACTGAAACAGGAATTAACTGCAATAGATCACCAACGTAACCAACATTATATTCAGACAAAAAATTATTTTTTCCTCATGAAAACAAATGGGTAAAGTTGGGCAAACAGTACATATTCCCAAAACCTAGAGGTTGTGGGGGTTTTTTGTGTTTTGTTTTGTTCTGGTTTTGGTTTTGGTGGTTTTTTTTAACACAAGGAAATAAGCAATATCTTTTCTCTGTTTACACAAAAGTAATTTTCCTCTCCAATCGATTTTGAAATTCAGGGATGTATCATTGGAAAGATATTTCTAAGACTTTTTTTTCCTCCTGTTAAGAGGAAATGGCTCCCTGAGTCACGGCTAACAAACCTGGCACATACATGAAGCAAATCTGCTTTAAAATAGCGACATTTTTGTTGCTCACACTGACGGTACGGCAGGTTCTGAGATTTGGGAACAAATGGATGTTCTCCTCAGCCTCAGGGACCTGCTCCTCTCAAATCTCCAGGATGGGTGAAGGAACCTGACAGGGTTTTTTGAAGAGGCAGAGTGGAAGATGGCATTAGGATAATTTAAGGGGCAGATAATTTATGACTGCCTTACTCCTGAAAGGGAAGGGTTCACACAGAGAATTCACAAGTTTCAGACGAAGCCAGGAGGCAGCACCAGGCGCAGGCATTGACCTTGGGCACGACATGGCATGATTACCCACCACTTAGTTCTTGGTGGATCCAGCACCAGCTCTTCCCAGTTCTTCTTCGGAGGGTGCCAACTGGTCTCAAAAGTCCCTGTTTTAGTGTGGTGAGAGAGAATCCCCCCACAAGGTCTCAGTTGCACAGAAGCTTGTGGCACAACCTGTGTGCCTGTTTGGCTGAGAAGAAGGTGTGGACCAGCCCGGGGTCAGGCACAGCCTGTGGGCTTCGGGGCAGGTGACGAACCCTGTCAGGCGCTGCTTTCAGAGGAGAAAATGGACACTTTTTTGGTTGATTGTGCCCAGCCAGGTGGCAGAGTCAGGAGGGGCTGAGGCTTCCCCAGCGCACGCTGAGATGATGCCAATCGGAACGGGAGGGTTTGCCGTGCCCTCAGGTTCTCCCCATGTTTTTAAAAAATCAAAAACCTAAAAAGAAGAAACTCGCTTTTCCTCAGAGGAGCAGATTCCCGCTTTTCGGCCGCCGCCAGGCCCCTCCCGCTCCGCCTTTCCCCGGCCCTCAGGGCCGGGTCGTGCTCCCCCTCCCGGGCCGCCCCAGCAGCGCTTCCCGGGCGGGAGCCGCCGGGGGACGGGGCGGGAGGGGGAGAGGGAGGGAGGCGGCCGCGGGGGCGGCTTCCTCCCGCCCTCCCTTCCTCGTCCGGCTGCCGCAAGAAGCGGACCATGGCCCACGGGCTCGGAGGAGCCGGCGCCTTGGCCGGGCGGTGAGAGGCGCTGACCGGGGCGGGGAGCAGCCGCCTTCGGGAGCGCTGCGCCTTGGGCATGTCCCTGCCGTCAGGGCCCGGCGGAGGCACCGCTCCCTCCCCTCGGTGTTAGCCCCCCTCCTCCCTTGGCTGCGGCGTCCCCCGGCCATGGGGACGGCGTCGTCCCTGGTGAGCCCGGCGGGCGGGGTCGGGGAGGTGATCGAGGACACGTACGGCGGCGGCGAGGCCTGCGAGATCCCGGTGGAGGTGAAGCCCAAGGCCCGGCTGCTGCGCGGCTCCTTGCGGCGCGTCGGGGCCTCCCGGCCCGGCGGCCTCATCGGGGCCAGCTTCAAGTCGACGGCGTCGGTGCAGGAGCTGGAGTGCGTGGCCGAGTACGAGCGCCTGAAGAAGGAGTACGAGATCTTCCGCGTCAGCAAGAACAATGAGGTGGCCTCCATGGTGAAGAAGGAGGCCAAACTGGACAGGGAGAACAAGCGGCTGCGCGCTGAGCTCCAGGTAGCGCCCGCCACCCTCTCGGAGGAGAGGACCCAACAGGGTCTTCACGTGAGAGGCCGCGAAGGGCTCGTCCTGCTTCCCAGGAAGGCCGTGGCAAGGAGGTGGTGGTTGAGATGGCTTTTCCTTCCAAAAGAAGGAAGGGTGGTGGGGAAATGGCGTGTGCCCCAGTGCCATCCATCCTGGTGAGCTGTCAGGGTGTGGGTCTGGGGGTGGGAGCGGCACAAGGCACAGCTGTCTTCGCTAGAGTAAGGAGAGATGTGGGATGCTGGGATAATGTTGCTGTAGTCAGCCCTGGAAAGTAATCTAAAAGCTTTTATCTTATGAGGAGCGGTTGAGGGAACTGGGACTGTTTAGCCCTGAGAAAAGGAGGCTGAGGGGAGACCTTATCGCTGTCTGCAACTACCTGAAAGGAGGTTGTAGCATGGAGGGTGTTGGTCTCTTCTCCCAAGTAACAAGTGATAGGACAAGAGGAAACGGCCTTAAGTTGCACCAGGGGAGGTTTAGATTGGATATTAGGAAAAAATTCTTCATGGAAAGAGTTGTCAGGCATTGGGACAGGCTGCCCAGGGAAGTGGTGGAGTCACCATCCCTGGAGGTGTTTAAAAGGCGTTTAGATGAGGTTCTTAGGGACATGGTTTAGTGCTAGAGTTAGGTTATGGTTGGACTTGATGATCCTGAGGGTCTCTTCCAACCAAAATGATTCTATGATCAGTGATTACTTTCAGTTGGAGAAATGGTATATTAAATGTTTTCAGGCACTTCAGAAAACTTACCAGAAAATACTTAGAGAGAAAGAAAGTGCATTAGAAGCTAAATACCAAGCCATGGAGAGAGCTGCTACTTTTGAACACGACCGAGACAAGGTCAAAAGGCAATTCAAGGTATGGGTTGATTTTTCTTTTTCTGGGAAAATGACCAAAAAAAAAATAGATGTCACTTGGTCATATTCCTCCAATGAACTCTTCTCCAACAGCCTTCATGAAGATCTCTCTTCTTAAAAAAAAATGGAGTATCATAGCTGTAGCTGTCTGTTTCCTTTAAGATTTTCCTAGGCAAAATTCTCTGAAACTATGAGGAATAAATAGAAAATAACTTTTTAAATATTAAAAAGAGGGTATGCAGTGATGCATCTTAAACTGAATTCCTGCGTTATTTGAACACAGGAATACATTCATATTTGAGAGTGAAAAGAAAACGTGGGCTGTAATCTGACGCGTGCTGAAGGAATGTATAAACACAGAGTTCCATTATTTTTGAATAAATTTTACATATAGCATCGTCATGTTTAATACTTACAGCTTACATTAAAGGAAAGTGTGTATTGGTACATCTCTTTTGGCTGCTAAAATATGCTAGCCACTTAAAGACAAAAGTCTTTTCACTTTCTGGAGAGATGACTTGAAAGGCCAAGCTGGTGCTTCTGCTTTTCCCTTCCTTCAGATGATGATAGTTCTGCTGCCCAAAACAGGGCAACATCCAGTTTTTTCACTGTTTTCAAGATTCTTGATATCTTTAATTGTAACAGCTGTTAATGTTTGGCAGATATATAAAAAGAGGATTGGTTTTGACCTTATTTAAGGAAATGAGACTTGAAGAATATTTCAGCTCTTTGAATTTAAATCTAACTCCGTGTTTTCTTCTCCACGTGATGGTAAGGTTTTACAAACAGGACAGCTGGAGATGTTTGATCACTTTCTGTCTTAGGAAATTTAAATTTCCACAACAATAACAAGAAAATACAAGATTATATGGAAATGTAAAAAAAAATACATGGAAGAATAAAAGGGAACTTTGAAAAAATTATTACATGTGGTGATTTCAGAAGACAATAAACTTTAAAAGGTGAAGAAAGTTACTTGCAGTTTTTAATGAACTTCCTAAACTAATGCAGACTTCTGTCTTTCAAAAGAGTATGCTAAGGTTTAAAATGGTAAAATTTTAAAAATTAGATCGTTTAAAACTACGTTTTCCTGCTCATTTATAGGGTCCTGATGGCTTCTTGTTCACATTTTCCTGCCTTTGCTTGCTAATTGAATGCTAGAAACTTATTTTTCCAATTGAAAACAGATAACATGAATTCAGGAACTGCTATTGAATTTTAAAAGGTTTATATTTATTTTTCTTTTTCTTTCCTGCTTGTAGATTTTTAGAGAAACTAAAGAAAATGAGATTCAGGACTTACTGAGGGCCAAACGAGAGCTAGAAGCAAAACTTCAGAGACTCCAGGCCCAAGGAATCCAAGTGTTTGATCCTGAAGAGTCTGATTCTGATGATAATTGTACAGATGTTACAGGTGAGAATCCCCAGCATTTTGTATTGGGACATGACTGAAGTCTCTGAATAGTAAAGCATAATACATATGTTTATGTTCTTTTGAAAAAAGTTTTATTAATCCAAGTGAAAAGCAACAAAGTAGTTTAAAGGGTAAAAGCAGCTGACTTTTCAAGCTTGGTTTAGATTGTGGGAACCCCACGTTTCTGGTCTTATGAATGAATAGACGAAGAAAACAGAGGACTGTCTAGACAGTGTGACTTGTACATTTTTAAAAAATTGTTCCATGAACAATTCCGAGTTTTCTAGTATTTTCTGAGTTTTCTGATTCTAGATCTGAAAAGATCGTGTTCCAAACAATCCAAAATGCACACCCGAAACTAGAGGGAATCTTAGGTAGACTTACTGTCTATGGATCATGAAGTATGCCAGTCTCAGCTGCTGGACTTTACAGAATAGCAGAGTTAGATATTTAACAAACATGATCTGAACAGAAGAGTCATTTTATTGAATAATTTTTTGAAAGGGAAGCCCTAGAAAACATAATGTCATAGAAGGCAAAACCTTGTGTGTGCTGTAAGAGGTATTTGACAACATGAGAAGGATTCAGATACCTATATGATCACTCCTCTGATTCAAAATCGAGCAAAAGTTGCAGCACACAGCACCTTAACACTAGCACCTTAACACTCTTAAGGATGGCCACCATTGCTTCTTGCACCACTAAGGAGAAACTGCATGCAGGTGCTGTCACTTAACCTTTGTTTTGCTTATTGAGTTACATCAACAGTCACATCTTGGCAGGAATATACATACACAATCTTTAAAAGCAGGAATGTTTCAAAATGCACTGATTGGCTTTCTGCGTAGTAGTTATGTGTTTGATGAACTTTAGTGGTACAGATAGTCTTGTTTTCTTTTATATATTTTTTCTGTCTTTTGCGTTAAATTAATTTTTGAATTCCTACTTCCCTTCTTACGTTTTTCTAAGTATTTTTCAATTTCCTGATTTTCTCCACAAAAGATTTATCTAATGTCTTGAAAGTTGTATATTGATTGGCAGAAGTGTAATACAAGCATCTTACGAAGAGATAACTGTGAAAGCACTTCCACACAGCACAGAAAATGTATTCCAATCCTGACTTAGAACCACTTCGTGCTTTTTCAGTGCTGGAACATTCCTGAACAAAAGTTACTGATTTTATCATGTGCACAAATGACTGGAGCAATACTGTGAACTGTTTTTCTGATTTGTAATGCTAGTCAACATTTGAACCCAACAGATGTAAGCAATCCATATAATAACAAATATTAACAAATAACTTCATCTTTAGCAGCGTGGCTTCTCATTAACTTTGGACAAGTTCCCATGTAGAACTACAGGACACAAAGGTGTAAGCAAGTCTTCTAAAGGAGAAAAAATCATGTTCAGTGGCAAATGGGAGTAGGTTTCAGCTGGAGTATTTAAGACTAAACAATTTATCTTTTTCAGTGACAATGAAGAGGATTTTTTTATTGTTGTTTTCCAATTAGTAGCTACTGGGGCACAATCTGAATACTGGAATGGAGGAGCTTTGGGAAGTGAGCCATCCATGGGTAGTATGATGCAACTTCAGCAGTCATTCAGAGGGCCTGAATTTGCTCATAGCTCCATAGACGTTGAGGGACCATTTGCAAATATAAACAGGGGTAAGTAATGGTGGTTTGTTTTGCTGGGATTATAGGTGTCTATGTTGTTTTTCTATCCATTCTTAAGTAATTTTGTTCTTCCTTATCTCCTTTTCTGTCCATTCTGGGGTTATTCGGCTGAAGAGTTATTTGAAATTCTTCTCTGTAAAAATAAAAGGAGCTATAGCTGTACATGCTAAGTTATGTCTAATATACTTAGTGACTATGGTATGTGCAGCAGTGATTTTAACAAACAGCAGTGAATGGTACTTTGTTGTAAGTAAACCAAATACCATTTTGTTGCTTATGTTGACCAAGGAAGATAGTAATCTTTCTTTCAATGTCTGCTGGCTTTCTTTTTACCATTTATATTCAAAGTCTCTACTTCCTGAATATGAATGTTACATTCATATTAGAATAAACTACATCCCTGGTTTTTTTCATTGGATTTGCGTGGGTTTTGACTCTACTTAGGGGGCATTTATGGAAATCTGATTGCAAGACCAGGGTGTATGCATTGTTATGTGAATCAGTGGTGGATAATTTCTTATCAATATTTGTTGCTTGTGAACTTTGTTTCCCAAATGACCTCTTGTAAATTGTCTTCTGGTGTTCTGGTTTCCCTCACTGTTGTCCTAGCACTGGAACCCCTTCTGCATATACTTGACTTTGCTGGCAGTATCGTCCTTTTTTCTCTGATCCTTCAGGCTCTGATTCAGAAGCCTGTGCCTGCAAAGTGCGGGGGCAGGGTCTGCTCTGTAATGATTCCAGGTTCATCCACTAAGCCTTTCATCATCCATTGTGGTACTGAAAGGAGAACCTTTTCCTATCTTGAAAGAATGACCTGCCACAAAATGAAGAACCTAGGAAAGCTTTAAAATTCATTGCTTCTATAGGGAATTGACATACAGTACTACAGAAAGCAATGGATTTTATCTCAAGAAGAGGAAGTCCCCATAGTGTTTCTCTGTCGTTTATTCTCATGGTCTAATTGAAATGCACGTAGATCTGGAGGGAAAAAAATAATGGACTATTATGAATGATTTTATTATTGCTGCATATTTTTACTTATTTTAACAACTATCAGGTTGATTTTGTGGATACCTTTAATCAATCCTATTTAAAGGAAATATCATTGTAATGATAATATGAATATATTTAATGTTGTTTTGCCACATTATTAGTTATATGACATTATCAGATGATAAGGCTTCTCTAAATTCAAATTCATAAAATTAGTGTAAAAATGTTACTACCAGTTTAAATAAAATGTAGTATTCATAAAGTTAAGAGGTGATGACTTATCTGTTATGTAGTGTGATCAGTTGTGAAGATCTCTAGACTGGCTTTTTTTTTTTCATTGGCAGATGATTGGGATGCTGCTGTTGCCAGTTTATTACAGGTTACTCCTCTGTTTTCCCACTCTCTGTGGAGTTGCACAGTAAGATGTTTTATTATTAGTACTGATGAGACTCAACCAGAAGTGGACATCTTCATTAGAGTGAGTACCTCTCAAACTTATGCTGACTTAGATGCTGTTTTGTTTCCACTGTTATATTTACTCAGAAATTTGTCTATTATTTCTTCAAAGCTTTAGTAGAATCATAGAATCATTTCAGTTGGAAGAGACCTTCAGGATCATCGAGTCCAACCATAACTTAACTCTAGCACTAAACCATGTCCCTAAGAACCTCGTCTAAACACCTTTAAACACCTCCAGGGGTGGTGACTCCACCACTTCCCTGGGCAGCCTGTTCAAATGCCTGACAACCCTTTCTGTGAAGAATTTTTTCCTAATATCCAATCTAAACCTCCCGTGGTGCAACTTGAAGCCATTTCCTCTTGTCCTATCTCTTGCTACTTGGGAGAAGAGACCAACACCTTCCATGCTACAACCTCTTTTCAGGTAGTTGTAGAGAGCGATAAGGTCTCCCCTCAGCCCCTTTCTCCAGGCTAAACAGCCCCAGTTCCGTCAGCCACTCCTCATCAGACTTGTTCTCCAGGCCCCTCACCAGCTTCATCACCCTCCTCTGCACTTTCTGTGGTACCTACTACTAGTACCTCTCTAGTAGGTGTAGCCTGATTTCAGTGAAATTAGTGAAAGTATTGTCAAGGACTTCAGGGGAAGAAACCGCCTAGAGAAAAGAAACTGAGATTGATCTAGTAAGTCCTTAATGCTGTGCCTATCTAGTAGTAAAGCACCGTTATTAAAATTTGCTTTCAGAACTACTCACCAAAACTTCAGAGAGTCTGTGAAACAATGGGGTACTTCTTTCAAGTTGTTAATTTTTCAGCAGAAAATGAAAGGCCTCTTAAGGATGTAAGAAAATGGGAAATTGAAAAAAGTTCATTAGTCATTTTGCTCCTGCATTTAACTTTGCCAAGGTAAGTATTTTTCAAACTAGTTAAGCAAATGGAAACCGGTAATTCATGCTGAATGCATAGCACATTAAAATGTATGTGATGCTTTGCTTGGTACATCTCCTAAGCTAGTGTCTTCTAAGTGATACTCCTTCGAACTTTAGGTTTGCTAGTGCAGGCAGTTAAAAGAATATATCAGCTTTGTATCATTTCCTTTTTCTTGTAGCTACAGATTCTCTTCAAATACAGACAGAAAGATGTCTTCCTAATACAGAAATGTTTTGCTTTCCAAGAGCAGCTCTCTGTCATGGGTATTTATGGAGTCTTAGGAATTCTAGATGCCTGGCATGAATGTCCACAGTGTTTTTCGTTTGCTTATCTAGCCTTACATCTGTCTGGTATTTTGATTTTATTCTGTCACATTAATTTCTATCTTTGGCTATTTTTAGGACTGATTTCATGGCTCTCCTGTGTGGAACGTTATGCTAACTTTCTACAGCTTAATGTACTGAAGTCATGATGTTTTATGACAAATAGTGATGCAATGTGTTCTGTTTGTTCAATGAGTAATTTCCTGATCCTCTAGAAGAAGAAACATGACTTACCAAATGACAAACACCAAACTAGGGATACTTTTAGAATTGTGTTAGGACTCTTCCTGTTATGCATTTGGGAATTTTGGGCAGAGTTTGGTTTTGATATTTGGAGGAGGGAGGAGTGTCCCTTTGTTGAAGAAGAGAGAAAAAGGGATTAGAAAAATTAATATTAAGGATCACAGAGTGGTCATTCCAAAACATCTGTATGAATGCAAAAATCTGAATATACTGGTATGCATTAAGTTTCATATTAGGGGTAGATTTTGAACTCCAGGGATTTCAAATACTTTTGTATTTTTAGAGCTTTTGTGTTAGCTAGACCTGCTGTTTCTGTAAATAAAACATCTGTCTGCAGAGGATTAAATGCTGATTTAAGAAACTAGTAGCTAGGATTTACAACAGTGGAGTGCTTCAGGGAACAGCCGAGTACCACAGAAGATGTCGATTCGTTTCCATAGAGGGATAAGACTAGAGCTGCCATACATTTATGCTCTTGGAAAGATAATGTCAGCTGCTGAGGGTATATTGGTACTCCGAGGGGATACTGTTGCTAAATAACCCAGTTGTATGTATGTGGGTCACAAGTGTTTAAGAAATAAATACAAAACCAAAACCAACCCGAAACCAAACCACACGTGCACAAAACACAAACAAACCAAAACAAGCAAATGAAAAAACACCACCACAAAGGAGTGTTCCTCCCCACAGTGTTCACTTAGAGAGTTTCTTTTAGATAGACTGTGATTAAAATTGTAGTGCTCATATAAAGAACATAATATTTCAGAGATCCTATGTGCTGTTTTCAGCATCCCAGAGTTGTATAGTTCTTTCTGTGGAACAGCAGTAGATTTTTGGGAATGATATCCATAGATATCATTCACATGTATAAATACAAAGTGCTTTTGAGTTTAGAGGTGTATATTTCAAGCCCTATAAATTGAAAGACTCTCCTACAAGTACTAAAGGAATTTTCCTAAAAAGGTCGAGGAATAGAACAGAGCCTTCAAATAAGTGATAGCAGAGCATGCGTATAATGCTTATTAATTCTGTGAGAATCCATGTTCTTTCCATGCATGGCAATTGCCTTTCACTCTGCCTTTTGGTATGACAGGAAGATCAGCTTTTAATTTACAAAGCAGTAATCATAGATATTAATAAATGACTTAAATGTGTTTGGTATGAGTAGCATAAATTTCTCTCTTCCCTTTTCCTTGCTTCAGAGTTTATCTTAAATTCTCTGCTGAAGTATTTTCCTGCCCTTTGTTGTAAATAGATATGACTTTTGAATTAGATTTTGCAGTGAAACCCAGCTTTGGAGCTCATGTTGATTGAACTGTTTACTACAGCAGTGTAATATAGCACAAGAATGCTGATTTCCAATCTAGTTGTTTGTTGGAGGACTGCGAAGAAGCCTTTTTGAGAAATCCAGAAGAAAAACCCCGGCTAATTTACCACAGAAAGGAGGATGGCAGAATCAGTTCCGTCTCAGTGCAACAGCTAATTGAGCAGATTTCTTCCGTGAACAAAGCAAAGGTATGGCATTTTAAAGAGTGTTGAATTTCCCTGCTATAAACAACATCAAGTGCTAGCAGTCCCAGATTTTAGGAGAAATTGCATTACACTCATTGCTCATTATACAAGGAGATTGATGAAGCTGAAATTGATGAATGTTACGAAATTTTAATTAGCAGAGGAGAAAAAAAGTCACTACATCTTCATAGAAAAAAAAATCCCTGTTTTATAAGGATAGAATTTCTCACCTGTGTTTAGTCATTTAAATGGCAAAGTTATTTATCTGAGGTACTTCTGTAGCCACTGAGGAGAAAGAAGTGTACCTCCAGAGGAATTCCTGCCATCTGAAAATAGATCATAGAATGAATCATAGAATGGTTTGGGTTGGAAAGGACCTTAAAGATCACCTAGTTCAAGCTCCTTTGCTATTGGCAGGGATGCCTTGCCCTAGACCAGGTTGCTCAAAGCCCCGTCCAACCTGGTCTTGAACACTTCCAGGAATGGAACATCCACAGCTTATATCCACCTGTTCCAGTGCCTCTCCACCCTCATGGTGAAGAATTTCTTCTTTATATCGAAATCTGCCATTTCCCTCCAGTACCTGCAGACGCATCTCATCAGGTCTCATGAACTTATGCACGTTCACGTTCCTTAGATGATCTTGAACCTGGTCTTCTCCTACAGTGGTCAGTTCTTCATTGTCCCAGCTCCTGCCTTTGCCTTCTGTGACTTGAGTGGTTTGGCTATAACACTTGCCAGTGAAGACTGAGGCAAAAAAAGTCATTGAGTACCTCAGCATTCTCCATAACCTGAGTAACCAGGTCTCCCTTTTCCTTCTGGAGAGAGCTCACATTTTCCCTAGTTTTCATTTATCACCGTTGTACATATAGAAGATTTTCTTGTTGTCCTTGATGTCTCTGGCCAGATTTAGTTCTATCAGGGCTTTAGTTTTCCTAACCTGACCCCTGGCTGCTCACACAGTTTCTGTGTATTCCTTCCAAGCTACCTGTCCTTGGTTCCACCCTGTGTAGGCTTTTTTGTTTTGTTTGGGTTTGGCCAGGAGCTCCTTGTTCATTCGTGCAGGCTTCCTGGTGGTTTTACCTGGCTTCCTCTTTGCTGGGATACATCGCTCCTGAGCTTGAAGGAGGTGATCCTTGAATATCAACCAGCTTTCATGGGCCACTCTCTCTCCAGGGCATTATCCCATGGTACTCTACCAAGCAGATCCCTGAGGAGGCCAAAGTCTGCCCTCCGAAGTCGAGGGTAGTGAGCTTGCTGTGAGACCTCCTCACTGCCGTAAGGATCTTGAACTCCACCATTTCATGGTCACTACAGCCAAGGCTGCCCTTGAGCTTCACATTCCCTACCAGTCCCTCCTTGTTAGTGAGAACAAGGTCCAGCGGAACAGCTCTTCTCTTTGGCTCCTCTGTCACTTGAAGAAGGAAGTTATCATCAGCACATTTCAGGAACCTCCTGGATTGCTTATGCCCTGCTGTATTGTCCCTCCAACAGAAACTGGGGTGGTTGAAGTCCCCCGTGAGGACCAGGGCTTGTGAACATGAGGCTGCTCCTGCTGGTCCTATAGAGGACCTCATGTGCTCGGTTGTCCTGGTTGGGTGCCCTGTAGCAGACCCCTGCTATCAGTTGCCATTTATTTCCCTCTACAGAGAGAACTGTTGAGAACAGCTGAAACTAGGTGCCCAACATCTAAAGTTTAGGCAACGTGAATCCTACCTAAGAAATGCAACAGAATGGAATTTAAATGTGTTCCGTAATGTTTTTGTTGGAAGTCCTAGATACTGTTCCCAGTTGGGTTCAGAGTTGTGTCATGCTTTGCCATTTACTTTTTCAGACGATTGATCATACTGGAGGTGTGGAGGAAGGAGCGTATGAGATCTATAGTTGTGTGGAAAAGATAATTAAACAGGTAGAGTACATGATGCATTTCAGCTTTTTCTGTTCCTACTCTGATTTATGATCTTAAATGATGTCAGTGTGATTAATATATGCTACTTAGAGGTAATTCAAAGGATCCTTTTGTGTTTTATCATCCATATCTGGCAAGCAAAGAAATCTGCAAGTGGAAAATAAAAACCAAAACTGATCAGTGGTTTTATGGACACAAGTAGAAATAACAGGGCAAAGAGATCTGTTTGTGGCCTAAATTCTCTTTTACTTTCTTTTTATCTATATCATAGCATAAGGAAAAATTGTATATTCCATTCTCTCCTTATCGTTCCTTGCGGTGAATTGCTTCCACTATGAGAAGATTATAAACAATGTCTTGAGACCTGTGCATTCAGAGTTAACTTGGTTTCATCTAATTTCTCATTTATTTATGTTCTCTGTTAGCCTAAAAGGAAATGAGCATATTGATCTTAGTAGAGCCACACTCATATACAGTGGAATTGAGACATAACACCAAATGTGCCTGCACTGTTAAGAATTGCAGTTGCGATTTTCTCCTTGTAATTTTCTTTTTACTTAGGATATATTGGGGTGTGAAATGACCGAATTAGAAGGCAAGGATTTGGGTAATAAGGAGGAGTCCACTGCTCCTGAAGAAGAAGTTTTCGGTGATGTATTGTGGGATGCGCATGATGAACAAGAACAGATGGAAGCTTTTCAGCAGGCCTCTAATTCAACATGTGAGCTGGGATTCGAGAAAGTAAGTGCACTGGAAATGTATATGGACGAAGAGAAAGTCATCACTCACTTCTGTCTCTTGTTTGGCAAGTTGTACTTCTACAGAAGCAGCTGTGTCTTGAGAGCATCCTTGAGGCTATTACTCCTTAGGCCGGAAGAAGCCATATGTCTTGTATAGATGACATATTTGTTTTCTGGGAGAGATGCCAGTTTGTGTGTTGTTGAATGACATTGATGAAGAAGCAGTTGTTCCTGCACTAGAGAAAAGCACTATAACAGTGTGCCAGAAGCAGGGTGTCCTCCTAGGCTTTGGTTGTCAATAGAAAAGGCTCTGAATGCCTTTTTTTTTTGAGGCAATCCAAGCTGTGTCTTGACAGCTGGAGTTAGGTCTTTCAGAGGTGACTAAAGAAAAGATTTCATCTCATCAAGCAGCCATACGTATGTGAGAAGAACACAGGAAACTTAGAAGTACAGAGCTGCTGAATAGCTCCATACTTATTACTTGAAATAAAATTTTTGAAACATTTCAAATTGGTGGTATCAGGGACAGTTATATGTACGGAAGGTATAGCGAATATAAGAAGAAAAAACATTGAAGTGGTCATGGAAAGTGATGCGACAGTTGATTTGCACAACGTTACTTAGTTACAATGTAACATAAGCATGCGGTTTCTGTGATACTGTATTTAAATTTTTAGTACCTCTATTTTACTAGCACAATTTTATATTTGACTTCATGACTTGTATGTTTGCAATGGTTTGGAGAATTGTGTCCTCTTTACTGCAGTCTAGAACAGCAAAATAATAGAACATTAATAGGAAAAATACCTGTGTATATCTTAATGCACCTCCACTTCTTTTTTGCAGACAAAATATTTCTCCCAAGTGGATGAAGGGTGGTTTGTGTTCTTGTCATCCTGAACTCTGCTACAGCACTCTTGGGCATTCATGTGGTGTGCCTCAAAATATCATTCATGGCAACTTTGAAGGCAACCATATCCAGTGCAGTGGAGTAGTTGGGGGAGATGGGGGTGAGGAAGCCTGAACAAACATAGTACTCAATTGCTCTCCTGTAGTAACACTAATTCAGTTTATTAGCATTTCAGTATTTATTCCCTTACCTTAATAAATCTGTACATGCGGTTTGTATCTAGATTGTTTATATCATCAAGCACTCTATATCTCCCTTAAACAGTGGAATATTTGTAATGATTGTTTATTTTTTATAGTATTATGAACGTCTAAATGACCTAGTAGCAGCACCAGCACCAATTCCACCTCTGCTTGTATCGGGAGGACCAGGCTCTGGGAAATCTCTTCTTCTGTCAAAATGGTAGTTTAAACTTTTTTTTTTTTTTTGGTATGAATGAAACTTAAGAAAAAAGGTTCCATTACATTTCAAAGATCATATCAGTTTAATTAGATGTAAAATGGGAGCATTTACAAAGCAATGAAGTTATAGAAGCATCCTGGAAAGATTTGTAAGAACTGAGTAGGTAATGCCATCTGGACTGCCTTTCACATCTCTCTGACTCCAGTTGCAACACCCTACAGATCTGTCTTCGCACAGCATTAAGAAGTGGTTTCAGTAGCTCAATAGTGTTGCCTATCTCTGATACACAAGAGGGGTTCTTTGGAGTCTTTTTAACTGAAATAAAGGAAAGATCAGACCTAGTAATTTATCATAGAAATGCATTTTATGGTCACTTTTAGGCTATGACAAAATTTGCTGACATAAAAATAAATGGATAATGTCATTACTTCTTGAAAGCTTAGTGACATGTGACTGTCCAGTGCCAGGAAGGGCACTTGTTAATGGCTGTCAGTACTGTAGAAAGCTGAAGTGGAATCTTGCATAAAAAGTTCAATTATAGCTCAGGAAATGTCTATCCTATTTTGTAAGATAAACACGAAACACCTCTAGGTCAGACACTCTGTGTCCTTTGGCAAAACTGATAGTTTTTCTTTGAGATATATTTGCAAAATTATAGTCTGTTAAGTGCCCTTTTTTTTTCTTCTCTCATTAGGATTCAGTTGCAACAGAAACATTCACCAAACACTCTAATTCTTTATCACTTTGTTGGGAGGCCCATGTCTACTAGTTCAGAATCTGCACTGATAATTAAGCGTCTTACTTTAAAGGTATGCCGTATTATTACATACCTTGCATTGTGTGATTCTTTGGAAAGTGCATGTGTGTGTATGTCAAAAGATAACATTTGGTACAGGTTTTTCTACATCAGTTAAGAGTAATACATATGTAAAGCATTATAGAATGGGGCCATCTGATCCTATACATTGAATGCAGATCAGTTAAATAGCATCACTGGGATATTTTAATAGATTTCCATTAGCAGTTATGCTTCCAGTGACCTATATTGATGGCTTATAAAGCCATATAAGCTTCTTCCAAAATTTCCTGCCATCTGGCCGATGGGAGAGGCAGGTGGTACTTTTTCTGGCTTTGTGCTTAGGAACCTGAGGCTGTATTCACGAATTGGCACCATATCATTCCTAGACTAGTTTCTCTCCTATGTTTATTTATTTTTTAATTATGGGTTAGATATGTGGGGAATAAGTGAGGGGTATTTTTGTACCAGGGTCTGAGCTTTGTTTTTCTTTCACAGGGTGGCACTAAGAACCTCACAGGACTAAAACCTTTAGAAAAATGAACTCAGTTGTGCTTTCCTTCCAATTTTCTTATGTATTTTAGAAGTTTGCCTGTTCAACCCGTGAAACTTTTAAGCTCTTTAAGTCTCCAAATTCCTTGTCCATTGTGCAAACTCAGGTTATCTCTCTAGAATTTACACAATGAGTTCGATAAATATTCTTTGTTCTGCATATGCCAGCTTTCTGCATATACTAGAGGGAAAGAATTCTGTGTGAACTTGACTAGAAAAATTGCCCAAAATCATATATAGGGTTGGGTTTTTGTGTGTTATGTGTCTATAGGACTTGCTTTCAACTATCCTAGTTTATTTTTAAGGTAGAATTTGTTACATATGTTTATACTGCAGCTTATGCAACACTCTTGGTTAGTGTCACCTCTGACTTTGGATCCAGCTAAACTTCTGGAAGAGTTTCCTCGCTGGCTGGAAAAGCTTTCTGCACGTCATCAAGGCAGCATTATTATAATTATTGATTCTATTGACCAAATACAGGTATGTTTTTGAAATACTGTTTGTCAGTCTAAAGAAACTTTGTTGTAATAGGTTCAGCTATATGTATCTAATGGAAATATTAATGTTTGCTTTGCTCTGAAGAACACGTACAGAAAATATTTTTGCGAAAATTGCAGATGAGTTAAAATACAGTATTTCATTTTTATAGATAAAATTTGTGTTTGGTTGATTTGGTTTTTTTTCCTAAATTTATCTCAACACAATAATTTTTGAGCAGTCCAGTTAGATTATTTATCCACAAGTTGAAGGCTGTGAGCCGACTTATTGGGCATGTAAATAGCCTAGTCTTTTGAGGTGAATATTTCAACAATACTATTCTATCTGCTATTTAATGTACAGACATGCTGATAAATATCATTTAGTACCATTTCAAGAGCTGGATTGTGAACAATTTTTAAGAAGACTGGAGAATGTAAGACTCCTTTCACTGAGCTGTACAGTTAATAGAATGTATCAACCTCTGGCATTTATTTTGAACAGCCTTTGTATTAAGTAACCAAAATTTGTTTTTAAGCAAGCTGAGAAGCACATGAAATGGCTGATAGATCCACTGCCAGTGAATGTGAGAGTGATTGTATCAGTGAATGTGGAAACATGTCCACAGGCGTGGAGGTATGTTGTATTTCTGAGATGCCTGGGTTAGAGTTGTTATTCTAAATTACAGTTACTGGTTGAGGAGCAAACAGCCAGATTTGTAAAGATAGGATAAGGTTTTGCAACCACTGAAGACAATGAAAGCTTCTCCTTTGTAACTGCAGTGAGGACAGATTTTAGGTGTTGTGAAACCAGATTTGTGGATAATAATTATAAAATAATATATCAAATAGATGATGCACAATGGAATTGCTCACCACCTGTCAGTCAATACGCAGCCAGTTTCCAAGCAGCGGTCCCCCCAGCTAAATGTTCCCTAGTTTATATACTGAGCATGATGTCATATGGTATGGAATATCCCTTCGGCCAGCTGGGGTCAGCTCTCTTCGCCATGTCCCCTCCCAGCTTCTCGTGCATCTCCAACCTCCTGGCTGAAAAGTCCTTGACTTGTTATAAACATTGCTTAGCAACATCCAAAACATCCCTTTATTATCAATGTTCTTCTCATACTGAATCCAAAACTCAGCACTATACCAGCTACTAGGAAGAAAATTAACTCTATCCCAGCCGAAACCAGGACAAGCTTCAATTACTGCTTTGGTATAAATCTTTAAAGAGTTCTGGAACTTTGATGGCTTTTTTTTTTCTTTTTGTGTGCTATTTAATAAGGTCTGAACATAACTTTGTTCTCTCTTACCAAAGGTTGTGGCCCACTCTTCATCTTGATCCACTGAATTCCAAAGATGTTAAATCTCTCATTAGTGCAGAATGTAACTTTGCAAATGTTAAATTGACTAAAGAGCAGGTATGTCTGTTGCAGTTCTTCTAAAGTACCTTACTGTTATATAACTTGTAATGAAAACACGGAAAGGTGAAATAAGTACAGCTGCCAAAAGGAAGTATTATATTTAGCTAAGTAAATACTGCTCAAGATGGGACACGGTTTGAGCATTTTTACCCCATGGCTCATAGTGCTCAAACACAGATGGAACAGCATAAATTATTAACACAAAAATAGTGGAGTTGCATATATTGCTGTAAACACATTCTTTTATTTTAGAGCAATAGAAAGTTTAGTATTGCATAATACTGTAAAAATGATAGGCAGAGTCAGGAAAAAGGTATTTACCTCTTTGCCTTGGAGACTGATTCTGTAAGGTAATCCTTGAGAGATGTAATGATTAGATCATAACTTTTTAAATCTTAAATTCAGAAGGACACCTTCGCTTGTATGCTCCTATAACTAGAAAAAAGCAGTATTTTGTGTGGTAGTTATCATGTCACAGTCTTGAGATGTTATAGATAGAAGCTTATCTAGAACTTCTATTGCCTTGTCAGTGAACATTTTATTGGTATGGTTAATTTCATCTTGGCTCACGGATTTTCTTTCAAATGTTGTAGGAAAAGAAGCTTGAGAGACATTGTCGTTCTGCCACAACTTGCAATGCTTTGTATGTCACTCTCTTGGGCAAAACCATTGCTTGGTAAGTTGAGATGATGTTGAAATTACTGTGCTCATCACTAGACTGGAAGACTTAAAGTAGGTTTGTTAGCATTTTGAAATACATTCATTTAACACAGAATGGATCTCATTAAGAACAAACAGTGGAGCAGTGTACAAAGTTTTCCCCCTTCACTGACTGTGAAAACAATGGGAGGAAAGATCAGGTTGTGTACAATCACCATTTTGGTACTAAATGCAGTTGTATCTGTCTGTTTTCAGCTCTTCAGTTTTTATTTTATTTTAATGTTGTTCTGCTTCCTCGATATGTTAGTTGCTTCAGTGCTTTTCAGAGGTATTTGGAGAATGTGATATCGTTTTGTTAAACAGTTTAATTCAGGTCTGTTGTATTTACTGATGTACCAGATAGTTTGCCTTATAGATTTTTAAGGCTAAATGGAGGTTCAACAACTATTTAGTTTAACATCCTGCATATGGTATTTTTCCCTATAATTCCTGCTGTGGAGAAAATAAATCTTCCCTCTTGTGCAAGGGAATACTTAATAAGTGCATTGGCGTATTATTAACCTAGACTTCATCTTGTTGAGAAAGATGCATTTTTAGTTTAGAGACTCCCAGAAGATGATACACTGATGGATAATTTACTCTGGGTGACTGATTTTCATTGGTTTTTTTGTTTCTGTTTTATGTCCTAAAATGCTTAATTGCTCTTGAAAACATGCTTTGTAAATGCATTAAGTGAAACAGCAGCATGTGGTTTTATCTTTATCCAGCCTGATGTTCTTATTCGGTACTCCTGCTGGAGGAAAAAAAACCACTGCAACACACTTTTTTTTTTTTTTTAAATAAAAATGTTGCAATTATTTAGAAAAATGAGACAATATGACAGAAGGTGGCTTCGGGAATTCACCTCTTCTGTGTTTAATCTCACCAGATGCTGTGCACCTTTTAAACACAGTAAGAATTCAGAGCACTTTTGAGATAGACCTCTTCAGTAGTTTCAATTCATCTTAGCCAAATTTAGTATGCTAAACCGTGCCCTTTTTGTCCTTCTGCGTAGTGTCGGAAATACAGGAAGTATTGATGAAACCCTTCAACAGTGTTTCCAATGTCAAGACACAGTATCACTGTACAGGCTCATCCTGAGATCAATTCGAGAGTCATTGCAGAATGATAAAGAGAAAGGTTTTTTGAGAGAGGTAAGCAGAGAATGCGTCAGTATTTCTACAGGTAATGTATATCCTTCCTGGAAAGAGTGTTTCTTAAAAGTAAATATGTCATGTTGGTTCATATGTATGATTCAGAGATTACTGTATTATTAGTATAGAAGGGACAATTTTATTAATCATATCTATTGCATAACTATAGAACATATAACTGCTTTGTGTTAAATTTCAACCAAGTCATTGTTGCACAAAACAGAGAACTTTTCCACCATAATAAGATACAGAATTAGCGCTTCCTTGCTGATCACTACCCTGATCCAATGAGTAACTACATTGAACATGGTAAATGTAATCAAAACCTGGCATCTCTGAATACAGGGCATCACTTATTAGATTTCTGATTCCTCTTCCTACCATTGCAGAATTTCCCTGTTGTGTGGAACATTTTTTTTTTTACTAGAACATGATACTCGATAATTGCCAGAAGTTCATTGGTGCTGGCAGCATAAGACCTTCAGCATTTTTTACTTAGATGGAAGTTCCTTGTGATAATGGGGTTATTTTCCCCCAGTGTTTTAGAGGAAAGTCTAAGAGCCATTTGTTTGGCCCAGAGTGTCCCATTTGGTGCTTTATCTATTAGAATATTAATCCATTAGCACTAAGAGTTGTACTTTGCGGACAGAAGAGGGAAAGGGCTTGTGTAGGCAGGTTTTTTTTCTCCCTTGATGTATGAAGTTATACACAGTGATACACAGTATTTTTCTTGGAATTTCAGTGTAACCGAGCTCTGCAGCAAATATTCTTAACTCTGTAAAATCATTTTTCTGCTTTTTGTAGATACTGTGTGTCATTGGTGTTAGCCACAATGGTGTGAGTGAGTCAGAGCTGATGGAACTTTATCCTGAACTGTCTTCTGCAGTGTTAGCCTCGCTTGTTCACAGCCTGCACAAAATGTGTTTGCTGACATACGGATGTGGTTTGCTAAAGTTCCAGCACCTCCAGGTAAATTTTGTAATTTTAAACACATGCAAGTGAAACTCCACCCCCTAAGCCCCTCTGTTTTTTAGTTAAGTTCTGTTGTTAACTAGGTAGGCTGTGGTATATTTGTGTTTGCTCATCTATTTTCCTTAACATCTGGTCTGATGTTAGAATCACCTTGACAACTACTACAGCTGTGATACCAGTATTGGTCAGTATTGGTCAGCAGTTGAAAACCTGGCATGTAAAACCATCAGAAATTTCTGATTTATTATTTATTAACCCCATGTGTCCTGGAAAACACTAAGTGCTCAAGAAAACAAGCACAATTGAAGGAGAAGGGAATATTATTTGAACAACCAGAGCTTTGCTCTAATGTAAGACAGTCTGTTTGTAGTGCCTTTGTCATCAAAAGACTTTCAGTTCTACAACATGAGATGCGTTTCATAAAGAAATCTTGCATAGCGCTCTGTGTATCTTCAGCACTTAATAAAAAATTAAATGTATTCTCTTTCGCTTAATTATACTCTCTTTCAGGCTTGGGAGATGGTGAGACTAGAGTATATGGGAGAAGGTGAAAATGTTATTTCTGCCTATAGACAAAAACTAGTGGAGTATTTCACCATGCAGCTAAGGTAGGTCAGAATTCCTCAAGATGTGCTAAATTGCAGGCTTTATGCCTCATGGATATTTTTGTTTTCTTCTATAGCTTATTTGTCTCATTTCAGTAAATCGTTATGGCAAAATAACTCTGCAAAGCCTTAGTTATCAGTTTAGCAGTTTATTATTGATACGTTGCTTTTTAATCTCGGAAGAGATTGAGGACTATGGAGGGGAATGGGCATATAATAAAGTTATCATGTGGAAAGGTAGGGCATAAATTTATACCACGTCAGTTATTTTGTGGTAATGGACCCCATGTAGATTTTTAACTCCCAATAAATGCTAGGAAATTTGAGGTTGCTTGGAACTTGAAGAAGCAGAAGAAGACCACTAGTGTCGAGCAGGCAATTAGCACATAGACAAGAGGAGGTTCAGTAGAACAGCTGAACAGCTGCAAGTTCATATCCAGTTTGAAAGCTGACTTGCATTTACAGTCCTGAGTGAGTGTGTCCCAGCTGCGGGCGAGCGCTTACTGCTTCCCAGAGCATGCACTGTTGGGTAGCAGAAAGCCAAGAGGGCCACAGTTTGCCAGGCAAAAGAGGCACAAAGGGACAGTGGGCTGCTGCAGGGCTGCAGTCCTGTGCCAGCAGGCACAGACTAGCCCGTATGGGAGGGAGGAGCAGCTTCCTGTGAGGTACCTGGGGGTTCCAGAGCCCTCTGAGGTGAAATTTGAGATTAAAATGAAGATGTGAGAAAATGGTGTACATAGGTCTAATAGTACTTCGTCTGTTTAGACATTCAGATATGGCAAATTGTACGCTTACCTAGTTTTCACATCAAATTGACAATTTCCGTTAGGCCTGTGAGTTTTCATTTTGATTTGCTTCTCTTTCAATAGTCGAGATCGAGTGACTTGGAGAAGTGCAGATGAACTCCCCTGGCTCTTCCAACAGCAGGGCGATAAGCAAAAGCTACACAAGTGTCTTCTGAACCTCTTTGTATCCCAAAACCTTTACAAAAGGTACAAAGGTAGCCACTCCTCTGGCACTTATAAACATTTTGAAGTAATTACAAAAGGTACAAAGTTAGCCACTGCTTGGGCACTTCTAAACATTTTGAAGTAATTCTTGTCAATATAAATCAGAAACGGATAGATATAGATTAAAGGAAATTAAATAGTACAGGCTGAAATGCTGCATGCTGTTGTCATGTAAATAATCTATTTTTTTCTATTCTGTTAATACCTGGGGGTTGGTAAAGAGATAAATACTGCTGTTGAAGAGCATTAGTCTCCATGGATTGTCTGTGTAGACACTGTAGCATAAAGACAAAATTCATGCATATGGCCCTTTTCTTCTAAGCTAGCATCAGTCTGAATAGAGGGGTATCAGAGATAAGATGAGCTTCTTATTTCCTTGTTGAAACAGGGGACATTTTGCAGAATTGCTGAGTTACTGGCAGCTGGTTGGGAAAGATAAGAGCTCTATGGCAGCTGAGTATTTTGACTCTCTGAAAGAATATGAAAAAAGCTGTGAGGGAGAGGAAAGTATGATCTGCCTGGCTGATCTTTATGAGACCCTGGGACAGTTTCT
Organism: Caloenas nicobarica; assembly: GCF_036013445.1. Classification (NCBI taxonomy): domain Eukaryota; kingdom Metazoa; phylum Chordata; class Aves; order Columbiformes; family Columbidae; genus Caloenas; species Caloenas nicobarica. Next base: position 46,894,946 of record NC_088246.1, on the reverse strand, counting down.
TAAGGACCTAGGTCTTCTCAGTCAGGTAAGTACATTTAGAGATTGTCCTATCAGCAAGGAGGCAAATTAAGCAGAGCTCGGTGTGTGCTTTCTGTTTTAGTTGTTAAATTATTGTAGCATTCAGGATGCTGCCTGCTGCCATCATATTCTGAACTTCGTTGTTACAGGCTGTAGCTCCTCTGCAGCGGTCTCTGGAGATTCGAGAGACTGCTCTGGATCCAGACCACCCAAGGGTGGCACAATCACTCCACCAGCTAGCAGGAGTTTATGTTCAGTGGAAGAAGTTTGGAAATGCTGAACAGTTATATAAACAGGCACTGGAAATCTCTGAAAATGCTTATGGAGCTGAACATCCTCGAGTAGCCCGTGAACTTGATGCACTTGCAACCTTATACCAAAAGCAGAACAAGTGAGCTTAACTACACTGGTATTGTTCTTTTGTGTGGAGGTGGTAAAAAAATAACAGCAAATGTTTTCTTCCTAAAGCCAAAATGTTTCTTTGGTTTTTGTTTAGAGTTTCAGAAGTTCCAATGCAACCATGAGCATCCTCTCTATGTAGGGGCCAATTTTTGTGCTTAGTTTAACAGAAAAACTTCTAGAGATAAAGGAGGAGCATTGCCTTAAATTCTCCTCAAATTTGTACACTCATGTCATTTAGAAGCTTTCCATAATAATCGTTGATGCTACATTTATCAATTCTTGTAACACTCTAAATACCTGTTTTCAGATATGAACAAGCTGAGCAACTGAGGAAAAAGTCCTTCAAAATACGCCAAAAAGCAGCAAGGCGGAAAGGCAGTCTGGTAAGGAAATGTTTGATATTTAATAAAAGTGTAGGGCATGTTGTGGCACTGCTAAATAGATGATAAAGTGTGTCTGCAGAGCTGACAAAGCCCCAGTGCTTTTGATAGTTGAGGGCATAGGTAGTGAAGTAGCCTAGCAGCAGCTTTAGTGGCTCCCCTTTCAACTGCTGCAAGTGGAGATGCATCAGTACAACTGGCATGGAGTTGAGAGATGTGGAAAAGAAATAAGTGGATCTATACATTTCAGGGGTGCAGAATTAGTGCTGATAGCAATTGGCTGTCAAAGGGGCAATGGAAAAAGGTGGTTGTCAGAATAACCGAGACATTTATCTTACAAATACTAGTGAACACAGTGCTTGCTGCAATGGATAATCCCAGTAATAATATTAGGTGCCATACTGAGTTTTTCCCTATTTTTTTCTTCCATCTTTCCAGCTACAGAATTCCTCCTGTCATTCTTGACAAAAAGGTTTGTTTGTCTTGTAGTGCCTATACTATAAGAGTTCAGCTAGTAACTCCAGAGCTCTAGTTGTAGCTCTAGTGAAAGGAGGGAAAAGCCATAAGAATATTGCTGTTTCTGCAGTGCTCAAATAAAAATGAATTTGGATCATGAAAATTTTGTCCATTTCTGTAATAATTTCTGCTGCACAAATATTTTTTCTTAAGACTGGAAAGATCAAGAAAAGGCGGAGTGTGTAACAATGGCTGCGCTTTTTACTTGTAATTCACTTTGCGTGTAAGCTTTAGCTTGGCAGTCCATTTTACAAAGCTCCATGTAAAGCCTTGAGTAATTCTTTATATGTATTTATATATGGCATTAAGGGTAGGAGATTAACTTGATTTTATGTTTTTAGCTTATAAACCTAAGAATTTGATCTGAATTTTGTTATTTGACCTGTGGAGTTCAAGCAAATTAGCATGTATGATACAAGGAAAACAACTGTAATGGCAGCACAGTAATTTAAATTTCCCAGAAGCATTTTTGGTGGAATTTACTGTTAGATTGCAAATAAGCAGAATGCCTATGTGCCATTTAGCTTGAAAACAGAATCTAAGTAGGATTATTGTGCTCCTTTATTACCAAACTGAGTCTTTTGATTTTCTGTCTTCAGCCATACACTTTAAAAGTAATGGTGATTTGTTTACCTTACCTTGTGTTTTGCTGCAGTGTGGCTTTGCTCTCCTTCGTCAAAGAGCCCTGCAATTGGAAGAGCTCACATTAAGCAAGGATACACCAGATAATGCTCGAACCCTCAATGAGCTTGGAGTCCTCTATTACCTGCAGAATAATCTTGAGTAAGTTGTGTTAATTGTGATACATCCACTGACTGTTCTCATACATCTAAATGGAACTAAGGCATTGAGAAATAGCATTAAATGTAGACTTGGGATCAAGATTTGATCTGGACAAGGGGATCTAGTGCACCCTCAGTAGGTTTGCAGATGACACCAAGTTAGATGGGAGTGTTGATCTGCTGGAAAGTAGGAAGGCCATACAGAGGGATCTGGATGAGCTGGATTGTTGGGCTGAGGCCAATTGTATGAGGTTTAACAAGGCCAAGTGCTGGGTCTTGCACTTGGGTCACAACAACCCCAGGCAGCACTACAGGCTTGGGGAAGAGTGGCTGGAAAGCTGCCTGGTGGAAAAAGACCTCAGGGTGCTGGTCAACAGGCAGCTGAACATGAGCCAGCAGTGTGCCCAGGTGGCCAAAAAGGCCAACAGCATTCTGGCTTGTATCAGGAATAGTGTGGCCAGCAGGACTGGAGGAGTGATTGTCCCACTGTACTCAGCACTGGTGAGGCCCCACCTCGAATCCTGTGTTCAGTTTTGGGCCCCTCACTATAGGAAAGACATTGAGGTGCTGGAGAGAGTTCAGAGAAGGGCAACCAGGCTGGTGAAGGGTCTAGAGAACAAGTCCGATGAGGAGCAGCTGAGGGAACTGGGCCTGTTTAGGCTGGAGAAAAGGAGGCTGAGGGGAGACCTGATCTCTCCCTACAGCTACCTGAAAGGAGATTGTAGCGAGGTGGGTCTCAGTCTCTTCTCCAAGTAGCAAGTGATAGGAGAAGAGGAAATGGCCTCAAGTGGCACCAGAGGAGGTTTAGATTGGATATTAGGAAAACTTCTTCACAGAAAGGGTTGTCAGTCATTGGAACAGGCTGCCCAGGGAAGTGGTTGAGTCACCATCCCTGAAGGTGTTTAAAAGATGTGTAGATAAGGTTCTTAGGGACATGGTTTAGTGCCAGTGTTAGGTTAATGGTTGGACATGATGATCTTGAGGGTCTTTTCCAACCAAAATGGTTCTATGAAATGCTCATGATGGTGCTACTTCTGATTCATTCTACTGTTTTTTGTTTACAGTGAAATACACTCACATTTTCTAGAGTTTATGCTGTTAGCATGTGAGTATTTACAAAGTCAGTGCATTTCCTGCATTCAGAATTCATCCACAGTTAAAGTCAACTAGCCTTCATTGCAAAGACCAGTTCTCTCTTGAAATTCTTACCTCCTCTACTCAGCCTCGCTATTTAGTGCCCTTCCTTTGTAGTGTTCTTCCTTGAACAGCAGGATTGGTTTTTTTCTGCAAAAAACACTCAAAATGCCAGTATTACAAGAAATCATGAGTTAAATACTCACCGTGCTTGTAATCCTCCGGCTCTTACCCTGGTGGCCTTTTTAAGGGCAAAAGAGGACAGAGCAGCACTAAGGTGTTGTAAAAGCAGATAGACATAAGCAAGGGTCTTGAACAAGGGGAATAAAAGGTACAGAACAGTTCTGATTGCATGGCTAGCCACTCCTCCCATCAACTTCTTCAGTCAAAAAGTACTCTAAAACTGTGTGTTTGAGGGAATTGTGAAGTCCTGTTAAATCCCACTCTACTGAACTGAATCTTTTCAGAGAAGAAAGCAAGCACACAGCAAAAAAAAGCATAGAGTAAGTTCTGAAACTGTTTTTACATTATTCTTATATCTCATGTTTATGTCACCAGTAGTTGTTGGATAACTACAGAAGTATATTGTAATTTAGGATCTGCATACAGAATCTCTGTTAAATGCAGGACCTTTGCAGTGAAGTTGATTTTTAACGGTTATTGGAAATGTGGGTTTTTTCATCACTTTACCCTCATGAAGTCACACCAAAGTGACTGATCATAGAGTGACTGATCTATCTAATCTCATACAAGATAATTTTATATTCCACATTATTCATATGTAGTTCCTGTCCAACACAATCTACTTCTAAAGTAACCATATCTCCACTATTTCATAGGTGAGCAAAAGTATAAATTTTGTTCTAGGGAAGGCTGAAGTCATTTTTTCAAATGGATATTGTGTCTCTGTTCTGAATCAGCAAGTCCAAGATTGAATTTTTTGATCATTTGATGCAGTTAGAATGAAATCAGTGACAGAAGGATATGTCACTTTATTAGTTGTTATATGTTACATCACACATCATCTTCTAACCCTTGCATAGAGTGAACACCTTTTGACACTTCTCTTAGAACTCCAGAATTGAACCTACAGTTCTGTGTATAAATGGTCGTTTTTTTCTCTAACGCGATTTTTTTTTTTCTCTAATGGATTTTTCCAATTTACTAAGCTGACCTCTTGGGAATAGTGTCACACGGAATTTGTGTGTATGTCAGGATGACAAACTGCCTAGTTATAATGGATGCTGCCAGTACTATGTGGGGATCACCCATTGTTTGTCAAAGAGGAGCTGCTGTAAATCTCTAATGGAATAGTCGTACGCCACTCTAGTGAGATAAAATATACCCTTTTGACAGGGAAACGCTTGGATGGTGGAATTACAGAGTCTTTTCTACTTTGTCACTTCTAGACAGATTCTATAATGAGAAGCTAGCTTGTGACAATATATAAAACCTGTTCCAGTCTCTCCCCCTGTGGTGTGAAAGCTGTCTGTTGAACCCTGTAATATGTTTCATGTTCTTTAAAGTTACTTGAAAAATATGTGGTGTGTTCTGAAGCTTTACCTCATATTCCACTACTGCTTTATCCATGGAAGTACTTGACTACTATGAGGACTTGCCCAGAAGTCAGTAGAATGTTTTGAACACGGAAGAATTACTTGCATAACTCAAGGTGTAGGCTGAATTAAAGAAAAGAGCAGCTGAAATCTGCCAGACTGGCTTTTCATTTCTTAACAGGGGAGATCGAAGATTGCACAGGAATATATTAACTAGCTCTCTGTCTACATTCTTATGGTTAGCCTGCACAGCAGGACTGTGTCTGCGATGTATAGTTCCTCACTGTGTAAATTAATTGCTGAGCTGGCATTTGCTTATTCCAAGGAAAGTCTATTACCAGGTGTCAGTATCTGCAGTTTCCAAGGCTGAGTTCCTTCTGTTTCAAACAGCTACTTCACCCCGTACAGATGCTACCAGCTTTAAAATATCGCTGATCAAATGTGTTCTGTAGGACAGCAGAGCTTTTCCTGAAGCGCTCCTTGGAAATGAGAGAGAGAGTCCTGGGATCCAACCACCCAGACTGTGCGCAGTCTTTGAACAACCTGGCAGCCCTGTACAATGAGAAGCAGCACTATGACAAGGCAGAGGAACTCTATGAAAAAGCTTTAGACATCAGGAGGAGAGCACTGGCTCCAGATCATCCCTCCTTGGCTTATACTGTGAAACACCTGGCAGTGCTGTACAAAAAGATGGTAAGCACAAGCCCATCACCTTTTCTCATCACCTAAATTCGCTGTAATGCCTTGCATTGTTACAGTCTTCAATTCAAAAAGAGTGGGTCTTGGGAATTTTGTCAGCTACTGGTGTTCTACACACATGCATAAAAGATGTAGTCAGTGGCCTCAATCTGTTTCCAAAAAGCCAAGTAGCTTTTTCAAAACACACTTTGTTTAAAAAAAAGCTCTTTATGAATAATGTCTTCAGTGTCCTGCCTGCTCAGTATGCACCATGAAGAAATTTCTGATTTGGTTAAAAGCTAGTGTTTTGGCTGCAGTGAGGAAAACTCTTCCCAGCTGTGTTTGGGTTCTCCACTGTCTGCTACATGTCATCCACATACAAGAGTTTGGTCAGATGTGTCTTAATGGAAAAATCATGTTTCAGGGTAGAGGAATAGTTCTTTTTACAAAATGACATTGAACTTTACAGTCAAATTGAGAGTGACTTGAAGGCCCATGAGGGAGATAGTTCTTTACAAGTAAACTGTCTGGCTGAGCCACCTCCAGCTTACGTTGATTCAGTGAAATCAGAGTTACTCCCCCACTAAATACACTACAGGGAATAACATTAACAGTAGTATAAACATCTGCATTTCATGATTTCAAAACGGTTTATGAATATTTGTATTTGCAAATGGTCATTATAACCATTCAGTATCGTCTGTGTAAGAGGTGATGTACAGTTTCTAGCTGTTGAACCAAGATCGAATTCAGAGGGTGACAATAATTTTTTTCTTTTATATTTTCACATTTTCCCATTTTTAAAAGAGAAAAGCCTCCTTGATGATAATCCCTTGGATCAAATGCTCCTGTGTTTTCGCTCAATAATTGTTACCTGCAATTATGTGCACGAAGTTGTTTTGGGTCACATATTCTCTGCGCACTTCAGCTTCTAATTTTCATACTGCTACGAACTGCAAAACCTCTCAATATTTGCATCGAAAAGCTCTTTGCTAGTTTGATGGAGCACAAATTAAAATTCATGGTGAACTAGTGACGCAGGGAAGAGTGGAGGAAGAGAAGGGACAGGAATCAGATGTAGAAAATGACAATTATTTATAAATAAGTATTTATTCCAGATTAATAACTGATCATCTTCAAACTGTGGCTGCGTGATGCTTTGAAAATATAAGGAGAAAATTTGATTTGAATTTCGCAATTACAGCGAACCATGATACAATGAATATTTGCAGTATTTTATTTCTAAATGCTATTAAATATGACAATTCACATTCTAATAATAGAAGCCTAAGCATACTTCTGAAGTACATCCAGTTAATGTGTGAGCAGATTAAAATTTGGAGGAAAACAGAATTTCTGGAAAAATAACCTACAATAAAATTAGAATATGAGAGGGGTATTTTAGAGAAATGAAAGTCAAGAAGCCCAAGTCTCAATATGGTGAATGGGAAGCAACAGGTACTTGAAATGGCTTTGGACACTGCAGCTGTTCCAAAAAAAGGTGGTGTGAATGCCACCTTAGTAAGCAGAAAACTGCTCAAAAGTTAAGGCAGCTACATTCCCATTCTTGTATCACCAATTCAATTTAGGCGCTTTAGGACAAAAAATAAGCTCTGCTTTCATGGCAGTATGAGGAAATACAAATGGAGAAAACTATTTGGATAAAAGAACAACTGAAAATTCTTTTTAACAGCCTTCTTGATGAGACACATCGGGAAAAAAATAAATTGAAAGTAGACATAGCTGGGAAACACATTAACTGGGAGTTGAATATGCTCAGTACTTTGGAAAATTAGGAGCAGAATATAACTGTGAATTAAACAAAGTTAAACGCTTATTCTGGAAACAGTTGCATCTTCTCCAAGGCTTTTTGTTTAAAATAGATTTTACGGTTACCATTTTGACACAAGACAACTGAATCATTTTTTCCCTGTCTAGGGAAAACTTGACAAGGCTGTTCCTCTGTACGAACTAGCGGTTGAAATTCGACAGAAGTCCTTTGGCCCAAAACACCCCAGTGTAGCAACTGCTTTGGTAAATCTAGCTGTCCTTTATTGTCAGATGGTAAGTTTTTCGTGTTTTAACATGTTCGTTATTCCTGTCTTAGTGTTTGGTTTCTTTTTTTTTTTTTAATGATTTGTACCTAAATGATACCAAAGAAACTTGATTACGTTTAAAACATTTAAAAGGGGAATTCCTTATAAGACTTGCAAATTCTTAGGTTCCATTTTGAAAATTGAAAGGATATTTGACAAGGAAAATATACACAGGGAACAGATAGTTGCTTGACTGGCATTTCACAAGGACACTTGGGCTGATGCTCTTTAGAGTATTCAAAATGCCCAAATGCTTTATAAGACTAGAGCTAGAGTAGAGCATCTCCAGCGATACGGTGGTTCTCACAGTAGGATGGAACGCAGCTCCACCACTGACTTGGAGGGCAGCATAATCCTTTGAAATTTATTAAAAGTGCCCACCTGGATAAACTGCAACTCTGTGTAACTAAAAATCTGAGAAGGCTGTAGATTTTCTAATCTACAACTAAGATGAGATTCCAAAGAGATGCAATCATCTTGCCGAATTCTTTACTTAGCATCAATAGGAGTGAGCTGCAGATTGTTTTCTTGTTTTCTGTATTTCTGCAATGGGATTTTAAATAGGCATTAAAGCTGCCTCAGGTAAAATTAAAGAGCAATTGGTAACTCAGCACTCAGGATTGAGATTTTCAAAACTGCCTAGGAAGTCCAGACCCTAATTATTATCATATTGGTGGGAACTGCATGTGCAAGTGCAAGCCAATTGCTTTGACAATCTCAATTATCATCCTCATCTGTCAACAGTATCGAGAAATCAAAACACCTTTTTTTGTTAAATATGCATGACTTTGCATCTAGAATGTGTTGATACTATGTTGGGAAAAAGAACAGCAAATGTAATATATGTCAGTAACAAACAACTTTCTACTACCCAAAGAAAAAGCAGATCGAAGCTTTACCTCTTTATGAACGTGCATTAAAGATTTATGAAGACAGCTTTGGTCCCATGCATCCTCGTGTGGGGGAAACTCTGAAAAACTTGGCTGTGCTAAGGTAAGATTATAAGTTTAGCCTTATAAGAGCAAATTACTATAAAAATTACCAGATGAAACAAAACATTCCAGTATTGTGTACTTACTAGGAAAGCAGAGAGCCTTAAGTACACTTTGTTGATAGCATGGTGTGCATTTCAATTTAAATTGAGAGACTTGTTTTATTTTTCTCACCTTTGTTTTACTCTTCTCACCTTTGTTTTACTCTACTCCAAAGCTATGAAGGAGGAGACTTTGAGAAGGCAGCTGAACTTTACAAGAGAGCTATGGAAATAAAAGAAGCAGAGACTTTGCTGATATGTGGAAAAGCAACTTCTCGACACTCATCGAGTGGAGATACATTCAGCTTAAAAAGTGCATTATCACCAAACATTTTTCTGGAACATGGACAAAGGTGATATAAACCTGCTCAAAGAAAAGGCAGTCTCTGTTGCTATTTTAAAGTAGACATAAAATTATTAAGACAAATCTATTTTTCCTAGGATAGTGTACTACTTTGGCAATGACACCTGTCTTCATGAATGACAGGGAAACAAATGTTTAAGCTTGAAGTCCTTCCGTGTTAACTTTGCAGACTGTGGTACAAAGGGAGCTGCTTTCATCGTATATAGATAGACAGATTAGTTACTAGCTGAAGTTATAGCTAATACCAAAACCATGTGGATTTGGTACTTTTTAGCGTAAGTGCCAGGACTGAGTTGAACCAATTGTATATACTCTATGGGACAGTTCAGATTTCCATTTTGTAATAGCCTGGATTAGAGAATTTGTGTATTTTTTGTTTCATGAATCGTTTCTGCCTTTTCAGAAGCTTTTAAAGTTGTTTCTAAAGAGATAATAATTCTGGAAAATGTCAAAATACTTTTCCACTCAAAGTTTTACCTGCAGGGTGATTTCAGCTTTAAGCAAACCATTCAAGGGACCTGTGCAAAAATAATTGGTTTCCTTGGGAAGCTAATATAGCTAAATATATCATCATCTGCTGTTAAAGCTGCTGTCAGATTCAACCACGTTCAGTAAAAATACTTCCAGTGAGGAATCAGAATGAAAATGATTATGACCTGATTTCCTGTTGTTAAGTCCTTAGTGATACTTTGACTATTCAATCTCACTGAATCCCTTAAAATACAAGAACGTTTGTGTTAGCTGGAAAAACCTAATGATGCAGAATAGTTTTGCCATCAAATAAAGATATATTAATGAAATATGCCTGCCTGTTGTATTTCTTAATACCCTAGTCATCTGGCAGAATCAGTGTGAAGTCTGTTCTCATTTTGTGCATAAATCCATGAAGCAATTTAAATACATACTCAGGAAAGAAAAGTGCAAAATTAACTGAAACCTCACTATAATGTTTCAGACGCAACTGATGTAAAGATTTATTTGATCCAGTTTGAAAATGCAAATGGCCTTTACCTCAAAGAGGTGCTTATCTTCCACAGCCTTTTTTTCCTTTTAGGATAGAGTTTATATAACTTTTTCCAGCCCTCGTTCTGGTTAGAAAGAATTTACTATTTTGGTAAGGCTGTAACTTGGCAAAAGAGACAGTGTATAAAACTGATAGAACAAATATACAACCCAAATTTAATTTTATATATTTAGCTGAAAAAATTCAAAAATAGCTCTTGAAGGTATTGCAATACAGCAACAAGAGAGACACTTTGTAATAGCTCTCTGGGTATCTTCCTCTTATTTCAGAAAATGGACTTTCATTCAAAGTGAGAATATTCCAGCCACCTTGAAAAGTTTTGAAAATTGGAAAGTTTCTTTGCTGGACTGTTACTGAGCAAGGAGAAGGATGAAAGGGGAAAGACCAAAACAAACAAAAAACTCAACCAAACAAACCAACCACCCTGAAACCCTCAACCTCCTCAGCTTGTATGTGTTTCTGTTGCTTACTCTTCTCAGACCTCGTTGATTCCCTCCTCTAAAGCCAGTGTTAGGAATTACCAGATGTCGGTCTAGCTTGTCCCCCCTTCTCTGATTTTAACACGTATACATCTTGCTCTCCTAAATAGTTTTCCTTCATGTTGCTCGCTTAAATAAGGAGCTACTTTCTAGCCCTCCAGTGTTTTATCTGCTACAATTCTTCCCTTGAGTCACTTCTCCAACTTATTCATAGGTTGCATTGTTGCTTTTGGAAGGAAAATCACTCCCTAAAAAGTAGACACCAACCATCCATGGTCCATTAGCAAAGACAGTGAGGGAACAACAGCTTAATCTGTCAAGCTAAAAAACCCTTGATCTACAGAAAATAAAACAGGATGATGAATAACAGTGGAGGGTATTGCAGGCCACATGTTGGCGATAGTCACAGCACTTTTAGGACAGTTCTTGTGGTTGTGGTTGTAGTTGTACCTCATGGACATTAAAAAAAGTAATTTGTGTATCTGGTGTGTGCCAAACAATAACTTCTATGTAGGAGAACACCTCAAAACAAAGTGTCAGCAGTTTCAATGGAGATTTAATCACAGAATATCAACATCTCAATAACATTCATGATACAAAAGCTTTCAGTGTTTACAGTGTAAGATTGCTAAATAAACAAACAAAGCTGGACTAAACCATTGCAATATGCTGTAATTTGTTAGTTGGTAACAAAAGAAGTCATAAATTTTCCATTAGGTTTTATAGTTGGAATAGATAAGTCTTGTATTTTAATTCAAAAAAATCCTTAAATTTGGAGGGTTTTTACGCTGTTTATTTTTCAATAATTTTAACCATTGGCACATACAATCTTCTCAAAGTATTTTGTAATTATTTCAAATTATTCTTGCATATACAAGCTGAAAGACTGAAAGTAACACAAGAACCACTTTACATACTCTGGGCATACAAAAGTGTATTAATTTGCTCATAAAACTGTACATAAAGTAAAATGGTAAACAGTCGCCTTTTGTAAAGCTGTCAATCATGTGATAGCAGCCATGTCAGCCAAATAGTTAAGAGTCAAGATTAACTGAGCTGTTGTAGAAATGAGTCAACTGTTTGCCTCAGGACCTCCAGAGGCAGCTGTGTGCCTCACTTTTATTGTTCCCAACAGAAGTGTAAAGTCACAAAGAAATTTAAGTAACACTTAAATTGACACTTGGACCAAGCTAACGTAGACTTGGTGACACAGATTCAAGTCTGTACTTTTTTAAAGATCTAATTGTTCCATTTCCCATCCCTTTTTATAGTTCATTTCTAAAATCTGGCTTCTCCAAAACCGAACTCAATCCAAAAAACCTCTTCCATTTTACAGTATAATATACCACACCCCAAGCCCACCCAAAACCTCCCTCAATAGCTTCAGAGATGATTTTATGTAAATAATATAATCTAGTGTCACCTGCAGAGGAAATAGATTTGGAAGCTTGTAACCGTTGCTTAGAAATCAAACATTTTTAACTAAGTTTTCATTCTGCTGCCCTGAGAAACAGAAGCACCTCCAAAATACTACTCTGTTTTTACATGTTGGTTGGATACTGCTACTACCATTACTAACTGGTTCTGTGCTGGTCACATCATGCTCTGGAAAAGGTTTTTTGAACAGCCCAAGTTGGAAGTATTTGTATTATGCTGCAAAGGCTGAAACTTAAATTCTTCTAAACCAAATCTAAATAATGATCAAGTTCTGGATCAGACACCTACAGTAGGTAAAATATTTGAAATTAATACTTCCAGTTCTGCAGGGTACTGACACTACAGAACGTGTACATTTCCAGGTCAGTTTAACACATGATATTTTAAAAGGCAATACTACTGTAATAACATTATTTACAAGACTAATACAATAGCTTAGCACTGAATATATTTGCAACACTAAAAGTTTAGAGCATTGAATTTTAGCTTTCCTAAGCAAGCTTGGATTAAATATATGCCTTAATATAGCCCGTATGATGGGGATGGATCAGAAAAATATAACGTTTCGATTTTTTCATAGATAAAATCTCCTGTTCTTTCCAATGTTGTTGGTAATTTTTACAGATTTTGTCATGAAATGGTGACATGCTGCTACCCAGCCTGCTAGTATCATTGTCTACTAACATAAGATCCGGCCTTGTTGCAGCATACTCAAAGCACTACCACACACAAAACATGCAGACAGCTATTTAAGAATGAGCAGTAGTAACACCGATAAAAACAAGGAAATGTAAAAAAAAATTCCATCCCAGAGATATTTAAGGTGGGTGAAAAGGCTGAAATGTTCTGTTTACTCAGGAAAAGTAACCACAGCATGATCCCTGCCAAGAATTTGCAGAGACCAGTGTTACCATGACAAGTACAAGTGCCTGGAAGAGCAGGAGCCTGAGTGAGGGACTATTATCTGCCCTTGACCTCCTCAGTCACTCCAGCAGATTTCACCTTTTACTTGTCCTATACTATGTACTGTTCTCATCATATGATATTCCATATAACATGCTATGCCTGCTTCTGTTAGTTTATCCATCTCCTTTTATTTTCTAGTGAATATCTGGACACTAGCAATGCTGAGAAATTAAAATTTACAGCAGCGCAACTCGATACATTAAAGACATGAATAGACAACAGAATATAAACAACATAAGTCTGTTTCCTTCCTGCCTCTGTAACAGTTCCATATCATTAGAAATGTAAAGATAAGCTTCAGTGGAGGTAAAAAAAAAAAAAATAAAAACCTGGTCTTCTCAAAATCCAGTGTCAATCCAAACTCCCAAACATTGTACTTAATATTTGTTTTGCTACATGTTTCTCATTTTGGCCATGAGTTCTTCTAGGCTTTCTTCAGACTCAGCTACCGTTTCCTCAGTTATCAAATTCTCTTCCTATTAGGAACAGGAAGAAAAAGTTGGCAACAAAAACAGCAAACAAAATAAGCTTTATTGCTGTTCTACCACACCGTTTTCTAGAAACAAGCACTCAGTTGCAAGATTAGGCCTAAGTGATTATAAACTTAAATTGTAAACTATTCTGACTAGGGGTTAGAATGTTCTGGCTGCAATACATAATGCTCACTGCTCTTTAATGATGTAGAGCTTTTACAAGGTAAATATGGTAAAAATTAATTAGTCACCAAAATATCAACTGAGAAATTCACATTCATTTTCCCTCCACCACCCGCCCAAATACATTCAGTCCTATCACCTCAAAACTACATGCACAGTAGCATCCATACTTAAGAAAATACATTTCGTAGAAACACAAAACTGGACCATAGAAGGCATCAATGAGGTGTACTGAGGTTGTTTTACTAGAATTCTTCAAGATGAATTTTATTTTAGGTTTAAAGGGTAATCAAACGGCTGGCATTATACATTTAATTTACAACATGTATTTAAAAAATTTATAAAGAATAAATATATTACCTTGTTTGGGATAGTATATGCTACCGTAATCCCCTCAGGAAGATCAGGTACTGGGCCAGAAGCAGCCTTCAACTCATCTTCTGAAATTTCTGATACTAATTCAATGCCTTTGCATTGAAAGGAATTGAGAACTCCGTTAGAAGAAAATGTTCTTTAATCACTGTTGTCAGAGTAAGACGAAAACTACAGCTACTTTTCCAAAATAGAAAAAATTAAGAGCAGAAAGACCTTTGATTTGAACTACTTCATTCAATTATCAATATAAAAATATTTTCCCTTTATATATGAAATGGTTCTAAAGACAATTTATGGACAAGAACGGCACCTCTCCTTTAGGACTTCTTTGTCCTTACCATTTAAATCTTACCATGAGGACACATCTCCCAATGGTAAGCAGAGTATTTTTTATATCATGTAATAAAAAGAATGTACATATCCATTCTTGAAATGGTTATATAAACCATGCTTACCATTCCTTAAAACAATTCCTTCTAATTTAAAGCCCTCAGAGGAATATAAAATTCCATGGGATACCTTTTAGCACAGTGGTTATGGAAATGACAAATGCTCTTTAGTTACGTATTTAAAGGGAACACAGAGTGAATACATCTTGTTGCATCTTTCATATCTTCAGACCATCTTCTGAGAAAGTTTTTATTCAAACACAGTTACACTTTGAGCATAAAATCTGCACATTACACTAAAAATACATTACCAAGTTGTGGTAATGTTACTGTCAAAATTTGTGAAAACCCAGCAGTAATTACACAGTATAAGTTAGTTACAAAAATATGAACCATAAGAGGTCTGTGTACCCTACAGCGTGTTCACCCAAAACAAAGACTTTATTTGAATCTCAGTACTGGGAACATAATTTCGTCTCCAGCTGATTACTTACCCCAGTCATTGTCTTCATGTACTATTTCTTCTTCCTGTTCAATTATTTCTTGTTTTGGTCGTGCGGCTTCTTTTCTCTGAAGAAAAAACAGAACAATCCCAAAACATAATATATATAGTAGTCTGATTTTAAACAGCAGCAAATAAAATATTCACATTTCTTCTAATATTTAAGATATGCAGTCACCATTTAGAACTTTGCAACACATAAAAAGGCAGAATACCTGCAGGTTCAAAAAAACCCAAACCCATTAACACTCAAAAATATTACTGCAGAATATTATCTAACTGAATGCAAGCCTTCTGCCTACCCTTTGCTTTAAGATAAGTCTAAGTACTGTTTTTTTAGAAACACATGTAGCCATCTGAAGACAGTGTTGGTGAAAACTGGGAGTAGCGATGAAAGTTTTCTTTTACTACAGATCTGTAGCTTGCTTTATTCTTAAGGCTTTAAGAAAGGAAAAGAAAACACAACAAAAAACATTTTTACCTTATAATTTTCTTGCTGTTTTCTGCAATTTTGGTCACTACATTGTGGGTTTGGCTTCATAGACATAGTTGGAAAGAAATCCTGCATCGCATTGTAACCAAGATAATAACTCACCGTACCAAAATTTAACAAGTATCTAGAAACACAAACAGAGAAAGCAGGCCCTTAAATGCAGGTGCCAACCTGAAAATTCAGTTGCTCAAGGAATAATTTTTCCTCAAAGAACTTTTAGAATAGACTTTCACACTAGTGTGTTGTAAAGGGGTACTGTAATAGTCTTAAAATAAGCTCTAGTCGCCTGGCAACAGCATAACTGCATCAACACAGAACCTGGTCTGCTATATAACCATTTTAAAATAACCTCCAGTTTTTTTAATACAAACACTTCAAGAAAACTCATTTATTCTTTGTCCATGTACAAAATTTCAAAGACAAGTTAGCACTGTAACATTCTTGTGTGTAATTTAATGATGTCAAATGGGAGCATGTTTAAATGCAGAACTAAGATGAGTGTGTGTATGCAGTAAGAGAAGTTCTTAGGAAAACCCTAAAGACTTTTTCTACCCCTGAAAAGTTCTATTAAAAACAGCAGTTCCAAAGTAAACAGACCAGTGATTCAAGCAGTCTATTATTTTGGCCCTGTCCAATGATGCAAGTACCTTTAGGAAACAGGTCACAAACATCTAAAAAGAACTAGAGCTGTCATTGTGAAAAGTTCCTTCAGGTTTCTTTCTCTTACAGTGCTGTTCATTGAACAGCAACAACTCAGTCACTTACTTCAGAACATTTTGTACAAGAATTCCTGCCACAACTCCCATAGTTGTAGGAAGACTAGCTGCACAAACTCCTTCTCGTTTTAATGTTTTCTCATCAATATTTGCAGCAACTACAAGTGGAGGAGCACACTGAGGGGAAAGAAAGAAATTAAGTTTTAAAAAAGCATTAGAAAAACCCCACAGATCACACAAAATTTTGAGCTACTCCATCAGTTGTGCCAGAATCACATTCACTAGCCAGCTAATCTTCATATTCCCTGTCCCACTTAGAAAGACAAACCAGCAATTCAGCGGAGCACTGCATACCGCGAAACAGGCAGATTCACCAGGTTTGATCAGCTGTATATGTCCCGACACTGCATTTTCACTCACTCCAGATTCCATCCAGATTTGTCCAAGTTCATTGCAGGCCTTATAAGCACAGAAACACACACATCAGCACTGCAGAAGTTTAATGAAGATTTGAAAAAAAAAAAAACCATTGTAAATTGATCTTCTCGCTTTAAGACACAAAGGCTATGATCAGAAAAAGGAACACAAAAAGGTAGGATGAAATTGTTTATCAAAGGACAAATCAAAGGGCAAGTTACAGTTGTTCTCATGAAGCCTGCCCTTTGTGCTTTCCTGAGGACCCAAGACTTTTGAACATGCATTAGTGATCCATTTACCAGAACACTACAGAATCAAATTGCACAAATTACTTTCAGCAGCCTGGATAGTGTATCTGTGCACCCTCAGTGCATGCAATGTATGGATCAAGTTAGCTGAAGCATAACAGAAAACATGCATTTGGCGTATACCCTGCATTGGCTGCTACTACAAAGAAAAACAGTTTGATTAGGTACACACAGCCTTAAGACATTTTTAGTATACAAAATGTCATACGAAGTATACAATTAACTATACTCAGTCGTTAAAAAGTTTGTGAGATTTAACATGCCAGGATTTGATAATACCTTTATATAAATAAAATAATTTGGAAAGAAAGAGAGAGCTTGTAACACTTAACTCTTTTACTAACCATTAGCTGCTAGTAACTTAAAACTCTACAGTTATATTTCTACACATAAAATGTGTTTTATAAGAACGGGGTAAAAGCTCAGATTCTGTTTCTTTAAATCAAGGACGTAATTTCTTAGCAGATTCTTGATAAATTCCTGTCTTCTCTCTCATCCCCACAATTCCTAACCTTATTTATAGGAGAAAATAGGCTTCCACCAGCTCATGCCTTCAATGGCCTTACCGTGTTAATTGCCATGCGAGCTTCAAAGTTGTCCACGCAGCTTAGAACAAGATCAACAGGCTTCCCTTCCTCTAGCGCACCGTTACTGGAATAAGCATCAGAAGTTTGCATGAAATAGCTGGCAGAACAAAACTTCAACATGGCAATCAACATGCTGCTTTAGAGTACAGAAGCACATGGGAAGTGCATTTCTAACAAAACTTGTTCAAATGCAGAACAGGATACAGCTAGCATCTTAGATTTACGCAGCAGAAACAGCAGCATGCTGAAGCTGGGATTTAAATATATGGGCCTTTTAGATTAAAAGAAGTTTTATACAGTATATGCTCACAGTACAATGCTTAGAGAATTGTATTTTTGTACAACATAACTGCAAGTGGGAAAAGTTATTTCAGAACTTCTCTGTGAGATCCACTAATAACTATTTTCTTTCTTCATTCTATGAAGGTTACCTGAAACTACTCCAGAGCAGTCAAAACATGATCTGACCTGTTTTATATAGTGAGAAAAGCCTATAAGACCCACAGTTTTGGTTGGAAATCTAAAGATGCACTAATATAAAATATATGTAACAGCAGAAATAAATGCCAACTCTAGAGAAAAGGTCTGGGCAGAAATGTCTTCATATATACATATTTCCCACTGGTTTTCAAATAGAAGTCGCTAAATTGAAAAAAAAATCCCAACAATACAATTGTGAGGCTGTATTTAGAGCCACACACCAGCAGACGATAAGAGATTTTACCTTATTCTATCCATGAAGTGTTCAAAGTTGTCCAGTGTTGTGATGTTGTAGTTATGTACTTCAAACTGAACATCAGGATTAATATTCCTTATGGAGGAAATAATACGAGTCAGTGTTAATAAATACAATGACAACTTGCATTCTACTCCCTAACTTTACTAGTGTTGCTACAGTCTTAAGCTTCCAGTCTGAAGTCTAGAATACACCCATATTTGTCAAAAATTCACACATCAGATGAGGCGGGGGACAGGGGGAAAATCACAAAATATCAAAGTGGTACTGTTTATACCAAACTTCTGAGCAATTTTAGCTGTACTTAAACAGTAGACTTACATTAAAGTTTTGGCCAGTACAAAAATGTCCTTAAAGTATCAATCATTCCCACAACTATTTTACTCTCAAATTTCAAAATTAGATCATGTTACTTTGCAAGGGATTAAGAATGAAACGTTGGTTTTCTGGAGCAGCATCCTGGGTAAATACATCTTGATACCCACTTCTCTAAGTTGTACCTCAAAGTATGCTCTGCTGCTTGTACTTTACTTAATCCAGCTTGATGAGGTTGGAAGAAGAGTCTGTTCATGTTTGCCAGTTCCACTTTGTCATAATCAAATAGAAGCAGCTGTAATAAAGATTGTTTTAACAAATGTGAATCTCCAAAGACTCTGCAACCACAGCACTATGGCAAGGCATTTTAAACAACAGAACTTATTCTCAAACCAACCAGAAAACCCCCCAACCAAACACCGCCCCCCGCCCCCCCCCCCATTCAGTTCACATACAAAAGTTACCAACATCATCAGTACGTGAAGGACTGAATTCTAACTGCCATGCACCAGGAACTGATTCCTGAAGTCATGAAAACCACTCTTAATAAAAAGCAATCCGTTCATTTCATGTAAACTAAGAATATTCAATGGATTACCTACATGAACACTATCAACTCTGTTATCACATTCCTGCTTGCTGTTATGGCATTAACTAGAAATGTATAATTTCTTTCACTTATCTTGGCATGTAGTTCTTAAAAAAAAAATCACTTAAAATGCCTACATAATACATGGATATGTTGATTATTATAAATTCCAAATCAACTGTCCAATGTCCTTTTCTATGTGCAAGATGCTGGTCTTCAGGAAATGTTCCTTCAGAGGAAGGGGGAATAAACTTTGCAAAAAAAATCACCTCTCTATTAAGAAACTTCTTAAAGTTCCAAGAGTAAATGGTCAGGCTTTGCCCGGAAACACAAACATCTAAGCAAGTCCCCAAATTCCTTGTTTAAAGAAAAATCCTGTTCTACTAACTCTGGAGGTTCTTCTTACCTGTACACACATCAAATTATTTTTGACTGCTGCTAAATTTTTATCTCTAAGTCTGCCACATGATGAACTTATGTTTGTGATAAAAATATCTGACATCTACTGCATTTCAATTTCATGAATATCAACTTGTTCTCAGAACATAAGACAATCTTCTATGGGAGTTACCCCCTCCTGTTTCTTTATTTTGTTTTCCTTTTGCAATAATCCAGTATGATGATTAGATAGATGGACTTTTATAAAAGTATGGAGAAGATAAGCATCCAAACAAGAATCATCCACACAATACAGGATTAAGCCTTAAGTAAATCAATTTTACTAGCACAAGAAAAGAGACTTAAGACTCTTCATTTGTGATGTTTACTTAAGAGCTGCTCTTGAATGCTTTCTTCATGGTACTTTTTTATTTGGGCAAAATCAACTGATTGAAATTGAATCCAGCTCTTTATGAAGATGACTGGTCTATCTACTATAAAGAAGTAGAAGAAGAAAACTCTCATTACCTTACCAATGCCACACCTTGTCAACATTTCAGCAGTCACACTGCCAACTCCACCTACACCTACTACTGCAACTGTAAAGGTACGGATCTTCTGTAAAGAGAAATAAAATACAGATCAGTATGTCAAAAGTAGTCCTCACAGAGAAAAAAATTCAAGGCTGTTTTAATGCAGATAGAATCCTACCTCATAATCTTTGACAATTCCCATTCTTTTTAATGCCATCAAGCGACTACAATGAAAAACAGCAGTGTTATACAGAAAATGCTTGCTACATTTCTAATAGCAATTTTGCTTTTCAGGTATTTAAAATCACTTTTGTTTTAAAAATAACCCCGCCAAGCACCAAACTCAAGCCTGCTGTTTTCACCACTGTTGTGATTGCCAGCTAGATACAGTCTAAATGAGATAGTACATAGTTTCCTATTAGCAACAGCAATGGAGTACTAAACCTATAGAAATTTGTGTGCTTATTCAGCTGGTATGAGTAACATCAATGAAATCACTAATTTCCTAAATGAATCCCCGATTTACAGAATGAAAACCTACACTTTTTTCTTTAAGGAAACCATATGGCAGCAGGTCAGTGAGGACTCTTCCATTGTTCTGTGATCAATTTGATTAGGTTAACTTCAACACAACAATTAAAAAAAAAAAAATTAGTATCAGGGTGTGAGGATAACTGGAAGAATTTTAAACTGACATTTTATCCTGCTACTGCATTTTTTCATTGAAAGTATCAATGAAAGTAAAAGTATCAGCTTGTATTAAAGCAGTTAATCCTGAAAAAACAAAACAAAACAAAAAAAGGCATCAGATTTCCAGAACCACTGAGCATTACAAGGGGTTCCAGATGCTCAAGACTCTCTAAACCAAACTAAACCAAGGTTCTTAGGGACATGGTTTAGTGCTAGAGTTAGGTTAGGTTGTGGTTGGAATTGATGATCCTGAGGGTCTCTTCCAACCGAAATGATTCTACGAAAATAGGTAAGTTAGAGGAATGAGAATAAGACCTCATGTAATATCAACACCTGCACCACCTATTGGCAATTTAGCTGAAAAACTCACAAAGTTTCCTCTCTCTGTCTCCCTCTGTAAGGCAAAGCACAATAATACAAAGTAACCCCGATGTACACCCCTGCCAGCTCAGTCGGGTGGGAAATTTGGGAGCACCTCTCCCCTCCTCCACCAGGGCCTACCCTCAGCACCGCCCTGACACCCCCCTCAGCACACCCCACCCCATCCCTCAGCCCCCCACCTGGCCTGGCCCACATACACACCCTTTCGCCCTTTTAGCCAGACCCACAGTTCCAACCCCCGGCCTGAGAACCCACAGCCCCCCGCTTCCCCATCCCCTACACCCTGACGCTGTAAGGAACGTTTAACGAAGGAATGTTGTTTTTACAAAACTGAGGACCTGTGGCCTGACCCCAGCTGGGGGGAAGGCCTGAGAGACACCAAACTATGAATCCTTAATGTAAAACAAAGCCTCCTCGAACTAATCCCGGAATGCAAACTGATTACTGTATTTAAAAAGTTAAGCTAGGGGGAAGGGTAACCAAAGAGCCAGGAATCCATATTTTAAATAAATCAATAAGGGGAAGGGGTTGTTGGAAGTAGATGAGGCAGGTAAACTGAGGCAGGGGTCGGGTACTCTGTAAACCCTGCAGTGCCCAACCAGTGGGGCGCAGGGGAGGGAATTTGCGGCCGGGATTTGGGGGGGATATAAGCAGGGGCTTTTGCCCTATTCCGTGTGCCTACCTTTAGGTAGAACAACCGGTCTTGCAAAATCATTAATAAAATATGCTTTGCTGAGAGATCCTGCCTGAGCCTATTATATTGGCAAGGTAATTGTTTCCTACAACGCACCCTCTGGGCCTCCCCCCCACCCAAGGCTCAGCCCTGGCCGTCTCCTCATAACCCAAGCCCGCTCAGGTGCAGCCCCCAGCCCACACCGCGCCCGCCGTGAGGCGCCCGCCCTCCTGCACCCCCGGCCGCACCTGTAGGGGTTGGAGTCCGTCACCTCCGGGCTCATGCTCTCGATGCGGGGCCGCGGCGCCCGCCGCCCGCTCCTCTCCCGGGCCAGCTCTTCCTCCAGCTCCCGCACACGCCGCTCCAGCTGCTCCAGCCGGCTCGGCTCCGCCATGGCAGCGACACGTCTCCCCGGCTGAGGCAGCTTCCGGGAGCGGCAGGGAGCGCCGTCCCCTGCTCGCCCGGCGCCTCAGGGAGCGTTCCCATCTCGGGGGCGCCTCCTGCCGTCTCACAGCGGGCGACGGGCTGTGGCGGTGACTGAGGGCAGAGGTAGGAACGACCTCCCGAGAGCCGCTTTCCTCCAGGGGAAGCCACCCGGCTCCGAGAGCCCCGCTGGCCCGGCGCCGGGGACAGCTTTCCTTGCCGGACCGAGCCGCCTCCGGTTGCCGCGGCGACGCCGGGCCGGGCGGGGGAGGCACCTCCGCCAGTAGCGTAGCGGCGCGGGGGAGGAGAGCGGGCCGTACACCGCCGGCGCAGCGGCGTGATGGCGGCGGAGCCGGGCACCAGCGAGGTGCGGCGGCAGCACCGCTTCGACCAGGGGAGCTTGGAGCGGTACCTGTCCCTCCGCCTGCCCGGCTTCCCTCGGCAGCCCGCGGGGGCTCTGGCTGTCAGGCAGTACAGGTAAAGGTTGGGCCGCTCCCCTGCGCTGGCTGCGCCTGTGAGGGGCGAGCGGCGGCCTCCGTGGCTGGTGACAGGGGCCCTGTGGGGCGCCCCGAGGCCCAGAGCCAGAGCGCGGGCCCGAAGGGTGACTGTGGAGCAAGGAGGGAGGTCGCAGCTTTGCTCGCTGCCCGGCAGGAAGGGTGGCCAGAGGGAGAGCCCTTTGCCCTGATGACGGCCGACAGCGGCCATTGAGCCAGCGGCTCGTCCCTGGAGCACCAGTCTGATGAGGAGCGGCTGAGGGAACTGGGGCTGTTCAGCCCTGAGAACAGGAGGCTGAGGGGAGACCTGATCGCTGTCTGCAACTACCTGAAAGGAGGCTATAGCATGGAGGGTGTTGGTCTCTTCTCCCAAGTAACAAGTGTCAGGACAAGAGGAAACGGCCTTAAGTTGCACCAGGGGAGGTTTAGATTGGATATTAGGAAAAAATTCTTCATGGAAAGGGTTGTCAGGCATTGGAACAGGCTGCCCAGGGAAGTGGTGGAGTCACCATCCCTGGAGGTGTTTAAAAGGTGTTTAGACGAGGTTCTTAGGAACGTGGTTTAGTGCTAGAGTTAGGTTATGGTTGGACTCAATGATCCTGAGGGTCTCCTCCAACCGAAATTATTCTATGAGAAGTCAGAGATCGTGGTGCTGGGGAAGGTGACGTGTGGCACAAGCTGCCCCTGTGGCTGCAGCTGCCCCTGTGGCTGCAGCTGCCCCTCTGCAGGCTGGCATGGTGTTGGGTGGACTTTATGCTGTGCTCAGAAAAACAAGTGTTTGGCTCTCAGTGGTGCACTCTGTTGGAGTATGCACACAATTGTTTTATTGCCTGCTCATAAGTCTCGATTTATCTGATCGCTCTTTAATTGCACAGCAAATAATGATGTTCAGAAGCACATACATGGCTTAAGAATTCAATTTTAAAAGCCTTAAGCTATTGCCAGGTAAGGAGATCCATGAGAACAGCATAACGCTGTGCTGAGATTCTCAGTAACACCCTGAGAGCAACACATTGCACCAGGCTCCAAAGCCACTGCTACACACATTAGTTCATTTGCATGCAACAGACTAGCGCTGTGGCTGTGTGACTTCAAATCAGGAGCTAGCTATTATTATTCTAAAAATATTTATTTATTCCTTTGTCAACATGACTGCTTTATCTGCAGCTATCAATAAGAAATATTAAACAATTTTTCACTGTCTTCTGATGCAAATGTGAAACATGTGTTGAATCCCCAGCTGTACTCTAATGTACTTCAGTGGAGGAGACTTTAGGAGGGGCCTCAGGAGAGTAGCTGATAGTAAAATCTGCTAAAATATTGCCAGTATTTATACTTTTACTGCTTTGTTTCTTGCAGTTGTACTTCAAGGCTTCAGCTGATATAAATCTCTGTTGTGCAAGGCAAAATATTTGTGTGTTATACTTGTTGAACTATGTTATAGACTACGTCCTAGCTGCCTCAGGGAGAAAGGAAAAGTCGTGGGGAGCACAAGGGCAAAATTTCACTTGATTTTGATTTTCCAGTAGTTGTCTAATCTTCTATTGAACTACATCAAAATGAGTCTTAAAAATGATCCAGAATGAGAAGAGGATGTCATGCTGGTGAGCACAGAGCCTTAGGGAAAATGAAGATCAATAAGCTTGATTGGGATATGATGGATGAGGTGTTAAGAAGGGTTTAACTAGGTTGTCTTTCTCTTTTACACGTGTGTGACTGAAATGTCTAGTTTCTGTGATTCTTTGTCACTGCAACTTTCATTCTTTAAAATTTTACAGTTGTTATAGGTGGTCCCTTAAGCATAGCATATGTATGTGATGATCAGGCTAGCATACAGTGGAGCTTGGTACTAGAATTCATCAGTTATTTGGAGAGCTTTCTCTACACTGAAGTTGTTAGAAATACAGCTCACCAAGGGATAAATACAGTCATGGGCTACTGTGAATTCTCTTCTGTTTAATTTCCTCCTAATTGGAAACCTTTAAAGTTAGTATCTACTGCCTACCTTGAAAACATGAATGATGTTTCTTTAGGGAATAGAGGTAAATGCTATCTCAATTTCACACGAGAACAAATTGAGTATCTGTGACTTCTCCACAGTGAAATAAGACATCTTTCTTATAGGAGGGAATGGAACCTCTGAGTTCAAATTTTGTAGGCTATTACCTGCATCTTTGTAAGACTGCAGTTGGGAAAAAAAGCAAAACCAAACCAAAACAAAACTGCAAAAACCCAAGCTGCCACCACCACACACAAACCCCCTCCAAACTAACAAACAACAAACCCCAATAAAAAACAACAACAAAACAACCAAAAAAATCCCAACCAACCAAACTCTTGAGAAGAACCCTTTCCTCTGTCTTGCCATTTTGTTTAGGCCAAGTCACAGTGCATTTTGCATCATTTCTGTTAAAAGTTTGCAAATTTGTAAGTAATTGAATTCATAAGTAATTATGATCTTTCTCTTTGTAGCTCAGGCCAGTCAAATCCAACCTTTTATCTTCAGAAGGGCGGACAGGCTTATGTGCTCAGGAAGAAGCCCCATGGCCCCCTTTTACCAAGAGCTCACAAGGTAAGTAACATTCTTCAGCAAGCTGCAAACACTTTGTATTGCAGGTGGATAAGGCCTATACATGATGTTGTGGCACATTGTTGAATGTGTCCAGAAATGCAATGAATTGCTGGATCCATTGCAATTTTCTATGCTATCCGCATAACCAAACATTTAAGAGGAGACATTGTCATTCACTGTACTCATTTATGTTTGGGAGCTTTTCATTTAACCTAAATTTCTCTATCTTCTTCAGGTCGATAGAGAATATAATGTGCAGAAAGCCTTGTTTTTGGCTGGATTTCCAGTGCCTGAGCCCCTGTTGTACTGCAGTGACGTTTCTGTCATTGGAACGGAATTTTATGTAATGCAGCATGTGCAGGTTGGTCCTCTGATGTGTGAGATTTTTTTCTTCTCCTTACTACAAGCTGCTTTTAAATTGTCTAAAACCTTTCTGTTAGAGCCTTATCCAGCATTTACTAAGCTTTGTGAAATAAGCATAAGTAATCCTCTGATATTTTTAAGAAGTGCTAGCTATCAGACATTCTCACTGATCTGCTCCCTTTACATTTACATTTCTGAGGATGTAAATGTGTAGTCTGTCCATTCTAAGATGGACAGCAGCGCACTGTTTTTAGCAAATACATGGTGTATTTAGAAAACAATCATACATTGGTTGTGTTGAATAAACTATTACACAATACAAAATCTGATTTACAGATATTTTATGCAGAATCTTTCAGCAAAAAAGTTCTGTTGATGCCTTAGCTGTGTAAAATGTTGAAGCCATCACGCAAACCAGTGAAACTGAGGAACTTAGAGTAATTTTTTTCTTTTCCGATCTGTTACTGATGGGGTCAAAGTTAAAGGGGAAAATGGAAGAACACAGCCATCTTCTAAACATATTAAACTGCTTGTAAGGAGAATGCAAGTGAATTTCTTTGGATTGTTTGCCTCTTTGTACATACAACCCACCCATTCCTGTCCTCTCCCTGCCTAATGCCCACCTCCTCCACAAGGTCTTCATTGATATTTTTTCTGGAAGTTAGCTGTTAGAGACAATACAGTAACATTTTTTTTTCCTGGTGCTTTCAAGCTTCAGGATATCTGGATTGAGTGCTCTAATTCAGACTTTCATCTACTGAATATATCTGTTATTTTAGTTGCCTGCCAATAGATACCCTGTATACTGATGATCTGAGATCACGGTTAATCCCTTCATCTGTCCTGGGCAAGGAAAAAAAATATGATGAAGGAATTTTTGATTGCATAGAAAGTGTTGGTTCACTGCATTTGTTTTTGCTCCCGAAGTGTATAAATTTACTTCTCTTCATCTGATGCTGATGTGTACATCCCACCAAATATCTGATTTATGATATTTCTAGGGTCGCATCTTCCGAGACCTCTCACTGCCTGAAGTGGGCCCAGCAGAGCGTTCTGCTTTGTACATTGCAATGATAGAAACTTTAGCCCTGTTGCACTCCTTTGATTTACAGTCATTGGGTCTCCAAGGATATGGTAGAGGACCAGGATACTGCAGAAGACAGGTACAGCTCTTTAAAAAATTCCCTTGTTGTGCCAAGTCTTTGAAGATTTATTTGATTTGCAAGCTAAATTGTTAATTATGAATGACTTGTGAAAGTAACCATGATATTTTAGCTATTAAACACCTTCATTTTGTTCAATTATTTGTGCACAGTATAAAGGTACAACTACATTCAGATCAATTCTGTAGTGCTATAGTCAGGGAATTTTACTCATTTGCTTTTGGAATACTGTTAGATTTGGGCTATATAAATAGGATTGAAACAGAAAATAGAGGTAGTTTTCATTGCATCTTTTGATCTCACAGCTCACATTTGCAAATGCAAAGGTACTGAGTTTTACTGAATTTAAAGGTAACGTGGTAATAGTCAAAGCCTAGAAGCATGTGCTTCAGAATTTTGTGCTCTTGAAAAACTTGTGAATCAGTTGGAAAGTCTGTTCTTTAGGTATCAACTTGGAAAAGACAGTATGATGCAGCTGCTCATACAGATATTCCTGCCATGAACAAGCTGGCTGAGTGGTTAGCAAACAACTTGCCACCTGATGATAATGAAGAAAGCCTGATTCATGGGGACTTCAGAATAGATAACATCATCTTCCACCCAACAGAGGTATTCAAAACGTATTTGTACGTGTTTGGCAGGTTTGGTCCTGTATTTGTTTGTACTTCTGCCATGGAATGGGACACTTGCATGCATGATGCATCTTTGAAAGGAAGAGTAGAGAACTTAACTCTTCCCTATATTCTGTGTATGGTGTTCAGGTACCTAATAGAGTCCTGATTTTTATTGCAGGAGCTAGTTACTAAATTTATTTATTAGCTCTAGTCCCTACTTATAAGTCCAGGAACAAAACATTTTATATGCTTAAATCTTATTGAATTCAGTGCAACTTAAGGACATACTGAAGGCTCACTTCAGCAAACTACAGAAGCATCTGATCCAAAGCCTGTTGAAATCTGGGATATGGCTTTAATTAACAACAGCAGCTTTTGGAGCAGGATCTGAATGCAGGATATGCGATACTAGCGGAAGCAAAGAAAAAATCTGCCAAAGCTGCTTAGTTATGGAGCATATGTAGATCACAGAGACTCTGAAAATTCCTCACTCATCTTTATGGAAAAGGAAGAGATTTTTTTTGTAGTTTGTGGGAATAAATGCGTGTTACCTACCAATCAACACAACTGTGTTTTCAGTATTTTTTTCATGCTATTTGCTTTGTTGTGACCAGAAGGTATGCCTGAGATTTGTGACTGAGACTCTGCAATGCCTGCTTCACAACAAAGCAACAAATCCCAGAGATTCCCATTGTTGTGCATAGTCTCAGGGACTCTCCCCATTGCTCTGATGTAGTTCAAAGAACTGACAAAACGGTACATAGGTAATTTCAAATTATATTAAAAATGTCTTCTTATAAAATATTAA
Organism: Caloenas nicobarica; assembly: GCF_036013445.1. Lineage (NCBI taxonomy): Eukaryota > Metazoa > Chordata > Aves > Columbiformes > Columbidae > Caloenas > Caloenas nicobarica. Next base: position 46,866,906 of record NC_088246.1, on the reverse strand, counting down.
ATAATAAGAAAAATATGAGAGTCCTAGAATCATAGAATCATTTTGGTTGGAAGAGACCCTCAGGATCATCGAGTCCAACCATAACCTAACTCTGGCACTAAACCATGTCTAATATCAAAAGATTGTATTTCAAAAATATGTAGAAACTGTTCCTTTACATGCAGGAATTACCATGTAGAAAAGTCTTTTGCACTTAGTTCAATTAGCCATGGATCATGAGTGAGCTGGAGGGGTTGTTCAGGGGGATAGGCCAGCTGGATTATAAGAATTCATCAGAACGAAAGTTTGGGAGTCTCAGCCCATCCAGCTGAACACACTGTGGCCAGGATGCTTGCAGCAGAGGCTCGTGTCGCTGAGCAGTGATTGACTGTCCTGTTTAAGAAACTCAGTTCCTCATTTGAGTGTTAATCAATGCATAATATTGTGATAAATGAAGTTTTGTAGTGCATGGTCTGTCTGAGTATCTGTGCAAATGGACTTTGCAACAGTATCTGTGCAACGGGACTGGAAATGAAGAAAATGCCATCCTGTTCTTCAGGATATTTTATTTCAATCATATTTTGCCTAGAAGAGTTTAGCAGTTTCTGACAGGAAGAACTCTACTCAAAAACGTATAATTTAAAACTGATTTTTCTTGGAAAAATGCCTGGTTTTCTGCCTTTATGTGAATGTTAATTTTCTACAGATCCTTACATGATCTGTTTTTGCTGTAGACAAGAACAGTGTATGTTTCTAATTTTAAACACATAGTAACTGAATAAGCAATTGGATATTAAGTGGGTTGTACATTTTTGGATGGAGATAGTTTATCTTCCAGCATTCACTTGAGGCTTTTGTTTTTATTTAAGGCTCGTGTTTTGGCAGTGCTGGACTGGGAACTTTCAACTACTGGTCATCCTTTAGCAGATTTAGCATATGCTACGCTTTTCTACTTTTGGCCTGTGTCTGTTAAGGACTTAAGTCAAGGAACTGTCTTGAGTTTCAAAGACACTTTAGGTACGAAACTAATATTTTTTGTTGAAATGAATTCTAGGGTTGATTTGTATTTGATATGTGACCTTTATAAACAATAATAAAAAGTTAAATTAATAAGTGCATCATTTTGCCCTCAAAAATAACTTTTCCATGGTATTCTTCATTGTAGGAAACTTGCTGATAGTGAGGTTTAAAGTAGTCCTGTTTTAATAAGCTGTGGCTTGACCACAGTATGCTGCTTCTGTAGAAGTTTATTTTGAACCTTTCTTACAGATGAGTAAAGAAAACTAAAATTTAAATGTAAATTTGTCATTTATTTAAAAAACAAAAACAAACCACAAAACAAAACAAACTCACCATGGTTCAATTAATTTCCTGACTGGAGTGGAGGTGGGGAGCAGTAGGAAGTGTTACGCTTATCTGGAATTTTGACAGCTCCTAATTCCTGTTGGCTCTCCATATCACACCTAGGTCATGAGAAATGATAAATCGTGTTTCTTACTATGTAAGTGGAATATCTTGTAAAGCTGAAAAGCTGTACAAGTGTTTGAAGAATGAGGTGGAAAAAAATCATAGAAAATGTTGACTATTCTAAAATATTCTGTTGTTTTTTTGTAGAAACTCCTTCATTTGAAGAACTGGTTTCCATTTACTGCCGCCACCGGGGTATTAGCACTACTTTACCCAACTTTAATTTTTTTCTTGCTTTGTCATATTTTAAAATGGCAGCAATAGCCCAGGTAATACACTCACATTTGCTGAAGTGTGACATATTTTTATTATGAGTATTTGTAGTTTAGTGATACTTGTCCAAAATATGAATCATATGTAAAAAATAACTGTAACAATTGTATTTCAGTTTGTTCCTTTAGAAGCCATATCTTAGATGCTTATGACTGGGAACTCTCTAGGATATAATTCTTGCTACATAAAGTACACTGCGTTAGATATAGCAAACTTCTTATGAAAGTAGTCTAAAGAAGAAGAAAATGTGTATATGGGCTTCTTTTCTTATTGATGTTCCAGTATGCAAGCAATTTTGTCATTACCTTTTTGGACTCTCTGGCTAATTTAAATCCTGTATTACTGAGAAATGAAGATCTTTCTAAGTTTCTGCAGCTCTCATAAAAGTAGATAGCAGGATAGATATCTACAGTCCTGTTGGTGCCACCCACGGATGAAAAAGGGTGTGTTGTGAACTCAGCTTATTATGAGCTAATCTTGAGGTGTGATTATAGGAGAAAATAAGTTTAATGGATTCATTGTTAATGGAAGTAAGTGTTTAATTAGATATTCATCCATTGTAAGGCATAAGTATATTTTTATGAGTTGTATCATGAGATCAGCATAACCAATGTGGGATAAGCCAACTAGTATTAATTCGGAGTGAGAGTATATGTAGTTGTGGATAATAATCATGTGTGTGTACTGTTGTCAGTTGGCTTAAGGGACAGGCTGGGCTTGCAATATCATGTGTGGTTGTATTTTTTTCTTTTTCTTTTCTCTACTATTTTTTGTGATTTTCATTTAGTTTAGTGTAGCTGGGGTGTGCTGTTTTTCTCTTATATGCCAAGCTTCTCCACTATATCAGAAATGGACCAAAACCAATATTGACACATCCCAAGAAAATCTGTCAGGGCCCTAATTTTCTCCTATTAAGAATATGTGCATATAAGTGTTGCTTTCATAGTTAAAGAAATCACCAATCTAAAAAAAATAGACAATTTTAAGTGCATAATTTTACCATAAATGCCTCTCCTTTGGTTTTAGGGTGTATATGCAAGATATCTCCTTGGAAATGCTTCTGCAGAGAATAGTCATGAATTTGCTAAGATTGTGGAGCCTTTGGCAGAAAGAGGGTTAGAGCTCTCAAAAAGGTGAGGGTGGTCTAAACTGCTGGTCAAAGGGAGGGCAAAGCTTTTACGTCTTCACTTATTTAAATGCCTGTATAAGGCAGGTTATATTATTACTTGTTATTGCATTGAATGCTCTTCTTTAGGTCATCTTTCAGTAGCACACATCACAGCATTTCTGGAGAGTTGTTCTGTCAAAGTAGGAAAGGCCAAGAAATTCTGCTGAAGGTCAAGCAGTTCATGAAGCAGCACATATATCCAGCTGAGAAGGTAAAAGCTTTTAGTAAACCTATTTATAAATGAGCATTTTATGAGTAGAATTTTAAAAATGTAAGGCTATGTATAGAAGTCATGCCTGTCCTGTATTTTTAATCTTTTTTTTAAACAGCCTTGTTTTCATGTGGTGATGTTTGTGGCATTGCAAAATATTAACAGAAATCATTATAGTCTGCATTAATTTTTTTTATTCAGAATTAAAATATTGTATGCATTGTTAATGAACGCTATGAGTCACTTTTAAAACTTTAAAAACTTTAAAAACTTTTAAAAGTTTAAAAAGTACTCTTTTTAAAAATAAGTACTTTTTAAAGGTATTTGCCAAAAATACTTTTAACACTAATAAAACCCTAGAAGTCTTACATACTAAACACAAAGATGCTCAGTTAAAAAATAAAAACTGCTGGTTTTAACCATACAAAGTTGAATGGCTCTGTTTCTTGCCTTTTTTTTTTTAAGGTATGACTTTTATGACAAAAAATGTGATTACATAACATATTAACATGGCTTCATTCCTGAGTATATTTAATGTGAGTGAAAGTTTGAAATCAGATTGTGAAGTATCCACTGAAGTCCCTAAATAGTGGAAGAGAAGATAACATGAAGTATTTTACTTCTTAGCCTAGGGAGATTAGAAATTTTCCACATAGAAAGTCGGTTCAACATTTAGCCTCATGAAAGCACAGAAGACTTCTGTAGTAGAATTAGGTTTTTCAGCTGTTGGTTGGTGGTTGTTTTGGGTTTTTTTTCTTTGCAGTCAGGCAGAAGCAAGGAAAGGCTAAGAGCAGAAGGTCTTGATATGCAAAGGTTCTTAAAAGTCTTTCTGTAACTAGTTTTGGATTGTCTGAGGAAGCCTTGCAATAATGAATGTACTTGCTTTAAAAACAAATGAACCACAAATAGCAATGCAAGTTTTGCAGATGAGTTGCATTGTGCCTGTAGGTTTTTTCTGATAATAAGGATTACGAATCATGATGCGTAAATTCTACTGCAGAATTTGTCTTATTGTGTGATTTTTCAGAAGAGGGCACTGCTTTTATCTATTCTAAAATGAGTTCAGGGCCAAGTTTGATGAAGTGCTGGGCCTCACTAAAACATAGTTATGAAAATAATAGGATTACTGAATACAGTTTTACTTAGTATAATCACTGGTGCTTGGAACGACTGTTTACGTAATCTGTTAAGGAATTATTTTGACAGGAAAAAGAAAGTATTCTTTGTGGTTTTTATCAGTTAAAAAAAAGATTAACTGGTTTATATATATGAAAGTTGTGATGGGACACCTAAATCTTAAGTGTCTGGCTTTTATTTGTTGTTTTACTTTTGGATTTATGCCTCTTGTGCATACTGTTAGTAACAGTTACTTGTATCATCAGCAAACACTGACTTTCCACCATCATCATCACGTATTTTAAACCACCCCAAACCATTGCCCTGTATGAAAGAAGGTACTGATTGGGGTAATCTCCATGACGCGTTTATGGTATTGCAAAATGAATAGATTGGAGTTTGATTTTGAATTGTATTGTTAATTTTATAATGCAACCAGCTATGTAATAAAAACCTATGTTGAATATTTTTTATTGGTTTCTTGGGGTGTAGGGGTGGAAAAGACACCCTATTATTACTTGTATATGTTACATGTGTTCTTAATTTAAACAAGTATCTTTTTAATTGTTTCTCTAAGGAAATAATAAAATACTATTCTGAACATGGAAATACTGAGGAAAAATGGAAGAAACCACCACTGTTTGAGAGACTGAAGGTATGGGATAATAAATATCCTTGAGCACTAGCCATAAAAGAAACAGGCACTGACATGGAGCATAAGGAAGTTTGGTGTATGCTGCTGGGGAAGTTTCTCTGCATGGAAAGAAACAGCGTAAGGAACAGTGTAAGGGAAGGAAGTGTCTGAAAGGAGGTGAGACATACAAATAAGAGAGGGGGAAAGCAAAAGTGAGTTCTGTGAAGGGTATGTATGTCTGAACTCTAAGTCAAAGACTGTACCTATTGAAAAAAGGCATCAGATATATTGGGCAGTATGTTAGGCAGGAAGGAAACAAAAATGGGCATCAAGCCAGTTTTTTGTTTTGTTTGGTTTTTTTAAGATTTATTGCTAATGTTTTTCTCTGATGATTCTTTGAACAGGAAATGGCCAAAGCAGAAGGTCTGTGGAACCTTTTTCTCCCCGATGTCAGTGGTCTCAGCCAACTTGACTATGCACTAATAGCTGAGGAGACAGGGAAATCCTTCTTTGCTCCTGAGGTTTTCAACTGTCATGCACCAGGTTAGTAACCCTGTCCCATAGCTACAGCATTAGAGCACTGAAAAGCTGGGCATCTTAAGCCTTACAAGTTTTGTGTCTCCACAAGTGGACACGACTGCTGATTTCTTACAGACACTGGGAACATGGAGGTCCTCCACATGTATGGGACTGAAGAGCAAAAGAAAGAGTGGCTGGAGCCTCTTCTAGAAGGGAAGATTAGTTCTTGCTTCTGCATGACAGGTACATTTTTCTCCAGGAGAAAGTTAGAGGCAATTGACAAAAATTTCACATGGCATGTGCAAAAAGTACAAAACTACAAGTTGTTGTGTGTTAATGAATTAATACAGAAATTCCCACTGTATCTGTATGTGTGTTTGAATATGACATCATCCATGAGATGTGAATCCAAAGTGAAGTACCCTTGCTGCCCTTCCCTGATAGTTACCATTTCTCGTGGCTACAGTAGTTAGTATTTGCTTTCTGTGTATTTTTAGTTTATTTTTAATACTAGTAAAACACATTTAATTGTACCAAACTGGTTTACAATAGATACAACAGATACTCTTTTTTGTAACGTGTTTTAGGCTTCTCTAGAAAGGTACAATTAGGTGCAAGTCTGATTATCATGATTAAAGTTGTGTATGTTATAGGTAGAGGTTTTAAGACATAACCTGAATCTAACTAACAAAACATACAATGCACTTGTTTTATGTCTGTAGCTCGCATTATATTCATTTTGGCTCTTGAAAGCTCGTAGTATTCAGCATGTGTGGAAGGCCTGGATGTAACTTTTGGACATGTGAAATCAAAATCTTGATCTTTCTGTGTCAGTGGGAGCTGGGAGAGCTCAGTCTTGGCAGAGCTGGACCCTTGTTTTGAAAATTATGATTCAGTGTGTTCACCAAGAGCAAAGAGGTGCTTTAGCTTTAAAGAAGGTGGCCTATAAAAGAAGTTAAGGGTGAAAGGAGAGAGGAAGAGTCTTTCTTGTTTCAAACAATAATTGATGACATTTTTCCGGCAGCTGGTTTGTGTAACCTATTTCATAAACCATCACAAAAGTATCTTAAATGTACTTTAAAAAAAAAAAGCTGGGGAGAGATACATCTATAAGTACATTGGAAGAGGGAAGGATTTAAAAACATCAGGGAAGTAAGAAGGCTGTTGACTGTAAAGAGTAGTCTGAGCCCAAGATGTTTAAACTGGCCATGAATAACAGGTGGTTAGAAAATAGAAAGCCTTTGACCACCAGCAGAGCGAGGTTCTGAAACAGTTTCTCTACTGAGAGCAAAACAGTGTTACTGCCAATAGAGTATATCTAGATCCCTATATCTGTGGTGATAGTACTACCTGTATATTTAATTCAGTGGTTTTATTTTTTTTCTTCAACACAGAACCTGATGTGGCTTCAAGTGATGCCACCAATATGCAGTGCAGCATTGAGCGAGATGGAAACAGTTACGTGATCAATGGCAAGAAGTGGTGGAGCAGTGGTAAGTATAGAAACCCTAAATAAGAATGAATAAGTCTAAAATGCTTTCCAAGAGCTGATTTAAAAAAAAAAATAGTTGTGCACCTTTTCCGAGATGGAAAATTGTCTCTTCTTGGGTGAAGGCAATAGAATGTAAAACAGTGGAAAGAGCTGAATCAGGCTTTTGTTGTATGAAGTAAAGTCCAAGACTCGAATGCAATTTTGGGGTTTTGGCCCTTTTTGAAACTTCTGACTTTAGGTCACAGAAGGAATTATTCTTTATTGCTAGTGTTGTTCTTTAAACATTACCTCTTTCTATCAGATAATTTACACATTTATGGCCATAGCCTTTAAACTTTGTTTTTATGAAGCTGTCTTTGGCAGCTTGTGTGTAAGGTTTGAGTATACTGTGTAGTTCCAGTAAAATTTGGCTGCTTTTTAAACTACCCTGTGATGCTGCTGGACTGACTGTTACAGGTGATTTCCCTATCCTATACTCCCCAGAAAAATCAATAGATTCTACTTTAAGTGGTAAATGTCCCTGGTATTGTAATATTATTACTTTTTTACCAAAACATATGTGACAGCAGCTTGAAAATCATCATTCTCTGGGAGTTGGGAAGCCAACTAAATAAACTGAGTTGCTAACTGGAGGGAAACTTGTATGTTTCATTTATGTACCTTTGAGTGTGGCACCTACCTACTGATATATGTTTGTGCAATACCTAGACTCACCAGAAGATAGGGCTCTCTCTCTTTTCTGCAAAACTGGTGGCAAAAAGAGACAGTTACCTTGTCTCTTGACCTGAGAGTGTCACTTAACTGCTGGCTGCTGCTTTTACTCTGGGTCAGTGTCTCTCAAGTGTGCATTGCAGTTCCTAAGGAAGTAATGGGAAAGTTTGTAGGAGGTCATACACACAAAATACTATTCATAAAATTAGTTATGTGAATTACAAAAAGGAGAGTAAGCATAAGAAAGTAAGCATGATTTGGTTTGTCTTATTTGTAATAAAAATCACTAGAACAGTCAGATTTGCATAAAGACAGGCACACAAAAGATGCTGCAATTTCAAGAAGTTTGAGAAACACATTCATGCAGCTCTGCCTTAGCATCTTCTTTTCTGCCTGTTTGGTTTTGTGTGTGTGTTTGATTTGGTGTTTGGTTCGGTTTATGTTTTGGTTTAATTTTCGTTTGTTTGTTTTTCCTTTTTACTCTGAGTGGGACATAAGGACCTTGGATGTCTGGGAATTTCAGAAGCCTGACAGCCTGGTCAGAATGTCACTCTGGGTGCAACCACTCTGTGTTTGTGAAGATAAAATATAAATCACACATGCAAGGAGTCATTTGCTTCTTGGAAAAACTGGAGTTTCTTACCATGCTCTGCATGGATGCTTTGCATGTCTACAGTAAATCCAGTATGGCTTAAACATGGCAGATTTATGGTGCGTGTATAGACCATCTGTCAAGCACTTCTGACTTAACTGTCTGCACCCTAGTATTTCTCAAAATACTGGACAGAAATTCTGTAAGAGTTTGTCATCCAAACAGAGAGAAAAGGCTTGTGTCTTGTTTATGCTACTGTTGTTTCTTGTCTGTCATTTTAGAGCTTTTTTTTCCAGTCCATAATTGTGTAACTAGGAACAGTGTCTAAAAATGAGAGATTCTTGTTGGCTTTCATTAGTCATAGATCAGGCATTTTGTTAGAGCCCTGGAATGTTTGAAGGCAGGGACAATATGCTGTAATACCAGTTTTGGTTTTTTTTCATTTTGAAAGCTAATATGTTAATATATTTGAAATGCTACCAGAGAGTCATGGAAAACTGCTGTTTTCCTGGAATATCCACCAGCACTGCAGCAGGGGACACTTTTGGTAACTTTCCATGGAAAAACTGTAAATCCCACTGACTATGAACTCCATATGGAGTCAGAACCTCTCTCATTCATCAAGGAAGGCCTCTAGCCTTTGCTGGTTGATAAATGCCTATGATGAGAGATGTCAAGACCTACTAAAACAAAATAAACATTAAGATATGAATAGATGACAGCCGGTGCGCTTTTTGTATTTGTTGATTTTATTGTATCTCCATACATTTTAGCAGAGGTGAAAAGTCGTTTTTGGTCATTACAGAGAAGGAATTACTGTTTTTTGTAGAGGATGTTGTTGCTGTACGTATGTGGAAACACAGAGAATGGCTTTTTTCCCCCCACTCTCTCTCTTTCGATTCTCAGGCGTGAACTGATACCTCATTTCAAGGTGCAAGTGTGTCTATGGAATGAGAGCTGAGGAAAAAAATGAAACTGACTTATTAGGCAAGTGTTCTACAGTTTTACAAAATAGTTGGAGAAACACAACATTATGAACTTTTGGTACAGAAGTTTCTGTACTGCTATTTTATTGCTGATGGTTTCCTTTTTTTGTTATAATTATACATTTAGACGTGTAGTTTGTTCATTACACAGCTATTTAAGTGGCTAGTACTGTGACCCTTTTAAATGACTTTTTTTTTTAGTAAATATCTCTAGTTGTTTCTAGGAATTTCAGTATTTCGTTCTTGCCTGATGCTTAATTTTGACCAACATGTTCCACTTTGTACTGCACTGTAGTGTCTTGGCTAGTCTGCATATTCAGAAATTAATCTGAAAGTTGACTTGCAGACGAACAGCTGCTGAAACAATACCCCCAGAATTAGTATATAACAATTAATATATAATTCGCTTGCTTATACAAGATAACGAAAGTAATGGAGAGTCTATAGAGTGAAACTAGTTGTTTCTTCAGTATGATCTTCATAATTCATAGAAATTTCTTCGGGTCTTCCATTCTGTTGATGTCTTCTCCAGTATCCGTAATTTTTTGCGATTTTCATAATATGCATTTTAAAAGAGGCACCCAGAAAGGCATAGAGCAGAGGGTTCAGGCAGGCGTGAAACAAAGCGATGCTCTTGGTGACCTGGAGTGCAACTTCTATGGTTTTACTTGCATCACAGTCAGTGATCAACATGTAGATGATATCTATGGCTCGCCAGAACTTAACGATGTTGTAAGGTAGCTGGGTAATGATGAAAGTAGCCACGACTGCCAGCAGAACCATGAAAGGTCTTGATTTTTTAGCATTTGCAGATCTAAAGATTGCTCGAGCGGTAGCTGAATAGCAGATTAGCATGACTAGGAAAGGAAGCAGAAATTCCAGGAGAATTTCCAGGATTTGAATGGTTGCTTTTAAGAGTGTTTCCATGTTCATTGGAAATACAGGAAGGCATTCATTCCTGTCGTTGTGTTTCTTGACCTGATTGAATATCAGTTCAGGGATACTGAGGAAAACGGCAGCCAGCCAGACACAGATGCAGGTGATGCTGCAGTGTTTACCAACACTTCTGCTACCCCGGGGTTCGGAGGTGGCCCTATATCTATCTACACTGATACAGGCCAGGAACAACATGCTGGAGCTGAAATTCATGGTGTACAGAGAAGAAGCGAGCTTGCACATTGAGTTGCCAAGTTCCCATCCCTGCACTGCATTTGCAGCCCAAAAAGGGAGCGTGAAGAGCAAGAGCAGATCAGCAATGGCCAGATGCATGATGTACACATCTGTCTTAGTCTTCGGTTTCTTGCAATAGGCGTAAATTGCGACCACTAATGAATTTCCAGCGACTCCGACAGTGAAAGCCAATGCATAGAACACAGGAAGGAATAATTTACTGAAATTTCTCACATCGCTTTTTTCACAGAGAAGCTCATACGTATTGTAATCTATAACAGAGCTGAGGTCATCCTCCTCGTCCTCAATCCAGTAATCAGTTGAGTTATTCATATCCCAGCCCTTGGCAAAGCTACAAGACACAAGGAAATAATACTGGGGTTAAGTTATTAAATTTCTGTTGAAACCTAAAACCCTTGCTCAGGTTTGCTCAAGTTTAAAGAACTTCGATATCGAGAATACATTTGTGAATAATCCAAATGGAGCTAGACAGTGATGGAGGCAGAAGACAGTCTCAAATTCTCACATGAAATGGGGTAACTGACAACATCTGTGTGTGCAATGCAATGTAAAATGGATTCAACTGAAATGCTTTCATTAGCCTTGGCACTTGAGATTGCGATATGCCTGGAGTGCACCTCACTGGTTTCCACATTTCAGCTGAGGAGCCATCATTGCTTAAACCGCTCTGACTCAGTTAATGTTTGACAATATTCCATTGCAAAATAAATTTGGCTATACCTTTAGCAGGAGTGTCAAACTCATTTTTACTGGGGCCCACATCAGCCTCGTGGTTGCCTTCAAAGGTCCGAACATAATTTTAGGACTGTGTAAATGTAATTACCCCCACAAATGAGTTCGACACCCCTGCTTTATGGGATTGACATTACACCTTCCTCTCTGCAAAGCGGAGTACCAGTTGAAGGCTGTAAATTCTATTAGTATAGAGTGGATAAGGAATACTAACAGGTTAAAGCTGAGAGGCAAGCAGTAGTATTCTGTGTCTACTGTCATAAATCTTGGCAAATTTGGCATATGAGTATAGTATGGGTAGAATGTGCTTGTTTGTTTCTGAGGGACAGATATGCATGCCAGTAGATAAAGCACAGCAGTGGGGTCAGTTGCTGAGCAGCAGAACAAGTTTGGTTTAGTTTCCATCCCACACAGCAAGCCATGTCTACAGGGAATTTCTTACGGAATCATATTGCTGCGGGTACGCTGCCTCTTACAGCTGGAGACTTCTCAGGATGTTATGACAGAAAGGAATCTTATCACGTACAAAACTGCCCACAAGTACCCAAACAGCTCAGAAACTGCTGTTTTATCAAGTACTATCTCATGACAGATTTGCTCCGTAAACACTCAGCCTGTATTCTCACTGCCAGCTCAGGGTTGAAGTTTGAGTGTTCGTGTCTTCAGGCTGTGTCTTAAGCAAGTCATGTCCTACAGTATTTTCTTCTTTTCCCGTAATTGCATTCCTTGAGTAATTTGCTGAAATTCTTTCTATTGTAAATTACAGTCCTGTAGTGCCCTTTCTTCTTGAAATAAATGGGATTGAAATTTCTTAACAGCGGTGGCAAAAAGTAGCTGAGAATGAAAAACGTAACCCCCTTTCTCATCATCTGCAGTGTTTCAGAATTTGAAGCCAGTGTTGCTGAAAGCAGATTCTTAACTGATGGTCTGCCCCAAAGCTTTTTCAAGCTTGAAAACTCCAAATACTGTTTTTGGTTTTTAGGTAAGAGTTGAAACAAAGGGTTGCCAAACCTTTATAATAAACAGTATCTCCTAAATTTTTTTTTTAATGTATTCCGTGTACCAGGAAAAATAAGTTACTGACTGATCTCGTATTCAGGGTGCAGAATAATTAAATAGAAGGAATTGAATAATTTATATGTTTGCTTGATTTTTTTTTTTTTTTTCCAGTGAATCTGCTATCTATTTTTTTAAATGCGTTTGTTAGAAATTAACTGTTTAGTTTGGCTTCATCCTTAATGATTTTGTTAGATTATTTTGTTAACATTTCAAAACACTTCCTGTTAAACTTTGAACGATGATTACCCTTAATTTAAGTCTTGTAATTTGTCATTTACTGTTGCCTAAATGAAGTGTGCAGAATGGAAAAATATAGTAATTCTATTTATTAGTTCGGCAAGGGATATCTGTTCTATGCCTAACAAGCTGTGTTAGCAGGATTTTGCAGCTGTATAGTACTTGGAGGAGAGATTCAGACATCAGTAGCAAATGCATTTTCTTTTAGTAGAAGAGAAACTGCTGCAGGGGGAGTTTAATCCACTTAGAAAATAAGAAGTTCAACTGAAAAGATTTGGTTATGGTCTAAAATGCTTATTACAGAACCCATCTGGGAATGCTTAATCAAATTGGATCACTGGCAAATTTGCTTGAAAGCAAACCAATAAACATTTCAGTGCAAACTTCAAGAAGTCTGTGTATCACTAAGTGGTTTGGCTGTGACAAGGATCCTGCTCTGCTGCCTGATAATGCTTTTGGCTGACGCAAGTTCTTGATGGAAACAAAGTTATCTAAAATGCAACAGTTTTTAAGGGAGACATATCAACACAGTTATGCTTTGGCTAGCCATACCTATTTGTATTTGTCATTCCTGTGAATGTTGTTGCTCAGGCGCACGTTTACACGTCCGTTACATAAAGCGGAGCGGTCCCATGGGAGTCAGGTGCTGAACTGTGGTGGAACAGGCTCAGTTTCATTTCCGTCCCACACAGCGAGACCCCTTAAGCACATGTGGAATTCCTTACAGAATCGAATTGCTGTGGGTACGCTGCATCTTGCAGCTGGAGACTTCTCAGAACGTTATGCACAAAAAGGAATCTTACCACATACAAAACTGCCCACAAGTACCCAAGCAGCTCAGAACCTCAGCTGTTTTTTTCAAGTACTGTTTTCTAGGAGGTATATTAATAGATATATTAATAGACAGCTTTGCATGCTTTCTTGCAGCGTTGTTCCAGCCTTCCATTTAGACGCAAATTCAGTGTTTCTGTGTGTTTAAACTTGACGTGGGATTGCATGAATACATGTTGAATGAAGTTAATATCCCCAGTTTAAAGAGGCAAATTTTTTTTTAAACGAGTTAAGCAGTATTCTGTTCTCCTCCTGAACAAATCTAATTTTAAGACTGGAAATGACAATGTGCCTTAGTGAAATGGTGTCTCTCTATAAAGCCAGCTTAACTAATAGTAAATCCTAGCTCGTCTCTGTCTAAATAAGTATATCAGACTTAATATATAGAGCAGTAAATATTAAAACAAAACTAACCTTTTGTCAGCAGATTAGTAGCAGGGACTGCAACTGAGATGTCCGTCAGTGAAATGATCTGAATTGGTCTGACACATTGCATTTTGTCTTCAAGCACCACACCCTCATCTGGAGCTCAGTTGCACTTTCATTTTGACTTGCCAGTTAAAAAAAAAAAATAAATACAACTCCTGCTTTCCTGGAGACCCTTCTCACATTGAACACGTACATTTCCTACATTCTTCCCAGAATGTGAGTGTTCTTTAGAAGGTCAAGACCCTCTTACTGTTTCACTGTGAAAAGTGAATTCCTGAAAGTTAATTCTTTTTGACATAATTATAAGGCTTTTATGAAATCACAAGTTTAAAATTAGAAAAGGAGAGAAAGAGGGGGAGGCCTCTCTGGGGCAGAGTGACTTGTAGGGTGTCACTATATTGTTTCCTCAGGACACTACTCTGCTTTTGGTGGCTGCCTCTACAAGGTTTTAAGAGATCCTTATATCTCCTTTTTAAGTAACTTTTTAGGGATACAATAGAAAGATCAGTCTGATTTTTGTGAGATGGGGAAGGTTGCTCTTTCAGTATATGATATTGAACAAAACCAGGAAGATGATAGGGAAAAGACGTGAAAGCAAGTGGTAAATTGTCAACCAGAGTATAACCAGATAGACCTGCACCCTGTGGGAGAGTTCTCAGGGACCTGAATAATCAAGTTACTGTTTGATAATATTTCTACAGACACTACAAGCCAGGCAGATACTGTGGAAAAAAAATAAAAAGATGCTATTCCATCCATAAGGTTTTTTCTACTTGCTGTATGCTGTAAGTGTTATAAAGAGACAAAGCTGTTACAGGAAAGGGAAGATGGAGAAGTTCTGCAGTTCATGTGCAGACATTGATATTTCTGCACTGAGGCATGGACTTAGCTGTGCCAAGAATTCCTAAAGTGTCTGGATCTTACTTCAATTTCCACAATCTCTACAGCTTCAAATTGGTCTTTTGTGCAAGAATATTTTGTGCAGTGTGTCAGGAAACTTCTATGACCTTCCAGAGCTGCTTTTTTGTTTTGTTTTGTTTGAATCATCCTGTATCCTGTAGCAGTCTAATGGATTTCAGTAAACGCAATATTGATGCCAAACAACACAGAGATTTTGAGCAGACCAGAGGTCAGGTTTTGCTTTTTGACATGCTGGCTTAATTTATGCACCTGCCATGTCTGGCTTAGCCATCTGTCTGTGCTTCAACTATTTTGGAATATGTGAAAGGAAAGGGTTTGGTTTTTTTTTTTTTTCAAAATGGGCAGCTAAGATTGTAACAGGCAGATGTTTTCCACATGCTTCTACCTTCATTTGCATTCACAATGAGAAAGAAAAATGGGTTGGGAGAAGAACTGGAGTCCAGAGAAAGAGTGCTGCAATATTTGTGCATATTTCTGCAGTGTTTTCGTGTGGAGTTATCGCAGCACTTCACTGGTGTTCTTCACAGCGGCAGATAAGCCACTTGGGTTGCTTCCAGCACATCTGCTTCTCACAGCTTGTGCTGTTGCTTAGAGGCCTGAGCTGTAGCTCTTTAAAATAAGTTAATCTCTCTGTTCTGAATGAGGCTTGTTTCAATATGGTCCCAAATAATCAGGTAGAACTGAGAAAGCTCCCAGGGAAATATCTCTGTGTGTTGCTTATAGAAAAGACAGTTGTGTTACCAGCGATCAAGAGGTCCTGTGGGCAGGCTGTAGGAATGCAGTTCATGTAAATCCTGCACTGTTTATCACAGTACCTCAGCTCCTCGTGACTTTGCTGGGTGCAGGGAGGACAGAACCTTCCAGTCAGGGTACCGAAATAATACTGTCATGCAATATTAGATTTCAGTATGGCCCTAGAGGCTCAAAAATAACAAAAGTTGTTTGATAGGTAAGAGTGCAAAATGACAATGGATCTCGTTGAACTAAGAAGAGTTTGTGGCTGTGTAGAAGTGTGATGAAGGTGAGGAAAAGTCATTCCTAAATGTTGTTGAGAGCAGCTGTTCTCACTGGCACCATCTGAGGCTGTGAGCTCCAGCTGAAAAGGACCAGCAGCCGCATCCAGTGGCAGGACAGCGTAACCCTTGCTGATTACCTGCAGAACTCCAGCATTGTCTCTTGTCTTTACTGGTTGTGCCAATTTGCTTGCAGCTGCATTATAATCTTTACCATACGTGAACCAGATGCCCAGCGGTGTTATCTGGAGAAGATGAGATAAAACTACATCTCACAAGTGGATAGAAATTACAGCACGCTCCCCTTTTCTCCATTAGAAGATCCCCATATTACAACAATCAATGTCATGCTGCCATTCACCCTACTCAGTCCAGTTTCTTCTTGTAGGAGAGTCCAGAACATGTGTTTATCAGTGCCCTTCTGGGAAGCTGCCAAGTCTGTAATGTCACCACAGACCCCTGATCTTCAGCAGAGAGAGGTAACCTACGGGGCTCAGCGCTGCAGCAACCAACGTGGCAGGAGTCTGGGCATTCAAGTAGTAGATTATCCTGCCTTGGTAATCTTAGCCAAAAATCTGAAGGCTGAACACCGAAAAATAGATAACTAGATTACAAGAATTAAGTGCTATTGGCTTCTGAAACCAGGTGATATCGCAGCTTCTTTCAGTAAAGGTTGTACTTTCCGTGTCTGTGCCACATTTAGTACTTTCCACCAGAAAGAACCTAAGTTGTTTGTGTGAAGATCAGTAAGCTTAAATCTGTTACACCCCCAACAGCAAAGATTAGGCTACTAACAGGATTGTGAGCAACCCTCTATGCACATTTCAAAATATCGTTGTCTTTGCCTGTGTGAGTGCCACGAAGAGTTAGAAAATATAATAGTTAAACTTACAATGTTTGCCAATGTAGCAGCATTGTGCTTTAAAAGTTTTGGACAGGTTGTGCAGACATATATATGAAAAAGCTTATTAAAAAGCTTATCAGTATGGAAATATACTTAAAACTGACCTTCTAAAATTTCTGCTATTTCTATTTGTTCAGTTGTGAGTTTCTTGCAAAACTAGTTCTAACTCTTGCCAAAATGACAGGCTTCTCTGACTCCATCCCCCATCCACCAGCAGCTGCTTTGAATTCTGTAAGTCATGTAAAAATGCCATTTATAAATGAGAGCTTTATTACATCCAGGCAGTCTGCATTTCTTCCAAAGCACTGGAGTCTTTCAGAGTCTTGCATTAGACCAGCACTTCTTTCTGTCGTTTATGGGTCAAAGTTGCATAAAATTTGTTTTAGGTATTCAGAACTTCAGTCTCCAAGGGGTGGAAAGGCCAGGAATCCGCCTTCCTGTGCTCTATTCAGATGGAGAAAAGTACACATGAAACGGAGGTATTCGTTTGCCTTCCAAAAACTTGTACTAATGATTTAGAGCAACCAACCAGATGTCTCACTCTCAGTGAACTCCTCGCTAAGTTCAACATGAAAGCCTTTTCTGATTTTGTTTCATACAACATGGTGAAATCTGCCTTCTTTTGAAGCAGGGGTGTGACTTGAGGATTGTTTACCGAGCAGTTTTTGAAGAGATTACAGAAAGTCAAAATATCTTTTGTTATAAACCTCACTTCAAGATAAATGTGGTTCAGAAAATGCCACTTGTGCTATTCTTTGCCTTCTGTGGAAAAAGAGAAGAATCAAAGACCCCTCAAGAGTGTAGCATTTCTCTTTGCAGGGTAGTACATTGCAAAGCGTATGTTGTGTTATTTTGGGATTGGTCACCCACTCTTGCTGCAGTTGCCCAAATGAGCCAACTGTTTGAGATCTACCTTTTTTTTACCAAGTTGATTTATCCCCCACACACATGCACAACTTATCACTCTGATATTTTAGCTCGCTGGCACTGTACAGCTATGGTCCACAAATATAACCCCACTCGAAAACAATGGATGAATAGCATATTGCAAAAGAGGAAATTCAACAGCCAACCAGTCTGGCCCTCAGAACACACAGTGTTTATCAGAATGAAATAAATCTCTCTCCCACTTCCCAGCCATCACAGTGGCTGCTCTTAGGAGGAAATAACTCAGCTCCAAGCCAGGTGGTTGTGTTGTCCGGACCAGAGGCTCCCGAACCTTGTGATAACACCTGCCAGAGAAGTTTAAAAGTCGTCTTTGTTTCTGACCTCAAAACAAACCGAGTTGGTACAGGTCAACTCTTGAATAAAATCTCTGCAGAGCTTGTCATCTGCTTTGAGATAGCAATCAAAAATTTACTGATTGTTACATATGTCAAGTAGAATCCTGTCTGCTTTTCCCTAGGTCTGTGTGAGACTTTGAAAGGAATGAGAGCATGTTTTTGAACTAAGAAACCTTTAAAGAAAACAATGGTGGAGATTAAGGCTCTTAGGAATACGATGCCATTTTAATCAATGGTAGAACCTTTAGGGCTCATAAATTAAGATGCTCGCTTTATGCTACAGAGATATGTCTCAAATAATGTTATATATGGCTTGAAATGCTAGCAGGTTATTTTCAGGTAACGATTTCCTCTTAGATCTTTCTTTAAGGCGCAAACTAAAATCATTTGCATAAAAGTAGGATAAATGTTCATTCCAGAGAAGTTACACTGAAGTAATATTAAAGTCATCATGGTAACCCTTACAGCCTTATTTGCGTGATTTGGTTATAATGTGGTTGGCATTTCATTCCCACATAGATCCTCCAGTCTTCATAGTTTCAAGAAGCTTTGGCTTTGAAATGGCAGCATCTCGCCTTCAGGTGTGCTTTTGTGTCACGCTTATTTACCTAGCTATAATGGAGACAGAAGTAATTAGATTCCATTTCAAGTACCTTCTTGTTCTCTCTTCATAGGAATAGATGATGGCTGGATCCTGGAGGGTTTGGATGTTTGGCTTTTTCATTTTTCCCCTTCCCACAAGTCAACTCCCTTTTACGTGTTAAGCAATATGATGTATTTTGTTTCGGTCTGATTACTCAGAGCATAAACACAGTAGATTGCATGTTTTTGCTCCTGTATCACGAAAGGAACAGAGTAAGATTTATTTGTATGAAACTTCATTTGATTCTACATTGAGAATTTTTGTTGAAAACTATTTTCTTGTTTGTGACTTTTCTTAAGGTGCTGGGAACCCAAATTGTAAAGTTGCAATTGTAATGGGCAAAACCAAAAACCCCTCAGCATCCAGGTAAGGATTCCTAGGAGATTCCAAGAGTTACCTAAAACTTGTTTCTTAGAGGAAATATTGTTAAGTGAAATACCATTAATTGCCTTGGTCAGTTGGATGTGCTCATGAGTTCCATGGGAGTTTTAAACCTGCACATGTGTCTGTTACTGACCAAGTTTCTGTTTTGCTGTCAGTTGCTCACAACTGAAGCCTCTCAACCTTTTCGCTGCCACCAGCTTGTGTTGCCATGTGTCCCTCCCTCCATTGCGCTCACTCTGGTGTGCACGGCGGGATGATGAATTCGATCAGGAAACTTTGGGAGGTTCACTAACTTCATCGTGGTCACATTAGTTTTAGTCTGCATCAGTTGTTCAACCAACAACTAATCTCTGGCTTACAATTTATTTCATAAGTGTTGTATATAAAACAATTAACAAGAGGAAGAATTGCTTGCTTAAATTGTAATAAAACCAAAACTTGTGAGAGCTTCCCTGAACAGAATGAGTACAAGTGGCCCATCAGGGACCTGAAGTTATCTACTAAGGTTCTCACAAAGTTATCTGTAGGTATAGAAAGTAGCGTTTGAAAGATGGTATGTTTGTTATGAGAAGCTGTGTGAGCAGAGAGTATTGCACATCTTTAACCATACCTATGAATTCCATTCCTATATGTGTAAATAGAATACTTCCCTCTTCTTGTTTAAAAAAAAAAATATGTTGTTTAACTCTTGTTACCAAACTAAAATAGGCTTTTACAAAAACATATGCAAGTGATGAGTAAAATGCTCCATGACTGGTTCCCTTAAAATCACACAACTTGTAATAGGAAAGAATTGAAACATTTATATCTCCAAGTTGGATTTTAGCCCAAATTCCACTGATTATCCTAAGTTTGTAGATTTGGCTCGGTTTTATTAAGAAGTAAATAGCAACTTGCTTATAGCATATAGGATGGTTTGTCCGCTGACTGTACAGGCAGTGGCATCTGTTCAGCTCTTAGAAGCTGAACAGAAGTTCATGGAGTGGATTATGTGATGCTGCATGTGCTGGAACTGGAAACTAAACTCGGGGACCTGGGATGTCACCTCCAGTTCTGTGTGACTAATAACTGACCTTAAATATTCTGCAGGAATTTAAACATGGGGGTGGTTTTCCTAAACTACAGGCAAGCCAAGATGATGATGATGATAAACATGTTTTGAGAACAAAAAAGAAAGGCAGGGGTGGGGGAATTGACGGGGTGATACAGAAGTACTTGCACAGAACTGACAAAAGTAGTAGTTTTTCGGTTGTGGTGCATTAGATGCCAGTAGGACATCTTAGCTTGTTGACCGGTGATTCCAGGAGTGTTGAAGCACACGAGCCACACTGCATGCAGGCAGGAGGGCTGTCATGGGTAGGGGGAAACTTCAACATGGGCTTTATGTGAATGCTAAACTGAGGATAGAAAATAAAGAAAGTGGAGGGAGGGGACAGAAGGGAGGCTCAAAGTTAATAATAACTTGTGCATTTTGTCTTGATCAGGTACAACCAGCACAGTATGATCATTGTTCCCATGGACACTCCAGGGCTGAAGCTGATAAGACCCCTCTCAGTGTTTGGCTATCTGGGTAGGTGATACTATTTATCAGCTCTATTTGTATTAATTTGTTAGTGCTCTCAGGAGCTGTAGTAATACTAATAAATATTGTATATGAAATAAATCAATAAAATTCCTATGTTGCAGAAGGGTTAGGAATTGAAGGCCCATGTTGTTGTCTTCCGTTGTTTTACCGGGCTGTTGTGTTTTCTCTGTCCCTGTAGATGAGATCCATGGAGGACATTTTGAAATACACTTTAATGATGTGCGAGTACCTGTCTCCAATATCATACTGGGTGAGTTTCAGGTATTAATTCTTTTTTAACACATACAGCAGTGAAGTAAGTTTTATGAAGTGGTAGTTTATTTTATGAATCACCATAAGTTATTGTAAACAGCGATGGTCAGTTGAGCCAGGGTCTCAAACACAAGTGAGAGGGAGCCCACTCTTCCTTTACCAGTCTACCTGCTGCTTGAATTTAACTTGTTTAGAGCAGAAAAGTGATTGAAGGAAGCAGGGCAGCTGTAGCTGTTGTGCAAAAATCACTTCCCTGAAGCACGACAAAGCAGATACTGTCAGTCAGTGGCATTCATTCCCCGAAACCAGTTCTCCTACTCTTTACTTTTAAAAAGAGTGTTCTGCTGTAGTCTGTGGTCATTGAAGCCTGGGTGCCTGCAGATGTAGCGGAACCGAAGAAAAAAAATGAAAGTATGAGCAGGCCAGCACTGTGACCTTCTGCAGGGAGAACTTTGCTCTCCTTCTCTCACTTAGAAGAGATGAGGTTTTACAGTATTTAATCTTTGCTGTCTTTATTTTCCTGAAACAGCTTTTTCTCTTGAGTAGCCAGAGGACCCGGAAACCTCAAAGTCTTCCCCCAGATTCTCACACCAAATCTCATAGATGTACTTTTCAATGTAAGATTAACAAAATTTAAATTAAATCACATAAATCAAACTTTCTCATAAACCATGTGCTGTGTTATTAACAATGTGTCAAGATAGATCTAGTTCAAGTAAACAAGTAAAACAGTTCTGCAAAATGAACTCTTAAGAAGCTTGCTTCTAACTGTGGCGCTATGAGGCCACTTCTGCTCAGAGCCACGGCTCATTTCAAGCAGGAATCAAGGATTCTGCGTGTGCTTGTTTTTCTTTCCAAACAGGTGAGGGCAGGGGCTTTGAAATAGCTCAAGGTCGGCTTGGGCCGGGCCGGATTCATCACTGCATGAGGTCCCTTGGTGCAGCCGAAACCGCTTTACAGATCATGTGCCAGCGTGCAGCCCAGAGAGAGACTTTCGGGAAGAAACTGTATCACCATGTAAGCATGTTCCCTCTTTATCTCAGTTCACGTGCTCCAGCCACCACCCATTGTTTTTCCCACACAGAACCGAGTGACTCTAATAACGGACACTGCAATGGATGTGCCCTGACCTTGAATTCCTATTCATAGTGCCTCAGGTGGCAAAGGAGAAAATCACATTGTGAAGCTACCAGTTTTGACTATAGCCTACGGGATTTCTTCTTCCTTGCAGTGAATTGTGTATCATTTGCTGGATTTGAGTACAGATTTTGCCACCATGTCTTTTTTTCTCTGCTGTCATTGAGCAGTTTGGACAAGTATTTTTTCAGGCATACAGCTTATGTTTCTGTACTTACAATCTGAATTCCCCAGTTCTGCATATTGAATTTGTCACTTGACAGCTCTGTTCATGATTACCAGAGGCACTCAAGAGTCTAAATTTGACTAAAATTTTACTTCTGTGGTCAAGTATTTTTACTTACATACGACCATACAGACCAAACCACAGCCATATTGGGATTTTGGTCTTATCTTGTTCTGGGATTGATGTACTGTTTCGTGAGAGAGAGCTTGCTAGAATAATAAAAAGATTCCAGTCTGCCTTTTATAGGAACCATCAGCCTTTAGTAGTTGGCCTATCACATTTCAAGTGTTCCTCAGTCTTTTCCAAAAGATAGGATGATTTTATTGGAAAAAACAAGTAAAGGCAATGGAAAGAGGAAACTGAATTAGTGTCTGGCAGAGGTTAATAGAACATTGTGCAGATCCAGAGGGAGTAATCTTACATATCTATTTTCCAGTCACGTCATTGCCAAACTTCCATTCATGACCATAACCTAGAATTCACAGGAGTTGGGTGAGGCGCACTCCATTTCTCAGAAGCTCATTAAAGTAAAACTGACGTTTGATGCCACAGCAAGACCTGGAGGGCAGCTGCAGAGCCAGTGCAGGTCCTCACAGCTCGGGGTAGCTAAGGGCGAGGTGATGCTGTTGGCTGCCTCAGGTGACAGGCTCACTGTCACCACCACCTTTGCTGGCACAAGCAAAGCTGAGCCCCCAGACTTTGCACTGAAGTGAGTGCTGCACATTTCCTTGTGCCTCCTGCAGCTGCCCAGGCTACAACAGCCACGCTCTAGGCAGGAGTGTGTGCGTGAGGCTGGCTCTGGCTCCAAACTGCTTTTGCATTGACAAGCATCACATGAACTTTTTTTCTTTCTGCTGTGGTTATGTTGGCTGCAGAGGGGAATTTGCTAAGAGGAGAAGGGAAGGGCTGTTGAGACCTTGTTTGGATCAAGGGAGCTAATAATTTATCATCAATGTGAACAGACAGATGCAGCAGCCACCACCCTGCAACTGTTTGCTTGGGCGTGTAACACACCACCGGTGGTTTAAGAGAACCAGAACTGATTTCTCTCTTCTTTCACCACTCCCTGCTAAATTTTTGTTACGGCAGGGTGTGTTACACAGAGAGAAGGTTCTGAGTCCTGGTAGCGGGTGAAGGAAAGCAGGGAGTAAATATCAGGCTCTGAAGGACTTTGGGAAAACAGCTAGCAGGCAGCGGGTCTGACCACAAAATGAGTCTGCACCAGAATCTGGACTTTTTTCCTCCTTTTCCTCTTTCCTGCCAGGAAAAGCACTGCTCAATCTTTAGTATTTCTGTCAGTCAAGTGTTTTCTTTCCTTTTTTCCTTGTATTACATTACACACATCAAACCAGCTTTCATTTGCTCACGTGTGTCTCTAAATGACGGAACACACATACGCTGAGGAGCGCAGGCATCTTCCTCAGGGGAGGTTCGCCCAGACACGCCAGGCAGCACCAAGTGACTTTCTGCTTGTTGGCTTCGGTTTCTGCAGGAAGTCGTTGCCCACTGGATCGCTGAATGCCGCCTTAGCATAGAACAGGCTCGACTGCTTACGCTGAAAACAGCCAGCAAGATCGACATGTTGGGCAATAGAAAAGCAAGAAAAGAGGTAAATTTTTCTTAGCAGTATCTGTGCATTCAACCAGTTGAAATACCAACTAAAAACGTATTGCTAAAAGTTACATCCTTCTGTTTGTAGAACATAGCTTCATGTTGAAAAGAGATGGCCTTGTCATGACATTGGAAAGTACACTCGATCAGAAACCTTGAGATCAATCTGATGAAGTATTTAAAAATTAAAGTAGTTCAAATATTGCTCATTTGTCTCAGCACAATGAGATACTTTAGGGTGACTGTCTCTCCTGGTAATAGTTTTATGCAGGGAACAGGAGCAGCAGAGCTCTCTTCCAGTCTAAAGAGGAAGGAATGTACTGTGAGACACCAATCTTCAGCAGAACTGTTAGATAAACATTTTCACTTGCTTATGAAACAATTACTGATAACCTGAGTTTTCTTTTTTAACTACAGGTAGCCATGACCAAAGTGGTTGTCCCTCGAGCTGTGCTTAAAGTGATCGACTGTGCAATCCAAGTGTGCGGTGGAGCTGGAGTTTCCCAGGATTTTCCTTTGGCTCTAATGTAAGTAAGGGAGGCTTATCTCTAAGCATTCCTTTGAAGAGAATTTTATAACACCCGGTACATGCTGTTTCACCTCAAGTAGCCCAAAATAGTGGTCCGTATGCCTTTAAACTATAAAACTTAAAACAATTGCTTTTAAAATTCAGTTCCAATGCAATTGCATTGCTTTACCTTTAAACACAGACACAAATAAAGCTGGCACTGGACCAAAAATGTGTCTTATCAGCAGCACAGAGGATCTGTTTCTAAGCCCCTTCTGGCCTTGGGGAGAAGCAAACCTTCAGAATATGCAGCCCACACACATCTCAGCCCTGCCAGGATGATTTTTCTGCTGTACCTCCTGTGCAATAGCTCTTTTCAAAGAGACTGTTATTAAAAGGGTGGCTAAAGCAAGAACAGCGCCAACAACTCCTGCAGTCAGACTGGCTTGCTGCTGCACTGGGATTAGAACTCTCCCCGATTGAGCTCTTCCTGCACAGGTTTGCCCAAATACGGACTTTGCGCCTGGCAGATGGGCCCGATGAAGTTCATCTCTCCACGATTGCAAGGTGGGAACTGCTTGATCAGTCAAAGCAGCTAACTGCGAAAATCTAATGTCAGCATAAAGCCATCTCCCATGGATGGAAGATTTAGGAAAGATTTTCTTCAATGCAGTAATATTGTTTAAGGTAAAATTGGATGAATACAAAAACTTGATTCTAGCTTATAGAATCACAGAATCATTTTGGTTGTAAAAGACTTTAAAGATCATTGAGTCCAACCAATAACCTAACACTGCCAAATCCACCTCTAAACCATATCCCTAAGAACCTCATCTACACATCTTTTAAACACCTCCAGGGATGGTGACTCAACAACAGCCCTGGGCAGCCCATTCCAGTGTCTGACAACCCTTTCCATGAAGAAATTTTTCCTAATATCCAATCTAAACCTCCCCTGGACAACTTCAGGCCATTTCCTCTCGTCCTATCATTTGTTACCTAGGAAAAGAGACTGATGCAATTCGTGTTCTCTCACTCTTATTACATATAACAATCAGAGACTTGCTTTTAAAAGTTTGAAGAATGCCATTTAAATACCAGAATTTGTTTAACACTAAATAAAATCTATTTTCTAACAGGCCTGAAGTGCTTTATTGGCTCTGAGCCAAAGTCCTCTTTATCCTTTTACTGTAGGCAGAGCCGTTTCACCCAGTTTAGGTTATTGTAAGCTAGAATAAGCTTTTAATTTTTGATTAGATGACAATTAAATGCTTAGGGTAATGCCTTTCTTTTCCCTTTCCAAAGCTCAGCCTCAGTCTAGCCCCACCTCTTCCCTGGTTCCTGCTCTCCTTTGCACTAAGGCTACACTCAGTCCTTCTCCCACATCCCCTCAGGTGAGGCTGGGGACAGTGTGTAGCAGTTGGTCTGCTACTCCTTGCTTCTCATTCCTCTGCTTTGTTTCTCCAAACACATCTCCTCACATTTTTCCTTATTAATGTCCCTTTTCCCTTGCATCTTTCCTTCTGTGCCTCCTTTTGTGCATCCTCAACAAGCCTCTGCCCTTCTCCTCACCCCAGCTGTTCCTTTCCTTAGTAAGTCTGAGAAGAGGTGGCACCTCCCCACTGAGGAGCTAAGTTTCAGCTGGAACCAGCAGTGACCAGCACAAGACAGCTAGCAGCCTCCTCTGCTGCCAAAATAGGCTCTGCTAGCCTGTTTTCCTGAAAATAAGACAGGGTCTTATAATACTTTTTTTCTCCAAAACTTATTACATGTATAGCTGCCTGGACACTATTTAAATCAACTTTTTTAATGAACTGTAACTAAGGCTTATTTTTGGAGTAGGGCTTATATTTTGAGCATCCTCAAAAATCATGCTAGGGCTTATTTTTGGGGTAGGTCTTATTTTTGGCAAAACAGGGTATTTATGCCAAATACACCTTTGTGAAGTTCTCAAAGACCAGAGTTCCTCAGCTCTGCTTCTGTAACAATCCTCTTGTATCATCAGTTGCTTACAGGAGAACTTATTCATACGGTTACAGACCCAGGCAGACCACAGTGTGCTGCACTGGCAGTAGCTCTACTTCCTAGAAAGGTAGGACAGGCACTTCTCAACTTAAGGATAAAGTGTTTCCTTTTTATTAGATATGAACAAACCAACCGCCTTAGCACAGTGCAGGAACATGGGGAGAAGATGCCCTGCTTGGCTCAGTCTTCAGGATAAGGTCTGAGCATTCACCTGCGCAGCGTTCCAGCAAAGGCCACAGAAGCCAGTCAGGGTGGCAGTTTTAGAGTACCTAAAACTGGAGGCTTTCTGCAAATAGGTTTCTTACCTCATATCAATTCGTGATATCTAAAAGATAATATCTTTTGAGAAAGCAGTAATTGTTGTTTATATTTCCATCCATTGTTGTTTCCTCTTCCTTTCTGCCAAGAATGTTTCCTAGGAAGTTGAGAATATCATCAAGTCCATGGTCAAAGTGCACTTCCAACACAAAACTGCCTGTTTAGGAGTTCTGCTCCAGGCTGTCAAAACTTGCACCGCACGTTTTTCCAAGCAGGAATGCCCAGGAACCCTGGTTAGCCAGACTCTAAGGTCTCTGACCACCCTAATTTCCCATACCTTCAAAGAACAGCTACATACCACCACCACCTTTATCTCATTAACAAGGCTCTTAATTCCCTTTATTTTAAAATTTTATGTACATATGAATGATCTGTATAATGTACACTCAATATAGAAAGTTTTTATATACTGGATAATGTATAGAACATTTCACAATTACACTAATTTCTTACATAACATGTCAACTTTAAGGTGTTTTTTTTTTTGCTGAAGCTTTGTCAATTTGGTCAAGCCAGTTATACATACGAATGTCTAATGCTGTTTGATCTCAGGAAGAAGATAATGTTAATGATTAAGGACATCAGTGAACTGGTGCAGGGACAAACCCTTTGCAAGTCATGTTCAATGGGAGTGATCACATCAGACTGGGAAAATAAGGGATGCCCTTTTAGGGGGGGCAGTGAGGTCAAAGTGATTTTAGCCCAATTCCTCTAGACTGTAGCTCAACTCCAGTCATGCTAATTCATAAAATATAAAAACTAGGAAAGTTTGATTCACAGTCTTGTAAACAAATATAAAGGAACAAAATGTGCTTATGTACAACAAGAAAAAAATCTTGTGTACCCATTTCAGCTGATCCACAGAGTGCTTTCTTGTGTTACAGTGTGATAGTTAGAATCACTGACTTTTTCCTAAAAAAAACAAAAACAAAACCCAAAACCAAAACAGTCATAGAAAAAGGAATAACACTGTCATTAAACACTTGGAAAGGCAGCAAGTTCACTTCTGTGTGTTGGAGGAAAGTGCCATTCCTCGTCACTGGCCAGTCTGCCTTTGTCTCTTCCACAAGCATTTCCAGTCCTTAGCTGACATCTCCCACTTCATTGTCTACCGGGGGTGGTACGTTGGGCATTACAGATGATGTTGTCCCTGCAGTAAGGTAACCAGCAACTCCAGGGCCTTTCAGGAAGAAAACAGAATGCTGGTGATTAGTTTTGATTTTAACGAGCAAATGAACAGATTTATTCCCTCTGGTAACACTCAAATGCATCATCCAAGTCAACCAGACACCTTAAACAAGAACATGGAAGAGTTTTAGTTTAGATTCTTTGGAATCTAGGAACATGAGGAACTAAGGCATCCTAGTCCACTAAGTGGAGTAGCTCGTGGAGACCACTCTTGGACTGGCTCAGCATTTTTTTATTCCGATGTGCCAAATCAGTTACAAAAGAACCCCAGCCGCCAGCATTATCCATCTCACCTTACACGATGGAAGTGGCAGGAAAGCATGGGTGGCCTTCCTTTGCTAAGGACAAGACCTGCTGCAGATGTGACAGGACTTCAGGCGTGCATTCCACTACTGGGCTCCACCTTTATGCTTTCAGTGTTGCAAAGGCTTTCCCAGCTACATATTTAAAGGAAGCTCAGTGGGCTGCCCCATAAACAAGCAGAACTGCCTTATGCTTGTCTAGACAGCTCTTTGGGCCACCAGTCAGAAAAAGTAACAGCATTCTTGGGATACACAAGCTCTTTCTCTCAGTGCTAGAGAAATCCTTACCATTAATAAATCTGTGCTGATTACTATAGGGGTGGTCAGTTTTACACTGCAGACAAAAGCCCCTCTCAAAGCCTGGTATTTAAAATTTAGTCATACAGAAACTTTCAACAAATGCAATAAAAAGTCACGTTGCAGCATGAGGTTTTCAACAGCAAATCTTGCCAGATTAATGACTGTAGAAAACTGCCACCCTTAACATCTTCCTGCATCAATACAGTGACAACTTAGTATTGGACCTTCAGCCTACACTGTGGATCTTCAACATGGTAAGTTCCGCTGGGTCTCTTACTCTCCCCTCCTTAAGTCATCCTCATGAAGTTCTCCTGAATTTACTAATTCTTTGTGCCCCACCCTCCCTTCTCACATTACAGCCTGGGGCCAGAACATGGTTTGTCTCCTGCAAACAGTCCTACACTACTACCGCAAGTAGGAGAGCAAAGCAAGCAGTGACTTTGGTTAAAGCAGCTGCGTGGCTGCAGGAGAGGACTTGTCTTTGCCAGCCCATTGGTGGTACCTGCCAAGAGTCAGACACACTTTTCCATGTCCTACTCCAAAAATTCCACTGGTTCCCTCACCCCTCAAACTTTTCCATTGTGGAGGATCCCTAACATACTTCAGAAGTTTAGTTCCTCTGTAGTACCAGCCACTGCAGTTGTTAGTTTTCTGCTCCTGTGTGCTTGAAGAAGGCAAGTTGATCAGCATTTTGCAGTTTGGGACCACACATTTGTTACAGTTCTATGACATGCATCTGTTACTCAGAATGCAGCGAGTGCAGCGTGCATTGTTGCAAGAAGGTATCTACCTGCTTTAGAGAGCTACACAGAAGTTAGCAAGCTGCCTGGCAGAGCAGATCTAAAGCCCACTTCGCAGGTGAAGGGGACTGCTGCCAGTTAGAAGGGAAGGAGAAGAGACACCTGAGGGAAGAGAAATAAGCAAGGGAAGTTTCAAGGGAAGTGCAAATAGCAAAGCAATTTGAAGCAAGAGATAAGGCAGAATACAAGATAAGGCAGGTTAAAAACAAAGCTTGTAGTTTGGTTTCCATCTAATACTTTGCATTTGTACAGCATCTTCATTCTACGTTTGCAAGCACTTAAACATAAGGCAATTTAAATGCAACACACGCCTTAAGGCAATTGGATAGCTATATTGTCCCCAGTCTCAAGCCCCACCGTGCCTGGTACAGCTTCAGTTCTTAGCCAGTAATCTGCTAGCATTTACTTCACATTTCTAGTTTATAGTATTTATGAAATACCAAGGAAATTTGGTACCAACTGAATCAAGTGTTCTTTGTCAAAGTGGCATTAGATGGTGCAAACAAACAGAAAACTCCTGCTCAGTCCTGAAGCAGAGTCTCTCTCATGTGGAAAAATGTATCAAGTGCTGCAATATACCTACTCTTAAAATATTAAACATCTGCTTCTAGAATGTTTAATTCCTGACTCAAAAGGCTCTTCCTTCACTTTCTCAAAATACATGCTAGTTATCTTGCACAAGAAACTTTCCTGTCTATATGGCCATCTGATTTAGACCTCATTAATTCAGTTATGCTCAAAAGCTTTACCAAGATTCCCAAGTCGGGTTAGATGAGAAAGTTCTGTGCAGCACATAAAAGTGGTTACATTGACCTGTCACAAAGGACTTAGAAATCTTACCTGGGAGGCTAAACTTTTAAGACCAAGTGATTTTTCAGCTGCTGGCCATCAGTCAGGAGTTTGCAGCATGTTTTGCTTTAGCCAAAGTTTGCCACAATGTCATTATATAACACGTTTTCAGATATAGCAAGTAATCTGTGATACCAAAGTTTTGGACTGTGATACAGCAGAATGTAGTCATTAAAGATGCACCTATCAAGTGCTGCACACGAGCACAGGAGGAACCAGAATTTCACGTGGTATGATGTAGCTGTTCTAGGATAATGTCCACGCCACACCACTACCAGCAAGGAAGTTCCCCTTAGCCACTGTCCTTTGTGTGCGCACAGCATGCACAGCCAGAATGCTCTGCTACACTGCAAAGGGGACTGAGGTGGCACCCTGGGGTGCCATTTCAACCTTGGTGGCACCCAGAGGGGACTCACCCCAGGTGCACCACATGTGTGTATATGTCCGTGCTGCAAGCTCCGAGCACAGGCACCATGAGGCTGTTCCTGCCAGACAAGGGCCTGAGCAGTGCACCGGTTCTGGCAGAACACTGGCTCACACTCAAAGCTGATTACATTGAGCCTGCTCCAATACTACAACCGTGTGCCCAGCACTAAAGCAGCATAACTGACATGGCACAATTAATACTGACAGTCCAAGTGATTTTGAAGAGAGTTTACTCCTCCGCCCAATCTTGGAAAACAATTTGTTCTACAACTAAAGCAGACTGATCCTGAGAAAGCATGGAAAGTTTCCATCCTTCGTTAGTTCTGACTACATCTCTGCTTTATCACTGCAGGTTACTTTCAAGACTTGCTGCTGTCCAGATTCCATTGCTCTGATATTTTAGAAGTAGGTACAGCAAAGACTACCCAGAGAAATATATTCTCAACCACAGAAAAGTTTGTCTTTTGGTAAGTGTTTTGAAAACTTGCTGTATTTTTACAGCATTTTATGTTCAGGCCACATGATGGCACTAGATCCTGAGGATAAACAGTATCTCCAGAGTCAAGTGTGACAATTAAGTAACAGTTCAGTACAATTCAGGACATAAATGGGAAAGGGTTGCTCACCTGTGAGGTATCCTGCTGTTTGCGTCTCAGAAATGAACAAGTCATGTTTCTGATCCTTGAAGGCACTCCACACAGAAGAACGAGACAGAATTTCATTTACCTACAGTATTTGAAGAGATTAACACAGTGAGAAAGTGACCTTTGTAGTGTTCTAGGGGAATAAACTCATTTTCTAGAACCAAACCATTCTGAAGGGATTCCTAAATAGCAGGGTGGTAGTTTAGGCTGTGATATAGTATCATGTATTTGCAAGGAGACTGTAGCAGCTTGCTTTTCCATGCGGATCATGCAGCTGAACACAATGCAGAATGCTCATAAAGAAGTAATTTAGCAGCTTGACTTTCTCCCTCATTCCCCAGTTAGGTGACAAGGAAAAGAAACCCTGCA
This sequence comes from Caloenas nicobarica, assembly GCF_036013445.1. Taxonomy (NCBI): domain Eukaryota; kingdom Metazoa; phylum Chordata; class Aves; order Columbiformes; family Columbidae; genus Caloenas; species Caloenas nicobarica. The sequence goes on along the minus strand of NC_088246.1, from coordinate 46,835,591 downwards.
AGCAGCCACTTGCCATGCATCTAGAGCTGAGGTAGAACAGGACTTTGCCTGTACTACGAGAAGACAGGGCCAACTTAGAGGAAAGACTTAGCCCCAGTTTCACTCCTCTTGAGAAAGCTTTCCTCACAAAGGTAAGAGAAAGGCACCAAGAACTAGCACACAGTTACTGGTACAAATTTTACCAACTTGAATATACAGCCATAACACTTCTGCAGTTGTCTACAACAGTGTTTATCCAGGCAACAAAAAAGCTATTTGCATTTCTGACAAGTTCTGAGGAGTTCTCAGTAGAAGCCCACTAGTATACAGAGCAGTTCTGCACTTGGATTCATCTTTTTTCTTAGTGCTCTTCACGTGCATTGAACCAGTGACCTCTCCACAAGAAAGAGATGGATTCATTCCAACCCATAATGACTTTGTAGTTCCAGGATGTTAAAATTTTAGGTGGAATAATGCACATCACAGCCATAAGATTACACAAAGGATGTTCAGAGTTTGATCTTCCAAGTGTACAAAGCCCAGTTAAGGCCTTGGCAGTACTTACCTGTTCTCCATACTGCAGGCTGCGAGACATGGATTTCAGAGTTTTAACAATCTGAGCTTTTGTTGCAGATGGGCTTTCCAGGTTCTCAAGACCAACACCTTCAAGCAGCTTTAGAAGGTAAGGGACCAAATCTGCTTTCAAAGCCTGCAAATAAACCCAAATGAGTTGCCTTAACAGGGACTAGGGAGTTCCATGCAGATGTTTTACATTACTGGCATTAGTGTGAACCGAAAGTGCCAACAGCTGTTACTAAGTACGTTTAGCCACAGTATATTTTTCCTGAGCTGTACAAATACAAGAGAAAGGATACTGTCCAGCAGTTCTGCTCCATCTAGGTGTAAACTCAGTTGAATTAGCTGGCACCCCTACGTTATGCTTTCTCAGCAGACATAAGCCAACACTACCCTGTGCATTAAGCTTCAATGCCTGGGTAACGCCCTTGCAAGGGTCTGCATTTTGGATAAAGGACTGACTGCTGACTTCAATGTGAAAAGCACGGTAGTTAGATGGCTTCTGGGAAGCCTCCTGCACACTGAACTGTACCCATGTTCTTATGAACAGTTTAGACACTCAAATATTAAAATATCGCATTTTTACAGTCTGAGAATGTAGTACTTACTTGGGCCACTAAATCATTTTGTTCCTTCTGAAACATTCGATTAAGTGCTTCACAGGCTACACCAATTACATCTGATCTCTTTTTCATTCCGTTCATGAGAGGGCTAATGGTCTCCAGTGATGCCATTGCTCGAACACAAAGCTACAGAGAGACAGAAGCATCCAGAGTACTTTATTTTATGCTAAGCTTGACAGTTATGGCAGATATGGTCAGTCAAGACCATAAATTTTTGGTGTCTTTAATCTATCAATTCCTCCTTAATTAGCCGTAAGTCCCTCCTCATCTGGTACACAATATTTATAGTTAGAACAATGCCCTTCTAGGAACACTACTAAACAATACAGATAACTCCAGTTATGTTTTTTTCTCCCCTAGAGCACTTCAACGATTCATTACCTCATTGTCAGACAAGATGTGCACGACACGAATGGCACTTTTAGGAATGGCGTTGTTCTTGTGATTCATAGCTTGGATTATCTTGTGCAGGTGACCAAGGGGAGGAACTTGATCAGCCAGCTGAGGCTGGGCACTGAACAGGCACACAGTTGCTGTGGTAATGGTTTCTAAAGTTTCCCCCTGCAGAAAACCAAAAAACAGCAGAAAGTATAACTCAGTAAAGCCTTATGTATCACCATAATAGTAAACATTTTTCTCGCTTGCTCTGCATTATAGATTTTTCCCTAATGCTTTTAGCACATCACTTTGCTTTGAAAATGTGCAAGTTAGTTTCCTGCCCTGCAAGTCTAACCCAGAATCTGTCTGAACACAGTTTAAAATTCAGTTTTATTAATATCATTAAGTTACCGACTTGAACATTGCTCTCATCCAAACTGTAACAAATCAGTTCTACCGCATGACACTAGTTGTTAGGTCGCAGCCTTGTATAGGTCACATAATTTACACCAGAGTGGGAAGTTAGTTTTGCAGAAGAACACCACAAGTGTTAAGAGCTGAAAACTTTTAGGCAGTGTAGGACAAGTGTCATTTTCTTAGGTTGGTCATTCATGGAATAATTAAAGATACTTCACGTGTTAAGCTGCATCTCTACCACAAAATAAGCCTCTAAGACTTACTGAACCTAGTTCTGTGGCTTCAGGGACTTTAAAAGCACTAACTCATGTTCAGAAGTTGCCTAAACAGATCTACATACTTTTACAGAGAATGAGAAAGCAGACCAAAAAAAAAAAAAATTCCTGTTGGGAAGAAAGTGTGAGAATCTAAGTTAACTGGATACTAAAAGATTAGTAGCTTAAGACTGCTAAACAAATTCAAAGAGCAGAATCAGAAAAATCATCTTACATGGGGGTTATTTTTCTCCAGTAGTTCAGTAAACTTTTCCAACAGTGCAATGAGAAATTCTCTTGGTTTCCGTAAAACCCAGGCCGGCTGGGCAATAAAAATCCTTAGGAAGACTCCCCCCACTGAAAGTTCGCCTTCTGCCTCCCCATACACCACTGCAAAGTCTTCAGGCAGCTGTTGAATTGTAAAGCAGAAGGAGTTATTGGCAAGGGTACTTGTGAGAGCTGCAACTGTTTCTCTAACATCATGACTCTAAGAGCTAAGGGTCACTGAACTGAATGCTCTGAAATGGAGCTGTGCAAAACCAAGAAGCACATCATCTTGAAGAAACATGCAGTAAGAAATAAGAGTAGAAAGAGCAGTGCCAGCAGTACTACTATACGAACTTTTCTTTCAAACACCACAAGTAACCGAGTCTACAACTACACCAGTGGTAAACACTAGTTCAAAAGTAGTATCAGCAACAAGGCTGGTAAAAGAGCCCTTTCCTTGCTTGCTTGCACACTTCAGGGGAAGGTTTCTCACCAATCCAGGGAAGCTTCCAGTTTCCACCTGCATCAAAATAGCCATCTTGGATGAGTTTAGAACTTGTTTCAATGCTCAACTTGACCACTGTTGGGAGAAGTCATGCCTGGCCTTCACAAATACTGGGAAATACTACAGACTGAAACATCTCACTGATTGACCTGGTATGATGGAATAGCTCAGGAGAATAATTTTTGAAACTTTGAGGTTTACTAACATTACTAACATTTACTAAGAGCAAGTTTACTACATCTTTGTAATAAGTGACAGGACTTTTTCCAGCAAACTGGTATCTTCCTTTCTTGCTGACTTTTGATAAGTATTAGAATGACCTGAACTATCAGAAAATTCAGAGCATTACTGGCAAAACCACTGCCAATAAAGTGTCTGGTTTCAAGGTACAAGAGGTAAAGCAAGCATCAATTCAACCTTAAAACAGTTATGTTAGCACAGCAGTGAGTTCCTGTTGGTACTTTAAGAGGAAAGAGAGTTACATACATGCATATATTATCAACTGGTCTATATCTCCATGGACGCACTCAAAGCAGAAAGAGTATACTTTTACCTTCCAGTTAGTGTCAGGGTTGTCTCTCTGAAGTTTAAAGTGCCTTTAAAAAGAAAGTAAGTTTTAATGACCAGTAAAAGAAGCAGTTGTCTTCCCTACTTGACACCTCAGTCTCCCTCCATCACTGTGACGTAGTTCCAGTTTCTAAACCCCATATTCTCCTCATTGTAACCCCCTCCCAAATCTTGTAGCAGTGAGCAAATACCTGGACTGTGCACAAACAGCACTGTGACACTGAGTTACAGGTACAATATACAATCAGGGAACAAGTTTCTTTTCACAGAAGTCTGGCTCGCAAGGATTCTACATTTCACAGGCAGAGCTCTGACTGTTCTTCTAGAGCAACTCTGGCTTACTAGCACTGAAACAATGTCTCAGTTAAGGAAATACTTAGTCAGTAGGTCTCCACCTACTCAAGCATCATTTCTCGAACTGTTGTTGATACTCTCTCCCTGGAGCTGTCATTCCAAATCAACTCAGGATTTTCATGAGTTCCCTCAAAGATATGAACAGCAGCTTCAGGGCTGTCTCTCATGGCATCCATGAAGACTCCAGGTAAAAATTTCATTAATGTAATTCTAACCTGGAAAGGATGAACAAAATTGACATTTAGTATACCATAAGACAACCTGACAGAAAAACAGAGAAACTCCAGGAAGTCCAATTATTTGTAGTGCGATAATGCCAACTGCTAGAACACAACACCACAAAATAAAACAGTGCTATCATTTTAAATAGCAATAGCCAATGACAGGTCTGAAATCTAGGTATCTAATATTAAAGTCATTACAGATGGAAACTAAAGTGCTTACAGTAGTTACAATAAATACAACTGCTTCCAGAAGTCTGCTTCCAGATTAAGAGTCAACTGTTTTGAAAAAGCCAGATTGCTCTTCACATGAATGTCACAGTCACAGAAGAGGTTTTTGGTTTTTTGTTCTGTCTTTAGAGATAGGTAGCTAATATCAGGACATGAATTCCAACAAGAGCTGTTAAGATTCTTACCTTCGGACCCATCAACTTATCTGCTGTCATTTTGGCAAAGAGCTCTGCTGTTTGGGCTCGGACCTGTGGATGAGTTGAGTTGCAAAACATATCTAGTAAGTAGATTAAAGCACCTGTACAAAGACATAGGAAAACAGTCGAGTTATTTTCTGGTCATGAGTAGTGTGAATTCACCAACTCCACACTGATTGTTCTAAAGGGAAAAGTAAGATTTGGCCACTGTATTTACTTTAAGTCCAGTGTTGCAGAAACATTTGCTTTAGGTGTAGCACTGTACCTTTTGCCATGGCCTCTTTAATTATTTTTGTGCTAGATGTCAAAGCATACAAAGTTTCAAGGACAAGCTGCCGACCTGTCAAAAGAAAAAGTATTAAGAACTTTGTGCCATATAGACTATTAACTAATCAAAGATGAACTAAACTGAGATTAACAGAAAGCTGTATCAAAACTGCAATAAAGTCCATGACAATTGCAAGCTTAGGAACTTCTGGCTAATTCAGTTAGTTAAGGAATATCACATCAATCATACGTTCTAGTACAGCAGAACTTCTTAATTACATGTTTACTACCTAAATTCCCTAAAAGAATTAGCCAGTGAAATACTACACAATTCAAAGACAATTTGAATACTTGTAACTCATGTTTCAGCTCACACGTTTAAGACAAACAGGTTACGTAGAAATCCCCACTGAAATGCTGGTTTTAACCTATAGCTCAGTACTAAGCTCAGCCAGCTGCATTCTAATTAATTTCTGAGTTGGTAGCCCTTTGCATCGCAAGACCACGAATTATACAGTACATACTTGAAGGTAAGGAATGCAGGAGTGCCAGCAAGTTAGCAAGAACCATTGCCTCAGCAATGTTGTTAACACATTCTTGGTTACTTGTTACTATGTTCACGACCTGTAAAAGATCAGAAACAATACTTACTTATATTCCAGCTGTTACACCACTGTCCAGAAAATGCAGTATATGATGAAGTCAATCACCTCGCGGGCCAATATAGCTAATATTTAGTGTTTATTCCTGCCACCAAATTGTCTTTTAACCTCAGGGAGGAAGGGAGCAAAGACACAGGCAAGCAGCTATCACTTGTTCCTCCAAGGAAGAACCGACACCTTGGAAGCCCAATCTTGATACTTTTTAGGTGCTACTCTAACAGTTACACGATCAGATTGTTTATGCTGATTACGTAGAGCATCCAGACAGTGGGTTTGTGGGTTTTTTTGTTTTGTTTTGTTGGGGGTGGGGTAGTTTTTGTTTGTTTGGGGTTTTGTTGTTTTGTTTTTGTTTTGGTTTTGGTTTTTTTACCTCCAGAGCCAACTGCTGCACCTGGCCAGCTCCATGAACACGCAGAAGGGAGAATATCAACTTAAAGTGACCTATGCATTCACATTCAGAACCTGCAAGAGACCAAATAAGTTCTTCTCTTCATGTTCACTAAAGCATTCACCGAAGTCTATCCCAAGCCCACATTTCACTATACAGAGAAGTGAAGACTACATGTCTGTAGACAGTCTGCCACAGTAGTTAGAACAGCACCTATAGGACAGCACTTGCTACAGAATTAGAAAATTACAAAATCCTGCCTGTTAATCAAGCTTCCACAAAGTCTCAGGTCAACAATATTTCAAAACCAGAAGACGCTTCTTCCCTCTAAGGCAAGTAACTGAGCTCGTTCTTGGACCACCTAGTTACTTGCGTTCTTAGAATACAACTAAGCAAGTTCAGTTATTTTATTTGTCATTGATCATCAGTACTTCTTGGTTTCAAAGACACTTGCCCTGTCTGATTCTCCCAACTCAGAGCAGGGTTGCTACCTGCAGCAGTAACAGCTGCCTTCAAGGTTAAAATTGCTAAATACAGAGAATCCAGTCTGAGAACCACCTAATCAGCTATTACTACAGGCCATAATAGTAGCATGAGTTGTTTTTAGAACTAACATGAATACAGAAGGAAAACATCCTAAGTATACATCTCAGGCTTTTCTAGTCTGTACACTGATATCTGCACATAAATCTTTGCTGGTACTAGCTGCCCACTCTCAATAACATTTTCTCCTCCTGCTAATTCAGTAAGGCCCTCACACGTATGTCTTCAGTTGTTTACTGGTATGCAGTACTCAGCCCAAGGAGGTTCTTTTTGATCTAAGGAAGTTTAAATATCAGCTAAAGATTCAAAGGATTACAGAAAGTTTCATCCAATAGGTTTAAGTCTTCCTGATAACAGCAGGCCAGAATTAGAGTTAAAACCCAGTGTTTCAGAGAACAAATAGATAAGGTTAGGATTTCACACAAAATTTTAATACATCTACTGATAATGTTCTCCAGAAAAAAACCAGCAACAAAAAAGGATAAGCCTATATGGCTTAGCAACAACGCTGAGGTCTGTTAGCCAGCAAAACAAGTTCCTTCTCACTGGAAGATAAAAAGACTACAGAGGTCTACGTTTAAGGTTCTCCACAAGAAAGCCTACCAGGGAAGTTCAGTTTTAAGCCTACCTGGGTTGTGTTTTATCACGTTTCTCAGAGCCTCCAGGGCCATCTCAACTCTCCGTAGCCGATCTCCATGTTGATTGGACTCTACTTTCCCAGTCTGTGTTATTGCCATCAGCGTATGAAGGTACTGTGCTTGGGAGCCTATGTAATCCAAGAGGCTTGCAGCAAATGCTTTAGGAAGCTTTAAATTAGAGATGGGAGCATTTTTAGCTGTGTGATGCAACAATATTCATGCTACAAGAAAGTGTATCCAAACAACTCTTCCTTCTTTTCATATATCCCTTTTTTCCAGACAGGAAACACTTTTCTACTATAATCGCTGTAACATTAACCCTATTTACATCCAAACATATCCTTAGAAAGCTGCCACTGCTTCAACAGCACTCTTAAGGTGTATGTTTGTCCATACATATAGATGGACAACAAAGGCACTAAGCAGAATCACTACCTCCTGAAACTACTGAATCAACCTGAGCATCTGCAGTGCAATCTTGTAAAGACGTTAACAACGTCTGAAGCAGCACATCTTATGACAAACTCATTGTTCTTTTTAATTTATTCTGCTCCAATAGAGAGATATCTCATAACATGCTGATCATGTTGAAGGAAATTCCCAGAAGATTTTGTATTTTCTCCATTGTGTTTGCACTGACAGATAGATCAAGAAGCAGCAGCAACATTCCAAATACCAGTTTCAACATGAAGGTTTTAGCTACATCTCACCTCTAGTTGGAAGGTAGGGACCTCATTGTACACTCTAACAAAAATCTCTCCCACAATAAGCTCCTTTGCGTGGTCACTGAAGACAAAGTCAGATCCATAGCTCTTGTCACAATCACCCTTTAAGCAGAAATAAACAGCATGAGCTCAGACAAAAAAAACACTCTTGTAGAAAGTGTAAAGCTATAGCCACATAACGAAACAGACAATACTTGAATAGAAAACTTAAAGCTTTAGGAAAAGTCAGAAGCTCAAGGCAGTCTGAAATATTACAAGAAATAAACAAGCAAACTCTTAGTTTTGTTTTCTTTTTAAGACTACTGAAGAAAGCAAATTAAGAGTAGACAACAATGAATACTTGTATTAACTATACCACTGTATTACTAGTGGATGTAGTAAAACATGAAACAGTTTAAAAAAATAAAAACAGTAGGGGGATTTAAAGTAAAGAGTATCTTACTCTCTTAATCATGCTTTCTTGTTGAGATTCCAAAAATTCAAGTAATTCAGCTCTTGTCCCATTGTTCCAGATCAAGTAGGGGTTCTCTGTGTTACTGTTAAGCATCTTCAGAGTCTAAGAAATAAGGAATTTACATGATGTAACACATTTACAACAGTTTTGGATCATTACAAGCAGTAAGTAGCATGCTTCATGACATTAGTTAATCCAATCTCATCAACAGCTAGACCAATTTCATAAGCAACTTTAAAGTCTCAAGTTTCCCACATACTGGAAAAACAGTATGTGTAAGTTATTTGGTATAGTAAAACCTATACTTAATTTTTCTTTGTCCTGCTTCAAGCGACACTTAGTTCAGATTCACCTTTTATTTCTGACAGTGAGCAGCAACCATCTGCAGTATCTTTGTAAATGACATCCTTGACATCACTTTTAAAGAGAGGAGTTTAGCCTTTGCTCTTGATCATCATTATATCCTTAAGCCTTCAACTAACTCAACTTCTTTGCTCCTATATTAGTTTTGCAAATATTACTTCTACAGAGTATTATTCTTGTACATAGTGTTAGAGGCTAAAACAGTTTCTCTTCCTTGCGGTTACTCCAACTGCAAAGAAAAAAATTGCAGCGCTGTTCTCTGTTATCAGGTTGGTCTAAGAGAGTTCAGCATTTTCAAAGTAACCAGGTAATCCTTCCTTAAATCCCTAGAGAAAGTTTTGCCCAACAGATGCTTACCTCAGTAGGACTGACCACAGCGAGTTTCCTTGCAATATAGGGTGTCAACATGCCAGCCAAGCTTTTCCTGATCGCTGGGTTTTCAGGTGTAGCTTGTTCTTCAGAGAGATACCCTCCAAGGCGACTCAAGGCCAGGAGACTGAGCTTAGCAAGGCTATTTGCCACCTCCTGAAAAATACAGTTATAAAACATCTGGAGTTTACTGAAGAAATATCAGAATAGCCAGAAAGATTTGTCCCACACGTCTGTACCAGAATTAATAGAATTGGTATTCTCTATTTATCTCCATCACTAATTATGCACTGATGTGTAATAAAACACTAAGTGCTGCAGACAGCACAATATGATCGCTGTGTTGTGGGCTTAATAAAAGCAGTAAGGCATGAGCACTGATAAGCAGGAATAACTGGGGCACCAAGGTGAGCTGAAAGCTACAGAAGCTATTTAGTGTAATAGCTTCTGATCTAACAATGGTTCCTGCTAGCACAGTCAAGTATCAGCATAATAAGCCTTTTATGATAGTAATACAAGAGTTAATCACTACACTAGACTGCTGAAAGCTCATCTCGTATGCAGTAGCTGCGGAAGAAATGCCATACTTGGGAGTCACCATTTAAGGAAAGGGAAGTGTGAAGCCACTTACATTGCTGTGGGGTGAAGGGACAATATGGTCCTGAAGTAGGTGTTTCAGATAAGCTCATAATATCACTACACGACCCCTTCAGTTGAGTCTCAGGAGAAAAAAGACTTTCTGCTAGTCTAATTTACTTTTTTTACTGTTCAAAAATCTCTTGCATTAAGTCTATCAGAAACTACAGGGTTTGTGAGCTTTAACATTTGAACTCAAAACATGAGCTACTACAAAAACCCCCTAAGAACAAAAAAAACCCCACCACAACAAAAAACCCAACAAACACCAACAAAACACCCCCACACAACACCCAAACAACAGTATTTACACTACTACACAAAAATCCCTTTCCAAAACTGCTCTGCTAACATTACTATTCATATAATTCAATGATTCTAATGAGTTTTTGAATATACTTCTTTCGTTAGGAGACCGCAAACAGTAAGTGTTGGTGTCTGAAAGCATGCACCTTGTTAACATTACCTGGTGATTGGAATCTTCACTTTTCTGAATACCGCTCTCTTCTAGCGTGTAGTCATAGTTGAAGAGGTAACCCAGTAAGTACCAGAGAACTCCAGCTTGGAACAAGTGTGTTTGTAGCCAGTAATCCAAGGCAAAGGAGCTAACACATTCTACTCCCAAAGAAGCTACTCGTGGTATGTTCTGCGGGAGGAAAAAAAAGTTTGCCTTAGTACTTGTGACCGAAGAAAGCCAACTGGCTTTCTAACCAAAGACTCAAAGCCAAAACTTGCTAATTCTTGAGTACTACCTAAGCAGCACAGAGGTGAAAAATTGAAGTAGACAGAACAACATTGGCAGCTGAAGTTAAGTGTCTAGTAGCCAGAAAACATGGCTAATTAGTCAGCATCCTTCAAAGGAAGAGTAATTGAATAGTTATTTCATACAATTAGAAAGGAGCATTGATGAACTGGCAGAAAAACACTTCAAGAAGGTGTTGGATTCCCAGGTGAGCTTTTTAGAGCAATACATGAGTTCTGCATGGACTAAAGAACACAAATGCATCTACAGTCAATTGCTATAGTCTGGTTTTACAGTCTTCTGTTTTCTATAGTCTTTTACTATCATATTCTGTTTTCACATACCCCATATATGGGAAGTTCAAGGCAAGCCTTCCTTTCTTAACTAAGACAAAATTCAGCATTTATATAACATGAGTTAATTTCTAAAGAGCTACAACAAAACTTCTTGAATACTGTTCCCAGAGTTTATGCAGATTTAGAAGTCAATCTGCTTACACAAGCACTTATCTGCTGATTTAGTATAGTAAACCAATCGCTAGACATGTTAGTAAAAAGGCAAAAGTAGCTGAAACTTTATGATTGAATTTTAAGTCCACTAAATGGATTCAAACACAAGTGTTGAGAACAAGGCAGTAAAGTTCTGTATCCCATCATGATTAGTTGGTATCTTACAAAAGGGTTCGGTCAGTCTCCACAGTTGTCCTATCTCCCTTAAAAGCAGAACATTCCCCTAAACATTTAACAGTTAAGTATTTATTTAGGCAAAGGAAAGGCACTCTTACCTTGCCATAATACAGTAGTCTACAGAGGTCCTTGATAATGTTAGGCATTTCTGTAATCTTCTCTCTGCAATCCTCAAACTGAGCTGCTACACTGTAACACTTACTAATATATCCACATACCTACAAAAAGCAATATTTTATTCATTTCAAGTGGAGGGGAAATGCATGTTTACAATCCTTTTTTTAATATATATAATACTGTATCAATATTTTATATTATATATACACCTACTTATTATCATATTATGTATTTTTTATATATATATATATTTTCTATATATTCTTGTCTTCCAAGAAGCTGATACAAAAAATTAAAGTTGCTGCAACTTACCTGTACAGACATATCATCTGGTTTACTGGAACGAGTCAAGACTGCTACACAACGATTAAAGGCTTCTTGCAATACCTGTGAAGATTGGATGATGCATTAATTCAGCCAGAACAAAAACCAATAAAAACTGGCAGAAATAAAACATTAGCCGGTAAACCAATTTTTAATGGCTGAAGGGAAACACTCGACAAAATCTGCAGCTTGCTCAAGTCGTTTGTAGGGGCAAAATTCCTTGCAAGTGCTGGTACTAGCCTTTGGTGCTTTAGAGTTGATAGCATTCTCACGTGTGAGCTAATACCTCAGTAAGTTCGCAGATGGCATAAAGCTGAGCGGTAGTGTTGATCTGCTGGAGGGTAGGAAGGCCATACAGAGGGATCTGGACCGGCTGGATCATTCGGCTGAGGCCAATTCTATGAGGATCGACAAGGCCAAGTGCCGGGTCCTACACTTGGGTCACAACAACCCCAGGCAGCGCTACGGGCTTGGGGAAGAGCAGCTGGAAAGCTGCCTGGCAGAGAGGGATCTGGGAGTGTTGATTGACAGCCGGCTGAACATGAGCCAGCAGTGTGCCCAGGTGGCCAAAAAGGCCAACAGCATCCTGGCTTGTATCAGGAATAGTGTGACCACCAGGACTAGAGAAGCGATCGTCCCCTTGCACTCAGTGCTGGTGAGACCACACCTCAAATATTGGGTTCAGTTCTGGGCCCCTCACTACAGGAAAGACATTGAGGTGCTGGAGAGAGTGCAGAGAACAGCAATGAAGCTGGTGAGGGGTCTAGAAAACAAGTCTTATGAGGCACAGCTGAGAGAACTGGGGTTGTTTAGCCTGGAGAAAAGGAGGTTTAGGGGAGACCACCTCACTTCCTACAACTACCTAAAAGGAAGTTTGTAGCATGGAGGGTGTTGGTCTCTTCTCCCACATAAGTGACAAGACAAAAGGAAATGGCCTTAGTTTGCACCAGGGGAGGTTTAGATTGGATATTAGGAAAAAATTCTTCACGGAAAGGGTTGTCAGGCACCGGAACGGGCTGCCCAGGGAAGTGGTTAAATCACCATCCCTAGAGGTGTTCAAAAGATGTGTGGATGTGGTGCTTAGAGACATGGTTTAATGGGACTTGGCAGTGTTAGGTTAATGGTTGGACTCAATGATTTTAAAGGTCTTTTCCAACCTAAATGATTTTACGATTCTAATATGTGCAATGGAAAGCTCTTCTGCTCCAGTAACTTGTTCAAACTTATCTTTCAAAAACAGAATGCAGAAGATCTCAATAGAGTTTTGTAAAGAAGTAGAGAAACATCACGTGTAGTTTGCTTATCCACATTTCAGAGAAGCCTAAGTCCAGAAAGGGGTATACTCTGCAAGAGGCTTTTCCTACTGCATCCAGAAAAGAGACAGTAAGAATGAACAAGTGTCTCAACAAGATCACAAGTGATTCTCAATTGCATTTCACATCCTATGCATTAAGGATCTAGGATTGTGGAAAAGTTAGGAAAACCAAACAAACAACCAAAAAAAGTTACTTCATTAAGTTTCTTTCCATTTACCTCAATTCCACTTTCCCTTCTCAGTTCTTCTGCATTTAATGCTGAACAATTGACAGTATGGAAAGCAAGTTCTGTAGCAGCAGGCAACAGAGGAGATTCTTTGGAAAACAAAAGGTCATCTGATGTTTCAATAGTAATAGTCTTTATCAGCATAGGATAGCCTGCGTACTTGTAAGGTTTCAACTCTGAAAGAGGAAACAAAAGTTAAAGTTTACATATATGCAGCGCCTAAGCAATTTAAACCACTGCATAATTACTAGTGGAAGATACACCAGATATATAAAGGCTAGGAGTTAAAGGAAGCCAACACCTGGGAAAACTGGAGCAAGACTGAGTAGTCCACACAGTCTGACTCCTTGTCACAGAAGACCGTTCATACTAGAAGCTGACAGAGCTTCACAGAAAAAAAATCTCATTTAAGATTAAAAAAAAAAACCACAAAACCAACTTATCTCCAGCTCAACAAGTTCCCAAGCTCAGAGCCTTCCAAATGATGCTTGTCTGTCTCCAGAGAAATACAAGTATAGCTTTGTCTGTCTTAAGCCAGGATTGTCTAACAATAAGCCTATAAGGACCTTTTCCAGTTTGACTCAGCAATTATATGTTTTAAATAATTTTTTTCATTCCTTTAAGGTTCAGCATTGACAAAGAACAATTCCATCTTGCAGTATGGAACAAAATTGTGAGCCAATCTAAGTTTACCATTATAGTGTTACACTTGGGTAGCAAAACACTTTTGGCTCTGCAGGACCTGGCCATGCCAGCAGCTGCCAGCCAGGGGCTGTAGCTGGAGCCAAGGGTTCGGGTATTCCGGCTCTTTCTCCTCCCTCATTGGGCTGTGAAAGAGGTAGTGTTGCAGCACACCCACCAGAGGACTCTAGTCAGAATTGCTGCAAGATTGGCTCATTTTTTAACAGCCACATAAGTGCAATCTCATTTATATCCAGAATCCGCCATCTGCGTGACTGAGTACTAATAAAGACTTTTCTGCATAGACAGAATTGCAAGTGTAAGCTATTTATGGAGGAAGATTCAAACTGATTCGTATGGGAGGAGAGAATTCCAAAGAACTATTTGTGCTTTTTTGAGTTGAGTTTTAATGCATGGAAGAAAAAGTCCTATTTTAAAGTTCTTTACCATAGCTACATAATGCTGTGGCAAGCCAGAAATCACATCAACAGAAGACAGACTCAAGAAGACAGGAAATTAAAACTGACCGCAACAGCCACTAAAGAAATGAACATAAAACATTCTTCTGAGGCAGCACACTTACCTTCCTTATGCCTGTTGAAGAGGATGCTTTGAGTTTTCAAGATCAAAATTATGTTTTCTGGATCTGGCCCATCTATCACCTTGGCAGACTTTGTGCATAGAAACTCATATGCCTTATTAACTTTTTCAAACATATCCTGCAAGTAAAGAGGAACAGTCTTAAGAGTTGCTAAGAACCCCCTAAACTACTACAAGTCTGCAGCATCAGTTTATATGCAGGTGAAATAAAGTATTCCAGGTTATTAGCCACAACACTAGTTTTGCTGCCTTATTACACTTCAGAAAAATACTCAGGATAACCTTAAGAAGACTGGATCACAGATCAGTTTTCTTTTGCCTCCTAGACTCCACCAAAGGCAAGACACTAAAACTACAACAATTCCTCTATGACAAAATTATAAGCACAGTTTAACTGATTGTAAGAATGGGCAAAGGATGCAGTCTGTCTTCAAAAGGCAGCAATTAGCTTTTTCAGGTCCTGTGTAACTCTTTAAATCAGATGCCTTCTGAGCAGTGGGTCTGATCTGACTACATTTGTTTACTGTAGAAATCCTAATATTCCTTGATTGACATCAGTTACTCATCTGCAGTATGAACCTGTATTCTAGGATTCACCCAGGGCATAAACTTTCAAAGGGAGAAAGAAGATTTAAGTGGGCATTTCGGAATTCTTAATACACATAACAGTTGAATTTGTCCCCACTTCATTAACATCATAACTTCGTCTTGTACATACCCTGCCTTCTGGATTCTTGTCTGGGTGATATTTTTGTGCCAGTCTGAAATAAGCTTTCCTGATCTTGCTTTCATCATGCCTACAAGAAAACAAGTCCTTTACATTGAGTAACACCACCACCACCACACAAAAAAAAA
Organism: Caloenas nicobarica; assembly: GCF_036013445.1. NCBI lineage: Eukaryota > Metazoa > Chordata > Aves > Columbiformes > Columbidae > Caloenas > Caloenas nicobarica. The sequence goes on along the minus strand of NC_088246.1, from coordinate 46,820,430 downwards.
AACCCAAACAACAAAACAACAAACAACTACCATACACAGAAAAACAAGCCTGGATTCTGATAACAGTGTTAACAGTAATTGCAATTAAGTTACTGCAATTAAGTGGAAACTACAAAGTTCTCATATTTCAATTTGAAAATTCTGCTTCATTAGCTGACACTGAATGGGGGTTATCATGTGGCCACAGAATAGAAATAAATCTATTCTAGCACCTCTCTTGTACTGAATATACTAATCAGAAGGTCCTTGAGGTCCTTGAACCTTCTAAGTGAAGAATCTAAATGAGCTATAAGTGGTAAAAATTAGTAGTTTGTTATTTGTAACAAGTGCACTGTTCTTGAAGGATAAATACAAACTGATGTCAGTTCTTTTCTAGAGGCCTGAAGTCAGAAACCAGTGACGAGACAGGATGTAAAAAATCCTAAGGATATTATCCTCAAGAAAAAGGACAATATTTGGCAGGGGAAGAAGGATGATCAAACATAGAGTTCCACTTTTAACATCAAGTTCTGCCATATTCTTTGCTCACTATGGTTGAGTCTAAAGTTTGTCCTGTGCAACAGCCTAGTGAATGCTTTGAAGGAGAGCTCAAAGCATTCTTCTTTCCCAATTTCAGTTTCTCTGAACACTTTACAGTTATTCTCCCAAACACTGGAGTTGGATTTTCAAGCTTGCTTTCTTTTTTAGATAAAGCCATCAGTTATTAATCAGTTAGACATAACTGAACTGGTACCACTAATTGGTTGAGAGTACCGAGATAAGAAACTTCAGTTTGTTCTGTGTCAGGAGTTTATGTAAATGTAGTTAAACAACTTTAAATACTGAAAACAACTTACTGGCCTTGTCCTTTGGGAAGGTTAAGGACTTCATAAGCATCATCTATTGACATGGTAGGTGGCTTCTTTTCTACCTCCTTCTTCCAGGCTTCTAGTGTATCTTTCAACAGTTTAACCTAAATAATTACAATTTATTAGTGTTTCATTTTTGCTGACATCTGTACATATCATCTTTTTACATAAAGTGCTGCTTTATTAATTAATCCCTATCACCCATCACCCTAAGTTCAAAGGCCTAATCCTTTTATCTTTAGTAATTATGGTTCTCTTTCCAGTCAGGAAGCTCCACTGCAGTGCTATATTTTATTCAAGATAAGAACACCTTAAGATTAAAATACCTATGTAGAAGTTACATTAGAGGAGAGAGAATCACTTAAATGATATGCAGTTCACACCTCAATGCTACAAAAACCGCATGACTAAGTAAAGCTGACTATATAGATCTAGACCACAGACTTGTATCAAAAAGATCTCACTGATTCAGTTCATGTACTGATATCAAGTTACCTCAGCTTTCTTCTAAAAAGCCAAAGTGATCTCCCCCCAGTCACTTGAGATTCACTAAAACAGTATCTGAAGTTTCTTGGATGTTTTACTTTGCTTTTTAGTAGTCATCACAAGGAGGATATATCGAACGTGATTGCTATGTGGCATGAAGACTATTCTGCTTCAAGATAAAGCATTTAAAATATTTGCTTATGAACTGAAAGTCAGGATCAGTTACTTGAAACAAACCTAGCATTTGATTTCCTGAACTTGGTAGAAGTCCCACTTTTAGGACTCTGAAAGATCAAGAACTAAGTGAATCCTAAAAAAATTCTTACTTACTGGATCTTTAATTGGCCATTCTGGAAATCTGAGTGTATCACAAAGATGCTTGAGGTAATAAATGTTACAGAACAGCTCATTTTCCAGTTGTGGATAGTTGATAACTGGGATAGGGCAGTATTGGTAGAGTGCTCTGGTATTGCTTTGAAGACGAGGGGTGAAGTCAGCAAGATGAGCAGCGATCTTCTCTATCATAAGACGCCTAAAAAAATTTGGTTTAACGTTTGTCAAGCAGACCTCAATTCCCAGTGACTGTACAAGTGTGTTCAATGATTTCTTCTGAAAAGATTTTCCTTAGTAGTTTCCCACATTTCAGAAAGGATTCAGAATATATTTCAGTCCTATTCTGTTAAAAAGCTATTTCAATGCCATTAAAATTAATTAAACACAACATAAAGTGACATTTTGCCTTCCCTCAACACCTTTTATACTTTTTGTATTTTTATATTCTAAAAATGTATTGTAATATTAGAGGTGTATCTCCTAGAGAGGTGCTAGTAACAAATGAGTACAGTAAGTATAAAGCAGTTCACGTAAATACTGAAGTCTCTACTCATGAAAGGAACTTAATCAAGTATGACACAGGCAGATGGAAAGCAAGTTGTCAGATGTTTGGGGAAATATTCCCCTTCCCTCTGCCAATTCCACTCCCTCCCGCCTCTGTTATTTTTGATAGAAGCAGAGGGCAATGCAGAACATAGCCCTTGCAGAAAGCAAACAGAGGGAAGCAATGAAGCCATGGAACCCAGGTATTTTTGGCTGTCCTTAGGAATGTTAAAGACAAGACCTCTTCAGCATGAGATGTAGTTCAGATTTATTTCTCCCTCTGACAGAAAAGAGTTACCTCATTTCATTGCTCCAAATTGCTTCTGGAGTGTCAAATTCTCCAAGGAATATCTCAGAAAATTTTTCTGGTTCATAGTTTTCTAAATAACACACCATTGCTTCAGGAAGAATATGTCCAAGTATACTTCTTTGAACTATATCTTGACCTTTTGTCTACAGGAGAGATCATATTGTCATCTCAAAGGTAATCTGAATTCAGTCTCGCTAACCAACTTGAAATCTAAAAAGCTCTCCCCCTTTTCCCTGATAGTTCTCTAATTCTAACTCCTGAGAAATTAGAAAAAGAACAAGCATCATTGTTAACATAACTAGAGGTGTCTGCAAAACTATTTGGAAACAGGGACAGTTACTTGTGCAATCTACTCACTTCTTCAGACTTGAAAGCTTGTTTTGTATGTGTGTATTTCAAAAACCTAGAAGAGAAACAGCAGTTACTTTTCTGTTTAACTGATGCTTAAGGCACCCTTGAAAGATAAGCAGACCAACATAGTCCAGCTGGCGAGTCTCATACATTTACTTTGAGATGAAAGAGTAACAGCATCAAATCCTTGGGAAAACCACCAAGTTATGCACTTCCATATTATAAACGTTGCCTTATGTTCATAATTTCAGTTTGAAAGTCTTTTTCCTGAAAGCTTGTTTTCTCCACACACAAAAAAGCAACAAACAAAAAAGAAGCTCATAGAGACACCGACAACCTTTTCCTACATCATTAGATCATCATTGCAGAGATGAAACAAGATGAGCTTACGCTAACTGCTGACAGTCCTGTCACACTAGAGTAATCACGTAAACATGTATGCATTTTACTATACAAAAGACTTAAAAAGCTATTTTACAATTCCAGTTAAGAACTATTGAATTTAGAGGAAGAGTAATGGAACAGACTGCAGTAGCCACCTGCCTGTACAGTGCATTTGCCAGGCAGTACAGACTGATTTAACTGTTTTAGGCCTCAACTAAAACAGGCTATTAGTTTTTTCCACCAATTTTCTGATAGCTGCTTACTATCAAAAACTACATTAGCATATCAGTAGCCTATATTGCTACTCCTCAGTGCCTGTAACAATTTTTCTTCTACAATAAGCCATGCCTAGTTGCACTGTTAGAACTGTATAATCAGATATACTTTCATTATCTCCCTGGCAGGGTCATAAGCAATTCAGTTTTCTAGTCACTGATTAGACCACGTAGGGGGGATTCTTCTAGAGGGTATTTGCTTGCAATCTCATGTTGGTTCTAAGCAAGCCACACTCCCTGGAGCATTTAGAGCAGCAGTACTTCTGAGCATGACTGATCGGGAGGTATTTTAGGTATGGTTTTTTCCTCACCTTGCAATAGGGAGTACATTGGAACCTGTGTACATCATGATAAAGAAGAATACTCCACTCAGATAAAAACGAGGTAACTGAGGGTTATCTTGCATGACATGAAACAGCAATATAGCAACTTTTTCCACAAGGATAGGATCAAAAGTCAGTAAGAGCTGAAATGAAAGAACACAAGCATTTATATTAGCTGCTTGAGTAGTCTGAGTTACCTAGCCAAAACTGAAGTTTTAACCAATTCAGTACTGGGACAAGCCCGTAAACTTACAAGAAATTATTAAAGAATACTTCAGCCTCAAAATAACAAGTTTGAATCCCAGAATGTTTAAAGTTGGAATGGACCTCTGGAGGTCATCTTGTCCACACCCCCTTCTCAGAAGCAGGGTTACCTAGAGCTGGTTGTCAGGGACCATGATCAAATGGTTTTTCAATATCTCCAAGGGTGGAAATATTTATTAGTGAGATATTGGCTGAAACAACATGAAGTTTGTAACAACACCAAGTGAAACAAACAACTGCAGGATGCCACAGATGTCATTTGGTGTGTTTGTCCCACTTAGAAGCATTCATAGAGGGAAGATGATAAGTCTGTAAGTCAGACTTTTACTCATTTCAAAACATTTATGAAGAGCTGCTTACCTGAGTGATATGAGGAAGGCAAGTACTATCTGACAACAGCCTTTTCACTCTAGGCAGAGGTCTTATAATAGCATTGTCCTGATCCCTAAAAAACCAAATAAATCGGCACAGCAGTAAGCACACACGCACCTTTTCTCTTTCAACAATGAACAACTTTATCAAGCCATAAATATCAGGCTTTTGAGATCACATTTATTGCCATTATTTTTGTTAACTTCAAAGTTTGTTGTTAGTGTGGTTTAACATCATGCACTAAGGCAGCTTTGCTTCCAACTTAAACAAGAGTCTGCCTGCAAAGAAAGATTATGCCACTGTGCATTAGAAACATACATAGCTTGTGCATTCATTCTTGCAGTCCCTTTCACAATACTAGCATTGTCTCATTTACGAACTCTCTATTTCCCCACAGAATTAATTACTACTACATAAAACACTAACACAGTTCATTAATGCGCTACTTGGTTTTTAAGAAAAGCTTTAAGATAGAAGTTATGAATTTATGCATCTGCCAGAGAAAGTTAACCACTTCTGCTGAAAATTAGTGTTTACCTGCTGGGAAAATATCCACACATTGTGATGAGCATGTTGAGTACAAGTGTGGCAAGGTCAGTCTCATTCAGCACAGCCTGGCCGCTGGCAAGCAAGCACCACTTCAGCTGAGGGATGACCTGCAATGGTCGCCACCCATCCATACCTTGAGCCCAGCACCGTGTTTTTGAAGTCAGTTTTCCACTGTCCCATAGTTCCTGCATCTATTGAAAGATCAGATTGATTCAGTTGATCTGGAATTCAGAGCTACATTTGCTCCTAAACACCAATATTCAGGACAAGCTTTTAACTGCTGTACGGCAGACTACTATGGTTGCATGAAATTCCAACATATTTATAACTCTGTCACGAAACATGAAGTAAAAGTTGACAGATTAATTGCAGTGTAATTGGGGCACAGAGGGGTAGGCAGCCTTACCCAAAAGACTGTGGTTCTTGGCGTATCAGGTCTCTTACCTAGCTTTAATCCTTATTTAAAGAGTTACTTCGAGAATATAGTTTAGCGTCGTTTACAGTTTTCCCTCTCACTATTTGAAACACACCCAGTCACCAGGGTGGAAATAATTTTTGAGAGTTCGAAGCAGACATGTACCTCTTGAAAGCTGTAAGGACCACTCCTTTCTTTGTCAGCATTGCCAAAATACCATTCTTTCTCACTCTCCCTCTTCATATCAGGTGCCGCCTCAATCACATTGCTCTGGAAGTTGATGTTTATAAGATTAGCTTTAGCTTCAGTGCAAATATCACATTTCTACAGGAAATTTGAGCAGCACTTTTTTTTTTTTGAAAGAATTGTCCTTTTAGCAAAGCAATGTGTAAGTAGTAAGAAACAAAGGCCACATACCTGCAGAGGGACTGTAGCTCTGCTCGTGTGAAGATGTGCCAGAGTAAGCAGATCTACAAGGATTCTAATGCCATTTGAATCCATAAGGTCCTTCACATTTTTCTGTTAATGAACGAACTGAGTTACCACAAGCATTTTCTATCTAAGAGTTGTTACAAGTACTGAACAGTTTTATTCAAGTAAGAAGTGGCATGAGAAAAGTCAAATCATTCTCTCAAGTGACTAGAATGGTAGAATCGCCACAATATCTACGTTTTCTTCACCTTTCTCAGCAGTAAATAGCTAATGCATCCCAGAAAACTGTATCAGACATTGTTTTAAGACTTCCTCTGAACTTGATTTTTTGCTCAACTTAACCCTGAAAGACTAGTTCAGACTATTTCATACAGCTGAAAGAGTGACAAACTACTGTTAAGGGTACATGTCCACCTTACCTTATTAAGGATCAGCTTGTTGAGAAACAGTATCAATCTGTCCCGCTCAAGCCTGTCAGTGCACTATAGCAGCAGCAGAGAACAAATTAGTATTTATTAGCACATGTGAGAAGATACCTTCAAAACTCACTACAGTTGCACCTGCAAAGACCTGTTTAGGTTTTCATGCCCAAGATAAAACTCCTGACTATTAAATGTCCAATTTCATGCACAGCTAATAAATGTAGCTTTCTGCCATTGAAGAGGAAGAGGCCTTGTGGCCCTCCACTATCCCCCTTGTTGCTCTGGCTCTGACACTCAAACTCACTTTTCTACTCAGTCTATTGTTCTAAAGGGACAGTGTTGGATTCCCCAGTTAGCTGGTTAACACAAATACAAAGAAAAAAGCGAATGCTTTCAGCCAGCAGACAGAAGGGGTTTTTGATGTTACGTCTCTGCTGAGACTATCAAGACTCAAGGCAAAATGACAAGAGACTGCACTGGTTCAGTTTCAGTGAAAACATCCAGATCTAAAACCCACATGGATACTAGCAGAGAACTCCTCCTTCAGAACGCATGGAAATGCATTTTTGCAAGCTGTGTCAGTCGTCAGACATAACTGAACAGACACACTTAATAGGCAAAGGAGTTACCACTAAAAATCTAATCCATCACGTGTCCATCTAAGGCTACCATTTCATTAGGTTAGGAGCTGTTACTAGTACTCTTGAGTCCTTATTTCAAAATAATGTGATGTGGAACAAGGTCCTCCTCTTAAAAAGCTTACACTTTCGCATTTTTCAAAAGCAAGCATGAGATCAATATCACACAAAGTTCCTTCATACCATTTCTGTACAGCCTGAAAACATGTTAAGGCCAACAAAATGCAGATATAAAGAGACTAGTTTGAACTACATTTATGATTAGCAGGGTTTTTTAATGAAACTGCAACTGAATCAAGGGGAGGTAATAGGAACACTTGATGACAGCATGAAAAAGTATTCATGCTGCAGGTTCACATTGTGTAAAAACAAAACCTGGGTTTCAAAGCAACTTGAAGGACCTGAACATATGTTGGACTAGATGTGTATTAACTACTACACCAAGTAATTTTTAATAATTCTTACCCTTTCCAACATCCCAACAATGTACTTAGTATCAGAAAATGGTCCTATTTCTTCATGGCATCTTCCATAAACAATGGCCAATGCTTGCAGACACAAACATTTCATATTCACTTTCGGGGTAAGCAAAAACCGATGGTACAGCTCATTGAAGAATTCGTATCTAAGAAATAGATGAGATTTTAGTGAAGAAAAAGGAGACCTTGGGAATGAGACAGGATTTTAATAATGTCTCACGATTTTTTGATTGCTCCAGTCTCTTCAGTTTCATCTTCTTCCAGTAGCAGCCTTAGATAATAATCTCCTATTTTTATTTCTTCAGAAAGGCAGTCATATTTTACCTGTAACACAGAACAGGTTACTTAACAGTAAATATGTTTCTCCTTCATTAAGTTTTTCACTTGCATAACAATACTGTATTTTCTTGCATCCATACACTCAACAAGGTTAACAACCCCTCCTACAGTCTGAGGAAGACTGAAATCTGCAAGTTTGCTATCAAAGAAATATAGATCTACAAAATAAGCTATTGTTGCTCTTCAGAACAAATGAAGTTTCTCGTCTTACTGAAACCCCAGCTTCCAGCCTTTAAGTAACTTGTTTCTAACATCAGCTGGTTTTATTAACTAAAATTAGGTGACTCATGCTTTAATAAGTAGTTATTCCATCACAGGGTATTTCACTCAATGTTACTACAAGTATGAAACACAACCATGACTTAATTACTAGTTATACTCCCTGTTGTGCTGGGTAATTAAAGCCTAGAGGCATCAGTTTACACATCAAGAAGCTGAAGGTAAATTGCACAATGAGAGCCATCATTAACTTCAGAGTAACTACATTAAATTTAACCATATGCCTCAATGCTCAGTGGTTTTAAGCATTTAGCAAGCACCTCATTTAGAGGTACCTCTAACATCCCACAAAAGCCTCACTTCACAGCAGGTTTTCTTATCTATAGTTTGCAGGCCACGTAAAGTTCTCTACAGATTTGACCACAGCACATGATACAAAGAGGTCCCACTAACCACTACACTTCTAGAGCAATCTCAGTCCACCAACTCCTTTGGCAAAGTGACAAGTTCCACAGCTGGCAGAGAAACCTTTGTCACCACTACATAGTTACTTCAAATACTTACAGCATAGCCTGATAAAGTATTCATCTAAAATATTTAAACGCAAGTCTCAGAGACAGCAGCTGTTCAAAGATCAGGTTACAGAAGCTCCCTCAGCCAATCCCAAAGTATCCTGGACTGTAACTGCTAGAACGTCAGCAATACATTCCAGTGGCATCAGCCACATAGGGGCACAGAGTGCAGATGGGAAGCCTGCATTACTACATTTCAAATCTGTACTCTAGATTCCACCCTAGTTAGCACCTCTAAAGCACATAGAGAGAGTTGGCATAGCAGGCATGTGGCACCCAGAAGACCCATACCTGAAGAAAACTTTGAAAGCTAAGTGCCAGTGCAAAAAAAATATCAATCCAAACCCAAACTTAGCCATTTACTGCATCAAAGTAAGAAGCCACCTGTAGCTGTGTGATAGGGATAAGTTGCATACATAAAATAGTTCTTTCTCCTGAAGCATTAGCCTGATGTCTTGCAATTCTTTCTGATTTACCAGAGTAGTCAACTGAGATTTCCTCTAAAGCAGCACTTTACTCTTGTTTCACTAGTAGTCCTCTGCTTAGACTTCAATGAGAAAGCTGTACTGTAACAAGGATGGCATTGGGAATATCTAAGAGTATCTTACAGTTGAATTCAAGTGTGACTTTTGTTTTCTTTAGCATTACACATTAAATAAAACTGTGTGGAACCATAACAATACTAGATATGAAGGGTAGAGTACAGGAAGTGTTTATTAGCACATTACTTGAAAACATCTTGCAAGTTGTTCTAAGCAAGCCAATTAGGACCACCCAGATTGTTTTGCAGAAGCCTGAAAGGCTATTTTCATTTTAGGAATTGCTGTTCCTAGAGTGTAAACACAGTATCTTCAATCTATAATTAACAGAGCAGCATGGTTTTAGCCACATAACCTATTCATGGTTTGGCAACCCAGTATTTAATGTCCTTTGGATCACTGAGATATGGTGGAAATAAAGATAAGGAACTTGCTATCAGGAAGCAGTGACTTGTGAAACTACCCACAACAAGTCTGATGAAGCATAATCAAGACAAATATGACTTATCTTGACAATGTAACACTAACTCTCCTTTTTTCCTCTTAATGCAAGAATACATCAAGGGTTCTGATCAATGTTTCATTTCTACAGTGTCACTTGTCAGTCTGAAGAGGTTTCAGTTTTGCAGAGTGACACTTGACAACAGTACCTGTTGACAGCCTCAAGCCTTGGCAGCAGTTTATTCTATAACCCCAAAAGAATTCTAGCTTGCAGTCAGGGATTGTCAACACAAGATTCACTCATGTAGTTAGAGACAGAAGAGGGACATTTTAAGTAGACACATTTTACAGTTTCTCCTACAGTGGTCATTTACCTCAAACTCCTGATGGTTCCACGAGATAACATTAGCACTACCGAGTTCTCTGTCAATATTAAATGCTCTCATCTCAGACTCAAGAGTATCTCTCAGTTCTTCCCGTGTTTTGAAGTTCCAAATCAAGTTTGATCTAGCATGATCCTGAAGAAATCTAAGAAAGAAGATATAGTTTAAACCCCTCAAAACATTATCTGAAAGGCAGACAAGACTCAGCTGGCAAGCTAGAGAAGATTAGCATTAGTGGACCTTCTAATTAGAAGGCACTGAGTAGTGGTCTCTGGTTTGTCAATTACAGTAGTTCACTTATATTGTGTTTTCATAGCCATGGAGGTGAGCCTAGACTAAAACATGCCTGTTGTCATCCCTTTTGGCTCCATCTGTTATCTGCATATAGCTGATGACCAGGAGACATGCAAGTTATTCATCATATCTGCCAGTAAGGGCTACAAGTGAACAATAACCCAAGGCAGCAGACATGCACATACCAAGTGCACGTTGTTTATTTTTTTTAAAAAAAAAAGGGCAAAAAAAAAAGCATGTCTCAAGTGTAACAAGACAGTCAGTGAACATTCTTCAGTGCCAGTTACAAAACAGCCTTTGGATCCAGAGACTGGCTGAGAGCAGCACTTTAATACTCAAATTTTAGGAGCATGCGAATCTTCCTTTCATGCAACCCTTGTGCAGAACAGAGTATATTTGACCTTCAGAAATGTTAAGCACCAAATCAAAACAGTTTAGTTTATAGAATTTCCAAGCTTGGTTTAATAGAGTTTATTGAATAGTCAAACTTTCAGTCTCAAACATAACATGCCTAGCCAAATTAAAGTAGTAATATCTTTTTGCAGATGGAGGCCTCTCCCTTGTAAACTTTGACAGTTGTTAAGCAGTCACAGGCAAGCTGCATTTAGGACCTGTGGCACCATTTGAAATCCAGTATTCATGTGTTTTCTCTTTGCCTGCCTTAAGCTCATTTTTACTCCGATTCAAGTTAAAACATTTTGATGACCTTACAAGTTGATACATTAACACACTACAATGATACTCACTGCTGCTTTACTTAGCCTTCAACATCATGCAGATCTGCACCTGCAGTTTGTTATTCACTCTTCCTTTTGATTCAAGGGAAAAAAGGATGTAGTTTGATAACATTTGAGAAGCTTTCCAAATTCTCCTATTTCCTAAACACAAGCTAAATCATTAAATACACCTTAGGATTTCATTTTTCATAAGTTCCTGTTACAAAGCACTTGCAAGGCAGGCATAAACTGGAATTGAGCCACAGCAACTCAGAAGATACTAACAAAAAAAAAAATCCAGCCACATAATAAGTGTAACTGAGACCACCATATTAATCTTAGTATCTTACCTGTAATAGAAGAGATCCCAGTTTGCTTCTATTTTTATTCTTTGGCGTCGTTTCCTTAATATCACAGGCTTTTGAATAATGTTCTGCAAAAGAGCCAAATTTAAGAAGTTAGTAGAAACAGATACACCCCATTTTCCCCTTTTAAAATAAAAGCTGAGGTTTTGTTACTCCTTTAAAAGCCACACTAAGTTAAGCCTCATTAATAAGGTCTTCTTTTCTAGCAAGTAGTAGCAACAGACTTTCACAAGTGTTATTTAAGCCAAGTTAAATCATGCCAGAGAAACTTTCAGCTGTTTAACAAGTCATTAATTTAGACACAAGTTATCTCTGAGAAAAGCTTAGTTCCCATCACCATAAGCACTCACCAGCTCCAAAGCTCATGGATGGGGAGACCACAACATTAATGCTTTGCTCTTGAAAAGAAATAACTAAAGCAAGTCACGGAAATAAGTCACAAACCTGACTTTGTCACTGAAAGGTTCCCTAGTTTGATCAAGCATGAAATCACAAACTCTACATGAGGTACCACATGCAAGCAGAAGTCTGAGCAACATAACCCACACAGGTGGCAGAGATACAGACTCACCATATTGTTTCTGTCCTGATTGTGATGGAATGTCGGAAGAAAAAGAAAAGGTATATTTAACAAGCCACAGCCACTGAAGTAATTCAAAGTGGTAATACCAAACTTGGAATTACCTTTTCCAAGCTACACTTGCATATGTTTACTGTGAAATTAAACAGCTCAGAACTTCAGACAGAAAAATTATTGTTTAAACTCAGCATCTAGACAAGATGGTTAAAGTGCAATTTGCCGTTCCACCACTGTTTTCCACATTTCTCCATTAATACTTTATTTTGAACCTAGTTCACCATTATTCTGGAGATATTACCTGTCAAATTTATGCACTACAGTCCACAAACTTGAGCTAGATTTTACCAAGCTAAGGTTTTCCTAAACTAAAGCTTATTGTTACATCAGACCAAGTACAAAGACAGGCATTTTCAATATTCTGCATTGCTCTTTTTGTCCTTCCTTGCCTATATAATAGTTTGTTTCATTTCCAGAATGCATAAAACCAAGCTTAGTCAGGAGACTAAAGAAAGTTATGGAAAACACCTTCTAATTCAAGGAGTTTGTCATACAGAACATGATGATAAAACTAAAGAAAAAAGGAAACCAACAGTAAGAACTCAGGCAGAGCTTGAGCTACCTTCTTATAATGTCATATCAAAACAGTCACTTATCACTTCAGTCTTAACTGTAGTTTTATGTATAGTCTTATGTTGCAATTTAAGCACTGAAATACCTATATTCAAGGTAATACTCAGCTTCTTCAAGCAAGTTCCAGAACTAAAATACCACCTCTACAAAGTACACCATTTTGGACACAAAGTATATTCATAGTGTCTTCCAAACGTAGTTTAAAAACTGGCTTTACCACATTTCAAGGACTTTCCTGTTCTCCTGTATAACTATCTTGGAAGAAATGTACATAAAGTTGCAGTCCAGTTTGATAAGGTTGGCTAAAGCAAGAAGAAGCTAAAGCTTAATACATCTGCTGAAGGAATCCATCTGCCCACTTTACATTCTCCCTGGAATCCATTCCTAACCCAAGATGAAGAGTACTAAGCAGCTGACGGTTTGCTAAAAGGAAGTAGAACTATGAAGTCTCTCACATTTCTGCACTTTTATTCCTGTCAAACTTCCCTCTGACTTCATGGAGTTGTAGGTGTTCCTCTCTACACTTAGTCCAGTTGCTATAACAAAGAGTTTCAAATACTTTTACCTCTTTTTGAGCTATGCCCATTCTATCTCTCCAGTGCATCAAGACCAGATCCACCTTCTCTTTGGCAAATTTTTCAACTTCCTTTGCAGCTTTTCCAGCCAGTCTCTGCCACTCTGGTACTTTATTAAACTTGCCATACTGATCCTGCAGAATAAATCCTATTAGGTATTTGCAGTTGCAGGTCTATCAACATGTTTGATTCAGGTCAATGCAACAGTCAAGTGTCCATATTATAACAGAAAAGTCTCTACGACTGTACATCTATATAACGGAAGTAGTAAGCAAGCTGCATTTACTTACAGTTGCAATTTTTAAGTTATCTCTAACATGCATCCTATCAGCATCTTTTTCAGGAACAGGATCAGCACTGTCAAGGTATGCCAGCAAACCTGGTGGCTAAAAACATTTAAAACCAGTGTAAACACAGATGTGGCTAGTGGAATAAAACCCATCACATCAGGTAAGAAGATATTTCTTTAAATTAGAAACTTCAAAACAGAATTTATATTCTACTCTAAAGCAAGTATGTAAAGTTACAGCAGCTTTTTGCTTTTATTAGTGAAATGCCACCATCCTAAACAGAACCATTCAATCAGCTTTAGTACAGCAGAGCTCTTGCCTATATCCCATTTCTTAAAGGAGCACTTAATGAAGCTAAGGGCTGCAGGAAGTAAAGAGTCGATCCCGCAGAAATATTGAGGAGGATGAATACTGTAACACTAGGATCCATCCATATCCTCTGATATAGACTGGATGGTGCATGTGACAGTAGAGATGAGATAGCCTTCCAGAAGACAGTGACCAAGATCAGGACAGTTTACTCTGCCAAAAATGAAGGAACTGCTATTTTGATTTTTAAAGTGGGCATCTTTCCAGATTTAGTAATTCCTTACACACTCTGCTTTGAACTAGTTTTACTGATGCAACTTAAGCAAGAACCTTTCAGGAAACTCTAAAGGTGAAAACACATAAGACCTATCAGTCCATATATAACTTTAATTATAAGGAAAGAAAGCTGAACAGGCGTGAAAGCACAGACAGAACAGTTGCCTTACGTTCTTGTTGACACTCAGCACTAGAGACTGTTTACTATGTCTCCCACATTTTTGTCCTTTTAATAAAGATGCCTTATTTTTAAGTTTTGTGTCATACACCATTTTTTAAAGTGGCAGAAAAGTAACAGAATACTTTAAGAATCTGAGATGTTTTGTACTAGCCATCAACATCCTTTAAATAGCAGATACCAGACTGTTGATCTCCCATGCTAGACTTCTCCCTTGGAGGGAAAAGGGGATATGTTTACCATATAGACTACCCCAAGTTTTCTAATACTGCAGGCTCTCAGATTTTATTCTTTCTCAACTCCATATCCCGTTTTTACTCACCAAAATACGCTTCAACAAGTTCATAGCAGTTCTGTTCTCAGCTGTCCAGAGGCCAACCAAATGTCTACTTAACTGTCTGAAAAAGCCACCAAAATTAATGAACTGCAAGTTAGCATTTTAAACAGGTTTTTAAATCACTAAACTGACACCCTTACCATGCTGGTGAAATGAAGATGAGCAAGAGCTTCGTGCTCTTGTGTGAGTAAGAGCACAAAGCATTATATTGTTCCAGTTCAAGTATATGCTTAGCATGCTTTAAAGTGTTGCCTTTAAGAAGTTCCAGTGAAGTTAGTGGAACAGCAGCAGCACATGCTGGAGGATCTAGACCTCAAAAGAACACTTGAGCAATAGAGTAGAAACTAGTTATCTAATAACAAAGCTTAAGTTTACCTAGTCAATCTTAAATTACAATTCAAGTTAAGAGTCTAGAAGCCATCAAGAACTGTTAACTGCTCTACTTGAAGCTCTTAATACACTTTATTGGCTAGGAAAGCCTTTTTGGGAGCCTGTCTTCTACACTGACATTTTCTGCCACTGTTTGTCACTAGGGTTCTGCTACACTCAACTGAAGCATTGCTTACAAGCAAGTAGTAGCTCCAAACAGAACTAGTATGACAGAAGGTTTCATACAAGCTCTCTCCTGGATGATACACAGTGGCAGCGAGTTCCACTTGTTACTACATTGCTTCACAACTCTTTAAGCACTTCAGGATTGTGCAGCTAAAACTTCTATTCTATGGTCTAGTATTTGCGTGGATAGTAATTGAATTATCACTCATCCTCTTCTGCAAAACCTCAGGCCCAGTCTCAGAGCTCACAAATTCTCCTGACTGCTGAATTCAGGGGATGATTTCTGCATGAGACTGCTCTCCCAGATGGGATGAGTGACCCTAACTGCATGCAAGATGTCTGAGGTGTGCACACCAGGATATATACAGCTGTATAACACAAGATGAACCTTTTTACAAGTTCCGGACATTCTCCTTGCCTTTTCTTGCCCTGAATGTTTTCAGAAAAAAAATTTTAAAAATAATTAAACAAAAACTTGAGCCTTTAATGAGTAAGCAACCCAAGTTCTATTTCAGAAAAAAAAAGTTTTATTAAGTGGCTGCAGTCTCAGCTGAAGCTTACTCTAGTTAAACATACCAGCTGCTGAAGAAAATATTCTCCTAAAGAGCTGCAAGTTTTCTTCCCTGACCTCCCAATGTTTTTAGTATTAGCTAGGCCATTAGACTTTTTAAACATAATATATCAAGCGAGACTGACATACCTATTTGTTAGCATCCTCTGATCTGTGCTTATTGTAAACATAGCAGTGTGCAAGTGACGAGGTAAGGCACCTTCACTGAGGGCAAGATCTTGCATTTTGGTAGCAATCTCTTTGTCTCCTTCCTTTGGAAACAGGGCAAGATGATTACTAAAGAAAGAATCTTAGTTAAGCTGTTTTTATCTTAGTCTACAGTTCAAAGGCCTTCTTGACCATCAATTACATCAACTAATATCCAAAAGTCAGAAGCTATAGTATAACGGGCTTTAAGTGCAAGTACTCAACAGCAACTGAACAACGTTGTAGTAAAGCCATGAATCAGATAATTGGTAGTTATATCTATGAGGACAGTAACTGGACAGAGAAAGATGCATGACTCCCATCATAGATCAGAAGGCTGGTAGTACATTTACAAATACCATTTTCACACTGCAATTGCAAATTAGGGTTAAACAAAGAATGACAGCCACAAGTAATTGCTTGTTGCTTGAGTGTTGTCAGCAGTAACTACTGAAGAGTAACTGGTGCAGTTCTGTTTAGACAGCCACATGGATAAGACTGTCACTCAGTCAAGGTACATTAGTTGCAATGAATAATGAAGAAAAAGCTTTCACTGCATTTTTACTTGCCCATGTCTCACTATAGTTCAAAAGACAGGAGTTGTAATAAACAGCACAGCAACTTTTAGCTAACATTATCAGAGATATCAATGGCAACTTGCAGATTTATAATACCTCTATTTCAAGTGTTCCAAGTATTCCAAGAGAGTACTAGACACATTTCAGATGCATAAGCCATTGCGATACAATGAGGCACTAACTGAAGCCCTGAATTTCAACACAGGAAGTGTCCAGAGTCAGTTGGCAAGGTCACCCTGCAACAATCATGAGCAGCCCTGGAGAAGTATGGACTTGGTCCATACATCATGTGGTATGGAAACTAACAAAAGCCAAATCATCCTTTGTTGAAGCAGAAAGAGCAAGAACAGAGGCTGACATCACTAGTCTGTTCTGGGACACTACTGCCTGCTAATCCCAGTCCCATTCCATCTGGCAATGCATCCCAGGAAATATGGCCTCTCCTCCTGGAGACACCCCCTTTGACATGCAGGAGAAGACTGGTGGCTCTGAGATACGTGACTGAGCTACATCCAACATTAACAGCCAAATCTTGACTGCAGTATGAGAACATGCAAGGCACTACCTGATGTCCCAACTCACATGCCTTCCAAACCCCCAAGTGTAAGACAAAGCAAGTTGCTGTATTAAACCACTCACAATTAAGCAGGTGTTCTGTTCTTCATCTTCCCCCCACCCAGCTCCACCAAAAGAAGCTAATATAAGACTTCTATTGGTAAGCAATTGCACTTCCAAAATAGACAATACTTATTTAGCATGCTGTCCCAGATAACACTGTTAAAAATCTCACCTCTATTATTGCCTTCATTACCAAACCCGCTCCTTTCACAATTGCCATGGAAGGGTGCTAAAACAGAACATTGATAGAATAATTTTCCAGGAGCAAAATTTGAAGATTAGATCATCTGTGATTCAGTTTCCTTAACTCATCTACACAGCTGTTCTACCTGCAGTTCCGGGCAAAAGTTAGTATTTCAGTTTTGTGAAAGCTAGCCCAGCAAGAGTTCCTATCCTGTACCTTTAAAACAAGAATCTCTCATGCAACTATCAGATGGACTTCTTGGCACTGAACAGTAGTATATATCAGAGAAGCTGCATAATGCTGGGGAAAACTGTCTTAACACAAGTTGACAATAGCCAAGAAGCAGAAGAGCACACTGTTTTTACAGAGGTATTAACATTTTAGCTAAAAGTCCTAGAATTCTTACAGGTTTACTACTGAAGAGGATGTTACTCTTGTTTTGTAACTCATTTACTGAGAAACTAAAAGGTGGCGGATTCTCCAAAGGGAAAAATCTGTGCATCCACTGAATCTAGCTTAATATTTAACTGATGTTTTCATTTTAAAGTGTCTCTAGAAACAAGCCTTAGGCAGTCTATTCTACAATGATTTGGCATATCATTCACTATAGTACAACCACCTCTATCTGATATCTGAAGGTAAAGCAACAGGTCACTAAAAAAACCCCAACAAGGTAGAAAAGGTTTAGGCACATTAACCAGCTGAACAGGAGACAAATTTGTCTTTCAGGAGAACCAGAAAAAGTTCGTGTTCACTGACCACCTAAGGCAAATAATAATAATAATAATAATAAATATCGGAAATCTTACCTGAAAAAGCTTAAACAGTGTTCTTCCGTTAGACGCCACCATTTCCAACAACATGTCAAACTGCTGCCCCTCAGTTGTCTCACTATATGGAGCACATAGGGCAAATGTGAGGAAGTCCAGAAGTGAACTAATTACTAGGGCACCTGTCCCATGATCCTGAAATTAAGACGACACGTATGTAACACAGATACCATGTTTCTCCCCCGTCCAAGAGTATTCATGCAAATTTTATTGAGTACTTATGATGCTCATGGTGCTCTTCCCTGTCATACCATTAAATAGTCTGCAAACAAAAATTACAAGTTTAAAATATGCCATTTATTCTGAATATGGCACTACTTTGATAAAGTATTCGCTCTTAGAGCATATCGGAGATTCATGACCTTGTATACTGGTGTGCTGCAAATTACTTTTTCTAGTTTTAATCCTGTAAGTACCAGTTCACACTACCCTTTTAGTTAAAAGGAACACCCAGTTTCCATATTAAACATGCAAACATTTGTTGCATGACACAAGTTCTTCAGTATAGACAGCTACATCCTAACCTGTCGAGATCCAAACCTACTTAGAACAAGCTTCAGTGCCAGACATAGCTGTATTTTCTGCACTTCAATTGCAGGTACAAATATATCCAGAGATATAGCCAAGTATGACAGAAGTGTTTTCATAGCAATTAGGAAAGGCACTTAAAGCAGCTGTCTGTTTTCAAAATTTGACTTACCACATGGGAATTGAATTTCTCTAGCAGGTTTTCTAGAAATTTCTTTGAAGAAAGAAGGGAAGCTTTGTTCAACTGCTCCTGCCTCAAGTCATAGTCATCGTGCATGGGCTTAAAAAAAAAAAAAGTATTCACTCTGCAGTCACATCTCAGTCCTCAGTTCTTAACAGCTGTAGTGCAAAATCCACACTCTGAAGCCATAAAAAGTACATCCGAGTTCAGTGGGAAATCACTGTACCACAAGTTATTTCATGTTTGAACATACTGCAACATAAAGGGCAGTCCCTATTTCTACATTTTTCAGTAGACTGAAGTTCACACATTCCAAAATGAAAGAATCTGCAATTTAATACTTACACACATAAGAGCACAAAGCATGTCAATAGAGGCATGGGTTACTCCATCATTGTTCCTTTTAAGGGCTTTCACAACCTTCACTCCTAACCGTTCTCGAAATCTTTTGAAAGGAAAGCAAAACCATCAAGATTAGAGAGGAAACAGAAAGCTTAGTTTTAAGATAAAAGTCCAATTGGGGACCAAAATTGCCTGCTCCCATTGCATTTGACAAGCCAGTACCTTGACATTTACATAAATTTGAGATTTCTTGACAGGAAAACATTAATATTGACTTCAGTCTTAACAATATGCCCAGAGCACATTCACCAAAACAGAGACATATTTCTGTGGTTACGGGATAGTGATAGTACAGGACACTGTTTGCAGAGAAACAGAACTTTATGAAGGTCTCAGACTACTTGTGTATGTTACTCTTCACATCATTCAGTTGCCCCATAATCCAGAATCAGAAATATTCCAAAGAATTTTTCACTTTCACATGAACATCAGGTAGTGTTTCTGCTTCCTTATGATATCCAATTAGGACACAAACTCCAAGCAGTCTGTAGGTACTGTAGGAGTACAACTCAACTTCCTAACATTGAGTTTTATCTTGTATTGAACTGAAGATAGCAATGGCATCAACATACTTTAAGAATGAAGAACTGCCTACTTCAAGGATAGATGAGGGAACACTTTAGAAGTTTTTCCACTAGGAAAAACTTTAAACCACATTTGACTCAAGGCAGAGAGTATTTAGCAAAGGATGAATCAGCTTTACATCCTAATGACCATTTGAGATTCTCAATTTACATTAAAGCCCAATAACAGCCTCATACTACTGGAAGCAATCATGTACAGAGTCTTCCAGTCTTTTTCAGAAGTGAGGCTTAACTCCAGTTCTCATTCTTAAAGGTAAGGCATCATCAAAAGCTCAAGAATTGTTTTCACCTACTACTTCCAAGCTTGAAGAAACTTCACACTTACTTTGGAAGCTGAGTAAAGGCAAGGAAGCCTGCTTTTGAAGCCACTAGTCGTCTTACTGCTTGGAACTGGCTTTCAAGCTCTGCATTAGATGCTGCTACATCTCCCTCTTGGGAGAGTAATGCTGTTATGGCGTTATTTATGAGTTTCTCCTTGTTTTCTGAGAACAGACCCTGGTTAAGAAATAATTATTAATATCTTCATGCATTAACAACATCTTAAGAGGATGGGCAGAGGATTCATTCTTACATCTTGTGTAACTGCATGTAGTACTCCACTGTAGGAAATGTTAGCATTGAACCTGAACACAGCATCTGCAAAGTTACCATCTGGAAGAAGACATAAAAGGTAAGTGCACAGTACCTGACTAAATATCTTGATGTTTTAAAGAGCACTATAAAACCATGTATTAAGCATTAGCTTACTTGGAGGAGCAGCCAAAAACCTCAGATGAAGGCTCTCTACTTCTTCATCTACAGGCATACTGAGTAATCCCCAACGTTGGCCTTTGTGTGTGGAGGTCATTTTCACACAAACATCTCTATTACCAGAAGCTCTCACTCCATCCAACAAGCTTGCCAGGAGAGAATCTCTGGATTGGGAAAAAGACGTACAAATACAATTTAGATCAGAAAGTTGATGCCAAAGAACCAAGCTATAAGGAAAAAAGGAAAATAACATCAAGTGCAGAATGAAAGGCATCAATACTTGGAATCTCTTTCTAACACTGGTGCTAACAGCTACACCTCTGGAAGAAGTCACTAGCTTTCAACTGTTTCTTTATTCACTGTAAGAACAGAGCTGTCTTGCACCCATTATAGCCAGCTGCAGTATTTCACTAAAGGGATCAACTCTAGATTATCTGTTCGTGAGTTACACATGTCGCAAGCCAATTCACCCCTGTGCCTTCTGCAAGACCTCACTTAGCAGGATTAGACTGCATTACAACTGCAAGTGCGCTCAGAGACTAGTCTATTGGCTGTTTTAAATAGAATCAAACAAGACCATCTCAAGCAGACAGCTCTAAGGGTTTACAGCCTTCGCATTTCCGTGTCATTTAAGTTGTGCACAGAAAAACAATGGTTAGGAGAAACAGGTTTTATCTAACTGTCCAACACCCCTACATGTTCATCAGAAAACTTCTGGACAGATTTGCTTGAAGTTGGGATGAAGGTAGAGGGGAGATATTTACATCCTGTAACAAATCTTGATTTGTAAGCGGCAGACCACTAGAATAGCAAGGCTTTGTGTTAATACTTCCGAGGGTCAGAGTTTATGAAAGCTAAGAAACTAGAAGCACTACAATAGCAACTTCCATTTGAATTTATAACCCACAGGAGCTCCAGTTACCTTTCTGTTGAAGAGTATTTCCGAATTTGTCCTTTGATAAATTCAATGGTAAAAAGCTGGGGGTTTTCACAGTCACATACTATTGCAAATACCTAAAAATAAGAGATAAATAACACTGTTTCATTAATGTGTTCCTTATCTACTCTGCAAATTAAAGCCATCCCATGTATATTACCAAATTGCTACGATGATAATCTTTTAGGGCTTCTATTTGAAGAAGTACTACTGAGAAAAGTTGCCTCTTACCTCGCCTAAGGGTTTCAAAGTTACAATATTATAGGTAGCTGGATCTCGCTCAACTAAGCAAGCTTCTGTAAGTGCTAATACTCTTTTCACAGGTTCCTTAAAAAAAAAAAAAAAAGCATTTTAAAAAACAGAATTCTTAGTACTTAAGAACCAAGTGAGTTCAGTTTGATACCCTTACCAAGTGTCTAGGTGTTATTTTTTGAACAACGAACTCTGCTAAAGATGTTACAGATTCATCATTGCTGTATTTTCCAAAGCGAAGATTCAAGTACTGCTCAAATTCTAGGGATTCTTTCCTTATCCGCAGAGAGATACCTATGAAGTTGCCAGCATGCTCTATTGCACTTTTGATAATTTCTTCCCTCTGCTCAGATGCAAACAGGTGCTGCAAGTTTTGAGAAGGAAAAAAAAAAGTGAAAAATATGGCATAGCTTAAGAAATCACAGTTCCATAAATTACCCTCCACTATATACATAACAGGAGAGAATCTTGCCTTTGCTAAGTGCATGGTATAAAGAGAAGAAGAATTTATCACACAAGAGATTCACTATTAAGTTTACATTTGCCTTTCAAAAAATCTATAGCAGCTATTCCAAAAGGATACCCTGCTACACATTAGTGTGCCATTAAAGTAAAGGTCTGCATAACCTGCCTGTCCACCCTCAGCAACAGAACCTGACAGCCTGGCAGGAGTGAGGAGCCAGAGAACCCCAGTGGTAGCCTCAGCTGCTGCTATCCAGCCTTGCTAGGCAAGGTTAGGGCAGCTCTAGAGGATAAACTATATATTACTAGTTTTATGCCAGAGAAAAGCATGCTGCAGTACAAAAGATGTGGAAAACCTGATCTCGAGAACAGAGTCCTATTTTGTTAGTAGTGACTGAGGCAGTTATATTTACATGAGTAACTATGATTTAGTTCCTAAAGATCCATTTCAGCTGCCTGCAGTATAGCACACAGAAACCCTTTTAAGATTTTGAAACCAGTATTACCCAGAAATATCTCCCAAGCAAAGCAGCTGAATATCAGATCATAGGCCTAAAAGGGAAGTATCACCACTGATCAAACTATTTCTGAATAGAATCCCTCTATCAGTTAGGCAGATCAGTAATATTGCCTGTCACTTCTGGAACTTCGAGAGATGTCAGGAAACTCCATGACCACATTACATTCATATTCACTACCCAGTTATAAATAACTGAATATCTTATGCTCTGTAGTTTTTAAAGATGTAAAATAAGAAAAAAACCCCCCACACATTGCTCTCAAATATTTTAACTAATTTCCTGTGGAAAAGAGGTTCTAAAACCTGTCCAAAAGCCTTGATGCTCCACAGCTGGGTGCTAAAAATGCACATAGTTGTATGCTAAAATTATGTTGAAGCTTCATTATTAAATATGCAGCTATAAACATCCTAAGGACCATACCAAGCTGTCCTGTTTTAGTACTCACCAATCTACTAAATCCTCCATAGAGGATACAGAAGCCTCCCTGATAGCCAGCAATATCAACAAAGCCTTCAATGTTTCTGTAGTCATAGGAGCACAGGACTTTATTTGTTGCAGGATCGATTTGGTCAATACCTCCAGGAGTCACTTCCAGAACGACAGATTTCCTTGTATCACTCCAGTGATGTTTATAGCAGTTATACCTCTGCAGAGAGAGCTACTTTTAGACATCTACACATACTCCTTTACTATATAGCAATAGTTAGTTTCCAGTCTAGTAAGTAGCGTGGGTGTAAAGTTTGAAAAATTATATAATTTTCCTTAATGGCCTTATCTGTGTTAAAAACACTATGAATCAAAAGAAAGTAGTTGTCAACTGACAAGAAAGTCACAACTTAAAGAATACATTTTGAAGAGAGAACAGGAATCGCCAAACAGCCACTCCAAAAGGAAATTTCTCTTGCTGCAGATGCTAGTCCACTCACAGATTATGTGCATGGTAGTTAGACAAGGAAACAGCTATTGCACCAGATGTTGTTACTCAGCTCATCAAGACTAAATTAAGGTAAACTTATCACTACAGTGCAATTTTTTTCATCGCCTGCAGTCATATTCTATTACAAATACATGCATACTGAAACCAGCAAAAGTTAAAGGTCTGTTCTAAACTACAGGAAGACAAAGGGGACACCCATATTCCAGCAGTGTTACTATGCTCATCACTGCAGATTTAATCTATGCAATACTTTAAGTGCTATCTTATGTAACAAGAAGACACCCAAATATAAAGTCCAGCTCTGTATACTGCCTTTCTTATTACTATATTACCAAGATTCATTAAATAGCAATCTTGTCTTTAATCTGACCTACAGAAATCCTCCTAGGAAAAAAAAAAAAAAAAAAAATATTCCCACATCGAGTGTTCAGGATGTCATGCAGAAAACTAAATTAGAGTTAAAAACTAAAGTGCTGGAACTAGTAAACATCGAATAATGAATCAAAGCTTATGTTCTTCCTCCTCCTTACCAAATTAGCCCTTTATTTCAACAGTAACATTCAAAGTTTTTAAGTGTACCATCATAAGACTGGGGCCAAGTGAAGAGAACTCAAATATTCTGCTGCTGAAAAGGTTCCCATTGCTTTTGAACAAACTCTTAATTTTCTCTTCTCAAAGCACGACTTCAGATTCAAATTTACAAAAGCTATTTTAGGCAGTGCATATAGCACAAGCATAACATACATGAACAAAGTAGTAGTCTTTAGATCATCTCATTAAACTACACATGATCCAGACAAGCCAGACACTTACCCGTCCTGTGATTTTTCCTTCTGAGAAGTCTGTCCTGAATCTCTGTTTTTAAAAAAGTTAACCATGAATGAATGCAAATACAACAGTCAATCTATCCAGGAAGTCTACATTTAAGCTGATCCTGTTTTAAAGGACAAACTAAGCCTTCTTGACAGCTCACCATTCCACTGCATTTTAATGTATTCAGTATTTGTAGCTTTACTCGATATCTAAGAATCATGCACTAGCCGCTGCAACTGACACTAGATCAGGTTCATTAACATTACAGCTCAACACCACAACTTGCTTCCCTACTTTTTATGTAAGAAAGCATAGTAAACTACCACAAATGGTAATGATAGCCAAGTACTTACTACTTGCTTGAATATAAAAAAAAAAAAAATAATAATTAAAAAAATAATCTTACCAGTGCCTCTGTAAGGAGTTCTGTTCTGTGTTCTGTGGAAAACTTAAGTGTTTCGGACTTTTTTCCACTCCCTTTGCGAAAAGTGAGACTAAATTCTGTTCCTTGTCCTTTTCCAACAGGAGCAATACTACAGATATCTCCATAAGGCCACTAGACAATTGAAAGTAATTAGGTTAGACCATTAGTAATTTTAAAACGACATCATCTCCACTCAAAACCCCTTAGTACCTATAATAACTAATTGAGCTACTGTAATGAAGCAATACCTAGCATGCTACGTGACAGCTTTAGCTTGAGCTTCTTATTCAATACTCTGCAAAGTAAATAAGTGTCTCAACTCCCTTCAGGGACATAGCCTTACAGTGATCAAAACTTATCCCAATTCTCCAAGAACAGCACACCCAAAAGCAAACTACTGCTTATTGGCTAGTAAAGACAAATTGCCTAGAACTACGAAAACTATTAGATATTTGTAGAGTTAGTGAAGGCAACATCAGTTTTCTGCTTGTGTGCTTTTGCAGCAGCTGCCATACCTTCTGGCTTTGCTGAGATCTCAGACTAGAAAGTTTCTGAAGACTGAATACCATTATTCACTCTGGAAAGTGAACGCAAGTCAGAAATAAACTCAAAATAGCCCTGTCCAAAAATGATAGTTACCTGATTTGTAACTTCTAGTGTGTTGGGATTGTATGTGGTGATGGCATGGGTTCCAACTGAAAAAACTCGCTTGTACCTAGAACACAGAAGAGCGTTAGTTTCTCCAGAAGTCACAGAAAAGTCATGTTGAATTGCAAAAATTATGTTAAGCAGCTATATACAAGTCAGCATTAGGATATTGATATGGAATTTTTTTTGTTGTTACTTTGCAGTTTACCCTTATAATACGTTAATCTTCTCTGTTCTATATTATTCATAAAGGGGACATACAAGTTAAATACTACTAAATACATTTCCTTATGCATATCTTTTCCTATGTTATTGGTTAAGTCAGGACCAAAAGACTCTTGAAACTTGCACTGGAAGGTACTCCCAGGCCAGAATAAATTCTAAAAGCACTACACAGATAGGAAGAAATATATTCCTGCAATACTCTATAGAGTGTCTGTTTGAAGCCATCTCAGACAACAGCTGTAACACGAAATAATCCAATTTCCACACCTGGTCACAATACTGTAACAAGTCAAAGTGTTATTATGGCCAAGCCTAATTTTATTCACCTTGAGGAAAACTACACTACTAAGCTCAGACTCGGATCACTGAAGCTGTAGTTCAATATGCAGCTAGTCACTGTACATTGATCTCACAGATATGTTAACTGCCACGGTGCTTGAAGAACAGCTGTAGCAACATAGTTGCATTTCAGGCATAACAGAAACAAGCAGCAGTAAGCCAAAGCCAAGAAATTTAGATGCACCAAGTATGAAACGGAAGCCTTACCACGGTTTCATTTCCTAGACAACCTTCACAGCACATCCTGAACCAACTCCTTATACAGAGGCTATTTACATATTTCTGAATCAGAAAGTTTTGCAACACAAGTAACCAGAGTTTGAAACAGTAGATTATTACTAATCCCTTACTACTTGTACAAACTTCTAGGGTACTTCTAGCTGAGGCAGTCCTGCCCAGAAAGTCAAGTCAAACCTAAACCAGGGCCAGTTCTAGTAACTATTCTCTGACCAAAGAAACAGGATCTGAATATGGATGTCTTTCTTGAACCAAATAAAAATACTTTGGCTGGTTGTCTGTATTAAAACTGATTCAGTGTAGCAATTTCAGTTTCAGTTCTGACTATGCCATGGGTTTGCTAAGGAAGAACAGAATAGGACCAACCAGATGGCTGACTAACTAAGCTGGACCTGTGCCATACTAGACACTGCATCAAGAAGCAGGGTGTTTCTTCCCTCTTTCTCTGCATTCTTGTGTTGTAAAATGTAGGTCAAGAGAAGTTGTAGTAATGAAGCAGAATATTTGAAGTTATTCTGGCTGCTAACAGTTCCACTATTTTCAGTCTGTCAAAGAATGCTCTTGTTCTCGGATCATAGGAAAATCCTCTGAACGTACCAACTGTTGCCTCTCCTCTTGTTGCACAATTTAGGTAGCTATTCAGCCTTTTATATGATTTACAAATAAGGTTCGTTTATGCTGTTCTAAAGAACTTAAATCTTATCACAAGTAATAAAGCACTTTATTACTTGTTTAAGGTTTTGGTTACTCACTTAACATACTAAAAAGCTTCACAGTACTTTGTGGTACAATGAGGATCTGCAACGATCACACATAATTGAAGATTGGTTTCCAAACATCATAGCCACTTCCTTTTCTCCCCTCACGCTCAAACCAGCATTTCAAGACCTAGGAAGCATATTTAATACCCAGCATTCTTAATGTATGACGTGACAAGGAACACAAGACAGAACAGAAGATTTGCCAAGTTACCATTTCCTTCATCTCATTTCCCTAGGCAAATTCAGAAGACAAAGTCTTGTTGCACAAACAAAAGAAACTCAGAAGTCAGTTCTTACATGTGGCTTACACATCTCCAGTACAGTCTAATGCCAGACTATTCTGAGAAAAATTCAAAACAGATGTCCTCTTCCCAGTAAAAAGGCTACTGCCTATTTACTAGTTTCTTAGAAGCACCGTAGAATTTCTAAGTTAAACTGGTTTTTGTATGGTTGTGGTTTTGTTTTTTTTTTTTTTAATCAGGATTAACCTGGTAGACAAATTTCATATGACCACACTCAAGAGAAAGACAGTGTTCATTATTTTTACAGAACTACAGATGAAGCAACCTGATCTAGTTAAAGATGTCTCTGCTCATTGCAGGGGGCTTAGACTAAATGACCTTTGAAGATCCCTTCCAACACAAAGTATTCCGTGATTCTATTATCATCATGTGTACTACTAGAAAATACTTTAACTGCTATACACACAGCCTGTATTCAGCAAGGTGACAAATCATATGAATAGTCAAAGTGATTCAGGCTTATTTAGCACTACACATTAAGTTACTGCCTTTTTATTTATATTATCCATAGATTATACTGAGAATGTATAACTATGAACTGAGAAGACTTAAGTGTTCAAATATAAGCTTACTAAAAACCATATCAGCTTCTGGTGCAACACAAGAGGCAACTACTCACAAAATACTGCCTCTCCATTATGTGAAAATTAAAGTGCCATTGAGTTTTTAAACTAAGTCTGGTGTAGACTTTAAACTTAGTTTGAAGTTCTATAAGACTTGATAGTTTATCAGAACGGTACTGCTGAAGGTCAAGATCAAACTACTCTAACCTCAACAGCTTGCATTATGTAGGAACAGGCTCTTTAATGGAAGGCATTGGGCAAGAAAAGCATTCTGAATTCTACGTATTTCATTTTCACCAAGTGGCTCAAATTGTATGCACACTAAATCTGCACAGATGTCACAGGAACTTCAAAAGGAAGAGACATATTTTCTGTTGGGCAACAGAAAGATAAATAGCGACAAACTGTTCTAACAATCTACCCTAACATAGTATCTTGTGATCACTAAAGGAAACAGTTTTTTCACCCGTGTCCACACAAATCCAAACAAATAGATCTTAACTCAGGAAAGACTCAATTTACACAAGTTGAGTTAAAATTCTAATGAGGTAAAACTTTAATATTAAACTATTTATTTCAAGTCAATCAAGAATGTGTTGTGAAAGAAGAAAGATTTTGCCCTCAGACAGCTGCTCAGTCTACTCTGGACTTTGAACTACCCAGGGCTTTAATTTTTACTGACAAAAAGGCAGGGAGCTCTTGGATTAGACACTGAAGCAATTTCATGGTTCTTCAAAGCACAATTGAGAAAGATCTGCGGCTGTCATTTCCTGCAATCCCATTCTTTCCTTTCCAGCATTCACAAACTTGGATAGGAAGAATTCAGGAAGTAACTCTCAGTAGACAGCCGGGGGAGAAAAAAAAAAAACCAAAAACAAACCAAAAACCAAAAAACCAGCTAGTTTCAACTTATTGGTCAAACAACAGATTCAGACCTCACCTCTCAGCATAACCATTAGAATAAAACAGAACTCATGCTCCTGAGGTGCAGACAATGTACCCCGTTTTGTTGACGTTTAGGTAGCTAGGAAAACATCCCAGTTCCACAGCACTGCTATGCATGTGAGAAGGAACAATGGGTAAGGACACCAAAGAAGGTCCTATGAAGCTTTAAAAAGTATGCATAACAGCTGAATTAAAACACAGTATAACAGCTATCAATTATGATAGTTCAATGGACAGTTTTATTAGAAGTTCCCTAGCTTTTGCAGACAGAGGCATCACTGAAAATTCATTTATAGATCTGAGACCCCCATAAGGGATGAAGTTTATTTCTAGTAACAGAAGTCTGCAAATAATCTCAGTTAGTAGTTCCAACAGATAATCTATTACATAACATGTTAAGAATACATGTGGACTAGTGACCCTCATCTATTAGAGTACAAAAGACACTACTCCTCCAAGAACCTAAAAAGAAGCATTTCCACTTGAAAATTAGTGCTTTATATAATAAGTTCAAGAGACAGAGAAGCTGAGCAAGTCAGGTGGTCACATCAGAGCTACACTGAAGTGTGGGATCATGCAGAGAGGAGGGCTAAGATCCAATGTTTAAGAAACAAACCGATTCTAAGGAAAATACATTCAGTTCGGAGACTGTGCAGCAGGAGCCTTTAGTTCAATCTTCAACTATCAATACAGGAACTACGCAGTTAAATCCAGTAAGGAGAGCAGAAATGTCACACAATACAAATAAGAAATAAAAGAACAAAAAAACAACCCAAACAAACTTTAAATAACTTACTTTCCCCTCCATGAATGTTTTGTTGTGTAGAAACAGGCAAGATCTCTGTTTTCTCTAATTATATTCATTCTGTGCCAAGACCTGAAAACAAAACAGACATCCTGTTAGTACTCACAATTTTCATTTAAAACAAAGTTCACTAATCATCAATATGC
Source organism: Caloenas nicobarica (assembly GCF_036013445.1). Taxonomy (NCBI): domain Eukaryota; kingdom Metazoa; phylum Chordata; class Aves; order Columbiformes; family Columbidae; genus Caloenas; species Caloenas nicobarica. The sequence continues at coordinate 46,790,679 of NC_088246.1, read as the reverse complement.
TTCAAGACAAAAAGACTTTGTTTTTAAACACTTAAGTCACTGCTTTGTCCACTTCACACAACGACTAAGTTGCACATGGAGAGAACATAATTATTAGTTTCCCCACTGATTTTGTTATACCAGTTACTCCTTAACAGTACCAGAATACAGTAATTTACGCCCTGTTATTTGCCATATTATTGCAATCACACTACTTTTGCTGCATCTTCACACATTCAGATTCAAGTGTATTTTAGGTTATTGTCAGAACACTTAACTCCTGAAAATTCTATAATATCAAAATGACTCGAATACCCTGCATCCACAACTCCAGATAAGTCAGATTATTATTGCCATTTTTTAAAAATAAATGGCAAGGAGAAATCTGGATAGATAGAACAGCTTATTTTCCAGTCTGAAATGGAATTTGAAGTTGAGAAACTTACTTATTAGCTAAGCATTGCTATTAAAGAGCTAAGTACCATTTTTGTGCTGTAAAAGTTTAAGCAATCCCATTGCTAACAACCCAATGTGCTTATTTCACACATGAATACCTATTCCCCAAACACATGCAGGAATTTAGTGAAACTTGCCCATGACTGCTTGACTGGATCATTGCTTTAGGAGCTGCTAAGTTCTAAGGAATGTTTCTGAACACTAAACACTATCTTCTCTGATTGAAACTGATGCACATTGACACTTGAGAAATTAACCTCCCTTTTACTTCACTTTGCTGTTATTACATATGCAAGGCACCTAAGTGGACATACCCTGATCAAGTTGCAAGAGTGAAGTTGTCAGTCTCAGTTTACTGCTACAGCATTAGTTTTCTTTTCAAATGTGTCAGAACAGGCTTCCCTGCTCTTGATTATAGACTAGCACTGCTCTCAGGTTCAAAACATTAATGTGGTGGCATCCCCGAAACATCACATGCTTAAGAAGCTACTCTGCAAGAATTCATATTCATAGCTTGCACAGAGCAACACTAGAGTAATCCAGTCCCAGTCAGAACCCCACTAAAAGTTAGACTACAACCCCAGTCACCTTTTTACATTCAGCTAACTCGACTTGGCAAAGGAAGATTTCTCATTTTGAGACGGATGACCTGTAGCATTAGCTCATTGCTAATTTCTGCCCTCTACAACTTCAGGCTATTTTCTTTCTGAGCAAAGGCTGTAGCAGTTATGCAGACATACACATGAAGAATGGATAGCCTGACTGAAATGAACTTGAGAATTCCTTCCCTCAGGTGAAGAACCAGCACAATCATCACTACCTACTATAGAGGAATTGTGGTACTGCCTCTGGAAAAAGAGAAAAGTAGTATTTACATATTTCAATGACTCAATTTTTGAGTTAAATTTTCAGAGTTAATATCCCACTGACTTGTGACACATTCAATTCTCTAAATCCAGTTTTTGAAAGCAAACTTTCAAGAGGGATAAGATATTCAACAGCATTATTCCTGGCATTCTCCATTTTGCCTGTTTTAAGAACTCCATTGTATTATTATTGCCATGTATAAGCATCAAAACACCCTGTCCAAACTACACAGATCTTACTGTATAGTAACACACTTTAGTTCTGATAATTTCATGTTTTAAATTTAGCTTTCAGAACAAAGTGCCAGATACTCAATCTTCATACCTCCTTTTAAGCCATTTTCTTGACATTGACTAATGTAGTAGTAAAAAAAAAAAGCTTATAAAAGGACTAGCTTCACTAAGTACAGGATTGTAAGACCTATTTATCTGTAATTCCAGTTTTGCCAACACCAGACTACACTGATCAGCTCTATTAAGTCTCCCAGACCTGAACACTACCCAGAGTATTTAAATCAAGATGTTCTCACACTTGCAAACATCTAGTCTTAATAATACTGAGCTGAGAAATAATCATTTATGAACCACCAGTTGCTTCCACTACTTTTATCACCACCATCTAGCTAGATTCAGAATACTGATGCATGAAGTATTTTATATGCAGTTGAAGTGACAAATGGACCAGACTGCTTTTTTTTCTTTAGATTAAAACTATTAAAATCATTAATCTTTGATGCTTTACTCACTGTGCTGCTTCTCCCACTGAGAAGACTAGCACAGAGGCAATATATGCCAAAATCTAGCAACAATTAATTCTTGTACACATTTTCCTGCAGTTTAACAGAGAACAAGGCTAACAATAGCCTAGTGTTCTGAGCTGCTATGTTGAGGTCCAGCAATCATTTTGCAGTTATCTTTGGATCCACAGCAAGAGCAAGATGAAAAATATAGTTCATGCCAAAGACAAAGACCTTTTAGAAGAAACCAAAAAGTTTTCTTCCATCACTCATTCCTGCAGAACCAGTGTGGCATCACTCTGACTATACTACCTACAATGTGATACATTGTAATTTTAGTACCAGAGATAGTATAACCATCGACTTGGCAGAGTTCATCAAGTTATATTATTAATCAAGTTTAGACATATTGCCTGTGTAAGGTATAGCAGCCTGCATAGTTGTATCATATTAATTACCCAAAATAAGAGAACATTCCGATTGTCACGTTTACCTCTTCTTCCTGTATTCAAGACATCTTTAAAAAGTTGACCAATTTGACACAAAAATTTAATTAAATTCTTTATTTCACCCAGAAAAGCATCCTGGGCAATAAGGTCCCAATTTTAATTATCATCTTAGTGTCTTGGGGTACCTCACTACAGAAAACACAACTTCAAAGCTTATTTCAAACATATTGCAACACAGCCATTGGATATCCCATACTCATGGCTCTCAAAGGTTTAATACTAGAGAAACACCTAGTTCAGTTGTTCTATTTCTGCTGGAGCAGAGGCAACAAGTACTTTGAAAGCAGCAGCTTATAAACATGTTTCATCTGGTTGAGAGCAGAAGCATGCTGAATGCAACGTATAGTCAAATGATCTGAGGTTCCTGCAGGCAAAATATTGTCCATGACTTGCAGCTTCTTTTGGGAGTTTAACTAAAGCCCTCCCCGAATACATGGGGATTTTAATTAGCTTCTTCACAAGACAGAAGTTCAGCAATACTTTCCTATTTGGTTCTTGTAGTACTGCAAGTAGCAATGAAACAGCTTTCGGTGGAAGAGTTGAAACCACATTTTTGTGTGCTGCATGAACCAAAAATAGCAACCCCTAAAATTAAAGTGCCTGAACTGCTGCCAGAATTCCCCCTGCCTCAGAATTTAAGCTACATGAATAGGTATATTACACAAGCTGTGTTCAACTTGCATACGCTTTCCACTTCTCCAGGATTTCACATTCTTCAGACAAAGTTACCATCTGGGAAAGCAGAATCTATTTCAGGAAACAGAGACAAGTCAGTCTCAAACCAATACTTGAAGAGTTAGAAACAAAGCTGTGACCTTGCAGGTTTCAAAGCAATAAGCATAGCTGTAACTACACACAAGCATTCCTTACTTTAAGTAAATTCAGAATCTTGGACATGGGTTCAAAGTTTAGTGCAGAATTCAGATTGACTTTTTTCCTGATCATATTATTCCTCTACTATTACAAAGTGAAGGTTTAAGCCATGCTGAGGTACCACTTCAAAGCCCCAAACAGTATTCTATTTCACTGGAGGGAGAAGGACGAGAAATGCTGATAAGAAACTGAGATTTCTTGGGTGGAAGTGGAATGCTGCTAAACTGAGATTTCTTTTTAAAAATATATTCCAGTAAGGCTAAAATACTAGGTAAAGTTCCCGGCAAGTCAATACACAGGGACAGAGACTTGTATCTAGCTCAGGCATGACTTTCCTGAGAGAGAAAAGACATACCAAGAGGAGAAAAACAGGGACCAACTGGAAACAAATGAGGGCAAGGCACTGAAAAAAACCCACAGTTCTGTTAATCTGTAGTTCTACATAGCTACCTTTTAGCTTAACAGTATGGAGCCTGATTTCCAGTCATCTACTCATCTGTAGTTTTAAAAGCATTATTTAAATTAATGAGCTTTTCCGCACTGAAATGCTTCAGCTGTCTAGGTTTCATCTGTCTTTTTCACTGCTGTGTGCTCTAACTGGCAGAGTTTTGCCTTCAGACAAAGTCTTTTTAACAAACACTACACTTTTTCCTCTTCCCTAAAAGGTTCTCTCCTCTTAAAGTACTACAGCCTAATAAACCGTGGAAACTGAGATTTAATCTGTTGTGCAGCCCTTTTTGTAAAAGGAGAAAGACAAAACCCACCAGATCCCTAAAAGAAGATTAGTGCAACCTGCCTCAGTGATAGCAGTATCACCACCTTCAATAGTCCAGGATATAAACAGGCTAAGAATTTCAAACTTAATGCCACCAGAAATGATGGTGATGACATTAGTGTCCATCCTCCAGCCAGTTCCCTCACTGAGCGCCAGTCCTGAGAATAACCAGAATCTTCCACACCTTTTTTCTTTTCCATCTACATTAGCTTTCTGCTGTATCAATGAACCAAACTCATTCACCAGCTAAACAGGCAAGTATCGGAACAAAAGGGTTTACTCGGTAATGAGGGGAAGAAAAAAACAGGGTTTTCTTTAGCATGAGAATATTTTTGGAAGCAAATTGAGAGGTTAAGCAGTTGAAGGTTAACACTTCAAGATACGGTTGAATGCCAACTGAAGATTTATTTTATTATGTCAGTAAGCTTCACTTATTGAGCTTCAAACACAAAAGTCACCTCAATCTGAAAGCACAGTTCTGGCCCTTCAGACCAATCCCCAGCATACCACTTAAAATCTGGAAATGCACAGTGATTCAGTCCTTCAGGACAAATATGTGTTTGGAAACCATGAGAAATACCACATGATACCCAGAGGAGCAAGCAATACATATGAAATGTTTATAAATTCATTCCAGCAAGACTAAAATACAACGTAAAGTTCCTGGAAAGTTTAAACTACAGGGATAGATACTCAGCTCTGACTCTCTAACCACTTAGAAATCTGTTGCAAGTGGAAAAAAACTGTCAGTAACAATGGAAAGGAGTCACTAATTTCTGGTTAAGTGTTCTGGCACTTGTCTGCCCATAGCAGGCAGGAATTAGACCAAGATGCATATCTAGAAACTGAAGCAGGCTAGGGCCAAGCATAGTTTTTACCTCTATACTAGTGGTCTTGTTATTTGGAACTAAGCGACAGCAGACTGTTTGAACAGCATCTTCCTAACTCAATTCAAAGTTGAAACTTGAGTCACTAGCAGTCCGACATCCTGCCTTCCTTTCTGCATATCTCACTACATGCAAGTAGCCTATGTAGACAATCTTCTAATTATCACAAGGAAAAGGCTTCAACTTTAAAAACTTAAGCTCCAAAACAAGGAATGTTTTCTTAAATAGAGAATTATTTAATCAGTGCTGAGTACTAGAAAACAAAGCTGCTATCTACTCAACTTTATCTCCTCAGTCTCCCTGCCATAGATCTTATTTGTGAAGGAGCACAACAGAAAAACATAAAAGTCACTTGAGATTACATTAATTTCAAAAGCGGCCACAGAGCAGAGAATAAGCACACTAATAAGAAAACTCCAAATGAACTTATATGCCTGTTTCTGCCTAAACAGGATGCTCTAATGTTCCCTATGCTTGATAGCACCAAGCTGAAAACAGGAAAAAATCTACCACCCAAACTGAAGGATTAAGACACCATTTTTACAGCCCAGAGCTTGGCCCTCAGTAAAGACACACCTGTCAAGGTGCAAGCTCCATGCTGACTGGAAAATCTATCCCAAAGACTGCTGGCAGCTCACTGCAGACAGAAAACCATTTAGTATGCCTACTTGTTTTGACTTTCAGAACACATAAAGCAAGCGAAAAGCATCCATGGGAGAAATTATAAAACATTTGGAAAAATAACCACATTAAGGGTAGATTTTCTGAAAGATACCTTTAGTTCTGCTCATGCTCTTCGGCCATACTACAACCACTTAAAAAAAGAAATAAAGTCTCATGTTTGTGAAAGCAAGTTTCCTCCTCATCTCTCCCATCCTTCATAAATTATTTCCCAAAGCATCTCATGATGGGTATGTTTTGATCCGAGGCCAAGAAGAGAAAAATAACGTATCTCATTTAGGACAAATGCTGCCCCGTGGCTACACAAGCTGCATCAGGTGCACATCCAGCAAAGCACCAGGCAGGCTGAGACTAGAGAAAAGCCCAGCCTCTCCTCGGAGATACAGGAAGCAAAGGGCTTGAGAGTGGCTTGTAACAACCCAGGTACCACAGCTGGGGATCAGGCCCGCCCGAGTTCACCGCCCCAGGCCAGGGCCGCCCCCGCCACCACCCCCTCGCCTCTCCAGGCTGAGGCAAGGAGCGGGGGCTTCGCCAGCGGAAGGATCTGTGCCCGGGCGGCAGCGAGCGCGGGCTCCGCACCGGCCCCCGCTCCCTCACAGCCCAACGGCGGGGCGCGCCCCGCACCCACCCGGCCCCCAGCAGCGCCTCGGTGCCCCAGGGCCCCGCCCGAGGCTGTGGAAGGAGGTGGGGGCCGCCGCCGCCCCCTCACCTCCCCCGCCGCTGGGATTTACCTGGCCGGGGAGCCCGCGCTGCCCAGACTTGCCCCCACCAGCGCTGCGCTTCCCGCCGCTGCCGGCGATAAGGGTGAAGGGCCACCGAGCGGAGCCCTCGCCCCTCACCCTCCACCGGGCCAGGCGGCAGCCGCTACACCTCTCCAACTCCCTCAGAGTCTGGCTCTGGAGGCCGCCATCTTAGCTCCGACAGCGAGACCGCCCTCTCGACGCAGTCGCCGTCAAGCCCGGGGCCGTCACGGGACGCGGTCAGCTGATGTAGCCCCTCCTTACCCCCACCTCCCGCGGCCGCGCCGGCCCGGCCGGCGAAGCCGCCCTTTGCCCGCTGCCCTGCCGGGAACCGGAGCGGGTCGGGGCGGAGGGAGGGCTCCGTGCGCATGCGCAAAGCCATGGGGTGCGGAGTTCCCCCTTCCTTCCCCGTCACCTCAGGCCTCGGCAGGGAGGAGGCCCGGGCGGGTCCGGCAGGGGGCGGGCTGGGGCGCGGCGGGAGGAGCCGCTGAGGGGGGAGGTTGGAGCTGCGGCGGTGGCGGGGACGAGTGGGGTGTGTTAGGGGCTCGCCCAGGGCTGTGAGCGGCTCTGCCTGTGTTTTTTCTCTCTGTGGTATTTTAGCAGAGCTTAGTCTGTTGGTCAAGACTAGATCAACTCCTTTGGGGGTAGTTGGTAGTTCCCTAAGTGCGCAGCTCCTGGGGTGTTGTGATTGTGCAGCTCTAGGGCTATGGGCAGCTGTGGCACTGCCAGTGTTTCCTGCCTTCGGCAACCTGGTATGGCAGTTCTGAGGCCTGGTACTGGTTTCACACTCATCAGAGAAGTATGTAGCAAATGAGAAAGGTGCTTTAATTAAATACAAATGTTACTAACCTCTAGTCTCCCATTTGGGAATGTGCGGCATCAAGCCATGGAAGGCACATTGAACAACCAAAAAACGAAGTAAACTTTAATTATGCATATTAATTGTGTGATGTGTAAAAATAATATTAAATCCCGTATTAATGTTGCTGAACCACTGATTTGTGCGGTTGGCTAACCACTCTTGGAAGCTGTTACGGGACTTCAGCTCTCCGTCAACTTCCTCACACGGGCAGCAGCGGTTTCCTCCCTCGGCTGGGAGAGCTGGGCCTGTTCAGCCTGCAGAGGAGAAGGCTGAGAGGGGATGTCATTAATGCTTATAAATATCTCAAGAGTGGGTGTCAAGAGGATGGGGTGCCTGACAACAGGATGAGGGACAATGGGCACAGACTGAAGCAAAGGAGGTTCCTTCTAAACATGAAGAGAAACTTTTTTATTGTGAGGGTGCCAGAGCACTGGAACAGGCTGCCCAGAGAGGTTGTGGAGTCTCCTTCTCTGGAGACATTCAAAACCCGCCTGGACACGTTCCTGTGCAATCTGCTCTGGGTGAACCTGCTTTAGCAGGTGGGTTGGACTAGATGATCTCCAGAGGTCCCTTCCAAGACCAACCATTCTGTGAGAAGAGAAGGCTCAGGAGAGACATTATTGCAGCCCTTCAGTACTTAAAAGGGACTTACAGGAAAGTTGGGGCCAGACTTCTTAGCAGGGCCTGTTACGACAGGACAAGGAGTGATGGTTTTAAACCAAAGGAGGGGAGATTCAGGCTCGACATGAGGAAGAAATTTTTTACAATGAGGGTGGTGAAACGCTGGCACAGGTTGCCCAGAGAGATGGTAGATGCCCCATCCCTGGAGACATTCAAGGCCAGGCTGGATGGGGCTCTGAGCAACCTGATCTAGTTGAAGATGTCCCTGCTCATTGCAGGGGGGTTGGACTAGATGAGCTTTGAATGTTCCTTCCAACCCAAACTATTCTATGATACTATGGTTCCCATATTTTGTACTAGTCATAAGACTTCCCCAAAATGTTGTAAACTACAGCAGCATTATAGCAGCTTGCCATGATCTCCTTAAAAAGCCTGAAGATAGACATAAATATTTTGAAATATGACTCACGTTAGAACACGATGCCTTTTCTTTAAAATAGTGTTCTTAAAGTCTGCAAGTGAAAAGAGAATTGATGAACAAATTATAACTGGAACTAATTATCTCGGAGAAAAAGATTAAAATCACAGGCAGTATATTGGTATTTTTTAATAGCCTTTTCTTTGTCACATAAACTATCCTTCATGTCTTATATTTTACATAAGATATTTAAATACTAATAAGTCATTCTTTTGATAAGTCTAGTCCTCTGAATCTGGGGTATCCTGGTAAAAATAGCGCTAATGGGAAAATAACATTACTTCAAGGAAGCTGATGAATTACTTTTGGTCACAGGAATTTGAGAGGGAAAAATATTTAATGTTTTATTAACATACTAGGAATCGCAGAAATCTAATTTCAGAGGGAGGTGATATGATTCAGAAGAGCTTATTTGGCTGAGTGTATGGAAGAGTTTTGGAGGGGTTTGGGGGGATTTTTTTTTGTTGTTGTTCTTCTTGATTAGTTGGCTTGGAAGATTTGTTGTTGTTGTTCAGGGGGCTATATTTTGTCTTAGTACTTTTATGTTCTTGATATAGGTAGGTCAAACACAGCAAGTAAAGCAACAGATTGTTAGATGTTTATTGCTTGAGACCAAAGAATGACATTTGCATAATGAAATTGGTGTAACAAACTAGGAATCAATATTTTCATAGCTAGATTTTAATCAAACAACATAGATTGTGTTTTGGCATATTCATTGAGCTCAAGCTAGTATTTCAGTAATAAATTATGTGTTTACCTATTTTCCTTTATACACTACCTCCATTTTTGGACACACTTTTGTCTAACTGGTAATGTTAATTCTGGTTATAATGCAGAAGAATGATAAATGGAAAGGAGGATACATATTAAGAGTGAGAAAATATGAGAGAAAGCAGAATAATTTTGAAATTATTATTCAGGGAAAAAGAAAACAAGAAGGGTGTGTTTAGCAGTTCAGGAAGGAAGTTATGGAAATGTTATTGTGCAATACGATAAAATATCTTTCAGAAATTCAAGCAGATCAGGATTTTGTAACTGTTTAATTGTAAAGCACATGTGAAATTATAATTGTGTGTAGACAACAGCATTCTAGTTTTCTTGATCATTTTTTCATGTCAGATGATACTACTTTAGGGGCCTTGTTTTTCTGGTTACCTAAAGGCTTGTGGAAAGTCTGGAATACAAAAGTAGTGGTTTTAACACCATCTCCCAATTTTAAAGTTTGCCATTGTATCTTAAAAAGCTATTAAACAGAAAGTGAAAATCCTCACTCCATTAACGTCAATGGCAGTTTTATTATTAGCTGTGACACAGGTACTTTTTCACCTTTAGTTTTCCCAGCCACTTACAGAGTCAGGAGCCATATCAGAGCCATTCTCATTATTAAAATAAAAATAACAAAGCACAGTTTTTGTGCCTTCCTGAAAGATAAAATGTTAAGTTGCTTCAGTTCACTTTGGAGAAGCAAATTCATCTTCATTGCTTCTGGAGCTTTCATCTGAAGAAGCACTGCAAACGTCAATCTGACCTTGTCAATTTAAATACTGACATTTGCAGAAGAGTTCAGGCCACCTCCAATCAAGGAAGCAAGCTCTCCTTACCATCTAATTATTGAAATCTGGAAGGAATTAAGAGTTCCAGTCCACTACTAAATAATTAACGATCCACTGGACTATTTCTGTGATCAGCCCCTAATCTGAAAGACTGTGGTTTAGGATGGCTGAATTCCCCAAGCACACTATAGTGCAGATACCGGAGAGAGCCAATGCTGGGATTCTCTGCAGCAACAGTAAATATGATTATTGTAAATACCACCTATAATAGCAGAGCTCCTATTATTTTTAAAGCCGATACATTGTGGTTTATAGCAATAACAAAGAACAAGTTTCTACCCAGCCTGCATGCAGTGAACAAAGGACAAATTAACTCCTTTTCCCAGTACTGTCTCTAATGATAGGGCAGAATTTTGTGTCGGGTTTCTGGAGAAAGGAGAGATTTCTCTACCTTTCCTTGTCTTAAAGAAAACAAATTCCTAGTAGAATTGAAAATAGTTACTTCACCTTCTTACTCACAACATTTTTACAGTGTAGAAGGGTGCAGGACCATCCACCGTGAGACCGACTATTGTTTTTTCTGCCATAAAGTGATGGGGATCTATCCAGTCTTCTTTAAGATTGTATCTGAGTGGTACACCACAGCTTAGTATAAATTTAGGATAATTAAGAGGGAATATGCTTAAAAATTGGGGGTTTTAGGTCAGCAGATAACAAAGCCAATAATACTTTGATGCCTAATTATAGGACTTGACTGATAGAGGATAACAGATTTTCAAAGGGACAAGAAGAATTTAAGCATGCAAGTCCCACCTGAAACCAATGAAGTAAGATGCCTTTGACAACCTCTCTCATGAATCTTGTCACTTTTACTCCTCATTTGTTGCAGATGCCAAAATGCAGATTACACGGAAGACCTTCTGGGAAACAGACCCACATTACTGCATCAGACCTTGTTCTACTTTTTGTTATCCCAAAGGTGCATTAAGACTATGCTGACAATTTACAAGCAGTTCAAAGCTCACATCAGATTTGTATGTATCTTGACAAATTTTGTCTGAAAATAAATGCAGATAATATTGATAATTTATCTTCTCTGTGAGATTAATTAAAAGGTAACTTCTGGTTTCTCCCTATTAATAATTCTATATTTCCTGATAGACTTGTTAAATGATAACTTGTTTGTTATCTCAGCTAATAACTTGATAATAACTGCAGCCTAAGCTAATTAGCTTCATTATACTGTTACTGAATTTTGTTGAATTATTAATAAGGAGCATCTTCAATACAGTGATTCATGCTAAACTGTATTTATATTCATACCATTCCTTTTGGCTACAATAAGCCATTCTCTTCTGTTTGCATAATTCTTTCATTTTGGTATCAACATACATGCAGTGAATTCTGCCTTATTAACTTTTGATCTCTTCATCCACTTATAGCCCTGCATAACTCAGTCTTTTTGGTGTGGCCTTTGAAGATAATCTACAGTTTATCTTTTAACTCTTACCTTCCGATAAATAGGTTGCAATATTAGTTGCAATCCAGTCTTAGTAGTTTATGTGGGTGCATCTGGCATAAGTACAGTGAATGTAGTAGATTTATCTGATATCTTAGATGTCATTCATAGAACAATGAGTCTTTTCATGGACCTTAATAGCAATAGACAATGACATAACTATTATTAACAGAATTATGTTGTTTAAAAATATGTGTTTACTTTTTCCTTTGAAAAAATATAACGGAGAAATACGCTGTTTATTGCATCTAAAATAAAATAGCAACAGTTTCTTAGAGAAAGTCCCTAACTGCCTTGTCTTTTAACTGCATTTAGCCAGGTTGCGCACATCTGAAAAAAGTTCACACATATTCAGTGGAAAGCTTGATTAAATATGACAATGAAAATTTCCAAGTACTTAGTTCGTCCTGAGGATGCTTCATCTTAGTATTGGAAGCCTGTTTAAGGTAAACTGCTCTTTGAAATATCTGGCTCTTGAGGACCATTTTGTGGTAGAAAGTACTGAAGACTGGAAACTTTTTAAAAATAGACTGTGAACAGAAGAAGCACTTATGCACGGAGAAGAGGACTTTCAAGAATACTGGTACAGACAACTCACGGAAGAGGAAAAGTAAAAGGAGAAGGGTAAGGAGAGGAACACCTAGATCTTGCTTAGGGAAACACTGTTAATGATAGAAGTAGCTGAGGGGAAAGACTGGGAATGGCTAGAGAAGAACACAGGGACTAAGCTGAGGAATACTGTGAGGAATAGGAGCTGAGTCAACATAGGATGCTAGGAAGATTCAAATGTAGAAGCAAGGAGAGAGAGAATGGGCTTAGCAGAGCAACAGCCTGGAAAAGACAGTAAAAGAACAGTACCCACAATAGTCTGCCAAAATAGAACCCACAGTTTCTCCAAGATGACTCCAGCTGAGAAACCTAATGCCCAAATGTATTTGACATCTTCCCTAGTGGATGTCAACTTAATTCTGTCGCCAGTAACTGCTAGTTCTCTTGTCAGAGATTTGTGTTGCAGATCTGGTTGTGATATAGGATATAATCCCACATCATAATTATGTGGGTTTTTTTCAATAAACCTAGAGAATCATGCATCTACACATATAAACAGCTATGCAATATCGGCATTGTAAAGCCAAAAGACTTTAAGGGTTAAAAAATTGCAGAAGATTAGGATTGCCTTTGCAAATAGTTGCATGTTTACATACTATTTTTTTTTCCATGGGAACTTTGCCTTTTTCCAGGGGTGTCCAACTCTTTTACACTGGCAGCCACATCAGTGTCGTGGTTGCCTTCCAAGGGCCGAATGTAATTTTAGGACTGTATAAATGTAACTACTCCTACAGTTATACAGTCCTAAAATTACATTCGGCCCTTGGAAGGCAACCACGAGGCTCATGTGGCCCCTGGTGAAAATGAATTTGACCCCCCCTGCCTTATTCACTCTACAAGAAGAAAGGACTCCTGGAATCAACATATATGCAATACTGTGTTCTATCTGCATTGCTTGATTTGATGGCCCAAGATTTATTTAGTGTACACTGTGCAAACTCTGTTATTCAAGCTCCAAATTTATTAATTTCCATATTGACATTTCTGTGACATTCTTCAGTATCTGAGTATTCTTCAGTATCTGAGTGCTCCAGGAGCATGCGTTAATTTATTTTCACAACATCCTTCTGCTTCTAATATTTGACTGATTGAAAATACATTAATATTTCTTTTTCTGTATATTCTTGTGTATGATTTCCAAGTATCCTAGCCCAAGCTTTAAAAATCATATATCTCTTAGCAAAAAGCAAAACTGCTGTTTGATTCTCTTCCTGTCTCTTTTTATGGACAGGAAAACCAAAATAGATGATGCTGTACGTTGCAGGCTTATTCAATGCATTAATCTATGTGACACCACGTTGTCACGTTTTACATGCCTTACATATTTGATAACTTGCTTCTAACTTATGAAATTTCAACACTTAAGGCTTTGGATTGTCAATTTATTTGCCAATTTATTTGTTAAAGGTTGATTCTTGTGGAAAGGGCTAAGTTAAATTTAAATACTAGCTTTAATGCTAATAAGAATGCTACTAATTTGAGAAACTGGAGATTGACAGAGTAGCCAAGATTTATGTTCAGCAATTAAGGTAACAAAAAAGAAAAAAAACTGCTTCCAAAAAAAGTGATTTTGAACATTGTTCAAAATTTTTGAGAAGCAGAGTGAGTTAGTAGGACAGTAAGAAAATCACAGTGAGATTCCTCAAATGTATCTATAGCTTCAGTGCCTTCCAGGTATTTAAACTGGGTCATCCAACCAAAAGGACCTCTGAAAACCAAGCAACAGGGGTTTTACTTAGGTACTGCAGTATTAATTGATGAGAGTTATGAGGGAGTCACTTGTATATGCTTGATTTCCCATTATAGCTTGTACAGCATATAGAGGAAAAGTAAATACTAATGCTCTGGTTCCCTAGCCTGGGGTCAAATCCCAGAATTAGAAATAAGGGCGTGATTGTAATGCCAATGGAAATAACTGTGAAAAAAGCAATAAACAGGAGTTATTAACCTTGCCCACAGTGCCTCAGGGTATCAGAAAACTTTTACTATTTTCAAAGAGTAAGAATGTTCTTGAGAATATCCAGCCTTTCCTCCATGAAAAATCGTTCATGAAGCTCACAAAGAAGAGCAGAGGAGATTATGATGACATAACTGGCAGACCAAGCCATTGAAATGAAAGCCTTTTGAGAAAAAATGAATTGGGAGGATTCTTTCAATTGTTTGTTTGTTTGTTTGTTTTTGTTTTAAACCCTCCCATAGTCCAGTAGTATGTTCTTTACCATTTAGTATGACTGGTAGCTGAGAAATGTGAACTGACTATGTATGAATGACACAGCTGCAAGGTGGCTTTGCAAAAACAAGAGAATATTTTGTGGCCTAATAATGTTCCCCAACTCTAATCTATCTATGAACAGATCACTACCAATAACAGCAGCAGCAATGAAAAGGCTTCTGGCTAAAAAATATAATTTAAAAAACATGTGGAAGTTGTATTTTTTTTTTTAGAATTTAATCTCAAGCATTATCTGTGTATCTGATAGGCACTCCCACCTCCACCAATATCTCGATCCCCTATATATAGAGGATCTACTATCAGAACACATTTTCATGGTGGATTTTACCAAAACATATTTTAGTTTCATGAAAGTTCAGTTAAAGAACAGAATGCAATTATCAGTTTACTGGCAGACCAGCAGTCCACTTTAGTTCAGATCTGCTTTGCTGAGCTGTGTTCAACTTCTCAAAGCATTTGACTGTTTCATTATTTCACCAGATGCTTCTGGCTCCAGCATCATGGCACAGAAAATGGGATGCTCAACACCTGCTGCTCTCCACATTTTGGATGCTGCTTTTAAAAATCTACCCCTGCTCTTCACAGAAGGTGTTTACAGGTATTCTAAAGGTTAGTATAGCCTCATGTGTGTATGGTTTGTAGTATACACATCTAGGCTGCTCTCTCCCCAACTTTTTTTACCATGGAAAACATTAAATTAACTGTAGTGGCTTTGCTTTCACCTCACTTCAGTAAGAATGCCTAAAAATCATCAGCAATGGTATTTTAGGCTATATTACCATGTGTACGTTTACATCTTGGTGTAAATTCCCACCACAAAGGGTGGCACACAAGGCCACCCTGTCCCTGCATGGGAGAGCTGGCATGTCACACACTGATGGCACAAGGCACATCTGATTTAATTGCCATTTAAACTTGAAATTCCTGATGAAGCCAGAAAAGGTCTTGATCCGGGGAGATGTTTCAAGTGAGCTGTGCCTCCTTCTTGATGCCGGCAGATCTCAGATCTGAAAGGTCACACACAATTACCCTAGAGTCCTTGACTTTGAATCTTCAAATAATGACCAACTTTATGCAGGTTTTCCTCCTCCCTCTGACAGCTTTCAGGACTTGATTTCAGTGAAGTACAAGATTTGTCCTTCAGAAGTACTGGCTAAAATGAGAGCCACAACTTAACATGGGAAAAAATACAACAGTCATAGTTACAAATTAAGCATCAGAATGCAAACTGCTAGGAAAAAAAATACTAAGAATGCCTGACTATGCAGACTATCTAAACATTTCCAGACTATATTTTTATTCAATCCATGGTTTGAGACCTCTAATTGGGACAAAACCTCCCTCTTTGTGACAGTGGAGCATGTAGAGACTGGTATGGGGAACCAGTTTGTATTGTGATTCCACTGTATATTACATCATCATATCATGCTTGTGTTGTGATTTCAGCATAATGCTGTATCGCTCTTCTAAATCAAAATCCCACATAATGTCAAATATCTTCAACTAAGTATATCTGGTGTTAAAGCATTAAACTCTCCTGCCATCTCACACCTGTTGGGTAAACCAGAGCCTGTAGGTCAGGACAGTCAGTCACCAAGTGTCCTTGGTACTACAAGGCCAACAAGCTCCAACTGGCCTACAACTCACTGACCTCTTTGTCCCTGTAGCACCAAGGAGACCTGGAGCAAGCAGGATCCAGACAAGCAGAGGTGAGTGGCTGCTGTCTTTTGGGTAGCACACTGAGGAGGCTCTTTGCTGAACCATGGACCAGATCATTCAGCGTGGCAGGAAAAGGCATCAAATTAAGAAATGGGACATCTGGGACATTGTCTTTGACATGTGAATCATTGCTGGTGCTCATGCAAATGATGGCATGGTGAAGCAAAACAACAGGGTTGAACCCACAGAGGTGGACTCACTGGTATTCCCTATAGGCATATGTTCTCACCCTCTTTGCACACAGGCTAGAGATCTGGTCATTCATATGATGAATGTATTAAGTGGGGAATATCACTGGGCAACAAACACACCCCGTCCTTGGAAGAAGGCTCAGAGGAGATGGGCACAGGTGATGTGCTTATGAAGCTCATATTATGAGCTATTTACAGTGATAATCAGATTAGATCCATGTTAGCAACAGAAGGAGAGTTCAGCATTATACTGCAATAATGCTAAACTCCTGCATTGCAAACCACAGATATAGAGAAGGTAATAGTCTGTCTTTCCCCTGTTATTGAATGACATCCACACTGTAAGAATGCCAGACACAGTGAGTCATAAAAAGAGCATCAGTCAGCACAATTTTCAGGCTCTTTCCCCTTTTTTTCCTGTAACAAACAGAAGCAGAACTTTGGAAATTTCTGTTTTCTTTTGAGTTGGTAAAATTTTTCTTAAGTCTTTACAGTTTCACCTTCATTTTCTTCATGCTGTTGCTGGTTTCAGTTTTCTCATTATGAATGAATCGCTGAGTCTCTTAACAATTTCTCAGGTTTGCAGAGATAGCAGCATTTCAGCTTTCCAAAGTGTTTCTTCTGATGATGAAAAAGTATTTTGCCTTTAATGTCCTTAAAAGTGTCTGGTCCATTTGGCCAAATTAGTGGAAACAGAAGTATATGAGTCTGAGAAAGCATAACAAGCAAGGCAGAAATGCACACAGTAAGTTAACACCATTTCTAGCAGCCATTTCAGGCAGTATGTTATCCATATTATCTTCCCACTCCTTTTGCTTTGCTTTGACACAGATCGTGACCATCAAATGATATATAAGGCATATGCTGTTGTTTTTAAGCATAAGCATATGGATTCTTATGTAATCTTACTTGGTTCTAGTTTGCGATGATACTATTAGTGCTTGGGGTTTTGGCCAAATTTCCCTGAACTTCTGCTGTCCCATTTTTAGTGTAAGGCAGAGAGGTGCGTAAGAAACTTGGATGTATCTCTATTTACACATCTTTATTTCTGCAAAATATTGGGTTATTATTGTATTATACTAATAAAACAGGTTTGGATTATATGAATGAATTAATTATTTGATAAATTACCTAACAGTTAACTGAAATTAGCTAGTATGCTTGTATAATTAATTGGCCAGCAAGTAAATGCTATCCACTTGAGAGGAGGGTAGACTAAGATGTTTAGAAGTGCTTGAACTGTCCCCCAATTGAGGTGATGTTCTAGCAGCTGTGAAAAGAAATATATTCTCTGTCACACAATCATAGAAGTCTTTTGTTTCTGCTCTTGGTCCAAATTCCATTTTGACCATTCGTTGTTCATTATTTCTCTTCTGCTATTGGAGAGTCAAGAGTAAAATCTATGAATGTGTAAACTAATTTCATAGTTGCTCAAGCTTTTTACTGATACTTTTTCACCACAATCTGCAAAATAAATGGTTTGTTACCAAAAAAGGCACAGAGCATGTTCAAACTGAATTTTTTATGAAGAGGTAATTATTTGCAAAACACCAGATATACTGATTTAATTACTTCTGATGTGAATCTTCTCATTTGAAGTGACCGGATGCTTAAAAATAAAACTTTTGTATGCGCAAGCAAAACTGAAGTAAAGAAAGGTATACAACACAGTCTATACACCAATGGCCTAAAACTGAAGTGTTAGTTAATTTTATTTGAGTAAACTCAAACTTTTGGTAGTCATTAGGAGAAATGGAAGTATTTGATTTGTTTTCTGGTCTTATGCAAAAGTGACTAGCAGTTATGTCTTTGAATATAACTTCTTTTTCTCTCTGACTGGTGCTTAGAGATCTGGTGCACTCAGTTTTTTAGGAACACTAGAAGAGCTTTTGACAGAGGCACAAAGTTATGACTTGGCACTTGTCAGATAAAAGACAAACTGTTCAGTTGTGGCCCTAAATTTATTTCGGTTCAACCAGTAACCAGTGGTGCAGCGTGGACTTTGATGATTAAAAGCAAAACTAAAAAACTGAAGCTGGCTTTGACAGTGTTCCAACTTGTAACAAGCTCATCACATGGGATTCTGTTTCCTTTTATGCTCAGCTTCTGATAGTGGTTGGCTTCAGGCATCCCAATGCAGAATATTACTGGTTTGATGTAGGGTTTGTTTGTTTTTCTTTCCCCCTAGAAGTGATTTATTTCCTTCTCTCAACTTCATAGAGAGACTTAATACCCCTGTCCAAAATTTGAGATGTTTTCATCTTACTAGTCCTCTGTTTAACTGCTCACCCCTTACCATCTAGGAGGACCTACTTTTGCAAGCCTTTGCTTATACAAGCACTCTCAGCGTGAGCAGCCAGAGTCAATGGAACTATGGATGTGTGATGAGTAATCACACAGGTGGGGATTTCCAGTAGTTGGCTACAAGTATATGACATATCTTCACATTCCTTTGGCTATTTTTCTCTCATATATACTCTTATGCATCTCTTCTTCACGTGTTGTCTTGAATGTGCTTCAAACAGCATTGTTCTGTATTACAAAAGGCAACACAAACTTAGTAATCAGTTCCTGATCATTAATTCAACTACCTCAAGAAATGCCTTTTTTGCTGTGATTACTACTATTGAAAGTCGTATAAATTTGTTGCAAAAGTTAACTTGCTTTTAGTTTATTGGAATTTTCAGTAGTTACACTAGTATAATTTCTTGAAGGGAAACTTGGAGGTGGGAATCTCCTTGCTGTGAGACATTTCTCAAATTGTTACAGTTTTACCCACTAATGGCTTAGTTTTTAAATAATTTTTATGTTCTGGGTTTTCTTAAAATTATAGAACTACAAAGTTTCAAGCTTACCAGGCCAGAAAAATCTGTTTATAGAACAAGTATGTCTTTCGTAGACTTCTGATGGAAAGCTTGCATCTCTGTGTGACAACAGCAGTTTTGTCATTTGAAAATGACAAAATGTTGAAAAATCCCCAGCTGAAATTCCCAGTGTCAGACCGAGTGACCAGATATGATGAGATGGATTCATCATTGTCATGAACAAGAAGTGAGAAAATGCTGGTGGGAAGCCTGTGGTCAGCATGGGAATTGAATATGGCAAAGCTAAGCCTGTAGTCAACAGCTAGATGGATCAAAGACACCTCTCCTCATGTTCTTCTGTTTACGGGTTCTGTTGCATTATCTAACTACAGGAACTAAGCAGAGAGTAAGATGAACATGGACTAGCAGAAGGTCAGAAAAACGTAATCATCTTCTGGAGTTTAGCCATTGAATATGACTGAATAGGAGATTTTGTCTGTTAAAAAAAATTACTGATTAATCCATGAGCCAAGTATGTAGCAAAGTCATATATTTTCTGTGGCAGAAAGATCTATTCATTTGATGCTAACCTGCTTATTAACTTCCTGCAGACATTATCTAGAATAAAATTGTTAATAATCTCTTTTCTACTCCTTTCAGAAATAAATTAGTTCTGGATGGGCACAACTTGTCTTTTAACATCCGAGATGAATTTGGCTCTAGATTTTGAAACATCAAAGTGGGCTAAATCCCATTTAGAACAAGCTTTCTTACAATTTAGGTGGAAAGCTGCAAACACGGAGAGCCTGCATAGGCAGTAGGTGGCAGAGTGCTCCCAGTAATCAGTAGGTAGTTGTGACTCAAGCTTCCTTAATGCCCACGGGGCTGTAGTTAAAGGTGATGTCAAGAGAGATGTAAAGGTGGAGAGACTCCTAGGATTCAGACTACCTACTTTCGTGAAGCATGCCAGGGATACTCTGGTCAGCATTTACCAGGAGGGAGGATGTTGCTTCTACACACTCTGCTTTATCAGTTCCTAAAGGAACTGTGGCAGCTTACCCTACCCTGCAGGAGCTGGGTGACCTTGACCTTGCTTTGGAGGATTTGCTGCTGTTGATGGTAAGCTAATGCTCTTGTGGCTTTGCCTCCTCTACAGAACAATGTGCTGGTGGTTTACTTATTACTCAGAAATCCTTCTTAACTCCAGGCACCTCAAGAAGTTTTTTAGCCAAAATAGAGTTTAACACATGGATTATTATGTCTGAAGATATCTACAGCTAAACCCAGGCCTCCACTGCTCTCTGGATACATGTGACATAAATTATGTGTCTGAAGTATTCTCCAAACAGCAGACTATCTCATTAAAATAGCTTCTGTACAGTACCCAAAAAGCTGGGATCCAGTCTTTTGACAAAGCTTTTTTTCATCCTTGCCCTTCCCTAAATGGTGCTAACCTGGAACAAATCTCCTTTTCTCTATTTAGCAGGCGTTTTTCAAACTTCAATTCACCTTGAGGGGTTTCCACAATGCCCTGCTACTACTAATTAATGCACTTAGAGAAATACCTTGTCCCTTAGCTTTTGTCTCATGTTTCATTGCAAGGGATGCTTGTGATGCTTTCACAAACTGCCTGTCCCATCACATTTGTTTTTCATGCCATTATTTTGCTGGCTGCCAAAGGCTCTATCTAGTGTATACTGAGGTATTTCACTACATACCCAGGACTGGGCTGTTGTAACAAAGTAGGGGACTGCTCAAAAACTGCTGAAAACCACACAGCCAAACGGCTGGTAAACACTTGGGGGAGCTGCCCATCCACTACATGAAAAGATTGGATCTGTTTTGTGGAATGCTATGCTTAGCATTTACCAGATTATCTAGAACTACTTTTGTCATGAGATAAGATTTAAAAGCAAAATAATCTATAAACATACATTTTCTGTATGGGAAGAACATTAAAAACTACAAAATTAACAAACGTTATGGAAATTATATCTTTATTAAGATTGTCCTGTTTTTAAAATTATACCTCCTCAGCTGCATCTATATTTAAGTTGGCTTCTGTGACTGATCCTTTAGGCTCTGTTAATGGTTACTGAGACATCACATGGGTATGCAGAAATGTGGTTCTTTTCTTTTTGCTTTCTTTTCAGGCTTTTTAACATTTCCATTGCATGCTTTGCTTAGACTAAGATTACGCCATTAGTCTTCAAGAAGCCTTCTCCTGCTCATGTCTTCCTTAAAACATGATGGATTAACTTTACAAATTATACATCATGAAACATATAGATTGTCTGAGTTCCTTTCCATTTGCAGTGTTAGCATATAAATGAAAGATCGATTTGAGAATGGGGTGCTCATCTGTGTACAGTTCTCTTCCTCCCTCATACACACTTATTCAGACTTAGGGGAAATCTTGAGTGATGCTGTCACAGTAACATTTACCAGGGCTCAATGCACATATAAGCACCTGTCAGAAAAGAAAAACATCTCCAAGAAGAACAAAAATAATAGCTCAGGACCATCCCGATCATTTCCTGACAGAAGAGCTCATTTTCAAAAGTGTTAGATTTTATTATTAGAAACCTCCCCAAATCATACTGTTCTGTGACCATTCCTATAGTATTTCCATTTGTCTTAAGATTCGCTTTGAACAGATAAGAGTCTGCAACATGCTTCTGTCTCAGCAATGCAATTCTTTTAAAGTGTATCATTATTATTTCATGGTATTTGGTCTTTTTCTTGAATAGTCAAGATCTATCATCATTAAGAGTCTTTGTGTTTTTCTGATGACAAACATACTTATGACTGCATCCTAAAACAGAAAGATACATCACTTTAAAATGACACACTCGAGAAGAGTCAGAGTGCATTTGCACTCTCCAAGTGGCAGTTACTTCATTGAAATAAAGAGGAAAGTTTATATAGAGTGCTTGGTCTGCTTTTGATAATGCAAGTTATGGTTATGAAAATCTCCTAGCTTTTTGTTCAGATATAGTTGTCTGCAGAAAATAAGGTTCTTAAGGCTCAAGTGAGACAGTCATTAATGACAAGAGTACGTCATCATGGAGAATGGTCTTCTTTACAGAGAATTAGTATTCAAATCATAGTAAAACATCAACCAGACAACAGACCAATGAAGATAGGTGCATCTCAGCTAATGGCTTTTTTATAATATTGATATTACTGAATATATGGTCAGAAAGGTAGAGATGTAAATCAATACAGACTATGCTTTGGTCCATACACTAAAGTTGAGTGTGGTATTTAGAATGAAGAGTTAAGGGCATTAAAGACCCATTTGGTTCACATCTAGGACCAAAGAGTTTTGGTGGTTAAAACATGTAAGGGTGAACAACAGCAGCTTGTATTGCTCGCAACAGCTTAGTATATTTGTTGTCCTTCACCTCCATCCTACCAGTAGTTCAGAGGTGAGAGCAAATAGCCATACAAGAGTAGACAACTCAATAACTCTGCTGGAGATACACTAACCACTAGATAGCGTAGCTTAATATGTTGCATCTTTTCCAACTCCATCCTTTCAAACAGTGAAGTGAAGCAAAGCAAAGTGAAGCGAAGTGAAAATTTGGGCTTCACTTGTCAGGAGGAGATTTTCATGTGCTTACTTGAAGAGTCTTAACTTACAGACTAAGGTGTTTTTTGATCCACATTTTCTTTACCAAGAAAAAAGGAGTCTTTGTTTGTTGTGCATGAATGGGCTGGAAAATCTCTCTTCCACAAATATATTACAGAGGAGACAAAGGATTCTTGTGAAGGGCTGCTTATATCAGTAGCAAATGCTTTTACAAGTGCAACATGCTATGTTTGAATTGTTTATTTAACTCTTCTGCCCTGGAGGAGGTGGCTTGTACTGTAAAAGTACTTCAGTATTAATTTCACAAGTGAATAAACTGTCTTACAACTGAGAGTAATTTACTAATCACATCCATTTTAATCTTAAGTGCCCATGGTTCAAAATGTCTAAACAAGAAGTGGGCTTCAGATCTGCTTCAGTTCTTGCTCCTTCCTGAAGAGCAGCCAGGAGAAGCTCTTAAAATGCCTTAGATTGGAAAGAATGGAGGAGCTCCACTTCTTAGAAGTGCGGGAAATGTCCTCAGTCAGCTCAATAGTTATTGGTATTACAGAATTCTACTAGTCTTCCTGTAATTATTGATCCAAATGCTGTCAAGACTAATATTTTAGAGAATGGAGGACATGTGCTTACCTATTTAGGGCTTAAGTTGCACGTTTTTGGGTCCATTTATCCTTTTAATTCTCATCTTCCTAAAGAAATGGCTTTATGATCATCCTTCATCTTGCAACCTTTCTTTCTGTAGTTTATAGGGTAGATGAGCTAGCAGAGTTGCTATGTCATCTGAAGTCAAGGTCTCCCTATAGGAAGAAGGCAAGAGCTTTAGGTGCCGTAAACAGAGCACAGAGACATTACCTTTTTTTGACATGGACATGACTCTGGCTAAATATATAGAGAGATGGAGCCAGGACAATTTCTTCTATTTTGAACTGATAAATGGTATTTTTCTTCTCGCTACAGATTTTTTAAAAGATCACTGGAACCTCAGTCTGCAGGATGGATGAATTTGACAATGTACTATCAGTCTCAGGAAAGGAAGTAGTGTTTTTATTCTGCTTTAAGAGGAATTACAGAAATTAGCAGAACTGGACTTTGGACATGTCTTTTTAACTGTCTTTCTGTACACAATCTCCTAAGCATGATCCTGCAGGCTTTGTCAGTGTTAAAATCCCTTTGGAAGTCAAGTTGCCTAGTCATAGAAGAGACCACGTTATGAAATAGTTCAAAGGATTTGCTATTATTCCAGTAGCAACTCATGTTTATTTATTTGAGCGTTAGTACTTGGCAACTTCTGATGAAGAGGCATTTTTGTCTAAATCAGTAAAGCTAGCCCTTCATAGGTAAATGTCCATCTTTCATCACTATCTTTATAAGAAATGCTTTAAGGATTTACAGTAGTTTTAGCTATTTCATGCCAAGAATACAATCCTATGCAATATTGCAGACATCACCTCAACATGGATTTGTAAGGGCCAAGGTTATATGCCGAAGAATAAGCCAGCCTCTACCCTCAATGTCACTCTCAAATTCCATCACTGTGAATCTTCATTCTTCTTTATAGAGTAGAAGTTTTAGTATTTTTTGTTTGTGGAGAAAAATTTAGAAATGCAACCTTTGTTTTGGGGGTTTAATCCAAACTTTTTTTTTTTTTAAAATACAGTGTATTTGTTATTCTGATTTCTGTATCTTACCACACCTAAGAAAAATGTATTTAAGTGACAAGAAATAATATAATTTCGATCAAATATCCCTACATTACAGGTACAAATGCACATGAGTGCTCCAGACTGAGCCGGTGTTACTCTGGAAATCAGATAACTGTGCTGTGCTGACCCAGTGTGTGCAATATTCAGGACTGTGAATAAACAAGTTCCAGAATGAAATCAGTTCAGTAAGAGGAGGCTGTTGCTGACTGAGCTGGAAAGTGCTGTCTGTGCACTGCTGTCTTCTATATGCACCAGAAAATCCTGCTGCAGAGCTGCTGGTTGCTACTGTAATTATAGAGGCAGATGATGTCACTGCTAGAGGGCAAATGGAAGAGCTTGATGTCATCAGTGTTAGCGTTACTCACATCAAAGCATCAGTGCTTTTAAAATCTGTTCTTGCAAAAGGAGCAAACCTAAACATTCACTTTTGTTTGGAACTTCTGGTCATACTGAGAGCTCCATTATTTTTCACTCAAATACAATTGCAAATGTTGAGTTGTTTCTTTAATGTACTTTATTGCAGTGCTACAAGTTGCTTGGAGACAAGATATTTTCTAATCACAAGCAGTCTGCAGATTATACTAGGCAAATTGTAAATATGGCTGAAAATTAAAAAAGCCACAAGCTTCTCTGACACAACCTTTTACTCCACTGGAGAAATTTTACTTGATTTAATCACAGCAAGGCAAAGCATCTCGACTGTAAATGAGATACAGGGCCTACATTACTAATGTATTACATCCTTATTTTACCTTCATTAATTCTAAAGTTACATAATCTGAACCTATCCAGTACATTCTTTGTAACTTGTGTTCACTGAATCCTGTCTAAAAGTGCATGGACATTTTCAAGTATGACTGTCTGTTAACAAAAAGGTGTCCGTACAATAAAATTACTTCATGACAGCTCCTGCCGCAGCTAGAATTGCCTCATCTGCTGAAACTCTCTGTAACAGTTTAGGATTGAGTAGCATAAACCACAAAAGATGCCTCAGATACTTCATGTTTTACTTTCTGTCTGGATGTACTTTTTATAAGAAGCAATCTTGGAAAAAACATGTCCTATTCTACTTCTTGTGGAGTGCAACCGACTGACTTTCTAATATCTCAAAAACAGTTCTTACTGCACATTATCAGTCAACAATACATCTTCACCTGTCAAGCATCTGACTGCCTCTAATAAAAGACATAATCTATCCTTAAGTGAGTATCAGCAGCACTGTGGCCATGGTAGTACAGAGCTCAGCATCAGGTAATCACTGAGCATATATATATAAAAATATATATTTACACACACACATATATATATATTCAGGAGCCAGGATGAGTTTTGTAGTTTGTCTTGAGCTTTTCCCAACTGTGAGTACACTGCTAATAGTAACCAAGCCAGCTCAGGCTTGTTTCCTAGAGCTGCTATAACACTTGACTGCAATATCGACATTCCTTTAAATTTTTGCACCAAGAATCAGAACTACTAGCTACAATCTGAAGCTTGGACATCCAAACATCTGATTTAAGGATAGACTTTCATCTTTTCAACAGCTTTGCCACAAATTGTTATAGAATAAAACATCCTTACCATGTAAGAATCAAATTCTTCACTTGATTATATCTCCTAAAACAGATGAAATGGAAATGTCAGGGATACTAGTAAAAGCTTTTTACTGAGAGGGAAATACTGCTTCAAAAGGTGGACACTTCAGTAGATGAAGTTACTACAAGAAATGCAGTCATGTTTGGAAAGTGCTATATTCCTGTGAGCCTTTGTTGCTCTGCTTGATTTATGCTATTTAATATCAATACATCTAACTACATCACATTTTAAATGTGTCCATAGCTATAATATTGAGGGCTGATCTATAGATCAGTGGCAGCTGACTCAGGCTCCTGGGCTCCAAGTTGCAGCCAACAGATGTGAGTCAAGGTCAGTCCAGAAGCAGCATATTGACCTTGATGTGATCCTCTGCCTGAACTAAGCAGCTCCATCTCTCAGCATTCTCTAGACTTCTGTACCTCAACAGGACTCAATAGCTTGAGCACATGATTGCTCATTACATCTGTTGGGCTGAACCTGCTGTTGGTACGTGTCTGTATAGTTGTCTTGATTTTTAAAAAGTCTTCTCCATGATAATGCAATTCACACTATCCTCTGCAAGACTACAGGATTAAAAAATCTTGATTCAACCCTTGAAACATATGACAATAAACAGTATTTTATACAATGATATTAGTGCTTATGATAGTAGTTTATGATACCAGAGACCAATTATGGAAATGCATTCTCTGCCCGTAGGAGCTTACAATCTAAACAAAATATATTGCACAGAAATTATCAACATATGAAAAGCAGAATAATTGTTTTCTTACTTTCAGTGCATGTCTTGCTGACATAAGGGATTTTGAACAGAGCAAGGAGTTACAGGAGTGATTGTAAATTGAAATGAAAGATAATGAACAGAGTGATAGCTTGATGAATTATTGTAAGAATGGCTCAAACAAATAAGATTATAGAAGGAACCTGAAGCAGGACACAGAACAGAGGCATCATAGCAAGGATGCAGGGCGAAGGATCATTCATGACTGGCAGCTCAGAAAAATAGGAAAACAATGTAGATTTTAATGTCTTTACTTATCCATGCTACTGAAGTTGTGGACACTGACCAAGATCCTGATGCACCAAGCTTCTTGCTTGATGCCTGGATATGTGACAGAGCTCCCTCTAGTTTCGACTGATTTCAGCGAGAGCTATAGCAGTGTAATTCATTTGAAAAGCAAGCTGCAGACTTTTATTAGCTGAAGGACAAAACAAAAAAACCCGAACACAGGCAATAGCATCCCTTCACCCCACTGATTGACTTAAGAGTGATAAAGAGTAGTGAAAAACCTAAAGATAGAAATTGAAGTAGTTCTGTCTTACTAAAAAAGTAAATTCTTAACAAGAGTGTATTTCTACAGTATTTCCTACTGCAGATGTTTAGTCTTTTAGGAGCTAGGCCACAGACACCTTGGCTCTTCAAGTTTATTGAATATGCTTTGGAGATTAATTTGGCCAGACCAAACTGATGGAGATAAGCAACTTAAAAGATTGCTTGATGTCTAGCTGTTCTCTCTTTCATTTCTTTAGCTTCCATTTAAATGTCTTGGTAGTTGTTTCTGCGCCTGCAGCGTCCATAATGATAAAGGAGGTAGAGCAGTACAAGGTCAAAAATGAACAACAAGCCAACAGCAACATCAAATCCAATAAAAATATCTGTGAAGGAAAAGAAATAAAGAAAAAGGGAGTTAATGGAAGGCATAAATGTATATCAGTTTGGATAAAGAGATAACAGTCTAATTACAAATTTGTACAATGGAAATATAGTTACATTTTTTTCATATTTCTGGCAAGATCACATGGTCTGCATTTACTGACGTATGCAACATAAGTATAAAAACATATGCTTCAATCCTGGAGATAGATATCTTCCTGTACAGGGGTAAATCTTACTCATAGGTTTTCACAGGTCAAGAGGGACCATGTATAGTTAATGCAAACTAGGAGTTTCATCAGGGATCAGCAAAACACTGAATATACTCAGGAGGGGGGAAATACCAGGACTTTTGGAAAGTAGCATGTGTTGCCTTGCCCTTCACTTCCCTCCTGGAAATAATATTCAGGCAAGAAAAGGTCACCAGCATTTAGGTGTTGGTAGTCCGAGGCAAAGAGCTGCTCTCTCTGTGTGGATCAGCTGCACTCTGTGTGTACAGTGAAGGTTAAAGTATCCTCGGTCCATAGTACACATGCCAGAAATAGAGATGCATCAGTCTCACTGTACACATGCATCAGTCTTACTGTGCATGTGCAAGTGTTGTGGTTGAGACAGACAAATGACATGCAAGCCGTTTTTGCTTTGCATCTACAGAAGGTCCAATGCATCCAGCATACACAGGACTCCTTGCATAGCACCCACACCCATATTTCTGTCAGACATTCTCGACAAGCAGAGCTCTAGTTTTGACGATGGCCTTTAGGTAGCTCCTTATGTGAGTGTGCTAATAATAACATGGCCTTTACACTGGTGGGCAAGTCTGCTTTTCCCATTTTCAGAGATATTTAATTTCTGTTGGCTTTCCCTGTCCATAGTAAAGCTGGTGCATGCTTGTTAAAGGGAGATCTATCTGTTGTGTGAAAAGTACAAAGTTTGGAGCCATTGATACAATTTCTGCTTCCGTGTCTTACGTAGAAGACGTGCAACAGAGATGTTACGCTACCTTTTGTTTTGTCTTTCTTCCCACATTCTTTTGACCAATTTTCTGTAATCACAGGAGAAACTAGTTCAGCAAACTTCTCAAGTGGACAAGCAGAGGTGCATCCTGGCAGAGTGAGTAGGTAAGGATCCTTCGAAGTGTCGTTCCGATAATGCATTTCAATGCTGTATCGCCTGATTAACAACATTGAAAAGATTTTTTTAAAAAGGTTCTTAAACACGAGGTTTCCTATTTAGAGACAGAATGCTGGAAATAGTCTCTAACATCCTACTCTAGAACCTGTTCTTCAAGAATGGAGACTTTGTGAAAGACATCTGCAAAGGCCAAAGCTGGTTACTTCACTGTGTGGATCACCAGTCAGCTCCAAAGACCTTTCTGAAGGCTCCTTGAATGGCAACAGCACCAGGCTCTTCTAAGCCAACTGATTTTTCTTAGGATTTATAAGATGTCTTGGAAATGTTGCTATCATTTGAACAAGCAGGAAAATTTATTTTACCATTTACTTCCAGCTGCTAAGGCGTGTTTTCCTCTTCAGTCAGTCTATGGTAGTACACAGATACGTGCACATCCAGCAAATGTAATTTTTCCTAGTTTTAATATAACTTCGTGTCTTTCAGTGAAGTATCAGTTTAAAACAAGTTTTTATTGCCTCACAATATTCGTGAGAAAAATACTTTGGGGAAGGGGGAACCAAATTCCAAACACTCCGTGTTCTTGCTTAGATAAGAAGATACTTGCCCACTGCTTTCTTGGTAGAGTTCAAAAAACTGGCAAGCAGCGTATGGTGGCAGTTTTCCGTTGAAAATATTGAGAGCAATCTGGATGGCCCCAACTGTGGTGTCATGCTGTTGGAAAAACAAAACAAAACATCCTTGAAAGTCAATTAAGTCAACTACCATTTATCCAGAGTAATGAGACAAGGGTAGAGAGGGAGTGGAAATCAAGATAAAAGAAAAACTGTGTAAATTTGACCATAAAAACATATTCTGTATATTCACCATTGGAAAAAACATGTTAACAGATTACTACAAACAGCAGGGGGCATTTCCGAAGAGTTACTGCGGTATGTCTCTTACACCATCTAGCAATATTTTGGGGACAGAGATACTGGTGGAAAGCAAGATGTGGTCTGAGAAATAAATCTAATTTTTCACTGCATTTTGCTACTCCTTCCTTCAGGAGTGTTTCTGGTTCCAAAATCAGATTAAGGCAGTATAAGGTTGTATATCCTGTAGCATTTCAAGTGAAGATAAAAGTACTTTTTTTTAGATAGTATTCCAGGCAAATAATCGAATATAAAGACTATTCTTCTCTCCTCGACACACACTCCAGAAATTTTAAGATTGTTGTTCCTTCTGTTTGGACTTATGCAATAAAATCTCAATTTAGCTTCTATTTTGACAGAATCAGTTACGCATCCACCCGCAGTCTGTTCCTCTCCCCATTATGCCTCCTCTTGCAGGGTATCCCAGGAGGAGGAGCTGAAGGAAGGAAGTCCGAACACCTTGATGCCTAAATTTTGCAAGCATCTTTATATACATATTTGCTAGGCTTATTTATGTTATAGTCTAACAGCAATGTTTTAATTATTATTCAGGATCTGGAACTTTTTAGACTGATCACTTTCAAAAATAAGAGTATACTTGGCCTCAAGGCATTAAAACAGCAGTGAAAATCCTGGTTGCACTTCTTCCTTTTCAAAAAGAATATAGTAGGACTAGAAAACATCTAGAAAAAGCAGCAAGAAAACTTTAAGGCATTGAGTGGTTTCTGTGTGAGGAAGGATTAAATAAGATAGGATTGTCTGGGAAAAGGAAAGACAGAAGAGGTGTGACAGAAAAGAGTAAATTCATGAGTGACCAAGGAAAAGTGAATAAAAAATAACTATTCCCTGTTTCTCACAACAGAAATGCTAGGAAGGAGCTAAATCAGTATTAAGTTAAAAAAAAAAAAAATGAAGTACTTTTTTTTCTTTTAACACACAAGTCATTGCCGCAGGATGTTGCAGAGGCCAAAAGTAGAAATGCATTAAAAATGTGATTAGATAAATAGATGGAAGAAAATCTGTCAAGAGGTATAAAACACACAGGCACAGATTCTATCTCAGGAAGTCCCTACACCACAGAATGCTGGAAGGTTGTATCACGGGAAGCATCACTCTGTGCTGGCATTATTCTCACATTCTTCCCTGCTGTCGGCCATTGTTACTGACAAGATAATGAATGAGCTAAGTGGATCTTGGTCTGACCCAAGCAGCCCTCTTCATCCTCTAAAATTTAAAAAAAAAAAAATTCCACAGCTGTGTCATCTCTTTCTAAGCAGAGAAGTGTTTGGAGGTGCAGCTGAAGTTCTGCTGTGTGCCAGCATCTCTGTGTTAGGACCACTTAAGGAAAGATGCATCTTATAGAAACCACATCATTAAGTTGCAGAAAAAATGGATGATAAAATACATAGTTTACCAAGTACAGTTTGAAACTGAGGTGAAATTCATGATGCTGCTGTGTTCTTGTACTGACTGATGTTCAGCTTCTTATCTGAATTGAACTGTATTATATTATTCTTTCATTTAACTTACAGGGAGACTCTGATTATTCTCTTTAAAGGTCTTTTACTGGTAAACTCATAGCAAGATTTATGAAAGATGAAAATACTCACTGCAGAGTAGACCTCCATTTTTCTTTGTTTTGAAGAATTGGCAGCTTGTTTAATACTATTTAAAATAGTATTCACAAGGACACCTTAAACAAGGAAGAGAAAAATGAAGAAAACCAAAAAGGCAAAAGATTTTGAGTTATCAAATAGAAGACATATACTCAGGCCTTGTACTCATTTTTTTAGCTTACTACAAGTTCATAACTAGAGAGAAGATATTAGAGGTGGAATATATAATTCATCATCCAGGTCAAGTGAAGTGGCAGGATTTAAAGGAAATCATCTAGCACTATTCTCAGAAATGGGGCTAATGACACTTCCAGTTTTGTTATGCTGGGACCTGTTTGCTGTCATCTTTTGTCTGTTTGGCATGTTGCAATAATGACAGCTGTGCTAGCCTCCTTCTCTCTAGATGCTGAAGAAATATTTTTAACTGTTTATTTCCAATAAGTTACACAGTATCAATTCTTCATTTTTCCAAAGCTCTTTTGTACTCCTTCTCCAGACCAGAGATATTCTAAAGCCAATGCGATAGGGGCAGCAGAAATTCCCCGTAGCACAATTTATACCATTCTAGGGAAAGAGGGAACAACTGGCACACTCATGAACACTAGAAAAAAAGTCCTGACCACATGATATGGCCAGCTACTTGCTAGTGGGCTTTAATGCAGATCTGAGCCTGTAATTACTATATGGCTCAAACCAGTGATGTATATGCCTAGATGATGAGGCTGTTAATTGTTCTTTACCTAGGTCTAGACTGCAGAATGGGTACATTACAAAGCCTAGCCCCAAACGGTCCAGCCTGCAGATATTCAAGCTCACTTGTTTGGGTTTCCTGCTTATGGACACCTGGGGATCATATGATAAATGCCTGGGTTGTGTCCTGAAGTAATGTCAGGATGCACATAGCCTATGCGCCCCAATTTTGGAGCTAAGCAGTAGTCCCAGTTCTTGTGGTATAGACATAACTTGTATCTCTCATTTTCTGTTCTGATCAGAATGTTTTGGAGCAGCTTTCTATCAGTCTCTCAGAGAGCTACCAATGTGTCGCCAAGGTTTTGGCACAATATGTGACTGGTACCTCAAAGGGAAAAACAAAGATCAGGAATCAATAGAATAAATGTCGGAGAAACAGAACTTAATCTAACCTAATATCAGACAAGTAATGATCATACCCATGAGGTCTTCATTTTTTTCCTTGAATTTCTATAAGCTTTCTTGAAATCTTAATACCTTAAAAACCATGGGATAACTAAAGGCACTAATGTTTACACCTTGTTACAACATCTCATCCATGCAAATGCCAGCGTTCAGCACATATTTTCATGCTTAATATGGCATCCAATTTCCATAGTTACAAATCAAGGTTCTGTATCAATAATTTTGCATAAGTAAGATGACAGGATGTTGCATATTATCATAAGCATTGTCTCCTCCTTTGTGAGAGCTATGCATTTTTTTTATTTACCTCCTTGTAGTCGTGATTTCTCTTCTGTTTTATAAAGCCCAAAAAGTGATAATAAGGAAAGTTCTGCCAGTTTTTCCATCTTATCGATTACATCTTTGGTGGCCCATACAGGGAGAGTATAGTTGTGAATACCCTAGTGATAAAGGAAAACAGAATAATGTTTTTTTTCTTCCACTGGTTTCCATCATTCTATTGCCCAGCCTCACACTTCTACATTCAGACTCTCTGAGGCTGCCCTGCAATTCTTTGACCAGTGTGGTTTAACTCATCAATATGTCCTGAAATACTCTTGGTGGGACTGGGGATCAACCTGAAGTGGGTGAATGGGAAGAGGAGAAACACCTGTGTGAAGGGGATCCCTTGTGGGGATGTGTTCTTGCTATAGAGATATATGGTTTGGGTTTTGCTGGTGTGAAAGATTGCAGACATATGTCTTATCTTCTTCCTTTCCTCTGGGTCTTCAGAGGTCTCCAACTTTTTGTGCCTTTCCATACCATTGTCCAGATACCAGTTCCATCACTGGCCATTTACAGACAAGTGTCACTCTTCAGTCATATAGGAGTAACAGTGTCTTATATTGTTTAAGTGCCTCAGTGTGTGGAGGGTACGTTCAACAGCCGTCATGTGCTGCTGCTAATGACTAGGGACTAATGGAATCATCCTGTGCTTAGGGCCAGTCTGATTTTATTCACTGGCAGCAATCATCATCTCCTGATTTTCTAACTGATAGATCATAATCTTACCTCTCATTTTCAACACCTAAGTATTTTGATGTTTACCTGTTGATAGGTTAAAGCAAATAATTTAATTTTCCTGTTAAAAATCATAAATACATCCTAGGCAGCACAGTCAATTCTATAGCAGCATATTGGGAAGGAAAATGAGTGAATAAAGGGAATGGATCTAGGTACCAGTGCTTCAGGATAAACAACAAATGGAAACAATGGTTTCCCAAGCTGTAAACCATGTTTTTGGGTTCTCTTTTACCAATGCACTAAATTAGAACTTAGATTCAAATTAAAAACAAAAGATGCAGGAGAGAAGGCAACTCATTCCTGTGAAACCACATTGGCATGGTTTAATAGAAACCCAACTTAGGGGTTGTATACTTACCCAACCTCTATTGCCTTATTATTACCTCACAGTACAGAGTATCATATGTATTCCAGAGCTGGAAATTGTCCAGTATTTTAAGATGATTTAGTTCAAGTCCTGTGTTAACTGCCATTGTTTGTAAAAAATCCTGGGGAGGGAAAAGAAGTAAAGAGTACACTACAAATGCTCAATGCATATGGAACTATCTGCATACCGATTCATTAGCACCCAACCTGGTGACACAGTAGTGTTTAATTTTACACAGGTGAAACCCTTGTAGCAGAAGATTTTGGTTGCAGATTTCATTTTGTAACCATTTCAAGGCAGAGATCTCTATTTCAGACGCTACTTTTACTCAGCCCTGCTATGGATAAGTCTGGGGCTCTCTCTGCAGCACTGTTCTCTCCCTCTGACTGCTCCAGGAGGCTAACTCAGTCACCTCAACCTTCAGATATAAGGAAGAGGAAGGCACTAAGGGAAAAGGAACATGAGAAAAAAAGATGACGAGAAATGAGAAAATTAAAGAGAGCTGAGGTAAATATTCAGAAATTGGAAAGGAAACTAGGTTTTCCTTCTGCCATTGAAAGGGAGCTCAATATCTGAGGAATAGTTCCACAACAGTTCCCACAGAGGTTCTTGCTATGTGCTAATGCAGAAGAATAAAGGGACTCCTTAATATCCCTTATCCCCACATTACCTATTTCATACTAGTAGCTGAGCGAGAGGATAGCTATGACATCATATTTCACCTTCCGTTGGAGGTGAGGCTGACCAGAGTAGCTGAGCTAGCAACAAGTTAGAAATAAACCAAAAAGTGAAAATATTTGGTTTAGCCCCAGCAGTAAGTCTGAAGTGACTTTGAGAGAATGTGTACAGGTGCAGTCAGGGTATGAGGAACACGAGACTCTGCTTTATTTGTGCTGTAGTGCTATTATAAAGTGCATGGTAGGCAAAAAAGAGAGCTGCCGTCACCACTAACTAGAGCAATTATTATCCACGAGAACATGGTTGTTTGAGGCAGGTGTACCATCCACGTACCTACACTCTGCTGTAGCACTGGAATGGGAAATTTTGAATCTCTGACTGCAAAGATTTGTGTCAGGGCCAAAACAGAAGCGTGTCTTGAGATGGATCCAAAATGCCTCTCAGAGGAATGTACATAAGTCAGAGCGTTCACTTGGTTAGGCTTGCTCTAGTTCTCTGTTGCAGTGCCAACTTCAGAAAGTCACAGCAGGAAGGCATGAACCTTCCCAAGTTTTAGATTTATTAGATTTTTTAGAATTGGTTTTGTACTACTCTGTAAAACTGGAAATTCCTGCATCCAAACATTTCTTCTTCCCTCAGATCATGGAACTTTAGTTATATGCAGCTCTAGTCTCAGAAAATGTTAAATTCACATTTTAAAATATTAATATAGAAAAGTATGAGAAATACATAAGCATATCAAACATACTTTTTGATCATATTGGACTACATTTCTGATTTTAAGAGAGTCTGCAGGATTTTTATTTATTTATTTTTGTATTTTAGCAAAATAGAACAATGCAGTTCCATAACTTCTACATCTTAGTTGCTTTGCTTCTTAGATTTTGTTTCCATTTATTTTGTCTTACCATGTATGGTTGTATTCTGTTTTGAAATTCACTAGATGTCTGTGTTTCATTCTGAAGCTCATCAAAACGGGGACAGTCAGGCAGAGGAAAATGCAGACTCTGAAAGAAGAGAAGTAAAACTTAGTTCTAGAATGAATCAACACACCTCTAGTTTTTCAATTGCTGCGATTGCTGATGTAATATTTGTTAGATAGATTCATGGCCATACTACAGCTGCTCCATAGTGGTTTGTTTGGTGCCTCATTCATGAATTCAGTTAACATAAGCAATGGACTGTGGTAACTTGGCATTTCAGGGGCTACTTGTGGCTACAATAGCTTGTTTTCCCTCAGTTTAAGTGATTTTGGCAGAAAGCAATTATGCATGTCTGTCAGGGGATTGCTTTGGGAAAGAGGTCAGGATCTGTGATCAGGAATTTAAAAAAGCTACCATTTCCCTCTTAATTTCTGAAATGCCCCAGATGACAGCTTGACTCCACCTGGTACTGGAATCTGAATTGCTTTTGCATCTACACATCCTGTTCTCATCTCTTTGGAGGTAACCAGCGTATTATGGTAAGCATTTTAAGTACGACTCAATGGACAGAACTTGAAACAAGAGTGACAGCTAAATTGTGCTCTTGAAATATCAAAAGGCTATGACCCTAATGGCTCTGTCCATATTTAGGGGTATGGTTCACTTTTAATAACTCCAAG
Source organism: Caloenas nicobarica (assembly GCF_036013445.1). Classification (NCBI taxonomy): domain Eukaryota; kingdom Metazoa; phylum Chordata; class Aves; order Columbiformes; family Columbidae; genus Caloenas; species Caloenas nicobarica. The sequence goes on along the minus strand of NC_088246.1, from coordinate 46,754,513 downwards.
TACATGCATTATGAGGTCACTTGATAGTGTGTATTTGATCTGAACCATGTGCAAATACATATGTGTCCATCAAACTGGGCTCTTGCAAATACGCTTTATGCCAATTGCAGAAGGACAGATGACACCTGATCCAGCATAAAATGTCAGTAAAAAGTTATGATGAGCAAGATAAGCTTGTGCTGGTTCAACACTTTCTGTCACATCAGAGCATTTTTTAGCCAGCACTAGTATTATTCTGTAATCATACAACTCACAGCAAGGAACTGACTTAATATACAGTGGAGAAATCTCTGCGTAGATGCTACTAGGAAGACTCCATGCCATTTAACTTCAATATCTAGGGATTATGTATGTGCATGGAGGTCTACTCTATCTTGAGGTGAACGTTAGCAGACTGCACTTCTAGTGCTTCTCCTTTCTCTTTGATTTATCAACGTGAAGCTTGCAGCAGCCCCCAGCTGACACTAGCACACTTTCACTTGTACTGATTTCCAATAGTGCATTTTTTCTGTAGCAGCAGCATACTGGAGGATGAAGGCCCAAAGCTGCAATATGAAACTGGGGAATGTTGTTTAATTACACAATAACAAATGTTTCTCTTGCTGTATGGCTTAATTATCTCCAAGTGTTCTTAATTAAGCCACTCCCTTTGGCCTCATTAAGCAGTACTCAGTACTGTTGCCTGTCACATCTTGATAGATCTCAGTGGCTGAAAAATAAACTGTGATTAGGTTTTTTTACAGGGCTGTATTTGACCTCAGTTTCCCACTTTGTGTTGCTTAGAGCCTGAAAATACCCTCAAACAATGGGGTTTTTTAGGTGTTTTGCATGTTTACTAAGAATTTTGAGTTGCCACAGAGGGGTATTTCAGTGAAACTTTAATACCCACTCCTGAAGCAGCCGCATAAATGACGAGGTACTAGAGAATCCTACAAATGAGCTTGCCTTCTCCAAATAGGTCTTGCACTGCACGGTGATTCCTCTAAGGGCTTTGAGGTTTTACTTGACCAAAGCTCTGACCACTTTGATGCTTTTTCACGTCTTCTGGTGAACGAACTTCCCTTAGTGTTCCACATTTAAATAACAGTGAAATTATTTTTTGTCTGGGGACAGGGTCAAGTTTCAAGGTGAATCACATTGTGCATAATCCAGTTTGTGGAAGCCCTTTCTCTCTGTACCTGCTTTCAAACATGGCCTCCAAGAACGGAGAAATGCCACTCGGAGGCAGGTGTGGCCACTGCCTAATGACAGGGTCCATCCTCTGATATTGGTGACTGGACAGGCAGTTATTTAACAGAGTTTTTCTATACATTTCCTTAAAGACAAGTTCTGTCCTCAAAGGCAGAAGAAAATTAACCTTTCTGTAATTACATTCTATAGCTTTTTGTCCTTGTTCGACACACTGTTTCTTACACAATCCTTGTCACGGCAGCCAGTGACATGAAAATCTAAACCTGAGTCATCCAGGGAGAGCTGCATATAGTAAAACTTGTACAACACCTATCATTCAGGTAGGTCTGTTCTCCTTATGAACCGCAAGGCAAGTGCTGGGGTTTCATTAAACGTTTGTGTAGCACTGAGCATAAAAGAGTCCTTGTCTGTAATTAGGGTACCTAAGTGCTACCAGAATAGGAAAGTAATAATTGAGAGGTCATTACAGTAGCTGGTGAAAATTCCATTCCTTGAATAAACTGTGGAACAAACTTGCCAAGGAGGGGAGGTCTGTCTAGCTGATTGGTGCTTAGAAAAGCATTTGTTCTCTCTACAGGCTTAGGGCAATTTCCCTACAATACTGTCCAAAAGTGTCCTTGCTAGGAGAAATGTTAGAGCTGTATCTTGAAGAAAACGGTAGTGCGGATGACAATTCATGTATTTTGCAACTATACAAGGAGGATTTTCATGCAGCTATTACAGCTGACTTATGACAAGCTTGTCAGACAGTAGCTGCAGTTGATGTTTTCCATTAGATTGAACTCAAAGAGAACAGAGAATATTTTTAAACTTTTTTCCCCCTTATTTCTCCTTTTTTCTTCTCAGCAAGTTTAAGGCGTTATAGGAAGTGTCCAGCCAGTACTCACCCGGTCTGTTGATTTTTGCAAAACATGAACAGGGATGGGTTGCCAGAGAAGCTCAGGGTTCCAAATTTGGCTGCTAGTTGGTGGAAAGAGGCCAGAAAGATATGACTGGGCACTCATAATGGTGCGATCATAATCTGTACTTTGGATGTAAAACTGAAGAGAGAACGGCAAAGAGTTTAAAATAAAATAGAAACAATAAAAATAATAAGGAATTTTTACTCAATTCATCAGTCCTGGCTTCTTGTTTTCAGTTTTATATTTTTTGCACAAAGTTAAAACAGTGAAACCACAACTCAGCTTTCTAGGACCCTACTTCATTTGCATAAATGAAATTGCCAAAGCATCTTTCAGTTTGGAATCTAACCCTCAGACTGAACTAACAAGAATAAGAAAGCATGATTTAAAAGAAGGAAGCTCTCCATCTTCTTAGATTCAGTGGAACATTGATATGTGGTGCTTAGGGACATTGTTTAGTGGTTGGCTTGACAGTGTGAGGTTATGGTTGGACTTGATCTTGAAGGTCTTTTTCCACTTGAATGATTCTATTATTCTATCATCCATCTACTATATCTCAGGAATAAAAGCACTTGAAACCATAAACCTCTCTTAGACACATGGCAAAGCTATGGTCTCTTATGCCTCCCGTCAATGCATCCCTCATGTACTGAACAAAATGGATCTGTACCATATGCCAAGCACATCCACACAACTGTTAGACTTCTCTTTTACAGAATGAAGTATGTGAGCATAGCCCATCACATGGCTGGATATGCATTCACCTTTCAACAGAGTAGAACAATATTTGGTCACCACATATGAATTCCGAATTCATTTGATAGTGTGGAGCTATTGATTCCTGGAAAACTGGGCAGTGGAAGACCCAAACTGAATGTAGCAGCTGAAAGTTAGACTTCAGTTCTATGTTTGTACCTTGACACAAAAGGCTGGCTTTCAAAAATGTTCTTCTACTACCTTAATTTTTCCCTTAATGAAACGAATATGATGATGTGCTTTTATCTAGCACAAGTCCATAGTTCTGCTATACCAGAGAAATGCCCTCCAGACAGTTCTGCTATGTACCTCTTGCCGGTTGTATGTGCTGTTCAAAAAGCTGGCATATCTTTCCCTCATGTAGCGTCCAAGTTCGAACAGCTGCTGCATTCCAGTCTGCAAGGCAAGCATACAGATGACTATTAGATTAAGGTGATTGGAGAATCTTAATGTAGAAGTTTCTTCTCTATTTTCTTCTTTTGTATTCTGCAATCAGTTTTTAAGTGATCATTAAGCATTTGTATAATCTACTGTATATGTCGTAGGTGATCTAGAAGTTTTAACATAAATACTAATTTATAGCTATGAAAAAATTATACGTTCTGAAACAGACTCCATCATCTGCTACAGGAAAGGCAATGCAGCTGTTTCTGTACAAATACTGTTTCCACAGTGCTGTAGCTCTGTAGATGCTCCTAGAGTTATTAATGATCAACACTCTAAAGGGATAGTCAGTTAGTGACAGCTGAGAAAGTACGATTGATAACCTAGTATTTATTATTGTCATTGCTTTGCTGTTTGATCAACCTGATAAATTTGTGGCTTGCATTTCATGCCTTAAGTAGCATTCTTCTATCTTTGCCTTGGTTCACCTGCAAATGTCTTAGATTGCACACTGTCTTTTCTGTTATTCATTTCCAAAACTGTGAGCAGAACTTTTTAACTTTTAGCTGTCAGAAAAGTACATTCTTACTACTGTTGCTAAAAGATAATAAAATAGCAAAAAGCTCTCAAAAAAATCTGTGCCAAAGCAGAAACTTTTTTTCTTCTTACAACATAAGCTGTGTAACTGGGTATAGTAATGTGTGGTCTGAGTGACTGCATTTTACAAACCTTTCAAGCCTCACTTCAAACGCTAAATGCTGAACTGTCTCTGACTCATACTTCTGCATCATGATGAAGTATTATTAGGAAATGCATTGGCCTCTCTTTGCTCTGGGATTTCGTCTGTCAAATACAATTCAAGAGCTAAGGCTTGATGCTGAAATGTCAGAGCACGAAGTAGGTTCAGTGCATCCTAGTGAAACTCTGGTCTGAAAGCAGCCTTCTTAGAAGATGCATTGTCCTCAGAAGCAGCCTTCTCCTGCAAGACTGACCTTGTTTTGTGAGTACGTGGTTGCCAGTCAAATGATGAGGTGTGGGTTCATCACTTGACCTGACAGGCGCTTGACCAGGTGTCATTCCTTTACCCTGCCACAAGGCCCAGTGCTTAATGGTCATTAGAACTTCATCAATGTTAAGAGTATACACGATGTTCAAACTTGCCATTTATTTGAATGCAGACACACTATCAGGAAGTTGTTACTTTTAGGAAGGTAGTTCTAAAGGTATGATGAACAAGATTTCAATTTAACAGTAGTTGGATGAATCATATTGCAAAAATGTTTATTAATTATGGGGTATTGCTAATACAAGCTATAAATACTTGGGATTTGCTAATGTTTCTGAAGCACACATAAAAAATCTGCCCACTTCCTATTTTTGTAGCATATATACGTGCTTCTAAGAAAGTTAACATACCTTGGTAAGTTGTCCAAATCCCTGGGGCCATTCACTTTCTTTGTGTAGATCAGTTGGAAAGTTTACAATTGGCGTTCGGTCACCATGTCGGAAAACCTAACAAAATTACCAGTAAAAAATCAAGTTAATTACTGTTAACATTATTTTCTTACCTAGCTAGAATTCAAGCATACGTTTTGCTTCCAGTGCCATTTTTCAGATGAAGATATTGGATAGTCTGCAGAAACCTAGTCAGGTAGCATTGGAGTACCTTCTTTACATACAAGACTATGTATAATTATATAGGAATTTAGTGGTCATGAGCCTGATGATTCTTCCACATAGAACATAAAATTAATCAGCCAAGAAGTTAATGCTGAGATTACGTCCATAGCTAGGCACCTAGACAAGAAATCTGACTAAATTTTCGACACTCAGCACCTCTGAATATTAAACCAGTTACTGCTGTGCTTGTATGAGGATTTCATTACTTTGGCATAGACACTTGAAACTTTTGGTAACTGCCTTTCTGATTTCTCAATTATCCTAAAATGTAAAGATGAAAATATATAAACATTTACACTGTTAGCTTACTTATGTATTAGTATTTTTGCATCTATGTATGAAAACATTTATGAAAGTCTGTAGGATTTTTTTTCTGTTAAATTCAGTGAGAGCAAAGAGTTTGGTTGCTTTCATATCCCAGACACTCCAGCATAGTGAGTATTACTGTGATACATTCAGTCACATACTTTTTACATCAGAAACCTTAAATGAGACATTTTGTATTTTTATTCCAGCATACGAAGAAAGTGCCAACCCCAGATTAAATAGTTCTGAAAAACTCTGAATTACCCTCCTTAAGTGTGTCATGTGTGGGCTTAGAAAAATGAAGTCCACAAAAGTTTCACATGAAAGGAAATGCTGGAATAAAAATTCACAGGGCTCCAGACAATCCAGGACGCTGATGCAAACAGTTGCAAAAGTTATGTTTGATTCCATCAGCGTTCACATAACCAACCTCATTCCTGACTTTGGAGAATGAAATGACAATGTGGAAGTATAGTATATTTTTTCATAAAATGACATTTATTCCATAATACCTCACTGGTATATAGCTTGATTATAATTAATACTCTCCATTGCCTCGTTAAGCCACATCATTCTGACCCAAACATCAGAGAAGTTTGTACACGCTGCTTAGTTTGCCACTCCCACTGGCAGCTGTTTTATGTTTATATTTTTCAAAGTAAACACAAGCAGTGTGGCTTAATGTTTTAATTACAACATACACCCTTTTCGTCAGCCTTCTGGACTAATGTGCACAAACCTGTGCTAGAGCAGGTACTTCAGAGATGGAAAATACTGTCCATTAGAGGCAAATATAATTGCATTTCTTCTTCTGTTCATTTTCTACAATAGACAGCAAGGTTTGTTAGAGTAGATGTTACCACTAGAAGCATGTAGAAAACTGTTTATTATTTTTTTACTTTGATAGTTGAATTTCACTGAAGATGTGGCCAACCTGAAATTATTTTTCAGCAAATGAAAGAGGTTTTTTCACCATTATCAGCAACATGTTGATCAACATGAAATTGCACAGTCTCAAGAAAAAAACCAAGGTCAAGTACAGCAAAATAGCCCATAAAATCTTTCTCAAATATTTGATCTTTGCTTCTCTATGCAATTTTTAATTCTGTATATGTCTTTTATTACTAATCTTGAATCTCAGTTCTTTATAATAATTTCTCAATGCACCTCTAGGGAGCAGGTGAAGAGGTAAAGAACTACATTGTCTGGTGATTGAATTAGTTGCATGCAAGAAAAACGAGTGAGAAGGACTTTTGTGTCACTGCTTATTTCCTTGATGTTTTGACATGCTGACTTACACAGGTGTGAGGTAGCATTCATTAGCTTTTCTGGACAACCTGATGCCTCTGTAAAGAATGAAGGCTAAATGCCCAATTACAATGTAGCTGCATACTTTTTTGTTAAATTACCCAGCTTTTCAGAGAAGCATTTTTATGAGTAACCGACAGTTGCTCAAACTGACTGACATGATTAAATGAATATTTTTGTTGGCAATATGTAGCAATGAACCAACACTTAGCCAATAAATACTCTATTTTTATTAGTGACTAACTACTGAAAATGTGTTAGGTTTCAAATACTGGTTTATGATGCTTTATACTTAATGTGCAACATAACCCTCAGTGTATATTTTAATGTCACAACACTCAACCCCTAAAAACTTTCGATAAGCCATAACAGAGTAGTGTTTTACCTGAAGAGAGGTGAGAGGGCAAAGAGTTAAAGATCGAAAGATATTCAAATATATGTGGGAGCAGAAGATGTAACGAAAAGTATCTTCTCACTTTGCAATCTTAAGAAATGGAAGCAATGGGGGGTGTTCCCCCCTAAAAAGCAGCACAACTTCTTTAAGTCCCCATAAAATAGAAAAAAGTTCTGTGTCTTCATTGCATAGTGACATAAAAATGTGATATTAACATTAAGTTGGAAGTGGCAAGAAACAAATACTTCTAAGAGCACAACACTTTTTAGGAGTTGAAGGACAAAGCTTTTCAGCCAACTGGGTTTTGTTTGTGCTCAAACCTCCTTCTCACTTGCTTCTTCTGAAAATGACCTTGCTTCAGTTGCAGTTGGAAATGAAACAATGACCTTATGAACAACCACTTAACCTAAAAGGCTAACTTGTTCAGTCATAGTCAGCAACATTTTAGGGTTTTTTTTTTAATTATTATTTTTTAATTTTTAATGTAACAATTTAAGAAGACCTTGTGTATTTGAAAGTTTGTCTTTTTCATTGGAATACCTGATACTGTTAGGGAAAGAAAATGTATCCCTACAAAGCTTGCTTTGCTCATCAGTATGTATTCTTAAGACTCATCATTTGGATTTTGTTAAAAAGGAGTTGATCCTTAAAATTCATTTAAAAATGCTTGCTGCAGAATTTATTACTCCTGGTCTACAGATTGCCTTCCCAACCTTTCAGAAGACATAGAACATGGCAGGATGAGAGAAAAGGAACAAGGAGGCATCATAAAACGTGAAAAGACACTAGAAATCAAGAAGGAAGGGAAGGCAAGGAGGATGTACACAAAAAGTGCAAAGCACACCTGTTTAGTATATTCATTTCAACACTTTTATCTGAAGTGCTTCACCTCAGTGAGTTCTCCAAAGCAAAGATGAATAGTTACCGAATACTCTCTCCTTCAACTCTGGTACAGCTTGGACCTGATTTGGTGTCTGGGTTCTCCCATTTGCTCTTTGTAATTTTGTGAGGGTGATCACGTCAGATCAAAACAGCCATGTGACTCAGACTTTGGTCAGCATTTGCTTCCGTCGTTGTTGGGGGAAAAATCACATTGGAGAAAAACTGGTGTGGGGGAGAGGATGAACTGAGAATATGGCATTTTTCTGTATACATAACATCGTCATTCAGAAATGCCATGAATTACAATGAATTATGTGTCTCTGAGTAATAGTGAGCCTCTTACAGACATTTTCATTGACAGACTCAACTTCAAACAAAAGGATTTCTCATTTTGAAGCCAGTAACAGGAATGAAGAAGCAAGAGAGAAATAGAACCAGTACGCTGCCAGTTCAGGGAAACCATACATGCAGAAATACTGAGCATGTTTAGTCAAGGTTTCAAACGGCTCGGCTTCATTAGGCAAATAGATAACATGCTCAGTCAATGTTTTCTACCCTGAGTTACAGGAAGAAAGACAAGATTAAATCACAGTACCTCAAAAACCACACCTCTTTGTATATATGACAGGTGAAATGAGTGCCTGTGAGGAAGCAGAAGTTACAGGTCAGAACTTCTTTATACGGAGGCAATAAATCAGTGTTTCATTTCTACTTGGATGTCCGATGGTATAACGTATTTCCTATTTTCTTCTCTTATGTCTATCTTAAATTCAGTGCACAAGAACTATGTTGAAGGCTAATGTTTACATGTGAGAAAGAAAATTAAAATAGCATTTTGACAAATTGGCTTGAATTGGAGCTTTTTGGCAAAAAGGACTTGTGGCCAATGATCAAAACACACAGAATCAGCACAAAGACGGAAAACCTTTAGGAGAGAACAAGGCACCTTCCCAGAGCATAGCCAATTCCAGAAGTGAGCAGAAGTGAACATTTGTCTGGTTTTTCTCCCCTGCAGAAGTATTGCATATTGTGCAATTCTGCTAAGAAAGTTTTAAAAAGTCATTATGACACATTTTCACAATGCAGTAATACTCTCAGGTGAAAACATAGCAGCTCATAGAATACAACTGGAAAATGGCTATTGAATTATCTCAGAAAGATGCCTTTTAGGCTTACCTTGACTGTAGCCATGCCCTTATTATATCCCATTATATCAGTGAAATGTTCTGGGGCCAATTCCTACTGTATTTATTTATGCTAGCAATTCTGTTCTCATGAAAATTCAATCAGGGAGTTCAGAAGGCAAAATTCTATTGAACACAGAGAAACCATGCCTTGGGAAAAGAGATGTGTGTTGATAATAACATTAAACCTACTGTAACTTTTCAGGCAGATTGGTCAGTCTGAGGAAGAGTATCAAGGATAAAATGAAGGCAGTTAAAATGACATTCACCTGTTATTTTAATATTAATTGTGATAAGTAACACTATAAATAAATAAAGTGCCTTTTTTTTTTTTTTTGGTAGGTGGGGAAGGTGGCTGCATAGCTGTGGTAAGCCAGCTGATTTTGGATAGGAAGCCTCTGTCTCCATAATGGTGAGCATTTCCTGTAATTCCTTCTGCAAAACCATTGCTTGTTAGAACACAGTGACAGCTGTAAGTCTCCTTCCCTTCAAAGAGTGAATTCTCCAAAGCTTGTTGACTGCCTGACTTCATCTGTATCCAGTTCTCCCTCTTATCATTGAAACAACATCTAAGTATATTGCTATACACAGAGTGTTACTGGAATTAGCATTAAGTCTCTGCTGTGTGTAGTGTCTGACAGAGCAATAAGCCTCAGCAGGAGTAAGAACTGGTTTTTCCTGTGCGCTCTGGCCTGTCTCCAAGTGGCACATCTACAAAGCAGCCAAGAGACAACTAGATATGAAATATTTATCTAGAGCTGGATATATATAACAGACTACTGTCTGTTATCTGTTTGTGTACATAATGTCTCAAATAGAGAAAGGTGGAAGATCTTAAAATTCCTGTCTACAATTGTGCATTCCAATCTCTACAACTGTATATTGAAAATTTGCCTTTAACTATTCTTTATCAGTATACCTCTTATTAAAAGAGCAATTAGAATGAAAAGGACTGTGGTGCAACCTTCACGATCCAAACTATTTCATTGAATTAATCTCTCTTTTACCTGAGCTCTTAGAGAAAGTGACATGGAAGTAGTGTCTAGTTACTCTAAAACAAGAAACGGCCCAGCAAAAAACCAATTACAATCCGTTTTCAACCTAACTGCAGTTACTGCTACATGCATCTCAAATCTGCCCTTTACTGTTTCTCAGTGTACTGCTGTGCCAATTCAGTTGTTCAGAAATGGAAAATACTTTTGGTTTTGTGATAACTTCTGTAACATCATAAGCTTCAGCTTCTAAGCACAGAGAAGGCAGGCCATGATGGCCAGCTCTCAGACTGCTCTTCAGAGTGCCAGCTAAATTAGGCAAGAACAGGTAAACTAGACCTCAGATCTCTTAACTTCTGTGACTAGACATATACCACAAAGCTAAGTTGTTCACTTATCTTGAAATAATAACTAGGTGCTAGGTTATGAAAATTCTTATAACTAGAGGCATTTTTATCCTCTTAAAGCAAAGTCTTTGAACTCAGTAAGCAGAAGGGCAGCAGTAATTTCTAAGTCTAAAAAGAGGGAAAGCAACTGCACAGCCTGTTTGATTCAACAGCTGTATCAAATTCCCTGTATTCCCCGCAACAAAACAGAAAACAAATCTACTTACTGCAACCACAAACTTCAGTTCTCTTTCTGCGGTAGTCTGTTGAAGCAGAATGAGGATAATATGAAAAGAAAAACCCAGGATCCTAGATGGGTTGGGAAGCCATGTCACTCCCATACTGGCAGAGGATGAAAAAAGGCTTCGTAGCTCCAGCAGCTGCTCAGGCTGAACAGTCCAGACGCCAGGCTGTGCTTTCCAAAGGGGTGGAACTGCTGCTGGTGAATTTCAAATCCAAGAGGAATGTTGTGTGACTACGCAACAAATTGCATCGCCCTTTGTTTTCAAATTACTGTTTACATTCTATTTAATCAAATCATAATTCAGTTCCTTTTTCTCTGTGATATGTTTCTCTTCTGGAGTATAAGGATGAAGTTAGAACATGAAGGAGTTGCTGAGCATTCCTCATGTTTCAACCTACCTGTTCTATTTCTACTTCTCAGGGCTTGGAATTTTTCCAGACTATAGTGTGGTCACGAGCGTTAACTTGGAACCACAAGCCAGGCAATACTGTTCTGTTTGCTGCTCAGTTAGTCCTCTTTACAGCTTCTCTCTCCTCCTTTTTTCTTTTTTCTTTTCTCTTTTCTCTTCTACATTGTCATGATGAAATCAGAATAATTATTTCAAACAGCATTTCATGTAGGTTAAAATTATCAGTTCCTCAAACAAAGGAGTTAAATAAACCTTGCGACAAGTATATTCTTTAAGCTCTTTGTTGGGCAGTTATTTGCTCTTCAATTTGTGTGTGTTGCTTTTGTTTTCTCTTGGAGTATATCTATACTTCCTCTTTTGTAACTGCTTATGTCAAGTTCTTTCTTGGCCTCAGTTCTCTTAAGAAGTTTCTTGTGAACAAGCCCTGGTGCTCGCATTTTTATTGTTATTGATTAAGAACTCTGTTACTGACAGTAGTTCACTGGCTTTGAGAAGATTGCTCAGCTTGCCTCTGCTGACTTCCTCTCGATAAAATGAGAATAATGATACTTCTAGACTTGATTTCATAAGGATTTTCTCAGTAGATGAATTACAGTTTACAGAGACCTATAGAGTTCTCACCTATAAATAGTGTTCTCTAAATGTTAAAACTTCAGATCTTCTGTGTATTATCTGAGTCATCCCAATCCTGTCATACCCAAACCTGTTTCAGGGTCTTCTGTTGAGCTCTCTGCAACAGTGTTCTCTACAACATGTATTTTACTATTTACTAGAAATTCAGCCTCTAGGGCCATAAACCCCACCAAGCCTCAAGTGATGTCTTCTCTGAGTTGTGTGAATGACCACTGTGTATCCTCTGATGGATGGGAGTGGAAGGGAGGAGAACCACAGCTCCCAGGATTCCCCATGTCTTGTCAATCTATGCCCAATTTTAAGCACTTGAACTTCTTTCTTCCTCCACCATTATGCCCCCACCCTCCTTTTTGACATTTCCTGGTGTGATTGCACCTATGCAGAAGGCGTAAGAGAGTAATTAATACTTCATAAATATATAATACTTTGTCTTTCTGAAAACAAATGTAAGCTTATCATCCTTCTCTATTATTAAAGAGAGCAGGTCATAAAATATACTTTCTTTAGAATATTTTAATTTGTGTCAAAAGTCAATAAAGGATGTCCTACTCTTTTAATCTGTATGGCTTTTGAGATATGTGGTTCCTAAGCTTTTTGGATCCAGGAATCCTTGTTGGCTCTTAGAATTTTTTCTCCCCCCTCCTAAGCCCTTACCATGAAATTCATAACTGATTAGTTTTTACGAGTTTCGCTGGTTTACTGTGTTTCTTTGATGAGTGACTATGACTAATGAAGTCTCATTATTATGGAACCCTTGTAGAAACTTCATTTTAGACATGAACTCAATTTTTTTTGTGATGCTGGATGGCATCATTAAGGAATGTTTGACAATATATAACAACCGCAATTTATAGAACATCTTTGCTAACATCGTTTTAAAAATGAGATTTTAACCCAAGACCAATCATAGGATAAACAGTTCAGCTTTCTGTGGCTTCACTTTTCCCTTTAACATGTTATTAGTATACTTCACTAGTGAGACTTTTTTATGCACAAAAGAATGGGCACCTCAACATCTTAAATACATTCCAAAAGGGAAGAATATCCTCTTTCATCTTTCATTCTTTCGTCTTTTTTATTGTTGGACTCAATGATCTTGAGGGTCTTTTCCAACCAAAATGATTCTATGTGCCATAGTGGTTAAGATAGGATCCTGCAGGAATCCTACAGGTATGTCGGTGGCATGTATTTCATTTGGAAATTTTCTTACTTGTATTGTCTCAATTTCTACTATGCATTTGGCAGCTATAAACTTGTCATATTCTGCAGCATTTAAATCCTTACCTTTTTGGGGAAAAGTTCCTTCAAAATAAAAAAAATCATTCCTAAGTCAATCTAGTTACAGTTGTTCAAGCATCAACATGGAAGTGGACCTAAACAATCTGAATCATCTTTACGTTAATTTGGCTCATTGGCATATATTTTAATTATGACATTATGGCATTAAGCAGAATTAGCTTAAACACAGTTGTCCATTTTAAGTGCATATATCCTTTATATCTTGAAGGCTTGCTGAAGCATAGCTAGGTTGGCTTTGAAGTGGACTGGTTGCAGAAGAACCCATGCTTTAATGTACACAAGGGTTACCTTAGGTAACCGCTGTGGGTGGAGCAAAACCTACGCGGTGAAAGGGTGGAAGTCACTGCAGTCAGGGCAGCCAGATGTGAAACTGCTGCCTGTGCTCACAGGCCAGGCTGCTCACATGGGGAAACAGCTCAGCTTCTGTCACTGAATTTGCAGATCAGCACTTAACCTAGGTTGGATTTATCTGTAATTATTTTTTTCAAGCTTTTTGCAAGCTCAAAAAGGGAAAGAAAAGGAAAATTTTGCTTTCAGGAGAGGTGTTTGCCTGAGACATGAGAAGCCTAATTTGCACACCAGGGAGTATGTTAACAAAGCGAACAGCAGTAAGGAGGAGGCAGAAAACACTGTTCATCTTCACTTTTTCCTCTGAAACTCTGCAGCCTGGCAGTGATTTTATTTTGTGGAAGATGAGAGTCAGATCCTTTTGGTAAAGGAGGGATTTGAACTTGTGTCTGATACGTCTCAGATGTGTATCCTAAGAACTGAGTAAAAAGATGAAACACCTACTTGTGGCACTCCCATGAAACAAATTAAAATTTGTCAATTAATTAGATCCATATTTGTGAATTATGCAGAGTTTGGCTTTTATTTTTCTTTCTTTTTCGTGGTAGTCAGCTAAGTAAATAACCCAAAGAGAAAAGGAGGTGGTGAAAAGAAAAATCATAATGCAAGTAGTCCAGTGCCACATTTCCCAGGCAGCACAAAATTACTGTTGCTTTTTTGTTATTTTTCATTCCCCAACTTGCTGACATTGTTTCAGTGTATGACAAGAAAAATAGTGGATGTCACAAGCTACATCTCACCCATACAGCATCTATGGCTATTTAGGTTATTGTATTTTAGCAAGTCTTCTTTAAAATATGACTGGACTGTCATTGTTTGTGAAAGGAGGGAGTTACATTTTTATGTGATCCTGCTTTTGCAACATGATATATATATATAATTATTTTCCTTTGCATTCTAAATAATTCCAAAGCTGAACTGTAATTTTTTGCTCATTTCTTCTTTAAGAGCAACTGAAATGGAACAGTTTATGGCTTCATATCTGCAAAAGACTATGGGACAGATTTTTCAAATGGAGTCAGCTGGTGCAGTTGTAGAAAAACATCATTTAGAGTGTTTTATTTTTTTTTGTTCACTGACATCCCCAATTTGTATTCATGCAACAAGATCTGGGCTTGATGTTTCAGCCTTAATGAACACTGATGTTTATTTTTCATTGGAGTAAGCAAGAAAGTTTTCCTTTCTGTGTTTCTACAGTGATAGTCCTAAGAACAAAAAACATTATAGAGAATGTGTGCGATGGGGTTTCTGTTGAACAGGGATGAGGAGAATAAAATAATTTAGAAATATCTTAATTTTGAAATTAAATTTGAAATTTAATTTTGCTCAACAGAAATCAGGATGTTCAAAGTACACTCACTGGGCATGTGGCAGGAAGAAAACATGGTCTGACAATGTGATGGAAAAGGGGGACCTTCTATTGGTGTTCTGTGAGGAGTGGCCTCATCTAGGATTCATTCCATAGCTGAAGTGCTGGGGCCAGGGTCCAGCTCCATGATCCCCCAGACCAGACAAATCTGTGGGACAGAAGAGTCTTCATGTGGTTCTAAACATTTCTGAGAGATGAATTTGGGTGAGGAAGGAGAGAAACTGGGAACTGGAGGCTAAAGAGAATAATGAAGAATATCTCAGCTGTGTATTGTGTTTTCTATGTGAGCCCTATGCAATCTAGGAAACCAGCAGAAAAGTTACTCTTACCTTTAATGGCAAAAGAATGTGAAGACCTTTAACAGCTCTTGAACTTCCAGTTCTAAATATATGGCAAACAAAGTAAAAGCAACTCAGGCTGGCACAAGTTCAGAAAAAGGAGAAATAAGAACAAGTTCAGGATAGAAGAGAGGATGCCTAGAAATTTGCTTTTGTCAGCCAAGGCTGCAATCTTGTTAGTAGTCTAATGCCAATAAAGATGGAGCTTTAAATTTTCCTCTCTATTTGCTTTCTTTTAGCAGTTTATTTTTTAATTACTTCCGTTGAGAGAGATGTGATGATCAGCTGTATGGTTTTGAGATTAATCATTTAAATAGCTTGCACTAACTCTCCTATGAGGGCTGCTGTACCTAGGGAGGCTTTCTGCTGGTGTCCATTGTGGATGTTAAGGTAATAGAGAAAAACCAAGGTTATTCTTCTTTGCATAAAGAAGCAGCTAGAGCTGATTGTCTTATTGGAAAACATTTTTACTCTTGTTTTGATGCTGGAGTAAGAGGGGGTGCATTTTTTCACTAGATGCGATAATTTATTTTTATCTATGTGATTGAGCTTCTTTGCCGTGAAATCTAACTACAGTTCTTCTTGCTGAATTGTGTTTCCTATGGTGGCTTAGGGAGCACAAGAATTGTTTCTTGGGCCTTGCTGAGAAGAAAATGGGCTTTTACAGTGAGAATTCTGAAACTTAGATTCTCGCTAGAGGGGAATGGGACCTTTTTATTCTTTTAATTCTTTTGTAGCTTATGGAGTAGCAATTTGCTTATGCTGTAGTTCTAAAAATCCATTTTAAAAGCCTGATCCAAGGAGAAGCTGGAATGTAAACATTTTCTGCATCTCATCTATTACTCTGGTTTTCTTTGAAATGTTGGCAACAAGGCTGTTGGCAAAGGTCCTATGCACTGTAAGAAAATAAAAAATTAAAAAGTCTAGTTCTTCAAGCAAAGAAATGTCCACTGTTTTCAGAAATCAATTATATCTGATTGTTCTGATTAAACTTTTGTAGTAAGAACATGAACTGTTTTCACAATAGCAATATTATAAAACGTGATTAGTGAAGGATTGTCCAGCATGTTCTGCATGTTTTAACTAGCTTGTAGCTGTGGACTTTTTTTTATTTTGTGTTGCCATTAGGTTAATGTCAAGAACAGCAAGGACTTAGAGACTTCTCTGAAGCACAGACTTTATGTGATCAGATCAAGGTATACAATCAAGGTAACATAACAAAAGGAAGGTGTTTGAAAACCTGTTTGAAGCCCCAAATGCTTTTTCTTTCAAACTAGGCACTTGGCCTTGCTGTCTTTTAAGAAAGAGATGGAATGACTCAATATATGAAAGCCTTGTTGGGTCAGATGATTGCCTGACAGCTATTCATTGTAGCCAGCCTGGCTCTTCGTAGGCTTCTCTTAGGACTAGATCCATGGTCCATTCTTTCCATAAGTCTCACCTTCCTTCTGTATAGAGGTGGAATATTTGAGCATGTATAAGATGGAGAAAAGAAAAAGAAAGACATCTGGTAGGTAAGTAAATAGCCATTATCCTCATTTTTGTAGCTTTTGGGATCTGCTTGTGTAAAATGCTTCATTACTTCTTGAATAAAATGAAGTATAAGGACACTGGAACACTTTTCCTTTTGGAGGCTCCTTTTGAGGCACTGGTCCCCTCACCAGTTCTAGAAGTTCTTGTCTCATTCATCAAAAAAGGGCAGCACTCCTTCAGTGGTATTTTCCAATTTTGTTGTAAATTAAAGCTATAGCCCTTCAAAACACTATAGCTACAATTACATTCTCGAATTAGTTCTGCCAAAATCCCTTTGGAATGAATAGATCTTGAAAAATTACTCTGGTTTGACATGGCACTTGTGTTTTACCACCTGATAAAATAAAACAAATGTTCAGGAAGGATAAGTCACCGCTTTCTATAATTTTCATTTGTTGTGCTGAGGAACGTTTTCTTTCGATAGAGATCAGGAGACTGCTGGTCGTGCTGATGGAAGTTAATAAGAAATGTTAGACTATAATCACATCGCAGTGTGGGAGGAGTTGTTTCACAAAGCTAGTCACACTGAAGATCATGGAGGGAGCACCTAAAGGTAAGATAAAAAGAATAATTCTTAGGATATGGCCTCATTCTCTGAAAATATGGCAAATCTGATAACAGTACCTCAACCTCTGATGGCTCAGACTAAGTGCAGAAGAGTTAACAAATTTGCTCCAATTTTAATTGAGCTAATCCATGTGGAAATCTTCCTGAGCAGCCAAAAGAGCACAGAGAAATATTTGATCTCCTTCCCAAATGTGCTGAACTGTCTTCACATCCTGTGATCCACACTGTGGTCACTCCTCATGTGGAGGAACTTGGGTCTCATTTGTACCACCCTCAAATACTGCTACTCACGTGTGTGACCTGTAATAGCAATACTTGCCTAACCCTGTATTTCCCTGTGCTGGGGACATAAGTCATCTCCATGAAACTTCAATTAAGCATTTTCTGGAAACAGCTCTATGTTTGGGAAATAGTGTCTCCACATAGAATGGCTATGTAAGGTAAATTTTTGACCTCAGTCACACTCCTGGCTTTCCTTTAAAAAAATGACATTTATGGGTTTCTAATAATCAAATGCTCAGATCCATGTAAAAACAAAGTATTAATGTATGCATTAGCAAAGGACGATATTTGAAATGATGTTTGACAAAGCTGCAAACAGCTGAAACCAGTAATGTTGCAGCTGTGTATGTTAGGTATAAATGTGACCTGTAAACTCTGCGTCACTTTTTAGCTTGGTTTAGCTTTCTGGTGGTAACAATCAGTGGTCCAGCTTATCTGTGTTGACTGAGAACTGGTGTAATGCATTTCATCACTGCTCACAGTGGTTTTGCACAGTGTGGTCCTTCTGTCAGGTTGCACCACTGTGCAGGCTCTGGACAATGTGCCTGGGCTTTTTCCCAAGTGCCACTCATGCACCGCAGGGAATTTAAAACTTCTGCCTGCAGAAGAAGAGTTAGGAGCCCCAAAATTAGGATCTGGCCCCAACAGTTACTAAGATGGAACTATCTTGAACCAGGATAAAAGAGGGGAGAGTATCAAATTTTGATATGACAATATGGCAAATACTTTGATTGGAGCATCAGTTATGGTTGTAATCTCTTTTGTGGTCTATCTCAGGATTAATAATGAAAACAGTCATGAGCAATGATGCTGAACTTGATGTAAAATGCCTGGACTATCTAATTTCTACTTTAGCAAATTTGAGAACTGGAACAATGTGCAGCCTTTTTGTTGAACTCAAAGGCTAAATATTGGATATTTGTGTCTTTATTAATGCCAAATTTTGATTACATAGTAGTTTTTTTGTTTACTTACTCAGTTGGTTACACAGTTTGCTTTGTGAAGGAGGGGAACTCATTTCCACAAAACTTAGATTACTATGCACCCCAGCATAAACGTGAAGTATTTATCACCATCTTCCATGACTCTATTTGTTGCCTGGCCAAAAAAAATTTTCAGAACTAACCCCCCCGCAACCAATCACCTTTTGCAATTAAACAGGCTAATGTCCTGATGTGCTTCCTAAGCATTTGTGGGCAATTAATACAGTGAAGAAATGTGTTTAGTGAATCATTAGTTGCTAATTATTCATTCATTCTGGCTAAAATATCTCCAGTCTGTTCATGGATTCAAGATATTTAACAGGAAATTATTTGCAACCAGGTGAGCTGGCTTGCCTGCGTTCTTCTAATCTACATTTCTAATTCTTCTTGAGATTGGTGATTCAGAAGTCCATATGGGATTTTTTAACATTAGGTACAACAATTGATCATCAAAAAAGTGGGGACACTTTTTAATCCTGGGGCCTGTTTGCTTTTCATCTCCGTTAAGGAATGTAGAGCTAGATACAAGAGAGACAATGTAATTCTCTGCCTTCCTGTTCCCACTTCTTGTGAACATGAATATCATCAGTGGTCAAAATGGAAAGGTAGACATCCTAATATAGAGATACGGACAACCTACCTACTAGGAAATGTTAGTATGCCAATGTGTGTCTGTAGATGTCTGACATTCTGGTATACTATTTAATATTAATCTGGTTTGTTCTCTGAGCATCTCCTAAAATCAAGGGAATGCACAGTGTTGTTAATCAGTTCGGAGAAATACTCTACAGTTAGAAAAGATAAGGTGAATTGTTACAATTCCATGCATCTGTATCTGCTTCCTCAGGAACTGAAGGTCTTTTTGACTGTACTAAACAAACAAAAAACCCATGAAAAATAGTACCCCAAAGTCTAATCAGCCTTGATTCCATTTTGCCAGAAAGTTGAGATGGAATAGGTAAATGTATCAATGGAGTAGAAATTATGGCCTAGGGTACAATTCTGTCTTACTGGATCTGAATGTTTCTAATTTCAGACCAGACCCTTATGAAAATGATTGTTACTTCAAATGAGGTCTTGGCGGAAGATGTAATCCTGACTTTACTTTTGGGTACATGTGCCCAAAGCACTTAACTTACCTCTTTTTATGTCCTACATTCTCTTGTCCAATGCTGCACTAGGACTGGGGAGACCAAGTGAGTAAATCTCTCCAGTGGACAGCGAAACTTGCAGCCAGGGAGAGTGAGGGGGTGAGGATCTCTCAAAGAATTATTCTGATAGTACATTTCAATAGTATATTGCCTGTTTCAAAACACAGAAGGTTCAAAGCAAAGTTAGGTATGCAGAACCACACAGCTTTTCCATGTTGTAGTGATTGTACTTTGGGACAAACTTTTAGCCAGTTTGTCTGGTTATTAATATAATATGTATCATTAGTACTCTAAAGAGATCTTTCTAAACAATAGGTTATCAGCACTGATTTGCACGTAATTTGTCTTCTTGGTAGAGAGTCAATGAGTTAAACAAATAAAAAGGGTAGAGCAAAACCTCTCTTAACTGTAATGAAGCAACATATAGAGGGTTTTCAGGCTGCAGTGCTGTGATTCTGCTACAGTCAATAAGTGCTAAATTGAGTCCAATTATAATAATTACAACCAATCTATAATTTTTTTCCTGTGTAGTGAACCTCGTGTATCCAGTTTAATTAGTGTGGGGTGTCAGTAAATTGCCTTTTAGAAAAAGTATATCTTAGCAGTACAGCTTGCAGATACTTGCCCATTTTTTTCCTGGTAAAGTTCAAAAAAATGACAGGCACTGTAAGGAGGCAATTTCCCATTGAAGACATTGAGAGCCATCTGTAAGGCAACAATGGTGGCTGCGTGCTGTAAATATAAAAAACCTTTAATTAAAGATCTACTGAAAATTATTGCATGTACCTATTATTTAACGATATGTCCAGCTCATTATCTGTCCACTTAACATGACTTGCGTGGCCTCATTAATACCTGCCCTCTTCCCTCTACAACATTCAATCATTTTATGTCTGTATAAACTGAAATGCTGCTTGTATGAAGTATACATGTATCTAAATATTTAACAAGTCTTAGTCACTTGCAGTTCTTATCAAAGTTAGTAAGAGCTGTTAAAACTTATTTTAAAAAGAACTAGTATTTTTGCATGTTAAGTAAACAGTATTCAAGATCAGATCAGTAAGCTCCTTGGCTGATACATACCTGATAGGTCATAGTCTAACTGCAGTTTAGAAATAGGAGCTTTTTACCAAGAGGAATAAAAAAATTTCCTTCTCCAAGGACGGTTTTTGCATGTTCTAAACAAAAGTATAAAGTCACAATTGAGTAGCTGCCTTCATAAGAACTTTTAAAGTAATTAACTTATTTTTTTCTTTTTCTTTTTTTTTTCTTTTGCATCTGAAAAATGATGCAGGAAGCAGGAAGTTTTTTTCTAAATTATCTTTTTAATAAAGCTTCAACAAAGCATGAGGCATGTTTTTTCCAGCTCTCTGCTCAATCAAAACAATATTACAATGAAACAAGCCATGACATCAGGTGGAAAATGGAATGCTGCAGTTTTCAATGTAGTATCTGTCCATGAAAGAATGAAAATAATTGAATTATATTTAAGGTTAACCAAATAAGAAATGCTTGTAGCTGTATTTCATGAAAAAGTTTCACAGCTTTCACTGCATTTAATAACTGCAGAAAGAGAGCATAAAAGAATCAGAAAGGACTCACCGCAGAATACATAACCATTTTTTGCTGGTGGGAAGGCTTTCTAGCATCTGAGATATGCTTCAGAATAGTTTTTAAAAGAATACCTGAAAGAAAATGGGGAAGCAATGACAATGAAAGGGATGCTTGTGTTAACATCTGTATCCCTTGTTACTGTTTTAACACGATCTGTCTTTAAATGCACCAGATTTATTCAATTGACTTTATAGGTAATTTGTGTGGAGTGCCCTGATTAATTCTGATACTATCTTTTCTATGGACAGTGGGCCTATTTTGCTTCTGTGTTAAATGCTTTGTGGATCCCTAATAGCCTTGACAGCTTCATACAGTGCATTCACAGCTCTTTGTGCCAGCAGAACAGTGCAAGGAGAGCACGGTAATGAATGCTTCTCTCTTTTGTGTGTAATTCCATTGACTTCCTGATTCCCAGAGAAAAAGAGCGAGCACATCCTTTGGACTCTGAGCCTTCTTAAATTATGTGGTTGTCTGTATTTTGTTAATGTTAACTGCTGAAAATTTGTAAGACAAACTATATGAATTAGATGAACAGCTATGCTAGTATGTTAGCATAAGGTTGGAATCTTGACAAATTAAAATCCTAAAATGAGAATTATATGCTCCAGCAGAATTAGACACATGTATTTTTCTTCAGCTACTGGCACATTTTTAATAGCAATTGTTACTAAAGCAAGAGCAGAGATTTGAACTTTATGCTTAATTTTGTAAGCTGGAGCTCCAAAAAGGCAAACAAATTCATGCTTTTATGTGATTTGTCCTTGTAGCTCACAGACTCTGACTGTACAGTGTCCATATAAAACAAAAACGAGGCCCAAAGGGTGACAGTGGGTGAATGGAGGAGATTGAGTGCTTAAAGATGTATGAACTGTTTTAAAATTTCGGCTATCATTTGCTGAGTTCAGAAGCAGTTTAATAATCTCATTTCAGTACTCTAAGTAATGTAATAGGAAGACTGATAGGCAATAAAGTTACCATCCTAGAGATTATTACAAATAATATTTTGTTAACTTTAGCATGGTGGCTTACATTAAATTCAGACTTGATTCAGTTCGGCAAAAATCTGTATATTACTTTGGATTTTTTATACAGTGTAACCAAAACAATACCACCTTTATAATGTTGGATTAGGGTATTTGTGATTCACGTCCCTCACCATCTCTCTCCCTATTAATCAAAATCTTTCAGTGCTGATCACCAATATCCACATCATGGAATCTTTCATAGTTCTACTATGGAATTGGGCAGTGTTTGTTATACACCCTTTCTTGTTTCCCATTCTACTCTTGGTTTTAAATGGGGTAAGAATTTGGCTTACCTCCCTGCAAACGTGATTTTTGTATTTGTTTGTGGAACCCGAATTCCGCCTGCAATAACAATTCTGAGAGCTTTATCAGCTTGGTCCTGACACCATGAGTAGCCCAAACAGGTAAACTGTAATTGTTAATATCCTACAGTGAAAAAAGAAAACATGGTGATTTTCTTAATGATTCCTACTGCTAAATGTTTGTTCTGGCACAAAATGCTTGTTAGAACAAATTCTGAATGTTTCATTCAAGTAGCATTTTCTCTCCACAATAATGACTGTATTTTGCATTTAGACAGCTGTAGAATTTTCATTTATAGCATTGCACTGCTTACAGCAAATTTGGAGGGCAGTGTTCAACAAGAAGAGGAAATATAATACTAAAAATTATTGTGCAAAAAGCAAGTGGCAATATTTATGCCAATTGCTAATGCAGTTGTCAGGTGCAAAAAATTCACTTTATGACTCTTTTTTTTTTCAGCCATCTGCTGAGGTATATCTGAGATCTTCACTGAAGCAAATCCTATATAGATATCAGGATTTTAAGGGCTGACAGCTCTGAGGGTTAAGTGAGATCCAGTGATCATGGAAGAATATGTATAGCTGTAATTTGGATGTACTGGAGTATGAGGTATTTGTATAGAGATTAGACATATAGATGGAATTCATACCTACGAATACCAGGTCTATCGGACACTGACGTAGTCCTGAAGCTAAGATGGAATGGATTAGTCTTTCCTTAGGGACACAGCCCAAGATACATTAATGGTCACAACTATGAGAAGGGAAGATAAACCCAACACTCCTGGTTTGCCCTACCCTGAATTCCTATTGAAACAAGGTTGGTATCTTCCCTTTAGTCAAATGTAACCTCTGTGGATGGGAGCCATGGACTGAGCTCACCAGAGGGAGTGTTCTGGTAACAGCAGAGCTCTAAGGAAAATGCCAGCTACTTAAGGGGTTTGTTTGAACAAGTGAAACAATAGCACGTGTTAGGTTAAGCCAGTTCAGGTCACAATGTATCACTTTCTCTTTTAACAAATGTGGTCTGTGTCTTGAGGAAATAACTGAGTAGTTTCATGCTGTTTAAGACAGTGCTGTAGGCAAGCAAGCACCTCAGTCTCCAGGTTACCTGAAAGTCAGATGACACTTAGCCAATAGTAACAAATACAGAGAGATGCATGTTACTGTATTTTCATGAATTGTGTTTAAAAAACTATGTAAAAAAGCTCCCTTTGTATGTGGGAAAAGGTGAGAGTGTTTTTTATGGAAAATGTCTTAATTGATACTCCCAGTCTTCAGTGAGTAGTTTGAAAGACCAAATCTCATCAAATCTAACACTAGGAGGAAAAGCCCAACTTCCTGGATTTGTCTTCCAGCATTTAGCTAGATCTCTGATGGGAGCTGTCAATTTTGCACATTTCTCTGGTGACACATGTTTCTCAGTCTGATATAGCAACTGAGACAAAAAGTTGTAGTCCTGAGCTGTCCTGCATTTGGAAAATATGGAAGGGTGACCTCACTGAAATTACAGTGAGGTGTCCCAACAAGTTAACATTTCATTTAACCCAAGGCCCTGGCTAACATTCCATTCAAGACTGCTTTGACCAGAGTTGGAGCTTTGCAGAAACTGCAGGACAGAAAATAAACTCAATAGCATCTCACCCAAGGACTTATTACATGTTGCTTGTGAAACCCATCTTAAAACTGCCTCAGTTTTCAAGGGGATATCCCAGTACTGATGAGCGATTTATCATTCATATTTGAGTTTGAAAAGAATTATGCATTAAAGCATTTGTAGCAAATGCTGCCTGCAACAATAAATTTTTAACACAAGACCCTGCAATTTTAACTTGGTTCGGCTTTGAAGTGGGGCTTGTTGCTAAACTGGGGGCCCTCAGGATTTTTTCAGATCCCAGTCAGAAGTACCAGACTGTGGGACCCAAATACCCATGATGCTGGGCACCACAGTACCCCCTTTATAAAATCCATGCTTCTTTGTGATGTTCCTGGTTCCTTTGCTAAGAACAGATTCCCAAACTTGCACAAATCGCCATTTGTGTCATTCCAGTGGCTGCTTAATTCCTGAAAATACTCTGACCGCTACTGTCTATATGCAATAATGACTCCTCTTGCGTATACAATGTGCATAAAATCCTTGTGAAAGGATGCTTATGTTTCTTTGCCAACAACATATTTTGTTCCTGTGTACCTTTGTGATGGGGTTTGGAGTAGTAACAATTTTATCCAAAGGTATGCTTTTGCCTAGTTCTCCATATGCAGTCACTGACGGAATATTGGATTTGGTGGAGCGTTAGTTTGTGTTACTTAAAGTGGTGGATGACCTGCAGCGGTCTCATGCAGTCACAGTGTCTTTACAGGATTTTGAGTTGCAGTTTGATGTTAGGGGAGGATTTCTGGGAAAGGAGCTGAAAATAGTCTGTGGTTCAAAAAAGTTTGGAAGCACAGACCTACCCTCTTTTCATGTCTTACAAACAATAGAAATAAGAGCTAAAATCAGTTTTAAGGAAGTGTAAGTATTTCTGTTGGACCTTGGGAATTTTCTTTATATTATTTACCTCATATTGTAAAGTGTCAGAGAGCTTCAAAATTCTTTCAGTGTTCAGCTTCTTCAATGGGTATCCTGTATGAGTGGCTAAAAACTTCAGAAATGGCTGGAATACAAAAAAAGCAAAATCGTAACAGACAGGGCCTTTTTACATCTTTTCTACACACTGCTATACTAGTACATAGAAACAAGATAGTCTTTGCAGTTTGCACTTAAGCAATGAACCATTGCCTAGTGGTAAGAGAATTTGGCCTATTCATTTAGACAAGGCTGGTGATCTGAGTTCGGATTTGAAGTACAGTGGTAGTTTATGCTTGGTGGAAATGTTCAGAAGAGGGTAGAGGGGACACAGATACATGAGGAAGTCTGGCAGAAATCTGAAAACTGATTAAAGGAAGTGTGATAAATTGAATTATTCTGATGTTGGTACTGAGCAGAAGGGAGTTATGATGTAAATTTGATAAAACTGGGAATTATGCTTCACTTGCATAATATACCCAGATGCAAAGCCACAGATAGATGGTTGAGATCAATGGTCAAAGATTACAGAAAAACAAGTGAGTTTGATAGTGTCATTTTGAATAGATCTGTGAAGAAGAAGGGTGCAGCAGAATAGATAAATGATTACGTACTCATGGCAAAGATTACGATGGTGGAGCAAGAAAGCAAAGGATACCTTACAGAGGCAAGAATGAAACATAAGTAAGAACATGAATGAAGACTTTGGCTGTTAAACATGAAACACAAGGGAAGCACTGAGGCTGTTTTAGAAAATCTGGGAAATTGAACTGTGAGCATTTTGTGGTGTAAGAGGAATCTGAACTAGCAGAGATTTATATAGACAGAGACATCAGAGGAGTTGCTTTACATGGGAATAAACAGAGAGAGGTATTGAAGTGATTTGAGAGGTATTTGCACTGATTTGATCTGAGTTTTTGTTTTGTCTGTTTTTCTAGAAGGTAGGTGGACTGTTGTTTTGCAAGGTAGTCAATAACTTTTCTATGACTTGTGACTTTCAATTGATGGGAATAGCCCAGTCCAGCTGGATCTATAATGTTGTAATTGTTTTTCAGGTATGTTGGCTACGCCCTCTGTGAAGATTAGAGATATGAAAGGAGTGTATTGCCTGCCATTTTTTAAACCTTCTTGTTAGATGATGTTGACAGAAATGGTACATTTTCACTAGATTTTCAGAACTGAAAGTACTTTACCCTGTACTTCTTGAGTTGCCTTTGGAAATCCCTTGTTGCAAAGGTTTCTTTCAGAAGCTCATTGTATTTTGGGCAGTGTGAGAAAGGTAAGTATAGCAACTGAAAAGAAAATTGCAAAACATTAGTTAGGCAAAGTGCTTCTTGTTCTGCAATTGAATATGCCCTTGCAGGATTGTTGTTCTGATTGCCTGCACTAGTTAGGACAAGCTGAAAAATAATTTGGGAACATAGTTTTCAAGGATATTCATCTTCAGGACTATGAGAGTCATACCGATGACTACTTACAAAATAATTTCTAAATGTTCAGAGGAGTAATAGCTGCAGTAGTTCAAAGTTAAAGGATTCATTTACACAAGATGAAATTTGTCCCTTGACAGAAGACTAACACAAGCCCTCATGAACTGCTTTGCGCTTGGCTTCCTCAGGGATGATTTCACTCACTGAGTTCAGTCTTTCTTTAAACACACTGTCACGTTTTTCAACAAATTACCAAGCAGCAGCAGGACTGCAATAGGAGTCTTTGTGCGTAGTCAGCTGTATTAAGTGGACTTACCTGTACAGCTTCATTTATTGAAGCTAAATTGTAGAAACTTGTGAAGTTTCTATAACTCAGTTTTGTCTTTGATTAATTCAAGGCATACAAAGGTTAAAGGTTACATGTGACTTGGATAACTTCAGAATTTTTTAATTCATTTATCTAAGCTAAACTGAGTTTATCCTTGTTTGAAGTTTTTTGTGTTAGATTTTAAACAAAAGTTTAAACAAAATTTGATGTGGAGATATTCTTAGTGTTTATTGTACTTTTTGTCCTTTTTTTTTCAGTAGCAAAGCTCTGTCTCTGTAGTCCCGGAGTTAAAAGAGCTTTAAAAAGAACTCGAGGATCCTGAAGGGATAATTATCTTGGAAAGCTTCACAGGAGTTCCTCAATCTTTTTAGAAATATGATCTATCTATTTCAGAAGGTAGGAAAGTATTTCTGAATTATAACCATAGCTTCATGAACAGGAATGACTTCACCAACAAAAGATGGACATTTCTTTTGGGTAGTAGGATACTACTTGTCTCAAGCTTAGTGTGTATGTGTAGTAAAGATGAATAGAGTTAAAATACAGTTGAAAGAAATACAAAGAATGTGTTTGTGTTCATGACTTTATTATTTGTTTTAATAAATTTACTTGCTCCCCTAGATGTCAATGAGGTGCAGCACCTGCTTGCTGAGTTTTTTAGTGGTTTTGACAGTGGCCAGGTATTTTTGACTATTTGCTGGGGTACCACCATCTGTGACGGTGTCAGAAGCAGCTCCTGACTCTACACCAGGCTGTGCGCATGAACAGGAAGACACGTCTCTCCATATCCTCTGTCTTCATGCTCTCACCTCCCTGAGGTGAGAGCCATTGCTCCATGTCCCTATTTAACCTGATTCCCCTGTCATCACAGACTGTGTTAACTACACTTGTAAATCCACACAATTTACCTTGCATCACATCTGCAAACCTCTTCTGCCAAATTGGGTCTTATACTGTACCCTCCTGATCTTTCCTAGCTTTTTACCACAGATTTTCCACAAATGTGAAACTCCAGTTCCACTCAGCTGCCCAGTTTTCACCTCTTGGACAAGTATATGCAGGCTACAAAGCTGTTACCCACACAATTCCTTACAGCTCCAAGGTGAGAAGTTGAGGAAGGGAGATTAATAAATATATTTCCTTATGAACTCATGCTCTTAAATCTCCAAGTCCTCCTTCCTTTTCCCTTTTACTTTTCCACCAACCCTCAAAATGCCGGCACTGACCTTCAAGGTGCATGAAAAACAATCCTCTGACTCAATTCTCACTGTAATGAAAATCCCAGAATAATTCTTTTCTCTTTTCCATTCACTGTGGACTAAGAAACGTTGAAGCACTAGTGAGACCAGGTATGCTTCCTCTTCTCACACAAAGAATGCCATGTTTGTGATAAGTTTAGGATTAATCTAAAGTGGTTTGCTCACATTATAGGTTAATTCTTTTTCTCTGTACCTAGGACTTCTGTCTTTCTTTTTTGTTAACTCTAGGTCCCTGATATGTAAGTCCATTCTTGTGGGAACTCTTCAATAATATTTCTAGTCAGCTCATTTCGCCTTTCTGCAAAATGCTCATAATATAATGTATTTTTCATTCCTTTTAGCATGCCCTTTATCCTGCCCCTTCATCTCATATCCTAGATATTTCAGTAATGATTAAGTGAAAGCAAACCCCCCTAGTTTATACTCACATTATCATGTGACAGTGGTACCGTATGGACTGGAATTGGTTGCCAAAGGATTTTGGGGTTCCAAATCTGGCCCTGTGTTGGTGGGTACAGCCCAGCAAGGCTTGCCTGAGCACTCATAAGCGTGTGATCACAGTCAGTGCTTCGGATATAAATCTGAAGCAAGGAAAAAAAAAAAAAAGAAAGAAAAAAGTTTTCGAAGGTCATTTCTCTCGTTAGATTTTTTTGTTGTTGTTTTTTTCTCTTATATTAAAGAAAGGGACTGGTACTGTGCTGGGTAAGATGGCATTGAAGTAGAGTGGGATGAAGAAGGCCTGGAATACAGCCTTGGAATAAAATTTTAGTGGACAAGGGAGCTGCAACTTGGTAGCAGTTCTCTTAGGAGTCCTAGTGAAAAACATAAGACTGACTCAATTTGACCGTGTAGACTTTGGGACATTGTGTATGCGCTGAATAGCTGTACCCTAAATGGAAACAAAGCTGTATCTGCATTCCATATGGAAGTGTAGTATTGGAAATATCTGACACAGATACTCTGCCATACAACAGTGAGGCATCTGAACCTGATATACAGCCTAAAAAACCTTTCACATCATTTCCAGTTAACCATCAGCCTGCACAGAAGTTGAGCCATGGTTTCAGGGATACTTTGAAATTACATTGAATTCAGTGGGTATTAAGTTATGTCCAGCCGTACCAGGTTCAGACTCTCACGCATTCAGGAATTCCTGTTAACATCCATGAAAAACATCCTTTGTCCCAGATCTGGTACTTGCCTCACACTGCTTGTATGCAACACTCAGGAAATAAGGGTATCTCCTCCGCATGTACTGGCCAAGCTCATACTGTTGCTGTGTGCCAAGCTGTAGAAGTAACAGAATAGTGTAAGAGGCTCAGGAAATGTGCTATGCGTCCATTCCTACAACCAAAAAATGAGATAACATTTCATATTATTTTGATAAAGATCTTTTTCCTTTCTAAAGTGAAGGAGGAGAAAAAACAGGAGAAAAAAGCAGTAAAGTTGCTGCATTTACAGTATTGGAAAATATTAGATATGTCTTCCTGACAGATACTCTTTTGCATTTTGTTCTATGGAACACTGTGTGTATGTTTATCCAAGCTAGTAAGACTGACTGAAGGGCAGGGTGACTTAAAGGAGGCAGAAAGATGTCCCAGCACTTCTGCTCTCTTGCCAGCTCAGAGCTGATTAACTGGGAGTGCAAACAAAGCAACCACCTGTCCAGGATATGAATACCATAGAATATCACCAGTGATTCCATAAGGAGGCTACAGTTTTAGCTTGAGCAAGATCTTATTTTCCAGGAAGATAGAAAACCTTGAATAGAAGACTTCAAGTAAAAGTCCTCCAAGCCTTCAGGTATTTTGCTGCTATGGTTAATTACTATCGAGAGTCTGAAACCTTTGATTCTTGGTTCTTGCCTGACTATGTTCCCAGCTTTTAGTAACTAGATCTTGTTATGCTTTTGAATGACAGATTCTTTACCATCACAGAGCTTATTCCCTGTAAGAATAATCAATAAGATGGAATCAAGTGACTTAATCTCTGTGTTAAACTAAATAGATGACAATTCTCTGGTCTCACAGCAAAATGGGTTTTCCAGCCTCAGCATTTTAGTAGTTCTTTTCTTAACATTTTCCTATATAATTTTGTAAACACGTGACATGAGAATAACATGCAATGTCCCTGTAATGGTATCAATAGTGACATCTTTTTCCTTGTATGTGTTGTTTCCCAGCCTAAATTGAAATATATTCAACTTTGCTTATGTAAACATTATCTGCACTGGGGTCTCAAGTACAGTGATTACACATTGTTTCCTAAAGTCCTTTTCTAAGTCCTAGGATCATAGGATAATTCAGGTTGAAAGGAACCTCTGGAAGTCTCCAGTCCAACCTCCTGTTGAAAGCAGAGTCAGCTATGAGGTCAGACCAAGTTAGTCAGGGCTTTATGCAGAGTGTGGGACATGGCTCGTGGTGTGTATATGTGATAGCCTCTTTCTGCTGCTGGAATTGTGCATCCAGTTTCCCAGGGTTCTGCCCCAACTTGCCTAAAATGTGTGTTGTTAAACCCTGACACCTGGGTCTCGAAGCCTTCCATGCCCTGAAGCAAGCTGGCATGTAGTGCTGAACTCGCATAGAGTATGTGTGGAACAGTTGAGTCATAGCTGAGTTAAGGCACAGGAGGCTGGTCTGTTAGTCCTGTTTCTTCAAGGGAGGTGATGTGAGAAGAAACAGGCCTGACCTTACACTGAAGGTCAGTTTGGCCTCCTAAGAATGGCAAAGAAGAGGAACCCCTCAGGAAGTTCATTCTGCTCTGATTTTGGTGGAGACCTGGCAAGTGCCTACTTCCTCCAGTAGAGAGAAACCTGTACATTGTGCTGGGCCTGCTGGACGTAGGGTATGTGAGTGAATTTATTCAGCAGCCTAACAGAGACACACACCCCACAGCCTCCCTGCATTTGTACAAGAGCCATTTATCTGGGACATCCACAATTTTGGCACATCTAAATAACTTCGGTGAGGCTGTTTTTTCCTAGAATCCTGGGCAAATAACTGGAGGATTTTTCCATCCAAGCAGCATATCTTGGGCAAAAAGGAACAAAGCACAGACACAGTGGGTCGTGCTGGTGGGAGCAGAGCAGAAGTAGGACTAAAACTATCTAGTACCCACATATTCCCTTACAGCCTCATAGTACAGGAGTTCACCCTCAGCTCCATTCACAAGAGGAGGCAGCTAATACTAATTACAGCTAATGCTGAGACACTCAGTTGGACTCTGCAGTTCCCTTAGCTGCTGCTAGTTACTACCACCAGCTGATACTTATGTGTGAGCTCAGCTCTGCTGAATTCCACCAATGCCTGTACTAAAATAGCTGAGCTTTAAATCATCTTTCCCTGGTGTAGCACGAGATAAGTTTCTGCTAGTGCTGGTCTTGGTCATTCATGAGCTAGGAAGCACTCCCGCTCCACAGAGATTGAGGGTGGTGTGTGAGCACTTCCACCACCTTATGCTACTGATGGTTAAAGCTTCATGTTTGGTCTCAGGTGAACTGTTATGGTCACCAGTGCCTGGCTTCTGCCAGAAGACCCTAGTCTGCAATCCAACAGCTCAACATATGCTGTGGTTGGACCAAACCAGACTGACTCAGTGTCATTTAAAATCAGTGAGTGCTTGTAGCTGTGGCTTCCTAGTAAATTCTTTGGCTGTTCTTTTGGAGATCTATAAATGACAACTTAATATGGGCTCTCTCCAAGTGAAAACAAAGTTCCAAAAACCAAATATCAACAGACTGCATTCCAGTATTTTAGTATATTCGCCCAGGTAAGCAAACGCACCTTGGTAAGCTGTCCATATCCCCGGTGCTTTGCAACTTCTTTGTGCTTGTCGGTTGGAAAAAACTCCTGTGGAGTATGATCACCATGGCGAAATACCTGGTAAAATAGATGGAATTCCCTTCACATTACTCGGCTTTTTCTGATGGACATAATTAGTGCAGTTGCAAAGAATACGCAATGAGTACTGTATCTAACAGATGCTAAATATATTCATGGTGCTCTTCTTGGATCTAGATAGCTACAATGCTTGTTCAACTTATTTAGACAAATATAACCCTTCTTTCTTTCTTGGCATTTGAAAAGCAGTTAGGTCAAATAAATTTTTACAAGCTATAAAAAGTACAAAATATCTTAATGTATTTTAGAGAGTTTTCATATATTTTGGGAGGCATAGACCACAACATTTAGTAAACAGACAACGAATAGAAGCATGTAAGTAATTGTCCAGAAATTAATATTTTGGTAGGGCTAACTTGGAATTCAGAAGAAGAAACAAACGAAAAACCAAACTATTTCTCTAGATACAGTTTCTGTGGCTGACTGTTATGAAGTGCTCTCTCTTGGCAGAAATGACCCTTAAAAATCCATGTGTTAACTTTTTCATCATGATAGGTGATGAAAGTGTCATCTAGTATCTAAATAAAGACTGAACTGTTACTCTGAAAACATTGAACCTGTTCTGGAATTTCACTTCAGATAAAAGATACATCTATAAAGATGCATCAAGATTTTTCTTTCCTGTAATTAACTCTTTCCTTGTCCAGCAAAATTTGTGTCATATAGTTTTAAAATTTTACCAGTAGATTTTTAAAATTTCTTAATCCAAGTAGGGAGAAATAAAATCAAAAACTGCAGCACAAAAAGTATATAAGTGATTTACAAGCATGTGCAAGGTTTGGAACAAAATTCAGGCTTTCTGCAAACAAACAGTAGGTTACAATAATTGCAAATAGCATTAGTTTCACAGCACTGGTTCTGTGTTGCTTATTCAATGCCGTTGTACACTTGTTTGGGTTTCACATAACAGAATTTGTTTTGCATGTTTATCCATTGAAACCTCTGGGAAAGTGGAAACTCTTCCATGGTAAAGATGGTTTTTGTACCGTTGATATTTAGTTATGAAATCCTCTTTTACAATTTAAAAAAGAATCCTCTTAGTGCTATGCATTCTTTGTCAATCCAGAAAGTTAAGATTAACTAGGACTGCACAAAGGAGACAAAATTATCAAATCTTATTTGAAATTTAGGATTTTTTTTTTTAAATGCAATAGTGAATTTTGAACGTACAGGAAACACTTAAAAGTGCCCCCTCCCCCATACCCTTGAGTACAAAAAGAGCAGTAAGTGACAAGGTTTGAGGAAATTCCATTTGCCCACAAACTATCTACTTACTACGGACACAAACTTCAGTTTTCTTTTTGCCGTGGTTTGGTGAAGAAAGATGCAGAAAAGGCAGAACATGAAGCACAGACTCCAAATTCCACACACCAGCTGCCTGGCTCTCATCCTAAGGGCGGCTTTCAGCTATTTTGCACACCAAGGTCCCTGGCTGGATGTGGTGGTACAGTAGATATGTGGCTAGGAGGGGAGGAGCCAGTTGTGCTCAGTGAAGTCCCAAAGTGGGCTGTGAGCTTGCCTCCTCCTCCTCCCTTTTTTCCCTTTTTGACTTAGTGCTTTTCAGGGGATTCGTGAAATGAAAAGTGTATTTTGCACTTGCACTCTATTTCTGTGTCCTGTGTATAACACGACGAGTGGAATCTCTGAGCCCTCTAATTCCTGCCCTTGGCACTTGCAAGGCAGGTGAATGTAAAGAATTTGAAGTTGCCTTCTATTATTTAAGCTAGGATTTAGTATGGGTCAGTCAGCCTTCTCCTGAGTGAAAATGCTGCAGATATTCTCTCTTGCTGTATGCAAAAGAGCTAATAAACCATCTTCCTTCCCAGAGCTCACATGGTCTTCTCTGAACACTTTGTACTAGAAAGCTAGGAGCAGCAGTGCTGACAATTGTTCTTTGGTAAAGGATATCTGGATTTTTCCTGGATTTGACTGTGGAATTTAGGAGGAATAAACAGCAGGAGGTTTTGTCGCACAGGAACAGGGATAAGCCTAAATTCTCTGCAAAAAAAATAAAGATACATACTTTTCATCTCTGCAGTAGATAGACTATGTCTCTAGTGGCAAATCATGTGCAACAGTTTTCTAGAACTATCCCCCAGAATTTCATACAGTTATGTAAATTTTTTATTTTCAAGTTTCTGTTGGTGAAAAGACTCTCGTCATTACAGCATGCATAAATCAGGAGTTCTTTCTGTGATTTCCCCAGTATATTTTAAATAAAGAAAAAATCTATCTCAGAGACAGTGTTGCAAGAGACAGGAATGATCTTACAAGCTTATGGGTCTATGCTCAGTTACATCCATGTGTTAAAGAAAGCCCTGTCAATGTGTAAAAATTGAGGGCGATTTCTAAGTGATCAAAAATTCTCTGAATGTAAGAGCCTAAAAAGAAATGGCTGAAAAAAATCATGTTGCTACCCAAAAAGGCTATATAATCTCAAGCTAGTTTAAGGCACAAATAACAAAACTTTGATTCATAATTATTAGATATAGGCTTTCCTAGAGGGATCAGTTCTCTTTCCTTAAGTGATGATGCCGTATCTTTCACATCTGTCAGAGCTGAAGGGATTCCTCTATGAAGCATTCAGAGGTTAGACTTTCTTGGTGCAAGATGGCTCATCTGCCATTTCTGCTTTTGTGCCTGACAAGTCTGAAACACTCATGCAGAAATAGAAAAATACGAGGAGCTGCCTGCCTTTATGGAGAAAGGTTTTTTTTGTTTTTTTAATGAGGGACCTGGGGGAGATGTGGGTCAGCTGATTAAAGCTATTGACACCCTGTACATTTTCCTGTCTCCACTGGCTGTCATACTTCAAGAATCTCTTTGAAGAGACTGTGTATTTTGCTCTTTCTAGAGGGCAGGATGTCAGATACCACTTCTGAAATACATGGCTCTGGAAGGCAAGGTTTTTAATTAAACCAACTAGTTGCTGAGAAAAAATAGGCAAGTTCTCAGAATCACAAGGTTCCATTCAGGTTCTTCAGATACTGTAGATACATCTAGCAGGTAGGGCAGATATACAACAGGAGCAGAAATGTTTACCTTTATTCTTTTCAAGGACCCATTGTCTCACACTTTATGTGAGATTTCTTTAACAAGGAAGGTGAAATTATTCTTACTCTGGAGATGAAAAAATATTAGTGTAAAAACTGATCCTTGCTTCCCCTGATCTGATCTTGGTGCTGCTAATTCCGTGGGAAGAGACACAGAAAGGGCTGGAGTTATTTTATAGTACACCACATTGGTTAACTCTGTTCCTGCTAAAGGTCATAGAGGGAGAATGAAGCAGTGTGCTGTGCCATGCACCATTCCTGAGACTGAAACTCTGGATACCAGGAGATGGAACTTTCTTGGCAGCTAATTCATACCTGCAGAAATCCCTTGTCACAGGTGGTGAGAGGTGTGAAATCCATAGCTGCTTTCAAAGTCAAGGTAACTGATTCTTTAATATCCCTGCAGCCTGTGTTAAAAAAACAGTTGAAGGTGGAAGAGAAGGAGATAATGATAGAGACAATAAATGAACCTCCCTCACTGCCTTGGAAGTACAAAGGAAAATATATGAGGTGTAGATCATATACCTTTATCCTACCAGTGAACTTGATGAAATGCTTATGGGATTGTGCTAAACGTAATATTATTGAGCAAGAAAAAGTAGAGATTTGTATTGTGTCCTGTATTGTGAAATCCAAAAAGTCAGTGCGTTAAGAAATGCTGCTGGATATTCAACAGTGTTCAGGGAATGTGAGTTTTCATTAATAGTCCTCCAGTGCTTTAAAGTAGGTTCACGGTTTAAGTGCTATTATTGTATTTAAAAGCTTAATAATCCAAAGGACGAAATTTGGCCCTCTACCCCCAGACTGCAATATGAGGAAATCTTCTCCAAGCTGTGATGCTTACCCACTCCCCCGGCTTTTATTAAGTGTAGGGTGAAATCTGCTTGGTATTTAAATGCAATGTAGGGTTGGACTTGCAGCTTGAGATGCAACTTCATCATTGGCAGTGGAGGGGGATCAGAATCAGTTGAAGATACAGTGATAAGCATGTCAGGAGAAGACTCCAGTATGGAATTTGTGGGGAGAGAAGGTGGGAGGTGTAGCAGAACTTCAACCTTTCCACCCCATCTCCCCTCCTTCCCCCTCCCTGTAATGTCACCTAGTGGGATACTGGTGTTGAAGTTGTGGCTCCATGGCTTTTGCAGTGCTGATGTCCATGTCCACTTCCATGCCTTTTCCATGTCTTCTCTCCTGGACTCCAGTCAGACCAGGGCTGTATCTGTCCTTAAGTAGAATTCAGTGTTTCCTCTGGTTTACAGTGTACCTGTTTGTCTCCTGCTTTCACACTGTGATTAAAGG
The DNA here is from genome assembly GCF_036013445.1 of Caloenas nicobarica. Taxonomy (NCBI): domain Eukaryota; kingdom Metazoa; phylum Chordata; class Aves; order Columbiformes; family Columbidae; genus Caloenas; species Caloenas nicobarica. Next base: position 46,718,217 of record NC_088246.1, on the reverse strand, counting down.
TTGAAGAAAAGTGAGGATAGCGTTCACTAAGCTGCAATAAACCAACAACCAGAACAAAAAATTCCAACTCCAAGTCCCTTGCTTAATATCAAAATAGATAGGCTGCCTCTACTTGGCTAATGCTTAACATAGACTTCTTTGGTCCTTTACATTAGGAAAACAAAGGCATGTCGTGTCACCATGCCTCTGTCACAGGAACACATTACCTCCACCTCAAAAAGAATTCTGCTTCATCAGATACATACTTTCTGTTAATGATTTCAGTGCTGGCACGCAATATTCTTTCAGCCCATTTTAAAAGTTAGAGGCATGTTCACCTGTCCTGAGGAGCTGGGTCAAGGCTTGTCAGAGTAATCTGCAATGGTAACAGCAGCCCTAAAGAGTTGTGCCTGATGTTCTTGCTGCTGCTGGCCCGAGACATCACCTTTTGCCCCATATCCTTGGATCCTTTCTTAAATGGCAGCAGAAAACAGGAGACAACAGCTGGTGTTGGGACTGGTAAGGAGTGGGGCTGCGGTGGTTCTTTAGCCATTCAGCATTCTGGGCAATTGCCTTCTGTTTGGGTCCAAAACTGCACTCGATGTCGATCTGAGATAAAGTGTTTTTTTTTTTTTTCACAGTTGCCAGCTTCTTCTGCATTACACTGATGCAAATATAGAGTAACTGCGCAGAAGTTGATGAACTTATTCCAAATACATATCCCTTGAGGTCTACGTAGCTGTTCTTCCACTGAAGTTCTTCTGAGCACCTTCTGATCTTCTGCATTTTGTACCTGTGTTTGGGATATGTGCATCTGCTGCTCCAGATCCTCATTTGATGTGAGTTGGATTAGTTCTTTATCTTTTATAGAGTTGCACTGGCTTACAGGGGCTTCAAAACAGAGGAAAAGGAGGATGTTAAAATCCATTTCCTCCACCTGTTCTGATGATGAAGCATTATTCAAAAAAATGTCATCATAAAATACACAACTCAAGAGAAGCAATAAAGGAGCTGCAGATTAAGATGCAGCTTGGTAGTTGTGTCTTAACAGATGATTGCTATAATATCAGAACAAAGGGATTTAGCTGGAATTATTCCACACAGTGGGGTACTCCTTTTGGTCTTAGGCCATCAGTGAGTCACAAACCTGAACTCTGTGCAGTGTAAAGGCCCATTATTCTTTATTTTCCCAAATTCCATAAATGAATTCAAGCAACCTTGCTTGGGTGTGATGAATGGATGTATCATGTAACCAGACTGCCACTGCAGGAAAGAGGTGAGGTTTGTAGCGAAGTCCTAGGAGACAAAGATCTTTAGACCACTAATAATGAGTCGTATGGAACTGACAAGATCCTGTTGTTCTGACAGTGGGAGCTGAGATATTTCTCGTACTGGAGAAAAAGAACATTTTCTTCCAGCACGCCATCATCACAGCTGTCTAGCTTGGGCATAAACCAGAAGCATTTCATCCAGGTACCGACATGAGTCCAAACAACAACCTGCATGTGTGTAATCAAGCATCAAGCTATTGTCCTTGTGCACCTTAGAATACCTGCGGGATTTGGGTTGCTGCTTTCTTTAAATTTTAATAATTATATTTATTTTTGAGATAGGTCACAATAACTATGATTAAAGCAATTGTTCCGCTCAGCTGGAATGATTTCTGATCATGCCGTAGCACAATGCTGCAAGATTTGAAATGCAAATACGTGGGAGGGAAAAAATGTTCTTTGAATAACTTTTTTATTTCTATTGGAATAAAACAAAAAGTCCTTTAGAAAACCCAAGCTGAGGTCAAATATAAGCCAGCAATATCTCATAAATATTGGATCTTTCTGGTAATGAGCATCATCTACCTGTGTGGATAGTTTAGTTTTTTGCTACTTAAATCCTGAATTAGGAGTGAAGAATTAGTAAATTAGCTGTTTGTTTCAGAACTATTATCCCCCTCTTTCCCCTTCCCATTCTTTTCCTATGCTGTAATCGTTCTTCAGTCACTTTAGATTCTTGGAATTTTTTTTGTTATTTTTACTCTTGTTCATTTTAGCCAGTGAAGCGTTTTGTGCTTGGACATAGACATAGTTTCATTGCACATTTCAAATATCTTCTGACCAAGTGTTTTCTTGAGAAGCTGGTCAGTGATTTAAATATTGCCACAAACATTTTCTGAATGAAACTGTCAGAACTGTTACAATGGAAGGGTCTTTTTTTTGTCACTGCACAGTGTCTATTAATACTAACTAAGCTGCATGGTGGTATCACTTCAAAGACCTCCTTGGTATTTCCAGTGTGACTTCTATCAGTGAAATTTTAATTGACTGTCAATATAGTTGTTAGAAACAAGCTGCGTATTTTTGCTTTAGGTCATATATCCAGTTTCTGTCACGTTAAATCAAATTAAAATAAATATTGCCTATCAGGGTGATAGAAATTGAGATGTTTCACAGACTTCCACTTAATTTAGTGACATGGAGTTTGTTCTGTCAGGTATTTTGATCTGCTTCTATAAAGTACCTCAAAAAGATGTTCTGTTTTCTCACCTATTATAATCACATGTTGTCCATGTTTTTCTTCACAGACACATCCATATAAAGCACAAAAGGTGTAAAAGTGCCTTTTGCTGAAATATGGGACCAACTATCCAGCAGGTAATAGCTAAAATGCTGAACAGACAAAATTGTACTGGCAGTTAACGTCTTGTTTTGGGATCTGTTATTTACTGAGATGGGAGGGAGAATAAGTTATGTGTGGGAGTGGTAACAGCTTCAAGGACCTATCTTCATAGAAAAAGAAGTGCCAGTAAAAGGAAGATATGCTTAAAGTCATGCAGGGAATTGGCTAAGGGCTTTCTCAGCTGCTGCCACTGCTGAGACAGATTAATGCTACCTCCAAATACTGATCATTTCTGGAAACAACTAAGCAACCCATTAATTAGCAGCTTAAATGATAATTATAATGTGGGTTTAGTTTTACAAAGTGTGGGTTTATAGGTTTGATTTGCAACATGTTGGGCTTCCTGAGGAACTCGGGAAAGTGCTACAGTAAGTACAGGTAAGCCAGCCAACGTACCTTGGATATCTGTAGTACAATGCAGACTGTTCTACCTGCGTTACTGACTTGGACTTCAATAGAGGCTATGTGCATGAGCACAAAAAGGATAACCAAGATTAATGCTTCATGTAATGGAGAAAAATGCTACACAAAGGAATCATGAGTTTAATACATACATGCTGAGGTTCGTGTTCTGATTCACATCAGTAGATGCAAAGCAGTAGCTCACTATAAATAAGCTTTCTTTTGATTTACATTTCGCCAAGCGTGACAGAATTTGTCAACATTCATCATGTGATTCTTCACGTTTTCCATACACACTGAATAGTGAATAATTGATAGCGTACTTTCAGTTAAACTGTGAATCTCTTCTGTTTGGTCAGGTCTAGATCAGAGTATTGTCTAAATTTAATTTAAATTAATAGGATGAAAGGAAAGTTTATTTTAGTGCAAACTAAATAAAAATGGTATGCCTAAAGCCTACACAAGAACTAAGAAATAATATAATAGTTGGAAAAATATTTTCCTATATCTACAGGCACCTCAGACAAATATTTTGCAAAGGCATATTGCCATCTAGTGTTAAACCCTCTTCTGTTCGTTGCACTTTGGGCTAGTGTGGTTGCAATAAATTCCTGACAGACATTTCTATGAGAATCACCGGAAATCTGGAAATACATTGAGAAATGCAGAACAGCATCACCGCAACCAGCTGTCAAGAACACATGACCACATTTCCAAATTTAAATAAAGATTAAGTTCAATGATTTTCACTTTTATATTCAGGGTTCCTGGGAAAATAAATTTATTCTCCAGAAGGAGTTTGTTAAAGTCTGTGTCCAGTTCTTTCACCGTTGTGAGAAGTGGTGAAAAAACAATGCAGTGGCTTGTTTTATACTTGTAGTATTAACTCTTAAATATTTTTCTCTTTATATGTTTTCTTTTGTCATAGGAATTCAGCACCATTCACAAAAAGTCTGCATCTTTGTAGAGAGAGAGGCATATGCATTAAGTTTACAAAATGAGAGAATTTGAATGACCGCAAAGATCAAGCTGGAGTAATGTAGCTTCTTCTCTTCCTCTATTCAGATAGTTTGGGGTTTTTTTCCTCCTTTTCTATGAGTTTTACTTAATGTGAAACAGAGAAATTCTATATAGTTTATTGTTTATGGTATTCAAGGATGACATAGCTTTCATATCTATCTTTCATGTTTTCTCTTAACTTTGGACTCACCTGATTCACAACAATGACTTCCAGATAGTGAACTGGAGATTAGAATTTTATCGACTGGCTCGCAACACTTCATCTTAGAAAGGAGTTTTGCCTCTATGGCATCCCACTTTATAGTTGTATAAAACTTTGCTGCACTTTAGTGATTAAAGCTGTAATTTCCTATCTGTATGACTTAGGGTTTGTTGGGGTTTTTTTGTTTGGTTGGTTTTTTTTGTGGTTGGTTTTTTGTGTGTGTGTGTGGGTGGGTGGTTTTGTTTGTTTGTTTTTAAGTGATTTTACCTAGAAATATTATATCAAATCTCCAGTACATCCAGCAACACTATCTTCTCTGTTAAAACATTTTTTTAAAATGACAAAAGGCAAGTGTTTTCAAACATTCACACCAACGTATTTGCAATGAATGTTTGTTGAAAGTTGTTGGACAGGAGAAGGAAAAGGGAGAAGTTTATTGTATATTTCATCATCTCTTAACCTTGGAAAGGTAAAAGTAAATACAGAGTTTTATCTATTTCGTAACTATGTAGGTATAACTTAACTGTTGGACTGCTTATGCAACTTGTTTCTTTTCATCCTGAGGATGAGCAATTAAAGAAACATAGGAAGCTTTCTTAACTCTATGAACATATTTAAGAAAAGCGAGTATAGCTTCCGGACTTGCACCCAGACAGAATTGTCCAAGTCAAGTTAGCAACCTGTCTTGTGCTTGCTATCTGTTACTAAACCAGTTTAAAGAGGTGGCTTGGTTTCAGATAAAACTTTGCTGTTGGAAAATTATTGCTGCAATGGCATTTTTTTCCCGTACCTGCCATATTCTATTTGCTTCTCTTTATCTTTTGATACATAGCTCTGTTCCTTACTTACTCTTTTTCAAACAACTAACATTTGTTGATTCATATGTTCGTCATTTCTGACAGATTTCATAGCACCTTTTCTTCACCTCCTGTTAATAATGGTCTAACGTAATTACTTTTAAGACATTTTTTTTCCTTTCATTATAACCTTGTGAAGCAAAGAGTATCTAAACCTACACCCTGCTGTTTAAATTTTAGTTTCCTGGAAACAACATTTTGTGACATATTGGAAGGCATAGTATAGTTTGATCTGTCTCTAAACTGTAAATAATATTCTATTGGAAATCTATATTTTACTGAAGCCACTGTATTATAGACACCAAGTTTTGATAATTATATAGGCAGTCTTCAATATTTTGGTAAAATTATAAATGCAGTTTTGGGAATTATGTGAATGGTTTCCCTTTAAGAAAAAAGGAAAGGGAGAGATCCCATTGAAAGGTATTGTTAAGCATTTCTAACTGAGTTACCACCCATCTCCAAAACCTTGAGACAGACACAATGATCTGGGACTGACCTGTGTTTTATAATGTCTTCAAATTTATTTTGTAAGTGATACTACTATGGAGTAACATCAGCAGAACACTGCATAAGGATGATACAAGTATTACATTGCATTATCAATGCATTTTGGCTTGGCTGTTTTGTCCATTGGATAACTGAATTTCCCTTCCCTTTGCTTTGAACTGTCGGCAGATATTATCGCTTCTCCCTAAAGAGACATTATCTCTGGTTCCACAGTTCCTGAAAATATTTTTTGTTGTTGTTCCTTTGTTTTCTCCTGTCTAACCTATTGGCTATAGGTCAATCTTTCTGGTGAACAAGAAGCTCTGAATTGAGGCACATGAATGCTGGAGGGTTGTGTTACCATGAGGTGTTACACAGAGAATAGTTAGGGGGCACAATATTCTCTTGGAATAGTAAATCAAAATTCTCCCTGGGGTGACTTGAAAAGAAACTAAAATCTCAGCCCATCCATATGATGTACATTTCCACACAGCATACCTTCTCTGATATCAGCTGATCTCCTGAAGACATACAATAGAAGGAACAGTGTGACACTTATTTTGCGGTGTTACCCTGTCGTGGTTTAGCCCCAGCTGGCAACTAAGCACCACACAGCCACTGACTCACTCCCCTCCAGTGGGATGGGGGAGAATTAGGAGAATAAAAGTGAGAAAACTCGTGGGTTGAGGCAAAGGCAGTTGAATAGGTAAAGCAAAAGCCATGCACACAAGAAAAGCAAAACAAGGGATTAATTTACCACTTCCCATGGGCAGGCAGGTGTTCAGCCATCTCCAGGATAGCTGGGCTCCATCACACGTAACCGTTACTTGGGAAGACAACCACCATCACTCTGAATGTCCTCCCCTTCCTTCTTCTTCCCCCAAAATATATAGTGAGCATGATGTTATATGGTGTGGAATATTCCTTTGGTCAGTTGGGGTCAGCTACCCCAGCCCTCCCGACTTTTTGTGCACCTCCGACCTACTCACTGGTGGGGAGGTGTGAGAAGCAGAAAAGGCCTTGAGTCTGTGTGAGCACTGCTCAGGAATAACTAAAACATCCCTGTGTTATCAACACTCTTTCCAGCACAAAACTGGAATGTGTATTTCCCCCCTGGTAAAATACATAGCAGAACAGAGAAGCAAAAGAAATGAAGAAAATACACAATGTATCAGGCACTGCTTACGAACATTGAAATCGCTTATCTTTGGGTATGAAACCTCTTTGAATAAGCAAATTAAAAAGCATATTCCTAGTACAAAATATCCTGGTACTTCTGCCTGTTCATAAGGCTTTGTAATTCCTAACCAGTCAGCAATAACGAGACTCAAACATTGTGTCTTGATGTACAAAAGAGTGTGGGAGACCTGTGGCTTCCCATGGCTCTGGTCAGAATAAGAACATTTTATTGAATTTGTACTCCTTGAAACAAAAAGACTGTACAAGGGAAATCTCTTGGAGGAATGTAAAGTCTGATTTACAGCTCTGACTAGGCAAGAGTTTATTTTACTGTTATCATCTTCCTCTCAAAAAATCAAGGACAGCATTATAAACTCTTAATGGAAAATTATTTTCCACCTCTGTTTTTCAAGGAAGAGGAATCCTCTTCACAATATTCTATTGTATTGAATAATTTTTTTTAAAGTTAAAAACTGAATTTAATTCTATATATAAGATAGAGCGAAAAGGTCTTTCTAACTGTTTCAGAGCTGCTGAAATATGAGTGTTCATGTTCATTGCCATCTAAGGGCTGAAAGATGTGAGGCTGTTTGGACTAAAGAAGAGATCACAATAGTCTTCACATATTTAAAATCTGCTGCTAAGAGGAAAGGAAAAATTGTCCCCATGCTGGGCAAGAAAAGAGACATAGTCTGGAATTGCAGAGAGGCAGACTGAGCTTAGATTTTAGCACAAACTAACATTAAGGAGAGTGAAGCACTGCCTATGGAGGCTGTGAAATTTTGATCACTGAAGGTGTTTAAAAGTGAGTTACGTGAATCTCCGTTACAGGAATATAGTTACATTATGTGCTGTGTGGAATTGGGAATAGACTAGATGACCTCTTGATGTCCCTTTCGCTCCCATTTTTCACCAGATTTATGACTTTACAACATGAATGTCTTGGGATGTACTATCTACTAATTAGTTTGAGAGACCTGGTATTCTTTTGGGACTGAAAATTCTACCAATTAAAAAACCCCTTAGTATTGAGTCTGGAGAGCAGAAAATAATAATATCATCCTGTCCTTAGAGACAACTTTAAAGCACCATCTCCTGGGTGCTTTTAATTTCTATGAATTGCACAGTAATGTCTTTTAATTAACGAACTTCAGTTTAAAAAATTGAGTTCATTTTCACCTGTTTGATATTTACCTCAATTCGGCCATAGTAATGCTGAATAAATGAAGCTAATGAGTTGGTTGAAGGTGATGAGAACGAATTCAAAGTATCAAGCCCAGGCACTACCCCCTCCCCTTGATGCTCACAGATAAGAGATTTCATTCCCTACCAATATGTTTTTTGAGTTTATTAATGAAGCATATGTTTCCATATAAATTAACTTTGTCCACAAACCCCTTGTTGATTTCCCTTATAGGGATTTTGCCAAACACTTCAAATCCTTTCCGTAACCAAGGCTTCTGCAGTCAAGGTGTGAAAGATGGCAGCATGACAGGAAAACATTGAGATAGTTGAAGATCAGCTGTCACATGGAACTGATTGGCATTAACTCCCCACTATGCACAAAAGCATGACTATCTCTCTTCCCTACTAGCTGCTGATTTTGGTACTGTCAGGCTTGTAGAACAACAGATACTTAGCCTCCTCAGTCAGAAAACAGCAGGAGATTGAATGAACTGTCTGTAGAGTGATCTGTAGTAGTCTGGAGAAATTATTTTTGTGGTTGAAGTCCTGAACTGAGTTGCAAGGCACCTGGCTTCCGTGTAAGACCACGCTTGATTTCCTGTGTGACTTCCTACAGGAACTTTAGGGTATGTCTAAAAATTGCAATGCAATGCAGAGATAATGAATTAGCACTGATCTGGCTATTCCATATACCAGAACCAGTACAGCTATAAGACCACTGCGCTGTTTTAAACCATCCCCAGCAGTGTCACTTGTAGTGCCCTGTGATTGCAGAGCCTGCTCTGGTAACACACAGCTTCATATATCTGCCCAGGAAGCTGAATGGATGAGCTGGGCTGGGGTTCTGTGATACTGTGACTGAAATTTCTCCAGGACCCATCCTCCCTGGCTTGTTACTGCTAGAGGTTCAGCGTGGCTGTGCCTTTTCCTCTCTGTGAAGCTCTGGTATTACTGGTAAGGTAATTCATTTAGTAGAAGAGCAGTAGGAAACATGCCTACTCCATTTTTCTGGTTCTTAGTCCTGATCATTATTCCTTGCATTTTAACGCAATATTAAACTTTCCTATAAATAACGCCTTTTTTTTTTTTTTTTTTTTTTTTGAAAGTTCAAAATGGAGACTTTTCTGAATAGGATTTCTACAGTACTGTTCAGGAAGCATTCTCTCCATTAGATATCTGGAGCATAAGTTGATCACCAGTTCAGACCATTAAAAAATGTGTCTCTGTGGTATACTATTGTATGATTAGAGGCTCTTACTTTAATTTTATATCAACTTTTTTTTTTTTCTTTCATTTTAGGCCATTTTGGTTTTCATGGCTGATTACTGTCAAGCAATGCTGAATTTTAAGTTGCCTGAAGCTGCTCTTCACTACCAAGATCTTTCTACTGGGAGAATGGTTTTTGCTTCTGCTCATGTGAGTAACACTTGTATTAACACTACATGTAAGACAGCACTGTTACAGCAGCCATTGAACGGGTTTGAATTAAATGTCATATCTAAAGTACCTATGATACTTATTCAGCAAATTACAACTTGAGTTAGTATAAAGATCTTAAGCATAAAAACAACCTTATTAAGAAAGGTTGCTTAAACTGTATTTTAAAACAAACATGCACACACACGAAACAAAAAACCTCCATAAAACCAAACAAACAAAGAACAAACACCCCCCCAAAAAAACCCACCAAAGAAACCCCACCAAAAAAACAAACAAAGAACACCCAAACCAAACCAAAAAACCCACCAACCCAACCCAAAACCAAACCAAACAAAAAAACCACACCACAAAACAAGTCTCATCTCAATAAATGCTGACCTAACTTTCTTCCCAGTTCAGGAGTCATGTGTGAATCCACAGATGTGTGGACACATGGTCCTGAAAATGTTCTTTGTCTCTACTGTCTTTATGCATAAACATTTCCCCACCTCCCCTAGTGACACGTACTAGAAGGACAGACACTGGTGTGTATGCAGTGGAGTTAATATCTGTGATGCCTTTTACCACTTACACACAGATAATCAAAATCTGCCACCTATACATCCTTATCCTTGCCTTCTCAGAAAAGGGGAAAACCCTTTGGATTTCAAGTACACATTCAGGCTGAGAAGCAGTTCAACTTTTGGCTTCTTTCCAATAGTACTGTCTGGAAAGCAACACTTGGAGGCTTGTGTTCCCTAAAAGTGGAGATGGCCAAATCTTCAGGTCCTATGAGCCACAGACTGAGATTTTCCTGTGGCAAAGAGCTGCAAGATGCATATCTCAGAGACTTGAGAGCCCTGGGAGTGTTGCAGAGGGAAGGCATGACAGCTCCTCATTTAGGATCACACACTTTGCTGGGGGAAGAAGCAGACAGAACGTGCAGCTGGAAGTCTTGCTTTCTCAGTGCTCTTTGTGCCAGGAGCTCATGCTGGTTTGTTTCTTCACATAGTCAGGGATTTGGATAAACTTCCACCCTTTGTGTTCATTGTCACTGATTAAAGGACGAAGTTTTGGCCTGGGACCCTTTTTTTTGCTAATAAATATATTAATTCCTGAAAAGAAAAAGGATCCCAAGGACCGAAAAAAATTTCCTTCATGTAAACACAGTCCTGCTGCATGAAGAAATGTCAGTCACATCAACAGTGTGAAAATACCTTGGAAACTGTGACATATCCAACTGTGAAGCTGTGGGGGAAACTCTGTCATCTCCTCCTCAATGGAGAAAGGCAGTTAGAGAAATGGCTATTATAACAGCCAAGGATTTTAGCAAGGAAAAGCTCCTTTCAAACACTTGGTCTTCATAACACTCTGGCCAGATGAATGGCTGAGAGTATATATTGGATGGACTGGCTCAATAACATGGAAAACATAACAGCTGTTTAACAAATACTAGGTTCCCATAACTCCCTTTTCATAGGAAGCATTCCAATTAAATGGTAAAAAATGAGAGTTCTTGAAGTATGGATATCTATAAACTGTCCATTTACATGTGCAGACAGCTATAAAGTAGGGCTGGAGGGCCAAATTGAGCATATGAGATTTGTATGCTATAAAATTGCTGCACAGAGGTAGTTTGTGCAGTGCTTGAGACGTTCCCCTTTATATTAGTCAAGGAATCATGAACAATAGCTAAATGAGATTAAAACTCATAAATCAACTGTTCCCTCTTCCAGTTTATCTGAACTCTGCTAGTAATTTTTTTTCTAATTTTAAAGATATGTTAGGTGCCTCTGGCAAAACTAGTCTGACAGTGTTCTCTGTTTACAGCTGGCAGTAATGGTGTTTCTTTTCTGAGGCATATCTGTACGGGTTTTGGCTGGTATGTTGACTAAGCAATCTTGCTTAGAAAAACTGAGGACTTTTTTTGGAAAATTAATACAAGACAGAATGGAGGAAGAAAAATATTTGCTGTAGGCAAATAGTGTATTTGTTGTACCATGCCTCTGTCTTAGTGTTTGTTTCTATTCACATCTGAGACTCAGCTGTAATGTCTATATACACATGCTTGTGCATGCCCACACACACGTGCATTCAAACTACTGGTCTCCAGAAGTTCTGGTGACCTGACTTGCAAGAAATCATAAATTGGTTTGCTGTGATGTGTAGAAAGATCTGATGCTTACTTCAGACTCTAACATCTCTGATCCGTAAAACATGTTTCTTTTCACTGGGTTTGTCACTGAGGCAACACGGGACTGCCTTTAATGTTCTTTTGCTGGGAAAATAGAGCCAGCTCAGATCTGTGTTGTTTTTGAACGCCAGTGAAAGTGAGGCTGTGGAATATCAAACATGCAAACTCTTTCAGGTGATTACCTCATGCAATGCAAAAATTAATATTCACCTCATCTCTTTTGTAAGAATCACAAGTTAATTAGCCAATGCATAATTCAGTGAGTTAATTTTCAAGTTCTGAAAAACATGCATTTTCTGCTGTAGTGCCTCAGAGGTACCTTTAGGCCTAGAATATCTTTGCTGGGCACATACAAATATGAAAGTAGGAGTATTTCCCCCCTAAAGAGCAAGCAAAAGCAACCTATTAATGAAAATACCTAGTCTGGTTCATCTGACTTTACCTTTTCAGTCTTCTATGCTCTACAGCATTAAACTACATGTAGTTGTCATGTCTTTGCAATATTACAAGAAGATTATTGTACAGTCGACAAACTGTTCATGTTTTTAGAATTATTTCTCACGGTGAACATTTAAACAATGAGAAGAAAAGCAAGCAAGCATAGATTTCCTGTCAGTGTTTCACTTACCTGAAATATTCTGTACTAGATTATAAAAGATTACATATGAACCTCAGTGATTTAAGTAATTTGGCTAAATTATATAGTGTACTAACATTTGATCCAAACAGTCTTCTTCTTTACATACTTTTTAAAGAGGCATACATTGAAGTTTCAGTTTTGTCCATAATTTGCGCTGTGTATAAATTACAAGGGTTACCCTAAGAAGTATTCTTCCTTTGAGTTTGCCAGTGTAAAAAAGGAGTATGTCTAGTATAAACTTGAAAAGGACAGCAGAAGTGCATACTTGCAGTATTATACATAACAGTGATACCTTGATTGAATAGTTTCATTCTTACATGGAGCTTCAGCATAACAGTCATGTTAGAGTGAAGGAAAAGGAAATGGCTGGTATGAGACAAATAATGAGGGAGGAGACAGTGAAGACAACATGTTTTCTAGTAGCTAGTGCAGTGTTTGGATGGAAGACGATTACTAGGATGACCTATGTTGTTCTTCTGCTGCATGCTGAATTGAAAAGTCCATGTGTCAATAATATTTCTAAAACTGCTTTATGTTGGTACTACAATTGAACAAGTGTTTCTTCACTAACTTATTTCTTTTCTTCTCAAGGATACTGTCCTTTCTGACCATGACAGAGTATCTGTGACAGGTCCTAGCACCATAGAAATTGCTGTTGTAGGCTATTCTGCAAGAGGAGCAGCCTTCCACATGGCCAGCTACTCAACTTCCCTTCTTTTCACAAAAACAACCAAACCAAACCAAACACAAACAAACAAACAAAGAAAAAACAAACCAAACCAAGCAACCAAGAATGAGAAGGAACAAATATATCTGAAGTGCTGCCCCTTTCTGAAGTCCTCACGATTGAAATCTTTGTGATTCTACTCATTATGTGACCTCTTTTCCCCGTGTCGAATGGGACCCATCCAACAATCTGATCTTGTTCCTAGTGGCTCTGTAGTCATTTACAGCTTCTTATAGCCTATTTTGTGTTAGTACAATGCATATCTCAGAGCACCAGCTCAACCTATGATCACTTTTCAGGCAAGATTTGTGTTCTGTCAAAAAGAAAGGTGCACCTTCCAGAAGGTAAACAAAATAACATCAATGGTTGTCTGCTAGACACTTATATGAGCCTTTTATCTACACCAAGACCTATGCACTTTTCACATCAGCTCTGTTTGTGACTTGAAGAAACAAACCTGTGTTTGTGTAACTAAACTAACACAACAATAAGTAAAGCATCCAAACTATTGTTCCTTGAACCATCCCTCTTTTGAAACCCACTTAATACAAAGTGACCCACCTCCACAGCTATTGTGTTGCTCACTTTCCCTTACACATTCTGAAAGATGTATCTGCCTGTACAGTAACTATACAAGCCATTGTGGTCTGAGGAGAATGTGAGGGTCAGAAAATTACTTTAGTACAGCTCAATAGCATTACCTGGCCAGTCTCTGATTTTCTGGTGGAAAAAAAATAAAGTTAAAATCATGTCCTGTCTTCTTCCAACCTCCTCTTCTCGGCATGCTCTATGTTTTGCAATCTACTGCAATGGCATTTCTGGTTCTTGCCTTCAGTTTCACAGCTGATGGACTCAACTGGCCAGGTTTTCACATGAGATGAAGCTAATCAATTTTCAGCTGCTGCAGTGCACCACAATAGACATCGTGCCTTCATTCTTTCTTAGCCTTGGAATATAAACTCTCAGATCATGTCATCTGTGTGGATGTATCTGGTCAGCAGTATTGGTTGATAACTTGAGGGCAGAGAGAATGGATGCATAGTATTTTGGTATTTTCAAGCAATATTTGAGGAGAACTCAGAGAAATCTGAGGGAGTTTTTTTGTCAGTTTTCAAGCAGGGACAGAATTGCTCAGGAAAAGTCAGCAAAAATAATGACGGATCCTGTTTTTTTTCAGTTCTTAGCAAAAGGTACAAAATGAAATTATCCAGACAAATAGTGAAGTGCAACAGCCAGAAAAGATAGGCCTCCATCACAGACCACAGTATTTTTTAAAAAATTTAGCAGGACTGTCAACACTTTTGGCCAAAGTGTCAAAAAAAAAAGCAGTAAATGAGATGAGATGGTATGGATTTGTCTGCTCCAAGCTCACGATCCTTGCCCCTAAATAATAAGGAGTTTCTTTCCCTCTGTAAGCACAGCTTTAAGGTCTGTTGCAGGGTGCCTGCTTATTTCTTTGTGTCCAGAAAAGATACCGCAACACTTCCTGTCTCATTTTTGGCTGCCATTTGGAAATATCTCTGCTTCACTGAGCTATTTTATCTGTATTCATCATTGTTTCAAAGTCTTTTTTCTCTTTGTTTATTGATCCTATTAGCATATTTTTACAGCTGAAAACCATCAAACAATTACTGTGTGGAGTTCAGGGTATGATTACTATGCTTTAGAAACAGTCTCCTCACTGAATTGTAATATACTATTTGTCCTTGGTTTTGAAGCATTAGCCAACTGGTAATTTGGCAGTTCCTGTGTTGCATTTCTAATTGGGTGACAGTGTAATGGACACATAGCTGGTTTGTATGGCCACTGATATGATTTTCAAGTTTCCCAACAGCTGCTGACTCAAGCTTTCTCTCTTGAGAGGGGAAAGAATTAATCCAAGTTGTGAGTAAATATGATTTTCATTAAACAAATAACAAATTGGTCCTACCCCTCATATACCTGTGAACAGAAACCTGGGAAGGGCTGTAACTGCAGTACTTCTGTAACATTCTCATATGAGATTTTGAAATGGCTTTCAACTGGTAATCACACGAGGATTGTCACGTTCCCATCACACATACATCAGTTTCAGTTTACTTACATGAAAATCAAGACGAGAAGAGGTGACTTGTTCGTAGATTCCCAGGAGATGAATGAAAAAGGTGGGATTTCAAAGCCAGATGTGTTGGCTCTCAGTCCTCTCCAACTGCAAAAGCTGTCGTATAAAAGCTGGTCTACTTTTTCTAAAACTTTTTTGCCTTTTAAAGCTACCCATACTTTCACTTGCTTGGAATATGACTTCTGTTCAGTCCTTTGATGACTGATCCTGCACCAAACAGAGGCCAAAAAGTTTAACAATATTTTGATATTGAGTTATGTCTACTGGTTAGTGGTTACAGTACAATACTCCGAGTGGGCTGCTCATGGTTACCTCTTACCCATCCTATGGTTTTTAGATTGGTTATATTGACTGTCACATTAGGTGACTGGAGTAGTTTCCACCAAATAAACACTGTTACAACGTTGGTTTCATCCCACTGAGCAGTTCCTCTGAAATTGCTAGAAGCTACTGCTAAATTAGTAAAGTGAAAACTAAGTCAGAAATTCACATTCATTTGTTACAAATCTGTACCAATGCAGAATAACAGCCTGGAGCTGGTCTTGCCTTGCTTTCTGGTACATATTTACAGTTTTACTTATCCTTTGGCAGAACAAGGTGACCTACTGTCAATAAATATTCTATGGGGAAAGTCTGAAAAACTGTTTTTATATCTCATGTTGCCTACTTGCATGTAAGTTTTAACAAGCATTCCTTATTCATAATTGGATAAACAATGAGCTATCTAGTTTGTATTAAGTTTTCTGAGTCTCTCATTTACATTTATCTCAAAATTACATCTTAACAGAAATGGATCATGGTCATGCCTAGCTTAGGTGAACAAATATGTCTGTCATCATAACCACAATTCATTCTTTTACCTCACGGAGAACAGTTCCAAATTTAATGAGCCTCTCAGAGGTCTGATTTTCACCACTCCGTCTTACTAAAACCACTAATCTGACCAACAGCTGTTTAAAAAGCAGCAGAGGATGTTTCTGTTTCATCTGGTCTTGTGGGGTTTCTGTTTGCTGTTCTGTCTTTTACAGATGTATCTCCACGTTGCTCAAGGCACAGCTCTTGTTCTCTTCTCATATGGTTGAAGTACACCTCGGCTGACTGCCTGTGCACAGTGGTATTTCTACCGCACAGAAGACCCACTAATTGTGCTTTTGCAGAAGTTGTATGTGGAGCTCCCCTCATCTTGCCTCACTTTTTTCAAAGAATTTATACTTTTCAGCTCTTTATGAAGTGTATTTCCTAGCTGCCTTTTAAAACTATTCTGTCTTCTACATCCTGTCTTTCATTCATTTGTTTTATTATGTTCTGTTCAGTAGGAGATATTTCATAAATATTACACTGAGTGAAGTATAGCTGGATTAATATCTAGTAGTGATATGCGTTGTTTTGAAGGGATATGTGTCAAAAATTGTGAAGCAAATTCCACAACCAGATTAACAAAAGTTTTTTCAAGACTAGTAACAAGTTTTGGAGGTCTAGTCTTGAGTCATCACTACATGACTGTACAACATGTCATTTGCTGTTATAATTGCTTTTTGCCTTGTTGCAATGAGTTTCGTGTTGGAAAGGATGACATTATGGAAATAATTATTGCTGTTTGTGGATGAATTATGGAGTAGAAAATTAAGGTATAATGAAAAAAATGGACATGGAGAAAGACTGGGATTATGTAAGAAAGAAAGACACTTAGGAGAGACAATGACAAAAGTATTAATGGTAGTAGGAGTTTGTTTATTTCTACTGAGCACAGAAAAGCTGTGGAAAACACTGCTTCCAAAAAGTATCACCAAAAAATTAAAAAAAGATACAGAATTAATATTGATTATTGGAAAATCCTTATTTACATGAAATGGAATAAAATCATTTCTACATGAAAACTCCTAAGTATTGGTTACAACCTAAATGAAAAGAAATACAAAGAAGTTTCAACAGTGGCCAGGCTGTTTCCAAATTATCCTTCTTTTCTTTCATATTTCCCCCAAAGGACCTACTTCTCTTCAAGGTTTCTTAACTAGACAGACAGCTAGGGTTTTTGTGTAGCAGTTTTGGAATAACTGATCCTATATCTCATCCAGTTTACTCTTCACCAGAAATGTCAGTGTCAGTATGTGTTCATGTCTCCATATTGTAGCATTCTACTAGTATGAGAAAAATGTCCATTTTTTCAGCAGCTTTATTTTGGTTGTTTGAAAGATTTTTTTTTTTCTTTTCACACTTATAAATTTTGTGATGTCCACTGAAATACAGTTATTAACGTCAAGACCTGTAGAGGTCATTGACTGCTTAGGTTCAATAACATCCATCAGTTGCCAACCTGCACTCGTAATTTTCATGAAAAATGAAAAATGCCTGATGGAGTAGGAAAAGGGAGAAGAAGATTAGTGGCATTAATGACTGAGAATTTATTAAGTATTTATGGATGACATTTATGCTCTCCTAATTAAGTAAGAGTTTTTCTTGCTCGATCAGCACTCATTCAGAAATACACTGTTTTACCACACTGAATCATCCTAAGACACACAAGCCAGGCAAGTGGATCATCTTGATGCTGAGAAGGCCTATTTCACATGGCTGTAGTGTCCCAACAGGCAATGCTCACAGAAGATAAAGTGTTTTGGGTTTTTTTACCATAAATTAAATCTTCCTCTTTTTATACAGATGTGCGGCTTGTTCCATCATCTGCTGTGCATACATCTAGGGATATGCTTCTCACAGTTTATATTATAAAATATTCTATTATCAGCAAGGCTTGAAATGCTTTACTTAACTTCTGCCACCAAGAAGAATTCCTTCTTGTGCTCTCCTGCTTGACTGCTGAGGCAAGAGCTTTCCAGGCAGCAGAAACCAAAACACATTGTGTAGGATTCTGAACTGAGAAATTTTAAATTAATTTGCTTGAAGTCCACTGAATCCAAGATACCCTGACAAAACACTGCAGTATCACTCAAGCAACATTTTTTAGAAGTGAAATTCTATTTCACACACACAAAAAGTCACACTAATAACAACAACTACAACCAACTAGTTCTATTGTGGAGAGGGCTGCTGGTAACAAATGATGAGGGTCCCAATACCTCTGACAGTACTAAGTGTGGTAGAGTGAGGAGAAAGATAAGGAGGCATGGGGTCACCAGTCCTGCCTTTTTTTTTTTTTTTCCCCTAGATTCACAGGATCATTTTGGTTGGAAGAGACCTTCGGGATCATTGAATCCAACTATAATCTAACTCTAGCACTAAACCATGTTCCTAAGAACCTCATCTAATCACCTCCAGGGACAGTGACTCCACCACTTCCCTGGGCAGCCTGTTCCAACACCTGACAAAGAACTAGAATGCAACATATATTTCCCATAGTTGATCTATATTTGCCCATACAGTTTTCCATACAGATAATCCTGTTGAATTCTAGCATCCTCTGTCATCCCAGAGTCTCTGTACTTAGGATGCACATGTACAATTTCACAACAATTTTAATGCCAACATCTGGCCAGATGAGTTCAGTGAAGGAACATGTGTTTTTACTGTGTCTGAATTTGGCTCATAACAAGTCACGGTCATGTCCCTTAAACTGGCTTGTGGAAGATTCCAATTTTTTGTTCAACTCTGCTGCTGTTCTACTTTCTGACATTAAATTACTCAGGCAAGATGTTTCATTTGAATATCTATGGTATAAATTACCAGTGTTACTCTTCCCTAGCATTTGCCTGACAAATTAATTACCAATACAGTTTTGTGCAGACCGTGCATTTGCAAGGCTGTGTAAGGTGACAGCTGAGGGTTCAGCTTGTGTAAATTAATTATAGGTGCAATTGATCTTGTGTGAAAGTGGCTGTGGCACATATAAGATTAAGAGCCATTGTGTTAGGCTGTCACTATGAAGCACCTGCTATTTGTATTTCTGATTCAGTCAGTGTAATGAGCAGGATTGTATCTAATAAGGGAGTGTGGTATCTTACTCTGGGAAACAAGAGAGCGAGAGAAGGGGGGTAACGTGGGAAGAGACTGTACCTGAGGTTCCTCTATTACCTGCTGCAGATGTACAGAGAGGGTTATGACACAGATTTATTCCCAAAGGGTGTTGAGTTAAATGGCGTTCTGGAGATGTTAGGACTGGCTGCCTCAGCTGCTGTGGGGGATGTCAGGGCTATGTGGACTTAGGCTAATTTTCCTCTTGTGGGTGACATGCAGCAGTTGGTGGTACCCGTGAAGTCTACTTAGCTCTCCTGATGTATCTGCCAAATAGCAAGGGAGCTTTTGGTCAGTGGAAATCAGCAAGGACAGGACACGGTGTAGTTCAACATCAGCCTCAGTTCAGAGAGACATATACTTAGCAACATTCGTGATCCTCAAAATGTCCAGATACTTTATTACTTTGCTGAATTAGGACTATCATTTGTCTACTTGTTTCTCAGAAAAAAAGTTTGGAAATTGTTACATATATCTATTGTTTGCTGTTCTGTTTTTTAACTTGAGATGGGAGAAAAGTTTTCAAGGATTTTTTTTTTCTTTCTCCCCCTGCAGATTTCATCATCTCCTGCTTATTCCTCAACTGAAAGAATAATCTATGAAATCAATTGTTTGCTGCAGGAATGATTATGCACCTTGGGATGATTATGATTTCAGGTAAGGAATAAATGAAGGGATCAGACACTTCTGGAAGAATAAATAGCTTGTAAAATTTCAGATGTCCTTGGCAAAAATACATATATAGTGTCTTAAGAAAAATTCTGAGTGTAGCAGTGCCTTCTAAGCATTACCTGGGGCAGAATTACAAATACAGACATCAAAATTTCAGCATACATAAGCTTTTATGGTGAGACCTGAAGTGCTGAACACTGCTGAGGCAAAGTGCCAGTGGCATGCTGTGGGGGAATAGTTTGAAAATTCTCTAGACTGGATGCAATTTCTAGCTACATCAGCATAAATTGGAGTAAATTTCCTCAAGACAGTGGCAAAGGTGGCTCATTGGTGGTATGTGAAGGGAGCAGCTCATCTTTCATGTATAAAGAACTCTGCACAGTTTTTCTTACTCTTCCTTCTTGGCCCGAGGAAATTCTCTTCTCACTTCAGGCATTTTTCTTCTCTCTAAATCTTCCTTCTAGATTCCCTATTCTGGTCAAATAAACATGACCCTAATTTGACAAGGCTGAAAGTGTTTCTAGATCTGCAATGGAGGCTCATGTTGGTGAAGCTGCAGAAAATCGCCAGGGCTGGATGTAACCTCTCGAGCTTTCTAGTCCAACCCCTGCTCAAAACAAGTCCAATCTCACAACCTCTTTGTGCCTCTGTTCCAGTGCTCGACCACTCTGACAGTAAAAAATTTTTCTAATGGAAGTTTCCTAAGTTCCAGCTTGTGGTTACTGCCTTTCTTCCACCCACTGTGTAACTGAAGGGTCTGACCATCTTCCCTACACCCTCCCTTTAGGCAGTTGTAGACAGCAACAAGATGTCCCCGAGCCTTCTCTTCTTAAGGCTGGATAAATCTGTCTCCTATCATATGTCAGAAGTCCATCTTACCTACCCCAGTCCTGCCCAGGACTCACCACTGTTAAAATTAAGTGATGCTAAAAATGCTGTGTGAACTCTAGCAATCTTTGTTTCAAAGAGTGAGCCTAAAGGTGAGAAACTTCATACTGTATTAAAAATCTCTGCTGGCTACTGTATTAGAATCCTCTCTTGTTGGAGTAAACAGAAATTTGACTTGAGACTTGAGACTATTTCTGTTCAATGCTAGAGAAAGCAGCTAGGAACTTACTGCTGAATTTGATGGGTCTAGGATTAAACATTCATACTGCAGGAATCTGATCTGAATGTGTTTGTTTCAGAGATTTCTGAAGAGCTACCGAAGGGCGGCTTGAATTGCTATGGGGCTGGACAGAGAGCTGAGTAACATTTAGCACAACAAATGAAGTCATGATGGAAATGGGAAAAAAAAAAAAAATTAAAAAGAGGAAAAAAGCACTATTTCTCAGAAATTGACCACAAAACTAAAGAAGAACTATGGAACGATTCCAGGTACCTCAGACATACATGAGCAACACACTGTGCCCAGCTTTCCTACTAGAGCTTTTTCATTTAATATGTCCTTCATACCAGTGCTTTAGAATTGATTTGTTTTCCACCGGGTCAAACACCAACATTTCTAATTCAGCAATAACTGCACTCAGCAACACTTTCATCATCCTTCAGGTCTGCAATTGTTAAACGCAAATGAAATACAGGAAAAAGGATGGCTTTTATCTTAATTGTACAGTACATGACCAAGTGCAGTTTACAGTGAGCCTTTAGATGTGTGTATGCATTTAGGCAGTGTAATGCTGCTGATGTGTACAAATATAATAAAGTGTTCTCCACCAGGGTCAGATCATTATGTGTACTTGGGACTGGCTTTCTTGGTCACCTGGTGGCACCTACTAGATTGCTGATATGTGTTAGCTCACTTGTAGCTAATGCTTTTAAAATTTAAAGTCCTCAGAAAGAAGCCTTACAGAGCTACATTGTTGTTTTACCTGCCTTTGTGGTACTCCAGATGATATGTGGAGTGTTTGCAATGTATGGTGGGCAATAATCCTTCCAGCATCCAGTGTGTCCTGTGAAAATGGAAATGGAATGTGTCCATCTGGAAATAAAGGATTCTAACACTAATGCTTTAAGCCAAAGCCATTATATGTGAATGTCTGTGTAACATGTAAGCAACCAAATGATCTATAAAGGTATTCCTAAAATAAGATGAAACTCATCTGCTTCCATGTGGATGATTGGTACAAAGGAAGGTCCTTAAAAAAATAGGTATTGTCCCATTCTTGGCAGGGCCCTCAGGGCACTAACAGGCTTTATTGGCTCTGAACAACCTCACCTGGGGCCTCCACCCACACCTTCTGCCTGTGGGCACTAATGCCCCATTTAAGCTTGGCCTGGGGCCTTTTGTCTTTTCCTGAGCTATGTTATAGATTTGCCTGCCTCCTGCTCTGCTTCTTCGCTTTGCCTCCTGGCTAGACCTTTGCAGGTAGCTCATCTCTTGGGTGAACCCCTTGATTGTATGTTGTGGCCTTGTCTCTGTCCATGTCTTTTGTTACTGTCTAGAGTGCCTGGTTGGACCCTGGATCTCACTTATCACTTTCTACGTCTGAGGCTATTGAAGGACCCTTTTACCAGTCCCCAAATCTATCTGCTGTCTTAAGATCCTGCAGGACTGTGCCCAGGGGGTGAGGGCATGCCCTACACTAGGGTCACCATCAACTCCTGGCTCCCTTTCCTTGACCCTCACTGCTCCCCGACACTACTGGGGAAACTATAAATTAGCATCTTAATTAAAACTAGGCTGACTACTCCTTAAATTGTTTCCTATGCCTTGCTCTGTGTGCTATGGAACTGGTTCCCCATGCCACTTCTTACTGTTCTGTTTGGAAAAGACAGTCAGTGGCAGAAGTGGATTCCTAGTTGTGCCCATGTGAATATCCCTGTGCTGGTCCTTCTCCCAAACGTGTTCATACATCGGTTCCAGAATCTAAACTTTCGCAGATAAATTAAATGCCAGAAAAATTCAGATATGAATGTTCACAGGAAAAGAAGGGGAAAAAAAATGACATTTGGGTTTACATGCATTGTAACAATGAGACAAAAGCTTATTTTGAAATGTTACTTCACTGAAGCATTAACATGAATTTTTAGAAGCAGCATCCTCAGCTCACAATTGTTTAATGCTCATCTGGATCAAGATGTTAGGGTAGGTATTTGTCAAATCTCAGGTGCTGAGCAAATGTGAATTCTACGAAGTTTGGCATGGATGATGCTCATTTTTTCTGATGTGTTGCTGATTATTCATTCTTCTCTCAGAAGTGAACGGTTTGGGTGATTCTGGGCTGTTTCCAGTTAGCTGAGCCATTAAAACACTATTTTGTCTTCCCAGTATTTGGTAAGCCAAAAACTTTGGGAATTCCAGATTTTGTTTAGCAAAAATACAAAAAACACCAGCTGTGCACTGCTGATTTGCAACAATGATTTTGAGTGAACTTTTGTCTAAACAACACGCAGAAATCCTGGAAGAGCAGGTGATGAAGGTTTGCCAAAGCTGAGTGTATCTGCATAGATGTTAGGTGGCAGCAGGTCAATCACTTAATCACCAGAGTTTGGGTCGTACTTCAAACCAAGTTTGGAAATGAATGGGGAGTTATATTTCTAAGGGCTGTGTAAATCTAGATTTTTTTTTTGTATAAACTGAACATGGGATTTGTTCAAGGGAAGAAATACTGTCTGATTTCCATATGAAAGATCACATCAGAGATAAGTAAGCCCTTCAAAATCAAGACACATTTTGTGCCTTATTCCCAGGATTTTTTTTTTTTTTTTAAAAAAAAGGTTCAAGTAACTGACTTTCAGTGTTTGGAATAAAGTTTTTCTTCCTCTTGTCCTTCTTTAAAGGGTTGTCATTTCTGTGTCGAGACCTGGACCTGCAAATTGTAAATATATGTGCATGTATATACAGTAATACATACAATGTGGTAAAGTGAGGAAGTAATGTAAAGCTGTAGTATGGGTCTTAGAGTTGGATTTATGATTCTTATTCTTTCTGTTCTTGTAGTGGCCAGGGTTTTGCATGAGCTGACTTAGAGTTGTGTGCCCTCTGTTATCTGTCCTGTCCTTTCTGAGGATTTTTCATTCCAGAAACACGTGGCCATAACTTCTGATTACCCTAGCCTGAGGCATTCGCTATTTGTTATATTGGTGGTGGTTCATTTCTATCTTTTCTTTTTCAGGTTTGCTTGATGCACTGTAGAGAACTGAAGTTGCTTTATACCACTGGCCTTTTTTCAGTTGTGTGCTCTTAAGATGATCCAGCAGTATGTTTCTGTTTAGCATAAACTCTAGTCCTTTCCCGTTTAGGGAAGGGAGATACAAAGGAAGTTGGTGAGGTGGGAACAGGGTTATTTTACTTGGTTTTCTGTGTCTTGTGGTGGTTTCACTAAACAATGAGATTTGTTGAAAACCCTCAAAAGCAGTAGTAAAAATTACTGTCATTCAAGATGTCTTTTAGTTTTGTTCTTTTTTTTTTTTTAATTTCTAAGTATAGAACATAATATTTTAAAGTATGATAAACACTTGAATAATATTTTTTACAGTGATCATGAAAAGACAAATCAAACTTATTTTCTTAAATTGGGATAGAGAATGCAATTTTGAGGAAGATGAAACTTAACAAAAAAACATTTGCCTAGAAAAAAGATAAAAGATTCCTTTTAATACCGGGATGATGCCTTTCTCTAAGCATCCAGGTGAAAGGCTTGCCTCAGGAAATTCTTGCCGATGCCTCCAGGTTGTCTTATGGATGTTGTCTGGCCCCACACATGGGATAAGTGACTTTCCACCTTGGACCTTCTCTGCTGTTTTCATGTCCTTATGTGCCCATGAGGAGGTGAGCAGCCCTGATTACAACTGCACTTTAAACAAGTTAGTAGTTCTATACAGCCCTATTCACAAAGTGGTTTTAATTCTCTGCATATTCTGTCATTGATTCTGCTGTGAATTTCGTTTCTTCATTCTTTTTCTAGTGAAAGTTATTTGGTGCTGAATATTTGGGAAGGCAGTGCTTTGTGAGTTATTTCTTACCTAGCAGAAAATAAGTTCCTCCTTATATTCTCCATTGCTCCTCTCTATGCATGTCCAGTGTATTGGCCAGCGAATGCAGATTTTAGAGTTCTTTCTTGGCTATTTCAGTCATGGTCTCTTTAGAAGGGTGAACTTCACTCCCATGGGAGAAACATATGAGATCATCTGGTATTTTCCTGATAAGATGTATGCTTCACCAAGAGCTACTTGTAAAGTACCTGACCAAACTATCTCTTTTGGGGTATCTTAGTGATATCACATCCTCAGCCTCTTAATTTAATTCTGTGAATGAATGGACTTCCAATATTTCATTCTTAGGAGTTATGCTGCTATCGGGTAGGCTCTGCATACAGTACTTAACTGCCCAGCATTAAAGAGTGGATACAGAAGAGGCTTTTTCAGTGGAAAAGTGAAACCTCCACCTACAAATCAAAATTCCCAAGTATCTCAGTGGTGCACTACAGAGATTTGCAGTGATTTAGACGAACTATTAATTCCTTTTAATAAGTCAAGAAAGACAGGATTACTGGGGTTTAGGCAGGAATTGGAAGGATCAATGAATTCCTAATGTCTTTACAGTAAAAATGCCTTATTTTAAATGGTGTAATAATTGAAAATCTTTAGATATTTTAGTGTAGTATTTTTATGGATGTCTGTGATAGTCCCTGTGCCATCTAACTGTGCCTCTGACCCTGAAGTGTCACTAGGCTTCATGTCAAATACTCAAAGGAAGGAATTTTACAGTGTTTCACTGTGTTATTTTTTTAGGGAGCTTTTTTCTGAAAGCGGCATGGAATACAGATACTGAATATTTTTAACCTTGTGGCCAGTTGCCAGTAATGATAAGTTATCAGCAAAGAAAAGGCTGGGAGGTTTTAGCATTTGGTAAGAGTAAGTAATGAGAGGACAGATAATAGCATTGGTGTGTCAGGACACAGAGAGGGAATTGTGGCCAGGACCAAATCTTCCCATTCTCAACTGCTCTTTATATGAGACATCTTAATTACTCCCTTGCTTTCTCTGTGATGAATTAACTACACAAACTACAGCCTCCTGGAAAAGCACGTGTGGTAACTAGAACGACCCTCTGCGCTCGCTAGCTCCCATAGAGTTGATGGCAATTCTTTCTGAGGCAATTTTTTAACACTAAGATTTCAGTTTAATCTTGAAATTGTCGAATTTTCGATGGCCAGGGGTAGGCAGTGGGAGTTGGTGGTTGCAGCAGCAGGCCTGGCACTAAGCTGAAGCTAAAGAGCTCCTCAGCAGTCATCCATGGGGTTTTTCTGTGCAAGTCCTGAATTTGGGCAGCAGCCTACAGAGAGGCTGTTTCTGAGGGAAGCACCTTGGGGGAAACCCTCCAGTAGGTTTCTTCCTAAGAAAGCCAATTGTTATTAGCAGCCTGAAATAAATCTTTAACCTTCTCAGGAGTTTCTCCTGCTTCTAAAAGTCTGACCTAAGTGGAAGCCAACACTGCATGAGAGGTCACCTAATTTGAACTGTTTCTATCCTGGATCCCAGGCAGTGATACACTCCTAGGGATGCAGGGGCAATAGTCTACTGTGCATACAAACTATTTTTTTTTTTTTATAATAAGCAGCATCTGTGAAAGTGAGCAACAATAGCAACACGCTATTGTTGCTCACTTTCACAGATGCTACTTATTATTAAAAATAACAGTGATAATGATGCACATGATTGAGTAAAGTCCCTTTCCTCTTAGATTCACAATCTGGTGTCGTGCTGTATTTTTTCAGCTGCAGCTTCTCACAAGAATTGTGCATTTAACACTAAGTTTGTCCTCAGAATGTTTTACCCCTTGACATGTTTAATGAACTCTGGCTGTATCTGCAGCACTGCTTTTACCCGTGCAGGGTTTTTCACAAAGATTTTTCTTTGCCTCCTGCAACCAGTCATAGCTATTAATAGCTTCCCTAAATTGTATGATCTGTGTTAATTATATTTTATTTCTGAGGGTTTATGACTTAGTATTTTAAAAAGGCAGTTAGAGAGCTTGCTCGTTTCTGAATTGGCGGTACCTGGTTTTATTTCTCTTACTAAATTCCATTTAGCAATTTTGAAATTGCAGTTTCTAGCAGCTGTGAATGTAAAGCATGTAAATACTTTGATATTTTCCCTTCAGGATTTTTCATATTTTAGTTGGAGCATGTGGGAGAACCACTATGGTCTTGTCAGTGTGTGTGTCTAGCTTAACATTTAACAGGGAGGTACACAAAGTTATGAATGTGTGTATTTCACTGTAGAGAAGAGCTATTGAAGGGTTGTTTTGAACTCAGATATTTAAGAAAAAGCTTTCTCCCCACCCCCCCCTTCTCTAAGAAAGCCATCATTTCCATTTTTACCTTCAAGTTAGCTTTTGTTAAGTTAGCTAACCTGTCAAGGTAGTTTTTTGTAGGGATGAAGGAATATGTTATATGAATTGTCATCTCATTCTCCTGGCACAGGAAAAAAAACATATAACCACAAAAATTCAAACAATGAAGGGTTCAAAAGGACAGCCAGAACAGGAAAAAAAAATCTATTATATAGTCTCACATTCATAGGCTTCTATTACTGTGCTCTTTGGCTAGTTCCCATGAACGTTAACGTCAGCAGCAGGAGCTGTGGTATGAATGGATAACAGGTATATTCCAGCCATATGGCAATCTCTTTTCAAAAGTGGTACTTGAGAGGATGAGGCTGTTAAGGATGTTCCTGTAAGGAAGATGTGTGATCTTTATGATGGAGGAGGAAAAGGCTGCAAGGTTGTTTGTGTGGTTTGGTTTGGTTTTGTTTATTTCTTTCTATAAGTATCAATATCAAATCATTTTATTGTTGAGCTAGTATGGCCAAGAACTAATGTTCTAGAGAAATCTCTCCTGTATCTGTTATATCCCTGGAATGCTATTATGCTGTCATAGATAACTACAGGATGTCACATAGCCTTTATATTTTACCCACTGGCCGCTTTTTTTTTTTTTTAGTATCTTCATATTCTTGAATGCTTTTACCTGTCATGGTTCAGAGCTTTGATTCAAATAAATATTTAGGAACCTAGATGCCTTGTCTTAAACTTCTTCAAACTCCATTGGCTGGAAATATATCTTGATAAACTTATTGGATTTTGTTCAGCAAGAACTATCTTGAGAAGAGCCTTTTAATATTTCAATACTTCCATCCTGTGAAAAATAGGCATACCTAAGCATGTAATATAATATTAGTTCAGTGTTAAGTTTGGAGCAAAACTTTGATTTCACTACTAAATACTGATTTATGCAATCTATATTCTTCATGGGGAGGTTTTTAAAGACATTATAAATCTTACGTTTTCTAGACAGAAATTTTGAAAATTGTTGCTGCTTCATTTCATTGCTTAAGATGTGAAAAGGTTGTTTTTGTTTTTCCAAGAGGCTGGCTTTTTATCCCAATCTGTACCTTAACATATATAGAGTTCATGTCTGTCCCTTGTGAAAGTGTCAGGGAGAAGATATTTAGATACCTCCCACCCTGAGGGGCTGACTGTATGGGCTCAGGGCATGGCTGTGTCACCTTGGTCACACTCCCATGAAAAGGTATGCAAGAACTGGTCAGGGACTCCTCCGTGTTTGCTCTGGAGCCACAAGGTAAATCAGGCCCAGGCGAAGGGGCTGGCTTCAGCTACATCGCAGCCATGCCTGTGCCTGGCCAGGTACCTCACTGATGAACCCAGACCCCTGACTTTACTTTCCAGCTTGACCTCATCGTGCCTTGTTGTTGTGGGTTTGTCAGATGATCACTGTCTCAGTAGCTTAACCAGATTACCATCACCAGCCTTGAGCTCCTGCTCTTGTTCAGATGCCACGGGACTGCACACCTCTTGTTTGGTGAGGCCACTGCCCCATGTCTGCTTTGGTGTCATCTTGGGCTTCCAACTGTCCTTTGCTTAGGGAACTGCTCTCTCCTGCCCCTCCCTGGCAACAGACACAAAGCGATTCTTCTGGTCAGGCAAGCAACTTGACTTCGTTTATAAAATAACCAACCCAAAATTATGAAGAACACTGCACTAAGCCATCTTTGAATGATATGTGTTTTACAGTTCACTGCTGTTATGCAGCTTGAATTTGTCTGCTAGCTTATTTTGAGGCCAAAAGGGGAGAAAAAAGCCTGAAAGCCAATTTTATTTCTGTTGTAATTAAATATAATTGACTTCAGTAGAACTATATTGATTAAAAGACAGCAGAGTTTAGAGTAGTCTTGCCTCACCAGAAAAGTTAGTTTATTTCTGAAATTGTTTATTTCAGAGAAAAGAAAATGCTCTCAAACTTGTATTTATTCTTAAAAAAAAAAAAAGCTTGGGGGATACGAAATGTCCAATACAATTTATTTGTCTTCTCCAGAATATGAAAAATCCAGGTAACATACATAGTTAAGAGCATAACTGCAAATTCCAAACATAAAAACTAATGATAACTGTACAGACTACTTTGTGTTTGTTTATTCAATGTTTCAGCTTATTTCTCAAGGCGAGAACCAGCTGGGTGAAGGCTTGGTTGGAGTGGAAGATCCATTGAGATCACACGCAAACACTTGGACAAAGACCCAGAGTTCTCATGGCCTTTCATCAAAGGCAGATCTGGGACTTTTATATTCTGCTCATCACCAAGCCCCAGCCAAAATTGAGGAACATCTGCATTTGTTTTTTCTTGCCAATCTTCAGTATAACTGCAGTAGTTAAGGAGAAAAATCTTTTCAAACTGTGAGTCTAACTTACTCTACATCTGTAGAGAATTTAACCTTCCATTCCCCATCAATCAGTTTATAGTGACACATCTTGCAGATGGCCTGCTAGCAACCAAACATTAAGTGCAGCTGTCCATATATCAGGTATTCAGGTTCCGGGATATAATGTCCAGTTTTGTTTGCTGGACACTCAAATAATGGAACCACTGGCTTGATTTTTGATTGCGTAAATTTTATGGAAAGAGAGATCAGTGCCATTTGCACGCAGACAAAACAGCTCTGTCATCTCAGGTTCAGGGCTACAGCCAGGTACACAGTAATGTTTCATTTGCCTGTCTTTTAGGGATTAACACTGTGTATTTACCTTCTAAAATGATTAACATAATACTGAGACTGCCTTGCAAACTGAGATGTCAGCAAAGATAATATAAACTTCTACACAAGCTGAAAAGAAACAGTACTTGTCACATGAAGGGAGAAAAAGAAGAGTTCTTAACTTGTATTGTTTGTTATGGCACAGGCAGATGTTAAACGTACACAGCAGACAATTACAGAATGATTAGAATTATAGAGCTGGCCTCTCCCCTCAGTTAAAGGGAAACCCAGTGTGGGCAATGTGACAAGGAGGGGAACTGATCTCTCCTTTCCTTTCATCTTGTGAAGTGCTTCTTCCTCTGCTTCCATGGGCTGTTCAGTCAGGTCTTTCATTTGCCTTTAGCTAAGGCGTTCATTCTTTTTGTCTTTCTTAACAGAAAATCCTTGCTTAAGAAGAAGAAAAAAGGCAGACTCTGAAAACTGAGATGAAATCTCAATGGGGGTGGGGAAAGGAGCAAATGGTATCTCAATTGCTATTAGCCATTGAAGGTCTTCTGACTTCACTGTGCTTCCTCAGGCACCCTACACAAATCTCTCTTCATCTTTCAGAGCAAAAGTGACTTCACCAAATAACTCACTGAAAGAATTAGAAAGGACCTGGATGTTGACATCTGTGTTCCTCAAATCACTGTTCAGCTCCTTCCCAAATGAGCTTTGAAGATGAGATTCACCCTCCTAATGAAGGTACTTAGCAGTACAGAACAGCTGTTTCTTACTGCTACCCATAGATATATTTATCAGCAAATGCTGTTATGTGTAGAAATGTCTTTAATTATTCTTAATGCTGAAATATAACCTAGTATGTCATCTTGTCATTTCTCATTCCCCTGTCAATATCACCAGGCAGCATCTGGGTTGCTGACCTCATGGGTGAAGAGAGGATGATTTTTTAGTTTTTTTTTTTTTTAATATAGAGACAATGATGAACGTAGTGTTGAAAATTGAATGAAGGTGAAGGGGTCTTTAGAGTGCTTCCTCAGCTAAGTTAAATTGTCCAGTTGACTCCATACTTATGAACTGATTGATGACTGACAGCAAAAGAGTAGTTTCAAACAGTGATTGAAGTTATCTGCCTCTTCATATGACACTTTGTTAATTGTTGGTTGCTGGAACTCTCTCCCATCTGTAAGGGCAATGGCTGATATCTAAACAAGAGTTGATGTATATCAGAGTGTGTGTATGTATGTATGTAGGTGCATCTTCTAGGTTCCATGCATGACTGTTGGAAAAAAAAAAAATACACCTGCTTAACCTTAGTGTGATCATGCTTGCATAAGAAACTAGTATCAATGTGTAACTTTAGAGCAGATGGGAGTACTTCTGAATGACATACCAAGAACATCTCTGAACTGAATGTTTAAGCTGAATTTGGGCTCCAAGTCCAGAGAGTATGACTGAGGCTGCAATTGTCTCAGCTTTCTATGTACTTTCAGTGATGAAAGGCCATCTGATATCATGCATCTTAGATGTTTTCTGGTTGCAGGGGCTAGTTTGTTTTCTGTCTATATGCACTGTGGGTGGTTGTGATTTTTCTTGACGGCTTTGTATCTAACCTGTTTGATAGAATGGATTCCTTTGGTGTGCAACAGGAGTGAATAACTGGAAATCAAAGTCGATGAATGATTACTATACTCGCTATGGTAAGCACGAACCAAAAGCACCTGTTATTTAGATGTTGACATGTTCCAGCTTCTTCCTGTGGGATACTGCTGGAAACTAATACATAGCTTTGGTTTAAACTGGTTAGCTGAGTGTGCTTATTAAAATGAACGTTTTTCCATCTTCCCATGTTTTGCATGAAGACATCTTTGTTAATTTGTTTCTCTTTAAGAAAATATATTCATTTTAGTGAAGTCTTAATTTCCTTTGGCAATGGATGACACGAAACATGAAAGATCTACCTTAGTGTTGCATGTGGCTAGAATATAGATCAATTGGTCCTACCTCCCCTTCTACTAATAAATTACGGAGATTTTGCAGATATTTGCTCCAATGTAGGAAATTGGAAATATGGGCACAAATTTCATCAAGGTAAATTGGAAACAGACATTCTTACAGGCTGCAAGTCTTCTTCTGACATTAAGACTTAGCATTAGATTGTTACTGAGCCGCAATGTGTATTATTGAAAATCCTGTAGGTAGATAAGAAGTGGTGTAAGGTGTACTTTTACTTTAATGAAGGTTTAGGACCCTTATTTGGGCACATTAAGGCTTAGAGTTTGAGTTTTGTGGGTTTGATGTGGTGTGGGGCTTTTTTTTGGGGGGGGGGGGTTGTTTTGTTTTGGGTTTTTTGTTTGTTTGTTTTGGTGTTTGTTTTGTTTTACTTCTATTTTGGAGACAACTGTGCATTCCTGGCACATGATGGAGTTTGAAATAATGGGGGTCAGAGACCTTTGTTTATAGCTTCAGAGCACTAAATGTTGCTGTTCATCAGAGAATCTGCATTATGACACAATTATTCCATCTACGTCGAGCTTTCTTTAAAAGTTTTTGAGCTTGTTTACTGGAATACTGTATCCTTAGGGAAAAAAGCACAAATAAATACATTAGTTAGCAGGTTTTGATTTTGCAAACTTATGTCCCAGCCTTACATGAACAAAGGTAGAAAATGGACTCTAGCAACAACGTCTATATCCACAAGACATTTTATGCAAGAGTTTGTGAGGGTCATGGAAGATTTTGTGCCCACAGAACAAGTTGTTCTTGCTGAAATATTATGAAGTTGACTGATGGTGACTAACTGAAGTAGAGAGAGAGTTTGTCTGCTGTGATGATATGAGGGAAAAATCCTACTCAAAATTTGATTTATATGATGATGCCTCTTACAGAAGTATTCTGCTTATTTAAAAGATGTTCCCCCAAAGGTTGGAATGTGACCATGTAGTTCAAATTGATCCTCTTGATTCGAAACAACAGGAGGATAGTTCCAATACTTAATTTCTAACAAGAGGTTTGTATTGCATTCAGGTGGTGATAAACCCCCTTTACAGGCTGTCAGACAGCTATGGCTGAACTATTTGAGCACTTTTAAGGTAGGAATGCAAGTCTAGATCGTTATATGAAAATACCAACCTAAATATTTTGAGGATTTCCTGAAGAAAAAGAACACAAAACCACCTAATGTCTGAGGGAATTTTGGAGGCTGAAATACTTTACCTTAACATTTTCCACTGCATTTAATCAACAGCATGAATATAAATTCTTTGCTTTTGTGATGATAAGCATTGACAGGTGACCCTTCTTTAGACAGAAGAATTTCACTTCTGTACAATCAGTCTATCATATTTTGAAGAGCACTAACTTAATTTTTAAAACAAACATCTGGAAATAGATATGTAGGTTAGAAGAAATAGAAATATGATGTCAGAGGCAACAGCCTTTCCCCAGCAGTCTACCTTGAAATCTCAATATTTTTCTAATATTTATTTCACTCTGAGAAGGAAAGCTCCAGATTTGTTTTCTGATAAGGTTGAGGGAGGTAGAGAAGTGATTCATCAATCACTGAAGTGATCAGTCCAGAATGGCCCACAAACTTAGGGTGAAGGTTCATGCTCTAGCAGCTCATTGTGGAATATGTGGTTTGTAAGATGACTGGGGCACTCTGCCAGGGAAAGGGCAAGGGTTAAGACTGGTGTTAGAGCACTAAATAAAATAACTCCTTCCTGAATCTGGTAAATGCCTAGAAATAAAGCTGTGATTCCCAGGAGTCAGTGTTACATACGGAGTTTGAATAGGGTTGCACAAGACAGCAATGAAGACTGTTTGTTGTTCAGCTATAGGATTCAGCAGAGTTAGGAAAGGACTGGTATTTCTAGAGGACGGTGTTGTATCTCTATTATGGTGATTGCTGCTCAAATTAGTTTTGTCACAGAAAGGATTTGGGTTAGAAAGAAGGTGCCAGCAAAACACTCAGCTTACATGTACCCAGTGTGAGTGGAACGGATGGAAATGCCACTTCTCATCCTAACTTTGTGCAATGCTTTAGGACAAAGCAATGAACTTGTAGGCTCCTTCTTCATCTAAGCTTAAGTCTAGTCTTTTCTATGGGCCTTATAATACCATGTGCATGGGAAAAAGGG
This sequence comes from Caloenas nicobarica, assembly GCF_036013445.1. Classification (NCBI taxonomy): domain Eukaryota; kingdom Metazoa; phylum Chordata; class Aves; order Columbiformes; family Columbidae; genus Caloenas; species Caloenas nicobarica. The sequence goes on along the minus strand of NC_088246.1, from coordinate 46,684,374 downwards.
AGCCTCAAGTTTGATACAATTCCAATGAAGTAACTGGGCATATTGGGTATGAATTTGGCTACTTCAGTGTCCTGGAAACAATAAGCTTTCAGCATACAAAGACTGTAATTTCACTTGCTCTGTTTATGATCTACCAAGTCATGTTTTGATCCAGTCATCTTGCACAGATAATGTTTGATACACATCAAAATGCTTCCAGATTTAATCTGATAACTATTTTATTACACAACTGTCCACGTGTCTAAGAATGGCTGCTAGAAATGTATTTCCAGAGCTCAAACTTCATCAGGTATATTGCATAAACCAAATGCTTCTGTCAAATAAATCCTGCTTTAGTAAAACTAAAAAGAAATCTTTTATGCATATGTAGGTACTTATGGAGGGATATAGAAGGAAGATGGGAATTTAATGCTAGATTACTGAGACAAATAAAGTTTCCACCTGCTTTAAAATGCTAAGGGATTTGGGAATGTCAAGCAAAAGTACTTTGGCCCTTAAAATTGTATGATGTAGCTTATCCGGTGCCAGAAAAAGCAGCAGTAAAGCACTTCTGAGTAGACGGTGACTGCCAGTGGGGACTATGGGGAAAAATACGGTTCATCACTACTCAGCAATTGTCTTCTTTACTTTAGGAAGTAATTAAGTTGCAGTGGCCCTTCTAGTGATCTGAGCTATGAACCAAGAGATTAAAAGCCCAAAATCCAATAGTGTGCGCTCTCCTGTTTCCTGACTAATCCTATAAGAGGCAGCAGGTTGAATGGATTATCTAATAAGAGAACATAACTGCAGTCAGCTCACTCTTCTACAGAAATTAATAGTGAAAACCCACTGAAATAAACAGAATAAAATTCATTTGCGAAGGAATAATAAAATAAAATAGCTAAAGTGGAAAGCTGCCTATTGGAGAAGCAGATCTCATAAGCAATTGTGTGAAGTATAAAGTATATCCACTGTGCTGTGTGCACCTGTGACTGCTCAGTTTCTCATGTCTGCTCCCTCTACTAACCATATTGACAAAAAGTAGCCTGGGAAGGTGGTTTCATGCAGCACATCATTCAGAAATTTTGGATGCACAATCATTTAGAAGTGGAAATATATCTGAGATTTCCTCACTGGCCAGGAAAGTTTGTAAACCAAATTACTACTGTATACATACAAGTGGAAACTCTACATTTATAGAAAGAAAGGAAGGTACACATTGAATTGCAGAAGCTGTTTATTGGGTCAGTTATTAAATTGTTTCTCTGTAGCTCTATTGCAGTGAAATGTGTTCACCCTTCTGTGGGGAAAAGCTACACATGCAAGATACTTTGCAAGCTATGGAACTGACTGAATACATCTATGCCACTCTAGAAAAAATTGCAGCCAAAAATCTTACTTTTTCATAAAACTTTCAACAACCCTCCCCCTTTTCTCTGCAGTGAAAACATTCCTCCTCATCCACCCCCACACTTTCTCTTTGCTCCAGGGCTTACAGTCCTCCATGTCTTCTCCAGCTCATCTTCTCTTGTACTCCTCTCAGCCCCTCTGAACCCTATTGCTGTTCCAAGCTGGCCCAGAAACCAAAAAGGGGAATTAAATACAAACTGCAGGTCATTCTTCACTGCAGCTTCTTCACCTGCTGCTTTCGCAGCAGCATGACGATGCTCCCTAGCAGCTGGCAGTTTACCATGCTGCAGATCTGCAAGATAAATCAGGGGCCAAAACTTATTGGCAGTTTTCAAAAAGTTAGGGATTAATTTCCCTGGAAGGAATTTCAGCTAGTGCCGTGGGACTGTCTGTACCAAACCACCTTAAAACATTATGAACTTGGCAACTTACTAGCAGAAAATTTAACTTGTGAAATTTTCTGTTGGTGGAGAAGATTGGAAATTTTGCAAGGTAGTGTGCATCTGCAGTCACACATTTCTCTGTCATACATTGCAACTCGTATGTCCCTTCCAGAAACCTGCAGCTGTCTGTTCCTATGTCCTCTGTGCATCTGGACTAAGTGCTCTTGCTCTTCCCAAGGCAAAATCAAGTGGTAAGTAACTTTTTCTTTTTTTTCTAAGTTCTGTGGAGACCTGGACAAACAGCAGAGCCTTCTTTCATAAAAAACTCGGTTTGGGACACATCCTGACTGAGGAACAGTGACAGGATGAAAACATCTCACCTAACTCTCACTTAAAATCCATCTGACAAGGCCACCTCAGTTACGGTCATCTATAAAAGAGAAACAGACTCCAGTGAGTGTGGAGGCATAACTGAAATATTGCTGATTTCTTATTTCAGGCTTCAAGGCCCTTTGAGCAAGGTCTCTCACTGGTTTTGAATGGTGTCCAGCACACAGGAACTTTGATTTGAATATAACGGTAAGGTCCCTGACTGTACATACGTAGACCAGTGACACTGTGCAGGCATGTGATGGTTCACTTGCTGAACCAGAAGACAGTCCTACTGCTCCTGCTTTTGAGGCAAGACCTCTGCCCTGGGGCTCTGCTCTCCAACCAGCTGGATGAAAACCTGTATCTGTGAAGGCCAAGAAACTGAGAGGAAAGAGAGGAGCTGCTTGTGGCTGTTGGCCATGTTTAGTTGTCTTGTCATCCATAGGACATATTCTTATCCAAAATGCCTTCAGATGTGGTATAATTAAGCGTGAACATATTCTATGGGATGAGAGTTAATTACAGGATTCCAGTAACTTATATTTTCAGAGCTACAGTGATATCTTGGGTAAGTAATAAGTTTATAACATATTGGCTTCTGATATTATGCATATTCAGATTCTTGAATAACCTAATGACTTATTTTGCTATTCATTGCCTGAAAATCCAATGGTCACAAGCAGATCCCTGTGCCAAGGAACAGCAGTATTAGTGTTTCAGGAGGTATATAACTGCAAATGCTTCTTATAGATTTCTTCCGAGCCCTAATTTCTTGCCACCAACATGGAGCAATTTCTCACCTGGCTTCCGGTTTCACTATTGTTCTGGGATACAATGGGCTAAAGTCATTCATACCATAGCTCCAGGGAAGTCAGTGGACGTTGAATTGGGATTAATTAGCAGCAGTATTTAAACTTTGGCAGTCAGAAGCAGGATATTTTGCTACGGGCCATATTGCTCCTGAGACTCATTCTTTATCTGCCAGAACAGTCTTTTAGCTATTTTTTTGTCCGATCCTTAAGGATGGTATTGGAGGGAAACAGACTGGTTCGTGGTGTACAAGTGCTTGGTCCTGTAGGAGCGGATCAGGTCACAGGTACCTGCTTGCTTTCTATACATCACTATATAACTAAATATTATCACAGTCTATGCTGGATTTGAACCAGCACTATTACCCTGAAGGGATCCTATGTCATGGCCAGATTCTGCTCTTTCCTTTTACTGAAGGAACTGTGCCAGCTATAGCTCCCACAGACATTAGCATCTGTCTTGTAGTGATGTCCTTATGGGATTTTGTTTCATTTTCTAGAAGTCTTTCCAATTATACGGTGTGTTTTGGTGTGGTGGTTGGGTTTGTTTGTTTTTAAAATAGCAGAACAATAAAATTTGTGCAAGAAGGGCAAAGCTTGAGCTTAGCTCTCTATTGCATCTGACCTTAAACAGCAAAGGAAGGGCAGCTACCAACACATTTGGCACAAATTAGTTGCTGATACCAAGGCCACTGGGTAGAGACATCACACTCCTATTTCTGTGTGTCTGTGCAAGGGATGGGCACACTCTAGTTCTTAATAAATGTGTTTTCCTTCTTAGTTTATATTAAGACCTATAACATGAATCACAACACAGTCCTGGTGCCTGTATTATACTCCTACTCCATACACCTACAGCAATCTCACAGCAAACCAGCTCACAAATTACAGCTTCTCTTCGCTACTGTGTGACACTGATACTGGTATTAAAATGGTAACTTATTAGCAGATTGTTCTTTCTCATCCAATAACAGAAACAACATTAATAAGTGAAGGTCTGATTGAAACAGTCAAATCTGCCACTGATTTCAGGAAGGGCAGGAATAGAATTAAGGTTGTTATGGCATAAATTTCCTTCATAAAATCAACCATGAAAGATTTTATTTCAGTTAAAAATGGGGCTTATGACAGGGACTGTTAAATTATGCTATTTTCTTGTGTATGTATTGTCACTTCTCTTGATGTTTCCCCAAAGACATCCCATTTGGGTAGAAAACATGCTCAGTCCAGCATCACTGTCTTCCTGTGTGGTGAGGGAAAACAGACATATTGTATCATCAAAAATAACATGGCCTGACAGCCTCTAAAAATATACATCACACATTGCTAGCTATTTTAAATAGCTGGCTAAAGGAAGAAAACCTTTCCAACATATGTCAATTATAAAGTATTGACAGATTAACATTTTACATAAAAGAAACAGCTCTTCATTAGCAGAAACTTATAGTGAAGTTGCTAAGCATGTTTTAGCCATTTTGAAGAATTTAATAGAAAGATACATTAGACTGGTTAGATCCTCTAAGGGTACAAGTTTGGGAAATGCCCACAGGGAAATTAAGTGAATCAATACCCTAGGTACTCACTCCATCATCTGTTTCCCAGTTATTATATAAGCTCAAAATTTCCTTTAATGACCTACGATCAGGCTATAACACTGAGCAAAAATCAGTGCTGCAAGGAAAGGAAAACCATACAAATCATGGGGTATAGTTCTGTACCCCAGCATCATCCTGCAGTGCTCTCCTTTACTCCAGGGGAGTTATTTAGCATTTGTACTGAAATAAATTGTAAGAACTGTGGCAGCTCCTGAGAGTGGATTTCGCTCTCCTCAAACCTGCCTGGATTTTGGAGCTAGTGAGAAGTGCAGCCTCCATAGATATTCCAGCTGGCAGGACAGGGGTGGGGAATTGAGTGTTGCTGTTCCTTATTCTATTCACTTTTCAGAGTAGCTGACCAGGCTGTGAAGTATGAAAGCAGCATTTCCATCAACCACACTAATTTTCTTTCCATCTCAACTGTTATCTGACAGTACAGGAATGTCTGCAGTTCACTGTACTGTTATTGGGGGTAACACCTCAGTTATTACCACTCGCTCAACAAGAAGACCCAAAGTGCACTTTAGCCCTTGAATGGGATCAATTTAAAGCACTTTTGTGCAAGCCAAAATGCCTCCTTTTGAAAACTCATATTCTTCAATTAACTGCATTAATTTCCTGTACATCCTTATTTTGCAAGTGGTCATTGTAACTTTTTGCTCCGAGGGGTTGGTGACAAGAGGTTACCTGCAGTCCGATGTGCTTTACAGGGCAGGGGCACATCCCTGTGGGCTCTGAATGCAGTTTGACCATCAGTTCCAGGGATGCTTAGAGTACCCCTCAGCGAGGATTTGACATCAGGGGTCTTCTGAGGGTGTCCATCTGATCTTCATTGCTCAGAAGATTGAAATGCATTATTAGAATGGAGTAAGAAATTCCGAGCTTTCATTCTTTGGGGCTTTTGATCTCCTTTAATGCAATCTTAAAATAATACTTGATTCAAGATTAGCATTTTATCTGGATATTCCCTAATTTTAATTCTGTTAGAAAAAAACGTCTTGCTGACACCATGTTTACCAGCAGACAGATAACATGCAGAGTGACCTCTGGTTATCTTATAATTGCATGGTATGGAATGGTAGGTTTTTTTCAGGGGTCATAACAATAAACATCTCTTTTGTAGACACTGTAGTCTCCAAACCCCAGTTAGGTCCTTCTGAATTGGGATAGTCGTACATTATTGGTGATGCTTTTGACTTGCTGTGAGACCTTGAATAAAAGGCAGTCGCTCTGCATTGCCTCAGTTTACCTTCCCAGCCACTTCTTCTTTATGTGTCTCTGAAACCTTTGGAACACATATTGTCCCTTAATGTAAAAATAAATAACCAAATCTTTGTGCATAGCAGCTTTGCAGTTGCAAGTAATGACAAGAGGTTGTTGCTTGTTTTCTCACATTTGGAATTGCTAAGTCTATGGAAGAGAAATAAATGGTATTTTCTCTGTCTACATTACAAAATATAGGAGTTACGTAGCTCCACCCTGGAATGGTAATAAGCACAGAGGAGATACCTGTGTTGTTCTCATGCCACTGATTATTGTCAGAGTTTCCTGATCTGGCTAGTGTTGGAGGAATTAAAACTAATGTACTAAATAACTTAACTAAGCCTTGTTGATTTGCTTTACTGATGAAACAAGTAATCCATTTTTCATAGAGAATGGCTAAGAAAATTTACTCACTGTTTCAAAAAATGAAGTTCTAGAGTAACTTTGCATGGTTTTAGTGTTAAAGAAAGCACTGTCAGTTTGAGAGAAACATTTTTTCTGTGCTTCTTTGTCCCCCTCTGTCTCTTGAAAGAGAAAATTTCCTCAGGAGCCTCAGAATCTGTTAGTATTCAGAGAGCTTGCAGTGGAGTTTTACTATCAGCACATAAAGGTTTAATAGAGAACTGCAAAACAGCATAACCTGGTCATGCTCTATTAGTGTTTCATGTCTCTAGATGTGTTCTCTGGACAACCTCAAAAAATGTTGCTTTTGTGCCAAAGAGGTGATGTGAAAGGTGCTCTACTCACTGATGGTATCCTAAGTTTACTCTGTGTTTGCAGGACCATGTTATGAATTTAAAGAAAGCTTAAGACTTACTCAGTGGAACTGCCATAAAATATTGCTTTCTAGTTGTACTGGAATACTTCTGTAAGGGAACCCTCCACTACAGAATAAAAGTTACAGTATTTCAGCATACCTCTTTCCATTTAGAAGGAGAGACATAATGGCTTGGGAAAATGTTATATTTACTCTGGAGTGTACTGTGCACAGAGGTAATTATCCTGAGGTGGCTGTCCCTCTGCCACTCTGTTTCACCCGTTAGGCATGCCCTGGTAGAATAATCATGTAATCCACTTTAATCAGGACAGATCTATGGGATGACTCTATCAGTGTGTAAGTTCAGCCAGGAAGAATTAGGGGGTCATTCTCTGATGTCATGTGCAGAGATGGGAGACTTGTTATCTTTTTCACCAGAAATTTGTCTAACAGCTAGACACTGAGTCCTCTTACAGCATCCTTTGCGTTTGCTGCAGTTTTCTTCCTTTTGTTATCCCTGTTCAGGAGCTGTGGGGCTCAAAGTGTTAATGCATGTAAATTGCTTTAGAAATTGAAAGAGCTGTTTAAGTGCTGCTGCTGCTATTGTTATAGTAGCAACTCCAGGCTGAAGGAAGTAAATTCTTCTCTTGCTATGCTGTAGCTGGTAAATAAAAGAAAATGCAGACTTGTAACCTTTCTGAGTGCTGGAGTTAGGGGTTAGTCATTATCTGCCCTTGGGTTTCCACAGCAATTTTTTGTTGCCATGCTTCAGAAGTCAAGGACTTTATGAGGCAGAATACTTCAACAGGCTACTGAAAATAGATGTGTGCAGGTGGCAGTGTATTTGGGTTATAAACTATTTGTGGATAATGAATTAGTCTTTCCCTTAATAATCAATTTTTGAAGCATCTAGAAGCCGGGGGACGCAGGGAGGGGGGAGGTGGGGAAAAGTGTGTGGATACCTTCTAATTATTTTACCATTCTCAAAAAAAATGTTTTTTGACAAGTTATCAACAGGAATTAATAAACATTAATAAAACTTGAAAGTAACAGCAAAAATTGTTTGATTCAGAGGTGGTAAGTACTCACCTGCTGCCATCCTAATTGCTGTCTGATCTCCAAGCATGAGGAGGCTGGACAGAGAGGAGAGCCCACTCGGATGGGAAACTGTAGAGGGTGGCCCTGGCAGGGAGATGAAAGGCTTACCTTTCACAATATACTCTGTAACGGTGACAGAAAATGACTTCCACTGGCAGAGCAGCAGGCATGGGGCTGTAAAGAAGCTCAAAAAGCATGTCTGGGAATGTGACCAATGGGTGGTACAGTGGAGATGAAAGACCCTGCAACTCCACTCTTTTGGGAAGTGTCATGGAAAAGAAAGCAGAAGATAGATGGCCTGGGGAGGGGAGACCCAGCCAAGGTAGGAATGTGCTGCCCTGTGGTTTCATGCAGTCATGAGCAGAGCCTAGGGTCTCCCATGTAAACAGTTCATGTTGGTTGTTGGTCACACTCTGCAGTGCTGAGGGTCCTTGGCACCAGGGCTGGAGATGGCTGGCCAAAGTGGGGGCTATATCAGGGAGGTGGCTGGTGTGGTGGATGTGCTCTTCCTGTCTCATGGACAGAGGGCATGTTCCATGATGGGCAAATCCATGGATGAATCAAGATAGACAGTAGGGACAAGGACGGGATGGGCTGGGATAGGAGAGGAGTCCAGCTCAGTGGGCAGGGCTGTGCGGGGCTGGAAACCAGCCCTGCTGCATTGTTGCTGGGGCAGGGTTTGGTGGTCCTGGGGGTGTTGGGCAGTGGGCAGAGTGAGGAGAGCCCCAGGGAGGCTGGGCAGAGGCAGTTTGGGCTGGTGGTGCCCTCAGGGCCTGGCAGTTACTGTGGATGGCCTCCAAGGAGCTGGAGAGACTTCAGCAGCTGATTTGCATGTGGCTAGAGTGTAGCAGATAATAAATAACAGGCTCTTTCTTAGCTAATCATGACCCTTGAGGGGAGTCTGTGGATAACATGATGCGGGCTCCCCTCCAGTAAGCAAGTGCAAATCTTTTGACAGGAGCTGCTGAACCCACTAATTCGTCACTGATTAATTTAGTGTGGGAAATAAACACTGTGACTAGGTAGGACTCAGTAAATAGGATCAATAACATTCAGATTACTGTATGCCATAAACTACATTTTAGTGGGAAGCCTTCCTGGGGAACACCTTTTTCTGCAGTTAAGCCAATTTGCTGCTGAGGCACAGGAAGGTAATTATTTTCCTAATTGACTTCAGGAGTACAGTAGATGTGTAATAAAAGATTGTTAATAAAATGATAAAACACGTCATTAATGATAATGTTGATAGTCCTGAATATTGTTTGGAAAGCAAAATAATCCCAAAACTAATCTTAGTGAGATAGAGCTGGAAAAGAAAAGTCAGTAGAGAGGGTGTAAAGAGACAGAAGAGAAAAAAATGGAAACCCAGATGAAGTGGCAGAGATAAGATCCATGAAAAGAGGCAGGATGCATACAGAGAAGATTTAAAAAAAAAAAAAAAAAAAAAAGGATCCTAGAAAAGATAAACCTTTGAGTTTGTGATTTTTCTGTAGGCTTCCTGCATGGAACATCAGAACTGCTCTGAGGCATGGATGTGCACATACACACTTTCCCTTGGGTCATGAATTAGAAACTTGGATAACATATTTGATTTAAGCAACGTGCTATATAAAAATGCTTTTAGTAGTTGGTTGAATGTCTTCTTCACAGGTAACAGATGAGGTGCATCAGGGTAGACTCTTGGAAATATTTTGTTAACCTGCAAAAAAAAAAAATGTTGTTGAGAAGGGGCACACCAGGAGATAACACTTTCTCATTAAAACTTAGGTATAAATCATAGTGCCCTTGAAGTTATTCTCATTACCTTCAGCCTCCATTTCCAGCAGCTATGCAGAAAATTTTTAACTCAGCAGTGTCAGCCACAGTACAAAGAAAAGCCTTCCTGTAGGAAATCTAAGGATTCCTCAGTCCTTTTATTTATGACGCAAAATGACTGAAACATGGGAACATCACAGACTCCATTTTTGGAAGCCCCATTACAGGCTGAAAACACATGCACGCACACCAGTCTAAAGAAAGGGGGATGACAATCTTTCTTTCCCTTTTTTTTTTTTTAATTTTTACTTGTGTATGAACTAAAGTCAGGTAGGATGAAAGTCAGTACTTGGGGGAAAACCGTAAGTAGCAGCATGTAAGAACTTTCATGCTGAATCAGACTTATACTTCGTCTTGTTCTGACAACTTTGTGAATGGCGACATTGCTTCAGTGGGCAGGTGATTATAGGCAAAATTTCTTCCTAATCTTGTCAGATAGGGGTTGGGATTTGCTGTGCTGCATGAAAAGCTGCACTCCTAAACAATGAGATTTTTAAACAGTCATAGGTTCTGAAAAGTGCAGTTACAAATACAGTGGGTAGGTTTTTTTCCAAGTCCTTGTCTTGTCATGTGATTTGTTGTGATTGATCCCCATTAAATTCTTCAGAACACCCTTTTAATCTGACAGGGCAAGAATATCCCTGTAAGGTTCACCTTATTTTGGTTTCACTCAGCATATTTTTATCTTTTGTTTGAACTTCCATCTCCTAAAACTGTTTAAACCACTTCTTTTGTTGCTAGGAGACCAGAAAAAACAAGAGAGAAAATGGTCAGCATCCTACTTCACATGCTACTAGTTAAAATAATTGTGAAGAACACATTTCATGCATACTTTTTGCGTAAAATGCTTTTAGCATGTATTTTCAGCACCTTTGAAGGCCTCTTTCACCCTTGCCACTGTGGTAGATGGCAAGTCTTTCTCTTAGCACTAGCCACAACAGCTGGCAGAGTGGCTCAGGCATCTCTAAACAGAACCATTTAGGTTGGAAGAGACCCTCAGGATCATTGAGTCCGACCATAACCTAACTCTAGCATTAAACCATGTCCTTAAGAACCTCATCTATATGGCTTTTAAACACCTCCAGGAGTGGTGACTCCACCACTTCCCTAGGCAGCCTGTTCCAATGCCTGACAGCTCTTTCCATGAAGAATTTTTTACTAATATCCAATCTAAACCTCCCCTGGCACAACTTGAGGCCATTTCCTCTTGTCCTATCACTTGCTACTTGGGAGAAGAGACCAACCCCCTCCATGCTACTACCTCCTTTCAGGTAGTTGTAGAGAGTGATAAGGTCTCCCCTCAGCCTCCTTTTCTCCAGGCTGAACAGCCCCAGTTCCTCAGCTGCTCCTCATCAGACTTGTGCGCCAGGCCCCTCATCAGCTTCGTCATCCTCCTCTACACACTACAACGATCACTTCCCTATTCCTTACTGGCCACACTATTCCTGATACGAGCCAGGATGCTGTTGGCCTTTTTGGCCACCTGGGCACACTGCTGGCTTGTGTTCATCTGGCTGTGGATCAGCACCCCCAGATCCTTTCCTTCCAGGCAGCTTTCTTATGTCTGGAGCAAGCTGTGTCCCACACACTATTCCCACCTCAGTGCCTCTGCAAAGCCACAGCATCCCCTGGCGAGGCAAGGACAGCTGGGAGGGACAGCAACATCTCGGTCTTCACCCTCGTCCACACCCACCTGCATTGTCTTGCTGTGCTGAGGCCAAACTGGCCTCCTCCAGCATAAGCGCTGCCCTGGGAACCAGGCGTGTTTCACTGCTGGACCCCTCTGTGCAAAGCTGGTGGGGAGCCATGGCTGGGTCCTTTTCCAGAAGCAAGGGCAGCAGCCGGGCACCGCCACCAGCTTGGGGGCAGTTGTGAAAGCTGAGTAGCCTGGGTGGGTTTTACCCCTTCCATTTTCCTGTGTTCTTTCCCCACTGTCTTTTCATTTCCCTCCAGTACTAAGTGCCAGCGGTGACCACTCAAATCCCATTTGCAGTTGTGGCTGCTCAGCTGGCTGTTCTTCATGTTTTCAGAGCAAATTGTTTCCCAACAGGTGTTCCTGAGTAAAAACCCTGCTATTCACTCAGTGACTGTAACAATGACATTAAAGAAAATGACATTTCTATCCCTTTTTGGAAGGGACATGCCTTTTCAGGGAACAGATATATCAACCTCTTTTAAAATGCTTGAAAAGGAAAATAAAAGGAAATTAGTGTTTTGCCTTGTCTTGTTCTGTTTTCTGATCAAATTGCTATGTAACGAGAGCATTTGATGCTATAACAACTTTTGATAGTTTTAAATAGTCAAGATGTCTCTATAGTATTTTTGTCAGTAAGCATCATTAGCAATAATTTCCTTCTTCCTGCAACAGGGCAAAAACTATTGCAAAACAGTATGTTTCTAGAGAAGTCAGTGAAACCAGGAAAATTCCACCTAAAATTTTGACTGTAGTGTACAAGAACTTTGTGGACTGTGGTGATGCATCCCCTGGCTTCAAGCTCATGTGAAATATCCGTCATATTCAATTAACTGATACTCAATACTAGGTGCTGGTATCAGAGTCCAGGTCCCGGTAGTGCTGGCAGCGTGTGGGTCTCCGGTCCGCTGGTCTCAGGTGACAGGTTTTGGTCCTGGTGGTGAATGATCGCACTTGCAAGTCGCAACCTGGGCATTTTATGTGAGTTGGTGGCAAGGGTTGCCTGAGCACACTGCAGGCCTGGTCACAGATGTTGGTGGCTGATATCACTGGAGCTTCACTTGAGCTTACATAAACTTGAAGCATTCTTTGAGTTTTAGCAATTCACAGTGATCATGCATTTTGCACTTTAACTCACTGTATTTAGGCCTTTACAGAAGGCCCAATTAAGCAAGCAGCATGAGCAAGCATTTTTCTGTAACAAGCAGGCCTTAAACATATAATTTTAGCAAGCAAGCTTTGAGATAAATCCTTAAACGTATTATTTTAGCAAGCAAGTTTTGAGATAATAACTCGCAATATCTCTGCCATCCACACAGGCCATGTGATAAGGACCACCATCTCTCACACACACTCAAACCGTATGCTAAGAGCCACCGTGTCTTACAATAAGTCCAAAACTCAAGAATTTGGGCCTTTATCACATGGGCATAGATGCTGAAAGGAAAAAGTGAGGCTATTTTGTGCACCCAAGCACAGCTTTTTTTGTGCCCTACCCATCTACCAAATCCTGCTCTCTGTTTCACCATGACAACAATTTTCTTAATCCCATCATCTTTGTCCCACAAATCTGTCAGAAGAAAGGGAGGAAAATATGAAGAAGTTGGACAAAACAATGGTGTAGTGTGAAGAATATACTATCTTGCATGTGCATATAAAAGGACATTCATACATGTATAACACACAGTAGGTGAAAGAGTAAGTCTGCTGGAAGACAATAAGAAATCACCAAGAAAAAAACCCCAAACTTCAAGCAAAGTACTTTTTAAGTTATACTACAGATGTTTTCATGAGTGGCTGCTGTGCCAATAGACAGGGTATGGTGTGGCTCCATATGCAGGTGCCAATGTGCAGTAGCACGTTTCTGTGCTCTTTCAGTTTTCCAAGCTGTTCACGGTGTAATGCTCTTTTGCAGCCACCACCTTAGCAGATTGTTTCCCCAGTCACAGCTGCAGCCACTGCTTAGGTGTAAGTAAGGAAAAGAATGAGCAGGAGTGTGAGGGAGTTCAAGACACTTTATTCCCTTATTAATTGAATATGCTCCATGGGTTATTGTATGGCTTGTGAACAAGAATGGACAATCACTGAAAGTAAGATTTAAACCTCTGAGCAGCATGCTTACGTGGGGACTCCAAGATATCTAACTCAAAACATTTTTTAGATAGAAAGCATGGAAGAGCAGATACCGTAAATATCTAAACTTCTGAAGTTTCTCTTCATTGGCTGCAACAATAAGTATTATCTGTATATATTGCCTATTTCTCATATGGTCCCAGCAGCTGCTAAATTCTTATATTTATATTCATAGGGGAGGCTACTACTTTGGATGTCTTCACCCAGGATTTTCTTGCAGGTGACATTTAGAGGTCTTGCTCTTTGGAGAGATTCTGGAGAGGTCTTTCTGTTTGGAGGAAGAAAAAAGTTTTGTCTGAGGAAAAATTGTGGAATGAAACATGCATGTCACACTACAGCCATAATTCTCATCTAATGTAAACAACTCTAATTTCACAGCTAGCTCAGTTTTTATAGATTTTGGAATATTTATGTTGGTCTCTTGGTTATTTTTAATGAGCAGTGCTCACACAGGGTTGTTCATCCATTTCTCCAATGCTATACCACTTTTAACCCATCAATGTGTTAATGAGTACCTGCAAACAACAAATCCTACATGCCTTCTTATGTGTGATCCTTCTGAGCCTGCAGACCACCATTCTATTAAGAACGTAGAGAATAGAAATGCAGAAGATAGGGTTTTGACATAAGCTACCAGGTACACTCCATTATTGCTGAATTGCTAAATGACCTTGCTCAAATCCTTCTTGTGTGCCCCAGATTTCTCATCTTTTTGGGAATGATAGCATTTACTCCCATTTAAAACTATTCAATCTGGAGATCCGTTAACCGTTATGATTAGAAAACTGTTATAATTAGAGGATCCACCTTCAAGAGAGGGGAGTAAACAACCTAATAGTGTCCCTTTTTTGCAAAAATACAGTGCGAATTTGTTGCCAGTCCAGCCTTCCTTCCAGTAGCGATACTGCCTATGATGATCTCCCATTCAATTACATGAAGGTGCCTTCTATCTGGCACTTGGGGCAATGACTCGCTGTGTTTTGAGTTTCTCTTCCTTAGACAGCTCCCGCCTCAGTGTATGTTTTGGCACCGATGTGTTTGGGGACTCAGCAGGTTTTCTCTCTTTGGGTGTTTAACACTGGGACCTTCCTACCCATGCCCTATGACTGCAGCTTCCACAGCAAACTGTTTGCAAATCAGCCCTTCCGTGCAGCTATTGATATAGGTATGTGATTGGGAGTAGATAATAGTGCAGTATTTTTCATGTGTACAGTCCAGTGACGCATTTTGTTTACAGCCATTATGGTGGTGTTTCTTCGTGCTCTATATAGATCATGCTTTGGAGGGTTTGCTTTCACTGGAAGCAGCCGCTCATTAATGTATAGGGCCCAGGAGATGTGTCTCAGCTCAGCCTGGGGCCTCCGGTCCTGCCTGAGCCATGTTGTAGGTGTGTGTGCCTGTCTCTGCCCCATCTCCTGGCTGGGCCTGGGCCCTGCCCTGCAGAGAGCGGCTCTCCTGGATGGAGCCCTCAGGGCTCGGTCAGGGCTTGTCATGCAGAACTCCAGGCATAATGGAGCAGAACTGTTCTGTTCTATTCTGTTCTGTTCTGTTCTGTTCTATTCTATTCTATTCTATTCTATTCTATTCTATTCTATTCTAATTCTAATTCTAATGCTATGCTATTCTATGCTATTCCATTCCATCCCATCCCATCCCATTCCATCCCATTCCATTTCCTATTCTATTCTGTACCATCACAGCAAGTCAAATAACAAAGAGACTATTTGCCTGAAAGGACAGGGCGGGTTTCAGCTCCAAAACCACTTCCAAGGACACATAACACAATGGATAAATAGTTTGTTTTGGTTTATTTTATTTTGTTGTTAATGTATTAATTTAATTTATTTTATGTTATTTGATGTTATGTTATTTCATGTCATTTTATTTCGTTTCTGACTCCCTTTCAGAGCTGATGCTCACAAGCATTAACACACTGCCCAGGCGTAGCCAGGAGCAGGCTGATGCATTCTTCAGTTTAGCTTGAAAAAGCATCCCTTGCAGGCTGGCAAAGGCAAGTCACAGAGCTGCAGAGAGCAGCAGCAAGAATAGAGGCCAAGCTGTCCCTGGTTCCTGAAGAGGGAGAACGTTGAGAATGAGGTGTGGGACTGACCATGCACAAAAGAAGAAGAAGACGACAAAGAAGAAGAAGAGGTGTGTGGTACCGTGGGATCTTTTCCAAAGAGTGACACGTAGCGATGACGAGCAGACTTTTTGCCTTCCACAACTTGTTTTGCTGCTGTGCTTCTTGGGCAGGGATGCACGAGAAGCGCTCTCGTCCCTGTCAGGTGCTTGTGTTGCCTGCAGGGAGAGCTGACAAGTGGCAGCTGCAGATGGTGCAGCCAGCCTGGAGCCTTCCAAGCAGGGGCTGTTTTGGTTTTGGTAGCTTGGTTCAGGTTGTTGAGGGGGTTTGAGGTTGGTTGTTTGAGGCAGGTTCTTTGAGGGTGGTTGTCAGAGGCTGGTTGTTGAAGGCTGGTGGGTTTAGGTTGCTTGATGTAGGTGATTTTTGGTTGAAGTTGTTTTCTGTTGGTTGTTTTAGGTGGGGTATCTGAAGTTGTTTTCGTTGAAGTTGTTTTCAGTAGTTTGTTTTAGGTTGGTTTAGATCATTTGGTTTAGGTTGTTTAGATGATTTTAGATTGAGTGGTTTAGGTTGGTTATTTTAGGCTGGTTTGGTTTTTTTCTTTTTTTTTTTTCAGTAGGCAGTTTAGGTAGGTTGGTGGATGTCTGTGGTTTTAGGTAGGTTGGTATAGGTAGGTTTGGTTTACATTGTTTAGGTTGCTTGAAGGGTTTCTGTTGAGGTTGGTTCAGGTTGTTTGGTTGAAGTTGGTTTAGTTGTTGTTAGGTAGATTTGTTTAGGTAGTTTTATTTAGGTTGGGTGGTTTTAAGATGGGTTGCTTTAGGATGGGATGGTTTAGATTGTTTTTTGAGGGTGTTTGAAATGGCGTTTGGTTGAATTTCCATTTTTTTTGGTTGGTTTTCGGTTGTGTGTGGATGTGATGGTTGTGAGGGGGTGATCTGGCTGGGACATCTGTCATGCCATTGATCACCAGGGTTGACTGGGCTGATGTGACTGGCTAGTCGGGTGTCCCCTTCCTCCTTCCCTGCCCCATGTGCATCCTTCCCTTCCTTGAAAAGGACGACCTTCCCTGTTAGAGGCGTGCCATTCATGGGTCAAGGGCATATGGTAGCTGTGCTCCCCTTCTAGAACCTCCAAAGAAGCTCAAGGTCCATTTGTAGGAGAAGGTGGGGTAGTGAATCTTCCAAGTCTCCAGACACATCCAAATGAGGAAGTGCATGGGGTGGTGTGTTTGTTGGTAGAGTGTTTGTTGGTTGATTGAGCTTGGTTGGGGTTTGATTGTTTAAGTTTTCTAGGGTGTTTTAGCTTGGTTGTTGAAGCTCGGTTGGTTTAGATTGGTTTTTAGCTTTGTCATTTTTGGTTGGTTGACATCATTTTATGTTGGTTTAGGTGATATTAGGCAGGTTTAGGACATTCGCTTAGGCTGTTTTGCTTAGGTTTAGGTCATTTTATCTAGATCGTTTGGTTTTGTATTTTTTAGGTTGGTTTAGGTTGGTTAGTTTTGGTATTTGGTGTAGATTGGTTGTTTGAGGTAGTTTGACGCTTTCTTAGGCTGTTTGTTATTTGCTTTAGGTTGTTTAACAGTTGGTTTAGGTTGGTTGGTTTAGGTTAGTATAGGTTCTTTTGTTTAGAGTGTTTTAGGCTGGATGTTGAGGGTATTTTTGTGTGTTGTTTGGTTGGTTTGAGATTATGTTTGTTTGGCTTTAGGTTTGCTTTTTTGGTTTTAGGTTGTGTTTTTGGTCCTGAGCTGTGTTTGTTTTCAGGTTGTGTTTGATGGTTTTAGGCTTGGTTAGTTGGTTTTCAGTTGTATCTGGATGATTTGGATGGGATGGCAATCTGGCTGTGACATCTGGTTGACATCTGGTTTTTTAAGCTACGTTTGTTTGAGCTATGTTTGTTTTATGTTGTTTAGATTGTTTAGCTTCTTTGGATTAGGTTTTCTTCAGTTGGTTTAATTTGGTAGTTTTAGCTGATTTAGCTTGGTTTAGGTCATTTGGTTTAGGTTGATTTAGGGTTTTTTTAGGTTGCTTGGTTTAATTTGGTATAGGCTTTTTGGTTGAGGTTGGTTTAGTTGTGTCTTGTAGGTTAGTTTACATAGTTTGCTGTAGATAGGATGTGCTAGCTCATTTTCTGAGATCGGGGTTTTTAAGCGTATTTTGGTTGGTTTAGCTTGTTTTTTTAGAGTGGTTTGGGTTGTTCTTGTGAGATTGGTTTAAGTTTTTTGAATGTGTTTGGTTTTGTTTGGTTTAGGTTGTTTTAAGTTTTTATTCTAGGTGGGTGGTTTCAGGTTGCTTAGGTTCTTAGGTTGGTTTAGGATGTTTGTTTTGGATTGGTTTAGGTTCTTTGTTTTCAAATGGATTGCATTTTGTTTAGGATGGTTTAGGTTGTTTGTTTTAGGTAGGTTGGTTTAGGTTTTTCAGGTAGGTTGGGTTAGGTTATTTGATTTGGGTAGGCTGTTTGAGGTTGATTATTTCTTTTCTGGTGGTTTAGGTTTAATAGGTGGTTTAGTTTGGGTCTTTTGGTAGGTTTGGTTTTGGTTGTCTGGTGGTTTAGGTTTTTCTGGTCATTTGGTTTAGGTTGGTTTAGGTTGTCTGGATTGTTTGAGGTTTGTTGTTTTCAGTTGTTTCGTGCTGTATGAGGTTGGTTGTGTGTTTGTAGGTTGTCTGTTTCTCAGAGGTTTAATGTTGTTTAAGCTTGGTTCTTTTAGGTCATTGAAGTGCTTTGAAGTGGATTGGTTGTTTTTGGTTTAGGTTGGATGCTTGAGATTGATTTAGGTTGGTTCAGGTAGTACGTTGTAGATTGTTTGAGGTTCTTTTTAGGTTGTTCATGGCTGGTAGTTTTAAGATTTTTAAGGTAGATTGGTTTAGGTTCTTTAAGGTTGGTTGTTTCCAGTTGTTTAAGGTTGGTTTAGGTTAGTTGTTCTATGTTGTTTTAGGTAGGCTGTTCTAGCTAGGTTTAGGGCCACCATCGTGGAGCATGAGCAGCAGGCTCCCAGCCCAAGTGGCCCAAAGAAGCCGTGGCAAGGGGCTGTGCTCAACGCTGCAGAGGAAGGCAAAAAACCCCCAGAGACACTTGCTGTCCCACATGGGGGGAAAAAAAAAGCCTTCCTCCCCCCAGCTGCAGGGCACGAGAGGCCATCTTCCTGGTGCTTGAGCAGCAGGCAGGAACCGAGCCAAAAGGGCCCAGAGGAGCTCTGAAAAGTGGTCATGCTCAATGCTGCAGAGGAAGGCAAAAAACCCCCGGGGACCAGTGCCAATCTGCCCCGGGGGAAAAAATTCCTTCCTGACCCCAGTGCTGGCGATCGGCTGTTCCCTGAGCATGTGAGCCAGACCTGGCTCCTTGTCCCACAGGCTGCTCACGCCTCCAAGGAGCTGCCCAAGCCCTATCCTCCCTTGAGCTGGAGCCATCTCGGGGACTTCCCAGAGGGCCCAAATGCCTCTGACCTGATGGACCTTAGGGGCAAGAATCCTTCCTGTGCCTGTCAGGACACCAGTGGGTGTTCCAAAACACTGCAACCCCTTGCAACCCCTCTACATCCTATTTCTTACGGCTCCTGAGCCTGGCTCCGCAGGGGATGAGGATGGTGAGCTCTGCAGTGCTCCTCAAGAAGGAATTCCCTTGGTCTTGCCACTGCTATCCACCCGAAAAGGATTTCCATCCATTAGCTGAGCTTGAAAGGTGGCCCTGCCAGCAGATTGTCTTGCAGTGGAGAACCTCCAGCAGCCTCATGCAAGGTCTTCCTCCCTCAGCCCCTGACCTGTGATTCCACCAGCTTCTCAAGTGCTTCCTCAGATGTGTTGGGGCTGCCCCTGGGCCAGCTCTGGCAGTGGACACGGGAGGCTACTCCTTTTCGTCCTGCCCAGGGCATTGTGACTGCTGCGTTGCTGGGTGCTGGCATTGTGACACGGGGAGGATGGAGCCACACATGTGCAGCCCTGCCTGCCCCCTCTCCGCCCAGCACTCTTTGGAGGAAGCCTTTGGGGTGCTGGCCCCGAATCAGTCCCTGTGCTCAGGAGGCCCAGAGGGCTGTCGCTGTCCTTGGTGGCCGTGCCCTGGGCACAGCTGCTGGGTGGCCCTGATGCCTTCTCTGCCACTTGGCTCCTAAGAATAAACCTTCTGCTGTTCCTCTTCTCTCAGGCCATGGCAGAAACCATTGGCTGTGTCTATACAGGATACAAAATATGCTTCAGCTCTGGGGTAAAACTTTCAGAGCTCATTTGTCACTTTAACCATTCTGAGAGATATTTGCTTGCCTCACTTTGTGGGAAGATATTCAGATCTCCAAAACCCTGGCAAATCTCATTTTCCTTTAGTAATGGGCCTTCTCTAGGTTACATCCCTACTGTTAGCTCAGTAAAAGTATAAACATCAGTCGTTCTCAGCTCTGGAGCAGACATTGTCTGAAAAACATACAGCCAATTTCAGAAAAATGCAGTTACTCAAAAGAACTGAGCTGAAAGGAAAATTAACTAAAAGGGAATTGGTCTTGTTTTAACAAAACTAGGGCAACAGTGAATTTTGTATAAACACAGGGATTTTGTTAACACTCTTAGAAGACAAAAGATTGTCCCCAAGTCTAGAATATTTCTTGAGTGTCTCTATGAAACACAGGCTTGGTCCTCCTGCTCCTCTATCCTGCAGATTTTCCTGATAATTACAGCAGAAAACCACCTTTGCTGGCAAAGATGGCCAAAAGAAGAAAGAAGAATCCCTCCTGGATGTGCTTCCTTGATTTAACAGCAGAATAACGAATTAGGAACACCAGGAGCCCTAGCTGTCCTGTCCTCTCCCAGTAAAAATGCCCAATGTTCCCTTGCCTCACTGGTAATTTTTTTACCTAAATCAGTAAATCAACTTTACTGACCTTACAAACCTTTCATTTTTCCTCTTGTCCTTCTAGGACTGTCTTTATCCTGCCTGCATAGTAGTTGAAGGCAAAAGTTGTGGTAGCTCTGCAGGAGTCTGAGAGGCGAGGAGAGATGGCAGAAGGTCTGTCTTCAGGATGTCCCTGCAGGCCACTAACCCTAGCTGGTTTGGTGAGGGAACACATTAATACCTTGTCCATGGCATGCCAGGGGCCCTTACTGCTTGTATGAGTGTTTGGAGAGGGAGAAGAAGTACTTCATAAAATCATTTTGGTTGGAAAAAAACATTAAGATCACCGAGTCCAACCAGAACCTAAGTCTAGCACTAAACCATGTCCATAAGAACCTCATCTATATGCCTTTTAAACACCTCCCGGGATGGTGACTCCACCACTTCCCTGGGCAGCCTGTTCAACTGCTTCACAAGCCTTTCCATGAAGAAATATTTCCTAATATCCAATTTGAACTTTCCCTGGTACATCTTGAGGCCATTTCCTCCTGTCCCATCACTCGCTACTTGGGAGAAGAGACCAACACCCTCCATGCTACAACCTCCTTTCAGGTAGTTGTAGACAGTGATAAGGTCTCCCCTCAGCCTCCTTTTCTCCAGGCTAAACAGCCCCAGCTCCTTCAGCCGCTCCTCATCAGACTTGTGCTCCAGGCCCCTCATCAGCTTCATCACCCTCCTCTGCACTCTCTCTAGTAATTCTGCACCTCTTTTCCAAAAATCTGGGGCTCATCTCCATCTAGGTTGCTCACATTGTCCGAAATGTTCACTGGGATAGCTATACACTTCCAACTGTAAAGCTTATCCTTTTGTTGAACAAGGAGAAGCTGCTTAATAATAAGTCCTTGCCTGTTCTGAAAACCAGTAGATGAGTTGTGGCCATTTGGTTGTTCAGTTTAGCACACCAGCTGCTGGACTGGGAAAGGGTGATCAGAAGCTGTGGATCTTCTGTTGGCTCTGACACTGGCTTGTTAACAAATCCTTTCAATAAACCACTTCTTTAATCTGTACCACTGTTTGTCCTCTCATGTCCACCTTCTCTGTTCTGATCTGCTTTGACACAGGGACTGGCTGCTTATTTTATTCCTGTAAAGCCCCAACACAGGGGGCTTCATTTTCAGTCAGGATTCCTGGCTGCTACTTGTAAAACTAGTATTTAGCAGTTCAGCTCACCAATTTATGCTTTGCAGAAGTGGACTGGTGTCCTGGCCAGCTTCTGCTGCAATAAAAATGGAACTACAAATTTAGCAGAACTAAATCCAATGTTCTAAGAGAGGAAAGCAAATCCTTTTTCCAGCAGTCTTGAATTTCTCTTATAGTTCTTGTTAGTGCATTTATTTATGAGCTGCTGAAGGTGTCCATTTGGCTACTCATTCACTGGAAATCTGCCTTTTTGTACCTGTTCCAAGTGACCAGTAGTCTCTTTAAAGAGTGAAGGCTGAAGAGCAGAAGCAGCCATGTGTAATAATAACATTGCAGGTGAACATACTGATACCATTACACAATACAGAAATGAAAACCAGGCTGTGGCTGCTTCTGGGTCAACTATTGAGAGAAGCAGTAAAACAGATGTCATTGTGACTAGTCTCTGAATGCTCAGTCAGACATTAGTGGATTTAGTTCTGATTCTTTAATTACTTTGCAAAGGTTGTTGATAAAATTGTGTTCTTCTCCACACTTATCCCCAGCTGCTTTGCAGGGAATCTCAAAAACTTTCTAGCTTTGCCCATGAAAGAGAGAAAATAGGCCAAGGTGTTCTTCCTTCTGCTCCAGTAGTAAAGCCAACCTTGCTTCTCTCAAGAGTACCACCTTCACAGCCTCTTTTTGCTTGCCCCAGACATCACAACTGGCTTTCCACAGCAAAGAGTAAGAAGGTGAAAGCAGTAGTTTCCATAATCCTTGTTGCTAAAAAGAAAGCACTGCTTAGTAGCGTTGACTGCAAGAGAGTTGTACTGGAGACAATTTTGGCTTAGGAGAGCTGCTGCTGAGGTTTAAAATAAAAAGTAATAACAGAATGTAGGAACAAGTCAGACAAGATAACATTTTTCTGCAGTGAAATGCTAAAGAATCTTATCGATAAAACTGGAATTAATCAGATATCTTTTCTCTGTTAAACAGTATGCAGAACAATTGGGAGTCTTAGCTTCACATCAGAAGACAGTAAACTTACACTTTTCCTGTTTCATGCTTGGAAGATATGTGTAAGAGGAGTTTTCTGTTGTGACCTTCATAGAGTATTACTTCATTATAGAGAACAGGCTTGACTTTGTCTTTAAATGAAGATAACAAGGTACTGAAGGGCTCTGAATGTACTTTCAGTGATAAAATTCCATTTGGTACAGTACCTCCTTATTAATATTTTAATAAAAACAATAAAAGTCACCATCCGTAGGATACAGGGAAGATGGGAAATTAAATATCTTCTATGATATGAGGACTGTAAGTGTTGCCAGGAACCATGGTACTCTATAAAGAAACACCCCTGGCCCTGATGGTAGAGACTTTTTGTTACTGAAACACCGAGACAGTCTCCTGCTGTGTATGAAACTTCAGCACAAAAGGAGCTGGGTGTTTTTAAGCAAACCATTATTTCTAACAAAAGATGCTTTTTCTCTCACTAAGCCAATTGTTGAGAGAAAGCGACAGACACATACTGTTAAACAAGCTTTAGAGTTTACTGTTCCCAGGAAAATAGCGTGAGGCTGGCATAATCAATTGCTATTTGACAGAGTGATAGAAATGCACATGCCATGCAGTAGCTAAAAATCTGTCAGGAAGCAGCCAGAACGGCAAATGACCGAGCACATTTTGGTGACAGTGTGGCCAAAATGTTGCATGGACCATAATCTTTACTGTTTCTGAACTCATGGATGAACAAAATACGGTTAAACCAAATCTTTATTTCTAGGTGAAATGTCATGTTTCATTCAGAAAAAAAGGTTATGAAGGACAAATTATTCTCAGCTTGTTTTAGGCTGTGACCTTTTCTCATTCTCTGCTTTGCTCTGGTGGTAGTGAAGGGGGCACAGAAGAAAAATCATGGGCTGCCAAAGCACAGAAGAGGTTGGTAAGAAAAACATGAGACTTGACTGTAAGACTCTTGATTCAAAGTGTTTTTAAGTTAGCACATTCTTGCCAAATTATCACCAAAGTCTATTAGATGAGGCCTAGTGTAATTCCTCCTGGTTTCACCATTGCTATAAGGAAAACTTTCTTCAGTAACACAATGCCACTGTAAGCCAGTATTTCTCTGTCTAGATGCTGTGATCTCTTCAGTTTTCACTTCTCCATGATCTTCATATAACTAGTTTACCTTTTAACTGTCTTTTAAATTCACACACATTAAATTCAGATATAAATTTTGAGCCAGCATTGTGCCCTTGTGGCCAAGAAGGCCAATGGCATCCTGGGGTGTATTAGAAGGGGGGTGGTTAGTAGGTCGAGAGAGGTTCTCCTCCCCCTCTTCTCTGCCCTGGTGAGACCTCATCTGGAATATTGTGTCCAGTTCTGGGCCCCTCAGTTCAAGAAGGACAGGGAACTGCTGGAAGGAGTCCAGCGCAGGGCCACAAAGATGATTAAGGAAGTGGAGCATCTCCCTTATGAGGAAAGGCTGAGGGAGCTGGGTCTCTTTAGCTTGGAGAAGAGGAGACGGAGGGGTGACCTCATTCATGTTTATAAACATATAAAGGGTGAGTGTCACAAGGATGGAGCCAGGCTCTTCTCGGTGACAACCAACAGTAAGACAAGGGGTAATGGGTTCAAGCTGGAACACAAGAGGTTCCACTTAAATTTGAGAAGAAACTTCTTCTCGGTGAGGGTGACGGAACACTGGAACAGGCTGCTCAGGGGGGTTGTGGAGTCTTCTTCTCTGGAGACATTCAAAACCCGCCTGGACACCTTCCTGTGTAACCTCATCTAGGTGTTCCTGCTCTGGCAGGGGGATTGGCCTAGATGATCTTTTGAGGTCCCTTCCAATCCCTAACATTCTGTGATTCTGTGATTCTGTGATAACAAAAAAGGTTGCAAACAGCTTCCTTCCAAGCACTGTGATCTTGTGCATCCCTTTGATCCTTCCATCCCTTTGACCAATGCCTGTTTGCAGTGCTGCCAGATGCCATGACAGCATCCTACGTGTTGAGTAGGTCTCGCATCACCAGTTCATTGGCCAGTGAAAGGCCATAATGTTTACTTGTACTGGGCTTGAAAATCCACATAGGGTTAAATGGAGCCAAAACAGTGATACTGTGACAGGGAGACACAGCCTCTGCTAACTACTTATCTTGTAATGTCAAGATTCATGAAATATCTGGAGTATGGCACCAGTGAGCCTTGCAGTTGGGCACCTAACATTGCCTCATTGTGAAATTCATCTCTGTGATATCTAATTAGAATGAAATGAAAGTAGCTGCAGCTGAATGTGGTTACAGAGCCTATAGAGGAGCTACAGGCTCCCTTCTGTAATGTACTCCCTTGTTTTAAGCAGTGCTAAGTCTAAACGTGGCCACAAGTTCCAGAAGTTGTGTGAAGTGCTTGGTTGGTTGCTTACTCTGATCTCTGCTGAACTGTGTAGTCCTTCATAAATAAAGCAGCACGTAAAGCCTTCAGGCCAGAGCCACATAGACAGGTACTGCAGTCAGTAGAACTGAAGACCTAAACTCCACAGGTGGAAGCACAATTGCTATAAGCACCACACTTCAGTCCACTTACAACTGCAGCTGAATTGCATTGCTGGGAGGTGGGAGATGTTCTTTGGTGTCACTGGTGATCCCTGTCACTGTAGTCACAAGAAATCCCCCGTGACTTTTCTGGGAAGGATGAGGAAGGATTCAATTTCCTTTAAGTTTTGTGCAGTGACACACATTTTTATTCAGAGGTAGGATAATTTTTATTGTCTTCTCTGTTGTTTGACTTGATGCCAGTAAGCAGGGCTGGCTTTGTGAGATTGCACAATAGGGATGCATACACTGGAGAAGGGTAACAGTACCACCCATAGCAAAATGGCTTGGGGACGCCTTAGCAAGCTGGGCAGGCAATGCTGAAGCTGGTTTTTGTATCTCAGAATCTTCAACCCTTATCACTTTCTTTAATTATCTTCCTTTTTAAACCATTTTCTTCAAGACAAGAACCTTCCTTAGAGAAACAAGGATATCTTTGTCTTTTTCCCATTCTTTCACTTAGTGTCACTTCCCAGAGATGTCAGATAGCTCAGAAGGTGGCACTGAAGATAACACAATCTTGCCGAGTCAGCGGCATCAATTTCTCTATCAGTTATTGCTTGTGATTTGTCTTGCTTGGGACAACTCTTGCCTCCCAGGAGCTGCTGGGCACTACTCAGGCTCCTGAAAGTCATGCCAAGGCATGGGTGACTGTGACACAGCAGCGGCAGGCAGCAATGGATGATATTGCTTAGCAGGGCCAAAGAAGCTTTGCTAGAAAGCACGATGACTGCCTTCAGGCTACAGTGTACCTTCTCCTCTGTCACATTATGGGGCACCCCATCCTACTGACAGCAATGGCGTCAGCTTTATGGCTGTTTTGTGCCACAAGCTGTTGCTAAGAGACCCCAGAGTGATTGATGATTGAAGCAAGAGAATTCGGTGTAAGGGTTTCAATATTGCCACACATCACAAGATCACCCAGTTGATTTGTATAACCATTGAAATACAAAGCTACAGCTGTAGCCTCAGTCATTGTTGATTATGTTTTTTTAATAATTCCTGTGCCATTTGAATTTTCTCTAATATGTTTAGTTGCTCCAAGTCCTGTAAAGGCAATGATGTGCTGGCAGAGGCTCTTGGGAGATGCTGGTTAAAATTCTCCTGCCAAAATGATGAGTTATAGGATAATTTCCTGGACTGGGAGAACAGCTCCTTTCTGAATACTATCAAAGCTGCCAATGTGTATCTATTGTGCCTATCTATGACACAGATAAGGATCATATACAAAACTAAGAATAGCATCATTGCTGAGAAGGAAAAAACACCCAGTCTCTGTGCCACCTACTCACGATGACTATTTGTACACTCAGATTCATACCTCTAAATCTCAGGAGAACAAATATTACCTTTTTTTTTTTTTTTTTCCTTTCAGTAATAAATTCATGGGAGGAAATGGAAAACTGGATTTGATCCTATAACAGCATAGATCAGAGATGAGTTTTAGGGCAGCATATGTCACTTCCGATCCTGGAAACACTCTGAAAGAAATCAGAAGGTGGATGATTTGAACCTCAACCTTCTTTCACATACCTAAGTTTTAAAGCAAAGGGCTCACACCTCACTAGTTATCATGAACATCAAGTAATCCATCTCTAACACAACTAATCCAGGTCTTTTGCAAGCAATGATGTCAATGAAGTTACTAAGCAAAATCTAGTACGAGGCTGGTAGAAAAGTGAGGTGTAAATGTTAGGTGAGAAGAGGAATGTCTGCAAAGCCAACAAACACCATCTTATATAAATTAAAATGCTTTTAGAGTGAGGGCGTGGGAAAGAAAAGAAACGCTTTTCCTGATGTGTTTTTGAAATTCCCTTTCCCCCCCATTTACAACTGGGCTTAAGTTGATTAAGCTTTATTGTGTTTATAGTCTCAGGCTGTGTAATTTAGTCATGGGCAACAGAACAGTACAAGGCACTCTCTCAAATTCTGAAGAAAGTATTCCAAAATCAGCACAAGAATAAGCTTTGTATTCTCATCTTTCATAACCTTAAGAAATATTGGCTGTGTAATACTCTGCAGGTAAGGCAGTCATTTGCTCAGCAGTTACACCCACAGAGCTTTGGACATCAGAACTTGAGTGTTTGAGAGTGCATATTGGCTTGGGGGTGTGCACTGGTTTGTCTCAGTGTGATAAGGTCTTTGCTGATCTGTACAGCTACCAGAAACAAGCATGTCAGTTGCAACGAGACAATTTTAAAACACAGAACAACACTGCTCTGGTTACAAGTGGAGACCTTAAATCTGTAGGCTCTGGTATCTTGCCTTGCGCTCATACTTCTGTGTCCTCTTGGATGACTGTGGTGATTCATTTGTGTTCGTTGGTTTGTAACTGCCTCATTAAGGCCTACATTAAAACATATGAAACTGCTCCTGGTGATTATAAAGTTCTGATTTTGCTGAAGTTGTAGAAGGCAGGAGGTTTAATCATGCATTTGCATCTTCCTTTTGTGATAACTGCAATGTGTACAGGGCATGGGCACAAGGTGTGATAGAGCTTGCTTTGTCAAAATTAAGAGGGCTGATGGAGTGATGCTAATTTTTACCACTTTAAAACATTCATTTAATTTAAAGATCTACTGGTTTATGTGAGCGTCTCAGCAAAAGCAGCACTGGCACTCTAATGATGCTTGCTGTTGGCAAGCAGGAATATCATCCCTCTCCTCTCTCTTTCCTAAGCAAGCCTTGATTCACTTGAAGATATTCTGATGCCACCCGCAGGAGGACGCCGGAACTTTCAGCAGTTCTGTCCTGATTTACAGCAGCTCTGTGTCCTACTAAGGGTGCTTCAGCAGTGCTGGCAGGAGACTAGCAGGTAACATCAGCAAGCAGAGGAAACGTCAAAGCATATAGCTGCGTAGGCACATAGCTACAGGGTGACATTCAAGGCTCTTATTGTATCCATGCCTCAGAATGGGAGGTATGATTTGAGTGCTGGAGGGTAAGATAGAGAACAGAAATCTCACACAGTGTTCATCCAGACTCAGCTAAGCGCAGATGGAGGTTGGATCCTGCTCCTTGCTCTCATAGTTCCCTACTGCAGGTTACCTGGGTGGTAGGCTACAGCTAGACCACAAATACATTTTGTGAAAATCTTGCCAAAGCCACAGACATCTGAGGTCGCCCGCATTCCTGCAGGTCATCCTGGGTTTCTTGCTGTTTTCTAGAGAGATGAGCTGAACATCCAACAATCCGGTGTGCTGAGAGGCTGTGTCCTGCTAGCAGGAAGCAGATCCACTGTGCTGTCACAGCTCCCAGCCGTGACACAGTGCACTGAGCCTGGAAACCAAGTGGCCCTGCCCAATGATTATTCTGGGACAGCACGAACCTGCCTTTGTACTGATACACAGATTTCCCCTGGCGGCTCCACCCAATATGTTTCAGTGCAATATGGTTCTGCTGTTATTAAGGCAAAAGATTTGTGAGATCCAAGTAAAACTAAGGAAAAGTTTGGCTTTCTGGGGAACTTGATTAGTTCAGAAGTTAGGCTACTATTCACTAGGTGCATAAGAAAAAAAAAAAAAATCACAGCGTTACTTTGACAAAGATAGTAACAGAAGAGGTAAGCAGAAAAGACAAGGGAAATCATACTGTTACAGGACAGTAAATTATATTTACATGAGCTTTGTAAAAATCTTACTGTACTATAAAAGTGACTTAAGTTTATTTCTGTGGAGGCATAAAAAGAATGACTGATCTTTGATTTTAATGATGTGAACAAATTACTGATCAGCAATATTTTTTGCATGATATGCTCAGTAAGATGCTGCTTTTTAATTGCACTTTATCTGCACTGTGAAAAAGACTCAGGTTTACAGCGTATATTTCTAACATGTGCAGCAGTATGGTGTTAAAGTCTGTAATCAGAGAGTCAGGGTTTTCTGGCAGAAGATTTCAGCTACACACCAAGTAGTCGTTGTTATGATTTGAATTTGGAACACTTGCCATGAGTGTTCCCGGTTTGGGCTAGTGAATGTGTTTGTCTGCTCTCTGTTTCACACCTCAGAGCACTCAGGAGCAGAAGTCCAGGATTTGCCAGCTCAGCAAACACCTCACATCAAATTCACAGCATAAGACTGATTTATTTCTGTTTTGCGTTCCTTTCCTTTCCTGGAAAATTTTCATCACTGGAGGTATCTTCTTTTCAAAATTTTAGTGTATATATCTTTATGCCTATTTGGAGGAGGATGAGATGCAACTGCAACGTCTATTTCTCTGTGCATATGCTCTGGGAGCTCTATCATTGTCAAATCTGTGCCTTGGAGAGGTTTATGAATTTATCTTCATCAGAATCTTGTGAGGTAGGGAGGGGAAATTAGATTATACAGATGGGGAGCTATGGCACGAAGATGCTGTATCCCAAAAAACATTTAGGCACGTGTTTAAATGACAAGTGCAAATCCAATTCTCTACTTAATCTGAGGATTTCTGGGAAGCCAGCCAGACTTTTCACGAGAACACACTTGGCATCACCACAGCTGCTTGATAGGTCAAGAACTGAGTTGCTGCCATGGATGGGCAAAGTCAAACAGTGAATCCTGATATCCCAAGTCCTTGTGCTGTGTTTTATCTGTAAGAACTTTTTTCTGCTTAGTTGGGGACATCCTATCCCTCCTCCCTGGTAGGACATCTACCGAGGCGTTGCAGAAGCGACAAGAGCCCTGATGCCAGGAGGAGCAGTGGCCCCTCAGCAACCAGCCAAGTCTGCTGGCTCTTGCAGGCTGGCACTTGTGGCCTCTGATGCATTTGCACTGCTTGCCCAAGTGTGGATGTTACAGCCTGAGTTTAACCAAACACTTGAACCAGTAGGCTCACCGAACATATTCGAGGGACTTGATTAACCCCGTGCTTGCTGTTTAGCAGAACAAACAAAGTGGAATTCCTCCACCTGGTGATCAGGTTACAGCCAGAACAGCCCCAGAGGTTAACTCTGTGGGTTTGTTTTGGGGGTTTTGGGGGGTTTTTTTGGTTGTTGTTTTTTTTTTTTTTCTTCAGAATGTTAGGGATTGGAAGGGACCTCAAAAGATCATCTAGTCCAATCCCCCTGCCGGAGCAGGAACACCTAGATGAGGTTACACAGGAAGGCGTCCAGGCGGGTTTTGAATGTCTCCAGAGAAGGAGACTCCACAACCTCCCTGGGCAGCCTGTTCCACTGTTCTGCCACCCTCACTGTGAAGAAGTTTCTTCTCAAATTTAAATGGAACCTCCTGTGTTCCAGTTTATACCCATTGCCCCTTGTCCTATCATTGGTTGTCACCGAGAAGAGCCTGGGTCCATCCTTGTGACACTCACCCTTTATATATTTATAAACATGAATGAGGTCACCCCTCAGTCTCCTCTTCTCCAAGCTAAAGAGACCCAGCTCCCTCAGCCTTTCCTCATAAGGGAGATGCTCCACTCCCTTCATCATCTTTGTTGCCCTGTGCTGGACTCTCTCCAGCAGTTCCCTGTCCTTGAGCTGAGGGGCCCAGAACTGGACCCAATATTCCAGATGAGGTCTCATCAGGGCAGAGTAGAGGGGGAGGAGAACCTCTCTCGACCTGTTCCTGGGAGGGCAGAGATGTGCACAAGAGAGGCCCGGAGGATTTCCAGCACTGCCCCAGCCCGGGCCGCCCCTGCTGCGGCCGCGGTCGAACACGGGTGCCCGGGAGCGGGGCTGGGTGCGCACACGGCGGGCGAGGGAGGCTCCGTTCCCGCCGCAGCCCGCAGGGGGCGCTGCCGCGATCTCGGCGGCTCCGGCACCGCCGGGACCGGGGCGGCTCCGAGCGGGGGGGAGCGCCCGGCGCGTCAAGGCGCGCCCGAGCGCCTCCTCCCTCCGTCCCCTCCCCTCGGCGGCGGCGGTGGAGCCGCCGGGCTCCTTCGCTCCTCTTCACATGGGGTTCGCCCTGCCGGAGGGACAGCGCTCCTGCCATCCCGCCAGCCGCTGAGAGGGACCCGGCGCGGGCGAAGGCGGCTCCCCGCCGCCGGCAGGCAGGTAGGGGCGGGCGGCGCCCCTCAGGGGAACTTGAGTGAGCGGGCGCGGCGGCGGGACGGGCGCGCGGGGCTTTGCCGCCCCGGCCGTTGGTGTCGGTTACTGCACGAGGCTGCGGCCGTTGGTGACGGGCGCGGAGCGGGGCGCACGTGGAGCGGGCGCCTCGCAGCCCGCCCTCCTCCTTCCCTCCCTTCCTCCTTCCCTCGGTGCCGCCGCTCCGCCAGGGTCTTCCCGCCGCGGCTTCGGCGCGGCGGCGGGGAGGGAGCTGATCTCCGCCGCTCGCCTGTGGACGCATCGCGGATGGCTCCTCTTCCCGCCAGCGCCCGTAGTCGGCAGCTCCCCGGCTGCCGCGGGGAGCGGCGCAACTCCAGGGAGGAACCCGAGCGGGGACGCTGGTCTTCCCCGTTTACCCCGAGGTGATGTAGTTTACTTAAAGAGCCGTCGATCTCCCACCGCCCGTCCCGTCTTTTCTTTTAGCTGTCCCACAAAGGTCGCAGCCGGAGAACAAGTCCGTTATTTGTGAAAGTGTTCTGTGTCAGTTTTTTGGGTTTTTTGCATTTTTTTTGTTGTTGGTTTCTGGTGCTCCACCAAAGATATAGTGCCGTTGAGATTAATTTCGGTGGTTGACATTATAGATTAAACGCAGGACAAATTCCTTATGCCTTTAAAGTGAGAGTTACGGGTTTGCCTAGTTCACATAATCTGATATTCTTGTAGCTCAAAATAAACCTTTTCATTAAAAGGGAGAAAACCGGATCCAGTTCTCGCAGCTTTTGATTGATTAGAGCTTCCTCGTGGAAATCAGCAGGGAGTTTTGCCTGATTAAGACCTGTAAAATTGTCCTGAGGTTTGTTACACAACTGGCTGCAGATGTACAATGTGGGCTCAGTTAGATAACTTTGCATCTGGGTCTTGTTTTCACTGGTCTAGCTGAAGTACTTTAAAGTCAAATTAGTTTTGGTGCTCAACTTTAAGGAGTCAAGCCCTCTCTGCTTGAGATGTCCAAGGGAGTGGGAGGACTGTTTTACCTGCCTTAAAGAAGAGAAAACTTCCTAATTAAACAGAGAAATGAGTGATACGCATTGGAAATAGTTATTGAAGTGCAGAAATGCTCTATGTGTTTTCATGGCAGTGTCAGGTAAAGTCAACTGTCTTCAACCTGAATGTGTTTTTATTGCTTGTGTTGCAGTTGAGCCTCAGTAACTCTAGTCAAGAACCAGGAACCCAGTTGTAATAGATGTATAGGCATGCATGTAATCATAGTCTCCCCACTAAAAAGCACGCTTTCTGGTGTGATTATGCAGAAATGTTACAGAAAACATAGCATTGCGCCCAGAAAAGCTTGAAGGTTGCAATTTCTACACATATGAGCTGACTGTTCAGTTATTGCTGTTCTGTTTTTTATTGTGTTCCTAAAACACCTGGCAGTAAGCAGATTGTGGATTCTAGTCAGTTGTTTGTGGAACTTTTCTTGTTGCTGCAACTGCAAATGTTGCTATAAAAATGCTGGTTTTAAGGCGTGAAAGTAAGTAAAATAAAACAAACTTTCTTGCCCTTCTAATAGTAA
Source organism: Caloenas nicobarica (assembly GCF_036013445.1). NCBI lineage: Eukaryota > Metazoa > Chordata > Aves > Columbiformes > Columbidae > Caloenas > Caloenas nicobarica. The sequence continues at coordinate 46,651,868 of NC_088246.1, read as the reverse complement.
TGATATAGTATATTATATAGTAGCGAACCAGACTTTGTGGGGGGGACAGAACAAAGAAAACCCAACACTTTGTGCTGTAACTACTTCTAGATGAGAGAACTCTTTTGGGATGGCATTTCTCAAGTTTGTTCATGGGTTTTTAGAATTTCAGGTGGCAAAAATCTGATCAGTCTAGCCCTTCAATTCAGAAAAAGGCACTTTATTGTGGTCTGTGGAGTTCAAATGCACACTACTAGAAAGTTTAAAATAGCGCCATAGTGGGGCCGTTGTATTTGCTATGTTCAGGGCAATTGGACTTGGATATAAAAGAACAGGTAGTGTTTCTGAAGTGTGGCATGGCAGTGTAACGCTGTTAGCTTTTGTACTCCAGTACTTGTGTTCCCAAACTGAGACCACGATCTTGTATGAATACAAGCATGGAAATTCCATATCTCTAGATAGATGTGTTGGTATTACTAAACTCATGGACACACTGGAGGCTTGCATACCTAATATCCTTAAGCGTAAATCTATAGTTGAACTCAGGCATGTGCTTAACAGCTTTAGTCCTGGGCTAGGATGATATGGTGTATCACTAAAAGTATTCAGGAAAGCTGTTAATAACATTCAAAAAGAGATTCTTAATGTGCATGTGAAGAGTGTTATCAGTTTGTTTAACTGGGCTAACATGCCTAACTGTCCATCTCCTAATCTTTGAGGAGAGATTTTTCTAAAATGTAGTGCTTTAAATGTACCCCAGCATAAAATACTGAAGTGAGGTGAATTATGGTGAACTAATTCTGCTTACAAGATTGGATGTTTGTGCCTTGGTCAGAAAAACTATCTTCTTAAGCGCATGCCAAAGCTTGGAGCTCTCCATATGCAGAAAAGCTAATGGAGTACGTGTTGTGGTGTTATGTGTCCAGTGCTGTTATACAGGGGACATTTATATGGCTGCTATCTCTGATATATCACAATTGCTGATTTGCCTTCAGAGAGGTGGGATAGGAAAGTACCATGGATATAGAGAGACTAAGAGCCTTGCCGAGTCACTTGGGAAGTCTGAAAGAGCAAAAAGTTGAAAACAGATGGAAGAAGCTCTAGACTGGCAGTCCTGCCTGGATTGTTTGCCTTGTTTGCTACACATTATGTTTGAATTATGATATAAAATAAAGATATTTCTAGTTATTGCAGCTAATAGTTGGCTGACAATGTTCAAAGTTTAAGTAGTGTTTTTCTGTTATATGGCTTTCTGTGTCTTTCCATGCACATGGTATTTGGTAGGCATTGGTATCTTATGCTGTCATAGCTTCTCTATGAAGAGCCAGGCTCTTCTCTCTCTGACCAACTGTGGCTAGAGCAGTGATTCCCCTCTGTTTCTTATTTTCATGTTTTAAAATCATCTAGTAGACTCTGTGTAAAAACAACACTGTTAATGGATTGTTAGAGTGGGGATTTTAAATGTGAGATAGCCAGTGGTCAGCATTATGGTTCCTGATGCAACCATTAGTCAGCAACACTTCAAATAAATATCCAAACTAAAATTTAATATCATCTGCTGTAGTGATCTTCATTGGAAAGGTGACTTTAAGTAACCAGGAAGTTCTAACTTGAGGATGAAGAATAGATGCCTACTAAGAGCTGTGCTGAGCTTGCTGTGAACTGGGTAACTTTGGGGTTTTAGTGTTTATGACTCAAAATTTAAGTCCCTTTTTCTCTTAAAAACTGCAGTGTGCAATTTTAAAGAGTGGCTAAATAGTTTTAGTTTTTTACAAGATGCCTGACAGCAAAACCTCTGGGTAGCAAGGTGTACTGCCCTGAGGAGCTCCGTTTTCGTCTGCACTTGCAACCGAAGTGTCCTTTGCTGGTTCAGTTGCGTGTGCCACTGGTGCTGGCTTTTGGCAGTGAGAGGCATTTATTTTGCGTACACGCAGATTTGAGTAGCTGAAGACCCTCATGTTGTCTCCCGCTAATCAGCCAATTGTAGTTGCTGTGTTTACTACAAATTAACAAGAGGAAGCCTTAATTTCGCTTCCGCTTGCCCTTTTGTGCTGCATATATGATGCAGCTGTGAAGTTGCCTTCTAGCTCTGGTTTAGGACCATATTCTTCAAGGTGGTGTGCATGTCCTTAAACAGCCTTGATTCTCAGAGAAAGGTAAGTTTGAAAGTGTCATTTGTGCTCCAGAAAAAGGAGATAAAGGGATTAACAGTGTTGTTGTTACATGGAGTCTACTAGATGATTTTAAAACATGAAAATAAGAAACAGAGGAAGAGAGAAGCTATGACGGCATAAGATACCAATGCCTACCAAATACCATGTGCACGGAAAGACACAGAGATAAGGGGAGCTACATGTGTGCTTAAAAACACATGCCTGAGTGTTTTGGTGAATAAGCTTGAGTGCTTTGCTGAATCACAGCTGTGAGCGTGCAGAAATACTATACCTGCAAAGTCTGCTACAGCTGAGTACAGTGCTGGGTAAAGTGCTTGTTATGTATTTCGGTGCAGGTGTTTGGAGACCAGCTGAACTGCAGAAATGAATTAAGAGGGGGATCGTATATGCTATCAGACAAGAATGGAAATGTAACATTGCAAATGGCTTAATTTAGGCTTCGCTGGGAAATCTTACCAGGAGGTCTTCCTTTCTCTCCGATACTCAAATAGCAGCTGAAAACTAATGCAGTAAGTGGCCCAATTCCCACTCATTTCCTTAAGAAAATAACAGTACAAAGGGGACTTCCAAGTAAACTGCCTTGGGAGTTCACTGGTGGCCTGCCGAAAATATGGGATTTGCCTGATATTAACGTTTTTGTGGCAACCTGTGATACTGATGTAGTAAGCGGGACTAGCGCTAAATATGGCAGTCCCGGTACCGACCTCCCCTGTCTGCCGACCTCTTCCTTCGATCATGCGGGGGCAGCGGAGACGCGGCGGAAGGGAGCGGTGGGTGTCAGCGGCGCTGGGGGGAACAGCGGACCGACCCCCTTCTCCGCTGGGAGCGGAGCGGAGCCACCAGGGGGCGTCCGAGGAGCGGTGGAGCGCGGCGGCGGGTGGGGCGCGGCCGGCGCCCCCCGGTCCTCCCGGGGGATTCCGGCGCGGGGAAAGGAATCCCCATTTCCCCGATCCGTTCTTCGGGTAAACTACATCACCTGCCTGGGTGCTCTCCCGTTCAGAGTGACGGGCTGCGTTAGCGTTGGTCTCAGCTCACTGACAATAACGAAGTGAAGTTGGCCGAAACACAGCCACTCTAAGTGCAGTCGGAGTATGTAGGTGGTCTGTATGGAGGTGTAAACGAAATAAAAGTGATCCACTTCGAAGTTATCTTCAGATGAACTTTGCAGTGCATCCCAGTGCAAAGCAGCCTGGTGTTCCAGGGCCCTGGGAGGGGGTGGCTGGGCACCCTGTCTTGTCCTTGTGGGCTCGCTGTGTTGGTGTGTGAGCTGCTGGAAGAGGGGTGTGGGGCAAGGAAAATGCTGCTTCAGCAGCTGTTTGTGTCTTACCACCAACAGGGTCTCTCTCTGGGTTAGAGTAGACAGCAAAGTCCATTCACTGTGATCCTGGTTACATATAAGATCTTGTCTGGCTGGCGGGAGTTTCCTCTCCTCGCTGGTGTCCATACGTTAGCTTGTCCACCCCCACTCCCTGACATCTTCTTACCACTAGCCTTCCCTGCCTCACCAGCCCAGGCCCTCCAAAGTTGGGAATGAAATGGCTGCCAGCATCTTTGGTAGCCTGATTGGAGTACAAGAAGCACCTCAGGATGGGGTGTTAAGAGGATCCTTGGCCTGACCAACTGTGGCTAAAGCAGTGATTCCCAGCTGTAGCTACCCCTGTGACTTTGATTCCTCATTTCTCTTCAATAGATGCACAATTGACGCAGGGGGAGTACCAACAACATTTGTTTTGCTAATCAGTGTCATTCATGGATCCGCATAGTCTGTAAGTGACTGTTATGGAGAGCTAAGGTAGTACAGAATAACATTCCATTAGGTTGAACAGCAGACAAATGGAAAGCAGATGTGCCCTAGGCAAGAAAAGTTTTCTTGGTGGAAAGGATTGTAAACTGTGGAACTGCTCTGGCATGACACCTGTGGACTTAATCCATGCTTTGCTAATCTACTGCCTACTGTAATTTCCTTCAGTAAATTATTTACTATGAATTGATTACTGAATGCTATGTGCCTTGTCAGTCATCAGGCAGCAAGATAGACATTCACTGTTCATCTGGAGAGGGCAAGACACCCTTCTCATGGGTGGCCAAAGCCAGTTATTTGACTATGGCATGTAGCTTGGACATGGGTGGTATTTAGAATTAATTTCTAGCTCTTTTATGATTGTCTGTTTACTTCAGGGAGTTTCTCCTCTTGCATTATGTTGTCCAGCGCCTTCAAGTATGATAATCGTTTTTAGTAATGCTTGTCACTCTGGCTAAGCATAATGTGAAGAATAGGATTCTTAATATATTAGTTGCTATCTAGAAGGATTCTGTCAATAAGCAACTGGATATTCTGATACATGCAGAATTGGATCATTGACTTAGAAATATCTTGTAAAATATCTCAGAGAATATCTGTACAGTTATGTGAAGACCGTGACTGGCACTTTGCCAGTGCCAGTAAAATCCTGGGAAATGTGGACAAATGGATAACCCACTGCTAACAGTGTGCTAAGTAATGTAGACAGCTGTTTGATATTTGGCTTTATGCTAATTGCTGCTGCTGTTACTGTTGCATTTGTGAGTTGATGGAGTTGCACATCATTTGTATGCTCCTGGTGCAGATGTTGCCTTGGTACATTATGTGTTGGTAGCAGATATAAGCAGATGCTTTTACTTGGCTTTTAATTTACGGTGTAAGTTTTACAAGATCATTAAGGTTCACTGAGAAAGATTGAAAATTACTTGGAGATCTTGCCAGACATATAGCCAGATAGGCTCAGCTTTGTGTAGTGATCAAAGAAATGAGGGGGGAAGAAAATCTATGAAATTATTTTTATGGAATTAGTGTACAGATGAAGGTGAGTAAAAGAGTAAGGGAAGGGAAAATAGGAAATTGGACTAGCCTGTTGGTCAGAGTGGTTTATGTAGAGTCCTATTCCCTGTGTGGAATTGCAGGCAGTTTGTAAACTTCCTGGGTATATTCTTTTTGAACTCGCAGAAGGGCTTTCAGTGTTAAGCTTGTGTTAATGGTTTGGGCTGAGCTTATGGTTTCTTGTGTGGAAGAAATGGAAGAAGGTTTGTTGTGCTACAGCTCGGGTTTTGGTTATTTTGCAGATGTACAAAATACAACATCTGCTCCTGTGTGTTGGGGCTGAAAGTACCTGTAGGAGATGGCCATAGACAAACATGGAAAAAGCAAGCAGAAACTTTCAAGGCCCGTGTAATTTTCTCTGAGTTTAGGAAAAGCCCTTTTGTCTTTTCATTAGACTAAATGCTACTTGAGTAACTTTAGTTTAGATTTTGCTTCTCATTGTGACATAAGCAGCTGTGCTAACTTTGATAGATTCCAAATAAATATTTGTCAGTTCTGATTTGATATAATGAAAGCTTGCTCACAGCTTATAGGAAAAATGACAGCCTCAGCCCTTCCTCTTCATATCCATCATAATCTTATCTTCCAGAAGAAAGAATTTGCCGTAGGACTGTAGTCAGAATGGGGGAAGCTGGTGAACTATATTTGAAAGTTGCTTTTTCTTCACAAGCTCAGATACCTTGTGTGTGTCTCTGTTGAAGGGTCAGGAGATGAAGCTTCGACCTAAATATTTGTCATATGCATTTGTAACTGCAGTTGAAAATGTCAGATGCAGCTTATAATTAGAAACAAGATACTAAAACCTCATTTCTGAACATGGATTTGTAATGAATGGCTGATTTAGAACAAAGTATACACAAAGGCACATAAAAATGTTTAAATAAATGTTTTTATGAGATTATCCCTTAGTATTGATTTAAATATTGTCTCATTTCTGTGATTATTACAAGTGCCAGGAATGATCTGAAAGTGACTGATTATAAAATAATTTTTTTGGGGGTGGAATGGAATCTTATTAGTCTTGTTTATAGATGGACTATGTTCAGCTATGGGCACAAGAAAGAGATACAAGGTAGACTGGAATAAGCAGATGTAATGCTTGCCCATCAACTCAAAACAGTTTGAAAAATAAGTATAACTGCAACATTGAATAAAATTGATTGCAAAGAGGATTTTGTTGGAGACCTAGTCTTTAGATGTTTAATTCTTAAATGTCTTCCATGGACTGGTAAGGGAGATGTTATTGAAGTTCTTACACACACAAGGATAAAATGTCTAGTTCATAGGGACTTGTTATGAACAAAGACTTTCTTATTTCATGAGTGCATTTGTAGCAGTAAAATTTAAGAACTATTTAGTGCACTTGGTCGGCAGTGTAGATCCTGTTAGATAGATCCAGATCCTGCTAACCGCTCCCATGGGGAAAAGCTAATGCAGATGGCTGTAATGCTCTCTCTTGGTCACTTTGTTCACCCTGTACTGTGCACAAAGAGACTATGAAAACAAGATATATGTAACTTTAAATTAGTTATTTATTGACAGAGATGTGTGGTAGATAACTAGGATTAGCGAGTAACCAGGCAAAGCATTGACATAGCACCTCTGGGTAAGGCACCTGATTCACAGAATCACAGAATAGCTGAGGCTGGAAGGGACCTCTGGAGGTCATTTGGTCCCACCCCCCTGTTCAACCAAGGCTACCCAGAGCCAGTTACCCAGGACTGTGTATAGATGGTTCCTGAATATCTCCAAGGATGGAGACTCCACAGCTTTCCTGGGCAACCTGTGCCACTGCTTGGTCACCTTCACAGTGAAAAAGTGTTTCCTGATGGAACCTCCCATGTTTCAGTTGGTGTCCATTGCCTCTTCCTGTCACTGGGCCCCACTGGAAAGAGCCTGGCTCTGTCCTTTCTGTGCCCTCCCTTCAGATATTTATATATATTGATAAGGTTCCCCCCGAGCCTTCTCTTCTCTTAAATCTCAGCTCCCCAGTTTAAGAAGGACAAGGAACTTCTCGAGGGAGTCCAGTGGTGGGCTACGAATATGGTTAGTGGGATGGAGCATCTTTCTTATGAGGAGAGACTGGGAGAGCTGGGTCTGTTCAGCCTGGAGAAGAGAAGGCTGAGAGGGGATCTCATCAATGTTTATAAATATCTCAAGGGTGGATGTCAAGAGGATGGGACCAGACTCCTTTCAGTGGTGCCCAACAACAGGATGAGGGACAATGGGTACAGACTGAAGCATAGGGAGTTCCATCTGAATGTAAGGAGAGACTACTTTGAGGGTGCCAGAGCACTGGAACAGGCTGCCCAGAGAGGCCGTGGAGACTCTTTCTCTGGAGACAGTCAAAACCCACCTGGACACATTCCTGTGCGATCTGCTCTGGGTGAATCTGCTTTAGCAGGTGGGTTGGACTAGATGATCTCCAGAGGTCCCTTCCAACCCCAACCATTCTATGATTCTCCAGGCCAAACAGTCCCAGCTCTCTCAGCCTTTCGTTTTATGTGAGGTGCTCCAGTACCTTCATCATCCTTGTGGCCTTTTGCTGGTCTCTCTCTTCAGTATGTCCACGTTATTCTTTCACTGAGGAACCCAGAACTGGACACAGTACTCCAGGTCTGGTCTTACCTATCCTGGCACTGTTGGTGGCCTGGCAGTCATCAGTTTTGGGGAAGGTTGACTTCTGTTGCTTCTTGGGTGGACTGATTCTCAGTGTTGCTGAGTTGCTATATTCTGACTCCATGTTTTTCGTTTGGTTGGGTTTTTTTTCCACTATAGATTTTAATAGCTTTTCGTGTTGGTGTTTTGGGTTTTTTTTTCTTGAGTCCTTGAACTGTCAACAACTGATATTTCAAGAATCTTATGTCTAGCTGCAAACCAACCATTCTTATCTATCATGGGTCTGGTGTAAGTATTGTCACACAGCTTTCTCGCAAGCTGGCATTTTCTTGAGAAGTTTCATCCAAGGTCATGCAGTTCTGCTGTGTCAAAACTAGGCCTTGGATCACAGACAGCTGAACCCCTAGGAGGAGGATTCACACAAAGCTGAGGTGTGAAATCAGTATGAGCTATGCTGTGCCGATTCCCTTAGGAGGACACACAGTGAATAGTAGCTGCAAGGTTATTTCAACTGCTTTCAAAATAAGTGGATGCCTGCGGGAGAAGCCTTGTAACTTAAGCCAAGTGCTGGACTTTTACCCACCAGTGTGGTTTTGTATGTGTTTCTGACACTAATGTAGTTTATAATTGGTGCTTTCCCTGGTCTTAGACAGTGACAAGTGGTTCTGATATGGATTGCCTATGATAAGGAAAACTTCTTTTTTTAAAAAAAGGCACAAAAAACATTGAAAGAAATAGAGGAAGATGAGGCTCAGGATGTGGATGGGAGTTATAGAGGAGCCATGACTGAGGGTGAGAACCAGTACACTGACCTGCTATATTATATGCTAACACCCTAGGAAAGGGTGTTACAGTAGGTAAAATTGGAGAGAACAAAAATAAGAACAGGTTTTATGAAAAGAAGAGAAGATACTTTTGGTATTTTCTGGGGGGTAGAAGGATCAGAAATTACAAGTGGGTTTCAATGAAAAAACAGTCAGTAAAGTTGTGAAATGCAAAGCAAAACTTAAATTGGCCTTCACTGGTGCTGGAATTATTCCTGTCTTGAATGTCAGGAAAGGAACTTGATTTTTGTTTGGTTTTGTATTTGTAAATTTACAAACTTGGACATGTGTTATCTGCAATGGAAAATCAGGTCAAACATTGGGAGAAACTTTCTTGCTGGAACAGTAGTGTAACTGGAAAAAAATTTCTGAAGGAAGTGAAATTTCAATCATCTGGAAGTTTTAAGAACAAAGAGTATCTGCCATGAGCTTTTGAGATACAGTTAGTGCATTTTTGTAGGCAATTGATATTTCAGCCACACCCTTTGTGATTTTAGAAAATTTTCCAGAAAGTAGATTTTAAAATATATTTGATCCTTTCTACACAGGAGGCAAAGCTTTGTTAAATTGCTGATCTTTGTGGCACATCAAGGAAGACAACATGTTTCTGACATAAAATCACAAGAGTTAACAAGTTGTGAAAACCGTGTGGTATGTTTGATGGGTTTTTTTGGTGTGTGTGTTTTTTGTTTTTTGTTTTTTTTTATTCCTTGCACTGAGACTTCTGGTAGTATGCAGCAGGTAATGGCACTAATTTGTAAACTATTTATTAATGCTCTTCAATCTTTTTGCTGCTGCAGTTTAGAGTTATTTATCTATTTTGACAAACAGAAGTGGCACCTATGATTTGCTATCGTGTGCAAGTATTGGTCTTGCATTTTTGAAAAGTGCCATCCCTCTTGTGCTGCTAGAGGTATGTAAAGTGTGAGGTGAGTGACTTGCTGTTACTTCCTATGCATAGGGACAGAGGCTGTGGTATCTTCATCTCAGCGATGCCACTTACAGTTTCAGACACAGTGGCATAAGCATTCATCAGCTGTTATCGAAGTGTCTGGCACATCAGTCATCTTCTAATTACTACCGCAGTAAAATGTAAAAAATCAGATTGTTAAGGATTATTTTACGCACTGAAGTGGTGGTGTCTGTGTGTGGTGTGTGGGTTTTTTGTTTGTCGTGTTGTGGTTAGTTTTGGGTTTTTTTGCATAAAGTATTCAGTTTGAGAGCAATTAAATTGCAGCAGTCTTTACAGGACAATTTCTGCTCGTTTTGGAAACAATCAACTGAATGGATGACAAGACATTCTGATAAAAATGAGGATTTCAGAAAGTGATGCAGAGGAATGCCTTTCTTCCATCCATCTGTGATCTTTACTTCCTATTCTAGCAAAACAACAACTAGCAGTGGCTCTGCATTCAGTTGAAATTTCTTACAGCACTGCTCTTTCCAAGTGCTCACCTAGTTATGGGTTGAAATTGCTGCCTAAGTAGATGGATTTGCATTGTGGTTGTTTTTCCTTTTTTAAGTCAAGAATATCAGAGACTAGTTGTCTCAGAGTTCAGTTCAGTGTTCACTTTTTCAAGGAAGCATCCTTGAAACTTTTGGGAACTAGCTGCTCTAAGAGGTATATTTGAAGGTTACCAGTGATTCTCAGGAAGGTTGACTGGGAGAGTTTGTAAAATTAGCTGTTTTAGTCTGCCATGGAAATGGCTTTGATATGAACCAAAATTTAACTGGTCTTCAGAGAAAGCAGTTTCACAGTGAAGATGCTTGTTGCCTGCCTTAAACAAGTCTTTAATTTCTATACCTTGCTACTTGTGATGTTAATGTATTGGTTTCCTTTCCTGTCCTATTAAGCTATATTTGGCTGCCTTTTAATAAATCTGGTCCTGACAGTTTTCTTACATAAATACTACCTACATAGTATTAAGAAAGTCTAAACCTGGTCTGTACTGAGTAAGTATAAGATGAAGCATGACTTTTACAAGTGATGATGATGAAGCCAAATGTGTTCTGTAGGCATTTAGGATCATAATTAGCAAAAACCAGATTTTTACACAACTTGAATTTTATTACATTCTTAGATATAATGCATTTCAATGTGAGCAAATAGTTACTGTATAATCACTCTCTTTAGTGAGTACCCAGAATTAATTTACTTAGTTGCACTTATATCTCGGTGGCATTTTATCGTGGAAGTAATTATGTTTAACAACCCATTTAACAAGTGAATAATTCTTTCATGCTGTTGTATCCATTTCCGAGTGACCATCCATGACTTCTCAGATACTAATTTTTTCAAAGGGTGCAGTTTTATATCTGTGACCAGAGGCTAAATTGGAGTTGAATGAAATGGCAAAGAGAGAATATTGAGGGTTTGATCAATTTGAAATGGACTGTTTCTCCTGTGGTTCAAGAAAATCGGGGAAGATGGATGCAGCAAGTGACTTGCAATGTAACTGATCTCCTTAACTTCACTGACAAACTATGGGCTGCACTCAAGCAATGTTCACAAATTGCCACTGTGTAGGTTGCCAGCAGAATGTGCGAGATCTGCAAAAGTGGCAGTGCCCAGTGGTTTCCGAAAGGTACGGAAAAAAGCAAAGGGAGAGTAGCCCTAACATTTTTCATGCAGCTGTTGCCAAGAAGCTTCAGATGGACATAATCTCTTATTGATTGTGGTTTCCTTGGCTTAGTGATGATATAAGTTAGACCACAAATTCAGTTTCTCTAAACTGATTCTGATGTGACCTATCCCTGGCTCCGATAGCAAAGAACTTTTGTAGTGTGGATTTTGTGCTGGGTGTTGTTTTTTGCTGGTTTGCTTTTGTTTTTTTCTAAAGTAAATATGGAATACCATAAGCACATTAAAAATAAGGTATAAGTTCAAATCACTCATGCGTTGAAGTGGGAGAAAAATAGTATGCAGCTAAAAGCTTATGAGTAAGTGGAAGATTGGTGTTAAATGTTCTCAATAGCCATGTGTCGGGAGGAAAACACAGGAGCTGACCTCTGTGGAAAAGGTAATGCGTTAGCTGTCAGTATAAAACATCTTGTGAACCTTGTAAAGAGCAAGGTAGTTACATTTGGTTTGTTTGGTTCGTAGTCCATCACGGAGAGTAGGTTGCCAGGATGCCTGCTGCAGAGTGACCCATGGGCAACAGAAGCTTTGGAGCAGAGGGTCTGGAAGGTGCCGGTAGGAGTGGAGATGGAGCTACTGAGCTACTTGCAGGAGGTCCTGCCTGAATTGTCTGTTAATACCTAGTGGCCTGTACATTTGGTCCTATATAGATGGTGAATGTTTGAAAGGTCCCCTTGTGCAGCTCTCACAGTGAAATTGCTTGTGTTACCAAGGTGTGGTTCAGAGACCTCTTGTCATCCCTTTCCTGTTGAATGATCTCTGGGGTTTCTCTTGGGTAAATGTCTTGGAAGTCTAAGAGGATGCTGCTGTGAGGCTCTTAGGACTATGAAGACTGGCCACTACTGTTTGAAACAGTTTGCTAGATTATATTTGATGCTTGCAAGCATCCAGATATGTTTCCAAAGATGCACTCAGACCTTAAATAGAAAAGATGAAATAAGCTATGGGTATGATTTAGCAACATAGGTTTCTCCAGCTGTCACTTGGCCCTATCTGAGTTGCACTAGTCACCACCCAGGTATTAAGGGTACACAGAGAAAGGCTGTGTGTGGGTCTAGGGGCACTGATATGGTGACTCTTCCTTTTCTAATTAGAAGAAAGGAGGTGATCAGAACGTTTCTCTGCTGCAAGAAAGAAGCAAGGATGTTTAAAAATCAAACCAAATGATCTCAAGGAAAAAAGAGACTAAGACACAGTTCTTGTTCCACTGCTGCCAGCATTTTTGTTGACTTAGTAGTCTGTGCCCGGGAGTCCTTTAATTTTCACCCTTAGCCCCACTCCATGTTTTCATGACATCTCATGAACAGGAAACACGAGGCTAAGATGCTAAGTGGGTTTTATTCACTAATTCTTTCTTGTATGGTGTGAGGTTTAAGTATTTCCTGCATGTGGAATGCTTTGAAAACACGCTTTGAAAAAGTGAGATGGGAAACAGGATTTTCTGGTATGTTTTTTGTCTGAGAGTTTATTATGTAAGGCACAGTTTCAGGATTTGACTCCGAATGTATAGCTGGTCTGTGACTTAGCTGTTTCTCCTAACTATTCTAGTATAAAATGTCTATTGGTATAATTTGTGAGCACAAGCTCCATTGGCTTCTAGTTAGTTCTTTGAAGAACAGGAACCTAGCTCAGCGCAAAATTACAGAATTTGCAGGGCCCAGTTTGAAGAGTTTATTGTGTGTTTTTTTCTTCATAAAGATGCTCACAAAGCATCAAACAACACTGAGCTGGGTAGAAAATGACTAAAGAAACCAAACCACAGAAACTATGGTGTGATGTAGTTTAACATTATATTTTGTATTGTCAACTTCGTTTCTTGTTAGAAGTGGAAATAAAATGAAATTTGTGAGCAGTGTCTTAAAATTCAGTGTAAACATCTGAAAAACTGCGGATTTTTTCTGTTCTATAGACTTTAAACTGAGTATTGTCTTTTGTGTTTTATTCAGAGAGAAAAAGGATTGTTTTTTAGCACTCGTTTATTATCTAGCTCTTGGTTCTACTCAGCTCTTACTGCTAGTGTATTTTAAAATTTAAGGGGTTTATGGTTCTCTTCAACCACATTATTGAGACTGAAACTATTTTTTTTTTTAAAAAAACCCCTAAACTTCTAATTACTTTAGATTTGTGTAATAACTTACTTTTCTAATTCTATAATTATACTTCTAATCCATTAGGCTGGATTGAAGCAGATTTACTTTCTGGCTTACATGTCAGGAAATGTTTGCCTTTGCTTGCAGGGTCAGGTGAATAAAGTATTTCATTTCTTTGTTTGACTGCTGAACTAAGTAACCACAAATGCTTGTTTGGTTTGTTCTGATAGAAATCTTCATCTAACTTGTCTTTCATTTTGAAAGAGAAATGAAAGATTTTTCTTAAAGATTTGGAAGTGTCAAATGTAATGTTCCTTCCCAGAAAACAAAATTTTGTTTTTATCTGAAGTAGATTTCATGGCAGCAGAACACAGAGATGTCCTTGAAAAAATCAACAGCAAGAATTGCCAGTCCTGTTGGCTCACAGGCCAGTGGCTAGAGCATTTTCTGTGGTTAGACTGAAAGTCTCCTTGTTCTGTAAGATGTTTGTACTGAAGCTGGGCCAGAGGACGAGAGAACTGTCTGGCTTCCCTGCTCAGCCAGCTGCGGTTGGGAGCACGATGCCTCTGGCTTCAGCCGGGTTTCATGTAGTATTGGAGTACATCACTTGCAGGGTCATGCTTTCTGCGGGAGAGACCAAGGTAGCATCAGTAAACTGGATTAATAGCACTAATACTTGGAAGGAGAGAGGAAAGTCTTTGAATCCTCTTGGTTAGAGGAAAGACTTGAACCTGTTTCTTATCTGAGGCTAGTATCCTTTGGACAAAAGAAGGGGCTGGTAACTCTTTGTAGATTGTCGTTCAGTTTTTAGTTGAAAGCACTTAGCAAAGCAAGTGGAAATCACTAATAACTTGGTGTGACAGAGAGATTGAAACTCTGGGGTTTTGGGGTTGTTTTCCTAACGAACATTTTTCGATAGCTCTCTCCCCATCCAATTCAACTTGATTGGAAATTCCAGACAGTATTGCTGTTTCACAGGGTATTACTAGCTGTCAGGGAAGGTGGTGACTCTCATCTTTTTCTGCTTTGCTCCTGGGGGAAGGGACCAAGATATTCTGAGGAAACCAGGGTTCAGGTGTGTGAGACGGCTGGGCAGCAAAGCCAGCTCCTTTGTCAGCTGCATAAAGGTACAGTCAGCTTTTGTATGTAAGGTGTTGTGGGTTTTTTTGCTTTTGGGTTTTTTTTTTTTAATGTCTTCAATTTTCTTCTCTTTTAAGTTGAGTATGTTGTCATGACGGCAAACTTTCACATTCCCATTGTCACAAACAATAGTCTAATAACCTTTAGAACTTTGGCATTTTCCAGCCTGGCAGCCAGGTGAATGTTTGGAAGAATGTTGAAGACAGTGGCTTAAATCATGTTGCAATACACAGTAAGCCTGTCCTTCAAATACTGTATGGTATTTTTAAAACCACGGGCCTGCAGCAGTGGATGACGTTTAAGAATTAGCGTCACCTTTGATTATTGTTTGAGAAGATAAGCAGCTGCTTTGGGTTAGAAGTAAGAAACAAGAGCCTGCTGAACAGTGCAGCTTGTGGAGCTGAAAGCTTTTTGGGGGGTGGAGGGAGGACGATGCAGGTGAGACCAGCATAGACGTGTGGGCCCTGGTGGGAAACTGGAGGGATTCAGCTCATGTTCTAGATTGAATGGTGGTTGGAGGAGGTCTGTGGTCTCCCAGCGTTACTCTGATAGCATTGTCACACTCTCTTAGAGGTTCAGCTTTACTCTACATTAACGTGTTACCAGGTGTTTAAAACCCTAAAGTTTAAGACCCAGCTGTTAGGGGGTAGATTGTTAAGTGGCACAAAGAACTGGTGGACATCTAACTTGGGGAGGTATCATTAAGAGATGGGACCAGAGCTCACTGAAGTTGGGGAACATTTTTTCCTTGGTCTCTAGTGTATTTTTGGAGAGATTATACAAGGGTTTTAACAGGTTGGATATTCTTGTGCTAACTTGTGCTGAATTCTTGTGCTAAATGTCCTAACATTTTTTTAGCAGGATGTTTTAAAGAAACAAAACCAAAAATACCATTTGGGGACTTTGTGCAAGAATTCTTTGTTCATTTAAGTGTGTTAATTCAACTTTAAATTATTCAGCATTGCAAAAGGGCAGGAGAATACCAGTAGCCCATCTGTAAATGGTAACATTTCTTTTGTTGCTACAGTTGTCCAGTAAAGCTAATATTTACCTATATTTCATTGAATCCCCTCCCCATGCCCTCCAAATAGTATCAGCTATTTCCGAGCTTAGGAAGGGGTTCAAGTTACCAGTACCAGGCTCTGAACTCTTTGTCAAAGAGGGCTTACAAGTTACCATGATTCAGGTGAGCCATGCAATCTCCCCATGTTTATTCTCTGAACTCTTAACTGCTGTGCATCTCCTTTAGACTACTTTAGCTGAATGTTGGAAATACAAATCTTTGTCTGCAGTTACTCATTTTGCTGTGCTTTTTGAAGTTGATGTTGCTTGCTGGTACTTGCCAGTGCCCTGTTGCCAGAGATTGTGCTTCTTCAGCCCTGCAAGCAGAATAGGAATATTCTAGTCTGAGTCTGTGAGACCAGTTTAACCTGTTTTGCATGTGAGGGTGGGTTTGAGTTAGCCCACTGACTTTGCTGGAAGGAGATAAGTGAGTACTTTCTACCGTCAGAGCCATAGGGAAGGGACAGTGACAGGTAGCACACCCAGAAGACGTCTTTGTAGAGCCTGTGATTTGTCACCAGTTCATATATTTTTACATCAATACAGCTTAAAGAGGTTAAAGTGTGCAAAAGTGCTCAAGGAGGTCTAAACTATACTATGAGGTTTGGTTTAGTTTATATCTATTATGACCATGGTGGAAGAGTTCTTACATCTTGGTATTCCAGTAATGTCTTTTGAGTGTAGACAGAGTCACAGTGTTGATTCTTCCACGTCATCTAGCTTTGATTATTTAAAAAAAATCTCTGCTTAAAAAGAATCCAGCCTTGTCAGGTAATGCAGCCTTAGCTTGCTATAATTGTGAGTGCAGCTCAACAAGTTTTAGGCTATTTTAAAGGAGGCAGCTCTATGTAACAAAGATTTATCTCTGTAAACATCCAACAAGACCAGCCAAGCATCTTCTCAAGCCAGAGTCCCAAAATGGCTAATTGCTGGTGGTGTTCGTTTTTTAAAATTTATTTTTCTACACTCTGTAAACTATACTGTACCGGTAGTATTCTGGCAGTCAAACTGCAGTTCCCAGTTCAAACCGTGGATTTTATTTTCTACCTGTCGTTTTCTCACATGACACTTTCACCATCTATCTTTATAAAAATACTCAAATTGAGCCCTCGGAGATGTATTTTCACAGTTAAGAGTCAATTTTTCTTCATAACAGGAATCGATGGCACAGTATTTAATGCCACATAGGAGTGGAGCTGTAAAACGTTTTTCTTTTACCGCCCTGCCCCCCCCCCCCCCCCACCTTTTGCGGTCATCACCTCCCCTTTTGGCCTCTCCCCTTGCCCCCCTCCCTTTTCCCCCTTCTTCTTCCCCTCTATGAAGTACTGCAAGCTCACTTTAAAGTAGCAGCAATCTGGAAGTTTTTTTTTCAAATAATTTCTTAAAATTCCTATTTCTTAAAATTCCTTTCATATTTCCGTTTTTCTATACATGAAACATGTTAGAAAAAAGTTGTTTTACAGCAAGTAGTAGCAGATCTCTTGGCAAAACAATTTCAAGGTCGTATTAGATCAAAAAAAGGAAATAATGGACTGATGTTGTGAACCAGTTATGAACAGCTGAGCGTACTCGATAAGCCAGAGTCTTGCAGTAAGATGTTTTAATGATGAGAGTATTTAACCTTTTGTAGCACTTACTATCGATGCAGTGAATTCATTGTTGTTCTAAGTCTTATTCATAATTCCTGTCAGAAGTTTGTCCTGTAACTCAATGATAAATTATAGGCTTGCCTTAAAACTTAGGTGACATACTATTCACTTTCTGATACAGAACATCAAACTTCTTGTTGACAGTGATCCTTTCTGCCCTTAAGATAAGAATCTGGTTGCAGCATCAGAACTTGAAGTTGCTGTCTTTGTCAGGGGTTGAGTAGTCTTATTTATGTTGTATTCTACATTTGTCACAATGCACTCACCTAGTTGAATCGTATCTGGGTTTTGTTGTACTTTATGTGCCTGCAGGTTTTCCACAGTAAAAACAAACTCTTGCAGCTTTTGAGCAGAAAATCAGGTTGAGGAAAAGCTCAGCACATTGCGCTGCAGAGGTGTTGAACTAGGGGGAGATCTGATGATTTAGCAGTGATGATATAACAACCACAAAATGACTTCTACAATGATTGATTTGTCTTATCTCTGGCAGCCATAGAAACAGATCCAAGAGCCTGTGTTTCTAGTTTCTACTCTGTTACTGTGTCTACAGTAAATTGGATAAGAAAATTTGAAAATGAGTCTTCCTTAAAGACTTCTAGTTTGTAAAGTGATGAGAGATTTGTAGATATGCATATATATGTATGAGTATTACCTCCCTATTATCTTGACACTTTATTCTGTAAGTGTGTCTGCAACTCTTTGTGCTTTGCTGATTACAGTAAAGCAAGCCTGCCTCAGAGTCAGCAGTTTGTTTATGGGACTATGCTACACTGGGCTACGGGGAAGAGAAAAGTGCCAAAGAAATCTCTATATACGTCATCATCAGAGGTTTCCGAAGCATTGTGAAAACAAATGTGTTCAAGTCAGGCCTGTTCAAGGATGTGTTGAGGTGGGGGGAAGGGCACTAACTACTTGTTCACTGTTATACATGGCATTACTGTCCCATTTTAGGCTTTCCCTGACCTCAATCTGTCATCTCTAAGAAAAGACTGTTTTTAAAGTGCATGGAGTCCAAAGAATCTTTTTCCCAGCCTCTCCTGTATATAATTTATTTCTCCTTATGTGAATGGACGTAACTAAAATACAAACAGTGTGCAGACTTGTAGTGGCTGAAGAAATGTTATGACTGGTGCGTGTTTTAAAAAGAAAAAGCAGTTTTAGGAAGGGCTGTGTTTTCTTTGCAAGGCTATAGTTTATCAGTCTTGATGGGTATTGTAGCCCTGTCAGATGCTGCTCATGAATTAGAAAAGTAGATGGGAGAGCTGTTAAAAGGGCTAATTCTAAAAGATGGAATACATGCAAGATGAATTTTGAATGACAAGGTAGAGCTCTGCTTCAGGTCACTGGTGCCTGTATGAAGGCTCATCAGTGTTGTGCACTGGAGTGAATGTGCTGGTGCCAGGAGCTCCTTGTGCGTGTGTGTGACAGGCTGCAGAAGGGAAGTGTGTAGGTAGGTGTCAGCAGGCAGTGCCAGGTACGCTCACCTGCCCCTGCTTTGCAGTGAGAGATGTGCATGCTGCAGCTGGTGGCATTCAGTGAGGCTGCTGCAAGAGCCCGCAATTCAGTAAACCTTCTGTGAAACAAAGGAACTCACTCTGGGATGGCATGAAAGTGTAGGTATTTGCTATTTATTTAAAAAACCCAACCAATCAAATAAAAAAAATAAACCTCCCCAAAACTTGAAAAATATCTGTGTTTCCTCTGAATTGTTTCCAGCTCCCTTCCTCCCTGGTTCTTGCTTTGGCTTCTGCTCCAGAAAGTCTGCAATTCCCCTTGCTTGGCAGAAGAGATGTGTGCAAAAGACCAGTGGGTGCCCTTGGTGACCCCGTCAGAGGGGCACGTGAATGCCTGTTATATGTCAAATGGCACCTTCTCAGCTTTGTGCACTATTTGAATGGTGTGCTCTGAATGCCTATATTGCTGGTATCACATCTCTTCTTCAAAGCACGTCTAGATAATGATCATATAATATTTTGTGACCTGTCCAGTAACTGTTGTTACTAATGCACTGTTTTTAATAGTATTGAATTGCATTGCCTCTAGATTAACAGTGGAGCGAATTGCTTCTAATTCACGCAATAATAGGACTCTCAATGTGGTCATGCCTGAATTGACCTTCTCTTTTTTTGGCACTGGCAGTGCGTTGCTTGCTCTGCACCCTATTATCAGAGCACCTTGACTATCAATTGGAAATTGAAAGTGAAGTGGGGGATTTGACAATGGGGATATGGAAATACTGATATGAACACTAAAAAGTGGTAAAGTGGAGAAAAATTCCCACCAAGTCCTTGTTTTACCCTGTTTCCCTCCACTAGAGGTGCCAGTGTACCTCTGAACTGCTGGTATGATAGGTATCCATCCCAGCAGGTACTGTCCTTTTAAAGGAGAGTGAGTGTATGGTTATCGTCCCTTCTATTCAATCTATGTGCATGCTTTCTCAGTTCAAGTTCAGCCACCTCTAACTCGCTCATGCAAGTCCTTTTGATTAGTTAATCCATTGCCCTTATTGAATGTCATTCTGAAATTAAAAGGCTGGCACATGAAAGCCTCGGAACAGGACCTTTGCTGGGCCTATTTGTTGAGCAGCTCAGTGCTTTTAATCAAGTTACTGAATTGCTCTGTTCCATCAGGCATGGCCTGGTCTCCTGAGTCTCAAGGAACTTGGTTGCGGGAAGAGGAAAATGCTAAACCTATTCCAATTTAATAGTCTATCTTCAGAAAATAGTAAAATTGTTATATAGGTAAGTAGATAATGAGAAGCCAATTTTGAAAGAAGTTACTAAGCCTGCAAATATGCTTTGACAATTTTTCGTAGCAAATTCAAGTGTTAAAGTAATGCAGTTTTCAAGGTTTTGATTTGTATGGTTGATTTTACAGTTCTGTTTTACTCTGTAGAACAGGATAAACTGCTGTGCAGAAGTCAGCCTGGGAAGTTTATTTGTTGTGGTTATTTGAGACAGCACTCCTAGCTCAATAGACTCTGCAATGCAGAGGCCGAGTGACCTTTTGGGAGGAAGCAGACCATGTTCTCTGCTTGGTCCTGTGAAGAAAGAAAAAAAATTCTTGCTGAATCTCCTACATGAGATACAGAATGTATGTCTAGAATTAAAAAAATATATGTATATCTGTGGATATAAAACACACAATAGAAAGACACTGCAAAACACTGTAAGGTCTCTGAGTCACTCCTTGTGTTAACACCCTTTCATAGATACATATTGAAAACTGATTAGAGAATCACTCATTGTGGCTAAAGTTATTGCTGTGCTACAATATTGGGTTGGAAATACCACATTACTGAGAGCTCAAGTGGTAAATTTGTATGTGGCCTGCAAAATTGAAGGTCCAAAATCAAGAACCATCTCTTCAGCATGTCATTTTGGAGGATGTGTCCTCTTGTTTTAATTATCAGGGTGATTAAAAAAACAACAACAAAAAACAAACCACAAATAGGACAGGGCGATTTGCTGAAGCTCTCTTGGGAAGTTGCACTGGGAATTTGACTCTTCCAAATCCTATTCCACTGACCTATCATCCAGAACAACCCTCCCTGATCTAAGGTAATGCTAAGAGAAAAGTTAACAGCAAGTGTTGATAGCATTAGGTACTTGGCCGATTCTTGTATCTGCATTGGTGGAAATCAGTGGGAAGCTAGGCACCAAAACGATGTGAAGCTGTCCCTAAGTCTATTTAGTGTTTTTAATTTAAAAAAGAAAAAAAAAGGGGGGGGGGAGTGTCAAAAAAAGCAGTCACCCTAAGCTAATTGGATCAACGTTCTTTCAAGGCCAAAGCTGAGGCACACATTGCTGCACCTTATGCTGTGACCACAAGAGGAGGTATGTGCTAGATATTGGAGCAAAGCAGCTTAAATGTAATAGTGGTATCCTGTTATATGTTATTTCTTGTTTAACTCGGAGGAAGAATGTGAACAATTGCAAGCAATGTGCAGCATGATTCTGTGGACTTCTTAGAATTGCTTCAACTGTTTAGCCATCTTGAAGACTACCATCCTTTTTGGGGACTGTACCGGTGCTAGCATGCTGGAAGGTTTAAAATTGTCTAGAACTTCCAGAGGTTCCAGATCAGAATGAGCAAATGAAATTAACTAAGCCAGGAGATTATCTTGAGTTGCTGAATTCAAAAATCCATTTAGCAGCATCTTGTCAAACAGTGCATAAAACATGGAGGAGCTCTGCTTTAACCTACTGTAGAGACTTCAGTCTTAGCCCTGTGATCTTGATAGATCAACCTGTTAAAGTAACCTTTTAAGAAGTATTTAATGAATAAAAGCATCTATTATATTTCTGTGACTGCCTAGCCCATCGTTCTTGCCTTTCCCCCGTATTTAAGTATCAGCAGCACATATCGCATCCCTGTCTAGGGTGCCTTAAAAAGAGCTGAGAGAGAACGGCTTTTCCTGCTGCCCATTGTGTGACAAGGACTCTTTCATGGTTCTCCCAGTTTCCACTGTGACTCTGAGGTCTGGCAGGATAGAGCTGGAAGAACGGAAAGGATGTAGGTTCCTCAAAGTTGATTCCATCCTCATTTCCTGAAGGTGCTTTTATTTGGAGAATATTGAGGTTTTGTTTGTTTATCAGTAGCGTTTCTTGAATGCAAATGCTGGGATAAACACTCTGGTAATCCTAGTTTAGTTATTTAACCTAGGATGATAATTAGGCCTTGTGTGCTTTAAAAACTCTCATATTGTGCAGGCGCGTGTGGCTGAATAATTGATCTGGAAAGTAAACAGGTAACCTCAGCAAATGGTATCACACAGTGTGAAGACAGAAATATATCTGCTATACAGACTTCGTGTAGGATCATTGTCATGTCCTATGTGAAAACCAGGGCAAAACTGGTAAGAACAGGAAAGTACATGGCTTTACCCCAAAGTTGTGTGTAAGCATTCACCTTTTCTTGCCAGTGTTTGTTAAGGAATCTCTTAAAATGTGACTGTAAAGTGAAAGCACTTTATTCAGTACTGTTGTCTTGATGTGACTTTGTAGAGAAGGGTTAAGTATTCCAGTTATTGTTATTAGTAGGTCTAATACGGTAAGTATTTTCCAGGTCAGTGTTAATTTAAATGTATGGTGGTTATGGGTGACAGCCTATGCTTTATATAGACTTGTGTAATTCGCTTACTACCACAGGTCAGTTGCTGACTGCACCTTAGTGGGTGCCAGACACTTGTATTCATAGCAAATTCGGACACCAGAAAAAAATCAATAAACTTTGCATATTATATTCTGAATTTTTATTAAAAGTGTTGTGGTTTAACCCAGAGGCGGCTCACCACTCCCCTCCAGTGGGATGGTGGAGACAATTGGAAAAAAGATAAACTTTGTGGGTTAAGATAAATAGAGTTTAATAGGACAGAAACAGAAAATAATAATTATAAAAATATATATAAAACAAGTCCTGCACAGTGCAGTTGCTCACCACCCATTGACCAGTATGCAGGCAGTTTATGAGCAGCAGTCATCTCCCGCTCTGGCCAGCTCCCCTCAATTTATATACTGAGCATGATGTCATATGGTATGGAATATCCCTCTGGTCAGCTGTCCTGGCTGTCCCCCTTCCTAGCTTCTTGTGCACCTTCTTGCTGGCAGACCATGGGAAGCTGAAAAGTCCTTGACTTAGTATAAGCACTACTCAGCAACAACTAAAACATCAGTGTGTTGTCAACAGTGTTCTCATACTAAATCCAAAACACAGCACTATACCACCAGCTACTACGGAGAAAATTAACTCTATCACAGCCAAAACCAGGACAAAATGCTGTTGGGAGTACAGCATAATGCTGTATATTAGCAGCTAGATAAGAAATATTGTTAATGTGAATGGAACTACTGATCTTCCTGAAGCTTATCCATTTCATGAACACTGTTCCTCTGAAGACACTGAATTATGTTTCAAAGGATACTTTTGAGCATTGTGGTGGTTGGCTGGTTTTGGTTTTTTTTGAATACCATTCCTATAATCAGATGCAGAACAGGATTTAAATTTGTTGTGGAAAGAATTAAAGCCATTGTGCATGCAAGTCTGTGTGTGTGCAAGTCTGGGTAGACGCACGTAAACAAAAGATGGTGGGAAATGATGACTAACGCTGCTGTATGTTTTCTGAACAGAGCAACTGGGATAAAATAGGGCGGGATCAGTTTGAAAATACCAACTTTCCATGCGTGTTTTAAAGGCAAACTTGGAAAACAAACATAATCAATCACAGACTGCTTCACCTGCAAAATGGTTCTGAAATTTTAAAATCAGGCTTTTAGATTTTTAAAATATTCCCTGCTTTGGGTTTGACTAGGTGACCTCCAGAAGTCCCTTGCAATTTTAAGTTACTCTGACTCTCCACCTTCTTTTCTCTGGCCAAAACTACTTGGCAAATTCAATTTCAAATAATTTGGTTTTCCATGAAATTCTATTTTGTGAAGAATATACAGTTTATTTAGAGCAAGTGGTTGCTTTTTTCTCCTCACTTAATAATGATTGTGAATGGAAAGGTACAAATCAAAGGAGGACTGTGCTGCTAAGAAGAGTGTTAATACTGTGGGTGTATAATCAGAAGTCAAGATGAGATGACGGTTGCATCAGCTATGGAAAGAGTTCTGTTGTTTGGCACAGATTTGCTTGAAATTGGTGGCAACTATATCAGCATTTTTTGGCCCTGTGGTTTTTTTTCAGTTTTTTATATAATTCATAAATTCACTTAAGTCTAGCAGAAGCCTCTCCTTTGAGATGTATTTCTATACAGTACAACTGTAGTGCAATCTCTCTAATTTTGTCAATTATTTTTGTATTGAAAATCTAACCCCACTGTTGGCATGTTATTAAGGTTTCTGCACTCAAAGGTCAGTTCCACCTGCAGTCTCCTTTCGTCTAGAAGATGGCATATATTAAAATTTTATAACGGTTCCCATTAGTTCCAATCCTATAATCTTGGGATTAATCTGGCTGCCCTTCTTCATAGCCTATCAAGTGCAATAAATGCCTTACGTGAGCAACGAAGAGATTGGAATTAGATTCTTCTAAACAAGACTTGTTTGTACCAAGGTTTAAACCTGTCCACAGTTGTGCTGATAAGGCTCCTTTCACTTTAGGTGAAAGGAGCTCCTAACATTTTTACATATAAAACAGTTGATTTTACAAAATAAGATACAGTAAGTATGGGTGCATGTGGATGCAAGGCTACAGTTTTAGCCATAATTTCTTTCACAGTCTGCTTTTTGCACACAATTAAAAAAGCAATAATCTTTTCTTAGTGTAACTGTTAATAGACAACTTCACCAAGGTTTCAAAAGGAAAAGAGTATTTCCATTCCCAAGAATGGTATCTGTCCTTTCTACTTCTCTCTCCATGTCTTTGCTTGGGATTTGTTCTTCATTTTGGTCAATGCAGCCTCTGGAGAGCTAGAATGGGAGAGTCCCTCCCAGCTGTTAGGAAGAGGACCCAGATCATCCAAGAACATGCTTGCTTTGATTTGTTTGTGAGGAGACTGACCTGTAGTAGTCTAGGTAAGCTCTGTGGTTTAGCAATTGTGGGAGTAGACTTGAGAGCAGAGATCAGAATTCCTCTTATCCTTCAGTCGTTGTAAAAGGACGCTACTGAACAAACAGCTGTGGCTGAAAAACTGGATTTCAGATGTTTCCATCAGAAAACTTTAGATAAGGTCAAGGCAATTATTTTTTTTCTAGAGACTTATTCCACTGTGACTAACACAATGGTCTGGTGCCACTGGACACTATTATGCCCCTGGACATTATTATGTGGATAATAAGATCAGCTTAAAAGCTTGGAGAGAGTCACTAAATTCATATTTTCAGTGTGGGATAATTTTTTCTCAAATACCGTGACTTTTCATAATTGATTGTATTTTTTTAAAATGTCAGGCAGTATCCTGCTAAGTTCATTGATGAATGCAATCGGTGAAATGTAATGTTAAGGGAAAAAAATAATACAGCATCTAAACAACAAATCACAGTTCTCTTTTAAATCTGTTCTCGTCACGGTCTCTTTGAAGGATGCTGCAATGTATCTTTGAGAACTAATATTACAGCTCACTGAGTGTTTGTGAATGAGTAAGATGTCTGTCCTCTTGGCCAGCTCTTTAGCAGGGAGGATGTTGCCAGGGCCAAACCTTTATGATGAAACTATTTGGATGAGCTACTACTTTTTACTTTTGTAAAGAAGCCAAGCTGTCAAATACCTTAACACTAAAAAGATTTATTGCGTTATGTTGTGGCTGTGAAGGGTTTAGATAGCTCCTGTCATTGCCATTTGATCTGATATGTGCCCCACTGGGACTGATCACTCAGTGCTTCTCAGTGGATAAGTGTGTGAACTGGACTGAGAGGTACTGATTGAGCTGCCAGGTGCTATTACAGAACCTTGTGACAATTCCAGCATTAGGTGATCCTGAACTTGATTGCTTGACTGAGTTAATGGTTATGACTTTTTTTTTTTCCTTTTTTTGAGGTAGGGGAGAGGAAAAAGACTTAGTATCTTAAAAGCTTTCTCACTTCACATAGGTGTTGAGTTTCCCCAGCAAAACAATCAAACATGGCAAGTGACTTCTGTCCTGTTCTCTACTTCTATGTCTTTATATAACTCCAGACGTGCAACCTTCTGTTCTCCTGGATAAATGAATAATTAAGAAAACTCAAAGAAAGATATGTGGATTAAATTAAGCACTTCATTTCTTCAGAATGTGGAGAGTCTTTCACAGTGTCCTGTGCAAACTGATGAGTCACATGAAATTATTTCAGGCAGTAATGCCAGCAGAAGTTCATCTTGGTGGATGCTGAAAGTGAGCTGAAGTGTTATTTTAAAGAATGAAGTACTGATAAGCACAAGGGGTTGGTTACTTTCTGATATTTTGGGGGGAGACAAAACCTTCTCTAAATGTAGGCATAATTTGATGTTAAGCTGAAACTTAGTTTGTTTTCTTCAGAATGTATGCTTTTCTTGCTGCAGATTTCACAACACTTTCTCTTCGGTACCAATGACCTTAAAGAAGCTGAGACACTTTTGCATCCCTTTACACTAAATAGCATAGTGCCAGTTGTTACTAAGGTGATCTGGCAGTTCACACTACAATACTCCATTCTGAATTGCTTGCTGACTCTGATAAACTTTTATGCTGTAATTTGTTTTCCATACCATGTGCAACATCCAAACCCAATGGAAAGCCAAAACATCCCTCAAGTAATGTTCCAAGAAAATTACACTTATATACTTTTAAAATAAAGTGCAGTGGTATTTTCCTTGAACAAGACTAGGTTTTCTGTGTTGTAGGTGAGGGAATTAAAATTCGGCAGAGTTTCAATCTTCTGTTCCAAAGAATATCAGTTTAAAATAGGTGTATAGAAGAACTTCAGTAGACTAGACTGAAACCCATCAAATCTGAACCTTTGTCAAGGATGCCAGGGTACCTTCCATCATTGACTGCTCACCAGGCTGCATATGTGTCTTTTTCAGAGCTACTTAATGTGCTTCAGCTGAGAGCTGCAGGGTTAGGTCACGTTTTGTGTAAAATGTTTGCTTCTCTAGCATCCAGCTTATCAACTTCGTAGAATCATAGAATAGTTTGGGTTGGAAAGGACCTTCAAAGGTCATCTAGTCCAACTCTCCTGCAATGAGCAGGGACATCTTCCAATAGATCAGGTTTCTCAGAGCCCCATCCAACCTGACCTTGAATGTTTCCAGGGATGGGGCATCTGCCACCCCTCTGGGCAACCTATTTGAGTGTTTCACCACCCTCATTGTAAAAAATTTCTTCCTTATATCTAGTCTGAACCTACCTTATTTTAGTTTAAAAACCATTAGTCCTTGTTCTATCACAACGGGCCTTCCTAAAAAGCCTGTCCTTTCTTATAAGGCCACTTTTATTTTAAGTACTGAAAGTCTGCAATAAGGTCTCCTTGAAGCCTTCTTTCCTCTAGGCTGAACAATCCCAACTCTCTCAGCCTCTTGCTTCCAACCCTCTGATCATTTTTGTGGCTCTTCTCTGGACTGTCTCCAACAGGTCCATGTTGCTCTTATCTTGGGGGCCCCAGGTGGGGTCTCACCAGAGCCAGGCAGAGGGGCATCTCACCTTCGTCAGCCTACCTGCTGGTCCTGCGTCATTTGATGCCGTCCAGGATATGGCTGGTTTTCTGGGCTGTGATCACGCGTTGCTGGCTCATGTCCAGTTTTTCATCCACCAGTACCCCCAAGTCCTTTTCTGCTGGGCTGCTCTCAATCCCTTCACCCCCCAGCCTGTATTGATACCGGGGTTGCCCTGACTCAGATGCAGGACCTTGCACTTGGCCTTGTTGAACCTCACGGGGTTCACATGTGCCCACTTCTTGAGCTTGTCAGGTCGCTCTGGATGGCATCCAGTCCCTCAGGTGTGTCAACTGTACCACTCAGCTTGGTGTCTTCTGCAAGCTTGCTGAGGGTGCACTCAATCCCACTGTCTATGTCATTGGTGAAGATGTTAAACAGTACTGGTCCCAGTACACACCCCTGAGGGACACCACTCATTACTGATCTCTATCTGGATGTTGAGCCATTGACCATTACCCACTGGATGTGACCACCCAACCAATTCCTCATCCACTGAACAGTCCATCCATCAAATCTGTTTCTCTCCAATTTAGAGAGAAGGATTTTGTGGGAGTCCATGTCAAAGGCCTTACAGAAATCCAGACAGATGACATCTGTAGCCCTTCCTTTGTCCACTGAGGTAGTTACTCCATCACAGAAGGCCACTAGATTGGTCAGTCAGGACTTGCCCTTGGTGAAGCCATGCTGGCTGTCTCGCATCACCTCCTTGTCCTCCATGTGCCTTAGCATAGCTTCCAGGAGGCTCTGTTCCATGATCTTCCCAGGCACAGAGGTGAGGCTGGCAGGTTGGTAGTTCCCAGGGTCCTCCTTTCTACTCTTTTAAAAAATGAGTGCAATGTTTCCCTTTTTCCAGTCACCAGAGACTACACCTGACTGCTGTGACTTTTCAGATATAAGGGAGAGTGGCTTGGCAACTACATCAGCCGATTCCCTCAGGCCTCTGGGATGTATCTCAATCAGGTCCTGTAGGCTTATGTATGATCAGGTTCCTCAAGTAGTCATGAACCTGATCTGCCCTTACAGTGGGGGGGTCTTAGCTCCCCCAGTTCCCCTTTTGCAGTTCATCCACTTGAGAGGTGTGGGAAGAGAGCTTGCTAGTGAAGACTGAGGCAAAGAAGTTGTTAAGTACCTCAGCCTTCTTTCTGTTGTTTATCAGTTACTTCAAGTTGGTCTTTCTTCTCCTGGCAAAAAGGAGCAAGAACTGTGTTTGAAAGAGAAATAAACAGAATAGCCTCCTTCATTATCCAAGTGTTTGCCTCCCATCACCTTTGCTTCTCTTGCTGTGCTCTCTGGCACAAGAACTTTTGCCCTTTGTGTGCTCACCACAAAGATCTGAATATTGTATGCCCATGCCAGCAACCATCATTAGGGGATAATTGCTCTCCTGTGTGACATGAACTGCAAGTGGATGAGCAAAGCTCTTTTGTACAGACAGAGCCCACTGCCACAGGTTGTGTTTTGTCACAGCCTTTATGGTGACCTAGAGTAGACAGGAAAGTACAGCAGCTGCAATGTTCCACTTCAACGTGAAAAGGCAGATGTCTACGCAATAAAATCCCCTCCATCTTGTCAATGTCTGTGTTTGTTGCAAGCATTTGTTGCAATGGGTTGTCTGCTTATGCTTTGCTTTCTAAATAACTCTGGCATATTTTGTGTGGCTCCTCTCTTTGAAAAGCAAAGCGAAGCACTTGAGGATTAGGAAATGCCAGAACAAAATATGCCATGTGGACTTAATTGAACCTTCTAGTTTTTGTGTGTTATGACTCTATCTTTTATAAAGTGACCATATGCTGTGACAGTCCTGCAACGGGAGTGCCTTTGCCATCTTAGGTGGCAACTTTACCACTCTTTTTAAGAGCCTATGGATTTGTAGATGACTCACTCCATAGCTTTCCTGCACCAAAGATCAAATGCTGCAAAAGCAAGTGACTATGGGGACTCCACAGCCCTTTAAGGCAAATGGCGTCTTGACGTTGACTTCAGTAGACTTTAGAGTAAGCTTCAAACTGAGACAATATTTGGACTGGAATTTTTTTTCCTTCTCCAATGACTTAATTGATGGGAAGACATATAGAAGAACTGCTTCAGTGCATCTCTGTTAGTTTTAGTAGCATTTTTTTTTCCAGAGACTAAATAATATAAAACAAAGTTGGTTTTTTTCTGCTTTCTAAATATTTGTCTGGATGCTTCACTGCTCAAGTGTGATCCTTGATGCAATTCATTAGACTTCTCCTTAGGTGGAAAAACATCCTGAACAGTAATGATCTATGTTTCAATCTAGTAATGTAATTTATAGTGTTGTAAAGGATCTAAAATTAGGTGAAAAATCAATTCCTTTTATAATCAAGGGAACTGCAAAGAACAAGGCATTTGGTAGTGCAAGCTATGTGTAAATGTGATGGAAGATTCACAATACTTAGGATATCACTTCAGAGTGTTTTAAAGATCTTGGAAATCTAGCAGCTGTATTGCTTACCTTTCAATCAAAGAATATTGATATTAAAAAAAGCACATGAAGTGATTTTGATCTGGTTGAAAACAGTTACTGAAAGCAAGTCTTTCCTTTGACATGTGGTTACTATAATACTTCCATATGTATGTTGCAAATTTACTGTAAGGATCTGATCTGCTTTCTTAGTGTGCAACAACTCTACTAGGGATAATACTTTCAAAAGTCGCTGGAATGCCTTGGTAGATGAGAGAAGGCTTCAGTTTGGAGAGCCACTGGAATCCTGCAGACGTGCTGGGGAAATGCCTCTCTGTAGCCATAAAGTTATTTTAACTGAGCAGCTAGTTTTGAATGGATCCTTTACATCAGGGTGTCAAACTCATTTTCAGCGGGGGCCACATCAGGCTCGCAGTTGCCTTCGAAGGGCAAAATGTAATTTTAGGACTGTATAGATGTAGGAATAGTTACATCGAGCCTGATGTGGCCTCCGCTGAAAATGAATTTGACAGCCCTGCTTTATGTAATGGGTATTTCTATCTCTCTCTGTTTGCAGAATGTCCATGACAAAGGTGCTAATGTGCTCTGTGTATTTGCTGTTCAATAAAATTTAAGTAGCAAACAACATTCTTCAGTAAATATTGATTTCCATTTTTATTGTAAATTTGTGACCAGCCAGCGGGTGATATTTCTTCTTCCTGATTTGACCTTATATGAACAAAATCTCATGGAAAGAGGATTTTCTCTCTGAGTGGCATAGAAAATGCCTCCTAATAAAGTTCTGTCCCTTGTTGCTCTGAAGGGGAAATGTGGAGAGATTTCCATTTTTTGAGTGAAGATAGGTGGGCTTTGTATAATTATGATCATCTGTGGTAATCATCACCCTTTTGGAACAGCTGTAGAATTTGTGCAGGGCAGTTTAATGGATGCATTTGACTCAGCAGTCCAGATCTACTTTCTTCTTTCTCTTGCCAGCTGAATCAATCCTAGCCCAACTCAAAACGCATCTGTTCATCTTGGAGGCAGAGAACGTTAGTGCCACACTGTGCGCATCCTCTGCATTCCACCTCTCATCCATTAAACCTTATTCTAGAGCAGCAGACTCAGCTGTCTGTAGCTGGCATTAGAAGTGACATTGCAGTGCTGCCAAAAAAGATTGGGAAACTGGCCAAGGTGGAGACAGGACAGAAGGGCTGTGGTAAGTTTGGCAAAGAAAAAGTAAATACAAATGGAAAGTCAGAGATAGACAGTTTTGAAAAGAGTTTAATGAGAACTGCTGCTTACTGTGTTGTGGGTTTGTGTGTGTGTTGTTGGTTTTTTTGTTGTTGTTGGTTTTTTTTTTAGGGGGAATGCTAGCTTCTGTCTTCTCAAAAGTCTCAATTCTGCAGGATGTTAAGCATCTTAAGTTCCACCAAGGGGATATTTAGGGGCAGGAACACCTTGCTGTGTTCATAACCAATTCATAACCAGTCTCTAATGGTCTATATCCTTTTCTTTCCTCTCATGGTTTTTGTGGTCCTTGGCTGTGCTGTTGCCACAGTGACAACAGTTCTCCCACTAAACACCATAGAATAATTGAGCTAAGGGCATTAAAAGGTACATTTGAGTATTTTGTGCTTTTATTGCACAAAATGCCTATATTAGATCTAAACTGCTGGTTCTAAAGGTGACAGGACTTTGACTGTGGTCAGTCTAGCTGTGGAACTCCCAGCCACTTGAATCTCACGTGCAGACATCACTGTCACTCCAAAAGGGAAGCAGTTGGTGTGTTTTGGTTATTGGCAAGATGAGCTACATGTTGTGCCATATACCTCTTTCCAAACTATGCAGCCTGTGGGTACAGCTACTGTGTTGGCAGTAGAAGACAAAACGAATATCCCAAATCTTTGGGACAGAACACTGGCTGATGGAAAAAGAGTAGCCCTTCCCCAGTTTTACAGGAGCTCTGTTCAGTCATAGTAACTGTACATTTAGGCCCCACAACGTCTGCTCTGAAGACGAGTTGTGTGTGGCTTTGATTTGGGCTTTTTTTTGAGGCAAAATGAGAGAAGGGCTTTAGTCTTACTGTCTCTGTTTTGGAAAGACTGACAGTCTTTTTTGAATAGACAGGGTCATTGGCTATCTTGGTGATCACTTGGAGGTCATTTTTGAGTCCTACAAGCAATAGGTAAATGAGCTTCATTGCTCGATGTGGGGACTGTGTTTTGATTTGGAAGCAGTGAAGTAGAAGCCAGTGCAGTAATTTGTACCTAAGAATTTGTTGATCTAAGGTGGAGAAGTATAGGAAATCCTAAAAATTGTGTTTGGATAAGCATAGACTGTGTGAAGGGCAATGTGCTACAGCAAAAGAGAAGTCCACTGTGGAATTTGCCTTCCAACTGAAGATATTTTTCCTTATTTTAAAATGTGGCTTGTAGAGCTGATACTTGTCTTGACTCCCCAAAGTCAGTAGGGAGACAGCTAGCCGGAGGTGCCAGCCCTGCCCTTGGTCACCAGTAAACCCCATACTCACAGATGTATATATGATCTGCTTATAGCAGACCAGGGTGTATAAGCGTTTGTGATCTTGCTTATTTGAGTAGTAGTAAGAATGGACTGGACAGGCACAAGTAAGTGCTAATAGTTATAAAGTACCACAAACTACCAAACAATATGTAGTTCCTATTTTCCACACACTTTCCATCATGAACTATATTACCCAAATATTTGAGTTCTGATAGTCATAGTGCTATATCAAGCCAAACTTAATTATCTAAGGGATTCACCTGCCTCTGTGTGCTTAGACTTTGAATGACAGCTGTGTATGATGGAACATTTTTAGAGAGGTGAGTGGTAAAGGAAAATAAAGCAGAAAGCTTACAACTAGAAAGTGTATTGTGGCAGAGACTAGAACAACATTAAAAGTGTAACAGTGAAGAATACATCAATGATTTCCCCAGCCTAGTCTTCCAACACCACCAGACAAGGACAGAAGCAGGGCCTCTCCATCTTCATTAACAGAGGGGGAAAGAGGGGATCGGTGTGGTCTTTGAGTTATTTGTTGTTTGGGCATGTCAGATTCTTGGTCATGCAGGGATGTATGGTTGAGAAGCTGAGGTGCAGTTTGGCATTCTACGTTGGGGTGGTTTAAATCAGCTTACACTTTGGGTAGCATATTTCAGCTTCTTAGAATGAAACACACTGCACTATTTAAATACAAACAGTGCTCAGTTTCTCTTGATGGCAGGTCCTGGTTTTGCTGGTGCAGTGGTGGGTACTTCCCAGTTTAGTACCAGGTAAGATAGTATCGAGCAACTAGCTAAGCTAGGCTATATTGAAATGGTTTGTCCATTCCTGTAAACACTTCTCTTTGTTCTAATGTCAGCTAACTGGCTGCTGGTCATTAGTTAAGTAATGCAGTTTTAAACATTGTTTGATATTTTTATGTGCTATTGTGGTTTTGTATTGCAAATGAAAAGGACATCGGAATGACAGAATACGGCTGAATTCCTCCTGCCTGGCGTGCCAGCGTAGGAGTTTTCAGCCTGTGGGTGCTTGCAGGGCAATATCAAAAGTTCCTTGACTTTAGGTATTGATAAGTGAAGTACTAGTGTTTCCTGAAATGTACCAGTACAAATGGCATGGTTTAAATAAAAATATTTTTTCATGGCAAAAATTGAAATATCTGAATACTGCGTGAGAAACAGAGTGATATTTGGGCAAAATATTTGGAGTTTTCATGGAATCAGATTAAAAAGATCATTCTGTGGTCTTTTAACCTTTGTTAGACTAAACTTAGTGTCATCAGAACTATGATTTTTTTTTTTACCTTAAATCTATTTTTGTGGAAGCATTTTCCACTTTTTTTTGGCAGAAACCTTCTGTATAACCTTCTATCTAGTTCTAAGGATTGTATTACTTCTCTGTTTTGTAGATGGGGAGAACAAAATGAAGCTTTGATGTCTTGGGCTTTTATCTTGGTGTTAGGGGAGTTTGAGGCTATTGTTTAGAAAAGAATACAAAACAGAGAACAGATTTCAAAGATAGAAATTGAAGATGAGAATACTGGAGACAGAGCTATAGAAAATACAACTTTTGCTCTGAGCTGACTTTTTGGTTATTGCTTTAACTACTAAGGCAAGGCCAACATCCACCAGACATGCAGGCTCCAGCAAAGTTAAAACTTACAACCTATGTGACAAATGAGAAAACCATGATATTGTTAACAAAATGAAGAACTTTTATTAAAGCCTGTATCAGTAAGTTTGTTTCTAAACTTCTCTTGGCTTTCCTAAACAATTTCTTTTAATGGGCAGATTTGAAGTGTTTTCATTTTGGACATCAGGTTGAGGCTAAGGCGGCAGTTTTTCTAGCAAACTACGAAGTTTCATGCAATAAGAAATATGGATTGTAAAGGGCAGCGGATAAGCTGAGGAAACAAAGATTAATACCCTTAAAATTGCACAGCAATTTTAATTAAAGTTTTAATTTCAAAATACTGCAGAGAGAAGTTGTAACCCATTTTGAAGAACTGGAAGGTAAAAGCAACTTTAAAAATTTAATTTTTTCAGTGCAATCTTTGAACAGAATTCTGAGGGGAAAAAGATCTCCAGATACCATATGTCTGAGTTCAAATGTGCTCTCTGACTAAAAGGAGTTATTCAGGAATTCAAAAATACCAAGGAGTGAAAGATAAGGTTTTAAACAGTCCTCCCTATTTATCACTGTATTCTAAGCTGCCTTTCTACTCAAAAACATCATTAAAACAACGCAGACTAAACTTGAATTAATTTGTTTCACCTTTCTTGAGTGTCCCTTAAAGGAATGCATGGGAAGTACCACACCTCCATGAAAGATGTTTGTCTCTGTATTAATAGTTACTCTGTAGGCAATGTGTTAATGACTTGTTGAAGGGCTTGCAGTTTTGTTCAGAAGATTTGACCAGCTGAAATTGTCATGCATTGCAAATGCTTTCCTGTAAAGTCACTTATGGATGAAGCTCCAGTTGGTATATGCTGCTTGTTTAATGTAACTACAGTCTTCTAAAGCCTGTCTTCTGCCAATAACATGCGGGCTGTGTCAGTGATCCTTTTCTTCCTTTGTCCTAAATTGCTTTAATTGAGTTAACCAGATTGCCTTCTGATACACACCAGCTAAGTCAGTCAGTGAAATCACAGGGAGTCCTGGAAGGATCTGAGGACAAGCTTTGTTCAGTGCTAAGGGGAGGTGGTCTCAGTGCTGTTCTCAGAGAAGATTGAGCCAGGTTCTTCTTGGAGGGACAGTGGTTCTATGAGTGGCAAACAGGCCCAAGGTGCAACAAGGAAAATGACGATAAATTGTTCACAGAGATGGTAGTCAAACACTAGAACAGAGGCCCAGAGAGGCTGTGGGGTCTCCCTCCTTGGAGATGCTCAGAACTTACCCAGACTGCAACTGCTTGGAGCTAGGGGTTGGAATAGAGACCCCCCCAGAGGTTCCTTTCAACCTAAATTACTCTTCTCAAATAGTTCACCTGCATTGACTGTGCAATTTGACTTTAGCAATACATTATCTTGTCAGACGTTGAAGCATCAGTGACTGAGACTTAAAGAGCTCCTTTGCGGTATCATTGTCTAATGTGATGTAGGTATATTCATACTACTCTGAGATTTTTTTCTTAGGCAACCTGTCTCACTGGGAAGCATCATGTTGGCAGAAGCCTGAAGTGAAAAGGTGGTCGTAGATTACTTACCGTAGATGGAAAGAACATAGCTGCTCAGAGGCAGAAAAAGAGGAGGAATGCAAAAAGCTGAAACTTCGTATCTGAAGTAGTAGCTAAATAAGAAATGCTGTAGTAATCCCTTGACTGAAACAGTTTTCTTAACATTTTGCAAAATGCCAATGTTCCTGAAAAGGGGAAAATTAAGAGCCAGAACAGAGGGTAATTCAGGTAGGAAATGTACTTTCATGCCAGGCTTTCTAGCTTATGGTAAAAGTCTCATGAGAATAATTGGAGTTTTCCTCCAGTAAGTATTAAATCTGTGTCCATGCTATTTCTGCCTTCAATTAAGTTAATGTTTAAGATGTCTCTCTTTTTATGTGCTTCATTTAATAACATATTACACAAGTGAATCATTTAAAGAATTCTTCAGTGAAATACAGAAATAATTTTCATGCAACATCAGCAAATTAACATCTTACTTTGATGTATTACTCTGACTTAATATCCCACTCAGTCTTTGTTGATGTATTTATTCCAAAGTTAAAGCAATTTAGAACACTAAATGATAAGACCGTGTATTCCATCTCATTACAGACTTGGTGCAACAGCAGTCAAGCACCTGGTTATTCTATAACCCAGTTTTTTAGAGGGCAGAAATTATAGTTAAAATTTACATTTTGGCTCCAGAGCATAAAGAATGTCATACACAATTCACCAGGTTAGATTTGAATTGCTATAATGTTTGTAATTGGCAGACAGTGGTTATGACTAAAACAGCAAGATGCTTTTGAAAGGGCATACTTTTTCAGAATGTTTTAGAACTTTTTAGTACATCTTTCTGTACATATCCAGGGCCGGATTTGATATCACAGATTCATATGCAGAAACATTTAAAGGTCTATCACTGAGACTTTAATATTGTGAGGACTTGCATTGGCTGTAAACCATGTTCTCTAATGTCCATTTGTGTGGTTTTTGTTTGTTCTTTTCCCCTCCAAGTATTTTTACCTATGGAGACTGCTGGCACTAGAGAAAAAAATAAAAAACAAGTCTTCTGGTAGTTAAGAGGAACAAAAAGATCTTGGGTTCCATACTCGTAAAAGCCTTTCAAATCTCTTCCGTCTGAACATCCCGTACACTTGTGTAGACAGAAGCATGTTCATGTGTTAGACAAGTAGTTATATGAAATTATGATTACATCATTTTTAAAAAGTAATGAAAAAATCTTTGACTATTGGACCTATTTGCACTAGATCAGTGCAAAGCAGGAATGAGACATGGATAAACACAGAGTACATATGAAATACCTTGTATAATTGGAGTATTCAAACACCAATTTGAGTATCATCTGTTAGTACAGTTGCATTTTGGTTACTGTCAGCATGCATATTCCTAATTCTAAAATATGTAGGTATAGAGCCTGATGGCTATCCTTTTTAAGTTAAAATCTGGATATAAATACTTGAACGGGGAAGACATTGCTTTGTGTTCTGAGCAATGATCAGGTT
Organism: Caloenas nicobarica; assembly: GCF_036013445.1. Lineage (NCBI taxonomy): Eukaryota > Metazoa > Chordata > Aves > Columbiformes > Columbidae > Caloenas > Caloenas nicobarica. The sequence continues at coordinate 46,615,092 of NC_088246.1, read as the reverse complement.
GTAGTGTGTTCTCAATTTTGTGTTTAGTTTCGTTTTTGGCAGCTCTCATGGATACTTGGAACCCAGTTTAGTTATCACTACTTCTTTTTGGCATCATGGGATGTCTACTGAGGCTTCTCTGTGGGCTTCTACTCTTCTGTGCTCTTAGGAAATATCAATCTCTTCATGAGCACATAGAGTTTGAGCAGGTTTGTTTTGCTGTTCCTCTTACTAGTGAGGCCAAGAACATGACAGTACAGGCTCTTGCCAGTCAAGTGCAGGTTGTGCAGCTAGTGTGGAAGGGATGACAGGCACAACCAGATGTTGCAGTTTGGCTTCACACCTTTATTTTTACCAAAACTCTTAAACATCACTTTTGAGTGAAGTGCTGACAGCTTTTTTATTTAGGCTTATAAGGCTTGCAACTATTTTGGTATTCCAAACAAACCAACAACTTGGGCATCTACCTAAGTTATGCTTGAGTGAAATGCATGTTTTCTTTCCTATGTGCTTCACTTATGCTCCTGTAATTTATCCTTAGGGAGAAGATTGTCTTCTTCTGAGGTCTTCCACCACCATGTAAAGTGGACTGTTATAACATGGTGACCCTGCTTTGCCATTCCTTATCTGTGTTATCTCCCTGATGCTTTGCAGCTGTCTTTTAATAAACAGTGTAAGAACACTGATACATTTCTGTTTGGAGAGTGAAGAGGGAAGGTGCGGTAGAGAATTACCAGCTTTACAGATTTGGAGAGAAAGCCCTGGAATGTCTTTAACCTTTCAATCCATGGAGCACCATGCCTTAGACAATCTCACCACAGCTCTTGCAATTGCAAAGTGGAAACATCTGTCTGGGACATCAATACCAGCCTCTTGTGTCTCTTCTCTGTTGAGTGCTATCACTGCTGGCTTATTTGCATTGTTTTCTCTCTGTCATTTTAACTAGCAGCTACAGGGGATGATTCATTTACTTTATTGCACTTTGTATAAATTTGTCCTTCAAAGACGTATGAATGTAGGTGAAGCCCTGTGCAGCATGTGCCCTTATCTTAGGGGTATTGCCTGCTTAATGTGAACTTCATTAAATACCCTCCTACCAGGCAGTGATGTCAAGATCAGCAGTTGTTATCCTGTTCTTGTGTGTGGCTGCTGGCAGTAGGTCTTCCATCAATACTGATGATATGAGTCCTTTTTTTGGTGTGCATTATTTAGGAACTCAGATCCCCTTCCCTCCACCTCCAAATTCTGTAATAACTAGCAGAGCTGAATTGTTTTACCCTTTTGCTGTCAGTATGTGCTGACAAAGACCGATGGTGACTTGCAGATTTCACAACTCCTGTGTATACTCCCAGTTTCCTTTTAGAAGAGCTTAAGAGACAATCTTGTGTCAGAGAAAGTTTTGTAAAATACATTCCAAGTATCTTGCTTCTCATCTGTTTAGTAGTTGACAACGAAGATGTTTCTCATGTCACAGGAACTCCTGAGGGAGAGAAACATTTGAAAACTCTTGGCGTCTTGGATTCCTAGAGCTTGTTATCAAAAGTGATGTTAAGCCAAAGCTTTGCGCTGTGTCAGGAGGAAGTATCTCCACTATAACATTGCTGACACAGCTGTGGTACTTCCAGGGCCCAGGTTAGCATCGTTGTGAGGCTGTGCTCTGTCTTGGCACATGAGGACCCAGCTTTGGTAGCTTGGTAGAGCAGTGTTTCTGTGAAGTACGGAAATGCCAGCAGAGGAACGGCAAAGCAATGGCACCAGTCGTGTGTTTGGTACGGATAGGACCTTTCATTGGCAGCATGCTCCAATTACTTTACAAATCAATTTGATACTAAAAATAGCTACTGGCTTCTTCACAGATTGAGTCTGTCGTGGTATGGGAGCACTATGTGAAGCGCTCCCAATAAGGAGCAGGATATAGCTCCGTAGGGGAAAGTCAGACTAAGTCAGTAGAAATGAATCTAGGAAAGAAATGAGCACTTCCAATATAAATATAATTTGGCTGGCAGAGCTGCTTCTCCTTTAGGATTTTCTGGTGCCTGCAGTTGGAGCTGCAGCCTGATCATATCACTTGCTGATTTAGATGAGACAGTGGCAGTGTGTGGTTGGCCTAAGTCACATGGGTGACTCCTCAAACATTTGATCAGATATCTTTAAAAGAAAATAGGAAGTAAGTAAATGACAAGAAGGTGAGAAAGGCTCATGCTCTAACTTCGAATAGTGGTACAAGCCTGATCTGTTGTCTTTTAACCTCCATTGCAAAGGAATAGACCTCAGGACTGGCTCTGTTCAGCAAGCAAAGCCAGCCGTTGCCCAGCAGCCTCCTGAGGGTGGTCAGGCTGCTCCTGCTATATCAGAGTCCTGGGAGGCCATAGGAGTTCTGGTTGCTGCTGAGAAAGGGATCAAGCATGTTGAGAGAGCAACTGTGAAATGAGAGGGCACCTGCGTGCAGCAGTATCAGTTGCCCCTTTCTTCTGCTCCTTTCCTACCTGACAGATCAACTTGACATTAAAGCTCTGTCCCAGTTTTGGGCTCAGCATGGCCCCAAGAACATTCCTGTGTAGTAGATAAATGCAGGTTTTCTCACACTGCTAAGAAGCCCTGAGCCAGCTTGTAGTAAGTATACCTTCTGGTTGCATTGCAAATGCTGGAACTGAATGGTGAATGGGAAGTTCTTCCTTACTGTTCTTGATGTGCCCATCTTTGGATGAGCAGCAGAAAGCAGCTCCTCTTGGAGGATCATTTTTGTGCTGCAGGGAAAGCTGTTATGGCCATCTGTTGAGGAAAATGAGCAATTTGCAATATGTTGCATCTGTAAATGGATAAACTTTTCCAAGCATTACATGTGTTTATATACATATTTTGATGTAATTGAGTATAACTGAGGAACAGAACTTGCTGCTTCATTTCCCTGTAGCTGGTAGCCAGTGTGCTTTTGCAAGGTGGATAGTGGGTGATTCTCCTTTCCAATATATTTTATGTATGTGTAGATGATAATGCAAGGATTAGCACAGTAGACTCATAATCTTACTTGTTCAGAATTGGCTAATTATTTAACCAGTTATTTCGGCTCAAATGTCTTCTGAAGGTTTGATAGCAGAATTGTGACTGCTACCCCTTGGAGTGTTGGGATTATTTGATTTTGTTCTAGGCTTATCTTTCTCTGAAGTATAGTGGAATATCAATTCAACTCAATTCCTTAAGGTTCTTGGATAAGTAACTATATTCCAAGGCTTCAGGATTCTTGTTAAGACACTTTTATTTTCCCTGTAATACCTAACTGAGAGAACTGATTTTAAAAAAAGCAGCAGACACATGTCCTTAGAGTGAATAAACTAATAAACTTTTTTTCATGTGTTTCATTGATATATTGCTTAGTACAAGCAACAGACTAAAATGGCAAAGCTAAGAAAATTGTAATGGCTTCTAGTGATAAGCAGTCAAATACGTATCACATGGTAGTAACTTTGAAATTGTTGATGAGAGAGAGATTCAGTTACATTTTTGTGATTTATTGTGCTTACATATCACTTGCATTCGCAAACCACACATGTGGTTTGCATATAACAGGATATTTTTTTTCTGAAACTCCTCAGTATCGTGTTTGAAGTGGATTCAATGGTCCTGAGCTTTTCCATGTATCAGTGCCCAGTCCCTGTGCTTACAACTACCCCTGCTTCAGGTATCATCTCAACAGTAATACAACAGACTCCTGAGACCCAATAGCCAAACCACCAGGGAAATCATCTACTTATTTGGCAGCCTGAATTTTACTGGGGCTTCGTGTTACTCAGTCCTGCTCATAAATCCTCTGTTCATGGAGTCATGTTATTGACAGTTTGAACTTTGTTGGCATTACTTTTCTTTTTAAATACATTTTTAACTTTTATAGTTGTGCGAAAGAGCTGTAGAACATCTGTTCTAATGGCTTTGCAAATGGAAGTGAAATCAAGAAAGAATCCACTTTCTTTAATGTTTTCTGAGATGAAATATGCCTGTTTCATGATTTGGAACACAGGGACTGTTTAGTAGTTTTGCTTGGCATTATTGAGTTCTAGGTGAAGGATTTGGACAGGCATGTTTAAGGAAACAAGGTTGTGGATGAAAGGAAGACTGTGGGGCTAGCTGTTGTGGCGTGTCAGCATACAGATTAGTCCGTCTGTTTTCTCTCTGGCTTCTACACTGTTCCCCATAAAATATACTCCATTATCCTATTAAGACACCATGCTGTCCTAGACGGTGTCATTTTATAAACAGTAAAAAAAATGCACCCTCCATACAACAGCCTATAAGCTAGACTTGCTGCGGGAGAGGCAGACTCCTTGTGACTGGTACAAATCCAGAGAATGTAAATAAAGCAAACTTTGGATAATTCTGTGGAAAATCTCTGCAGCTTGTCTGCTAAAAAGCATTGGTACTGCTTCCCAGTAGCGGAGGACCCTCTTGTCCGCATTTATCCCTAAGGAACTTATTTTGATCTCTTATCTGTTCCATCTCTTGTTTTTTGTATCAATGATTTTGTTTGCTCTTCTCCTGCATGTTACAACGTTGTAAGCAGGAAGACAGTGGGACCTTTGAGAAGAAAGAGGTGATTGACGCAATTAACTACATAGTAAAGGAACAAGGGAGAATCTTATATTTGCACCTCTAATAGAGGGTAATAGAATATATGTGTATTTTAGCTGCTGACTCTTACAGGTGCTTTGCATTTCATCAAGTGGGTCTGACTTCAGTGGGGACTACTCAGAATATCCAGAATTGGAAACATTTGACCATCTCTCAGTGTTCCAGTTATTGTGGGCTTTTCCCCTCCCTTAACTGAAAAGGGGTTATTTGTATAGGCGTAGCACACTTTTGTACAGTGTTCTGTCACACAGTAGATATCTCAATTTCTTTCCAGTGACTTTCCCTTCTCCCCTTATAATTGAACCAGCTGGTTCTATGGTAATGAGTCCTTTTGAACTGTCAGTGTGTGTATATTTCCATTTACACTGCTGGCATTTGTTCTGAACCTTCTCCCCTTCTGTCCAAATAAATTACTTACACTATCAGATCTGTCTCATTGTTCACAGTAGCACTGCAGTAGATACTCCAGTTCCTCTTTGCTTACTGAGTTTATTGCTCAATTTGCAAAAGGCTCTTTAAAACTTCGGTAGGTGTAACTTCAAATAATCCTCATTAATTGTTGTATGAGTCAGAGAATCAAAAGGAAGGGGAAAAAACCAAGATTTTTAATTGTATGAACTATACTGTGGAGGGATCTGGCTAACCTATTGACTTCTCGTTATACAGTGATTTATATTCCAATTAATTTTGACAGCTGGCATTTTGGCTGTATTAGCTGTGATCATTTAAACTTCTGTAGCAATTTATAATGTAGTTGATGTTGACCAGAATAATTTCTTAATGATGATATGAGAAGTCTTGTGCAGTGATTAGAGATACAGCTGATAATCAGGAGTCTGTGAATGTCTTCAAAGATAAGTCATTGAATCACCATGTTTTAAGACAGTACTGACTGTTTGTGTGAAATAAGTTTCCAGAGATGCACAGAGAAGGCCAAGGGGCAATGGTCACAGCTGCAACGAGGATTAGACCTAAGGAAAAAAATAGTTCGCAGTCAGGTTAGTCAAACAGTGTAACAGGGGTTACAGAAAACCTTATGCTATGAAAATGCTGTGGTGGAAAAAAATGTTGCTTTACAGAGGAAATAGAAGGCAATGAACATCAGTTTCTGTGACTGATCACTTGTTCCCAATCATTGATATACATTTGCAATAAAGATAGATTTATTTTCTCTAGTATTACCTTGGGCTCTTGCTTGCCTGTCTTCAGTTCTGGGTCAACCAGGTGTCTTAGCAAGTTCCTGATTAAGCACATGGGATATCAATTTAATCAACTTGCTGAATCAGGACCTCCTGATGAATTCCTCTATTTCCTCATTTGCACAAAGCTTATTTGCCGGCCACACAGCTGAGTGAGAAGGAATAGGTTTGCTTTTCAGAACCAAGGAAGCCTTGATGCTGACAACTGATAGAGTAATTCAGTGAGACTGGGAATTCCCAATCACATAAAGTTTCTTAAAGAAAAATAATCGCTTATCTCAGTTAGTATCATGTCCTGAAGGGATCCTTGGCCTACATTCTGCTAGACTTGAACAGGGAACTAAACAGAGGAGCATTTTAAAACTTTTCTTCCTGAACACCAAACATAATTTCATCCTTCTGTATAAATCTTGCTCTTACTGTATTTTGTGTAACTTGGTCCCACATCATAATGGGCGATAGGATAGAAGCACATAAAATCTTCAAGGCTGGAGAAAAGCACATTTGAAGCCATTGAATAAGTTTAGAGGCATTTAGGTCAGGCCCCACGAGGTGGTTCTGAAGCATTTGAACCCTCTGTGCCTGGTGATTATTTTTTCATTACTATGTTTCCAAATGATAAAATACGATGAGAGAAGACAGGGTTGCTTAGGGCACTATATTTCTCAGCTGTCCACTTTATTGAAATCTATGGGTTATTTACTCACTGACTGCTGCAGATTAGATCCTATAAAAAGTTTAGTATACTTTCAAAATGACATTTTATTTAGTCAGATTCTCCTTGTCGCGTAAAGCTAGTGTTTTCACCTCAAAATGAACATGACTACTTATATTTTGATTTTGCCAGAGTTGGAACATAAATCAGGAATCGAACCAGAAGAAAGAACTTTCCTAGTGCTACAAGGACCACATTTCTTAATAAGGTAGAAAAGTGGTTTTCCATCTCTTTCAAACCATGGAGCACTGTTTTCCAGTAGAAGCTGGTAGTCTAAGTTTTATGACTTTTAAGCTGCTAACTGTAGACTTGGTTTTCATATTTAATTTTATTAGACTGTAAACCCTGCAAGATCCACAAATTGTAGCTTCAAAGCTTTCCATACAGAGAGTTCAGCTGCTGCCGTGTTTTGAACACTGTCTCTCCTGTATATAATTTATAAATATAAATACGTAGGGAGCAGCTAGTGCTGCAACATTCAGTTCTTTCAGGTCTTGCCTTCTTTTGGAGGCAGTTATTCACAGCTCTTATTTCATGTAACATTACCATTAGTATTTCCCACTGCATGCTCATTCTGTAAATATATTTTACCTTTCCAGGAGCAGAGTCTTGCTGTTTACTTTTGCTGTTGGCTCATTTTCATTTCATGACCAGGTTGCCAGTAAAACAAATTATTCAGATACAGCCCTCAACTTGTGGTGATGAGAAACCTGCAACCACCAAATCCATATGTGTGGACTTGGGTCTGGAGTACAGGTTTCTAAACAAGAAGCCTTGTTTTGAAATGCAGAGCATACTGGTTACTGCCTTTAATCTCAGCATCTTTCTCATTCCCTACTCATTTACTACATGAACTGAAGGTGAGGCTGAACGTGCATGTTTCTGATTCTTTGCAAGGCGCTGTAGAGAACAAATCGTACTTTGCCCAGACAACTTGTATAAAAGGTTTGGAGATTTTGAGTGTGTGTATGTGCATGCAGGAGAGCAGATGACTTGAAAACTGAATTCAGGTAACATCTTAGATTTATTTATTGGTGAATCTTATTGTTTGTGTGAGCTGAAGTAAAGGCTTTTAGGTCTCTGAGAGGCATGTACTGTTTGCATTTCACATCACAGACACCCTTACTTTGGTAGGCATGAGATGACTAAACGTTTTTAAGCCATTCAGTCCCTCTGAGAGCAGAAAGACATAGCTGGCAAATGTGTAATACTGGTTTTCAGTGTAATCCAGTTATCTAGCCAGTCACAAACATGTGGAATTGTGCGCTGTTGCTTTAATGAAATATCTATGCATAGGCACCTTTATAGCACTAGTTACCAGAAAGACTGGGCTCATGTTTGTCTTTGCATTTTCTTCATGGTTTTGGAGCCAAGGGGCCCAAATCATAGATCAGTACCGACCTGTGCTAAGCACAGGGAAAACAACAGCTCACAGAGGCAATCTGTACCCTAAAAGGTTACAATTTGATTTGTATCCTACCTACTCACAAAGTAGAAGAGGTTGGAAAGGTTGCATATAGTCTGTTCTAAACCCCTGCTTAAAGCAGGTTGCTTAGGGCCATGTCCATATACGTTTTGGATATCTCTAAAGATGGAGACTCCACAAGCTCCCTGACCAGCTTTTTCCAGTGTTCAGCCAACCTTATGTTAAAAAACTTATTTTTCTTTAATCAGAATTTTCTGTATTTCAGTTTGTGCCAATTGCCTCTTGTCCTGTTACTGGGCACTGCCTGAGAAGAATTTGGCTTTGTGTTCTTTATTTCCCCACCCTCATCAGGAATTTATATACATCAATAACATCCTTCTAAGCCATGAATCTCTTAATGTCAGAGCACATGATTTTCTACTAAATCAACTCTAAGTATTGCCAGATGTAGAATATTTTGGGGAGAGTGGGACTGTCAGACTGTCTTCCAAGGTCTTCACTTTGTGTTCTGTAGGGTACATGGTACTATGAAGGTCTTTAACTTTTGTTTCTTTTACATAGTGTTTAGATTTCAGCACAGTGTCCTGTTTTTTCCAGTTGGTACTGTCTTCTTCCTTGCCCTTTCACCATAGAGAGGTGAAACCATAAGCCCTGGTCTTGCCTCATCATTCTGTGCAGTCTAGCACTGGCTGATGAGCTTGCGTGGGAAGCGTGTAATGATAAACTCTTTTCCAGAGGAAATGAAAGAGAATGCATGCAGCAAGGAACTGGAAACTTCAGTAGTATGTAACTTATCACTTAGTTCACTTTAATATCTACGCTATTGCTTTCCTCTCATGGATACAGCTCTTAATCGGTGAATATTATAGCCGTGTGGACATTGAAGGAATAATGAGGTTCTAATGACGTGAAAAAAGACGACTTTGAAGCAAAGAAAAATGAACAATTTATTCCTGCATCAATAATCTACGTAGTTAATTGAGGAAAAAAACCTTCTTATGCAATCTTACTTGTCTATGTTTGCGCAAAATAATACTTTTTTTAGCCATTTTTGGTAGGCTCAAAATCTATTTTCCAGGCCCCCAGCTTCCTGGTAACATGACTTCAGTACAACAGCCCAAGTTGTTGCTTATATTAAAAGAATAATATAATGGGACAAAAGAATAAGACTGTGGCTTGATCTTTTCCATTGATAAATTTAGAACTTGTAAAAGCTGAAGTAATGGTTGTAGTGATAAAAAGAAATATAATTTTATACTTACCACTGTTCTGAAAAAACAGTGTATAATTATTGTGGGAGGAAGAAAAATACATCTCTCCCCCTCACTCTTCTACTTTTCCCCCTTCTCTTTAGTGTTGAAATCATCCGGTTTAATTAAATCACCAACCTATTTCTGCACAAAGGATGACATTTCATTAATGATAGAAGATGTGCATGAGACAGAATTAACCCAATTTTCCAATGGATTTCAATTTGGAAAGGGCAACATGTAAAAATGTCTTGTAGATGTGTGGGATGAGCTTGTTGAGCAGCTTTCTGAAGGAGATGGGATTATAAAATGATGAATAATTAAGACAACAGTCCCTCCCCCTGCCTCAGTTTCTAACAGTCTTTTTGTAATCCCAGTTGATGGAAACTTAGGTACCTGACATCATATATCAGGGATATATTAGAGAACGAAAAAAAAACCAGACGTGTGATGGTTGCTAGCAAAATAAATATAAATACTTATAATTTTCTCTGTTATTTTTAGCTAAATAAAATCCTTTAGTGGTTTTGTCAAAGTTACCACCACCTTAATCTGTTGTCTTTTTGGGGAAAAAAAAAAAGTAACAAAAAGAAGGAAACCAGTCTCCCAAACATTGTTTTGAATCATCGCTTTTGGTAGCACTTTTCTCAGACACTTATTGTGATGCTTAGTTGAAGTACCAGTTGTCAGGTCCCTCTTGCATGTGGATGATTGCTTCTCAAATTATAATTTTATCAGAATAGTTCTGATTAGACTGGAGCCCAGTTCCCCCTGCTTGCTGTTGCTTTAAAGTTAGGACTGTGATCTTGCCATCGCTGACGTGAACTGATCCACCACACAATGTTGTTCTCCACCCTGTAAAAGATTTTGAAATTTGAGAGGTGCTGGTCTATTTGCAGTGTCCGGAATCTTAGCTAAAAATGTATGAGAAACTAATAGGAAAACATTGTGTAGAAGTTGAATATGCTCTTTGAGCTTTATAACATAGCCGAATATCATTACCATCCTGTATTTTCTTTAGTTTTGCTTTTTTTCTTGGTCATGTTTTTTTCCTGATCATTCAGACTTTCCTGAAATTTATCTGTATGTATTAGAGGTCCACACCACATTGCCAAATCTTACTCTGAATTTAGAAGTACCTTTCTGTTTTTGCCTGCATAATTCATATGGAAACTGGATATTCTGATATTCGTGGGGTTTGTTTTTCTTTTTAACTTCTCGGAACTGGTGAAAGAAAACTTCACTTCCTTTCCAAATTGCCAAAATTTAATTTTTATCAAAAGAGTTCTCAAAAATCATTAATGTCTGAGAATAGGGTGTTGTGGAAGAGACAGTGAAGAAGTTTGAAGCAGACCACAAAAAACCTGTTGATAATCTGGTAAGATAAATCTGCCCTCTAAAAGTGTGAAATTAATTATTTGCAGCTCTCATGGAGAGAGTAAAGGGGGTGAAAGCACCAGTCCTTAAATTAGGAGACAGATTTTTAGGGTTCAGACTATGAAGCTCAGAAAAAGCGAGCAAATTAAAGTGTTCCTATACACTTTATTGAGGAAAATATGATCATATAGTACTTTTTTGTTAGGTTCTGTGTTAAAAATGGATTTTTGTTGCTTCTGTTGAGAGCAAAGGCTTGAGTTGCAAGATTGGTGGTGTTTATAATGAAGTAAGGGCTAGAGGTTCCCACTATTTCAGCCATCTGTGTTCATGTAACTGTGATTTTTTGACCCAAAAGAGCAGACACTGTATAACAACAAGATTTGCCAGCGTAAATATCCTGCCCTTCTGCTTAGGCCATCAATCTTGACTACTTGCTTAGAAATGGGAGGAGGTAATCTTCTGCAGTAAGTGTGGAGAGCGAAATGGATTTTGGAATTCAAGGCTGATATGAAAGGGGCCGTCTATGGCATTTACACAAGTTTGTGTAAGATGAAGTGCATGCTGTTGGATTGGAGTATGGAGAAATAAAGGCAGATTGAAAAAGTGCTGAACAAATTTAATTTATCCTTGTTACTGGAATAAGGTATTATTAGGAGAAATTCAGAATTATCATCCTGTCTATCCTTTGGCCTGGGGAAATGTGGCTCTATAAGCAGGAACACAGCTGGAAGTCGAGATCACAGTTCACCCCCAGAGTTCTGGGGCATGGTGGAAAGTTTCATTCTGAAGTTGATTTATTTCTAAACATACAGGATGATGTATTTCTTTCTTCCATAGGTATTCATTTGATTTTTCTTTTTTTTTTTTTTTTCCCTGTCTTCTTCTGGATCTTGTTGTAGGGTCCTATTAGCTAGCAGAACATTGTGTTGGCTTCCTCATAGAAGGAAGGAGTGGACTGTGTGTGCACTGTTCTTAATGAACCTTTTCTCTCTTTCAGATAAAGGAATGCAGAAGATGAGCAACATCTATGAATCAGCAGCCAATACCCTGGGAATTTTTAACAGCCCATGCCTGACTAAAGTGGAGCTGCGAGTTGCATGCAAAGGCATATCAGATAGGGATGCTCTCTCAAAACCAGATCCTTGTGTCATCCTTAAAATGCAGTCGCATGGCCAGTGGTTTGAGGTGAGTCTTTAATAAAATAAAAATGATTCTTCTGATTCTTTAGGATGACATAGAAAAGCTGGGGTAAAATTCAAATAGTGAGAACAATAAAGAGAAGAAGCAATTTGAAAGCTGTGGCATAATCTTGTAAGAGTGAAGGGAGATTTTCCATTAACTCTAACACACTTTGAATCAGACTCTTAATGATACTTTGAACTTCTTTTTGGAGTCTAGATTAAAAATGATGATGATTAAAGAATGAAGCATCATAAAACTTTTCCCTTTAGGCCCTCTTGTTTCATAAAAGCTATATAATAGCAGAGATAATGATAGCGATCATCATGCTTTCCAATCTAAAGAAGAAAAATGCTGTGAAAGAGAGGAGTATTTATTACTAGTTGGCAAGGAATTTGGTGATAGAGTAGTTTGATTTGCAAATTTTGAGCATTACAGTTGGATTCACAGTTACAGTCGGTAATTTAAACTAATGCATTTGCCTTATCAATTTGGGTTGTATTGCAGATTGCATGTTTGATTAAAATATCACTTCAAGTTATTTTACCTAATCTTAGAAACCATTTGTTTGATAAATGGAAACAGGAAATCTTAGAGACATGCAAATTGTAAATAAAGAACATTAGAAGGGAATGTGATATTTTAAATGAAATCTTGGTAGTTACTTTACTTAAAAGTTAGACTTGAGTGTAGAGAATGTGTTCAGTTCAGTTTTTATTTTCAGTCAGTATGCATCCCTCTCTTTGCAACAATTTCAGCATTCAGAAGAAGATTGTGGTATCTATCAAAAGATGAAAATAATAATAGCTGTGAGCATATGCAGAAAGCAAAATCCTAAATTGCTAAGCTTTTTAATTGAGCATTTTCAGCCAAGTCTGTCAGACCTAGGGAGTTTTCTTCTAGCTATTCCAATTGTGTGGTCTTAACCTATGGACGTCTGAAATTTTTCCAGTGCAGGGTCAGCAACAGCGTAGCAAACCTAAGGTTTTTTGGTGGTAGTCTTACTGTTTTCTTAGTTCGCTACTGTGGAACCATTAGATAGGTGCCTGGTGAAAACCACACTACAAATAGAAATAAAACTCCTATGGTCATTCTAGTGCTAAAAAATCAGTATCTTCATGTAATTGAAATTTAAGGTGATACAGTAGTTAGGAAAAAAAAGCGTAATTCTAGCTAGCCACGTAGAAAGGAACATTTAGCTGTACTCTGTGTAACCACTCAAATAATAGAAATTAAAGGTCAAACTAAGTGAAATGCCTCTGTTTGGAAAGAACAGACTGAAATCTTTTTGGCTATTTCAGTTCTCTGAATAACTTAGAGTGCATTTCACATAGCTTGTCTGTGGCCAGTTATGAGAGGGGTAAGTAGCTCTGAATTATACATATTCTGATGTTGTAATGGAGATTCCCTTTATGTGATGTGGTTTTTAATTTAGAAAGTGATTGTCTGAATAGAGTAATTCTTGCAGAACAGATCTGCTCACTGATATGATTCTCATCTTACGTCAGTTGTTCCTACTGTCTAATGAAAGTCCAGGGTAGTCATTTTAGTACAAACAAAAAGTTTTTATTAGTTTATGTTCCTGTCAGTGCTGTGGAGCTAATACAGCTCTGACATGCTGAACCTTTTCCTATTCTGGCCCACGTATTCTCAGCAGAATTTTTAATTAAGTTCCAATTGCTGAGTTAAATTGAGCAGAGTCACTCAGGTATAGCTGAAGATGTAATTGGCTGGAAGAATCTTCTGCTGAGGACAGTCAATGATCCAGCAAGACCTGAGACAGCAGACAGACTAATAGCTTAAAAAAACCAAACAACTAGTTACCAGTGAAGTGAGTATATTCAACATAGAAATCACTAAATGACAGCCTGAAGAGGAGTGGAATTGTATCTATGGATTTAGTGAGTTCACAAACTTGTCTTGAATTTCCAGATACCTTAAACTCCCTGTAGGTTGGATGTCTCCAAACAGACTGTAGCAAAATCCAGTGTTACTGAAACATGCATGCCGATCACATATTCTGGTTGTGTGGAGGATTTATGAACTGGGAGCAGCTGGGCTGAAGGCGCCTGAAATACAGGTTGTGCTCTCGCAAATAGGCGTCTTTAAAATGTATAGAAGATACTGAGGACTCACTGCACAGACACTACTGGGCCAGATGCAACTGAAGCTGGTGGGTTTTAGTTGATGGGATTGCATTGTGTATGCTATTAGAGATGCTAGAATGTGATGGATTCACTCTACAGATCAGAGCAGAAAATCTCTGAAAGTGACAAATGCGTGCATATTTGTTTCTGGGAAAATTTTGATAAAACGTGTCAGCCTGAGGAGATTTTTTTTTTCAGTTCTGTAATATTGTTTGTGCATATGTGTTTGTATAAATTATGCCACCCATCCATATAAATATAAAATGAAAATATCCATGCTGTTGTAGAGTGGGTAGGTGCTGTTTCCAAATATTGGAGATGGCATATGTGGGTTTTTTTAATTTTTTTTTTTAAATGTGGTTGCTTTTCTGGTTGATGGTGTTTGGGGTAGTGTTGTGTTTGGTGGTTGTGTTTTGTTGTTTTGGTTTTTTTTTTTTCTCCAGTCACAGAAAGGCTGAGGTTGGAAGGGACCTCTAGATGTCACCTGGTCTAACCCTACTGCTCAAGCAGGGACACCTAGAGCCAGTTGCCCAGGACTGTGTCCAGATGAGTTTTGAATATCTCCAAGGATGGAGACTCCGCAAGCTCCTGGGCAACCTGTGCCACTGCTTGGTCACCCTCACAGAAAAAAAGTGTTTCCTGATGTTCAGAGGGAACCTCTTGTGTTTTAGTGGGTGTCCATTGACTCTGTTCCTGGCACTGGCCACCACCGAAAAGAAGCCTGGCTCTGCCTTCTTTGTACCCTCCCTTCTCGTATTTATATACATTGATAAGATCTCCCCTGAACACTTCAGGTGTGGCCTCACCTGTCCTGAGAGGATCACCTCCCTTCATCTTCTGGCAATACTTTGTCTAATGCAGCCAAGGATACCATGTGCCTTTGCCACAAGGGCACGTTGCTGCCTTATGTTTCACTCCGTGTCCACTGGGATCCCCAGATTCTTTTCTGCAAAGTTGCTTTCCAGCTGGTCATGACCCTCAGCATGTACTGGTACATGGAGATATTCCTTTGCAAGGGTACGGCTCTGCACTTCCCTCTGAACTTCATGAGATTCCTGTTGGATTATTCCTCCAGTCTGTCAAGGTCCCTCTGGATGGCAGCAGAACCTTCTGGCGTATCAGGCACTCTTCCCAGTTTGGTGTCATCTGTAAACTTCCTGAGGGTACTCTGTGCCATCATCCAAATCATTAATGAAGATGTTAAACAGGACTGGACCTGGTATTGGTCCCTGTGGTACACTGCTAGTTACTGGCCTCCGATTAGACTTTGCATTGCTGATGATCAACCTCTGGGCCCAGCCATTCAGCCAGTTTTCAGTCCACCTCAGTGTCTGCTCATCTGTCCCACACACCAATGGCTCCTCTATGAGGATCTTATGAGAGACAGTGTCAAAGGTCTTAATGAAGTCCAGAGAGACAATATGCACTGCTCTCCCTTCATGTACTAGGCCAGTCACTTCATCATAGCAGTTTACCAAGTTGGTCAAGCATGACTTCCCTTTGAAGCCATGTTAACTACTCCTGATTTTCTCATCCTTAATGTGCCTGGAAAAGGTTTCTGGGATTAACTCCTCCATTGCTTTCCCAGGAATCAAGGTGAGGCTGACTGGCCTGTAGTTCCCTGGGTCGTTTAAGGATGGCCACATTACTCATCAGATGTGAAACCATTAGGAACACATGCAGGACATGGACAAGTACTCAAAGAAGTCTCAGTGTTGTCCCCAGTTCTGGTTGAGATACGCTTGCTGTTTTTTCTCCTCCTGTCTGGGTAGATGTTTCCTTATAAACAAACCTGCACATGCACAAATGTGCACAGATTCCTTCCCCCCACTCCACCCCACCATTTATCTGTGTATGTGTGTTGATGCTGTCTGAAAAACACTATCTCCACCAGTCTAGAATTAAAACTATGTATTGTGTCTCCCAGGAGATTCAGCAGTTTACTCTTTCTCTCATATGAGGTTTGTATTGCTAGTCTGAGATGACAGGGTGTGGTATAGCAGAATTTAAGATTACACTGCCCGTATGTACTAAAAGTTGATTTGCTGATTACAGGGCTGAATTTTAGCTCTTCTGGTCATAGTTTTAGGCAGGTACACTTACAGGTACACTTACAAGGTTGTATTTTTAAAATTGTTTGTTTAAATAATAATTTGATGGCTGTTTCTCAGTATTGACTTGAATGCGTTCAAGGAGTTTAATTACTGGACTAAGCTTCAGATGGTGAATGGCTGAGCGGGGTAGTGGAATCAGGCAAAGGTACATCATGGTAGATTCCTTTCCTCCAGTGATTATTTTACCCACCTGCGGTGTGAATGTCCTTGTGTAAGAAATATTAATTGCTTATAGCACTGCATTCTTCAGCTGAGATGTGTGAGCACTGAACTTCTCATTAACTTCTTACTTCTAAGAAAGTAGTTTGAACCTGTTCACAGTTTGTTATCTGCATATGGCAAGTACTTGTTATTTTGAAAGTTGAGCCAGTTGCTGAGCTGTGTCTGGTCATACGAGATTTACATGAGATCAGGATGTGTAATATAGCCTGGTGTAGCCAGGTGGAACGTGATGTCCATAACTATGAAAAGAAGAGGAGCTTAGGAAGACAGCAGCTATATTTGGAAATCAGAGAGAAGTTTCTGTAGCTGCACTCTTCCAGCTTTGTGCAGCAGGACATAGAGTATCTGCTACGTTGTGGATCTGAACAGACAGCTGAAGTTATTGCTTTTTTTCCCGTAAGTTTTTATTAAGCTTGAAGTAACTGCAGAGCAGTTGCTAAAATTCATGTTGATGGAATTCGGTGACATTTTTTGGATGGATAGATTTATTTACTGAAATAGGTGGGGTTTTTTTTTTCATTAAAATGTTATCTGAAGTCACAAATTTGGGGAAACTTGGTGAGCTTTGATAAAAATGTGTAGGGCAAACCCACAAATTGTCATTTTGGTGTTTTTAAAATAAAAGGCATTCACTGATCATTAGCATGACATTTGATTTTAAGGATCAGGTTGGCATGATTTAAAAAACAAAACTGAGTTCTTTTTTTTTTTTCTTTTGCTTTGAGCACTAACCCCACACATCCACACAGACCTTCCTGTAGAGAGACAGTAGAGACCAATTACCTTGGAAATGCATAGAATTAATTAATGTGTAGAATACCAGTGGAGCCTACTAAGCAGGCTACCTAGGAATCAAGCTATAGGAAGCACACAGTCTTGCTTTTCATCTGTGTTTGCTTTTTGCCTTAGTCCTGCTCTGTCTTTTATTTCATTTTTGAATTAATTCCAGTGTCCTCCTCCTTCCTCTGCCTCCTCAGCTCCCCATTTCCATTCCCAGCACCTGCTGCTCATATTGCTCCTCTGCATATTGGAGAGTGAGGGAGATCCCCTGCACCTTCCTAGCATGGAGGAAGGATCTGAAGAGAAGACCTTGAGGCAGACTTCAGCTACTTGTTTCCATCGATACCCCAAAGTCTCATGTTATCCATCCGTGGCTGTTACAGCCCACCGCAGAAGCCAACAAGCCATGAGATAGGGGAGTCTGTGGGTTGACATGTTCCATGACTCTACCAAACTGTTCCAAAATAACTACAAAAGCACTGTGAAGGAGGGAGAGGAGATGGGAAAAAAAAAAAACCACACACACAAAAAAAACCCACACCACAAACAAAAAACCCAAACCACAAACAACAACAAAAAACCCAAAACAAACAAAAAAAGAGAAAAACAAATAAAACAAACCAAAACACACACAAAACCCAACCCAAAACAAAAACAAACACCCCCCTCATTCCCCCCAACATATAGACATATACAAAGAAACCCAAACAAATACATCTTTTTCAGTTCATGTAGATGAACAGAGTAATAGATGAAACATTTGGATGGAGCTGAGAGTTTAATGATCAGAAACAAGAACTACCACCACCAGCAGCTGTACTGAGTCTGGCTCAAGGCTTTTCTAATCCTGTTTTGCATCTGTTAGTTGGTGAGAGTGAAGAAGTGTGAGATCAGGGAAATATAAAAGTGTCTTTCCAGTTTGCTCTGCCAGCCCTCAGCAATTTGCAGTTCAGGGAATTCTTAAACAAGAGTTCGTGTCTTTGTAATTAAAAGATGTTGGTAGAATAACTTCCGTAAATTTATTCAAATAATTGTAAATTTTTTTGTATTTAAGAAATGAAATTTCATTATATCCTGGGACGTAAGAGTTCTACAGCTTAAGTGGTGTTTGAATAAAGTAATATTACTTTTATTTTTTGAGCTTGCCACTTGCTGATTCATTTTAAGTCCCTTGTTCCTGTATTGGAGGAGCCACTGTGAAAATCCCTCTTCATTTTCTCAATGCCATTTGGGATTTTAGTCTTCTGATTTATCTGTTACCATATAAGAAGGCAACCATTATGTCCTATGTTTTGAAGATTAAGTATATCTAACCATCAAGGAACATGGGTTAGTTTAGATGGTTATTTGAACTACATTTATTTGAGAACATTCTAGAGATGCAGTGCCAAAAGGTATTGCTATATTCCTGTAGAGATTTTCAGGCAGTGATTTGGGATTTATTCTCTGCTTTAAAGAGCTGCAAGGCTTCACAGTGGGCTGGTTTATTGGATGTTTGGTGGATTTTTGGAATTTATTTTGATAATAGTTAATGGCAGAGCAGATTCTAGATACTCTTTTTCTGATATGACTCTAAGATTTCAACTTGGTGAACAAACATCCTGTATAAAATTAAGTTTAATTAATAAGAGTGAGATAAACATACCATCTTATGAAGATTTTTCTCTGACAAGAAAAGGGCATGACAGAGTTCCACTGAGATGTTTGTATCGGATTATGCACAATTTGTTGGCAGGGAGGTGCTTTCACTGAATAACTATTATGAAATTAGCTCTTCTCATTGGGAAGAAACTCCTGATCTGTTTGCAGGCTTGGGGGTTTTTCTCTTCTGGATGTAGAACAGGGCTTATAACTGGAAATGCTACCTGCATTTTCTCTGGTCAAAGCTTAGGACAAAGTCTTTAATGAAATACTGTTTTTCTTGTAAATGCCTTTGGATTCATGCAAATCTAGTTTGATGAAAATCCTTGGGGAAGAACAGAGTCTAATTGAAATGATCCAGACCTTCGTCAGAAAAGAAAGGCAATGAAATTTCTTTTTAATTAAGCCACCATGTGGCCAAGGCCATGCCATTCCTGACTTGAAGCTGCCAGTCTAGTCGATTAGCCCCAGAGCTATAAAGCCTTGAGAGCACTTAGTCTTGTGTGCAGATCTGTGCCCTGCACATAATGATCTGTTAGCTCAGGTGTTGATTACTGACCTTTGGACCTAAGAAGAAAAGGGAGAAGTCCTGCTGCATTCATTTCACAAGGAGTATTCCTAGAAGATAATGCTTAAGAGTTTTTGAGGTGCAATTAGACCCCTCTTGCTCTAACTTGTCAAACAGAAAGCTGTGATTTTATTTATACCGCGGCAATGTGCTTGTGTATAAGCCTTTGTAACCTATTGTATCCTCATAATTCAGTATTGTACTTTTCTTTCTTCTTTTTTTTAATTAAGCGTATGTTGATGCTAATGAACGCTTCTTTCCTCAAGACTACATGGGAACCTCTGTTCCTGTCAAGATTTGCTTTTAGCTTCTGCGTTCTGCTGGTGGTAAATTTCCCTGAAGTCCTTCTGGATAGTGCGAATGGCAAAGACAGCTCATCTTTTTCAGACACCACTAGAAGCTGCAGGGTCAGTCTGCAGGCTAATGGAATATTTTATCTTTGTCCATTCTTGGCCTGAATTCATCTAATTGGATATTTTACTTTTCAAGCCTTAATATTTTGGAGGCATCCTTTGTTCCAAAGGTTTGCTCGTTCAAGAGCTCTTGTCACTAACTCTTTCAGGAAAAAGAAAAGTTATCCACATGAAGGGAACCTACTGCGAAGTTTTCTCCGTATCCTACAGAACATCTTTCATAATATTCTATTCTAATGCACTGAGTACATTTTTACAAACATATGCATAAATTCAAAACCTGGAATTATGTTTTGTATTACTCTTCTTTTTAAAAAGAAAGACAACTCTCTTCTTCTCTCAGTTCTTTTCTAACTACTTATGCAAAGTCCGAAGTCTGAAAACTATAGGCTGTAAAGCTTTTGTGTCAGCAAATACTTCATTAGAAGCTGGTACTGGGAATTTTTTCCTCCTGTGCCTAGTTCAGAAACATGAACATCATTAGGTTTTGATGAGACTTTTCTTTTTGCACCCCAGGTAGTAATAAGTGACTATTTTTTTTTGAATCCATTTTATAATAACTCTTTTCCTTTTATCTCATCCATCACTGCTGCTTTCTCTTGAGCCTCCTCCATGTCTCAGCATTTAAACACAGCAACAGTGCTTTTTTTTCCCCCGTCTTTTTAAATCAACTAGTCTTTAAGCTTGAACTCATTTGAATCAGACAGATTGTCTCAACTGAAGTCAAATACTGTCACATTGAGTCAATATATATATATGAATTATCATAGTGTTCCACTAGCTCAAACAGCAATTTCTGCCTCTGCAGTGCAGTTTGTGAAATGTGATGCATGCACAAAGGAGAGAAAGAGAAAACTTGCATTGTAGAAATCTGTTTTCTTAGTAAGAGTGGTTCTGTTTGGACTGGCTGCTTCCTCTCTACCAGAGCAGTGGGATCCCCTGCCACTGCAGCAGCAGGAGGCTGGCGTCTGCCTGTATCTGTCCAACTAAATCTCTTCAAGTCCTCCATCTTCATGCCATGGCAAAGTGAAGAGTTTTTTCTCATAGCTTGCATAAATGAATAAAAACAAGTGTAGTCCTTGCAAGTAAGAAGGGAGCACTTACAGACAAAGGTGGTAAAACCTACGTGGTCTTTCCCTGATCCTGTGGCCTGGACCATCATCTGTTGGAAAGATCTGCTGTTGGGACTAGTTTCCAAATCTGCCTCTGGGAGAGCCATGAAGATGAAAGAATCAAAAGATGTGTGGGATCATGTTACCTGCTTAAATATCGGTTTAATACTGTACTAGCTTAGATGAAAATATGAATGACCTGTACTTGTTTGCATCCTGTTTCAGTGTCCAGTGGATCAGCAATTGTGGAAATAATTGAAGAATTCTTTTTCTTATGAACGATTTCTATATAACGTGCTCCAACTGCCATCTTCAATTAGTGCACTTCAGTGGCTTTGCAAGCAGCACTATGCATGTTTCTTCCCATTTGTACCTGTGAAGGAGGCAACTGGACTGGGTGCTCAGTTGTCAAATTTCTCTATGCCTTTGCAAACATTTTTATATTGTTACTGGTACAAACGTCTTCAATGATTTTAAGCTGCCTGAAAATTTTGCTTTCATCTTAACCGCTGAGTAATTTGATTGCCAATAAGAAATGTCAAGCAACTGGGAGGAGTTAATATTTATTATTTATCCCATTTGGTCAAAATAATTTGACTGACAAAGTGTATGACTTACAAGCTCTTTTTGCCTCAGAAACAGAGCACTTGTATTACTCTTCCTCCCCCAATTGCTAATATATATTTGTTATTATTGTGCTTTCCTCGGTATTTCTAATGATCCTAAGATGTGGTTGCAAATACTGCCTGTAGCTATGCTGTATATTTGATGGTTCTCAATTCATGCTTCACTAACTTTTCATAACTTTTTCTCATTTCTCAGAATAACTTCGCATGGAAGCTGTGACTCTTAAACAGAATTCTCAGTCATTTTTTCATAAAACAAGAGTTTTCTGTTATTTAGTTTTTAAACCAGGTCAAGCCTTGTAGTTTAGTTGTATAAGGAGGTTAAAAAAAACAAACAAACCACTCAAAATGTTTTCAAAACTATCTAAGGAAGATATAAGGAAAAGAGAGGGTTTACAGTGCTCCCATGTCTTCATCAAGACTGGGTAACTGATGTGGTAATCTGTCACAATTTATATGTTTATAGAATACATATGAAGTTGTCTGACTACACCTGTAGGACTGAATACCAGTGTATGGTATGTATTATTGGTACTCTTCATATTATCCAGAACATATATAGGATGAGGAATAGATCTAGGGTCTTGCAAATATCATCCTTTCTCTGGCTAGCTGAGAATGATGATTTTCTTCTACTGCAGAAAGAAATCAGCCTTTCTCTAAAATCTGTAGCAGTAATCCCTGTTTGTGCAAAAATGGACACTTGAGCTTTTCTGTATATAAGCGTATAAGGGCAGACTTTAAGCAGAATGATGGCCTGATCAGGTAAAGGCACCTGAGGGGGAGAGGGTTGCTTGTTTTCACATGTCCCTCTGAGACAGAGGCAAGGTAACCTGAACTGAGAATGTAGAGGTAGTGGGAAACCTTCAGCTGTGATTCCTTTGCAGGTCAAGATAAAAGAATTGACAGGCATGAAGAATGAGCTTAAGGAGCTTGCTTTCTCTCCGTATCTCCCTTTCACTCAGGAATTAAAACACAGATTGTAAAATAAAAGCTGGGTTGTGTTTTCTCATGCAATACTTTACTAGGTTTTTGCTGATATAGATACTCAGAAGAGCTTTTTCAGTGTCATTCAGCAAATGAGGGAAACCAAAGAGCTGATAATAAAAATATGAGAAATAATTAGAGAAATGCCTTGCTACTTAAAAAAAACCCACAAAAAAACCAAACCAAAAAACAAACAAAAAAACCCCAAACAAAACAACAGAAAACCCCAAACAAACAAAACACACAAAAGAAAATGAACAAAAAAACCCCAAATGACAAAGAGGGAGGAGAAAAAAAAGTTTTGATTCCCGTTGAATAAGTAGCACAGAATACCAGAAGGTCATGTGGCTGGACAGCCTTAGGGAGAACTTTGCAGAAATCCAGCCCCAATCTGTGAAGTAGGGGAGATGCATTATCAGTACTTTTAGCATTAATGTATCTGCTTCGAGTGTTCTTCAGCATCAGCCAAAAGGAAAAATGCTACGGTTCTGCGTTCTGCATGGGAGGAGTTGCCATACTGCTATCAGCAGCCCAACATTCAAAAAAACCCCCACTTCTGATCCTTTTGCCCTCTTTCTCTGCAATTTGGTTATCTATCCATCAGATATGTAATATTTTAAACTCACATGAAGAGTTTAAGTCTGCTTTTATCATGGGCAAGCAGATGCACACTTCAGATTAGCTCAGTGATATGTCTGCCTCTCCTGAGCTATTTGTTGCAGATAAACAAACTTCACACATCTCCAGGACAGATTTTAAGCTTGACTTGACTTTAGTAGTCTGATGGATTGTGATAAACCTACAGTAAACAGGAATCTTTGGAACTTTTTTATAAGTAGATAATTTTACTGATTGATTCAGTACACTAAGTCTTTATCTAAAACATCAGGATGGAACTGGGATATTGTCAGCAACCTGAACCTCTTCTGCTTTTACTGGAACAGATGTCAGGGCCTAATATGAATTGTTACCTGAAGAGAAAGAGCAGTTATGAAACTCTGGTAATAACTAATTTAGAAAAACAGACAATTACTGTGAATGTTTTTTGAAAAGTCTTCTATACAAATATCAATTGACTAGAAATACCAATTCCATGCACTGGTTTTAAACTAAACCAGCTTAATGACGAGATAACGTGCGGTTGGTATGAATTGATGGAGTTTAAGTTTATGCCAGGGAAAGTAAAAACAATTTCACTGGAACTGTTGTTTTGCATCTTCCCTCGTGTTTGGTAGTAGCTTAAAAATATATTGTATTAGTTCTGCTGTAATCAGATGAGAATAGACTCCATGAAATCTGACTGAGAACTGAAGTGTCCAAATTACATTTCCATGTAGATGTGCTGACCTTATCTGTTAAAAAATATTTTCGGTTGTTCCCTGAAATTTTTGCGTTTTTAAAAAATGGAACAAATTGACTTTTTTGTTCTTCCTCCCTTGGAAAACTTTACAGTTTTGCATATAACCCCCCTGAAATCCAAGCAGAGCTACATTGCATCAATTATCTGCATAGGTGTGCATTAATATTTCTTATATATTTTTTGATATTCATCTTGTATGTGATGCTGGTGGGTGCGCAGAGTATATACACAACAGAACTCAAAGCCAGAGTGTATTTCTATATAAATTACTCCCTCTCATCTTGATTTTTTCATTTAAAAAAAAGCAGTGTCTGCTTCATGAAAAGTAGGTTTCTCTCTCTTTTGGTTTTCACTTGTCCAAAAAATGGGACTTTTTGCCCATTTGGTCATAGCCTGCAGACCACTTCACTGACTGAAGTCTTCCTCTTGTGCTTTTGCTGCAGCTTTGCTTTAGGTGTTTCACATTTTTTGTTTGGAAACTAAGATTATGTCTCAGGAGAATATCAGAATAAAGATTTCTCCTTTTTTTCTTTTACTACCTTTTTGTTCTCCAAAAGAAGATCTTGGACAGTGGCATGTGTAAACCAGCAAGAAACTGTCTTACAAGAGTAAAGCAACAAGGCTGAAAAAATCCCCTGTTCCTGGCAGAGGGCTTGGAGTGGCACCTACCACCACCGCACCACTGCTGCTGATACCAAAGCAAAATAATTTTACCAATCTTGGCTCTACAAAGGTCCTTACTTACTAAGAGAACTTCAGGGCACTATGGACAGTCTGTACAAAATCTGTAGTTTTTGAGTGTAGGTTGATTAGGTGATCTGGCTTGACAAATTTACCTGGCTTTTGCTCAAAATGTCACGGTTAAAGATGGCAAACCAAAAATAGGTGATAAGCCAATTCCTGGTTTAAACAGTCTCCTCTAGAAGAGCATCTAAGTAATTGGAACTGGAATAATTGCTGTAGCTCCCTATCGATAGTTTCTGTGTTCAAAGACCTGCAGTGTATTTTTCATCCAGTTTCTTTATATTTTAGGTTGAAATTTGTCATAAAATATTAACTACAACTATCTGAGGTAAATCTCATCCTTTTGTGAGATGCTCTGGTTTTATTCCACACCACCAACACAGGATGTTGTGCTTTTGAAGCAGAAAACTATACCTTGTGGTAATCAGAGTTTATCATGATATACTTAACCATAGGGAAAAATATGAGGTTTGAGGCTGTTGCTTTTCAAATGTTTGGAAGAACTCATTACCTTATTATTGCATCTGCCAGCTCAGGTGTGCCGTTGGTGTAGAACCAAGTGCTTTATATCACTTCCATATGCTTCTTTAGGGAAACATTATGATGATCACTGTACCTTGTTGTGTTTAACTTTAAATGCTATTTGAGGGCTGATTAGTGTGCTGTAGCCTTGTGACTTGTGTAAACATATAAAAGCTTCTGCTGTGTTCCTGCCATGTGAACTGGACTAGTTTCAGTAGCCATACACCCCTGGCTGCCCTTTGGATTTCACGTGGCTTCAGGGACTGTTTTTACTGACAGTGACATTTGCAGTTTTAAAACCATATTTCCATTTCTCCTGCTTATATTGGGCACGCCAGCTGCCATGGATTTGCCTTTCCTATTCTGCACTGGAATATACAATATGAATTCCTGTGCCTTTGTGTGTCTATTGGAAGTTATTGCCTTTATGTTGTCAGTTATCATGTGATGTTTCAAACTTTGTGTTTAATCAGTGTGTGTTTAATTTTGTCCAAGGCCCTAAGTTTGCCTGCTTGCTACCTTGGTTCTTCTATATACATCCCAAAGTGGTTCCTTAACCATCTTTGCATTGATCTTGTTCTTTCTCTTAATAAAGAAGCTATTACTGTATTTTGTAAGAAGTATCACTTCTTCGTTCCTTAGGATAGTGGGACTTACTTGATTTTCTCTCATGTTTAGCTTAATAGCTCTGTGATGAAGTCATGTCCAAAATGTTACAGCCAAATTTTCCTTTTTTATATCTATAACTTCATTTTTTGACTGGGATGTATTGAGATTTTCTAATAGTATTGGCAACTGTGGATCTTAACTAATCCTGTGGTAAAGAGTGAATCTTAAAAATTAAAATTTTACATACAAATCTGATTCATCACAAAAGTGTTATTTTTTAGTTCAACTTATATGTAATGCTGTTTTTTAACTTCTAGAGATTTTTACCTAGGTTTTGGTTGGTTGTGGATTTGCTGCTCAACATCAAATTGCAGTACTGGTACCAAAAATAAAGTGCTTGCAGGGCTTATATGCTTGGTTTTTTATTTTTTTCTATAGAATTTCTTTTCAGGATTGATCTAATGTTGTCATGATTTAATGTGGCCATATCCTGACCTTCAGATGCCCCTGCTTTCTGTGGGAAAGAGGGTGGTTCCAAGTTGCAGTTTTAAGGAAAAATAACACAGTTTAGCTTTTTCAACTAGATAATATATTTGTTTCTGAGCTTTTATGATGGAAACCTTTCCAATTCACACTGTTAAAGAATGAAAGGAATCTTTATTGCGCTTTAAGGAACCATTCAAAAGCTTGAAGTTTTTCTTTATAATGTAGAAGAGCTATACGTGTTCTCTACTAAGCTGGGCATCAGCAGCGTTATTTTGGAATGGTAATACTAAGAACCCCAAGGAATACATGCATCTTTAATAAACTTTGAAATCAAGGAATTCTATATTTTTGAATACATTTTAATTGTATCAGTTGGGAATATTTTTAAATAAGATTCTGGCACAATGATAGAGTTCCCAGAGTTTACGTCGTCATGGTATGCCTCTTTCCATCTGTATATTCTCTTTCAAAGCAGCCGCGTACTCTTATCCCTTTAACTGGAACACAGCTGATGTGGGCTAATTATTTTTTTCCTCCTCTTCATTGTATCATTCTGCTTTTTATGCTGATTTCAGCTGGAGTTGGAGGTCAGTCTATTTAAAGAGCACACACTTTTATCTCGATGTCTCTTGCAAACTGTTGTATAATTTGGCTACTCCTGGGGATCTTTGCAGCGAGAATACATAATTTACTGACCATCTGCCTGCCTTTTCCTTTCATTGCAGATGTAGGGAGGAAAAAGCTGAAAAGGAGGTAGTCTGATAACATATATGCAGAACTGGTTGGTAAACTGCTGAGTTGCATGCTGTGTGTGTCATTCAGAAGTCAGCTTTGTGCCAGTGGTTGCTGTTACTACGTGAAATACAAAGGAAGGCTGGTGTGTCTCACATAGCACTAAAAAGAGATGTTTATGATGGATTAGTTTGTTCCAAAAGCAGTTGTTTGAGCTTTTTCAGAACATGATTGTTGATTTCCTTACAGCTCTATATTGCTTTCAGCCAGTGTTGAAAATCCCAGGCTATACTTCGTCACCAGCATTCTTTTGTGGCAGCTCTGAGAAACCTCATTCTGCCCAAGCAGGGATCTACTGAAAGTCCTGAACGATATGGCTGGAAGGGCTCAAGTTACTGTTATTTGGGGATTGTATGTATGTGAGAATGGAAGAAAGAGGAAAGCAAGATAACATGGAAGAAACACTAATACAATTGTATCTAGAAAAACAACGAGCATGGAAACTCGAATACAGCCTAGAGAGAAATAGTGGGTGGTCCCAAGAGAAGCCTAGAGAATAGGCTTTTGGATCTGAGATTTGTCTAAAGGACATCTGTGGCTGTGAGGAAGGAAAACTTTGGTCATTTGACTTTTTTATGATTGTTTTAAATTAGTTGCATCGAAGCTACCTGACTCCAACCCATTTACATTCTCAGTGGAATAACCTTACAGGACCCAAATCTTCGTACTGGTTCAGGTGGGATCATACGTCACAGGGATTTATAACAGAATGGATACTTTTTGTGCTGGGTACTCTTGCCTTTTGCAGCAATTGCGAAATCTCTGTGTGAAAGTGATCGGTCATGGTGTGTCTGAGAGATGTTTCATGTGGTAGATTCCAATAGGAATAGGTGTGATGGACATATTCTTTACCATCACTGCTAAAAATGATCTCTTAAACCACTACAGGGACCTTTTATCCAATCTCACAAATTGCAGTTTTATTCTACAAATATGTATATGCAAACTCAGTCCTAGAGTAGTCCCTTTGCTTTGGTGAATTTTTTCGCCAATTGCTTGCAATGCTGTTGTCTGTGTTTATAAACTACTCGGATATAAGCTCTTAGTGGCAGGAAAATACCTTTTCTGTTTTATTTGCAAAGGACAGTAAGATCCTTATCTAGGTGTCTAGGTGCTGTCACAATATAAATAATCATAATGATAGGCCTCTGATTAGTACTAAGTCTGATATAGCTGAGGTGAAGTAGTAGCTTACCCCGGAGTCAAAGTTTTTGTTTGGAGTACAGAGACAAAAGAGCAGAAGATAAACAAATTATTTTTTTATTATATTTTTCTTAGAGAAAATATTAACCATGACTTGTCACTTAACTTGCCCACAGCTATCTTATTGCAGCTTTTTTAAAAAAAACAAAACCAAAAAAACCCAAACCTCAATTATTCTGCAATCTGTAGTGTTTTGATTTAGACACTCTTTAAAAAAAGTTCAACATTCATGGCACATGCAGTGAAGAGCAATTTAAAATTAAAAGGCTGGTTTAGATTTTAAGAGCACGTGGATCTTATTTTAGAAGCAATTGGAACTCTGGGCTAGCACCTTGTAGGGTAATTTAAATTATTTTATTTTATTTGAGCACTTGGTGAGGAATTGATTTGAACAGCGTGGTGCTGAGCTCGTACGATTTTGAAGTACTTCCAATTTCTGGTCACATTTAGCTGCAGATCATGATCGTCTCCTCTTGGTCTTACAAGGCCAGCCATTTTAAGAATATCACCCAAATAAATGAATCTAGGCTCTTTTGATTTATCAAATATTTCATATGTTTCTTCTCTTTTGCTTATGCATAGACAAAGTTCCTTAGGTCAACAGGAAAACTTTTAAAACTTTCAAAAGAAAATACAGGCCTGTAAAATTAGCCAATGGTACCATATCAGTTCAATATTTGAAGAAAGTGTTATCATCAGTAAAATGTTCACGAGCACAGCAGTAAATTATGTGTATTGATTTCTCCAGGGTAAAAGCAGGGGAAGAAACAATCCTTCACTTATATGGAGTACTCCATTTGGGAGTGTGGTCTGCCGTGTGCCCCATGTGAGGCAGCAAACCTGTGGGGACGAGGTACAGGGAAGGAGGGAATCATCACATAACTAAGGGTTATCATTATTGACAGTCAAAAAGAGAAACTGTGGTTGCACAGGTAGTCTCCATTCTGGAAACTACTACCCTGAGCACTTGGCTTTGAACCATAAGTCTTCACTTTAATGAAGACTTTCTGGATGGTTTTGGAATGCCCTATGTAAATACAGGGATAGAATGATGCTTTACTCATATACAGTGACACAAGACAGTCATTTCCTCTTTCCACTTCGTTTTCAAAAGTACAAAAATATGGGGACATCCATTCTCAGCAAGAGGTAGTAGCTGTCCTAAATACAGGGATTTTTGTTCTTGTTCTCCATAGAGCAGTCAGCCCCTTGCAGACATGGGTGGATGGGAGTGTGAGCAGCTGCGGCTGTAGCAGTGAGTCAGCAAGTCACTAGAAATTCACTGGGATGTGAACCACCAGCAAGAACCTGGCTATTTCAATAGCTGCAATACAATGAGAGGCTGCCAACAGGCAGCTCATGTTAACCGCAGCGGTTCTTGGAGGTGGTGTGAAGAAGTGCATGCCAATATGGAAATGTTTTATTAACTGGAACTGTGAAACAGTGAGGATGACATTAAACAGTGTCAGCATCTCCCCATACTGGGTGGATTTCTTATAAGTGGCTGGAAGAAGCTGATATAATTTATTGGGGAAAAGCTCAGGGTATTTTTGTCTTTGGGTTCAGATAAATAAAACATTATAAGATACGTTAGAGATTTCACTGGAGTGTGGAGGAGGAGAATGTAAAGTCTGAATATTTTGTGTTCTGTCTGAATCACTAATGTGCTACCAGTCAGTTTAATTAGAATAATTAGTCATGAAATATATAATTGGTCTGAATCTTCCTCCAGATTATATAGAGAGCTTTTGAAGAGGAATGTGGTTATTTGATACTGATCTCACAAACAATTACGCACACTCTTAGCTCAGTGGGCATGAATCTATGTGTGCAGTGACATCCCATTGACTGCAGAAGAGAAGCTTCCCTTTAGCTAAGGCAGCCCTCTCAGATTGAGCTTCATCAATAGGCTGCATTTTGCGGTGACCCTGCAATTTGTGGCAAGTCCAGAGTTTTAGGAATGCCTTCAGTAGGGGACCGCTTTCACACTTAAATACTGGTGTTTGCAGAACAGTGACTTTGAGTAACCAAGTGGTGACATGTCCTCTGTAGGTTGGTTCGTATCTTGGTCTCTTCAGGAGCGCTTCTCTCGTACCTTCTGTGTGAAGCTATTTTGGCACCACTATGGTACGTCCTGCTTTGGGGAAATGACCCTGTTGTAGTAACTGTGGGGAAGAGCATGCTCTTGCCTTCTTGTGGACTCTGCTGGGTCAGTTCCTGGGTCTGGTTCAGCTTGTGGCTGTGCACACCTGATCCTGCTAAGCTCAGGAGAAGTGAGGTGGGCAAGTTGCTGGTGCTGTGTGGGAGAACAGGCCTGGGGTGGGTTAGGCTTGTCTGGGTTTAAGTTGTTCTGCTTTTTCCTGTGGAAAAATGTGAAAAAATAGAGCAATTATTGTAGATGTTGACAAGTGCTACCATTTGATCCCTTTTTCCTCTCCAGAAGAGATTTTTTTTATCATGGGTTTTACTGTTACTTGTATTTTTGTGTTATATCATTTAAGAGTCTATATTCATTATAAATAATGTGAATGAATGGTGTATCCTTGACTTTTGCAAGTTAGAAGCACTGACGCCCATGCTATTACTGTGAATAGTCCCATCCAAGTCAGTAGGTTTACTCTTCATAGGGCAGTGAAGTATTTTAACTTGTGTTTGCAAGTTTTAGACTAACAGGAGGTTATCATGAGCTGAGACTGATATGAGGTTATTGTGAGCTGAAGGAAAGGGTCTATATAAGTGCTACTACTAGTTTATTTCCTAGCTGCTGTTTACCTAGATTTTGAATTTTTGCTGACAAGAGTCTGAAATTACATTCCTTTTGGCATCCCATTCAGTGTGATAACAGAATGTTTAGGTGGACAGGAGATATTTTGATCTAGAAACACATTAAATATAAATTCATGTTATCTGAATTGCATATTCTTTAGTGGGACTAGTTTGAAGTTCTCCCAGTTTTCTGAGAAAGTAACACTAAGAGACTTGTGCTCCTTACCTTAATTGTTTCTTATGTCAACATTATTTCTTACCTTGAAATTATGCAACAGTTTCTTTACGGGTAGTAAAATCAATGCCAAAGAAGTCCTGCAAAGGTATTTACACAAGACTTTCTGCTTGTAGCATACACTTACATGCTTTGGTCTAGTCTGACAGTCTAACTGGCTATAACAGTGGATTCTGTACATCAACTGTGTAAGAAAACAAAGTTTTCATTATCTTTGGCCACAAAGAACAGTTGAAAGCTTATGCAGTTTCTTAGTATTTTTAGGATACTCCATTTAATTCCATTTCTCTATTTTGGCACGCTATACAGTGTTTAATATAAACATACGTGATTCAGCAAAAGCTGCATAAGGGTTTCTGTTACTGTGGTGTACAGAAATGCGAGTACTGTGAAACAGACTGAAATAAAAAGAAGGGAGTATGGTGTATCCCCCGGGTAGAACTGTGTCACTCTGTGGCCTTATTTCTCAGTTCAAAAAAACTAACTGTGGTGTTCCCTTGAGTATTCTGTATGCACCAGAAACCCTAGTGAAGCCACATCAGATACTCTTATGCAGAAAAGCAGAACCCCCTCTTTGTTTCATGAAATTGCATGGCTCCTTCACTAGTATCAGAACCCAGTCTCAGGTAAACTTCTCATTACTTCAGTTCAGGACCTGTTATTTCCAAAGGGCTGATCTTGCCTGTTCCAGTATTTGATACCTCTTGTCTCTCCAACACATCACTCAATGCAGAGAAGCCATTCTTACCTTTTAGCCCTAGCCCTGGTTCTGGTGTCAGTGGCATGACCAGCGATTTGGATCTAAGGTGACATAGCTTGAGGACTTTGTGGATTGGCAGAATTGTGAAGCACAGTATCTCCTTATTGTATCACAGAAAGCAAAACAAAACAAAAAGAAAACAAAGCAAACAAAAAAACACCCGAACCAAAACCAGGTATAATTTTCAATCATTCTGTTTTCACAAAAGTCTGTTTCAGCTGGGATTACACAGGACCCTCACTATGTAGCTCAGAAATTATCTTTCAAATTAGAAATCTTTGCAGTTTAAGTTGCTTTGCTGACTTTGTTGACCCCTCAATTTGTATTAGTAAATAGCACAGGCCAATAAGAGCGGATTCATAGAGCTAAATAGTTGGTGCTGGGAACCTGACTCTTCTGTATATTTTTGGACTTCTTTGTTTTTATTTAGGTCTAACTCTAGTTTTTCTTGTCTGGTCTCTGACACAGGATGTCCATTAGTGGCTGTAGTATATTAGGTGCACTCCTGGAGTGTATCTTCTGGTTTAATTTCATGCAAAGGAGCGTAGATCCATGTGCACCATAATGTCAACCAGTGCATAGTAAGAGTAGATAACCAAGAGACTGGCTTAAAAGTTGCATTCCTGACTTAATGAAAGCACTAATGTAAGTGCACCATCAGTTAAACTGGATGACCGCAACCATGAGTGCCCATTCCCTTCTGTGCATGCTGGTCCCTTCCTAGTCTGGAGAGTCATAGTGTAGTCCCTTGTCAGTCACATTGCATATGCATTCACCGAAAAGCATTAAAAATGTAGCAGTCTTTCTGCTATGACATTGTTTCTGTTAACTATGAATTCATAACTTACAGAGAGATCCTGTTGCTGAATCATTGTGTTGTCTCCTGGTTTGATAGGAGGTATTACTCTTGTGTCACGATATGTTTGAAAGGCCCATGGTATTGGCTGCTTTGCATACTTTTCATTCTGGATCATGAATTTAGCAAGCAAATATCAGTGAACTGAAGATGGATTACAGCTAGTGTCAGATGTGGTTTGAAACTCCTTAAGCGGAAGGACAGAATACACAGTAAGGTGTATGTGAAACTGTAATAGTTTAGCCCCCCAGCTGGCAGCTAAAACCATATGCCACTCGCTCACCCCCCCAGTAGGACTGGGGAGGAGAATCAGAAAATAAAGGTAAAACTCATGGATTGGGATAAGAACAGTTTAATGGAACAGTGAAGAAAACCAAATAAACAGTAATAACAACAGTAGTGAAAGAAGCTACAGAGTAATGGACACACAATACAACCAGATCATGCAGTGGTCCCACCACGCCAGCCCATGACAGAAGCTGCCCATCACCCCAGCCGCAGCAGCTCATGGTGAAACCACCCCTGCCACCCTGAACCATGGCTCGTGCCCGAAATACAAAAGGCACCAAACTGCGTAGCTGAGAGAAGAAGCATCCTGGAGTGCCTTGCTCTGGCAGTGAGCAAGAGAGCGAGAGAGCCTGGCCCCCTCAGCCAGCCTCCTTTGTAACTGAGCATGACCCTAATGGCAGGGTTGTCAAACTTGTTTTCACCAGGGGCTGCATCAGCCTTGTGGTTGCCTTCAAAGGGCTGAATGTAATTTTAAGACTCTGTAAATCTAGGAGTAGTTACATTTATAAAGTCCCAAAATTGCATTCGGCCCTTTGAAGGCAACCATGAGACTGTTGTGGCCAGTGCTGGAAGTGAGTTTGACAGCCCTGCTATATGGTATGGAATACTCCTTTTAGTTCTGTGTCCTGACAGAGTAGAAATTAACCCTATCTCAGCCAACTCAGCACAAAAAACTAATGGCATGACCCAAATTTTCTGAAGCCCAGCTATTCTCATAAGAATGCCCAACAGTTGATAGCATAACATTTATCTCTTCGTGGACAGAAAGTTTAAATAATTCAAATTAGTGCTTTTTGTCTCTCTTGGGGAGCAGAGTACCACAAGCCTGTCTATGTAAGTACCATACCATGCTCTCCCAATGAGATGCTCTTTTCTGCGTGCTGAAGATATGGCCACAATGGAAAACTGTCTTTGGGGTTTAGTACCTTCCAGTGTAGTTTCCTCTAATAGCACAGTATATCTGGGAGTAAGCTAGGTAAAGATGACAGAGTAGTACTTTTTAATACTCAAGGTCACAGATGCAGAGGATCTTGTTGCCACTGTTCTGGAATAACCACATGTCTTCCACTGAGGTCTGTTGGAGTTCAGGGTTTGGGGCTATTGCCTCGGCTGGAAACAGCTCTGAAAAGCCACATCTGAAGAATAAGAGTTGCTTTGGGATGTTAGAAACTGGAAAGAGTATAAGATGTCATTACATTAAGCTACTTATTTTGATGACTGGCCTTGAATTTATCTGAACTTCTGTATAGCCTTTTGGATTCTGATCAGGCAGTAAACCTAGCAGAATTTACATTTTAAAAGATTATGAATACCATGTTGCTTATGTTTCAAATAACCATTCAATTGCATTTGTATGCAAACCATGTCTTTCCTATTCCAAACCCTTCTCTAAATCGCAACTTTGTTGTCCTTGCATATTGTGAATGTCATGCAGTTGAGAGTCAGTTTATTTCCATTAAAAAAACATGGATGTCTGTGATGTTTTACGTGGTCAAACAAACAATGACCACCACCACCACCAAAACCGCTTTTAAAATTCTAGTACATCTGCCAAGTTTTCTAGGGTTGTTGCAAGAAAAATTACTGCACACTGCACAGCCCAGATTGTGCAATAGTCCAGAATAACCTCTTGGTTCCTTTATTCTGGTGAATGTTACAAGTCCCATTGCTCAAAGCCTAGTGTATTTTACTGCGATAACTTGTTAACTAACTTTGTTTCTAGACAGTTGCTTGGAAACTCAGGACAAAGCTGCCAAAAGCATGTAGATGTGTAGAAAGCAGAGGGGAAAATGAAAGAGGGAATTCTAAGAGCATATCTTCTCAAAGCAGAAAATAAATAAAATAGAGGAGTAGAAAACAGAATATTTGTTTTTTCCTGTATTTCACAAAGTGTTAGAAAAGAGTGTGAGAAGGAGAAGCTGGGGACTTGTAAAGAAACTACTATCTTAAAAGATTTGAGGGGAAAACACTTCTCTTCATATATTTAAGTTGAAAACTACTGAGTGCCTTTCGAGCAGCCATACGTTGCAACATTTTGACTGAAAGAGAAATATGTGTTTGGGATTTAAAAAAAATACTTTTATAGAAAAGCTTGAAAAATATAATGGGAAAATTGACATTTCTTTTTACAACAAAGAAAGCCATCTTCTATCTAAGCTTTGGCCAACTGTGTCCCAAACTCTCTTAATTCCTTTGGGCATTTTAGAGAGGAAGGTAGGCACCATTCCTTTGCACCAGTGGATGAGGAATTAAGAATTAAATAGAATTGAGAATTGTGGCAGAGCCTGGATTCTCAAGTTCAGTGCCTTGACCTGAAGGGTAGTCTTTCTGTTTATCTGTCTAGCTTATCTATCTCACTCACATAGCATTTGTTTACCGGTTCATTTATACTTGTATCACCTCTCTGAGACTGACAAGTACTTTTGTGCTCTTTGTATAGATCTGGATTCCAGGAATAGGTGATCCAAGTGAGTGCCCAAGGTTACACAAGAAATCTATGGAATAGAAGGAACTGGATGAACTTACTTAAATCCAAAGCAATAAACTTATCTTTTTTGGCCCTTACTCATTTGCTTGAGAGAAAAGCAGAGACAAAAAAGGAGGGAAAAAAGAGAGGAATGCAGAAGGGAGTTATCTTCTTTCCCTTGAAGACTGCTTCCCATTTTGACTTCAAAAACAAAACCAGTCATTTTCAATTTTAATTTCAGGGGTGGTACTTTTTTCCAGCAGATGCCAGTTTTTCAGAGGAATTCTCCACTTTGAGAGAAAAATGACAGTGAATGAAGAGAAGGGGAAGAAAATAAAGGAGGAGGAGAGAAAGAATGCTATGAATGGATTCTTCCTAAGTCCCAAGACTTCCCTGCTTCCACCTGCTAGCATTTTGGCTTCCTTTTCAGTCCATGCCTTTGAAACTGGCTTAGCAGGATCTCGGATCTTTCTAAGCTGGATGATGTGTACTCAGAGCACCAACTTCATGCTGTGAGGCGTGAGGGAGCACATAGTGGCATTTCTGACAATAAGCTTGTCAAAATAAACAGTCTTGTTTTTAAAATATGTATCTGGAATATGTTGTCTGCTAATGCATATTCATGTCTTACATGCAAATATCTCCCTTTCCTGCACATATTGTGGATGTTTGCCCTCTCTATTTGGGTTGTATATCATATGGCATGTAAATAAGAGATGACAAGTTGTGTAATAAGTAGAGAGGGGGAGGAGGAGTTAAAGGGATTTGATTTAATAAGAAACATGCATAATTTACACACACAGCACTATGCCACTCTGTTTTGCAAACTTTAATTGCAAATCCTGTGGCTTCACACCAGCCAGTATCTTACAGATAATAATCTCTTACTAGCCTTAAAGATAAGATTTCTCAGATGAAGTTCACTTGCTAGAATAGGCATCCTGCAGGGGTTTAGCTTTACACTGAAGTTTGTAAATGTCCTCGTTTCTTTGCAAGGTGAAGGCAAATATGTTAGTTTGGCTAGGTAAATCAAATACACAGTATGAGCAAGAGGATGTGTTTTACATGATGTTATTATCAAACCCATAAGTTGGAAATACAAATTATTTTAGGATAGATTTATGTCTCTCTGACCTGTAAATGATCTAATCTGTGGGCACAAATTAATACTAAGATGCTGAGGTACCGCTGTATCCATAGTTGTTTGTCTTTGAAATGTGTTAGTGGCATAAAAACAGAGGGTAGTTTAAGAATATTTCTTATAATTATTGGTATTTGTACCAGTCATTCCAGTAACCGCCCGTGTGAAATGGGCTCATTTTGATGCTGTAGTTGGAGTCATGCTTGGGAATAGTCAGCTAAGCGCAACCTGCTTGGGCCCAAAGGAACAGATGACCCTCACCCTGAAAAGTTAGACTTAAATAAACACATGACTGCAAAGAAAGCCTGTGTGCCATGAGAAGGCCAAATGTTGAGTTGCTTCCAGGACTTTAGGTATGGATTCTATACATGTGCATATCCTTCTAAGTACAAGAGCCAAAATGACTCTAAATAGGCAGAAAGCGTCAAAGATACTGTGAGATGTCATTCAGGGAAGCTTGAATTGCCCAGCTTCACAATCAGTGAGAGACTTCATGGGGCATGAAATTCAGTCCCAAACTACCACAGGAACCTGCCTCTTTTAAGCAGGAGGAAGACAAAAATGGAAAAGAGATTGCGAGAGGTGGCACAGAGAAAAGAAACAGGACAGATGAGGTTTCTGAATGAAGAAGCTTCAGCTGGCATCTGTTATTTGTGGAGACATCCAGTGCTTGTGTGAATGGCTGACGGTGGACCGCTATGCTGGATCAATAGACCTGGGCTCCATTGTCGTATGCTCTGGAATAGCTTTGCTGTGATCTAAAGCCATTGTCTGCCTTTACTTGTGGACTATATAGGCAGGCTGCCAATTTGCAGGTTGGTTTCCAGTACCCAGAGAAACTGCTTCATGAGCCATATCATTACTGCCACCAGGCCCAGCCCAGCGTATCAAGAGCTGATTCTGACCTGGGCCGAAAACGGGTTCTACAGTGAGACAAACCCATAAAGCTTGAATGGGATTTTGGATCCAAATTCTCCTAGAGTTTCTGGGTTCATAATTTGTTTGTTTGTTGTTTAAAACATAGATTTCTCTATATTTACTTTAAAACTTCCATCTCTTCCCCCTCCCTTTTTTTTTTCTTAAACCCTATCTTAAGCATGAGTATTTTAGGCAAGTGCTGCCATTGGGCCACTGAAATTAATAGCAGTGCCTGAAGTTTGTTGTGATATGGATAGAGATATAGCTGGATTAAAGAGCTTTTTACTTGAAGGTAGTTCAAGGAGTGTGTTTCAATGAACTGTTCTTCTGGGACAAAGTGAAACCTTGGTGGAGGAATTCCTGTGATATTGCAGCACTGACTTCATTTCACCTCAGATGTCTGCTACAGTATCGTAAGTTATGTTCCCTGTAGTCGTGTCCCCTCTATATGTCATAGAGAGGAGGGAGAAAGAGAGTTCAATGTGTGTTCTTGAACGCCTGCTCTTATGGGTCCTTGACCCATGCGTGCTGTCTATGTGTCCTAGTCTGAATCCCAGGAAGGACAAAAAAATCCCGTTGGTTTTTGGAGGCAGTTCAGCCAGGTTTAGTCTGAGTGAATGTTAGAGAGGGAGATGTATTTTGTTGGGCTTTTCTTCTGGTGTAAATAAAGTTTATCAAAATCCAGCTCTGTTGTATGAAGGTCATAAAGGATGATATCTTATCTTAAAGGGGTGGGAAATCTTTGAAGGTAATGTTTCTCCCTTCCCAGCCCACAAACAAAAGAGACTCACAAGCAGAAGGAGCACCAGGCATAAGCAACAAGTAAGATTTGCCTCCTTCCCATACGTATACTTTAATGATCAAGAAGGATGTGTAATGTCAAAAATAACAGTCCCTTATGATGCCTATAAACTCTCTGCAATGACATGAAGAGTTTCATGATTTAACTTATTGAGGAAACTAAGATGCCTGTTCTTCCACACATTTTCATTTTCATGCTGCTTATGTAAACACATGTAGTCTTTAGAATAGTGCTGTAGATCTAACCCCTAGTTGGGAATCACTAAACACACTGGAATGGAAATAATTAGTGATGATTTTTTTTCCTTCACTCCATGTTACCTTCTCAAAAGAAACCAAGCAAAACAAGGAGCAAGGAAACGCTCTTCTCCAGATGGGTAACTAGAAACGTGTCTTCTGAAGGCTGACACATAAATATGGAAAAGAGTAAAATTTACTTTTCTGAATTATGGAATGGGTTTCTGAGCCATGAACTACTACCTGTCTTTTGAGTACCTTTCATCAGTTTTTCTGCAAAAATACAGCATACATGAATACTTATTGGAATTTTATCTTCAAAACCAGCAGAATTAAAATTGATGTATATGTGGGGATTTAGAAATGCAAGGTAATTGTGTCTTTATCAAGTTTTCTGACTTTCTGTGTTTTCTCCATTTTGAGGCTTTGTACTGTTCAAGTCTCCTAATCATCCATTTGAATAGATAAAAATGTATTCTGGATAGATACAAAAGCACTGGTTCTTTGGCTACCTCCCTCACTTGGCAGTAGAGAAAAAGCAATCAAACATTAAGTTCCGATTCCTGCTGCCTACTGAGCAGAGAGAGATTGGATGTTTTGCAAGAAGGCCAGTTAAAGGGCAGGATCTGAATTTGGTAGGATGTGTTCTGGAAAAAACTTGCAATGCAGAGTGGCGTTTGGCTTAGGAGGAGGGTGGTTTCCTACTGCTCTGCCATTGTCATTTTGGAAAGCTTTGTACTCGCCCATCAGTGTGAGAGATGGGAGATGCTGAAGTGCCGGGTAGCTTGTCCCTTGCAGGACAGATGGACCTGCAGTAGTGGTCGAGTTCCTCTTTTGCTGGAGGGTCTTGTGACTCTCAGCAGCAGTGCAGCATGGTTGTATGTCCTAGGGCCAGGGAGAATCTTCAAGGCCAGTTAACTTGGGAATGGAGGCTATGAAATGTCACCTGTGTCAGGTAATAGCCTCTCTTCCTGCTGCAAGAATATTCCCTATAGAAAGATAACCATCATGTGCTAACAAGAGTGTAGGTTTTGGCATATCAGTGCTGTCTGGAAGTAAGCTGGCCAGCAGGTAACAATATCATAGTAGTCACCTAGTGGCTTCCACTCTACTGAAACCTCCATACAGCTGGGAGCTGGTAAGTGTACAGATAGTATAAAGAAGGGCTACAGTAGCCTGGTGAAGAAAAGGAAAGAAAGGAAAGGCTATGGTCAGTGAAGCTGTTTGGAGAAACCGATTGTAGGAAGCTTGGGCTTCCCACCCTTTTATTATACTGTATGTATGCTGCCATGGTTTCATACCAATCAGCTGGAATTTGGATGATTCTGAAGCCTGATACAATGTCAGGGATTTTTTGCAAATAAATACCCATATAATATGAGGGAAAAGACACAAGCTCAAGAAGTGAGCCCAAACGAACTTAATGAGGTTCAACAAGGCCAAGTCCTGCACTTGGGTTGGGGCAACCCCTGGTATGAATACAGGATGGGAGATGAAGGGATTGACAGCAGCCCTGTGGAGAAGGACTTGGGGGTGCTAGTGAATGAAAAACTGGACGTGACCTGGCAATGTCCACTTGCAGCCCAGAAGGCCAGTCATATCTAGGCTACATCAATGATGAGGTTCTTAGGGACATGGTTTAGTGCCAGTGTTATGTTTACGGTTGGACTCAATGACCTTGAGGGTCTCTTCCAACCAAAATGATTCTACAATTCTGTGATCAAAAGAAGTGTGACCAGCAGGTCGAGGGAGGTGATTCTGCCCCTCTACTTTGATCTCGTGAGAACCCACCTGGAGTACCGTCTCCATCTCTGAGGTCCCCAACATAAGAGAGACATGGGCTTGTTGGAGAGGGTACAGAGGAGGGCAACAAAAATGATTAGAGGGCTGGAACACCTCTCCTGTGAGGACAGGCTGAGAGTTGGGGTTGTTCAGCCTGGAGAAGGCTCCAGGGAGACCTTATTGTGGCTTTTCAGTACTTAAAAGGGGCCTATAAGAAAGATGGAGACAGACTTTTTTTGTAGGGCCTTTTGCAATAGGACAAAGGGTAATGGTTATAAACTAAAAGAGAGGGTAGGTTCAGACTAGATATAAGGAAGAGATTTTTTACAATGAGGGTGGTGAAACACTGGCTCAGGTTGCCTGGAGAGGTGGTAGATGCCCCATCCCTGGGAACATTCAAGACCAGACTGGACGGGGCTCTGAGCAACCTGATCTAGTTGAAGATGTCCCTGTTCAGTGCAAGAGGATTGGACCAGACGACCTTTAAAGGTTCCTTCCATCCCAAACTGTTCTATGATTCTATGAAAATATGTGATTTTAAGTGGGAACCAAGTAGTGCAATAGTCTCAGTTTTCTGTTCCCTCCCAATAGCACTTTCTTTCACATTACTCTTATCTTTGTTGGCCTTCCACCTTCCTCAGGTATACAACCTTTTCTTCACCACGTGTATTATTTTAAACCCTTGGGTAGTGACGGCATCGTTCACAGGCTGGAGGTGTTGGGAGGAGAGACAGGAAGGGAGAGAGGGGCACAGGGAAGAAGCTGAGCATTTTGTTCCCAGTACATCTGCTTCAGCAGCCAGGCATGGCAGAAAAATTGGTAGTCCTGTCTCAAAATGAGATTTTTCCTGAAGCTCACTTCTCGTACCCATATTCGTCTCTGCTTTCAAATAGGGCGAT
Organism: Caloenas nicobarica; assembly: GCF_036013445.1. Taxonomy (NCBI): domain Eukaryota; kingdom Metazoa; phylum Chordata; class Aves; order Columbiformes; family Columbidae; genus Caloenas; species Caloenas nicobarica. The sequence continues at coordinate 46,573,868 of NC_088246.1, read as the reverse complement.
GTGGGCTGATTATCCTTTGTGTTAGCATCTCAGACTCATGACCTGGACTACCCATTAGGCCAAGTGGTTTTGTATTGAGTATATTAGTTCACAGAGCAGCCTGAAGGGATGAAAACATACATGTGTGTAATGTAAAAGTAATGTGTGCTGTTCTTTGGATACATATCCAAAATAGTAAACACATTAAAATTTCCATCAGATGGATTAGGATAGATTAATATCTTATATCCTTGATACTTACTAATATTAATACCCATAGAGCAGTTTCTGATCCTCCCTGCTTACCTTGCTTCAGTTATCTGATAGACACTTCCCTCCCCATGCATGCTTGTATATCTAGAAAAACTTTGTGTGAGGAAGGGATCTGGTCACAAGGCTCAGGAAATGTTATTGAAAATACCTTTGTTTGCAACCCTACATCCCTTGCACCAAAGCACCTGGTGCTTGTTCACTTTTTTGTGTGTTATGGCTGGAAATCAGACCTCTGATGAGCAGGGGTCCAGGCAGTGAAAAAGCAGCCTCCTTTGGGGAGCACAGCATGCTGCAGGGGTTCCTGGCCGGGCCACATCTTGAGCTGCCTCTGGGCCTGGAGGCAGCAGAGCTGTGGGAGCTGCCCACGCTCGCCTCAGCACAGCACCCTGCAGTTGCCAAGTTCAGTGCAAATCTAGACCGTTACAGGTGCATCTTTTGTGCTGAAAGAACTTGAGAAATCACAGCTTGTCAAAGGTCTGAGCTGGGCAGTGTAAAGTTGGCTGCTCATGCTTTACAAGGGGGAAGTGCTTCTCTGGTCTCCCAGTCTGAGACTTGATTTAACCAAGTGGGCTGTAGCAACGTGGGTGGCAAACTTTTGGGCTGCTGGTCCAGTGCCTTGTTGCCATTACTCACACAGTGCGCGGCTCTGGCTGTTTAGAAACCCTAAATCTTGCTGTTTGGCACAGTGTCTTACCAAGAGGATGCATAAATCAGATAAGCTCTTACTCCCCTAGCAAATGAAAGTAATGGATGATTTAAATTTACATTACTACCTTGGTATTTGTCAGACTGACTCCTGTTTGGCTTTCAAATCCTTAATTTGGGTTTTATACTTCGTTACCATTAAATATCCTTTTATCACCCCAGCAACACTGTTAACCCGACGTCTTGCTCATCTTCCTCCTACTGACATGGAAATATCAGTTCACTGATCATCATTCTTTCTTGAATAGTCTCTCAGGATATATTCTCTGGAAAACAGACAATTCATTGTACAGTGCTGTAACTGCCGAATTCTAAATGAATAGGAATATGAAATAAAAATCTCCTAGATTATGATTCCTGCTACAGGAGATTCCCACTGTGGGCTCAGTTTTAGTGGTCAGGTTCAAATCCATCCATGTTTCTAGATTAATGCGTCCACTTCAGTCTCAGAAGCGTGATGGCTGAACCTCAGTGCCCGTGTTTCTCTTCCAAGTTGGTCTGTAACAGAAACACATAGTTCAAAGTTTTATGACAACAGGCCAGAGGCCAGAAGAAATTTGCCACTAAATCTTCTTTAAATAGATTTCTTCAACCTCATCACTGTCATATCTAATAGTATGGGACAGCAAAGGCCAACTCAAGGGGTAGCTAATTAGGAAAAAGGATGTGTTGTGCCCCACAGGAAAAGATCTCATAAAATATGTTGCTTTTCCTAATGCCAGACCTCCTGGCATAATGACTCTCCACTTTTTTTCTTTTCAGAAAAAACGAGTGGGTCGCTTTGTGCGAAGAAAAGAGGAGAGACTATATCCGTAAGGTCGCAAAAAAAGAGTGTAAATTTAGAACTGTTGAATATGTACCTATTTTAAAACAACAAGAAAATAAACAACTCAGGATTTTTGAAGCCAGCATTACTATTTAAGATGCTGAGCTCTGACTTGCAATTTTTTACAGACTTCAGCTCAGTGAGGCAAAAGATGAGCAAGTTGAGGAGCAAAAGGAGCTCCTCACTTGTCTGGTGTGCCAGTCAAGTAAGATATGGTAATAGCTGGCATGTTTACCCAGAAATTATTTTTGCTTTGCCTTTTTGTTCTCAGCTGTCCGAATGTCATGCTTTCCTGTGGTCTCCTCTTCCCTTGCCTTTGCTGTTCTCAGTGGCAGCTGTTCAATTTCTAATTTGACAAGATGAACACCGCTTGGGTTAGTTATCAGTGCTTCTGTGCCAAGAAGGCTTCACAGTTCAGTCCACAACAGTGATTTGTTGTGATATTGTACTGTTATCAGCTCACCAAGAACTGCTAACAGCACACTGCTATATTGACAAAAGCACCACTAGGACTATAAACAGCCTTTGATGCTTCCATGCTAAAAAATTGGTTTCAGTTGCTTATGATTTTACCGAACTGCTTCTGTTTGGGTTGACATATTACAAGACAGGTATAAACCTCTTAGTGAATTATTTCTGGTGAAAATTTGGGCCAAAAAAGCACAACTGTTTAATAACTAGACAAGGGCAAAATAGTGTTGTTGGGATACCAGCATTCAGAATCAAACTTGAAAAATATACCCATGGTGTAACCTGCACCAGACTAAACACACTAACTTTGCCTGCATCTCTGCTCTCATCAAACCTTCCATTAGGGGGAATTAACAATGCACTATGTTGTACTGCCTGTATTCAAAGACAGATTCACTTTTTTTGGGCAGTGGCTCCCACCTGCGATTTGATGAAAGGGGTGTCCATTGCTGTCTCTGGGAAAATCTGCACATATTTAGCAAAGTAATAAGCATGTTTTAAACCATAAGCTTGTGTTTAATCAAGATTTCTTAGATTATAGTGGATAAGCTTGTCACTGATTGTAGAGAACCGAGATACCATTCTGATACACAGCTCATAAAATTCCATGAAATTGTTGCTGCTGTGAGAGCCCAGTTTGAATTGTATACAGTCAATAAGATAAGGGGGTCACACATTGAACAGTGAGAAGAGAGGAAGAAGACAAATAGCTGCTCATTAAGTGTACATCATCTATTCTGTGTGTTGAGTGAGGTAAAGGTTAGGTAGGAAAAAAGGCAATGTGAACATGTGATTAAGAACTGTATCATAATGCATATGTACAAAAGGGGCAAAATTAGAGTTGCACAGGCAACCCTGAAAAGCAGAGAAGTGTATTTCATGTAGTAACTTTATTAATGCTTTTCTAATGCAAGGGGAGGTGCATGTGTATTTAAGCTGTGCGACAGTGTTGCATAAACATAGTTAATATGCATGAACACTATTGCACATCATAAAGTGCTGAGCATTTTATCTGGTGTGCTCCCATCTTAATTTTTTTCTACTATGTGAGGGGAAAAAGAAAACCGAATACCTATGTCCATGCTACTCTGGACCCTCAGAGTGCTGATTAAAGTCTCCCGGTTTTATCCAACTTCTAGGAAGGCACTTCTCTTTGGTTAAAACTGACCAAAGTCCTCCAAAGTTGATCAAGAGGTGCTTGCAGAGCACAAGTCTGTGACAGGAGGTGGTTTTGCATGGCCATGGAGTTCCTTTGTAGCTGCTGGCTGTTTGGGTCTTTTTTTTTTTTTTTTTTTTTTTCTCTTTTCTAACTGTGCTTTACTGTATTCCTTCAATGCCTTCTCTGGACCTGGAAGGAAGGAGACATCGATCCAGCTCATTCTAAAGGAGAGATGCTCAAGAGCTCCTCAGCTGAAGTGACAGCTCTCTGACTTTTCCAGCTCTGCTAGTCTTCATTGGCCATGCTGGGAGAGTTAGACACTCAGCTCACATGTAAACATTAAACTGAGCTATCTTAAATCTCAGCATAAATCCCACCTGTGTAGGCACAGGGTTCCTGCCTTCGGTGGCTTGAGTCATCATCTTTGGAACTAAGAACTGAAAAATTACTTTCCTAACAAGTTTAAATTGGTGTATTTTTTTTCCCCATCTGTGATATTCTCAGTACGTTTTTCAGCAAGAGGTGTTTTCTTTTAAGCAAATGTCACTTATTTCTCCACCTTGTAGCATGGTATTTCAGAACAAAAAAGAAAGAATCTGAAAAAAGGGTGATGTGATAATGGATGGCTTTTTATTATGTACCTCACACCGTCAGCAAACATCTTTTAGTTTCAGGGAGAAAACACAAATTTAATATAATTTTTTATCTTTCTTCTGAGGAGTATTTTTCCTCCACTTTTTTTTTTCTCTGACTTCAGAAATGGCTTTATTGCTTCAGGCACTCCTGCCAGATTGTCAAGTGGTCATTAAATAACAGTTGAATGTCAAATTAACCTTAAAATAGCCCTCAAACTGTTTTAGGGAATTAGGAACTGTTAGAGAGACACGCATTAAAATGCAGGGCCTTTGTGATTTTTGGAGAGAAATAATATTTCAAGAAAATGTGTTCCCGGTGAAATCTTTGCTAAGATTTTTAAACCTGCCCTGGATTTACTGAGTTTATCTGTATCCTTCATGCTGAAGAAATAACCCTGAATCGGTTCAACATGGTAAGAGTGGTATAAAGAGAATAAATCTTATGACTGGGAAGAGTAGGAGCTTACCCTTTCAGCTGTATGATCTGACTGCCTTTATGGTATGTGCAGTGGCAGTGGCCTCCTCTTCATTTAAAGGCTCAGCAGCTCAGACCACGTAGCGCAGGTTTTCTAAAAACCTGAACTGCCCAGGTGAGTGAAAACCCAGGAAGGAAGACTTGAACTAGCATTTAGGAGGAAGAATTGTTGAGGGCCAGGGAAGTGACTGCAAAACATTCAGTGTGGTTTTGATAATAGTTTTGAATTCACAGCATTTTATCACAGAGGAATGTATTGATGTTATGAGATCTTTTCTTAAAATGAACTTGAGTCATACCAATTAAATGCTCATGCAGCAGTGGGTAACTGAAAGCTTGGATCCGCTTAGGAAAGTCGTGGTTTTTGTCATGGAAGTGACAGCTGCTTGTGGAGAGTGCACTGCTCTTTGGTCACAAATATTTAAGCTCAGGAATCACAAAAAATATGTTACATTTGACTGTCAGTCTCAAACTGGCGTGTTTCTTGCATGCAGAACTTATTCTCCAGTTATGTACTTAAAGGCTTTCTTTGTCATTTTTTGGGAAAGAAGTGTGGTCACGGTTATTTCACCAGTCACAGGTATGGAAGAATAAGCATCAGAAGAAGTGGTAAAAATCTTAATGACGTATCCCAGTGGTTTCATCTCACTTCATCTGATAGTGTTCTCATACTGCCATACTTGTCTCCCCCGAGTCTGCCAGCGGAGTCCTAGACCCTGCACTGCAGCATTTCCCTTTCCCCCTTTTTTAGTATTTTTTTTAAAAACACTTTGATGACAGTGGTATTATTTGTCTTTCCCCAGAATATCTCAATGAATAACAATAAATGAAATTTTAGGTAATAAATTTTAATGGTATTTCCCGATGGACACGCTGCATTTCATTTATATGAAAATATTTTCAGTGGGATTAACCATCAAGAGATTTTCCACGTTGGAGTTGTTGCCTACTCTATAAACTCTGAGAGGCAATTAGATACAAAAGCATTAAAAACGCTGATCACAGCACAAATGACATACGTGGATCAGTGTTTTATTCACTCCTTTTCAGTGCAGTATCAACCACTGCAGTGTCTTAGCACTTTCAGCAGGAGTGCTCTGTGATTGATTATTCCTGTAAAGACTGTGGAGATTCCTTTCCTCAGTAGTCTAATGAAAATGTAAATGCAAATCATCAGCAGTGTAAACTTGCATAGGTCCCCTGCAGCGAGCAGATCCAGGCCATTTTCCGTCGACTGAGGAGCAGCCTTGGAGTATCAGTAAGTTGCAGATCAGTATGCTTCGTTGTTTCACTAGTACAAGAAGTGCATCCATAATGTAATTACTTTCAACCCCAGGTTCCCCAAACAGCTTAATCTCAGAAAAAGGACAGAATGCTGATCGCTCTTTTAAACCTCTGCTGGTAAGATTTATTTGTGAAGTCTTACTTTTGAGCAGAATGCAAATACCTAATTGCTGCAACTTGTTATTCTTAGACCTGCTTGAGAGGGAAATCAGAAGTTGTTTCTCCTCCCTCCATGATTTCTCATCCCATCCAGTAACCTGCTGGAGGAACTCAGGCTTTTGTCCAATTACTGTCAGTTGTCTTTTCTTCTTTGAGAAAATGGATGTAATGACATGAAAGGATAAATTGCCTTTTAAACCTTATTGAGAAATATTATAGCAAGAACAAAAGTGCAATGAGAAGTTGACCTAAGGGCTGCCTTTTTGGGCCGGGAGCGTATTATTAATACCTTCAGATCACCGCAGGCGGAAGCTTCCGCCTCTGTTGGGCAGCGCTTGCTCAGGAAGCAGAACCAGCCTTCCAGCAGATGGTGTGAGCTCCCTGGTAACAGAGCATTTTATTCATTCAGATACTTACCTGTTGCCTGTGTCTAATGAAATTCCTCTCTCTGACTGTGTCTGATTCGTAAGTGGAACCTAATCTGGCAATCTCTGACACACAAAACGTGCTTCGACTGTCGCAGTAGGCATCACTAAGGCGCCCAGCACTGCCTGGTTTAGCCTCAGTTGTGTGTTAAAGAAACCACTTCTCTTTGTAGTACTGTCGTGCCTGTTCCTTCCATGTTCTGGTAAGGATGGAGGCATGTCTGATACTGAGTAGTTTCAAAAGGTCATCCAGGTTTGGTTTTCTGGATACCTCTCCCTGTTATTACCCCTTTCGAAGGATCCTTTGTCTGTCCTTCACAAAACTGGAAAAGGCCTTGGACCTTGTCCATTTTCTGTGCTCTAAAAGCAGATGTATATCTCACCTCTCCCTCAAGACCTCCAATGATGGAGACTCCAGAGCTTCTATTCTAGCACTGTGTTACTCTTTAAGCTTGTTTCATTATACCTCCCATTGCTTCTAGCCTTAGTTTTGTTTTTTTGCAGTTTCAACACTTAAATCCTCTGAGTAAGAACAACAGACTTTTTCCTTCTCTTTTGAAGTAGCTGTTCATAAATTTTTGTCAGTCTTTTCAGGACAGCAAGCCCAATTTGTTCAGTCTTTCCTCATAAATCATTTTTTTCCAAGCGTATGCTTATTCTTCACTATTCTGCCTGTGGGCATGTTTCAGGTGCTCATTCCTGTTTTGAAATGCAATGCACCAAACTGAGCAGGTACTACTCCAGCAGGGTAAAGTCAAGTGGAAGGATTTACTTTGTACGTCTCACAAGCTGTACCTCTCCTTGTACATTGCTGCAAAAAGATTGTCTTCTTCCCAATAGCGTGATGGAACAGTTGTCACGTGTTCGTTGCTGATTGCCTTTGCTCTAGCCAGGTATTGCCCCACTTGCACTGGTATACCTAATTGTTCCTGCTGAGCTATAGAATATTATACTTCTCACAAGCTGTTTTCAGCACATTCTCCAGTTTGTCAAGATAGTCTGAAGTCCTGCTCTCCAAAACAGCTGAATGCTATTTTACAAACTTTCCCCCCAGCTCCCATCTTTCAGTTCATTAAGATAATATTCAATATTCAATAATGCCACACCTAGGACATTTCCTTGTGGAATACCACTGAATGCATGCATCTGTCTTTAATAACGATGAGCTATGCGTGTTTTCTTTATGAGTAGCCTTTTCCAACCATTTCTAGGGCCTCCTAGTATTTCCTCCTTGTTTAAGAGTATTTCACGTAAAATCAAAGTCAAACTTAAATAAGTAAAGCAGTATGATAGCTACTGTTTTTTCTCTATCCCCAAAGGCCATTATCCTGTCACAGAAGGAAATCAGATTGGTTTGATGGGGCTCCTTCCTGGCAAATCCATGTTGTTATCCATCTTCATGTTTTTTCTAGGTATTTACAAGTAGTTTGATTATTTATTCTGTTGCAGTTCTGGGACTCAAAGCTGAGCTGTTGGGTTTATAGGTCTGTGGCTCCTCCTTCTTATTGTTTGCCATTTTGCAGTCTTCTGGTAACTCACTGTGTCCTCCACGATAAATGCCAACAGCTTATCCAGCAGCTCTTCAAGAACAGTCAGACCAAACTGAAAAATGCCTGATTTACCAAGGTATTCTCTAATCATTTTCTGATTAGAGATGGATGTCTCACAATCTCTTGCTGGTATTAATTATGAGAGCTAACTGATGTTTAATGAAATGATGAGGCAAAAAAAGGCATTCCAAATTTCGGTTTTCCAGGTGACGTCTCCAAGCAAGGTCTCAGTTTCACTGAGTAACTGACTGATAGTTTTGTTGGTTTTCTTCTTCCATTAAAATATTTACAGCACAGTTTCTTGTTATTCCTGGTGGTCTTTTTTAATTGCATCTGGCTGTGGTCTTATCTTTCCTGATTTTGAAAGTATCAGCTCATACTGTACTTTTTACCTGTTCTTAACAGACTCACCTGGTGCTTTTAAACTGTCTGGAATTTAAAGTACAGGATCTGCTCAGGGCGTAGTCTGATCTCTACCCTAGCTACATTTGCTATCTTACCTCCACCCACAGGATGATTTGTATTTCTGACAGTACTAATTTTTCTCTAAGGAAATGTCACTCTTTACTACCCTTTTCCTTTAGACAGGCATTCGTAGGGATCTGTAGTCACATCTCTGGGTGTGCCGGAATTTGCTTTCCCGAATGCCATTGGTTTTTAATTCGCTGTTCCCACTTTCCTAAGGCAAAGAGTGTGAACTCTGTTGCCAGCCCTCTTGGCTTTGTTTAAGTAGGAAAAAAATGCAAAGGTACAAACAACCATATTTGAGCCAGGCTATTCAGATTTTGGAGATATGCCCATTCACAGTGGCTTTCCTCGACCTACCTTCATCCTTAGTGAGTTCAAGGGTAAAAATCACTGGCTCGACTATTAAGGTCAGAACCTAAAACCCCCGTGTGGTGGCCCGGTCAGTCAGAGCAGTCAGTGAGAGCAAACTGTTGGAAACTGTGGAAACCACTGGGATTACATCCCTAGGAGTGTTGCACATAGCACAGCATGACTACTGTGAATGTTGGCTGCCTTTTCTCTGCCTTCAAACTCCTGAGTATCATGGAAGCGGTAATTCACTGCCATCAAGCCTTTTTTAAAATAAAAGCAAAAATCATTAGTTTTCTCTTGGATCTTTTACCGATTAGAGAAGTTAAATTGCCTGTATCTAAAAATAGTACAAGCTTGCTTTGAAATTTTGGGAAACGTGTAACTGTAATAATTTTAAAATAGGCTTTGAAATTTCATTTTCTCTTTTGGCAATGTTGGTTGCCATGGAGTTCAAGTAATAGGTTGTGATGTTTAACACTGAATTAATTACTACTTCTCACTGTCAGAGAACATCTAATTATACATATTCATGAAGAACAGTGTTTGGCATTCCCAAAGGAGAAAATATCTTTTTTAATACTGTATATACGCACTTTTGGAACCAGATGGGGTCTGTTAAATGCATAATCTTATCGTACTTTTTCCCAGGGTTTTTAATTGTTTCCTAGTTTAACAAAATTTTCAGATTTAAATAGTGTCTGAAAATAAACTCCTTATATTATGAATGTGTAAATTCAATGAGTACAGGCATTTACTTTTAAAGACTAAAAGTTTAAATGAGCATGTAGATGGATTAATACATAGGACAACATACACTTCTTTTTTCCAGGCAAAACAGAACTACAACGATTACTTAGACAGCTCTTTGACCCCGATGTTCAGAAGTCCTTGCTGTGTTGTGGTCAGAGCAGCTAAATAAGTGGATATTGATTATAAATGTGGGCCTGGGATGTCTGCAACAAGGGTGTTGTCTACTTGTAGCCTTGCAGAGCTCTTGCACTTGGTTCTCTCTAGCTTCACGGTAGCTTCACGAACCTGAACAGCCTTTGGGATAAAGACTCATGAACCTAGATCTTAATTTCAGTGGGACTTTGGCTCCTATCTGTGTGTGTGGCTTTGGGTTCAGGAAGGCATATCTGCTCAAGAAGTTCTGTTTCTGCTGAGCATATTCTTTAGCTCTGAGTGATAGCCCACTGATGGGAACTAAAAATGGTGGTGTTGGGCATAGACCATTCTTCCTTGCGGACAAACTATTAGAGATGCTTTGGCTAATACAGTTTCCTGGCTCTTTGAGAGTCACCATTACTTTCCTGAGCATCCTTCTGTGTAGACAGTCTTGATATGGGGCCCAGTGAAAATAGCCTTTATGATGTGGTTAAAATAGTTGGTTCTGATTGCAAGCATTTTTTATTACAAAACATACACCTTAAGTAATGTTTGCAGTACAGTTTCTGGGGATCATCCAGTTTTGCACGTCTTGTGCTTCTAGAAACTGATCTTGTGTACTTGATGCCAAATTGTGTATTTCAAAAGAGATGTTCAAAACTCAACCTGTTTTCTCCTTAACATATATAGGTGCATTTATCTTTGAGGAAAAGTCCTGTAAATGACAAACACAGGTGGAGGGAAGGATGAGAATCCTCGCTGTCTTTATTTCAGTTGATTTAGCTTTTTCAAGTTCTCCATAGAAAATAATCTGATGCTTAGAGATAGATTTGTTGCTTTTAGATAGTAAATCACATTCTAGGATGCATACTAGTGTCTTTGGCTTTGGTGAGCTAAACTGAGAATCATCCTAGATAAAACAGATGAATTACCCGCTGCTGTCTGAAAAGCATCTGTAGAAAGCTTTTGTGAGAACTGAGCATCTAACAGCAACTAGGTATCACTGTTGTTAACGAGACAGAGTGAGGTGTTAAATCACTACTGTTCTCTAGTCCATCTCCACTATATTCTGGTTTTTAAGAGTGATCAGCTGAGCTGTGCTTTTTTTAATCAAAACCTCATAAAGTGGAGGTTGCATGAGTAGCTGTCTTTTTCTTTATTTACAGCCTCACTCTTTCACATTCCGTCCATCGGGGTACATCTAGTTGGAATTAGTGAGATCAGTGCTGTCTTTCCTTATGCATCTAGTGGCAATAGCGTGCTTAGTGCACTGATTTTTTTAAGACCAAGTACCTTTACTTTCTGACTTTTAAAACAGTAAGTCAGATAACTACATTATCAAATATTAAGGCAATAGACTATATATGAACTTCAGCTGAGCAGATAGCAGAAAATGTTGGAGAGAAATGTTACCAGCAAGATAACTAAATTCAGATCTCTTGCTTATGTGCAACAAATATAAGGAAAAAGTAATGCAGTATTAGTGGTTTTACTTTCTTTGTGGAGTTAGGGTAATTCTGAGTTGATTTTACTCTTGCAAAGCAGGATTAGCTACCGCTGAAACATTTTATTATACCAAGACCTGTTTCCTTTTCCCTTTTTCTGGCAGGCAAAAGACGTTGACAATAATATGGGTAAAAAAGTCAAGAATGAAGTAGTAATATTTCTCAGAAGCTCATAAGTTATCAGTAAAACTGTACCAGTGCCCCTCATCATGCTTAATTTCAATATCATACACAGTAGTACTGTGTTTCATCTCCAGTCCTATAGAAATACAACATTCTGTTTAGCTCTGGCAAAGAAGTTTATATCCACCTTCCACAAACTGAGGGAAGACCCTACAAGCTCCTACTAATGTGGTTACCATGTTCAAATCACAACTTTTATGCTGCTTTGTAACCAGTAAGCAGCACCACTGTCTCCAAAGATGGCTTGGATCATCACGGTATGTGGTTAAAATAATTAATACAGAACTGAGGTCTGACCGTGCTGGTCTCAGGATTTCTCATCTCTTGCCGTTGCAGCCCCTCTTGTCTTGAACTGACTGCATTGCACTGTCTGTCACTATTGCGGTTCTAAGGTTGGTATCTGTTCTGAAAAAAATTCTGTGAGAGAGTTGTACATTTTTGATCTGTGAAAAAAACGTATGCCAAGTTTGCTTTCATGAGACACACTAGGACTTGTATCATAGCAGGCATTTTCCTTCTTTCAGATTCCAAAACTCTGCTCTCTCTGAACTGGTGTTCTAGGAAGAAAGCTGTATTTCATCTCCTCTTCCCTCTTGGGGTCACAATATGCAAGTGCTTCCGTGAATGTCTCAGGCTTTCTGCCCTGTCTGGGTTTCAGTGTTGTTTGCTGGCAGTCAGTGTTCAGATACACGATTCCACCAAAGCAAAACCCATTTTTCACCTTTTCTTTCAGCCATTCAGAGAAGCTCCATCCACCCTCACATTGCTGCTTCTGCACGTAGGCTCTGCTTTTGTGTGGTGACTCCTGTTGTTCAAACTTGTACTATTCAAAAAGGAGTTTAACATCTTTTCAGACTTAACAGCTATTGTGCCACAACTTTAAAAATGTTCTTATCAGCTGCTTGTCCACCATTGTACAAGCCAGTGAAATGAAGTTTAATGAAAATGGAAGGTTGAAAATAGGAGGGCAATTTGGAAATGTCACCATTTTCCCAGGAAGACTGGTGCCCAGAGCTCATTTGATTACACACCATGTACCTAATGAGGCTGACCTTGGCCAGCTCTAATTTTTGTCAGCAAGGAAGCTGATGTTGAAGGTGTGGCATGGCAAAAGCTGTGTGCATGGAGCTGCTGCAGGAGTTGGATGGTAGGGCAAGATGTCCCTATGGGAAGACATAACGTCCATTCTCTCTCATAGGGAGTTCCAGGAACCGTGTCCCTTTGGGCAGATTTCAAGTAGTTGCTGGCTTTGATGTTAATTTAGAACAAAATCTGCACTTTAGCTCCTCAATCTGTGTTATTCTTGTTTCTGTTCTTATTTCAGAGGATTTAGATGCATCTGCATATTGATATGATTCTCACAGATGATTTTTTAACGTTTTAAGATACCTAAAGCCTGCACCAATTTTATCAAGCTCCCTTCAGTCATAGAGATGGATATACACTGTAAATCTACCCTGATCTTATTAATATTTTAAGATTATGTCAGATTTCAAATTAAATCTCACTTGGCTGTATTAAAAAGAATGGAATCTAGCCAACTTGAAAGTTGTCATTAGTTTCCAATATGCTTTTAGGAAGACAAATATATGGTAGAAAATAAAATGTGTAATTAGGAGCTCTGAAGAAGATAGTTGTATTTAATATTTAAACCCATAAGGAGTATAGTAATAGCATTTTATGCCAAGAACATGCTTTTATTGCATATTAATGCAATTAAAATTACATCACAGTCTGCTAATTTCCTTCCAGTTCTGTATGCTTAAAAACACTAGTAAATCCTGCTGATTAATATTTGTAAAGGGAAGTCTTTGTGTGAAAAGTATTGCAAAAGAACTAAGTTATACAGCAACGATGAGTTGTGCTACCCCATGCAATTTTTCTTTTCACCCACTTTTCTCTCCTTTACACTAGTGTTAGTCAACTGGAAGCCTTAGCACTGATTAAAAAAGACACCGCACATAATAAACAACCTTGAAGTTCTTGATTAAAAAAGACACTGCAGATAATAAACAATCTCTATCTTAAGGGGATCACATAGCTCTGTATTGGGTATTTTGTGCACTGCAGTGCCTCAGGCATCATATGAATTGTGGCACAAGAGTGCAGTATTTGGAATAATGCAGCCTTTAGAACTGCCTAGAATCAGACTGGTGGGGCTCAGAATGGCAGTCTTGTTTCAAACTTTTCGCATCCCTCAAAGTGAGTGAGTTCTGAATCATATTAAAAAGTTATGATGCAGATTGACATTTTCCTCAGAATAGATTTGCCCTGAGCTTTGGACCTTGGAAATCCCAGGCTTCTCTGGACCTCTGAGCTTGCATGAGAGGTCCTCACTTGGAGGCCTTCAGCTCCAAAGTACTGTGCCTAGCAGTACACTTCGTTTCTAAAGTAATTTCAGGATAGATTTGTTTGTTTGTTTGTTTTGCGTTGTTATTTTAGTTATGTTCAGAGTGAAATGAATATGGCACTTGCCAATACCAAAACACCGTGCTGGAGCTTTCCTCACTCTGTGTGGATTGTATTGTGAAATTCAGAGGCGTCCCCACTTTATCTATCCACAGGACCTTCCAGCCTCTTCTGGATTGCCTTCTTGCTGGTTTTGGTGTTCCTGAATATTGCTGTAATCAAACATGCTTTAAGATCATTTATGTGTTGTTGTTGTTGTCTCTGGCTTCTCCAGATGCTCCTGCTGCTCTTTCGCTGCACTTATCATCTGTGAGACAATTCGCTACCCACCGGTATTAACTCTTGCATTCTCAGTAGCAGTTGCAGAATAAGCATTTATTTTTGTAAGAGTCACGACAGATTGATTTAAGTGGTACCTTGGAGAAAGTGCAGTTCAGGGAGTGGCCTTCCAGTGGGGTTTGGGTTCTCTAATTTTGCAGCTGTCTGGGATAACTTACATAGCAGCAGCTGCCAGTTCTGTCCAACTTAAACCAAAATGCAGGGACATCTAGGTTTAATACAGATCAGGTCAGGAAGCGATGTAGCCACTCAAGACGGTAAGCCCCACCGCGTCAGCCTGGCTCTATAGATTTTGGATCTGAGCTGGTGTAACCATATACCTCTCAGGTTGGGTGTCCAGTAGACTGGGGATGGGTGGCGGGGAGGCAGATATGTCTGTACTACACTCATATTCCAGCATAAATGAGACCCATTTTTCAATCCTGCTCTGACAGCTATTCTGGCTTAGCAGCAATAGTTTTAATTTATGAGGGATGACAGGGACTTGAGCATGCACTAACAATTGAGACCTGTCCTCGAATCTCTTCTTGGTTATGCTGGTTGTGACTGCAGGTACAGCTGCTCCGTTACAGTCCCATCCATGCTGTCTTCTGCCCTTGCCCACTCGCCTGGCCTTGCCAAGCTCTGTGACCTGAAGGGGAGGGGAAAAGGAGCTGGTAGGATCCCACGCTGTCAAAGTTTGTGGAAATCAGTCCTCTGCCAAAGGCTGCTCTTCACCATGGCTTCTCTGACCCTTTGGGCACTTGGAAACTCTTTAATCACCTTACGTGGTGATTGCAAGCTTTGTTTGAACACTCAGCACTGCAGTTAATAGGCATGGGCAGCTATCCTGACCTAGCAGGTACTGTTGCTGGGCCTGACACAGAGTCCTTTAAATCAAAGTAATCTTTGAGAGCCTCAGACAAGAGGTTTGCCTTTTTAGATATAGTGTATTGCTCATGTAGGGGCTGTGAGCCCCTCCCTGTCCTGTGGATATGTTGCCTTAAAGCAAAGTTGCAGCTATTGAGGCTTACCTGTTGCTGAAATCACCAGTGATCTGTGGCTTGCTACCAATCAGGGAACATCCACTAATGTGCTAATACAGTATTTAGATTATTGAGCACTAGAAAGTACCAGCTCAGAGAGTGTCTGTGACATGAGACAGAAGCTTCTCTGGGCTGACTTTATTGGACCTTAATGGAACAGCAGGTGCCACACAGAATAATGCGTACGGTCCATTTGCTTGGAAATGTTGTCCAGGCTTTTCTGCTTTTTATTTCTGTGGCAAGACTGCAATTTCTGCAGCTCCCCCTCCCTGCCTTCTTTTTCCTTCAGGTCTGAGAATATGATATCACTAACTTTGAGTTTCGGGTCATCCAGCAGGTATTCAGTGCAACTGACAACTCTAGGAAAAGATGGAATAAATATTTCATCTTTCATTTATTAAGAAGTAATGTAGTTTGTAATAGGGTTCTGATAGGTGCTCAGCCATGCCTGAATCAAATCTGCAATTCAAAATAAGACTTTTTTGATTGATTTGATTTGGCTTTTGAGGGGAGAGGAGCTCAAAGAAAACCATAAGCATCTGTTCTGCACAACTGCCCAAAATTTATACTCTGGAAATATTTCAGGGGATTTTGTTTGGGATCAGAGATGTCTTTCAGCACATGCATTTTTCGATAGGTTCCTGCTCTAGATTTTTGCAGTGTCCTCTGCAAGGACAGTTTTACTAGGCACTTAGGGTGGATATTATTTGAAGGAAAAAAGCTTGCAAAGAAATATAAAATTATGAAACCGATTTAATTTAAATCTGAACGGCAATAAGTCATGTTTCTATAATGCAGATTTAAAACTATTTAACTCACTGATAGTGTATTTATTTAGAAGAGAAAACTGTTTCAGCTAATCAGCTATATTTAGTAAAATGCTATAATATGCACTAAATATTAAATGGTCATGTTTTAAACCACACTGATTTAATTTGGACTTAACTATTATTTCATTTGCAATTAAGTATATTATTATTGGGACTTATCTATATTATTGAGCATGTGACTGACCGCTTTGCTGAGGAAAGAGTCACTAAAATGCAACTTAGAAGCCTCATTTAACTGGGGCTTAAGGCGAGGCTGACTTTTATGGGATTTTGGATTGGTTTCTTTCTTGATTTCAGGCTACAGTCTTAACAAAATCTAAGGAACTGAAAGCTACAGTTATTTGCTCATTTTTACACAATCTTTGATTCAAGTGGTTGAAAGCTACTGGGAAGCACATGCTGTGAAAGCCTGGCAGATAGGTTACACAGCATAAATTTTGTGAGTTTCCTTTAAGAAAACTGCAAAAGTAAAATGATAAAGGAATGAATACACATGAAATCTTCTAGGTAATATCTTTCCAGGATACCTCAGAGACAATTATTATTTAAGCCAACCAAACAAGATCAATTTAAATTCAAAATGTGACCTGGCTGAACCTTTTATAGTTTGATCTCATTTGTACTCAGTGGTGCTTTGAGAGAAAAGACGCTAAATTCTGTCTTCCTGTACAATGCACTAATCCAGATTTTCATTATAGAGTTTGAATGAGGCTGATTTTATCTCTTGTGGATTTCTTTTTTTCCGGCATTGACTAGAATTTCTTTGGGACTTAGCACGTGCACCTATCCCCTTTGTTTTTGCCAAATCAAAGTGAAATTCTGTGCTTTCTCTACTCCTACGGAGCCCATGCTCTGTAACTAGGGCAGCAGAGCTCTGAGAGGACAGCCCCTTAGCAGAGATACAGAGCAGACCTACCAAAGGTGTTTTTCTGCTGGTGTATGTACACTTCTTCCTAAGATGTGAACTACGATGACAACATCTCTTTTTTGAATATACCTAGAAGAGGCTTTTTGGGTTTAAAAGTAGTGCATTTTTTTTCAACGTGGAGCTGGCAGCTGTCCCAACCAAACCCCTGGGAACATGGGCTGAAGTAAAGAATAATTAATCTTAGATTTAAATAGTGCTTTTTCCCTCAACTTATTTTCATAAAGAATTTAAATATGTATTTAAACCTCCTGGGTATCAGTTGGGCTTGAGTATATGCTGTGTAGAATCAGGACAGACTTAAGAGTGTGTTTGAGACTGGACTTGCTTGAATAAAGTCCTTGCATGCTGCAGTCCTATCCCATTTTATTAGTCAGATTATATACTGTGGTATGGACAAAAGTTTTCAAGTGAGTTTGGGGTCCATTGTGGTAAATTAAACTGCAGTTTAATATTTGTTGAAGGGAGATGATAAAATAAGCCTAACAGACTTTGCTCAAAACTGAGGACTGGCTCACAGAAAAAGAATTCAAATATAAGATCAGCTAATTTAGGTGTTCTGAGTATCCCGGTCATTACACTAAAGTATGAATAGGGCATGTACTCATCTGAATTTTACCTTCAGTGCTTAATGTACATGCAGTCACTAAATGTAAATAATGGAAGGAAATGATCCTTGGGGATTTGGGTGATGTTTTGTCCTTTTTTCTAATTGGGAGAGAGGTAAGGAGAAAAATGGTTCACTCTTTTTAAAGAAAGGACAGAAAAGCAAGTCAGAACAAATACAATTTAAATTATTTTTGCCCGTTGAGGACTTGGCTCAGGAGACCTGTCAGAAGGAGTTTCTGCTACTTTTCTGACAATCTTCCTGTAGGTCAAGAGTGTTGTCAGGAGGCATTTTTTATGTCAGGAAACCAAAGCTGTTTGCGAACTCCTGTGGTGTGCTATCCTCTTCTTTGTCAGCTGAAAAATATCAGCGAGTGTGCTTAAAATGTGCACAGAATTACTGTCCACATTAAAACTAGGGAAGCGCGCAGTTTGGAAATGTTCTCTTTTTGCTAAACTAGAACATATGCAGAAGAAAGGGTAACCGTTTTGCGTTTCTCTTCACTATTGACACTATTCTGCAGGTTTTCAGCAAGTCTCTCAGTTCAGTGCTAAGTGTCTCTTAGGTACGTGCTTCTGCTGGAGCAATCTTTTTGGCATTGTGCAGGTACAGAGGAACTTCATGGAGAAGTATGTGTGAAGAGAGGACTCTATGTATGTATCTCAGCCAAATGAGAACTTGAACAGATGAGGCTACAAAGCCTCATTTTAGTCTTTATTATGTTTATATTAAATTGGTAATCTTCTATTTATTCTCCCGAAAGACAACTAAGAAGTACTGTCATGTGAGACTTTCTGTTAGACAGTGCTAAGCATTTTTTCTTACCATTTGCGTTGTCTTTTGTGTGAAACATTTCCCTTTGGCAGTAACATTTACTTTTAGCTCAACACCAGGTACACATGACTTCCTAGACTTCAGAGATGTGAGTAACCAAAGTGTGAATTCTCTCTAAGTATGCACACACTGTTAATGTGTGTCCACACATACACACCCAAGTTTGTGGAGATTCAGTTAGGTTTCCAAGTGTTGCAGTGCTAAAAGGCCACCTGTATATGCCCTTTATACCCATGCATGCCTATGTACACACAGTAAAAAAAAAAAAATCCCACAACTAAAGTAGGTAATTTGTGCACTAAGAGTTTGCAACAGGGAATGGCAAAAAGCACCTTCTGAATTTTGTATCCCTATCTCCCTCCCCTTCCTTCTTCAAGCCCTTCCATGAATTCACATACTATAAATATACTGTTTGTGAATTGTATATTTCCTTGCCTTGGATTATATAGAGGGTTGTTGTGTGTTGTTGTTTTCATTCTGTCTATTCATGTCTGTATTTGGCTGGCATTGTGCCTTTTCACAGGGAGTTTGCCTGCAGTGTGTGCCATATGATGATGGATTTAGCCACCTGTGTAGCACTGCAAGTGATACTGCTATAGCATATGTTTGCTCTTCATCCCCAGTGAAACCATTTCAAGGCAAAGCAATATCAGTAGGGAATGAACAAAGGGCAAATTAATGTAGTCAATGTTTTGCCAGAGTAGCTGTACCACCGAACAGCTCCTAGAGGAGACAGCTAATACTGCCCCTTGGCTGGCAAAGCCTGTGCAAACCCACCTGACATCCTAAGTGAAATAACTTCTTGGCAAAGAGCAGTATTGTTGGTGGAACTTTATTGGGTGGGACTTGGTGATGTATCCTTGTTACTCAGGACTGTCATCTGCTACGGCTATATCAGCACAAGCTCAGAGAAGAGACCTATCACCAAAGGTTCAAGAGAGGGAAGTCAGAGACAAGGACAAAACTTTCCAGGAAGGTGTGAGTAGCTCTTTAGGTAGATTGTTGTCCCCCTAACTAAATAAATAGCTATATAGAAATCTAGACCAAGCTGGAAACAGCTGTCAGCAGCATCCAGTGGTTGAACTTTGTGACACCATTGTATGTGCTCCTCTAGTGACTAGAAAAAACTGCATGCATGGAGAAGGCAGTGATAACAAGGGTAGAGATGCTGAGTGGTGAGAAAGATAGAATCATGGAATCATAGAATGGTTTGATTTGGAAGAGACCAGTTCAAATTGCCCTGCAATGAGCAGGGACATCTTCAACGAGATCAGGTTGCTCAGAGCCCCGTCCAGCCTGGCCTTGAATGTCTCCAGGGATGGGGCATCTACCACCTCTCTGGGCAACCTGGGACAGTGTTTCACCACCCTCTTTGTAAAAAATTTCTTCCTCATGTCTAGGCTGAATCTCCCCTCCTTTAGTTTAAAACCATTACCCAGTGTCCTATTGAAACAGGCTCTGCTAAAAAGTCTGTCCCAATCTTTCTTGTAGGCCCACAGTAAGTATTGAAGGGCTGCAGTACTATCTCCCAGGAGCTCTCTCTTCTCCAGGCTGAACAACCCTAACTCTCTCAGCCTTTCCTTGTAGGAAAAGCTGATCATTTTTGTGCCCTCCTCTGTACCCTCTCCAACAGGTCCATGTCTTTCCTGTGCTGAGGGCTCCAGAGCTGGATGCAGGACTCCAGGTGGAGTCTCAACCAGAGCAGAGCAGAGGGGCAGAATCACCTCCCTTAACCTGCTGGCCACACTGCTTTCGATGCAGCCCAAGATACAATTTGCCTTCTGGGCTGCAAGTGCACATTGCTGGCTCATGTCCAGTTTTTCATCCACCAGTATTACCAAGTCCTTCTCCACAGGGCTGCTCTCAATCACTTCATCCCCCAGCCTGTGTTGATACTATGTGTTGCCCCCACTGAGGTACAGGACCTCACACTTGGCCTTGTTGAACCTCATGAGGTCTGCATGGGCCCACTTCTTGAGCTTGTCCAGGTCCCGCTGGATGGCATCCTGTCCTTTGGGCATGTCAACTGCACCACTCAGCTTGGTGTCATCTGCAAACTTGGTGAGGGTGCACTCAGTCCCACTGTCTATGTCATTGATGAAGATATTGAATGGTACTGGTGCCAATATGAACCGCCGAGGGCCACTGCTTGTCACTGATCTCCACCTGGACATTGAACCATTGACCACTAAATAGCTAACGGTAGCTGAGGTTGACCATTGCTTGCAATCATGTGTTTATAAGGGACTAGAGATAATAAGCTCCAAATGCATCTGGAGGCAGTGCAGTTGCAAGAGTCGTGTGTGTGTATAGTGGTCTGTGGCACTGCTATAGCTCACCCATGCTTGTCAGCTGTTTAGATGGATACTACCCTAATACAGACACTGGAACAGATTTTCAAACCCAGAAGATTTGGATGCTCAGCATCACTTGGTGTCCTTACTTCTTGAGTGACTTGGTCCCACTATGCCATTACTCCCAAGGACTGAGAATAAACTGTTGCACAGCATTAGGAGAAGGCTCAGGCTGTTGGAAATATCTCCAACAAAACTAACACCGTGTACATTTGATCTTGTGTAACCTCTTGGACACATCACGCACGTGAAGCGTATTAGACTGCTCCTTGAACCAGCTCACACAGGTAGAAATGGAAGGCCACATCTGGCTATCAGTGTGTTTGAACCTAGGCCAGGAGCTGCATTATCTGCCAAGCCCATGGCAGCTCTTCTCACTGATGGAAATGTGCATATTATCCTGCCAATAAAGTGTTCACCCTGAGAGGAAGAAACCTGCGGACCACTGTTCTTCCTGGTGACTCCAGTGAAGCCTTTTGAGTAAGAGGCTCTGTTCATTTGTAAATGCGGTGACATTTTGAGCTTTTGTACAGGGAACAGAAGCTCCCTGGGAGGCTCACGGTTGAATGATTTCTTCCTAGAGAGCAGTAAATGAGGTTAAATCAATTTCCTTCTGTGATGGGAGGGGGTTGGAAGGAGAGGGAATAACATTTCTCCCTTTAGCTCTCAGAGAAAAGTAGTTTTATTTATGAAGCTTTTCATTGTATTTCCCATTTTAGTTTCTTTCAGTCATTCACATTTCCAAAACTGAGAAATCCTTTGTCTTGGGCACAAAATCCTCTTGAAATCTGTAGTAACAAATGTAATGCTGGCTTATCAATAACCTAAATACAGAGAATATTTATTTTACATTAAACCCCTGTTGCTGTTATGGAAAAATCAGTAACCAGTTCTTAGAAGTTGGGTAACACACTGATATTGAATATCTCTTATAACTGTCAGGTATGTGAGATATCTCTGACAGTTGATGGAAATACTGTGGGAGTTGGGTAGTACGTTTGCTAGATTGGAAGAGTGAGGAAAAATGCCTCTCTCCTGCTCTTCCTGCCTTTGATTCCTTGGAGCTAAAGAGGTTTAGATGTACTTCGTTACCTTGCTGTCCTTTGCATTCTCATGTGATGGGGTAGGAGGAGAGGAGAATCCCGTGGAGCCATAATCTCACTTCAGACATGGGGGTGTGCCCACGGGTGGTGATGGTGGACCAGGCAGCTTGTTATTTTTGTGTGTTTCTCCTCCCTCAGCGTGGGATAAGAAAGATGTGAATAGCACTGAGAGATTAATAATTACATGGAAAACCATAGGTGAAAGATTTTGAGCCCCATGCAAAAGTTTGGCTTTGCCCTTCTATGTGTTTTGATTGGTTCTTAATTATTGTCTAAAGTGATGTACGTTCTTCTGAATGATTTTGAAAATTCCTGGAAATCTTTCAAGGCAGGATGGTAGCATACTTGAATGATCAAGACCAGTATCTGGAGCTCTGTTGGCATCTCAAATACATTTCTGACTAAAATGTAAATACTTTGAGTAAATCAAGCCTGAGAAGGGCTGATAACCTGCACTGTGTAATAGCCCTGCAGTGAGGTTTATCCCTGCAAGAAAGAATGTAGATTTGTAAAGGTATGTTAAAGAAGGAAAAAATTGTATGAACATGGACTGGTTCAGAGGTATTGAAAACTTCCTTGTCTGATTGAAGTGACTGAGTCCTTTGAAAATATGATGAAAGTACCTGTTTCTCAAAAGGAGCAATTGTCTGCACAGTTGGGGTCAGATAAGGAAAGCTAAAGCCCTGACAGAATTAAATCTGGCCAGGGACATCAAGGGCAACAAGAAAAGTTTCTATAGATACATTGGTGATAAAAGGAAGACTAGGTGAAATGTGGGCCCTCTCCAGAAGGAAACGGGAGACCTGGTTATCTAGGATATGGAGAATGCTGAGGTACTCGATGGGTTTTTTGCCTTAGTCTTCACTGGCAAGTGTTCCAGCCACACCAGCCAAGTCACAGAAGGCAAAGGCAAGGACTGAGGGAATGGAGAACCACCCACTATAGGAGAAGACCTTGTTCAAGACGATCTAAGGAACCCGAAAAGCGCACAAATCCATGGGAACTGATGAGATGCATCTGTGGGTCCTGGAAAGAAGTGGCAGATGAAGTTGCTGAGCCACCATCCATCATATTTGAGAAGCTGTGGCAGTCCAATGAAGTTCCCACTGACTGGAAAAGGGCGAACATAACCCCTATTTTTAAAACGGGAAAAAAAGAGATATGGGGAACTACAGGCCAGTCAGTCTCATCCCTGTGCCTGGCAAGATCATGAAGCAGATCTTCCTGGAAACTATGCTAAGTCACATGGAAAATAGGGAGGTGATTGGTGACAGCCACCACGGCTTCACTGAGGACAAATTATGCCAAACAAATTAGGTGGCCTTCTACAACAGGGTTACAGCATTGGTGCATAAGGAAACAGCAACTGATGTAACTGATGTAATCTACCTGGACTTGTACAAAGCATTTGACACTGTCCTGCATGACATCCTTGTCTCTAAATTGGAGAGACGTGAATTTAACAAATGGACCTCTTGACGGATAAGAAATTGGCTGGATGGTCACAGTCAATGGCTTGATGTCCAGGTGGAGACCAGTGATGAGTAGTGTTCCTCAGGGGTAAGTATTGTGACCAGTTCTATTTAACATCTTTGTCGGCAATAAGGACAGCGGGCTGAGTGCACCTTCGGCAAGTTTGACGACACCCAGCTGTGTGGTGCAGTCAACACGCTGGAGGGAAGGGAAGGCATCCAGAGTAACTTTGACAGGCTTGAGAGGTGAGTCAGTGTGAACCTCATGAAGTTCGACAAAGCCAAGTGCAAGGTCCTGTGCATGGGTGGGGCCAATCCCAAGCACAAATACAGGCTGGGTAGAGAACAGATTGAGAGCAGCCTTGCAGAGAAGGACTTGGGAGTGTTGGTTGATGCGAAGCTCAACATGAGCCGGCAATGTGCACTTGCAGCCCAGAAAGCCAACCATATCCTGGGCTGCATCAAAAGGAGTGTGGCCAGCAGGTCGAGGGAGGTGATTCTGCCCCTCTACTCCACTCTTGTGAGACCCCACCTGGAGTACTGCGTCCAGCTCTGGAGCTCCCAACATAAGAAGGACATGGACCTGTTGGAGTGCGTCCAGAGGAGGGCCATGAAGATGATCAGAGTGATGGAGCACCTCTCTTTTGAGGACAGGCTGACAGAGTTGGGGGTGCTCAGTCTGGAGAAGAAAAGGCTCCAGGGAGACCTTATAACAGCCTTCTAGTACCTAAAGGGTACCTACAGGAAAGCTGGAGAGGGACTTTTTACAAGGACAAGTAGTGATAGGACAAGGCGTAATGGCTTTAAACTGAGAGAGGGTAGATTTGGATTAGATACAAGGAAGAAATTCTTTACTGTGAGGGTGGTGAGGCACTGGAACAGGCTGCCCAGAGAAGCTGTGGGTGCCCCATCCCTGGAAGTGTTCAAGGCCAGGTTGGACAGGGCTTTGAGCAACTTGATCTGGTGGAAGGTGTCCCTGCCTATAGCAAGGGGGTTGGAACTAGGTGATCTTTAAAGTCCCTTCCAACCCCAACCATTCTATGATTTTATATATATCTATGTAAAAATATAGATATATAAATATGTGTACATATGTTTTAAAGAAGTTATGCAAAAAACCTTTCAGTTGTTATTTGATACAGAATAGAAAATATCAGTCACTTTCAGTAGCTCCCTAGCCCAATAACCATATAAACGTGAATTTTTCTGAGGCTGTTCTCATTTTTCTTAAAACAGCCTTGTATTCCATATTCCGTATTCTGAAAACTTCCTGAGAGATTCATTTTTTTACTTCTATCAGGCTAAGTGGTGGAGGATTCTTTCCTTTATAATGATAAGCATTTGTTGCTTGCGTTCTGTTGTATTAAACAGAATTTGTTTACCACGAACAGTCCAATAGAAGAAATTCTTATAGGAACAGTCAGGAGGAAGGTAAAGTAAGGTCAGATTCCCTTGGAGTTGCTCTTTAGTTCTAATGACTCTTGCTCCTTATTTCACAATGTACTCATGTATGTCTTGGGCAAAATTATCCATTCTGAATGGGATGGCTCTGCTGCAGAAGAATCAGAAGATTGTAGTAGCTACATCACACGTTTCCAGAGGTGTAGCTTTTCCAGGAGTGTTTTATAGCCCTAAAGTAATTCTGGCTTTTGAATCTACTCATCCAAAGCTAAATGCCCCATTTAGTTCTGGCACTGTTTCTCGATGCCTGTGATGCTCATCATGTTCACATCTAGATTTAGGCCCATTTTTTCCCCTAACTGATTATATGCATCAGAGTAAATCACTGTGGCTAAATGACTTAAAATATTTTTTATCATATTCCTTGAAGGTAAATGAGGGCAAGGAGTAATATTTTATAATTTATTGACATGAACTTTATGATTGTATGCTTAATACATGCACAATGGACTTATTTTCCCCTTACCGCTGTGAGACATGACATTACTCTTAAAGCAGAAAAGGGAATCAACGTAAGAGAGAATAAAAAGGTCCTTGTGTTTGTAAAGTCAACAAAGAGACAACCATTTAAAATGTAAAACAAACATAATGGTCTTGTTTTTAGTGCAAGTGGGCTACACATCTACTGAACAGTAAGGAGGTTTGTGGTTTGCTACCACTTTTTTAGGACAGTCATCATCTGCTCTTGAGCACATTACTCAGCAGTAATGTGGTTTTGTTTTGGTATCTTAGAATGCCTCCCTTCCCTTCCTGTAATTCCTTCATATTATGTGGACACTTCCTGAAGTACATGTGTATGGAGGCAATAAGACGCTCCCAACGTGAAAAAATGGGAAGAGTATTTCAATGTTTAGATGAAATGTTGGTAAACAGTGTGTATAATTAGCAAGTGTTATATTGGATGGCTAATATCACTTCTGTTAGCAGTTGTTCAGGAAAACAGATTTCAGAGCAGATTCTACATGTGTAAAAATCTGGAGACACGTCTAAATATGCTTCCATGTGCATATGGATTTACAGCAGCTCTTCTGTCTTTCCTGACTTCTCTCTGCTGCTCCTTCTTTGTGAGAAGTAAAGCCTGTGGTGGGAGTGTGTTCAGTGTAGGCCTGCAGCTTAGAAGGGTGGATTGAACAGCCTTCCTCCCGAATGAGGACAGTGCATGTCCTTCTGCCTCTGGGCTGCCCAGAGCCCTGTGAGTCAGTCAGGATTTGATGGGACACGCTTGAATTCTGCCTTCCTTTTTCCAGAGAGAGTTAGCTACAGTTGACTACCACAGCCTTATGCCAGTGACAGGTCCTACAAAAAATTTACGTCTCTGACCAAAGGTTTACCTAGAACAGCTGTTTGTCTCTTATAGTGGCCAGTTGTGGCTGCATGGAGAAAGGTACTGGAAACAGGGCAAATATTGGCTAATGCTTTCTCTTCTATAGCTTCTCAGTATTTGTCAGAGACTCGTCGGCTCCTTAAGACAGAGGTTGGTTTTCTTGATGAGAACTGGCTTACAGCTACCCAGCTTGAAGCACAGGTGAAGGAGCCCAGGTCTTTGTGGCCTCTATCACAGGCTGCCCAAGAATCTGGTTCTGTTTCACATGAAACTCTTCCGTGAGTTGCGTGTAGCTGAGTTTTGGGAAAGCAGGTGGGGATAGTAGTGTGTGCACACAGTTTGGAAGTGATATGAATTAAAAATGTGTTAAGTTGTAAATAGAGGTGTTGACGATGTGGTTGGCAATAACAGATGTACTTGACAGAAGGTGTGGGTAGCTGTTTAGTACTCAGGAGGAGAGCATTCAGCCCCCCTGCTCTTCAGGAGTTTTATGAAACACTGTCAAAACCATTCTGGGTTTGAAAAGCACCTTCTTCCTTTCAGCCAGCAGGACCGTATGTCCAGTAGAGCATATGCTGGATTGGATATACATTCAGTGAGCTACCTTTGTTGAAATGTACGTCTGAACAAGAGAGTGCTGTACGAGCCTGAGGGTTTGTTTTACTGTCTGTCACAGGATGGACCTAAAGCCAGGTTCAACAAGTCTTTTCTTGTAACCGATCGGTGCAGTGTCAGAGACATCATCTTGCTGCTTGTTCGCGACTTCTCCTAGTGCTGCTGAGAGCCTCCCAACCATATGTGCACTCCTGCACACACTGCTTAAATTTTCCATATGCCACCTGACAAGCTTTTTGTGGCACTTTATACCACCTTGAAATAACTCCCACTTCTTTTAACAAAATGTGTCATCTGGGAATATTTTGCCCTTCAGAATATTTCACAAAGACTTGAGACCTTCTCATGAGATGAGCAGTACGTTTCCAGAAAGATTTAGATTTTCAGATTACTACAGTAGACAGTAAATAGTCTACCACCATCACAAGCCAGCAATACATTCTAGTCTTTTTGCCCCCTTAGATCTTCTGGCAGCTTTTTACTATGCTATATTTTTGGTATTGCTGTCTACACAGGTAACTACAGAAGAAAAAGTCTCTTGGAAGAGACTACATGGTATCTAACATGGGGACCATGCTAGCTTCTCATTTTTGTTGTTCTGACTTTAGGGAGTACTTCTCCACAGGTAATGTCAAAGTGGTCCCTTCCCCCTGAATCTCAAGACTCTGAATGATTAACCATAGCAATCACCTATGTGATATTCTATCCATAGAAATTGGAATTTAAGCACAGTTCCAAGTCAAATTTTGAAATCTGGAGTGGACAGACTCTATGCAATTTGCCCTAATGCATCCAGGACTTTGTCCAAGCATCACTGGCACAAGTTTGGATTTCAGTTTTTAACGCAGGAACATCTCAGCAATTGAGGAGCATGAGAAAAACACCCACTCCAGAAACTTACTGATTATTTCTAGAGATGTTGGGTTTTTTTCTCCTTTCTTGTTCATTCTGTGATTGGTTTTAAAGCTGAGGAAAACTCTGCAAAGTACACTTTCATTTGGAGCTTTTTACATAACTTACCTTCTAAAAAATAACTTGACCCCAGCCTTCCAAATTCTTTTTCTGAGACTAGCTGTTTACATAGCTATGTCACGTTGTGAAAAGATCAGTGGTATATTAAGAGTTTGGGTGTACAGTGTGGTGGGTTTATATTGCAGGGGAGAAAAATCCAAGATAATGGTCTAAAGAATTTGTAATTAGGTGGAGTTTTTTTGCCTTTGCTTAGAGTAATTCCATGGTGATGCATTACGATTAAGAAATTGCATTTAAAAATACAGGTGTTCCCTGCAGAAGATAAATGAATGAAATTACTGCCTCTTTTCGTTAAGGTGAGCGTCATGATTAAGACAGATGCTGAAAGATGTTCTGCTTGATACCAATTCCGTGTAGGGTGTTACAGTACTTCTAGGATACAGGCGAGAGATTTTTAAAGGTTTTTTTAAAGGTTGAGATTAAAAATCCTATTGCCTTCATGTGGAGTAGGAGCAAATGTCAAGAACCGTAACTTTCTGTTGCTGAGGAGATCTGTGGTGGTTTGTCAGTGTGTTTTTTCTTGTGTAACTGAGTATGTTTCTGACAGTCCTTTGAAGAAATGCCACAAAAGCAGGCCTGCTACTTCTCAGGGATACCCAAGTCTTTTTGAGCTTCTCTGCCTCACAGACCGTACCGGTTGGAGTGCTGAAGCCAGGGTTCGCACACCCTGTCTCTCGGCAGTAGTTTTTGCCCCAAATGATGTGTGTCTAAAAATAAGCAATAGCAAAGCTTTCATTTTAGACTGGTCAATGCTCGAAAATATATGTGCCGTTGTGTGTAACATTACTAATTAAAGACCCAATTATAACTGTAGCAAGCAAAAATAAGCTTTGATTTTGATTGAGATGATTGTTAGGTCTTTTTCATTTCAGACGTTTTTTTTAAAATTCTACCTAGCAATGACTAATTAAAAAAGGACTCATTGCAATTTAAATAGCAATATTGTAACTGTTAGCAGGGGTGACTTTTAAGAGTTACATTGCTACATAATTAAACTATTAGGAAATGCTCCAGTTCACAAAACTCTTAGGTGCTTCATTACCTTTTTGCAGTCTGGTCATCCATTAAAACTGAGGAGACTTCTGCGCCTGCATGAAAGGACACTACTAAATGCTTTATTGAATCACGGTTAAACTAGCAGCACTAGCTACTAATCCATGAAAACTTAGTTTCTGGTGAGACTTGCAAAGTCTGGAAGATTTCATATATGCACAGATAAACCATTTTCCTAGGATAAATAGAGCAGCACATGAATAAAAAAAGGACAATTTTTGAAAAAAAAAAAATGACAGCAAATCTGTTCTTGTAGTATATGTAGAAACACTAAAATGTTTAGCAGTGATTGAAAACAATCTTTCTGCATTGTGGATTTACATGGGTTCTGAATATTGATATATCAAGCATGGATTTACTGGTAAGGAGGCAGTATTAAACAGCTTTAAGCCACATTACCACTGGTGTGTGTGATCTGCACTTTCACGTCAGTTGACATGGGTGCAGCTGCACAGTTGTCTTTCTTAAGTCTTCCCACTCCTGTTACATCAGTGCCTGTGTTGAAATAATCTGCTGCTAAATTAGGTTATAGGAGCATCCCCACCATATCTTATGAAAGCTAATTCTTGCCTTGAAGAGTCTATGATTAAGAAGACAAAATACAAGCTAAACTCACACAATGGGGAGAAACGAAGATGCAGATTGCTTGGCTTTATCATTCATGTGTCGTTTTGTCATTTTTGATTCAAAGTGGATTGATTTTGTTTTGGTGGTGGGTTTGTTTGTTTGTTTGTTTTCCTAGACAGTACATATACCTATATTCCTTCTTCAAAGTTGTGGCTCCTCTGTATCTGATTCATCAAATCAGTTTGCTTCATGAGGATCACAACTCATTATCCCTAATGGGATCATGACTGGAAGGTTCTCTTCTGAGCTGTACACCTGACCCTTAAAAATTTTGTGGCAGCAGCCTGTACAGCCGTGTTTTCACATATTAGATGAACACTTAGGTTTCTCTGCAGTATCTTTACCTAGTTAATAGAAAAACCCCAACTTTGAGCTGAGCTGGATTAGCAGAATATTGCACCTCTCTGCACCAAAACTGATTCTGAAATTCAGATAAGTGATTTACATTCCAAAAGGCTCATTAACCATCAAACTACTGTGGATTAGATTACTAATGGCATCCTGATGGTTGCATGCAACTTCCAGCAGATTTGGTGGTTAGCATTAAATCCCTTTGAATTATAATGAGGAGGCCTTAATACATAAACATTTTTTGGCAGGACTCTGTAGCTGTAGTGGCTGCCAACTCTGTATTTTAATTTTCACTAATGGTTTCATGCTCATCCTAGATATTATTGCTCACAGGACCAGTGGGATGCTACGCTTCGGCAGTTTCTTCCAGAGATTCAAACCCAGGATACCAAAGTCTAAAAGCATGACATCCTGGCCTCATTCCCTACATGTGACCCAATCAAACATGTCATTACATTGGGAATTACAAAGGGTGACAAGGCCAACTTCACAAATTTCAGTTGGAGGACTCCGGGAGCAGAGCAGCCTTAAAAATCAGACTACATATCTCGATGGATAGACCCTGAAACAAGGGTACCTGAAATGAAAGACCATTGTTGAATACATTTAGTCCTGAGAGATTCACTTTGTACAAATGCAGCAAGTGATGTTAGAGACAAAATAAAATCTGCTAACTGGTAGAAATATGAAGCCGTCCTTTACTATAGATAAACGCAAATAAAAGCAAAGGTAGAAAGTTGAACTAGGCAAAGAGAAGAGGGGGAAAGAGCATAGGACTCAATCTCAATGAATAATTAATTGATTATACTATTTTCTTCTTGTTTTTCAACATACCTGGATAAAGAAAGGCATTCTCCTTGAGCTGCTTTCTTGTGATTAAATAGAAGGGATGTCCTATCGAAAAAGAACAGCAGGAATTTATTAGAAGTGGTATCTCTTAAATTAAAACAAGGTTACCTTCTGGAGATGAAGATTGTTTGAAGACAAGTTATGTTGCTGTTGTATCTCAATACTGGTGTGTTTTGTCATAGCTGGTATCTGCTTCACCTGGTTCTCTCTATTTGAAGCTGAAGAGAGCGGTGTGTCTGTGGTATTTATTCCTGCATACCACTGTCTTTTTATTCTGCAGGAATGGCAATAAGATAGCCGGATGAACAACGTTCCACTCCCGATTGTATCATGGGAGCTTCATCCTACTGCTGGTGCTTTTCCCTAGCCTTTCTTCCCCTGTAGCCATGCTAGCAATTCGCCTGTCTTCTCCTTACTTCATGGTATGTCACTTCATAGACCACTAATGCTGCTGCTCCTAGTTTCCACTGCATGGTTCAGCTAACATCCTCCTTGGACTCAGTTGCTACAGGGAGAGCTTTCTTTTGACTTCATCAGTCATTGGGAGGTGCTAAAGAATTTTCTGCACCATATCTGGGAGTATCTAATACCTGGCTCAGCTGAGAAGGTGGCTGCCTGATGGAGGCCCCCACAAGGGCTGGAACAGGTGACCTAATGGGTAGGGCACTGGCCTCCTAAAACAGTGATTGTGGGTTTGAGTCCCAGCTGCGGTGACTCACCAGCCTCCCAGCCAGTGCCTCTGTTCAACAGGTGTGAGGCCCTGGATTGGGAATGCAGCGAATGGAGGAATAGGGGACAATGGCAGCACCTTGCTGCCCAGCCTAGAAGGAGGTGGGTCCATTCCTGAATAGCAGCGAATCAGACTGAACCCACCAAATAGGTATGAAGCTTTGCAACGTTGGGGGAGGTAGTAAGAGGTGATGGTGCCACCCCTGCATCCTCTATCAAAAACAGGTACTGCAAAGCAAAAAAAAAAAAAAGTAGATTGTAATTGTAGGAGACTCCTTTCTAAAGGAAACAGAACTCTGGACATGCAGGCCACTTCTGAGAGAAGTGCTGCTGCCTCGCTGAGACCAACGTTAAAGGCATGAAAATCTTACTGTCCTGGCTAAAGCCTCAAACCATTTAGGTTTAGTGCTAGAGTTAGGCTGTGTTTGGACATGATGATTCCAACCAAAATGATTCTCTGATGTTCTATGACAAAAGTGAGGATATGTGCAGTGTGTTTTCCTTGTTTAAGTTCAGCCTAAGAAGCCCAGCATATAGTCAGTACAAGGCTCTGAGCTGAACCTACTACTGAGAGTGTGCTCTCTCAACCATCACATTTTGGGGTTGCACTCTTGGTACAGGAAAGGAATGAAAAATGCATTGCTGTAAGTCTCTTAAATGTGAACAGAATGCAAGAATGTGTTTTCTCTGCTGCCCAAACCTGCACAACAGGACCAATTTTCTAGAGTATTCCAGGTCTAAAGATAAACTTCCATCAAGTGTTGCTTACATTTCTCATTTTTGCATCAGTTTGTTAATAGAAAATGTCATGATGCACAGAGAAAATATTGAGATGAAGTCTTGTCAAAGGGAATTTTAGAGGAGATACGTGGAGAGGAAGTATTAATTTTTTTTTTTTTTTGGATGCAAGCATTGGATAAACTTTCTGAATATATCAATTGAAGAACAGTATGCCTGAAATATGTTAGCATATTACTATGCTGAAAGGCCAGTTTAAAAATACCTTCTACTTCATGCAAAAAAAATTGAATGCATTTCAAATTGCAGATACATAGTAACAGTGCTACTGGTTTCCATTGTTTTCCATTGTTTAGCAAGACATGAAAATGCAAATCACTGGTATCAGGCAAAGACCTTTGATACACAGAGAAAAAACTGAAATCCATTCCACGCTTTCTTTGGTTTATAACAGGCTTACAGTCACTGAAAGATGAAGACAGGAGAGCCTTACTGCCCAATGTGGTACTTCAGTGTGAGTCCAGCATGTCAGCATTTTGGGACAAGAAAATATTTGATCATAGAATCATTTAAATTGGAAGAGACCCTCAGGATCATCAAGTCCAACCATAACCTAAACTAACTCCAGCACTAAACCATGTCCCTAAGAACCTCGTCTAAACGCCTTTTAAACACCTCCAGGGATGGTGACTCCACCACTTCCCTGGGCAGCCTGTTCCAGTGCCTGACAACCCTTTCCATGAAGAATTTTTTCCTAATATCCCATCTGAATCTCCCCTGGGACAACTTGAGGCCATTTCCTCTTGTCCCGTCACTTGCTACTTGGGAGAAGAGACCAACCCCCTCCATGCTACAACCTCCTTTCAGGTAGT
Organism: Caloenas nicobarica; assembly: GCF_036013445.1. Classification (NCBI taxonomy): domain Eukaryota; kingdom Metazoa; phylum Chordata; class Aves; order Columbiformes; family Columbidae; genus Caloenas; species Caloenas nicobarica. Next base: position 46,540,986 of record NC_088246.1, on the reverse strand, counting down.
TGCAGACAGCGATCAGGTCTCCCCTCAGCCTCCTTTTTTCCAGGCTGAACAGCCCCAGTTCCCTCAGCCGCCCCTCATCAGACTTGTGCTTCAAGCCCCTCAACAGCTCTGTTGCTGCTCTTTTTTTTTACTGGATAAAATATGTCTCAGTTATGTGTTTCATCCCAGAGGCAGCTAATAGCTTTTCAGCAGTGTCAGAAAAACAAAATTTTCGGACCCCCCACATAAAGACAAAGTAGCTTATGAATTACTTAGTAACTAATTAAGTAAGTTCTATTGCAGTGATCCCCAGGGAAGGTGGGATCAGAGACAGGGGTGGGAAAGGGTGAGGGCTATGAACAGCCTTGGACACGACTGTCTCCTTCTCAGCGATCAGGTTGTAACCCCAGCTGGGCTGCGCGTGCAAACTAGGTGAGAACTGAGATCTTGCTACATGATCTGAACATGCCAAACTGCTTGGGTGTGCTGGGCATTTTGCTTCTACTCTCTTAAGCCGGGACAACCTGGGCAGTGTTTTTATTTTGAAGCTGTGTTTTCTCGTGCCTATGTGTCTGCCTGTGCTTATAGCCAGCCTTAATATGAGCCTCAGAAGGGCCACCCTGAACTAAGCCTGCACTGCTACAAGCTGCATCTTCGCAGCTTCAGTCGTAGCTAAATTTTAACATCTACCAAGAAGACCAAATCCTGTTGACACCACTGATTGATTGCAGCCATTAGTGCCTACAGTTTCATAGGGCTTACAATGATTTCCATGGAGTGTATCTGAAAGTTGCTCAGGTTTAGCTGTTCTGTGATATTTTTGACCTAGGTTTCTTGTATAGCCATACTGACGACTCTCCTAATAGGCAGTACCTTCCAGAGGGCATTGTGCTCTGTCTCTTGGCTAAGTTAAAATCTCCAAGTGCCAGGACTGAAATATGGTAAAATATACAGCTTCTGCATCGTGAAATAGTTCATCTTTAAAGTAGTCAGTGACTGCTTATATACCCTTCGTACTCCAGTGTAAAAATCCCAAACTCCTTTCCCCTTGTGGTGTCCTGTAAGGAGGTGAAGAAAGAAATTGGCAGGTATAATTTCACTGTGATTGAATATACCTTGACTTAGGCTCTTCTCATTATGCTGTTAGACTTGTGTTTGCTTAAACATACTGCCTAAATAAGACAGGAAAGCCTTGAATGGAATTATTACCACCTTTTCAGATTGGGTTAGTAAGTAAAGGTTTAATTAGCTCATTGCTAGTCTGGGGCCTGATTTGCCGCTATATTGCACACAGAATCACAGAATGTTAGGGAATGGAAGGGACCTCGAAAGATCATCTAGTCCAATCCCCCCGCCGGAGCAGGAACACCTAGATGAGGCTACACAGGAATGTGTCCAGGCAGGTTTTGAATGTCTCCAGAGAAGGAGGCTCCACAGCCTCCCTGGGCAGCCTGTTCCAGTGTTCTGTTACCCTCACTGTGAAGAAGTTTCTTCTCATATTTAAGTGGAACCTCCTGTGTGCCAGTTTGTACCCATTGGCCCTTGTCCTATCATTGGTTGTCACTGAGATCATCCTTGTGACACCCACCCTTTATATATTTATAAACATGAATGAGGTCACCCCTCCGTCTCCTCTTCTCCAAGCTAAAGAGACCCAGCTCCCTCAGCCTTTCCTCATAAGGGAGATGCTCCACTCCCTTCATCATCTTCGTGGCTCTGTGCTGGACTCTCTCCAGCAGTTCCCTGTCCTTCTTGAACTGAGGGGCCCAGAACTGGACCCAGTATTCCAGATGCAGTCTCACCAGGGCAGAGTAGAGGGGGAGGAGAACCTCTCTCGACCTACTAACCACCTCCCTTCTAATACACCCCAGGATGCCATTGGCCTTCTTGGCCACAAGGGCACAGTGCTGGCTCATGGTCATCCTGCTGTCCACCAGGACCCCCAGGGCCCTTTCCCCTACACTGCTCTCTAACAGGTCCTTCCCCAACTTATGCTGGACCCTGGGGTTGTTCCTGCCCAGATGCAAGACTCTACACTTGCTCTTGTTATATTTCATTAAATTTTTCCCCTGCCCAACTCTGCAGCCTGTCCAGGTCTCGCTGGATGACAGCACATCTGAAGTCTGTGTGATAAAGCGGGAATTAATAATAGCTCTGACTGACGATGAAATTGGTTGGGAAATAAAGAGAGAACATACAGAGATGGGAAATTCGTTAATTATAATGACATAAAAGTAGAAAGAAGTTTCAAAAAAAATTTGAGGGACCACTCTAAAAACATTGCTAAATAATGTTAGAATCTTCTCTCTGGAACCAGGAATTGTGAAAACACCCTCTGAAATGAAATAATGTATTTAATTAATTGATATAATTAAGATGCTCTTGCAAATGCAGGTGTAAGTTCTGAGTTGCTTTTTTTCTTTACAGCAAATGATTTTTTTAAGAAATTCAGAGTTATTTTGCTAAGACATGACATAACTCTGTACTGTCTTGTATCTCCTAAGGCACCTGATAAAGTAGCAAATCAGCTGCTGAAGAGTATATAACACAGATGAGGAAAATCTCCTTTTGTTGTTCAGACCTTTCCTGTGCTCAAGGGAACTTCCAAATTTTTCTGTCCCTGTGGCCTGAAATAACAAGGTGCTAAAACTTACAGGATTTAGACACCCAACTCCCTTGAAAATTCCACCTCTGAAGTATCATAGTCAGCAGTGTAATACTGGATCATTATGGAGCATGTATAATTTACACCAATAAGGCTGTATTTACAATATGTAGAACCTGATAGTTGGAAATAGGAGTAGATACAAGGACTACTTTCACTTAATGGAATTGCCTGCAAGACTAACACTTGTGATCGAATCTTGTGCTCACTAGTTGAAAAAGTCAACACTTAACATCTCTGTTATTGCCAGCAGGCATGCAAGAGGTGGATTTGGTGTGCTCTGCACATTTGAGCCTGCTTCACGGCCATGCATGTACCAACCAATTTTATAAAACCCTGTGAACGTAAGAGGGACTGATGTGTATGTGTGCTGTATATATCCAATGTATGTGGACATGTTGGGCATATTTTTTTCAGAGCAGCTGAAAGGCATAATGCTTTCCAGGAGAGCCTGCAGCTCTTACGGGAAGCTACTTACTGCCCAAAGTGGTTTTGTGAGCAAGTCAGGTTTAGTAATAAATGGTCCCTGTATGTGGCATATCCCTGGCTGCTGTCGTTCTCAGGGAAGGGAAAATTGTGGTCATCTCAGATTAAGCTTGTATATATTTAGGAAGTATGCATGTATATTGGGCTAGATTACAATGCACTTTTTTTTCAGAAATAATTTTGGAATAGATATTCCCAAATAAATACAGGAACCATAACTCACTGAGATCCTTCAAGAGCAGTGCAGACCAAACAGCCCCAGAAGTCTGATAGGATGCTGTCTGCAAAACTGTAATACAGCTCAGCTGAACTTGCTCTCCATGTCTAATCAGTTAGTTGTGTACCATTCAATGCCAGAATGGGTGCTTGTGGGTGTTATTAGGCTGAAAGACAAATAACGTTGTATTTCATTTTCCTGTTTTTTTGTGGTAGTTCACAGAAAGGCTTCCACTGCTGTTCTTGGGTAGTGGATCAAGCTATTGGGCTGCTGTGGTTTCAGCAAATGGCCACCCCATAGACAGGCTTAATAATATGCATATGTAAAAGAAAGAATACAAGTTGCTTAGAATGGACACAAGTCACAAGAAATCCATTATTTTTCTAGGCTGTCATTGCAACACATTGTCCAAATTCCCCACCTGTGTGGGAAGACTAGGAGTTGGTTTAAATGGGCCTTGTAAATTGTTACTTCTTGTATAGAAATTAAGGAAAGCCTGGTAAAGCAGTGTGTATCTTGCGTAATAGTACATTGCCTTCCTGCTGCTTCTGCCTCAATCATATAATCGATTTAGCAGTTGAATTACAACATTAAAAGTAAATTAATAAATCTTTAATTATGAACACTTCATTAGCAAATGAATTTCTTAAACTAACAACTTGACTAGGTCTGTATCAATTGACATAATTCATTAACCCATATGAGAATCCATATTAGTTATGCTTAACTTACCTGAGTGTATGAGGCAGGAGATCTTTCTCAGTATAAATAAATTATCAAATCACTATTTATAGTCAGATAATTAAAGAGCAAATTACTGAAGCAGTGTAGATTTCCTCCTTAGTTTAATGTAGTCCCACTAATATTCAGTGAGCAAAGGATCATCCCATCACTTAATTTTTCTCTGTTCTCAATGACCTGTGAGTTCCTGAGAAATGGCTGAGGCCAGATTTCTCTCCTGATCAATCCTGTGCCACTGTGTGCTCTTCTGAAGGCCTCTTTGAAGTCTGAATTGCTGCTCAACAGCAGCAAACATCTACGCTATTTTTTGGAATGGGCTGGTTCTAGAACACATTTGTCCAGCTTCTAAATCTCTTGCCCTCCAGGACAGCAGGCAGAGAAGAAACATGTCTGTAATTGCCGTGGAAGCCTGTTGCCCACGGTGTGAGATTACTTAAAGGTGGAAATAGTAAAACTTAATTCTGGAGGTCAGTTTGGAATAATGATAGGTGGAATTAGCAAATAAATACTTTGAATCCAGATTAGAATAAGTGTGAATTAATTTCTTCATTGCTCAATGCTGCAGCAGAATCTAATTGTGTGAGTACAGTACTCTGGCAATAAACTGAGGCTTCCCTAGAAATGGCATTTGAAAAAAAGAGACCTTCAGGTACCTGACACATTTTAAATTATATTCCAAAACCCAGTCATGTTCTAGCATTTTTTGTTGCTGTCATGCAGGCAAGGTCATGCATTGCATTGTTACTCAAAAGAATATTCAAAACAGAATATCTTTTGAAAGTAAAGATCTTAAAATTTAGCTGATCAGAAGACATTACAATATCATCTGTATGGGGAAAAGGAGTCAAGAAATCAATACATACCTTGATAAAAACCTATCCCTTCTTGCACAAAAATAACCAACGAAACTGTGTTTATCCCTACAAGCAGACCGAAAACGAGCAACCAAATAACAATGAAATCGAAAGTCCCTGAGTGAAGACCCATATTCCCAAGGCTCACTTTCTAATCTGTGGGGAAAACTGTGGAGAATATATGGCTGAAGAGCTTTCAAATGGCTACATAGTGCTCTGACTTTCAGACTGCTGCCAGGCACTGCACTGCTTACTAGCATGTTGTGGCTAGTCAAGAGTGAAGCTAAATGGTATAACATTGTGAATATTTTTGCTGCCACTTTGAAGGACCAGTCTTGTCATCTACAAAAACCCTGTATCCTCAGGCACATGTAAATTAAGAACATTCAGTTGAAGCTCTCAACATCAAATGAAGGTCGGGGAATAATAAGTGGCATTTGTTATAGTATTTGAACATCTGGGCTGTATTTGGAATATAAAGTAAAGGAAGATTTAGCATCCAGGTTTCAGGGCTCAGCTTTGAGGTAGTATTCAAGGGTTTTCAGTGAAAAATGAATTCTCTTTTTTTCTTTCCAGTGTAATCACATCTGAGTGGGTTACAGCACCTTATCCCATGAGTTGATGTGGGTCATTATCTGCTTGTGTCGATGTTTTCTGAGTACCCGTTAAATATGTGGGAAGCACAGCAAATGGGTATCTTCTGCCACCAAGCAATTTCTATGAGGTTTTTCGGCAGTACTTCTGGCTGGGTCAGGAGGTGTTGACTACCTCAGAAGAAGCACCTTTTAGTACCAAAGTTTCTATAGCTGCCGATTTTATGATTGTTAAGGCTCTGAAGGTTTTACCAGAATAAGATAAAGGGCATTGATGTAATTCCATTTACTGTCTGAACCATGTAGCAGGAATAGCATAATCATTGCTTGTCTCTATTTAATGACTCTGCAGGAGGTAAGCTGGTGCAGACGAGAGTGCAGCACCCTGATTGCTGCCTGCTCCAAAACACAACTCAGTCCACGGCCATCGTCACCGTGGAAGGGGTGGCCTCCAGAATATCATCTCCTCGTGTGAAGGGAGCCTCAGGGAGTTTGCTGGGCATCCCCACTAGGAGAGTGTGCGAGGAGGCTGCTCAATCTCTTTTTAAAGCTTTAACTCACGCTCATCCATTTCAGCCAGGTGTTAATGCAAAAAGGCAGCTCTTGAACTGTCATAATTAGCTGTTTATGACAGCTGGCAGTAAAATCAGAGGAACAGTAGCAATTCACATGGAACAGAAATCCACTCAAAACCCTTCTGGAAGGGGAGCAAGCAGATTTTGGAGATAAAAACAGAGGGATCCTCAGGCACCTTTGGAAAATCTCCTGTCAATGACGCTATCATCACAGCATGTCATCAGCACAGAGGCTCCTATATGAAGATGGAGCCATACACTTCCCTCAGCTGATGAAGAGCATCAAAGGTCTGGCACAGCATTTACACTAAGCTGTACCTCCCATTGGGGAGGACTGTCTCTGTCTCACATACTGATATTACACTCCAAAGCATTGTGTGTACCTCAAGTTAGGTAAAATAATAAAAAATGTTATAAAAGTCGAGGTTTTAAAGCAACTAGTTGTTTGGAAATGTAAGCCGAAATTTTTGGGTGCCTGATAGGGTATTGTATTAGGTCACCTCTGAGTGATAGCTCATAGCTAGTTATGAAGACGACTCCATGGTTTAAGCAGGAATACAGATGAAAGGGCTTGCACAACCGCCTCTGCTGAGGCATGAGCACTCCCCAGGGCAGTGCTAGTGGGGTCCAAAAGACAAGAGGTCCCTGGGCACCCAGGGGAGCCCACCCAGGAGGCTCCAGGTGAGATGAAATCCTTGTGCTGCTTTGCAGGAAGGTCAGTTGCTCATGAAGAAGTTGCCCAAGTCTTTCAGGCTCACCTGAAGTGATGTTCTCTCTTCAGACTTGTCCTTCTGATCCCTAGCAGGACCCAAAATATTATACACAAAAATTCAGAATTACCAGTGTTCCCATATTAAATGTAAGAAAATGTAAAATATCTTCTAGAAAAGGCAATTATTGCTATCTGACTAAGTTATCATGGTCCTCTCACTGTTCAGTCCACTTAATCATTGTTCATTTGAAAGACCTTAATTTTCACTGTGTTAATGATGTACTCTAAAGAGACATTGTGCTTTTCAGGTTCACTGAAACGTTGTGCAACTGGCTTTTCAAAACTGGCTTGAATATCCACAGTGCAGCAGCTGGTACAAGAAGCATTGTCCTTTATAGCCCAAGGCCAATAGATGTAAAAAGCTTCATGTTTCACAGTTTTTACGAACAGAAGAAATTCTGCAATTAGGTTCAGAGAAGCTGCAGCATTTAAATTTGTCCTCAGTTAAAGTGCCAGGGTTGGAGTTCTTTGCTATTCCGTGTTCTATGCCAAATCATAATTCACAGGAGGCAAATTAAAATTGCCACCCATGTTTTCCTTCCCAACCCTGAGCCTGGACTGGCCAGGCAGTAAGTGAACGCCTTTGCAGATGACACAGTCTGGGGTTTCCTCCTTTCCAGGCAAGGAGCTTCCCTGGGGAGCTGGTCTCAGCTCAGGAGCTCCGCAGCCCCTCTGCCCGTCGGAGCTTCCCCCTGACGGGCGGCAGACGGAGCGGTCAGGCGAGACAGTGACTGGTTGGAGAGGCCAGGGCGGGTGGAGGATCAGCAGGTGACGTGTGTGCGCACACACGTTTGGCGCTTGGGCCTCACGTTTACACGAGCGCAGTGTGACCCAGAGGCGCGTCGGTGCCGGGGTCCTGGTGACCCTTCCCGGCCTTACGCACGGCGTGGTGGGACTGGCATTCCTGTGCTGCTGGTGCTGCGGCACTGCATTCGTGTGTCGAGCAAAATGAAGAGTCTGCATGTCGTCTTAGGGCATTTCTTGTGGTCAGGAAAGGTGAAGTCACGTGGTGGGACATAGTTTCAGTCTGTTTCTCTGGGACAGTGAGTATTTTATAATTTATAGAAACCAGAGCACAGAGGGAGCTGCGTGAAATAGCCAGTAGCCTGTGGCTAAGACGGTCCCTGGTGGTGTGAGGGCCCAGAGTTGGTGTTTCTGGTCTGAATCAGAGCAGAGACCTTGGTCTGAACCTCTGATGTCCAGGAGGAGCAGCTGGGTTATTTTCAAACCTTTCAGGCAAAAGTTTCCTCAAACCCCTGTGGCTGACAAAGCCACCAGACTTCTTGTTTAACCTAACTTCATGTTCCAGAAACATACTCTTTCCCTGGAAAATGTCTGACCCTCTCTGTGCTTATAGGGACACAACAGGTGTGACTCATTCCCTGTGCTAAAACACATGTGCTAGATGTAGTTTTTTGCTGGGTCTGTAGATATTACATGCTTTGCAGTTTACTGCTAGACCAAATTAGGCTTTTAGTCTTTCGTTTAAAAAAAAAATTAAGTGCGATTTAATCTTTTAAGCATTTTAATATTAATATTTAATATTATACATTAATATATTAACATACATTAATTAACATTAATATAAACATATTAATATTTAATATTTTACATTATGTTTTTAATATTTTACATGGTTCCAATTCTTTTATTTGGGAGGGGTTTTTAAAAATATTGTTAGTAGGAAATAGCGGGTCAGAATCTACCCAGATTGCGTCAGTGTCATCAAACTAAAACTGTCACAGAGTCATGGCAGAACAGGTCTCTCATCACCGACAAATGCAGATAGAGTCTCATCTACAATGTTGTCAGGAAAGCAATTAGAGATCCAAGGGGATTACATGAAAGTCTCTCAACAAAGTAGCAATTTTAATCTGTTTGCTTCATTGCAGTCCATACAGTGATGAAAAATAATTGTTCTAGACCAAAAGATTTGGGTTTTGTGATATTAGGCTGAGAAGACTCAGTGTCCTCTAACTCCCAGAACTAATTGAATGAAATAAAGGCATTTCTTTCCAGAAGAGAGTAAACTAAAAGCAAATATCTAGTGCATTCAGGGATGGTGTGAGTGTGCATTAATGCATTAGCTGAGCACCTGCTTTTTTTCTCTCATATCTGAGCTTTCCTAAGTGACAGTGAGTGAGAGGGATACCTTTGCACTTCCCAGGATCTTTATGCAACCTAGAAAGCCTAGACTTTATAAGGAGCTTGATGATGACAACTGCACATGGTCATAAAGCTAAAGGGGAGTGTTGTAGCTCCCCCAGAGATGTCTTTTGTTCCAGAAAACTAGGGATTCCCTTGGCACCAGAAAACTAGGGATTCCCTTGGCACAAGGGTTCCCAAACAGTTTAGGTCCTGCTTTCTTCATACTGGGGATTGAGCATCACTCTTTCCCATCACAGCTGTAACGATCCATTCAGCTCCTGAATAACATTACCAAGACCTGCCTGCCACTAGTTCTTAGCCTGTATTGCACCCACAGTTTTTTGCAGGTTTTCTAACTGTGAGATTTTGGTGTTGCTCAGATGGACTCTGAAATCTGAAATACTGTCTGGGAGTCTGCCAAGGATCGGAATAGGTCCTCAAGTGCAAATATTGAGTGCCTGTCTGTGCAGTGGCTGTTCTAACTACATCATATTGTTTCTGAGTCAATGAGATAACCTATATGCAAATAGCCATCAACAGTCATATTTGTCTCTTCTTTTAAAAGCTATGAGTATATAAGGCAAAGTCAATCCAGGAACTTCTCAAAGAATTTATATTTTATAAATTGTCTATTTCCTGCTTCAGAGCAATGAAAAGCAACAGAGAAAGTAAAAGTAATTAAGCAGAGTGCAGTCAGTGGCCCTGAACAAAGAAACAGGCTTTCTTAATGAAGAACTTTTCAACTAAGAAATAATAATACGTGTTTTACTGCAATTCCAGTTGTTTAGACTGGAGCCCATTGAAGCCTCAGCTGTTTCTATGTATCAGTTTTTCCAGTGCTTGAAATCGGGTCTTCATAGTTGTGACTTGGAGGTTTACAAGCTATCTAATATTTATATCACATAAATAAAAGAAGCTACTTGTGGATAATTTCCAGACTGTTCACGTTAAATGCTTCTCTTCCAGCCAACCTGCTGCCAAAAGGCTTTTGCCAACATTGACAAGATTGTGCTTAACTTTGAGTTCTACAGCCTAAAAAGAGTTAAATACCTATTGGTTTCTTTTCACTGTTTTCAAACATCAATTAAACTGAAAACAAGGGCTATAAATTATGGTGACCTTTGCAATGACTTTTCATTTGTTGGATAGAAATGTGATGGTATGAAAGCACTGTTAATAATAAAAAAAAAAAATTAATAACTTCCTCAGGAGCTGCCAAGCAAAGTGTAAATTGCTTTCTGCTTGGCATCAAATTTTTATATAAGGTACTGTATCATGGAAATTTTTAGTCTTGTTAAAATTCAGATGACCTAAAAATAATGCTACCCCTTCACCTCTGTACATTTTGTCATCTTAGCTGAAAAATGTGATTTTTCTAGATTTAATCAGAATTTTATGATTACTTCTACTGAAAATACAGCCTGGTGGTTTTCCCCTGTTGGCCTGTAAAATATATAGGGAACAGTGGGTTTATTTGTTGGTCTGAGAACTTGCTAAAAATGTAACAGCCACAAAAAGCGTGCTTTGGGCCGAATTGCAGCACCTGCTTTCTATTTAATGGAATTTGCATGTTTGTAGCTTTTCAACTAGTTTTTAAAAACACTTAAGGAAATGCAGCACCAGTATAAATTTTCAGACAATAGTTCTGTAGACCAAAGATTTCCTTTAGTTCATGAGACAACTATATCATTATTGACTATAGCATTGCTAGGCTATTTCATAAGCCTGATTAAAAATTCTGCGAAAGAATTGTCCTTTTGGTGAGCAGATAGTGAACTCTCCATAGTCCTTTAACTCTTGGCTGGTCTTCACCTCAAAGATATCAAGTAACAACCAATGAATATGTGTTGCTTTTGTGCTAGTTACATGTTTGCTAGAAATAGTGCCAGTTATCTGTGTGGGACACTCAGTTCTCCACACAGCTGATCTGTGCAAAACACTAAAGCGTGGCCTTGACATGAAGAGCTTCAGGTCCTGTAGGTGATTCTCCGTTTCCCTGGTTTCCAAGGACATCCTGTGTTTATGATCACTTGAAAGTCTTAGATACCAGGTGACAGTGAGCTTCTACCTAATTCTTGTTCATCTTTGTATATGCAATAGCTTATATGTCCATCTAATTTTGATAGAAGAAGAAAAATTCTCCCTCGGGCTGGCTTTTTCCTCAACTTCACTTTTCAACTAATGGTGGAAGATGGAGAGGACATCCTCAGCCCATACTTTAACTGTTGAATTACTTCTTTGTTAGTGAAATTTTAGCTAGGATGAAGAATTGCTTCCTCACTGAAATTACCATGTGTTTATCACAGTTCTGCAAAGCTCACTGCTTTTCAGTAGCTCACAGACAAAAGATGCAAACAGCATAAGAAGCCTGAATTTTAGTATTTGTTCATCTGTCTTTTGAGCTTCCTTTCATTTGATGCTGCCTGACTGCAAAGACAGTTTTGCTGTTCTTCAGCAGTAATGGTGGGTCAACAGGAAAGCAGACAAAAATTTCTGCTAACTGTCCATTCATAGTGAGCAGTACAAAGAAAAAACAACTTTCAAACCCAGCTTCCAGCTCCCTCTGAGTTTGATGGGAGAATTCAGAAGGCCCAAAGCAAGAAGTCCTTTTCTATATTTTAATTCCTGCTGTTGAGATGGTGCTTTACACTGTGGAGGCCTACTTTGGTGTCTGTATGTCATTCGTAGTTTCCCAAGGGGAAGCTCACAGCGTGGCTGCATCCAGATGGGCCTGCCAAGTAATCCTGGCTGCTCAGTGGGGTGCCACCTTCTGTGGAGTGACAATGGCCTAAAGAGATGAAGAGGGAAAGCAGCGTGAGTCCATCCCAGGGGTTGAAGATGCAAGTCCTTTTCTCTGTATAAATTGTCCTTGAAGGGAAAGTGCAGGTAAAGCTGTACCATGAAGCAGATGTTCAGATCATGGTGTCAGTTGCAGCACTGCTCTTTTTGAGGTCAGTTTTAACTGTTGACACAGCCCAAAGGTGCGTGTAACTGTCAAGTGTTTCTTTTGAAAATTTGTTCTGCTTTAATAAATTGGAGAAATTCCTTGTTCTAGCAAAGTCCAGAAATAGCAGATGGCTCATATGTCAGGCATCAGCAAATCCCAAAGCTGTGGGCATGACCCCTGTCCATGTTCTGTTGAGAAATCTACCTGCCTTCAGGATTAGGTTGCCCAAGAGTTTCGTGTTTTCTGTAACAAGACCAAAGGTGTAAGTTCCATTTGCTTATAATATATTGTTGGGCTTAAAAGCTCTCTTCCGCAAAATTAATGGAGATTTATTGTGATTGCTAGTGTTCTGTGTTGTGCTTTGGAGAGCATTCAAGCTAAGAAGTTCTAACTTTCTGAATATTCAATTGATGGGACTGGGCAAAGCCAAACTGTGTTTTCTTTAAGCATTTGAGCCTTCATCATCTCTGCAAGTGGAAGTGCTGTTACAGATTTTGGGTGACAGCAGGATTAAGGACATACAGCATGAAGTCACCATCTTGGCAGACTGCTATGGACCTGTGTTTAGGGTTACCATGGCACAGGCCACCAGGTTTTGCTTGAAATGAAACAGATCCTGCAGGTAGTGGGATAAGTTGTGGTCAAAACCAAGTCAGCCTGTTGGTTTGGTTTTTTGAAGTGTCTGCAACACTGTGGATAATTACCTTCTTCATGATTATCAGCATGAAACTGCACCTAGCAATAATATTCTCACCATGTTTCATGCTTACCCAGCATTTCTAAAGAAACAGTTAAGGCTTTACAATTGCATATGAGATCAGGAATACTCAAGAAAGAACAGCCTCTGGTGAGTGGCAGAAATAGAGTTGATACCTTGTGTTTATACAGCATCTTTTAACCTAGAGCATTCTGTGAGGGTTAGTGAATTTATTCAGCTGTTCTGTTCACCACTGCTTTGTTGTCATGAGTCAGTTCAGCTGGTTACCAGTGCTTGGCCCTGCTGCATAGTAATCAAAGCAGGGAATGCAGCTGGGCTTCCCGTGCGGCGGACCCTGCCAGGCTTTCTAGCCAAAGAGTAGAGTAACTGTGAAATACCCTCACAAAGCAAACTGGAGACAAGGTAGACTAATTGGGCTAATGCTATTGCACGCTGCTGACTGCTGAGAGAGTTATGAAGAATTTTATATTACTTGTGTAGCTGTTGGCAATGCTTCTCTCAATATAGATTTTTCTCACGCAGTCCCATGCTCTGACATGCTGGCTTGATGTATCATCTCAATAATGTGGGAAGACTGGGGAAATTCAGCGAAATGGCTGTATTTCAGTACTGTGTCTGTCAAGGGAAGGATGTCAGTCAATCACAGGCTGGAAAAAGCAAACAATGTATTATCGCTATGTGAGACCAAAATTCTTAATGTCCCTGTGTGCAGACCTCTGCCTCCATTTTCAGGCACTTCACTTCTTTGAACAATTACATATTTAACCTGTGTTGAGCACAAGTGTACATCTTGCTGCATTTCACAGTGGGGAACCATTTCCCCACATTCCAGCAGCAAATGAGAAATTAGGAGAAACAATAACAGAAACTTCTGTTACTGCCTGAGGAGATCTGCCGTACCAATGAAGCAATTAAAAAGACACAATTAAATTAACAGAATTACACATTTACTAGGAATGAGTTTAGGAGATTGTTGTGTCTATGAAGAAAATTTGAAAACTGATCATTCAAATGTTTTCATTATTGGATCTTCTGATCCACTATTTCATGAGATGATAAATGGCTCAAATCACTTTCCACTTAGGAGACGTCTCAGGGACAACCCACTGAACTGACTGGTCATCTGACATAGAGAATATTTCATGTCATAGCAGTAATGGTGATTTCAAATCACATTGATTGTAAGTGAAGATCGAAAACTTTTTGAGATAGACTAAGCACCTGAGTGAAGGCAACTGGTATCCTTTTTCACTTATTGTATTCTTATTATACTTTGCATCACTGTTATCAGAACCAACTTCTCCAGCTAGTCTAAGCGAAGAGATTAAGAATTGATTTTGTAACTAATGCTGTTTTCCTTTTTGTGATGGTCTTGTCTTGGCATAGTCAGAGCACATTGACACAGCTGTGTGAGGAGACATACAGCAATGGTAGCACTGGTTTGCATCTGCTCGATGACTGGTAGCATCTGTTTGAAGATTAACTAAAGGATTTCAGCTGTCAGAGCTGTCAATCTAACACCTTTGATGAGCACTAAAATAAACTCATGCTACCAAGAATTGCTCGGGTTTTTTTCCCCTGCTTTTGATTTACTTGACTCTTTGTGCCCTTGCCGATAACTACTAGCAAGACTAATGCATTATAAACTCTAAAAAGTGAAGCAGGCGCCTGTCATTTTTTGCACAACAGATGTTCCTGGTCAGGAATCAGACAAAGGATCTCATCCCTCTTCCTCTGAGCAATTTCATTTTTCTGTTCCATGGCACTCCAGCCACCTCCTGTCTAGTGACTGACGTGCCCAAATCCTACTTCATTTTCTGATCAGCTCCTTTAATCTCAGAATTATTAGGGTTTTTTTCTGTATCAGAGCAAAGAGAGTGGAAAAAAGGAAATTGCTTTATTGTTTACAGTGTCACCAATAATGTATCATAATGAAAAGTAGCAAAGGCCTACTTCAAAAATAGGAAAACTAAGTACTACATTTTAGAGGAACTGGAAAGTTCTCTATGAGCACTTTTTTTGAAGAAATAGCAATTTAGATTTGATGGTGTTTCTTTAACAGTTGTAAGGCTTGGGTAGGGATAAGCAGTGTATAATCCATCAGATTCTTGCAATGAAACTTAGTGAGGTGGAAAAATTGATATATTTTTAAGAAAAGTTGTTTGCTATGGATCCAGTTCTCCACTCCTTAATCATGAAAGTTGTCCAAAATGAGTAATTACTGAGGTTTTTCCTTGCTTTTCAATTTAGTTTGACAAAACTGTATTGCTCTGCTGCTGTTCTGTAGTGATGGATGGGGACTGCTGGTGATCTCAATTCTATAGTTACTTGCCCAGTGATTACCACAGAAGACAGCTGTTTTGCCTATGCACAGCTCCTGACTCAGCCCCCTGACTGATCAAGTATACCCACCAGGGAGCAGTCATCGCTCACCCTACAAACAAACTGGAACACAGGAGGTTCCACTTAAATATGAGAAGAAACTTCTTCACAGTGAGGGTAACAGAACACTGGAACAGGCTGCCCAGGGAGGTTGTGTAGTCTCCTTCTCTGGAGACATTCAAAACCCACCTGGACGCCTTCCTGTGTAACCTCATCTGGGTGTTCCTGCTCTGGCAGGGGGATTGGACTAGATGATCTTTCGAGGTCCCTTCCAATCCCTAACATTCTGTGACTCTGTGAAAGAATGCTGCAGACCATGCCCTGTGGTGCTACCAATATCTTCCAGCGATTCGCTGGAAGGGAGAGGACAGGGGAGTTGGCCATATCGTATGCATGTGGCCAGCCCTGCAGAGAAATGGCAGCTGCCACTGCTCATACAAATAGTTGTGTCTTTGGCCACAGTCACAGCTGTCAGTCCTGATAAATGAGGAAACCGTATTTGAGGACCTCATTGCAGTCCATCACTGGGACCAAGAGAAACCACTCATATGACCTCTTTTCCATTTGGCAGGTTGACAGGACAGAAGTGATTCGAACCTGTATAAATCCCATCTTCTCCAAGCTGTTCACCGTGGACTTCTATTTTGAAGAGGTGCAGCGGTTGCGGTTTGAAGTCCATGACATTAGCAGCAATCACAATGGGCTGAAGGAAGCAGATTTCCTTGGTGGCATGGAGTGCACTCTGGGACAAGTAGGTATCGCTGCCATTTTCGCCCCTTGTCTCTCATCTTTTGTATGTACATGAAATATATTGCTTTGTTAAATGACTGATGGATGAGATTTGTCATTCATGACAAAGTCCTTAATCAGTGTTTTGAACAGGATAATTAAAAACTTCTGCGGGCTTGATTTACTGCTCTAGTATAGCTTTAAGTCAGCGAGTGCTATAGGAAACCGAGCGTCAGTGATTGGCCTTGTACGGTAAGAGCACAGGCTCATTACACTAGCGTTGAGAAATAAACTGATTGGGGAGAAAGTTACTGTTCCTAACATTATATGGGATTTCAAGCAAGTTCCAATTCCAAGGAATGCTGACAAATAAACTTTATACACATAGGGTAGTGCCCGGTGATGTGGCAAATAGAGAGATAGGGTCGGATTCATTCCCCTGACTCTTAGTCATCCAAAAATTAAGTGTCTAGCCTGCTACTCTTCTGATTTCCATCTTTAGTTCAGTGGAGAGAAACAGACAGTTCCAGCAGTTGATTCATTCCACCTGAGACACCCATCATAGATTAGGATAAATTGCCTTCAGGAGATAGCTGTCTTTCTCTATTAGTTATCAAGAGAGTCTAGACAGCTGGCTTAGAATAGATATCTAAATTTTTAGATGACTGAATTTAAGAGCGATGAGCCCTACCCCCAGGATCGATATCTAGAAGTCGTCAGAGCCAGGTCCACAGTGAATTCCTATACTGCTCACCGGTGGCACGCTGCAGTATCTCAGGTATCACAGTTTAGTTCTAACTAGCAGACTTTTTGTTATGTGGGGTCTCATAACACAGATCTCAGCTCTGTCCATAATGGCAACGGCAAGGATGGCCCCAGTCTCACTGAGCTGAGTGTAAATTGACTCCCAGCTCTGTGGTCTGGTCTCTGTGATGAGAGCAAGCAGTTCTTTCATTCAGATTATCCATTGCAATTCTTCCATGTAAGTTTGTAGCCTGAACATGGTGGCTTGGCATGGAAGATTCTGCAAAGCTTTTGTTTCCTCTTTTCTTACCTTTTGTTGTTGCTTCCTCAGCCCCACTGCACATTAATCCCTTTGTTTTTCTTCCTAAAGCCATTGGGCCAAACATGCTGAAAGAGGAAAAGTCTTCTCAGTGAGAGAATTAATATGAAATATATGTAATTAATAACTTGAAAGCTCAACATGAAGGTATTGGTATTTAGGGTATTTACAGTGCACAATAAAGTCTGTTCTTTGTGACAGAATTCTTGTGGCCTTAATAAAAATAAGCTATCCTATAACACCAAGGAGAGTGAGAAACAAAGAAAAAAGTTATTACAATGTTCTTCTTGCTTAATTGGCTTGAAAATGAAGGGAAAAAATGTCATTGCTGCTGCCTGTAGCATAAACGTCTTTATAATGATTTGATCTCTATAAATAGCACACAGCTGGGTTCGTTGCAGTGTAATTTTAATGGTAACCAAGAAAAAATAATAACAGTGTGAAATCTGTTCACAGTAACGTAGTTTTGAGCTCTCTGATCTCATATTTAGACCTTTTTGGTGAGTTACTCCCTCCTCCCCCCTTTCGTTTCTTTTATTTATTTATTTTTTTAATTTTACATAATTCCTCAACCGATTTAAAATCCCAAAATGTAAGTGCTGGAATTACCATCCAAGCAAAGCCATGATTAGGAGTCCAGTGTTGAAAATCCTGCAGCACAGGCTGTACATACGGAGCATACACTCATGCTCAAATGTTTGGTGTAATTACTGCATTTTTTTAATGATTATAATAGAGCCATGGCTTTTCTTGAGATAATTTTGACATGAATTGTTGCTCTACATCATTTTAATGCTTGAGTGAAACATGATTCTGTGTGAGAGTGTGTACCTGCCTATCAGTTCACTTTCCCATGGCAAGCAGGTTTCATCTGAGACATCCAGGCAAGCTCCAGATTTTTAGTTATAGTCTGAAAGACTGATTCCCTCCCTGCCCACATAAATGTGTCAACTTCTATTGTGCTCTTTTAGGTAACAGTTGATCTATAAGAGATTCACCACTACCTGTACCTGTTTTTAGATCATCATTTAGATGTGTAGTAAACTTGCATTTTTGCCCAAATCATGTAACACTCCTACCTAAAACAAAATTGGTACGAATAATAAATACTGGGAAAGGCAATTGCATGATTAAGCTGACAGAGAGAAGTAAGTTTCTCTTTCTTCTGATCTATCGAAATCTTAACATGCAGCCTACCCAACAGATACAAGCTTTTTGGAAATTTGGGGTCTTGGATGCGAATGATCACAGAATCACAGAATGTTAGGGATTGGAAGGGACCTCGAAAGATCACCTAGTCCAATACCCCTGCCGGAGCAGGAACACTCAGATGAGGTTACGCAGGTGGGTTTTGAATGTCTCCAAAGAAGGAGACTACACAACCTCCCTGGGCAGCCTGTTCCAGTGTTCTGTTACCCTCACTGTGAAGAAGTTTCTTCTCATATTTAAGTGGAACCTCCTGTGTTCCAGTTTGTACCCACTGGCCCTTGTCCTATCATTGTTTGTCACCGAGAAGAGCCTGTCTCCATCCTCGTGACACCCACCCTTTATATATTTATAAACATGAAGGAGGTCACCCCTCCGTCTCCTCTTCTCCAAGCTAAAGAGACCCAGCTCCCTCAGCCTTTCCTCATAAGGGAGATGCTCCACTCCCTTCATCATCTTCGTGGCTCTGCACTGGACTCTCTCCAGCAGTTCCCTGTCCTTCTTGAACTGAGGGGCCCAGAACTGGACACAATATTCCAGATGCCGTCTCACCAGGGCAGAGTAGAGGGGGAGGAGAACCTCTCTCGACCTACTAACCACCCCCCTTCTAATACACCCCAGGATGCCATTGGCCTTCCTGGCCGCAAGGGCACAGTGCTGGCTCATGGTCATCATGCTGTCCACCAGGACCTCCAGGGCCCTTTCCCCTACACTGCTCTCTAACAGGTCCTTCCCCAACTTATGCTGGACCCTGGGGTTGTTCCTGCCCAGATGCAAGACTCTACACTTGCACTTGTTATATTTCATTAAATTTTTCCCTGCTCAACTCTCCAGCCTGTCCAGGTCTCACTGGATGGCAGCACAGCTTTCTGGCATGTCAGCCACTCCTCCCAGCTTGGTGTCATCAGCAAACTTGCTGATAGTACACTCTATTCCCTCATCGAAGTCACTGATGAATATATTGAATAATACTGGTCCCAGTACTGACCCTTGAGGCACTCTACTAGATACAGGCTTCCAACTAGACTCTGCCCCATTGACCACGACTCTCTGGCTTCTTTCTCTCAGCCATTTCACAGTCCACCTCACTACCCAGTCGTCCAGACCACACTTCCTCAGTTTAGCTGCAAGGATACTGTGGGAGACTCTGTCAAATGCTTTACTAAAATCAAGACAGACCACATCCGCGGCTCTGCCATCATCTATCCACCTCGTTATATCCTCATAAAAGGCTATGAGGTTGGTCAAGTACGACTTCCCCTTGGTGAAGCCATGTTGACTGCCCCTAATGACCCTCTTATCCTTGATATGCCTAGAGATGGCACCAAGGATAAGTTGTTCCATCACCTTTCCAGGGATGGAGGTGAGGCTGATCAGTCTATAGTTACGCGGGTCCTCCTTTCTTGCCCTTTTTGAAGACTGGAGTGACATTTGCTTTCCTCCAGTCCTCAGGCACCTCTCCCGTTTCCCAAGACTTAGCGAAGATGATGGAGAGTGGCCCAGCAATGACTTCAGCCAGCTCCCTCAGCACCCGCGGGTGCATCCCATCTGGACCCATGGATTTATGGATGTCCAGATTGCTTAATTGCTCCCTAACCCAGTCCTCATCAACCAAGGCAGACTCCTCCATTGTCCCGACTTCCTCTGGTGCCTCAGGGGTACGGGGCTTGTCAGGACAACCTCCAGCAGTGTAGACAGAGACAAAGAAGGCATTCAGTAACTCTGCCTTCTCTGTATCTTCTGTCACCAGGGCACCCACGTCATTCATCAGTGGGCCTCTAGTGTTAGTTTTATCTGCCATGTATTTGAAGAAGCTCTTTCTGTTGTCCTTGACCCCTCTTGCAAGGTTTAATTCTAAGGAAGCCTTAGTTTTCCTAGTTGCCTCTCTACGTCCTCTGACAACAGCCTTATATTCTTCCCAAGTGGCCAGCCCCTCCTTCCATGATCTGTAAACTCTCCTCTTCTCCTTGAGTTTGCCCAGCAGTTCCCCGTTTAACCACGCAGGTCTCCTGGCTCCCTTCCTTGACTTTCTATGTGTCAGGATGCTCTGATCTTGAGCTTGGTAGAAGGAGTCCCTGAATGCTAACCAACTATCTTGGGCCCCTTTACCTTCAAGTACCCTTGCCCATGGGATTTCCCCTAGCAATTGCTTGAAGAGGCCAAAGTTGGCTCTACTGAAGTCCAGGGTTGCGATTCTGCTAGGTGTTCTGTTCCTGCCACATGAGATCCTGAACTCCACCATCTCATGGTCGCTGCAACCAAGGCAGCCCTCAACCTTTACTGCTTCAACCAGACCCCGCTTTGCTAGCGAGGACGAGATCCAGCAGCGCACCTCTCCTAGTCGACTCCTCCACCATTTGCATCAGGAAGTTATGATCAATGCACTGAAGGAACCTCCTGGACTGTGGATGGCTGGCTGAGTAGTCCTTCCAGCAAACATCAGGGTAGTTAAAATCCCACATAACAACCAGAGCCTGTGACTGTGAGGCCGCTCTCAACTGCCCGTAGAAGGCCTCATCAACTTCCTCACCCTGATCTGGTGGCCTGTAATAGACACCCACAACAGTATCACCCTGTCACAGTCTATTCGATGATGAACTCGTGATGGTTCATTTACCTTGATCTCAAAGCGCAAAATTAAGGCAACCAAAATGCCAAGGGGTTATAATTCAATCAAACAGTGTTACTTTATTATTTTGCCTGTAAAGCAGCACGCGATAGAGAAAGTGGAGAAAAAGGAAAGAAAAAGAAAAGAGGGAAAAAGGATTGGCTACCACCAACAAGTCCCAAGGCGTCCCTATGGTCTCAGGTCCCGAACGGCGTCCTGCCGGTCCTCCGTTGTGATCCGTGATCCTTTGGTGGGGAGATCTCAACAATGTTCAGTCAGGAATCATCTTTCATGCTTCTTCACCTCCGCCTCATTCCCATGGATAGAGGCCAATCTCCGCCTTTGTTTCACAATCCGGGCTTAACTGCGCAGGCCCGAAGAGTCCCCACTTTGCTTGCCAGAACCCATCTGTGCCTGTGTCGCCTCGCATTCAGGGGTCTCTTACTGGTCCGCTGGGTGATCTCAAGACCCTTGGTGAGACTCTGCTCGTGCTCTTCTTTGTTGGCCTTAGTAACAGGGAGGCCAGGGCAAGTTTGGCTGAGGCAGCAGGTGAAACCTGTAGCCCCCAGGTTGGAGAGACCTGTACAACACAATTCTTTTCCTCAGGCCTCTCTCCAACTCATTATACAATTCTCTTTCTCAGGGCATCTGTTCTCCAAGTCCCTGGTGGTGATGTTCAGGCAAATACTGTTCTTCAAACTGACTCTTACACACCCCTGCCAGCCTGCCCGTTAATTCTCACCCACAGACTCTCGACTCGTTCCTCATCCGCCCCTGGACAGTACTCGATACATTGTAGTTGCTCTCTCACATAAAAAGCAACTCCACCACCTTGCCTTGCTGTCCTGTCTTTCCTGAGAAGGACATAGCCACCTATGACCACATTCCAGTCATGTGAGCTGTCCCACCGTGTCTCTCTAGTTGCCACCAGATCATAATCTCCTGACCGAACACAGGTCTCTAACTCCTGCTGCTTATTCCCCATGCTGCGCGCATTGGTGTACAGGCATTTCAGGGAGCGAGCTGAGCACACCGATTTCTCCCTAGGGGTATGGGGGGCCTCCCGTTCTTCATCAATTCTAGAGTGCTGCCCCACTAGTGCAAGCCCAGCTACAACCCCATCCCCCTTCAAATCTAGTTTAAAGCCCTCCAAATGAGCCCTGCTAATTCCTGTCCCAGCATCCGTTTGCCCCTGTGAGATAAACCTTTCCCATGTATTACTGTCTGGACTGATGTCTTATAAAATCAGCCATTATCAAAGAATCCAAAGCCCTGCCTGTAGCACCAGTCTTGTAGCCAATCATTTATGGACTGAATTTTTATATTCCATCCCACGTCATCACCTGAAAATGGAAGGAGGGAAGAGAAAATCACTTGCTCCCCAGAGTCTTTCACCAGCAGTCCCAAGGCCTTGAAATCTTTCTTCATTCCCCTCAGACTACGGGATGCAGCTTCCTCCCCACCTGTCTGGAAGATCAGTAGGGGGTAGTAGTCTGTTGGGTGCACCAGGTTGGGGAGTGCCCTGGTGATATCGCTGATCCGGGCTCCAGGTAGACTACATACCTCCCTATGATGAGGGTCAACTCTGCGTATTGGGCCCTCTGTCCCTCTCAGAAGGGAATTGCCTACTACAATTACCCTTCTTTCTTTTTTATCAGAGGCAATCTTGAGGTGTGGAGTCAATCGCCTCTTCCTATGTGACCTTGTAGGCAGGCTTTGCACCACATCCTCACCTACCTCTTCTTCAATATCCAGGGCCTCAAATCTATTACGGGGGG
This sequence comes from Caloenas nicobarica, assembly GCF_036013445.1. NCBI lineage: Eukaryota > Metazoa > Chordata > Aves > Columbiformes > Columbidae > Caloenas > Caloenas nicobarica. The sequence goes on along the minus strand of NC_088246.1, from coordinate 46,518,525 downwards.
GGGCAATGTGTTCCTTTGGAAGCTGTTATTAATAGTCCCCTCCCAAATGCTTTGATAAATCTGTGTCTCAAAAAAGTGATAAGGGCAGGGACTTGTAGGCTGTTAGGTCTTGAACATACACTGTCTAGTAACATCCCACTGGATTTCAGCAAGACATATTTCTTGTGCTCTGTGGACAAGCCCATTCTGTGTCTCTACTGGTATTAATAAATACTGTGGGTAGCAGCATCCTGGCATGCAATCAGTTATACCTGGATGTGAACAGTAGATGCATCAACAGGCATTTCATGTGCCACAGTATTTAAATAGAGTAGAACAAATGGCTATGGACAGATACCTGCTGAGTGTAATTGTGAAAAGGTCCATGCGCTAAATAGAGACATTTCCTTACAGTGGTTTCTTTTGTCCATCGTGCTCAAGACTGGCTCTTTCAAATAAAACAGAGTATTTCTTGAAGTAAAGCAGAGTATTTCTTGAAGGGTTTGAGAGGGAGGACGTTTAGTGTAGGGTTGGGGGGGGATTTTTTGGTATGTTTTTAAGTACTAGAAGTCTCTTCCTTCCACTCAGAAAGGCTCTTTTTACATTCTAGTTTCCCAGCTTCTTCAGAGTGTCCTGGTAACATGCTGACTTGCAGAATGCTAAAAATCCGTTCTGTACAGTTGGAATGATAGATCAAGAAAGCCCTAAATTATTAGAGAATATACTAAAATTGGAAGTTCAAATAAATTCTCTTCAGTTAGTAGCATCATCTTAAAATATGGTTTGCAATTATATGTAGTTTATAAAGGGAACTTAAGGAACTTTACATCAAGAGAAGGTACCATACTCCAACCATTTAAGCTGTCTATGCAGTATTACTTAAATAAAGTGGTATTGTTAAATGGTAGGTTAAGATGCATAATTAAAAACTATGCATTTCAAAATGTTATTATTTTTCATTTTACAGTTCATTTCTAAGTAACTGCATAAAACTCATATCTAATAATAATGGTTTTTAACAGTTAAGTTGTACGATCATACCATAGCTACTTAGGCAAGGAAACTATACTGTGTTGTGCTTGTAACCTCACAAAGATTATTGTGAATCTGAAGCACATTTGTGAAATTATGGGACATTTCGGGGTGTTTTTTTAACACTCTTGTCCTCTAAAACACAACAGAGCACGAAACATCCTTTATCCAGACATGTTTGTGAAGTAAGTTATTTGGGTTTTACCTTTGGCTTTGACTTGTTTAGGAATATGGCTATAGAAAGAGCAGATGAATTCTAGCAAAGTTAACATTTCTAGTTTTTACCCTAATTTTAGAGATCTGTGCACGGAATTCCTACCTGGGAGATATTTCTTATCAGAATTTGAGCATGCAACCAGCTTATTCTGACAAAGTCTGTTAATTTTTGAGTTCAAGGCTGAATCTGGGTAATTTCATCCCACATGAAAGAACTTGGAGGAAGATAGGACTGGGAGACCTGTGTGAGGCTGGAAGTGGAGAATAAACTGTGACGGAGTAGTGGGGGTGTTTCCACTGCGACTCACGAAGAGCTGAAATTGGAAGTTGAGTGCAATTTACTTGGAATGCCACCCAAGGAGGTGTTGGGGCATGTGTGCTCTTCCTGTTCAAATCAGAAAGTAATCTAAGTCAGAAGGGACCTCTGGAGTCTCTAGTTCAATCTGCTGTTCGAAACAGGTTAGAGCAGGTTATTCAGGGGCTTGTCCAGTCCCATTTTGAATGTCTTCGAGGATGGAGATCTCACAGCCTCTCTGAGCTTTGCCCCAGTGCTTTGTCACCCTCACAACAGCGATGGTTTCCCATCCCTAGGGTTTGCCTACCTCTCTCAGGACCAGAGAAAAGCAGAGGCAGAATGAACCCTCCCTCCTGTGTCATGTGGAAACATTTACAAATACTTGTAGTAGCCTTCAAGTGGAAAATGAAGTCTCCATTGGCAAAACAAAAGTAAACAAAGCAGGGATGACTTAGCCATAGCTGGTCTTGCTTTGGGAGGAGGAGAATAATAGCAGCCTTCTTGAGCTGCTGCTGTAGATGACAGCTCTCATCCCTTGGAGCGGGGTGCTAGGGTAGAGCGCTGGTTTGCCACTGTGCTTTCCAGTACAACAGAAATGGCTTGGGATGCTCCGTCAGGCTCTTCATCTGCCCACTAGTCTTCTGGCTCTTTGGTTCACTCTAAATAGTTGCTGTTCTTTGCATAGGCACTGGCAAGCAGAGGCACCCATATAGCTTTGTAGTGGTGAGCAGTGAAAACACAAGGAGTAATATTTTAACTGCTATTTTGAGGCACTGCTATGTAAAAGTGACTTCTTGCTTTCATATGGGTGCTTTCGGTTCTATCAATCACTTCATGCTTGGCTGTGGTTTTACAGGCGGTGTCTGTAATTTGGGAGAGTAAATTCTTTCCCTTCTCTTTCCCCTTTGATTCTGCCTTTCCCTTCCTCATCCCTAGGAAAAATGTTCAGGCACTGACCCAGACTAATCACTTCCAACTGAATCTCCATCCAATCACTGAAGGTTTTGTATTTCTGTTGCTTTTTGGTTTCTCACAAATACTGTGATTGTTTTGAGAGGCAGGAGATAGATTCATTATTTTTTTATTTAGTGGGTTTTAATTTTTTTTTTCCATTAAAAAATGAGGAAAAAAACCCCCCAAAACTTAGATGGACAAACACTGTCAGAAAGTTGATAGCTTAATTTTCATGTTATTCAGCTGGGATGACAAAACCCTAAAACCAGGTCCTTTTCTGTTTATGTGTTAGTGCCGTCATGTGTTCTGAACCTCTCTAAATCTCTCTTATTTGAGTTGTTCTGTTTTATATCCCATAAACTTTATAAAGCAATGAAATTGCATCATTTAGTCCAGTAAGGGCTCAAACTTTTTGACAGCCAAAGTTAACTTCTTAACCACACAGGAATTTAGAAGGTAGGTAGCTTAGGAACAATTTTTTCCTCTGAAGTTTCACCCAGAGGTCTCAGCCTGATCTTTACGAACTCACAAAAATTATTTCAATGAATAATCATTTTCTAGACAAGAACTAAACCAACTTACATTGCCAAGACATTCTTGGTTACTGCTCAGCTCTGCCTGTAACATCATTAAATTATAGGAACCAGTAAAGTTGTTATGTCTTAAATGTTGTGAACCATCCCAGCTCTGCAGTGTAGGAATAGCCTTTGTGGCTTTTCTTTCATTACTTACCACAGCCGGTCTTCGCCATTTTCAAATTTATTATTCCATTCCTTCTTTGATTTCTTTTAATTTATGGAATAAATTTAAAAAGTTTAAATGTTGTTACATTTCAGAACTCCCTTACTTGGTCAGCTAGTAGCACAAGTAAAAAGACTGCAGAGATGTACATATTTTCCTGCCAAGAACCTTTTCAAGTATTATTTAGAGATTTAATATTTTGCATACATGCATTTGTGCACAAATTATGTTGAAAATCTTCCTTCTCTGTAATGAGTATTATTGTTTCTTGTGTGCTTTTAATAATATATGTCATTAGCAGATTATGCACTTGAAAATGCTGACTGATTATTAGTTCAGTTTCAGCCATTGCAAATCTCTTTGCTCTTGAATTGGAGAAAGGCTAAAAGAGCCATGATTGCACCTGAATTAATTAAATTTAAATAGTCTGTGAAAGAATATTTCTTTAATAGACTGTTGACTGCTTCTCTGGTGAGAAAGACATAGGACCAGTTTTTTCAAGGTATTCGAATTCCTAAAACTCATTAGATGTCTGTATGGTATCTTAGATACCTTAGGTATCTAAATATCTTTAAATACTTGGCCTTTGATCTCCTCCAAATGAAGTTGCTCAATTCATTAGTGGGATGAATAATGTACTTTATTAGATATGAATGTCATTTTCTACCAGAGCTGACTCAGAGCACAAGCAAATCATCAGTGCAGCACTCTTCCCTAACTTTATCTAACCATTTAAACACCTCAGTTATCCCCAGAAAGCTCTTGGTTTGCCATTGCAGCATCATCTCTGAAACTCGAAGATTTTCGGTTCTAGATGAATCTCGCCAGTCAAAGTTAATGGACTTATTTGTACAGTTTGTACTGCTTTGTTTTTACATACTTGTATCTTTTTGTATTAATTCCTTTTGCAGTCTTTAGAAAAGTAATTTAAAATTCAGTTTTCTATTATAATGAGTTGTTATTATTGTGACTAATTATAAAAGGGCTGCTATCCTACATACTAATTAAATTCAAAGACCTTTTATGCTATTGATAAGCTATTTCCTGTAATAACTTTATTGCCTTTTGTGACAAGGATATCTTTTTTTCTCAGTGTTCTGTTTTGAGTGACTATTTTCAGGTACAGACACTTAACAAAGACAGGGAGGGGTGTAATTCAACTGTAAATAGACTGCAAGCTGATCAAGACTATAGGGAACAAAAGAAATCTTGAAGAGTGGTGAGTACGGTACAGAAAGTATCACATGCACAGAAAGGATGATTATAGCAGTAAAACTGGCTCTACCAAGAAACAAGAATTCTGTGAGCAGTTAGAAAAAATGAAGTGTCCTTCATTACAGACATACACATCTGAACTTGTTCTTTTGCAGAGATTTCTTAGTATCTGTAAAGGGGTGAACTCACCCCCAAAGGCTTTTCTTCATGAGAGTAGAATAATGGCACTGGTGTCTATCTGGTCTCTTTTCATGTTGAAATGCTTGATGCATTTTTGACTGTCTGCCACCATTCATGGAAATTATTTGGTGGATTTAGAAGTGGCTGGGGGATAGGTAGCAAGACAGACACAAGTGCATCACAGTTCTATAAACCTTGCTTTGTCATAAACCAGGCTAAAGATGAATGCGTGAAGGAGACAGTTTTTACACTGCGAGCCAGAGCTACCTCAATTCTTCTGCCCTTGCTTAAATCGGTTATTTACTCACACAGGTGAAATGTTAGTGAAGTCTCTCATTTTATTTGTGGGTATTTAGAAGCTTACAGTATTTTACTTAAATGGATTAGAGCAAGAGCACACTAATATTTTAATTGACAAGCTTCAAGATACATTTTACAAATGTCGAATCTCCATTTGTCCAGCCACTCTTGTTGTATCATTTTACTTAAAGCAATATCATGAAAGTATTACAGTCCTTCATTTGGGAGACTTTGTAGCTGTGAAGAAAGGTGCTTTAAGGGTTGTACGTATTTTTACGCAAGAAGAGGAGAGCTTAAGAGACTGTGTACCATAACTAGTAAATACTTTTTATATGGTTATGTCCTGAGTTTTACATATCACAGAATTGTTCTCTAGCTACACACCGAGGATGAAAATGATTTTGGAAACATTGTCAAGTAATTTTAATTGTATATGGTAAGATCTGTGCACCAACTTGGCAAGATAGCAAATGCTTGTCAAGAAAGGAACAGAATGTAGATAGAAGATACTTTAGGTTAGGCCAGCTGTGCAATTTAGCACTTTTTGTAGGAAACAATTCAAAAAGCTGTAACTTCAGGAGGCTCTGAAAAACTCATTCAAATCAACTGTTGGTTTAGAAAGGCAGGTTGCTGTACAGTGCTGAGCAGTCTGAACTTGGAGGTTGAAATTTCACAAGTAGTCATCTCACTTTTTGAAGCCAAGCAATGCTGAGCACAACACGGTACAAGCAAAAAAAATCCCATCTTATTCATTGAAAGACCCATCACAGTTGTTCCTCCCTAAAAATGTGGAGGACATCCCAAGAAGGCTTAAACAGCGTTCATCCTCTCTCTACAAGCAGTGAGGTGCAGGCAAAGAGGATGACAGTAAGATAGAGATAGATTTCTTATCGAGTGGGTTTGAAGCATTTGATATTTTAGTAGCTATTAGTTAATTTATCTGGAGGACAACTGACACTATATTACAGGAATTTGAAGAATACCCTTTGAAAAGGAATATTTTTGTTCACTTTTCTAAATTGAGAAAAAAAAATGAAAATATGGAGGGCTGATATAAGGTTGAAGACTCAGTCTTCTCAGTTTGGGGTATTAACTGTGGCCATCTTAAGACATTAAATCATAACCAATAACTGAGACACAATGCTTGGAAAAGACAACTGCAGGGCACAGAATTAGCCCTTACTGAAGTTTAAGGAGGTGGGAGGAAGCAGAGCTGTGGTATTGTGAAATGTAAACTATTATATCACAGAGAAATGGAGTTTGGGCAGAATCTGTTTCCTATCTGGCCCCACAAACTTCACCACAGGGAGATGTGCATGCTGTTGTAAATAAAGTAGAGCGATATTTGAAAAACTATGCTGGTAGCCGAGTGAAATATGCCACTGAAGCATAGACGATGTGAGAAAAGAGATGAGATTAGCTCAGAGAGGTTCAGTAGAGGATCAGTAGGTTGTCTCACATCTAAAGGTGCACGGGTTAGCAGTGCAAAAGCAGCTGGAATGCTCATGAGCCTTAAGCTGGACACTGGTGCATGAGCTAACGTGATGGCAAAACCATGGACAAGCCTGAGAGCCTACAGTGGTCATTCTGCAGCTGGAGAGTGCCCAGGGAAGGAAGAGAAAGTAATGCTTGTTGAATTAGAAGCCCTGTCGAGCCATGAGGCTGATCAGGGATGAACATCCACTGAAGGGCGGTTAGATGTCTAGAGAAGAATTTGCAGATTTTTGCAAGGGTTGGTGAGAGGTTCAAGAGAGACATTTTTTGAAATATTATAACAGCTGCTTTGCGTGATATATCAACACAATTCTAGTGAAAGCTATTAGAAAAACACTCTGTTTCTACATGTACCATTGCTGTTGGTGGGTGTCTCCAGACTCGAGGTTGTATTTTGTGTGGCACCAAGGGCTCTGTACTGGGCAAGTGAATGCATTTGATGGTGAAGATTCAGTCTGTGTAAAAGGCATTTGGATCCAGGGAAGAATGCTAGTAAAATGTGACTTGGTGACTGTTTGCATTCCTGAAAAGAGTTGGGTCTGCTGGAAGAAAGTTTAGCAACTGTGCAAGTCCATATAACAGGAATAACACATCTGAGAGAAGAATGAATTAAATTAAGAAATGATTGTTCAGCTAAAGCTAGTTGAATGTCCCAGCTGGCAAGGAAGAGATACAAAGACTTCTCAGAGTTGTGTACTGTGGAGGGAAATGTGTGCCTAACCTGGCTGTCTAAATAACTAAATGTGGGGTTTCTGTAAGAAAGTCCAATGGGCAGAAGAGGCCAGTCCGAATAAAGAATTAGAGACTTTGAAGGAGTTATTTAAAATGATCCTAATCTTCTAGTTTTGTAACCACAAAGCTAAATTACTTTGTGGTGTTACACTCTTACATGTCACTAGCAGATTATTTGCGCAGTCCTTGGCTCTGTCAAAATCACAGACCAGTGGTTCACATGACACGAGAGTTAACAAAAGCAAAGTGTCATAGCACATAAATATAAAAGGAGCTGTGGCCATTATCCATGGACATTTCAAGAAGTGTTTAACAGAAGAATGTTGGTGTCATGTCCAGAGCTAGGTATTATACAAGTAAATTTAATTGAAGCAAGTAAATAAACAAAAACCACACAGCTTTCTGATCCCAGAGGAAATGCGGAGTGTGACCATCAGGCCTCTGGTTCAGGGTGGCACCTTGTGAAACTGAGTTAATGCTGTTGAAAGAACTTCGACCAGTCCCAGCTGTCAATGGAAACAGGACTTCTCAGTACAATATATGGGATTTATCTGTTCCTGCCAACGCTAAATCGCTAGGTTAAAAAGCCATATTGAAATTTTCTCATTAGTTTGATTTATAAGGATTGGGAATGCTGTATGATATTATTGAAAGTTATTTCTATATTTGGTTAAGGAAGGACCACATAGAGACATATATTTTAAAAGGTTCTTGCACAACCATGGGTCATTAAATTTCACAGCTCACCTTACACAGTGATGATTAGTCACGACTTGGACATAGGAGACAGCAAACCTTCATCAGAATCCTTGTCTCTGAGTGACTGCTGAGCAATGCACTGTACACTGCTGGTGTCAGTGCCTCAGTGCTTTTATCCACCTGACAGTTGCATCTGTTCATACTTTTAAAATAAAAAAAAAGCAAAGCACAATTTCCATATTTTAAATTGGAAACAGGATCAAAGAGCAATATGTGAATCCAGATTTAATTACAGCAATATAGAGCATGTGTTCAGATCTGTCCTTAGCCTATTTGGGCTTGTATATAATAAGGCAAATTTATTAATAGATCGTGTTCAAGGGAATTTCCCACCCCCGTCTTACTATGGAGCTGATATCCCTTAGTACTATAGACCAGAAATCTAGTTGAGATGGTGTTCTGTTGAGATGATTGCATATTTGATAAATAGGAATCACTTCATGTGCATATCTTTCTCTGAAGACATTCAAAACCCGCCTGGACACATTCCTGTGCGATCTGTTCTGGGTGAACCTGCTTTAGCAGGTGGGTTGGACTAGATGATCTCCAGAGGTCCCTTCCAACCCCAACCATTCTGTGATTCTTTGATATCCTCCCTCTGAAACAGAGCAGCAGCTTTTACATTCTGTTCCTATTCCCACCTCTTGCAAACATATTCAGTATGATAAGGACTACTGGACACATGGCTATCTCAGACCAGAACTGGATAGTAGTTTATATGTGGGGGTAGCTGCAAATAAACTTCATTCCTAGGTCTCTCTTGGCCTCACCTCTTAAATCTCTGAGGTTTCTGCATCCATTTGTTCACCAGTAAGTCATGCTTCTAATAAAATGTTCATGAAAAAACCTGTTCTGGAAATGTAATGAGGCTTACTAGGCCAGAACTGGATGCTACTACCTGTGTTTTGGAAAGAAGAGAGACATTTACTTTCTGCACTTCTTCACATCAGTTTTGGACTTTTTTCTCTGAAGTTGAAGTTTTAAATTGCAAGTTTTGGAAGTAGGAGTCAAACCAAGGTTCCTGACATATGGAAGACCTGTAGTTAATTACCTTCTTGTTAGCCATTTTGCAGCTTCAGCCATCTCTCTGACTCTGAACTTAGAAAAGTGCTTTCTAGGCCTTCAAGTTATCATTGTTCAGGACTTGCTGTCTGGCAATCAGGTCAGCAAGTGCTTTTTGTGATAATGTTCAGAAGAAGATTTGCATGGATACATAACAATAAATATGATGGCAGCTTCTTTAGAACTGGTTCTTTTAACCAATGAGAGATGGTTTGTACAGCACATGAACAAAAAGGGCAATTTACTGCTGAGGAAAATAGATTCCTTGACAGTTATTGCAATGATAGTCTGCAGATCCTAAATCACTAATTACAGATTGAAGCAATGATGTTGGCACATTGTTGCCAGATGGAAGATTCATTTTACTGGCCACTTAATTAACAACTGGTAAACAGTTGCACCCAAATACACATATTTACATATGCTGAGTGCTTACTGTGTCACAATGATGCTGATGACTTGGAGAATGAGTCTTATTAGTGCCATCCATTAATGGGAATGTCAGAATAAATTATCTTCTCTGGAACTGCGAGCCCTCTATCTGCCACCTGCATGGGACCTCCTGAGCTTCAGATTTCTGTCTGCCTGATGCCTCTTGAAAGCTGGGATGCTTTCCAAAGCAGCAAAGGGAGCTGTAGGAATTTGGGTAGTTCAGGGGGAGAAGTCCTGTTGTTTTCTAAAGGAGAATAGCTGAAGGACAGGTTCCCAGCCAAATTTTATCTCATACCAGGTGTACACATGTAACATATCTGAAAAAGCTTCTGGTACACAATACTTCCAGCTTTCAGTGGAAGAGCTTAATGTATTTTACAAAGCTGTCTGTGTATCCTGGGGAAAGGGGAGAGGTCATAGAGGTAAATGTGCCCTGCTCCCCAGCTGCCATAATTAATTGTCAGGTTGGTACAGAACCCATACTTTAATGATAAATTAAGAATAATCTGTCATATTTCTGAATTACCTCTCATCTGAGAATCTCAAACAAGGTTTTATAAGTTGCACCTCACAGTTCACAGGAGCACAATGATTTTTATTTGAACCTGTTAAGGTGGCAAGAAAACAGAGGTATGGGTGACTTAAGGGATCACAGCAAACAATCTTTCCAAGATCCTAGGGAAGAAGAAGGTCATTTGAATCCCGGCAGTACTGGTCAACTTACCACTATTCCTGTCTGTTGTTGCCACTGACCAATACTAGTGATGAAATCCAAAAGTTAATTTAGAAAAGTGAGATGATGGCAACAGGCTGGTTTATGGAAGGCAGTCGAAAAAGAATGAGTGTTAAATTATTCACTTAAGTAACACCAGCTGCAAAAATGCAGGGTAAGAAGCAGCTGGCAATCTGAAATGGTTGTAAAATGAACATTAGTTAACAGTATCATCGTGTTCTTAAAATAAGTCAAATGCAATTCTGGAGTGTATCAACAGCATAGCTTGCAAGGCATGAGAAGCTTGGTCAAAAAGGAAAGATAGGACAAACTTAGGTTCTGTAGTCTAAAGAAGACTGTGGAGAGTTGATATTAGTCTTCAGATTTAAAGATTGCCTGAAAGAGGAAGGGAAAAAGTTGGTTCTTTTTATTCATGGTACATTGAACAGAAATAATGAGTTTAAACTGCAGAGAATTGGGTTATCTGTTAAGAAAATACATTTACAGTAAGGATAATGAACACCATGATAAATTTGCGGATGAGGGTGTTTCCCTCTACCTCTGGATATCTGTAAGAGCTGATCAGACACATCCGTCCGGTGTAGCTGACTCAGGTGTAACTGGTCCTGCATTAGGACTGGGAAGCTGGGCAAAGTGGTTCTGAATGTTCTGTCCAGCCCTGTGGCAAGTCCATTGTCCAGCCCTGTGGTGGCTTCCCTCTCTCACATTTAAAGCCCAGTTAAAACTTGTTTCTGTCCTCACAATTCCCTGAGGGTAGCTGAGGATAATCTGGAGGTGCTGCTTTTCCTTTTCTGCTCAATTCAACAAACTGATGGGCAGGACAAACATGTTTCCTCGTGATGATGTTAAGCTAAAATTTACATCCTATTCACTCCTATCTCACAGTACCTTTTTTTGCCTGGCTGTGACTTTGTATTACACTCCTCTGGCTCTGGCCATTACCTGCTGGTGTGGTTTATTGCTGAAATGTGTATGATGCCCTGTACTCTAATGAGGGGCCTGGAGCCATTATTTTCCCTTCATAATTTTCTCTCTTTTACGACTAATACTTCTGTATATTTTGCCAAAGATGTCTGTTTGTGGATCATTTTATTTGAAGTGTTACAGATGTGCCATCCAGGTGAAGTTTTCCAAGTAATGTTGGATGGGGGATAAGACTGTTTCTAGTATAAAAGCCACAATGCAGAGGTCAGGGTTTTTCCGAGGGCAGAAGTGATCTTTTGCTCGGTATCTGTACAGCACCTGTCACAACACAGTCCTGGTACGATATTGTAATGTTAAAAATAAGATCGATTGTGATTCCTGAGCTGTGTTTGGAGTTACCTCTACATCTGTCTACATTTTGAAATTTTCCAATTAAAAAGTAAATAAATTAAAACAGCATTTGCTTTATGGACAGAAGAGACCTCATATACTGGAATCACTGTAGCTTACTAATTATGCATTATTTCCACGATTTTCTCTTTTCTAATATTTTTACTGGTCTAGTTTTAAATGTTTCAAGGTTATTAGGGAAATTTAATTATTATGGTTATAAGAAATAACATCTTTTGTCAGTGTCACTCTGATAAGGCTTATTTGAAATACGCTTATAAATTGGTCAATCGACAAGTTCATTTGCAATATGGAGTTCCAGGGGAGGTCTGGTACCTGGTAAATAAGGGAGATAATTTTGGAACTAAAACTATGGGGCAGATTGCTTAATTCTGTCCTGAGTTTAGAGTTGCTGATATTCTGAAATAAAATAAAGGCCTTCTCTTTGAAACGGACTTCAATTTCCTATACAAATAAATGGGGTTTGGAGGCATCTCTGATGGGTTTGCTGTGTACAGGTCTCCGTGTATTGTATTTTAAGCCTACTAAAAGTTTGCTTCTGTCCTGCTGTTGCCATCATGGCAATATTTGAAGCAAGTCTGAAGTGGAATTTCTGCTATTCTGTTCAACTCAGTGAACTGTGTTCTTCCCATTCTGCTTGACCACAACTGCTTGCTTTGTCCTTCCATTGCATCCTATCTGCAGGCTTCCTGGAGAACCTTTCTTCTCAATCATGGTCTTTCTGTGCTAATTCTGATTGTGGATTAAGACACTACCTTGATAGAAAAAAAAAAGGGGGGGCAATATAAGAATGAAATCACAATAAGCCATGTATTTACTACAGATTCTAATTTTCCCCCTTTGTTTTTATTTTTGTGCAGATTGTTTCTCAGAGGAAACTCTCCAAGTCCTTACTCAAACATGGAAACACAGCAGGAAAGTCATCTATAACAGTAAGTCGGTCTTAAATACACTCTTATTTTCCTGTTATTTAGAAACATCTAATGTGATTAATTCTCCCTAAAAGCATCCTGCTAAGTAACCAGAACAACCCTTGATTGAGAAATGTATTTAAATTGTTTATTTAACAGATTACTTGTACTGTTTCTGACAAATGCTTGTTGTAAGGAAATAGCTACAAATAATGTATGATTTGTACAAAAGCCATGACATTTACTACTAGTACATTTAAGGTGCTTTGATGACAGCAAGAAACTTGTGCTGCTTGATTACTTTTAGTTGAAGCTTTAGAACCTTTAGAAATTCATTTTGACCTGCTTTGATACACTAAGGAGTCTAATGTTTCTCAGCCTTTGGGCTTTTTCCAGTTTCTAAAAAACACAACCAAAAAAAAACCCGAACAAACACGGAAGCAACCTCAGTAAACACACACATACCCAGCAACACCAAATGCAGAAGTTTGATGAGATTAGGTATTTTAGCTGTGTTGTAATGTAACTACAGACTGGATAGTTATAGCAGCCCCATGTGTAACTTGAAATCTGCAAATCAATGTGTTACCTCTCTTTCATCTTTCTCTTTGCTGGCTTGTTTGGGAGATCAAGCTTGTCTGCAATGAACCTAGCATGCTTGTGACATTTGCAGCTCTGCATTAAGACAAAAATTAATCAAATATTCTGCTTTGGGGATCTATGCTCTGTTGCTTCATGGGGCTGAGAAGGATTTTTTTTCCTTGACGTGTAATTAGCCAGATGAGTTTATTTTGGCTTGATTGTTCGAATTTTTTTTCTGCCTTCAGCCACAGAAGAGAGCAGACTAAGAAATTTTGCTTTCTGAGAGCCCAGGGAATTTTCTTTCTTAGATGTTTTCCTTAGTGCCTGGCTGGGAAGGGACTTGCTTAAATGTATAAGGTGAAAATCATTTTTGGCCTGGAGTTGGAAAGGAATTCCCTGCTCTTCTGTCTGAATAGAACCAGGAGAGAGCTTTGCTCTCTAAATAACTTGTTATGTTTTCCCTGCTGGGATTATCTGAGCATACTTCATCTTGTCCATCCCCATGGTGTTCTGGACCCCTCTCCTGCTCTATGAGGGACATGAGGGAGTTCAGTTTTGTGAAAACAAAAATGCAGTAGTTCAAGTGAAATCATTAAGCTTGCTAGTAGAGTGTTCTGGCAAAAAAATAATGCTCTGTGATATACAGAAGATGAGAGAAAATGAGTTAATAGTCCCTGCTGGCCTAACACTGAATGATAACCACGAACCATGGACCTTAATTACTTGCTATGGCTTCCTGCCAGTGGTGCTAAAGAGCAAGGCAGCTTTACTGAAAGGGGCGAAAACTGAACTCAGACAAAAAGTATTGTATATGAAGTTTGCTGTCTCAACAGAATAAGTCTAAATCAATCTGTATCATTATTTCTGGACCTGGGGTACATACCAGGTGTCTGTCAAGTATGGAAGTTACAAAAGCTAGTTTCCTAACTTGCTCAGTGTAGTGAATTTTGAGGTTTTTGTAGGATTTTAAAAATTCCTGTCTCAGCATATTTTGCAGGAATTTTACTAGCCCTTTGACTGTGTAATGTCTCATCAGTACAGTGTTTTATATTTCTGTGGGATAAAAACAGAACTTCGATCAGCTTCTCCAGTTGGACGTCTGTCAAACTTTATAAGAGAGAGTTCATTATTTTCAGTTAAAAACATTTGTGAAACTCGGTGTGCAAATCCCAGAGCATTGTTTGTCATATACAGCTTATGACCTTTTAAACCATCAAAATACATGGAAGTGAAATGTTGTATCAGACTCTATGGGCCAAATTTCCAGCGTGCTCACATTTGCCTGGAACATGCAAAACACCACATATGTGCTTGGGTAATGGTACTTTCATGTACGGTTAAGCATCCCTGCCCCTGCATGGCTGTATGTGAATATTTTCATAGAATCATAGAATCATTTCAGTTGGAAGAGACCCTCAGGATCATTGAGTCCAACCATAACCTAACTCTAGTGCTAAACCATGTCCCTAAGAACCTCGTCTGAACGCCTTTTAAACACCTTTAGGGGTGGTGACTCCACCACTTCCCTGGGCAGCCTGTCCAATGCCTGACAACCCTTTCCATGAAGAATTTTTTCCTAATATCCAATCTAAACCTCCCCTGGTGCAACTTGAGGCGGTTTCCTCTTGTCCTATCACTTGCTATTTGGGAGAAGAGACCAACCCCCTCCATGCTACAACCTCCTTTCAGGTAGTTGTAGACAGCGATAAGGTCTCCCCTCAGCCTCCTTTTCTCCAGGCTGAACAGCCCCAGTTCCCTCAGCTGCTCCTCATCAGACTTGTGCTCCAGGCCCCTCACCAGCCTCATCATCCTCCTCTGCACTCTCTCTAGTACCTCAATGTCCTTCTTATGATGAGGGGCCTAAAACTGAACACACGGAGAAATACCACAGTTCACTGCTGTGAGGTGTCACAGCCAGAATAGTCTTAATGCCACACAGTCCCTTTGGAGGCACCTTTCCTCTAATGTAGGCTTGCCTGCAGGCCCTCAGAGGTACCTCCTCTGGCATGAAGCACCTCCTTCTAAGAGCATATCTCCAGTTGTGTCCTCAACAGCATCCCCTTCCCCGTGCCTCCTCCAGGATCTTCTTTAGGGTGGCCTCGTGAGCCTCCCTTTGTGCCTCCTGCCTCTAGCAGCTGCCACCCTTTCTTAAATATCTTCATACAGAAGCACCATGGGCACCTCTGATCAGTTGATGTTTTGGAATGCAGTTTGTAGCTGCTGCCCACTGCCAAACCAGCTGGAGCCAGCTGCGACCAGCGTGAGACAGTTCACAGCCTTCCCACACAGGTTACCCCTGCTGCCCTTGCTACCAGAACCCTGCTAATGCAGAATCTGTTAGTTTCTCTCAAAGAAAGAAAAAAAGTCTTAAAAAATCCCAATGATACTGAAGTTTGTTGAGCCTGTAGATAGCCTGGCTAATTCCTGGGAGCAGCATACAGTAAATCGTCCCGTACTACAGTGCTCTGACTACAGCTCTGACCTCAGCAGACTTCAGCTGGTTTGAAGAATAGTTGGGGTGTCCCAGCAGCTCCCCAAGCACCCAGAGTCTATGCTGTGGACATGGTCTGAGCCTGGCTGAGGAGCTGACGTGGCTGCTAAATGTGTGGCCATGGGCATGAAACACCCAGAAAATAGGTTCTTTTGGGCGATCTAGTCTCTGGGGAGAATATTTACAATAAGGAAAGATTTTATAACTGTCAAATAGAATGTAACGTGATTTGTTTCGAAGAACATTCTGCAGTGAAATATCCCATGTTTGGTTAGTACCTTCTTTCCACTGAAGCATTTAAATGGCCTAGTCAAAAAGGTTGTTTTGGTTGGGTTTGTTGGCTTTTTTTAAGAACATTGCACAGCACAGTGACTGGCATCATTATCAGCATAGCTTGCGCTATCTGAAAGAGTCACTCTACATTATATTAGTGTTATTTTATTCTGACTCAGTCTACAGTAAATGGTTTTGCCAATGTAGCTATTGCAGAAAAACTATACCAGGGAGAACTCTCCTACTGCAAATGTGCCTTTCATAGCAACTAATGACAGGTGACTTCATTTCTTTTTCCGTTTAACTTGCCAAATGATGCTGAAGCAGCATCAAAATAGTAGAACTTTTTATGGGGTTTTTTGTCCCCTTGGACACTGTGAGGCTGTCGAACTCTCTGTTGTCCTATCTGAGGAAAAGTACTTGGCCAGAGGAAAGGTGTCCCTGATGGATGTTGAGGTCTGTCCATTTATAGGTGATTGACAAGGCGTAGTCATGCGACACAAAGTGATTCAGGTTTTTAAGCTTAACATGGTGCCACCCATCAGCCGAGCAAGGGATTCACTGAATGCTCTTAGCCCTTCCTGATTGCAAAGAGAAAGATATTAACTTGAACCACGCTTCAGTTTCCTAATGGGGTTTACAGTCTTCACATTGGAAAATGGCATCTTTCTCCCCTTTCATTACACCATGCAAAACTCAAATGTAGCTTTCCATTTAGGTGATTGCTGAGGAATTGTCTGGCAATGATGACTACATTGAACTTTCATTCAGTGCACGGAAATTGGATGACAAGGTAAGCTACTTGCTATTAACCTTCCTGAAAGACATAAGAATGCCTGCAAATATAATTTGATGATATTTTCCCTGACAGATATTTTTTGCCTTATATTATTAAACACATCAGAGATTTCAGATGAATGTTCACAATGAGGCTTTCCTCAAGTTGCAAAGTAATTAAAAAAAACCTCAAGGGAATCTAATTAAAACCAAGACAATTTAATTACACTATAACTAAGACAATGTAATTATTTAAGATGCCACAGATCAGAAGTGCTTAGAGAAGCAAGCTTTCTAAAAGTAGTCAACGATGTTATAGTTGAAGTAAGCATCTTAAAATAAAGCTAGAAAGCTTCATAACAGCTCGGTGATGGTACACATTTTGTTCAACAAAACGTGGCTTGAATGTGAGGAAAAGACTCCTGCCTATTTGTTAAAAACTTTTTCCCTCTTTAATAAGAAAACTGTCCACTGACTCAAATACTGCTCTTCATTATAAGGACTACTTCTTCTTTCTGAAAATATCCAGTGTTGTTCAGCAATACATGTATAATAAGCACTTCAAGCAATACACAGCTCAAGAAATCCAGACGACTGCTCGTAAGGCA
The DNA here is from genome assembly GCF_036013445.1 of Caloenas nicobarica. Classification (NCBI taxonomy): domain Eukaryota; kingdom Metazoa; phylum Chordata; class Aves; order Columbiformes; family Columbidae; genus Caloenas; species Caloenas nicobarica. The sequence goes on along the minus strand of NC_088246.1, from coordinate 46,501,424 downwards.
CACTTTCTCTTATTTCCTTGTAAGAGAAGGCACATAATTATTTGAGGTAATCTGGGTGATATCTTTGTAATTAATAGATGTCATAAGACTATGACCCTCTTTAGATAATAGGGCTTTACATGTAATAGAAGATCAGATGTTTACAATTGTACTCTACCATGGTATCTGCCATTACTTCCTATATATAAAGCTGCTTCTAATTAGAACCATATGGTAACCCTACACAAAGGTTTATGATTCTAATGCTATAAGCATGTGCTTGTAAACATTGGACATGTGAGTAGTTTAAAATCAAATCAGTGTGAGTACTTTTGGATATATACATACATCAGATTTTCAAAATCAGGCCGTAACTGGGGAATCATATTTTCAGTTGAAACTGCCAGGAAAACTCAGACAAGCAGAAAGTACCCAGAAAGATTAATGGTACCAGAGTTTATTTAAAACATACAGGTAAATATAATTTTTGTGCTCAGGATCATTAATAATCATAAATGATCAGGACCTTAATTTGCTTCTCATCCGAAAGATGAATTACCTCTTCATTCAGAGTTGCTGGAGTCTTAGTGTTTCTGAATCACTTAATTTATTTAGGTGTCAAAATGTAGATTTAACAACCTATGTATAGACAGACATCTTTAGGCCCGATGTCCAAATTTATACAAAAGTTTCTTTCTGTTCCACATGCTGTCACATCTAGAAAAAGGAAAGGAAATGTACAACATAATAAGACTTTACTTGGTCATACCGTTTCCACAAATGTGAAATGTAATGTAGTCTAGATATTATGATTACTTATGGCTTTTGTTGAGATAAATTAAAAGGATACTGCCAGAGTGTGCTTCTGAACCAGTTCAATGTTGTCTGGGCAGTAGCTTTAGAGAGTGGTTGAAACACTTTATGGAGATAAACTAAGGAGGATCATTCTGAAATATTGCAAGAACATTGTAATTCTTACCATTTCAACGTATTCAGTCAAGGTGGGCTTCATTTAATAAAAAATTCCTGGATGGTGCGGTGTGCAACCCAGGCAATGACTCATCATATGTTATCTGAATCAAAACTTCTGTCTTCAGCTGATGAAAATCTCTGGAAGCCTATTACAGTTGAAAGAAGTCTTTCAATTTCCTCCAGCTAGAGAAGTAGCTCTAAACCTGGCTGAACCTTGGCTTACCTCATTTATAAGAAAACACTAGCGTTTTTGGTATGGCTTATAATGAATTTTGGCATCAGTAGGTGCAAGGCAGTATTAGTAATTATTGTTATTAAGGTTTGAAATTACTTAAATTGTATAGTTCAGCCGTTGGCGAAAAAGTATGAGTGCCCTGATGTCACATAAAGGTCAAAAAAAATCAAAGAACAGAGAAGAGCCCATCTTGTGAAATCCTAAGCATGGTTTTGCATGCCTCTCCCTACTCAGAGGAGTGAAGACCTGAGTAGAGATGTAGCATCAGAGAAGCAGACTGAGGGCTGGAACTGTGCTGGGAGTCCCCTGAAAGACAGAGAAAGGCTGTAGGAGGAATCGTTTACACTCTGCTACACAGGGTCACTTTTGTAACCCCAGAGGTTCCTGCACTGGTACCTGTGGGGGTGGCAGAAGACAAGTCGAATCCAAATGTCTCACAACTTGACGATAAGAGAAGGGGTAGAGGGAGGTTCTGGATATGCTTTAAGGATAAAATCAAATAAATAAATACATAAATTTCATTACTGTTAGTGGTATCTTGAGTGGGCAAGAATTTTCTCCCTCCACCCTTTAAAATAAAAATTCTGTGAAAGAAGATCCAGATTGTGGCCCTTAAACATATCAGTTTCCCCCACTAAGGAAAAAGGTGTGAACAGCATGTTTTTGTCAGATTAAAAAAAAATCATTGGTGTAATTTAACAGGCAGTATATGTTTGTTGGTTTTTCTTACTCCCCCCATAAAAAACGGCAAGAGTTTTACAGAAGCCGTAAAAAAGTAAAGCCTACTCAATTTTTCCTGAATCAGTGGCTGAAACATTCAGTAAAAAATGATAGGAAAGTCACAGGTATCAAAGTTTCCTTTAGTTAACTGACTTTGCAGAGGTAAAGGTTATTTTTTTTATTGCAGTTCTTGTTGGGAAGGTATAACTGCATTTTCATGTTTTATTGAAGCCCAGTCAGCTCAGATGTCACATCTTTGTTTCAGGAGATCCACTGAGAACACTTTATAGTAGAACAATAACTTTTGGAAAGGTTCTATTGCATTAATAGCTGTGTCACAATTACCATAGCAAGCAGCTACGTTTTCATTATAGCTATGATAAATTATGAGCAGGCAAACTGCTTTTCCTATTCTGAGAGAGGCAGTTATCATTGCTTGGCAAAGATTTTCCAGCAAATATCTGCAAAATACAAGCTTTTTTATATATTACCCTGATATTAAATTACTAAAAAAAAAAAAGAGAAATCTTAAATACCTTGTCTTGCCACTGAAGAATTTTCGAAATTGTTAGTATCTTTTGGCTCCCTCAGCCCTTTTCTGAGGGACTTTTGACTTGACCCCTAAACCTGAATTTAGAAAGTGTCATACTCTAAAAATTAGTGTACTAAAAGATGTGTCAGACTAGGTGCTCAAAAACAGGTAGTTTATCTTTTTTTAAGTTTAAGCCATGTACTTGTGGTATTACTGTGTATCCACTGCACATACTAAAAGAACAGTGTGCATTATACCACTAGCGAATGCATTGCATTAATCATTTAACCATTATTAAAATAGCAAAACGTTAAACCTTTATTGCTCCTATTCCTCTTTCAGAGAATGTTCTTGTGAGGTAATGCAAAGCTGTTAGATTCAATGTAACAACCAAAAAGCTTTGAAACCTTAATAGCTATGGAATAAAATGTTTCTTCAGCATATCATTTTTGAGTTGTTACAAAGCATCTTCAATATTTAAGGATTTTTGGTTGTACCTTCCTTGTGAAAGGAATTAGGCTTTGATTTTGTGTTGAAGGTGGGGTGATATAAGCTATCATCCAGCATTAAAATCTTTCCCTTTAAGTGGTATTGCCTTGGTAGTTAAAACCAGATATTAAAAAATACGTCCCTTGTGCTGATTTTCTGTTTCAGCTTTCATGATATTCAGCTGGGAATGGTACTATATTTTGAGTCTTAAACAAAATCCTGGTTTCCTTTCTGAACCTTTCTGCACTCCACGGTGCATTCCTTGGATGTATAATTTTGAGGTATTTTCTTTCAGATAACTTTTCTTACCAAAGAATCTGTTAATGTTAAGCTTTTACTCAGCTTCAATCAGTATACTCATGTGTGAGAAGAGGCAGCTCAATCTTTTTTATCCCTTATGCACTCTGGATTTTTGTGTCGCTATGATTAACCCAGCACCCTCACTCTGCTTGTTCTCTTTGCTATGGAGTAGTAATCTGGCAGAACTTGTTCACCAAAGCCCCCTATGTACTAGCAGTTTCAAGGCCTGAATGGAGTCCAAATAGTAAACCTACATCAGAGCCTTAAGGCAAACTCTGGAGTTACAGGCGTTGTTGGGGTTTGTGCCGGTTTTACACTCTTACAATAAATGCCGTGTAACCATGTAATTGAAACAAATAGGCAAACAGACGGCTTTATTGTTTAAAGCTCAACCTGATAAGATTTAACAAGGACATATGCACGTGCTTTGCATCAGTTTCTAAACATACCAGTACCTTTTCCCTAGTAGGAAAAGAAACAAATCATTCACAGAACAGCACTTGGAACACAACATTGTTAGGGGTCATCTTTAGGGAATGGAAGAGACTTTTGGTTGCTTGAGTGTTGCCCAAGGTTTCACAGTGTTTAGGTATTCAGTTCCTCCTTCTGGCATTCAAATTCAGGTTTCCCTTTTCAAAGCCCTGATTTCTTTGCTTGTTTTGCAGTTGTGGAATTGTAAAAATGCCCTGAAAACAAATTTGACCATAATAATGTGCCTAGACTTTGTCTAGCATCTTATTCAAAGCTGTTCCAGTCCCAATGGCTATCCAACTAGTCAAAAATAAGTGTGGTGGGCATTTTGGTGAGGAGAAAATTACAGAACAGTGCATATGACAGTCATCTTTACACTAAGGGTTTTATAGAAAGACCAGGAGAGCAAACAGAGTTCTTCATTTCCCCAAAATGGTGTGGAGGTCCGTGGTTTTGGATATGGCCTGTAGAGATGAATAATACTCGTATGCATAAAATTAATCATGTGGCTCTTCTGAAGAAGGAAATGAAGAAGGGAGGTGAAACTACAGAAAATGGGCTGAGTCTATTTCAGTCTTGCTCTTGCAGCTTTGCACAGTTAGAAATTTGAAGTAGCCAGTTTTCTTCCTCCAGTTGTGGAGGGCTAACGCCCGGCTACTCTTCCACCCCTCAGCCAGCATGTCCAGAAGACAGGAGATGTGGTTGAAATGAAAGAGGCTCTGGCCAGAATGCAGCAATGCTATAGAAAGCAACTTAATTTAGGTTTGCATAAGAACATTCAGAGTTGTTAGCTAGATGCAGGACTAGGGGAAGATGTTCTACTGTGCAGTGAGTATGTGAACATCACTGTCTGTCACAGATTTGCCTGTGCTTAGAGATACCAAGTAATTTTTTGCATTCCTCTGCTCTGTTTGTCATCTTAGCATAGGCCATGTTATCACATCCTGAAGAGGGCTTGCTTCTCCTACCTTCTCTAATCCATCTTGCCAGTACTTGTGTTAGCTGGTAGCAGCATAATGTCTTGGCTGATTCACTTTTGTTTTGAGAGAGGGGGTGATTAGTGTGAAATTCAACCCGACTGTAGAATATGCGTCAAAGGGCTTTGCATGATCATACTGATGTCAAAAGACTGAACAGTTATGAAGACAGAACAAAACAAGCTAGGTGGATGAAGGAGCTAAAGCTCAGGCATCTCAGGAATCTGGACTGGGTGTAAGAATGGAAGAGGCTATAAAATTACATTTTACAGTTCTGCCTACCATGACTGAATAGTCAAACTGAGAACAACAGCAGTGGCATGGAAGTCCTTGTGGAACAAGGGCAAGAATGAAATATTGCTGAGAGACACCAAGAGGTCTCACTAAAACCACACTGGCTGTCCTTTTTCATTAGCAGTCAGGGAAGCACCAGTGCACCGTGCCTGAAAAGCTCAAAGAAAAAAGAAGTCTCAAGAGTAACCTGTCCTATATTTTATTTTAGGATTTTTTCAGCAAATCTGATCCTTTTCTGGAGATTTTCCGGATGAATGATGATGCAACCCAACAACTTGTTCACAGGACTGAGGTAAGGAATAGGGTTGGATTTACTTTCCAAGGGCACAGGTGGGCTGTCAGGAGGAATAGTTTATGCTTCCCATGTCACAAGGGGTATTGCAAGCACCCACATTTAAAAACATTTCTCTCTCTTGTGTAATTGTTGACTAATGGGTATCAGGTCTTGACTTATGCACATGAGAGTAAGGGAAGATGGTACTGAAGCCGAAGATCCACATTTAATTCAACTGGCAAATATTCTGTTTCAAGGTCAGGAGTTATACATATTATATTTAACCCAAACCATGTTACAGACAGGGTCATATTTTCCCATTAATGCTATGTTGCATCTTCTCCATATCCTCCCAGGTTGCTGGTGCTAAAGAGATTTGTAATCTCAGTGATCTACGTTTGTTTCCTCTGTCCCAGTGTCATTACTGCTTCCTTGCTAATGACTGGCATCGTCTTAAAAAGCAGCATTTAGTTGTAGAGGGTGGAGTTGTGGCAGGTATTTGGGGTTATAAACCTGTCTGTCATGGATCCCATGAAGTCTTTGTGGCAAGGCAGACCATTTGTCTGTAAATTGGTGCTACCCATCCCCATTGTCCAGTTCTGCATCTCTTCCATGACTTCCAGTTCAGGGATATATCCCACAACCTTTCCCTTGGGGCTTACGCCCCTGCTGAAGGATGGCAGTGCTGGGGCAATCTCTGTAGCACGATCTGTGGACAGTCCATTTCCCAGCTGTGCTTCTTTCTGGGGCTTTCCAGAGCAGGCGTGTTGCAAACTGCAGGTAGCGCAAGGGCACATATCCCATGTGCGTTGTTCTGCAAACCTCCAGCTGAGCTCTGCTTTTTTCTCTTTCTGGTGAGCATACTGTATTGAAAATTGCGGCTCTTGTTAGCATTCTGTTTGGAGATATGCAAATGTTAAGGGTTCGCTTCCTTTCTTTTCACTCGCAGGTTGTGATGAATAACTTAAATCCAGCCTGGAAGACCTTTAAAGTGTCTGTAAATTCTCTGTGCAGTGGAGACCAGGACCGGAGGCTGAAGGTCAGAAGTAATTCCTACATTTTGAATAGTTTTACTCATAGAAAACAAAACTTTCCCGTTTTCGAATGAAGATTGCTACTCCACACTGCCCTCTTCTATGATGGAAAAGATGATCACACAACTGCTTTGTGATTACCACAATCAAATTAAGGATGCAGAGAAATGATAATCCACTGTAATCAGTAGATTATGCTCTATACTTCTTACAGTAACCTCAAAAAATGATGGAGCTGTTTTTGCCAATCAATTGGATAATTTGAACCCAGCGTCATTTAACTGGTGGAAATTCAATCAAGGGAAGAGGTAGCCCTGTCACCATTTTAATTACTATTTCCTCACTTTATGTCTGGAGATCTTCTGTAAAAGAAACATTTAATTATGAAATCTGTTAGTATATATAAAGAATAGGGTGGCCACAAAAAGACATGCCAGAGTAATGACAGGGTTACCAGTCAGCAGAAAGACCGATGGTTGGGAACTTGGAGCTTTGTGTAGAAGAATTCATCTCCTTGTGGCTAATTCAGGTTAAATCAAGGCTGAATCCAACTGTTCATGTCTTGTAATGACGTTTAAGATTAATAGAAAATTTAAAAATGTTAAATGAAGAACACTGTCCCCACTGTCTATTCAGCTTCTTGGACCTGACAAAAGGACATTGGACTCAAAAGTATGTCTTTTTTTTTTTCTTACCACGCCAATTTGTCTAATAAAAATTTTTCATTGTCCCTGCAAACCTTTCTTCTTTTATCATTATAGCTGCACAGTCTCGCAGAAGCAGTATTGTCATTTTTTCACTCATTACATACAAGATGTTCTGTGCAGATAAAAAATAAAACACCTGGTGTCTACATGTTACAATGCATGCCACAAATTGGTGGAAAAGGTAAAAGGAGTTTTGTGAGTACTTGTGTTTATACTGGTCGTGCTGATTGTGATTTATAACTTCACAAAATCAGCGCTGTTGTTATGGAACAACAGTGGTACTGACACAGTGTTTGTATGGTATCGTGGATGCACAAGGATGATGCAGGTATGAATAGCTAGCTTTATATATTGTTTGTGTCCCTTGTGCCGCTCTTGGCAAACGAGTCTGAGGGCAAAAGAAGTGCCAAAAGACTGAGGAAGTTTGAGAAAACAATGAGATATCTAGCAAGGAAAAGTGAAGGATGAATTAGACGGAGCACAGGATACTAAGGAGGCCAGACCAATGTGTTTGTGACAGGTGCATCTGAGATATTGGAAGGAAGCTCAGCATTTCAAGTGGTACAGGGAAGCATTTGTGAAATGTCTTTCCATCTACCCCTTAGTTGGTGAATGGTCAGACCAGTTGTGTTCGGCATGTCCAATGGGACTGAAAGAGCACTGTAGCAGATGAAATAGAAAATGATGTGTAGGGAAAGAACAACCTCTATTTTAAACTGCAAGCAAAATTAACCATGTTGGCTAAGGAGGATTTCTAATGTAAATGAAGAAATGTAGGGGAGTTATTTATTGTAGCATGTGTAGGATGACAGTAATGTGAAGTGCAAGGATTATGACTTTGTTATCTTGGGAGGCTGCAATTTTATAAATTTCCTGGGTAGATGAAATATCTATAAGTTAGTTGCCTGAAACACAGAAGACAAGCAAATTACTCCGTGTTGTATGAGCAATATATATCTCCAGGAAAGGAAAAGAAAAAAAAAAGCAGCTACCCTCCAGCACTGCCGTGGTTGGGGCCTCTGTTGCTGCCTCTGACATCTGGGCTGCTGCTTCCTGACAAAAGAGAAGCACTGGAAAAAGCACGAAGGTGCTAATTTGGACAGTGAGCTCACATCACAGCTCAGGCAGACCTGGGAGCTGAGCTTTTGCTTTTGAATGCAGTGAGCTGTGAAAGGCTTGGAAAAAGGGATGGTGAGCAGTTCTTGGATGTACAAGAGAAGGGCAAGCCACTGGTGGGACATATAGACAGAGGTGATGTGCTTAAAGCGGGTGGGAGTACTGTAGCTGCTGCAGCATTCTGCGAAGGTGAAAGGGAGCAGAACTGAGGGGGACAATGCTAGAGAACATGATATTCTTAAAATATGAGATGCTGAGAGGCTGAAGGAGAGATGTAATGTGACAGATTATCTGTGTTATGCACCCTTTCTGAGGGTTCACCTTACACAACCAGATGCAGAAGGTTGCACCCTGCCACGTCCTTGGCAAAGGGTCCCAGATCACTTAGTCCAGCTTATATCTGACAGTCACTTAGAGCGATCAGTTGTGCCTGCCCTTATAGGATCTGCTTCTTGAGGTAGCTTAAATTGAAATGGGTAACATCCCATAGTAATGCAACTATATAAGTTTGAGACAAGAGATGGATCAGATTTCTGCTGCTTAAATGAAAAGCAGAATTAGCACAGCACTGCCTTCACCATATGTGGCCTTTAAATCACTTAGATGAGAAAACCCAGGAAGAGATGCAAACAAAATGTGATGCCTAGAATGTCAGAGCAAGTGGCAAGTCTGTAAGGGTAGAGGAATGCAGTCTTGGAGGGAGAAACATGTTTCAATCTCTCTGAAACTGAAGTGAGAAGGTATGAGAAGAGCTGAGATTTCAGCTTGGGCAGAAGAAGGTGGGTCTGGGAATAAAGGAGGTCTTTGAGCTACTGGCAGAGAGACAGTAGTCAAATTTGTTTGCAGATGATACTGCCAAAAGAGAGGCTGAAGAGAGAGAAGAGGAACAAAAATAGTCCTTTATGACCACCTGTAGAGAAAGTCAGTGAGGGAATGGGTGAAGAAGAGAAAGGGCAAGATGGATCTTAAGAACCTATTGACAATTTTCAAAATAGTTTTGATTCTGTGGGATACTTTTTTGGGTTTTTTTTGAGAATATATGTTTTTATTTGTGCATGCAAGTGTTTGCAGGCCCTGATTTCGATATCTGAGTATTCGCCTGATGCTGCGGTTCAGACATTTGCAGAAAAGCTAAAAGTAGTAAGATTTGCACCAGATCATTCATGAGTGCAGAAATATTTTAAAATTAATTCTGGCTGTAAAATGAGAAAAAAAGCTTGGAGCTTCTTTAAAATTCAGGCCCTTTATACCATTTGGTGGATGTAAGATAAGGCTGCTATGGTAGAGCAGCCCCCAAAATCACTTGTGTTTGACAGATAGCATATATTACTTGTCAGATGACTTCTGTTTGCTGTCTATACAGACTATAACTTAAAAATGTGATGGTAGCAAGGACAAAATAGTGAAAATTGTAAGAATTAGAGAGGTGAAGTGTCTGTGATGGGTTTAGCAGTGTATGAATGTTTATACTTTGATTTACATTGACTAAGCATTCCAGTCTTCACCCTGCCATATTTTGGAACATTTGACTTTATTTGTTTTGTTTCACTTCATAAAGTATATAGCAATATGTTACTGCTAAATGTTGGAAGAATTCCCTGTGCCATATTTAACGTGGGGAGAGTTAGTGTCTTCCAGCTGCCTTGCTGAGCATCAGCTTCTCACTAGGATTGCTTGATCATTATGAACAGTAATTGCATAAGGTTGGGTAGCTTTGTAGCTGTACCTGCAGTTTCCTTTTTATAAACTCTGGAAGGCATAATTTAAGTTAAGGTTTTAAGAGGCACCAGAAATGCTTGGAGGGAAATGTCAACTTGTGGAAATTCTGCAAGTGGAGGGAGACTTCTTAACAATGGCAGACACAATGCAACCATCACTACCTCAGGCTTGCCTCTGTAGGCTGTTTGGAGCTCTGAAGTCTTGGCCTTTCATCTTGACACTGAAATCACATGGGTACTGAGCTTAGTGGTCTGACTTGCTTTATGAGGAATGGGGATTAACATGACAAAAATACACTAAAACAACTCAGTTTAACTTACAGACGTTTGCTCTTTGTAAGTCTTGCACCCAACACAGCCTTTACACTGGGCATTTGAAACTTTTTTCTTTAAAATGTCTATTTAGACAGATAAGATAAGCTAGGTTATTAAAATCAAAGCAACCAATAATTAGGGTCTCCCTCAGAAGTCTTTTGCCAGCATCCTTTACAAAGTCTGTTAATTTGAATTCCTTATGGGCTTAAAAAAAAAATCTAATTTTGCTTTATTTAGCTGTGGTGCAGAGAGCAGTTATTTTTTTATTCCTCTCAGGATGCCTTGTAAAACTTTACTGCAATTATTGCTGCTCTAGGTTTTATTATGAAAAGGATATATTTGAGTTATGAACCTACCAAGCATTTCTTTCCAGACATTGAAACCATCTGAGAAGTCTGGTCACACTTCAGTGCCGGTCATAACTTCTTTTAATGCTAATGGTACAGTCAATTTGTGTATATGTTGAAGTGAACAAAATATCTCTTTGGTCCAAAAGTAGTGCATTGTTTTTCTAGTATGTAAAGAGATTCAGTTCGCAATGGTAATTACTGACAAATCTGAGTGAGGGTTATAATCCTTCTAAGAGCAGTTTTTATCCAAGTCTGCTGTGCTGAAGGTCCTGTAAATTGTGGAACTTTGACGTTCACATTTGGTTTCAGCATGTGAGGTATGTTGCAGTCAAAGGTTTATCTGAAATACAGGCTTGCACTGTGAGTATCTTCTGGTAGGGATCATCTACTGTCCATCAGTTCTAATAGGTCCAGGGTTCCTCTTTTTCTAGAGGAGTCGTGGTAATGTACACTGAAAAATAATCTTATGGTTTTGGTATTAGATGTTGTAGTACTTGGGAAATAAACACGTAACAAGGTGCTGTAGAGGCACAGGCCAAACAGTACACATGACACAGAGTAAGAATATATTCTGCTGAGATTGTACAGAGAATGTCACTGAAAAGAACTCTGTTCATAAGGAAAAGCAGGAAAAGAGGCAAAAAACCTGGAGGAAAAATGTTGCTGCAGGTGAAGTAATAAGCTGCAAGGAGAAGGAGAAGCGTGTGTCATATCTGTGCAGAAAGTCCTTTCTATATTCTACCCACATAAGGGAAACTTTCAAAAGAAGACTGTCCATTATGTATTTTTCTACCTTTCAAAAATCTATATGTTGCAACTGTGTTATTGTTGTCAGTTTGTTTATTCATAGAATGTTCTGAGTGGGAAGGTACCCACAAGGATCATTCAGTCCAACTCCTGTCCCTGCATGTGACAACCCCACAGTTCACACCATGTGTCTGAGGGCCTTGTCCAGTCTCTTCTTGAACACTGTCAGGCTTGGGGCTGTGACACCTCCCTGGGGAGCCTGTTCCAGTGCTCCACCACCCTCTGGGTGAAGAACCTTTTCCTAATGTCCAGCCTAAACCTCCCCTGGCACATCTTCCTGCCATTCCCTCAGGTTCTGTCGTTGGTCACTAAAGAGTTCAGTCCCTACCCCTCTTCCTCCCCTTGTGAGGAAGCTGTAGACTGCGATGAGGTCTTCTCTTCGTCTCGTATTCTCCAGGCTGAACAAACCAAGTGTTTCACCCCTGCCTAGCCCGGATTACAGATGATGGTCCTGGTGACATTTATGTGTGTACAGTTAGTTACGAGTGGGACCCACAGCTGTGGTTACCAGGGCTATTACACACATTGGGTCATAAGGCTTCTGCCGGTATGAATCGTTCTTCGCAGCATGATGCCCTGAGACCTTACTGTATAGAAAGGATTGGTTACCTTTGGGTAATCATGAGAAGGTTGCCTCTTGTTGTACACATCTGATGAGATCAAAACCTGGTTCTGCCATTCTTTCCCACTCTCCCATATCCAGCTGACTTCCTTGGATCTGTCCATCCAGTCTGTTCGAGTAGCTGTGTCTTAGCACATAGATGTTTAGTTTTCTGCTGAGGGGTCTATCTGCATATGCTTGTAGGCCTCAGTATATCTATGCTGCTCTAGTGCTACTGAAATGCATTCAAGAGTTTAAAGGTTACATGATTTTCAATTCTTTTACTTACTAAGACCTTTATAAATAGCAATACATTGGCCTTTCCTATGTGAATTTTCATAGGCCATGAATTTTCTACATTTTTGTGTTAGATCATTGTTCACAAGATCTTATTGAGAAGTCTGCACTTTGCTTAAATTAACAATGTATGCAGTGCCTCTAATGCCTTGTTAATACCATTATATAATGTGATCCTTGCCTACAATATTAATAAAAGAAGCTCCACAGCCTACAAGAAAGATTTTGATGTTATGCCAGGAAGACACAGGCACTCACTTTATTTGAAGCGTAATCACTTCTTCAGGGTCTGTTATGGCATTTTGGGGGGTGGAAGGTTGGGTCTTCCCCAAATAGTTGTAACCCTGTTTCCTTCTGATTTCTTCAGTGTTGAATCTTTCATGCAAAATGATGGGTCACTAGGGAAAAAGTTTCTTAGAGGTCTGTAAATGTACTGGCTGCTCCATTCTGAGTTAAGGAAAATCAAATAGCAGTGGTTATTTTTATATTCTCTGAGTTATTACGGCAGTGTTCTCTAGATCAATAAGCTTTCAGTGGCCTTTAATACTTGACTACAGCTCTGCTTATACAGGTATATTATAAAATGTAATCCTTCAATAAGCCCTCAGTATCTCTGAAAGCCAGCGGTGAAAGTAACGGAGCAGAACCTGTGAAGAAGAGTAAGTAAAGCTTAAGAGACAAGCAATAAGTAATACATTCAGACATCCTTTAGTGCTTTTATTCTGTCACAGTTTAGCTGTCACAGAGTGAAGCACTAATGTGGAAAGATATGGTCTATGGTCAATAATATGGTCAACAGCAATAATTTGTGCAGGATTTAAAAAAGCATGTGGCACAAAGGGCAATTCAAGCAGTGTCAATGATTAGAAAAGCATGAACTGAAGGATTTCACGCTGTTCTATAAGGGAAGACTCATTTGTTGTTGCTGTTTTCTCTGGGCTTTTAATTCCATGTAGAAAGATACTGGCACCAAGACCCAATTACAACATAAGCTAGAGTGGCTGTTTATTTACTTGATTGGGTGATTTCAGTCATACCTGATTAACTACACAGTTCTACATTTTCCCCTTCAGTTTACTCACAAAATTAATGCCAAGGGAGCCAATCATTCTGTACTTGCTTACCTTGATGTTGCCGAAGAGGTATTTGCATATGGAGACCTTATTGTAGAAAGTCTTCAATAACAAGAAAGGGGGACTCAACTTTTACATGTCTTTAATATGAATCAAAAGATGCCTTCAAATGACTTTTTCAGTAAGCCATTTCTTTTTCATTAGGTCAGGGCATTTTCCTGGAATAATAAGAATAATTGCCTCCCTCTTGGAAGGCTCAGATCTTTCTTTATAATCTGAATAGTAGTTATTTATTAGTCATTTTAAGGACATTATTGTGTTGTGAATTTCCAGATGAGTTCTTGTAAAACGGACTGTACAGCTGATGATTTTAGATAATAAAAAGTTCCTTCTTCATGGTCAAAAGGAGCACCAAAAAAATAGGCTTAAATACTGGGATGTGGTGTATATTTAATAAGCTAATAGAAATATTTGCATAAGCGCATACTGCTTAACTAGAGCAGGAGTTTTAAAAGTCTTCTTAGAGGATGATACATTATTTTGAGGATTACTATAAAGTAAATGACACAGTGTAAAAGCTAATTTCTGAGATGTCCTTGCATAAATGCCATTGGACCTACTTTTCCAGTAAATGACTCATTAGACTACTACTGTTCTTCAATGTTTCTCTTGCATCACTCTCATATTCCTCTTGTTCTCTCCACGTGCCTGTGGTTTCAGGTACTACACTGATTACGAAAAACTCAAGTGTCCTACTTCACAAGGTCTACAGTGATTGTGAGGAAGTTGCTGCAACTACGCGCCCTGTTTTGTCAGTCTGGGTTAACCTATAATTTAGCAATCAGTTTATAACATGACTGCCTCCTGAATTCATTAAGCTCAGCAGTGTGTTTGGAACCATGATTTATCTGAGCATGTCAAGGACTGGCCCAATCGATCTTCATAAACTCTATGCAGGTGGGGTGCAAGATTTAAGATCATCCTTAAAACAAAACTGATTAAGTCCTGGTGTGTGTGATCTCAGCTCACAGATTCCTTTTTTTCTCTCCCATTTCCTTGGCTGTATTCATTATAAAGCAGCTGAAGATGCTGGGGAAGAAAATACCAGATTGCAGAGAAGATTTACGAGAGAGAAACAACTCAGGAAATGAGCTCGATCCCATTTTTGTTAGAGTCAAGGGAACTCATTCTGATGACTTTAAAATGCACTAGTTTGTTCTCCATTATTATAACTGCTAGATATATAGCAAATTAATTGTCAGATTAATTAATCTAGATTTGGGTTAATTGATGTTTGTGAAGTGCTTTGAAGATGAAAGAGCTATCTAAATGACAAGTGTTGTCACAACAATTAGGGGTGCAAGTGGATTGCAGGAGGGAGAGATCATTTGATGTACAGTGGTTAAAAAGAAAAGACCTAATATTCAGATCTCTAAGGGCTTGGGCTGCAGATAAAAATGGTGGTAGAAGGCTGAAGAGCTGGTACATATAAAAATGGGCAAGATAGCGAGAGGCAGGAGTCTTCCTCCCCTCTACAGGGTGACTGGCAGACACAGAGTTCACCCTGTAAAAGAAGATTTTTATTTCCCATTTTTTGCCAGAGCCCCCAGTTCCATGAGCCCTGGGGCAGAAATGAAGAAACTTCCCCCTGATATTGCAAGGAACATTAGTTGTGTGAAACAAAGGCAAAGAGAGGACAATAAACAAGCAAAAATGTTGTGTATGAATTTGTTTGTCTGGATTAGGGGGTCTGAGGAGTGTTTTCTCTCTTTCTCTTTTGCAAATAAGAGAGGATTGCTTCCAAATAATTTGTCCATTGCATTTATTGTGATCTTTCTTCCAGTTGTTTACTGCCTGCATGGTTCCATCCCAAGACAAATAAATTCAGGCTTCCTCAGCTTTGCTATGCAAGTCACCAATCTGAGAAATGTTTTGAAGGGCTCTCTCTCACCTCTCTTGAGCTGTCTTTGAAAGTGAGTTTTAATCCCCTGAAATGAAACAGAGGCTCCTATAAGTGCTGCTGACTATAATCCAAATCAGAGATGTCTGGTTCCTTCACAGGACAATAGCTGATAAAGTCCTAAATCCCATCCCTGGGATCATTTAAAATGAGACAAAGCAAGGTCCTGGTAATGAGGATCAGTTCCACATTAGAGGGTGGGGCTTAGGGGATGCTAATGAAATAAATGACCTCTACATTCTTTCCAATTTTCAAACCTCTGTGTTGATAATGCACTGAACACCTTACAGACCCCAGTATTAAATGCAGAACTGCTTATTGTAGGAGTTTAGAAACCAGTGCTACTATTTTGAATTAAAATAATAAAATGAAGCTCTGCTTTCACTAAAACACATCAGGATTAAAGCTTAGCTGTAACCCTGTAAAGCCACTGAATGATGTACTGAGAGAATTTTGAAGTGTTGTGTATCTTAAAGAAAATCCAGCATTCTCATACCTTTGTGTCTACAGGACATTTTGCTCTGTGACTTACAGTATCTCATGATATTGAAAATGAGAGAAAATGAAAGTGTTACTACTTTTTCATATTCTTTTTTCATTTCTTTCAGTTGAGATGGGAAAGAATAGTGAAGGCAATTTCCAGACAATCTCATTTCAGACTCTCATAAAGTAGCAAAGCCTCACACTGGCTGACATATAACCAACTTGGTTTCTTTTCAGATATCTTTTTTACCATGTAATTGAAAATTACACACTCATGGAAATTCTGCTCTCGTCGTTAAATCTTGTAATAAATGCTATGAACACTTTGTTTTTGCTGCTTAAATAGAAAGCTTACGTTAAAGTTCTACTCATAAATCTTATCTTCATAGTTTATACATTGATGTACTGCCACGCAAAAATGCTTACATATTGCAGATAATAAAATATGTATATTTTAAATGTTAGTATTCTCAGGGAACATGGCAGAATCAAATTAAAGGCAAAATAATATATTTATTTTAAAAAATTATAGCAAGTCTCTTCAGAGACCTAATTATAAATTAGGTGATACAACATTAAGGCAGAAACAACTATTAAATATGTCTAAATTTTCATAATTTAGAAGACGTCTCAGTACATAGGGGTCACTTGAAAAGTATGAACTTTGTCTCACAGTGGAAATATGTATTTAGTCGTTCTGTACACAGTGATCTCACCTACCACGCATTCTGTCAAAATAATTTACAGATCTGCATTTTCCATTTGCCAAAATTGTTTCCTCCCAACTGGATGACATACATATTTTGTAATGTGGACATACACGTATATAGTGGATATGCACCTTACATAATGCATGGAGCTTGATTTTGTAATAAAAAAATACAGATTGGGTAAAACACAAATTGATCTAAATTAAGCATGTTTATCTTGTATGTTGGCTCTCAAAATGAGTTTGAAAGTGCTCAATAGCTGTGCTCTACAGGACTCCCCAGAAAACATATTTAGCTGACCGTAGCCCTCCTTGTGGTAATACTAGAAGAAACTGAGGCTCTTGGGATCAGAGACTTCAGTGCATTTGTGGATAGTTGTTCTGTTTGTGTGTTACTGCTACTAAAATATGCCAGGGAACTTCTACCGTAGGGCCGGTCATCATTAGCTCTCAGCTTTGGGCAGGATTTGGCTTTAGGTTAAAATTTGTTTGCGACACCTTCATCCCAGACCCACTCAGTCAATGAGAAATCAAGACTTGCCTGTTCACTAGGGGCAGTGGAATTATTTTAACGGTCTGCTCACCAAAAGCAAAGCCACCAGTGTATTTTCATGAAGCCTGGGAGGAAGGTGTCCTCTTGTCCCACCCAGCTCTGAGCTGCCAGTACGGCAGCTCCGGCTGTTGCGCTCCTCAGGGCTCCTCACTGACTCCGACCAGCGGCAGGGCGGCAATCCTTTCCCCTTTTCATCTGGCTATTTCCACCATAATATGCATAGAACTCCTGCTCAACAGAATTGTTTGAAGCAGCTGCTAGCTTAGCATATCCAGTTCATCACTGCTGCTGAATACCTCGAAGGATGTGCAAGCTGTTTTGGGGGTTAGACTTCTCCATGACTGCAGAGCAGATTCGCGTTCAGAGTACAAGAGACATTGTGCCTGCTTCACCCGAGATTAACAAAGGGATAGTGACTCTTGTCGCAAACATGCTAATCCTGCCCCTTCTGAAAAATGCATGGATTGTCTGTAAATCCTTAAGTGAAAGAGAAGGTGAGTAATGTTAGAAATAATTGCTCAATATTACCAATATAACAGATTGTTGAGTCTTCTAGTCTGCTTGCAGAAGAGATCATAAAAAGGCTACAGCTGGCCTGCTCCTACACTATAAATTGCCTTGCTCTGAAATGACAATATAGGAGCAGGAACAGCATCGGCCCTTGATCTCTCAGACAACTCTTTAAATATCAGTTGCCTAAGGTTTGTTCAGATCTACTAATCATCTATTACATTGTTGACCATCGCTTTATTAGCTTAGAGTTCCTATTGAGACTCTTCATTTATTTTATTTCTGAGAAATTCTAGGATTTACTGATGCCAGCTTCTTTACTATACTAGGAAATCTCCTTATGGGATGCCAGCAAGATCTGTTTAGTCTCACACCCTTTTTTCACACTCTCACCAATATTTATCAAGTGTTTCAACAGTGAAGAAGGAGTATTGGGCAGACAGGGACTTTGTGATACCTCTTAAACAATGACAACATCAGGACAAGTTCATTCATAACCATTTCTTAAATTAATAACACAGCATTTTATAGAACAGCATCTTAGAGATCTGAAGAGTGACTATTACTTGCAGTTTTAATGGAAATGAAGTAGCTGCAGGAGCCAAGAGACTAGACCTTTGTATTGAGTCCCCAAACAGGATAAATGCTGGGTCCATTCATCGATTTATGCAGAATGGAGTTAAACGTATATTAAGTGGTATTGTTTCTGCTGACAGCTTTTCCTGGAATAAAAGGGAAGAAACAAAGGGTGGGAAGAAATGGAGGAAATGATAAGAAAGCTTTCTGGTTATCTCTGCTGGGACCAGACATTGTTTGAGCTAGTCACAAATGACCTGGAGAAAGGGAAAAAAAGTGTAACAAAATCTGTGGGTGATCAAATAATATGGGATAGGTTTTGACTTCAAATTGTCACAAAAGAATCTTAATGCTAATGATTAGCATAAAGATACAAAGAAAACCAACAGAAAGGATTAGAAGCATAGGAAGGCTTCCTTCTGCGAAGAGACTAAATTCAGACTGGAAAGAAAGATAATCTTGTAAAGGTGGCTCTGAGTCATGAGCTGGTTTGTTGGAAATGATGAGGGAATGGTTTGATGGTCATCGCAGTACATGAACTTGATAAGCTCCATGAGCAGGCACTATGCTTAAAACAAAAGGAAGTTGTGTCACAGGGTGTGTTGTCAAAGGAGGCTGGGAGGCCAAAAACTGTAAATATCCTAAAAATGGCACTAGGCAAATTCATGAATTATTATTGCATTGGCTGGCTATTAACAGCATAAATCAGATGCTCTCTCCAGCTTTAGATGAGTATAAAGTTGTTGACTGCTAGTAACTGGGAGAATATAGTTAAGACAAATGTATCTTTCCTTGCGCTATATAAAGTCTTTCTCTAAGTATTCACTAAAATCCGACAGAAGGATGATACTGATGCTATGTACGTTTTAATATTTTCTTATGGTGAAAGCTGTTGCACCACTGACCTTGTAGCTTTCAAGGTGAAATTTAAGTGTTGATTTTCATCTGGAAAAGCTCTAAATGGTTAGGGTTTCATTATTTAAGAAATTGTGCATATTCATAGCAAGGTTATGCACATACTGCTAGCAGGTCATGGTGCAAGGTTTCTTCTCCTCCAATACAGCTTCATGAAAAGGTGAAAGGTAAATGGATTATTTAGAGCTGAAGTGTGTCCAGTTTGCTGTGTATAAACACAGATAAGCCGGGCTAGTCCTTTGCTATTCTGTGGCAGCTGCAGGAGAGCACAGGGAATTCTGTGGATGCCCTCAAATACCCTGGTTACAAATGCACAGCCCTCTCCTGCATTTCTTTCTTGTACACATTAGCTAAAACATTTTTTCAGGAAAATGCTACCCTTCAACAGAATCCCTGTTCAATATCAGCTATTTCTGTTTTTTAATGAATCCATTTCTAGTTGCAAGCAAAACATCTGAAAATCTGATGACTAGATGTCTGGAAAGGCAGGCTTATTTTTGCCAGCTAATTAAAAAGTAGGCTACTCACATTAGGCAGTCACGATTCCTGTCTTAGACAGACAACAGTGTTTCAGACTCCTGCCCTTCAAAATATTGAGAGAAGTATTTTGTTAAGAGTTGTGCCAGAAATGAATCTTCAACTCATGACCAGGCTAAAACGTGGGAGTAAAAAAAATTGCCTATTGTCAGATTTCAGGGGTATTTTCTTCATAACTGCAAGCAACTATTCATGAATAACAAGGAGCCTCTGGGGAGGGGAAACATTGCTGCAAGTTGATGGTAAACGTTATTAATAAGTGAGTTATGTTGATCTGGCTCTGCAGCTTGTCAGGGGCTGGCGGGAAGCAGAAGCAGGGCCCGGCTCAGGCCATTCCGAGTGCTGGTCTGGGGACAGGGAATTCATGCAGGCGAAATCCTACCAGCCCTGGGGAGGGCAGGGGTGAAGCAGAGGGGATGGGCCAGAGCTGGGCAGCAGAAAGTGTCTACGTGTGGTTAGAATTAAGGTTGTGATAGCATCCAGCCCCCAGTGATACCATGGGCATTGGAAACGGTGAGTCTGCTGCAATGTTATTTTATGTCCTGTCCCTGAAACCTTGTCTCGTGCTATACCGAAGCTGTGTTGGAGTGTGAGATAATGGCGTTCCTCATCAGAATGCAGTGTGTGCTTCTCCAAGCAGACTTATGAATATGTAAAACTTGCACAAAATAATTAAAAATCACTAACTCATGCTTTTAATCATCTCATGCACATTCTAAAATTTAGAATTGTGATTCTAGTAGCCTAAATTTGTTTGTTCACAGCACTTGAACCCTTAATCTCCTTAAAAGCTTTAAATCCTCAACACTACGTAGCTTTAAGGTGACCTGCAAAAGTAAAATACAGGATCCTGGTATTGTAATGTTCATTGAATG
Source organism: Caloenas nicobarica (assembly GCF_036013445.1). Classification (NCBI taxonomy): domain Eukaryota; kingdom Metazoa; phylum Chordata; class Aves; order Columbiformes; family Columbidae; genus Caloenas; species Caloenas nicobarica. The sequence goes on along the minus strand of NC_088246.1, from coordinate 46,481,045 downwards.
ATCTCCTAGGCTGACTTGCTCCCATTTTCCTGGCTGTTCAGAGCATTAAGCAGGTGCTTGTAAAGTTGTTGACATTTGAGTTCTTTCCTTCGATCTTTAATGGTGTAGGAATAAGGGCCTGATCTGTCTTTGAGCCAATATACAGCTGCTTGTGCTGATTTCTTTGGCTCTTAATTTCCTGCCTTCCTACAGAAAGCGGCACATCATTCTGATCATCACTATGTAACTGTCATTGCTGTATGAACAGGGACAGGCTTGCTATTGAGTTTAAGATCACAATCAGTTATAGGATATTCAGAGGAGCTTAGGAGGTAAAGGTGAATTTTGGGGAAGAGGAATAAGCCAAAGGAAGATGCTCCTTTGTTAGTCTTGTATATGTGAGCATTCCTTTACAGGCAAGTAGCTGACGTTTTCTGTAAAACTGAGTGTTTTCTCTACAGATATTACTTTTAAGCACTCTTTCATCTTAAAAGGCATGCAGAGGCTTGTCTGTAGTCAATTTATTAATTTTTTCAGATTTTATGTTTCAACGAGTGCAGCATTAGCAGAGGCTAGTACTGGAATCAGTTCTGTTTGTGATATTTTGGACATAGGATACGCGTCCCCCAAGTGCAGCTGCAGATGCAGTGATCCCTCACAGCCCCAAACGGTAGAGATTCTAGTGAATTCTGCGAAACATGGGCATATTTGTTTGCCAGGACTGAGAGAAATGAAAAGATGCACATTTGGTAAGCACTTTTCTGTCAATAGTTGCCAAGAAAGACCTCCTTCCTTCACCTTCCATATTTTATCTGTCCATCAATTTATGCTGCTTACAAGATGTCCATTGCTACAATATCTCAGCACTGTGCAAGTTTTAGGAAACATCCGAAATTATTGATCATTTTTCAAAAATACCATCCTTTAACTTTTAGGGAAGTTTGCACAAAATGCAGTGATGCAGGATCCTTTTGTGACTTTTAGATGTGTGCTTTCACTCAATGTTCTGGAGAGAGAGAAATACCTGTGCAAGTCTCCAATAGAGTCCTACAATAGCAATCCCATGAGAGCACTCAGTGAATAGCCTATTTATGCCAACACAATGCTGTGCTGAAGGAGGGCCTCAGGGTAGCAGTGAGTTCACTCCCTTTTTCACCTGCCAAACAAAGTTTGTCGTGATTTTCATCCCAACTTTTTTCACCAAAACTTCCTGCTTGGTTCAGCTGAAACAATTTGAATCTATGAAAGTTTTGCCAAAATATTTCATCAAAAAAGTCCCTCCAAAACCAAATGTGTTTATTTTTTGCCATTCAAGGCAGCATTTTGTAACTAAATTTACTCTCTTCCTTTGAATTTTAAAACTGGGAAATTAAAGCCCTTGACTTTTTCTCATATTTCGATTTTTTTTTAATTGGTTTGGATGAAACAAGACAAGTTTGTTTAATATGTTTTGCAACCTCCAGTAAAGATAGTGTTTCACATAGTTCTGTTCCTGTGCAAGGAGAATAAATAGTGGTGAGCTCTGGGTGACATTCCTCGGGGACAGGGTGTATGTAATCAGCATGTTTGCTGTGCAGGTGCTGATTCAAGCCCCCTCACGGTTTGTAGGAAAGTGTATTTTGGAAGAATACATTTCATATAGACAAGATCTGCACTTCCCAGCTGTCATGTGTGAAGAGGGACCACCGATTAGTAATTTTAATTTTCTGCCTAGTATATTTTGTAAATGAAGTATCTTGAGTATATTGTGGGAATCTTAAAATCCCTTGTAAATTTGGAATAGTAGTTGAGAAGTTACACTGCCAACGGCTTTGTGATAAAATACTCTTTTCCCCTACAGGAGACAGTATTATTAAAATGACGGTTACAGCACTGCAAGGAGCAACTGCGTGTTCCATTTACTGTCATTTCTTACAACAGAGAAACGTAACCATGTTTGAGCATGAGTACTTCTATTCAATGAATATGAACAGATTGTTGTTTTGAAATTAATTGTGCTTGCAGTTTATAAAAGCAGCTTAATACATGAATTCTTTTATACTCCGCTTTGGTTTCTTAAAGGCTGAACAAAATGCCTAAAGCTTCTCCTCCTTGAGAATCAATTTTTCATGTGGCATTGCCATGCTAGTAATCATTCCTTAGTGCCTTTTGCTGTTTCAGACCTCAGTGATTTTATCTATAGAGGTTGTAGTAGCTAGAAAAAAAGCCTATCGGCTTATTTGCTCTCCTTCCTCTCTGCCCCAATTAAAAGAACTGCTCTGAAATAAAATGGTCACTAGCTTTCTTTCTACTTTCTTTCTAGCTTGTGGCCCATCTCAAGTGCATTGCAATTAATGAAAAGTTGTTCTTGTTGACCCATGCTATATTTAAGTATCTTACAGAGAGGTGTTTGTTTCAGAACTCAGGAGTGTTTCAGACTAAGTTTGGGGTTTTTTTTCCTTTTTTTTTTTCTTTTTAACAGAAAATGCCAAAAGTCCTGTTACCCTGAACACAGCAGTCAAGCAGCAGGCAGTATATTTGCTCATACTTTCAAGTTCTTTTTCAAGTGCTTTTCATCCCAGCTTCTCCTCTGCTATCCCTACTCATTTCATGGAGAGACAAAAATACCTACCAGAGACATTTCAGTGAGACACCGTTGTTTCGAGGGGTTTTTTTTGAGAGGTGATGTGAATCTTCTTATTGCTTCTTAGTGATTTCCAAGAGGGGATTAATTGTTTAATCCATTTCTCAGTGGTTGAGAATGGCTGTTACATCTCAGATAATGAGAGGCAGGTGGATCTCAATCTGTCAAGAAGTATTTGATTTTAATATCTATATCTGACCTTGTTCCTGCATTATCTTGAATTTTGTATCAAGCCTGCTTTAAAGCAAATACAGATCTATAGCATCACTTCTTCGTTGGTTTTTTCCTCTCCACTGATAACTGCAGGAGGACAACCACAGTAAGGATGGTGCCTTAACTTTTTTCTAACCATTTCTGTTTCAGTTCTGACGTCATGATTAGCCAACATAATATCAAGACTTCTAAAGTGTCTTTTTTTTCTACAGATTTTATTAAAGTTAAATTTACTTCCAAAGCCCCTTCAGAAGCACTTAAATATTTTGTTATATCCATTGTATTAATAGCATAAGTAAAGAGTATCAGTGACTTAAACCATAAAAAAGGCTTTCTGAGCTGGGATGAGATGGCAGATGTTCTTCAGGCCTGGATCTGCAGTGAGTCATTGGATAACAGACCTCCCTCAGTTTCAGGAGTCATCCCTTGGAAAAAATGAGACTAATTACGTGGCCTTTTGCTAATATTTTAAATCTAGATATAACCATAGATGATGACAGAATAATAGACTAATTTATCCTGGAAGGGACCTTAACATTTTGAATTCAAATGATCTTGTTAACAGTATTTCTCTTAGATTAATATGTAGAACTAGAGAATAAATATGAAAGTTTTTCTTTCCAAGCCCTGTCCCTAAACTGGAAGTAAACTGAAACCATGTGACCTAAGTAAAATTCAGGTACTTTTAACTGAAATACCCTGGAAATTTTGGGGTAGGATTTTAAAAAAGCACCAATTATTTTTGTGCACCTAACCTGAGGAAGTCTAGGAAAATTTGAATTTTCAAAGCATTATGTTCTCAGCACTTTCTGAAAAATCTTATGAAGGATCTTAAGCTGAAGGAGTCAAAATCACAAGTCTCCGATGAAAAATTTTGGTTTATGAAATTATTTCTGTATCTTGTCCTCATAATTTTGTTTAGATATACATCTAGGCCGCCTCTGTACTGAACTGTCTGTTAAACTGACTGACTTGTTAAATTTTAAAAATCAGAGGCAGGGATCATTGTTCCTGGCAGGGGTCAGTTAGTTGTCGTGTTTGATGAATTCCTGTAGTATTTTTCGGTGCTTCTGAAAGACAGGATCTTCTAGCACTGTGAGAGCACATCACTGAAAGACACTTCTGATAACTACATTTGATTTTGTAACTTCAGCTAGTATGCTGTGGTAATAAATAGCCACTTTTATGTAAGTGAATTAAAGATTAGAGTCATAATCACTGAAAGGAGTTATTCCTTTCTTTCCTGCTTTCTTGTGCATTCATTAAAAAACTGTCTTTATTTCACGATTTCAATGTGTGGAACTAATGTATCTTTACCTAATACATTTACTTAGTAGATTTAATATTGTGTATTCATTCAGAGCATTTCCTTCAAGGATTTTGAAATACTTTACAATGAATTATTTTATATTCTTGTGACGTGACACTGGTTAATAACAATACAACCACCCTGGAGAGAACTACAGAAAGTAAAGCCTCGACCCTGCCATTAACTCAGATAATACCACCAAGCACCATTGTTCAGCATAATGACTTAGATCTCAGTAGGTCACTCAAGTGAAATAAAAGCATAACATACAATTGCTTACCTTCTGATCAGGTTCAGGTTTTCAATGTTTTTCATAAGTACAGACTCAAAATCAAACCTACTAGGCCCACTATTACATCCAAACGCTGGCCTGTCTTGTATGTGAGTTGAGAGATAGCGATGGAACTCCAGGAGGTCACACCTAAAAATATTACAATGCCTGGGACAAATTGCATCACACTTCTGGTTTAATGCAGGAAGATCGTCACAGGTGCAACATAATCTCGAAATTCTGCACCTTAGGTCCATTTTTTCCTAGTGCCATTGGATAATGCATATGTAAATAATTTGATTGAGATGCTATAGTTTATCAGTACTAGAACCAGGGAGCACTGCCACTCGTTCTTGACACTCAGTAACAGTGCTGTAAGGTGGCTATTAAGCATCAATAGTTGTTTTCCATAGATAATTGTTCACCAGAAGAGGTTAACTGCATCTGAAAATTCATGGAAAGGCACCTATTCTGAAAAAAATTCTCCGTGAGAAATATTTTAAGTAGTATTGGAAATTCTGGTTAGGATGTCAGAGGGAGAGCTAGAAAGATGGAGAGCAATTAGCACTGCAAGAGCCCATGGCCCAGAACAGCTGGCTGAGATGTGGAAAACCCATTTGAATACAAGTCACTCACATATTGGCTAATTGCAAGTTGATTTTACCAGCCTTTTCTATTGAAGCAGATCCACATTGTATAATTGGTCTGAGGGGAGTGAACAAGAGAAAGGCTGATGCTACCATCTGATGTTTAAACGTTTGCCTTTGATGTGGGAAACTCAGGTTCAAAACCTTGCCTTAATAAATATTTAAAAGATTTATGCAAAGCAAAGCAGCTCCAACAGAGAAGAGTAAGAGAGAGGCACCCAGCAGAATCCTAGAATAGCTCCTATCTTGGTGGATAAAGTGGGGAAAATGGTGGAGCAGGAACTCAAAGCAAAAGGTGCCCTACCCACAGGGCAGAAACGCTCTACTCTGTTCCATCCTTCAGTCTCTAAGAGAAATGTGAACAGCCTCGGGTTTGTCCTGATACAGAAGGAGAGCGGGAAGCTTCTGAAATCCTGAGTGTCCTCCAGGGAGAGGAAAACCTTTCCCCCATGCTCTCATTAGAAAAAAAAGGTTTTTATTTACAAATGTTATCAAGGATAGGTGTATCAGGCAGGACCTTAGAGATAAACAGGATAGCCAGGCTGGTCATTAAGCAAAGGAATTAGACTATGGCATGAGGAGCCAACAATGCTTCATAAAAGCTGTTCCCTTTAAAAGGAGCAACAGCTCCTTCTTGGAGACCTCTTCATTAGCATATCTGAAAAAAGTACTTAGGTAGCTTGGTTATTCTTACCTCCTTTTAATAGATGAGTAAAAAAATGCACAGAAATTAATTCCTGGCCCCAAAGTATTCTAGGAGCTCCAGATGCTGCATCTTGTGCTTAGGTATGTACAGGTCATTTCAGAGTATGAAGCATGTTGTACATACATTTTCCAACTATTTGCAGCAGTAAGGGGGCGAGAATTTATTTATGCGCAACAAGTTGACTTTCTTTCTGTGAATTTCATGGTTTATTTCAGCTCATACTTGCACAATACAATGGTGAAATGAAATTATGACTTCAAAATGAGCAATCCGCTTCCGGTCCAAGATCTTTTTTCAGTGATTTGAATCTCCATTAAGGAACGTGGCAGCACTTTATAGACTACTGAAATTAAGCACTACTGTGTGGGCAGTCAGAAAGCAAAGGATATGACAAATACTGAAGAAATTTCTATCCTATATGATGTTACTTATCTGGAATACTCTCAGGCCCATTCATATAAAAGCTTATTTATCTATTTCTCTTTATATTTCATGAGAGATTCTACCCTGGATTTCATCTTTCCACTTTTGAGTCCCCACTGACTACTTGACCTTGCCTTAATATCTTGACTGTTAACTGACTGACTGCTAAGCAACAATATTTCTCCTATATCCAAAGGACACCTCCCAGGGACAGTTCGTGTAGCTCTGGAATAATTGATTAAACTGGTAGGTGGGGGCTAGCTTACAGGGAGACAGACAGCTTTTACTGACTTACACAACTCCTCCCGATGATACTGCAGAAACCTAAAAGACAGTGAAGCTAACCGCCAATGCGCTGGTGCACGCCTAGTGGAAGCAAATGCTTTTGTGTTCTGTACACCTCACCCGCTGGTCCCCTTGCTAGCAAGAGATCCCTCTTGTGAGTGTTCCACTGCAGTCTCCCAGGAATCAGTGTTTCTGTACACAACAGAGTCATCACGAATTGGAAATATTTCTGTGTACGCAGGTGAAAGATGGAGAAAAGTCTGTGCTGACTGCAGAGCTTCTACAGTTAGAGTGCTACATGGAGTGGTAGTCACAGTTGTTAAAGATACAGTACATTTGTGCTTTACAGAAAAGTATGAAAATGTATCTCTAAAGACGTAGTGAGCTGCACAGAGCCAATGTGCAAACGTGATACATGGTTTAGGAAACTGGGAGAAGGAACATGATGAAATAGATTTAGACACAGGTGTCACATATGTTTCATATACATCATCTCACAAAATAAGGTGTGCAGTGTCAGAGTTCCCTCTTTTTCCAAGTAGCTCTGTGAAGCCAGCAGTGCTGTTCCTGACAATTTCATCGCAAACTTTTCATTTTCTGTACATACAGATAGGATCAGCTTTTGGGAGGATGGTAGGTGTGTACAAGATGGGTTCCTGGTACACTGCTTGCTCATTTTGTAAAGCATGAATATAATATTTCTACAATTTCATCAGTACTTTGTAAGCAATGTTGTCACTTAGTGACATTCCCGAAAATGTCACGGCTTGATTTTTTCATCATTATGTCTGGTCTTCATTTTATCACAATCCACAGCAGAATCACCTGCACTGTAGCACCTGCTTTACTCCTGACCAGCTGTCTTAAAGACAGAAACCTCACACTCTTATACTTGCTGAATTTTTTTATCAGTTGTTCCTTCTGAGAGCCCTTATCCAAAGGCCATTGAAGGTCAATGGGGCATTCTCAGCTGGTGTAACTGATACGGCTCCATTTACTTCAGCTAATGTTGACAGTTTGCATCAGATGATACCTCCTGATCTTTGCCTCAGAGAGAATTGTTTTTCCTATATATTACTCGTATTAGATTGCATACTTTATATTCATAGAGTACTCACTAAGTAGGTTAGACTCTTCTGTGCTGCCTACTTGTCTCAGGAATAATATTGTTTCCTTTTTATAATGACATAATGGTGCCACCTGCAGTCCAGAGCCTTATACAAGTGGTTTTGGATAATGTGGTTCACAGTAATAAAAGTATTGAACATGGTAAGGGGACGGATAACTATAATCAGTCATTTGTAGAAGTCACTGCATTTCAAGAAGAGCTGCTTTATTTCTGTTACCATAATAAGATCTTAAATTTCTCACTATTTTCCTTGAAAATGAAGTCAATGAAACTAAAATCTTTGCACTGGTGGTTTGTCAGGGCATCCAATAAAGCTCAGTAACATGACTGTCTGCAGCTCTCTCTGATACTAAGTGTGCTGGGACCTGCTAAAACACTTCATTGCGAATGTCAGTCCTGTGTACACATCACAAATAAGGGAAGCCTGTACCCTGTAAACTGTGTTTGAACCAAAGAGACTTTTTTTCTTTTTATTACCAGAATAAAATCAGAACGACTAACTGATTAATGTTTTTCTTTTGTCTTTCTCATATGTCCAGTCAGGTTTTCCCTTCTATTTTATTAATAGGGAAACCTGTCTCCTAGTGCCAAAGGATACCCAACTAATGAGTATTCTGCTATGAGTTCTTTATTATTGTTACTTTTATTATGTGGATTTTGACATGTTTTCCAGTGCTTATTCTTCCCTCTCTTTTTCGCAGTTGTACAGGGCATTTGTGCTTTACAGAAAGGTATGAAAACATATCTCTAAAAAGTTGTGAGCTATACAGAGCCGATGTGCAAACATGCCACATGGTTTGGGAAACTAAGTGAAGGAACATGATGAAATAGAGAAGATATTAAAAAATTATGTTAGTTTCAGTTGCAGTTGTTTAATAGGATGGAGTTGGTATCTATGACTTGGATTTTTTTTAATTTTTTTTTGTGGGTAGTCTTCAGAGAATATCTGCTGATCGGTTAGAACAGTCACTTTATTCTACCTGAGTATTCTTCTCTGTGTTAACTGTCTCTTTTTACTGAAATGTGATCATTGTTTAATAGCTGACTTATTGATACAGGCACGTGTTTTACTTAAGTGTCCTTATTTAATAATAGTGGGATAAGTCAGCCACATTAGGAGGAAAAGGGGGTTATAATTACATTTAATTAAATGTTTGATTCTGCTGCTTCTTCCACTGGTAATTATTTTAATGATAGCTTCATAATTCACCTAGCAGAGAAATGAAAGAATGTCCACACCTATATCATTTTCTTGAATACAAAAGAAATTGCACATTAATCTGACAAAATGTTGACGTGAGAGAATGAAGTATCAGCTCAGTTTCAACTAGGCCTCTTTTTATTCACCTCCATTTATTTGTGGCATAATTTTGATCACTTATGCAATCTAAGTACCTGATTGCATATTCAGAGAAGGTACTTGGATATCTGTGCACTGTTACTTCGTACCATCTATGTGAAGTACACACAGCTCACCTTTTGAAAATCTGGGTTTTAGAGTACTAGCTACACTCTTTACTGAAGTTCTCATTTTTCCAAACCGCTGCATTTCTTTGTGTTCTCAAATCACCTAAGCCTTCTGCTAAACCAAACAGTAACAGACATCACTGCTTTTTTTTTGGAAACTGCTAGTTTTATATGGTATAAAATACTCCAGCGTGGTAATCATACTATTTTTCTCCCATTCTACTTTGCAGTATTCTTCAGTCTGGGGTGCGTTAGTGGGTAGTTTTAACTTGAGAGCAGGCATACTGAAATGTGTGGAGTTTATTTTTACAGAAAGTTCACATGCAGTGGCCATTTTCTTTTATTTATTCTCATCGCCCCTGTAAACACCAGTATCTGATTTGAAGTGCAGAGAAGGAAACAGAAAATGGGCAGATATGTAGAAAGGTTTTCATTTTATTCTTCTATGCTGTTTTAACATGGAAGTGTAAGTATTTTAAGCTGCTCTTCTCAACTTAGTCATCTTCAATAACAAAAAGGAGCTAGGCCTAGATTTTCTTCAGCTGGTGAGAGATGATGATGGAACAATAAGAAGTGAAGGCCTTGGCTCTCAGTTGCTTTCAGCGCAGTAATTGCAAAATCTTGGAGGTGAGCAAGGCTTCATCCACTGCTGTCAGGCCATCACCTCTGGGGTGAGCTGCTGCAGCACCTCAAGAGGATGCAGAAACGCTCTGCAACAGTTCAGGGAAGGGAGCAGCAAATAATTCTGTTCCAGTTGGAACTGTGGGAGTTGTTGAGATGGTGAAATTTAACTGCCTGTGCTGGAATCAGGCCAGTAAACAGGGACAGTTCTCCTGTCCTTTGAAGAAGTATTTTGGCACATTTCAGATGCAGCAGCAGCACTTGGAGTTGCAGCAGCAAGCTTTGATCCCGTTCTGAATCTGGAGGGTGGTCCCTCTACTGAAAAACCCACCCTGTAACCCTGTTCCCTCAGGCTACACTCACATAGTGTCAGGTCCAGCTCAAAGTGTCTGTCTTCACTAGTATCTTTTGCCAAAACTGTGGCTCTTTGGGAGCCACTGATGATAGCCATGTGTTGGTTTCTTCATCTGATGTTAATCTTTATTTAATCTTTATTTGCTTATTTTGAAGGAGAAAACGTGGTTGGATACAGGATTCTTTTCAGAACTGCCAAGTAACTGCTAAAAATGTGATAGTTCAATGGAGAAATCCCAAAGAAAAGCTTGATACTAAACAACACCACCTTTTATTGGCATGGGAAAACACGCCAAGAAACAAAATTCAAATGGGTATTTCCTTCCTGAAAATCTTAATGTTGGGATTCTCACCACTGATTCTGGGCACTCTGGGCTCTTAATTTTTCTGTGTTCTGAATATGTCAGAATTTTGTTGAGGTTGTTTAGTACCAAACTTCGAACTTCCACTTAGTCACATAAATTGCTCACAAGTAAGAAACAGCAAAAGCACAGAAAGTGTTGAAAATAAGTATATCACTTCACAAAACTCATCATCTGTTCATAGATGGTTCAGAAGAGGGAGGAAGACAAAATTAATCAAATAAATTACTGTTTCCACATGCTTTGCTTTGCATATTTGACAAAAAATGTCACAATAGTGCTTTAAGGCAGCTACTTTCTAGAGCGTTCTTGTGTGCAGCAAACTATTTGTCTCTTAGAAATATTGTTACACTCAGATAAAGCTGTCAGATTCCTTCTTTTGGTTCCAATATATGTAGCTAAGTTTCCTTATGAGTCAGTGTTTATACAAGATCAGTTTTCCTTGCTCAAGAAGCAGGGAAGGATTCCCATAAAGCAAGATTAATATATTATTTTAATTGTTGATTTGGACTCTATATTATGTAGTACATGTGACACTATATATGTTACTATGTATATTGTATTTTATAAATTTATTCTATATTCTTAACATCAATATAGAACTGTAATATGCTACATTATAAAATATGTGTGTATTCCACAGCATCTCATCTTCTCTATAGGGGAAGAATACTCACTAGATACACACTAGATGCTGTAGCAAAGCACTCAGCTGATTAGGCTTAGGTTTTCATCTGGTTTCTAGCTCGTTTCACCCATGTGGAAACCTCGGTGATTCTGGTTTCCTCAGCATATTTTCTGCCACAGTTTTTCTCCTTTCCATGCCCCTATCTTTACAAAATGTTCTTTGAGAAGAGGCTACTGTGTTCAACCCATCTATATATGCCCATACCTTCAGGTTTTCCAGTCATTTAAGGCAACTGTGTTGCCGGACACCTTGGGTTTCCAGCCTGTTCCTTCCTGATTTTCAAGAGATGTTGGAAACAGTCCTGACTGGCAAACACAGGAGCTCCATGTTCATGTGCCAGTTCCCCCAGTGAGCTCACCCTCAGGTTTCCACTCCACCATACAGCATGTTTACTCACACAAAGTGTCACATCCGTTGCTACAGAAAGAGATAAGCCCAGAAGATATAGAGCAGTTATTGAGAACTCATAATTAGGGAGAACATTTCTTAGATATTTGAATGAATGTAAGGGGAATGCAAATAGGAAAGGAAGACAGTATAGATCTAGATGGGCAGTTAATGTGATCTGTTAAAGTCTTATTTTCTACCAGGTACAAGAAGAAAAAACAGAAACTAGGTTATTGTACATATAAAAAAAAAAAATCTGAGCAGTTACATAAAAATGTGTAAAAAATGTGGTATGTATCAACAGTGTAACTGCTTTACTGTTTCACAGTTTTAGCTTGTTCATGAACTTCCATGAAACAGGAAAATATCTGCTACTTAGCTGATAAGTAATCTTTTTTGAAAGGACCAGACACCATGGTGTGATCTTAATTTAACTCTTACTGGAAATCTTTGACAATACATTGCCACGAGCAGTGCAGGGCTTTAGATTTTTCACGGAGCTGCTTTCAGAGTCCATGCTGGAGATGAATTCAACACTAAATACAATACAAGAGATAAAATAAGACTCTGGCCAGAAAACTAACTTAAAAGCAGTGCTGAAAGAGGCTGGAGGTTTTGTTTTTAAATATGTAACCTGTGCAGTAATCAAGAGGAGACATATGGAGGGTTCATCTTGAAGCAACAGTGTGTCTGTGCGAAACCACTAACTGAAGCTCAGAAGAAAACAAAAAACAAACAAATAAACAAAACCAGAGAAATTAAACCACTTACACTCACTGATGACTGCTATATCAAGTGCAAAATATTCAGTAGAGGTTTCACAAGGATGGATTTAAAAAATCTGGTGTGTGAATATGGGAATTGTGACCTTTATTCTCAGACCTTTACCCTTAAGATAAGCTTAGGTTTAACCTTTAACCTTGACCTCTAATGTTACTTTAGCCATTTCAGTTATAGTGTTCCATGTGCTTTGTCTCTATTTAATGTAGAAATCTAATTATTTCATCTCTTCATTTTCCTTAGGAAACATGGTTTAGAATATTGTTGTAATAAGCATTTAGAATTGCTTCAGATTTCTTAGTTGATTTCTTGTCTACTCTATACTAAAAAACTTTCCATATTTGAAACCACTACCAATCTTAGTTTTATAAATCACCTGTAACAGGGAAGATCCACCTCTACTTATGTTTATGCTGTGGTATCATCCACCAAAGATAGTGACCGTGTCAGGGCCATTCAGCCCAATGCTGTTTCCCAGGTCATTTTTTTGGAATTATATCCAAGAGATGTGAAATTAACTCCCGCACTGATTGACAACAGAAAGAACAGCGTCATCAGTCACTCTCAAGACAATTACAAGTGGTGTTTGGGGACAGATTCATGCTGCTCTGGTGAAGAAGAGCATTTTGTACTCTTTCTGCCAAGTATCATCATCTTCATTTCCTGCTCGAGATACAAGGCAATGGTCGATTTTTATCTGTTACCTTCAGCGTGCAAGATGAAGCCAACTTGAGCTTTTTTTAGGAACTCAGACTAAACAGCGGGAACTGGGTAGAGTCTCGTTTCGTCTGAGAGCTTTTTGATATGCACCCATGGATTACGATAAATTTCATTGCTGTGCCTGCAGCTTTGCCAGTAGGTACATCAGAGAGGCCTGCCGATGAGCAATGCCTTTTTTTGGTACACAGGGAATTGTTTGTTTGGTAGATGAGCACAAATCTCAGGTACACGTTTTTAATTAGAGGAGTCACTACTGGGTCAGTACACTAGTTTTTAAACACAGATTCTTTTGCATAGGGATAGAACAGACTGTGAACTAGAAGGAAGGATACTCATGGAGAAAACTACCTGGTTTTTGGTTGATAATATCACTGATGAAGCACTGAAGGAGCCTTAGGGCAGTATTTACACAAGTTTTTGCTGTTACGTTTTGCTATATAAGACATAATCTCAAAAACTGGAATCTCATGGATTCACATGGAAAGTCACAATTTTATATTTGCTTTAAAAATGCCCCAGCCTGCTCACTTATTTGGTGGACAACTAGGTCTTCATGAACACAAGCAGGATACTGCAAAAGTGTCTTATTTCTATGTTGCATATTAAGTTGCTAAGGGTGTTTTGGATGAGAAAAAAAAAAAAAGAAATGTTGTCATTAACACAGAGTTCCTTGCCCTTAATATAAAGAAAGTGTATTTGCTAAAAAATTCATAGGCATGCATTGCAACTACACAGATCTCTATTTTAGGCCAATACACAAATGAAAGTGTGCATTCACATCCGTGCTGAACCTGATTAGTAACTTTACTGTTTCTTGTATATGTACTGAGGATTGTGTTGCATAAACCTGTGACTGCAGAGTAGAAGTTTGTTTATGTTGTCACCATCAAAACCTACAGAGTCATTGAAAATCGTTATGGCTCTTATTATAGCATATTTATCTCTTTCAGAGGAATATCTCTGGCCTTTCTTTGTCAGCACTGAAGAGGGTGAAAGATCTTTGTCTGAGGCTCCTAGGCACCCTTGTAATACAAATAAGAGTAATCAACAAGCTATGGTTTTAAGTAATTGGTTTTGAAATGACCCTGAAGGTTCGTAGGTGCTGTGAGCTGTCAAGAAGAGGCAACATCCAATAGTGAGGCTTCCCATCATTGCTGAGCCACTACTAATGTGCTCAAATCTCCAGTGTTGGTGCAGAGAGACTGGCTTGGTGATGATGGTTCTCTAAACAGTCCCTGTTTTCATTTGTCAAGAAGTGAAATAGGCTCAGGCTGGTGTCATATCACGGCCATCAATAAAATGTGACTCACTCACTCTGATCTTGAATCAGAGGACCTGCCAATTTTTTGTAGAAAAAATAAGAATTCTCCTTCCCTTCACTATTCTTCTTGCTCAGGCAGATAAATTTAAAACCAGACTTCCCATGCATTGAGATCCATAGGAAAATTATTTCCTTGCTCGTTTGGCAGCATGTCAAAGGGAATTATGAATCACTTGCCATTAACCAAGAGGAAGCTGTCAATGAGTATCTGTCTCAAGACTCCTTCAACAGGCAAAGGATCTGAACCCAGTACAACCCTGTCATCCTTAACACATCAATTATCACCATCTATGTGTAGGAGGCACAAAGGTTTTAAGGAAATCCTGGCGGTTGTTGAAGATAATAGGAAAAATCTCATTGCCTGCAATGGACCCAGGATTTCACCTAATGCTTATGGAGCAAACTCAGCTGTACTGGTGGACGGATGAGCATCAGTGCAGCCAAATTTGGCAGAACAGAAGATGCCATCTTCAAAAAGAATAAGGCTCTGTAGTGAAGAAGAAAACTTTCAAAGTTGTTTCTAGGTTGGCTTCACAGAGGCTGCACATAGCCTAATAGTGTAGGTTATGAGCTCTTTTTTCCCCATTAGTCCAGGTTTTTCTGAGTTGTTTAGTTTGAAGAATTGAGGTAATCTTTCTCAGAGGAAAAAGTTCAAATATGTTACCTACAGTTTTCTGAAGAAGGCTTTACTTCAGCCAGTGAGAGGCTTGCAAGAAACATTGCTTCGTTTCAGCAATTTCTCAGTGGAGTCCGGCTTCAGAGGAAATCTGAAATCGGCCATTAAAAAGTTTATTTAAAATTTTTGGAGAAGCACAGCTGCTGAAAAGAGAAAACTGTGATGACCAGCTTGGTGAAAAAAAAACAAAACAAAACAAAAAACACACACCAAAAAAAATCCCGGAGTGAGAATTGCATATACAGTAGGAAAGACTAAATTTCCCTACAGCTGTTCTCCAGCATATAACCCAGGGTTGTGATGTGTATAAGGTAGAATTTGGCCTTGGAACATCATGACTATAGAAACAGGATAACTTGAAGTGGTTTAGCTTTTGTACTGAAGGTTTTGCATAGCGTTTCTCACACCCAAGTGGGGATAATGGGTAGGTAGTGGATACAGACCTTCCTATAAAAAAAGACCTTCTTTGAAGTATTCCAAGTGGGGTACATATACTTCAGGGAGGTACAGCAGGAGGTTTACTTCATCATTAAGTAATAATAACCCTTATGAGAGACAGACTGTTCCAGAAAAATCACTTTGATGATCAAGTAAATTTTTGCCTGAGTGGTTTTTTTCCACCTTCTCTGTTTGGCTTTCAGGAGCCTTTCTTCTTTTTTTTTTTTTTTTTTTTTTTTTTAATGTTGTCACTGATCCTAGAGAATGAACCAAATAAGAGTTTCTGTTTGTAGTGTTTTGCCACCTCATGTCTCCTGTAGCTTGGAGTGATTCTAGCAGTAGAGCAAGTCACTGACATTTGCCTCAAGAATTTGTTTCTTTGAGAGACAATAAATGTCACATGAACTCTTACCTAAAAATTATTGTGGTGTTATTTTAGTTTAGAGTTGAATGGTAAAAACTTTATAACTGACTGGGCTGTAATTTATTATATTCAAGTCCAAAACCAGTGGACTTTAAATTTAATAAATAAGTTTAATAATAACAGTGCAGAGTCTAGTTGGAGGCCTGTAGCTACTGGTGTTCCGCAGGGGTCACTACTGGGTCCAGTCTTGTTTAACCTGTTCATCAATGACCTAGATGAAGGGATAGACTGTGCCCTCAGCAAGTTTGCTGATGATATAAAGCTGGGAGGAGTGGTTGATTGCACCAGAAGGCCGTGCTGCCATTCAGCGAGATCTGGACAGGCTGGAGGAATGGGCAGAGAAGAACCTGATGAAGTTCAACAAATGCAAGTGTAGGGTCCTGCACCTGGGGAGGAATAACCCCAGGCACCAGTACAGGTTAGGAGTTGACCTGCTAGAAAGCAGCACTGCAGAGAAGGACCTGGGAGTTTGGTGAACAACAGGTTGACCATGAGCCAGCAATATGCCCTTGTGGCCAAGAAGGCCAAGGGTATCCTGGCATGCATTAGAAAAAGTGTGACCAGCAGGTGGAGGGAGGTTGTCCTCCCGCTCTACTCTGCCCCAGTGAGGCCGCATCTGGAGTACTGTGTCCAGTTCTGGGCTCCCCAGTTTAAGAAGGACAAGGAATTACTGGAGGGAGTCCAGGGGAGAGCAACAAAGATGATTGGGGTCTGGAGCACCTTTCTTATGAAGAGAGACTGAGAGAGCTGGATCTGTTCAGCCTGGAGAGGGGATCTCATCAATGCTTATAAATATCTCATGGGTGGGTGTCAAGAGGGTGGGATCAGACTCCTTTCAGTGGTGCCCAATGACAGGATGAGGGACAATGGAGGAAGACTGAAACATGGGAAGTTCCATCTGAATATGAGGAAAAACCTCTTTACTCTGAGGGTGCCAGAGCACTGGATCAGGCTGCCCAGAGAGGCTGTGGAGTCTCCTTCTCTGGAGACATTCAAAACCTGCCTGGACACATTCCTGTGCAATCTGCTCTGGGCAAACCCGCTTTAGCAGGTGGGTTGGACTAGATGATCTGCAGAGGTCCCTTCCAACCTCAGCCATTCTGTGATTCTGTGATAAGCATTCTCCTTTTTACCTAGCTACAAGATACCTTGTTTCACAGAAACACAAGTTAAAACCACCCAAGGCAGTTTCTGTTCAGAATTTAAACCAGTCTTGTTCAGTGCTATTGCCCTAAAACCTAGCTAGGGACTACAGGCATTTAATGGACAAAGACAACTCCTTGAAAAGTATCCCTTCTACTCCTTATTGAGTGTCAGAGGATAGTTACTGAAGTAACAACACGCAGAGGAATCTCCTTTTTAACACAATGTATGAACTAGGATCTCACCTGCATCAGAGCCAGATCAGACTGAGGAGCCTCCTATTCAAGGGCCTACTCTGGCTGCTCGAGGCTGCTGCCCTTCTGGCTGTTGGGCTTTTCTGCTAGCACGCAGCAGCTGGAGAGTGGACCAAGGATTTGGTCTTCTCTCCCACCCAAGCTAGTGTCTTTTTGTTGCAAGTTAGTGAAGTGTTTTAAGTAAGCTCTTACATTGCCAGGAGGGCTGTCCGATGCGGTACGTCTCCAGCTAGGTGGCAAGGTAGTACCCGCACAAGCCATACTAACTTTTCATAATTGGCCTTTGAGCATAAGCAGATATGGAGAAACTCAGGCTGGAAGGACTGGGAATTTTCTAGATTTTGCTGGCTTTGTGCCTGCTGCAGTGTCCGGCCAGCTGAGGGAAACTTAAATGGATTATTTTCAATAAGTACATTTCCATGGTCTGTCTGTCAGCCACCTCCAGATAGGATTTAGTCATGAGACTCACTGCCAGTCTTTTAAAAACTAACCTTTGGAGCAGGCTTTTGTCTGGTTCATAAACTGAAAGGTTGAGTCACAAGTCACTCCATTACCCCTGCCCGAAGATGCTGGATGTAGTAGTCCTCTCATTGTGACAACCTAATGGGAAAATCTACTTGCAGTATTTCCCTCAAGGTGCATAGGGAAAATAATCTCAGTACCTACACACACCCCCACACAAACACATACTTATAGTAGTCAGTCTTTTCTCTTAAGTAGTTCTCCTTGTGGTTAAAGCTAGAATGGTTGTTGAGCATGGAAAAAAAATTTATGACAATTAGTCAAAAATTTGGTCAGTGAAAACATAGTCTGACTCTCATAATGAGACTTGGAACACCACTTTCTTGTCTTAAGTCAGATCACGGAAATTAAACTTTTTAAAAAATAATGTTTGTGTTTGGATCATATCGTCTGGATATGAGGAAAGAATTATTTTTTTGCTGTTCAATTATCAAACATGAAAACTGCCTCACTCCATAGGAGACACTGGATAGATAAATTGGTTAATTTCTTATCTAGGCATCATCACATCACAGAACATCAGTACTGGCTGGAGCTGGAGGATGGTCCAGATTATATTTTTTGTCAAATATAATTAAAATCAGAAATTGTGCAAGTTCTTTTTTTTTGCATACACGGAGATAGCAAGATTAATCTCGCTGTCAGCCTCTGGGAAGCATTAGGAAATTCAGCCAAAGAAGCCTGTGCTGTTGTAGCTCCAGTGCAAATGCAATTTTTCTTACATGCTGCTCAGAAGTTCCATTTCTATTGAGAATGTTGTCAAAATCTACATGTGGTGAAAAAACTGAGCAGAAGTTAAACCAGGGAAAAATTCTATCTGCATCAACCCAAGACATCTTTTTCTTTTCAAAATGAACCTTTCTCTCCCCTTTCTCCAGTGAAAAGTTAAATTTCAACCTGAAAGGAAATCTTCCGTAGCATTTACAGGACAAGCTGAAGGAATGAAGACGTGGATACCTAGAAGGGATCCACCAATGTCTTCTTAACTGGGTCTACTGGTTAGCTCTGTCAGGCATAGCACCTTTCCTCGAGAAGGCTTGAAGCAGTGTTCCCTCCCCCAACAGTCAGCAGGTATTTTGGAGGAGGAAGGACCATGCACAGGTGGAAGATGTTCATCATTACAGTCAGTGCTATTCCATCACCCTGCAGCATTAGACACAAGTTTTTATTCCCTGCATTTGAGCTTGTGACTAATAGGTAAGAAACTGAATTCTTTCATCAGTAATCTGAACACTGATTTACCAGTGTTTAAAATTAAGCATATGGAAAGCCTCCTTAAATTAATGAGACTTAATAGAGTGTAGGTATACTGTTAATCATGTTAACCTGTAAGAGTACAGACCCAAAGAAAGGATTAAGGTTTGCTTAAGGATAAAAGATGATTTATGGAGGATTTAATTTGAAAAGCACACAGAGCCATCTTAAAAAAAAAAAGCACAGCTTTAAAGTGTTTCATGGGGCAATAATTCTTTGATCGTCACCTCTGGTCTTTACCTGATTCTGGATTATTTCCAAAGATCCTTCCCTGCTTATTTCATCTGTCTGATTGAGTTTTTGTAAAAACTTCTGGACTCCAGTACTTACATATTTCATAAATACTTTTCAGATACAGCTGAAATGCAGAATCATTACTTTGTACAACATGTTTTTCAGAGAGAAACAATCAATTTCTATGGCCATATGTGAAACTCTGGAAAAAAAAAAAAAAAAAAGGAGTCATAATGGATGTACTTGCGGGAACCCCCTTTCTCCCTTAGCTCTAATTGTGCAAGTGGCACTGAGATAATACTGTAATTGTTGTGTTTTCTGTGAAGCCAAAATGAAGATTAAAGTACCATCTGGCTTTCTGAAAGCTAAAGTTAGGAAACCTCTAGCTTGAAAGAAACAAGCAGTTGTATCCCTGTTGGGTGGACATTTGAAATGTAATTTAACTTTGCTCATCTCCAGTAAAAATTCTAACCACAAATCAGCACTCAGAGCTTTTCCTTCTCCATAAGAGCTAGCATCCTAACAGGAGTTTTTCGAAGTACTGTTTCCTGGATATCTCTGATAACCTTGGTTCTGTTCTTGTATTTATGTTCCAATAGAGTTTAAAGACAGAACCTGAAAAGTAAATGTTTGGAAAATGTCACAATAAGGGGTTTTTTTCTTTGTGAAATAGCCGTTTTTTCAAAAACATTTTTGAAAAGTTGCCAGCATTACTGAAACTAGACTTTTTCACATTTATATCAATTTTGCTATGACATTGTGACAAATCTTTTTACTTAGTGTTACTTTTAGGATCTTAAATCATTTTCACAATAATTATAGAAAAAAAAATCTTTTGAAGTCATGCTTCATCTGTGAAGTCAATTTTTTCGTGAAATATTTAGAAAGTAATTTCAATAAAAATTAACTAATATACGTGAAGAAAAAATTTCACAGAAAAATAAAATGAAGCTGTTTCAAGGTCTATGAAGCAGAAACGGTTTCAGGGGTTTTTTGTAAATTAAATTATTTTTTCTTAGATTTTTTGTTGTTGTTACCAGCTCATCTAAAGATTGCAGTCGATAATAAGCATAGAGTGATTAGTACGAAGATTTCATCATAAAGAACTCACCAGGGCTGTTAGTGATGAAAATACTGTGTCTAGTTTTGTTCCAGGCAACATTACCACTATCAGAACCAGAAACCCACTCTTGTTTGATTACTCTTGTATAAAATTTAGCCTATCTACAAACACATACAGGAACTTCCTCCCTTTCCCTCTGCCCTCCACCCACCCTTCCTCAGTGTCAAAGCTGCTAAAAAAGATCTCCAAGTCTTAGAGCAAAATATTTTCACTTTTTGATCTGGAGATCTTTCTTTTGTTTGGGATCCCTGCATAAAAAAGTAAGCAAAGTTGCAGATGATTGGGTGGAAGAGTAACAGAGGGCTCAAGAGCCAGGTCTTTGCCTGACCAGTGAACCGTTTCCACAAATTAAAAACTATAGCAATAAGAGATATGTGTGTACTTCCTCCCTATGGGCAGTCCTTTGTACCTCTACTGCACATCTTCTATATGGATCAGAGAAATCCTCCTTGCATTGAACCACATCTCTTCCTGGGGCTAAGTGGAACAGCATTGAAAGTTCAAAAGAAAGCAAGAGTCATTAAAAAAAAAAAATAAAGAACCTACATGGTAATGTGGGTGGTGGTATACTGCCTGGAGGAGTCCTGGGTATTAATTTAGTGAAATCACCAGCTGTCTTGCTTCTACAAAGGCAAATAAGATGCTTGGGCACTTAATAGCTTAATAAATTCAGGTAACTGGCTTAGATGTAGAGATCAAATACCTTACTACCTATGCTTCAGATCAGTGGACCTCACATGGACAAACATTTGTGTGGAAGATGCTATTTGTTTACTCACACCTGTGTTGGGAGGGTTTCAGGTGATGAACATCCATTGAGGCTGACTTTGTGGTAAGTTAAGCTGGTTTAGATAGTCTTTCCCTGAAAATTTTTTTTGTCCATTTGCTCTCACTCAAAGAATTCAGTCCATTTGCCCATATAGAGTCTTTTCCCTCACCCTCAGAATGAATTTACAAACCATTGTTTTGGTTGTCCAGTGAAAAGTGACTGGCCACAGTGCTCACATACCAGGTTTGACTGGATTACTTCAGGGTGCTTAGAAAGCATAGCTGATGGACATGGAAGTCTGTTTCAATAAAATGCTTTTCCGGAAATATTTAACACTCAATATCCAGTTGAGATCCCGTGATTTCAGTTCCCTGCTGGGTGAACTCAAAGAGCTCCTTTGGACCAACGAAACTTCAAATGGTTTGAGGACCCTCTGAGGAGCAAACCTCACTCTTCCTCTTGTGTTGTCTGACCACCAGTGCTGGGTTAAGAGCATTGAGCTTCATGGAGACAAAGTGGCCTGATAAAACCACTATTGTTAAGCCTGGTAGCCCACTATTGCTGCCCCACCACCTCCAGTTAAGTGTCATTCCTGCCCTTCTCAGCAGGGAGCTCCTCCAGTACTCCCACCGATCCAGTCCTCACTCCACACCCATGCACAAACCTAGAATACTGTGACCCTCAGGAGGGAGTCAAAGTTATCCTCAAAGCCATCTGACAGCCAGATGTCAATGCACTCCTCATGTGACAGTGCAGATGGCTTTGACACATTTCTGCTTTCCAAAAATAAGAAAAAATGATGTTTGGTAGCAGGACATTTTCAGTAAAGGCCTCCCAATACTGTAAATGTAAGCGAGTTTTATCTAGGGAGACCATGAGGCTGAATTTGGGATTTTGTTCTTTAAAGCTGTGAGCCCCTTTGTTGCCTTCGGGCCAGTTTTAAAACTAATACTTAGCAAAGCATATAGGAATTGCTATGTGCTTCAGTCTTGGCTAGCTGAATTTTATTTAGCAATGTCTGTAAAATAAAATTCTCACAACTCAAGCTCACTGAGATATTCCTGTTTATACAGGAATTTAGGAATGACTACCAGTGGGGGTTGGTTTGAATAGTTGCTGTTGAGCAACACTGGAAAACAGCCAAGGTACGGGCACCAAACACTTACGTGTTTAAATTCAAAGCCATTTCAGAAAATGACCTCTATAACTCTTGTCTCACCTTCATTGACTGTAAAAATGAGAGTGGTAACATTTGCCCATGGCAACTAGTGTTTTGAATATTAATTTATATTTGTAAAGCACTTCAATGAGGTAAGTTACTCTTAATTCAGGACACCATTTGAGCATGAACATGCAAATACAAATACAAATAATCTTTTATTTTTACACCTAGCAAAAAGATGCAGTCAAGGAATCCTTTCTTTCTAAAATACATGAACTTTACTTAATCAGCCAACTCCATAACACACAGCTGTCGGTAGCAATCTGTGTTGAGATTCTACTTGTCATTTTATTTTGATCTGGACAAGAATAAGTTTTTAATATGTTTTGTGATTTCCTTCTAGACAAAAAAACTTCACCCAATGCATATCATATTTTCTCCTGTAGTGTTTTTCAATAAAACCTGTTTTGTATCTGAAGAAAAAATGTGTTTTGTTCTTTTCCCCTTTGCCTCCCCAGTGCATAGTCTGGGACTGGGATTCCAATGGAAAGCATGACTTCATTGGAGAATTTAGCTCGACTTTCAAGGAAATGCGAGGAGCTATGGAAGGAAGACAGGTAAGTGGAAACCACTCAAGCAATCTCAATATCTAAGCTTTATAGGGCAGCGTTCCTCAGACAATCCTGTACTACAACAAGTGACATTTCCTCGTCATCTCTAGAAAGTTTGGTTGTTGTGTTGATCCCTCGTGTAGGTTTTACCGTTATCTGGACATGATAGTCTGAAAACACAAAACTCAGCCTTTTCTGTACTTCTGTGCCTGAAATACTTAGTCTTTTTCTAGTTCACATTCTGCAGACATTTCCTTCTGCTAAAATTAATTTCCTTTGAGCCCAAGCACATGGTTTCTATGAGATGCTGTTATGGCAAAGCAGGTACATAGTCTGGGTACTCAAAGCATTTCTCTACTGGTCTAAAGGCCTTTATTGGATGAGGGTCATTCTTCGTCTTTCTCCATTTCTCATGTGCTGCCTTCATTGCTGCCAGCTCTAACTTGAACCCATCATGATGAAACTAATCAGTTTCCTAAATATCTCATGAATTACAGTCCTAAGGGAAAACGAAATTGTTAGCCTATTAATAATTTCGCTTCTTTATGTCAGCCTGATCTTTTCAAATCAAAGTTGATGGTAATTATTGCATCTGATAAATGATTTGGCATATCTAATTCCAGCAATTTGCATTTTCTATTATTACTTCTAAAGGTGTTAGTTTTGATAAATTATCTGAGGAGGAGTTAAAAATGTTGGCTTTCTAATCTGCTGCTAATTTCTATTCACTGCTTCATGGTGATCTCAAAACCAAACACAAATGCCTAGTAAGCTTTATTTGGGCTTTCCATTACGTTTATGTTCATAATGTGTTAATAGAAAGCTAAAAGCTCCAAGAGGTGTTTAATAAATAGTAAGCAGTTAGGCTGTTCCATAGGTCAAGTTTTTATGATTCTTCTAGATAACTTCTGTCGATGTTGTTAGAATAACCTAGAGTTTAGCGAATGTTGCTCATGTGTGTAAAATGCTGTTGATATATATCAGTCATGTATTAACCCACTATATGTAACATCTAAACAAAACCTGAGTGTAAATACAACCCTGTTTTGTTCTCTCAAAGTCAGATTAGGTCAGAGGATCAGGATCCACTTACAACACAATGGGCTGAATTTTTTGCAGCTTTTACAGCACTTACATGAGCCAGTACCTGCCAAAACTTAAACCAAACTGAATTTGAGTGGAAGTAAAACCTACCTAAAGAGATAAACAGATTCCAGAGTGAGTAGTAGTTGCAAGGCTAGTGATGGGACCACACTCCAGTTTTGTATACAAATAACTGTGGCTGACAAAGGGACTGTGAGAGAGTGGTAAACAGTAGTTATTCCAACGTAAACATCTTCAGACAGCTTGGTGGCTAAGACAAGAGACTTGCAGTCCAGTATGCCAGGAATGGCTGTGAAGGTTAAACTATATATTCTTTATTATGATGGAGAAACAGTGTGCTCTTTTCATCCCCAGCTAGCAGAAAGAATGGTTACTCTTTCAAGGGAATAAGAAGTTAGTACAGCCATCTGTCAATTCTTGTTCTAGCTTGACACTGCAGTATCAGAGTGCCATCCAGGAATGTTTTATTGTTGTACAATGTTTTAAGTGCCTAAACTTTGTCTT
Organism: Caloenas nicobarica; assembly: GCF_036013445.1. NCBI lineage: Eukaryota > Metazoa > Chordata > Aves > Columbiformes > Columbidae > Caloenas > Caloenas nicobarica. The sequence goes on along the minus strand of NC_088246.1, from coordinate 46,456,542 downwards.
GCTAAGGGCCTGCCACTTGCCATTCAGCTGTCTTTAACCTGTAACTTTGCAATTTGCCTTTCACTTCAAAAGTGCAGCTTTTCTCCTCCACACATCTGAGCTGTTGAGGCATTACTTCTCCTTTGTTGCTCTCATTCTGTTGTTACTGTGCAGTTACCCTGTGAGCTTGTACCTGCAAAACCCAATGCTGTTGTTATAGCCAGTTCTCATGGGGCACAATTACCACCACTGTGAGAATCAGTCCTTCTCCCCCCTCCTCTTTTCTAATTGTTGTTTTGTAGCCTATTCTAAGGGAAAACAAAATTTAGTGGATAATATAGTAGGTAATACTCATTTAAGTGGCTAATAAATATCGCCCAAAAATATACATGCACATGCTAGACAGCTCTTGCACCTGATGAAAGCAGGCTTCAGTGAGCACTAATAGCATGATAGGCAAGAACAAAGCAGTATGGAGTTTGAGCAGATCCTGGTGAAAACAATATAGCTATTATGGAAAAAGTAATTGTGGGGCAGTCACATGTGAGGTGGGCCTATGTGGGAGAGAGAGAGGTCACCTGTGTAGGAGACAATGTCACTTGACACTTTGCTGGAGCCAGAGAGCAATTTCCCTTGTCTCTTTTTCTCTTCCTCTATCCCTCCCTCCCTCATCCTCTGTCCTTTTTCTCTATTTTCTGGAAACTGCTGTTGATGCTAAAGGCAATATATGCCATTAGCTGTGGACCCCATAAATACATCTTAGTGCATAGCTCATCTCAACATCCTTTGTGCAACATTAAATAATATTAATAACATTTGTCAGTTTTTTCTTTAGTTTTATTCTCCCCAAAGAAAAAGCAAGTGTAATGAAGTGTTTACTCTGAACAAAGTGGGTTTAGTAAAACTTCAGGTAATGGCAGAGGCGGAGGAAGGCATTTTGCCTTCACATGGATTTCTTGCTAGGTATGTCTAGAGAAAGCCACATTGGAGAAATGCAATTATACACGGGTGAGGAGATGAGTAGGTTAGACATAGTCCTTTGTTCCTAGACGAGACTTTTTCATAGCCTCAGACCAGAAAATGTTCTATTTTCCATGTAGTACTCCTTTCAGTCAGAAGAATAAAACTGCCAGATACATCCTTCAGCCCATGGTGTTAAGCATTCTTTCACATAGCATCACAACAGTGAGTATCGAAGATGAGGACCAAAACCTGAAATTTCATCTCAGATGCTGTGGAAGCCTGTGTAAGGAGCAGAACTCATGTCCAACATCCCTGTATGAGTTGATAAGGAGACACAGTGAAACTTTTTATTCTGGTTGTATTTTCTTTTGCACAGAAGACTTTATGGCCAGCTACAGTACATTACTATATTTCTGTCAAAAGATAATCAAAACACCCTAGTGATTGTCAACCACAAGGTTTTTCACTCTCCCAAGGAACTGGAGAGAACATTTTCATTGATGGGGGACCCAGGAACTCTTCTTGAGTACCAGCAGCAAATCTGTGCCAATGGCACAGCTCTCCCTCTCAGCATCAGCAGCATCTGTATTAGTTGGTATCAGCTTCACAGTTTGTCAGAAAAGCATTAAGCAATAAGGATGGGAGAAGTTCGTGCCAGTGAGTAGGAGAAACTGTGTGTCATCTGTGAACTGCTAGTACTTCCCACTATTTCATCAGCTCTCCTCATCTCTGGAGGAGTTGACAAGGATCTCGAAGTTGCCTTTTAATTGTACATAGTTTATCCTCCAGAAAGCACAGAGTATTCTGACCCATACTTCAACCTCCTCTTCTTGGCTACAAGATATGCTTATCTTGTAGCCAATCTATCAACTGCTACAGAACCACTTAGGATGGTCAGAATGGATATATGTCACCTACTTACTTAAAGGAGGTGATGGTGCTTCTGAGTCTGTTTCAGTTCCATCCCTGGGCTTGGTACTGATTATCCCAAGTTTTGAGTTTCAGCCTCTGATCAGATGAGCTTATAGTTGCCTTGCTGGCTTGCCTCCACTATGAGATTTCTTGGGAATTTGTGTTTGTTTAGATAAATGTTGAGAATCTAGCACTGACAGTGTGCTAGTGATTGAATCAGTCATGTGTGAATGAAGGAGAGAAGATTCCTTCTCTGAATGATTGATCACCTGTTTTGATCAGGAATGGTGTGAATAGTTTATGAATTTCTTTTCCTAAATGTGGGAGGTCCTGGGTGAGATTCACAGGTCTTGAATTATGACTCCTTCAGAGTGACAGTTGCTTCTCCATGACTGAAATGACTGAATTCTGGGAAAGCTGGTTGGTCTTCGTTTGGTGGTACAGGTGGAATTAATTCGTGCTGTTTAAAAAGACATCTTGATCATAAACAACCTCAGGGTAATAGCTTGGTGTGTGTTTCTGTCCCCTAACTATCTTGTCAGAGACTGTGGTATTCCAACACCTAGCCTGTTTTCACACTGACCACAGACAAAAAATGGCACAAAGACATCCTGTTGTTCAAATGCACGTCTGAAGTAGACATTTCTGAACCTTCTGTGTAACATTTCCCACCATTCCAAAATTCATCATTTACTCCTTCACCATAACCTTGACACAAGAAAACACAGGAGGAACAAGTCTGTCCCAACTTGTGACAGGGTTTTCTTTTTAGTGAATGCTGATAAATATTTTGAGTTTATTATATGCTTAGGATTTGCTCCATATATATATATATATATAAAAAATATATATATTAATATGTGTGTATATTGGCAGTTTTATAAGGTTTTACTAATATTAATCTATCAATCCTTTTAAAACAAGATTAGAAAAGCTTGGTAAAGGTTTAAAGACTGGTAAAACTTTTCACAGTTGAAAGAAGAAATCCTCTACTAATGAGAAAAAAATACACAACTTTTTTAAAATGGAAGCAATAAAACAAGAGGGATTTGGGGGAAGAGAAGTCATAGAAATGTAAACCACCTGGATCCTCCTGCAGCATGGGAGTTACATAAAGGAAAATCTGTTACTGTATTACATAAAAACGGACACGTGTGTACGCACACACACAAGAGAAGGGGGGGAAGAAACCTTAATGTATTTACCACCTCCACTGAGATCCCCACAAATTTGGGGTATTATTAGGAGGGGTAGGGAGGGCTGCTGATGTGCGCAAGATTGGATGGGGTCCTGACTGCATGCGAGTTGGGTTCCACTATTTGTTGAGATATTTGACTATGATCTTAACTTAGGGCCTTTGCATCAGGTAGCTCTTCAGATAACTGAGCATGGATGAGACCTTCAAGCATTTGGTAATGGGCCAAGGAGTTTATTGACACCAATGGGCAATTCCATGTCTAGTTTTATCAGGAGACAGGCAAGTTCATCCAGGACTGTCTGCAACATCAGCAGCTGCTGTTGGCCCCAGAGAGGGCAACAGAGGCCTCAGAAGAGGATGCAGCCGTGTCAGGTACCTACCATGTCTGTGTGATTAGGCAACTTCAGGAGCGCAGGTGAGGCTGGGGCCTTGGCTGAGGAAACAAGAAATGCTTTGGTTTTCACTTCCTTCCCCAGGTGCAAGTTTCCAGAGGAAACTTCTGATAGTGATTAAAAGCAGCCCTTCTCCCATGGTGCATGTCTTTCTGGGACAGAAGGAGAAAAAGAAAACCTATCCTGTCCTCTTGCTGAAAGGGATGACAGGAATAAACTAGCCTTTCAGGCAGGAGGAGCTGCCATTCGCTTAAAAGTGACTTGCTTTTCTTGAGGCTTCAGAAAGAGATAATGCAGGAGATAATGCTGCCTGCTATCGATTGGGTTTTTTCACCCTCTCCATTAGACTGTGATGCCTCCTTTGTCATTTACAAACTATGCAATTTGTTGCAGCATCTGTACATGAAGGAATAAGAGAGAAACAACAGAATTGCAGGGGAAGCAAGAGAACATGATAACCCAAGTTTTCCCATAGGTCTCCAGCCCTTTCCTCACAAGACTATCTGATATCCTGGTGTGCAAGCACAGTGTCCCAGAGAACGCAGCTGCTCTGTAGCATGATTTCTCTTGCCTTAGTGTACATGAAACTCTCCTGATACCTTCATTTCTTTCTCCGAATTACTTGCACTATTAGGGGCCACGTACTATTCAAATTTCATTTCTGCAATGGTTGCCTGCACTTAGTCACCTCCACTTCTCTTGGGTGGTTGCACCATTTGCTCTTCTCTTCTGAAGGTTTGGTCAGAGAAGGGGTAAGGAAGTTTGGGAAGGCAGCATCCTTCACTGCAGAGAGTAGCATCTCCCATTGAGGGACCTGTGTCTCCTCATTACAGCAACTAGAGGATTAGGACCTTACAAGTGTCAGCATTAGTTTGCTGACTTTCATTGAAGAATAACAGGATGGAGGTTTTTTTACGTTCAGAAATTCTCCACACAGTGGTTTAAATTTGGGAGTATGAAAGAAACACCAAAGCAGGATAGTCTGGGGTTCATTACCAACATTTGCAACAGTACTTATATTAAGAGGAAATAGTTAAAACCAGGTTGCTTTCTGTTTCAGATTCACCGTGTTGTTTGACAGGGAGAGTTTGCACATCCCAGAATTGCTAGGCATTCAGAGGGAATGCTAACTGACTTTCAGAATGACAAATCCAGACCTCACGATGTTTATCATTGGTGTCAGATTGCAGACTCTTGGATTAGTTTCCTCTCAACTGAAAAGTTAAGTTAATGGACAAAAATTAATCAATAGAAAACAATGTCAGATACCAAATCAATACTGGGAATGTGAGAACAGACTGAAAATGGAGGTTGGCCTCACAATGTAAGCAAAATATTTGAAATTTTTTCTCATTGTTACTTACCTGCTTAGAGCTGTATTCTGAACTTTTCCCTTTAAAAGAGATGGAGAAATGACAAGGTCTGTATAGGGAATTTCCTTCAAGTTATGCATGTCACATCTTCAGCTCAAACTGTGGGAATTGCTGAGGTCAGAACTAGATCTTAGTGGGTAAGTGAAGATTGAGAGTTTCATGTAAAACAGTCTTATTGTTTTCTTAAGCCTACCTATGAATTAGGAAAGGACTTCTCCCTCTTCTCCTATTCCCTTCTTTATACTATCATATCAATAGATTTGATAGGTGCAAAATTGTTCTTTCTCTTTTCCTGCTTTCTGTTTTCCTACTAACTTTTGTTTTATTATCCGCATCAGCCAATGATATGTTAGTGACTTGCACATGAAATGTTTTAATAAGCTTTAGATATTTGTGGAGAATTGTTATCTGTACATCTCAAAATGCATTGCAAAGGTAGGTGAACATTCCTCATTGCATTTTACAGTTAGCACAGAGAAGCTGCGAGGCTGGCCACAGGGACAGATTCTTCCCCCTGAAATAGTGTTTTATGCCACTTTGGTCCTTATATTGTGTAAACTTCTTCCAGAAACCAGTTACACGAACATAATGTTTATCAAGCTTAAATAATCCTTTTCCCAAGGAGAGGAATTATGTACGTAGTGTATGAGTTCATATAGGTCAGGCCTTGTTTAAACGTGCCCACTGAAAAGTGTTTGTGTTGGAGGATGATGAAATTAAGGAAGCGCACCTTGGACCTTCAGGAGAAGGCAATGAGGTCCCTCCAGTGCAGTTCAGTGTCAAAGGAAGGAACAGAAATCCTGACTGCTATTTTTTCTCCCTAGTCAATATATTACAGTTTTGTCATAATATACAGACAGCACAATTTCTCTGTAGAAATGCTTCCAATAAGTATAGAGACAACTGTACAGTAAACCATTTTGCCAGACAGCAACGTATCAAGATAAAAGTGGGCAACGTGTTTGCCTTGCTGTCAGATAACTTCCCAAATATAAGCTTATTGCCCTCTGGTGTTATGTCACAGAGTGCTCTCTTTAAGAGAAGGGCTTTTATTTTTTAAGCTCGACTGCTGCTCTTAAGTGTAGAAAAAATGTTTATGGAGGATTTCCCCTGAACGTGTGGACCTGTGGCTGCCTGTCTTCTCAGTTGGAAAATTCGTTTCACAACACAAATAATTGAGCTGTAGGCTAACTGGGAGAGCAAGCAGATGTGCTTCCTGCAGTTGGAACATTTATTTGTCTTTTCCCATTCTTCATTCTGTCACCTGTCTGCAGTAACAGTGGTGAAAGTACTTCTCCTCTCCTGTGCAGAAAAGGTCTCATATTGCTCCAAAGCCATATGTTTTGCCTTCCCTTTTTTGACATTTGACAAAAGCTCTAAGTTTGAAATACTTCATAGACATCCAAATAATTGCCATTAGGCAATGGTTTGAAGCTAAATCAAATTGCGGGTGCTGTTCATAAGGTAAAAATGATCTTACGTGCTCGAACACTTTGCTGAGACAGACACTATATGAAGGCCTCTGCTATAGACAAATATTGTAACACTTAAGAGAGGTATGTTTCATTTCAAAATGTCATAATAGGGATTTTTAAATAATAGACCATGATTGTTCCCTTTGGAGATATATTCTTTATGTTACCCAACATAACATTAGCAGCTCACATGTTTTCTCCCAGCACTTGCAAACAGCACCCTGAAAGAAAATAGTAATGTTGTTAACCATATTTCATAACACATTACCTATACAAAACTGGATTTACAAATGCCAATAGATACTTATGTGTACAAACATATATTTTAGTCCTGCAATAAGAGGCATAAATAACAGATAGTCATTAGATGTCAGGGTCTTGGCCTTATCAATCTGCCTGAAACCAGAGGAAAGCACAACACTTGGAGCAGAAATCACTAAGACTCTGGGAGATATTATGATGGGAACAAGACAATATATTTCAGTAACAAAGCAGAATTATTTTGCTTTAAAATTGACTATTTCTAAATGAAAATAATCAAAATATTTTCAAAAAGGTGGTTTAATATGTTCTTAGGGATAATTTTCAAATTTATCAGTAATTAGTAAACTGCATCTTGGTGTAACTTTTTAGTGATTATCTTAACTTTTAATTTTGCTATCAGACTTAAAGAGAAAGCTATTGCTGTCTTTCAAGAGAGAGTGAGGTGATCTCTAATCATGAGTTTAGTACAAAACACCAGTGTTACTGCGTAGGCAGTTTTGTAGTTAATATAATGCATCAATTTGCTCCCTCCAGTATTTTCATTTGCATTAAGTTCCCTCTTTTTTTTCTCCTCTTGAACTATCTCAAAAGATTCTCAATCTTGCTTATGTAACACCTGAACCTACAAGACCAGAATACAACACAGAAATCTGGATATCTCTCAGTGCTGCATCCATACATATATGTTTCAAGAGAGATGTTTGCCCTTGGCCTTTTTCTATTAAGATCATTCTCTGTGTAGTCAGTGTTCTTCATTTTTTCTGCTCTGCGCACAATTATTTGCTAGGATTCAGTCAGCCGTGGAAATCAGGCAGTGCCGTTTTTGTTAATTATTCAATTTGTATATAAATTTCCCTTCAAGCAGTGACTGCTGTTTTTCACAGGTACAATGGGAATGCATTAACCCCAAGTACAAAGCAAAGAAGAAGAATTACAAGAACTCAGGCATAGTCATCCTCAACCAGTGCAAGGTGAATATGTCTTTTGTTCTTTGGCTGTTTCTTTACTAAGCTCTCAGCGATATATTTTAATGGTGATTGAAAGTGTAGACAAAAAAGTGGAACTGCCTGTAGAATGATGATGGAAACTGATCTATTACAAAAAAGTAAAAGATGATAAATTGAATCCCAAAAGTAATCTGACTGTCCCAAACTCTCCTCTTTCATTTCTCTTGTACTATCCCTGCTGTTGTACAATGGAGTAGGCAGTACTAAACTCTTACATCTTGGCCTCTTGGGTGTTTCCCTTCTAATCCTTCCATCATTTCTACAAAATTGCTCTTGTTCCTCCTAAACAAATAGCAAAATTTCTACTGGCTTCCCACTGAGAAGAAGCAGAGCTTGGTTCTACTTTTGATGTGAATTTTGCTTTCTGTAATTTTAGAATTTTGATATTTTCTCTGTTTATATTTTTGATTCTGCCTCAAACTATATTTAATACTTTCTTCCTTTACCTTATTTTCAGTTGATCCTTTCCCACCTTCCAATTTACTTTTTCCAGGCAGTTTTCTGATGTTTGAGCAGTACGCAACTGATTTGAATGTCTTGCTTTCTTGTCTGCAGATCCACAAGATGCATTCTTTCTTAGATTATATCATGGGAGGCTGCCAAATACAATTTACAGTAAGTGTCTTACTTCTCTAAGTAGTTTAAAGAAAGGGAATCCCCTTAGATATTGATTCATTACTTTCACAGAGAAATTATTCTCACATGCCATTCCTTGGTAAATTATTAAGGTCTTCTTGCAAAATGTAATAAACCAGTTTATGTAAATGTAAAAAACCCTAACCCTAAACCCTAAACCCTAACCCTAACCCTAACCCTAAACCCTAAACCCTAACTGTAACCCTAACCCTAAACCCTAACCCTAAGCTAAACCCTAACCCTAACCCTAACTGGCTGACTGGCTTTGGCTTTTAAGCCTCAGTTTGTTCACAACAATTTCAAATAAATTCCCTGTGTCCCAAGGGGGATTTAATCTTATCTGCCTTTAACTACTTGAATATTAAATGGCCTGTTCATCAATCCTATGGGCCAGTCTTCCCTTCCAGAATGAGTCCTCCATTCAAGCAAATTGTTTCCCCCATAATGGTGCCATACAAAAAGAGCAGAGAGACAGTCCAGCCAGGGACCTCCCTCTGTCAGTCCGGGGTGGATGATGATGTTTCATACCTCAGCTGTAGCTACCAACAGTAAGATGGCACTGCAGGGAGACGCGGTTGTAATTTAGAGCAAATTCAGAAGCTATTCCGTTCAAGGAACAAGGGATAAAATGATTTGCAGAGCTCTCCATAAACAGAAATACAATATTTTGCATTTCCAAATAATAATATTTTCAAAACATTTAATGCTGTGTGCTTTTGGGCTTTTTAGTTTGGTGGTTTTTTCTTGCTGTTGTGGGCTTTTTGTTTGTTGTTGGTTGGTTGGTTTTTTGTTGTTGTTTTTGTGTGTGTGTGGTTTATTTTGGTTGGTTGGTTGGTTTTTGTAATTTGAATCTAGGAGATAAACCACAGTAATATAGATATATTTCCCATAGGAATACAGATTGTGGCAGAGTTCCAGTCTGGTTTATGTGACTTCTAATTTCATGCTAGTTACAGGGGTAAAGTCTAATGCTCAAAGGTAATAGTTTTCTGGAGATCTTTTCCTGTAGCACCCTACCCTCTTTCTGCTCCCAGTTATCAAGTATCAGACATTGGATGCTACTGATATGTTTCATTCCACTTTTTCTAGACAAGCCTTCATTTTCCAAAAAGATTTAACAAAAAAAAAAGATTTTTTTCATCCCAACAAAAAGTTCCAGCAACAGCTATAGTCAGTAGTGGATTGTCTTCTTGTGCATAAATCAGATTTTGAGGTGTAAAACATCCACTTGGCCAGTACACCTCGCAAACTCATTGGATAACACCCAAAACTGAGGACTCTGTCTCTGGTTTTGAAGGAAATACCTACTGTAGTGGACAAAAATCTTTATGGTTGTCTCCTCTCAAGCAAAGCATCCTGTGTAATCACCTTTCTGCCTTCACCTGTTTTCTTCTTCTGGTATCCCCACATGCCTGGAATGCCCATTTCTTCTCTAAACCTGAAACTCACCGATCCCTCAAAACCCCTTTAATTTACGTCTCCTGACATTTGTTCCCTAAAAATATGACTGAAAGAACTCAATTACTAAATGTATTCAAGGTCATTAGCAGAAAGACAGTAGTGTCTTAAAGTAGTACATAAAAGCCTTTTGTAAATCAGGACAGGTGCTTAAGCACATGCAAAGACTGGTTAATATGCATTTCCCACAACTCTAGCACAAGCACAGGAGCACTGTAACCATTAGAAAGCGTCTAGGGATATACATATTATTATGTTACAGCTGTGTTTTTCAAACTCTTTTTGATTCCTCCTAAATGTTTTCCAATGGAAGAGCAAGTCCTTACATAGCACGCTGAAGGGTTGTGGCAATTTGCTTGCCTTTTACTTGCTTGTCGCAGATTTCCCATTAGTGGGCTATGAACCACAAGTTGAAAACCGCTGTGTTAAAATGTGCTAGAATGGAAAGTATTGCTTCTATTGTATTTTACTATTTTAATATCTCATTTTGCTGAAACGAAACAAAACGATTGATAATAGGAACCTTAGGTAAATTCATCTGCAAGGACAGGCAGTGAGGACATAAAGGAAATTAAAGATCCATTACACTGGTAAGCACAGAGATCCCTAAATTACTGCTGACCTCAATGGTAAATCCACCAGCTGCAGAATTGTGTAAACTCATCACTATCAATTTTCAACCTACATGAACCCGGGGGGAAGCCGTTGTGGATGTCTCTGTGCCCATAGCTCTGTTCATGCATAATGGTTCTACTTAAATATCCTAACAAGCTGACTGGTTGCATATTGTACTCCCTCCTGTGGTGACTGCTTGTGGGACGTGTTGCTGTTTCCAGACATGTATTAGAGATTCTCCAGTGGGCACTGAAGCAAAAGGATGCTGCCTACAGGGGAGATATTCAATGCTCCCTCGTTTTCTGCACACATCATGTAATCTCCTTTTCACACAGTCCTGGTTAATTCAGACCACTGAAACAGAGGACGCCTGTTCCTTCCACCTTCCCAGATTTCCATTTTATTTTAACTGGAATGGATCTGGAATTATTTGAAACTCTCCTGGTGCATGTATTGTTGTTGTCTTAATACTAATGACATTTCTGTCGAGCTCATGCTGTGTACAGGCAGTACGATACAACTGCAATTTGAAAGGGCACTTGCTGAGGGAGGGAAAAGGCGATGCTAAGCATACATTTGATAACAAAAAGCTGTAGTATGATGTACCTGATAATTTAAGGCACTAATGAAGGCTTTGGTAACATCATGCTGCGTGTTCTTGGGATACTTTGTACATCTATTGTAGGAACATAGTTTGTAGTTGGAAAGAATGTCTCTGAAAAAACGAAGGTAAACTTTTCCTTTACTTTAAAACCATTTATTAAGAAGCTTTCATCTATAGAGATCAATAGTGCTGATTCCAACCTGCTTTTTCTATGCATGGCTTATTGCAAAACGCTGTATCTCTTATCAGACCATGTTCCCTGCTGCAGAAGAAAGGTTCAGAAGTTGGCAGTGCAAATGGGTCTGTAGTCAGAAGACATTTTCATCACTTTAGGAAATACAGCAGAAAGGATGTGTAACATGCATAAAATGAACTGTAATAGAAAGATATATTGGACAGATTCTCTCTTAGGCAGGTCACAATATTGGACAGGCTGATTCGTTGCTGACAGATCAAGCAGGAGGTTCAGGCTATGTAGGATGTTTTCAGTGCAATGAAAATCGCCCTTTTACAAGGCTGAGGAAAAAAAGAGTACTAAGAGTGTAGTTATTGCTATGTTGTGTTCTTATTTAGCTGTGAGAAGATGACTGGTACATTTGAATAGATACATTTAAAGACACACTGATAAAAATCGAACGCACATATGCTGTAAGAAATATTCCTACTTGCTGCCCGCAAGATTAGCTCCATTGTGATATTGGCCTAGTTTCTGTGATGTGTTAGTTTTACGAATCCTGATTCTACTAATTTGCACAAGATCCTGGTACTGCCAGGTAACGCTAAAAGAGCAGAGCTCTGCGTTGATATTTTGGAATTTTGGCAAATAAAAGCAAACACCTTTCTTAAAAGTCCTCCCCTCAGGAATCAGAGATTTGGATCGAAGTCAAGTAAAGTGCATCCGAGTACAAATTTTCATGAAGGCTTCACCATAGAAGCTTATATTTTTTGCTTATCAGCAGATCTCTACTACAAGGACCATTTCCAAAAAAGAAGCTTGTTTTGAGGAGGGGTTTTTCTTTCCTGAACACCAGCCACAGATATTTTTCCAACCTCATGAAACCTACTGCTTATTCCTGCTGTGTGGTTTTGGTTTTAGTTAAAAAGCATTTAGCCAGGGCTAACAGACACAAAGGAAGATTTGTCCAGTTCTGTCTGGTGTGTCACTCCAGCCTCATTAATGTCTGTTTTCAGGTTATCAGTGAAAACACCCACTTTTAACAATTTTACAAGAATGCCCTCTGTTTCCGTATCATACAGTGAAATTTTTGCAGTTGCTATAATCAGAACAAAAAACTGAAGCTGAATTAATATCAGAGAAAATATGCATCTTTTTAAGAACATATGCACAGCTTGGCAAAGATTTTTTTAAAAAATCCATGTCCCAAAACTAAGCTAATCTATACAAGTATCTATGACTTTACCTTAGGTTTCACAAACCACTGGTGTTTCTTTCTTCCTCCATTACATACATGCATGCGAGTGAGAACATGAGATGTATCCCATTAATTTATTCAAGTTAAATCAAGCTGTCATTTTCAGAAAAAAGATTTATGTAGAAAACAGACTCACTGCTTCAGTGTATGAACAGAGATCAGGGAAGCAGAGGTGAAAAGATTACTTTATTTGCAATCTAAATCAAGCTCATATCTCCTGACTGAAATGTGGTGAGATGCAGGGCGGGGTTCATGGTTGCTCAAGGCGATGAAAGGATTTCCAGCTAACTGAAGCCCCATGAAAAATATTTTTCTTCAGCCAAGAGTTAGCTTTTTTGGAGGAAGGGGTCATTGGACAAAAATCATAAGGAAGTTTATAAATGGCTTCGTTCCCTTTATGAGAGCCTTTGGTTTTCTTTTTGCTCCTTTTAGGAATTCCTAGGAAGCAGCATCAGAAATTCAGATGAAGGCTTTCTGGTCCACGACAGTCATATCACAGGAAGATGCATGCGAGAATATATATTCAGTGAGAACTATAGAGAGCATTTTAAAATGGAGAAATTATTTTTAAGAGGATTCATTACTATTTGCTTTTGCATTGAATGCTTCTTACAATCTTCTCTAAGCCCTTTCAACACAAAAATCTTTGCAGGATTCAAGTTTTAGTTTTAGCCTGCAGCTCACTTTTAATCTTCCTATCATCTAGGAAACTGAGGGAGTTAATTATTAAATGCTTATATGTTTTGAAGATAAGAAATACCAGACAGGCAGTATCCACTACTATTACTACAGCCACAGTAAGGTCTAAACCAGCTAAGAAATGTTCCTAACTGTAGTTTTAATTTATAGTTTTAGTAGGACTTCTAACTCTCTCAGGACATTTTTGCTGCACAGCTTTTATGTCTTGAACATATCTGAGCTGGAATAATTTAATTAAGTGTGAGAACCTAGAGACAGTTAATTTGATTCATCTGTATTAGAAAATAATTTTCCATTTAGAATAATAATGCCATTTTAGTTTTATTATCTCATTTTATAAGCTGTCGTTTACTTTTAGACATCTTTATCAATACTATCGTAATTCAAATTTCATTAAGTACACTGTAAAATCAACCTTTGCTTTAAGGCTGCAATCTCTGCAGAAAACCCTTTCTGGTAAAGATACATGGTTGCTGTAGGTATACTTCTGTCCAGAAGAGCTCCACAACAGATAAACTTTTCTTCCTTTTCCAGGTAGCTATAGATTTCACCGCATCAAATGGTGATCCTAGGAACAGCTGCTCGCTGCACTACATCCACCCCTATCAACCCAACGAGTACTTGAAAGCATTGGTAGCTGTTGGGGAGATTTGCCAAGATTATGACAGGTAAATAACCACATTTGATAACGGAGTTGTCTTTAGAAAGTGTTTTCACAGTGTGAAATCAATGGCTGCCTGCTGCCGGCTGCAGTCACTCCGTGTTTAGTCACATGAGAGGAATGTCTGCATGTCAGGAAGATTAGTCTACCTTAACACGCTTGTCAGAGTGACAGTGGGTTAAGATTAGCTTCAGGGTAATGAAAGGCTTGGTTCTTGGCTGTTTGGCAGATATGTGTGTTAAGTTTCAGTTTTGTATTCGCATGCCAAAATTGCATGTTTGAGTGGATGTTTCATTTGTGTTAAAACTTGAAGCCTAATTTGCAGATGCTGGTTGCCTCCTTTCTGGTACACTTGGGAGTCTGGTTCTGTCCCATCCTACAGAAAAACGTTTCCCAGATTTTGTGTTTGAAACTGAATTTGTAGTTGCCTAAACTGCTTAGTGACCATGTCTGTTCTTAGAAGTAAATGTGTAGTCTTTTGCAGTGTTCTCCTGACCTCTTCTAAAATAAATATTAAAAGATAGCATTAATGTTTGCACACAACATGCCTTTAAATAAATAAACAAATGCAGGTAATTGGGCTAAATATGCTTTGATTACATTATGTACTTTTGTTGCTTTCAAGTAGGCTGCCTGCTTCTATCCAATTAATTGCCCATTATTAATCTAATTACCAAGTGCATTTTCTTTAAATGTTCTTTCTTTGTTGGTGAGGCATAATATCTTACACAATTATTCTTTCTAATCTTTTCACATGTAATACACATCCACCCACCACTTTGCCATATGTAAATGTCAGATCTCAAAAACAACAATGGTATTTTTAGTCAAATTTGAATTATACTTGCTGTATAAATTGTGGAGTGACTTAATACTGTGGTTTCCATGTTATATATTGCATATACCAATTAGCCTGCTCAGAGGCACTTCCATTTGCATGGTAGTGAAATGTCTTATCAAATAAGAATGAGGAAAATACTGGCCTGATACAAATTCGGTAAGAATTTGACGGTCAAACTTAGTCAGTGAATCTGAGAAAATTAATATTTTATTATGAGTTGATAATTCCTCAGTGATTATCCCGTAATTTAATAATTACCAGCAATCATTCAGTATATTAATATACTTCAAAATAGAGAAAGACATGAAAAGGGCTGGTTTATACACGCAGATTTTTTTATTTTATCAGTTAAGGTGTATTTTTTAAGAAAATGAAATAGTTAAGTGGCATGGGCCCTCCTATCTGGAGATATTAATCCCAAATCAGGATTCTCCTCTCAATATAGCATATTCCAATCAGTACAAAAAATAATGGCGATTCATTTTTAAAATGAAACCATCAGCGTCATTCAGTTCTATTGTGCTGCAGAAAAGGCCTATTCGTGCTAATCAGCACAACTGAAGTTGTATGAGCTACGGACTAGGGCTGAACAAAAGCCAGAATTTCTTTTCCCAGGGAAATGTCACCTTTCTGGCGTGTGTTTGACCTATACATGCTCTCAAGTGACACTAGAAATATCTTGCCATGGGCAATTTAATTCAACATGGTCAGTGCTTTCTGATAACAATGTCAAGTGAGGATCTTTTCTTTATACTTGCACATTTTGAATCCAGCAAACTGGAAATGAAAACTTACAATTTCTCTAAAGAGGGAAAGAAATTACAAGAAGCAAACCTTTGCACAAAATAACCTGCAGGTTCTTAATCTACAGTGTTCTTTTTGTGTTTAGTTGCCACCTTGAGACATACGAGCATATACTACCTATAAAGCAAATCTTCTGTATATACAGTTTCAAATTCAGTTAAAAATCTGAAATGTGGCACAGATCCATAACTGCTCCAGTGAGCCCAGTTGTGCTTCGTATACTGGAGTAAGATTTCTGTTTCCAGGTTAAGATGAGACAGAAGTGAAAAGAGAGGGACCTGCTGAACCTAAGGGCTGTTTAGAGTCAGAGTGTTGTAATTCGCATAGGGGCATGTCTGTAGTAAGATTGAAATGTTAGCCTCCAAAGATGGCAGTGCCCTTATCTGAAGTTTTATAGTTTGTACCCATCAATTATCTCTAATGGGCAGAACTGGCTGATTTCAACCCAAACCAAGGGAAATGAAGTGGTTTTCTTTGGGTCTTGGGATCAATGTATTTACATCAAATGAAAGAATAGTTGGAATAAAGTAAAATATGCTGTTTGCAATGCTTTTTGCATTCCAGTATCACAGCTGTTGAATGCTAAGTACTTTTGCTACACTGATATACCAAAAGACTGCTTTTTTATATTTGTTAAAAAAACGCCTATGGCTATTACTTAAAATACTTCTGTAATTAGCAACATTCAAATTGATTTGTAATTTGGGAGGAATTGGATTGACAAGTAACATGTATAGGCATTACACTCAAAATCCAAAATTGGCTTTTATACGCTCTAGTTACTTCTGTCGATCAAGCCAAATCTTCTCATAATCCAGATTTCTGTATATATCAGCCTAACATAACATATACCTAGGTAATTAATGCTCCAAATTAAATGCCGCCTCACATCCTTTGATACAGTGGAATAATCCTGGCTCATCCAAAAGCCCATTTATCAGTATGGTTCAGAGATTCCTGAAACAGTTAAATGAATAGTGCAGTTCTGCATAGTTAAGCGTGAAAGAATAGGATTCATTCTTTCATCAGCAGTATTCAGAGAATGAGAAATAGACTTTGATTATTATCCTGATTGTAGAAATGCTGCAGTCCTGTAGGCACAGGCCAATCTGATAATAGTATGGGAAATGGAAGAGCTGTTCACCTCCTCAAAAGACTTAATACTCTATCTATATGGTGGAATTCTTTCAGACTATAACAACATTTGTCATAAGAGAGAAGATAAAGTTTGTATGTGATATAATCAGTGGCTTAGCAACAGCAGCAATGGATCATAAAGGAAGGAGAAACATTCATTAGTTTTAAAGAATTAGGCTCTAAAATGTTGTTTGAAACACTGGGAATGGGAAAACATTGAAAACTTATTATTGAAAATATTTGGTAAGATAAGGAGACAGGTCCGTGGAGAAGAATTTGTTTTAAGATAAATGACTCATGAATGTTTAAAGATGACCTCCTGAAGCAATATAAATTTGTGAGCAATATAAATTTCTATTTAAACTTTTTCACTAGCTTTTTTATATGTAAAGGATTATATCACTGGCGTAATTTTACCTTGACATTGAGCAAGTCTACTCCACCTCCACCTTTTTGTAGCAAAGAGAAACAGATGAAAATGACGAAAAATCATTGAGCACTGAAGTGTTAATATTAAGAGGACCTGCGTCTGTATAATTGCATATTTATTCTTTACTCCAGTAATTTCAGCATTGAGTTCTCTGGATTAGAAGTCAAATCAAGTGGTTTCTGATGACCAGCAATATGAGCCTAGCCAGGATCCTGAAAAATCAGTTGATCACTACCAAATGTGTTTATATTCCCTCTGCGTGTTTTGCACAATTAATTAGCAAGTGTACTTAAGGAAGATGAGGTTATACCTAGCTTTCTGGACACTGTGGCTGGCGTAGGACTTATAATCTCCACCAACTCTGAACAACGGTTTTGGCCACCCTTTTGTTTTGGAACCTGGTGGAGACTCCTTCAAGAAATTGCTGTTTTCAAAAGATGGATGGCTGGTGTCTTTGCTAGTTGAATACCCAGATATCAGGAAAGGCAAAATCATTCATCGGTTGAAATACGAGACCTGTGAACCAGAATCTGATGTTGTAAAAGCCATGAAACTCTGTACATTTTATAATAATAATTTTGAAGCTATCCTGTTCTCCATGGCAACTGTTCCCCAAATACTTCTTCATTTGTGTCACAAAACTGCTCCCTGCTCAGCATGGAACAACACTGCTTTCTAAGCCAGAGAAGCCTATGGCTAAACTGGGGATCTAGAGAATGTTTCCTTTCCCCTGTGTCCCAGCATAAGGTCTGGCCGTGTCCTGACAGCAAGTCGGGACCTGACCTACCTCTTCTGCCTTCCCCTTCACGCATCATGGCTTCCATCAAAAGGAAACTGAGGCACACGGACAGGGAGGAGCTCCCGTCCTCTGCAGGAGGTTGGACCATCTGAATAAGAGCAGGGAGACTGTGCCCGTGAGCCTCGCAGTACAATACAGCTGCCTTGTGTGGGCAAGAACCAGCACCCAAATAGGACTGGGATGTGCCCTCAGCACATATATGTGCACATTGGCAAGTCTGTCTGCATTATTATAATCTGGAAACATCTATGAAGACTAGTATCTATAGATAAAACAAGTATTTTTCCCAAGATAGATAGGTGCCGGTGTGCTGTGAACCTCTCATGTAAGTACCTGAAGCTATATACCTAGACACACACACACAGATATACACACAACTAGAGTTTTACTCCTGTGTGTATAAATATATAGCTATACCTGTAATACATGGGTATTATGTATACATATATATGCATAATATGTACAGTTAACACTTAACCATGCAATAAAAAAATTGATTTCTCTTTTATGCAGTTTTACAGCTTCCCTCTCTGCAGAGCAAAGCCCTAAGTCACAATAACAACAGCACACACAGTTTATTAAAATGGCTGGTCCTTTGATCGTAATGATTTGTTTTACCAGTGCTGGAATACAACCAACTAGCCATGAGTGTAGCTCATCTTTCATTCCACAGTGCTAGTTGTCTCTGGCAAAGAAAAAAGGACTGGAATGGGGCTATAAATGCTTGTTTGTAAGGATAAATGCTGTTAGATGCACACAATGCTAAAGGCTGAAATACTTCCTAAATGATCTTACATTATTACAAGTTTTAATGATGATACTGTGAGTGAAGCCCATGGCAGAACTTGCAAATCTATTCCTCAGTTTGAAATCTGATTTCTGCAGTTAGTAGCTTTCCTTTCTCTTCTGCTTATTAAGAATCTCATTTTATTACCTTAAACAGTTATCTTTGTACTAAAACCTGTGTTCTGATTCAGCAAGACACTAGAGCTTATTGTCTAATCCCATTGAATTCAATCTGACTGAAGCAAATACTGAAGTATTATGAGAAATACAGATGGCACTAAGATGGAGTTAGGAGTTTTACTGAATTTGAACTTTAGTGTTAATTGTTTGCCCCACCCCCAAATATTCAGTGGCTCCCATATATACCTGGATGATCTTTATGATTATTTATTACAAATAGTTTTCTATTTGTGCATATATTCAGAGGTCTTCACTGGATTTTTAGAAAGGGCTCACAAATGTGTGAGAATCAGATTTTGTGTGATCAATACTCATACCTTAAAAAAGAAAAAGGTTAGATGTATTTTATCAAATACTTCTAAGAATTTGTTGCATTGGATATTTGTGGGACTTCTCATTCTTGATGGGCCATCCCTGTTCTGATCTATGTACTGAACTCATGATTCCATGTGGTTGACCATATAGTTTTGTAAAATTATGTCATAGAATTGTTCTTCATTGTATTTGTATTTAAAATCTATTGCAAAAAATAGTTCTTAATTATTTTGAATCTCTGTGTCTGTTTATTCACTCTTAAAGATACTGCAGATTTTTTATTTCCAAGAGCCATTGAAACACACAGAAGATAAATTCTGTTTCCTGACACTAATGTCCTTTTTCACTTGGGCAAATAGCCTCCTTAACTCTAAATACTCAGGTAGTTCCTTAAAACTGACATTCACCCTGAGATCATATATTAACAAATAAACTGCTTGTGTAAAACACACTTGTCTAGCAACCTCCAAAAAGGCCACTGATGAGGAAGGAGTACATTATTCCTGCAAAATGCAGAAATTATTTATGTGTAGAGCTCTGTAAAATACTTAAGAGTGAAAATTTAAAAACTGAGCCACATTCCACAAAAGATATGAAAGTTCTGAAGTCAGTCAGAGTTTCCATATTAGCTTCTGCAAAAAACAAAAAATGAATTGCAGCAATAGCTGGCTAGATGCAAAACTTCCTCGTTATGGTTTCTTCTTCAGTATTTTAGGCCTGCGTGAGTGCATTCACTCTGACTGAAAACCGTATATAAAACCATCCTTCCCTCATGCAATAAGGTGGACTTGAAAATTAAGAAGGGAAAAAATGAAAGGAGAAAATAAAAAGACCAGGGTTCTCAGTCCAGCTCATCCTTTTCAGTGTAGATCTAGGAAGGAAAAACACTTCAGAGCAGTCAAACTGTCAGATGAAAGGTCCATCTGTCCCAGAAACCCATTTCCTGAGGTACCCAGCAGAGGGCAGTTAGCGAGGAGAAAGAGAACAAGGTATGTAAAATGCAGTGCATGTTATGAAGTCTTATATAAATCAGTGCGATTGGTCCCAAGTACAGACATCAGTACATATTTAAATACTGTGGTTTGGATTGAGACTTTAGGTGGAAAAGAGACCCCAGAGTTTACACCTTGCAGTTTGTTTTATTAATTAGAACCTCTTCCCCAAGTATTACTTAACAGGTGATTCATCCTGAAGCTACATCTGGGTTTGTGGATGCATACTCAGAGGGTTACCTTGGCTGGAGGGATCTGAATTAAATAGCTTGAGGTAATTTTGCCAGACACAAGGAGAAAAGCAGAAACTTGCTTTGGCTGAGATAGTACTATAGTAGTAGTTCATTAAAACTGGGGCGAAAGAATGGTGCCTAGAATAACTGGCACTATATGCGACACCGAATATTTCATTAAATCCCTACGTGGAGATATAGATATTAAAATTTAATCTACTCATGCAGATCAATAAATAAAAATATGCTTAATTATTAAGCATCTCTCTTTATCACTTTAATTACAGAAACAACCTTTCTGGAGGCTGTTAAGCAAAAAGGCTGATTAGCATATCTAAACAAGTTTAAAAACCATGGAGGAAAAGGCATGAATCTTTTTATTTAGTGCTTTAATAGGACTAAATTTGCATAGACATACAACAGAAGAAAAATAGAAAAACAGTAACCTATACAGAAAAATCTTGTAGCTTATGCTTATCAATAAGTTCAGGTGTCGGTAAACTTTCTGAAATGTTTGGATAATCCATGACTAGAACTGCATTGGGAAAAAGGAATAACTAATACTTTTGATCACCAAACCAGATTGAAAATCCTTGGATTTAACTGTTGAGAAGCTAGGCTAGCACAATTACATAATAAATACGTAGATGTGTTTAGTATTTGCCTTTCCAGAACCCGTATTTGCAGACTGCTGCCAGAAAGGTGTTCCTACAATCACCACCTTTTATCCCAAGAATCAGTACAGGAGAATCAGTCTAGTACAACAACTGTGTTGGAAAGGTGACTTTGTAACAGTTTCTTTTGCATTTGTACATACATGCATACATCCGCGCGTGTGTGTGTATCTGCATATCTGTAACTATATGTGTATATATAAGTATGTATCTGCAGGCCCTTTAACTGGGCAGATGCTGTCAATTCTTACAGCTCTGCCTTTTCCGTTACCAGGTTTTCATCTTTGTGTCCTCTTTATGCTGACTCTTCTTCCAGGAACTCACTTCCTACATCAGTAGAAAGTCACGAGCAGTCCCCTCGAGCTTCTTAGCAAAACAACCGCTTCCTCCACATGCTTTTTGGAAACCTCTGCTGCGTTGTCAGCTGGTAGATATATCAAAATCTGGACCTTCTGCTGGGCTTTTCTATGCAGTCTTTACTATTTTTCAATTCCGTTTGAAATCTCCTCTGAGAAAAAGCTTTGTTCTGTGCAGTAGTTGACACTTCCCTGGGACTACGCAGACTGGTACCGTTGAGATTTCACTGTCAGCATTTCTTTCTGAAGAGAATTACTTGAAGTACAAAACACTACAAACTTTATTTGAAATTGCATACCACCTACTGCTGTAGAGACTAGACATCTGTGCAAATAAATAAGTATTAGTAAGTGATTAAACATAAATAGATAGCAATTTATCTTCCCATTTTCACTGATGCCAAATATGACGACAGTCAACACAACCAGTTCCACAATTTCAGAAGCATGAATTTCCTCACCTTGATGAAGATGTAACTATTTTAGTTATCCACTCCATTATAGTAGCATATAGCTGAGAAGCAAATTATTCCCATTTAGAAACCCATCCATCCATAAATGAGCACCATGTTCTAAATCTTCTCATGGAAGTTTCCTCCCTTACAGAGCATGGACACTTTTTGCCTGTGTCAACATTAACAGGGTGTTTGTGGGCCAAATTGCTCTCAGTTAAAGCTAGACAAGTCTTGTGAACTAGGTTCCACTTAGTATCTTACTATCCCCTACAAATTATTGTGAAATCAACCTTGATCAGAGATTCCAAATCATAAGATGAACAGAGGGTAGTAGCCCATTTCCTCCTGCCTATTCAGTGATGCCTCGCTGAATGTTTAGTCATCAGTATATTTCACTTACAATTTTGCTCTAACTTGTTTTGATAGCGTTCTTCATTTTGACTTAATGTCATTTCGATTTTGGTAAAATTGTATCGACAGCTCACTTGGTCACAGTAAATCACAATATAATATCTGTAACAGTCTTATCCTGCTCATCCTAGAAAGTTCATTTGTTGTCTTGAGAGAATTTGATGAGAAATTCCTCTCCAAGCACCTCTCTGCATACATATGCCAACATAGCCCTGTATTCCCCTCTTCCCAGCGCACCCCTTATAGACAGGTATTTTCTGATAGAAAATTGTTCCAGAGGAAGGTTTCTGACCAATCCTTTCCACTGTGATTTCTAAAAAAAAGGACAAAATTGTATGCATATGTAGCAAAGCTTTTGTTCTTGTGGTTGCTTAGAGCAGTGCGCCCTGAAACTTGAAAGCCACACGTGTTTTAAGAGGGCAGGGCCCCTCTGCTGCTCGGTTTGGGGTTCTTCACAATCTTCACCTTATGTGATGGATCCAGCCTGCTGCCTGCACTGTTGTCTTCAAGCCATGTCAAGTTTTAAACATCTGAGATTACAGTCTGTGTGAGAATGACCTTTTCAGTCATGGTACACTTTTCCATAGATGATCCCACAGATATGCTGATTCACTATAGAGTTAAGGTTTTGGAAGGTACAAGGACATATGTGCAACCCTTTAAAATACATAGGACTGTCTGGAAACTGCCTGGATTTGAAAAGTTAAATATAACTCACTGTAGCCTCTTGCAGCATCCCTTTCCCAAGTTTATTCCGAGTTACAAAGTCCCATTTATTTTTCAAGATACATTTTACTGAACTGGGTCATTCATGTAGGTAGAAATCAGGTCATTGCAATTTATTTGTCATCTTGCAGGGAAGCTTGACATTTTGTCTCACCTTCCTGAGTATGCCATTTTATTAGGCTATCCTTCTAGCAAGTGATATATCTCACTGCTGCTTCTTTTTGCTTAACCTAGTCCTCCCTCCTCCCCCAGCTCTAGTGACTTTTCTTTTTTTCAGTGGGTATTTGCTTTTCCCCAGTCCAGGAATTTCTGAGTTCACTTGATATTTTTATCCTGCAGAACTTCTTTTGCAATTCTTTTAATGTTAACAAGGGGAAGTTGTACTTGCACTTGGCTTTGTTAGTTATTTCATGAGTTGATGCCTTTCGGTTGTTAGCTTCGGGGAATTTGTATTCCCCTGCTTCATTAATTATTTCCCTCGCAGGTGAAGCAGGCATTTCCCTCATATTCTTGAAACCCAATTACATGACCGTATCTATTTCTCAGTATTCAGCGGATTCCAGCTCCCCTAAGGTGACTAAAAGCCGTAATTAAAGATAGCAAGTTAATTTTGATGTCAGGATTTTGCACATGATTGTGTAGCATCTCTGCGACAGACCAAACAATGTAGCTGTTGCAGTGATTTACCATTGATCTGCATGCTCCCAGCTCTCTTTTGTAACCAAGACATATGGTAATCGTTCCTGCTGCTCCATTAAAAATCACTGTGCATTATGGACTAGATGCCAAGCCTTGTCAGGTACAGTGCAGGTTTGATTAAATGAACAGTAACCTGGCCAAAACCAGAGATGTGGTTGTATCGAACCAGGCACAACCACACAGTGAATATGTGGTGACAGTGTAGCCATCCCTGAGAGAAAAATACAGATTATGGGAAGAAAACCCTGCTGCTGCTGAACTCCTGTGGTCTCTCTGACTCTGACTGAGGCAGGCTGAGAGCTGGACCACAGCCCAGCTCTACCCCTGGCCCATCCTGGAGGAATATAGGGGGCTGTGAAGGTGTTCAAGGGGTAAAATGGGTGGGCTCTGGTCCCTGCCACTGAAACAGTTTTATTTAGCCATATTCGATCATACAGATAATGTCCTTTGTTTACCTAGCTCTGCTTGCAAAGCAGGAACTGAAAATGTTTAAATATTTCAAATGACTTCTGTATTTTCTTTGGAACTGCTGCTAATCCCTGTAAGCTGTTATGATTCAGAATTTACTGGCATCAAGCCCTTCTCAGATAAGTACTAAATAATACACTTAGGAACATGATTCATTCATACGCTTTAGAAAAGAAACACTTAATTCAGCTCACATTCTTCCAGTTCACTCCCTGAACATGAAAGATTACAATTTTAATTGAGTTTAGAGATAACTCTATTTTCTTTGTGGCATTTGCTGTTGTCTCCTTTTTCTTTTCCTTTTCCCTTTCCCTTCTCTCATTTCCCTCGTCCTCTGCACTTGCTCCCTCCCCTTCCTTTTCCCCCTCCTCACATTCACACTTTTTTCAATTACCTATGTAACAGACACTCCCCTTCTATTTTTGCAATTTGAAACTTCTTTCTAACAGAGGAAAAGTCTCTGATTTTATCGCAGGAAAAGTATATAGAGCAGGGCGGTGTCACGGTTTATTCTTTTAAGATTGGAATTGAAAATGAAAAGCACAGTAATTGATTTTGCCACGTTCAGCATAGCACTTGAAAAATAACTGCCTGGTAATTCTGATCTGATCCAAAACCAAAATTACAAGTGACAGCTTAATATCCAGGGATTCAAGTCAGGTATATTCCTTACAAGAATTTCAAAGAGCTGTAAATTTAAGAGTCTTGGTCATTTGAAACCAAAAATGGGTTCTTATTGTCTTTTGCCCCACTCCCCCCACCCCATGTTTCTTTCATTTCCCTCTTTCACTGCAACATTACTACCACTACTACTGCTGCTCCAGCATAAAGTGAGCAGGTTTTCATACTGAGGCTCTCCAAGGTCAGTTCAGTTGCATCCGTACAAATTGCTGCATTGACTTCATAAGCTTAAAGGTAAGCACATCTATAGCTACATACCAAAGGGCTTACATGAGCATCAGTAAAAGGAGTCCCAAACAACCTGTATAAGTGGCTACCTAGAAGTTCATCTTTCAGAATGAATAAATGGCATATAGAATGACTCAGGCCTTTTTTCACCCTACATTTACTCCATAAAAATAAGAATTCAGATACCCAATTTAGATTTTAAAAAGGAACTGGTTTTTGAAGAACATAGTTCTGGCAGCTCTTGTTTTCCTTTCTGAATACAGGTATTGCCACACAGTGAATATCTAGCTCTATCTCCAGCATCTTCTATGCCAGCAGCTTCAGAAGAAGTTGCGAAAGACTCTCTAACATCCAAGTCATTAATTTCACCCAGTGGAATACTTGTAGCTGAATTCTCCTCCTAGGAATAGCAAATCCTTCCCAGAATAAAGCTGAACTCCAGGTTTCAATGATACTACATGTCAGAGGGCACCAGTGGTTAATAAGGCAAGATTTTGAAATGTTCTTCATTTTGTCTCCATATCTTTAACGTATTTCTTACCTTCTAGTAACGCTAGGCTTTCTAGTGAAACAGAAAAAGGTATTATTATCTGTATGACTTACTAATTTACAAAACCTTATATTTCCTCTATTCATCTCTTCTCCTGTGCAGCACAGCTCACTGAAATCTCTCGCCTCTCTGCTCCTATTAACACGTTGATTTGTCGTTGTACTTCCCCTCTTTCCACTAGATAGCTTGAAGGATAGGTGACTAAAACTGAGCAATGTTCCAAAAGGATAATATAGGATATTTTGAGAATTTATTTTCCGCCATGTGCTATGTTATAGCTGCAGTGTAACTCTGGGATTTTTCTCTAACTGGTTGTATTTCTGTTTAGAAGACTGCAGTCTTGGAGTCCTGACAATTCCTTTCTGTGTGCATTAATTTACATTTACCAACATGAACACTGAACCCTCTCCCTGATTTTACCTTTAGGGTATAACCTAGATCTGCTCAGTTTTGGTATCTTTCAGTAATACATGCCTGTTTGGCTGTAAGAAAGTTTCAGAAGCCACATACATCTATGCTTGCATGACTACTCACGGCCCTTATATAACCAGATATAGAATTCAAAGTCCTGTCCTTTGGCTTTTTTGATCTTCACTTCAAGTACTTCAGCTTTTTAAAAATTATGACAAGTTTTAATTTTCAAGGGATCCTATGTAAACCAAAGAACAACATAAAATGTGAAGTAGATGTGACAGAGTAATTTTGTGAAGATTCTGCCAAGCCATGATCCTCTTTTTCTTACTAGATTTTGTAAAAGTCAGGTTTTATAGAACCAGCTTGTTTTCCCTCTACTGTGTTGTTCTCCTGTCCCTTTAGCGATCTGTCTCCAGCAGGACAGTGCAGGCAGTTTCCTTGTATGTGCCAAGGTTAAAAAAAACAAGTCAAAGATCCTGATGTGTCCTGAGGCCCCTGAGGCCAAGGACATGACGCTGTCCATGTCCTTGTATCTCAGCTTTCTTCCTCACAGCACAAACTGGTGATACCCAAACTGCCATTTGGGAGCAGTGACAAGCACAGTTGTCCCCAGCACTGTCCCTGAGAAGTCTCTGGGGGCTGCCGGTTGGCAGGGGCCAGCAGCGTGCCAGGAATGGTGCTAATAGACCATGTCTATAGTCACGTCCCAGTGCTTCTGCCAGGGTCCCAGGCCTATCTCCTGGTATAAATGAAGCCCAAATGCCCAAGCAGCAACACAAAGGAAAAGAAAACCATTTTATTGCTTTTATTCTTTTGAATGAATTCAGAGAGAGGAGAGGAGAGGAGAGGAGAGGAGAGGAGAGGAGAGGAGAGGAGAGGAGAGGAGAGGAGAGGAGAGGAAGATGAAAAGAAAAAAGAAAAGAAAAAAGAAAGAAAAGAAAAGAAAAGAAGAAAAGAAAAGAAAAGAAAAGAGAAAAGGAGAAAAGAAGTCATTAGAGCAGATCCCTTTCTTACTGAAATGCCAGATTAGGAAATAGGGCTGGAGTCTCTGATGCATGCAATTCACCCTTGAGGCAGAAAGAAACCTTCTTTTCATTTTCTGACTGTAGTTTTAGTTCCTGGTTGGCCTAACCCTTGACATAGCTTCCAGAAGCTGGGAAGCTGCTCTGCTTTCTGCTGCAAGCTGCCATGGTAGCCCTGGGTCTGGTAGAGCAGCTCTGTCACACCTCTATACCATAAGGGATTGTCCCAGAAGCATAAGAGTCCTTGGCTGCCCTTCTGGGCCACTGTTTCCCTGCTGTGTCTCAGTAGTGCAGGATAAGCAGAATGAGGGCAACAGGCTCAGCTGCTGGATTTTTTCTCATATGACAAAGTGAGGGGGTGGATGGGAAGACTAGAAAGGGTTACTTTGTAAAATATCACTAACTCATTAAACTGCATCCTTAATAAAGAGCAAGACCTTTATATTAGCTAAACACCTTGGTTTGTGTGATAGAAGGAAAAGTATTGCTTACATTAAAAATTTATTTTGTTCTGAAAGCTGTCAGCCACAGATTTTGAAATGTGGTCAGGGAATAACATGATTATCTTTTTTATGCAAGGGATGTAATGAGCAATAATCAAAAGACTCCCTTCTTACCCTAAAGATCAAGCTCCAGGAGCACATGAAAGTTAATCCCTTAGTCCCAGCAGCTTGAATCAGAATACCAGAGGTATGTACCTGAATTCTGGAAAATGAGGAGCTTCCAGGGGAGACTGTGGAGCTATTCTGAGTGAGGCAAGAGAAAGCACCAAGCACAGGAGCAGACCCCAGGATATCCCTCCTCTCTAGAGTTCTTGCACTTCCCTCTAAAAACCAGCCACATGGAATCCCATCTTGAGGGTGTACATGACCAAGCTTTACTCTTTCACAAGGCAATGGCAGCAGTAACTAGCACTTGCTTAAAAAGGAGATATGGGAGATTCAGACATTAAGGCAGGTGTCCTGACTGTGGTCATAAGGTCTTCTGGGTGCAGAACAACAGTGGGAGCTGTGCCGCTGTGTGACTGGGAATGTTGGGAGTCTTGCCACCAGAAGGAGAATCCAGGTTGCTGGAGGTATCACTTAGTGCTGTCTCTGAGCTGCTGCAGAGCAGAAGGTGGAGGTGCCCACACTTGTTTACACTCGAAAAACATTGCAATACAAATGCAGGCACTGTAGGGGTTTAGGCATCTCCCAGGTTGTGTAATTGCTACCAACATCAGCGGTTTTTTTTTTTTTTTTATTGAACATAGACACTTATGTTCTACCTAAGTAAGGTTCTTTTTTAGTCTTTGTTTGCTCTTGCCCAAAATCAATTAACTTGCAGCTCCACAGGGTTTGATTTTTCTAATCCAACTATGCGTAATCATTGATGTAAAACAAGATTTTTTTTCTAATGGCTTCTTATTTCTTGCTTTCTAAGTGTGTGCCTGAATTCTCTGCCTCTATTTATAAGGGCTTCCCCGCTTCCAGGAGTGTTTAATCAAAGAGAAGGCTATCAGCAGGTGGTTAGCATCAAATGTCAGCAGCTACTTCTTTTCTGACATCTCTTGGAAAAAATGTTTCATTACCATGCAAATGATGTTAGTCCTCCTTTCCAAGATTCATTGTCACACGGTGTAACATATGGTACACAGAATTGTGCTCCCAAGATTTATGCGGCAACTACATTTTGTAGCAGAGCAACAATTGTGAGAACTAAGCCATCAGATTACAGTCATCATTGTTTCCCAATGAGCTGCTGAATATTTCTCATGGTGGAAAATCTAACTTCAGGGGGGGACTTGTTTCTGCTTCCTTTTAAGCCCTTCCATTTTTCTTTAGCTTGTATTGGAAATATCATGGTGCCTCTCACAGCCTATGCCAAACAGAATGGCACAGCAGCTT
The DNA here is from genome assembly GCF_036013445.1 of Caloenas nicobarica. Lineage (NCBI taxonomy): Eukaryota > Metazoa > Chordata > Aves > Columbiformes > Columbidae > Caloenas > Caloenas nicobarica. The sequence goes on along the minus strand of NC_088246.1, from coordinate 46,427,786 downwards.
TAATGGGTGCTATTATCTTGAGTATGTCTGGGAAATGAATTACTCACTTGATACTTGGAGTGGCGAAGTCTTGAACTATAATACACAAAGAAAATACACAAAAAAAGCTGCTAGCCTCTCTTCGGAATTTTTGAAGGTGCCAATAATGGTAGTAGGAATGTAACATTTCCAAGGGCACTGAAACCCTGTAAACAGAACGGGACTAACCTGTGGGGGGTTTGATTCCTCAGAGCACTGGAGTCCAGTTCAGTGACTTCAGCAGGCCTTCAGGATGTGTTTAGAGTTGAGCATATGTTTGGGTGAATTCTTAACCTCAAGTGTGTGACCAAGTGCTGTGCTGACTCAGGGACGAGACATTCCTTACAGCTTGTTATTTTCCACTTTGCCATCTGGGAAGAGGCAGCTTGACAGCACGTGGGCTGTGTGAGACATTATTGCGTTTCTGGAAGGATATTAACAGCCTTGAAGTTTCCAGGTTCTCTGAATCAGGAATTTTTGTATCTACAGATCTAACTGGGGTGGAACAACCTCACTACAGTGTTTGAAAGCCAGTTGACCATGCCACAGCATTTGCTAGGTTATCAGTCAACCTATGCCTAATTGAAATAATCTCATGTTTTAGTGGAACTACTAAAGATGCAGGTGGAAAACTTTATAGAACCTGCAGGTTTGGGGGCATGAACTTGCCCCTTTTCAGATATTTTGGGAAGTCTCTTTAGCACCTGGACTACTGTAAGAACCCAAATCTGCAAACACTTCTAATTATAGAGTCATCTCTTCACTACACCCATTTTCTGAGCTGGGGGAGCACATTAAATAAATCTGGTGTTACAGGCTTTTAAGACAACTCACCCTCATCCTGCAGCCAGGCAGTGCAGAAGAGTGGGTAATACAGACCTGTTACTGCATCTGTGGGAGAAGTGCAAGATATCTTGGTCCTTCAGTATTCTCCAAATGATTTTAACTTCCCAAAAATAACAGCAGTTCCCCCAAAAAATCTCCCATATCACTCCCCCATCTGGTAAACACACACCTCTCCTTCTCTGATCCAATACCCTTCCAGTCTGTCATGTAACGTTCTTGACCTCAAAACCAATTCTATACTGTTGTGCTGCTTTGCATTTTTGATGAATGCTTACAGAAGAATAAATGTTTATTGTAACAAAATGCATTTCTCTGTGGGAACTCATATTTTTTTAATCTTTTCCAGTGACAAAATGTTCCCAGCCTTTGGATTTGGAGCAAGGATACCCCCAGAATACAAAGTAGGTGCATAAATGATATTTTCTAGTTTCCTTGCTTTATGAGGCATAAAATAAGGGAGAAGTGGTTCAGTGAAGGGGAGGGGGCTAGAGAGAGCAGCTCCTACTGCTTGTTTTCTTTCATTTGGCTTTCTTACCCAGTGATACCTCATTGAAATCAGGAATCAAGGTGAGACTTAAAATAGTTGTGTTACACCCAAAATATCTCATGGTATTGGCAAAGCTTTTTTAATGGATGCCAGTCTGGTAAGAGGAGAATTGACTTTTTGAACAACACTTGCTGAGCATATTTTGAAGCTCTGCAAGGCCTGGTTTGACAGAACCCATTTTTGGAGGATGTGTTTCAGCAAGCAGCCTGGTATCCATGCTTTATGATGAAGAGATTGAACATATTCCTGAAAATAAAGGCTTTAGAAGAGTTTTGTTCTCTGGCAAACTTCTGTGTCACGGTGGACATCTTCAATACCAGGAAGAGAAACATAAGAGTATGAATCCATGCTGGAGATAAGTGGTATTTATAAACAAAAGAAAATGAGTGATCCACAGTGATGGTGCAATTGTGAGCATAAACACGCAGTCTGGTAGGGCTGGAGTGAAGACGGTGGAGTAAAAGAAGGAGCGTCCAACAGAGAAAGGCCTAAGAAGAAATAGGCAGAAGTTCAAATCCTGTGTTACACATGCAGAGGAGTGAACAGAAGAGTAGTTCTGCACAGAAGAGTAACCAAAAATTAGCTGGGGATTCTGCAACTCAGACACTATCTGGAAAAGAACAGCATTAGACTTCTGATCGTTCAGACTTCATCCAGTATCTCCGTGCCCCTGCTCTGGGTTGTGTCTCTCAGCTGTGGCAGGGGTAGGGAGATGAACACTGGCCAGGTGAGCGTTTCTGTGCAGAGAGAGATTGTGTGTCATTCAGCATTGTAAAGCATGCATCGGCAGATGAAAAAAGTGTAGCAGTCTGTTCCTCGTGGCTTGTAGGTTTGCTATCTGCATAAGAATAACAGTTGTGATGTACAGCAAATGTGATACATGTCTTGCAAACAGGTGTCTAAAGTAAGTCAACGTATGTCTAACAACATTTCCTTCTCAGCTAAAAAGCACTGTTAGGAAAATGTGTGCCTGACAACATATTTTGCAGTGCTCTGTTCCTGAAAAGTCACACCAGCGTTAGTGCTTTCTTAAATCAGAGACAGCTTCCAGAACTTTGATACAGATTGTGAGGTGGTAAATGCTCACAGAACATCTGTGTCTGGTTTAGATCTGTTCCAACTGCAGCAGCTGACACCCATCTCTGCTACATAAGGGGGAGTGTTTCGGAGAACAAACATGAGCAGCCTCTACCACCAGACACATTAGAGGAACAAAGTAGCTACTTCCTAAATGTCCCTCCTTTTGCCACCAATATGTGGGTCTCTATCCATGGCTGTATAGCAGTGTTGACTGGCTGGGTTGACCACAACCAGATTGCTCTTTCAAGTCCAGTACTGGCCATCATGGACAATGCCATGTACTATTGCGAATGTCCTGAACAAAAGTACCAGCCTGGTGGTGTGCCAGGAGCTGGTCGTTCAATCATCTGTGAGGTGACCATCATTCCATGGGGGAAAACTTGCAATTCCTGCAGCTGCAGAGAGCTATACTTACCTAAGGAACGCTTGAAGGAAGATGTTACTGTGCCAGCTGAAGTCTTGTCACTGGTTTGCTGGCGATGGCAGTAGAGCACAATTCACAGTACAAGACTGCTTCTATCTCAGCCAAAATTATCAGCTGGTGGCATTGATGCCTCAGGTCAGATAAGCATAGGGGCAACATACCAGTCTCGATAGACCCCGGCAACAGACTCTTCACCTGATTGTGAGAGCAGACCTCAGGCATCAGCTGAAAAGCACAGGTCTTGCCAGAAAGTCATTCCGGGAGGACTTTGTAACCAGATGTTCTTGCAATCACCAACACCTCCTTTGGCAGGACTGGTGTTTGGATATTTTCCTGACAAGTACTCTTGAGCAAGTCAGAGGCTTACATTGAACTTAGTAGCCCATGCATGGACAAAAGGTCTTGTCCAGTCGTGTGAGCTGCCCTGAAAAGTCTGTATGTCACTAACCTCTCAAATCAAGCAAATGAATGAATCAGATTTTGAGATGTTCAGGAAAAGTAGGGGTAAACCTAAGAATATGGCACTATTTGCTTGTGGATTACATATGCATGAGGAAACAAAACAAGTCCCAAAGTAAATGGAGCTGCAAGTGAGAGCCAGAACATCTTTAATCTCCACTGTGTAAAATTGTGACAGAAAATGACAAAGACAAAATAACATTACATCAGCTTATGAATGTAATAAAACTTAGAAGAAGAGAAGAACCACATCATGGGGGAACTAGCCCTTCTGTGCAACAGATGAGGACAAATAATTAGCTTGGTGCCTGTCATGGGCACATCCAACTGAAACTAGATTAGGAATTAACTGTCATCTGTGCTTTTGTTCACTCCCTCCCTGTGATCCTCTACACAGTCCATACAAGTATCTGTCTTCTTAAAATAAACTGTGTCAACACTTCTGACTCCCTCCTTGGCTTTGGCTGCACTTCTAAACTGAAAGGTACACTCTCTAGGAAAGTGAAGAGTCAGCTGCATCATCGCGCATTAGTAAGTCAAGACCAATAAACCTGAAAATCCTTCAGTAATTTAGTCAACACTGGTATCATAAAGTTAATTTAAAGCCAACAATGATTAGTGTTTGGTGTGGAACATAGCCAAGATGCATAGGAAACAGTGAAGAAAACAATACAATTAAAAGTAACAAAGACTGTAGAAAAAAGTGCTCCTAATTTGTCTCCTTTAACTTCTTATCTTCTGCCACAAAGATATGGTAACACTATAGATACCCCAGCAACACTGCAAATCTCGTGCTGTTCAGATGTTCTTTTGATCCTTTCAGTCAAAGGTGTTGCAAGTCATACACACCTTTTGTTTTATTAAAGGACAGCAGTGTCATAACTCTAATAATTTGCATCTTCAAATTTAGGTTGAATCATTATAAGAACTGCTAAGTTCTCACTCCATCATGTGGATAAATCAGCTTTTCATTTTAATTTAGAGTGCCTGCTTTCAAGTCTTCAGTCCTAATGAGATGATCTAACCTGCCCATAGCACATTGGTCTCTGCACACCAGCAGCTGCTCTCTTATTTCTTCCAGTAGACAACAAATTGCTAGGGCTGTGGAAGAAAGGACTCCCACTGCCAAGGGTTTCTAAGTAACCATGAGAGCCTCCGCGTGGCTAACACAGCATAGCTTCCTTAAAAATCTAAAGGAAAGCTGACCAACGTATGCATGGCAATAACACAGTGAGGGAAGGCCATAGGTAAGCAGCTTGATAAAAGCAGTAGGCAAACCAAGTGGATTCAGGTCTAATTTATGTCATGCTAAGTCACAAGCTGTAGAATAATGAGGCCTGTAACTCGTTGTTCAGCATGAATCAATGGGAACAAGTCTCTACTCAATGACCAGTTGCTATTTAGGACCCGCTGAAGGCTGCTGCTTTCAGGCTGGTCATAAGCTCTAAATTTTCTTGCCAAGGTTTCCTGCCCATTTGTGGTGTTGTCAAACCAATGCCTTGGTTTCATACTGTCTCGAGCTCCTGCCAGTAGCCTGGGATGGGTGCTGGAGGGCAGTCTCCACCTCTCTATTTAGTGAGATTCCAGCATCCTCACATCTTTCTACATGCTACAAGAATGGAAATGTTTGCTATGCCAACTATGATTCCCCATGGAAAAATACACCCCCCACTTTACATCAGCACTTCAAATCAATGGTAGTCTCTACCTCTGCAGGCTCTTCATAAACTTCTTGAGGGAAAACTCCTTTAAAAACAGGTTTTTATATATGCTTTCTATAGAATTTCCTTTTAAAGAGCACACTACTATGTTACACTGACTATTTTACCTCATTTCAGCTCCAGATGAAACACTTCAGCTGTTAGCAGAAAACCAGAAGTTTCTTAGTGGCATAAGGAATCTGTGGGAGTGAAGGAAGCAAGGCATGTCAAACATAACATTTCTTATCAGTCTAGAGATCTACAGATCTTTCATCTAATATTCGGCAATGTGATCTTTTTTTCCCCAAGGCCTGACAAATACATCACCCTGCTCCTCGATCTTTACTTAGGTTTACTTACCTTTGACAGCAATATCGCCCCTTTCAGTTTCTAACACATGAAACTTGCAGAACATGCTGGTTATTCCACATCAGTGTCTCCAACCCATCACTTTTTTTTTTGCAACAAGAAGTATCTGAGTAGTCTGATGCAAAGTGAAGAGGTGGCAGATAATATGAACTTAGATACTGCTGTGAAAGATCACAGTGGAGAGGAGGAAAGAAAGCTGAACCACACACACAAATTTTTTAGCAGACAGACTCAAAGGAGCTGAAAAAACACACAGCACCACAAAACTTACTGTTAAAATGAAAAGAAAGTTAGAATTGTGTCAGCCCTGTGACAGGTGTATTGGCAATAATGAAGTGTTCTTTCCTAAAGAAGAATTGCAGGCTGACACCTGAACATGTACAAAACAACTTGCAGTTTGTTTTCAGACAGTCCTGGTTATTTCTGCGTTTTTAATGAAAGCTTCATTCACTGCTTTTGCTGGGAAGAGTTGCTGTAAAGAACCTCATTGCAGTTACAGAAACAGTCTGGCTTGCTGGACAGGTAAGGGACTTGAGCAGTGTTGCAGTCTTTGTGATTCTTTCACTTTTCAGGAGCTTGAGGGCAAAAATATATGCAAACCTGACTAAAAAGAACCAATAGAAGCATGTGTAATGGATGAAGGGCAAAAACAGAATTTGTCACCTTTTCTACACAACCTGGATTTAGACTTGGAAACTGGGCAGCATGCTCAAAAATCAAGTACAAGGGAAAATAAATGGCCAAACTTTGCCAAGCAGAAATGTCTACAATGATGTCTTAGCCAAAGGCACAAGCTGTCCAGCTCCCAAACTGTTTGATTAATGAGCATTCTGAAAATAATAGCTTTTGAGCAATGATTCTTCGAATTTGTTAGTGTCTTAAGCTTTTGGAAAATATGCAGGCATTCCATATTTAATTTTCAAACTGGCAGTAGCTTAATAGTGTTCAATTTATTCAGAGATACATGCTCAACATTGTGCCTTTCAGTATATACACTAGTATGCATCTATTGTTCATGGATTTTTTACAATCTCTCTTTAAATTAGTGAGAAAGTGTTCCTAAACATGCCTGGATTTGTCAGATTGTTTGTCAAGTAAACCTAGTATCATCACCATAGAGGGTTCTGGAAAGCTGGAGCTATTTGGGACAGGAAGGTTAATTTAAATTAGTTCAACAATCTAGAGAAGGTAAAAAAAGGATTACTAATTTTCAGAATTGTTGCATCCATATTCAGCATTTGCAAAATGAATGAAGAACGTGGTTTCTGAGTCAAAACAGCTTTTTATTTATAAAATTGAAGTTCAGTTAAAATAAAAGGGGTTTAAAAATATGGAAGCTAAAATATAACATGTTTTGATGCAAGTTAAATGAAATGCCTTTGCATAGTCTGAAAGCTTTCCAGCAATTTGCTCTATGATTTTCTGGAGTTTTGTTATTTGTCAGAATCCAAGGCAGGGTTTTTGTTTGTGTTTTGAGGTTTCCGAGTCCAGAAGACTTTTTTTTTCTTTTTTTTTTTTTTCCGAGAAATCTCAAAAATGAACTGGCCATGAGCATGTAGAAGTATGGTTACGATTCTTGCAAGAGTCTCATGGGTGCCATTGCGTTGATGGACAACTGCCTTTCTGTGTGCAGGTGCTTGTCTCTGTGTGTACAGGCAATGGAGGTGCTGTACAGTGGTAAAAAAAATGCTATAATCTGCCTTAGCAAAAATATTTTAGGCTGTTTATTTAGTTGATGTATCCTTAGAAATGCTGCTGTTGCAATCTATGTCATGATGTATGGTAAAGCTACTTAGTTTGCTTGTTAAAAATCTTGAAGAAATTACCTTTCCTGGTGCAGGAAGTTCCTGGACAGATGTGTTTTAATAATCCCACATCCATGATGGTATCAGCTAAATAATTTATCTGGAGTCCTGCAGAGGGAAAAGATTAATACATGGCCAAGTGCAAGTAAACGCCTTTAGTTTGAGGCTTTGAGTGGTGTTTTGTGCAGCAACTCAGGTAATGCCAGGTTGATTACACTTAATCACCTCTGCACTCCAGAATTTTGCTCTTCTTTTGTTTTATGGATTGATGTAAAGAGAAAAGAGGAGGGCTGAGCAGAGGGTCAGCTACATATTCAAAACTTAATCCAGGGTCTGTGACACAGTCACAGTTATGTGAGGACATTCCTCATTGTGACTTCCACCATAGACCACAGTCTGTAGTTCTTTGCAAAGTTCTCTGTGCCAGGCAGTAACGTAAAACAGTCTTTCTGTGTTTGTGTGGCTTGACATATTCCACAATTTCCTGACTGTGAGATTGATCCATCATACAAACCACCCTAGTAGATTATATAAACATCCTTGCTTCTAAACAGCCAAGTGTCTTGTTTCCCCTGAGGATTTCCCAGTCTTCAGCATCTTAGATGTTCACACTTCTGCCTCCTTTTCCCCATTAGTTTATCGGTACTGGGAGTGCATGAGAGCTGTGTCATTCAGTATCAGAAAGATGCCATTTAGTATGCCAGCTTTTGGTCTGCTGCCATCAGCCCTTACATGTTTAATTAAAAAAAAAAGGGAGGGAAGAGGCTCATCGTCTTGTACTGTTTTGAAAATAAACGCATCGAATGTTTGATCCAAACCACCTTTTGATATGGATGGGCTTTACATGGAGTCCTATCAGGTAGCAGCCCAAGTTCAGTAAGGAGCAAAAGAACTGAAGTCTCTGCTGGTTTGGACCCTCTTGAATTCTCACCACCACAGAGGAGACAACACAGGGGCAGGTTGAAGCACAGCTGGTTTACTCACCTGACGGGGGAATGAGTTCTGAGCTTTTGAAGAAACTCTGCTTTAAAAATGTCTGCTGTTGGCTTGCCTCAGGTGATGATTTCCTGTTTGTGAACCATCACTGAGCTGCTCAAAGATCTTCTCTCCTTCACATTATACTTTAATCTTGTTTGAATTGTGATATATTGTTCAGAGAGCATAGGAAACGACCCAATACTTCTACATTCATTGTGTTTCCTGTCCTGCCTTCAGGATAAATTTTAACACTGTTTCTGGTGAATCAGGATGACAATGTATGAGGGCCAGTTGCTTTGAGAGAACAGCAGCCATTGCTCAGACAGTATTATTTTTTGGATCGTTGTGCACTAGACTTGAGCTTTCCTTGTTGGCCTGAACTGTTGTCTGTGTTTTGCTTAAATAATGGCCTGGGTGCCATAGCTCTGAACTAGACAAATTGTTTGTATGGTGTGATCCTGAAAGAGGTATAGCAACAAAAGCATCCAGCCCATACTTGCATATGCTTTTAAAACACTGTATTCATAGCTCTGGAAAAGAATTGTGATACTGCTTTTGCTATAATTTTAAATGGATTTGGAATAAAGAAATAAAATCACTAAAGAGGCACAGCATTGGAAGAATCAGCCTGTAATATATAAACATGCATCTCCATCCTTGTTGCTCTTCAGATGCAGTTACACAGCAAGCCTAAAGGAAGAAGAAAGGCTATTGAAAAACAACAACAAAAAAATCAGTGAGTGAAAACTCACATAACCGTTCCTGACAGCTGCAATTACCTTTGGCCCGCAGCTGGTCATGAGATTGGCAGATACCAGCTGGGCAAAGTGTGCCCAGAGACACATGGAGCAGCCAGACAGAAGGGCTCTGGAGCACCACGGAAGCTTATCTGACAGCCCTGCTCTTCTGTGCCTGCTCAACGAGGAACATGGATCATGACTTTGTGCATTATCTTCCATGGCCAATTAGGGCAGCCTGGATGACCCATGTAAAGCCCTCTGTAAGAGGCAACTGATGGTTGGTGTAGATAGAGCAAACTCCTGGCTGGGCCGAGCTGGCTGCAGACTCTTCAGTGAGTTTTTGCTTCAGTTCTTTCCCATCATGTTCTAAGTCCTGCTTTATCTAACCTCTTAATAAGTAATGGTAGGCATCACTGTGGTGAGCAAGGCCAGAATATGATGGGAAAATTTGATTTCTTGCTGAGAAACTCTCTTTGGCAGTAATTAGCCAACTTATGCCACTTTGCCTTTACAGAAGCTTCTCTATAATCACATCTTTCATCTATGTGTATATTAGCCATAGACCAATTTCTGTGCTGTGCTGTGAAGTCATCTAAACTAGCAAATGTAACAGTGACATCCAATAAATAAATTTATTTCTGCAAATAATTCAAGTTCCATTGTAGAGCGAGTAAACAGGTTGCTTTCCATATGACTAGGACTGTTGGCACTTCTGAAGGTCCTACAGAGACCTGTGAAGTCTCAAAAATGTGTAATTTAAGTTAGCTATATAAATGCCTTCATGAATCTGGGGTGATCAATTTAATTTTAAATTATGCAAATCACCTGCTTAACTCTCAGCCATATCCACTTTTTGCTAACCAAAATATATACCTATATGTTGTGCATTGCAAGACAAAAGTAGGTTTTCATTCAAGACAATTGAAGACAAACAGGAGAATTAAGAGACTGAGCTTCAGAGCTGAAGCTATTAGAAGGAATCAAGCCTTATCAGTGATCAAAGAAAGGAATAAAAAGGAATCTGGAACAAATGCAGGCAAGAGCAAACCTTAAAACCAGGAAAGATTATCTGAAGAAAGTTTCAGTTCCCACAGATTTGTGCTGTGGATACAGATCTGTAAGTGACAGAGGAAGCGCAGAACCTGGGACTTGCATTGCTTTGTGCATACAGAAGTCTGGTTATTATTTTCCAAAGCCACTTGTTTGGTTAGTTTGTTTTGGTTTTTTTAATAACATCTTTTTTTGTATTTACAGTCACTTCTCCTAGAAAATACCTCTGTGGTATTTTATTACAGACAGATCTAGAGAGAGAGAGAGAGAAAAAGATAGTCACTAAATTTGAGGAAAAACAAGAGTCTTAGGTTTTTTCTTATTAATTTCCCCCCTCCCAGCCTAATCTAATTTTTAACCAGCTTAGACTCCTTACATTTCATGCATTATTATTTCACAGTGGGTCTGGGTGACTGCCTTGATCTCACTGGAAAATAAATTACTTACCCAGTAATCCCCTGGCCTTCAAATGAGGAACTGTGCACCCATGGGAATGCAGGACTCAGAGGGAGCCTGAGGTTGCGCTTTCAGTGGGGTATCACAACCTGCTTTCTCTCTCCTGCCATCTGAGATGTTGAGCTAGGAAGAGGTGGCATTTACATCTTCTCAGCAATAGATACTTCTTCTGTGCCTGGCATTGATAGCCCAATCCTGACACCATATTTATGTGATTTCTCATGTACTTGGGTGTTTTTTCTTTGTGCTATTTTTTCTTGGGTTTGTTGTTGATTGACAAGTTTGATTCCTGTTTTGTTACTTTGTTTCTGCAGGGAGTTCCATCTGGGACTGTATTTCACACTTAATGGCTGAAAGCTTGAAAAATCTCTGGTTTAACACAGAAAGAATGTAAAGAGCATTTAACCACAAGTCCTCTTGGAATAATTTTTCTGACTACAGTCTTCTTCTCTTCTTTCCATTTATCTGCAGGTCTCTCATGATTTTGCAATCAATTTCAATGAAGACAACCCAGAATGTGCAGGTAACACATTAGGACAGACGGCTGTATTTTTGCTGTGTGCAAAATGTGCTTGCATTTTTAATTGTATCCCCTGAGTATTATTCAAAGTGTTTTTTAAAGAAAGCAGCCACAGTTTTCAAAACCCAAGAGACTCCAAGCCATCAGGTTTAGCTTTGGAAACCAGAGAAAGTGCCAGATATTAATTTCCTGAAAAATAGGTCCCTTTGAAAGTACACTATGTTGGCCATTCAGCACTTTTACTTCCCCAAATCAATAGCATTTCTGAAAACTAGAGCTGCGTCTCCCAGAATCACAGGATGTTAGGGATTGGAAGGGACCTCGAAAGATCATCTGGTCCAATCCCCCTGCCAGAGCAGGAACACCTAGATGAGGTTACACAGGAAGGCGTCCAGGCGGGTTTTGAATGTCTCCAGAGAAGGAGACTCCACAACCTCCCTGGGCAGCCTGTTCCAGTGCTCCGCCACCCTCACTGTGAAGAAGATTCTTCTCATATATAGTCTCCTAGATTCATTCCAGATCGTCAACTACAGCAACATCCTAGGTTGTGCATTTTAAGAAGGGCAGGACATGCAAAAGCAGGCTGTGCACCTCTGTGATCAAAGATTCCCTCAGATTAGAGCCAGTTCTTTGGCCAGACCTACAGCAACAGCAGCCTGCTGCAAGGTAGACCAGTGATGTCCAGCACCAAGGTGTGAGGGCAGCAGCTGAGGACTGCTGTGGTAGAAGGAAGCATATTTTCCTGACAGCAAATACAGCAGGAGGTTGTTTTAACTCTGCATAAAATATTGCTGCGTTCTAGCAACAACCACTAATCCTTGGTAGACAGGGACCAGATTCAAGTAGCAGGTCTTGCTGTATGTCTTGGATTTGTGAGGTCTGCAGTGACTGATGCTGTCTTGCTAGGATTTCCTGCCACAATTCACACATTTTCTAAAAGGTAAAAATAACAGGACAATAATCTCTAAACAGTCAACAAGTAATCCCAGACTAACACTTGTTTGAGAGTCTTGGTCAGATGATCATTGCGATCCAAAATCCACAGGTTGTTATTCTTCCTTATCCTTCTGCTACCTGAAACTGGTGTTTCAGAATGCTTTTCCTGTTCAATTTTCTAGCTGCTCCATTCAGCCCTTCTCAGTGGCTTGCTTTCAGGGACAGTCAGTGGAGTATGTTCAGGATGAGAATTAGGATGCCAAGAAATTAAGTGAGGAAAAGAAGAAAGGATAAGAAGTTCAAAGGAAAGAGACATTAAAAAAATTCATAGTTCATGCATCTTAAATGCAAGACCTCTGATTTTGGTTCAGTGAGCATTCCTGCTTTGCCGTTGTGCTTGGATTGCTGGACTGCCCCAGCTCATGATGGCCATATGCTCAAAATGTAATTGGGCATAAGTCCTACAACTGCTTGATGTGTTCACACAGCTTTTCACATTGCTTTTAAGGAGTTAAAAGAAGCAGAAATTATGTGTATGCATCTAGATGTGCCTGTAAGCTTGTGCGCCAGCCTGAAGTTGAGATTTTAGACCCACTGAGCCTGTGGGAATGAGGTGGCGAAGCAAAACCGACCTCAGAGTTTTGCATGGACTATTGTATTTTAAAATGTGTTAGCTTCTCTACTTCTGAACATAGACACATTGGCATCTACACAGGACCTGATCTGTTTAAAACAGCTCAGTTAACAATGGTCAGCATTAGATGGTAACATATTTATGCACACAGTGTTCAAATACAACTTTGTTTCCCAGTCTAAATGCAGGACATTTTAGACCTTCTGTGTACCTCAGAACAAAGCCCTAGCAGTCCACGCAAAGAACACTTTTTAAATCCATCTCCCCCTTTGCTACCTTTTTTGAGTCCAAGGCTAATTCTTTTATCACACTGACATTGTTATATAATGATTTGTATTGATTGACTGGTACTTGAAAAGACTGACACATCTATATAGTGCCAGCAGCAGGTCAGAGGCTGAACAGACAAACTCTTTGCAAATAAAGAACTTATTATCCAGACCATATTATGTGTACAAAATAAAATGTAACAATGGAAATGAAAGCAGATTAAAAAAAAAAAAAGGACCTGCTGTATGAGCATTACTTTGGCTTATGTCACTTAATATTTGTTATGTAATTAAATTTTATTTGGTTCTTTGCATAAGACTACCATTTAAAATAATATCCATCTGGATGAAAGCAAGAAAAGGAGACAGATCAGAAAATATGTTGTTTAATCATCTGCTGCAGTTTGCTCATCACCTGCCTGTCATGGATGCTTGATTAGTTCCTACTGCCAGTTGTTCTGTGATGTTTTCTAGATGCTCTCACTGTATTAGGTGACACAGAGAGCAGTAACACCAGCGTATAATGTGGAGGGAGGATGCAAGAGTGAGAGAAAGTGATTAGTGACCACACTACTTTTCCTGTGTAATACTTAGCATACTTGTCAGAAAACAAAGGAAAATTGCTGAAGAGTGTCTTGCTTTAAACCCAGAAACAGAGGTTTTTATAAAAGAGTATATGTCAGATTTGCTTTTGAGGGATGAAATCCCTTTCTTTGTGGAAGCAGTGAGCTTTTGCTGGCACAAGGTAGTGTGACATACAACTCTACATTGCATAAGGAGTTTGCAAAGATGTGGAGATCACTGGAATACATAAAATACAGATATCCTCACCCTTCTTCCTCTATTGCCATTTCCATTGTGGAAAATTTTAGTATTTATAGCCTTATATTTCCTATATTTATAGTATGGTGTATTTATAATCTTATACTTAGTACTCAGTCTTCATTGTGTGAGGAAGAAAGTAACAACCTCTAATCTGAATGAATGCTTCTATACATGCATGCATTTTCCATGCATCTTAAACCCGTATATACATTAATACACTGTATTTCCTCAGAGCTATTTGAAGTAGATTCCAATTAAAAATGTAGAGTTGAATTGTGAAGAAAAATATACATTGGCTCTCCCTAAAATAAAAGAAGTCCAAGAAAAGTAAGCTACAAAGTAAGCCACTCACATATCCTGTTGGATTTGGATATATAAGGACAGCAGATATTTCTAAAAGATATTATCTGAAATAGTGAACAAGAAATTATGTTTCTATAACATATTTCTTTTTAAGATGAAAGCAACTTTCTGACCTGAACCACGCTAAATCTGTGTGGAATGCAGGGAGTAAGGTTTATCTTGTAATATTTTAATGCATAAGAAAAAACCTAGTGTATCTTGTCATCATCTTAATGAGGATTTATGAGGCCTTCATGCAAGATCAGTAAGTATATGTAATGAAATCCTTAGCAGGTTTAAAATTGGGAGTTAACAAAAGGCCACTTTTGCAATATGTAATTTATTCACTGGAATTACCAAGGGAAATTTTGTAACATTCCTTTACATTTTAGCCAATCATAGCTATAATTGGAGCATGTTCTTTTGCCTGTGAGTGCTGCAATGGAAAAATATGTACGTAACTATCTGTAAAGAGAGAAGCCTGCCTTCTCCACCGTTTTTTTCACAGGAGGTTCAGGTGTATCGTTGTAAAGCAATTACAACTCCCTGTAATTTGGGAGTAAGGGATCTGCACCTGTGTATCTTGTAAACATGGTCGAGTAAAATCTCATGAGTTAGTCTCAGTGCAAACTGAAACTGGCTTAGGATCTTATTGAAGTCATTTCATTTTTCAGCATCCTTTACAAAGCTCTTCAGTCTACCACTTTCTTTCCAACTTTAGACCTCTAATCCTTCAGGTCTGGTAAGCTGGGAGTTCTGAATGCAGGGGCTAACGTGCATCACTTCAAGAAATCCTTCTTCTCAATGACTGAAAACACCAATTTCTATTCTGTGGTCTGTCAAATGTGTCAGCAGAAGTCTGTTCTCCCTGGTCTGGCTATATATCCTGAAATGAAGAAGCCAAAAATAGCTAGTTCTCCATCAAAACTTCTTGCTCATTCTTCTGTAGACTGCAAAGCATCCTGCTGTTTCTTCCAAGATTTCACAGCTTTTGGTCACAGTCAAATTCAACCTGTGAGCAATTATGCAAATTCACCCTGAAAAATTATTTTCTTAGCACAGGGGAGTCAGGTATTTGAAAATATTCTTTGACAGCTCTAGGCTGTAAGTACAAAGGGCAAATTTGTTGGTAACTACCATGATAAACAGAAATAAATATTTATCTGAAGAGGAGGAGAGAGAAGTGTTGAAGTGTTTTTAATTTGTATCTACTTTCTAGTATGAATCTTAGTTGGTGGTCAGGAAGTGATCACTTGCACCTTGAACTGAGAAGGATGGAAGCTATTGCATTGCAAGCTGATACCTGGAAAACAGACATTAAAAACTGCTGGAAAGGAGAAGCATGGTATAATGGATTATGTATTGTAAACTAGATTCCAGGCAGCTAGAGACAACTTCTCAGAAATTATCTGAAGTTGTTTGTCCTTTCTAATCATGTCATATTTTGAATTTATGCATTAAGACCCTGCCTTTTATTTACACTTCAAATAAGCATGATATTGGTGATGCGTTCCACGTTTATTTGCCTTTTGTGTGGCTTTTCATGGCAGGAATACAGGGTGTTGTGGAGGCCTATCAGAGCTGCCTTCCCAAGCTGCAGCTGTACGGGCCCACAAACATTGCTCCCATCATCCAAAAGGTGGCAAAATCAGCATCCGAGGAGACCAACACCAAGGAGGCCTCGGTAAGGACATAATGCTGTGGTTGGCTTTTCTCTTGTCTTACGATGGATCTCTTGCAGGTCATCAGAACAGATATTTTCATGTACGTGGCTCATACCTTCACAGTTTTCACTAACTGCCTTCAAAGAAGGCATCCTGAGTCCGTGTCCGCTGGAGCAGTGTATCTAGCTTTGATAGCTTTGATAGTCACAACTTTAAACTCTTCTTCCACTGTTCTGTTTCCTGCTTTTAGAGCTGTTTTACTGTAACACACCCAGTTCTTCACTGTGGAAACATAAATGGCGCCACTAAGGTTACGAAAATTTAGGGGCCAAGCCGTAGAAGTGTTGATCATGCAAGCAGATGAGTTCAAATGATTCCCTACACAGACTACCCAATTTCAAGTCTCTTGCAGAGGCTGTACTAAAACTTTTTTGTTCAACTGGGGGATTTGTACAACCATTCATTTGAAAACTACAGTGATAGCATTTTCAATTTACTGTTACCGATATGGAGTATTATGTGCCTTTTAGAAATCAGGAGACAAGTCTGTTAGCTTGCATCTGATACAAACCCCATGACAGATTCTTGGCCTGAAAGGCTTAAGCATAGACAGTGGTTTAAATGTGCATCTTTGAAATGAATTAGGCCTATTTTTCTCCTGCCCGCCATACAGAATGGGAGAAAGAGAGAATGAGAGAATTGGAGAAAGTATGTGGGTGAGTTGGTCTGAAACATGTATGAGAGCAGTTCTGGGGGATTCAAGGATGTAGGAGAGGACTTGTATACTGCAGCAAGAAAAATGCCTGTGTATAGGAACAGAATAGAGCTGTATGTTGGCATGCATCTCATCACCACGTCTGGAGCTTTCACTGAGCTTTCTTCATGTGCCGAGCCTTTTTTTAAGTCCCGTTAAGGCAGCAGTTCCCAAACATTTCTGTTCATGAGTCTGGAGTTGTGATTTGTCACTCCGTTACAATTTCCAGGATCTTGATACTATTTAGGGTACCAGTCCTGAAACGGGGAATCGTTATGTTTGAATTTCCATACCCACCTAATCCTGAGATGGCTCACTCTGTTTGTAGTGCTGCCTCTGAACTAGTATGCCATATTGAATAAGCTACTTCATTTTTCTAAATCTAAGCTTCCCCTCTTTCTGTTTGAAAAACAAATTAATTTATAATGTGAGTTTCCAAGACAGAGTTCTCTCTCTGCATGTTTTGTTTTATTCATGGCAGGAGGTGATGAACTGAACTCTGTGTGAGTTTGTATTGCTGTGTATACATAAACTTTAATGATGTTTTGTGTGTTGGTATTGTTCATGCAGAGTGACCAAATTTTATGAGCTGTTCATTTTTCCTATTAATGCACATTGGTTAAATGACTTCAGCTGCCTAACAATTCATAAAGGATCCAAGTGAGAGTCACTCTTCCTCATTACGAAGCAAAGAAGTCATAGCCCATGATCCCAGTCCAGTGAGCTTTGGAGTTTTTGCAAAGATGACAAGCGTGCAAAGTTGCTTGCTCTCCATTAGAGAATGAGAAAAAGTCTCTTCAGGGCTCTGTATGAAGTGTTTGAAAATGGACATATTCCTCCCTGCAAATGCCCTTGCTCGCCCCAGGGACCCCATTACTCTGCAGAATGTAGTAGACCTGCCACGGCGTGGAGCTTCTCCCACAGGCACCAGTGGGTCACCCTCCAGTTTGCAGATGGCTGCACCCATCCCACTTGCCTGTTAACAAAGCTCCTCTGCAAAGTGCTGTCATAACCTCCCTGACAGCTCTGCTACAGGCTTGTAACGCTTCAATACCCCATTCCTCCTGGCCTCCCACTGGTTCCCGAAGGGGAAAAAAATGTAATCAGAAACTGTCAGCAGAAGTGATTGTGCAGCAGATGGAAAACAGGGCTAGCGAGGATCTCAGGACTATTACAGACTTCCCAGCCAAAGTCCTGAGTCTCCCAACCCTAGCAGCTAGAAACTCCCTTTTCTACACTGTGCATCTCTTAGCTCCCTCCAGCTCCTGAAAATTATCTGAACTAGAGCTAAACTCCAGAGGTGGAAAAATTAGTAGCTGAGGAGGTTTGGATGGGAAACACAACTTTTGAGCAATTATTAAGGCTCTTTTATATTTAAAAAAGTCCATGAATGAGTTACCAGAAACACTTTTATACTGGAAAAGAGCAAGCAGCTTTGGAAGATTAACTAATGATATAATTTTTTGCTTCTTGTCCAACGACTTCAGCAATACTTCATCTTGCTGATTCTCACGGATGGCGTCATCACAGACATGGCTGACACCAGAGAGGCCATTGTCCATGCCTCTCACCTTCCCATGTCAGTCATCATCGTCGGGGTGGGGAACGCCGATTTTAGCGACATGCAGATGCTGGATGGTGATGACGGGATCCTGAGGTCTCCCAAGGGCGAGCCTGTGCTTCGAGACATTGTCCAGTTTGTGCCATTTAGGAACTTCAAACATGTAAGCTGACTTTTCCATCCATTCCACGGAAGGGTGAAGGTCTATGATGTATAGTGAATGGTCCCTGGGGCTGGGCCTACCTTTTGGATGGGCATGAAGTGTGTAGTAAGGCTATGGCATTATTGTGTCAGAAATGGAGAAAAAGAAGGAATACAGAGTGAAATGTGCTCCATTAGTGAGATGGTGAGGGTAGGGAAGGAAGAATCCATGTTCTTCTTGTGGTGCCAGGCCTTACTTCCACTTTCTCCCTGATTTTAGTTTGGTTGCTCTCCCCGACTTGTTTTTCCTGGTATCACGTTTTCATTCTCTTTGCATCTGTTCTCTTAGGACTACTCTATTCTCCTTTCCGTCCCTTCCTTTCCACAGGCAGCTGAAATAGCTGTGGATTTGTATTCCCAGTGTTCCCCACGAGGTTGTTTCCTTATTAAAATTTATACCCCTAAATTCTCAAAGGAAGGACTATCCACCCACAGCATCCTGGTTGCCTGCAAACCCTTTCCCCAAATTCTGCACAAGAACACAACCAAGAAAATGATGTTACTAAGAGCTTCCCTGCACCCTCAGCCAGCTGTTCCATCTGAGCCCAGCGTGGTGTAGGAGACACTCTGTAGGAGAGGAAGGGACAGACCCAGCACTAAGTTGCCACGTTTGAAATAATGCCTTGGCCATGTATTTTTCTCCTCGATCTCCAGCCCTACATTGCAGCATCCATGCCAGGGACTTTTTCAGCAGCTAGGTGGAGACAGTGTTCACCCACAGAAGGAGCTTTCCTACACATGGCTGGGTTTTTCAGAGCCCTTTTCCTCCATGTAGAAGCAAGGACTGGCCATTGTGTTCCTCTGCAATGCTGATCACATCTCTTTCCCTCTGTTTTTCCATCTTTCTCTCCCTTCCTTACCCTCATTCCTTCTGTTATATTTAAGAGGTTCTCCAGACTCTGTTTTTTTCTCACCTCGGTGTCTAGGAAGGATATCCTTGGTATCTGATTTGAAAATTTCTTTACCTCACAGTGTAACTGACTCATTCTCCTCAAGTGATTGCCCTTTCCAATCTGCTCCCATATGCCAGTGATCCTTTGATCTGGATGTGTCACACAGAAGTTTTCAACTCTGGGTTGGTTTTGCTCTGCGTATGGGTTTGCAGAGCATACATTTCTTTAGTTTTTCTAGGCTTTTTGTTACCATGGGGCATTTTTTTTTTCTGTTTGCTATTTCCAAAATACCTTCATTTTATTTTCCTGTTTCTCAAGAATTGTTATTTTTTCTCACTTCAAAACACAATTTTGCTGTATTTCTCTTAGATCTAGATGGACTTCCTACTCTCACAAATTCTACTGAGAGGAGAAACAAACTTGTTTCTCTTTACTCGCTACCCTTATGTAAAGAATGGATCCTCATAGGAGGTCTAACTCACCTTGTGCTCTTAGTTTGGTGACACCATGCCAAATGGCTGCAGATTTGCCATGGAATTGTAGATACATCCATTTCTATGCTGACAGTGCCATTCAGTCACTTATCTGCTGGAAAAAAGTATGAGCACAACCTACTCATAGCTTGTCATTCTCCTTCATCAGAAAATCACAAGTGCATAGTTCTGCACTGTAGTCTATTGTAAAAGTGTCGAGAAGCAAGTTATTTATGGGCTAGTGCTAGACCTACTTTCAATTAGCTGAAAACAAGTTTCTGCAAGAAACTGGCAAAGCCAGCTGCATTTGTTATTTTTAGTTTCATTTTGTGATTTTATAACAAAGTTGAAATTGTCCTTGATTGAATAGATTAACGCTGACAGTTGCAGTTCTGGGCACTGAATATATTGTGTCTCTGGTGTTAACTTGTGAGTCTATGTGTGATTTTAATTGCTAGCATTGGTCAAATGACAAGCATATATTATTTTTAGCTGTTTTAGATTAACTTCCCCAGTACTGGGAGAGGATAGTAATCTTTAAAAATATATTGCTCTTACTAAATAGTGATATTTTTCTCCCCCTTTCTCTCAGTAGCAGAGATAATACAGATATAGAGATAGATAATTATTTGCTATATCAGAAAAGTAAATATATCTTATACAACTTGATATTTAGTCTGTTTATTGTGATCTTTCAGCATTTGAACAAATGTCAGTGTAATGGATGAGTGCCTATAACAATAGCCACTTCTGGCTGAATTTCTTTATTGTCATATCCCAAATAATCTCTCTCTCTGAACAAAGTGACATTCACAGCTATCTTGCTTACTTATCCTTAGCACAAACAAAAGACCATGCCTTTTGCATCAACTAGTGAAATAATTTTTCATGGGAGAAATTAGTGTGGTGTTTTGATTCAAACTTATTTTTCCCCACAGAGAAATGTGGATTTAACACATTTCGGAGATTTTTGTCAGATCAGTTCTGATCAAACACAAGAATTACCATAAATCAGCATATTACATTTGACAGCTTTAAGTAAAAGATGTATTTAGTTAAAAATCACATCTTTTTTGCGAATGTACCTTGTGTTTAGTTTCGATATTTAGGTTGTTGAATGATTAAGTAGGAAAGAAAAAAGTGAAGGATCTTTTCAGAAAGACTACAAATCAAGTTGTATAAGGTTTATAGATTTTTCTCATAAATCAAGTATTTATTTATGCCTAAATCCGTATTACCTCTACTAGTGATGGAAGGAGGGAAGAACATGTTATTTGCGAGCAATTATTTTGTGTTTTGCTGGAACAGTAAAATAAAATTCATTTGGAGTCAACCCAAACAATATTTTTTTTCATTACTTCAATTCTCAGGTCAGCCTGGAACTGAAAATCTCATATCTACCCAAAGAGATGAAAAAATAACCAACCAAAAGCTGCCCCTGTGAGAAAATTGAAAAGTGGGAGAAGGAAGTTGTAAAAATAACCTATAGAGTGAATACCTTTTATTTTATACGTTTGACTTCAGAGAGGGTTCCAATCCTGCACAGCACTCATACAGGCATTTAATACATTTCAATTAATTACCATTATTCACATACCTAAAACCTATTCCCACTTCAACGTTTTACTGGCTCAAGACCCAATGTAGACAGAAAGCTTTATTGTAGGGGTTTAATCTCCTACATTATGTAGTGTATCAGGAGTACTTCAGTAAAGCATCTTACCTTTTTTACTCTCTCTTTAAAGAATATCTTTGAAGTTTTAAAAATAACAACAGTAATAATAATAATTGTCCTGATTCTTGGAAAATCCAGTAGTTGCAGAGGCTTGATAAAATCAAGGTAGGCATTACTGCTTAAAAAAATGTCCCATTGTATAGTGGGTGACATGTACAATTCACTACAGGGGAACATAACAAAGCGAAAATATTTTCCCTGAACCCAAGTGAATTTCTTCTCTCCATAATTATCACCACCCCAGCAATGTGAGTGTCCTTCACCTGAAACACAGAACAGTGTTGCTCATGATCTCTGAAATGTAGTTGAAGAAAATCACCTGTCTCAATCCATTTGCAGTCATATTTTAAGAGCTGAAATTCTTTGCCTTTAGGATGCATGATGTGTTTACTGTGCACAAATCTGAAGGCACAGGTGTAATAGATTGTATTCCACTCTGCGTTGTATTTAATCCTAAAGGCTAACAACTGTGACTTAATAACACATATATCACAAGTGAGTGTGGAAAGCACAGCTCTTAAGTACTGCAAGGAGCAATGTTTGGCACTATGCATTGTAATTAAAGATTAAGCATGGTGAAGTTATAGAACTGAATCAACAGTCATTTGTAATATACACTAATTATCATCATAGGGCACTATTTTCCTGCTGCTGGCTGATCTGATTGTTATGTATTAGCCATCAGTTGAGAACTATTCATCTTGAGGTGTTTATTGCTTGGATACTCTTCAAGCATAGCAGTTTAGCAGTGGAGAAGAAAACACTACAGCAAAACATTAATGTACTATTTGTGTTAAAAAGCTAGTGAAGGTAACCCTTACAGAGCACTGCTAAACTGGGACTGGTTTTTAGCTCAGAATTTCCTGATTCTTACTGACACAAATCATAGAATCATAGAATAGTTTGGGTTGGAAGGGACCTTCAAAGCTCATCTAGTCCAAACCCCTGCAGTGAGCAGGGACATCTTCAACTAGATCAGGTTGCTCAGAGCCCCGTCCAGCCTGGCCTTGAATGTCTCCAGGGATGGGGCATCTACCACCTTTCTAGGCAACCTCTTCCAGTGTTTCACCACCCTCATTGTAAAACTTTTCTTCCTCATGTCTAGCCTCAATCTTCCCTCCTTTAGTTTAAAACCATTATCCCTTGTCTTTTCGTAACAGGCCCTTCTAAAAAGTCTGTCCCTATCTTTCTTATAGGCCCCTTTTAAGTACTGAAAGGCTGCAATAACGTCTCTCGACAGCTTTCTCTTCTCCAGGCTGAACAACCCCAATTCTCTCAGCTTGTCCTCACAGCAGAGCTGTTCCAGCCCTCGGATCATCTTGGTGGCCTCCTCTGTACCCTCTCCAACAGGTCCATGTCTTTCCTGCACTGAGGGCTCCAGAGCTGGACGCAGGACTCCAGGTGGGGTCTCACCAGAGCGGAGCAGAGGGGCAGAATCACCTCCCTCAACCTGCTGGCCACGCTCCTTGTGATGCAGCCCAAGACACGATTGGCCTTCTGGGCTGCAAGCACACATTGCCGACTCTTGTCCAGTCTTTCATCCACCAGTACCCCCAAGTCCTTCTCCGCAGGGCTGCTCTTAATCCTTTCATTCCCCAGCCTGTATTGATACTGGGAGTTGCCCTGACCCAGGTGCAGGACCTTGCACTTGGCTTTGTTGAACCTCATGAGCTTCTCACCGGCCCACTTCTTGAGCTTGTCCAGGTCCCTCTGGGTGGCATCCCATCCCTCACACATGTCAACTGCACCACTCAGCTTGGTGTCATCTGCAAACTTGGTGAGGGTGCACTCAGTCCCACTGTCTGTGTCACTGATGATGTTAAACAGTGCTGGTCCCAGTACAGGCCCCTGAGGGACACCACTTGTCACTGGTGTCCATCCAGATGTTGTGCCATTGACCACTACTCTCTGGGTACAACCATCCAGCCAGTTCCTCATCCACTGAACAGTCCATCCATCAAATCCATACCTCTCCAATTTAGAGAGAAGAATATTGTGGCGGACTGTGTCAAAGACTTTACAGAAGTCCAGATAGATGACATCTGTAGCCCTTCCTTTGTCCACTGAGGTAGTTACTCCATCACAGAAGGCCACTAGGTTGGTCAGGTAGGACTTGCCCTTGGTGAAGCCATGCTGGCTGTCTCGAATCACCTCCTTGTCCTTCCTGTGCCTTAGCATAGCTTCCAGGAGGATCTGTTCCATGATCTCTCCAGGCACAGAGGTGAGGCTGACGGTTCGGTAGTTCCCAGGTCTTTGCAACCCTTGCCAAGTTCAGCTCCAGCTGCACCTTGGCCTTCCTGACCCCATCTCTGCACAACCGGGCACTGTCCCTATACTGTTCCCAGGATACCTTTCCCTGCTTCCACTGCCTGTGCATTTCCTTCTTGCCTTTTAGTTTGACCAGCAGGTCTTGACTCAGCCATGTCAGCCTCTTGCCCTCCTTACCCGATTTCTTACACCTGGGGATGGAGAGCTCTTGTGCTCAATGGAAAACATCCTTAAAGATCTGCCAGCTCTTTTCTGCCCCCTTGTCCCTGAGGGCAGTTTCCCAGGGGTTCCTGTTGACTAACTCCTTGAAGAGCTGGAAGTTGACTTTTGCACCAGCTGGTCTAGAAAAGTCAGAGTGCTTTACCGTCACAAAAGTACATAAGGTACAAATAGCCCGAATCATCAGGCAGGAAATCACCCCTAACCCTGGTTTTGGGATGCTCCCTTCTACAAAGAGCCCCAGGACCAACAGACATCACCGGTATGATGAAACTCTAAAAAGCAACACTTGTCCATGTTCAGACTGAAGCCAGCTACCTCAGGGCAAGTGTGTGGAGCTACATGTAGCCTGTGAGCCTGTGGGCACAGTAAATGTGTTAGCTCAAACCTCACTGAAACACTTTTTACTTCACATGCATGCTGGGAGAGGAGCACATAGCTCCATTGACTCCTCAAGTGGCGGTGATTCAGCTACACATCTGAGCCCTGACAGAGCCTGTTCTGAAGGGCTGACCCAGCATTTGGGAAGAATGGATGTGGCATGGGAAGAGAGAGAAGTGGTGATGGGAGTACAATGCAGAGAGATGAGTGTTGGCCCAGTGTTCAGACTTGTGGACTACACGCAATCCACAGAAGCCAAGTGCTCCTGCCCAGCATTTTTAAAGATAGAGCAGAGTGAAGTTTCCTGATTGCTGTGGCTTGTGCTTGCAGCCATGGCCCCAGGAGTCTTTCCGTACATCCTGTTTTTACCCTTTATGTAGAATTATATTTTTGGTAAGATGACACAGAGGCAGACTGAGGTATATGCAGCTGTGGTAGACTGGGAAGGAGATCAAAAAACCCCAGTAATTCTCAATAGCAACATAGAAATTGGCCATTTGCCTGACTCCAAGGGGTATTTTCTGCTGATTTCAGTGAAAACGGGCTTAGGCGAGAATGGGGCAACTGTGGAAAACGATGCATTTCACTTTGAGGGATTAAAATAAATGGGTTCTCTTACTGTGAAACACCTGAGAACAGCTGCTGCACTGTCAGGCAAAGTATGGGCTCTGCTTTGCCAGTTTGTTCATGCAGAAATGTTCCAGGCTTTCTTGCCTGCACAAATATTTTGGTATAAATGTCACAGCAGGGAAATAGCAGTTCATTTTATTCATTACTAATCACATACATGACTCAAAATACAAAAATACAATAAATAGTTTTGTTTCTGGTTTTCCTAGTATTGTCTTTGTAGTATTTTAACATTTGATACTGGAATTTATAATAGCCATGGGGTTTTCTGCAACCTTGGATTAGCTTGCCTATGAATAGTTCACAGAATCATAGAACCATTTACCATTTATTTACCATTTATTTACATCCTATGTAAGCCTGTTTTTAACACTCTTGAAGTATAAGGATCCCACCCCATGAAATACAGTACACCAGTAAGCAGTCAATACAACTATTTTCTGACATGGTAGTTGTGGAACCTCATTGACAATATAACAGACAGTGAGGAGGGAACTGTTCATTAATGTGGGAAGAAGTACTTGGTGTGCAGAAGAAATGTAACCCAGTCACTGGTTGAATACCCATGCATCTTCTGAGCTGCAATGCATGATCTGCGTGTGCTGTATCTGGAGATAAACACAAGTTTAAACTTCTCAAACTGACGTTTAAGCATTTGCATTTTTACCTTATTTTTGTGGTGGGCTCAGAGGGCACATGGTTGGGCAGGCTGTCTCCAGGGGGCTTGGAATCAGCTCTACCCAAATACTTAGAAACAAGGAAATCCAAAACATGGGGCAAGAGGCTGCTCTTGGGGTGCTTGGGAGAAACAGGAGTTGGGTTTCCTCACTGCCAAATTCAGGGGCTGAGGAAAATCCCTGCAGCACATGTAGGCAACAGTTGCCCACAAAACGTCCACAGGCCCCACTGCTTAAAATGAAGCAGCAAGGGTGTGCTATGGGTAGAGGGCATGGTGTCTCACAGCACGGAGGGGCAGCCCTCCTCCTCACCTGGGGAGAAGGCCAGTGGCCATCTCTCTATCCACCTCTACATTTCAGGCTCATCAGTTCTTAAGTCTGGTTGACACCCACCATTTATACATTGCAGGAAGAGCTTTAAAGCTTCCAGAAAGCCTAGGACTGAAGCTTTCTCATGACCATCGTTTAATTCCAATGAAAACAAAATCTTTTTTATTGAATTAAAAACTTCCCCTGCCATTAGAATACCATGCAAGCTCCTGGAGAGCAGAATGGTGATGAAGGCCTCCCTTTTACAGTGGTGTCCATTCATGTTCAACTTGAAGGTCTGCAGGGTTCCTCACTGAGTACTGATGAATGAATTCTTTGCAGCCCTTTTTATTATGATATGCCGCTCTCCCAGTGTGCAGGGAAGTTAAAATATCCCAAACAGACCTGAAAAACATGCAGACCACTTTTGGCTTTAGTGTACTGTCAGGCAGCTACAGCTACCTGCCCAAACTGCCTCATCAAATGAGTTTCTAGTACTAGTGCCAGTCACTTTGAGTCTTTTTTCACCTTCCATTTCTGTACCATACTTCCTACCTTTACCTCATGGTACCAATACCTCTAAAACCCACAGCGCTTTTAGCAGAGAGACAGGTTAACACTTGTGTTTTCTACCATTTCCTGCAGGCATCCCCAGCTGCTCTAGCAAAAAGCGTTTTGGCTGAAGTTCCAAACCAAGTCGTGGACTATTACAATGGCAAAGGGATAAAACCAAAATGTATGTCAGAGTACGAGTCTTCCAGGACACTAGCTCCATGAACCTGCCTGCACTCTTTTACAAAATCAAAAAAGAAAAATGCTACTGTCTACAACTACTGTACTTAAAAATGAAACAAAAAAAATAGCACGTTTTGGTGATTTTTAACTACAATAACCATTTTTTTTGCATGTGTAGCCTGAAGGCTTAAATCTGTTAAGCGGTTGTATTGTCAAAAACTTTTTATGAGAAAAAAAATCCAGAAAAAAAAAAGTGAACTCTTTACATTACAGCATGTCGCCTTGAAATAAAAAGTTATCTGTATCTGGTTTTTATACAGGTTTGTTGAAATTTTGCTAAATTTCTTATCTTTACACTGTAAAGCATTTTGAAATATTTATTGAGGGTCAATAGCCAAAATGTCTTTGGTTGAATCTGCTATGAACTGAGAGATTTTTCAAAATGGCAGATGCATGAACTGTATTTTGCATGTTTAAAATAAAAACAACACAGTTTTGCAGTTGTTGTCTTTATTTCTCTCTCTGCCACGAGCCTGCCTGCTTTCAACTTCCATATTCTAAGAAAAGGGGAATAAAGTGTTTCAAGAGATACCTGGCCTGGAGCATGGGCATTTCTAACATTAGCATCTTGTGATATGGGCATGCAAACATGCCCACTCAGTCTGTGGCCTGAGTAGCAATTTTTCAAAAGCCTGACACATCCAGCTGTTATGAAGGGCTCAGACTGTAGCTGTAAACAGATCTGGTTTGCAGGGCATGATGCATCAGGATTGCATGTCTTAAAATATGCCCACTTAATCCAAATGATCGGGCTGCCTTTCGAACAAGTGGTATTTTGGCTACCCAAATCTATAATCTCTTATGCTTGGGAATTCTTATTTTGTTTCATTTGTATTTTTTAATCTCATACACAATATCCGAATTTTACATGGCTTGATTTTGTGACAGCCAATGATTTGTAATTTCATGCACACAGATCGCTTGTGTGTGCTAAAAATACCCGAGTTTGTACCAAAAGAATATTCAAACCACCTTTTTTTAAAGAGGACACACAAGAACAGATGGGCAGTGGATTGATCTTTCCCTTGAAATATTTATGTATATAAAAGAAAACATTAGATCACTGTTATTCTTAGTGTTTGAATTTTGGCTTCTCCATTTGCTAAAAGACAATAGTGAAAGCTGTGACTTGTTAGAAGTTAAAGATAAAATTTGACCAAAAATTGCTTGTGTGAGATTGTCCAACGGGCATGGCTTTGGATGAGTTGTGCTCCCACTGAATTGAAAACATTCTTGTTGCTAGTTCCAGAAGAAGCTGGTTTGGGCCAGTGCTGAATATTTTGGAAAATCTCACCTGTGAGCAAGGGATTTTGGTTTTAGAAATATCTATTTCAAAATGAGTTTGCAGGTAATGTAGAACTCTAGCTCCCTGATTCTCCTTTAGAAGTAACTTCCACGGGACCAGCTTTGATTGATGATTTTGTACCATAAAATGAAGGCAATGGTGCAGCCAAGATGCATAGGGCTGTCTCCCCCGCACATTCAGTTCTGCTCCATCTATATCCTGCAGTGCAATCGTTCACGCTTGCTAGCAGAGATTCCTTCAGCTGATCGGATATTGAACAGCAGCCAGTATTACTTGCTCATAGGTATAAATTGTCTGAAGATATCCCGACTGATAGATCTCAAATCCACATTTCTGTCTAACGGCTGACTGTTCATTTTAGAGCTTAGCCCAGCAGGCTGTGGAAGTATTTCCTCTGGAAGCTACCGTGATTTTCCCTTATATCTCATACACCACTCTGCCAACGTGTCTTAATTCTTATCCACAACATCTCTAGTTTCTTATTCCCATTCCCCCCCTTTTTTCTTTCCTTCCCTATTCTCAGAAGAAACATTTTCTAGCACTTAAAGCACATGACTGAAAAATCAATGATTCCATGTCCTTTGCTCCTCCAGTATCTTATTTTGTAACCTTGGGAAAGTAGTTTAACTTTTCTGTACCTCAGATTCCTCATCTGTAAAATGAAGGTCACTGCTATGTATTAATAAATATCTCATAATGTTACTGGGGAATTTTGATATTTGAAAAGTGATTTGAGATCCTCAGAAGCACAATGGTGCTCTTGCCACATAACGAGTATTGCTTTAGCCAGGGGCATGGATTTGGGGATGTAATGTACATCTGAGGAGGGGTTATGCCTTTTTGTTCTTATTTGCCAGAATGAAGGAAAGTAAAAGAAAGTTTTCAGCAAGAAAAAATAGGAATCGGTAAATTGTTCTTCTGGCACGTATGATCTTTGGCTAAACAGATTTTTGAAGTGTTTATGGTTACATGGAATTGAGCAGTTACAGCTCTGCACTAGCAGAGGTGTTACAAGGTGCTTCTATAATGTAGCATCACATAAAATGCAGAGATCAACAGGTGGTTGTTCAATGGTTATTGTGTGCTGAGCTATATGAATCATCGGTCATTTTCAGGTAGGTAGGTGGTCTAGGTAAGTGTCTCAAGAAAATTACAGTTGCTGCAGACCTTTCTGTTTACTTCACACAATCCAGATTATAAATGTTGTCTACTTAAGAAACAAATCACTACCAGTGGTAATATAGATCAGCAATTCTCTAGCAGCCATCAAGGTATTTGAAAAGACACCTCCATGATATTGAAAAATCAATTGGAAATCTCCTTCAATCCCAGCATGTAAAACAAACACATAATAGTGTGGTGAGCTGGTGTAGGAGAATGCACAGAAGACGAAACTAGCCATATGGCAAAAGGCTTTCTAATGAAGCTTTTAATGTTATTTTCATTGCTCCAAGTTATGGGCTTTGTGCAGGGTAATATCATTACGTATATGAATATATCTCTGAAATGGCATTTTTTATCCTGTTTCATCTACTTAGGGTTTTCGAGAGGCTATTCTGCCTCTAGGCAGAACTGCCATCAGTTTCTCTCTTCTAGATGTTTTAATGCAAATTTAAACTTCTATGGCCTTTTGATGGATCATTTTAAATTCTGAAAATTCCTTTAAAATAATTTATATCTTGTACTTTTGAGGTAATTGATGATCTAAAATCTCATCTCTGCATACTGCAATCCTGCCTTCCTTTTTACTGTCTCTCAAATCCAATTCAAAACCCAAAAGTCCCAGAATACTCAAAGATATTCATGATCCCTATTAGCCCAAAATACATGAATATCCATAATTCTTGAGCCAGATGCTGACCTGAGTTAAACTGTTAGTTGTGTAGGGGAAACTAAGTCTACAATAGTAATTAAAAAAACCACTAATACACTGCTAATTGCTCATTACCCTACAGTGAAATCTAGCTGTGTAAAGTTCTGACCAGGATAAGGAATATTGTGTTCTATAGCATTTGATGAAAGAGCCTGCAGTTACGAAATGAAAACAAAATTATAACTACAATAATAGTATCGCTTTAAAACATGTCTTTTCTTCTAGTCTCCAAATATCAAAGGTACACAACTGATGACAGCTAAATGGTTTACAGTTTGATCCGTTAGAGAACTGCTGGGTGTGATGAAGAACAGTGGTCCAAGCCAAAGCCTGCTGCATGTTGCAGAGCTGATATTCCAAAACGCACAGGTGGAAGGCCCCTGCTCTGAGCACATTTGCATGACAGAGCCCTGCAGCTCTGCAACACTTGGCTGCATCCCCTGGGTTTACGCACACACCAAATACTGTGAGCTTAGTGAGCCTCGTTACTGTATTGCAGTCTGATCTTTGCTGAAGACTTAAACTGAGCTGTGCCCTTCGGCTCGGCTCTCCAGCTGCACAAATGGGACAGGGCTGACTGCCAGAAAGAACCCAACTGCTTATTCAGATTGACCTTTCTCACTTGGGGTTGTGGGTCTTGCAGTCACACCTGCCATGTAAATCTAGAGCTATATCCAGAATGAAAGAGGTACTAGACAAACTCCCTTCAGTCCTATGTAGCATGGACATTTCAGGCAGAAAGCATCGGTACATTTACATTCACAGTTTTTGGAATGAGAAGGGTGAGCTGGAGGACTCCTAGGATAAGTTTACACTTCTCAGGTTGGTTTTGCCCTCTATTTACAGGAAGCGCCATTTTGCCACAAGGAAAATACAGTTTATAGCACCATCCATCCTCCTTTATTCATAGGTCTCACTTGTATCTGCAGCCCTGTGCTGAGGAATTGTACTTTACTGGAGGCAATTGGAGCAATTAGGGAGCTAGATGAGTGATAATCAGCCCAGCTGCACATTTCCTTGCAACATTCACTGCAAACCATCAGCTGGCAGCACTCACAGCCCCTCTTTCCTGTTTTTCCAATCTCATAGATATAGAGTGCACTCTCAGCAAGTTTGCTGATGACACCAAACTGGGAGGAGTGGCTGACACACCAGAAGGCTGTGCTGCCATCCAGCAGGACCTGGACAGGCTGGAGAGTTGGGCAGGGAAAAAAATCGATGAAATATAACAAGGGCAGGTGTAGAGTCTTGCATCTGGCCAGGAACAACCCCAAGTTACAGTATAAGTTGGGGAACGACCTGTTGGAGAGCAGTGTAGGGGAAAGGGCCCTGGGGGTCCTGGTGGACAGCAGGATGACCATGAGCCAGCACTGTGCCCTTGTGGCCAGGAAGGCCAATGGCATCCTGGGGTGTATTAGAAGGGGGGTGGTTAGCAGGTCGAGAGAAGTTCTCCCTCCCCTCTACTCTGCCCTGGTGAGACCTCATGTGGAATATTGTGTCCAGTTCTGGGCCCCTCAGTTCAAGAAGGACAGGGAACTGCTGGAGAGAGTCCAGTGCAGAGCAACAATGATGATGAAGGGAGTGGAGCATCTCCCTTATGAGGAAAGGCTGAGGGAGCTGGGTCTCTTTAGCTTGGAGAAGAGGAGACTGAGGGGTGACCTCATTCATGTTTATAAATATGTAAAGGGTGAGTGTCACGAGGATGGAGCCAGGCTCTTCTCGGTGACAACCAATGACAGGACAAGGGGCAATGGGTACAAACTGGCACACAGGAGGTTCCACTTAAATATGAGAAGAAAATTCTTCACAGCGAGGGTGACAGAGTACTGGAACAGGCTGCCCAGGGAGGTTGTGGAGTCTCCTTCTCTGGAGACATTCAAAACCCGCCTGGACACCTTCCTGTGTAACCTCATCTGGGTGTTCCTGCTCCGGCGGGGGGATTGGACTAGATGATCTTTTGAGGTCCCTTCCAATCCCTAACATTCTGTGATTCTGTGTGATTCATTGCATAGCTGGGGAGATCCTCCAAACTGATCAGGTGAAATCTAGGGGACTTCTCTCTTGTGAAGGCTGCCAGTTCAAAAGTGGTGTTTCTATTTCCTCATTCCCGCAATTCTGAGGACTACCCAAGGCAGCAGACTGGCAGGGAAGGTTACTTTGTAATGGGCACTGTGTCTTTCTCTTCCTTCTCACTAAAAAAGCGCTAGTCATTTCTCTTGCTGTGCAGAAAGCCCTCTACTGCTATGTTCAGGAGGCACTTAAGTTCTTGTCCCACTGATTAGAGCAGGCAGTTTGCAATCTGATTGCATTCAGAATTGCAGCCATCTCACTACACACACTCCCCCCCAATTTGACAAGAATTCATGCCTCAGCATCATGAAAAGCTACATGCACCAAAATAATGGTTTTATAGTGCATCGTCATGTTAAAAAGGAGAAAAGAAGTACAGCATTGAAACTTTTCTCCCCAAAATGTATGTACCCCCACCTATTACTTCCAAGTTACTGGTATATGAAATCCTTCATCAACTCAGCTGTGCAGCATGCTAGATGAGAAAAGCAGCATCTTGCAGCAACGAGGCTAGCTAGCATCAGGAGGGCCCTCTTCTCTAGCTGGGAACATCCATCGTGACTTGGCAAGTCACTTAATCTTGCTGTGTACCTTGGTTCCACCTCTTTAAAATGGGGATAAATAGCATTTTGCTATTTCCTGGGGACTTTGGTAGGGTAAGCACCATTGTAGGGTTGTCACACTACTTAGAGATTGGGAGGTATGACTTTTAACATTTTTAGATCCTTTCTGCCTCCTGGTATAGAAGTCCCTGTCAGGGCAGGAGTATAAGCTACTGATGGACCCCACTTGAAAACATGTCTACATGAAATCTAGCAACACCCCTGTGGTGTTGCTGTTCTTGATGCCAGGAAGAGAACAAGAAGATGCAGTGGTCACTGTGAGAGCAGAGATGACTAACCAGCTTCAGAGAAGGAATATCAGTGGGACTGTGAATTTGAGAGATGCATTTCTGAACACACTGTGTTTTTACTTCTTAAAAAGACAAGAAGTAAACAAAAGGACAAGGAGTATGTGTGAAAGCTGCTGGTAGTTTTCTGGATCACAGTTTTGGGTGCGACCACCAAAATTATGCTCCGTTACCCACTCTGAGGTGCCTACAGCCTTTTTCGGATGTTGTTATTTGGCCACAAGCCTCAAGTACAACAACCACACAGAGTGGGGAAGAAACTGGAGCAGCGGGGTAAAGGGGAGAAGCCATGAGACTTCAGCTGGCCACACTGAACAGTCTTTAAAAAAAAATTCTGTTGAAGGGAATCTTCAGTTCATACACATTCACTATCCTACCTAGTGCACTCATTAATTCTGAATACTGACAAAAGCCAGATCTCACTGAAGCGAGAGACTCAGAGGTACCAGCCCTGCACCAGGCTGCCCAGAAATCTTCTCCCTGGCCACTTTAATTTTACCACTTTCATTTTACCAGTAACTTCGCTGGCTACAATATGAAATACACCTCTCAGCGACGTTGCCCTGCCACCCTTACACGGCCCCCACCACTGGCAAGGAACACCTGAAGCAGTTCAGGCCCGCACCCCACGCTGGTCTGATAACGCAGAGACGCTTCTGCCCAAACCACCCCCTTGGCTGAGGCCTTCCCCCCCAGCCCTGCTCGCCCCGGGGCACGGAGAAGCTCAACCACCTGCCAGCGGGGCCGCGTTAAACCACAGGCAGGGTGACCCTTTCCCCTGGGCCACTTTGGGCAAACGCCTGGGCCAACCCTGCGCGGGGAGGTCTGTCGCACTGAAACGAAGAAATAACAGCAGAGTCAATTACACTGTTAAGCAGCATTCTTTATTTTATCAGCGCTGAGGAGCTCTGGGGATCATCCTCCGTAAGTGCTCCAAAGACTGGATGCTCTCGCGTTGCTCGTGTTCACATGATTATTACATATGCATTACAGTTTTTGAAAATTTTGACATGCATCTATACTAAGAAATAATTTATGTTAGTTGTAATTGTTTATTTTCTTACTTACAAGACATCTATTAATTATTAGTTAAATATAAACTAAGCACTCTGCTTCTAAATAATGTATCAGTCTTCTGTCTCCCTCGTGTCACGCAGCAGGATCTAAAACTTGAAAAACATCCCCTCGTTTCGCAGGTGGTCAGAAAGCATTTAGCATGCCAATTCGTTAACGATGGGTACGTCTTTTATAACTTAATCACAGTATACATTAATTTAGCACGCACGACCGCGTGTTGGGGTGTGTTCGGGAGTTTAACTTTGGAGGCAGCCGCCTCCCCCCGCGCTGGGGGTGCGGGCCGGAACCTTCTTTCCGAGGCAGCACGGAAGGTTTTCGGCAGCGGAGCGGGCGGCGGCGCCGGAAGCCGGCGGCGGCTCCGCCAGGGGTGGCGGCAATGGCGGGCTGGGGCCTGCTGGGCCGGCTGGGGGGGCGGCTGTGGGCGGCAGCGGCGGGGAGGCCGCTCTGGGCCGCGGCTTCTGGCAGCAGGTAGCGGAAGGGCTGGGAGGGGAAGGGTCTGCTGCGGGGGGGCGGGAGAGGGGTGCCGGGCAGAGCCGGGCGCAGAGAGGGCCTGGCCCATGTCGCAGCCCCGGGGTGACGGGCGCCTCGGCGGCCCCTTCCCCCAGGCGGCATCTCAGGCCTCCGCCGTTCGGAGAGGCCTCTGGGTGCAGCCTGTTCGCGCTTGCAAAGGCGGTGGGGCCCCAGGTTAGTGCTGGGGCACTCAAGCCTCAGATACAGCCCCAGCCTGCGCGGGAGTTAGGGCAGGGTGTGCATACTTGCACCCAAAATGTCTTTGTTTCATAGTGAGTGAGGCGACCTGCTGTGTTTGAGTCCCCGTGGGCCGCCCTTATAACTGGCCACCTGCATCCTCCAGCTGCACTATTCAGTACTCAGCTCCACTGTACTTGCAGAAGATTAAGAAGCATTCAGGGTTTTTGTAGCACTCACACAAATTAAGGCAGTGCCGTTAAACTAGTGTAGCTGTTTAGCGGTGAATGTAAAACCAGAGAGTTGTTGGGGCTGGAAGGGAGCTGGGGAGATTTCTGTTCCAGTCTCCTGCTCACGGTGTGGCCAGCTCTGGGGTCAGACCAGGTTGTTCAGGGTTTGGTTGGGCCTTGAGAGCCTCCACGGACGGAAGCCGCATAGTCTCTCTGGGCCCCTGTTCCAGTGTTTGACTGCCCTCAGGCTGAATGTTTTTTTTTTCCTTATGACGAATCAGAACTCCTTTTTTCAGTTCATACTGATTCTGTCATTCTGCCATTTACCTCGGTAAACATGGACTGGCTCTGTCTTCTCTGTAACCTTCTCATAGGTATTGCAAAGCTGCTGTCAGGACCCCCTAAGCCTCCTCTTCTCCAGACTAAACAAGCTCAGTTACCTCTAGCCTCTCATAGGGCAAGTCCTCCAGTCCCTGCCCATCTCTGTGTACCACTGCTGGACTCACTCGTTTACAAACATCCCTGTTGTGCTAGGGACCCAAAACTGGATTTAGTATTGCAGATATGGTCTATTCAGGGTGCTGAAGAGGGGATGATAACTGCTTCCCTTGGTTTTCTGACCGTGCTGCTGTTGATGCAGCCCAGGCTGCTGTAAACCTTCACCGCTGCCAGGAGCCTGCTGGCTCTTTTTTTACCTTTTTGCCCCCCAGGCCTCCCAGGTCCTTTGCCTATCTGGGGAGCAGCTCTGCTGAAGTCACAGAGGTTATTCCATCCCAAGTGTGGGACTTTGCATTTCTTCTTTATGAATTTCATCAGGTTCCTTGTTGGCCTGTCCCTCTGATGGCAGAGGGACACCCTTGAGCATTGTTAACTGCTCCCTTCAGTTTGGTTTTATTTGCAAACTTAAGAAGGATGCGCTTTTCCCCTCTTACAGGTCACTGATAAAGATGCTAAACAGAATAAGTCCCCAGATAGACTCTTGAGGAACTCTACTTGTAGCTGGCGTTATAGTAGAGTGCAAACCATTAACTGTGACTCTTTCATCCTGATGATTCACCCAGTTTTTTGCCCATCTGATACCCCACCCATCCATGCCATAACATCCTAGTTTGGATAGAAGGATGCTACAAGAGACTCTGTTGAAAGCCTTGCTGAAGTTAAACAACACCCAATGCTTTTTTCTTCGTTCATGGATCTAGCTTTTTTCTTATAGAAGGAGTGGCTGGTCATCTTACTGTTACTTCCCCCATTTTGGTGTACTTTAGAATACTTTAAAAGTTAGATGAAAGCATAACGAACAATTAAGTGGTGTTGGTCAGGTGTGGCCAGTTTGTGTGATGGTGGCTCAATAGCTTGCTAGTATAATTTCAGTCTTTATGGCTGCAATATGCACTGGTATAGTTATGTAGTACGTATTACATTATAAACATATGTGTTATGTGATATTATTTGAACTGATAAGATACTTAAAACTTTTTCCCATCACTGGAAAGGGGGCAGCTGGGCTTTGTAGTCAGGCATGTTAACAGTGCAACATGGTGGCACGAGCATCTTTCTGAAGAGAATGTTGAGTTCCTCAAGAAGATAACTGCAGAGGAATATAAAGCTCAGACAGCCAGCAAGCTGTGCCCTCTGAAAGATGAACCATGGCCGCTGAACGAGTGGAAACCAGGTGAGAAAG
Organism: Caloenas nicobarica; assembly: GCF_036013445.1. Taxonomy (NCBI): domain Eukaryota; kingdom Metazoa; phylum Chordata; class Aves; order Columbiformes; family Columbidae; genus Caloenas; species Caloenas nicobarica. The sequence continues at coordinate 46,391,394 of NC_088246.1, read as the reverse complement.
TATCTCTTCGGAAATACCAAACTCATGCTGAAATTATTCTTGTTCTGTTGTTGCATGCAGCATGTTGTGGTTGCTCACTTTCCCCTGATGGGATGGGGGAGAGAATTGGAAGGGTAAAAATGAGAAAAGTCATGGGTTGAGATAAGGACAGTTTAATAGGTAAAGCAAAAGCTGCTCACACAAGCAAAGCAAAACAAGGTGTTCAGCCATCTCCAGGAAAGCCAGGCTCCATCACACATAATGGTTCCTTGGCGAGACAAATGCCATCACTCGCAATGTCCTCCCCTTTTCCTTCCTCTTCCCCCAGCTGTATATACTGAGCATGATGTCATATGGTCTGGAATATCCCTTTGGTAAGTTGGAGTCAGCTGTCCCAGCTGTGTCCCCTCCCAGCCCCTTGTGCACTCCCAGCCTTCTTGCCGACAGGGTGGTGTGAGGAGCAGAAAAGGCCTTGACTGTGTAAGCTCTGCTCAGCAATAGCTAAAACATACCTGTATTATCAACACTGTGTCCAGCACAAATCCAAAACATCACACCATACCAAGTACTATGAAAAAAATTAACTCTACCCCAACCAAAACCAGCACACAGTAACATCAGGATTGTGTCTTGTAAAGGATTCTCCTTATTGCTTTTACCTCAATCATCCAACACATCTCCTAGTAAATAAGTAAATGTAATACACTGTATAAAAAGCATTTAAAGTATTACGTGTTAAGAACCTTGTAAAAACTTTATTTTTAGTCCAAATCAGCACTTGACCAGTCCCCCTGCTGTACAATGACAAGATAATAAACTAAGGATTAATAAAAAAAGACTCCGTTCTTGTAAATATTGCTGGGCTCTGAAGAAAAACTGTAGCATATAATACATCCCATTCTATTCAGTTATTCATAGAATCATAGAATTGTCTCAAGTTGGAAGTGACCCATGAGGATCATTCAGTCTAACTCCCTGTTCCTCCCAGGACTACCTAAAACTAAACCATATGAATACGAGCGTTGTCCAGATGCTGCTTGAACTCTGACAGTCTTGATGCTGTGACCACTTCCCTGAGGAGCCTGTTCCAGTGACTAGCCACCCTCCCAGTGAAAAACCTTTTCCTTATGTCCAAAGTTGTACAGCGTAAAACACAACATAAAGGTTTTGAGTCTTCAAAAGTGTCACATAGTTTGACAGCAAACAACAGAGTCTGCGAATCCATGACAAGATCCTCGGATATGACAGTGGAAACTGAAAGAGCATTTTTTGAACTTTAAAGCATTTATTCTTCATCTTAAGTGAGCTGTTTTTCATGGTGTGAACTGTCAGAAGCCAGACTTGACAGGTTGCCTTTGCTGTACAGTTACAGTGACAAAAATACGCAGAGGTTGGGAGGAGAAACCTAATACAGTAAGCTTTTCAATAGTTAGTTTGGCTCTAGTGAAACTAACTGCATGTGAGTTGTATTTTCTAAAAAAAAAAAGGATCTGAGGCATTGGTTGTTCTGAACTTAATGGGGAACTGTGTTGCACATTCTATCAAACACAGCTGGAACAAACAGAACTTTGCTACTGGAATTAGAAACAATGAGCAGGTTATTCCCAGCCTACCCCTAGGGAGTCAGTGATGTTTTATCTCCTACTTCAACTCCTTAGGAAAGATCTGAGTTCATGGGACTTGCAGGTTATAAGATTTCAAATATTAAGTGTGGAGTTGCATCTGTGCTCTGTTTTGATTTACAGATTCCATCAGAGTTGGTGTTGTTGCAGTAAAACTGGGAATGATGCCAGTATGGACCAAGTCAGGAAAAAAACACGCTGTGACACTACTTAAGGTGAAATAAATCATAACAGATTTAATCTTCTACGCTGTATTCAGGTTGTTAACCATAAGATTCAGGCAAAAATGAAACTTATCACTTGTACAGAGTAGGAAATCCCCTAGTGAAAGGAAAGATTTCTTTCAGCCCTGTGTAGTACACCATGCCTGTTCTCCATTTGTATCCTAAGCTTTCTAGGAGTGGTGTGCCTTCTGCCACAGGCATTCAAGTGCTGCAGAACCATATGTGATATTACCTAGGTGAGGAAAGATGGGAGGACAATAGAAAGTTCAGGTTCGCTACCCCACTTCATTTTTTTTTTTCTTGCTACCTGCAGGCACTTGTTTCAGCCCGGTTGCTGAGTCTTTGTAGCCCTGAAGCTGCTTCTTTGTGCTCTCTGACAGCCACTACTGTGACAAAGCTGTTCGCTGACTTGTTGCTGCCATATGATAGACCAGTGTTGTCAAGGACATGAGGTTTACAGGGCAAAGGAACAGGAGTCTAAAATGTGGGTTCGTACTGTATGCTTTGCTGCTGCATGCCATAGAGATTTTGCAGACATTGCAGGCAAAAGATGACTATAAAAGTTTATTTGATTTCTAGAGCATTTATGAAAATATAATTAGCACTCTACTAATAACTTTTTCCTAATATAAGCCTTTAATTGATTGGAAAAAGAATGTCTATGGTAAGAAGGTAACACACTCCCCTACTTGTAGGCAGTATCTTCTGTTATATAGATAAAAATGAAAACAGAGACTGACTTTGTTTCACTTGTTTTGATAATTTCTTACCAGGGTCTCAAAGTGTACATATCTGCTTATACTCAAATAAACACTATTTTTCTTTTCTTAAGGTGCAAGATTGCCATGTTTTAAGATACATTTCAAAGGAAGAATCAGGTGGAAAAACATCTAAGCTACTTGTTGGAGGCAAAAATGGATCTCCTTTTTTTGTAAGTGAACCACTTTGGGCGGGTTTTTTTAGAATAGTTGTTTCTGTTGTGATTACAGTACAAAACCAGCATAGGTAGATGTCTCTAAAAGACTAATTGGTAGGTATGCGTGCTTTGGAACTGATCTTTTGTCACATCCATCCTTATTTCCTTAATGCTGGTGTTGATTCTTGGTTAGGAGAACTGCAAGAACAACTTTTTGAAAGTTTTGCATTTTTATTCTCTAACAAAGCTGTGGGCTTAGGAGCTTGCTTTGATATGCAGTGTCCCATACCATTGTATTAGCTTTAGTTGTAATTTTTCCACAGGTCTGTTGAGATTGTTTAATTTGCATATAGTTTTATTGATGAGTAAGTTTAAGACTTAAATTTTGAGGAAGATAGACACTGCAAATGCTTGATGTGGAATTCCCAGCCACCTTCAGTGACGAAGGTTGTCTAACAGAGCTGTCATTCCTGAGAAGGAAAATTGAATTATAGATCAAGGCAGAAACAAAGCTTTCCCTCAGAGGATTGCAGTTTCTATGATCCATTATTTCTATAAAATATCACTTTTCACTTTGTGCAGTATCCTGGCACTCATTTGTTTGATTTAGGCAAGTAAAAAAAACCCTAGGACTTGTGATTACTTAGCAGATAATCTGAGTTGGCAATTGTGGTTTTTTGAGGACATCTGTTTCCCTTTGTCAAACAGAAGGTTGTCCCAGAACATCAAAATGTGTCTGTGTACTTGTTTTTACTTTAGTGGAGGTGATGGAAGAAGGAGCTTTTTTTCATTTGATAAATCTGTTGGCTTTTATAGTATATTCTACTGATCTTGAACTGGCTTCTATTTTAAGGTATCTTTCTTTTATTCAGTGCATTTATGCCATGTTTCACCATCACTGCTTCTACTTTTCAGATATCATATATTGTCACTCCAGTCCATTTCCACTTTCCAGGTGTGACATTTTTCCTGGAGAAGTTACACCTGTGTTTTTTCTTTCCTGTTACCTTGGTTTAAGACATACAAGAATCATGTCAATAATAACTTTCAAGTTGATCTTTTCCTAAAGATGATGTTAGCAGTGATTTCAATGTGTTGCCAGAGTGAAAATGTGCAGGAAGAAAGGAGGAATACAGAAAATCTTCATTTAAACAGCTCTCGTGAACTAAGAAAATTTCTTGAAAGCAGAACTACCTAAAAAGTCAACTCAATAATTTTTTAGTAGTTTGACTTATATTAATGGTTCTATTCAACATAATTTGGTTGAACCTAGACTTATTTTAATAAAGAAATAGATTAAATATCCATAGACAAATCTGTGGTGAGGACCTGGCCTGAGACCAAGCTCTGTACTGTTGTTCTCATTGTTGTTATTATCATCATTGTATAAACTACATAATTTCTAAGAATCTGGCACAGAGATTCTGAACAATTTCACTTGTTAAGGTACTAACAAATGATGTCTTTCTGTGATTTAGCTTCAGGTTTGAATCATTGCTCTCCTACCCTGTTTCCTTGAAAATAAAACAGAGTCTTATATTAATTTTTGCTCCAAAACTTATTACTTTTTTACATGTATAGCTGCCTGGACACTATTTAAATTGACTTTTTTATGAACTAGGGCTTATTTTTGGAGTAGGGCTTATATTTTGAGCATTCTCAAAGATCCTGAAAAATCATGCTAGGGCTTATTTTTGGAGTAGGTCTTATTTTGAGGGAAACAGGGTATGTTTCTTGGTCTTTTTATGTGTTTCTTTTCTCTCTGAAGTGGCTGCATGTGAGAATTAAGAGAAAGCTGAGTGATACTGTATTGTATTAGCATAAGAAGTTTATCTGCTGTTAATTCCTCATAGGAACATTTGTCTTCCTCAGATTCCTCTCAGCTACTGATTTTTAATGAATTCAGTCTAATGATCCTCTCAGCAATTTTACTAACAAAGTGTTTCGTGTATCTGAGTGTCAAATTGCTTAAAAATGATAAGGGATATTGTGTTTTTAGCAAGATTTTTTTTCGTTTTTAGTTTGCTGTATGTTAGTCTACTACAAGTGAACGGATTTGTCATGATTTTTAATGCAAAATTAGTCTCAAAAGTACAATTCTGCCAGTGTTCTAACATTTTTTTTTTGTCAAATATGTTTTTGTACACTTCCCTTAGGTGAGGGCATATCGATCATTTTCCTATAACACTGGAAGATATTGTTGGTCTTTTAAAAATAAGAACATCTTGAGAATTCGGTCAATGTTCTTCTCTTCAGTATTGCTTTTTAGGAAGGCTTTGTAAAGGCTGCAGTGTTCTGTTTGTAGAAATACATCTCTCTGGCTTGACCGTTTGAAGAAACCTTGTTGTTGAAGTAGAACAGTGCAAGGCTATAGTAGGACTCATGAGATGTGATTTTTACCCTTTGACTTCGCTTTTCTTCTGCTGTGATAGTTCTTTCCAGAGCTCCCCTTGCTGTCATCTGAGACACCGGTTTTACATAACAGTGGAAATAAAGGATTGATATGCAGGCATTTAATAGAAAGGGGATTTCTTTATTTTTAATTATTACATATGGTACTACAGTTTAATGCAGTTGTCCTTCATTTATGCCTCAAATTTTTGTGGTCTTAGGGGAGATTTTGTGTTTAGTTTATCACTCTTTTTTAAAGGGTATTTGAAGTGCAAAACACTCAAAAAATCTTTTAACTCTCAAAGGCTTTGTATCTACACTTCCTCCTCAAGTAAGGGCAGATTCATAAATTTAAGTTCTGTTTTGTCTTTGTTAGAGATGCTTCATCATCTTTCTCTCTCATTTTTCACAAAACGTTTTGTAACACTTTTTAAGAGATTTTTTAAAATGGAAGGGCAATATGTAGATTTTTCAAAATAAACTAAGTAACAATTATAAAGTTATTCACATTATTTTATTTTAAAATACACAGAGTTGTTTTTGAGAGAGAACTGCACAGAACTTTTGAAAAGTGAACCTTGGAGATGTGACTATCCAAGTGTGACAGTATTGTCAGATGCTTAAATTGCTTTCTAGGAGAATTCATTTGAAGAAAAATCAGCTGCATTTCTTTTTTTCCTATGGCCACGGTTTTCCCATATCACTATTTCCATTGCTTGGTATCATTTCAGTGGTCAGCAGTTCTCAGAGTTGTCTTGTTTAAAACAGCTGAGAACAATTTTAAGTATTTTTAACTTTGTCAGACTCTTCTAAAAAGAAGAGCCCTTCTTTAGTTAAGTCAGCAGTGGTTTATCACCGAGTGTACTTGATACATCTTAAAAATACATGAATCATAAACCTGTTCTTAATTTTTCCTTCTTTTGTCCAGAAACTCTAGATGCTTTTCTGTGGGAAGTTAAACATTTCTAGAAGTGTCTGCAAGACCAGGCTTTTTTCCTATGGTTTTGTTAGTTAAATAAATTGTATTTGTAATGGTGTGGAACTAAGTCATTAGAAGCTTTGAAAAAGAGAAAATGCTTTTAAATTACTACAAAACTCTTTAAAAGTCATGAAAAAATGGTACCATATTTTATATACATTCTAAGTGATTGGTTTCCATTTCTGATCTTAGAAATCTTCATGTATCTCTTGTTTATGTGTTGTAGCTGTAGTGAAATCAGTTGACAGAAAATAAAATGCAGACACAGGAGTTTTAAATTAATTGTATATAGAGTTAAAATGCTTAGTCTCAAGATAAAAGTGTAGGGTAATATATCTGTTTCTCTGAGTGGTGTTGACAGTCTGTAATCGCTTTCTGTGTGAGGTTGATCCTTGGGTATTTTAAGATCGCTTCTTTTTTATGTCTGCTCTTTGTTCCAGAAATCAGAGGCCGCAATGGAAATTTTTAAAGAAGCTGGAGTCCCGCCAAAGCAGAAAGTTACAACATTTAATGTAACAGATGATGCCATCATTAAACCAGGTAATCTTTTTGAGCTACTGAATATTGTATGCATAATCATTTGATGCCTGCCACTTCTTGTAGATCTAAACCAAGTTATGATGTGCATTTCATTTTTGTTCTATATGAAAATTTTTGAATTCTTATTTCTTTGTCATTGAGCACAAACTTTTTGCTAGGGAAAAGCTAGAAAATGGACTTTACTTTCAAGGTGATGAGAAGTAGGATTTTTCCTTAGTATGTTTCCATTCCTTAGAAAATAAGTCAAATCCAAGCTAGCTAATATAAAAAAATAAGTGTGTCTAACCTTGACTCACTTGTTGGGAATAAATACGAATGCATTTACTGGAAATTCTCCAATTATGAGGATGGAACCAAGAAGTTTGTCATAATGTTTCTCAGGAGCCTAAAATAGCAGTCTGAGGTTTATTTCTTCCTGCTGCATTCACAAGCAGGACTGATGGCTGTCATGTATGGTGTTTTTTCTGGCACCTTACAAAGTAAAATGCATTAAAACATGTTATAACAAATGTTCTCACTAAAAATCAGTGGTGGAAGTTTGGAGATTTAATGGAAGGTTTTATGTTTTTAAAGTTTTATTAGCCAGCGTATTTAGGTTGCTTTTATTTTATTCTTTTTGATAGTTACAGGTATTTTCCTGAGAGTTATGTAGAGTGGGAAATTCTAATGTATTACATCTTTATTTGCCATTAGAGAAGACTTTTGCAAGACCTTTTTAAGACAGTGCGGTAACTGACAAAAATCAAACCTAGCATGAAATGGATGTCTGGACTAAAATGGAAGTAAAAGCTCGAGGTAAAGCAGAATGCCAGGTTTTCAATAAACTGATTTTGCAGTTTCTGTATTTTTTAAGTAACATCCTTCATGTGCCTGGCTTTCTATCAGTTGCTTGCTGCTGACAGGCATCGTACCTCAGGTGTGAATGGATTATATAAAGATAACATGAATTAATATGAGGATTTTTATGCTTGAGATTTAGGAGACGTTTGCATAATTTCAGTTTGTGTTCATACTGACTTGAAAATAGCATGAAATTTGTGTGGACACGAAACAGTTAATTTTTTTTTTTTTTTAATTGACTGAAAACAGGCTGGAAACTCTGCTAAAGATGTAGCTGAGATCGAACCGAGCAATGTGCTTAAATAGTAACTACAAAGCATCTATTTTTGTCAGTGTGGTTTATAAAGTAGAACAAATAATATATGAATAAACCCAAAGTTTTGTTTTCTTTCCTGTGACTGCGATCTACCCTGGATGGTAATGACCGGGGAGTGGTTTGTGGATTTCAGCGCTTAGTTGAACATGATCTCTCCTCTTCTTTTGCAGGTACTCCTTTGTATGCTGCTCACTTCCGCCCAGGGCAGTTCGTGGATGTTACGGCAAAAACGTAGGTTCCTAATGATTTAACGTGTACAGTTCATCTTTCAAACAGACTGGTTGATTTTTTTTTTCCCCCCCTCTATTTTGGCTTGAATTCATGGCTCACAAAAGCCGAAGTATAAGGGTAGCAGCAGAAAATAGAAGTCCATTCAGCCATTGGGTAAAAAATATCAAATTGTTTTTCTTTGAGGCTTATTTTTTATTTTTAACATGGTAGGTAAACAAATAATACTCTTAGGGCTGTGGTTCTGCATGTCTTGTCTGTCACACATACATGATTAGCAGGGAAGGGCTTGAGAAAAGAGGTGCTCAAGCATAGCATGGGCAAAGAGGTCTGCAGTGCGGCATCTGTAGTGTGTAGAAGTGGGGAATAAATGCTGAAAAGCATCCATTCCCGGACAGACTGCTTAATTTTGATTTGGTGTAGAAATGCGAAGAGAGAGGTATCTTGTGGACCAAAAGAAAAGCAAAAAGATAGTGAATACACTTAGCCGGACAACGGAGCTGTCATATTCTGGTTTTATTTTCTCTCATATTCCAGCTAATCTCCTTGCCAGCAATGGCTAATGATCTTTAATGTGGGAGGAATTATTTCCTCTCAGACCACTGCGAATGCCAAGTTAGAGCTCAACTGGTAGAGCGTGTCAAAAGAAAACTGGCATCTTGCCTCAAAGACCAGTCGTGCCTCTTCTATTGCATCCGTGAGTTCTACTGCCCAAGAGAACTCCTATCTCCATATTTCAGTGAAGTGTATTTTTGTCATGTTGTGATACCAAGACCATGTTTTGCATTTGATGTTTTATTTATTGTGTAATGGAGATAATACCCACATGGCCTTGTTGAAATATCATCCGTTGTAATGGTCTCACATATGTGTAATACTTTTAAATATCTAATATTATTCACAGGTCTTTGTATATATGGGGAAACTGATCATATCAGTACAGCTCAGTAGTTGATTCTAATATAGCTACACCTGACTACACCCATGAGGGCACCTTATGCTGAACAGGCGGTAAAGAAGTTGACTGGAATTAGTATTTTTCTATGTCAAGCTTCCTTCTATAATGCTTAGATGTGGTATGTTGTTCATTCTGCTTCTAAATTGCATTCAGGGAACAGCCCATAACAGACAATAACTTGTTTACAAAGCAAAGCACTGTGTCATTAAGAATACAGTCATTCCATGGAGATTAAATGTCACACTTTGTTAGGGCAGAAAAGCTTTGTTTTTCTAGAATTATTTCAAGAACTAGGGAAGTTTTTTGGCAGTGTAAGAGATACTGATAAGCAGCCACAGGATATTGATTTGTATCTTGCTACATGTATTTGAAATTACTAGCAAGCAAAAAATAGACTGGGTTCCTAGACATGTTTGGTGAATCCATCTTATCTTTTAATTCAGTATTTCTAATCTATTATCTCCAGATATTTGTACGATCCCATTTCAGAAATTAGCTTTTTGTTTGTACTGCTGACTTGGGTGGTGTATTACATGTAATCCCATTATACAGGTGCCTAATATAAAAGAAGAAAAAATTCTTAAGCTAGAGAGAGGGAATTTTTTTATCATGGTTTTTCTGCCAGTAGGATTATCTAATCATTCCAGTCTTTCTGTATCTGTGGTTTTTAACCTTTTTCTGTGACTTACTTTCTGATTTCTACTTTTAATGTTGCTTTCTTTTTAATTTCTACTTTTGTGGAATGCTGCATTTATCACATTCTGTTAACTATTGGGCAAGAATTTAATTATTTGACCACATTTCAGTTTTTATTTGGGTCTTTAACTTTATTCCGTACAGTTTCATCCAGTGTTGTTTAGTCTCATACTTGGGTGAGGTTTATCTGTCATTATTTTTCAGAGTGCTGTATCCATCCTTCTTAGTTTACTGTACCTGTAAGTACAGATTTCACAAAAATATCCAAGAAATGCTTGAGTGAAAGGCAAAAAAGATATTTTGGGAATGATTATAGCATTGATCTATAGCATTTGGGCTGTGCTGAAGGTGAAAAATGAGAACATACTTCATATTGTACTTGGGTTCTGAATCCCCTCGAGAGGAGTCAGCTTCTCCCTGCTGAAAAAAGAGGGAGATTGGGGAGGTTTGGTCCACAGGCTGAAATGTGCCTTTGTACATTAGTCTCTAAAGTCCCATTTTCAGGAGTGATGTAAGCACTTGAAAGATTGTAAGCTGTAGGGGCATTTTGAAAAGGTATTTAAGGATTCAAACCATTATGGACTTAAGAGAGAGCAATTCCTAAAAAACTCGCTATCACCACTAATGAAGTTTTCAGAAATATTATTACATGAACACCTGTTTTACCTTCTTAAGATTGTCAGTAACTTTGTTTTACTGGAGAAAAGACTGAAGTGTGCAATGTTTGAAATCATATAGATGATAACAGCAGCACGGTTGTTAATAGCATGATTAATTCTAATTATTCCTTTAAAAAGGAAAGGAAGAAAAGTAATGTCACCTCAGTGAGGAGATAATATAGTGGAATATAAAGGGTATTTTAATTTTTTACCAGCTTTTAATGATTCAGATGAGCAAGATATCTTTTTGGTGTGCTTTATTCTGCCAAGACATAAATAAAAAATACGCTTCTTAAAAATGACAACGCTTTTCTCAGTTATTGTAACTTGAAAAAACGACTTGCGATACATTTCGGAAGTCTTGGTTAGCATCTTGATTTGGTTACAAAAGTGTAGGGTATTTTTTATGACTATCTGCTTTTAAATTTTCCTTGCAAATATTTTTATGGAAGTCTTTTGAAATGTTTTGATGCATTTATACCTCTGTGAAGAAAAAGACTTTCTCAGAAATGAGAAGGTTCAGTTCAAGATGTATGTGGTTTGTTTGTATTTGAAGTCTCATAATTTGTTCAGCAGAGTATGAGTGGCTATTAGAGCACTGTCAGTTGGCAGCACGTCTGCATGCCGTCAATCTTCTTTAGTGCTGAATTTTTTCCTTAGGACTTATTTTCAGCAATTTAAAAGCTCAGTCTTTTTAAGTTTTATAGCTGTCTTTAATGACGAGAGTTTTCCTTGCTGTTTCAGAGGTATGTTTCAAAAATATGTAAAGGCTTACTGCCCTTTTTGGAACAGCGGTAAAATTCAGAATCCCTGTGACCTGATGGTCTGGTTTAGCCCTGACATGCTTTGGGCTAAAATCCACAGCACTGTGCAGAAACGCTTCTCTCACAGGCTGCACTTCTGTGATCTCTTTCAGCTGATGTAGTCGAGACCGCTCCCCAAAGAGGAGGTGGTGCTTGCTCCCACAGGGTTCCCATTCACCTTCTCTCACCAGTGCTGGTGTCCTGAGGTGCACGAAGGCAAAGATCAGTGTGAGGGATCCATATTCTTCTCTGGGTTCGTCTTCAGCTGGATCAGTTGCACACCCCAGCTTGCCGATCAGCGAGTGAGCTGCTGCACTAGTACCAACACACGGGGATGGGGAGAGGTGGCACCGTGCCTTAAGCCCAACGCTGTATGGCGATTGAGTTGTATTATATTGCCGTCTTCTGCCACTTCATGACCTGGTTCACAAACGTTTCAGGAAAACTTTGGAACGTCTGAAATGTTGCCACTCCAAAGAAAAAGCCAACAGTGGGTTTGTTTGAAATGTGTCAGAATTAAGTGGTGATTCTGGTGTGTTTAGTTGTTTATTTAATTTTGCTAGGTTAACAGTGTCATTTGAGCCTGAAAGTACGCTCCACAACATCTGAAATTATTTGACTAAGTATTTGGAATCCTTTTCTTCTACAGCATCTAAATAATTGTCTTTTAAATTAAGTTAGTTTGAGGAGTTAGCAGCAAACTAAATTGTTGCTTAATTAGACTGCTTTATTCCAGTAGCTTTCCAAATTAAAGTTGGCTCATTAGGTACTGGCATTTTACTTGTATCAAACCTGGAAAATGAGGTTTTGTACAAAATAAGGTGTTTGACCTGAATAGCTGCTTTCGTGCAGGCGAGGCTAGAACAACGGTGTGTAATTGAACTCTACTTTTAATTCTACAGAAAGATTATTTTCCTTTCATTTAACATTTGCATGTCTTAGTTTTGCATTTCATCATTACTGGCTGTGATTCCTTTCTGGGACTCAGGTAATCATGCTTCAATGAAGCTAAGTAAGTGACTGAATTCCATGCATTGAAAAGCACCTGGCATCTGTTCAGAAGTCAAGAAGAACATATTCTTACAAATAATTGTTAAATTTTTGGCAGAATTGAAGAAGTTTAACAAAATTAAACTATAAATCCTTCTCTGACTTTCCATTGTATTTCTTGAACAGCATGCATCTTCAATTCTCTTCCTTCTTTATATAAGACGAACATTAGTTTCAAAAGCACTTCAAATTTCAAACAATTGGAGGAATGTAAAGTATTTGCATTAGAAATAAGATAAATTTTGAGTCATGGAAAATTTATTCATAATATTTACTTTTTGTACATAGTAGAGAAATCCACCACTTGTCTGAGAACAGATCACAGTCACATTATGGTGGACTTAGGTTGGAAAAAACACTGTTCTAGAATGATTGAAGTATATTGGCTGAGCTACTAAGTGCCTAGTTGAACAGTCTTCCTTTCTAAATTTGATTTAAACAGATATTAGTATTTCCTTACTTTGTTTTAAGCTTTGTTTGACTTACATAATCCTGTAGTTTTTATTCTGGTTCGGGCATTATTTCAGATAGAGCATGAGTCTACAAAGAAATATATACTGTCTGTGTAACTGGTTTTCATCCTGACATCTGTTTAAAGAACATTATACATTGTTTATTCTTTAAAAGAACTAAAAAAACCTACAAAAAGAAATAAAGCTATAACTTCTTATTTAGTTAATAAAAACTCGTTTTTATTTTCAATCATGATAGTGACTGAGTCATGTTGAATAGGAAAGTTTAAAAAGTCATGAGGTAAAGTGTATTTGTAGGTAATTCAGAGACCTTCAGTCAGTTTTTCACCAATAAAAAATGAAACCATTCTAAAAAAATATTGAACTACTATGATGAAAGAACTGTGGTGCAAAGCAAAGCATTATTTATTTTGAAATACTCTAAATTCAGCATTGAGATATCTTTCCTTGGCTTTAGCCAGAATATTTCAGATGTTGGAGATTTGTTTTCATATTCCAGATCAAGAGATGCATGAGAATTTTCAGGTTCACGGAAGTGCTCTTTTTCAGTCTGGCCACACTTTCTATACATTTCCTAAGGCTTCAGTATTGCGAACCCTGAGTCTTTTTTCACAGAAAACATGGATGTAATCGGAAATACCGAGAAGCAGACGAGCAGCATAATTTAGTGTATTGCAGAAATCAGTAAGCAGTAGCAACTCTACCTTGTGATATAATCACTTCTTTCTGAATACATCTTATAGCATTTGATGAAGTAAACTTTTTTCAAAATGCATCTTTTACGATTTTTAACTATTTCTTATATTTTTATATTTTATTTAAAAGTACAATTTACACTTTTCTAAACTGTCCATGTCTAAAAATGAACAATCTGAATGAAACATTGAAGTGGTTTCATGACATCAGGGATTTATGCTTCTTGATTAAACTTGACAGTACTGTTTTCTTTTGAAATGGTAGCTTTTGATGGTTGTATGGTTTTCTCTGAATTGCAAGTACGTTCCTGCAGCTAAAGAATTAATCATGCCCCCAATCTGCTTGCTCTGGTGCCTGCACAGCTGTTGTTGTGCAACCGACTTGTGTTTGGTTTTGGAGAGTTTGCTAATTCCACCTTCCAGCTAGAGATGCCAGAAGTAGCCTACTTGGTAAACATGCCCAATAATGGATAGTTTCAAAGAAAAAAAAAATAGCATTTTGGCAGAACAGATGTGAGATTTCCTATAGCTTGGGTTTTGCTATGTATTTCAGCGTTAGTAGTCCCCTAGCAATCTGCAGACATAGAAAAAGACAAATTCTGAGCCTCTCTTAAAGCATAATTTTCAAAGCATTTTTTAATAAATATCGCTGTTTATTACTGCAGGCTTTCAAAATAAGGTGCTTCATGAGAAACTGCTGTAACAAACCCTTGCATCCTTTAGATTTCTGTCTCGTGTTTCAGATCCCAGGTAACCCTGGTCCTCCCTCCTGCTCCCGAAGAACAGATCCCTTCTTTAATCATATTCTGGCATTTCCTTAGTTGTAGGAAAGGAGCAAAAAAACCCCTCAGTACTTTCTAACCAATGATTTTGATTTCAAACAGTTGAGTCTCTTTCTTCTGTGCCAAATATAACTGGAATTGATCACAAGGTTCAGAGCAGGGAAGGGGAGAAACAAGAGATGGACGTCGTGGTTGCGCAGGTCTTGTTTCCTTACGATTCTGTGGCTTTAGGGAGTCTTTCCATTTGTGGCGGTTTGGACACTCGCTTGACTTGCTCTAGGCAACTAGGCCAGCAATCAGAGGGGAATTATTCAAATGGAAGAGGAAGGAATCCTGTTTTTGTGAATTTTGGTGTTTTCCACATTTGTATATTTTACGTCATTTTTAATGGCATTGCTTTTCTGATCAGGGGAGCCAGCAAAATGTAGTCCATATAGACAATGTGCCCTATATATGCTGTTACCTGGTTTTATTTTCCTGTGTTTGGCTGCAAGGTTCTAATGCTTGAATAGGACCGTGATATTGCAAAGTGTGTTAGTAGAGAAAAGATTTCTGTAAATTGGAGGAAAAGGATCATCTTGTTAAATTAATTAAATAATCAGTGCAGCCATAAACCGTGCAGACAGACTTTTCCTTTTGGAAACGGACAATGCTTTAATCGGCTTTTCTTTTGTGCCGTGCTGAGGCAATTTTTCCTGTTGAGTCTGTCCCTGCAGTAAACAGAAAACTCCAAAGCCAGTAATACTATCATGTGCCTCAAACATTAAGACATGGACTCTGAAAATATGTTTTGTTCGTTATTGTGTTTTAGACTTTTGTTGTCAGATGAGTACAGATCAAGAGTTAAGTGTTTTTAGAACACATAAAACTGTTTTCAAGAGATGAGTCTATTGTAGTTTGAAAAATAAATGTACCTTGGTTTGTTTGTATGCTAGTCTAAGCAGCCATCTCTTTCCTCTATTGATGCTATGGCCTGTCATTAATTTTTGGTATGTGTTATTATACAGTTGCTTTTTATTAGGTTTTTTTGGTTCTGGGGTTTTTTTGTGTGTTGTGACGTCCACATGGTGAAAACTTCATTATGGTACCATGTATTGGGGACCATCACAGCAAGGAGCATTTTAGTCTTTGCCTGTTTGGCTCTCATCTAGCGCTTCTTCTGTAAAGCAACCTTTAAGTATTGCACTAGAATATGTTTATGGTATAAAATAAAGGTGATGTATTTTTAAAATGTACTTTCTCTCTGCTGAGGCTTTGCTAAAGATCATGAGTCTGACTGAAATTATTGGTTATTGCTAGAAACCTTAAGTTTGACTAACCCAGGTTTGTTTCTTAATTATTTTTTCTTTTCAGAATTGGTAAAGGTTTTCAAGGTGTCATGAAAAGGTGGGGATTTAAAGGCCAGCCTGCGAGCCACGGCCAGACGAAAACTCACAGACGTCCCGGAGCAATATCTACCAATGTGAGGATTCTTATTTCTTCTTATTTCCTGTTTAAACATTCTTCAGTATTTTTAGAACTGCTTACTAAAAATGAACGTCACAATAGCTAGCTGTTACCACCTACTCTGCGCTAGCAGAGAATCCCAGCTGTTTCAAAGGAAGTTCAGAAACCTGTATGATGAGCAATGCCCATACTTGTTCTCTTATGTCTCAATTTATGAATATTCTATATTGCTGGTAAGTGTGCAAACATATTTTAGCTGAGCAAATTGTGGTATTTTGTAGTATAGCTGACAGAAATAGTCCTAACGCTTCGAAGAGAGTTTGAAGAATCTTTTATCACAATATTTATAGATCAGAAATGATTTATTTGTTATTTTATACTGCAGATATAGTACTGTTCTTTGGAACCCTAGTGACTTTTATCACCTTGCCTGGCTTGTGTAGCTGCTTTATGAGCTCTTTCATTCCCGAAATTGTTTGTTGGCTTCTTAGCATTTTTAAGCAGAGTAAAGAGTAGTAATTCAAGTTTCAAAATATATATTAGATTAAAAGCTCTTTGGAACAAATGCATTTAAAACTTTGTCCCTATAAGGACAGCACAATAATTAAGCTGAACTAAGAGGGATTTTTGAAAACTAACTGTGTTATATAGAATTAAGACCAACTGAGTCACAGCACTGATCCTGAATTGTCTGCAATTTTCTTGGAGAAATTAAAATAAAAATTAAAAAAAAATTAATAATACTTAAGAGAATAGTAAAAACAAAAAGGCACCGGGCAACAAAGTTAGAGTAATTGAGACTGTGAAGTTATACAGTACTGATTTATAGTCCTTTATTTCAGCTGGAAATGAATTCTACACCTGGCACTGTTTTCTCATAAGACTGAAGAATGTAAATATTTGAAGATAAAACACTTTGTTTTAGCAGATGGTATTCATCATTAGAAAGTAACCTCCCTTTAATTTAGAATTTCCTAAGCAGTAACAGTGCATATAATTTCACAAAGTATATACACTGGGAAATACATATAGGTATGGTGAAAAGGAAACAGAGTGAAAGGATGAAATGGGGTAAAACTGCCTTGATTTTTATTTTCCGGTCTACCGTTGACCGCCTCAGATGTTTTAGTAATCCTGCATTGTTCAGTACAGAGTCGTGTCCCTAGAAGTTAATTGTAGTTGATTGCCTGAAACCATGACTTTCACATGAGTTAGAAAAACCCCACATAAATAATGAATAACAGAGTGGTGCAGGAAACTGAGACAAATCCCCAGATAATGCTATAGAACTGAAAATCATTGCGCTCATTCCGGCCTTTCCTTTGCCACCTTTGTTCTCCAGGTTATACCCAGCCAAATAAAAATCAGATACAGAAACTAAGTAATAGCGGGGAATGAAATGTATCTAAAATGCTAATCAATATTAGATATTTTCAACATTGAAAATACCAGCATATTTGATTTCCTGCTCTTTTTGAGTTTGTAAGATGCACCTCTTGCAGTTAGATTAATTTTTTGCCTTGTTTTTATCTAGAAAGCTGCCAAAGTTTATCGTGGAAAGAAGATGCCTGGTAAAATGGGTAACATCTATAGGACATCTTTTGGATTAAAGGTGAGTTCTGAGTGTACTAGAATGTGTGTAAGGTGGTCGCATTGCCAAGCGATGGACTCGACTCTGTAGCCCTGTGGTGGTGAACTGTCTGTCATTTCTGTCAGAATCCAGACAGGTGCATCTTGAAGCAAGCAAGCTCTAAAGGCAAGAGCAGCAGATGTGTACTCCTGTCTTCTGGTGGGTTACAGATAAAGTTATCTGAACTCCCTTTGCATATGTGCAGTCCCTTGGGACTGGGATTTCAGGTGATACTTCTACATGTGATGTGTTTTTCACTGTGTCCCTTGACTTTTACCTTTGAAGTGGGAAAACAGTCAGACTTTCGGTGACCTTCAATTAATGTTTTTATGCCTATTTCACTTGTTCAGACCCAGCCCAAGTCTGAGTTGTTTGAAGTCCTAACTTTATCATGGTCCTTCACTTTCATGTGCAAATAGTTTCTGTCTAGGTTCTATGTGCACAGCTGTAGCAGTTCCTGGGCTATTACAGCTGCTCTTCTCTGTCTCTGAACACAACCTCTGCAGTTTGCACAAAAAAGCATATTAGCGTCTGGTTTGCAAAAAAAAGTCTGCTGCTGCTGCTGCTCTCTGCTAACTAAAACTAATGATTTGTAACAGAAAATGTGAATGTTCAGTTGAGCACCTCCTAGAATTAAGAAATTAACAAATGGTCACAGTAACATTTTCCTGAGCATATTTGTTTTAATTTGTCAACAGCTATTGCTGTTAGAGGGAAAAGAAACTTGGGAGCTTCTGTTGGTGTTATGCTGAGTGAAAAACTGCTTTACCAAATACAGCCTGGTCACAAACCCTTTAAAATTGTTTAGTAGATTCCTGCATTAGAAAGCTGTGCACTCAGAGTAGCAAGTAACTGAATTTTGTGGCAACTTCAGGCCTGTGGAGAACATTCCTGTTCCCCAGAGTACTACCTCCAAATAGTCAGTTTGCGCTTTGCCGGACTACTGTTTGTAACACTGGGAATAGTGTCTAAAATGAGCTCAATGTCTGGGGTTTTTTTTCTGTCTCCTAGGTGTGGAGGATCAACACAAAACATGACATTATTTATGTAAATGGGTCTGTTCCGGGTCACACAAATTGTCTGGTGAAGGTACGTTTGCTGATTTCAACTTACTGGTATTACTGACTCCTAAGGTCTCACCAACTCTCTGCTTATAAAAGGAAAAACATTGGTAGAACACAGTCTTTTCTTCAGAGTCCCATCTTGTACCATTGAATCAAAGGGCAGTAGGATTAGTTCTGTAAAAGAGAGTGATTAACAGGAGCAGTGGGTCACCACTTAGCTCTAAACGGCTCATTCTTAGCTTTGCACTGGGCTTGTGCACCCACGTAGCCTACGATAAACCAATACAGTGACTGTAACCCTGTGGTAAGTGTCTCAGGGCTAGGTCCATCGCCTTTGAACACTAACCTGAGCCAACAACGTGATGGTGAGTTTTCCAGAGTATTATTTAAAGGCTGTATTCTTGAACAGAAATACAGAGCAATCACTGCTTTAAAAGTTATTCAAAGCATTCCCACACACAGGAGCCGTTACCTTTCCAAGGAGCAGCTGAGGTACAGGAGGAGACAGTTGGAGTTCACAATAATGATACAAGTTCCCTTTGCAATCAGTATAAATGTGTCAGTATCATTCTCTGTGGTGTTCTACGGAATTAATTTCAAATTTTATGGACATTGTTTCAGGATTGTCTCTGAAAAACAGAAACGTAAATAATCCACATCAAAGCAAGAAAAGTACTTTTAAACATTATTTTTCAAAACAGTCTTTTCTAATTAGCTATATTCTACACATGTGCAAGCACAAATTACTTGAAGGAAGTTGGTTCATTTTTGACTTAATAGATTACAGGGTATCAAGCATCTTTATTATGAATGATTATGAGGCTATTATTGTACATATACCATATATCTGAAATATAGTTGTAGGGACTGTATTGTAGGGATTGAAATGATCCAGTTCTTGAAAAGTTACAGAGTTCAGAAATTTCAGCTGTTTTCAACTAGTTTAGTTTGTTCTTGTCATATTTTACTATGGGCATCCATTTTCTGTTATGTGTTTCCTAGTTGTGGAGCAGAACTCCACAGTTACTGGGCATTAAGTAAGGCAATCCTAGCTTTCAAATAGGTGTTTTACACACAGAAAAATGAAGTTTGTTGTTGTGTGTCTCTCATTGGAAATCAGGCCTCTTTTAATGAGTGAGGTATCTCTAAACTTCTTTGGTTGTAATGTCCACCCCAAGGCTGGAGAATACATTACACGTTTCTCTCCCAAGATACTGAAAATCCCTTAGCAAATGTCCAGGAGAAGTATTTTTCAGGAGAACTTCGCAAAAATACTAGGAATGACATCACGGACATAGAATTAAGACTGTAGCTTGCCTGGCTTTTCATCCATATATCAATCTGAATGACCTTTTCTTCAACTGTGTTCTAAGTATTTTTTTCTAATCCTGAGGCATAAACCTGATTGCTATGTGTTAGTTTGAGGTTTAATTAAGTGTGAATTTGTTATAGGATGCTGTTTTTAAAGTATGCTGTATGCAAGCAACATAATGTAGCTGAAAAAATGAGTAACGTTCTATGCACAGACTTTATTCTTTGATCTTCATAGTACTCTTAAGCAAGAGCTAATGGTTGCAAAACATTGTGCATCTTGTTTTCCTGATCATGCTGTTAAATTCCACACTTATATGGCTCAGTGGTAGCTGCATGTACACATTTCAGATGTCTTATCTGCAAGAATACAACATTTTATAAAGCCATTGAGACTCTGAATACAGTACTTATTTCTACCAGCTCATAACTTTTATTCTAACTAGACACAGTAAATTCATTTTCTGATTTCTGGTTTTAAGTGAGCTAAGAAAACAAACATTTATTAAACACCTGTACTACAAAATGTTTTTAAAAGCAAAACTGTGTGTTTTTAATACCAGGCATTATATGTACACCATGAAGATGTCATTTAAACGAATCAATGCCTCTTTGCTAATCAGACACCACACACTTCTGCTTGGAGAACCTACTGGAAGTGTTACATGCCTTCTCTCATGGTTGGGTCACTTACACCTTTTTCTTCCACCTTCTCTTTTTCTTTACTCAGCCATTACTCTTGCCTGTACTGAAAAGCACCCCCCTTACCTACCTTGTGTTTACTGGTTTTGTTCTGAAAGCAGTCCTGCTCTTAGCTTAAAAAGGTCTTTGAGGCAGCAGCACTGCCACAGTCAACAGCCTCCTTAACAGGAGCCTGCTGGGCTGAGCCAGCCGAGCATATGCCGTGAAACAACCACGGTGACATCTGTGATGTGCAGGGGATAATGGGCTGTGATTGCCAGGGCAGTCTGCTGCATAGCATTTAAGTGCTTGCCGTGTCCAGGGTGATTTCTCTTCAGTTCACTCGCCGTGGATGATGGTTGGAACTTTATCCTAAGACCAAAAGTTAAAATGGCTCTGTTATGTTTTGTGATTTTTTTTTTTCCAAGTAAACTTAATCTGTTATTAACTATGTGGTAGAAGGCACTTTTTTGACTGCTCAGTCTTGTGCATGATGTCTACAAGATGTAGAATCTGTATTAAGTGTATTTGCAAGTTGCCTATGTATGAAAATTTTTCAACTCATAGCTACCTACAGTTTAGAAATCCAAGAATCTTCAAGTATGCATTTTGGCTTACGCATTTCAGAATTGCCACTAATTCCATTATTAGGAATGAGAGTTGGGGATCCATGGGAAGAATGAGAGATTTCATCCCTTAAAGCTCTTTGATTAACATTATACAATATTTGAAAGATCTTGATCAAAGTGCTCCATGCTCAGACTTTCATGGCCTTTTAATAATAAATAATCATATTTGGAGATGAAGGCACAGTAGTAGGTGTTATTACCATTAGGAAATAGATTTTTAAAAATTATTTCCACACACATATTTGGTGTTTGGAAGGAGCATGTAGTCAGCAGCAGTTCATTCCCATTCTTTGAGCTGCTGAGTCCATTCTGGTTTTTTGTTTTGTTTTGTTTTCTTCCATAAGCCTTAGGAATTACATATATTAATTAAAAGGTCTTCCCTTATATTTTTAAATATACTTCTGAAGAGTAGTGAAAGCTTTACTTATAAAAGCTTGCAAAGCAATACTATTTGGTGTGTGTTCTAATTTCTGAGGTTTTTTTCTCCATTTAATCTTGCTGTGCTCATCTGTGATATTTTCAGCTTGTGTCTTATGCCTTTCTTCCAGGGTGTTTTCTTGTTTGCATATATACTTCAACATCCTATACGTTGTTGTAGATTTGTTTGGATCTGTAGTTGAGGAGAGAAATCATGGGATATTACTGTTCATTGCACTAAATACCTACGTATAATTAAGTAGGACTGATGTCTAAGGGATGTGGATCTGTCTGTCTTTGAGCTCAAAAAGTGGAATATCACATAAATACTTTTCTCTCGGCGTTCAGTGCCCACTCTGTGTTGCTTGGTAACCATTAAAACCACAGTGCACCTTGAAGCATATATTTATTTTGTATGTTTTATATTTTTGGAAACTTAGTGCATCAGCACTATATCCAGACTGAGATGAAGCACTTAAATTTTTCAAGTTTTGTTTTCAGCAGAAAAAGTGTACAATAGTAGGACTGATGGATTCCTGGTTTAATTAGAAATCAGTTTTCATTTGACATTGCACACTGAAGCATGCAGGTAAATAACTGGCATAAGTAATGTTTCTAGCCAACTGGAAAATTAATCAAAAAAGCTTACTTTAGCATAGATTCTTTCTCAATTACAAGGTCTTATAAGAAATTTTACAATTATGCTAGAATGTATGGATTTTTTTTGTTACAAGAATAACATTGCACAGTAAACATCTGTAAATTACTGTGTTGTGCCTATCGAGGTAGCCTACCTCAGGTAATACCTGTTTCCCTTGGTGGATCTTTTTAGATAACACGGCCTGGAGTTACTGACCGTGATGTTGATCATCTAGAAAAGAAGCTAATTGTTTTTTCTTTTGTAAGCTTATGATTCTCAATTTCTGTCTCAAGTATATTATCAAAAAGTTACCTTGTCTGTCATTCAGGAAGGAAGCACATGTGTCGTGGTTTAACCCGAGCTAGCAATAGAACCACGATAGCCGCTCATTCACCCCTTCTCCGTCATCCCCCCCAAGTAGGGGAGAGACTCAAAAAGGAAGGGAGAAACTTGGATTAAGATAAACAGAGTTTAATAAAATAACAAAATACTAATAACACTACTACTAAATATATATAAATATAAAATAGAAATAGAATATAAAATAAAAGATGCTCAACGCAATTCCTCAGGAACTCCTTCCACACTAAGCAGCCAGTCCCAGGAAGCAACACCTGGTCCCGAACAGCTGATCCCAAAGAGAGAAAAAAGAGGAAAAAGGCAGAAAAGCCCAGAGGCCTCTGCAAAATGGCAAAAGGCTGAGCTAAACTTCCCAAACCAAACTCCCCCAGCTCCAATTAAAAAAACTAAGAAAGAACACGCAAGACAATAAAAACACCCAAGAGCGAACAAGAGCGAGGATGCCAGAGAGAGAGAGACCGGAAGATCCCTACTCTCCTTAAACATGAAGCATGATGCTAATGGGATGGAATACCCTTATTGATCAGTCTGGATGTCAGTCAAGCTCTGCCCCATCCATGCCCCCCTTCCTCGATGCCTCACACCTGTGGGCAGAGCACTCAGAATGTCCTTGGGTCTCAGGCCAGAGTAATTAAAAACATTAACTCTGTCCTGCGGTGTTATCTCTTGTTCTCAAACTAAGTCCAAATAGTGACCATGTTAGCTGTGAAAAAGAAAGGTTTCTAACTGCACAAAGAAAATTAACTCATTTTCAGTCAAACCACCACAATAAGTCTAATTCCCTTGTGAAATACATGCTTCGTAATGGAGGGGATACTGTACTATGGTATATTTATAATACAGAATGTTAGAGTTTATATTTTATAATGTTTTATACCTGCTCGAATTTTAAGGCACCTGATTTTCTTAGGCCATTCAATGTTGATCACTTTGAATGTCACAGGTGTTGTGAAAGCAGAAATTCTGGCAAATCTATGTAACCCATAGAAAAGTCTGTAGTAGTTATTTTGTATCCTGCTTGCCAGCATTGCTGTCTGTGTTCCTAGCTGTTGATGCCAGAGTTGGGTGCTGAGCTCAAATTAGGGACATGCAGGGACAGTGTCAGGCCTCGATTTCTTTCATGTTCCCTGTCCAGTACCTTCGGCACCATGGCAGAGTTGTGTGGACGGGTTTTTTCTGGTTTTGGTTTTTGGTTTGGTTTTTTTGAAAGACAAAATAAGGCAGAAATTGATATAGTCTCGAATTCAGTTTTCTGTCTAGCTTCAAAAATAGCATAGAAGCTGAGCTAGGTAATTTATAATACCCGAGGGGATCATTTCTAACATTCTCTATATTTAAACACATTTTCCTGTTTAGCAAATAACTTGTATTCTTTGCTATGGTTGCTAACACAGCCTGAAGCCCTGTTAAACTGCAAATGTGAGTTGTGACTTAAGCATCAAGTTTTGATGCCTCTTTAAGACCATGTAAAGTGTTTAGTGCTGACGAATGTCTGAATTTGTGTTTGTTTATACTACCTATTATGCTGTCAATATATGGGACATGCATATATGCAGTTTATTAACTGTCTGCAAAACCCTTTGTGACTGTTTTAAAGGTTTACTGGCAAAATCATGACCAGCTCCAATTTCAGCTTTCTCTAGTATTTTTCCTTAATAAAAAACTTCACAGAGAATATACTGTAGTAAATATATATACAGCTATATACACTATCTACAGTATAGTCTACTATAATATCTGGCAGTATTAATACAGTAGTTAAGCAAGCCAAGTGCTTACGTTATATTGAGTTATACAGTGAATGCTTTTATGGATCGCAATAACTAATTGGGCTCTCAACCCGATCCCTCCTGTGGGTGAGAGCTAAATTCACAGGATTTTAGTAACATGGAGCATTAAAACTTATTCCGATGTCTTGAGGTTCCTCTTCTTTTTTTTTTTTCCCTTCTCTTTTTTGTCTTTTTTTTTAATGAGATCAGTGCCATCCATTGTGATCACATTGGATTTATATTAACAGGAAACCTGCAGAAAAAGACCCATTTAAAGTTTAATGATGTCCAGGATTTTGAGTTCTAGACGTTATTTTTTTCTAGGACCTAAAAGCAGTTATGAGAGAACTTTGTATGTTAATTATTTGCACAGCCTTCCTGTGAAAGATTACCAAAGCAACTGCTTATAATGCAGTTTCAGCATAGAATGTAAAAAATATTTCGTGAACCTCAAATGGTTGGGAAGGAAGAAAGTGAAATGTTGTTTGGTACAGTTTTGTATTCTTTGCTGTGAGGCATTTTTTTCATAGAATATCTCTCAAGTTGGAAGGGACCCATAAGGATCAAGTTTTCGAGCCTTGGGTTTTCGACTCTGAGGAATGAGGTGAAAGACATTCAGTGGCAGTTTTTTCCTTTATTAGGGATGCTCTCAGAAGGTTACTGGGAGAACAGGAAGGGCTGTGCTGGATCACAGGTACTTCTTGTCTGTGTACACACTTATACACACTGCTGTGAACCATGTAGCTCCCTTATAATACTGCAAAATTACTGTGCAGGAATCTGAAGTAATACATACAGAAAAACCTTTGGTATTCTGCATCCCTCATGAATGTAAAGGAAGTAATTCAGTAATTCCCTTGAGAAGACAGATTGAAAAAGAGCAGTAGCTTTCACCAGTCAAAATGTGTCAATTATACCAATCAAAAGAAAGAGCATTCAGAAGAAAATAATTTTAACGTCAGATGTGGCTCACGCTTCTGGGATCTGTCAAGCTGTTGAGGAGTTTGGAAGGGGCAAAATGAAACAGTATTGTACTCTGCTGAAAGCAACAATGGTCTGTTGAAAATGTTTCATAAGAATCCACTTTACGAATTCTCCTTATCGCACAAGAGGCACTATCTGCAAAATGCCACTTTTGACATCAATATGTAAAATGCAATGTTAAGGCTGAACAGAAATCTTATAATTATTGAGATAAACTAATATAGGACAAAGATCAGGCTGTTGGATTTGCCTTCAGTTGAGAGCAGATGTCTTACTCCGAAGTCTTGTGATAAGAAGCTTTTTTAAGAAAAGGAAAAATATTTCAATTCCTTTCACTTTCAAGATGTCCAAAACTGCCTGTAATGACACAGCTTGTATGTAACAGCGCATGCTATTTCATTACGAGAATAATACAAAATAACCAAAAAATAGACATGAAAAACACTTCAATAACATACATATGGAATAAATAAGTTATCAGAAATAGTTACTTATTCTCATCTTCATCATGTTACTGTAATTCCTGTAGAGCCCATGGGGTGTTTTGCTGTTGACAAAGGCGGCTTATGATATGTGATAGGATTAGGGGATAAAGGAGAAAGGGGCAAGGGAAATAATAGGTAGCTGGTGAAGTTATTAAAACATGTTTTCATATAGAAAAAGAAACAACAGTTGACGTATTGAAAGGGAAGGATGACTTCTCAGCCCGTGCAGTTCAGCTGAGACTGCTGAAGGCATCTGACTGTGTTTGCTACGAACTCACTGTTGCAGTGAAGGTCTTTGGCCTTGGGCCTCAGCCTGGTTTATTCCATATAGATACGTGATGTAAACTGCTGTATGTCTGGAGTACAGATACTTCAGCAGTTGTGTGTGGCAGTTCCCAAGTGAACAGAGAACACTTTTCATAGGGAGGTGTCTGGTAGAACAGGAATTATCTACTCAAAAAGCTAAGTAGCCATGCTAACCAATACGACCTGTTGAGCCCTTCACCCCCTCATTCTTAGCAAAAGGTTTTCTTTTGTTTATCAAGCCTGCAGTTAGAAAACTGTTGGAGCTTCCTCAGGGGAAAAAAAACCAAAACAAAAACAGTTTTTTCAGAAGCTGAAGTTTAAGTCAAATTTATTGTGCACTTCATCTGCAGGAATCCTCATGGACTTTGGGAAAGGCTCAAGTAATAGCAGATATGAATCTGGTAAATATAGTGCTGTCAGAACAGAACTGTCAGTGGGCATAAAATTGTTTAATTTCTGGTGTAAATCACGATTGTCTTATGTGACGATTTTGTCCAACCAAGTAAGAACAAGCCTCCTGTTCTTTAAAAGTGCACTGAAAAAATAAGAGGAAGAGCTTATCTTCTATATACTAAAATTTTGTCTAATTTATTTATTTTTTTTTTTTCCTAATCCAGTTGAGTAGAGTGACTGAAAGGGATTATTACAGCTCAGGAGGAAGATCATATGTAACAACATAGAAATGAAGAATTTGATTTTTAAATGAAATTTCATCACTTGAGAATTTTTAGCTCTTTTTTTTTTCGGAGATACCAGCTTTCCATCTTCTACCGCAGCCAAACCGCTTTTTGCTGATAATTCTAGCGACTAATTTTCTTCAGAGATTGGAGTTTCAGGGGCTAGATTTTAAATCTTTCCACACGTAAGAGAGGTCAGTAAAGGAAAGTAATTTCTGTGTGGCACTGCAGTTCTTGGAAATTAACTTTCTTAAAGGCTCATGTTTGACAAACTTGGGTACTGATTCCTGGGTGAAGAATTCTGGATGCTTAACTCTGCAGTCAGTAAATAGCTCTGCAGTAGCCAGAGGGACCGAATACACCACATGCACATATCTTTGCAAAATCAGTTACCATAATTAGTTTGTATCGTAAATACAAAAACATGTCTTGGTTGTTGAGGAGGTGATTACATTGGATAACATAACTTGGTTTGTCACGTAGGAAAGTAGTATAGGATATAAACACAGTTTTAAAAAGCCCATATTTATACATATATTTTAAAAACATTTTAAAATTCTGAGCAATGAATTCATGAGAATAAGCTTTGATTCTCTCACAGTGGTAGTAAATTTATCACGTAAGTGATAAATTATCTTTGGGTTGTTTTGGTTTGCTGGTTTTTTAAAAGCTGCTTAATGACAGATACAAAATATTAAATTCAATAGCTGGGGTTGATGTTAAGAAACCTGATGATTATACCTGGAATTCTTCAGATAAACAGGTGCAATGTGAATGCTGATGTTTGGTGTTTCTTTTTTTTTTTTCTTATTCATGCAAGATGATTTCTTTAATTTTTAGTGTATCACTGTATGAAAGGCTTCTGTAAGATTTATTAATCCCACCCTTCACCCTCGTGCTTTTCAGGTCAAAGACAGCAAATTGCCTACTTACAAGGACTGCAATAAAAACCCTCCGTTCCCTACATTTTTTGCTGATGGAGATGAAAGCCTACCAGAAGACTTATATGATGAGGAGATTTTCCAGTTCACAGATCCATCTGTCACATATGCATAATGTTCTTCACATCTTTGAAAACACACAATTATGTTATTTTCACGAACTTTACAATGCTGTATAAAAAGTAAACCTGTGAATTGCAGTCGGCCAACTGACGCGAATGCTTCAGATCTTGCCATTTTGGTCAGGTAATAAGATTTACCATTACCAATTTCAAACCTGTATTTAAACAGCAGGTGAGTCTGAAAGGCAGGTTGTAAAGCACACCAAACAGTTTGTCTTCAGTGATCTTTTGTCCTCTGTCTCAGGCTGCGAAAACTTACACATTTCTGAAAAACTGGTTTTTTTGAAGATGGTTGCATTTAATTTTCCGAATGCTGCCAAACTCTGTTTCTGTTTTTTTGGAGGGCGTTCTGACCAACTCTGATCAGTCAAAAAAACTTTCAAATCTGTCTTGGCATCTGGGGGGATGGATAAATCAGATGTGAGTCCAACTTTGTGAAGAATAATCCAAAATAAAACAGGAAAATACATTGCTCTGTAGCAGCATGAGCTTGTTTTGTTCCTGCTTTTCACCAGAGTTCTTTCTCCTTTTTCTTTAATGTTGTGTTGGGTTTAATGTAGCGGATACTGAACAAATTTGCTAGAGGAAAGACGATGCCAGCCACTGTCTGTCTCTTCAGAGAGTTCTGGAAGTGAGTACAGTGAGGGCACCTTGGGATGGGAAACATTCAGTAACAGTGGCCACCTGCTTGTTGCCTTCGCTGGGAGCTTGTTCTGAACTTCCCAGAGGATCCCTTCCATGCTCTCTGGAGAAAAATCTCTGCATCTACAGTTGTCTCTGTATTGGATTCTTAGGCTGTTACAGGGGAACTGTCACAAAGAAAACTGCCCAAATGTGAAGGATTTGTCTTTATGATGATGATGCTTATTTTTCTTCTACCCCACCTTTCAGTAACAGCTGGAATCAATACGCTCCTTTTATTTTCCATCTTACGTGATTTACTATTTATAAGTCTGATCTTTTGGACGCTGTAAATCCTCTGACGTACAGAAGCGAGTACCTGCATAACTGTCAGTGTCATCTGAGCGCTTACTTACAAGCCCTGCAGTAGTTCAAGAATTTGCACCAAGCTACCATTAATGTTGTGGCAGTGCTGCCTACTCATCTTTGCAACTTCATCACAAGACACCAAATACCTGAAGTAAATATGAGATTTCTAAAGACCTTACTCATACTATCTGATTTAAAAGGTGATATCCTTGTCATTATGGTGTCTCTCATTCACTCAAGATGTTTGAATTTTTTGTGATAGCTTGGAGAAACCACACGCCGTCGTACAGAGGTTGTATATAGCTGCTACTGGCTTGTAGTAGGGTGGGGGAAGATAATTACAGTCCATGCTATGGAAATGTGAACTGGTAAGTATCTACATTGTAAGGTATCTTCTTAGCTGGATTCAGTCAAATTAAAAAAGCGATTTAAATTAGTGCACCAGAATGCTGAATAACAGCACCACCTTTGTGCTTCCCCTTCTCTTTGGTAACACTGGCTCTGCAAGTGCAGACGTCACACACACAGCAGATGTAATGCAAAAAGCCCGTACACATAGCAAATACCTAGTGAGGTACATGTGAATCATGTGCCTGTTTCAGCACAGAGCGAGAACAAATTGTTGGTCTCCTTTGGGAAATGTGCACTTTTTCCTCAGCCCCTTCTGTGTCCTTGGACCGGTCAAGGGCCTGCGCTGTCCCTGGCTTGTACCGTTTTGCTTTGCGATGCTTAAAAATCATGAGAGGATCCAGCAAAAAGCATGAGTGCTTTTACGATCATGAGTGCACGTAGCTTTATTGTGCCCCTTCTTACCATCATACCAGAAAACCTGTTGTGCAGCTCTCTTGTTTTCTGGCAAAACACGAACATACACCAGTGCCTGGACACCCTGGGGATTTGACTGTGCCTGGTGCTGCCCGTAATGATGAGGCAAAACGTGGATACCAAGCAGTTCCTTCATATTTAGTCCTTTTTCTGCAGGCATTTGTGAATGTCAGGGCAGTGGGTGAGGCGCTGAGCTGGGGTTTGCATGTCCAGGAGCACCTTACCCCCTCCTTGGGCTGTTCTGTTTGTTTGGGCTAGTGGGGTGGTTTTAACATGCTGCTTTGGAGGAGGATGTAGGGTTTAGCTTTAGCTGTATCCATGGCTTCGTGGCATGACTGTTTTGAAAAATAAATAGTCTTGATTAATAACTCCTCTCAGTGGTTCTGTAATAGTACATGAATAAACAGTGGCAAGCTTACGATATAAGTTGAAGATAAAAAGCAGGAAAAGGAAATCAAAACACTCATCTGTCACTTGACAACATAATTGCAGTCATTGATGATAAACAAGGAGTTTATTTCCCTTGAATCTGTATTTTTAAATAGCACTGCTCTGTCATTATGTGAGACCAATAAACATTTTCCTTTGCTATTTCACTTGACGTGGAAAAATGCAGTTGTTAGCATTTAACAAATATTATTCTAGTAAGCCCAAGGGATGACAGGAGTTTATATGTAGACTTCCACCTTCCTCCGCCCTCCATGTGGATTTTGGAGCCTGGAATGGCCCAAACTTTTCCTGAAATTACTGTTTCCTTGCTGAGCTCTCAATGTTCTGAAAGATGACTGATGACAAGGTAAACCATGAGGGAGGCTGCCCTGTGTGACCCAGCCCCGGCAACTGTGCACTGGCAGCCTGGTGCAGGGCAGGCTCGTGTGCTGGTGCAAGCCCCCACAAAGGTAACTGCAATTTAAATTGCTGGCCCAGTCTTTCATGAAGTCTGGCTAATAGAGCGGTGTTTCCTGTCCTTTCCTCCTAACCGCAGTCGCGACGGTGGTGGGGTTCATGCATTTTACAAGTGCTGTGTCTGTAACTCTGTCACTTGGCTTGGATCATTCTCCCGATTTATGTCATTCCCACGTCTCCTTGAAATTTCATATGGGAGTGCCTCTGTTTCGTAACTGTAAGCATTACTTGCACACCGTGTCTTCTAATAATTAGCTCCTGTGCCCTTCAGTATGCAGATAGTGCTTATTAATTGCATTTAATGAGCATCTCTCACCTGCAGCAAATTGTCCTGCACTGTTACACACCTTAGTGTGTAACAGCAGAGTATGATTTATTTATATAACACACTCGATGGCACTTAACAGCTGTAAAAACATGCAAATATGCTGACCTCGGTCTCAGGTATTTATTAGTTCTGGAGAAAGCATGCAGTTTCTGGTGGAGGAATTTAGGTCAAATATGTGTAGCTTTAGTGTTATCACACCAGAAAGATAATTAATTTCAGTTAGTGCAGCTCTGCTCTGTTTGAAACGCGGCAACAAAGCAGACAGAAAGTCCGCAGTTGTTCCTGGGGGCTGTGCCTCCGCATCTTTGCAGCAGAGAGTGGTGTCAGGTAGTAAAGGGATATGTTAAGGCTGATGGTCTCCAAATCAGTGCAGCTTGCTGACCTAACTCACGAAGTGCCCAGGCAGATGTGTGATGTGAACTGGGCAGGACCATCACACCGGTTCAGTCACCAGATGTTCTGTCTGTGCACTCTTCCTTGCCTCTCTCCTCTCATTTTGCAGAGGCGTGGGTGGTAAGTGTGAATGCATCACCGGGGTGGGCATCACAAGAAAGATTTCCAGCAGCATCAGTGTCCCTGATAACATGAGGACTAATAACGTCCTAGTTTTCTACGTATTTGTCTCACTTTCCTCATTCCCGTAGGATGTCACGTGTGGATTTCCACCTATGTGTATGGTTGCCGTAGACTTGTCTCTGTTTGAATACCGAAGGCACGTGGTATGTTCTTGTTTTCTGATCTAAGTGTGCAACTGGTAATTTGTGAAATTAGAGCTCAACCTAGCTACCGCCCATGATGACCTGAAAATCACTGCTTGTGAATAATTCTATTTTGGGGTTAAATTCACACTTACTATCATGGCAGTAACTTAGAGCCCTAGAACAGAACCCAGAGAAGGCAATCAGCTGAGAAAGTGAGTGCAGTTTCCAGAGCGAATGCAGACAATGGCTTTCAATTATTTGCTGTAATCTAATGAGTATACACTGGAGATGGAGCCTCATGCACTCTGGTGCTTACTGCTGCGGATCTAATTCCAGTGTGTAAAATCTTCTAGCTTAAGCTGTACATGTTGAAACTAAACCACGGATGAATCCAGCTTTTGCAAATTTGGGAGGAATGGGATTGCAAAGCGGGGAGGATGTTAACAAAAAATTGGTTTAAATCAATTTTATATCATTCAGATTGTGCTAAATCATTTGTTTCACATTTCCCTGGGTGATAGTCTTACAGTCAGCTAAGTTGAGTTTTCATCTGTCTGTTTTCATCTCCTTCCTAATTTCCCTTCTAAGTAGTAGAAAACCTTAAAAAATGTGGGGTTTTTTGCAGGTACTCAAAGCAATAACCTTGAAGAGGGTCCCTTGGCAACCTGCTGCTCTATTGAAAAGCAGTATGATTCATCTTTCATAGGCAAGACAGTCATTTTATGAAAGTTTCTTTTTTTGTTTCTCAAATATCAAGAGGAAAGATTAACATGGTTGAAGCAGAGGCTTTTCTGCGTGTGGCTTCTCCGAAAGTGCTGTTCCACAGATTCTCACCAAATCCTGCCTGAAACGTGTTGTTGCTCCACGCAGCAATGATCTCGCAGTACAAATTACAATGGTGCCTCAGTCTTGTTTAAAATGCATCTGCCACACAGAATACGCATGAAAGAATTTGGCAGTGGGTGATGGGAGATTTACCACATGGTGCAGATGCCTTGAAATCATGGCACCTTTCTCTGTAGTTACCAAGAAAGTTGGTTTTACCTGCTGGTTTGTTCTCAAATCGCACTGCCTTTTTTTCCAAAGGGACGTATTTCTTGGAAGCTTCCATGTTCTTCCTTAGGCTAGCATGAACTTCTCTTTGGCCCAAAAGTTCAGAGCTGCATATGGAGAAATAGCCTGATAAAAAAGAAACAGATTCGATTTTTCTTCCCTCAACTTCCATTTCCCTGGATCACAGGTCAAGAGACAACTGCTTTCCCCATACACCACTTAAAGAGAAAATCAATTGTTTTCTGTGAAATTGCCCGTTGATTTATAAACTGCTATTTCACACCCGCAGAGAAGATGCTGTGAAATGTCCTTCGGCTCTTTGTCACCCTGTCTTGGATTCAAAATGCCACAGCTCTGAGCCCAAAGGCTATCAGCCTGCAGGAGCAGCAAGCACCAGAATGTTTCAAGCACAAAAGCTCTTTGACAATTTGATGGTGCAGCTGCTGGAGCCAAAGTGTTACAGGGTGCACTGAGGACACTCGCCCACCCCCATCACACACGTGGTGTGGAAGGAGTTTCAGGGAGGCTTTGCTTCTCGTGCTACTGACAAGCCAAGAAGTGTTTTTGGAAGCACTGTTTGCCAAGTACCTGGCACAGCAGCTCTTCTTACAGCTGTGAACTTCTAGAGCTCTGAGTTAGTAGCTGAATATCCTGAAAAACACAGTGTACACACGGCGTGTGCGTACGTGCCTGTCCTCCAGCACTTGCTTTTTGTTCCTTTCTGATGGGTAGGCTCAGTGACAGGCTTTCAAGCATCGCCTGTTTACAGTTCAGTGAAACTGCTCCAGTTGGCAAAGCAGTCTGTTCTCTGCGCTCTTTGAAGGAAGGAAAAAAAACAAATGGAGTCCTGAAGCTTCAATGTAGACACGTAAGCAAAAGCATTGGCCTTATCCTCTATTGCACATCCCCTACAGTCAGATCTATTGTGTTTACTGATGTCCAAAATGTGTGCTTTGATATGAACACAAAACTTGCTCTTGTCTGAAATGCGCCTGTATCAGAAATATCAGGTGGTGTCATCTTTTCTCATTGAAGGCAGTGTTTTAACTGGTCATCTTCTGTTAATCACTTAATGAGTATTATTGTGGGTGATTAAAAGTAATTGCTTATTTGCAAGCACAGAGAAATTTTGACAAAACACTTTCATAGTTATTAAACATCAAGTTAAAATAATTGCCGTTTTATAAATGTGTAAGTAGCTCATCTGTTAGTTCACATTTAGGAAACCTAATGAATTATTAGTGCCCAGTTCTTTATTTATAAAGTATTTTCACAACCACAGACTCTTATCTTTCCAAATGCTATTATGTATGTTTAAATTTATGCTAGTAAGCAGTGGCTTCAAGAGACCATGAGTCACTGAGATGTCAGTAAACTGCAAGATTTATCCCACAGCCTGTGGAATTTAAATGAACAAGACACAGGACGAGTGTTTTGTGAGGTCCTGGGGAAGTGGGGTCTGCTCAGAAAAGGGGTTTGTTTGAAGAAGAAGAAACAACTGGCAGCTGAGGACTGGGCACTTCGTTACAGCTGTGGTGCACTGAGCCACCACACCTGAAAGCTGATGGAGAGGGAGAGGGGCAGTGAGGAGGACATGAGGAGTGTGAGGAGCCCAGCAGTGCAGGCACAGGGGCAGCGATGTGGTGATGAGCAGCTGGGGACGGAGACGCCGAGGGTCAGCGGAAGAATGTGCAAAGGAGCAGTTCAGCTGACAGGAGGGAAACGTGGCTTCGTGCTGCAGATTGGTGGGAGCAAAGAAGAGACTGCAAATCCAGGATGGACATGGGTGGTAACTCTAGGAAGTGTTTTTAGCGAAGGACTGCATTGAAAGGATCCAGCTGGGCATCATCTGAGAGAGCAACGCAACAGATAAACTCTCAGAAGGTCAAGGGTGGATGAAGATGGGGAGATAAAGATGCCCTATGCCCTTGGTGAGCCTGCTCTAACCCAGCTGAAAAGATAAGCAACCCTCTTGAAAGGAGAAATTCAGGCATGTAATCTTCAGAAGAGGAATCCGGGGGCTGATGTATTTTTGGTGGCTAGTGCCTGCTGGTCACCCACAGCTAGGTTTTCATTCCCTGATTAAGGGCAAGAATTAAATGCAAGCCCCATCCTTGGTGATTCCTATTAGCTGTCTTAAGTCATCCCCTGCCTGCTGTGCTGGCTGCTGTGCGAACTTGGTACCGAGAGTATTTTGGTAGGGGGCCAGCAGGACCTACGGACCTCACGTTTTGACAGCTGAGCACAACGCAAGGACAATCTGTGCTGAGGTGTCCATCAGCTTCTGCCCCTCTGTCCTTCTCTCATTTGTCTCTATTTGCTTCCCTGTGGCAGTGCCTGTCAGTCATTTAATAACAAGCAATTTCTGCCAGTGACTCGTTGGGTGTGTTATAGCCAGTAAACTTACTGCAACTGCCAACAAGGAATAGAGAAGATGCAATACATGAGATGGGTGGAGGAAGAGAAAGTTTTGTGGAAGTCATTGAACAGAGAAAAAAAACTTCATTCTGTATCTCATACGTACCCAAAATTAGCTAGTTTAGAGAAGTTTTTGAGTAGAGAGGGAATGCAGGATCAGGCCTGGATGTAATTATACACCTGGTGCGTCATGTCTGTGGGATGTCAGCTTTTATAGTCCCACTCCTGATACTTCTACAGGTTCACTTGGAATTTAACATGTGTCTGACAGGCTCTGTGACTGAGCACATCTGTGCCTTCCTGGCGGTTCTTACACAGCACAGATTATGTTAACATCTCCAGAAAGCTGTTGACAGGCAAAAATCCTAAAAGGTGATAATATCTTAATAACAGCTAAGTTTTCTACTTCTCTCTCTTTTTTTTTTTTTTTTTCTTCCCTTCAGTACCTCATTGTAACAGCCAGCCTGGTCTGTAAACCCTGATCATCTGTTGTCAGGCACTGCAGGTTTGCCGTGACAGCAATGGTGCTTGGGTTCTGCACATGGAAGTCCAGCAGTTTGAGTTTCTTCTGTGAGAAACAGGATGCTCGACTCCTTCATTGCGGAGAGCTGGAGGATAGATTTTATTTCACATTAATTTAACCTGCTTTTCCTAAGCTGCCTCTTTCCCTCTTCTTTCAGTTGCCCTTTGCATTTAGAATAGGAAACAGCAGGGCAGGCTCTGACCATTTTTGCACTTTGTGAGTTTGAGTATTGAAAAGCAAAACTTAAAATCCTCCAAAGTTATTTATTTTCTAGACTAGAGATGGTATCCCATAAAATCTAGGTTTTATAGGTTCACAAATTAAGTAACCAAATAGTCAAATTTAACTATTATAAAATTTACCTTGTAGCTATAATTCCTAATTTTATACCATTTTGGTGCAAAGTCACTCTTTTAAAAAAATCCCTGAATACAAAAATGCACATTTTTACATGTTCTGCTGCAAAGCCTGCCCCAAGAGAACTGATGTGAAAAGGGTGAATGTGGGTGTACTGTCCCCACAGTGACAATAACTCAAAGTGGAGGGCAGGCTTTGCCAAGGCAGCTCTTCACCTGAAGGACTGGAATAAGTGAGGGGTGACTGGGAAAGCAGTGACTGTAAGATACAGCTTGTATCGGAGGACTGCAGGACCACATGTGCTTCCAGCTCTGCAGAACATGTGCTCCTCTCCAGCCAAATGCTTTCCTTGCACCAGGAGGTATCAGCAGTGTTGTGCTTCCAACCTCAAAACTGCTCCCAGCGCTGCACCCTCCAGCAAGCCCTGCAGAGCAAAATATCATGTCCCAACACTTTGTCACATCCTTGGAGTCCCTCCTTGCTCTAGCACAGGGAAGCCTTTGGACCTCAATATGATGCTGGTCTGAGGGCTCTGCTGATGTGGTTAACATTATATCAGGTTATGGAAATCTGCATTTTTGTTCCCCATGACTCCCCATACTCAGGTCGCTAAAGTTAATGTATATCTGCTTGGCCTCACCCCCAGTGGATGGCTGAAGACTGTTGGCCCCTTTTGTTTGCTATTTTGCAGGTTTACTTGCAGGATTCATTTTAGAAATGCAACAAGAGAGATGGACATCTAGGTGCCTCATCTCAGGAAAGTTTACAGCATTGTTTTGTTTCTGTTTGGTCAGTGAAATGTTCATTGGTTCCCATGGGAACACAGGTAAGCTGATGCTGAGTGCTTTGGAGAAGGCTCTGCCCTAAATGACATTAATTATGCCTCAAAATATGCATGTACAACAGAGAATTTGAGTTAAATTCAGTTCAGAAAAAAAAAAAATTGAGGCAGGAAAGAAATCAAGCCCGAAAATGTTGTTTGTATCCAGGAAAATTACCTAACTAATGTTAAAAAATTCAATACTTTTCTACCTTCCTCCAGTAGTTTCTGTCATTACACTTCATGCAGGAACTGCAAAACACTGTAGGCTACAACATTAATGTGAACTAAGGGCTCAGATGCTTGGGTTAGCAGTAAGTTCATCCATCTATAAACTAGCCAGACCTTTATGGGAAAGAAAGAAAGAAAGAGAAAGAAAGAGAACTTCTTTTGCTGATAATATATTACTATTGAAAGCAGAAGACCTTATGTATGTACTTTGCATGGACAGATGCAGTTCAGCTCTCCTTCGTGAGCTGAGGCGTTGTAGCACAGTTTTCAAATGAGTTGCCGTGGCACAGACTGCAAAGCAACAAAGCCAAGCAAGTCCTAAGGGGCTCACAATCACTGCTCAGAAAATCAGAGCAAGCTGTTCAGTGTGGAAAAATTTCAGGCCATCTAATTATGGGGTATGTACCACCGGCGGCGACAGCAGGAACCCAAGTGCTCATTGCAAAGTTCTCCTCACCTCCATTTTACGCTTCAAGATGAGTTGTATCTCTCCCAGTGTTTCAGCAGGTGATGGTTCAGGTGGGGTGCACAGGAGCTGGTATCAGCCTTCACTGCTGCCAGCTATTGCCTTTATGGGGAGCAGTGACAGCTCTGCCCCGAGCTCGGAGCTGTTTCCCATTCCTCGCAGCCCACAGATGGCTCCCACTGCCCCAGAGGTTGTCTCAATGTTCACTAGCACATTACACCAGCCAAGCACCATCTTGTTCACCGAGTCCATTGAACAAACAGATATGAGGCAACTAAACCGTTTGGGCTGTTCCAAGAGGTTTCTATGCAGCAGGAGCGGAGGCCAGAGTGGAGGCTGGAGCTCCCTGTGGGCAGGGTGGAACAGCTCACCCTGCGTTGCCTGTGCCGCTGTCTGTCTTCATGCCTTGGACTCCAAAATCTTTCGGCGGAGCAGGGGGTGATGCAGCCTCCTAGACACAAGTAAAAGCTAATAGACTTCTGCTGATGCCTTAGCAAGACCACATCGCTGGAGCTACTTATGGACTTATAAGAGGAGATTTATTTGAGTCTTTGAAAGAAACAGAAAAAAAAAAAGTTAATAATTATTTTCTTTTTAAAAAGGAAACAGCTGCTTCTCGCTGTCTTTCACTTTAATTAGTCTCATGTTTGCACAAACATTGTGAAATCTGAACAGCATATGAATTATCTTGTTAAATGCAACTTGCATCCAATTCTAGTCCCACAAGTGTCCAAGCCAAGAAAATGAGAGGAGACAAGCTCTATTTGCAAGTTTCATTATCACAACAAATCTCAATAATCCATTCCTTTCCACTGCAGACTGACCACACTTTTTTTCTTACCATTCTAAGGTGCAAAACAAGGTGGAGAAGCTTGCCCTGTACTTTCAAATATTTGCTTTTCATATGGCTTTTGTTGCTTAGGTTGAATCGGCTTTCCTTACAGAAAAGGTGATACCTCTGCCTTTTAAGGTAATTTGACCTATCTGCTCACCGTTTGTTGGGGGTCATTTACCAGCCATGGATATCTCATTGGCTTGGTATTTCAAATTGTTTGACTATTTACTTAGGTACCTAAAATTTAAATGTAAGAACTTAAATTTAAGACAGTCTTGAAAAAAGCTCTGACCTGCTCTGTTGAAATTAGATTCTTACATTCCACTCCTCATACTCATATGTGAGCTGAGATGATATCCACAAATTGTGCCTTGGAAGGCTCAGGATGGGCATTAGGAAGAAATTTCTCAGCACTGGAAGAGGTTACCTTGAGGTCGTAAATTAAGTGAAGCTCAGACCAGTGCCTGAGGGAGAGTCAGAGATGTGCAAATGATGGGAAGGCAACTGCTGCACTTTGGCACCAGCGATGCTCACCCAACATTTCTGGGACTCTGAAAACAACCCTAGGCTGTCTATATTTCAAGTATAGGTCAGCAATTTGATCTCCATGGCTATGAAATGGCCAAAAAGAAAACGATAAAAGACAGCAGAAGTTTTTGTTTTAGTGTATGTTCAGAAAGAACAGGGATTTTATTTTTTTATTAAATATGCTATCAAAATCCTTTCTTTGCATTTCCCATCACCAGCAAGCCAATCTCGCAGTTCCTGACTACAGCTGTAGTTTAATCACTAGCTGAGCTTCACACTGGAGCAAACTATGTGACCATAATCATGTTTTCAAAGGTAAACTCAGTCTTCAATTTACCTTTATTTTTGCCGATTACATTTAGCAACACTCAATGGATCTGCCTGTTTCAGTGGGCTCTGTCTTCAGGTTTTCCCTAGTCCCTCATCGGCCAGGCTCTCGCTGGTACGAGTTCCTGCTCTGGGCAGAAGGAACATGTGCACAGGCTGGGATAAGGGATTTTACACCAATAGTGGTCACAAGCCAAATGATTCATTGCTAGATGCCGTGAGATAGGGCCCCAGAAAAGTTACTGATAACTTGTCATTTGCTATGACAGTACCTAGGTAAGCTGTCACCTCGGGGTTGCCAAGTCCCGAGTTGTGTTCAGACTCCCAACTTTTTGTTCCAAGAAACTGTATCAGGTTCTGCCCCTCCGGAGAGCAGCTGCTTTTTCCCCATGGGAGCAAAGCCTGACACCCCTCACAAACAGTCTCGTTGCACTGCACAGCATAGGGCTGGATGGCAAAACCTGGGTCACTGGGAATCATTTGGGATACAGCCTTAGCCGATCAATAGTGTCCTGGCTCTAGTGATGCCTCCAAGTGAGAATGTTCCTTGATATGGCTTCCAGACATTTGCCTCTGCCTCTTTAGTGAAGGGTGAACTCGTTTTATCAAACTGGTCCATCTTCCCTTGCTTCTCCTCCACCCCAAATATTTATTTCTCCTTCTCCTGATAGATGACTTCAGCTTAACATACTGAGGCTGGAGATTTGGTCTCTCTGATTTTCACCCATGTTGGATAGAACCGGCTGTGAATTATTTATAGCATCAATCTAAGTCCATTATTTTTTTCCCCCTTTTATACTCATGAATTAAGCAGAGTTCAAATGAATGTCTGTGAGAGAAGTGGTGGGAGGCTTTAAAGAGGTGAAAATAACAGGAAGGCAGCTGCTGCATGTTGGCTCCATCGGTGCAGCTCAGCACCCGCCTCCCCCTCCCCCCATCTATCAGGGGATGGATCAACTTGCATTAATCAAAATACAGTTAATATTTTAAAAAGCAAAGAAACTCTTCTGCCTGGGTGCCGAGTTTCCATTCTCCTGCAGTTTAACTTTCTCCACAGGCTCATCAGAAACAGAAAGCACCATTGTGCTGGCGATTGCTGGGTTTCTTCTCAGAGGAGCAGAAGAGAGGGAACGAGATGCAATCTAGGCTTTACAATCTGAAGGTGCAGAAAGAGAAGTCCAAATTGTTGCTGTGCCTGCTGTTACTGAAAATGCTTCCAATGTCTCAGTGAAAGCCTGTCTTGCCAGGTGGGGTTTGCAGAGGTAGCCCTGGGAGTGCTGAGACCCCTGACCCCACAACTTGTCTGCAGAATCCAAAGGAGCAGCCCTGGTGCAAGATCATTCCTCGGGCCCATGGAGCGGACCTGGGCAGTCCCAAAGGATGCTGTATGAAAGATCCTGTAGGTTGAGTGCTATGATGTACCCACCTTCCTGAAACACACCAAAATGTCCTGTTCGGGTGAGGGGAGGGCACTGGTTCCCTCCAGAAAATCTCAGCTGACCTCTGCAGACAGCTTGTCTCTTCCTACTGAAGCCATAAACACTTCAGGGGAGGTATATTTTTGTCCTTGGCTGCTTGTAAAAGCCCTCTGCAGTTTGGTTGCTCTGTAAATAGCAGTAACATTTAAGTCCTGCTGAGAAATGTGCTTGGTACAAAGCCTTACAGGAAGATGTACTTACCGCTGAGTCCAGATGGAGGATTTCGAAGGGGGTTGCGACTCTCCACATGTTAAGTGGGGCCCAAACGAAGCTTCAAGGGAACACAAAGCACTTGTGCCCAGTGGGATGGATGCCTGGGGTGAAGGCATCAGGCAGAGACCTGGTCTAGGGAAAGAAGCCTCTCCCTGGCTCTGCATCACTGACCCCCACCCACCACTGCCCCCCAGCAGCCTGATTCAGCTGAGAGGTCTGCTTGGTCACTGAATGCAGCCACCTACCCTCCTTGATGGTTGTGGTTGCACTAAGTAAGAGTGGTCCAAGCCTGGGGGGTTTCCTAGTCTTGTAAGATGTAGACTTGCACCTGAACCTCAGGCATGCAACCCAGTGATGTTCAGCCACACAAAAGCATCAGTTGAGGTCATGGTAGAGCAGAGAGGAAAGTGTGGTTGTGCCTAAAGAGACATCTCTGTGAGGCCACCCAGGTCTGGCACCATGATCTGACTCCGCATCAGGGCTGGTTTGTGCTGTGGGTGCCATTTTACTCCAGATGCTGTGTGGATGAGATCATGGAGCTGCCTGGTTCCTGCTCCACCTCTGCTCCCACACATATACTCTTGATTTGCTACACCCATACCACTGCTAGGCCTTTTACTAGCACTAGATGAGAGGCGGACATTTGAGTAACTGTTCTAATTTTGCATTGTGCAAAAATATTCCTTCCGCCCTTGTGAGAAGGGTGAGCAAGAGGCTCATCAACACATAAGCAAAAACCAAAAGACTTGTGCCTCTTCAGTGCCCTGGCGAGGTGAACGGTGACTTCTCTACGTACTATGAAACCTTACACACAGCAACAGGTAATAATTTGGTAGTTAACTGTGACTGTGTTCAAAGCATGATGTTAAAAAAATAGTTTTAATGCATTGGGTAGTAAGAAATTGCACTGCAAAGAACTTCCTGAAGAGACTTCTTTAATTTTCTCAGTTACTTTTGTCACTGCTAGTAAGTGCCCCACTTAATTACCATCATTCCGTGTGCTTCCAAGGATTTCGTCCTTTCCTCTCCTCGCTGGTGGGAAAGTGTCTTAAGATGTTGCATTACAGGAAGAAATACTCTGTGGGATATCTGCAAGGTTTTTGCCAGGCTCCTTTAGGTGACAGGGGCATTTCACCCATCCATCCCAAAACGGGCAGCTGTCATCCCTGTGCACTGGAAACGCCTAAAAACCGTACCTGTCGTCAGTGGAGGGCTTCGAAAGGAGATGTATCTGAGGAAGCTGGGCGGTGATGTGTCTTCTGCGGTGGGTGATGTTCCCCTCTGGTTTTTTTAGCTGCGCTGAACTGGGCCTGTTTGGTGTGGGGGTTATTTTTACCACATCCTTCAATGGCAGCTCAGGCTAGCTTGTGATCAAGGCTGAGTTAGAGCCATGTTGTGACATTTAGAAAGGATATAGTGAAACCTCTTTAAATGTTTTGGGGTTGCTGAGAAAGGATGGGATTGGTGTTGGTGCAGAGGGAGCACTTAAAGAGCTTGGGTGTTTCTAAATAGGCTTCTGCCCTCTTTTTTCCCTTTTTACAAATGGTTTTTGATCCCACTACCGTGGAGCCAGTTAGGAAAGCACAGACGAAGGATAACTGTAAAGATCTCTTTCCACCGGCCCTGTTTTAGGAACCCATGAACTAAGGGCAGAAGTTGAGAGAAAATGGCTTTGCTGAAGAGGGTCACCCAAACGGACACGAAGCCAGGCCCATGCCCACTGGTCTGAAGGGCTGTCTTCTGAGTTCTGTTGTATAGGGCTGTGATTCAAGGCCCATATTAATCCATGCAATATGTGTGAAGATAATAGTATTAATGTTTCCATCTGTTTCTTAGCTATTTCATAAATTTTTTTCATCATGAGGATCTACTTTTGGAGGCTATTGCGTGTTTTCCTCCAAAACTTGAAAAGTTACCATTTTTCTTTAAATATTACAACGTTTTTTTTTTCTACAGGACTTGAAATAATTGTTTGTTTCTGGTACTTCTGAACTCCATCTGGTTAGCTTTTCTCCATATGTTTGTTGTTACTGCTGCCTTTAACAAGTACTAAGCATTGTGTCTCTGCTTCATGCTCTTGAGTTTTACTCATGTCACTAATAATGGCACTAGTTCTGATCACAGTGACTCGGCATTCAGTCAGCCATGTCAGTCAATGGATACGTTTTCCTTCTGCAGAGAAAAATTAATTCTTTGTCTAACTTAATTGGGGGAAAAAAAACTTATGGCCATCAGCGCCTCTGCCTTCCTCTCATTAGAGTCAGTAAAAACTTCCCTCCGTTTCCTGGGGTATTTGGATTAGGCCGTTATAGAGAATGGGGCTTCTTGAAATAAAAAGTATTTCTCTGTTCTCATAATTTACAGTCGTAAACTTGCTGGATTCAATCACTGGTTCTAAGAAGGTCAGTTTCAAATAAATGCTAGTTCCTAGTTTCACAGAATTGTGGGTTTTTTCTTTCATTATGCCGTATTTATCAAGGCAAGGTTTATTTTCACCCTGGAGTGCAGTCACACTCCCACTTCAAGTCTGCCAGGATCAGCAGCAATCCTTGTGGAAGTGACCCAACTGTGTAGACGGCCCATAGAACAGTATAGATGAGTAGAGGCTTCAGTAATAAAAAAAGAGTCAGAAAACGATGTGGTCACCATCTTACTGGAGTGGCCAACTGGTTGTCTTGGATCACATCATGTGAAAGAATGATTTGCGATGGCTCGTGTTAACCATGGAGAATCGAAACCTTCCTATTTCTCTTGTTCTCCCTGTCACCCTCATTGTCGCCATATCTTTGCGTCCATATTTGGTCTGGCATATCCCCAAAATGAGATGAGTCTGGGTAGATTCAGTATGCTCGAAGGTCTGTTGTGCTCTGGCTTAATAAAGAGGCCCAATTCTGGTCAGAAGAGGCAAGGATATTCTCAGTAGCATGTCTCAGAGACCAAAAAACGTATGAGACAGATGAAGGCAAAGTGGGGCAGAAATCCATTGAGATGCTCTGCCAGGGCTGTAGGCTACAGCAGCTCCTTTGGCAGGTCTAAGCCATAGCCAGGCTTGGCTCAGAGAAGACCAGGGGGACACATCCAGCTCCCTCTTCACC
This sequence comes from Caloenas nicobarica, assembly GCF_036013445.1. Taxonomy (NCBI): domain Eukaryota; kingdom Metazoa; phylum Chordata; class Aves; order Columbiformes; family Columbidae; genus Caloenas; species Caloenas nicobarica. Next base: position 46,347,687 of record NC_088246.1, on the reverse strand, counting down.
GCTGTTGGCCACCCCTTGTGCTCGGCAGGCATACAAGAGCACCGAGCTTGTACAAAATAATAGAGGATTGGCACCTCTCGCCAGCCTGGGACAGCGGGTTAACAAAACCAGGCACATTAAAGGAAGGGCTCAACATTTTCCTGGGGAACACTGAAATTTAAACAATCATCTTTAGGCAGTCGTTTTCAGAAAGCCCAGCTGGGAAGACCACCTGCCTTCTCTGGGACATTGTGATAAGATGGCAAACTATCTTGGAGTGCCTCCTTGCCACAGGTGGCTGCTCAGCTGGGTCCTCCACAAGCCTTTTGATGTGTTGGGGAATCAAAGGGGGAGGCACAAAGAATAGGCAGAAGTCATACATATGAATGTGCATCTACATAGACAGTAACCTTTCCTCCTCTGATTACCCTAGCAATAGATGCTTGTGACATCAATACTTTATGAGAACGTACCGTGCGTGATTACCAAGCGCTGCTTTGCAACTGCAGGTGGAGGGAGAGGATTTAATCACCTTAGTTTAAGATAGTTTAAGTGACAGCTCAAGTTTTATAAAGTTACAGAAGTTGGAGTGAATGAACACCATAGAGATAAGCCATTACTTCTGCAAGAAATTTCCTGGTTTAAGACACATGTATTAATTTGTTGCATGGCGGGTCTTGGTTTCATGTTCTACTTCATGTAAAATAGTACTGTGAAGCATTTATGTGTGTTTATTTATATATTTATAGGTGTGTGTGTATGCGTATATATGCATACACACATTTATACATCCATGTACATATTTTGTATGCATTTTACATATGTGTGTAGATATATAATATATGCACTTTATATATATTTATGCACACATACAGAATGCAAAACTGCTAGGATGAAGTGGTAGGATGCTTTGACACTGACAGCTATTTTTAGTTGAGTAAATAAGAACAGGAAACATTTCTAGCATCTGAGTTCTTGCCAGCTGTTAAGATCTAGCCAAGAGCAAGAGGTGTGTGTAGGTTGTGAAACTAGATTAATTAACATCATATTTTTACTCCCAAATTATGCCTGATTTTGGTTAATTTTTGCATTCCTCTACGGTTTGCGCCTTAAAGTAAGATTTAGCTTCCAAGTGTTTTCAGTAAGGAGACCAAAGCCTGGAGTATTTTCTACAGCTCTGATTGCCAGTGTTGAAGATGCAGTTCAGTGGATGCAGGTGCAGACAGGGCCACCAGAACAGGCAGAGGGATGGGGACTTTTCCATCAAGGAGAAGGACACTTTTAGCAAGGAGGTATGTTTGCTCTCTAGCAATTGTACCAGAAGGTAGGGAAATAAATGCCAGGAAAAAGTGTTTTAAAGATGGTCAGGGAGAAAGTTCAGCCTGGAACAGGCTTGAACACTAGAGACTAAAGTACTTGTCCATTTTAACACACAGCTTTCTCAGGTTATGAACTCACCTGACCATGTGTGATGGCTACCAGGCCTATGTGATCTCTTCCCAAAATATGTTCCCAGCTAACCACCTGTATTTCAGCTGTATAAATAATGGAGATTTAGCATCTCAAAAAAGTTAAAAAGCTGGGAGGGAGACAGCAGCATACAGAGAACATGATGAAATCAGACTGCAGAACTTGGTACTCTCAGGGCTCCCCTGGGAACAGGAGATATCACCGACTCCTGAGATCATTTTAGCTTTGACTGGCTGCACAGATAAGAGTTGTTTACCCTTCAAGGAAGTTGTTGCCTTTTAAAATGGTGTGGTACATCATTTCTCTGAAGCTGGAGCATCCTCTGCCGAGGAAGATCATGCGTTTTAAAATGGGGCATTTGATCAGTTTGAAAATAATCAAAACTACACATCAGATAAAGCCTCTTGGCTTTGATGTCCCACTTTCAGGAGCATTATAAAAATCTCTTAAAAGCCTTTAAAAGAATGAGCATGAAACATGCCACGGACTTCGCTACAGTAGATCGTGGTTCAGTTATCCTTTGCTATGAGTTTGGAGTAGAGTGGCCCTGAAAAGCTTCCCCAATATCAGCCGCTGGGAGAACACAGGGTCCTTTCCTTGCACCTGGAGCGCTGCTTATATCGGCTTCTCACCTTGGGATGGCAGTTTCTGAAGCCGATCCCAGCCACGCACTTGGCCACCTCACAGCCAGCAGAGAACAGCCCCAGTCCCTGAGCTGTGAGGAGCTGGCTGAGGATCTGCCAGGGGTCTTGTCTGAGCTGGAGGCTGTGGAGCACAGGGCTGCCCTGAGCACCAGGCACACCCAGGAGGGTTTTCCTGCAGGTCTAGACCATCCAAGGACCTCCCTACTGAGGGGTAAAAAGACCCTCCAGTTTTTGTCTGTCTGCCATGCAGTGTAGCACTCTGTCTAGTGAAGCCAAGAGTCCAGCCAAAGGGCCTGGGGGAAGAGGGAAAGCTCTGGGATTTTTGTTATTAATAGATATTGCACTAAACTATAATACTAAATCTACATTAAAACTAATAATCTGCAATAAAGAAGCAATTGGGAGAGGTACTGTGTTCCTTTCACAAAAACTCTTTGAAAATAAATACCCACCAATAATGCAGTTTATTCCAGCATTTCCATTAACAGTTAACAGAATAGTTCTTGACTAATGTGCTGTAAAGAAGCAGATAACAGAAGATCTGAAGCAGCAAAGATGCAAGATGCACTGTATTGTGCAATATTATATTCAAATGATCTTAACCCTAGGAGAGAAAAGAGAGCAAGAACTCAAAGCAACAGCAATAAAATATTAAAACTCTGAGAAACAATGTTGTAGGCAGCAGTTTTTGCAGTCATTGCTATTAAAAGATAGACAGGGAGCTCTGGAAAAAAAAAAAAAAAGTCTGTTTGGCTGTGATGAAGTGCCTGGTAATTGTCTGTCAGATTTAGCTGAGGAAATTAGCAAATGACTCATGGGCTGCAAGCGGTGGGGAGCATGGGGAGCCTCATCCATCATCTCCAGATCAGCCTTCGCTTTCATACGCTCTCTGCCGTTGTTTAACTGAAGGACGATGTAAAATAAAATGCAAATGTCGTAAATAAACTGTTTCAGGAAGAGAGAGGTTTAACCCAAGCAGGCACAACCAAGGGTGATGCTAATGGTTGTTTGTTTGTTTGTTTTATTATGGCTGATGTTCAGAGAGGATTTCCTGAAAGCCTGATCCATGCCATGGGGCTAGAGACCTTTGTCGGGGTGAGAGTCACAGTGAGCTGAGCAGACGAAGCCAGAGCATACGAGCATCAAACAGGACTGAGCTCCAGGGAGCTCAGGGGTTTGTCTCTCCTTCCAGAGCGATGAGAATTAGGTACATAATTAATGTAGATGGCACTATAATCTCAGTGGGAATTTCCTTGCATGTTTAGGTGGAAAGCTAAAGCCTGGACAGCCCAGCCAAGTGCTTTTTACTAAGAAACATGGGATGGGGTGGGATGTCTCAGCTCATCTATGGGATTTTGGAAGACAAGTGACCCACTGCTTCTGTTAACATGCAAACCTGTACTCTTATCCAGGCTAATATGGGAAGTGTCCTGGAGTGGAGAGGGTGGGAAGGGATGAATAAGACCCTAAAATAAAGAATTTTATTTGGTAGAAGGACTGAAAAAAATGTGTTACTTAGTAATAGACTATAACAAACATGATTCTCCCTTTATAAAACCAGTGCTGTTCCATTGTAACTCCATTGCAAAACAGAGTGTAGGTGGACTGACGAATCAAACCTTGTGTTTATTTATAAAAATAACTGAATGATAAAATTTTTTCCCTGACAAAGTAACTGCTGCAAATCCAGTCTCTGAAAGAGTGACTAGCTCTGTTTATAGGAAACATATCAGCTAGATGAAGCAAGGGCCCTTTTGAACCCTCATGCCCTGTAAATGCAGAAGAGGCAGTCGAACCGAGCCTTATTCACTTTCTCATAAAATAACAAATTTATATTAAATTAATGACATTGTTTTCTGCCAAAGAATTTTCCAGGAGTGGAAATAACCAACCAGTCAGGTAAACGTAGATCAAACAACATGTCAGAAAATCAGTCACTCCTACATTGAATGGTAGAGTCGTACATTGAAAACTGCAGCTGAAAAGAACAAGGAAAAGAGCCCAGAACGTGCTTCAAATTATCACCTTTCTTTACAAACCAGCAGTAATTATTCTATTTCATGCCAAGACTGATACACCTGGAGAGAGGATAAAAAAGCCCACCAAACCTCAATCAGAAAATGTGCTGAAGACAACTCCTTTGATAGCAGACTACTTTGCTTTTTTTCTGCTGCGAAGGGTGTAAGTGTTATGTTGTCTTCTGAAGTGACTGCTAAATTACCAGGAAAATGACTGAATGTCCGTGCATTAGCTTTCTAAATGACCTAGATCCATCTTTTTAATATTTTTGTCTTTTGTATTTCTTATTTATGTTCTTATAAATAGACTTCTGAACAGTCAGACTTCTGAACAAGAAGTTTATAGATCTCTGTTGGGGAAGGGAAAGTGGTAGTTTTTTTGATAATTACGTACGATTATGGGAAAACCATGAATTCCTGTTGTTTTTCACAGATGGTACCCTTCTTACCTTTTCCAGAGAAAACTGTTTTTACAATAAATTCCATTAAAGTCCCCCAAATCAGAGGTAAAGATGAAAGTGCATTAATATGAGAGCTAACAGGAGAAGCTCAAACGTTGCATAAATCGTATTGACCCAGGATATCTTCAATGTGCTTTTTCACTTCTCTGCCCAGAACAGAGTCCACAATTATTTAACAAAGCCACATTGATTTTCCTCCGTTCTCAGCACTCTCCAAAGGCAGGGGAGAAAGTCAACCACAACAGGTGATAGGAGGCCAGGGTCAACCTGCTGCAGAGGGAGATGCTCAGGGAGCCTTGGGTGCTGTTGCGCCAGCAATGCCCTCCCTGCTGCCTTGTCCAGTTCACAGCACATCAGAAGACATGAGAGGTCCAGACACATGGCATTTAATCCCCAGGCAAGCAGATTTGGATTCATTTGGCATGGAGAGTGGTAGGAGGTCAGTTCATGGTATGAATTTGGTTAAGTCAGCCCTGGGAGAAACGGTCCTCTCATGGTGAGGCCAGGACAACTACCCTTGCTTGAGATGCACGCAAGCTGGCAGGGCTGGGCTGGGCTCCCCGCCTTCTGGGACAAACACCTTGGGCAACTGCTCTCTCCTCTTAGATATGGTGGTGGTGGTTGAATCAGGAAAAAACAGGACAAATTGCAAGCAGCAGCCAGACAGGAGCAGTCAATCGTGCTAGCGTGGATACCACTCAGCAGAGACTAGCATGCCCCCTGCTTTGCAGCCTTTGCAGCCTTCTTGTGCCTGGTATCTCCAGTCTGCCACCAGCCAGAGCCACATGGTCATTACCTCCCTTTCCTGCATCCTGGTATTGCAGCGGTCCATTCCAGCCCAAGCACCAGCCTGACTTTCTGCAGCTCCCTTGACCACCATTCCCTTTGCCCCCCTGCAGTAGCCTCATCTCATACCCTTGGCAGTGGTTCCCCAGATGTTGCCCAGAGATAAGCAAAGAGAGAAAAAGGCACAGACCAGATGTAGCTCAGAAAGGTGAGGCATGGGAGAAGGTGGCAGTACAGCCCTCTTCAGAGAGACTGGAAACACCTTCTTTGATGAAGGTATTTCTGCCAGCCTGATTTAAGGAACCTGAACAAAACTGTATTCCAAGGCCAGGCTGGTTCTTGGAGAGCTGCAAGCCCCAAGACACACATTGCTTAGCCAAACTTATGTCTCATTCCTGGCCAGACACTTTCTTGGACTTATCAACAGCTCACTGCACCAGGAGACAGAGCATATGGATGGGAGAAGTCCATCCGAGATACGGCAGTGAGTTGCACTTGCCTGTGGTGGGGATCATTTATTGCAACCAGCAGATTGTTGTCTGGTGATTTTTCAGAGGCAGAACATGAATGTTATTTGGTAAATTCAGGCAGAGCAGCTGCCAACTGGAGGAAGGTGCTTGGAAATGACTGTAAACATGAAGTGAGGAACAAGTATGAAGAGTGCTCAGGAGGCTTTGGAAGGAGCAAGGAACCTGCACCCAACCCCATGGGGATCAATTCCAGCACAGCAGGACATGAGCCAGGCACCAGTAGAGGTATGGGCTGTTCCCTTCCAGCCTCTTCCAACCCAGGATCAATCTGCTGCTGCCTAGGGACTCTTCTTTGAAGGCATTGCCTTTGGGAATCATCCCTCTCTGACTGGAACAAGTCACTCTGCAATCAAGACAGTGTTTCTATAACACTGTCAGAAATTCAAAGCAGGTACTGTAAGTCAACAAACTGCTAATTCCCAAAAGGTTAATTAAACTGAACAGGACTCATAGATGAAATGCAACGGCTGACTGCTGCAATTAACTCTGGTGTCGTGGTTAGCATTAGGTGGCACTCCAGGAAGACACAGTGCCTGTGTTCTTACACAATAGAAGACACCTCCTCACATGCCTCACCTTGAGTACTGTGTGCAGTTCTGGGCGCCACAGTATAAAAAGGATATTAAGCTACTGGAGAGTGTCCAGAAGAGGGCTACGAAGCTCATGAAGGGTTTGGAGAAGAAGCCGTGTGAGGAGCAGCTAAAGTCACTTGGTTTGTTCAGCTTGGAGGAGACTGAAAGGAGACTGAGAGGAGACGTCATTGTGGTCTACAGCTTCCTCACAAGGGGAAGAGGAGAGGCAGGCGCTAAACTCTTCCATTTGGCGACCACTGACAGAACCCGAGGGAATGTCAGGAAGGTGTGCCAGGAGAGGTTTAGGTTGGATATTAGGAAAAGGTTCTTCACCCAGAGAGTGGTGGAGCACGGGAACAGGCTCCCCAGGGAGGCAGTCACAGCCCGCATGAGCCTGACAGTGTTCAAGAAGCATTTGGACAGTGCCCTCAGACACATGGTGTGAATTTTGGGGTTGTCCTCTGCAGGGACAGGAGTTAGACTCATTGATCCTTGTGGGTCCCTTCCCACTCAGGACATTCCATGATTCTATGTGTCCTGGTCCCCTCCATCACCAAGCAGTGAGCTGAGATGAGCTGGCACGCTGCGGCTGCTCGGCTGCGGGCAGGGTTTAGCCCTTGCAGGTGGAGGTTTTTTGCTTCTGGTCCTGGGGAGGGGAATGGTACATGCACGCGTGTGCTGCTTTCCCAGCTGACTCACCGAGCCAGTGAGACAAATGGAGCTGACAAAGTTCATCTGCCCACGCTCCACCGTTGTCTTCTACGGCAAAGAACCAGAGCATGTAACTTCCTCAGGTCCACGCCAGCTCCTGCAGGCAGCTCTGAGCTCCCTATGGGAGACTGTTGCCTCCAGATGAATAGCTATTGTTGTTGTCCCCAGGAGGTACCTGCCACATAATAACATCCAAGAAACTCTTCCAATTACTGCTTTTTTTATAGAAATATGCGGAACAATTACATAACACCTGCACGCAATTGCTCCATCAGGTGATGTGACCTTTTCAAAACCAAGAAGTAATATAATTTTACCGGTAGAATAGAATTTTTTAAAGTTTTAATTTTTCTTTTTGAATATAAAAAATAAAATCTGTGAGTTCAAAACCTAACCCGTTCCTTTTTTTTGTAGGATTTCCTTTTAAAACACAGGTAATGGTTGTTCTTTTAATTATATCTCACAACAGTTTGCAACCATCTGGAAACAATGGAATAAAAGGAAGTCATAAACCAAATAAGTAATCCCATGAGCGAAAGTATGAAGCCTCGACTGAGATCTTGTGCCTTGAGGTAAAACCCTCTTTTCTCTAGGATAAGCTGAGTTTAGCTTGCAGCCTGGAACATCCATTGGCATTCTTTGTCACTTCCCCACGTGGTTTTGGGGGTTTGTTTGTTTGTGTTTTGTTTGGTTGGTTTTGGTTTTTTTCCTAATATAACCAGTGGAAACTTCCTCTCTGAAACTTTAGTCTGTCAAGTGCAATTAACACTGACGGGTGGCTTCAGAAGTTATTGATGGGCACCCAGACAGCACTATTGCGTTCAGATTTGTTCGTTAGGCTAATACGCAGCATAGCTTTCAAGGTGTGATTGTAAGAAAGGCTGTGAAAGAAGTCAGTGTATTAATAGGTAAATAAACAATATATAATGCATGTCTTGTAATCAAGGCCTGAGGAGAAGAAAATGATTTCCCTTCCTACTTCATTACCAAACAAACTTTTGTATGGTCTGGGGGTTTCCTTCTCCATCAGGGATTTTCTTCCGAAGATTTATCCATGATTCTGACATACGCTTGTGTGCTCTCTCCTGTTCTGACCTTCATTCTCCTGCTGTCTGGCAGGGCTGGCATACAACCAGGCTGTCCTGAGTTGGTCTCATCATGTGGAAAAGGGATGGTTGGCATGGGGACAGGGATGATGGGGGAAGAGTGAGAATGGAGCCTTACTTTATAGCCACAAAAGAGTATAACACTACTCTGACTACTGTGACATTGAACCAGATCAAAGGAGAGCCATTTTTATGCCATTCCAGCCCAAAAGCCCAGGAAGAGCTCCATAGGCTCTGAAGTCCTCAGCTCTTGATCGTTTTTAGATAACCTCCGTGTGTATAGTTGCAATGGGCAGTCATCATTTAGAGTGATTAATTGGTATCAGTGAGCAGTCATCATTTAAGTCTAATTCCCACTAAAAATCATCACGATATTCAAGACCCATGCCTTTCCCCTGAACCTGGGCTATGCCATACAGAGCAGCGTGGAGACAGACCAGACCTCTCCAGGTACATCTGCACCTGTTTCCTTGGAGTGTACAAAGACATCAGACCACAGAACAAGTCGCCATCACTCCAGCCTCTTCCTGCTGATCTCTCTCCATTCGGCACAGCTAGGTAAGGGTGCGAATATGGATGCAGGCTTCTGGAGAAGGTGACTTGAGAAATCTGATCCAGGCTGTCCCGTTTGTAAATTAACCCTTTACATCCTGGTGCGCTCAGGAGATTTTTTCACACATCCAAAGGGCTGGAAGGTCAAGAGATCCCAAGAAACAACAGTCATGCTGTGTTATCCATGGCTTGTTTTCTGCATTTAATTTGCTCTCTGATATCATATTTCCTATGCATGATATTTTCCTTTGGAGAAATCTTGTTCTGAAATAAATCTGGAATTACGCATATTATTACCTAGAGGAAGCTGGGCACGGGCAAGCAGAGGATGACATATAGATGCCATCAAACCTATTAAAAAATGGCACTGTTCTATGTGTTTTCCATAGAAGAAAAGTAACTTTATGTCTAAGTTCCTGCATGGCGTCATAAAGACCTGTAGATGTCCACTTCAGCCAACTTATATCCATGTGTCTTCCTATGGATGTGATCAGATGTAGCTTATTAACCTTTTCAGGTGCTTTTTTTGAAAGCTTAATAGGTGAATACATAATGCATTTTTTATTTTTAGATCTATCTGTTAACACTCTATATAGCTCAAATGGCATATGGATGCCCAGAGCTACAAAACACGCAGAAGTCTTATTCCTCTGCTTTTTGTTAATCCCTTTTCCTCCTGCTGAGAACATTTCCATCCTTCTGATTGCTTTTATGTGGCCCCATCGTCTTGCATGAAAGCAGATACCTCAAACAATATCTGAGGCGGCCGAAGGACCAGTGATGTGAAAATTGCTTCAGTGCTAATTCTACTTTCTAAATATAGGCACATTTTTTCCTGAACACAAGGACAAGACAACAGAAGGAGAACAGTACTGATGCTTACTTTTACTCCTTTGCAACAGCTTCTGCAATATATACTTGGGACTGCTAGGAGAAGACATTTTTATACCATGAAGCTTCATGTGTAGGCAATTTACCTGTAGGTCATTCCATCTTTCATGATGCTGAGGGAAGAAATATGTGTGTATGTGTTTATATATATAGGTATGTGAAGAGAGAAAGAGATGCATACACAGATACACTGCAAAACGAGGTCTTTTTTAAAAGCTTATGGATTTAATGCTCTTGAATTGACACCTTCTGTCTTTTTAGAGGAAAGGTTTGTTCTGGGCAAGAGTTGTGATATTTATTGTCCTCCTGTCGTGTGCTAATCCTATCTCTAGCCCCAGGTTGAGTCTTTCTAAGGTTATTCTTACAGTCAAGTGGCATTATATGCTGGACTTGCTGTTGTATTTCAATGTGTAGCAATGATTTCATCACTGTAACTTATCATTTTTTTTTGTTTTATCAATTTATTTGATACAGTATCTGTTAATAAGAAAACTTTGTTTCAGGCATCCCCTTGCTGAATGCCTCTGCTGGTGCTGAGTTTTCCTGGCCAAGATATAAGATGCGTTTTGGTAACATTACCTTTGCATGCCATAGACCTGAGGACTGGAGCAGTCTGCATTTTGATGTGGACAAGAAATAAATCCACCCGGAGGAAAAAAGAGACACAAATGAGAACACAGAATGTAACACTGCTGCCAAAATGCTAATGCTATTCCCAAGTATGCATGGAGATGAATTACAAGTAAAATCAAAGGGTTGTGTTGTCACTTTCTGTAGGCTTGTAGCAATCATTTTTGAAACTTGAACAGCATTTTAAAGGGAACTTGAACAATGTTTTACAAAACTTGAACAATGTTTTACCATTTTCCTTTAAGAGCCTTTGCAAAAGCCTCTCTTGTACATAACGCCCACAGAAGAGTACAAATCAGTAAAACTGGAGAGAGAGGGGTGTGGTGGTCCTTGTAGGTGCTAGGTGAGCACTGCATGTAACCCTTGCTTTTAGGCTGCTCTGCCTCCCCTTGTGTCTTACCTTGACTCCCAATTTTCTTTCTTCCTCACTCATGTCATGCCTAGGAGACCATAGCCCTTCAGGGACAAGATCACCATGGGTACAAGGTCCTACCACCCTCACACAGGACCATTGAGGTGGTTGCCATGCAGATACCCTCAGACTCAAACTGTTGAATTGGGTAGCACTGAGTCCTATTAGGAGAGGCAAGATTTCTCATAGGATCCAAAAGAGCTGGAAAAGTCTCCCGGCTCCAGGGAGAAATCTTCGCTCTATGATAAATCCTATGGGCTAAAAATCTAGGAAAAGTTAAGTCTCTGAGCTTCCTCCTTGGAGTCAAATTGTTCATGAAAATGCTGGCTTAACATTAAGGTAGTAGTCGGATTGCATGAGGTTGAGAGAAAATAGTACCTGTGTTTTGGGGATGAGTTGTGGGAAGAGAGTGGATGGGAAAGGTCACTGGGTAATGTCTAAATGAATATCTCCTTGAGCATTGTATCTTGATTTCCTATGGCTTATATCTTGTTTCATATCTGTCCTACAACTTGCTCCTCAGTGGCATCTCTAACATTCAAAATGGAGACAATATGCTTGGACCTGAAGGAAATTTTGCAGGCCAAGAAGTTGTGTATTTTTTCCAACTATATCAGCCGATTCTATGAAAGGACCTCATTTTACCTATTTTCACAACTATTTTCTGTCTGCTTTCATTCAACTTGCAGAAAGTTAACGTTAAGACTTCTGAATCACTTTCAAAATTGTTGGAAACTGAGACACACACTATCAAAAGTTATCAAGGGGGACAGACTAAACTCAAACACAGCACAACTTTCTTTGTAAGCCAAATCAAAAAGCATTTAAATCCGAGACAAAAGCTCTTGGAGCTTTCTGACCCAACAGATTTAGCATTACAGAAAAAAAAAGAGAGTGATTCCAGTTAAAACACTCTGAAAATGCTTATACAATCCACTGGCTCTTGGTGCATGTCATCTTGGCTCCCTCAAGCGGCTGGTCCCAGAGAGTGGACAGCTTTCCTAGCGTTTCAGAGCACAAGTGGTTCTCTCTCAGCACAAGTGTTGCAAGGTTTCTGTTTCAGGGATCACAGCTTCCGACCTTGCTGAGGTGTAGCATGCGTTTTTATGCAGCTGTGGTTTGCTAGAAAGTGGTACCCGGTGCATAAGCTCCGCACAGTTCTGAGGTCACATCATCCAAGAAAACAGCGAAAGGACTGGAACAGTCTATATTTTTTTCACGTCCTTTTTTTTTTTTCTTTGTCATCCTCTAGAGGACTGCCTTGCCATTAGTACTTTTCTCTAAATTCAGAGACAGATCCTAATGGCATTGTTGATGATTGCAGTAGCCTTCATTAGCTATACTAGCTGAGGTCTGCTCTAAAAAAGGCTGGCTCTGGACCCATGGGACTGTGTCCTGGCTGTAACATCCTGAAGTTCAGCAAAAAACAGATGCAAAATCCTTTACTTGAGTCAACCCTGGGGCTGGGGCAGACTGTAAGGAGCAGTTTTACAGTGGAGGAGTAGCTGAATGTGCTGCAATATTGCATCCTTGCAGTATTTAAGATAATGGGCACAGGCTGCAGCAAGGAGAATTTCAGCTGGAGAGAGAAAGAAAAAATAAATCACTACAGGAGATGTCCAGTGCTGGAGCCTTTATCCTTTCAGATTTTCAGTTCTCAGCTGGATGAGGCCCTGAGTGACCAGCTCTGACTTGGGGATTATCGTTGCTGTAAGATGGGGCCAGACCAGATGATCCCAAGCTCATTTTCAAGCTCTGCTATTCTACGATCCATGAAACACTTACAGGGTCTGAATTCATGTGTTGCCTGCTACAGGAGTCCTTTGAAACTGGCGCAGATCCTGACACGCGGCCAGCCCGCAGCCACGCTCAGCCTGGCCCTTGACTTCCCTCTCTCTGTCATGCTATGCAGGGAGTCAAGATCTATCCTAAGTGCTTGAGCCAGGTTTTGACCAAAATATACATCAACCCTGCTGCTACAGTAGAAATCATGGTGAAGAAACAGCCAAGTCCTCCAGGGATGTTTTGTCAGAGGAAACATGAGGACGCAAGGCAAATTCACGAGAGCATCAGCCTAGTTTTGTTGCAAGAAGGTGGAGACAGGTTGCCTCTGCCCTCATAAGCAGGTAGGCTCTTTGAGTTCCCTGGTACATACACTTCTGGTGAGACAGATCTCTGAATTTATCTCCTTTCAAGAGGAAAGCATTTGTAAGTCACCTTTAATTTATTAAGTCTTTCCTCAAAGAGAAGCCTCATCCTACACCCCCTTGTCAGGCACAATTCATCTTCTCTGTTTTAATAGTTTTTCATGTCCTTACAGGCGGAGGTTTTCTGAGTTCCTTCAAGGACATATGAAGATTGCTGTTTAATGCTCACCAGTGCAATATGTGTTGCTTTAGTCTCATGAAGTAGGAAGACAACTTCACCTGTTCAGTTTGGAGATCAGATGGATGGTAACAGGAATGGGAACATAAAGAAAGGGGAAAACTGTAATACAAATGTTGAACCTGAACCTAAATAGCACTTTTCATATCATAGAGTAAGACCCCCTGAGTATTTACTAATTTGTAATACTTTTAAGCTAAAAAGCCACAGTCACAGATTATCCCTGTGTCTGCAATGTCACAACAAGCTCCTGGGCTTCAGCATGCAGCTTTACATGTGCACATGTGCACATGTGCACACTTCTTGAAGTGAAGGCTTCTCACTTCATTTATACATCAGAAAACAGAAGATGTTGCAAGAGGTGCTGAACAAACTTGTGATTTTTCAATTTCCTCAGGTTTTTTTTTTTTTCTGGTTACAAGAACTGGGTATGGACTGGAAATATGTGATGTGCTTCTTTAATCAGTGTGGCGGTTTTTCTGCTTTGATTCAAGTTCAAGTCAGAGGAGAACTTTCAAAACAAATCTCCTGATTGCTTTCGTTTCCCATACATTGGTGTATTTGCTTGAAAACACACTGCTTGACTTACTTTGGTTTCAGTAGCTGTTTCACAGGTAAAAATTGAAGAATCCTCCAAACACTTACTTATTTCTATTTCTCTGTAAGGAAGGGTGATGCAGGATGTGGAAAAACACCTGAGCAGCTATGTCTTTTTTTTTTTTTTTTTTTTTTTTTTTTTTTTTTTTTTTTAAATTAACTCACATTTCAAAGCAGTGGTGACCAGTGGGAGTAGAGAATAGAGAAAAAGATGCATATTGCTACTGAGAACCCCAAATATGCCGAGCTACCCTTGGGCAGGGTTGAAAGGGTGGGTCCATCAGCATAGGTTGGTGTGACCCCAGTGTCACAAGCTGCAGCCTGGCTCTGGCGTCCAGCAGATACCTGCACATGTGCAGTGGGGTGTGACAGCCCCCATCAACCACAGTGTCATATGAGAGTCCTGAAATTGCTGCAGTGCATTTTCTCCAGGCTTTGCTGCTGCAGAGGTTAACCAGCCAGCTGCCTAATCCAGCCGACACTTCAGTAACCTTTGCTAATTAATCAGTTAGAAAAAGCATGTTTCTGCTCTTCCAGGTGCAAGCGAATTTCTGCAGACACACTGTTGACTCCCTGGAAAGACCAAAGACAGATTTTAATGTTCCCAGCAGCCTTGACTTGCCTAGATAAAGCTTTAAAATGCTTTGTTGAGAAGTCAGGAAATCACCATTGATAGTGTCTGAAAACACTTTCCTGACCGATGCACCTTCCCCAAAATACAGCCTGCAAGGGAAAGCCTGAGCATGCAGTGCTGTGCACTGTCATGAAGGAGGAGTGATAAAGCTGAACTACATTTATAACGCAGTCCAATATTGCTCTTGTGTTTGTCATAAGATTAGATTCCTGCCGAGCTATTTCTCACCTCCATTTGCATCTTTGTGGTGAGAACAAAGCAAAGACAAATAATGGTTCCCAGTGGTAGACAGGGGACAATATCAGTCCCCTCTCTGCCAAATAAGTCTTGCAGGGTTTTGTGTGAGAATAGGCATGTGTGTATATTTTCAATTTGTTTCAAATGCCACCTGAGTCATTTATTTCTGAACGACTTTTTTATTATATGCTCCCTATTCCAAGATGAAAAGAGCCAATTTACCTCTTTCCTCCTGCTCATCCCTCCTTCTCATCGCTGTGACAAGAGGATGGCTGGTTGTTCAATCATCTTGCTAACACCACCAGGCAGCCCGTGCTCTGCTCTGTTTCGGTGGGTCAAGAGGAATCCATTACTCTTTTAAAAGTGGTCAATATGTGGGCTAATAGAAGGTCAGTCCAGAAATTATTCCAATGCATAAAAATATGAATGCTAGCGATACCATAAAGTCCACACAAACACGGTACGCAGTGGTGGCTTTAGACAGGGAACTGAACACACACCAAGCAAGACTTATGAGAGAAATACCTCCATTTTTGACCCCTGGAGACTCAGTCATGGCCTATTTCTGAAACCATTCAACTACCTTAGTCTTGAATAGGCACCTCAACGTACATCTGCAGCATCTGGGACAGTTGTCGACACCAGAAAAAAAGAAAGAGTGCAACTATTATGTGAAAATATGCACATTATTGGGAAGGCACCCAGGGTCCCAGGGAAGAGAAGGGCTGACAGCAGAGACAATGCTGAGGTGGAGGAGAAGCAAGTCCTGATTCAGGGTGAAAGAATATGAACCCTCCAGTGCACACTGAGTTTGGGTGGGACCAAAGGGGTTGCATGGCAGCGAGGGGGTGTATGACTCTGCTTGGGGAGCCTGCCGAACATAAAATATTAATGGTGGAATATCGGGTATGAGAACAGAGAACCGGTCACCATGATGATCTGGGAGGCAAAAACAAAGAGCAAAAAAAAATAAACTTAGCAAAGGAGTCTAATTAAAGAGGAAAGCCACAACGCTACCTCTGCAGTTGCATGGGACAGTTTTGTGAAGCCCAGTGAGAGTCACCCTGAGGTCCTGGGCATTGTCCCATCCTTGCTGTGAGGCAGGCATGGGGGGAGCTCAATTCTTCACAGGAACGACAGATTGTGGTGGTGTGTTTTGGGTTTTTTTTTCCCCCTCCATGAAGGTGGGTCTCGTCTCTCCCTATCCCCTCCTCAAGAGACAGAGTGAGGATACAGACTGAGCACAGAAGTCAAAATTGTGTCTGGACCTCATGAGAACAGGGCTAGAGAGAGGAGGCCCCAAGGACAGCCCATAATACAGAATTACCGAGAAATACCCATAGGTTGCATAAAACGCTTCTGGAAGTGGAGACAGTCTGAATTATAGCCCCTTGCTCCTCATTACAACCAAGAATATCAGTATTTTCACTGAAAAGAATGAATAGCAGAAGGAAGACACTAGTGGATCTTTGCATTGTGCCAAAACATGCTTTTCTTCCATGAAAAAGGTACATTTTTCTTTCCTATGGAGTTTCAGTTGGGAGCAGAGCCTCACCTAGGCCTAACACATGTTAAGAGCTAAGTCTTGTTAAAATGCACACTGAGTACCATGAAACAATGTTGATATTAATGAATATATATATGTGGCAGCTGGGATTTTAGGCAGACTCCATCTCAGGAGCTTGCCCTGGAGCCTCTGTGCACATACATTGACTGGCACTGGAAGCCTGAAAGAAAAGCAAAACCTGCTGCAAAACCATCACTGTTGACCATGCCACATGCCTTACAGTGCTGAGGCATGAATGCGGTGGGCTCACAACCAACCTTCTACAACCATTACTGACCCTCATTAAAAGCTGAACTATGGGAAATGAACAGTTTAGTGCAATAACGTGAGTACAGCCCAGAAACGGTAGCCTCAAGGAGTGAAAAAGGAGGAGGAAATGCCCTTCATCAAAAGGCTGAGGAGCATATTTTTAGGAAAAGGAGCTCAAGGTTGAGACAAATGTAAGAATCATGTAAAGGCAGAACTAGCCAACCTTCCACGTGGAGAAGAGGTGATAAATGCACTTTATTAAGTTGTTTCTAAAGTTGGAGCAGATGAGATAAGCCTTGAAGGAGATACTCATTTAAGATTGATGTGAAGTAAGTGCAGAGAGATAGCTGTTGAAAAGACTGCCATAAACCAGTTCTCCAAGTTGTCACTCACTAACACTCCCTGGTGTTTTCTAATAAAAATAATCTGTTAAAATCAGACTCTGGAGACAGCTTGTCTTTGGCTGCCAGTGCAATTTCTCATCCTTGTTTCACATAGTAAATGCTTTTGGAATAAGTCAGGGATTGTTTGAAGAAGAGACAACTTTGAGATGGATTTTTAAGTTATTATCATTTATACCGGCAAAGCACTTTATGCAGCTTTAAAACAGAAAATATGGTTACAGGTTATGAAGGAACAGAGGAAAATATTTTTGTTTAAAAAAATTGCAAATAGCCAGCTAGAGCCACTTAAGTTTCTAATGGATATGTCTTCCATATACAAGTTTGCGGTACCGTATGGCTGTGGAGGGACGTAGCCTCGTGCTAGCATGGGACTGTGGAAGTGCTGGAGATAATGAAATGCTTGTAAGCCCACAGGATAGACTGGTAACTAGGAAGTGCAAGGTACTGTGCAGCCCTCACACTGACACGCTGCTAAAATCCTTGCTGGCACAATTGCCGTGAAGTCGGTTACCTGAGGCAGCAAAGGCCACGTCGCACAGAGGAGAGCAGAGACCGCGAGCAGCCTGGCTGGGGCTGACTGTACACACAATAGGGTCCTGGGTCCAAGAGCAGGGAGACGAGGTTACAGACCCTCTCTGCTGGAATTGGGGTCACGGAGCTGCAGTCCTTGAACTTTCCTGAACCCACGGTTGGTAGGGTCTGCCTGCCACCTCTCTTTAGTTTCCCAGGATTCACGAAGTTTTGCGAATCAAATGGGAAGCAGCTGACCCCTCCTCTCCCATTTCATCCTCTCCCCCATTTTTTTCACGATACATCCTCAGTAAAATAAGAGTGCACTGGCATCTGGTTTCCAAAGTGGAGCTGAACTGAAGCTAGAAAACCTTAAAAAATTCACGGTGTCCATTTCCTTTATGTGCCATAAGTTTCTACTCATTATTTAACCATTAAGTGTGAGAGATGGATGGCAGAGTCTGTCTCTTCATTAGTGACGTTGAGGTGCCAGGACAAGCCCCCAGCTTCCCTGGTGTGGCCAGGCCTGGGGGAGCAGTCAATAGTGAGACGACAACTTGAAATTCCAAGCTGCTTTCGCTAGCGAGCCTTGAAAGTCATCTTCAACTATTCCACGCTACTCATGATTTTGAAAATTTTAGTGTGAAAAAACCCCATCCTCCTGCCTTGCATAGCATTGAGGTGACTGCTAGCAGGACAAATACAGGAATATTTTTGACTGCAGAACTGCGCAACAACCATCTTTCATAAAAATAAAAAAGAAATATTAATTGTTGATAAGGGTGATATAAACAGTGTCTCAGCTACCTGGAAACAATTCTGCTGTTTTTCACTGAAAAAACCCCTCATAACCTATAAAAATATTGTGGCGAATTCTAAATAAGGCTTTTAGGTGCTTCTATAAAGTGCTGCATGTTACCTTATTGCTATAGCAGAGGCCACTTCACACTAAAGAGCATTTATATGCATTTTGCTAAGGGACTTGTGCATTTTGGGCCATCTTCAGCAGGAGCAGGGTGTGCTGAGTAACGCAGCTCCACCTGCTCTTGCAGGACCTGGGAGGCGTAAGGCTGCGTCACATCAACATACACCCTAAAAGCTGAAAGAGGGTAAGGAACAGCCCAGACATCCCTTGGTTGGGGGTTCCCCTTGGAACGAGGAAGAGTCTGTGAGAGTTGGCCAGCAGTAGTTCACTTCTATAGTTTTCCAGGTGAATTTCAGGCTTTTCTCCCTGTCATTAAGTGGCCCTCTATGGTCATACTGTGGGCACCCAGGTGTGGACTGTGCACCTCCAACATGAGACGTCCATGTTTCCAAACTACAGCCTCTTCAGGACCTGATTTTCCAATAATCTCTTTGTCCCAACTTGTCATGGGTGCATGTTTGGTATGGCCCATGTGATGTTTGCAAAGTACTTTGCTGTGGTACGTGGATGAAAAGGAGCTATATAAATGCAAATTTAATGTAGTCATTTATTCCATACCGAAGGTTGTACTGAAGGCCAGGTAAATTACACCCATGGCATCTGCCTTTCAGCTCTTAATGTCATCCACTTCAGGAACAATAAGTTTCCATAAAATTTGTTAAGCATGATTTTCTTTTGTTAGCCTTTACAGACTATTTTAAATCAAATTACACTTATCCAGGTGTTTTCCAGACGGCTGGACCCACTAGCTGCTGAATTCAAGGAGCCTGACTCATTACTACCTGCGTCATTTGCCTGACCTTGCCACGAGACCGCAGCAGCAGCATAATGAGGAAGGTCTTTCCATCTAGCACAGCTCCAGCTTCTTCCAGCTCACTGCTGAGATCCTCAGCAGCTGAATCCTCACCCTGAAACTTTAACAACCTGCAACAAGAGCAAGTCCTTTATCACGCGCTCTGGCTTTACCCAGAGTCTCTTCATTATTTCTTTTACTCCCCTTGAAAGTGCATGGGTCTCCCCAGCATTGCTCTCATTATCCTTTTGTGAACACTGGAAAAATGACGTATTTACATTTCCTGAAATGTTTAGTATTCCTGTCATCACCGTCTCCCTGAGCCTGCTCTGCCCTTTGCAAAGACCTTTTGCACCACCTCTGTTCCAAACACTTTTTCTTCTGTACTGCTATTTCCTGTGCAGTTTTGGCTTCGTTTTTCCAGCTGTACTTTTGTTATTATTTTCTTTTTTGTTCTTTCATACTCTCCTTCATAGATCCCTGGCTGTAGTGGTGACCCAGCGGCCCTTTCAGATATCACTTTCTATTATAGCCTCAGATCTCCCCCAGGCCTCATTGCAGTCTGCAATGCTACTGGATACTGAATTCGGGGAAATTAAGGTTAGCTACAAGTGGGGCTCAGTGCATGGAAGGAAGTTTTGCTTCTGTAACTTAGGAGAGCTCAGCGATTCTGTTGTTGCTGGGATGTCCGTGCAGCTGGCATCATGCAGAGAAGGCAAGTCAAGAGAAAGTCAAAGCTTACAAGTGCCAGTACCACTAATGCTGTCATTTTGGCCCCAGGCTAAACCCAGCTGCGAGATCTAAATCTGTGTGCACCTGTGGCCCAGGTCAATGTCCTTCCAGCTTGACATACTTCTGCATTTCTGTGTCCCAGAGTCTGCACGGCTGCACACGCTTTCAGACCTCCAGGGAGTCTGTGAGGTGCAGGGAAATGGTATCCTTTAGGCAACCGCAAGATTGAATTTTCCCAGCGCAAATAACATGGGGAGACATGAAGCCTTGGAGAGATGAAAGGTCTTACCTTTCGTTTGTACAAGATGATACCATGACCTGTGCAGTAGCTCCAGACTTAGCCCTGAAATCTGGGAAAAGATAATTTGTGCTGGTGCGGACCCCTGGTTTTGTTTTAAGGCTTAGCTGTAAGTAGCTGCACACTAATGAAGCTTGTCGAGCAAGTTCTTGGATTTGGCTATAGAGTCAGTAAGTGGTGGAGCCAGACCTTCAGCTGCGATAAACCAGTAAAATTGCAGCGAAGACAGTGGATTTCACTGATTTACACTGGCATTGCTTACAGTCGGAATCATAGAATGGTTTGGGTTGGAAGCAACCTTAAAGATCACCTACTTCCAACCTCCCTGCCACCCAGTAGACCAGGTTGCTCAAAGCCCCATCCAACTTGACCCCTTCCAGGGATGGGGCATCCACAGCTTCTTTGGGTAGCCTGTTCCAGTGCCTCACCACCCTCATGGTAAAGAATTTATTCCTTATATCTAATCTAAATCTACTCTCATTTAGTTTAAACCCATTACCCCTTGTCCTATCACTACATGCTCTTGTAAAAAATACCTCTCCAGCTTTCTTGTGGGCCCCCTTAAATACATGAAGGCTGTTATAAGGTCTCCCCAGAGCCTTCTCTTGCACAAAAAGAACCCAGGTTATTATATTCCTAAGAGTGAAAGAAATATTCTCTGGAAAGCAGATACAAAAGCTACTGGTTACTTACTAGGATGTCCTTATCACCACAGTCCTTCAGTCATCCATCCTGCTTTCCTGGTGTAGGACTAATGTGATTCAGAATGTTTTCATTATCGTATTTTCCTCTTTTTTTTTTTTCTTTTCTTAGCAGGTGTTATTTTACCAGCAGTGCTGCTGGAAAAAGCTGGTGCTCAGGTTTTGTAGTATCAGCAAGATAAGTTCCTGGCTGATCAGACCTTGCAAAGGTTTCTCCAAATCCTGGAGAGTAGCACCCGACTGGTCACTCTTAATCTCTGGGAGTGTTTTGGAGAAGCAGCCCAAGAAAGACAAATGCAGAGCTGGACAACACAGGTTATAGACTCACTATTGCAAGAAGGAATCCAGATAAGGAGTTCGACTAAAGCAATATGAGGATTATGGAGAACAACAGTGACAAGAGCAGGAAGAGTATCATTTCACCTAGGCAAACAGCCAAGACTTCAGCAAAGGCTGATGGCCTTCCAGTGCTGAAAACTGCTATTCTGGTGACCCAGATAAAGGGACAAACCATTTCTCCCCTGAAACCAAACAAAATGTTTTAGGCTTCTGCTTGGTTTTGTAGCCTCATATTTTTTTCTCTATTTTTGAGAACAGATGTAGTGCAATAATGCTAGTAATAGTTCATACATCCAACTGCTGCTATGGGAAATATCTGGGGGGAGAAAGGGGTTGAAGGATACAGGGAAATTGCCAAACGGTTCTTTGGAAAGTGGCAAATAAATCAAATAAATTCAATAGATCAAAAAACTCCAATAAAAAAAATAGAGGTAATACGTCTGCCTAACTGTACGTATCATCCTGCCCAAGCACTTTGTCCTTAATTACGTGACTGTTTTTATCTTCAGATGGGAACCCAGTGCTTATTACTCCCTCTGGATTAGGAAGAGAGGTTTGTGCTGACCACATACCAATCTCCTCACATGGCTGCAACACACAGGTCAGACACTTCGCACCAGCACAGCTCTGTGAGTTCCTTTCAGCTTTCCACACCAGCACCAGCCCCTCCAAAACCCCCCTTCCCCAGGACTGCCTCGGGAGGGAACATGGAGAATGTGTCTGTTGACATCTGCTCAAGCAGAGTGTGAAGGGTGAGCTGCACCAGCCAACAGCCTTGGGACATACCTGTTTTTCACAAGTATCAGGGCCAGGCTGGACGGGGCTCTGAGCAACCAGATCTAGTTGAAGGCGTTCCCACTCATTGCAGGACGATTGGACTAGATGGCCTTTGAAGGTCCCTTCCAACCCAAACTATTCTGTGATTCTATGACTGGCCAGATAGAGGATGCTGGCAGAGCAAGGAGCAGCTCACAGAGTCAAGTTCCACAGATCGTGGCAAGTCCTGTAACTCAAAAGAGTAAATCTTACTTTCTTCATTAAGGTCAGTGCAAGAAAGCAGAGGGAAACAATCACCTGGCCTAACAGCTCCCTTGTCAGAAGAAAATGCAGTAAAATTAAGTTCTGGCTCTAGAAAACAGTTGCAATGGTTACCGCTTACATATCTTGCTAGAGCTTTGTCGTCCCCTTTAACAAAAATAATGTTCATTAAACCACCTGATTTCTCTTTGCAAGTGGGGAAAATAAAATCACCAAGGACAAAAAAATTTAGTAGAACTTTTCCTTGTTTTTGGCTTGCAGCTTGAGTGCAGCCCTTGTTGCCAGTTGAGTTCTGGCAGATGGGTTACACTTGGAAGCTGAGGTTTCCAGAACTAAGCAGCAGCTGAGGAAAGAGTGTGAACACTGAGATTTGGAAGCAGGCATTAAATCTTTTGGACAATGTCACCCTTAAAGATTGGCTTGTTCTTTACTGGAACAGTGTGAGAGGCAGCAAAGCTGATGCTGCTTCCTGGAGACCAGACACACAGCAGATCCCCTGCTCAGCCAGACAAATCCAAGCAGAAGGTCCTATAGGCTTGTTAAAGCCCAGTTAGATGAGTTATCAGTCTCTTACATAGCTTCTTCTCAGCTGCCATTTCCAGTTGCCCATCACTTAACTAGAAGAAGGACGTGCGCAGAGCCTAGCAGCCCAGCTATGTAAAGCAGACCTCCTGCTTGCTGGGTGTGCACAGCAATGCCTTAGTCTATTTGCTGCAATAAGATCGTGAGAACCAGCATGTGCACTGTCATCTCAAGACAGACTATTGAGAGAGCACTGAGTATCCTAAAACACACATAATTTTGCTAATTCTGAGTAGTCTAGATAAATTTTGGAAGACATGGCACCATGAGTACCAGACCTCTGTGGACAATTGAACACATCAGCAGTGAAGAATAGCAATTTATAGAGTTGTTTCCATATAGCCATGGCAAAAAGCTGCTGTAGCTACAGCATATTCATATCAAGCCTCAACAAATCCTTCCCAGGGTCTGTGATCAGTGTGGCACTCGAGCAGTGCCAGTGCTGCAGTGCTCTCATCTTTCCCTTCCTATATAGTCTGTAGCATCACCCAGCTGAAGCTGTAACTACATTTCTTTCCAACAGTGGTTTATACTTCCCATGAAATTGAAGCAAAAGGACAAGTAACAAGAATTACCACTTCTTAACTCCGGGGTCTGAAACAGTGGATAATCTGGCAGGTCAGCCACTTGCTTTCCTGAGTTGTTTTGCTTCTCCCAGAGGAAGTTTTGAACGTGCTGCCTCAAGCCCAGATATCAGAGTAGGGAGGACTGTTAGTGTGTTTCACGGCACAAAGAGCCTCCTTCCTTGGGCAGTCAGGAAAGAGTGACCATTGCCTTTCTCTGGAGTAGCACCATGG
Organism: Caloenas nicobarica; assembly: GCF_036013445.1. Taxonomy (NCBI): domain Eukaryota; kingdom Metazoa; phylum Chordata; class Aves; order Columbiformes; family Columbidae; genus Caloenas; species Caloenas nicobarica. The sequence continues at coordinate 46,324,137 of NC_088246.1, read as the reverse complement.
GGCTGAGAAAGGACTGAAATGCACATAGTTGAAGAAAGGACAGGTGGCAGATAGCCTGCTCTGGGTTGCCTCCAGTAGCCTGATGCACCTGTAGAGTACAGACAGCAAATGTTTGCAATGCTTAAGGTGTAATTCCCAGGTACTGTCCATTTCCCACACATCCCTGTGTCCTACCCCTCTGATCTGGTAGTCTTTATCCCTGCCTGAAGGAAATGCTCAACAAGTGCCAGCGGTTAGCGACAGCTGCAGCTCCCAGAATCTGGTCAAGACCTTGTCTCAAGGAATAGCCACACATTGTGAATTTAGTCAGAGTTTCTCAGCCTGCCCATGAGCAGTAGATCTGTTCTGGCAAGCTATTATAAATAACCATTTTAACTTCTATGGTGGATGCTACACCCTTCCTCCATTGTTTTTGTACAGAGCTGGGGACAGTTGTAGGTAGCTGGTCTGAATCACTGGAACTAAGACTTCAGAAGAAACATTTTCTTAATCTGAATACACTCAATCTAATCAATAAATATAAATTAATTTAAACACATAATTAAAGCAAGCAATGAGAAAGTAATAGGAATTGCATATGTGAGTCCAGTTAGTGGCTTTGAAATGCTTTTCAAAGTCTGAGTCTTGCACAGCACGCAGATACTAGAAATATGGTAGTTAGCAAGGGGACACTGTCTCTGACAGCTTGTCAGTGGGCAGCTGCTCAGAGGTCTTCCTGCAGACACCCTGCTGAGACCCACCTGCTGTTCTCCTCAGTTCTGGGCAAGCCAGACACATCTTCCTGCCCCGGCTGGGAATCGCTCCTCTCCAGAGCATCTGCATCTCTGTGGAAGAGCGTTGTCACTTGCTGTCACCTCTGCATGCCCTCCCTTCCCAACATGCCACTGGAGTTAAGGTTTGAATGCTCCTCAGCATGTGGTCTTCTCAAACAAATCTGCTGGTGAGCTCTGTGTAGGGAGGAGACATACACAGACATGCTAAAGTGAAGGAGAAGGAGGAAACCACTTCTTGCACCACTGTCAGTTCAACTTTGAAAACTTCTGAGCCTCAGTCTCTGGGGAATAAACCCAATTAAGCTGCAATCTGGCAAAGCCTCCGAGGCATCCCCTCCTTTCAGTGGAAGTCCTTTGAGTGACATGAGCTGAGTGGTGGAAAACTCAGCAGCAAGTTTTTTCTAACTGAATACTACAGCATTTCATATTCTGGTGCATTATCAATGAGAGGCGAACATTTTTTTAGAAGCAAATACACTGAAACTAGAGAAGACTCTGATTTCTGCTTTTGCAATCATATGTAGCAACACCTCTGAACCATTTTTTTTCCCCTGATTATCTAAACAATACTGTAGCAGAATTCAGAAAGACACAGTCAGTCTGCTGCTTTTTGCTTGGAAAAGAAAAACAGATATGGTTGACACTCCCAGTGTGATGTTCCCTAAGAGTACGCCTCTCCAATCAACTAACGTTTGCCCAAGCACTTTCAAACATAGAAAAGCCACTGCTGATGAAAATAATTTCTTGCTTGTATTGCTGCATAAAAAACATACCTGCAGACTTACCTGGGAAGCCAGAAAGGCTTCCACAGGCTACCACTGTGATATAATAATGATATACAGACTACTCTGTATAGGTCCCCTTATTTCACCGACTGACCTCTACCTTGAGCCAAGTGACTTGAACATTGTAGTTGCCACTACCCATACCCATATCAGCACAGGGCTAGAGCCTGTCTTCTAGTTTTTGATTTTCAGACCACCAGAGTCTGAGAATCAACTTCTTCCTTTGTCCTCATGGTTAAACGTGCCAACCTGAACACAGCTGGAGTCCTTGCCAGCTGTAGGTTTCGGTATGTGCTTTGTTTCAAAGATAAAAGAGAGCTTTTGGTACTTGGTATTTTCCCCAACATAAGGAATCAACAAGTCACCTTTTAACCTTCCAGCTTTGTTAATATAACCTGTCTGATCTATGTATTTCAGTATATGTGCTTGAACACCTTCATGGATCTTTTCTGCCCCTCTCCATTTTTTCCAGATGTTTTCAAAATAAGACCAGCAAAATTGTATGCGATACACAAAGGACAGGCAGTCAGTATCTCCCACCTTCCTATTTATATGCTCCAGTCCTCCGCTTATACCTTTAAAAATTCTGCTAGCAAAGATTTTATCACACCACTACATTAAAAATACTTGTTCAGTTGCTGGCTCAGTAGAGGCCCAAGAACCTTTCCAGGGGTGAGGTGATTCTGCATCCACCGACTGTAGCCCAGGAACTGACCTCTGTCAGGTGCATTTTGCTCCCCACCAAGACCCATTACAAATTGCTGTGCCGTCACATTTTGTCAGCAGAGCAATTATGCTCAATTTCAGACCACTGATGGAAACACAGAGTGGTGCTGGCCTTGTACCAACCAACACTTGCAAACCCCACTAGAAAAAACAAACAAACAAACAAAACCAACACAAAAAAACCCCACCAAAAAAAACAAAAACCAAAAGAATCCCCAAACACTTGGATGACAATTCCCCACTGACAGGTAGTTTTTGAGCTGTTGGCTAGGCAGTTCTAAGTCACATAACAGGTGCTTCAGCAATACTGCAAACTGCTCATTTCTTCATGCTGCTCAGTACCATCCCCTGTGATTTCCATAGGATCTCAGCAAATCAATAATGTGGGGTTATCTCTGCGGGAATAGAAATTAGACTTCAGGTTTTGAGATAGGCAGTGGTGAGAGCTGGGGGAGGACTACAAACTAATTTCTGGTTCAGCATGGAAATGCCTGCTTGTCCCCAGATCCTGCCCACACTTCCCTCATGTGGGGCTTCCTTTGCCAGTCCCATCTCTTCCCAGTCATCTTCTCTGGCCACCCCGAAGCCCCATTCCCTCAATGGCCTGGCATCTTGCACCTTCCTACTCTCCTCAGAAGAGACTTAGAAAAAACCTCCCTTTGCTCCCCATTTTGAGAGCTCCTGCAATGGGTGGTCATCGTGCTAAGTCCACAGACCGCAAAATGGCATTGAGAGTGCTCTGCCAGCTCAGTTGCCGCTAAGTCGTACTGTGTAGATGATCAAGTGGCAGTGGCTAACTTCCAGTAGCCCGATACAACCAGTGTAAAGGGTCTTGACACGTAATTTCAAGAGGTGAACACAATTTCTCACAGAGGTAATGAGCTGACTGGATACTGCACAGAGCTGCCCACAAGTCAGTAGGCAAAGACACACTTGGTGCAAGTCTTTCCAAGTCAAACCATACTTGTGATTAGCTATCACGTACACCCACACACACAGCAACTGAAGAACATAGTCTCTACCCCTCTTGGCCTTACAAACCCACAAAGCACATCAGACTCCAACCTCATCTCGCAGAGTTCTTGAGTTTAGCTCAAGTCATTCATTATCATGTCATTTTCTTGCCTTGTCTCTTCATGGATGGAGAGCAGTCACATTTGTCTGCTTCTCAAGCCAGCTTCTTCGACTTTCTGTATTGCAAACCTCTCGTTTCTGACTCCCTCCAGCTTCATCACCGTGCGCTAAATGCTCTCATGTGATAATAAGTCAGTGCTTCTCTGGGAGATGAGTGGTGCATGTGGGCTTGCCCGTGCTAATGCATCCCACTGGATTGCTCTCTTGCCACCTCACTTCTCATTCATTTCTCCTGGCCACCTGTTGTAGTTTGTTTTGTTTTGGTTTTTTTTCACCTCTAGACCCTTTGGAGATGGCTCCACTGCCAAACAAGTGCATTGCTGGTGACCCAGCCTCTGGCTAAAACCGTAACACAAAGCTTATTTAATAAGAATAACATCTCAGAGCGCGCTGTTTATCCATGGCACCTTTTTCCTAATTTTCCTTAATGAAGGAGCTATTTCGTTAATGACCCCTTGCTGAAGACCATGAGCTTCACCCTCACACTGGTAAATCTTAAAACAAAAAAGTAATTCGAATGGCCTACAGTCAGCCTGCTGTCAGATAAAGGTCTTTATTCCGAATTGAGTTCAAATTCCTCACAGTGCCCACATAATGAAAGGCACTCAGATGGTTTATTAACATGAAAAGAATTGTTCCTACTTCAATGTATGTTATTATCCCTGGAAGAGAATTCAGGCAGTCTGCTCTATTATGTTTAATGGCTGATATTAAACTTGTCAGACCCAGCGGTAAACTCAGACAAATTTAGCAATACTCAGATATTAAAGAAGGCCTGACATTGTGAAATCTCTTATTCACATTTGATTTGCTGGGTAGAGTGGGGAAGATAGACTTCTCTTCAGTGTTCCCCTGTGCCCTGCTCTGGCTGAAATCAGATAACTTAAGGGATGGGCTGTAATGACCTCAGCTATTGGAAACATGAGGTCAGCAGTGTCAGGCCTATCTGAATTTCCAAAGGCTAGCATGTTTATGGTATTATTGGTACTCAAAGGACTTAACTGCTGTTTTGTTTGGAAGATAAATTAAAATGTTTGGGATAGTAGGACATCCTTCTTCTCTCTTCATAAATTTATCCCTTTTCTAAGGCTTCCTACCTGCGGAGGGCAGACATACACCATTATTTACCAGGCTGGGCTTGAGGTCTACAACTCTCTTCAAGGCATTCTATCTCTTCCCCTCTTCATCCTTTCCTCATGTGGAATTTCTGCATTTCTCTTTATGCATGCCATTCCCAGAAACAGTTTCCTCCTATGTCTTCATCCATATCATTCTTGGACACATGGCCATCTACTGAGTCCAAGGGGGGCTGCATGGCCCAAGTGAAATGGAATATTCCCTCTCACCCAACCCGCAGCTGGTGGCACGCCCAGCAGCAGAGACGGACAAACTACTGCTCTGCCTGGACAGCCAGCAACTTCTGCAGTGCTTATGCAGTGAAAGCAGAGAAGGAAGGAAAAGTGGAAAGTCACGAATCCAAGAGCGAGATTTCTTTTAGAGAATAAATGCCTAAAGCTCACCTCACCACCAGATGAGTTTTTGTTTTCTTTCCACAATAGATGTCCAGGCTAGTGAGTTTTAATGGGTGTTTTAAAGGCCAAATCGGTGAGCAACTGCACATGGCTTTCAGGCACACGGTGTACTGCTTTCAGGGCTCCATCCCTGCAGGCTAATCAATCCTAGTCCAGTTCCCACTGAGACCATGCATCTACCCAGCAGGACTGCTGTACTGGTTCCCAAAACAGAAGCCAGGTTACAAGCAAATCTGCTGCCGACATACAGGGCATAATTGGAAACTCTCAGCATAGCTGGCTCCTTCCGCCTGCTCCTAGGCTGTAATTAGCAACTTGTGCACAGGTAGCAGCACCGGCAAATTGCTTCCAGTCTTCAGTGACATGAACTGGTATCTGTGAGAAGGAAATGACAAAGGCACAAGGAATAGGGTTAAATGGCTACAGTAATGCAGAAAGCCATTAGCACTACATGGCAAGAATAACCCTTCACATCTCAGTACTAGATCTGCCTTCGTTTGTATGAGTCTCCGTTGCCTTGTTGGAATTATGGACAGATGTTAGCAGCTGGGAAAGGCAGGCACTGCACAGCAGTCACGCAGACTCCTTTTACACAAGCAGCACCAGTGTTGAGGTTTTACTCTTTGGGTTATCAGAAAAAAAATCCTGAAAACTGCTGGGCTGGCCCTGGACAAGGGGTACTGGGTTGCACAGACCTGCTCTGCCTGGCTCGGGACTGTCAGGCAGCAGTTCACCCCATCCTCACCATCCGAACTGGGCATTTGAGTCTCCTTGCTCCGCCATCCAGCAAAATCACACTCTCTGCACCTTTGGGAGCACATGTTCCTTGATCATCTCCCTTCACTCACTGCAATGAGGCCTCCCAGCACAGACAGGATCATGTTCGGCCTTAGCGGTGCCGCCAGTGGTAACATTGCCCATGCAACATCCCACATTTATATCACCATAGCACCTGCAGTTCTCCCAAGCAGAGATGGGACTGAGACTCTTCTTTTGGCCTAAGATCCTGTTGCTACTCATTCCTTCCAGGTTCTGCCACCATGGACCTGAGGTATGGTCCACACAAGGATGTTTGCGGCTCTTCTAGTTAGTAACTGCACAAGGAATAGTTTCCCCCTGCTCTCATGCAGCTTGAAAGGAGTTGATGCTCAGCTGTGGAGAAATGGAAATTTTCATAGGTGTGAGAACACCACTCATTATAATTCATGGGAATTGTCATCAAATCAACACATCCTCAGGTTCTGCAAATCCCTGAATCTGTTGCTGAAAAAAAAAAAAGTAAAATCTGTCTACTCTTTTTGATTGCAAACGAATATATTGAAAATGTGCCTCGTTCTCTTTGAGAAATCAAAGCCTGTTTGATTGAAGCTCATTTTCACATAATCAGCTGATGCAGTTCACATTTTAGACATTTTCAAATTCTTTTTACTTTTCTAGAAAAAAGACATAAATCCTGAAGAAACGTGTCTTTCTCCAAAGTCATCTGTCCAGGCTTTTAGTCTCTTACATTTTTTGCTGCCAAACTTTTGATTAATAAGATGAAAAACTCTGTATTTTCTTAGACGACAATAACGGGATGACCTTTCTCCTGTCTCTTCTGACTATAAATGCAGTAATAAAAAAAGTGTTTGATGGTAAAGAATTAGATTCAGGTGCTGATAATACTAAAATACTGTAGATTTATTTTGTAAGAATAAGGCATAAATCATGCTTCCCATTTTTCTTATAACCTCCCAGATATTTCATTACGTGGCAAGAATTCTGAAAACATGTTCCTTCTTTTGGTAGCTGAAAACTTGGTCCTTTTTCTGACTTGTCTCTCTGATATTTTGCTTTGCAGTGTTTCTTTAGCTGGAATGGTATTTTCGTCTTGCTGTGAAGTATTGCTTGATGCTTGCCTTTCATCTCTGGGAAGAATTCTTGTTCGTAATTATTCCAAAAGTTCAAAATCTAGTTTTAAACGTAGGGAATGCTTGGAAAGCGTAAAGGAAGAGTTCAGCTCTTAGGAAAGGAAAGCAAGAGGAGGGGATGTGAGAGAAATGTAGTTCTGGTGTCATTTAAGAGATGGCCCTTAATAAATAGAAAGCAAAAATGTGATCCAAAGCTTCTGAAAAATTTTACCTATGAACCCTGTGCTTGTCAGTAGTGTGGAGAGAATTTTCCGAAATGTTACAGGGACATGGACAGCCGGTACCCCAAACTCGCTCATGAGAAAGCTTCTTAGAGCCAAACAAATACAGACAGAGGGAAAAAGAAAGGGGGGAGGACAAAAAAAGAAGTTTATATTCTTTATGAAAACTTTGGAGCCTAAAATATTTCACTGAGTAACCAGAAACTCCTCCGCTGCTCACTGGGGAGTCCCCAGTGTCACACCATCAAACACTACAGCTTGTTAGAGCAGAAGAGAAAAAAAATCAGCCTCTGCTGCCCCACAGCCCAGTCAGGTGAGACGGCCAAAGGGAGCTAACCTAGCTGAGACAGGTGGCCTGCTCTCCAGACAAATTATGAACACACACACACACACACACAAAAAGAAAAAAATCCCTGTTTATAGGACTCCACTTAATCTATGCAATTTTTAATTTCATTTATCTGTTGACTATATAAATCTTTATTAATTTATTTCAACTGATTGGAGTACCAAGCTGTGGCACTGTCAAGGTCTTCTCAGACCTCTGAATGCCTGTTGTTTTGAAGCTGGGGCTTCAAGCTCTGATGACCTACCTCTTTTATGAGCAAAAAGTCCCTGTGCTGTGTTTTGCAGGGTACTACAGATCTGTGTTCTCTGCTCCCTGGCTATTGTGCAGCAGTGGGGCTGGCACTCAAAGCTAAGCACGTATTTAAATGTGTGATGGATTTAGGGCTCATTTTGTCCCCTTTTGTCTGGGCCTTCCTGCTGTGTACTGCTCTAAGTTCATTCAATACAGTAGAAAATAATCTAAGCGGACATCGGAAAGGGCACAACACTAAAGAATAACCTCTGAAAAGCCCACCTGCACTGACCTGGTGAGGTGGATTTTCCATGTGTTGCTAATTAACCAGTATTCCATTCAGTATAACTTTAATTACCTTACTGATATACAATAATCTATTTTCCTGCCAGATCATGCTGAAAACGACTTCAATTTTTAACAATTGTAAAAACGTATTTCTTATCCAAAGACATGGCAGGCACACAGCAGTGTTGTTTTCTCTCATTACATTATTCTTGTGGTCTTTCCCACAAATGCCTGGGTGTCTCTTAGGTATTACTTTTTAATCAACCACCCTCATTACATGTAGTATTTGCTCCTTTTTCATTTTGTAGCACAAAGCCAGAAAGAAGGCAATTAAAATTCAGTAATGGTGCAGTGCTTAGACACTCATTAAGTAGTCATTAGGTAGTCTGGAGACTCATTGTCTTCATGAGAGTTTGTTTCCTTGCCCTCCCTGAATCGCTGCACCACCGTATTAGCTCAAAACAGCAAGCATGATGTGAATGTGAATCCAGAAGTGTTCATGAGCCTCCCGGCCCAGGCACAAATGCTCTGCTGCCTCCTGGACACCCACTGCCTGGGATGCAGCAAACCCCTGGGGGCTCCTCCAGCACCACCACCGAGATGCCCAGGCCTGGGGCTGGGGCTGCCCTGGCTGCCCTCAGTCCTGTCCTGCTCCCTGTCTGGGAGTGATGCACCCTGGCAGTCATTCCTCTTGGGTAACAACAACCCCAGGTAGTGCTACGGGCTTGGGGAAGGGTGGCTGGAAAGCTGCTGGTGGAAAAGGATCTGGGGGTGTTGGTCAGCAGCCAGCTGAACATGAGCCAGCAGTGTGCCCAGGTGGCCAAAAAGCCCAACAGCATCCTGGCTTGTATCAGGAACAGTGTGACCAGCAGGACTAGGGAACAGATAATCCCACTATATTCAGCGCTGGTGAGGCCACACCTTGAATATTAGGTTCAGTTCTGGGCCCCTCACTACAGGAAAGACATTGAGGTGCTGGAGAGAGTGCAGAGAACAGCAATGAAGCTGGTGAGGCGTCTGGAGCACAAGTTTGATGAGGAGCAGCTGAGGGAACTGGGGCTGTTCAGCCTGGAGAAAAGGAGGCTGAGGGGAGACCTGATCGCTGTCTACAACTACCTGAAAGGAGGTTGTAGCATGGAGGGTGTTGGTCTCTTCTCCCAAGTAGCAAGTGATAGAACAAGAGGAGATGGCATCAAGTTGTGCCAGGGGAGGTTCAGATTGGATATTAGGAAAAAATTCTTCACAGAAAGGGTTATCAGGCACTGGAACAGGCTGTCCAGGGAAGAGGTGGAGTCACCATCCCTGAAAGTGTTTAAAAGACGTGTAGATGAGGTTCTTAGGGACATGGTTTAGTGCCTGAATTAGGTTAATGGCTGGACTCAATGATCTTGAGGGTCTCTTCCAACCAAAATGATTCTATCATGCTGTGATTCTATGATAAGGACCAGTTCAACACCCTCACTTACACCGGCTTGACTGACACCCCCTCCCAGACACAGAGCCTCCAGCTGTCAAGACCACTTGTAGAAGGACACACTTCTCAGCATGAGTAATTGGCAGAATGAGGCCTCTAGGGAGTCAGGAGCCTTGGCTGTCAGCATCAGGAGCCAAGCTCCTGCCAAAGAGCAACCAAAAAAACCAAGCTTCATTTTGGGGTGGGGAAAAAACCATGCTGGCAGAGATAGGATGGCACGGGTATGCCACTGACTGTCAGATGCATAAAGGCATCAATAAAATAATGTTCACACTCAAAAATTGTCTTACAAAACAAGAGAAGCAGCCTCTCTTGATTATAAGGATTGCCCCTGGACAATAAATAATGGCATCTGTTCTACAAAATATGAGCATCTTTGCCTTCTGTCCTTGATGAGGCGGGGAGGAGAGAAGACAAGACAGGACAACCGAGGCAATTCAAGCTAGGAAGGCGCCACAGCAGTTCTAAGGAGCATTTCACTGGAGCTCACTAAGGGAGCAAACTCCAATGCATTATTTAAGACTGCCCTCACACTGGTGACCCTTTACAGATGCAGATCAATATAGTGGCCTCTGCCAGAAAAAGGAGGCTTCAATATGAAAAAAAACCTAGAATAGGATTCATATTAGAGATGCTGAGGGGAAATAATACAGCCCAAGGGAATATCCGCAGGCCATAGTACAATAAGGCAGTCCCTGAGGGGTCAGCAGAGAGCAACGGAAGGAGCAGAGCTTGCACTGCCACAGAATCATATTTCATGAAATAATGCGTTTCTGTGTTAAAACTCACTTCACCTCTCACTAAACATTGCATCGTTCTTTATGCCTTACCTTCCTCCGGTACCTACAAGCTTCTGGCGTCAGGTGAGGAGCAAGAGGCTGCCTGTTGCATTTTGCTACACATCCTCGGGCTACTTCGTCTTCCTGCTCGGAACTTCAGCTGCGGGGCCTCTAAGGTCAGGATTGCCTTGGGGCTGCTTTGTACCGTGCTAGTGTGGTAGACGATTACAACTTCTGAGGTTTTTAACCCTCAGGGTGTGTTCAGCTGTGCATTGAGCTGCTTGTAAGAATTCTTTTGAGCAGTTGGCAGATGTTTTGTTTGTCAAGAGAGAAAAAGTATTCTTGAAGGTTTCGTGACATGCTGTGCATAAGGATATATACATGCCTATATGGGTATGTATGTGTGTGTGTGTATGTGTAGGTGTAGAGACAGATGACAGAGAATTCATGATAGATTCACAATTCATTTCTCTATATAGACACATATGCAGGGTATAACATTCTTAGGCTCCCTAAGCCAGACTGCAGATTCTAAATGCAAAAACATACTGGCACACAGGACAGTTAATGAGTAGAAAGGAGTAACATTCTCCCCTTCCCTTTGCCATTTTTCTTTGGAAGTATTATTAATATTTCTTGTTGTTTGTACACCACCGCCTTTGTACTTTGATATCAGCTATCCGCATGTTAATGAAGATGACAACACAACTGAGCCCATTTTATCTGTGGGATGGTAGTTGCAGTGTGTGCATTTCTGGCACCTTGCAAAACACTGGGAATCCCTGGCCAGGTGTCATCAAGTGGAATGGACAAATACTCACCTAAGAGGTGTACTTTTAAACCAGCTGACTAAAGGTCTGTTTTCCTCAACTGATTTTTCTGCTGAGAAGTTTATACTCATGACCTGATTTCTGCTTCCTGACATGATGGGGTAGTGACCAACTACACAGTGTGGGAACACTGAAAATCAGGTGGCTGTAACCAACCATTTGTGAACAAGTCAACACTGAAAACATGTCTGCAGAGCTAACATGGCAAATAATCTGTAAATACTAATTATCTTTCCAGATATTATGGACATATTACAATCTAGATAAAAGAAAACTGGACCAATAGTTGTATGAAACCAGAAGTGTTTCCATGTCTTCTCTTGCTCTGACCACTAGACCTGAAGTCGTGGTCTCCTGCTAGGATTTCACTCCTAGTCTCATTACAGATACTTCAATGGCATTCAAAAAACCATTCACATTCCCTTCATTCCCTGAACCATAAAAAAGTGACAAAAGTAACTAGCACTGGATGCGGAAATTATGTTTACCAGGAGAAGGTGTAAGAGAGAGGAACGTACAACCCTTTTCTTCCTCTTCCATCCCTTCCTCACTCCCTGTCCATGACAAGTCTGTACATAAATACGTTTGTGTTTGCTATTCCCAGCTCTTCTTATGTCCATATACCCAGAACATTTGGATAGAGTTATCATCAAGTCAGTCATATTCTTGAGCAGTAATGATCATCAGCCAAATCAGCAGCTGGGGACCGTATTTTCATGAGACTTCTATTTACTACAAATAAACATATCCAGAAAACTTTCTGCTGGAGCTCTCTCTCCTGAAAAACAGGTTTCAGAGGAGACAGATGAAAGGGTTTCCAGGTTATTATGTGTTGTGAACACATATTACAAACAAAATATGAAATCAAGTATGACTACATACCTATTGTTCCTGTCTACAAACAAATCTCCTGTTTGAGTCATTCTTCTCTTGCTGAGTAAATTCCTTCAAATAAAACTGGCTGCAGCTACAGTACACTGAAAGATCAGTCTTGGAGTGATCCGTAAGCCTACTTTGCTGCCTCCTACCTTTTTTATACCTGTGTACCTGCTCGATGCACCATCATCCCAGTCACATGTGGACTTGGAGAGCCAGCCGTGGTCAGGGCTGAGCTCTGGCCATGCCAGCTGCAGATTTATGGTTTGGCCCTGAGGGCATCTCGGAGCGGGTCATTACAAGGCAGCACCACAGAGCCAGGTCCTGTAGGAAGGATGGTCTTTCACTGCAGGCAGGATTTTCAGATGCTGGAAACCTCTAATTCATCTTATAGCAGGGCAACTCTGATGCTTCTTAGGGATTATCTGGCAGGCCAATCACCTCTAAGAAAGGACTTAACTTTTTGTTAGCTGTGACAAATATAATTGCTCTGCCTCCTAATCCAGCTATGGACAAGATGTTGACAGTTCTACTTCTTATCAAAAACCTCAAATGTTCCTTTTTCCCTTTATAGTTCAAGCACCTTTTTACCAGGTTCAAGGCCCCAAAGCATTAACTAATTACCTCACTTCCTTTGTTTGCAATATCGCTCCATCAAGTAAAACAGCTTGTAGCGTTTTTAGAAGAGTCAATAAAAAGCAGCAAGTTTGCCTGATACTTGTGAATCTTTTGGTACAAACATGTAGGTTAAATTGGACATTCTATGAGGCCCTATCCACAGCAATCTAATGTCTTTACATTTATTCCCTCACGTGTACTTCCAGCAGCTCTGTTGCTTTTTTTATTACTGAAGATCCATGATACTTTACAATGAGGGTCGTGAACCACTGTCCCAGGTTGCCCAGAGAGGTGGTAGATGCTCCATCCCCGGAAACATTCAAGGCCAGGCTGGACGGGGCTCTGAGCAACCTGATCTAGTTGAAGATGTCCCTGCTCATGGCAGGGGGCTTGGACCAGATGACCTTTGAAGGTCCCTTCCAACCCAAACTATTCTATGATTCTCCGATTTTACTAACAATCCTCCTCTTTTCTTTCAGATTTCTACTAATGACTGCCAGCAATGGGATTCTGCCAGAAATGAACTTGCTTGTATTCCTTTACATTTTCACATTTTCACATATGACACGCATTTAATATATAAAAGACAGGACTTAGTCTTCATCTTAAGCTCCTTCCCCCCAGTAAGCAGAATAAAGCTGAAAACTAAAATGTATCTTATACAACATCTGATCTTTGAAGAATATACTTTTTTTTTCTTTTATGTCAAGTCCTTGCATTTGTCTAATAGATAATGTAATGAATTTGTTCTGTTTCTCTCCTTCCATCAAGGCTTTATTAGGTTAGAAAAGGACTCTGCACTTCCCTCTTTGTAGCTGGCCCTGTCCATGGAAGAGTAAGGCCTGTTTAAAGCCTGACTGGGCTTGACAATTGCTTAATGGACTTTATGATTAGTGACCACTACTGCTTGCTTGAGACATTTTGCACTTCTAAGGACCTATGGATCTGTAAGGATTCAGTACCATACTTTTTTTGTACTACTCTTTGTACTCTACTTTTACTACTCTGTTTTTATACTAAACTTGATTACAAAATAATAGTTAATCTCATAACCATATAGCGAGATTATCAGCATGGCATCTCAATAAACACTGTTACCTTTAAAACTCATACCACTATATCTCTGCAAACTTGGTGATAGCACACAAAATCTCTACTGAAAGCTACTTACTGTGCAGCTGCATAAGTGCAGGCGAATACTCTGAGACCTTTAAACACCAGTAAAAACAAACAAAAAAACCAGCTATGGAACTCCTAATGCATATCCTCCCCCAGGGAACAGAAGGCATAATAACAGAACATAAATTCACTGGGATTTATCAGGTTCTGGTGAGGATAGACCTCATTGTCTCTAATATAAGAGCTGGTCCTTGTCTGGATGATGCAATTTTAAACTCAACAATTTGCTGAGAATTTTGGATGGGACAAGATTTGGAAAATGAGAGTAGAGAGAAAGGCATATAATGCAAGCTAGCACCTTTCTGAAGTGACCCTCAAAAGAAAGAGTGATGTAAGAATTTCTGACAAATCCATGGGATTTATCTCTCTGCTTTTACTACCATTCAAAGAGAAAAAAGTTTCCTGCTGTGTTTAATATATATACTACATTGCCTAATTGTAGTAGGATTAGTGGAAAAAACAAAACCAAAGTGTAGTTTAAAGAATGCACCCAGTAAAACAGTAACTTCCAGATCCTCACGACTTGAAGGTCCTATCCTGCAGAGAGAAGAAAGCAATTGAAGCAACTGTAAAAGGTGCTGTGATTTATTTTTTTGTGCGCAACAAGCAAAAATACTGCTCATCAGAGAGCAACCATTTCCCTGAGGGTAATTTGCAGGGCTAACGCATGTTTTCCAGGTTTTAAGGGTTGCCATTTCATGATATCCTTAGTGCTTGAATGCCTCAGAGAACCTGGCCCATTCCTATGGAGCTCTTTTTTCTTGCATGCTGCACAAAAAAAAGTCTGATGAGGTGTTCGTCATTAATAAAAAAGGAACTGACTTACAGAGTCTGTTTTTGAAATTTTTGTGATAAATCACTTTGAATCAAAGCCAGAGGTAAGTGCAGTAGTCAAGATCACCTCCCTCTGACATTATTCTCACCATGTGTTAGTTACCTATTGTTTGCTTTGTGAACTTTTTAGTCCCTGCAACATCCTAGCAGTCCTCCTACATCATGGACTTCGGCACTTCTGTTTTGAAATGATCTTAAATGAAGTCATGTGCAAAAAATATGAAAGCAAGTACACAGACAAAATATTGAGAAGAATGGGGAGGGTAAGTACAAGAAAAAACAGGAAAGAGACTGAAACCTGACTGAGAATCTGTGCTTCAAACTGTCTCTCCATCCATGTGATCTGAACCAACACATAGAAGAAAAAGTTTCCCTTCCCCAGTGAACATCACAGTGGATTTTGGCCTCCAGTTTGTAACACTGTGTATTCTGAATAAAAGCTGAAATCAGACATGCCAGAATCTCCTATTACTTTGAGTTGGAAGTACAACGCCACATTTTCTGTAGCTGGGCGTGTCCTTTGCTTCCTCAGTTTATGTTGCTGCTCAGATAGATTAAGATGGCTCTGCTCTCCCTTTGACTCTCTTAATACATGTCCCAAAGGTGGATCAGTAGCACTGCTCAATTTGCTATCAATACAGGCATCCTTAGCCATAAATAACTCAGGTCAAATAGCAATGTTTTTTGATATTCATATTATGAATTTCTTTTCGTTTATTTAATTCAGTCCCTGAGTACTTTAAGAGTTGTGGTACAAAAGCAGGAAACAATAAGGATTATGATAATGGCTGGATGCCTGAAATTAATTTGGTCCACAATTCATTTGCGATTCCTTTATAGATTGTACCACTTCGTTATCCTTTAGTGTTTTATACAGATGGATGAAGGAGCTCAGAATACAGAATAAAGAGGTAGAAAGAAAACATCAGGTATATAATTGGAACCTAATACACAGTTGAAAACAGCAAAAGTGTGATGCATATGAAGAAGGGAGCATTAACACCAAGAAAATCCACTAATGGTAACCATGTGCAAGCCAGAAAAACAGTTTATTGTTCCGTCTGTGTACAATGAGTTAGATCCAAAACTTTCACAAGTCGCATTAAGGATTCCTACCTAACATAGCTATAGGTCAGGCCTCACGGCTCTGTCTCTATACATGCCCACACATACAGCGTATGTCCAGACATCTTTCTGCCTATATGGATATGCATACCGATCTCTGTATGTGAGCATGCATATACGTATATAAATATACACATAGGCATGTATTTTCACAGTTCCTTTGAAGATCACACAGATTAAATGCAGTCATTTTGAACAATGAACAATAACAAGACAATTAGTGGCTGAGTAGCTGTACATATACATGTATGTTCAAGGGTAAATCTGCCAAAGTACAAAACATATGGGCTTAAGTGTCATGAGGACGAGTTAGTGCAGGAATCAACAGCAGCTGCAGTCTAATCCTGCACCATTTTCACCAGAGGCAGCTTTGCCAGTGATGCTCTGAGTGCAGGAGTGATGCCTGGCCAAGGCCCAGGAGAACACCTTTCTTTATGTCCAAAGTGGTGAAAAAAGGGGACTCTGCTAACGGTGTGGCTTCCCCTCCACTGTCACAAACATTTGTTCTTCCTGTCCCTGTTATGTGTAATGTATTTACCCCCTTTTCCCTGCAGTCAGGATGCTCAAATAGAGTTTACCCACATGCTTATGCACTATGTTACCTTCAGCAGCTTCCTCCAAATACCTCCCATACTTGCTTGCTGGCCAGAAGTAGCAGCTCAACACCTTCACTTCTCCTTGCCATTTCCAGCACTGCTACTGACACACCTTTTACAGCTGAAGATGTGACTCTGAAGCCTGTAGCTGCTCCTCGAAGTAGAGAAGCTGATCCACTTCAAAGCAATCACTTGCTCTAGAAACCAGTTTCTCCAGATGTCTCCTGATCTCCTCCTCACTGGCATTCTGCTGTCTTGCTTGCTTGAGGTAGCTGTACACAGCCTCAAATACCTCTGCTCCCAGCTTTCCAATGGCAGATCTAGGGATACATATGACGTAAAGGTCAAATAAAAGTTAATTCACATTCTATATTAATACAAGCAATAGCTAGTACTGGTATTTTTAAATTTTGTAGCTACCTTTGATTAAAATGATATAATGATGCACTTAATTTGTCTGACAGTACAAGGAACTAAAATTTCCTGGGGGATTTATCTATGATTGTTTGCTATACAAAGAGGCCAGGAGTAAAAATCCAGCCATAATAAAGTCATGGGTAGTAGAGCCATTTTTGTTTTTAAAAACCAAGATTCTTTTTCACGCCTAATCTGACATACTATTTTATCTACAGCAATACACGCATGTATTACTGCCTCTGGATCTCATTAAAATGAAAAGGAAGAACCCCAGTCAACTGTACACCAGTGGCATTTATGCGAACAAACACATTTCAGGATTCGTTTGCTTTATTTTAGCTTCTATCAAATAACAAGGAAATTGTTGTGCAAGCTCGGCATGAGCTAACTGACAATTTTTTCTCTTCCTACAGCACTCTCTTTTTATCAGAAGACAGATCTGTAATTCAGTGTCAAAGAATACACTCACAGGATCTTAATATTGATTTATAAAGACGATCCATTTGCAGACTACAAGACAATGAGCAGAACTTCTTTTTCTAAAGGCAAACATCTTTAAATCCATGTATCACAAGCCACGGGTAACATAAAATTTCCCACTCAGTGATGGGTTCTTAATATTTTGATGAAAATATCAGAGTAGTCTTCCTTCAGCATATCAGAAACTATCTGCCTTGAGAACTGTGTTTACCACAGTTTTTTAAACAAAACTGCTTTGTCACACATACCAGTCATCTCCTCCAGCTTCCTGCTGGAACTCAATGGGGTCCATCCATACAAAGTCCATGGCAGGACTTGGACCTGAACCGCACGAAGCAAGAGGGTTTGCTGGCATGTGTGCTGTGTACTGCTGCTCAGTCCTGGCATGGCGCTCACCATTTGAAACATTTGAATTTGAAACAGTGTGGGAGATGATTTGGGACTGAATGGGTCTCAAAGCATCTCCTTGAGTGCCATTGATCAAGGAAGTTTGAGGATTATTGGAGCTGGCAAACGTGATGGTACCACACCCCAGTGCAATGCTGACCATACCCTAGGCTGTGCAGCCTCCTCCTTGTCGCTTTATTTCACCAGTAAGGGAGGGAACTGGGGCTCTTTGGCCTGGAGGAGGCTGAGGGGAGACCTTCTCACTCTCTACTCTCCTGAAAGGAGGTTTTAGCATGGAGGGTGTTGGTCTCTTCTCCCAAGTAACAAGTGATAGGACAAGAAGAAATGGCCTCAAGTTGCTTCAGGGGAGGTTTAGATTGGATATTAGGAAAAAATTTTCACGGAAAGAGTTGTGAAGCAGTGGAATAGGCTGCCCAGGGAAATGGTGGAGCCACCATTCCTGGAGGTGTTTAAAAGACATATAGATGAGGTTCTTAGGGTCATGGTTTAGTACCAGAGTAAGGTTATGGTTGGACTTGATGATCTTGAGGGTCTCTTCCAAGCAAAATGATTCTATGAGCAGAGCAGGTCCCCAGGCATGAGCAGCGCATGTTCTGCCTGCGGGGAGCTGCCCGGGGCCCTGCGCTCGTGCTGCCCACGGGCACAGGGCAGCAGGGAGCTGGGACATGCTCGGCTTCTGTCCACGCCAGGGATCGCCCCTTCTGAGCGGTTCAGAAGAGAAAGGGGTCAGAGTTGTCTCGTGGTGCCAGCATTAAGGCTTAGCACTCTAATACTACGCAGGTGGGTTCAGGGGGAGCACACACAAGACTCCCCAAAAGCAGTTTAAATGGTTAAACCAGCACGCTGGCCCGCAACAACATCACATACTCCAGTTCTACACCTTTTTCTGATTTCATACTGATTTTGCTATGTGTCTAACACCAGGGCAAGGCCAACTGTTCTATCCCAATAGCATAATTCATCTAAAGGGGCAGTTGCTTTTCATCTGTGGTGATCCTGTTATTGCTGAAGAATAACATTGCTATAGTGAGATTACGGCCAGTAAGATTTCCACATTATGTAAATTCCTCCATTCTTAGAAAACTATTGTGAAGAATTTTACTTTATTTTTTCTCAAATTTCATTTGACATGAAAGCATACAGTTCCTTCAGCAGTAGAGAACCACTTTACTAGCACACAAGAGGCTTCTGAAAAATCCTGTTGTCATTCATAGCGGGAACTACTGCTGGTAAAAATGGACAATACATCTTAAGATGGTATTTTTGCCTGAAGGAGATCCTAGATGGCTGCTCTTATCTCACAAGGAGGGAACACTTTTCCTCACTTCCCACCGGCTCTTTGCTTTTCTGCAGCTTGGTCATGCCCAGCTGCGATTCCCCCCTTCAGCCACATGTTACCTCTCCTGCTGGCTCCTGACACTGCGGTGGATTGGGAACCCGGGGCAGAGAAAGCCAAGACCCAGGATCAGAAGCCACAGGGCCAAGCTGGAATCTCTGCATGTCCGGGCCTGACTCTGCCCTGCTTCCTGTAACTAGAAACTGCCCTTTTTTTTTTTTTTTTCTTTTCTTTTTTCTAGCAACAGTGCTGTTTAGGGGAAAACTAAAACTGTTGGAAGTGATTAATTCCCAGACACTGGAAACTTAGGGATTAGCTTAGCACCAAAAGCTATGTATGGATTTGTTTGGCAAATAATGTACAGTTCTTCACAAAACTTCATCAGAAATACCACAATTTTTCTCTCCAATGGTTAAAAATCCATACATGAGAAACTACTTTGAAATTCCTGCTACTTCATCAATGCTGTTACTGACTCTTCTCGCCCTCTTAGACAAGTATGTTTAATTTTTTGGCAGTTGCGTCTATTTAAAGATGAAAAATTAAGCAAATACATACCTCAGGAGTATAGCTTCTGCTAATAAATGTGACCTACAGACTTTAATCTTTTCAGTTAAGCTTGGCAGAGCATGCAAATCAGCTAGGCTGTTTAACAGCTGATACAATAGTATTATGAGAAAAAATGTTCATAGGTTGAAAATTAAGGGGTAGGTAACAAAAATTATAACCTGCTTTTATTATACAAAAGAAGACATCAGTCTGCGTTTGGATTGGAGAGCTGCATTAATGTGAATCTGCTTCCACATCATGCATTTTCTGTCCCAGAGGCAGAAATGCAGGATCTAAGACAGCAAATGTCAAACAGACATTACTGAGTGAATCCATCACCCTGATGGAGGGAGGGGGAAAATGGCTTCCTGGAAAGTGAGTTTTGCACATTATGGCCCCGATCCTGTGCTAAGTGATATTTTTCCATCCCTGTGAAGTCCTACAGAAGCACAATCATGGATCTCGCACTGCCCTTCTGCTCATAGTTATTTCTATTTCACATGAAATATGGGACATAGGAATTTACAGGTTTTAATGGTTAAAAGCCTTACAAACAAACAAGTACACAGTGCCCATTTACAGTCCCACTTGGCCATGTTTTCTGATTGACTGGCGTTTACTCTCTTTGTGATATCTTACAGCTCGGTCACCTACAAAGTCGCTATTTTCCCCCAGAAATGCGCTGTCACCTCTTTTTCAGCCAAGACTACACAAGCAAAGGGGATACCTGACATCTGGGATTTCATCACTTTGACAAGCTTTGTGGGACAGAACCCCACCCCACACTGCCCTAAATTGGTTTTCCTATGCTGAAATCAAAGGAGTTACATCAGGCTCCACCATCCAAGGGTCTGACCCAGGATGATACACACTAATGTGCTTAAATGTTATATCTCAGTTCATTCTTTCTTTTGTTTCTCTGTGTTACAAAGGCTTAGACATACAGAGGGATTAATTTCTGGCATTTGAGCACTGTTTTTTCCTAACTTTTAAGCATCTTGTTCATGGAGTGAAATTCACAGGTCTGTGGTTGAACCTTAAGCTCCGTCTTTAACTCAGGCACTCCAGAAAGGCATCCACTCAAAACAACAGCCCACCACAACTGAAGAAAGGCATATCCTAAATCTGACAGCTGTCTGGCTTTAGTAAAATCACCTCTGTCCACCCAGGACTCACAGCAATTCAACATGACCACACAGGTACCCAGCTGTCCCCTTTTATCCTAGGGTCCATGGTTAGAGCATTCAATCAGAGAGCTGGAAACCTGGGGGTAGAGGGAGATTCAAACCCACACCTCCCGGAGCAGTACCATAATCCTCAGTCACACTCAGGGATGAAGGACTCTCCCTCACCTTCATTCTGATTTGTATGAAAGCAGATGTATTGGGCCAGAAGAGGATGAGCAACAACAAAGGATAACTCTGGATAGACTGGGGACCAAGTACAACGCTGGAGGTATGTGCAAAAGCTGTTTGCATGAAACAGTCCCTGGATAAAATAGTATGAGCAGTCTGTGGAGTCTTTCAGTCCTCAGAACTGAAATCCAGGTTACCACGTGTAGGTGAGTGTCCAGAGAGTGTTCTTTCCCACTGCAAACTGCAAGAGATTCAACAGTGAGCCCAACTTCCCTCACTACTGGTCGCAGAGAGCAGTCCCAATGCTCCAGGCAGAGGGGGCACAGGGCTGGGGACTTCCATAGCCTGGAGGCACGCTGGAGCCACCAGCCTACTGGCTGGACAGCAGATATTGCCAGTTATCCATGGAAGACATGGTCTGAAATAAAATGCCTCTTGCTGCCAGCTTTTGTGCAGCTCATAAACCACGCCTCAAGAAAATTAACTGGAACAAGCCCCAAAGGCCATAGAGGCAGACAGATACCTGGTTTGTGGATAATGATGGGGTCTGGGCATGAGATAGGGGCTTGGTTCCGCCAGAGGTAAAGTGCTTCTGAGCATGTGAGAAGCAGTATGAATATCAGCAAAATCATAGGCACTTACTGCTTTGACTCACTGGCAGCGTTAGAGGGGAGCTAAATAGGAGCCTTGAGAACTGCAATTTTATACTCAGGGTGTCTGAAAATGTTCCAAGTCATTTAGCTGATCTGAGCCCAAGTGAATTTATCAGGCTATCTGGTGATTTGCAGTTGATTTCCTACGCATCAGTGCAAAATTACTAAAATTTGACAATATAATAATGTTGTATTCTCAACCGGCTAAGGAAGTTGTAAATCTTTCCCTGGGTGAACAAAGAATTTTCTGTTGTCCCACGGGTCTTTATTTTGACTACTCTGCTACTAGCTACGCATTAATATTTCCTTTCTGCTCTGGAGATCAATTAGAATACACCTACCTTTATGCAACACTGACAAAAGCCACAAAACGAGATTAATGCTTAAGTTTGCGCTCCTCCGTGGCTGTTAGCAGCTGGGTTAATAACCCTCAACAGCTTGTCATTGCCTGGATTGAAGGATAACTACACAAATCAGCAGCTAAGGGGGTTTTCAGCTTCTCACTTTCAAATGTCATTCAGCATGATGGTGACTATCATTTAAAACCATTCTGCTATCCCGCATCCATCCCCAAAGGGAAGCGGCACTTTTTGCTCGCAAACACAGAGTTTTCAGTGGTGTCTCCCGGGAGCTGCGGTGTGGTCTGTGCTAGGGAGCAAGGAGAAGTTCTGCAGACACCGAGTCACCGAGCTCCACGTGAGTCACTACTGAGCACCCCCGAATATCACCATGCAAGTCCCTCTGGATCAGGCATCTCACTGCTGCCATAGCAGATGAAAAACACATGGCTCCTAAGTCAATCACAAAAACCCAGTTATTGCAGAATGCTGATGTTATTCACAGCTAACTCAATGTAAACCTTAAAAAAAAAAAGCTTTCTGTACATGGAATATCCATTCCAGTGCGCATTTATTTATCCTTTTGGATGCAGCCAGGCCGCCTGCATCCTATACCGACAAGCATATTGTAGTAGGAGGCAAAACTGTCATGATTAGAGCTCACGGGATATAAAAGCAAGTGCAGGGATCTTTGAAAGAATAATTTTAGTAGATTTCACTAAGTTCTGTTCTCTGTGACTCAAGGGTATCCCTATGGAGTCCAGCAGTACTACTTAGGATTCTCATCAATACATTCAACTTCGATTTGTCCCTGAACATGCTATTTCTAAGCATTTATTTTTTAGTGTTACATTTCTGTTTAAAACAGAGTACAATTGTGCCACTTTGCAGCTTACTAGTAGTAAGACGGATCTTGGTGAAAAAGATTGTTACATTTATCTCCTGAAATGACTCTGCAAAAGAATCAGGAAATTACATATCTTTGATCTCGTATAAAATATTGTTTTCTAATTGTACCAGAAAATCATAGAATATTTGCTACAGCATCTCATGGTTCAGTAAACAAACAAATTTATCTCAGTTACAACACAAAAGGTCCCTTTCATCTCAAGTTATCTTTCTGTCATTTGGCATGTTGGTGTTCATGACAATGATTAAAACTTCTCTGAAATGTTAAAGAAACTGCTCTGAGTTCAAAACTGCATTTACAGCAAAGCTTGTCTGTTGCTGTACAAAGACCCTTTGAGATATGCTAGAAGAAGTGCGTTATAAGTTCCATGATTTATTTTTTTAGGAACTTATTTCTAAAGGTAGGGCAATACCTTTCCAGTTCTGACAGCTGACCAATCTTCAGTCTTGGCAATTTTAAAAGTATGGCAAAGTCAAAAAAAAAAAAAAAAAGGGAAACTGAAAGAGTTGTTATAGAATTGAGTAAAAGAAAATCTGAATTGTTAATATTAGCCCCTACCTTCACCTTCAAGCCTCAGTGGACTTTGACCTTCATCATATTACTACTGAATGAAAATTTCTTTACTTGAAGACACAACGATAATTTTCATAATTCATCCTTAATTACTTCATAATTTCTGAATTAAAGCACCTTAATTTGATTGCAAACAAAACTCTCTGATATCCTACTTCAAAGACCAGCAAAATCTAAAGTATATTTAGGACACGTTTTCCCATGAGCTAAGCAGAATCTTATTATTAAAAGCTGTAGACACACAGCTGAAGAAATATCAACAATAATATTCTCCATGCATCTCATTTGCTGAGATAAATGAGTTTGTAAAATAGTAATTGAAGCTGACATCTGCTCTTGGAAGACGTGTGAATTAGAATTTAGAGCTGCTAGTTGAATTCTAGCTACTATTGATTTAGAATATAATTTGTCAAAAGAGGAGATTTTGTTTGTTTGTTTTTTTCCCCACAGATAAAAACCCAAGTCACAACAAAACATGGTCATTTAAATAAAATCCGTATATTGCAATTTTAAAGTCTTCCTATATTAACAAATTTACTGCTGATACTAAAAATGAGAGAGGAAACAAGCTTGCTCATATAGAGTTATTCTTCAGCAGGTAAGACAGGTGAAAATGACACTGTTTAGTGCCCATGAAGACTTATCTGAAACACACTTCCCAGGGCTGCAGTCTCTTTATACACATTCTGAGATTTCCTAGCCTTGGTAAAACTATTTTAAACAATACCTTTTTTTTTTTAACATTGTCATGGCATACAAAGAGTCTTTGAAAAGCCATCAGTTTAACTCATACAGCATCACTGATCAGGATCAAGCAAAAATTCAAGGCACATTTAACACATACCTGATGCCATCTACTTTGTTTATCAATGCATTTGTTTTCAGACAGATGTGTCTGAAGAGCAGCAGAAAGCTGCTTCTTGAATGTGGGTGTGCATTTGTTTTCAGACAGAAGTGTCTGAAGAGCAGCACAAAGCTGCTTCTTGAATGTGGGTGTGCAAGAATACAGTCGTTATCTCTGAAAAGTCAAAAATTATATACAGTTCTCATAAGAGTTTAAGAGTAGGAATATAACTGCAATATCTTTTGTTCAGCTGTGTGGTAATTCAGTGTTAATGCTGATTTCCTTTTACATGGCTTGAATTTGGGGGGCCTCTTCTGATTTAGAGTCTTGCACCAAAAGACAGTTATAAAACTAACAATTTGCCCACCAGAGAAAGGAAAAGATACACACTATGCGTTTCAGTGAAACAATCGTAATATTACATATTTCTACATGTATTTTTGGTCAACCTGAGCAGCCTGTTCCAATGCCTGACAACCCTTTCCGTGAATAATTCTTTCCTTATATCCAATCTAAACCTTCCCTGGCTCAACTTGAGGCCATTTGCTCTTGTCCTCTCACTTGCTACTTGGGAGAAGAGACCAACCCCCTCCGTGCTACAACCTCCTTTCAGGTAGTTGTAGACAGCGATCAGGTCTCCCCTCAGCCTCCTTTTCTCCAGGCTGAACAGCCCCAGTTCCCTCAGCTGCTCCTCATCAGACTGGTGCTCCAGGCCCCTCACCAGGTATGCATGCATATATATACATATAAAATATATATTGACGTAGACACAAATAACTGTTTGTGTAAAGTTTTTGTACATCGCTCACTTCTCCCTGATTGAGTTCCCAGCTTGGTCACCCAAAGGCGATTTCAAATTTCCTAGTGTTCCCATTTGGTTTTCCTGTACTCTCATTTCACTGGCTTGTAAAGCAAACAGCAAAACCAAAATACTTCAGACCTTCAGATCTGGGCCTGAAAGGTAACTGTGTAATTATCCGGAAGTAGATTAACAGTAAAAGAAAGAGAAACTCATGGGCTCAGATGTTTAATGTTTTTCTGTAGTGAGCTCATCTTGCCCTAAACAATTAAGAGATGGAGTCTGGTCTTTAAAAATGAGGTATGAGAAAGACTGTGACAAGGAGGATGGATATGTAAGTAATATTTTGGCTTAGCTCATGAGAAGCAAAAAGCTACACTTATGCTGTAAGATGTCTTGGCATCACGAGACAGAATTTTTTACCAGAAAATGGAGTGCTGAACAGGGCAACTGTGACATGTGTAAGAAGAAATTTCATGCTTAAAAACATTTCAGGATCAATACCTTCAAGAATACTGTCCTCTATTAGTCTGCAAAAAACAGTCATAGCTCCGACAGTGTTAATAAACTTCCTTACCAAATAAGCATTTTGTCTGTGAAAGGCCATCTTATTCCTCATGCATGTTTACATCATGACACTTTCAAGATGACAGTCAATGGCAATTAAAAAGTCACTGAAAATTTTATTAATGGAAGTCTAAAAACCCAATTAGCTTTTCTATATTTCTTGCTTTTGCCTTCACCTACAGCCACCCCTCAATGATGTCAATAACCAACCAGTTTCACAAGGCTCAGAGCTGGCCCTCAGGAAGGTCTACCCAACATCTAGTAAAACACTAAACCAAATAATCCATTTCTTTACAAAAATAGTTCAAAAATGTGCAGAAATAAGTGTACAAAAAGTCTTCTATACTTTAGGCATTTTTAGGACTAATTTTCTTAAAGAATATCCAATGCCTATTCAATGACTTCAGTGTGACCTTTCTTTCTGAATTTTTAAGATAAACAAATACATTTGATGCCAATGTCACAAGCACAAGAAGTATATATGCATACTGCTCCTGAGTCTAAACCAATAGTGTTATGAGCATTCACAGGAACAGAATAAAAATATCACCAAATGCCTTTTCTCTGTGACTTCTGAAAGACGGCTTTACTTACACTCAGCAGGTGATGATGAAGTCTTTTGCCTGATCATGGTATGCTGCTGTGTGTAAGACTTCAGGGACTGAGTAAGAGGTGCTTACTGCTGTGCTAAAGGATTTTAATTTACTTAAAATCCGGGACATAAAAGCCTTTTCCTTTTACTGACATACAATTTATTGAATTCTAAACTGCATATTAAAGTTCATGGCTATTAAAATGACTCATTCTATATATTCACGGATACCTCCACAAAGGAGTACAAAACACTCTGTACTAAGTTTTTTTCCTCATTTCCTACATTTTTATTTCTTTTTATATTTTCAGGAAAGAGAGAACAGGACATACATTCTATTCCATAGCTATTCCATTTTTCAGAAACTAGCCTTACTCTGTAAAACACAAATCCTGATTTTACAAAGCCAAGAAATGAATTTTGACCACGGTGCCAAAGAGGCTTCAAAGGGAAGCCTCCACTCACTGGAGACCAGCGATATGAATACTTCATAAAACAGGGAGGTGCAATTGTGAATACAGCCAACTGCACCAACACCCCTAATAAGGCTTGTTCTCTTCCACAAATTTCTGCACATACTTGTCTTGTTTCTCACCTTCGCTTTTTCATTTTAATCATGAAACCTGCACAGACTTGAGATGTCAAACACACATCATAAAACTTTCCACAGGCTTCTGTGCTCCTGCCAGACCCTTCGTTGTGGTCAAGTTGTGGCTGAGGTGGTCAAAAACTTGGAAAGAAGGGCCTCAGTATACGATAGAGTAAGCTGAAAAGAAGCAGAAAAATTTTTTCAGCTAGAGATCTAAACAAGTTGGATCTCAGTGCTCAGTCCAAGCCTGAAGTTTGGGTTTGTCTAGCAAGTTTTTCAGAAGCTGGCAGAAAACAAGCTAGCATTTGCTACGACGACTCTTCTAAAGCCTTTCCTTAGGGACAAAGCCATTCTTTCAGGTCATGTGTACTGCCAAACCTGCTGACATCTTGTAAAGATGACTTTGACAAGCTGTGTGGACCTCAGGGGGGAAAAAAATAGGTGGTATAACAATTTTATCTGATGGTGAAAAAAAAAAAAATCTTTGGCTTGAGTAGTTGTTTCTGAAGAACAGTGTGGTTCTCTTCTGAAATGCACAGTTGGAAAGTCTCTATAGGTGAGCATCAGTGGCACTAACATTAGTTTTTCCTCATGGATCTCTCTGGTTAAGATAATTTGGCTCTGGATAGCATGTGGGACTAGAGCTTCTCAGACTGAGACGTGCACCATGGATAGGAACCACCATGAGAATGAGATGGTGGCTATGACAGAAAATTCCGAGAAAGATCTCCTCCCGTCTCCTGCATCTAACATGATTCCTCAGCCTAAAATCCCAATACGAGGAATATAAGTCACACAACTCCGATTTATACATTTGCCTGACTTCTTACTGTTAATATGCAAGGCTGCGAAGGAGCATAATGAGAAAAATCTCAGATAACCTTTGACGGAGCTAGTTCAAGAAACAGAGATTTCTTATCAAACCTGCAGAAGATCCCAATACCAAAATACTCAGCACTGAAGCAGACTTTTTGCAGAGAGGATGAACTCCACATGGAGGGTAAAGTTAAATATCTACTGCTATAAACTTTATAATGAATGCTAATACAAAGCATAACAAACTAGAAATTGTTGTCACTGGCATAGGTGATTTTATTATGACTTCTACTGAGAGGACAGCAATTAAAAATGCTGGAACACAACACAATGGGAACTGGAAAGAAGATGCCAGGGAAAGTTTTTGGGGACCGTAGTGAAGGAAGCTAGTGACTGAATCATAAACACTATCAGGTTGTCTGTAGGTTAAACCCTGAGCTTTTTTTTTTTTACTTATAAGGGGAGAAGACAAAGGACTCCTACCTACCATATTCAAGAACATCCATGGCTTCCTTCTAATATCCTGTAAGGACTTCTAGCACAACTTCCCTCTCACATGAATATAGGTAAAAAGCCCTGCACAAGAATACAGTAGAAGCCAGCTAAATTGGCTCTCTGATAAAGAGTAAGTCTCTCTTCTGCCAGAAAACACATTCAGTGCAGCACACTGTGATGACTCAAGCAACGAGCACGTCACATCTTGTCAAATGACTGTCCTGCTGCAGTTGTTTGCAAGCCTGGATGATTTACGTGTCAATTAAAAATGGCTAGAAGGCCCTTTTGCCGTTATTCATGTTATTTTACATGAATCTACCTTTTTTAAAGAACTAATGGAAGAATTCCATTAGGAAATCAGGAATGGAAAGCAATCAGTGTGGCAGGCTGTGAGACCTGCTGACTGGTTGCACAGTAAAGGCTAAATGATGAAGTTAAACCTTAGGACCTGCTACATCTAGAAATATCATAAAACTGAACATCTTCTATCTGGAGTAAATCTGATTGGTATTTCCCTTGAATACAAAATGCATTTGTGACTGTAATTTGCTCTAAACAGTGATCGGCATCAACACTGTTGGGATTGAATTAATTTTCTTTAGGGGATTCACTTAAATAACTACTAGTATTAACTGAACTTATTTGTATTCTGATAGCATCCACCATATTGTTGGAACTGTCCACCCGCACAAGAGAAAACGGTCCTTTTTTGAAAGAGTTTACAATCTGAGATCAGTTGAATGTTGCAACACTGCAAAGAAAATTTAAGTTCAGAAATAATACATAGCATTATGATTATCAGACGAGTACCTAAATTAAGGTGCAATAAATCTCAGAAGGCCAGAAATTACTGAATCAAGATAAAAGCTCAAGATACATTAACCAGTACATTCTAAAATGGAAGCACAACTCTTTGCTTTATTAAGACACTGAAATGTTTCCTAATAAAGCTGGGGTTTCAATGACGCTGAAAACAATTAGACAATGCGTTTCAAAGGGAGCTGCACGTGTGAATTCCACTGTCTCATTTGAAAATCTCAGCCAACAGCAATCATGTTTGGTTTAAATCATTGTATCATCATGGGAAACAAATCCATTAGTCTTTCATTACAGGCAAGAATGAAGCGTGGCTGAGGGAGCAAACATGGTGGGCACATGGATATCTGCAGGTGATTTATGGGCATGTGCTGAGCTAATAAGGAAAGCAAAGTTCTGAACAACACCGACAGCAAAGGCAAACTAGATCCTGGAAGGATGACAGTGGTAGCGCAGATTGCGAGAAAACAATCAGAATTGACAGTCAACCTCCATCCTCTGTGGAGGCAATTAGGGATCCAGTCTGTAAAGAATAACTTACCGTCCACTTTTTTTGTTGTAAAGATTTTTTTGGGGTGGGGAAACAACACATGGTTTTCTTTGCTGTGTTCTCTCATTTTTCAAATCCATCCCCTCTGTCTCAATACTGGTAACACATAAATATGCTACTTACTCCCTCATGCGTTTCAGTCTGGTCTCAGCCATAGTTCTGTTGAGAGCTCTGAATCCCTGGGGCATCCCTGGAGACACTCTGGTGACAGTCCCCGAGCCTACAAATCAATGCACAGACACATAACCTTATTCACCTTCATCCCCTGAGCTCTGTTGCAGAGTCAATGGCAGTAAGAAGGAGGAAGAACATATTTGTTTCTCGCAAGGTAGTGCCACATTAATTAGAGACGAATTAGGTTATTAAATGCACATTAAGAACAACTCCTTTCTGAGGGACAAGTAGATTTATAGCTTAAATGCACCAGAATTGTGACAACAATTTTGCTTCTGTGTAGCACACGGGGAATTACATTATAACAGAAAGGACAGTCACTTGAGGAAGTGGTGGGACAGACGAATACTCAACAAAAGGAAATTTACTTAGACAATAAGTATTTTTCTCCATTGTTCTTGCACTTATTTATAAGAGCAAGAACCTTCTCCCTTAACAGGTATGCCTCTGCTTTAGCTTGATCATTACTGTACAATGAAAGTACTTAACTCATGACTTCACTTCCTCCCTCAGACAAAGGTACTCTTTTTATTTCTGCATATATATATTAAAACATAGCTGTATATGCAAATACGTATACATACATACGTGAGAAATACACACACACACTTTTTCTGTTTACAGGCCTCGTGGGCTGTTGCAATATTTAAGGATCTAATGCTCACAGTCCGCTGTGGTGTTCATCCACAGGAACAGAGAAGTGCTGAATCACAGAGGACCGTCAGAGCTGTCAGCTCAAATATCCTGTAATTTCATGTTGCCACTCCATCACACAAGTCCCTGCTTAACCTAAGGAATTTATTTATTTATTGCCGCTACTGCTCCCATTGGTAGACAATTCCAGCGTCTCAATGAGACCTGGTGGCTAAAATCTCTCTTCTAATTTCCAGACATAATTTCTTTATTGACCAGCTCATTTTTCTCCTGTGCCAGTCCATTTCTTTGGCTTACTCAGTTCTTTCCTTCCCTTTTGCATACTCCTTTAATTTCTTTACAATCAAAAAAAAAAAAAAAAGAGATCCTACTTCAGCTTCAATTTGCTAAGCTAAACAAAGCTACTGTTTCAGTTTCTTCTTGCAAAATATTTGGCATTAGGATTTCACTTCCTAAGAGAGAAAGATACGTACCATGGTGGAACTACCTCCTGCATACATATGTGTGTTATGCCACACAGAACCAAAGTTCTGAACAGACACAGGAGGGCTCTGCATAGGATTTGAACAAGCCAACACAATGCCTTGTCTAAATGCATACACACTCCCCTCCTAGCAGAGGTTTTTTAGCTTGGACTCAGCTGAGGTTTAGTTTGGATTGCATTAGCACTGATCACATGCAGCCAGAGGGAATTTGCAGCTGCCTTCCTGCCATGAACAGCATAAACACCCCCAGAGTACTGAATGCTTCCCTGGAATGTGTAATCATGGCCTTCCCAGGAGTCAAGCTCCTATGTCTTATATGATGCTAGATCTTGATCACATAAGGTCGAGTATTGAGATAAAAACTTTCCATTGTGAGGGATCCTACTGAATTGCTCACAGTAAGTGTCTGCTGCATTCAGAGCTGTGCTGGATTCAGAAGACAGGGAGCAGACATGGAGAGAGACCACAGAAGAAACAGATTCCTGACTCTGCTGTCTGGCTGTGAACAGATGATTGACTTTTACAAACGTTTTCCTAACTTCTCGTTACACCTAATGGTTAACAGTTGCCTAGTGCCTAAGTATTACCACTGAGGTATAGTTAACAAAGTTTAAAAGATGAAAAATGACAAGCTCAGTTCTTATTTGAAACCAATAACTTCACCCATCAATGCAAAAAACATTTCCTGATCATTTACTGTAACACTACACATGCATATCCATAAATTTTTGCATGTGGTCTGTAAGCACTCAATTACTTTAGCAGCACTGGAAATTTCAGATATCCTGAGGGTGCCCCGTGGAAACCCCAAGCACTGTGCAAAGCGATGCTCATGACTTACTAGGTGGCACGCTCCTCTTTGAGTTGGCAGAGAATTAAGGTCCAGATGTGGGGGTTTAGAGCTTCAAAAGCAATAAAAAATTGATGCCCTGAGCACCAGTGGTCCGAGGAAAACGTAATCTTTGCACCATCTTAAGAAAGAGTACGTTTAACCAGAGGTCCCAGCTAAATTCTGGTATTCCTATTATTACAGGATATATCACTGTACTAAGAGCTCAGTATACTCTTTCTGCTGTCTTCAATCTATTTATTGCTATAATATCTTCTTCTCCTCTGACATTTCATTATTAAAGACATTCTTCTTGGGTTTTTTGGGGGGGGATTCCAGGCTAAATAATTTGTACTTTGTCTACCCTCCACATTGGCAGTTGGCCAAGCAAAACTTGTTCTCTACATGCAGACTAGTATCTGTCTCTCCATTTAATATGATTTTCTGGGTACTATGATGCAGCTGCAAGGACTACAGATTGTAGGATGCTGCAAAGCTGTGGTTAGTCATAAAAAATGAGTTCTCAGTGAAAACTGCTACAAGCTTTTCATGTTGTTGCTACAACAAACCTCAAAAATTATTCCTGAGGTGATTCGTAACCCACATCAGAGGTATCTTCTTAGAAGCAGTTACTTGATTAATAGTATATTTTGCACCCAGTTCGATCAGTTTGCTTACCCATACATCAACACAGAAAAAGGAATTATGCTTCTTCAAAAAGTGGCCAAATAACTATCTGCAGGTTTTTTTGCAACATATAATTCTTGATTCATTAAACAAAATCAAATGAAACGACAAGAGCACTGACTTCTCATAAACCGGCATTGTAGCTTTCTAAATGTATTTCAAAGGGCAAAAGATCTTTATCCTCTCAGGTCATGGAGTACCAGTTTGAGATTCTCACTGCATCCTTCCTGCTCTGTTGAAGGGAAGATGAAAGGATCTGTAGGGAAACAAATCCTCTGGCTGACATTTCCTCACAGATACTTACATGTAAAATGGGTGATTATGATTATCTGGTGAGACTTTTCATACATTATGGCCCAAAGACATTCCTACTAAGATTTCTGCTAACAACCGAATAATTAACTGGTGATAGACCTAGTGCATCTCTTGGTAAGCCATTATGTGCTGTGAAGATATCTCCACTGAATCATAGACTTCTGTTTGGAATTTGGATTTCTTTCTTCAGCTTTCACTGCTGCATAAGAGATCCTACAATGTCTTTTTCTAAAAGATTAAAAAGCTCCTTAGAACCAGATGTATTTTCCTGAAGTTATAAACAATACAAAGTGACCCAACTGCCTCTGACCTTCTCCTCCTTTGAGCTAAGTAGATCTGGTAAGCTGTAAAACCAGTTTTTCAAACTTCTTTTCATTTTGCAGTTCTTTTTTGGGATCTTCCCAATTTTTAAAACTTTATCAGCATGGACTGACTCTCTTATTTCAAATACAGTCCACATGGAACTGTATAGCAAACCCAAAATGAACCTTGTACCACACTAAAGCACTGGTATTCATAGTGACTCTGGGAATTCTTGAGGTGAAAATTCAGTTATTTCAAAAGTCCTTTTGCCCTCCAACACTGAGGTTTATAGTAAAGAAACTTCACCTGTGGAAAAACAATGCATATTTATTGCATCATCTTTATCACAGCCCTTGCTGACACAAAAATAGTTCTAGTTTTATTCTACTCGGGTGTTCTTTAACATCTGTTTGAAATGCTATATATATATTTTTTAGTATCTTTAACAACGAAAGGTACCACAACAAATTCTGGCCAGGCCAGATTTCTGCATCTGCCCTGTTATTGCCATGAAATCCATACTGTTTTCAGGAGTAGCCATTATAATGTTGTTGTAGCTCTGTAGCCCAGTAATATGGTATTGCCACTGCTGGTACCAGGTCACACACTTGGACTTGAGTTTGCAAGGCTTCGGGCTCTGTCTGAACTTGTCTTGACCTGCCAGGAACTTTTAAAAATTTTTTTTTTTTTTTACTTTAATTTTTTAATTTAATTGCTTAAGTTGTAAAAGTAGTTCTTCTAATGACCAGATAGTTGTGGGTATTTTGTTTTATTTCCACTTGGTTTTATATCATACAACCCGCATTTTTAGATGGATAGTAGTATTCTGTGTAGAATGACACCTTATAACTAACTTAATTCAATTAATGTAGAGAAATACAGGCCTGGTACAACAGCAGATGCTTTGAAAAGTGGGGACAAAGGATGAGGTGTAAAGGACTACGGGTATGGGATGACATGAGGTGGGGCACAGCCTGGTACTGGCAATCCCATGGCTATATGCAATGTGCTAGTGACCAATTAAAGAAATGCAGACCTGAAAGTGGACGTAACTAGCTGTAGGGTGAACAAAGAGAACACGTATCTAACCTATGTAAAATGCACCATATACAGAAAATTTCAATGTAACACGAATTTGCAGCCCAATGAAGAAAAAGCAAGGTATAAATGAATGTTAGCAAACATAAAGATAACCCCAACTGCAGCTTTGTAGCTTCACATTGGAAGAACTTAAAATAGCAAATGTTTAAACTTCTTCAGTGACACTGAGCATACAAAGATAAAAGGAAACCTAGCAGATTTCTTTCTTATTATCATCATGTTTGGAGCAGATCATACAAACCTAATTACTAGCTCAGCTTGGAGAAAGGCTTTAAGTTTCAGCACAGACTGGTCAGAGACTTTTTTAATGTTTAAAGCACAATTTAATTCTTTAATATTGCACTTTTAGAAGGTGTCTTCTTGTTCTTAATACTGAAAGAAAAAGAGGAAGACAAGAGTCTCTTTAATTCTAAGATTTTTTTAAAATACCACTGTTTGTCTTTGGCTAATACTCTGGGTTATTACCAGAAGCCCTCAAGGCAATTTCTCTCTTTCATTAAAACAGCAAAATATTAAAGCACAGAGCTAAATTTTGTTGTTATTTCCAGTTCTGCAAACCCACAGCAGACAATGATGCTGCAAATGTATAAATGAGTGCAGAATTTGAAGACAAACTGGACATGAATGTTCCTTCCTTCAGCCCTAAAGATCCCCCTGACGTGGGACCCAGAAGGTGACCAGACGCGATTCAGTGGCTACAAGACTATGACAGCCACAGCTTTGATTACTCCTTTACATCCTTTTTCTTCTTTGCTTTTCTCTTTCCATCAGTCCATGCTCACGAGCAGGGGTGAAACAGGGCTTGGCACTGAAGGCATCTCGACAAGGAGGATTTCCCAAGCTTCCCCTACATTCTCATGTCAGAGCCACAAGATAATACTAAGGCAGGTTTATCCTGACTGAATGAGTGTAAATGAGGCAGCTACATGAGACTGCGGTTCCCGTGGGAGCCTTTGGGAACTCAACTGGGCTTTCAAGGACAGTGACTATGCCAGCCTCAGTAAACAGCTTTCTTTCATTTAAGTTTTCTTTTTTCTTAAGTACAACACGAGAAGTCAGGCTTTCAAGCTCTAAATTTATAGACAGAATGTGCACGAGATTTTAGGATCAAATTGCAAACTTAAATTCTCTGTGATTTTTCTGTGCCTGTAATGAAATACTGTAAAATAAAATATTATCCAAACCTGGATCATAGCTTAATTTTTTTTTAATATTTTCATTCATTTTGTCTTATTGTTACCAGTACTAGAAACTATAAACCAACCTACATATCCTTAAATATTTTCCTCTGGAGCAAAGATGGCAGAATCCAAGTTTTTAAAAGCTTTTGTTATAACATTCAACATTTCTGACCATCATACTTTATGGCTCTGTTATTTTCAACAAAAGCACTTCACTGCCTATGCCTTTTCTTTTGGCATATTTATATTTCTCTGCAGTAAACTAAGGAAGCAATTTTATTTTATTGCAAAATGGAAATAATTGGACTGTGATGAATACAGACTGCTAATAACTGCTGCTGTTACATTTAAAGAAGAGGTATCATCTTACCCCATGAGCTATTATTCAGGACACTCTCCAAATATTTGACCATTGCCTCGATATCACTGTCCTGAGGATAAATGAAATAAGGAACAGCGTTAGTGTGAGCAGAAACTTAAATGTAAACACCATGTACCAGAGGTACGATCCCACAAACACAAAGGACTACAAAGAGTCTACATTGCTCAAGGCCTTTTCTGTATTGTTTTACCAGGCTTGGGTATGATGTTATATACAGTTATTTACGTCAGATTCCTTGCAAACCACTATTGTGTGGAACAACTGTGCTTGGAGTTTAAAGAAGATATGTTTATCATGGAGGGTGGTATGCAATCTCTGAAAATACACCAGCATTTTTTCATCGGTTAGGTCTGGAATATCTAAACCAATATTATGTTGAAAAAGGCAAGTGTGTACTTCTTGACTATACCCAAATTTCTTATCCATATGATAGCTGCCCACTGCAAATTAATACTTATGTTTCATGTAATTACATCTACTTATATATCTAGTAACAACGACTAATTGAAAAAATTTGAATTAAAAAGAGATTTTAGCACTTTTCTATTTCAAGTATTCTATTACCAGACAGATGATTAACAGTTTTGCCATAATATCTTTCATGTGAAATGCTGTTCATATACACAGATGAAATTTAAATATCTGGCCATTAAGCAATGATTGTGCTCCAGGAAGTAGATCACAATTTTATTAAAATCCAAGAGAAACGTGGACTCTCAGTTTCTAGAAGCTGCTGGCATATCACATTGACAAATATGGCATTTCTTGACTATTTAAAACTGAAAATCAGCCCTTGCTGAAAAATCTGCCAAAAACTTTTTTTAAAAAAAATACCGCGCAGCCTATGGCTTTAAAATTTAAAACACTGGAATAAAAAAAAAAAAAAGCAAACCCAAGATCAGTATTGACCTCAGCTTCTACAATCTGCTTTATATTTCTCTGTGACCTTACTCAAAACGCTCATTTTAAATTTCTCAAATGGAGGAACTGCCAGTATACCTTAACAGGACAACAAAAATTGTTGGCAATGACTGTTAGCTGGTTGGTGACCTTTCAGTGCAAGTGAGTGCTACTATGGATGAGCATGACCTAATCTTTCACTATCCTGTGTTGTTACATAGGCTTATATTTGAAACAGGCTCTGCTATTTTAGCTGAGGTTTGCAAGATGGGAATCAGCTTCTTTGTTGGCTATTTCAACAAACAACCGAAAGGATTATAGGTTTGAAGGAGCCTCTTTGCCCTTCTGGACAAAACAATGGCAAATGGCCACATACAATAATAACAGAATTGGTTTAATAAAACCTTTTTTTCTTTTTTAATGGAATAAATACTGTAATTCCCAAACCTTTGACTTCTCACAACAGGACATCATATTTACTCCAAATGTCACAACAGAGGTGATTTTTTCCCATTACGCTCTAAGGCAAAAGATACGCTTTCACCACTTTCATCACCACTGGTTTTCAAAGAAACTAGCTGTCTTAGCTTGGCTATCTTGAAACAAAATTTCGATGAGGAAGAGATGTGGTTTTAACGCAGTGGTAAATAGCTGAATAAATGATTAATCAACTTACACTGAGGGATAAACTACCTATGCCTTTTCTCCACTTGGGTTTAGCAATCCAAGACAATTTTAGCTGGTTTATTTATTACACTTATCTTGTTAATGTATTTAATGGTTTTGGGGGTTGGTTAGTTTGTTTGTTTGTTTTTTTCAGAGAAAGCAAAGCCCTACAGAATAGGCAAGGGACTCCGACGGACATGCAGAAGAAAGGCACTCTTATGTGTAAGAGCCAGCGTGGATGAATGCTCCCACATTTTGAATTCAGAAAGAACAAAACTTTTCTAACAGCAACAGGACATGACAAGGCATGTGTTAGGAATCCAGTGGAGCATTTTTTGGGTGACAGCACACAGACCACCTACAGGCACTGGAGCTATGATAATTTATGCCAGCTGATTATCTGGCTTGACAATCTTAGAAGTGCCCTAGAAAATGAAAATACAAAGCTAATGTACCACATTAGTAGACTTTGTCATAATGAAGAGAGTGAATTTGCTATTATTGTCACTAAAAGAAAACACAAAGAACAAGGTGATAAATTGCAGTAAAAACTATCCATTAGCATCTCTGCTAAATGAAAGCTGATGAAAGCTTCACTGCACGCTAACTTTTCAAGATGAAACCTCTATTGAGCTTCATGTTTCTTGATATTTAGAGAAACAGTTCCTCATTCTCTTTCATGTTTTCCCCCTAATTACAAACCAGTGTTTCTAGAAAAAAACCTGTGCAAAAGAGACATTATCTGGAAGAGGTAGAGGTCTGGAAAAGTAACTGGCAAATTGCTGCTTGAAATCTGGCTATTTTCATTTCTGCTCCAAAAGAAAGGGACAAAGGACACTAAACTCCAAGGCTACAACCAAGATGAGAGGTCCAGATGTTCTTAGGGTCTGAAATTGGTGGCAACTCCAGATCTGCAACTGGACAAAATAGCTGGAAACACACAGGCTGTATTGAAAGAAACCAACACGGGAAAAATAGCTGTCTCAGCTCCCATCCTGAATCTTTAAAATTATACTGATCCAGAGCCTAACTGTACCTTCTTAACTGAAGAGGTGTTGCATCCCACGTAAGGCCACTACTTCTCAGTCTGTCTTGACATCTGTGGGAGCCTAATACAGCTTGAATAAACAGCTCAGATCTCTTTCTACATCAGGCACCCCCATGTGTTTTTCATGAGATGACTTTTGTGACCCCATGCTACTGCATGAATGTCAGAACTTTTTTTTAATCATTGTTTGAAGTAATGGGGTTACCAGGGAGCACCATCAGATGCAGCATTTCCACACACTCTGCACAGAAGTAACTAGTAAAGCAATCTTGGCATTGGAAAATGGAGATATTTGGACAGATTAGGAAGGTAAATATCTTACAAGTCCTTATCCTGTGTTGCAGTGGAATGACTTCTTTATTAGCACACACCTCCAAAAGCTTAACTTATGAATGCATTTTTGAAGAAAGGGTCTAAGAGTATGAATTTTACCATAGAAAGACAAGTAGGAGTTCTGGTATTAAGTAAATGACTGCAGAAGCAAACCCTGCTATTTTATATACTGTCAAGATCCATTCTATTCTGGTAGGATTTGAAGCTTATTAATACTGAGCATGATCCCACCTACCTTTGAGAGAGATTCATCTCAACTGTTGACATCCAGAATGAAGATGTTCCATGCATCCTAATAACTGTAGATCCCTTTATAATCGCCAGAGAGACCACCCAGCACATTCCATCTAATCTACACTAGATATTTACACCAAGATAACATTATTGTCTAAAAATTCTTGCTTACTTCTCCTTACTGTACAGACATTCTATTCAGTTAATTGAGACATAGGTGTCCAGATTTGTGCAGCTAAGTTTAGTCTGCTTTGACCTCCGACTTATTGCACAATTTTTCACTTGAGAAAGGGAAAGTTGAAAATTATGCTCACTTCCCAAGAGAAAGAAAAGGTGACTGTGTCAATATGCAGAAACACATCTGCTTTATCTAAGGTGGGATCAACACAAGAAAAAACACAGACAGACAATCCGTTTATTTGATAGAGGAAGCCCTAGAAGACAAGTGGTCACAATGGGTGCTTCCAAGTCAGCCTGTGCAGGCCAGTTCACAGAGGGTTAATGCTCTGTGTGCACACAAACTGCTGGTAAAGCCCAAGGGCCACCTGGGCTGGACACAGACAAGAGGGTGCCAGTGGGAGAGCTCTGCCAGCCCAGGGAGTCAGTTCTTGTCATCACCGAATTCTGCACCACTGCACAATGAGGGGATGTCATTGCTCAGATCTGACTGCCAACACCTAATTTATTCTGTGTTATTGAGAAATCTATTTTTATCTTCTGCCCTTCACTAATTCTAAGCAGCAGTCTGCCTGTTCGAAAATACTATTGATTGACACTTAATGATACCGTCAATGAAAGTTGAATGAAAATTTTAAAACGCGTTCTAAAAAGAAAAAATAATTATCTCAGAGTCTGATGAAAATGAGCAATAATTTATTTTCAATAATATCTTGTGGTAGACTTTCTGGGAAACACAGTGTTTGCAAGTCTATGCGTTGTGGGTAAACACAGACCTAGCAAACTGAAAAAAAACCATTTTCTTAGATATTCCACTGATTTACAATTGACTAATAATTTCTTTAGACCACTACTGAATAACACTGATCCTGAATTTTAAAGCATCCTGCTTGATTAGTTTGAAAGCTAGAAGGACATTTCTAGATTGAATGAAGCTGCTTCGGAGTAAACTTCAACTTTAACTGGTGGGAGAGTTTCAGGACTCTTTGCTACCATGGTAGAAGTAAAATTCTGATTTCTCACACAAACATATTATTTTCACCTTAAAAACTACATCTTAAAGAAGCCATTAGCTCAAAAGTTTCAAAAATCAGTATCGGTTATTTATAATTTAGTGAAGAGTATTAGCATACTTGGTTGGTTCCCTAGAATGCAAAAGACATCACACTGTTCTGCAAAATTTGCACATGAACTCAGAATAACATATATGATCTTAAGCAGAACCAGGCAGCACTATTGAGAGGCAACATACGCAATGCTTTAAGCTAGTGGCCCAGGGGAGAAATGAATTGTTCTTGAATACTTTAGGAAGATCCATTTTCAGAACTGGCTTGGGCATTTAGGTTCATCGATTTCACTGACACTTGATCACTGGAGATAAGATTCATCTCAGCTCATTCTGATCAGATCTAAATTAGGTGCCTTTTCCAATAATCTTTAGCCTTCTTCACACTGCAATCCCTAAGATTTTCTTCTGGCAGTCTCACCTGATAAAGCTACTTTAAGCCTTTCAATAATAAGTTTCCTCTTCACTGACTCTTTCTGAGATTCTTGGGAAACTTTACAGATTTGCTGGTCAAGCCTTGCAGTTGTTTAGCCTCATAGTTCATTACACTGACCTAGAAAATGTCTGATATAAGCAAGAAGTGGCAGCTAGAGGTGCCAGTCTTTGCCTAGGAATTAGAACTGGGATTTAGATCTTATGCTTGGAGTATACTTTCAGCTTGAACTTAATTTACCCATGCTAAGATGTGAGAGAACCCCACTCTGAGTGTTTTACAGTCGCAAGGAAGTTTACTGACAACAACCAGCTTATGGCATTCATGGGAGTGTTGTCCTTAATCTTGAAGGGATGCAAGAATCTTTCTCAACAATGTCTCAGAAGAATTACATATGCATAAACATATAACTAATTCATGGTATTTATATACATACACACATTCCTATTTTAAAAAAACCAAATTTCACTCATGTCAGTAGGATAAAATCTTGGAAGAAGCTTAATTTCATATGGAAAATGAGCATCAAGTGTATACTGCTTTCCCAAAGGTCACATATACCTGGTGATTTGTCTTAAAGATCGTCTGTGACACTTCCACATCCTCCTCCTCCTCTTCACTGCCTTCTGAACAGGATTCAAACTCATCATTATAATATTCTTCTGCAATTTCTGGGTCTTCAGGGATCTCTAAAGGAAATTATGAGTTCAAAGTATAGATACAGACAATATGCATGATGTTAAAGAGAGAAAATGGATTTTATACCATCCATGTTATGCCACTAGCAATGCGTTCTGTAATTGAAATAAAGGGATAGGTTTTCAGAAATAAAATGTTCATCTTTGATGACATGATAAGCAGGGTTAAAGCTGTCTCTGGCAAAAGGTCAGATCCTCATCATATGCAAATTAATGACCTCAAAGGATCTGTATTGATTTTGGTCCAAAATCACTGAACCATAGAATAACTCAGACTGGAAGGGACTTCACGGGATCATCTTGTTCAAGCATGGTCAGCATTGAACTGAATCCAGCTTTTGTGGCCTGAAATCATGCCCCAGTTGGGTTTTCTCTAACACAAACAACCTGTGGTGAATACAACTGCTATGCTAAAATGGAAAATAATATATAACAGGCACACATTTAAAAGACAAAAGAAATAAAAATTGATATCTTTTTCCAAACCCTCCTGAAACAAAAGCATAACAAAATAAAAGAAACTGGTGTAAAGTCAAGCTACACATACTTGAGTGTTGTGCTTCCTCAGTCTGTTACTATAACAATTTTAGTGATAGCAGTGAGTGCAATATTAATATAGCAAACAAGCCTATGAAGTACAACAATTGTTACTAAACATATCTATCACAGCATGAAAAGACATTCCAGTCACTCTCCTCCGGGTGAAATCCTTCAGCACCCCAGAATCCCTAAGTGAGGAGTTAGTGAAACAGCTCAAGGCGTGACTGCACCTTCTTTGTTGAGCTGCCCTTTCTCAGCAGAAACACTTAGGCATATATTGAACTTCAAGTAGAAGCTGGACTGTGGTGACTATTTGAATAAAAAGCAGAAGCCCCTCTTTTCCAGACAGAAACCTGCAAGGCAAAGAGTTGCACATCTCTTTCACAGAGAGGCTACAGGAGAGCTAACACCCATGCTTTGGTTTTAGGCAGTCCCTTCCTGATTTATCAAGATAAGTTACATCCAAGCACAGGAACAATATTTTTATGGTAACAGTTTTCAAAGAGAAAATGTTTGGTATCCATCTTTGCCTGTTATTATTACAAGAAATGTTAGTTGAATGTAAAAATTGCTTAATATTCAGCTTTCATAAATCACCATATTCCT
This sequence comes from Caloenas nicobarica, assembly GCF_036013445.1. Taxonomy (NCBI): domain Eukaryota; kingdom Metazoa; phylum Chordata; class Aves; order Columbiformes; family Columbidae; genus Caloenas; species Caloenas nicobarica. The sequence goes on along the minus strand of NC_088246.1, from coordinate 46,281,978 downwards.
AACTTTATCTATTGCTGGTTTCCACCGTTCTCCCCAATTAAATCTACCACTTTAAAGAAATGTAAACTGACTTATCTTAAATATTACTGGATTGAGAGAAATTAAATTCAAACAATAGGACATAAAAATACTGAATAGATTTTTTTTTTACTTGATTCACATGGATAAAAAGAAAACAAAATAATTTAAACAGGGAAATACAATTAAAATCCAATAAAAGTCATTGGAGTTTGGGCAGGAGGAATATTTCTGATCTTTAAGGTGTAAGAAAGAGAACTTGGGAAAAAAGTGAAAAAGTATTTATCTGCACCACTAGGTAGTTGAAGCTCTCCTGTTGAGATATGATCTCTACTATCTACTGTCTCCAAAGCATTTTAAAAAAATACTTTGTTTTTTTATAAACTTGATTGACCTCCAAAATACTGACACATGTCACATTTTCACTCAGGTTCCTCTGTTTAAAAATATTTAGGAAAGCTGCATAAGAGCACCATGCTCCACTGTCACGATTTCTGGTTTTTTCTGTTTCTAGTTTTCACCTTTCTTAGTTGGGGGAAAAGAAAAAAAAATCAATATGTGGGCTTCCAGGCGAAGAAGCCCCCCAGCCCAAAAACTTTTTCCCACAAATGAAAACATTTATTATTGTGTTTAATTGCTTGAGTTCTACAAAGTGCCATTTGACAGAAAAGTCTAACACTTCATTAAAAAAAAAAAAATCTTAAATGTCATTCCTTTTTACATGGGAAAAACAATACAAAACGAAGATACATCTCATTTTCCAGATGGAGCAAACATTAATTTTTCTTTCTTGCAGAGAGGCTGTTATGCCTGTGATTAGTATAATTTTATTAGGTTCATTTGCATTCTATGTGTATATATGCGTTCACATACATATGAAACAGACTATTTATTATGCTATAAAACAAACATTGGACTGCACCAGTGTTTTCTGAGTCGTCTTCTCCTCCCACATTCTGGGTTTGTTTACTGTTGTACTAAAAAAATCATTGCTCCCCTTCCCAAACAAACAAGGTATCAAAATCTTTTTTACTCATAATTGTAACTTCAAAATGTCTGCTCTGGCTACAGTAAAGCTCTATACTTTGTGAGAGATACTCATGACCATCCAAAACTGCTGATGTCTCTGAACTATGCGGAGAGGCTGGCACTGGACATATCCCACTTCCACGCCAGCCTTTGCATCCTTGTCAGAATTGCTCACTGCACCATTTGTGAAATTGTTTCGACAGCTGTTCATACAGTGTCAGTTAATCTGAGCTCAGTAATATGATTTTAAACACTCGTTCAGACACTAGAGATTTTCCAGGGTACACAAGTTTACCGGCCCCGATTCAGAAACTATTCCAAGTGACACGTCTGAAAGAAGACAGCGGATGAGAACTTGAGGTCTAGCTAATACAAGTCCTTAAAACTTCTTGGTTTTATGACAAGGACGTTTAAAGAAAGTGCCTTCAAAACATCAACACATTCATTTAGACTACTTGGTTCTATATAACAGTTCCTTCAGTACTGCTAAGTAGATCCAATTCCCAGCTCTCCGTGTGTTACAGATGCAGAGACACGTCTGTGGTTCTCTGCAGAATTAATCTGAGTAGAGAACAGCTTATTTAGTTGAGACCCAGGATCAGCCCAATTTCAAGAAGACATAAGCTGGCTTTAGCACAGCAGATATCATAAATCAACATGGTAAGCTGTACCCATGCTGGCCTAGTAAAATCTAAGTGCAGATAACTTGAGTGAGCTGGTGTTTCAGGCACTGTCAGGGGAGGTTGGGCCCCATATGTTTCCATTTCCATGTCTGCAGCCCGTTCTCTAGAATATTTGCTACCTGAGTTTTCCCATGATCCTCAATATTTCATATACACATCTAATTTCCACTAACCAGGTAGCAAAAGGCCAGTTACTGCCACCATCCCTGAACATTATCAGTGCAGTTGCACACCTTAGCAATGTGGCATGGAAGAAAACTCCTTGGTTTGCACCTTCAGAGGAGCAGTTCTAATAAAAATGTTGCTCTTTGGGACAGGTCTTTTTTTTGCACACCTTTGCAAAGCCCAGCATGGATTCCAAGGCCAGGACCTTGACACTGCCTTTATTCTGAAATAAAATAGAATTTAAGCTTATTTGTGCCTGGAAGCTACTTGGGTAAAAAAGTGGTGCTAACGAGGTGAACATCGACTCTATCATATCAAAAGAGGAAATGAAACTGCTGCTGCAGAACCCAGGGTACCCTGCCTCTTCACTTTCACAGCTTGACGGGGAGAACAGCACCAGATTTAAGAAGGTCCTGATACCATCTGCGGCCCATCGGACCCCCCCACTCACACAGCCCTCCTGACCTGCCCAAGCACAGCGAGTCCAAATCACTCCCATCTCCTTGCATGCAACAAAGTCACCCTGTACAGCATACATGTGGTAGGCAGGGACCATGGTTTCCTCACACACCCTTGGAGAAGAAAGGTGATGGTAACATCCAATACAAAGGTTTCTAATACTGTGCCAGCTGGTAGAACATGCAGCCTCACGGCTGCAGTATCACTGTAATATTGTTGCCCCTCAGATGCCCATTATCCCTCTGATACATCATATTGATACGCTCATAATGGAGTGGAAAGGAAGGTTTCCACTGCTGCTTCTGCTCCCTCACACCCCCCGATCTGTCAGCTGATCTCTGAAAACACACTGAATTTTATCTAGCTGTGCATATTGCACTAAGGCTAGTAACGGTACCTTTTATCTGCTCACTAAGCACTTAATTCAGAACAAACAGCTGTTGCTCACGTATTGCTAGGCAGCTAGGTATAGCACTGAGACACTTGATATTTGGTCTTAGATACTCAAAAGAAAATGAGCTCTGAATACTAGCAATCCTCTTTAGATTTCTTTCTATATATTACTATGATACTAATAGTGGAAGGAAGGGTAAAAACCCATTATCTAAAAAAATTATAAAAGCAAGGTTATTTCCCAAGAAGACAAGCTATGCAGAAAACAAAGGACTGTGATGTTTGTAATACTTTGCTTAAATCCACCAAGAGCTTGTTTCAGGTAGCGTGATAACTTGGCAACAACAGTTTTCTCCAAAGAGATGAAAATACTTTGATAAATATCTTTAATTTTCTCTTGCCTTGAAGTCATAATTGGTGCATCGACTCAGCATTCTCACATTTCAGTGCATGCAGAAGACAATAAGTAAGGCCACTTTTATTTTTAAAAAGGAGAAGAAGAAAAAAGAAAACAGAACAGTATAACCTATGATCATTTTCACCACTTGTATTCAGGGTAACAAAGTCACACTTGACTCCTAAGAACTAGTGTACTTTTTTAATCCCAAAGCTTCATTGCATCTCTGGAAAAAAGGCAGATTTTCTCAGCTGTCACTTTCCCATTTTAAGGAAAAAAGTTGTTACAGTTTCACGTAGCTACACTCCTCAGTCTGCGCAGTCCTACACACAGCAAAGTGAGGAGCAAAGCATTTGACTGCTCTGACAAACATGTACTGTCATCAGGTATGATGCACTCTTAATGTGACATGAACCAACACACTGAAAAGTGGTGCTACACAGCAGCTGTTATGGGCTACCACATCTCTGCTACCACATGCTGCCAGAGAGCTCGAAAAATTAAGAGGGGGGATAAGCCAGGACACAGACACTCGCACTGCTCCCCTCGCAAGCCTTTGGACATGAGCCTTGCTGGGCCAAGAGCCAAGAAAAGCATTCGTCTGCCTTCTTGCTGGGCTGCAGGACAGCCCAGCAGCAGGACCTCATCCGTAACACAGAGGTGCCCCCTGTCCTTTCCTTTCTGTGGAAATGCAGCAACAAATTCCAGTTTGATCCCACCTGAGCAGGTGGGAAGGAGCATCACAGCAGATCCCACGCTGGGCAGGGGGCTGGAGAGCCTGGTGTGCAAGGAGAGGGTGGGAGAGCAGAGTCTGTTCAGCCCTGAGAAGGGAGGGTAAAGGGGAAACCTTTTTGTTGTCTACGGCTATCTGCTCAGAGGACAAAAGGAAGGTGGAGCCAGACTCTTCTCAGAGGTGACAGGGATAGGACAAGAGGCAACGAACATCAGCTGGAACATCATAAATTCTGGTTTGACATTAGGAAAAAGAAATAACAATGAGAGTGATCAAGTACTGGAATGGGGCTTAAAGAAGGTGTAGGATCTCAGTCCTTGGAGGTGTTCCAGACTTGATCAGATACAGACAAGAGAGACCTGATCTGATCAGACCTGCTCTGAGCAGGGGATGAGACTAGACTGACACAAGTCCCTTCCAACCTAAATTATTTTATAATTCTGAGGATATATGATGCTCCATAAAGAAACTGTTTAGAATTATTCCAGATGTATTTGTGCATGTGCACACATTTAACACACGCACTCACAAGCTAAGCAGAAACTTGCCTGTACACTTGCTCACAAGTCACCAGCAAGAGGTGATGGTGAACAGGGCTGGCCAGCACTCTTCAGAACAGTGCATCAGTGATCACAGAGGGAGAAAACAGAGAGGGATTTCTCCCTTCAAGGGAGAAAACAGAAAGAGCTGAAGTACTGTCACAAGAAGAGAGGTTTGAAACACAAAGATATATTTCCCTGAGCTACATAATCCTGAATGAGAAATTCTACTGCAAAGGAGAGGAAGGGTCCTGTGCCCATCTGCAGTTCAGGTCAATACTCATACAATTAGAAAAAATAAGATAATTCTATTATTATAATTTAAGCTCACTCAGATTGGTTTGGGTTGGGTTGTTTGTTTTTCCTTCAGTGCAAACCAAAACCAACCAAACAAAAAAACTTTAAAAGCTTCCCCCAAAGAGAATCACCATTCTTTGGTCAGCTATAGATGAGATACACATTATCAAGCTCTGAAACTTCCTTGTTCAGAAAGTCAGTGGAAGCTTTCGTCCGGCTCTTCTAAACTAGGCTGAAAAAAACTCTCAGAAAATGTGCTTGAGAAGTTAATTAAGGGATGTAACAGGACTTTTGTGCCCATGAAAATCTTGTGCGATCCTTTTGGCTAAGCACAATAGGACTATGAAGTCATTAAAAGAATCACCTTCTGACATGGCCATGTACAGCATAGACGTAAAATAGCTTGTTCTAAATGAGAACTAGAAATATAAGAAAAGTTAATCAGTAATAGTTTACAATTCTCCTTTTTGCATTTTTAAAAGGATAAACATTTCATTCATTTGTGGGCTTCACTGAGTGATAGTTTACCTATTGTGAAATGTCTAGGAAAAATAGAGTTAAAGAGGATGTAAATCAGAGTAGCCTTATGGGGATCATCTACTATTGGATCTTAGAAAGGAAGTAGCTAGTTTCAAAATGTTTTTCCAAGGATTTTTTTTTTTTTTTAACCAAAATGAAATTTCAAAACCAAAAAATCTATTTGAAGGATGCAGTTCTTTTTCTCAAATGTTCCACCTCCCGGTGTTTTATCAGTATGCAGAGAGACAAAACACGAGAGGAAGAAAGGAGCTGCTAAAAGGAGTTGTTAGCAAAAATAAACAGCAATAAGTAACACTTTCATCAGGTTTTGGGGGGTTTTGTTTTCTTGTTTGTGGGTTTTTTTAGTTGGTAGGTTGTGGGTTTTCTTTGTTTGTGTTGTGTGTATGTTTTGGTGGTTTTTTTCTTCTGATTTTCCAGTTGTCACTTACACAGAACTGGGAGCTCTGGTAGGCAGTGACAATGAAGAGGAAGCCATGCTGCCTTTCAAGCACGTTTTAAAGTTCAGCAGATCTAAAAATTTTCCAAATATTCAGAAATCCTTTTAGTACCAATGGGTGAATGAAGACAAAGAATAATATAGTGATGTGGTCAAAAAGAGGGGGCACTCCGTGAGTCTTGGAAGCCATTTCCTTCATGCACAAAGAGGCCTTGTTATTGTAAAGGTTGCCTTATTATTTGCACAGTTTCCAGCAGGAACAGAGCAAGAGCTATAAATTAAAGGAAAAATGACCATGAAGCCAGCTTATGACATAAATTTAAAACTACCTTAGCCCTTGAGTTATTTTAAACTTTTTTGATTAGTCAAGTATACTTTCAAACAAAAACTCAGTTTTCCTGATGAACCTGACAGACACTGCCTGACACTTTCCCTTTCAGTCTGACAATAATGTTGGGAAGGAGAGAGTCCACGTGTTAATACAAAACCCGCCCCTTAAGTCAGTCACTTCCTTCTCCTCGAGATTCAGGTCAAGAATGCCATTTTTAAGACATAAATTGGGGATATTTTCACAACCAGAGTCTACTGAAAGAGTAGAAAACAAATGGGAACAGTTCAGATCCAAATGTGGTGTAAGCAGTTGTGCGCATGAGAGTCTGGATGTAGCAGAGATGTAAAATACATTTAATTTGGATATAAGCAGTAACATAAGTAATACGATGAACAAGTACAAAAACAAATAAACGATTGCAACCGAGCCAAAAAGTATTGAGACCTTGAAGAAACTAGCTGGTGAAAGTCAACGTATTTACTAAATCACAGGAGCACATTTTGTTCCATGGAGCGGATAGAATAGCAGGAGAATGTAAACCAAAATCTACATTGCTATCACCTTCTCATCTCCTCCAGCTTGTTGTCTGACAGTCGCATGCACTGAAAGCTAAACTGGTAGAAACTGCAAACTAATTCCATACTTACAGCTACTCACTGAGCAAATTTTCCCTCACTTGGAATTGGCTCCAGCTTCTTGCGTCACCGTATAATTTGGCCCAGCTCCACAGAAATGCTGTTTAGTTTTGTAAGTGAGCCAGAAAACTCTGACTGGGAGGTAGACTAGAATTCCTTATTGAATGTTTTTCGACACAATCCTCTTCACAGCTGCTTTGTTTGCAAGTAAATGCCCAGTGCGTCTCTATTTACATTGGTTTAAGCTTGAGTCTAAAGTTCAGTGTAAAGTTATATTGCCCTATAAGTAGGACAACTTGGAATAAAAATTAGTATCTTTCTAAGGAAGACTTAAAACATTGAAAGTATCTGCTACAGAATCTAGTATATAGTATTTTTTGTACATATATGATCTTGGTACATTTGCTTCTAACTGCTTCCTAAATTCACACAGTGTATGTTAAATTTTTTTTAACATAATGCTTTGGAACGAATGAAGGGACTTCCCACGTACGTTTTAAAAAGACTTGGCCAGAATAATTTTAACTGTAGTCATTCACCAAGGTGAATTTCGAGAGAGGCCCTATTCATCAATGCCAAACTAAATCAGTATGAAAAATACATCAGAAAAAACAAAAAGCAGGAGCTACAGAGCAACACAATTTGCTCTCCTCACACTTTCAAAGTGTTTGGGGTTTTCTACATCACTGCTTTGTAAAGACTTCATTCTGCAAGCTTCCCTCTGCAAAGCTGTAAGAGCAAGACTTCTTGTAAGAAGTCAGCTGTGAGTTTTTGTGAAGCTATGAAAAGATTTAAGTAGCTAGGCATACCAAACAGAACATAGTTTTGGAAAAGGTTTCCTGAGGAGGTTATGAGTAGAGTTCAATTCCTGATGGCCCTCAAGCAAGCTAAAGCATTCAAGTCAAAACTTGAAGATAACGGAAAATGCATAGTAACATCTACAGAGAGGTTTCTAAATTACTGTAAACACTAGACTCCAAAATGTCATAAAATTCCTATAATATCTCTTTAATTGTATGGTTGCCCTCATGGAAGAAAGTTTTAAACAGGGAGCTATAACCGAAGCAAAAAATCAGCTCTCCAAAGGCAATACTTCCTTCTAGGGAAGAACTCCTTAAACAAGAAGACTAGTGCTTCAGTCAATTAAAAATTAAAAGAGCACTGATTCATTTTCCTCTCTGTGGCTAAAACTTGAAAATTTTGTTAAACCTTGCTTTTGCTAGAATATATCAAATTTACTATTGGTTTAATTGAATCTGGGACGAGGTGGGATCTCAGTAGGAACCTGAGCAGTGAAAACATGAGACAGATGAGCAGGTGAGAGGGACAAGCTCCCAGCATGCCTACACCCTCAAATCCTGCGAGAGTCTCTGGAGTTTTGTCTCCCCCTGTGCCAAGAACAAGCGGAGGACTGGGAACTGCAAATCCCAGAACTAAACAGGCAAGTTTCTCTCCGCAAACATCCCGCAGTATCATTTCAGCAAGTGGCAAGTCAGAGAATACGCCTTGTGATCCTGGAAGCAGGGTAACCACGTGAAAGAGGAGGCCAAAGGGTAACCCACAGTAGAAGTCCCTGCAACACTGTCTTCTTAATTGAGACTAGTATTTCTGGTTACAAAGAACACTATAACAAGAATAGTGCAGAAAGGTGCTTAAGCCTACATAATATAAATCTTATTCTGTTCTGTTTTGACTTGACAGACTGAAAAACAAAACAAAACACGACATGATTTTCCTAAAAGCCTTTGAGCAGTGCGACTGCTTGTATGATCATATTTTGGAGCGTTACTTAGTTAATCAGTATGCATAAGTACCATTTTACAGGCACTAAACAAAATGTGTATGTGCAGAGATGCTTAAAAATGTGCTCAGAAACATTACAGGCTTTTTAACCTTCCAGAATTCTAAAAAATACCTTGAAAATCCTTCAACAAAGCTTGTAAAAATAGTGGAGAAGGAAAAAAAAAAACCAACAACAACAAACCCACAATATTTTATAATAAGTGAACATTTCCTATTTGAGAGTCAACTGAACTTCGCCCTCTTGAAATTCAAAGTATTATATCCATAACTGACAATTAGCAATGGAAATATAGAAATAATGTATGCAATTACTATAATGTACTTAGCTATTTTGGAATGGTAATGAAATCAGGGGTTTGCCAGATGTAACGTACTGCAACATATTAAGCTAAGGAATTTAACATGTTCTAATCTTTGCAGTATACAGAAATAAAAGGAATTTAATACAGATCAGAGAGATCATATATGCCCCCTTAATTTATATACCTTTATTTTTTTACATTTTTTTTCTGTACAAAGAATTTAAATAACACGATTAGTTAGCTTAAGCTATTTTGCTCCTTTAACTTGACCCCTTTGTAATAGACAAACGTCTATTACAAGCGGAGTAGTAGCTTATGCAGACCTGGGCCTCTTACAGAAATGAATGTGAATGCAGGTGAAGCCCCAACTAATAATGTACTGGTAATCCAAAAATACAAGATACAATATTTTATTGGTGGCCCTTACGTTCAGTGTTGTCTTCTCGCATCGCCTTTTCCCTTCCAGGCACTTACGTGCTGCAACGAGGACAAGCCCTTAGAAATATGGATGTATTTCCATCTATAATTTCTTCCATACTTAAAAAAAAAAATCTTCCCCACTCTTGTTTACCATGTCTCATCAGCTGTGAAATTGATATGAATATAAAGTGGCACTTTAAGCCACGAATGCCAGTGCGTGGCTTTAAGTTTTCATGCCTGTTAGACTGTGGTTTGTTGAATTTAACACTCCTTATGGCTCCTGTAAAAAGTTTGGGGGTTGGTAATGGAGATAGCTTTCAATCCAGTATCTTTCAACTGTAAAAACTAATCCAAATCAGAAGGATCAAAGATAGTGGTAAGGAAATGGTTATTTTTGTTGCATCTGTAATTGCACTGAGCTATCTGGAAGCACTTTTAGATACAGTTTACGATTTTGTAGCCAATTTCAAGGCAAGTTCTACTGTAGAAATTGAATCAGAAACCTTGAACATTTAGCTACTACTGTTGTATAACAGGATTATGCCTTGCTCTTCACACTTTTTTCAACTGCAGGAACTGAGTTTCTCTACCTAGAGTTTTTTGTATGTAGTAAACTAAAAAACTTCAGATATTCCACACTAATTTCCCACATGGATAAGTACAATTCATATCCTGATAAAGATTTCTCTGGATTCTTTACAAGTATGCCCCCATAACAAGTGTTTCCTATTTATTAAATACTTCTGCAAACTTAAAGCCAGCCAATAGGAATGAAGTTCTATGCAGAGTTGAGAGGAATTATGCTGTAAAATCTGGCTTCATTAGAAGAGACTGTAATCAAAGCAAAAGGACCTGCACTCACATAATTAATGTGATGTAGTGACTGAGCAGCAATTTTCCACCTTACCTAGCCTAATGTGTGGTAGTCCACACAGCAAAGCCATGGTGGTCTATCAGTACTACAAAACCCACGGAAAAGATGACCCTCAGCACCTGAAACTTCCCTCAATATCCAGTTCTCTGGAAAAAACAGGCATCTGCTCTTCTGGTTACTTATTTAAAATCAGCCAAGTAGACTACGAGATCAATAAAGTTAATTAGTAGATGAAGATGAACTAATATTGCTATATTGGAAAGTAATGCATTACTTACATGATGGTTCCAGTAGCGCTTTAGGAGGGTACATCATTAAACATCTAATGAATCTGCCTAGCTGGAACAGCCTTATTCTAGGTGGCATAGGAAGGCACTGACCGTATTCATCCATAACATCAAGTCTGGGTATAGGTCACGGATACTTCTGGTTTTTGGTTGATAATTTTTGCTCATGTTTCAGAAAATAAATCATTCCAGCTGCATTCGTTATCACTCATGGAAATGAGCAGTTAAATACATACAGTTCTTTTTTATAGCAGTTTTTTATCTTATAGATAATCTGACAGCTAGTTGCCAGCACTACAATATAATTTGCCTCACCATTATTTTCACAAAACTACTATTTAAAACTAAGTACAGGCACTGTACATGCAGTAACCTCCAGAAAAATGTACATTGGCATATCTATCCTAGTCCAAATGGAGATAATTTTTATAAAGTAAATGGGTGAAGAGACAGGGGACAAGGGGGGAAAGTGATGTTAACCAATGCATTGCCAGGTGGCTTTTCTTTTTCATGATAATCAGAGAGGATGAATCACTTATTTCCTAGGTTAAGTATCAGCAAAAATAGGAAATATAGATACAAGGTTATCCTGATACATTTTGCTTTGTCCATTCCTGCTTCATTGCCATGATTTGCAAAATATGTTTTTCAACATTCAGAAATAATTAATCAATAAAATGAGCTGCAGAAATGTAGCAGAAAATAAAAAATCCTAATCAAAATACAAAGAGAATTTAGTTTTTAATCATTAGCAAATTTATGCTCTTCCTTGAACATAAATGAAGGGTATAGATACACATACATATATTTTCAACACAAAACCATTTGTATTTAACAGTGGCTCAGTGTCACTGAGTACAATCTCAGTATGAAACTTACTCCAGCTCTTTTGTCTCTTGCCTGTACTTGGAGAAGCTGGAGATGGAAAAGACAGGAAGATACCTATAGTAAAGCAAAACTATTCCCAGTAGTACAATATATTCTCAACTGCTCTGTCCGTCCTAGTTTTAAATTATTTGTATGATGACAGTTCCATAAATTCCTGGACACATAAGATGGAGACATCAACATTTTTCAATTAATGTTAAACAAAACTATAAAGTATATTTCCATAAATATCTCATTATCAAGATACAATTTCTTTTAAGTTTTGTTTCCAATTAACCAACCTAAAAAATTTAATGCAGCTAAAACTATTACATAAAATAGCTGGAAAAGAGTAAAGCCATCTTTCATTGGTTTATATTTACAAGGGTTTACATTTCCAAGGTCTAATTAGCTGAAACAATGTTAGACCATGTTAGTGGTCTAATTAGATGAAACAATACAGTAAGATTATATATCATTCTAATGATACACTCAACATACCAATTCAGCCATTAATTTAATATGTTAATAATAATTATGAAAGTAATTTTTCTGGGTGACTCTTTCTTAGCAACTCTGTTGCCTGTCATTTTACAAATAAAGGGAGCATTTTTTTACTCCAGATTGTATAAGTAGAGATGCAAAACTGTTAAGAAATTTATAATAGTAACTTAAGAGAAACATAAAGTATAGTTTTAAACCTTCACTCTTGCAAGGAATGTTCCCTACCCACCTGCCACAACTCTCTGAAGATCTGCCGTGACAGCAGTAATAGCTAAACCAGAAAAATTCTTTGCTCTAGCATGCTTGCAAAATGCAGCTGAATCAAGGAACTGGCAAGGCAAAGTCCCAGAACCTGAAGATTTACAGAAATGTTTCTTCATAACCTAGTGTGCCTGCCTACTTCTCCTGCTGCCACTGCATTTCAAGAGAACATCCCATGCTTGTGTGATTATGAGTTCTCCTGACAACCTAGACTGATGTTTTAGCAAAAGACACTTGATTTCCCTGCAGGCTCACCTATTACAGCATAGCAGCTCTCCAAACGCTTCTCATCGCGGCAACTGCGCTGACCATGAGGAGGGTGGGAAGGACACAGAAGCAACACACCACTGGCTGTACAACCAGCCAGGGAGAGGTTTGATCTGCTGCAGTGAACATGCGTTCCAGGAGCTAAACTGGAGTACATCACCAATACAATGCAAGACCAGGACAGCATAACAACATGCACTTGGTGACCCCGAGAACTGGAATGATGGAGAAAAGTCCAAGAACACAGTCAGGAGTTTAGGCATTAAAACCAAAATAATCTATTTTAAATTGGAAGGTAACAGCTTGGAAGTGCCTTTAGGAAGGAATAAAGGGAGGAAGCTTCAGGTACACTAGAAGTGAACAGTGCTAAAGCATACAAATAATATAGAAATATTATACAGAGGTATTACGCAGGAGGATATTGCTGCTGCCTATAAAATATGAAAAGAATAAGCAAAGGAAGGAAGAGAACCACTTAAGCTGCAAGGCAATAAGGCAATGGCTCTCAAAAATGAAACATCCAGAAGAAAGTCTAAGCCAGAAATACAGTAAGGTTCACAAGCACTGCAGTAGTGTGGCCCAGGAAGAGCTTTCTATGCAGAGAAGCAGTGGGAGGTTTCCAGAGTGTGTAAAACACGTCAGATTCTTTAGGAAAGGGGCAGTGCTAATAAGATGCCTATGGCAGCTACAATCTGGACTCAGTGGTCAAATTGATGCTTGTAGTCTTTTCAAGGAACAGAAGCAAATGGTGGGGAAGTGGAGGAATTGGGGGACAGGGTTTCCTCTTTAGCAAAGCACAAACAGAAGACAAGATAATGGCTCTGGAGCACGTGTTTAATGCACAGCTGCTTCTCTTAGCTCATTAAAACAAACAAGCAAACAAAAACATAACTTGCTATTCACAATTTTTCACTGCTGCCCACTCCCAGGTTAAAATGGGATCCTTTTTTTCTTGAGCTTTAGTAACACAAGCACAGAAGAATTTCAAAGTGATTTCTGTCTGCAAAAGTTCATGTTTCTTTGATCTCCCCCACTCCACAAGTTCTTAATTTCCTGCTGAGGCACAGAGGATGCTGCAAACATCCGCTGCCCACAGCCCCCAAAGGCAACAGGGAGAAAGATGACAGCATGCCAGGGTGCATCAGCCATCACTAGCTGGTCTGGCTTAGCAAGTGACATCTGAACAGTCAGATTTAAAAACTACACTTTCAATCAGTCCAACACAACTCAGCAGCATTCCCAGTCGCTATGAAAAAAGAATAAATCTGCAAAGTATAGCTGGATGGTGCAGTAAGGAACTTAATGTTGAAGAACCAACTGAATTTTCTTGTTAAAAATAGTATTTACATTGCCTCCAGCATTTCCCTGTAAGAATAAGAACCATTTTATTTCCTTAAGTTTCTGAAGAACTTGTACCAGCTATCAACAATCTGGAGGAACCTTTTCCGTAATAGACGGAGTTCATCTCAACATCAAAAGCACAGGGTCCACTCAGATCTCTTTCATATTCCAAAAAATAAAACCTGCTTGAAGACTAACAAATTGGTCAGCAACTTGTGATTTCAGACAACTCTTTAAAATGTTCCTCAAGTGCACAGGGGTGCTAATTAGAATGAAAAATGTTCAGAAGATCATTGCTGATTACATAAAACAAACAAGGAGAGAACCTTAAACTTCACAGGAAAGTCTACAGCAGTTAAATGTTTTTGACATTGCTGAAACTCGTTCACCGTAAAGTCCAATACCCCAAACTGTCATAGTGATTTTCATTTATCTAACTGTACTGCCTTGTAATTTCCAGCTTTCAGTAAATATAACTACTACTGCCGAAATTGGATCAAGATGCCATGGTTTTTAAATCTACTTACAAAAGCTAAAACTTGAGCTTTGTATTTGACACCTTCCCTAATGACATACAACTGTGTTCCATCATGCTTTAGATAATTTGCAGTGAGAGCAGAGTGTAAGGTGTTTTATTCCCTGTGCCTCTCCTTAAACCTTTAAGTCTTTCAGTCCTCCAAGCCCTGCTCTTCTCTTCTGCATTTTTTTTTTAAGAACTGCAGGATATGAGTCAAAGATAGTTTGAACTTTCCTCCCTACCTGTTGGGATTGGGGTACTATCCCTAACCTGTTCCCCACCAGCTTTTCCCATTCCTGAGAGGATTTTTTAGGTCTGCCATGAAGAAACTTAAAGGCTGCTGCTGAGGCTCCTCAACGTTCATGAATGCTGTCCTGCTTTTTCTCCTCTTCCTCAATGGTTTTTAGTTTTTGGTTATAACTAGGGAGATTGTTAGTCTGGTTTTCCTAGTCTAACTTTCTCTGATAACCTAGTATGGGTTAGCAAGATTTATTGACATGTAAGACAACTTTATAAAACCCCTTTAAACCTTGCTTCTAGTTTTCTTGGTTTGCTATTGTATAGCCCGCTGATCAAGAACCAAATTCTACTGAAAAATCAATAGCTGGAACTGGTTTTACATTTTCAAATACAAAAGTGCCATTAATAATTTAATAATTAGACATGTAGGACATACATGGTTGCACTGAAATGTTTAAAGAAGAGTGTGAATACTGAATAGAGTAAGTATTAACAACAGCCTTGACATCAGCTTCAGGCATAACAAAGTATTCACAAAGCAAAGAGACACCATGTAATTTCTCTTGCCTATCCATAACTTCTTTTTCTCCTGAACCCACCACTTCAGTGTCAGAGACTCCAGCAAAAGCAATTAGACATGCATTCTGTTTTGTACAATGGATTGACCCAACTTTTGCATCACAGATATAAATGCATCTAATTTCTGTCATTACAGTTTAACAGCTTAACAACCTCTAAAGGCGGAAACATCAGTTTCTTTCCTTTCATGCATGTCGTTCTGTTTCTATTTAGGTATCTTTGCATGCTTCCCTCGGTACATCTCCCACCCACATTTACTGCTTTCTCTTGGTCCTCTATTTGCAAGCTTCCCCACCCTCCTCCCAGGTTGTGTTTCTAGCAGCTGGGTTCTCTCCTACACAGATCATCCCTCCTTATACTGTGAAACAGTAAACCAACCACAAAGACATAAATGAGGCTACATTGGAAGAAAAAAATCCATTCGCTATTAAAAAAAGCCACCTCCACTGCAAACAAACTCATTTTGATGTCTTTGATTTAATGATGTATACTTTCACAGACGCACATAAACCAATACTAAAAGGCATAGCTATTAGAGAAAAGTAGTTTTCATACTTAAAAGTATATTAGTGCACACTTGCACGATTCTAATGTGATTAAAAATCTTTCACCACAATAGTGCTTACACAATAATTCTTAAATATTTAAAAGTACGACACTATTCCAGAACATTTTAGAAACAAAAATACAAACACACTCTTAAAAATATTTTTCTCACTGAGCACATTTCCACAGTCTGACCCTTCTTGAAAAGCTTGACTAATTGTTCATCTATCTACAGAGAAGTACATGTTTATATAGTACTTCATATCCTCTAGACAGTACCTAAGTATTTGAGTACAGTATAGATAAGCACAGTTTAAAGAGTTTCCACCTGCCTCTCTCATTGTTATAGATAAAGAAAATGGCATCAAAGTGTACCAAAGGTGCAAATGCTCCGAATTCTTGTACTCATTTTTTCACTGGAGATATAATTTAGGAAATGCTTTTCTAATACCAGTCATTTCATATTTGCAAAGTTCAAGCTATTTCCTTCTAACTCAGCACCTCATGTGGAGAAGGTGCATTCATCTCCATCACTGCTCATAGGTCACTCCAGCTCTGGGAACACAGACCTCCTGCCATGTAACCTTGCTGTATGTCTGCTGCACACACATATACCTAGATTATTCTTCTTCTCTTTGTAAATCTTTTGACTGCCTTACAAGTCTGACTGCTTTTTACACCACAGTTTCCCCACCACAAATTAACTACAAGGGACAAAATCAGATCTTGCTTTGCTTATAGGAAGTTTCACTTCAACATAAAATTTCAAATTCTTACCATGATCTGTAAGTTCAGACAAGCAGAGCTGATTTGATGTCTCATTTCCACTTGGTTCATCATGTCCTATAGACACACAGTCGCGTGCAATGACTGGCGGAGAATGAATTAGGGGTTTTGAAGTCTGCTCATCAGATTCCTTAGTCCAACGAAGCAGCATGAAGGAACACGTACAGTTAGAGCTTTCAGCAGGACAACACAATGGTTGCCCTGATCTACACAACTGCTGGGACTTGTATTAGGCAAACACTAAAAAAGACCTCCTAACTTTTTTGTAAATGATCAGTAGTGACTCAGCCATAAGCAGAGACAGATTTAACATATTATTTTCTCCAGACACAATGGTAAATAGAAACTAGACTGTATGTGAAAGAAAACGTAGAAGACAAAGCAGTAACCAAAACCTCATTATTTCTGTGATGCTTTCACTATTTCCAAACTGACACTGTTCTCTCTACAATAAGACTAAAATTGAACAGGCCTATCTTCTGTTGTAGATTGCTTAAAATCAAAGGACAGCTTACACCGGGAGTCACTCCAAGACTTCATTCTTACTAAAATGTCAGTTGAAATGTTAATAGTCTTAACTAATCAAATGAAAAGAACTCACAGCCATGCCAAATGAGTGTTTAAAGAATTACAATTCTAAACTTATCTTGAAAATTAATGCATTTTGAACCCTGATGTCATGAAGACTGTCAGTAAGTACACTTCAGAGAGCAGATTTAGATTTAAGTGTGACTTAATTTAAAAAAAATGTGCAATTAATAGGGAGTTTTTTGAATCATAGCTGAATAACCAAATGCACTTTCTCTCATGACAGATCCACAGGTTCAGCTACGCAGTCCAGAGTTTGATGCACTTCCAAATTATTAGTTTTAGAACAGGAGTGTACCTCTAGCACTAAAGAAAGCATGAAAGAGAAAAGTGTTGTACACTGAATGTGCACAAATGAGGCCTTTGAAACAACAGCCCATACTTACATGTAGGACGTCGACATTCAGATGCTGAAAATTACGGGACCTGAATTCTTGCATTCTTTTGATATTTTCTTGATATTTTTCTTCTGCCAGCTGTCTGTAAATACAGAATACTTGTGTTTAGGATGTGATATCAGTGGTTGCACAAAGCGATCTTCTAGAAATACATGTGGAAAAGCAAATTCTATAATCAGACTGCCATGATGCCAAACATTCACAGCATCTATTCAAGTGAGGTTAGTTTTAGTGAATAAAGAGATTTCAGGTCTAATTTCCAAACACTATTATATTTTTCTTTCACAACTTGCATAATATAATTGAGAAGCAGTAAGTTATTATTCCCATTGTTTTTTCTCCTTCCAAAGATCTTAAATACTTTGGACTTCATTCTGCTATATAGTCTCAGAACCGTTCAGCTGAAGACAGACATGCAATACTCGTGTGCTATGAACACTTCACCTGGGGAAGAGTTGGTAACTGCATTTTTCTGTACATGACTATGTAAGCCGGCTGCTCCATTAAGCAGCTCTTCCAGTTTCCATTACTACATTCCCTTCCCATTCATCTCTAAGGTTGCATTGCTGACAGCAGATCTCCAGTCTGACAAGGTACTGGCTTTGCCCTGTTTCAAACACTTTCAGTGAGAGGCAGAGGGCAACAACCCAGAGCTGACTATAGATCCATTTTAAAGATTCATTACTAAGAACAAGATTTGGAGATTAATATGTTGCCTTTATATGACATTTTTTTTCCTGAGGAAAAAAACTTGAATATCTAAATAGAAAACACTGAAGTGCAAGAAAGTAAAGAAAAAGAAAAACAAACTAGAACTATCCTGCAATTAGTTTTAATTCCTAATCTTCATTCATTTTTAAAAAGTGAGAGAGACAGACTTCTTGTTTATAAATTTCATGTAAGCACAAAAATTGGCCTACCATAGTATTGAAAACACCATGCATAAGAGGTGTTACAGAGTGGTTTCAATCCAAGGAGATTTTTTTTAAATGAGAATAAATTTACAGTCCATCTCCATTATCAAATGCAATGGTAAGCATCAGACAGACACATGCTGATCAGACATATTTTCCAAAAGGAGATTAAAACCTTCAGGTTTTTGTTTGTAGCTTTTAGGTAAGGGCATCACAAGTTCGCACAAATAACGCTAGGATGTGATTTTACCGAGCATTTTCACTCAACTGCAATTGCTATTGATTTGCAGATATATGTAGCTGCAGAGTTTCTGAGGCCATAAATTCAGCCTTCATGTCACCTTCCAATATTTTTCTGTACTAGGACATCATTGCCTTACTGAACTTCTAACTTGCTTTGGCACAATAGGCTTTAGATGTCAATTCTCATGATCAAAAATAATTATTCCCTCTATTTCCCTCTATAAATGAGTAAACATTTGTTAATTTACATTGCTCTTCGAAAAATGCTTTTGATTAAAACATTTAAAATGAATTAAAAATGAATGTAGTGCTTTTCTGATTTTCATTCATACCAAATAAAACACTGAATATTTTTACGTGTGAAAAGCTTAAGTGCATGATCAAAACAGTATATTTTTCTTTTTATTTAAAAAAGGAATTCATA
This sequence comes from Caloenas nicobarica, assembly GCF_036013445.1. Taxonomy (NCBI): domain Eukaryota; kingdom Metazoa; phylum Chordata; class Aves; order Columbiformes; family Columbidae; genus Caloenas; species Caloenas nicobarica. Next base: position 46,263,162 of record NC_088246.1, on the reverse strand, counting down.
CATAGCCACACAGCCTTCCAGCTGTTTTTCATATTCCACTCAGAAACAGTACTTATTCTTCTTCAAATTCCCCTTTTATTATGTCTCAATAAAAAACCATAAATCATAAAGCCTTTATAACATGTCCATTACCTCCACTTGATCATTTGATAAGACTATCCTCTGAGCTATTAATTTCTATTGGTTAATCTCTGAGGCCAAAACAACTGACAAAAGCGGGATTGTAACTAAATGTCCAACTCCTCAGACTGTGCGATCCTTACAATGACAAGCCATTAAAAAAAATTCCTATTGTAACACATCTGAAAATCTCTCATATACTTATTTAATCGGAAACACAATGCTCAAAATACCAGTTTTGGGCTAATGTTCTGATTTTTTTTTCTACATAAATATTTTTTGTGATTTAACTAATCCAAAATCCCTATTCACTTTGAGTAGCTGAAGATGCTTTCTATTTTTATTTTTACCTTGACAGTTCTAACTCTCCTGTCAGACTTTTGGATGGGGAAAACCGCATGGTTAGGGCACGATAGAAATGTTATGCTCAACTTACTTCAACTTCTTTGCTTTCTCGTCTGCAGCATTTAACTTCCTCAGCCTCATCCGTTCCCGGGGTGTCATTTTCTGTACTTCAGACAGTTCCTGCAGAGTTTGCAAATGAACTTTCCTATGCCTGAAATTGAATGCATGCAAACCCATCTTCATATAAAAATGTAAATATCAGTATTTTAATTTGATATTGAAACGTAATGACATTTCAAATGGAATAATTAGAAAGTCACAGGTACTGTAACAGACTAAATAGACATTGGTTTGGAAAGCAAATGCCTCTTTTAAATTGAAATATTTAAACTCAGATTCATGAAGAATGTGAATCATTTCAGGCAAGAATGGAAAAAGGTAAACCCAACTTCTTAAAAGAACAAATGTTGAAGCACAGTGAAATATTTACCCTGCCAGGCTCCATTATTGAGCATATTCCAAGTAAAAAGGCAGTCTTTAAATGAGAACCACAGAAAAAAGCAGTATCACCCATGCACTTTACATTGATTGTTACAAGCTGTCTAGAATAAAAGAGAATAATAATGTGTCTTTAATGCCTCCTCTTGAATTTCTAGTCCTAATCAATATTAACAATTCACTGGTAAAATGGTCTCCACAGACCACATCTGAAAGCTAAGCATGAATTATTGACATATGTATCGCAGCTGTATTTATCAACATGGGACAGAAATATTAGTCCTGTATCAGAAAAAGGATATTAATCTCAGATTTTTATCTCACATCCTACAGTAATTACAAAAATTACACCACAGTTTACAAAGCCTTGGCAGTCATGTTTCATTTACCTAACTTTTTCTATTGTTTATATTTACGATACCAAGTTTCATTTCAAATTACTATTTTTGCTCTTATAAGATAAAACTCAATTCTGATCATCTGAGAGCCCAGTTTTGTAACCATATAAATTGCAACACTCCTTCTAGACTATCATTTTGAAATCAGGATTTTAATAAATGAGAAGTTTTCATTATGCTTTTCAGATGTTGACTATAGAGGAAAATAGTGTAAAGATGTGAATATTAGTGTGAAATATAAAAGACTAAGGACAAAGACAAGAAGAACTCAATTATTCATAAGAATGGAACTAACTCTTCAAGTATGAATAATGTAGACATATTTCTTGTCCCCTGTAAAAAACTCTAATTTAAATTATAAGAATCTCTTGGGAAAAAGACTTTTTTCATCCAAGCTGAAACTGAACTTGTACAGCTTTATGCTTACTTAAATATTTAAAATTTATTACTTGCATGGGACTGGAATAAAGTAAGCCATTAGAGGTCATTACGAGAAGAAACTCCTCCCCTTTTCTGCTCTCTACCATTTTCCAGGTATTTTTATTTCATTTTACCTACTACTTTAGATCTGGCATTTTGCTTACCAGTAGCAACACAGTTAATGTTCTCCTAATAAAAGTCATAATAAGATTATGACTTTATGCATATTCCAAACATTTAGCTAAAAATAATCAGACTGCAGCACACTTGAAGATAATTTATAGTGAAGCTTCTCCTGGGATTTTTTTCTCAAATTGATGCCCTGAATCTGAAAACCTCAAGGTAAATTTCCATGCTCAAAGAAAAACTGTTGCCATCCATTGCTCCTCAATTTTTAGGACCTCTGGAACTCAGAAGCAGCTGACTTTCTATTTCCTTTTAACAGAAGTATAGGGACATGATGTTTGTAGTTAGAACTTGATCTTCACCTTAGAGACTACAGGCTTGCATTTGAACAAGAATGGTTACAGATTCTGGGATGTACATGAATGTCCTCCCCCTCTGCAAGCTCTGTCAATATATGAGAGGTCCATTTGGAAGGTGATAAGACTCAATACATTTGAGCTAATGACAACGGATTGGGGATGGAACATCGCATTTGTTACTAATAATCAAAAGAGGTTTTATCAGTCTGTTCTAGAAGCGTGTGGATATTTGAAGTCTAATTATATATTTTGCAGGTAAAAATACTGCTTCCTCAAAGCATCTACAGTCTTTTGGTGCATATAGATAATTTGAAATTCTGTACCCACAAAATAAAGCCATGGATTAAAAGTTTCTGAAAGATTTGCATATTTTATGTTCTAATAAGCATTAAACTCTCAATATAATTCAGATGGAGTTGGCATAATATTTGGGCAAGATTTCAGTGCCCCAAACTGTTTAAGGTATATCTCTGAGGAACACCTCTGCAGTTAACTATATTTCATTCGAAGAGGCAAGAATCCACTAACAGTTAATTGAATCAACTCGAATACAACAGCCGCAGACAAAATATACATCTAATATTTCCCTATTGAATATCTACCTGCCTGACTCTTGTATTTCCAGTATACTAGCAAAGGGTTATTTCTAGCAGAAGCCATCATGTAGAACAATAAGAAAGCCAAAAACTTGAGAGAAGCCTCAGTCGTCTCCATTTGCTCTTATTTATTAGACAGTTATTACTAGCCAATACAGGTATCATTTATTATTGCATTTTACATCTATACTTGCAAAGTTCAACAATTTGTTTATACTAAAGGTACCTATTTACACCAAAACAGAGAACTTTAGTCTGATTAAAAGACAGAGACTTATCTGGGAACGAGATACAACAAGAACAGAAGTGACAGGGTAGAAACCCAAACTACAATTCCTAGAGATGACAGCTTTACAGATATGCTCCCAGTGTTAAACTGGGAAAAAAAAAGATACACAGAAGATTTTGCTGTCTTGAATTCCACTGTCTTTGCTCCACTTTCTTCCTACCACTGATACTAAATACCACTGTCATTAGAAAAGCTGAAGCTGGTCACATCTCCTAAAGGGATGCTTGCAAGCAGCAAAATTGGCAGCATCTGCAAAGTGACCACAGCTGCAAAACTGAGGGTCCTCTCTGAGAGCAGAGGTCACAAAAACCATCGGGGAAAGGCCTGTTGCCCCAAAGGCACCGCTAATTCTGGACTGGGGCATGGGGTTCTTTATCACCGTTACCTAATAATTCAAAAGAAATTTCAGATAGCTGTTGAAGTCTTGACAGCTATGTAGAGGAAACAAGAAGCAGGGATGTCCATTGCATCTGCACAGGATCACAAACTCCTGATTTTGAGTGTCCTAGCTCCTGATAGAGCAAAACCACGTACAGAAAACTCAGGGACAGGAAGCAAAAGGGAGGGCCAGCTGCCATCAAAACTGCAGAGCTAATTTACAAAGGCAAGATGAGATTGCCCATGTTGACATTTGCTTTAATCATTGCAGCATTGTAATTTAATGCAATTAATTAATTTAAGATATATTCAGTGTCTAGGAGAGAGAGATCATGTACAAAGGCACTACTGATATAAGAGCCAAGAAACATCATAAGCCTTAATTTCTCACTATAGTACTATAGTTACAAGACAAATATAATAGTTTCCTATGGACATATTAGCTGAATATTAGTTTAAGAGTATAGACTTTTAGTTTGGTGTCATTTAGGAAACGTAGCTTTCACATTCAATAGTTAGCAGGTACACAAGCAGCAGCACTATAAATAACCATGACATAACTAGAATGATGATCTAAACCTTCAAAATATAAAGGTCCTAAATTAACATATGCATATACTACATATGCGTGCACAATTCACACAGTTATATAATAAAATTATTTGATCTGCAAATTCCTTTTTTCCCCCTAAATCTTAATGATGCCTCTCGCTAATGTGGTTGGCTCTTCTGTACTTCTGGGGAATGGGTCCCTCTGAAAATAAAGCACTGTGAGATTAACACAAGTGGTTACAACATTATGTTATCTGGTAGCACTGTAATTTCATATACTGCTGCCCATAAAACCCTTAAAAATACTTACACAGCATCAAAAATGGGAGCAGCTTCTTTCTGCCAATTAAGTGCCTTGTCTTTCACAGTCATGTTTGTGAACTTATACTGTATATTCTGCAAGGAAATAAAATAGAAGTGGTGTCAATGCTTGAGGCTAAAGTGATCCAGACTCTTCAGCTATGACCCAATACAGTCCTAATGTAAAAACTGACTGAGCAGTTTTCTTTCCCACATTCTTAGAAATCCAAACAATATATACACTGAAGCAGGAATCACGAGAGCAAGATGCACTGTTTTTCATTAAAACTATGACTAACCAGAACAGTTTAGAGACGAGATGTACCCAGGCCCAAATGATCGGCACTTGTTATGCATAAATGCCCATTCTCCTTATTGCTCATAACATTTTAAAGGGAATACAGTCAGCATGTAAAGTGACAAGGGCTTCATTTCTCACTGCCTCACTACCTCTAGTCATATTTGTAATTTAGCTCTGAAAGTCCCCTGGATTAGTGTTCCCATGAACTGCTGATTATTTTTTATCAACACATTTTCTCTGCCTCCATTCTGCTTTTGCAAAATACATACTCAAATGGTAAGTGTACAGCTATTGCTCTCTCTTATATACCTTTAGTTGTTCATCAATATAAGGGATTTTTAGAATCTCTGCTGCTGCAGGTCTCAATGAAGGATCCTTATTTAACATGCTGAAACATTGAAAAACAGAAGTCTTAAATAAGTGATTTTCCAAATTAAATTAAAAACCTGCTGAACAAAAAAATAACATACCTGCACAGCACAGCATTCAGTCTGCTTGGATATCTATCAGGAAGAGAAGGGGTATCACCTTCTACAATTTTTAAAACAACAGACAAAAAATTGTGTCCAGTAAATGCATGGTTCATACAGCACATCTCATATAAAATGCATCCCAGAGACCTTTAAGAACAAAATAATAGGAATAGTATCAACAATATTTTTGAAATTAGCATGCATAGTGACATTACAGTAAGTACAATCACAATTGTGTGCCATTTTCTCCTGGGAATAGGACGTTTCATCATCATGCTATCCTTTTCATACAAAATATTTTTATTCAAATCACAAATCAGTAACTTTATAAACAGGTGACATCATCATTCTATTTCCATAAGTGCAGGCACAAACTTAAATTCTATATATAAAAATACGTATGCGTATATACATATGAATAAAGTAAAACCCTATTGTATGAACTAGCTTTTAAGGGGTTACTCATTAAGTTAGGAATGAAATATTTTAATTAGTGACTGACTGACAAAGTAGTTTAGTGGTGTTTGGATGTAGGTTTGTTTAAACTATTTTTGCAAATCAATTTCTGACAATAAACCGAGGCTAAAATTCAAGTTTTAATTAAATAATGCCAGTCTCAAATAACAGAAGTGTCTTCTGGTGTAATTTCACTCATTTGGTCACGTGTTTCAAATAGATTCCAAAATTGGTTTGGACTCAAAGAATTATCAAATTTCAGATGACAGCATCATATTGCAACATCTAAAACTAAATTTCCTCAACATTTTATTTTCAGAAGAAAAGAAGAAAATTGAACATGCAGGTCCGGAGACATAGCTGAGAACCAAAGTCAATTTTAAATTATTAAAAAAACTGAGAAGAATGATTACAAACAATTTTAAAAGGGCCTTTGGTTTACCGTCACTTTATTTATCAGTCTGTTATTTACCAGTCCTTACAGAGATCATAAAAGATTACCAAGTTGAACATTTTAACACAAACGCTCTCATAATAATTTATAAAATGCCTATGCATAACACTTTGCACTTCAACTGGATTCTGTCCGACAAATGTTTTTTTAAAAAATAGGGAAGCTGAGCTTTCCAGGCTTTGAAGGATGCTCAGCGTTACCTCCAGTTTGCAGTCAGGAGAACTGAGGCACTGATGTGTGACTTGACCAAGGTCACAGAAAATGCCAGTGAGAGCCAGCTACAGGACCAGATCCACTAAGTAACCCACTTAAATATCAGAGCAACTTTACTCTTAATGTAGTATTTGTTTGTGGTATTTATAACTTACAGAAGCAGCATGAAAATAAAGAGTAGTGATAATAAGTAGAAGTATGTGTAGGTGAATGGTTTTGATGAAAAAGGTATAAACATTATATTCAAAAGCAAATAATGAATAAAGTTTCAGTTACTCATTTTGGTTAAAGAACATGAATCGATTCAGTCCGTTTGGCAATGAAAGAACAAAGGAAACAATTTTAAAGCTGAAACCCAGGCCCTACATAAAATGGCAATAAGGAAGAGGAGAGAGGATAAGGGGCTCTCATTGGTACTTTTCAAAATGAAAACAATTAGCAGAACATTTTTGCTAACAACTGCATAAAGACCAGTTACTGAGGTACATAAGTAATTGCCTAGTTTTTTAAAGATTTAACTGTCGACCAACTTTCAAACTTCCAAAATCAGTAAACAGTAACACACAGATTATGATCTACATGATGTATGCTCAAACTCCGAAACAACATAATTCCTACAGGAGAAAATACTTAGAGGGAACAAAAAATCCCCTGCACACATGGCCTCTGAAAGCATCAAACAAAAATGGAAACCCACCGGAGGGAAGAAAAAAGGAAGGAAAATCCCAGCCTGACAGACTGTACTATGACTGCTTTTTGCAGAATCAATCTGTTTCAGAGGCTGCTTGATTCTGGCAGCTAGAAATTGCTTAACGAGCCATTAGGAGCACAGGATTTGCCACATCAGGGAAGCCCATTTATTCATCTAGTTTAGTACTCCAACTACACCTGAGGCTTTGGAGGAAGACAAAAAGAACACCCAGGGCATTCTGCTGCAGCCGGGGACGTGAACAGGCTACCCAGGGAAAACCCCATCTGTCCTATGAAAGAAAAAAAAAATTTAAAAAGAGGAAAAATAATAAAGTTTTTACTGCAGGATATGATTTGAAATGAAACAAATACCTCCTGAGCTAAGAAATGCTGCCCTGGGTCCCAAAGCAAGGCTATTTCTTCCCAAGGACAGCTGCTGAGCTGCAATTGCCCAAGGGAGTTAGCGCCAAGCTTTTACCTCAAGACTGCGTTTCTCGGTCGTGTTTCTACAGTCCTGGTCTAAGCATCTTGTAAGGAGCATATTCAGCAAGCGAAAATTGATTCCTGGTTCCCATAAGCAATCTGCACATGACCCATCCATATAATTTAATTACTTTTATAATCATAGCTTGTTGAACGGCCAGTGTTAGAAAATTACAAAATGGTTGTTAAGCTACCCAGCCAGAGCATTTGGTTTGATGGCTCCCTGTGTTTGCGAATAGGTTTGACAAAGGTCCTAAACAGCACTTCATTTCAGCAAAACTGATGTATGACCATTTCACATTGAAGCCACTTATGCTCAATTATATTATAAAAGGGAGCATCTGGACAGGCTTCAGTCTGTTCTCTGGGATATTGACTGACAGACCTCTAACTTCTCCTCAGGAAGAAACACCTTGAGGTTTGTGTTGCTAAATGCATTGCCATCCTTTTGACATCTTCTGATCTTTTGTAGATCTTTCCAAAACTATGTTACAGTTCTTCAAAGGTTGTAAGATCCAAGTTTGCTTTTAAATTAAACTCCAAAAGCCAGATAATCTAAATGCAGATACCTTCGTGACTTGCATCTCTCAGTCTGATCATACTAGAAGCTCTTAAGAACTTGCTGACTCCAGAGTCTATGAGGAATATGTACATGGGTACATGTAACATCATGACTCTCTCAGACACTGTTTTTCAGGTCTTCACTGCTTTTACTGCTATTTTTGGCAACTATTCTACACAAAATTTGGCAGTAAAAAAAATAATACGTTTTCGGATTGTTAATATTAAAGAAAAATACAAATTGGGGGAAAAGTACAGACAAGCAATCACAATTAAAATGAAAATCCCAAGATCTATGGTGTAAGGAGCCAAATTTACCCAAATCCTACAGACAAACCATCTGTCAAAATCTGACAGTACTTGACAGAAGACAGAGTACAATAGATTTAAATGTTACTGTGACATTGCTGTGTCTCTGGAAGGCAAAAAGAAAATTATTTATACCTCCCTTATAAATAATTTGCTAACTCCATATGTGAAAATACATTTGTTTTTCAACTGAAATATTTCTGTTATGTCAGCCTCTGAGATAATTTATAACATATACTATGCATAAATCCTTTAAAAAGTTCCCAGATTGAATTTGCCTTCTATGCTTATAGCTTTGAAAAGAAGAGAGAAATGTTATTGCTGATAACTGTTTTCATACACTTTACATCATCCACTCAGAAACAAAATACAATGTAGTTCCAGTAGCCATTGCACAGACAGGCACTCAATATTTGTACTCAAGGACCTTTCCTGATCCTTGGCAGACTCCCAGCCAGTACAGATTTCAGAGTCTCACCTAAGAAACCTCAAGATCTCACAGTTAGGAAACCTGCAAAAAACTGCAGGGGCAATGTAGGCTAACTACTAGCGGCAAGCAAATCTTGTTAATGCTATTCAGGAGCTGAACATGGAGATTGTTTCCACTGGGATGCCTACTTCCCACTATGAAGAAAAACAGGACCTCAGCTGGTTGGGAACCCTTGTGTGAAGGGAAAACCAGTTTTCTGGAACAAAACAGAACTCTGAGGAAGATACAACAGCACACTTTAGCTTTAGGACCACTGCAGGAGTTATCATTAATCTATTTGGTAAGTCTGCGCTTTCTAGGTTGCATGAAGATAATGGAAGTACAAAGGTGTCCCTGTTGTTCAGAAAACCTCAGATAAAAATCTAGTGTTCACCTAGTGCATTAGTGAGTAGTCACGACTGCCCTAAATGCACTAAGTATCTGCTTTTAGTTTACTCCTCCCTGGAAAGAACTGTTTTCATTTTGTTTGAACAGTTCTGGGAGATGGAGGATGCCAATTCTTCTCAGCCTAATGTCATGAACACCAAGTCCGTTTGGGCTGGAGTGAATATTTTTAGGCACTGCATGGAATGGAATGAAATAAAAGCTGATTAAAATTGTTACTTTGTTGGTAGAGTTTCATGTAATCCCCCTGGATCTCTGATTGCTTTCTTAATAACATTGCTGATGGGTCTCCATCTGCATTTGTTGGTGCTGGGAGATGTGTTCTGCTATGATTCTTCAATAGTCTTAGTTGGAGGACATTGACACAAAACTGGGCAGATTCTGACCCACTATTTGCTACCAAAAAGATATTTTTAAACCCAACCCCCAAATAACAAAATAAAAACCACATAAGCCTTGTAAAACGGAAGAACTATTAAGCTAAATCAGCCTAAGGCCAAAGGATCTAATATATATACCTAGCACATGTGTTTTAGCACAGGGGATGAGTCACACCTGTTGTGTCCCTATAAGCACAGAGAGGGTCAGACATTTTCCAGGGAAAGAGTATGTTTCTGGAACATGAAGTTAGGTTAAACAAGAAGTCTGGTGGCTTTGTCAGCCACAGGGGTTTGAGGAAACTTTTGCCTGAAAGGTTTGAAAATAACCCAGCTGCTCCTCCTGGACATCAGAGGTTCAGACCAAGGTCTCTGCTCTGATTCAGACCAGAAACACCAACTCTGGGCCCTCACACCACCAGGGACCGTCTTAGCCACAGGCTACTGGCTATTTCATGCAGCTCCCTCTGTGCTCTGGTTTCTATAAATTATAAAATACTCACTGTCCCAGAGAAACAGACTGAAACCATGTCCCACCATGTGACTTCACCTTTCCTGACCACAAGAAATGCCCTAAGACGACATGCAGACTCTTCATTTTGCTCGACACACGAATGCAGTGCCGCAGCACCAGCAGCACAGGAATGCCAGTCCCACCACGCCGTGCGTAAGGCCGGGAAGGGTCACCAGGACCCCGGCACCGACGCGCCTCTGGGTCACACTGCGCTCGTGTAAAAGTGAGGCCCAAGCGCCAAACGTGTGTGCGCACACACGTCACCTGCTGATCCTCCACCCGCCCTGGCCTCTCCAACCAGTCACTGTCTCGCCTGACCGCTCCGTCTGCCGCCCGTCAGGGGGAAGCTCCGACGGGCAGAGGGGCTGCGGAGCTCCTGAGCTGAGACCAGCTCCCCAGGGAAGCTCCTTGCCTGGAAAGGAGGAAACCCCAGACTGTGTCATCTGCAAAGGCGTTCACTTACTGCCTGGCCAGTCCAGGCTCAGGGTTGGGAAGGAAAACATGGGTGGCAATTTTAATTTGCCTCCTGTGAATTATGATTTGGCATAAAACACGGAATAGCAAAGAACTCCAACCCTGACACTTTAACTGAGGACAAATTTAAATGCTGCAGCTTCTCTGAACCTAATTGCAGAACTTCTGTACATAAAAACTGTAAAACATGAAGCTTTTTACGTCTATTGGCCTTGGGCTATAAAGGACAATACTTCTTGTACCAGCTGCTGCACTGTGGATATTCAAGCCAGTTTTGAAAAGCCAGTTGCACAACGTTTCAGTGAACCTGAAAAGCACAATGTCTCTTTAGAGTACATCATTAACACAGCGAAAATTAAGGTCTTCTGAATGAACAATGATTAAGTGGACTGAACAGTGAGAGGACCATGATAACTTGGATAGCAATAATTGCCTTTTCTAGAAGCTACTTCACATTTTCTTACATTTAACACTGGTAATTCTGAATTTTTGTGTATAATATTTTGAGTCCTGCTAGGGATCAGAAGGACAGGCCTGAAGAGAAAACATCACTTCAGGTGAGCCTGAAAGACTTGGGCAACTTCTTCATGAGCAACTGACCTTCCTGCAAAGCAGCACAAGGATTTCATCTCACCTGGAGCCTCCTGGGTGGGCTCCCCTGAGTGCCCAGGGACCTCTCATCTTTTGGCCCCCATTAAATGGGGCAAATGAAAAAAAAAATCAAACAGAATAATTATTAAAAGATTAAATGAAGAGATGAAATGATCAAAGTATCAATCAACTGAATGAGTCATGGTAGTTGACAAGTCCTGATCAAAAGAGAATTTCGTGGCTCAGAAAGACAAGGGTTTTGTGGACTGGGGGTCTAGTGAGTCAGGGCACACCTGCTCCTTAGTGCCCCTACAGCGAGGGCCAACAAGCTCCTACTGAAGGCAGTTCCACCTTCAGATGAGTGCTCTGGGTACTGCTTTGGAAACGTTACAAAATGCATAAAGTATAGCAGAAATCTAATTGCTAGTGATTCATTGCAGGGGTATGGGGGAAGCTTTTTTTTTTGCTATTTTGTAAATTTTAAAAGGGTGACCAACCAAAATAGTGGACCAAACTCTGCTTTAATTTACTCTGTACAACATTAATGACTTAGATGGATTGACACTTGTAACCACAAACAGAACCTAAACACATATTTTACATCGCATTTCAACTGCAATAAAAGAAATTATTCTTTAGAGTAAAAGAGCACTAAAGGCTGTTTTTCCTGTCTGTTCACTTGTTTTGACATATTTTGAAACCTTCTCTCAATATACTTTTATTGACTACATGTATTAACTGATATTTGTTTTGATACAGATGAACAAGAGAGAATCTGACATCAAATCTATCTCAGTTCAGCTACACAGACCATGAGATGAGATTCCCGACACATCTGTTGACTGGATTGAACATGCTAACTCTGAAAAATGGTTGCTACCAGTTGAGAGTACAGATGACTGTTCTTAAGTTTTATAATTATATCCTGCAGTCACAAATATATTTTGAAAAGGCAGAACTGATCAGAAGCTAGAGTAAATTATCAGGTAAAGAAGCTACATTCCAGTAGTCAAATGTTTTAAGAAGGAAATTTTACAATTTGAAATATTAATTAAAAAGGAACCTTCAGATATGCACACCTACAGAAAAAAAAAATCTCTCAAGAAGAAACAAAGCCCATTTTACATAAAAGTACTATGACAGAATTAAAAACCACAACAGTTTTAACTATCATCTTAAAACACAATGAGATGTTTTAGGACACACATATAAACAGGACAGATATTTTCCCCATTCCAAAAATCTTTCTTCATCTTAGCTTGCAAGAGCACCTACACACCTAATCCTTTCCGAACGTCTTTCACCAGATCTCAGCTTCTCAACTTGATTCTCTAATCAGCATCTCAGAAGTCTTGATCTCAAGAATTTGTGCCATCCAGGTGCCAAACTGAGACTTTTCTTTCTACTTTTGAGCCTTTTCTAAAACAGAGTGTCTTTTTACTTCTGTCCTAACACTCCTGTTATTCTCATTTTCAGCTGCCTTCCCAAGTACCTTCTTCCTTTTCACACTCTCCAATATTTTTCTATTCAGCTCCTAAGCTCCTTCTGCTTCCCTCTCAGCCAGGAATCACTCTTTCCTTGACCACTTGGAAGTGGTCACAGAAACTTTCACAGAAAGTTTCTTCTTTGCGTTCATTGTTTTCAATATGAAAAAGAAAAAGATTTCTCCCTTCCTAGCAAAACTTGGTCTACAATCTCCCTGTGTCATGGCAGAGGCTGGACCTGAATCTTACTCTCCTTTGAAGTCTGAGATAACCCACAATAACAGTAAACTACATGCTTCTTAATGCAAAGAGAAAACATTCAAATTGCAACATATGACACAAATGTCCCTGAACAGTTTCAGTGGAGTAGTGTGAGCGCCCTACTGACAGAGCCATTAAAAAAAAAAAAAAAAAAAAAAGTAATTGCTAAATAAAGTCAAATATCTAAATATTCTAAACAAAGGCCTAGAAAATAAATGCCTAGTACAACCAAAATAGCATGCTTACTACTCACCAAATGTCAGATTTTGTGTTACATCCCTGGTGCTTCAGTGCCTCTGGACTCATGTAGTATGGTGTCCCAGTAAATGTAGTTGCCAGATCACATGAACCCATCAAAAGGCGAGAAACTCCAAAGTCCCCTAAAAGTAGAAAGAATAATCTCTTTATAAAATATATAAATCTATATTTATTCATATAAACTCTTTGTGTTTATTGTTAGGCACAATAAAATTACTGTAGGTCAAAAAAAAGCCAGAATTTTAAAATATGAGGAAAAAAAAAGATCTACAATTCTTCAAAATAAAACCATAAGAAAATTATAGAACTATAGAATGATGTAGGTTTGAAGAGGCCTCACAAGGTCACCTGATTCAAACCCCTGGCTCAAAGCAAGGCCAACTTTAAAGTTACAGGAGGCTGCTCAGATCCAGGTACAGTAAAGCCTGAAGCAACCTCAAAGCTGGAGATTTCATTGCTTCTCAAGGCCCCTGTTCCTGTGTCTGACTGCCAAATAAATGTTTGACCACGAAACAAAATGCTATATCAGACATGACTTTATTTAAATCTCCTTATTGACAAAATGTCTGCTAGACTGTCGTATCATACTAAAATATATCTTTAAAAACTATGGAAATCTCACCGATTTTCAGAAGATTATTTTTCAAAAATATATTCTTGGCTTTCAAATCTCTGTGAAGTATTTGCCTAGAATATAAAAGGAAATTCAACTTCATCCACCTTGAAGCATTCACAGTCACACATCAAGTACCTCAAGTATTTTTCTTCATTCCTTGTTAGGAACACCAGCACAGCACCACTACAGTCTAACCCTGCAAGTGACAATGCACAGATGGTGGCATTAAGGAGCTTCATGTAAAGACAGAGATGAATTCACAAACACCCACATGCAGCCAGGGTAATAAAAATGCACCCAGGGATCCCAGCTTGAGAACACAGATACCGGCTTAACATGAGCTGCAGAGGAAGGGAGAAAGGCAAGTCTTCCTAGCCAACTCTTCTTAAAAGCATTAAATCTTATTTTCTGCAAGGAGAATGAGTTGTCTCATGATAGAACAAGGGATGAGAAAAACAGCAATAAGAGAGTCTCAAAGCTCATGGAACTCTCCTTCAGAGAAAATGTATTACTTGAAAGACAAATATGTACATAGACTAGGCTAGGAGTTCAAATTTTTACAGTAATGGTGTGGGAGATAAAAGAACTTTACAAAGACAGAGATCAAAAGGAAAAGAACAACTAGCTTTTACAGATTTATTTTTCCATCAAAGACTGAAAAAACATCATAAGCAACACACCATGTGGGGACAAACAGCATCTTCTCAATTCCTTGAAATCTTAATGTGATAGTAATTCTCCAGACCCTTAGGAAAACAAAATATCTCTATGGTATACAAAACATGTTCTCAATTATTTCTTGTTAATAATGCTTCCAAAAGTGTTCTCTACAACCTCATCTAAACAAGAACTCATCCACTTTTAAATAGCTTGATAACACACAGTTACCAGCTCTGCTCAGGAGGAGGTTAGAATAGCATTTGGTACATACTGGCTATAGAAACTGTATTTGCTAATAAAAAAACAGTAGATGTTCAGCTATTTAGAACAGGTAAAGAAAGCAACTGACGCTTTAAGATTCTTGAGATGAGGGCAGGAAAAACAAATATAGTAACAGATTTTAATTTTTCTTGAGCAATCCTCAAGTATTATCTCCAATTTTATTGAATTATTAAAGTCTTATGCACTGAGATATTGAAATGATTTCCAAAATAGCTTCCATATTAAGACTAGAAAATAGGCATTCCACAGCACAAATAAGCAATTTAGTTTGTAACTCATTTGAAAATAATTTTTGCAAGAAGACAAAAAATCATTAAATTCAATATACTCAATTCACAAATGAGAAAAATGTGAAAAATAACTACTAGAAGACACTGTAGTATGCACATACACTGAGCATGAAAAGGAAACTTTTCTATTTTTATGGGACATAAAAAAGTTCTTTATGCTTCTTATGGGAATCTTTGCAGTTTTGCCCTGAAAGTAATATTTGTAGAGAAACGTTTGCACATAGGGAAAAATGAAAGCATGCCTCCACTGATGTTTATAAATAATTTGTTCTCTATTTGGTAACTTTCTTGAGCAATACATGTACATTCACCATACGTTACATCAGTAAGGAATTTAAGCTAAGGTGATATTTATTATTATTTCATAAGCCTATATATACACATAGTTTTACACAAATCTTGCTCTGTTAATTTAGATTCATAAAGTCTTTCCTTACCATTCATCACACTGAGCCTTTGAAAGAACTTTGTATCTTGATACATAAAAACTATCCAGAAAGCTTTCAGTAACATATTATTTGAAAAGGAGATGAAAAGAAGATGTTTGGATCACATTAGTTTGAATTAGAACGTAATGCTTGCAACATATGTTGATGAAAATGTTATGCAAATTATTTGCATTACCAATAATTATAAGAAGCTATTATATACTAATATGCCTAAGAAATAATTGGGATCATTCTTCAGAACTTCCCATGATGATGTCTCTCAATGCAAGCCACCTTATTTCTGCCAGGATATGTCAGAAGATAAGTTAAAAGCTGAAACCTTGACTACTTTAATTCTAGTAGGACATAAATATTGAGAATGCACTGTAAATACAGTTTAAGAAAGAGTGTGACTTTTTGTGGTAACAAGAGACAGACCTATAAAAGTAACATGAATTAACTGGACTCCAGTAAAACTTAGTATAACTTGACAGTCAGTGAAGTGGTTATTGATATTTTGCGTAGAAATTAATACTTCAGGACTGTTTCAAATTTGGTCAATAAATACACCCATACTTACGTTCTATAGAGTACCTGCTTGCTGTCTCATAGCCAGAAAAAAAGTAGCACAAAGTACTGAGCAGTGAGCAGCCTCCTTAAATAAAGCTTCCTCTGCAACACACCAGCAAGTGAAGCTGATTGAAGCTGAAGTAGTTTATTGCTATGAAATGTTCAGTAATTAATTTCTCTTTCCTCCATCTGAAGAACTATTTAGAGAAATATGAAGTTCTGGTTAAATCCGAACCCTGTACTAGCAACGACAGATAAAGTACTTGAGCAAAGCCTGCTATCTTATAGAGTGAAAGCAGCAGATTTTTTTGCATAAGCTGTAACCTTATAAAAATCTCTGTGTTGGCATATTGTTCATAAAAATTAGCAAAGTGGTGGATAACATAATGGTCAGCTTTCTTCAAATTGAGGTTAAATGAATCAATGGCCTCATTGCCTGATTGCTTGGGAATCAATTTTGTGCACTGATATGCAATGGGCTACAAATGTGCCAGAGATACTAGATGATGGTTTCATGCTGTCCTCACCTAGACAAAACCACTGAACTATTGTACGTTGCTGCTCCTTTGCTTCTCTCTCTGGTTAGATCAATGACAGATGAGGAATGAACCTATTTAACTCTAGATAATTTAGCTTTCAAGTTTAAAATTTAAAAAATCCTTCCAATTATGCAAAATAGCCAGTAGATTGCATAATGACCATAATATATTCATGCCTCCTTTGGGGTTTATGAAGCGTAAGTAAAAGACAGGAATGTCTTATCTGTATAACCTTTATCATCACAGGAAAAGAAAAACAATCTCAAGCAGTGAAAAAGTCCGAGTTTAAAATAAGTTTCCAGCATAAGACTTTTCAAAAATTGCAGAAGTTCAAGGAAAGCTGTGCAAAAAGGACGACCAAGTGAATAGTCTATGTCTAAAACCATAAATAATAATTTTTGCTGCTCTGGAATAAAAACTCCCATCCACAGCAAGTGGATGTTGTAAGGAATGGCACAAGGAAGTCCAGCTCACAGGTAACGAACACTTCAAGCTTCTAATTCTAGGGCAAAGTTTTATTTGCATTAGAACATAGTTCAAACATATATTACAGCCTTTTTCCATATCAGTAGAGAAGAGATTCTGTGTGACTTCTCTATACATAAACAGAGGGCTGTTGTTATGTTTCAGTAATTGAAATTAATTTTTCTAAGTAGTTTTAAATTCTTTTAAACCTAGCCTTTGCCATTTCATCTATCGTTTGGCTATAAACGAGTAAGATAAAGATTAAATTTTCTAACGTGCATATAGTCAAATAACACATAATACAATACAGGAAATGCAAACAAAAATAAAACTGTCAAGTCATTTGTATGTGTCAGGAGAGGTGCTATGAAATAGCTACGATTCAAAGAGAGAAAATGAAATGCTGTTTGGAAAATCAAATTGCTGCTTCCTGGAGAATTAAACTACTTTTCAGGAAACCCAGTAATTTAATAAACATATTTACCAAATAAAGTTTATTGGTAAGGTTTTTTTAAAGATTTGAGAACGAGTAGGAGACGAGAAAAATAGAGAGAAGAGTAGACAAAAAGGACATACGGGAAAACAAGAGATAAAAGAGGCATGAGGAACTACAGAAAATGAAAGACAAAAAGAATAAATTTATACAATAGAACAGAACAGTTCAGTTGGAAGGGACCTACAATGATCATCTAGTCCATCTGCACTGTTATTATTATTCTGCATTAGTCTGCACAATGCATCCTCTAAAGACGTACATTAAAGAAAGGATTTCACCAAAAGTGGACTTTCCAGATTACCAAAACTTTTAATGGTAAATTGTTAAACTGGAGTTTGAGAAGGGAAAAAAAAAACCAACCCACACTGATAGTTTTGTTAAATGGTCAGGATTTTTGATTCCATTTGCCCCTGTCCCTTCCACCTGAGGTAAATGCTGAAGGGCGCAGCATCCCAAGAGAGCTCCCTTCACTGCGCACCCATCACTGCAGTTTGTGGGGGTGGCTCATCAGGTACCAGCCCTGGATAAATTTGCATTTATGAACCAAAATGCTTTTGAATCCCGACCAGCAATTCACTTTGCCCTTTTTCTGCTACAGTCCGACACTATAGGTGCAAAAACTCATTAGGCATCTACCAGTTCAGGTCAAAGGTATCCCACATACTTCAGCTCGACTCAGAAGTGGTTGTTCTTAGTGACTATACCTACTGCTCTGTTGCAACTCAAGTTCAGACAACCAAATTTGGATCAAGCCCTGCTGGGAAAGATATCTGAAACAGCTACAGCAATTTGGTGTTTTCACCTTCAACCAGTGCATAATAATCTTGTTTTCCGAGTACTCATGCAGGATAGCAGACTACAGATTCTACTTTATACACTCCATTTGAAAAAAACTGAATTCCCATCTCCAGTTTCTGGGTGCAACCTACTTTTCAAATGTAAACATCTTCTTCCTTCCAGCCGTATTACTAATTCAGGCCATTATTTTAGGCATATTAGCTCATCTGCCCAAAACATGCAGGTGGTTACAGACATTCTTAGCTTCTGCTCAGCCAGTCCTTGTAGCAACGACATTGTTATTTCTAAAAGTTCGATAGGAATAATAGTCCAAATAGTTCAGCTTGGCAGGATGAAAAAGCTTGGACTTTTGCACTACAACACTCTTTAGAAAGGATTCTCTGTCTTGTTCATTAATGTGACATTTCAGAGCTGTCAACAGGCAAAAGCAACAGGGAGGAGACAGAGGAAAGGAGAAGTTGCTGAAAGGCAGGTTCATTTTGACCGGCTCACTGTTTCTGAAAAGCTGCTGGGAAAGGAGCCTGGTCTTCCCATTTCCTCAGCTGTTCCTCAGCTCTCAGTGCGGGATGCAGCGTGCTGGGCCGTCGGCTCCTGGCTCAGCACAACACTAAGTCCTCAAACCAAGTTAAATAGTCCCACCTACTTCAAAGGTGACAACACTGGATGATGTGGAAAGGGGACCAGACAGGGCTCGTGCACATGTCTGGTAGATGGCAACGAGGGAACTGTTTAAATCTCAAGTCAGCCTGCCTAAGTGACATTACAGGCAAGAGCTACACCCATAAAGATGACCTGTATCTACCCCTGCTCAAATCAAGCGTGATCTCCACACATCACTGTCAGGATGACCTGCAGCAATTTTATAGGTTAATCTTTGATATCCTGTTAAAAGTAATGTCTGTTTTCAAATATTGTATGTATGTAACTTCACTGATTTTAGAGGGAGTACATCAAGCATATATATTGGACTCTTCACATTAAATACCTTCAAGAGATCCTGTTGAATCCCCTTGAAAAAGCTGACTTTGTTTTAACCCTTTAATCCATTTTATTCTAACAACTGAACTGTTTCTGCTGTGCTAAGTTTTTCACTTGGCTCTTTGGAAAAGTGTAGCTAATGCTGAGAAACATACCACTGCGTTGCTAAAAGATATAATACACAATGTTTTTTCAGGATAGATAATTAATTACACTTTAGGTATATGATGTATACTACAGCAGTTTGGTGAACAGGACTTTATACCAGCACAAGACAATCCATACAGTTTTATTTCTGTTTGAATATCTGCAACTAGTCAGTAAGTCTACTCACTCCCCTCCCAAGCTAAATGCTCTCGTATTAAATGACTGTACCTTTCATGCATATAATTGACTCCGAGTAACAACTGCATAAACCAGTCTAGTATTTGTCTTTGGGTGAATATCCTCCCAGATTCTTTGTATTCTTGAATTTTAAAGTCTAGATCTCCACCCTGAAAAATATCACAACATATTTGTACATTTAAAGTAAGTTTTTAAATGTCTTCTCCTTCATCAAAATACAGGACTCCACTTTCTTAGACTTTCAGGCTCCCTTCCACATACCCTATAAATTTAACACTTACACATGAATTCTGAACTCTCCCAGCACCAAAAGCATATGCAACAGAGGATCACAATGAGATCGAGGATCAAAATTAGATCAAGCAGCATGGCAGCACAGGGAAAATAGGTCAGTTTTCTCTTAGCGTTACATAGTATCATCAAAGTTTTCAACTGTTCTCATTTCATGTCACCCAATGTCAGACATGTGCATCCAAGCTGATCACCTCAACCTTCCTTTATAGTGAACACAGAAGAACAGGCATCTGTACAGTGCAATTATCCTCACATCTAGCTGTCTACCTTAGGAAGGGATGGATTATGTTGTAGAAATGCTGTTTCTCTGCAAAGGTTTATGATGAGGGCCTACAATGACTGACATCTAAATCAAGTAAAATGAATCTGCCTCGACTGGTTCAAATAAGTTTAAAAATTTGGGAGCAGCACTTCCACTTAAGTCAACCATTGTACTGTCAAGGGACACACTCATTTATTATGCTGAAATAACCATTTCAGCAGCAAAGAAACCATACTGTACTCTTAAGAATTAAAATACAGTCTCTTTAATTATACTTTGCCCCTCTTCCAAACTCACTTTTGCCAGAAACAAAGCGGAATTAAAGCTTCAAGAATCTGTAGCATGTGTAAATACTTCATTGTATTGTAAATACTTCATTAAAACTACAGTTGATCTTGAACACTAGAAATGGAGCAATATGACACACAGTAGGTAGTGAAAAAGAACAAAACGAACAACAGAAAATATATACAGAAAAAGACAAATTGAGAACTGTAAGTCAGATATTTGGAAAAATCAGCTGAACCACAGCACGATGAAAGAGGTTTTTGAGGAGACATGTGAAAACCATTCATTTTGCTAAAAAGTAGACAGATGGTTGTCAGCTGGTTGTTTGTCCAGTTTATAAAATAAATGGATTTTGTCTACAAGAATGCATATTAGTGGCAAGCACTGTGTTGAGGTAACTAATCCCAGAGCAAAGGGACTGTGAGTCTCATTGTACTCTAGTGACTAATTACCTTACATCAGGACAGCTTATCCTCCATAAATCATTACTTTTACATTATACATTCTGCATAAAATCAGAAGTTTTATATGCCATACATGAGAAAATAGTTCAACCTGTACAAGTGTACCTGTACCAACATTTCTCATCATCAACCCTTCCCTTCTCTGCACAGTTGGCCCTCAACATTTTATGACCTCTTCAGCAACTCTTTTTTTTCAGTTCCAAACACCACAGTGCTACAAAATAAGGAGGTTCTGTCCTTGCAGATCCATATATTTCTGTCCTGTAGTCTGACATGAATTGACAGTAATTTCTACGGTCCTCGAGGTTCCAAGTTAAAAAAATTCAAGAGTGAGAGTGTTAAAAAAAAGAAAATATGTTTTGTCATATATCAAAACAGTATCCCCTGACAATGCCCTGCAATTTCTTAATTGAAATGTCTGAATCATCCCATTCACTAGGGAAGGCAATATGGCTTCAGCTCTCCATCTGCCTCCCCACTGTAGCCCAGAGAGAAGCTCTTCTGGGAACTTGGAGCTCTCAGCAGCTGCTTCCCCTTTGCAACTCCAAATGTTCAACAGCTTCCCCCTGGTTGCTTGCAGCAGAGCAGAGGAAGGAAAGAAAAAGCATTGCTGGGTACTCTGCTGCACAGCAACCAGATGGGCTGTGTCTGAGCCTACTCACGCACCTCGAAAATAATGACTCATCTATTCCAGACGGCTGCCCCAGACCATCCAGAGCCAACTGTAGCAACAGGCCAAGTCTCAAGGGCTGCTCAAACACATATCAGCTGGCTACTGGCCTCAAGGCACTACGTACTATCCAGGTGAGGATACATGAAGTGCAGCAGGCTCCAATCACGGTTTCTCGCTATCCCAATGTGTCCCCTCTCACAATCACACATTGCCATAAAACATGCAAAGAAGTGTAGGACCTACAGAGTTAGGGTAGTGAATACTCTCTTAAGTTGGGGGACATTTCCTTCAGAAGGTCTAAAGAGAACAAAAGCAGTTGGATAAGGTACTCCATGTGCCCTCAAGTAGCTATACAGCTTTTTACCTTCAAGCAGAGAAGACTGTTCTCAATGTCCTACAATTAATTTAACCTTGATTTTGTGTCTAAAACAGGAAAACAAAAACACATCATAAAAGATTTGCTGAAATACTGCTGCCATGAAACTCTGAAGAAATTTGTTAACCCAATTTTGCATTTTGGAAGGTCAGTATAATGAAGTTCCTAAGGAATTTAACAAATTAAGTACATAGAGGGTTCCCAAGCTGCAGTTTTTATTTAAATGTCAAGAGTATCAAATACAACAGTAACTTATTTAAAACAGCTTAGCATTTAGAGCTGATCATGTGAACAGGCACTGATTGCTTCAGTTATTCCTTTTGCTCAGATTTCCTTAGTGTATGTATACTCACATCACAGCTGAGACCACAGTGAAGAGACAGAAAGAATTGTTTGAGGGAAAGTACAACTACTTCTGGTTTATGATCTATCAAAATGATGCAACTTTTAAAGTCACTACTTTGTGAAAACTGTATTTTACTGAAGTCTAATTTATGTTACAAAATGAAATCCAAGGTTCACAAAGGCAATTTTGTTGAAATCTGATTTATCTGACAATGTTTATATTTCTTGCAAGATTTTGATTCAGCAAAACTGCCAAAGAAGCTCAACAAGAAGATCAAAACAGAACACATATACTTCTTTTCTATAATTCTGAGTTAATTAAGCTATAATAAAAGATGTTGAGCTGAGCAACGGAGACCAATGTTCTCTTTTGTTCAGCGAACAGGTATAGCGCAGAGCAGCTGCATTGGAGGCTCGCTCTGTGCTACTCATGCAAGAATGAACAAAGTACTGTGGCTAATGAATAAGTCACAGTACTTTGGAGAAAACAGAATAAGGCTCAGAGGGTAGTTCTGTTTCCTTGCCAACTTAATGTTTATTCTTTGTTTTGATTCTGCCCAAGAGTGCCAATTACTGCCAATCTGGTAATTATTCTATGCATGAGAAACTGAATGTACTAAACTTCCAAACAAGGATCAGGTAGCAATACATTTTTCTCCGTCTCAATTTATGTGCAATTTAAACAGGCATCTTTTAGGTAAAAAGATCCCACTACATACAAAGGCAGGTTATAGATACGAAAATACAGAAGTATACCTTCTAGAAATACTCCTACTAAAAGAGAAAAGAAACTTTATAGCACTATGCAAAGCCTTGCTTTGTACTTTTCTTGTCTGAACAATTCATAATTGCTTAAATGCAATGATTCTATGTAGTGTGTCCATTCGGAAAAAGTCAGAATCACATCCTAGTGGACCCACTGTCATTCTCACCTGACCTAGAAGACTCAAAACTGAAAAGATTCAGCTGCATAGCCAACACATCCATTTCCTCCTTCATTTGCCTTCCTCTAGTACACTCCCATGTGTTTCAGTATAAGAGTTTCAGATCCTAAGGTAACTCCACACCCAAATATTTTCATGCAGGGTAGATTTCAAGGGGTGCTGCAGCAGCTTGCGATTACTGTGGTGATTGCTTTCATGCTGGTTTTCACCTATAACTTTATTCCAGATCTCAGGGGGGGGAAAAAAAAAAAAAGAGAGGAAAAAAAAAGCAATGGACCAAAGCCACTAGTCCGGCTCTATCATGCTGCTGAAAGAGACTCCTTTGTTCCTACAGGTTTAGCTAATCTAGTGTTGGGCCACTTTCTAGCACTGGTAGAGAGAAAACTGAATCTTAGTGCACAGGAATATCTGGGCAGTTAGAGTAATTCTTCAGTTCTGAGCTCTGGGTTTCCACAGAGAGTCGGCAATACCTAATTTCCAACAAGCCCCAGCTGTCTGACATTCAGAGAATAATGCAAAGAACTTCTGCATGGGTGCTAGAATAAGATGTGAACAAATATTCAGATTGCATAACAGAGTTGAGCATTTCAGATTTAATTTTTTAAAATCCCAGCAATAAATAGGCATTTAACTGTAATCAAAGAAAGCTTCCAAGGAAGCAATGCCTGGCAGAAATAGTATGTCTTTAATTATTCACAGCAAAGCTGAATGCTTGAAGAAATGCTATTAGTTAATACAAGTCTGATAGGTGGACAGGTAACCCAATAGTCCAGGGTCATTAGCTTCCAAAGCATTTCAAATGTCTAGCAGAGCACAGCTGAAAAGTCTGTTTCACAGTTTCACGAGAAGATCACTGTATGTATAACTGATTATATTTTTAAAAGCAACACATCTACTTTTAATACAAAGTAGGCACTTGTTTTATATAAACTCTTCAAAAGCTGGCTTAAATATGTATAAATTCTAATTTTAAAGCCTTAAGACAGATTTCAGCAATATGTTTTTAAATCAAATGCTGAAGTCAAAAAACCTGGTAACTATACAGTAGTATATCCTGCTTTAATATCTGTCCTATCCTCTAATCTTTGACTCACACTGTTTTCTCCACTTCATAAAGCCAATGCTCCTACCCAACTCATCATCCATATGATCAGGCTTAAGCTTCTTGTAATCAGCTCCAAATCACAAGAGACTTTTCCCTTCCTCATTTACATCAGATTTCATGCTATGCCCCTGTACTCCCAGTTTCATCCTCTCTTATATCTGTGGTAAAACCTTTCTGAGTAATACTATTCTTGTAATAGTGATTACAGTGAATTAAATTAACTCGTATTTAAAATTTCCTTTTCTCTGGTTTGTCCGTGAGCTAGGAGTATCACATGAGCAGGTAACATTCCTTGTTTTAAATATGCCTAACAAGTAGCAGGTGATACAAGTAAGAAATAAGAGAGAAATTCAGACTAAAACATTAAAAAAAACTGGGCTAGGGTTTTTTTAAGAACATATTTTAACGCATGCATTCTGTCAAATTTCTTCAAAGTAATCTGCAAGTCTCACCTCACAGTATTCAGTGATAATGCAGAAACTGTCCCGCTCCACAAAGCTTGCATAAAATTTGACAATGGCTGGATGATCTAATTTGGACAGTAGTTGTGCTTCCAGATTCGCTTCAACTGTTTCATTAGGCTTTAGGTCACCAACGGAGATTTCCTTTAGAACCTTTCTAGAGGAAAACAAGAAATCTTTATATTAATAAAATTAGAAAAGTTACATAATGCTTTAAAAAGCATAATAATTTCTTTAAATGTAAATTAATAACATTAACCAAGTATTTGGCAACATGAAATGATGAGGCAAATATGGGTAAACAAAGAGAATACATTAAAATGCAAATAAATATGTTAGTTGCCATAGCGATTAAGCAACATTTAAAAAATACTATTTTGAAGTATTTTTCCCTACTAATTCCCTACTGCACTGTTTTCTTCATGACATGTTTCTAGTGCAATGGATTAGTGCATAACAATAAACATAAATTAAAAAAACAAATCTAAGTGATTTCAAACCCACTCAGAGCATATGCTCAAGATTCAGACATGAAATAAGGAGCAGCAAGGAACTGTTTGGTTTTGCTGCTTCTGCTGAAGTCTGTCCATGGAAGCATGAGAAAAATCACACAAAGCGTAACATCTCTCTGACTGTTTTTCTGGTGATAAAATCAGGACACTGATTTTTTTCCTAAAGACCATTCTGCCCTTCACCTGAACCCCTAAGTGGAAAGTGCAACTCCGGATTTGTGGCTGAAGCCTGATTCCACTGTTTCAAAGAACTCTAAATTGTTTTGGGAGGCCCTAAATCCCCTAAGGCTAAATAATTAAAGAGGTTTTTCATATTCCTGAACATTAATATGCAAATATGTTATAGCAGAATTTGGGGTTCAGACTTAGCTCTACATGGTGCCTGGAGATGGAGAACTTACTGTCAACTTGTCCTAGAAAAAACCCTTAACGTAGGGCACTATGAGGAAAGATACTTTGCTGGGATCTTCCTGATGAAATGTTTAAAAAGGCACACATCACACAAAGGCATGCCATTTCCACCTACTTTACCAGCTGCTGAAGAATGGATCATTGGTCTATATCTGAAAGAGTCGTTTGAGGCTATTAGAGAATATCACGGTATTTTACTGAAACAGTGATGAATTCCCAATAACTTTTGAATACACGGAGTGTAAGTTCCACACTGAAGCGATATCTTCACAGGGCTTCTAGTAATTTCCTATTCAATACTGCATGGTTGTAAAGTCACGGTAGTTAAACATGACAGCAATAAAAGCATAGTAATTCACCTGATCTAAGGAATAAAAGCTGTATTTCTTCATAAGAAAATTTCTTCCTAAATCTCAGCCAACAGTTTCTGACTAACAACGCATGACTTTTTACATAAACTTGCCTAATCCCCATCTGGCAGTGTGATGAAAAAAACATGCCATTTGATTTGTCTGCATCTCTACAGACAAGTTTCGTACTATGAAGACAGGTAATGCTTACTGCAATCTTCTCATCTTCAGTTGACATGGGGACATTATTCCTTCCTTCATACAGATCATACCACAGAACTGACAAACGGAATAAACACCACTTATTACAAGTTTCTTGTATACCCAAGACAGCAATAAAAGCCTGATATGTTGATGTGTAGGGATAGACTGTCATCTTAGTCACTCAGTGATTTTGATGCTGTCATCAGCTGTCAGACAACAAGACAGGTGTTTTTCTTATTTAAATTCATTCCCAGAAGAACAAATCAGGAATATGTACTTTCATAAATAAGGTATCAGTTTTCTGCAACACAATGCTAATTCATATCCAGAACTGGAAGTCATTTGCATCTAGAAAGAAAACTTTTGTGGTGTAATTGAGATGAAGCATATCTGCATGCCACTGGTATATGTCTGTACTGCTTCTGTATGCAGATAAGGTTTGATTTTACTGAGTTCAAGATGACAACCTGACTTCATATTTTCTGCAAAGCTTTTGGTATCTACTTTAGTAAATGCACTTAAAAATACAAATTTAAAAAACCCTACATTGATCAAATATTGACAAAGAAGCTATGGCAGGATCTCAGATGTCTCACAGAGAAAATGAAGAATAGCTCCACTTCTAAAGTGGCTCTTTACCGATAACTTTAGAAGAAAAACAATGAAGCTAAAGGTCTTCAGTCAGAATTTCATCTATGTAAATAAACTACACTTCTCAATACATAAAGAACCTAAAGAATGCTTAAATTCACTCTACCCCATTTCAGTATTTACAGGAGTAACTTCTACCCTAACAGGCAGCTAAAATGGGCACTTTCTGTGATTTAGAGAACTCCTAATATAACTCACATTTGGCATCCCTGGTGATGTTAAATAGGCCAGTAGACCCATAAGCTAACCAAAAAAAGGTTAGTAATCATAAGAAAACAACTAACTTTTCCTAGCTAAACAATCCTGGCTGCACTTCCCCTCGACCAAGTGAATCCAGCTCTACACTTGGAAGGAGACAAAGTGGTTCTGTTCATATGATCCAACCTGCATTTTAAGTTTGGTTTATAATAAAGAGTAAGTTATGACTGCTTATAATTCAGGAATTGTACTTGTGCATCATCAGTTGAAAATCTGCAGGCATTGAACAGTTTAGAAACATATAGTTAGGTAACACAAAGTATTTTAAACAAACCTTTTGAAGCATGTGACATGAACATTTAGTATGGATATTAGGAATAATAGAGTCTTCTGTTAAGATTTTGTCAAGACTCCATCTGGAGTATACAGGTCCATCCGAAAGTCAAGTTTTTTCATAAAACCTGCCCCTATATTTTCTGCCACTTGGATTCAGGTATTAGGCAGGATTTAAAAGGTCAAAATCTGTTTGCATGAACTAAGAAATCATAGATTTAGGTAGCACATACAGAAAATCAGGTAACACCACTAAAATCTGGATTCCCTCCAAGTGCAATACTTAAACCTTTTGATATAATGCTAAAACATATCTAGTCATTTATTTATTATTAAAATTCCACTTCATTTAGAATACCGACACATAAGCAGATCATAGAATCATTTAGGCTGGAAAAAACATTTAAGATCATTGAGTCCAACTGCCAAGTACCATCAAGTACCACCACCAAGTCCACCACTAAACCACGTCCCTAAAGATA
Source organism: Caloenas nicobarica (assembly GCF_036013445.1). Lineage (NCBI taxonomy): Eukaryota > Metazoa > Chordata > Aves > Columbiformes > Columbidae > Caloenas > Caloenas nicobarica. The sequence continues at coordinate 46,235,188 of NC_088246.1, read as the reverse complement.
AGATGTCAGTGAGCAACACAACTAGAAAACTGTTACAGAAGTGCTAGCACATATCTTAAATACAGGACAAAATATTTCAACTGTGTGGAAAAAAACCCTAGCCTTGCAATTTAACAGTGCGAAGACACTCTGAACTTGATCTTGAACTGACTACTACTGAGAGAGTCTTGTAGTGAAGACTTACATCTTAAGTGTAAAAAGCGCCTGCTGTCACTATTTACATCCACCCTGCAGGAAGCTGGATCTGGTACAGGTAACACCATCCACTCCGCAAGGGTGGGGAGAAAAAACCCCAAGAGATAAGCCCACTATCCACGCTGTGGAAAGCAGCTGCCCTCGACGGGCTCACAGACCTTCCCCCGGAACATCTTCTGGCTTCCATCGGCAAAACCTCGCTGGCTTGCTTGGTCACACTTTGACACACAGCCAGGCCAGCATACCGTGTTTGAAAGCGCAATAATGTGGAGCAAATGGGGATAAATAGAGCAAGACTTAAAACAAGAGAAAACAAGCATCAAGGTGGAATCCTCCAGGATACGAACACCCAGTGGGAATCCTTTTGTTGAGCTTTACTAGGGACTGACAATATGCCACAGTGGTGTTTATCTCAGTCTATTTGCACTGATCTAAAACTAAATGTTCTAAAACCCATCCGGTATTTGTTTACGTTCATGACATACTTTATTATTATATAATTTGCTTTATTGGATTGGATGCAATTCTTGAAAGAAGACAGCCCTTCTCAAATCGCACGCCGTTTATTGAGTAAACTGCACAATGAATTATTGACTAGGTACATTTGCCTGCTGATAATGAAGTAAAAGAAATGTAACTTTTTTAATGTCAAGAATAAATAGGTCAAATAACGGAGCAAAAGAAATATAACTCTTTTAATGTCACGAATAAATAGATTCAACTACCACAGACAGGATGTGCTCTAAGAATATACGATCAAAATTTGAAACTTTTAATTAAATAGAAACTTCATTTTACACAGGCAGCAGTTCAGTTAATTGCAGCCTGACATAAGCAAGGCCTGCTAGTAGGTAATCAGTGTGCAAAGCTGGGAATTTATCATTCCATATAGTTTATATTTCCAAATCATCCTGACTTCAATATGGAGAGTACTGGCATAACCCATAACTGCGTATTGTATTTCTATCCCCTCTGACCTTTGTAGCACTACCTCTTCACTCTGGTAACTCCTCATTACAAGGACCACTTGCAACTCCATAAAAATGTATCACCTTGTCTGCGATTGGATCTGTAATTGGTCATAGAAAATAAAATAAAAGGAGCACGGGTCCAATTAATAATGTCTTAAGTTCTATTTATCGAACAGCAAACAGAGAAAGTATGATACTACAAACAGAGACCAAAAGGAAGAACAGGTAACAACCCTGATGCACAAGTCTGGTCTGCACAACAGCTCCCACCGTATTAAAACTGCTTGTTTGGGAAATTCAGTAAGAAGGACACCATCTGCATACAGACAAGACAAAGTTACCCATCACTACTGCTTCTCACAGTCAGTGGTTTTGCAGACTATCACACAGCTGATGAGATTTGCACATTACAGCTGGCAGCGCAGTTCAAAAATAATAATTTTAAATTTCCGTTGATGGCTTCCACAACGAAAATATTACTGGAATCTAATTTTTAATATACAGTCTTGCCTGCCCCCAACTTTAACTGTCCTTTCTGTACAGTTTACATCCAGATATTACAGATTCCCTTTGATTTGACATTCTACTGTGTACACAAAGTATCCTCATGTAAAGTTACTTGCTCTGTCAAGCATTACAGTTTCCTCATGTTTCCTTTCAGGCCTCTCACGTTTGCACATTGGCACATCCAGCTTTTATTTGCAATTAAGATACTTTACTGATTTTATATGGCACCCTGTTGCCTGGAATCTACTTCCCTCACCTAGGTTTTTCTTCTAGTTCTATTGCAATTTCCACCTCATCCTTACCCATCTACATACAGCTATCCTGTTACTAATAATCTTTACCAGATTTCTCTGCCTAGTGTCAGTGACTGGCTTTCCTGCAGCTTACGGCTCTGTATCAAAAATTCAAATAATTATTCTTTACATTTTATCCATTATATTTGGAGCACCATGATCTGCATGCTCGGATAATTTAAAGACATTCATATAATTGTTATGGAAAGGAGGAGCTGGTGAGACCATGAAATGAAAAAAAGTCAGCATATACAAATCGGTCCTACCTAAAATGAGTACTTAGTTTTAGTCAACGAAAAGAAACACTCACAGTAAATTAAGAGCACTTGATTTCTGTGGGAAAATCAACATTACACACTTCCAATGAAAAACAAATGATGAGTGCTGTTTGCTATTCCTACTTACATATATACATTTATTTACTCATTAGCCAGAGCATTTCAAACCTAAGGATTACTACACAACTTCTTAAATCAAATGCTGGGCTCCTTTTATCATTCCCATGGCTGTTACTGATTTACTACTCAAGCCATAAATCCATTTCAAACCGAAGTATTGCTGCACAATTCCTTAACTCAAATCCTTGGCTTCTTTTGTCATTCCTATGAACACCATTGACTTATTAGTAAAGCCATAATAATCAATGGTTGTTTTTTACTGTCCTCCGAAACAGCCTGTTCATGCTGTTCACAAACATTCATAAACATCAAGAACTAATCCCTGAGTTAAACACTAAGAATTCAATCACTATTTGAGCACTATAATATCTGTAGGTGGATTAAATATAATTTCATTTTCTGAATAAGCACTTTAAAGAATTTAACAGTGCTTAAATATCTTTGAGTGGTGATGAGATTTCATAAATTTACAAGTGAAATGGATGATTCACATTTCATTTCCATCAGCAGGTCACAATTATAGCACTTATAAACATTTTCAGAGATGTCTAATTTTCAAATTCTCTAACGTGCACTAACACTGAACAGTTCAGTTCACGATGTAAAGAGTTTATGGTTATTTGAAAATTACTAGTTCCTAATTAGTATCCCAAAGTAATGAGAATATATTTTCTGGGACAAGATCATGAAAGTGAACACTGTTGAAATAAATTAGCTTCAAGGAATACAGCTTATATCGTTTTCTCCTGCACTGAGCAAAATCTCATATATACAAAGGGGCATACTTCAAATTAATTTTGGTCAACCATATGTGCCAATGCTGGAAAAAAAATCAATAATTACAAAGCAAAGCAGAGTACTTCTGTTACCCTCCACAGAACGGACCAAGCCATATTACTGCTGCACAAAAGCAGACATTAACATTTATTTAGATATTCAAATGTATTTCTTTTGAATAATTCTTTGGGACATTTTTGGTTGCCATCTACACTGATTAAAATTACAAAAAAAAAAAAAAAGGACATTGATTGATAAAGGAAGAATTTTCCTCTAAACCCACATTTTTGAAACCTAATGTTTTTCCTTGACTGAAATAAAAAACCAAAATGTAATTACATTTATAGTCTATTAATATATTTCAGCTGTAAATCAAATACTAATAGACTGTGATTGGACTGAAGAAATTTGTGTTTCTCCAGGAAAACTATTAGAAATTATTATAGAGTACAGACTAAATACCTGTGAATGTACCTTTTTTTTAGCTATACTTTATCTCTACATGTTGCATTATCACCATCTACTGTTCATTTATCCCTTTTTCTACAGCAGTCTTGTTTAAGAATGTAATTAAACATCATGCTGCCACTAACCTAAATGGAATTTGAGAGAGAAATCTGACAAGGACTAAATAATTTGTTTATCCTCTGATCTTTGAAGACTTAATTCCATCAAACAGCAAATCATCTAAACCAGGCATTTCTCTATTCATTACACATACTTGATACATTTCACTGTTAACTGCTCTCTGCTAATTAATGTTCCCTTTCAGAAAAAGGAGATACCGTTAGAGAATTAGAGCTTGGATGCAGCATTTTGTTTTCAAGCATTATAATATGATTAAGCATCTCACAACTGCCACATTACACTTTTTCAACTTGCAGCCTCAGGCTACAGCATCTGCCAAAAAGAATTGCACTTGTATAGGAATGAGTTTAAATTTTGAAATCAATTTCAATTAGAAATTTTGAAGAAAGACCTTCTTCGTATCACCTGATCTACATGAATCTGTTTACAGAAAACAAGACAATTTTGTAGAACATGAAGTTGTAAAGGGAAACCAGACACACTAATAATCGCTGTAAGAATGTATTCCATAGAAATTCAACTAAAACGTTTCCTCATGTAGAATTTAATTGGTTCTTTCCTGAATGCAAATATATTTGTAAGCAAAATTATGTTCCTATCAACGTTGCAAGGATATTTATGTCAATAGTATTGTCCCTCCAGTGGAACTAATTCCCAAAAGTAATTTAAATACTAATTGCTGCAACTTTAATGAGAAAACTCACTCTTCCCACATGTCTCTTTCCAGCAGGCATCTCCTTCAATGTTTACTTCTGATATGTATTGAATTATCTATGGTACCAAAAAAAGAAAGGGGTAGAGGCAGGGGGAGAAAGAGATTAAAGGATAGTTTATGGCTTTACAAAAGCATATTACTAAATAGTCTACAATCAAAGGCAAAGGGTATCGAGCAATACTGAGAAAATGAATTGAGTATAACATCTATTAAATATTATAATACTTTCTAGCCCTCCTGAGTATGATACTGTGCTCTTAGAAGTCAGCGAAACATGTGCAATCCAAAAATACAGCAACTACCCAGCAACGTTGAAAAGTTATTTTAGAACACATGAAGGGCACACCATGCATGTAAGAGAAACAGTGAACTAGGAATTACATTTACTAATGCATTGCGTAAGCACAATTAAAAAAAAAAAAAAGTAAAGAGAAAGAGAGAAGGAAAAATACTCTGACTGTCCAGCAAATCAGGAAGTCCAGAATTCATTCCACTCACTGCAGCAGTTTTCTAATTAAAATGTACTGAATGCAACAAAGAGCCATAAGTCTCACTCTGCATAGAAAAAAACTATGGTATCCTTGATGCAGACTTAAGAGAAAACGCCTTGTCAACAAGGGCAAACTGCAACAAAATACAATAGACCAGCATATTCAAATAGGGCAAAACCACACTATATCTTTGAGGCAGGTAGTCACAGTTTAATCTAAAGTAATAATGCTGTACCTCTCCGTTTTCTTACTACTGCTAGCTTACAAATGCATAAAAACTAAACATCAGTTTCAACAAAATGAATGAGACAGAAGTGATCTCAAGGCATTTGCTTAATCACAAAATCATTAAATTCTGTCGCTGATTCTTTGAGGTGCATGGCAGTAATTTGTCAACAATGCCTTAAGCACAGTTCTCTGCTCCATGTTGAAAGCAATGCTTGTAAACATTTTGAAAAAACCAATGAACTTATCCATGAGCATCACTCACTGCCTGCACGTAAGATCCCAATGTGGCAGGTGCTGCAGCACTGAGCTCCCAAGAGCTCCGCTCTGTGGGGGATGAGATTTAGAGTAAACCCAAGTAATATTTTCTTTAAGGAATTCTGCCTCCCCACTCACATACATTAAATAATTAGAAGTTAGAATACACTCCAGTCAAATTGACAAATGCTGTTGAAAATGAAGAAGTAGGTTACTTAGTCACAGAAAGGTATACTAAAAGGAGAGGTGTAAAAGCAGATGCAAAAGTTGTATCAGACATGGTTACCAAGGATTTTCACAGGCATCTATGTTACACCACCTGAACGAAAGGTCCTGAGATGTTCTGAATACTCACCCTTTGATTTCCAAGAACCCACAGAATACAGGTTTTACATTTTTTGAAAATGAGGGAACCAGGAATTTTAACAGAGGAATTGTTTGTGCAAAGGCCTGCAGCATGGCTGTAGCTTCAAATTGCAGAACCTGTCACCAGTATTGGCAGGATAAAATCTCACATCTGTGCTCCAGTGCCAAGCTGTCCTGCAGCCCCCACTGGAGACTTACCCAGTACAAGGACTTCCCAAACTCCTTCCACTGAGCTCTAAATAGTTCCAGTGTGAGACTGTCCATTTCTTGGATTCCTGTGTGTTGTAACGATCAGTACTGTCGTTCTACCGATTTTAGCGGAGCATCCCTCTGCAAAGATGCGTGTTTGCGCATTTCCACAGCTTTGGGGTAGCTGTGTAAAAGCAAAGCTTTACTGGCGAGAGGAATGCAGTGCTGTGGTGGGTTTTGGCGGTAGCTCCTGCATTCTGTATCTGCGCTGTACTTCGGCACTGTCACATTGCCACTGCCAAGAGAGGTCTGCAGGTCCTTAACTCTACGTGCCAAAGGCCAGGAGGAGCCCTCCAGTGCCACGTTGAGCCACAGGAAAAACTGGGCACTGACCGGAGGCTGGAGGTAGGGACTGACGCACCTTCCCAGTCTCCAGTGAGAACTGCTTTGAATGACTCCAGTGCTACCAACCTGGCCTCTGGACCAGTACTGGCCTATGCTAGAAATGACCTGAAACAATTGTGGCCATAGCTGCAACTGCTTGCCAAAATTGAAACCAAACATTCACAGTTTCACTCTCTGGCAAACCTCCATTGGCAGGTGTACTCTTAAACTAAGGCACAAGAGCATCAGCCCCTGTTACAGAGGTTTCAGCAAGGACTTTGACACTTAGCTTGGTCTTGTCTCCCGTAGCATTGTTCACAGAATATCATAGAACAGTTTGGGCTGGAAGGGACCTTCAAAGCTCATCTACTCCAACCCCCCTGTAATAAGCAGGGACATTTTCAACTAGATCAGGTTGCTCAGAGCCCCATCCAGCCTGGCCTTGAATGTCTCCAGGGATGGGGCATCCACCACCTCTCTGGGCAACCTGTGCCAGTGTTTCACCACCCTCAGTGTGAAAGTCCTGCTCAGCCACTCAAGTGTAAAGCTCCTGAAGGTGAACTTCTCAAACTGCTCTAGCTAAATCAGCAAGACCTTTCTCTCAATGTTCTTGACTCTGAGGCCAAGAACAACTGTGCCACCTTAGTACGGATGCCAGCTCAGCTGATATGTGGTAGTCTGAGCCTTACACAAAGAAGGAGAGGCACACTTGACTGAACCAAGCAAAAGATAGTTCACTAAGAAAAGCTTATTTAAAAATAAGCAGTGATCAGGAAGGTCCTACAGGAACTGCACCTTTGTTCAGTTTCCAAGGAGATCATGAATATCCATTCACAAACCTAAAATGACCCAGCAGATTCTAGTTTTAATTTCTAATTTTTATTATCAAATGAGGGAGAACAAAAAGGGCAAAGAGCACTACTAGATGAATACGCACACAACTGGCAGGGAGTAATTTGTTACTGTTTTAATCAATTCAGCATCAAACAATCATTCCCTTGGAATACCTTCAGGGAAGCAAACAGGCAGCAAACACAGGGATTTGACGACACAGCAATCTGCTGATTGTCGCTTGGATATCCCTAAATTACAAAACTCTTCCACCTTTAGATTTTATTTCATTTGTTATAAGAAGTCATAAATAATTGAACGCCATGTGCTAAATTATTCAGCTAAGTCCACAGTTTCCAAGGAATCATAGCATGGGTCTGGATTAATGGTATAATGCAAGTCAGACGCAGAAGTTGAGCTGACACCCCACAATTACCACATACAGGAGCAGTCCAGGGAGTTTGGCACTTCGCAGCGTGTGCTTTCCACCACAGGGATATATAAATACCTTGTGAATATTTATGAACTAGAAGCCCCTATTGCCTACTGCGTACTGCAGCTGCTTGCCCGTGCATGGTTATGAATTAGTGAAACTTAACTCAGAACTTCACTTGGCAGAATTGATTAGGACATTCATTATCTATAAGTGATAGCACTGTCCTTCAAGACTACTGCTGAATGAAATCTCTGATACAAAAGACTTTGTCTTCAACCATAATTACCTTTTATAATTAACTGATAAACTACTCGGGGGACTGGGATAGAAGTGACTGCAGGAATATTACCGTTTGCTGTAAAATTGCTGGTATGATCCTGCTACTTTCTTTAAACCAAGGTGCCTAATTATTTTGGGAAGGTCTAGGTCCATGATGTCAAGAAACAAAAGTGAACTCTTCAAAAATTGAGACGGATTTTTGCAAAATCATATGCAAGTCAAGAATCTGGAGAAAAACAAACAAACAAAAAAATCAAACAAAACAAAACCCTGCAGATGCCCTGCATTTTGAAGGCAACTTGTAAATTAAATTAAATTTTCTCTGAATTTACCAGTAAATTTAAAGCTCTACTGACACTTAATTTACAAAATTCATACACTGTTTCCTAGGCACAATATTGAAATGCCTTCCTTCTCTCTGTCATAAGAGATAGTATTTTAGCAGATCATTGAGATGGTAGAGTTTTATAACACAGTACTGGCTTGATAACTACAGAGCTGCTAAGTAAGTTTCACTTGTAGCTTTGCAACAAAATTGACATTGTATTCACATATAGGCGTGACTTGAATTTCCTGTCAAATAAGATCTAATAAGCTTCAAAGCATCTACATATTACATGTTAGCAAAGAACTGAAGGTAGATATTAAATATTAACTACACTGGAAAGTTGCAGAATTCATAGTGTAATTGTCCCACCAGCATTTCCACATTTTTCCAGTTGTCCAAGGTTTAGTAGCCTTGTCTACCCAGGAAAAAATTGCCTGTCTAGCAATCACTACTCAGCTTCGGGAGCTACCATCCAGTTTCAACCAAATCTGTCAGAAGGGGGGCAATTTCACAGATCTTAAAATGACCATATTGAATTATCTAAGTAGAAAGTGCAAGAGTCTTAGTGGCCTCTGGATCTCAAAAGTTACACATTGTTTGAGCTGCCAAATGGCCAGTGTATGTGTACTGATCATCTCATCTGTGCATGTGCTCAGAGACCACCATGGCTCGACTTGTCTCTCTTCCAACCACTAATTAGGGAATACAGAAGGAAAATACAAATATTGGAGGGATACATGAAGGGAAGGAGAAGCTGGAGCTATGAATAGAGGAAGTAAAAGAAAACGGGACATTCCAGAAAAAGGAATGCTGTCACAACGTGCAGTGAAGAAGTAGGGCACCTTGTGGTAGGTTAAGGGAACAGAAGATGCAAGTCTACAAACCAGGCTTCCTTCCTGGCACACACAGAACAGCTTGTTTCCAAACTATAGAACTGCCCCTCACGGTATTAGGCTCTAGATGAGGATTGCACATCTACAGCATAAATAAAAGCTCTGATAATATTTAGCAAGATTCAGATATCGAGGAACGATTTCTCAATTACTGGCCCAGTTATTTTCCACACCTTGCTACATGAACACAGGCAGACTGTTTAACCTCTCTGTTCATTGCCCATTCACAAACTGGATAAAAATACTTCATAGCTCTGAAAAGTGCTTTCAGATCCCAGAATGGTAAAGGTGTTAAATGCATGCAAAGAGTCATTCTTAATAGATGGTACTGCATTGTGGGCAGTCATGCGTCTAGAAAAGTGACTGAGTAGCACTGTTTATCCTTTGCTAGTGACATGGAATTATACAAATGCAAAGAAAAAAAATGACACTTAGGCCCAACTTCATTACTGGTACAACTTTACAAAAGATAAAGAGGAAATGAACAAAAACTCATAAGAAGTAGTTTTTACCCAAATTAAAGCCACTGTTTTTTCTACTTAAAACAGCCAAACCCAAAGCCTCTAAAAATTTGTGAAACTCTACTAATGGGCAACTAGGGATGTGCATCCCCATCTATCATGTCTAAATTAAATTCAAACCCAGGAAAAGATTAAAAAACACAGCAAATATTTTCAGGAGCAATCCTATCCTTATTTGGACTCCAGTTCTATATTAGCTAAATCAGTTTGCAATTTAAATTAAAGATTTGCCCAAGCTCATTTTAGAGACCACTAGAATGGAAAGACAGTGTCAACACCAAGCAATTCAATCTCAGTTTTAGTGAATGTATAGTACCCGGCTCAAAACAAGAAGATTCGCAAACACCTGACAGAGACATCAAATAATACACAAACCAAACCATACTGTGTAAACTGGAACTAAAAAGCATGTCTCTTGTGTTTAACTAACTTTAGAATCTAAGATTATGTAAATTCTGACCATAGTTTCTTCCAAAACTGGGAGAAACTGATGATATCTCTCCTGTGTGGATTGCCTAGTACATGAGAAACTTCTTTCATAGTGCTGAGTCTCCCAGATTCTGGTCTTTCCCGTTATGAGAGCATTCATTTTGTTCTCTACTCTGCTGCCTCTTTTCACATAAGTTGCAGGAACTTCTGTCTGTGAGATGTTTAACCCTCTGTCATACTCAGTAAGAATCATCCAACAGGATGATAATTCCTATACCTTCTAGAAGAGGTACAGCAGATGGCATAACTTCCTATCTCAAATCAAGAACTTGCACCTTTCCTTTTAGGAAATTATTATCAAACTTGGAAAAGTTACTCATCATGTCTGCACAAAGCAGATATCTGAGAATAATGTAAGCATGATCCTTAAGACTAATAGCCAGTCTGAAATAACCTCATGGCGGCACCATCTCACTCCAGAATACCAATCACTGGTTTGGTTTTCCCCCTCTCCACTGTGGACAATATACCTTGGAAAAACATAAAACACAAGCAATACAAGCAGAGAAGCTATTGCTTAGTAAACTTAAATGTGAGCAGAACCTGTGAAAGGATATTTAAGAATATACGACTTGCAACTATTATTTTCTAAAGGAAAACAGAGTTCATTGACACGAGAAGATGTTGTATGACGAGGGATTTTCCTGGCTCAGACATTCAGGTGTTTAGCTATGCCTCTAACTGACAGCTGTTTACGGCAGCACATAATTTTCTAGTTGAGACAGGGTAGAGTGCAAAATTAAAATGAAAAAAGTTTTCAGAGTCATCTAATAAAAAAGAAGGCAAAATTATAGAAGTCACAAAGGACCGTGAACATAAATAATTGCCAGAAAATATAATTTACAAAAAATACAAGTTAGGAAGGTAAAGCAACAGACAAGCAATGCGTCATATAACACTTAAGAGGCACTTATAGTCAGAAACCTACATATGCTACTATACTTGTACTACTTCATAACCTTATTATTTACAGAGTATGAAACTCAGCCATATCACAGTGGATGTCTCTGATCTAGTGTGCTCTTAGAAAGTCAGTCATCCCAATCCCATCCATACACAGAACTGGAGGTCAGCATGAAGCTGGCATGTTCTTCTAAGAGAGGGAGGCACTGCTGGCCTGAGCAGCTCTATGTGGAGAGTTTTATGTGGAAATAAATCTCTTAAGTTGAGGCATACCCCAAATAATCAACTCTCCCTCCCAGCTGAAGCAAGTCTGTGCATAACACTTGGCTCTCCACAGCTAAGATCCTTGAAGGGTAATGAAGTATGCCCAAAAACTATTCCTAAAATAATGCAAAAGCTTTGCTAAGCATACATGAAATTACATGGTAACTATTGCTAGTCTCTGCATTAACTCATTCTGTGGACATTGCACTAATGGAAAACTGAAAAAGATATCCCTGGATAGCTTCTGTACCAATATCCAAGATGTCACCCTGCTTGGGAATTTGTATTCTGACGACTTATTCCTATGCTCTTTCACCGTGCTTTAGACTATAGCAACATTCAGGAAACCATCTGTGGCTGAGTTCATGCTGTATATAACGTTTGTCTCAGCATGTTCTAGATCACCTCTGAAACAATAAAAACAGACTTCTAATTTTGCTGAGGTCATTTGGGACCTAAATCTCTCAATTCCTTTTTTTTCTGACAAAGTGCTTTCAGAGCTGTATTAAAAGTATTATTTTTGAAGAGTAAGAAAAATAACCACCTAATTGTTCATTCAAAAGCAAATATTTTCTTCCCAATGGAAAATATAACAAAACCAGTAACCAGTACAGTCCCATAAGAGATTATTTTCTGATTTGAAAGTAGTGTTGAGAATGTGACTTCAGGTATATTTTACCACCTAAAGAAACAAGTATTTTAAAGTAAAATAACGTATCTACACTCTTTCTCATTATACTACCCGAGCTTTCATGTTCATCCAGACCAGTATTTTTGTGATATAATAACATATAAATGATAGAAAGTTGGGGAATCTCCTCTTCAATCTACATTTGAGGCTCAGAAGGAATGAAGAATAACTGTGATACGCAAGTACCACCTAGTGCTGAAAGGATGAACTACTGTATTACACCAGCATTTTGGCTTGTTAGATATTGTTGTAGTCACAAAAAGAGACTGATAAAACAAACAACAACAAAAAAAGCCATTTGATACTCAGCCACTATCCTGAGGATGGCAGAGGACACACTCAGCACTCAGAATTAAAGTTCTCAAAGAAAAATTCTGAAGGAAAAAAATAGATATAACAATTACTTAAAGGCAAAGCACATATTATTTGGTTTTGAGTTTTGGCAGCTTGTGGTACAGCAGCAAATGCATGATGAGCCGTATTTCACCATAGTGTTAATATTCTAAGAATGAGTTCAGTAATAGCTGCATTCTGAAGAGTTTTATAAGCTTGGGTAGCTCCTGCCACCCTATTTGCATGATAAATTTTTCCAACAGAAAATGAAAAATATCTTCTATTGTTTTTGATGAAAGGTTTCATTAAAGAACACATTTGCAGAAAACCATAGTCAAGTTCGAGAGAAATCCAAGAGTCTTATAAGCCAGCTAGAAAAAACTAAAGGCTTAGTAGCCTCTAACTCTAATCCAAGGATCTGAGAAGCTGTAAATTTATGTAGAAGGAAAACAAGCAAAAGAATTATGTCTTAGCTGCACATTTATTAAAGCAATATTGCCAAGAATGTATTGTCATAAACAGCAAAAGTGAGGCACAAATGAACCAGAAAAAGCTCTTTTATCATATACATGCTCACTAATGTGTCCACCAATAAGGACCAATAGACCCCCATATTTAAAGGAAAAATGTATTTCTGGCTGAAAAGCACACTGACAGATGGCTCAGAATTTAAACAAAAAGCCTCACAAATCTTATTGGATAAAACAAAAAATATTCACATTTAAATTTCACTTAGTGTAAAAATCAAAACAATAGACAAACACAATTCTACACAACCAGAAGTCCAGCCAGTGATGCATTACCCAGGTTCCCAACTTCAAACTAACACACAGCAATGTCAACACTCTGAAAATGTTCTTCTGTCTTTGCAGCTTCAGAATCCTGAAGGGTTTATCAACCAAGCTGATGAGACCTGTCCAAATTCAGACAGGTAAAAAAAAAAAAATTTAAAAAAAAAAAAAATAATCAAGATTTGCTGGCAACTTACCAAAAAAAAAGGTATCAGTTAGATATACAGCAAATGGAAAGGTGTTTACTGGAATTTCTGTATCTATTCCTTCTCAGGTTTAATTTAGAAAATCCAATTAGAAAAAATAGGACATCAATAGAGTACAGTTTCTTTTGAGACTCCTCCAACAATCTGAGTCCTTACAATGACACAGAATCAATTCCTGAAAGCATCCAACTAAGTGTTATCAAAAAACCTACTTACAGTAAATTAATAAGAAATCATCAGAAATTAGGAGGAAAGTCAATTAAAATATATTCAATACATTCAGAAGTTCTGACGTTTTCATGCTCCCTTTAAATGTTCCATGCTTTAATGGGCATGTGTAACTGAATGAAGCATTGTAGACCTAGATACTAGAGTAGCTGGACCTGATTCAACTAAGGATTCTCTGTTTCCACATTTAAAAAAAAAAAACCCTCATGTTTGTGAAGATGGATAAGCATGGCATGGAAAGTAAATGCACACTACTTCAGGAAGTAGAAGTAGAAAGAACTTCAAGAACTGAGTTTATCTACAAAATACAAAGACCTCAAAAATAAACTATGCAATTATACACACATATATATTGACATAATTATGAAATGATAGCTTAGAAATTATAAAGCTTTAAGCCTTTAACAAACAATTTTGTTACAAAGAAGAGGAGCAAATTTGTGAAACCTGGCATACACCTTTGCCCTGCTGCTTGTCAGGACAGTGATAAAATTTACCTCAGTTCTGAGTAAATACAAGGGTCTTTTCCACAGCACATACATTAGCAACTTGTCCAAGGTATGACACTGGGGAATAGGTAAGTTTTATATATATCTTTACTGGTTTTATTATTTGTTAGAAAGCTTGAGAGGTGTGCATCACTATGGAGATGAGGATCTGAGATTTTCTATCTACCTCCACTCTGTCTTGCGCAAGTAAATTAAAAAGGACTTAGATAAGAGCATAGTAAGATAGGCATGTTGGATAAATTATTTTGAACACACCCAGACTCAGGTGAAATGCTGAGTCAGTGTAAAGTCTGCTCCTCTCTCATGTCCTCAATCAGTTAAACAGTTAATGCTGCAACATAACACCAAACTGAGAGACAAGACACAAATACAAAGAAAACACCTACAATGCAAGAAATACGTTCCAAACATTTTTATTTCAAGTATGTGAAGTGTTTACTTACAATTCTTCTCCATGTTTCGCTTTTCTGTCAGAAACCAGATAAACACTTCCAAAGCTTCCATTGCCAAGTTTCCTCTGAATACTGTATCTTCTTGCAATCATAGCATCTGAGCAAGCAGAATTAAATCTGGCAACAGTGACACGCTTAGCAGTTTCTTGAAATTTCAGCATTTCTCTGTGTAACAAAACTACAGAAATTTCTCTAGAATGTAGCTTTCTAATCCTTTTACTCTTCCATGGATATTCACAGGAAAAACTTGAAATAGAAAAAAAATGATTTGTCAATGTATTATTCTTATTAAAATCTTCATTTAATTCTCTGGCAGTGCTTATAGTGCTCAGCTTGCAGCAAAACACAAATTAAGTGGAATCATTAGTTGCTAAGATGTGGGCAGCAGATTTGATAAAGAAACTCCAGAAAATGTAGATGTGACATAGTCAGCCTTCCTCTAAAACAACCTTAAATGAATTCACTGAACTGATAACACGAGGGAAATGAAATTCCACACGTTAATTTCTTTAAATGTTCAAGTGCTTTTTGCAAGGACAACTATACCTGTGTTTCACGTGACAGTTCCCCTAGATAAGGCACTCTTCCTCATCACTTGTCTTTTTACCACCATGGTACCTGACACTAAAAATACCTGCATCTCAGGATACAGGTTTCATGAGTTTTGTATATACTGAAGCATAATCTCCACGCATAATTTGAGTTCACTCCCACAAGTAACTACAAAGCTGTTTTCTCTGCTCTTTCATTTGCCCCTCAGATTTCACCATCTGTTTCAGTGCTGACCTCACAGCTTCTGTGTGATTCACTACTAATCTCTTCTGCAAATTAAGAGCTTTGTGGCTACCCACAAGTCTAAAAGACTTTCAATAAAACCCAATTCTCCCAAAATTTCTTCATTTCTCCTTCACTGTAACTATTCTTTCTTGACCCACCTTTCTAACAATTTAACTCTGACTTGGAATTCTTGTCTAATTGAGGTGCTAATTCTGCAAACATAGAGAATGTAAAGGCAAACTCTAGTGTATCTATGGTTTTCAATAACTGAACATGAATTTAGAATAACTTTGTTTACTCAAGCTTCCTCATACTAAATGATATAGGGTAGGTGCTTCACTGCACATAATAAAACAATATTGCCTTCATTACCTTGCCTTTACATAATGCTACCTGCACCATTTGTGCTTGAGGATCCTTTGGAACAAATAAAAATGTTGCAAGATCCTACAATCAGTGCAACTAATACTATTGTCTATCAGTACTGCCTGCTGCAGTGCAGCGTGCCTACACTGCATTGGTTCACCATAGCATTTTAATGTCGATGTAAGCAAAACAAAATGCTTTTTTTTGTCGTTTGTTTTGGAAAAGACAAATTGCCTAATTTTTGAAACTGTGTAACTGCTGGTTCCAAGTCACTGTCTTTACTTCCTAATAAATGCAGAGTTTAAATAAAGATTACAAATTTGTATCTTACGACAACTCTGTGTGTGTGTGTGCGCGCGCGCGCGTGTGTGCGCGCACATGTGCACGGTATTTTAATACTCATCTGCTGAGCTGCTGTCACATTGTACCAAAGAGCCTGACATTGAAGTGTCACTATATTATGAAACACAGCCAAATTTTAATTACTACAAGCCATCTTAATGATACAAATCCTGTATGTTTTTTTAAATAAAAGCACTCCTGAGATTCTGTCCCTGTATTCTCTTTCAGAAAGCAACAGTGACAAAAATTTTGAAATGCAAATGCTAAGCAAAGAATGTCAGCTAGAAAATTGTTTCTCCTGTAACCCCAAATCTGTCTGAAGAAGCATAAATGGGTCATGATGAGGTGTGGGGGAGAGGAGATCAGGAAAAGGAACTCCATAAAGTATGTCATTGCCATTACATATTTTTCATTTACTATTCTATTCTCCTAGGAAGTTGCTGGTTTATGGATGCCTTCATAAATTCCCAATAGAATAGCTTTGAAATACATGACCCTTAGAAATAGCTACACTACAAAAACTGCTGAGCTCTCTATTCTTTTTTTTCTGGAGAAGAATCACTCAACACTGCTCACCTTCAAATTTTCATACTTACTTGGGCCCTAGGAATATACACCACAATATCACACTTGAGATCAAGTAGACTAATTGTTGTACTTTATTTCCAGCCCTGCCTCTCATGTGCTACTCTCTATGCTTCGATTTCTCTCTATATGTAATAATGGTAATAACTATCATATATCTTTGTGAAATGCGTTGATGTCTACTGCTGAATGGTGTTATAAGATAGGGGCCAGTGATTGTCGTTCTGGTGTCCCAGGCACAATTTAATGGCACAAAGAGATGGATTGCTGAGCCACTGCATTTGAAAGAAATACCCTGGAAGAGTTAATAGACTCTAGAGCCTGACTCAACCGCAAGACTGACTGATTCTTCGAGAAGTATATCAAGTGGCAGCCTCTCCTACCTCACTCAAACCTTTCGCCCAACCTTCCTTGTATTTTTTACTATTGTCCATCTTTTCCCACCGAGCAGGTATTTCCTGAGCAGCAGTACATCAATTGCTTCATTAAAGTTTGGAACAACTAGAGATAACTCAGAGCGATCAACTCTCTAGCCTCGTTTTCCTCAAAAATCACAGTATACTCTATCCAGTAATATTCTGGTAAACAGTCTATGTTCTAATTTTTCTCCCTGCTTCCAAGCTCCATTACAGAGCCTGGCAGGCTATTGATGCCAAACTAATGCAATTACATGGTCTGGATCACTTTTATTTTTCCTTCTTCCTTGGCTGGAGTATAAATCTCCTCCCTCTTTATTGTTGTAAACTTAAGCAAAGTTATTGTTTAGGGTTTCATAGTTCCACCTACACATGCTAAGCACACAGCACCTCCACTCCTTCCCCTGGCCTTCCTTGTCTTATTTAAGAAAGATACTGCTTTTAATTTCCTTTATGTAACCTTCAGGTTTCTTTAGCAATAGCTACTAACATACTCTGACATTTTCTGCCTCCAGGATAAACCCATCTGTGCCAATCAAGGCCATTTTCCAATTCCATCAGGTTTTCTTTTTATTCCTTAAGAAACCCTGTGCTACATCAACATTTGCTGGCCCCCATCCCTTCCAGAATTTTTATATTTAAACTGCAAATATTCTCAGTATTTACTACTTTGACATTTTTCCTGCCAATGACTTTACTGGCATGCTCCTTTAAACTTTTGGAAAAAAAAAAAAAAAAGTATTCCTGGGAACACTAGTTCCATTCTTATTTTCTGCACCATCTTTATAAACCTAGCCAAGTCTCAAGTAACATCATCTCAGTGGGCTCTGTTTTTAACTGCTCCCAGAGAACGCATAAGTAAGAAAGATTTTATGAGTAGTGTCGGTAGCAAAGGATCTTGCAGGTGACAGGAAAACAAGGTCAAATGTACTCAGCTATCAAAGAGGCTAATTAATATCACCCTGACACACATTCAGGAAGCAGAGATCCCCTAGGATAACCTCAGAGATGCTATTACCTCATTAATAGACTACATAAGATGCAAAATTCCCGCTCCAAGTGCCTGGAGGCGCACACAGGTGCGCAGTGTCCCTGCCTTCCCCCCCAGCTATCCTCACACAGAGGGGTGAGGGCAGCCTGGCACCACCCGGGCCCCTTTCCTCACCCCTCCGGGCAAGACGGTGCTCCCGGGGCCCCTCTGCCCGGCACACTTGGCGGTACGCGATCTCCCACAGACTTCACCCCCCCAGCGCTCGGCCCCACAGGGCCGCCAGGGTGAGAGGAGCGCCTGAGCGGCGGGGACCACCGTTCCACCGGATCCCCCGGCTCTCCTTGGGACAGCCTGAGGCAGGGCGCTGCCAGCCCGGGCCGAAAGAGGAAGCGGCCACAACCTCCTACCTCGCCCGGCCTCGGGACCCGAACCGAGCGGTGCGGAGGAGCCGCCCGCCCCGAGCGCTCCGCCAGGCCCGTGTTTGCGGCCCCGTCGCTAGGAGACAGCGCGCACGCGCACTGAGCGCTAGTGGGCGGGAAGAGGAAGAGAGGAGTCCTTGATTGGAGGGCTCCGCCTGTCGCTCTTGTTTCACTTCCGGCGGCGTGGCGCTGCCATGGGCGTCCAGGGGCTGACGGGCTTTGTGGAGGAGCGCGGGACGTTCTTCACCGAGCTGCGGGTGCGCGACACCAAGCTGGTCATCGACGGGAGCAGCCTCTACCACCGCCTCTGCTTCGCCTCCGCCGCCGACTTCCGCCGCGGCGGCGACTACGGCCTCTTCGCGGCTGCCGTGCGCGACTTCTTCGGCAGCCTGCGGGCCTGCCGCGTCGCCGCCTTCGTGGTGCTGGACGGCGGGCGCGGCGCCGAGGACAGGAAGCTGCCCACGCTGCGGGGCCGCGCCGCCGAGCGGCTGCGGGCGGCCCACGGGCTCTCCCGCGGCGAGGGCGGCTGCGTGGTGCCGCTGCTGGCCCGCGAGGCCTTCGTGCAGGCGCTGGGCCGGCTGGGCGTGCCCTTCGTGCAGTGCTTCGCCGAGGCCGACCGGGAGATCGCCGGCCTGGCCAACCGCTGGGGCTGCCCCGTCCTCTCCCTCGACAGCGACTTCTGCGTCTTCGACCTGGCGGGCGGCTACTGCCCGCTCAGCCACTTCCAGTGGCAGAGCGTGTGCGCGGGGGACGGGCCGCGGGGCTGCTACGTGCCCGCCCGCTGCTTCTCCGCCGCCAAGTTCTGCCGGCACTTCGGTCAGCTGGACAGGAGCCTGCTCCCGCTCTTCGCCGTCATGAACGGCAACGACTACCTGGACCTGGCCGCCCTCGAGGCGTTCTTCAGCAAGGCGCCCCTGCCGCGGGGCTGCGCGGCGGGCAAGGGCGGCAGGCACGGCCGCCTCCGGGGGCTGCTGGGCTGGCTGGCGCAGTTCGCCGAGCCGGCAGAGGCTGTGGACGGCGTGCTGAAGTACCTTAGGAAACACCAGAGGGAAGAAATAAGGGCGCTTCTGTGCGCCGCCATGGAGGATTATACTCCCTCTGACGCGAATCTCGAGGACTTTTTTCAGAGCGGGAGGTATGAATGCGAGGCTGCCAGGAAAGCAGACCTACCGCAGTGGGTACGCGATGCTTTGGCGAAAGGTAAGCTGGCCCCCTTCATCAGCGATGCCCTGATACTAAGAAGTACCTTCCTCCACGTTCAGGTGGAGAATATGCAGAGACCTAGTGCACATAGCACAGCTTTGCCCATTCGACAAGTTATCTATGGACTGCTGCTGAAAGGGTCCCACAATACCGAAGCTGCTTTTCCAAGTAAGCAGACCAACGAGCTGCCAGTTGTATGTGAATTTGACAGACTCCAAAAGACACTCAAAAAAACATTTGTTCAAGCAGCAAGCCTACCCACAGATTTTTATGATGATCATTTTCTTTTGGACAAGTTAATGGAGGTAAATGGTTGTCACAACAGATCAGTTAACAGTGTTTCACGAGTGACAAAAAATAGCTGGGACTCATGTTTGCCAACTAGTCGCTAAATGTGATACCTGAACTAAGCCGCTTCTGTAAATAACTACTTAATACAGAGGTACCTATAGGGCTCAGAGCTTGGCCTGTGATACAGGAGAAGCTACAGACATTGCTTTATCTTTGGCCCCAACCCCCATGTGTACCAAGACCAATGACATGAAGAGTTGGTTGTGTGTTTATATAGTATTGTCTAAATTTTCCATTCTAAGCCTTCTTTCATCCTAAGTATTCTGTTACATTAATACTTGCTTTTATAATTCTAGGAAAGAACTCGGTTGCATGAAATTTAGAAAAGTGCAATTTGAAACTACTATACTTAATTTATAATTGGTCAAGCTATGGATGTTTCCGAGCACTGTTCTAAACCAAAATCTGACCCGTGCTTTTTTTTACTAAAAATCACCATTATTTTATGTGTGAATCTTGCAGCTGCCCAAGCAATTCTACCTGCCGCAAGTATGCGTCCTGCTAGTGTGGACCCCTGCTGCTTGCCAGACAGAACAGCACCTATAAAGCAGCTTGTAATCAAAGGAAAGTTGTACTAGGTTAGTTCCAGTCACCATTAGCAATCCTTTAAATTCTAATGATTAAGACTGTAACTGTTGCTGTGAATGGAAAGTAATCTCCCATACTCAAAGTTGCATAACTGAGGTTTTTATGCAGTAATTTGAGACATCTGGAAATACAATCCATGTCTTTTAATACTGCATATTTAAGCCACATGCTCTATCCATTCTGGCTTTCAGATCAACTGTTAACACATCGGTACATGGGGGCTGTGCTGTGTGTTTTTATCACTTGCTGGTGGCTATTTCATGTAAGAACCAAGTCTGTCACTACTAGGACCGTTAAATGCTACAGATAGCTGTGGATCCAAAGGTCTGCATACAGGTTATTTTACACAGGTTTATTGTTGCAGGCCTTTTAAATGAGCAATATGCAAACACGTAAGAGCTTGAAAAATGATGCTTTGGGATTTTAAGAAGCATCAATGACACCTTAATTTGCCCTTAGTATATATACTGTTGGTTTAATGAATTTGCATTTCTGTTATTGTAACAACTCCCCTTACTAAACATATGGGAGTTACCAATTCAACACAGAAGGTTTGAAGAAGAAAGGTTGTTCATTTGAAGTGCTCTAGGCAAAACTGATTTCAGTTTGTCTTCTACTGTGGAGATGTCTGCCTAAGAACAGGCAAAACCACTGTAATCGAGGTTCACAAAGAACTCGCATTACAGTTGAACAGCCTGGTATGATTCTGCTGCATGCATGAAGTTATGGACGGAGTTTATAACACCACTTTTTATAAGTTAAATAGCACAAAGATGGAACATGTGCTAGGAATTAATACATTGCAGGTAAAAAATGCAAGCTTCAGGCTTAAGCTTTCATTGTGATTACAGGTGTTTTCAACATATCAAGAACAGACATCACCATCACATGTCACAAAGCAACTTTTTATACATATATTTATATATTTACCATAGCAAAGTAATTTTAATGCATTATGGTTACAAGATCTATCAAGCGAGTCAACTTTAAATAGAAGTTTAAATTAAGTCACCTGATTTGAAGAAGATTCTGGAACCTCTTAAAATCTAACCTCAGGCAATTGTAAAAAATTACTTTTATCCTTCCACCTAGCATTTAATTGTGGTTTTTAAAGCATAAGTAGTATTTTAAAAATATTTCCTGTTCAAAATATCTGTGAAACTTAAATAATTTTAATCAAAAACATGAAGTACTAGCTAGTTTAAACACAAGCTTATTTGCCTTTTGGAAATTGCTCACAGCAAGTAAAGTCCCTTACCTTTATTTTTCTACTCTGATTTTTAAATTTATTTTCAGGTGCCCATGTCACACCGTCAGATGCTTTTGCTGGAGACTCTTGGAGTGAAAATGAGTTTCCTAGAATCTATCCCCAGTCACTTACAACTCCCTGTTGCTGTAACGTGTTACTGGATACGTTGTTCAGAACCGAAAGTTAAGCTGCATCAATTAAAGGCTTTACTTCTAATGATAGTATCTGGAGAACTGCACAGGATAACAAATGAGCCAGGTATGTCTCCAAAGAATACAATTTTAGATGTTCAGCTACTATGAAAATCTATACCATAATTCATTTTTCCTCATTTATGGCAAGTTGTCCAAATTCAAATGAATTGGTAGTGATTTACTCTGTATCCTGAGGTGTCATATTCTTTGCGTTGATAGAGAGCAAAGAAACAGTGCCAGCCATCAATTTAACATTTTATATTGGCAGAGCAGTACTTTGCCATCTTCTAAAACATTAATTTGCATTTCTAAATGTTTTCTTTAGGACTAAAACATTAGTTTAGATACAAAAGTTACCAAAAAATAAGCTTAGCATACTTGTGCATCAAGAGAGAATAACAACTATGGATGCATTCTGATAATTTTTTTCACGAGTTTTTCTAAAATCCTCTGTACTTAAAAATGCTGAGTTGCACAGGCACCCTTTATCTGCCTGTGCATTGCAAGAATCTGAAAGTACTAAATTATCACAGAAATTGTTTTAGTAATATTTATAGCTATTAGAGTTATGGTGGCATTTCTTCTAAGAGTCCTTCATTTGATGGCAATGATTACACATGCCAGGGCTATATAGCTTTTTTAGGTTCTAGTTTATAGAAACTGAACTGACGTGGTTGCTACCTGCTTCCCAAATGGGTGGGAGTGTGATGGAAATCGTCTAGAATTGATCCACTCGCAGAACAGTGTAGGAAATTACCTAACAAATAGAACTCTTGATTTCACGGTTTCAGATGCTCAGGGATATTCATACTTTAATTTTTACTCAATTTTATGTCTTAAAGTTCAGTTTGAGACATTTGAAAACATTACTAATTCTTCCTAAAATAGAACTGGAGGCTTGAAAACCTATACCTTGCAGACACCTTTCCTACTGTTCACAGCAGAACACTTATTTGCATGTTGCTTTTTATTTATAACCTAGATCCAACAGTTTTATGTGCTGAAGATGACAGTATTGCATATAATGAATTTCTAAAATGGAAGGAAAAGAACTTGCAAAATCAAGGCTTTGATTTAGATGCTGCACACAGTTTTTGCCAGTGGCAGTGCTGCCTTCAGATGGGATTGTATCTCAACCAGCTACTTGGTGTTCCCCTCTCTGAGCCAGACCTAAGTCGGTAAGGATATTTGACATCTGCTTTCCACACGAGCCCCTGATGAAATGTGTTCATGTTTTATTTTCTGTGTCAGACTGCTTTGGCCATTTTACTACATTTCAGCTCCCTTATTAAAATATATTAACATGGAAAAAAATACAGAGTAGACTAGGTGTCCCTTAGGAGCTCGCTGTTGGATTGTTTATGTGGTTAAGATCTGGGTTTTTTTTCCATAAAGCAGCATGTTTCTGTACCTGTCCTGCTGAGGTACAATTCTAAATAAGGATTCTCTTCTTCTTTGAGCAGGCTTTACAGTGGGACCCTTGTGCACAGACTGTATCAAGAGCTTAAATCAACACCTTCAGTGGAAAACCTGTTTCATTTCTCTCCAAAAATGTCTCAGCTTTATCAGGTTTTGTTAAATACGGTGGAGTCAACTGTATCTCCAGACTTCTTTCAGAAGATTATCAAGACCAAATCTGAGTCCTGCAAAAAGAAGAAAGGATCTAATAAGAAAAAAAAGGTCAACAGGTGTGCTATACCAGAAACTCAGCATTTTTGCAATGTTAATAGGTTTGCATCACTTGGAGTGGATGACTGAAAATGTTACTCCTGAAATAAGTGCCACACAGATGGAAGAAATTACATTCAAATATGTGACTGTATTGGAATTTGCTCAGCTGTTTTTGCACTAGTTCCTGATTCAATCTTTACCAACAATTCTTGCTTCAGGGATTTATTTTTTGTAACAAACACTCTCATAAAAGAGGTGCTATATAAAAGTTGTGGTGTTTTGTTGTTCTTTAAAGTTACCAGTCTAATTAAAAGGAGAGGAAAGTTGTTCAGGACTACTTTAGAGGAATTCCTTTCCTAAACATTTACAGTTGGCTGTCCCTCCATTTCCTTGAACATTTCCAACTTCAAAAAAATCTGATTAAGTTCGTGTTTGAGGAACACAGTGATTACAGATTAAAGTGAAAATAGCCAAGTTTAAAAATAGTGTAGAATCAGTCTTCACAGGTAGAACATTTGTAGTTTTGGAGAGAGCTAGCTTTGCTTGGTGACAGCTAAGTATTGTAGGCACTGAACTATACTCAAGGAGAAACTTCAGCTTTTATTCCCCCTGCCCCTGGTATGTCAGCAAGAGTTCAATGCTTTCATGCATACACAAAGCAAACACGCTTTTTCTTACATTCAGGAAAATTATTATTTCCACCTTTAATCGTTAAAGTTTTACCCATTACTTACCAGAATTCAAGCTTGATTCCTGCATCGTATGCTCAGTCCTGGTTGTATCCCAGGTCTGACAATTATTCACATGGAACTAACTCTGTAGATCTTGTAATCTACAGGAAGGGTCTCTGATATCATACAGCTGAGTCCTGATACTGCCATAATATATTTGATGAGAAAATAATAGATTTATAACATCTATTACATTCATGAGAAAACTACTTTTGAAGTACTCTATCTTCCAGTATGAAAACCGCAACACTAAAGTACCAGCAGATGGCACCTAGGCCCAAACATACAGCAAGTTACCAGACCTTAACCACCCATTTCTGAATAGACTTCTATTTGCAGCAGTATTCAAAGTCACGTTTCCATCAGATAAATTTAAGTTGAAAGGGGTTAAAGTTCTTGATTTTAGTAACCAAATCTTACATACTTAATCATCCAAATCATCCTCTGATCCATTATGATCCCACGTTTCATTTCGCCAAGCTTATAGTTCCTTATGGTTTTTAATCACAAATAGCCGCATTTAAAAAGTCTTAGGTATATAAATACAGGCATCTTTGATTCCACTTTGTTTGTGCTGTGAGAAGAGAGATCTTGAGTTACTTTGAATTGAATCCCCCACTGGAAAAATGCGGGAGAACTTAAATTCTTGAGACTTGCTGCGCAGCAGTATATTGAATTAGGTAAGTCAGAAAGTTTATCCACTTTCGGGTTAAAAAAGCTGCTATGATCACATGGTATTTTGAGAATACATTTGGGAGTGCAGGCTTGATGATCAAGGATTACTCTACTGGGACTGTGTTCTCAATGCAGAATGCAGCTGTTCTTCGTTGCTGATAAAATGAAATACACTTCATTGCAAATACCTGTATATGGAAGAAAATAACTACTGATCCTAGGGTTACTATTCAGAATTTAAATCGAATGTTCCAACATTTTTTTTTGAGTCATTATAAGTTTTCAATCTTCTTTGGGGAAAAGTAAAAAAAAAAAAAAAAAAAAAAAGGCTCTAAGGCTCTTCTTAAAACTAAAGTGTTCTCTATTCTGTAGTGAGAGCAATAAATTCCTTGGTTGCTATCTATTTTCACCCCACATTAAATGTCTCAACTTTTTTGGAAAAATCCTACTATTGATTCAATTGTTCTGGAGAAAAACCTCAAACTTGCCATTAGGTGGCAATGATGAAGAGTGGAACCAAAGAAATGGGAATGGGATTCAGTCCATGCATTTTTTTCATAAATAATGAGATTCCGCTAGATTAATTGTTATTGTTTCATCTTCCATTGGAAGACACAGCAAAACTTAGTTTGACATATTTTAAGTGAATTGCAAGTTCACCCTGCAAGAAGACAGAATTAATTGTTCACAAGAGACTGAAATTTTATTTCTTGTCTAGACTGAAATACTCTAATCCAGAAAGTGAGACTTGTGCTGGGAAAGAAGTACTTCATAAGCTTTGTTTAAAGACTAGGCAATAACACTATCAAGCTAAGACAACATATCAGTGTTCATCTGCACTTCTGTACTTATCTGGATTTCTGGGACTCCACAAGACCAAGTAGTCAAATCCTACGGAGAATATCAACAAGTTAAAACTTGGCATGTGAAAGATATAGTTACTGTACTTTCTCAAAACCCATTTGTTCACAAGATTCTTCATCAGTATGCACTGCCACATCTTCTACCATCTGACTTCACTGGAATCTTAAGAATACTAAATAATAAGCTTTTAAAGTGTTCTGAAATTATATTGAAATACAATGTGGTAGCACTACAGCCCTACTTGCCAAAGATGGTAATAATTCAACAGGAAGACCCTGACAAATCTTTTCGACTTCTGAAAGGCAGAACTGCTGGAAATATGAAAGTTTTGCTCGAAGACATGAAAGCATTTGTGTTACAAGTCAACTTGTTCAAGCCCTATCAGCTCAGTGTTTCACCCTGAAGGAAGAGGCGAGGACCGTACGCTGCAGTTTTTACAGGATTAGAACTGCTGCACATTGGTACTGCGGGTCATGTGCATACTGAGCAGGCCCAGGATCAGCCTGAAATGGGTGAATTGCACACAGAAAGCCAACTCAATGGTGCACCCACTTCCTCACCAATCCTGGGAATTTCCAGGAGGAGGAAAAAAAAATAACCTCTTAGGAGAGAAATTCATACGGTACTTCCCAAGCTGCCTTGCTTTCCATGAACTCCTCAGATTTTGAGCATGGCGCGTGGGGCAAACTGCAAAGGTTAACAGAAATATCCCAGTGCCTGTTTACAACAATTCCTCCTTAACCATCAAGATGACCATTGAAACAGCACGGCCCAGAGCCAATACCAATACTACACAGACGTGTATCCACATGCTTTCAAGCAAAAGAGATACCTTTACATCTCCAACTCCCCCTAGAGATCTTAGACATCCTCTTTTCATTATTCCCTAGGCGACTGTTTCTTGCATTTCCTCAAGGGATGATGAGTTCTATTCTGATGAGAAGACACTGGTGACAACAGCTGCAAGTCTATTTTGAGGAAGAACACCATTTCCAATTAGTGAATATTACAATATTCAGACATTATCATATTTTAAAATACTTTTAACAGATCAAGACACAAAGCTATTATAATGCTTTTCTAGCCACAAAAAGTCATTCTGTAGGTTAACATTTTAAGTTACACTATCAGTAAAAGGTTTATTTTTATGATCAGGGTAGAAGGAGGAAAGAAAACCAAGCTGCTTTGAGAGAGGGGTGGGGGTTTTTTTGCCATTAGAGTGAGGATTAGTGCATTCATTTTCTACCTAAATACACTACAAATCATTTGAATAAGTTATAAGCTAAAGTAAATATGGAACAAGACAAACCAAAACTTTTATCTAAAAACATATCAAAACAAGCACACTAATCTGGTGTAAATGCCAGTTTCTTTTAAAACAAAGAGACAACACACTTTTAAGAAAAGCAAACATTTACTTCAAATTGCAGTATAGGCTTTTCAATCACAGAAAGAGAAAAGAAAAACAGTGATCTGACAGCGGTCACATCCTGTGCAAAAAAAACTTGGGATACAAAAAAACTGTAGCACGAGGTACTTGAGCCGCTTACACATTGCAGAATAAAGTAAATAAATACAGTAGCTAGAATATGGCACTCTTGTGACAGACTCTAAACCCAGTGGAATGCCTCTGAAATATTTTTTTATCCTTGTATTAGTAGCAAAGTCCCACCACCATAAAAGTAAAATAGTACAATGTTTTAAATAAAAACAAACTAAAATATTTATATCTAAGAGAAGGATTTTACACAGTTATATCTTTTAAGTGCAGAAAATGGGACTTGGGCTTGGATCTTTCTTTAAATTAACCCCCCCACACACACAAAATCCCATTCAATCTCAAAAGTAAATTTATGTTTGAGGAAAAATGTTACCAAAGTTGCATAATTTCATTTGTTACTCCCACAGCTGGGAGTTAAATTCTAAACAGTCTTGAAACATGAGTGTTCATCATTAGCCAGTGAAACAAAGGACTTGACAAAAGCCCTCAGGATTTATCTTCCAAATATTGTTTTGCTTTCTCCTACAACTTTAGACAGCAATCCCTAAGTTTGCAAACAAAAGAATGCAATATGCATCATACATCAAGAAAAGACGAAGTTGACGAAGAAGAACTTCCACGTTTCTGGATCTTTTCCTTGCTTCTTTCAAACTTCTTTATGATCTCAGTCACTATGCACACAGAGGAAGTGAGTCCCAGAAGAAACAGTAAATCTGGAAAGAGATAATTAGCCTTTTAAAAATTTGCTATGTGAGGCTGAGGGCAGACTTACAAAAGAACGAGATTTACAAGACTTTAAAATTGTCTTCCAATCATGGGGTAAGTTCAGGAGAAATGAAGCAAGACAATCAATTTTTGCCGACCGGAAGATTGACATGCATAGTTTATGCACAAATCATAAGTACAGGCATGAGACGTCACACTTTTAAAAGTATTTCATAACCCTATTTTTATTAACATCTATGAAAGAAAAGAACACTAAGCAATATAATTAACTTCATACTGAAAAAACAGGAATGACACAACAACAAAAAATTATGTAAAAACATGTATTTCATGACAATCATTTAACTTCAGAAAACCGTGGAAGTAATAAAAGTAAGCCAATAGCATTAAACGTAAGGCCAACAGCGTTATGTATCTATAGCTTCTTAAAATCCTTATGTCTATTTCTCTTACAACAATACAGTTGATTATTTAATAAAGGATCAAAGATTTGTAAATAAGGTGTTTATATTTAGAGAAAATATTTGCTAAACAGCAAGAGTAACAGTGCTTTAAAAACTTCAGTAAACTCTATGCTTCATTTTTGCCTGCATCAGAATGTATATTAAAAAACCTAATATACACAAACACCTAAGAAATTCAAGAATGTACTGATCAGTTGTGTACCATATGCATAAAAATAATAGTTCTTAAACAAAACATCTAGAAGGATTACTTTTTTTTCCTAAAAAAAAAAAAAAAGGTCAGCAGGCTTTGTATTCCTGTTGTATGCAAACAGCCACAAAGTGCTGTTACAGAACCATCAGCTAATGTGTTTACAAATTAATCCTTAATGTACAATTTTGAAAAGGGAACTGTTCTTACCCAAGATGCTCAGGCTCTCTGTTTGGAAAACCTTCTGAAGTGGAGGGAAGTAAATAACCAATAACTGCCCCATTATAGATCCAAGGACGGCGTAACAGAACATTTTGTTACTGCAAAGTCCAATCTCAAACACAGATTTTGTCTGTAAAATAAACAACGCATTACACTGTACATGTAATCTTGATTATCTAGACAAGAAAATAATTAATAACTACAATTTTCATCCAGACTTTTAGAAAAATGTAAAAAGTTGTTGACCTTTTAGATAATCCAGAACAAGTTCTTGAACAGGCTAATTGTATTTTCTCCCTAGTAAACAGAGTACAAACCTTGTCTTCATAGTCAATGACTTGTATATTGAGCTCACTTTTCTGCAAGTACAGTGCATTAGAAGGTGCCCTCTACACTAGAAGGAAGTGGTTTTGTTGACCATGACAATTCACATTGGAAAACAGATCGCAAATTAGAGGAAATGTAGTAACATATACCAGCAATGTACTTCTCTCCAACTAGCACAAAATTTCAGACTTGTTTCCTTAAAACAAAAATACAAACAGGAGATAGAGTTTAAGAAGTTTTCCTTGGATTATGGGTTTACGGTTACAAAATTAAAAAAATTAAGGCCTTCAAGAAGTTTCAGATCCTGGCAAGGATGCTAAACTGACAGAATTGTCAGGAAAAATACAAACCAAAAAACCCAACCAAGCGTACACAGCAATACAAAGGAGCACCGCAATCCAGCTTTTAATAAAAACTTCCTTGATCCTCTCAGAACAGAAGCATTACTACTGGGTCTGCATCGCATAAACAAATTAAGAAAACTAATACTTATGTGTAATTTAAGAAAACCCACCTAGTAAATGTGTGACACTCTGAAGCTTAATAGCAGATGTGAAGTAAATCTGCAGGAAAACATTCAAAACAAACACAGCAAAATCCTCCCTCAAAGAAAATTCTGCTTATTGTGTAAATACTGTGGTAAACAGACAATACGAATCACTTACCTGAGATCTAGAACTCAAAGCATTGAACATATCAAAAAATACAAAACAGGTGAAAGTCATGGTTGTATCTCGAGGTGTTATTACGTTGTCTCTTAACTGCCAGCAAAAGAAATGAAATGGCTTTAGCATGCTTTAAACCCTCCACAACTAAACAAACTTCTTACAATAATTCCAGTTCTGCTAGCTAGTAAATGAAAGCCAAAGCAATTTGTTTGCCCTGAGTTGATTTAATAAATCATACGGCAAAAATTATGCACCTGTAACTTGTAACATTTTATAATTCCAAGCTGTGATTAAATGAAGCCTCTTGACAAACATTTATGCAAGGATATGGAACAGCAAGAATTCTATGATGCACTACTGAAAGTTCAAACAATATTTTTCTCTACTGGAAAAAGGAAGTCAAGTGGCTGTTTCATAATAGTCTGGCTACAAGATTTGTACAATTAATTTCTATGAGCTAAGGTTTCCCACATAGATTTGGGACCTGGAAAAGTCTGTGTTAAAATAGAGACGGGAATAAAACTGTATTCCTCATTTCAACAACTTCTTCAAAAATCTTCCTTCTCTAATCAGTTAGCTAACATAAGCTTAAATAAACTGATATAGCTTAAATAAGCATGGACAAAACCTGCAACTATGTTCATACAAACTCTGAATTCCAACTGCTGGTGTAAAAAGGACTTATTTTAAATTAGTTTGTTACTGCTTTATATTTTGCACTTTTTCCATACCTCTCTCCAGAAGACAAACAGTGTCCCACACACGATAATTATGGATGAAACCAGTATTTTAACAATCAGGTTTTTGGTCAGAATGCTGTCCTTCAAATTTCTTGGAGGCTTCTGAATCACATCTTTATCCACAGGCTCCACCCCAAGACTTAAAATTAAAATAACATTTTATCATAATAAAAATAATTCACTGTTTCTAACTTAAGGACTAGATTTTCTAAGTTGAAAGAAAGATTTTAGTCTTTACAGCACATGATATTTTCACTTGAGAAAACTGAGTTATATGTATTAGTAACAGGCAATAATCTAACACCGCAGTTTGAGAAACCATAGATACATGATATCAGACAGTATTTAAACTGCCAGATGTTAATTTTAAAGGATACTGCAATATTAGTTATGTTCCCCATTTCTGTTACTGTGAATTTAGCGCTAGCTCCTTTCCACCCCACCTCCACCACCTATCTGCAGCCAAGAGGGTCAGAGGAAGAACCCAGAGGGAAGCCAGAATCCTGCATACAAGTTTCATGGGCATATCTGTGGATCTTTAGGTACCCATGCTGCCTTCACACTTATCATTAGATAATAAAGTGAACCAGAAGGAATGACTATAGAAATATACTGCAAACACTGTAATTCAAAGAAAAAGCGCGCTGTTCCAGAAACATGTAAGTTTAACACTCTGCAGTTTCCTTTATCAACCACCATTTTCCTTGCTGAAATAAAAGGACTACAGATCTCTAATGGAATTTAAAGTCATTACCTTTGAGCTGGAGGTCCATCCATAATAATATTGATCCATAAGATCTGCATGGCATTGAGAGGATTAGGAAAGTTCATTAATGTAGCCAGTGAGATTAAAGTCAGTGCTGCTATACTCCTGTTGAAAGAATCCATTTTTATAACTGTCAGCATGGAACATTTCTCAAGATCCACTGATAACTGCTTTGTAATCAACACTTCAACTCTTCAAGTGTAGACACAGGTTTTGACAGTGTGAATCATGACTGATGTAAGCCTGACTTTAAAGGTAGAGCATGAATTCATTTAGAGTACTCCTCTTGACACAGTGCACATTTAAAACAGTGTTGTTCTGGTAATTAAAAGACAGCAAATTTTTGTCTTAAAAACCTCCCGAACTTTAAGATAACATTTCAGAGTCATCTCTCACCTTCACCTAACTGATTTTTTTACTGGGGAACTGGGCCCTATACTTTTATTGTGCCAGAAGTAGAACTTCTAAACACGGTTTTGAAAAACAAACTGCTTTTACACTTTTGATGTAAACACAACCACCTGTCACTAGTTTGACTAATCACTCAAGGCAAGGTACTACCCAAGCTCCACCAAAATAACTATACCATCTCTCATTATTAGCAAGATGACAAGGCTAGGCAAAGTACTGAAAATATATTAGCTTGGTATTAGAAACCTCTCCAAACAAGTATGTACTAATTGATTTCAGTAGTTTCATAACCAACAAGAAGAGAGCAAGGCTCATGATAATTCTGAATTTCATGTTCTACTGAACCCTATTATACTCTCCCCACAAAGAGGGACAGAAAAAAAAATTAGAGTAACTCATTCATCAAAAACCTGAGACTACAATTCCCAAGGCTAACAGGCAAGCACACTTTCCCAGAATTTCTATGCTTAACTATTTTTCAGATGCAGATTTCTAGTCTGCTACCAATGCAGGATACTAGTCAAGACTGAAAGTATACGACACTTCTTAAAATTTTTATGCAGGTCTTAACGGGTTGGTGTTCTCTGGGTTTTGTTGTGTTGGGAGTTTTTTTGGTGGGGATCTTTTTTTTTTTTGTTCCATCAGGGGTTTTTGGGAGGTATTTGGCATTTGTTGGGTTTTGGGGGAGTATTTGGCATTTGTGGAGTTTTGGGGTTTTGGTGCTTTTTGTGTTTTGATTTTTTTTAATTTCTGCAACTTTATTCAACCACTCAGAAATGCCATGAAAGCTTCAAAAAAGTATCATGTACAAAATAGTGAGAGGAAAGCCATGTTCCTGAATCCAGATTCAATAAGATAGTTTCAAAAATTTTGTGAGTTTAAGGTTTAATGAACTCCTGTTTAAATACACACGATATATTCAGCACAGGGATCCTTGCATGCAAGAAAAGGAACTCAGCTTCACAGAGCTAACTCATTCCACAAACCAGTATATGGATCACAGAGAATCCAACCTCCTGTTTCCCTGGTTTCCTGCATTTGATACACATGTTCTGGCTAAGGAGAGAACAACTACTAACTTTTCCTTTAAACAAGGACCCAAACATAGCTATGCTGTTTCTCTCCACCTTCTCAATTTTTGACTTTTCAGATCTTAACAAGAACTGTGGCAAAGTTAGATGTCTGTTTATTGCACTGTTTTCTAGTTCTTTAAAAATGAAACAAGCCACCAAAATATAAAACACTGAAAATTCAAAAGCATAGCGTATCAGCATCCTACGTGAAATTTGGAATGTTCATGTGAATTCATGCAGCATCTGCTTCATGATGCTTTGATACATTCACAATGTCATTAGAACCTTGTGATATAGTCAAGTTTTCAAACTTACGTGCTCAGTTGAAATCTGACAAAATTTTTAATGTTATTATAAATTCCTTTACCCTCTTCAATTGCAGACCTGCAATTAAAAACAAAGATTACATCACTAGACAAATAAAACTACTGCCAAAAAAGCCTAAAACAAACAAAAAACGCTATTACTTTAAGCAGCAATACAAATGTCAAGAAACAAATGGAGTTGAGGTTCTCAGAGCTTTGGCAGTCCTTTTTCAACTTGATTACGAGAGTAATCACCGCAGTTTTATTTCCAGCTGCTTAACTTAACTTTCAAACTGAAACATCAGTAGTAAAATCTCCTCCTTGTTCAAGGTTCACCGTCATCCTTCCTATTCAAGTTAGATAATTTAAAAAATAAAAACACACACACTTTTAAATAAATACAGAAATGTAGCATGACTTTAGAAGACCACGTATTCTTACTGCACCTGAATTAAATATGTATAGACCATCTTTTCAACCTCCAGCACGTGTCTCAGCAACTTGGCTATCACATTATGGCAATTACAGCAGTGAGAAAGTGTTTTCTAATACCTAAATCAAGTCTACTCTGCTGCAAATAAAACCTATTTATTCCTTCCATTCCCCCAATAGCCAAGAACAATTAATCAGCATTCCTTTTTGTAACTTTTAAGACGAAAAGATTGAAGGGGTTGTGGAACCAATGTAAAACTATGGAAGCTCACACATTCTTTTTCCCTTAGCGTTCACCACTCTTTTCACTCTGCTATTAAGAACTTTCCTGATGAAGTAAGCAAAACTGGATAAAGCATTGCAGCAAAAGCCTCATCAAGCTTAAGTATAGTACTTACCACAGATGTCCCTCCTATGTACTCTTCTGAAAGTATCTTAAAATGATTCCCTCCTCTCTTTTGTTTTTGCACAACAGCACACTGCTGTTGGCTGAACTAGTACGGAAACTTTTTAACTCTCAGATCATCCTCTGACATACTGCTACCTAAGTAAATTTTCTTCTATTTTACGTAATACATTTCAGTCCCTCCCAAAGCGTTAAGCGTCATGCTTTCAGACAAACTGAAGTGTTCTGAGATTTATGCATAATTTTGAAACGAAGACCATCTTGCTAGACAGCAGTCCAGGTCTGCTGACAACCACTACCTTCAAAAGTCAGATGGATTAAATTTAAAATAAGTTTAGCTGTGCTGTCTCTGATGTATATTGAACAACAAAAATGAACAATTAACAGCTGTTTAGCACAAGTTGGTAACTTATTTTCATCTGTGATATTTAAATAGCTTATATTTCTTTCCTTTTCTGAAACACGACCACATTTAAAGAGTTGAAAACAAACATAGACTGTGTAAAATTTTTAAATCTTGAGGAATGCTCTCATTTTTATGTAAGATTTGTGCTTCTGAAGTAAAAAATTAAATGAAAATGAATCCTACTGATAGCTAACAGACTCACAATTTCACCTCTTATGTCTCCAAATTATATTGTAATTCTACTTTGAGAAGCATAAATACAGGTCAGTTTTTATAGCACACACATGTACATCCTCCTTTGTTACTACACCTGATCTATATACAAGACCAAAGTAGCAAACATCTAAATATGTAAGTACATTTTTATATTATTATTAACACACAGAAAAAGACAGAAATGCTTAGTTGCCTCTCGTACTGTTATCTTGCCAGCTCTTTTTTAAGAGTATAATACAGGCAATCACCATAAAACTAATTCTCCTGACTTAGCTGAGACCTCATTAAGAGCTGCTATGCTTACAAGTTCAAGGAATTTCTTTTGTTTTTAACCCCAGCAGCATTTCATTAAAACTATATAGCACAATGTATGCACATAAATGCCACCTACATTATTGTCTGAAAATCATCATCCACAAGGATCATATCTGCTGCCTCTTTACAAACATCTGTTCCAGTTTGTCCCATTGCTACACCAATATCTGCAGCCTTCAGAGCAACAGCATCATTCACTCCATCTCCTGTCATAGCTACTACTGCACCATTATTTTGCAGGGACTAAAGAAAAGAAAGGGAAAAGAGCTTAAATCAGAGATTGAAATAACCCATCGTATAAAATTATTCTATATACAAGGTTGGTGTCATCACACCTCCCCCTCATTTTTTTCTAATTCCACTGTAAAATAAAATAAAATAAAATAATAAAATTAAAATTAAAATTAAAATAAAGCAGGCATCTGTATTTTAATAAATTTTTACACAAGTGTTTAGGTTAAACTTCAGTGAATATATTCAGACAGCCTAAATTTTAAAGGTAACGTGTATAAAATCTGCCTTTAAGAGAAAGTAAAAAACACTCTAGAGAAAAAAAGATACAGTATTTATATTTTAACATTATCACCCTCTTATAATTCTCAATGTATTCCAACTGTCTGAATGTCTGACTTCCTTCTCCTTATTGTTGCTATTCTGATTACTACAACTGCTACACAAAGTATGTTCCTCTTTGCTACTTTCTTCTGTTAAATTCTGAACAGAAGCATTATCTCAGACATGAAATTCATGGCCTTTTACCTTTTCCTGAGAAGTATCAGGAATGTGGCTCTTTCAAGTTCGTGGTAAATTCAAGTCCAATGTGACACAAAATCTCAACCAATCCTCAGCTCCCGAAGCAGAAGAAAGCAAGCATGATATTGCCTACCAGCAGCTGCCTGTCCCTTGCAGGCACTACGCATTTTTATAGGTAATATTTTAAAACACGCTTCACTTTCAAGCTAAGTTTCTGGTTTCATCTTGACACACTGAAGCATGTCATGATTTAAGTAAAGGCACCACAAATGGTACCCATAGCAACAGTCCAGCATTCGAGCCTCTAGTAAGACATACCTTTATGATTTTCAATTTATGTCGGGGACTGGCTCTGTAAAATACTGCAACCTGTTAAAAGCACAATGGAGAAGTAGTGAAAATTTGAGAAATGTGAAAAATTGCACTGGATTCTATAAAACTAGAGGATGAAAAAATATTAAAGGCCTACTGTACTCTCAAAGTTGAAGCACCAGTGAGCTGTGTTTTTAATAGAGAGAAATCATTAATTCCAGAGAAGACTTGAAGCATGTTCTGGTAAACAAAGTTGGTGCCACTTATTTAAAGATAGAATATGCATTTTTAAAACCCTCTGAAATTGTGAAGCAACTGAGTTATAACGGCTTGCTGCTGGCCCTCCTGACTAAATTTATGCAGGCAATTGCTGTGCTGACTCTATAAATAACGTCCTTTTCCCCTGTCAGCACTAGTGGCAAGCTACTCAGGACATTTCAATTTTACCAGTTTGTACAGCATATTAGTAACAGATTGAAACTTCAAAGCTAATTAATAAAGATTCCAGCTTTGAAGGAATTATTATTTTTCAGTATTTTTTTGTCTCTAATCTTCTCTGTGAATTGAAATTTAAGCATGTGGAATTTAGGTTTCCATAAACCCCCATCATGTTAGCATTCACATCTATTTTTCCTTTTTAAGCAGTTGGATAAGCAGTTAGACTTCTCAACAGCCACTTTAGACTGTACACAGGTATCAATCTTATTTGTTCCTTTTAATTAATTCCTAATAAGATTTTAAATAAATGCTTACAAAATGAATTGGGTCTCAGGTCAAATATGCACAAAGTAAATGTGCAGCTATTTCAGTTACTTAAAGTGGACAGACCTTAAGAACAAGCATTACCAAATAAACCAAAATTACTATTTGCAACACAGTTCTTTTCTTCCAAGTTTGTTTTCCTGAGTCACCAACAAAAGACATAAAGCTGACATGCACATTTCTTGATTGTAAATATTGGCTTTTGGCTCACAGACTCAAGAATGCTGCATCATAATTTTACAGTCTTTTGCAAACAGCGCAGCATTTTGATGCATAAATTTTGCAAGACAGCCAACCTTGAACCTCAATTGCATTTCATTATGCCTTCACGTTTACAACTTCGACATTGGCTAATACGTTTGGTTATTTAATAACTAAGAAGTATTAAATAAATAGAGCCTTTCAAAATTCTCAACTAGTGACCTCAGATGAATTTAACATCATTAAAGATACAGGCAGCTCCTCTTACGAATTACAGAAGGATGCACTGTCTGAACATGTAAAACGTAAGGTTATATATATGAGCTGAGCTACTCAAAGAAATAAAATTGTCTAACAATACAAAAAGGTGATGATGTTTACTGAGAGGTGGCAAAATGAGAGTTCCAATATAGGCATTTAAAAGTAAAACCAAACTGAATCATTAAAAGAGATAAAAATAATAAACTCACTAAAAAGATAATTGTGTGAGCTGAAATAAATAAATTTTCATATGGTCATGTCAAACCAAAAGATACTTGTTTGATCTGAGACAGCTTCTGTATTTCTGTACTAAAAGCCTCTGGTAACTTCTGGTACCACTTCTATTAGAAACATGTCATTTGTATCTCAGAAGCCGCATTTTACCTTTCTACAGAAAAAAAGCATTTCTCAATATAAAGTATATACTTTCCTGCATTTCAGTAAATAGTATATCAAAACAAACCTTTGGTGTTATTTGAGAAAGCTGCTGAATATCCAAATCATCTATTTCTTCCCCGGAGATTGCCTGTGAATTTTTGGAATACAAGCCTAGTCGACTAGCTGGAAATAAATAATAAAAAAGGTATTATAATAATTTACCTGTTTAAAACATTAAGTACCCCAAATTTTTTAAACCTACCATTTTCTGCAGCATTTCAGATCTGAAATGCCTAGAGCTGAACATCTTGACACCTAATTCATTCAGTATCCTGGAGTTAATCATCTGAACTCTTGAGTAACTAACAATGCTACAAAGCCTGTTCTAATTAGGTATATATTTCCTCAGATGTTTTAGGTCTAAAGGTCTGTACCTCATTGCGTCAGATACCATATAAATGCAAGAGCTCAGTCATCTCTAAAGAATTCACAGTTCAAAAATAAAACAGAAAATGAAAAATTATGTGGGGCAAGAAAGAAAAAAAGCTCTCTGAGAAAGTACTGCTAATGTGGGGCTGTACTTTTTCTGTGCACATTTAACTTTTTCTTCATCATTCTGTAAGTAAAGAATTCATATTTTGGCTAAAGAACCTGTACTTTAATGTATTGAAGGGAAGCTGCTGAATCAACATATATCGTGATTAAGTTACAAAGGATGTACCCTTCATTAAACAATGACATGATAAATGTTTCTTAACCACCTGCAAAATGAGAGGATATCTTTCAAGGTTACAGACCCTCTTGCATGACAAGATGGAGACAGAAGATTAAGTAATACATTGTTTAGGAGCAGGATACTTAGCTTATATTTAACTAGAAACTAATAGAGGTATCGTAAGCAAGCCATGGAATAGAGAAGTATAATTCAAGGCTTGTACTCATTAATTACTTATGTAAGCATGCACTAATTGCGCTTGCACGAAGGGCTGCCAACGTGGAAAGGTCGATCAGTGGACATATGAAGATGACTATGAAAAAGACCCTCAGAGGAAATAAACGCCCCCCCCCAAGAGGCTGCAGTACTGTAAAAGGACATCAGATGGCAGCAAAGACCGTGAAATAACTGACCTCATGTTGCTGTAATCGTTTCTTAGTACCGATTCATTATATGTTAAAAATGTCCCAAAATTGTGATGAATATGCAATAGTTGTGTAAATATAAGCAATGCAAGACCATCCAGTTGTCGCAAGCACTTACGGTGGAGAATCCCCAGTGTGACCCCAGGGCTAATGAATAATAAGCAACACAAGAGTGTCCAGTAATTGGGGTGACCCCAGTGCTGCTAATAAAGAATGCCTGCTTCACAGTATGATTAACTACTGTTCAGTCAATTTCTTTGTTTCATATGTTGTAAAACATATTGTAAAACATAAAGTTCAATAACATGTTTAAATATTTATTAATAATACTTAAACTTCAAACTTAGTTATATGGACAAAACTGTATTGGATAGTACTGAAGTGCCATATCCTTCCTAAAGTGGTATTGAGGGTATAAGAATCAGAAACCAAGTATATCTGGTAACAAAATACAGTAAGAAAATCCATATTCTCAAACAACAGAAGTCATACATTAAACAAATCTGAAAAACTACATTTTAAGCTGAAACCGAAGTATCACTTCAGGCTAGAGTGGTTGTGGTTCGGTTTTTTTTTCTAATTCCATTGTGCCATATCCAACATACAGAACTCATAAATGTTATAGACTTAATACCCACACTTCATAACAATTAGCTAGGCACTGCTAAAATGGAAAACAAGTGAAAAATGAAAGGAAGTGAACTATTCATACCAATGGCAACTGCAGTCTCCTGTGAATCTCCAGTAATCATTTTTATTGCAACTCCTGATGTGATAAGTGTAGTAACAGCTTCTTTTACACCAGTCCGTGGAGGATCAATTATGCCCACAAGACCCAAGAAAGTCAGTTGTCCTAACTCAGGACCAGAAGCCAAGGCCAGAACTTTCAGGAGACAAAAAAGAAGAAGATCTGAAATTAACATTTACATCAGCATTTTAAACAACTGCTAATATTTGTTTGCAAAAATGGAAACTAATGACACACAACTATACATCTGCTTATTGACCAAAGGCCTCAGTGCTGAAAACATTTTTAGAAGCTTCATCTCAATATTCCAACTGAAATCAACTTATCCCAAGAAGATGTTCAGAAATGAGACGTAACTGAACTAGTAGGTCAGCATAAAGCAAAGGGTGGCAAGTGCAATTTTTTTTTTAAAACCTTGGTAGCAATATCTTTCCTTGAGTACTCAGGATAGCCTACTTATGTATGTTCCTTTCCTCTAAAGAGTAGTCTTTTCACCAAACATACACATTCCAGCTTTTAAAGATAACTTTACTATTTGTTCTCAGATTAAAGTGTTTGTATTTTCACTGTGTGGAAAGAGAACAGCGTCTAGCTTTACGGTTTCCCTGTGTGTGCACGGTCTTTTATGCAAGACGATGACAGGAAAGATCAGTTAACGTATTTTTATTTTATGCCCTCTTTTTTTTTCTTTTAGAGAGGTAAATTTTATTGGGTACATGCAGAGTATTTTCTGGAATGTCTTTTACAGTAGAAATCTTCATTCAAATACATTTATACGACACTAAAGTTGTAAGAGAAAAGCAAATTCACTTTTTTCAGAAGACTACCCTGGATTTTTTTGTTTGACAGTGGTCTGAAGCAGACAAAAAGAATGACTGTCCAAACAAAACAAGCACAAAGAGATACCACTTCTGGCAATCCGTTCAGTTCCTACTAATTCGTATCTTGGGCATTTCCTGAGCCACACAGTACCCATATCTTCACATTAAAAAGCTGTGGATGGATTTAACAGCCCTCAGGGTCTCTTTACAGAGGCCAAAGAAAGCCGGTCATGTATAATGGTTGTCCACAATCACCTCCTATCAATCATCTTGTGAAAAATGCTTTCAGTTGTATTTAAAAGTCTATACATCTTGTTAATATAAAATATAATCCTAATGGCATCTTCTGATTTACAGTCAGTTGTGCTGGCCTAACTCACAAAGGTGCCAGGACCCAAAGTAATAGAAAAACAAACACATTCACATTTTTAAAAATCCACAAAAATCTATAATAAGATATGGAAGCTATCAGGTAACAAAGTACTGTTCAGTCATGGTCACGTGCAAGAGATGGCAGGAACCAGCAGTGCCTTGTCTCCCCCTTTGCAATTTAATCATGTAATTTATACAGGCCTTAGGCAACAGTATTTGTTTTCCACTCCCTCATTTTAAAAGAAAAGTAAACAACCCAGTGGCACTTAGTGAACAATAAAATTCCCAGTGCCTTTTTTTTTTTTTTTTTTTCAGATAAGAAGTGTCATTGTAACAAAGTTATTTTGAGACACAAACAGTCTTACCTCTGAGTCCTGCAGAGCCCATAGCTGTCTTCTCTTGCTGGTATTGCTCTCGCTGTTGCTGAACAAGAGGTAGGGT
The DNA here is from genome assembly GCF_036013445.1 of Caloenas nicobarica. Classification (NCBI taxonomy): domain Eukaryota; kingdom Metazoa; phylum Chordata; class Aves; order Columbiformes; family Columbidae; genus Caloenas; species Caloenas nicobarica. The sequence continues at coordinate 46,193,898 of NC_088246.1, read as the reverse complement.
CTGCCCCTTACAGTTATATGATGTGCAGTATCTAATGACTTGTTCATAAGCACCTTTCATAAAGCAAATTTCAGGTTTATCCTAAAAGGAAAAATAACGGTTGTGTGTACATGTGTATATATGCATAAATATATACGAGTACATACACATGCATACGTAAGAATGGCATGTCTGTACTTCTCTGAAGAGTCTTCAGAATTTAATGCAAATCAAAGTTAAATTTTTAAGCCTAAAAATCTGTTTGATGATTTCTATACCATGTACATTCAAGAGCAGCACTGTAAAAAGAATCAAGCTAATAATAATCAATATCTCATTTCAGTAGCCACCATACACATTAGACACTGTGGGGTCACAGTGTATAGACTGAAGAGGCCATGCAAAGGACAGGAATTAAACCTACACAGAACATTAGACCCAAAAGACCTCCAGCTTATCATCTGACCAGCTGCACAGGTCATTCAACACCACCTGCACCCTTGTGTCATGCCTAACAATTCTCAACATTTTCCAGACAGCTCTCTAGCCTTGATGATATCAAGGGACTGAGAATCCACCACGTGCCGTCAGTACAGCTCCAACGCTAAATCAACCGATTTTTTCCCTTCCTCCCTTTTCCATTAGGAATTGCTGCCTCAGCTCAGTTTCCAGTCACTGATTCTCATCTTCTCTTCCCTGTTGGGCTAAAAAGCTCTCTTTTAATATAGCTATTTTCTCCCTGTGAAGGGATTTATGCATAGTAGTCAGGCTACCTCAATCTTTCTGATGAGCTTAACTGATAGAGCTCTAAATTTCTAATCCCACTGCATTTTCTTAGCCTTCAAATAATTTATGCTCTCTTTAGAATTGTTCCAAATTTTTCAACAATCTTTTAAAATGCTGATACCAAAACACAAACACGGTGAATACTTACATGGATTAAAATCATATAGCAATTCCTGCTCACTACTCTTTATACATACAAAGATAATACAACCACATTATCAATATAGATAAAAGCTTTGTTTCCAAAGCAAAGATTCTACTTTGGTACTTGAACATTGTCAGCAAATCTTTTTTTGGTCAGAAGTATTAGTAAATTTTCCATAAATCCAAGATAAAGTCTTTTGTTGCACATATTATCTAGAAGGCTCCAGTTATCAGACTGGTAGTAACTACGTCAATATTTGTAACAAAAATATTCAGATTGGTCTAAATGAAATATGAATGCAAACATATATTGAAAGCACCAGAAGATGGAAAAGAGGTTAAAGAATGGTTTGTATTGATAATCCAGGACACTGCTTACATCAATAACTTCCATCAACACTGGGGCATGTGCTGTCTGCATAAAACCAGAAAACCTGTGTTTTCAAACTAAAGAAATTTTAACTACTGAACATAAATGCATCTTCTTACTCTTACTTCGTTATGTAACTATGTAGCCCTGAAACAGCAGAAGATTGGCATAACTGATTTAGATGTTTGAGGAGGGAGGGAAGAGAAGGACGAAAAACCAGCCAGGTATACATTGAAAGTCTCAGATATCAAAATACTTAATATAAATTCCCAGTATGCCTTTTATGGGGGGAAAAAAAAAAAAATCTTGTGATTCTTAATCTCATCTCCACTTCAGAGTTTGAAACTAAAGCTGTGACTATACTCAAAACATATTCCCAGGACTGTGCACTACTACCAGCCCGCCACAACCTCTGAAGCAAAAAATTAGGATATTAAACAAGGTGCATAACCATTCTACAGAGTTAACGCACAAGGAAACAGTGAGTTTACCTGCTGCGTTCTGTGAACACATTTAACAGCCATCCATTTTTGTTCTGAGCTGAAGGGATATTCAGCCTTCCTTATGTAGTCTTCCTGGAGTCCATCTAAACCCATCTGTATAAAACAGAAGTACCAACATAACGTCAAGAGCTTCTCTTTTCAAACAGCTATGCAATGTGTTGACTTGTTGAGGTTATCTTAGTTAACAATCATTACTTCATTAAAAACCTGTTTCACCTTCAAAGTTGCTTTTGAGCACACTGTTCCAGTTTAGACAAACTTCTGACAGACCAGCAATGAAAGAACCCAGAAGATTCTTTCAGGTTTCAGTATCAGACCATTTAACGCTAGATACTACCTTTGATCCAAGGATCTTGAAATACTTTGTAGACTATGACCATCCACAAACACAAGTCTTGGCAATAGCTAGCAATGTAGCTCTTGATTTGACAAAACATGTCTAAAGCCAAAATGCCTTTTTTTTTTTCTTTTCTTTTTTTACATCTTCTATGTAATTTCTCTGCTAGGATGGCCAACAAAATTATAACACAAGACTGTGGCAAAGGCTGGAAAAGGCAAGTCACTGATTTTAAGTTTGAATGATTCAACCCGAAATGACTTTTTTTTTTTTTTAGTGATTGCAATCACCCAAACATTTAATCTGAAACTAACCATAAAGACTTCAGACAAAGGGCATTTCATTCTGAATGCTGTTCTCTCCCCACTTGGATGCAATTCATGGCATTCCATGCTCTACCCTTAACCAAGTGCAGAGAAAGTGCCGATTAAAGAAGCTGCAGAAGCAGCAGCCTGCCCTAAGTCATTCTCAGTACTTAGAGAGCTTCACAACTCCTTCACTACCTCCCTTTCCAGACATGAACTGATGTGATGTGACTCCTGTTCTTCTCAGTTTCTACGGGCTCTTGCCAAAATAACGTCATTCTAGTCCTTTCCAGTCAAAGACTGGGGACTTGGAATGGGTCTCAGCAAGAAGACAGATACGTCTCAGGTCTTAGTTACACAGAGAGAGAAATACTGTAATGCATTCACCTTGCAATGCTTTTATGAGTTTATTCACCATCACAGAAAAGAAATCAAGTGCTAAGATGCCTTGCCACATTTCTCAGTAGCTGTAATGGGTGTGTCACAGCATTATAAAACAAACAAACCAACAAAACATTTAACCAGTGTCCACAATTCAAACTACCCGTGCCCCACACTTAAAGGGCACTATAAATGCTGTAGTCACCACCAATACATCAGTTATCAACATCTTACTGCTTCTGATGAGAACTGGGAAACAGCACAATCAATATTCAACAGGTAACATAGCTTGTGGCAGGCAAAATGACAGTATTAAGTGCAAAAAGATTAAAATAAAGATTGTATTTCAGTTCTAAATAATTTTCTCTTATCTTTCCAAATGCCCAAAGATTTCCCACAGATAACAAACATAAGAGATGAGCAGTTGCAATACAAACACAGGAGCCCCAAAGGAGAAGAAAATGAGAAAAAACACCCAAAACTTATGTCTACACAATTCCCATCTGCTATGAATCCAAAAGGCACCATCAAGTACACACCTTCATAGCAAGCGCGATTAAAGCCCCTTCTGTTGGCTTCCCCATTAATGTGTTGTTCCTAATCAAAGCATCATTGCACACGCAACCGGCCTAAAAGATGAGGAAGGAAAGGGGAGAAAACAGAACACAAAGTAAATGCCATACAAAGCTCTTATGCTACATCATTAATTAAAACTGTGCCAAGATCTTACCTCAACAATTTTGCTAATGGATGGGTTGTTATAACCATGAATAACTTCACCATCGAGCATTACTTCTCCAAACCTGTTATAACCTACTCCAGTAACCTGTAAGACAAACAGCCAAAGGCAGTATGCAATGTAATGTTCGCCAAGTTCATAAACTGTTTTCATCTCAGCTTTTCACTATGAATTACCGAAAACTTTAAAAAGGCCATTCATAATGACTGATTTTACCCACACTGAATGGATCCTCCTTCTGAGACCCTCAGTTCAAGGACAGGGAACTGCTGGAGAGAGTCCAGTGCAGAGCCACGAAGATGATTAAGGGAGTGGAACATCTCCTGTATGAGGAAAGGCTGAGGGAGCTGGGTTTCTTTAGTTTGGAGGAGACTGAGGGGTGACCTCATTAATGTTTATAAATATGTAAAGGGTGAGTGTCATGAGGATGGAGCCAGGCTCTTTCGGTGACAACCAATGATAGGACAAGGGGCAATGGGTACAAACTGGAACACAGGAGGTTCCACCTAAAGATAAGAGGAAACTTCTTCACAGTGAGGGTGACAGAACACTGGAACAGGCTGCCCAGGGAGGTTGTGGAGTCTCCTTCTCTGGAGACATTCAAAACCCGCCTGGACGCCTTCCTCTGTAACCTCATCTGGGTGTTCCTGCTCCGGCAGGGGGATTGAACTAGATGATCTTTCGAAGTCCCTTCCATTCCCTAACATTCTGTGATACTCAGCTTCTAATGTAGCAGGTACTAGATTAAGGAATAGAAACTCTTGAGGGCAAGTGAGTTCACCAGTGAAATATAGATAAGATCTGATTTTTTTTTTTAAAGTAGCAGTTTTATTCCTTAGCATAAATAAATGCAGTGTATGTTGTTTCCTGACAGTATTAGGCATGCTCTCTTTTTTTCTTCTTTCTTTTGCTTTCTAACTTTTTTCTCCTATTTGCCTTTATCCTGGTTAATAATGCATATCCCCCCTGCAGGAGAATGGAAGTACAGAGCAGAGTCCCACTTTCATCCAATAAGAAGGAAAAAAAAAAAAAAAAAATTAAAAAACCACAAAGCAAACAAACAAGAAAACACCACATAGTTGAACAGCCTCTCAGCTGAGACCTGAGAGAGGTGATAAAAACAGTAAAATTGTATTTTTAGTGCATAAAAACCAGGCATTCCACCAGGATCCTAAAAAAGTCTTCATGTCTACAGCATTAACAACTAATATTTTACAGCCATTTCAAGTTCTCTTTCAGCTAGGAAAAAGATGTAAACATGTTGCACTAGTAGTAAAGGAAAAGCAATTACAGTATTTCTATAGAAGTCTAAGAATAGAAAAATAAATACCAGTATATATAAGGAAACATAGATAGATGACAGAAAGAAAAACTTCAGTATTTATGCTTATGAAAGCCAATGACAAGACCCTCCGTTAATTGTAATGTGAAAAAAACCCTGATCAAGAAGAGTTAGAAAATTTAAGAACTTGTTTAAAACACTCCCATGAAACCACATCTAGTTCCACACCTTGCTGCTTTTGCTTCTATTTTGTGCATTTACTTCAGTCTTTGCAGCAATTCCCCAACCTCAGCAGCCATCAGTTCATGTCCTGCTCCTACTTCCAACTCCACTCAGTATGAATACACAAGAATGACAACACATACGCAGTATGAAGGGTTCGCACAGTACATTGTCTTTTTAGCCAAAAGCTGAATATCCCTATTTTAAATGTTTGTACCGTAAACTTTATTTTATGTGCTTGCAACAGCAAAATAGCCTCGGCTTTCTGTACTGAAGAAAAAACACAATCTCTCAACTTGTCTTTGTACTGTGTCTCAGCATCTCTCTTTTATTGTGACATACAGACACTGGGATATTTAAGAACTTAATAATATGAAAAATTCTTCTGTAGTCAGAGAAGGCCTAGATAACATAGCTCAAAAACTGCAATACTAAGTGAACTGGAGGACAGAATTAGCTGGAGATTGAGGAACAGGAACGTGGTGCAACAAATCTACGCTTAAACTGATGCTTTACCTGCAGTATACTCAAGCGTGTTTCAGCTGATACACACAACAAAGTAAAAAGGAAAATTAAAGTCCAAGACTACGTACAACAATACATACTAAAGTCCTCACTACATACCTCAGCATGCTGCCCATCTGAAGTAAAAATATGAGTAACAGTCATCTCATTCTTTGTCAGAGTTCCAGTTTTATCTGAACAAATTACATTGCAACAACCTGAAATAACCAATTAACATTTATAAGACAATGCTTGTTTAGAACAATGTAACTAACAAGAACAAAAGTATTCAAGACAAGCAAATTTCTAGAAATACTGCAGCTGTCTTTGTGAAAAACACAAAATGGAATTTAACAAAGAGAGCCAATTTTCAGCTACTAATGAAGAACTGTACAAGGTTCTTCGCAAGTTTGTCCAATAAATAAATAAAAAAAACCCCACTAATTAAAATCCCAAATGCACAACTGGTCTGAAATGCTTCCATTCACTACCTCTCCCCTTCATTTTATTTCATTGTATCTCAAACGACATTACTGAAATCTCAATTGCAGCTCCTGGTGAGGAAGGAAGCTACCAGCCTGCTTTGCAGTAGTCATTCTTTATCAAAAAGCACATCTGACACTAACCACAACACTTTTGTCACACAAAAGGACAACTTACCACTAAACCTGCAAATGTTAATAAGTTCGAAAAGATTACAGAAATGTGAAAATTGTATATGCCTTTTTAACTCAGGAGAAGAATATTTTGAGAGAGTGTTGCAGTATCTTGACTTTTTGGACACGATAGCAGGAATTCACAACACTAATGAAACTCTGCTAGAGGCACTAGAAAAAATATTTCCAATTTTCAAATGCAAAAAGAAATTCAAATGCAGCAGAATGATTAACTTACTTCCATTTTTTTTCCATGTGCTTTACATGTTTCAAGACTGAAACTGCGTACAGAATATTTTTAAGCTTTTATGATTTAAAATTATTTTAAGTTTTAATATGAGCAGCATAACACCCTGAAGGTGCATTATGATTACAGAGTTTCTTTTAATACTCAAGCTTAGACTTCTTTGCAACTGTCAGTATCATTCCTGAATTTACACCAAAAATTTCATTTAAAAGACATTTTACAAGCCTTTTTAACAAGAACATCCTAGTGCAAACAAGTACAGAGTACTCCATACATCCAATCACTCTGCAGTTTGGAGTATTGCTAGTGTGACACACTATTAATTGACAGACCGTTTATCTCAGTTTAAAAAAAAAAAAAAAAGCATAGTTACAGGGCCCACAAAAACATACACCCAAATTCCCAAATTTTGTGTAAATTGCATACAATTTACGAATGTTTTAAAGACACCACCACATTGATAGCAAAATAGGTATACCTGCATTATTGTAACCGTTAGTCATCAATATTTGTGTTGATTTCCTAACATTTAAATCAAAATAGTCTAAGTTAGTCCAGTCATACCTAAAGTTTCAACAATAGGCAGTTTTTTTACAATAGCCCGTTTCTTCACCATTCTCATCACACCGAGGGCCAGTGTCACTGTTACCACAATTGGGAGTCCTTCAGGGATTGCAGCTACAGCCAAGCTGTAACAGAAATAAATATACAAATCTTGTCTTAGAACGTCATACATGAATACGCAGTCATGACGCATTTGAACTTCAGAACACTATTTCTGTAGCTGCCTGTTCACTGAGGTTACAACTGGAAGGAGGCAACTGCCATATGATTCTAGTTGTGTACCACTCATTATAAGATACACACTGAAGACCGGAAAAAAATGCAACAAATCAGACATTTCTACTCATGCAAAAGTATGAGGAAAAATTGGAGAGGAGGGAGAAATCATTTGTACATCTGTTTTGCCTACACAAAACACTAATCAGGACTGTGCAAAGTAGCCCGGATTGTGCAGAGTTAGTGCGGTCAGCACTAAACAGAACTGGGAAACGCCACGGCTTCGAGTGACCGCTGATCCACAGCTGTCACTGCCAGATCACCATGTGGCAGCAAGCTAAGGGCAGGAATGCCACGGGTCATTTAAAAAACAAACAAACAACAGTGTAAACAAGATCACAATAACTCATTAGACATTTTCAAAGAAGCAGTTCCTGGTGCTTTTTTTCTCCCCCTTCCCAAAAGGGTAAATCTCCAGAGTCTGATCCTGTCATTTGAAGAAACGCTTGTGCCTTATGCACTGCCCGTGTAATTAGCAACTCAGCAACTTTTCTAAGAGTACAGATTAGATCATCTAAATTCAGTGTTAACTCTCAGATGACAACACCCTGGGATTCAGTTTCTATGATATGCTAGAAAATGAGCTAATGAACTACATGACAAGGCTTATAGTAACTTAGTTTTGTCTGATGCCACTTAGAAAATTACATTTACTTTAGTGACTCAGTGACAGAAATTCAAACTGTACAACTATATTGTCTGTTTGCAGATGTTCCACAAGACACTCAGAAATCACCATACAAATGCACAGTTTAAGAGACTGACAATAACATATTGTATCAATAAAAATGAGTATGAATTTGCTTTTTTACAGCACAAAGCCTATTTTCATTTTGAATTACTTATGTGAACTTAAAAGCAGAGTCTGTGTTCAAGTATATTATAATATATATCACTAGCTTTCAGACACTTGCTGTAATGCATGAGCTACACTACTGAAGACCAAAAATCTTACCTCACACCAATTGTGAACATATCAAGGATATGCTTTCCTTGCAACCAACCAACGAGCATAATAACTCCTACAAAGAAAACAGTTGTCAGGATAAATATAAAACCAACATGTACTGCGGGCTCATGGGGACAAGAAAAAGAACTCAAATAGCCAAAATCAAGCTTATCATTGCGCTACTTATAAAAACCCATTATTCAAATTCCACTAATATGGCAAAGGTGAAGAAAGTTTCTGTCAGTCAAGTTGCCCAATCGCACCAGGAGTGAGGTACTTCACTCATGCACAACTTGAATCAGAATATAAGACACACTGCAATTCAAAAGGAAGCATTTAGAAGACAAAAACTAAGTCAGAAAAGCATGTTTGCAGGAAGAAGCAAGTAAACACCCTTATGATGAAAGTTACGTCGCATTAGTAATCTCCAGATAATTGGCGGCATGAACTCAAAGTGGCAAATAAAATGAAGTGTCAAAATATTTTTTCAAAAGCGATCAAACCTTCCAAGTTAGTTTCACTTATATAATAATTTGTAATTCTTCTACATATATTCTCTTACCTATTATACCAAAGGAATACAAGGAAAGCTGTTTTCCTAAGAGATCCATGCTCTTCTGCAGAGGTGTCTTTGGAGCCTTGATGAACAGTACACATGCAGCAGTTAACAAGTACAGGTTAAAAAACATTAACTGAATCACATATTACTTCAAATGTACAAATGTCAAGACATTGTCAGTGAATGAGATGCAGTTATACCCTGCGTTTCCATATATTTACTGTGTGAAAACAAACAACTCTGTTCCATTCTTGTGTAGAATTCAGGAAGATTCCAGAACACTTCAATTAAATGAAAAATTTATCAAAAATATTCTTTTGGAGCTTCATGATATCTACAGCAACTCTAATAAAAGGTCATATCAGAGATTTCATGGAAAAAAAAATAAAAGTCACGCTGACTAAAAGCCACTGCACTTCTTCCAAGATCAAAAAGTTCTCGATAGCAAGAATAAAACTGACTTCTCAAGACTGAGGCATTAGTGCCCTGAAGGCCAAGTATATCTCAGAAGGAATTTGTTAATCATTTGCAGAAAATTAAATTTAGCCAAATAGAAAGCTATGGAAATATTTAGACAATCTAGTGCCAAAAAAAAAAAAAAAAAGGCATGGAAAGGACAAGAGGACACAAAGCAAATAATTTTAAAAACAAACAAATGAAAAGAAGAAAGTGGATTTTTACACTGGGTGTCAGTAAGCTTGGGATTTTTAATAATTATATGGAGCAGACTACAGTGTAGAAAGCACAGAAAAAAAAAAAGGAAAACAAGGTCATTATGAAATCTCTTCAACAACTTATAAAAGAAGTGCGTACACTCTATATGAGAAAGCTGGTATCAAGTTTGATTCACATTTAAAATGAGTTTACTGTAATATAAACATCAAAAATAGCCCTATAATACTTTTGATATTTCAGAATGTTGTTCATGTAGAATGCTCACATAGGGTTCTTTTTTTTTTTTCCTCATTAATAATTACTCTTGTTACAATACAAACTAAATACTATTGAACAGGTGACTGTATTTTCCTCACATGTGTATTAAAGTAGATTCCACTTTGGTGACCGGAGAGCAGTATTCCCTTGAAAGGTGCAGCAAGGCACTGCAGCTACCAACATGGGGTTGGTGATGCACTCCTGGCTGATGCATTTAATGCCCTTAGTTGCTCTGTTTTGGTAGATTTCAGAAATGTCAATCTCTGGAAAATGAAGTGCTGACCATACTCTGCCTGATCATGTCCTGACAGCTGGAGACAGACTGTCTCCTTATGATCCTACATTGGTGAAGCAGCCAGAGAAGCAGCTGGAAGGCCCCAGATACACAAAGCACTCAAGAGCCTGAATTCCCGTGTGGATCAGTGCACTGCAATAAAGAAAAATCACTGGGGGTGTATGAGCAAAAGGGAGCTTATAAATCGATAAGGTGGGGATCGTGAAGCAGCAGGAGACACGCGTAACCCCAAAGTACAATGCTCATCAGGGGAAAACACAGTCCTGTGCATGCAGCACACAAACCTATCATACAAATCTCTTTTGCACAAAAGTAGTTGCACTTGGAAAAAACCACCCTTCCACAAGTTGTAATGAGATTTGTTCCACTGAAAAGGTGCAGGGTATTATTTCCACAGTTAATATTTTTAGGTCAGCTATGGATATTTTGTTGCATTTAATCACTACTTTCACGTTCAAAAGCCAAAATTTGTTTCACTAAAGAAAATTATTAAAAGCCATGTAATTAAGTTTAACTAAGTTTCTATGTAATAAATTCAAAGTTTTAATGAATGAAATATACACTTATAAAATAAATCTCTGCTGCTAAATATTCACTCTTACCTCTTCTGCTTGCATCATTTTGAAAACCTCCCCAAATTCAGAGTTTTCTCCTGTTCCAATAACTATCCCCTAGAAAACCAAACAAACAAACACAAAAATAAAGCAAATTCGTACCTGAAGTTTAATTTTAATGTTAGTGGTCGCTCTTGACAACTTTTAGTCAAATAGCGAGAAAATGCCATTTAGCCTGCTATGATTTTGTTAGCTTTGTTTATAAAATTAATTCTTGGCACAAGTGGGAAATATTTTTGCTAAAACACATTTTGCCCCTGTGAAACAAACTGCTCTTCTGTGCATTGCTGAAGTATTTAGTAAGTACTGGTAACAAAACTCAAACAGGGTAACACTTATCTAACACTGGCCTCAAGTGTATTTTCAGTTACAGATTTTCAAACACGTTAATCTAGTTCTAGAAGCAAAATACCACATTCTAGACAGAAGAGTTTCACATCATCTGCTCCCTATAAATTAAAGCTTTCCTGACCATAGATTAGTTTTCTTTTTAAACCAGTGTCTGCAAAAGCACCAATGAGAAAAATTCTGCAGGGTATCACAGTAAAGTCTTCCATATTTCCAGTAAAAATTTCTATTTCTATTCCATATCTATTGTTTCAGAAAAGGCAAAATATAAGTAGTCATTACAGTAAGGGACATGGTTTAGCACTAGAGTTAGGTTAGGTTATGGTTGGATTCCATGATTCTGAGGGTCTCTTCCAACTGAAATGATTCTACGATTCTACATTTCTCAATTGATAGGTGGACTTTGAAAAAAAGAACTGCCTTCAAACAGCTGAAACACAGAAAATATTCCTTCCTATCAGTAATGATTTTACCTTTGCTTTTCCACATCTGACCAATGTTCCCATGAAAGCAATATTGCTCCTGGAAGTGAGGTCTCCATTGGTTGCTGCTGGCTGAGGAGCTGTGGATTTAGAGCAAGGAGCTGTCTCACCCGTGAGACTGGATTCATCAATAGAAAGGTCCACAGCCTTTGAAAACAAAATACACGGAGTAAGTAAAAAGCATGACAATCTTTTGTAAGTAGCTGGAAGCTTCCCAATTTTGACCATTAAAAATACATCCAATTTATTCATGTGATAAGAAGCCATGTCAAATATCAACCATATTTTAAGAATCAGCAAGGCAACAAGCACTCCCAGAGGATATTGCAGCACTGCAATGAGCTCTCACTTTGAAGAGTCAAAGTTTACTCATAATTTTGTGTTCATGATTGTTTTTCTATAAAACAGTCAGGAGGTTGCAAACTGATGTGTTCTGTCATCAAACAAAATAATTAACTGGGAATGCAAGTACACATACACATTACCCTCCCAACTCCTCCTCTGTCCACTTCCTCCTATAGTGGTCCATTAAGAACTCGCTAACGAAACATGTATTTCATAGTGGGTTTTGTTCACAAAGTCTCTATAGAGAAAATGTTATTCGGGCAACAGTCAGGTCGACTAGAGGACCAGAAGCTGCCTTTTTTTGGTTTAGGTTTTACTTTTGTGGGTTTTTTGGTAGCGTGTGGGGACAGGTAGAGAAGGAAAAGGTAAAAATGAATTATTCTGTATTAATCAGCTGATATATGAAGAAAGTAACACTTGTGTTGTCTAAATATAATCCAAAACAACATAAATAAACAAAACTTATTAAAATATACATTGAAAAAAATGTCTTTCCTCAGCTGACATCAATTCTTATGTATTAATCTACTGATTTAAGTGAGTCTTGAACACAAAGTCTGAATCATAACATTCTGATCACAAAATTTGAGTAAAATAATTTTGCATTATTAAAAAGTATAAAGGCACTATTGGTGACCATATCACTAAACTTCTAGATAACCTTCTTACAAAAAACAGTGTTAAAGGATGCATAATAAAAAACTCAACTGCCAAATCTCTTTGAAAGGATATCACTTGCAAAGAGTAAATAAGAACCAGTTACACTGCAGTCAGTACCACCACACTATAGCAGATCACCTTGAGGTTTGAGTTGTGGGGATTTTTTTGTGGTTTTTTTTGGTTTTGTGATGTCATTTTTTCATTTGTTTGGGTTTGTTTGTTTGTTTTTCCAAGTGGTATGATAACTCTGATGTACTCTGGTTCTAGCTGGACAACAAAAGCAACACAGGATGCTAGATCAAAAATGTTAAAAGAGGATAGTATCTTCAGTAAAGTGTTTTCTAATTAGACAAATCCCTCTAATTTCTGCTATTCTCTCAAATAGTTACCAGTGCAGTACCCATTTTTAAAAGATGGATGCTGTACTAATAAAGGAAAAGAGACACTTGTCAAAAACTGCAATGAATCTTTCAATCAAAGTCATAAAGAATAATTAACTCCAGAAAGTTCTATAATTTCTAAAAAATTTCTGATGTATTCCTCAGACTCCAAGTTGAAACAGCACGAAGATGCCACTTTGCTACTATTCAGATTTAGCCATGAGCTCTGAAACATTTGTCATCACTACCAAACGGAATTGTGTTCAAAGCCTACACTGTTATTAGGTACATTAGTTCTCAACGTAATATTTTGGCTTTAGAGAAGATTACCATAAAACTTGATGGGACCACTCATTAACATACAGAAAACTTCAGGCCAGAAAACATCTTCAAGTACATTTTGGAAAATAAGATTGCTCTCACAAGGTTAGACTGATGAAGAAACTTCTTCTCACATGTATGAAAGGGTTCAGAAAGTAAACAGTGCCCAATCACCATTTCTACAATTTTCTACGACAGCATAACTCAGAATATACTGAAGAGATCTAGTCTTTATCTGAATAGATGATCTCCATTTATTTTTCTTAAACCTGCTATTCCATAACAATACCCAGTAGAGACAAGATGAAAATAATACGACATATTCTTATTTTCAAATTATCTGCAAGAGTAAAGCATGGCATAAATTTCCATCTGGTGTAGGGCTACAGACAGCTGAGAAACTTCGAATTCCCCTTCTGCTCTACTTTGTAAGAGGTCCAGCCCTGCTGTTATCATAGCATGTTACAAGCTTATGAGCAAGAAAGTAGCTGCTGCTCCAACAGCAGTTTCAGATCAATGCAGAGACTACACAATTGTGAGGGAAGGAGAAAGTGTTTGCAGTCACAAAAGCCAAACCCACTCAAATACTAACTACACTGCAGGGGCTAACAACAGATGATACAGGCAAATTTCTCAGGAGTGCCACAAACGCATCCCAGAAACTAGCTCGTTTGGATTTTGTCTATAAAATGAGCATGCATTAATCCAGTATCAGTTGTGGATATACTGGATATACAGCTCATCATATCCAGAAATTAGTTTAACATGCTAGATAGCCCAGATATTGGGCAACCTGAGGATGCCCAATCTGACAGACAAGTAACATGACACTGTTCAACCAAAACTATCAAAAGCCAGATGAATATACATACACTCCATTTTCAGAGAATCTGCAAGTGCTATTATAGTGCTATTGCTTCAACTTGAGCACTTAGAGAAGTGCTAATATTACGAATCAAATATTTAATAAACTAGAAGACATAACACACACTGAAAAAGTGTCTGGGAGAAAAGATTACACTGGCACAATTTCACCATTTTTCGAATATTGCATTATCAGAGAACACTGAAACTATACCCTAGAGATTAATGCAAATAAAGACTCAAAAGCACCTGCAGAAGCTGCCAAAATATCTTATAATTCAGACTAAAACCAATTATGCTACAACACGTTTAACACAGAGAAAAAGTACTCAACTAGAATTTTCAAAAATGCATTACTGCATAAGATCGGAAATTTTTTCCTTTCATGTCCTGTAACCAGAAACTACATATATTGTTAAGAACCCACAGTTACATTTGGGAACCGAATTATTTCAAAATTTCTATCCAGACAGTTGTGAATTCCAAACAATAAAACTTAATGCACTTCACTATGCAGTGGCCATCTTCTCCATTCTGTCCCAGAAATGTTATTAAATATTAAAGCAATATTAGGTATATACCTCAAATAATCGTAGATCAGCCGGAACTCTGTCTCCAACTGACAGGCAGACTGTATCACCTGGGACTAAATCTCTTGCAAGTGTATGTTCCACCCTGCCTTCTCGTACACTGTAGGTAAAAACATGAAGCGCACAAGAACATCTTTCCTGGCATTTTGTCAAATAAAAGCATTCACACTGTTTATTATGCACTGCAGTGTTCAGAGTTAGTGGTTGCAGCAAAATACCGTTTCTGTTTTGCTGCTTGTTTCTCAGAAGTTACACATTAGTAGTATCATCTGAAGTGATGAGGGGCAACAATGTGGAGTAATGTTTTACGCCCATACAACAGTCTTTAAAGTGAGCAAAAGCAAAGCGCCTTCTGTGTCAGCATAACAGCTTGGCATAAAGGCACAAAGTTCATTAAAACCTTTTTGTTTTACTCATTTTGGATTGAATTTAATATTACTTAATTTAGAACTGAAAGGACAAACAATTCCATACCAATGACATTCTGGAGGCACAAGTTTACTAAGCTCTTCAAGAGACTTTTCTGATCTGTACTCCTGCGGAGACATTAAAAAAAAATAAAGCAGATAATATTTTTAAAACAGGCAAAAGTTAAGTAACAATAAGATACAGCTAAATGTACTGATATTTATCTTATTAGTAAAGTTGTATTAAAGTAATATTCCAATCAGATAAGAGATGCCCTTCAACAGTTCTATATTAGGTACTTTAAAAAGCAAATATGGTCCAAACACTGAAAAATGTATAGATTTAAGAATCTGCCTACATGCATTTCTTCTGAAAGAATAGTAGAGCCCCTTTACACTTTCTTTCAATATCTTCAGGGCTTTGTAATACTTGCAGTAATGCTTCTAAACTCAGGGATCAGACACATTATTAAGTTCTACAATTTAATGGGTTAGTACCAAAAATATTGTGTTCATGCTCTTAGCCCCAGGAGAACTAAGGTATCACAACTCATCTCTAGCTCAACAGATTACAGAATTAGGGTAAACAAAGATATAGTGCACAAACACAAAGCAATTTTGGTTTAGGCACACACTGAGTAAAGCTGGGTATCTACAGAATGAAAAAAAAATTATTATTTAGAAAATTACTTAAAGATAACTATTATTTTTTGTAAAATTTCTGTACAAAATTAAAGCCAGAAGTACATTTTATATGAAGTTAAATATTTAAAAGCAGTTCAATGTTGTTTATTCTGAGTGCTTCTTTACAAGTACTCTTTTACGGCTGAGTATAATACCCATATAGATGCATAAATGTCAATGTAGTTAAAGCAGGACAAATCACACACTTTAGAAAAGGCAAAAGACTTGGATGAAAGCACAGAGCTCTTAACCATTCACAGCACAATGCATCAAGACAAGTACTTCAGTCTTATAAATAGTATACATAAAAGCAATAATCTTATTTGGACAAGCGCTGTCTTACCTGAACGAAGGCAACTGTAACAACAATGAGTATTGCCTGCAAGGAAACAAAAGTAGGTGAGATAAAAGAATTCCAAATGGCCATAAAAGTGACAATATTTGGTTTTTTAGTACAAACTAGCAATATGATTTGGAAACAAACTTTTTCACATTAAAAATCACTCTGTTTCCCTTGGGTCTGTTATGAAAAGTGATGCCGTTACCTATTTACATCTGCTCTAGTGATGTCCAAGAACTCAATAACCTGATTTTACTATAAATAAGTTGAATAACTAGATAGCAATATGGAAGAAAAAAATTCCTCTGTGTTTGTAAAGAGCAAGAGGCAGCAGTGAAGAGAGATCTATGATATAAACAGAAAAACTGGTCTGCACGAAGTATGAATGGTGTTCTCTGTGGAGAGAACAAAGTTTAAAAGAATGACGTGCTAACCAGATGTGGTTTCATTCAAATAACCAGATAACAGAAAGACTAAGAATGAAGACTAGAGTTAAGGTAGCAAGCTGAAGAACAGGTCTGGAGCCATAAAATACTCCAGAAAGGGGAAAACAAGAGGAGAATGAGACTCAGGAACTCTGCCCAAGACTCCCAAGGAGTGAGACACGACACTGAGTATGCTCCAAAAAGCCAAGGTCCCAAAGATTCCAAACAAAAAAAGAAAAAAAACACCTGCTCATCAGGAATAATCCAAGATAAGAACTAAGGCCTCAATAGCAAACCTTCATAGTCCCCCGTTTCATGCACAATTCTGGTCACAACGCATCAACATAAACACCATGGAGGTTCTCAGCACGTGATGTGAAAGCGAGTGAATGGAAAAAACCTACTATAGGAAGTAACAAAGATCTATTTTGTGTAAACTAAGTGTCATCTTCCCCTTCAACACACTCTCAGATGGATTTTTATTATGTTATTTGAATTATTCAAATTGAGTTGCTACACTGATTTCTTAAAAGAACCACAACACAACATCCATTAATTAAGCCTTTAAAGTATACACTGCAACTACTGAAAAATAATCAAGATATTACCATTTTCCAAGAGAAAAATCAAGCATGAATCCAGTAAATCTGCCTTATTTGTGATACTAACATTAGCCTCATCAACTGAATATTAGGAAATAACTACATATATTCCACCTTACCATGGAATATTTCCACCACAGCTACATAGGTTTCTGTTGGAGGCAATATTATCTTCTACAGTTCCTGCTACCTGACACAGCTTTGCATTCCCAGCCTCACATCAGCCTCTCTGCTTGTGTCTATGTGCCACGGCTTCCATCAAGAAGCCCAATAACCTCCAAATGGGAAAAGGTCTGTAATTTATTTTTTTCACGTTTTCATCAGTTCCCAGTCCAGATCAAAAAGTTTTACGATACATTTATATCAGCAGAGCTAAAAAAAATGGCAAAAGCTGCTCAAGCCAGCATTGCCACCACGATAAATGTCATTTATCTTCAGCAGAAAATTAGTTTTGTTGCTAAGGCTCTGAGTCACAGAAAAATGGCACTATCATCTGAAAATGAAGCAAAACAAATATTCACTAGGTGAAAAAGTAGGTATTAATAAAAACAAGACTAAATTGTAGGTTAGTCAGAAGCTATACCAAAAGCACAGTTGATGAACTTTAACTCAACCACATTTTTTCTCCATATTTTAAGACAACTCTACCAATGTTCATGGGGTTGTTAAAGATTCTTCTCAGGTTGTAGCACAGAATGCAGAAATTACTACTCACACTAATTGCCTCGTTCTTTTCTCATTGCCTTGCATAAGAGGGTTAGGAAATAAGACTTAAGAGCATTAACCATGAAAAAACATGAGATAATTCAACTTTCAGCTACAACAATTAAATACATTTCATAATACAATACTAAACCTAAATCGGACTTACGAACGCAAGAGACCATTCCAAACTAACACTATATTCAAATTCAAAATTGCATGTTTTTTCTTGAAGAAGCCACACAGTGTAGCTTTCTTTGGAAGATAAACTTTCTACAGAATCAGAAGGATTAGGAGTAAACCTCCAGTTATCTTGAATCAATTACAAAAATAAAACTCAAACACAGAGAGTGCGGAGATTAGTCAAGGCAAAAACCAGCCAGAACTCACCCCTGATCATGCAGAAATCCCTATTTTCAGTTATCACCTATCACCTCCAAAAGGTCAAAGGCATTATTATTTTCTTCTCTTTGTCATTTGCAATGACAAATATTTATCAGTACTGTATTTGTTCACCCTATTTAACTGCAAACTTCTACAAAAATATCATCATTTCAACTTCTGTCTTCCTTTTGCTATTTCTTTGGGGTTCAGGTTACATTTCTTTTTCATGTTTTAAAAGATTACTTCTTTCAAGTAAATTCATAGAAGGCTTATGTTCATTTCAATTTGAAATTAAAGCATAATTTAAGATAAAAATGACATAGAGGACACCAAAATTTGCTCCTCAGGACAAACACCTAAAGACAGGTGTTTCAACCATCAATGAAAGCGTAAAGATGCAGCCAAATAACTAATAGGTGATATATTTTGGTACGTACTCCTGCTAGCAGCTAAGAAAAAAACAAATCCAGTCACAAGCTTAACAGATTTAATGACAGCATACAAATCAAATTCATTAATTAGAATCAAATGATACCATCCCACATTGACATTCATGCGATGTTGGAAGCATATGTGGTCACACATTCAGAAATACTCTCAGAGATGATAAAATTTTAGTTCCTTACCACAGTGATACTGACAGCATCATCAAACTGATGCATTAAAACACTGATGACTGCAGATGCCAGGAGAAGCATAATAAGGGGATTTTTAAACTGAAATGAAACAGAACAGTAATTCAGCCATACTCTTGACTTGTTTCATCTAAGTCTCAAAGCACATCTGAGCTATTTTTGAAACATATTATTCTATCGTTAAAATATTTCTAACCTACCAGTGCAAACAAAATCTGATTCTGTACCTTGAATAGACCATATTGAATAGATAACAGGAGAACAGTGTTCCTTACATTTCTTGATTCACATTTAAAGTAACAAGAATAATGTCCTGTATTTGTTTGTACTGTATTTAAACAAACAAAAAGGAGCCTGAAATATATCCAAAATGTCCTTGAGGTACCAAGCTGACCCTGTTCCCAGAAAGTGATTACTATCAAGTCAGCAATGTATTTCATAACTTTCAATTCATTGGGTTTTGTTTAACAAGGCAAAAATTTTCCTTTCAGATCACACAGTTCATTCAGATTTCTAAAACCAAAATAAAGGATCTTGCTTCTATATGACAACTGGTTGCTAACATGGCCATTTTTTTGAGAAATCTTACAAAAAAGAACATTCCTACAACTAAGCGAAGAACATTTTAACAGCACACATGACAAGCACATTCAAAGCAAATATGTATCTTAATAAATCCTAACTAAAATAGACTTGGATAATACACGTTAGAAGTGTTCTGATGCATCTAATTTGACACTACATGTGGTAAAATAAAGCATTAATGCCAGAAGACAGCTAGTATGTTCCCACTGCTATCACCAGCAGAGTGCTGACAATCTTTTCAGTCACTCCCAAGTAAAACAGTTTCTCTAGAATTAACCATCTATTACTTCAGGGTTTACTTTAGAACATAACTGGACTGCTGCTCAGACAAGATGCAGGAAATACTGACCAAAGTGGTTAACATTAAAAATTAACTAGAAAAATCAGCTGTGTGAAGAGTTGCTGTAAATATCTTGTGCAGCTGGGGGGTGGGGGGGTGAGACAGGAGAAAGTATTAATACTATCACAGCATTTTGAAAAGCCACGCATGCTCTCATATATATAAAATAAATCACGCTGATGGGAAAAAAAAAAAAAAAAAAAAAAAAATCACACTTGACTTTCGCCAGTCCTGCTTAACACCAGAGTCAAGGCTGGCCCAAATCCCACCCTCAGTTCAAAGGCAGTGGTCTTGCTGTGTAAAATTTCCTTTGTCTATCAAGTTATCCCTACTTCATGTTCCATTTAAATATTTACCGACACTTATAAGCATGTGTGTCTGACCTTAGTGTGATCCATGCTCAAGCCTTTGCCTACAGGGAACTTTATTCTGCTTCTCCAGCCCTCAAGCTAGTTACAAATGGTACCCTTTGACTAGTTATTAACATATATTCAAGAAGGAACTGTGATTAAAACACTGACATGTACCAAAATAAAAGCTTTTTCAACAGGTAAATTAGATGGAAATTATAGAAGTCACGATTTCCTATTTTGCTAGTTTCCCCACTTTAATCAGAATATGTTCATGCACATAAAAGCTAAGTAATAAAGAGCAGAACTACTGACAAGTATTAAAACCAAAAAGTAGAAAGGACAAAAATCGTAACCTGGGAAATATATTTTTTCCACAGTGGTTCATCTTCACTAATATCAAATTCATTCCATCCATGGAATGCCCGTCTATGACAAACTTCACAGTTTTTTAAGCCATTCTGAAGATTAGCCTATTAAAATATGCAAAGAATAACACAGTCAGCAATTACGCTGGTAAGCTAGACTTCAAAATAAAATTCCAACACCAAAATATATAGCCTTAGATTATAAAAATGTGGCCAACATCAGAAAAACAAACTTAGTACTAATGTTTGTATGACAATCAAAGCTAATAAATCATAAATAAATAATTAAATAATAACCTCACTATTTTAAAACTCAATTTGGCAGTACTTAAGAGCACTTCAACAAAAAATTCACACAAGAACTACAGAAGCAGATGCTGGTTCATATCTCGAAATTGTTGACCTTCTCTGCAGAAAACTCTTCAGCAAGCCAAACCACAGGCATAGTCCAGACTCTTGAGGATTATGTCAGGAGTTCAGTTATGCGGCCGAATGCCACAGAAGTAGCTTCAAAGTCTGGAGTTGTCAGTGACCAACATTTATCATGGTGTACTCCTCAAGCAATCAAGCATACAGAAAATCAAAAAATATCATCTATCACGAAAATTAACCCAGATTCAATGGCTCATAAATCTGTCAATGGGTAGCTTTCTCAAACCTGTTCCTCCACTTAAAATGGGGGCTACCGAAATAAATTAAGGACGTTAAGGATTCCTTAGAGAAATGGAAGCAATTGCTATGAAAAACAGAGCAGAATTTTATAGGAAGACTGACTCTAGGAGTGTTATTAACAAAAAGCAATCTTCAAAGCATACAGAAATCTGACCATTTTCAAGTTGAATCTCAACCCCCCCCCAAAAAAACTTGATTATTTTGAAAACATTAGAGATTACAGCATTTTGAGTAACAATTTAAAAATCAACATGCTTTTAGAAGTAGACAATAGGTAATATCAAACTGCACGATAAAGCATAGACTTTCAATGACAAGATCTGTGCTTAAGAATATCAAACTTATTGTTTGGTAACATCAGACCATTCTTAAGAGATGCAAAATCACTTACTTGCAGAATGCTTGCGACTTCATCAACTGGCAATTCACTTGCTTTTTTTGAAGACAGTACAGGAATCATTGTCTCATTGTCACCATCAGGGATTTTTTGAAGACGTGCAACCTAAGAAACAAAACCAAAGTCTGAAGGGAAGGAGAGCACAGACATTTCATTTCAAACAACAAATACCAGTGCAATGCAGTATTAATGCCATTAAAAGACAGTTTTCGATAACCATTTGCACTTCAAAAACAGCCTGCGAATTCAGCTTATTTTCACACAGTACCAACTGCAATAATAAAACAAAATACTGGACATGCAACTGCAAAGACTTATTTCTGTAACCATGTGTTACGTGATGACAAAGCTCCTAACAGTTAAATACATTCATAATCCTTTAGCTCATTATCATCAATAGCTGGTTGGAAAGTAATCACTCCAGATAAATGTCACTCCCTGTCCTTACTTTCTACTCATTAATGAAGGTGATCTAAGCAGGCCTATTTACTTTTTCTTGTACACAAAGAAAGGAGAAATAATATTAAGAAAACCTCAAACAAGAGCACAGATGCAAGTGAAGTCATAAAACTTGACTACAGTACAAAACCTTCAAGTCAATGCTATAAAAAGGAATATTTTCCTGTAATTTTAGGAAGTTAAAATTTTATGACCTGCAGAAGAGTGCAATAGCAACATTGATTGCACAGCTCAGCACTGCTTCGACATTTAATGAAGCTTTAGCGTTTCTGCATTCTTGCTTATTAAATGAGAAGGTGGATAGTCCTTCTTCCCCCTCACTACCTTACTGCAACCACAATTAATATCTCATCCATCTTTCCATATACACATCCCCCCCTCCACTAACTGGAATAAACCAAACATGCAAACATGCACACCACAGAAATGGTTTTCCTATTATATTTGCACAGAATTTAAATAGGCAGGTTTATGCTTTTATACAAGAAAATAATTATTTTTTAAATCTCCTCTATGGATGCTGAGACTTAAAATATAAGATAAAGTACTTGAAGATGACAACACATTAAAAGATTCCAGCATTTTTATGCCCTAAAAAAGGTATAACGATCTTCATTTCCTACATTGCACACTGTTTGCCACGTATTCAAATATGATAACTGAGATTAATTCAACTCAATATTTGTTCTTCTACCTGCTTACCTAAATAGACTCCACAAAGACTTCATCCCAGGCACCCAAGGGAACAATGAACAAAGGTGAAAGTGCTACAAGTTGGAACCCACATGCTTTCACTTTTCAAAAGAAACCCTTGGAAACTCTCTACACTTGCCATGTAGTTCCTAGTGAAACAGCAAACCAACAAGACTTGCTCCTCATTGTGGCTCTAAGAAAGCAGCTCTAGAGACTGAGATGAAGAGCGGGGTGATACGGGGCATGGGTTTGAGCTCTTGGGTGGGGGGAATGGCAGAACTGCACCTTAACAACATGTCTACTGGCCTCCAAAGAGGGGGAGACCCTTGGACCCCACTCAGCTTTCTGCAGTCAGCAGGACTGAGCAGCTGGAGTGCAGTTCAGCAAAGGCCCAAGGATGAAAGCTCAGCCACATCTCCACTCCAGTTCTCATATTTCATTCCACTGAGAAAGCTTTGGTTTGCTCCTTACTATCTTTTTAATGATGCATTTCTGTAAAGACCAGAGCTGGAAAGTCTGTGGACAAAATATGCGACTTAAAGACGCTTTAGCGTTGGTTAGGTACTTACTGAAACCTTAAGTATACACAATGATGTAAGTCCTCTTTAAAAATGATGGTGAACACACCTTATTCTACGCTATTACCTAGCAAATTATCGTTTTCAACTAGCTTCACATGTTTCAAATTAGACAGGAAATTGGATCAAAAAAATATTGCAACCATGGTGCAACAAAATTACAGACTTTTCTTTCTCAACATCTTACATATTTTAGAAGAACTACTGCTCTCAACATCAGAAGAAAAACAAAATCGTGACTATAATTCTATTGCTAACAAAGGGTCTCCTTACAAAATCTCATGATAACAAGCCTTTACACCAACACGGTTTCACTGTTCTGGACCAGAGGGACAAATATTTGCTCCACAGTCTAAGGTTCCTCACAGAATACAGCATCGTAAGATTCCCTCTCCAAAACAGAACTATATTAAAGCAACTTAAGCTGACCAGAACAGCAGCAGAATAGCAGGTATTTTGGTTAGGAAGAATACAGACATTGTGACCCTAAACCTTCCAAAATACTCTACGGCACATACGCGTTCAGTTCTCAAACTTCATCATGGGAGTGAAGCATCATCACAACCATTCTTAGTCCTCCATGCAGACAGAAAATCTTTGGCTAAATGTACCACTACTTCTACCAGCATCCATGAAGCACTTGATGCTCATGAGATCCAGTCCCTAGAAAGAAAGAGTTTTATTTAAATCTGTCTTGCAGAATCTTCAATACGTATCATGCCTATCTACAGGTTACAAATGAATTCTGCCATTAAGAACACACACAGTTATGGATGCTGTTAAGGCTACACATATAAAACAATATTAAGTTTAATCACTTCAGTTCTCAGGAAATTGCTATTGGAGATGACTTTTCATACTTTAGAAGTTTGTATTCAATTATCTTTGGATTTTAACCTTATTTCTCTCTCAGCTTTCTTCAATCCCACACTTTCCTAAGCCAAATTTTGCTACGATCTCCTCTCTTGATAAAACACCGTATGGAATTACTAGCTCATGTTATTTTCTTTAAGGTTTCCTGTCCTAAGTACTATCTCTTGGCTCTTATTGAAAATAGAGAGAATATTCATTGTATTACCTACCAAATACCAGCGTAGGCTTGAAAACCATTAAGCCTAAGTGCTGCTTCAAAATAAACCCACAAAACACATTATTTTGACCAAGATGACTCCACATTCTGAACAAAAATGCTGAGCAAGCAAGCTTTCCCAGTAAGAGTAAGCACAAAAAAAAACCACCAACCTGACAACCATCACAATTTTTAGTGCTGAGAAAAATCTTTTTCCCCTCTACCAACGGACATGGCTGCTAAACACAAATAACAATTCCAAAAAGGGATTTGTAACTAATCATTTCCCTAATATCAGGGCTTCAGAAAGGTTAATAACAAGCTTTTAAAGGATATTTTAATAAGTTAAATATCCTTCAACAGAAATATTCCAATACTCTTAGAGATCAGGCATTTCCAAATAAATCTTCGTTAGCATGGTGGAACTCTGCTACAACAAAGCCTATTTTGACAGCCTTTTTGTGACAGACTCAAAGAATCTTTGATTTCAAATGTGTTTCATTCATATTATCTTCCACTTTTACAAAGAACACTGTACTGTACGCAGTAAAAAAAAAAAAAAATCTACAGAGAAAATCTGGTGTAGGATTAGAAAAATAAAGGCTCAGAAAGTCTGTTTATAGCCAGCTCCTTTCTCTAAGGCAAAATTACATCTGATAAGGCAATTCTGGATGGATTCTCATCTAACTGCTCAAAAACCTCTACAATATTTGTAAACTACACTTGTAGTTCAGAAAAGAACAGTTTCAAATACCTAACACTTTGCCACGGATTAAATGCAATTGCTTAGTCCATGAGAAACTGATCTCTGTTCCCTTCGTCACTACCATCCAAAATATAAAGCGAGTTACACCAACAGATATAGATCAAAAAAGCTAGTTGGAAAAAGTGCTTGCTGTCTGTTGAAACACAATAACCATATACAAGCAAATAATTTTGCCTTTCCTGTGCATTACTTCCACAAAGCAAGGGAAAGATTTCTTATTCAATACCATCAGAAAGTGCTCTCCAGTCCTGTGTGCTGCTGCTCAGATCTGCACACTGGAGACTTGGGCTTCTGCATCACCTTTTAGTGTATCCAACAGAAGTTATCTCCAAAATCACAGTGTTCTATATTAAAGGAGTCGACCCACATATAATAAGATGTCTTCCCATCCTATGCTGCAATTAATTTTCAAGCAACTCTCAGTTCGTACCTTAAAACACTTTAGTACCTCATTGCAGGCCAAGTTTTTATATGGTTAATTGGGCTAAGAAATTATACTGGCTGATGCTTCTATGTCAGACAGGCAGCACATATATGACTGCTGAACTATAGCTTCCCATTCCCCGCTTGCAGCTAAATCTCCCAAGGAACAAAGAAGCAGGATGCTAACTAACAAAAACAAATAGCTGCCTCATGAAGGGCTTTTCTTGGACCACTTCCAACATACACACCAGCATTTCTAGGCCAAGAAACATGCATCAATCATACAACCATGGAATGGTGACTGAAGTACATTTATCCAAATTAATACAAAGTAGTCTAGATGGCTTACACTACCAGAAATTCAGAGTTCCTTTCTGTTCTCTCTAACGAAAAAATCTAGTTAACTGTAATGTCTTACTGTCTCTTCTTCCTCATACACTACAAAATTCTGCCTACCCTCTTACTACCATGACAGAGACCAAAGTACCAACAACCTACCTCTATCATTCTGTTTCTCAGCTCAGCAGGAATAGTCCATTATCAACCAGCAGGGCTCACTGACATTTTACAACTATTTTTTAAGGGGAAATTTTGGCTCTGCTATGCACATAATGCAAATGGCAGCATTTACATTCACTGAGAGCTGTCTAAAAAATTTAGAACATTCTCACAGCAAAATTTTTTTTAGTCAAACTTGTGAACACTTCAGCTACTTAGCTACTATAAAGTCCTGTAAATGTTATAGGTAGTTACTCAGTTGACCTACGAGTGCAAAACACAAAGGTGGTGTAAAAACAAAACTACCAAGAACTGTAAAAGTTAAAAAAAGAGATGTTTCAAAAGCAATGACATTTAAGTTGAGGTAATTAAAGAGAAATACTGATTCTTTGCGAAATTCCTTTAGAAACCTGAAAGACAAGAATGCATCCGGGCTTGGGCACTCTACTCAGAAAGACCTGTTTACCCTACCACACAAGAATTCTCACTGGCAAACTGCAAGTTAGTAGAGCCAGTTCTTGGGAAACACTGCAGCGCAACTGGAAATGTAAAAAGAAGACTGGAAGCATTGACTCCACATGCTTTCCAGTATTTGCCTCCTAACCACACCTATCACTTTGTTCTGAATCTTCCCCTCCATCTGAACAGCTGATGTGGTCCATTTAAATCTACCCCATCAGTCCCTGTAAAACCAAACCCCTTTCAAGCTAACTCAAGTAATACAAAAGACCTTGTGACTTGTTTGTTAGTGACCAACCTGCAAGATTATTATTGTACAAGCAGTTAGTGACTCACATCCAGATACACGCCTTTGTATCGTGGATCCTCTGCAATTGCTACTGAACCATGCTGTGTTTCATCAACAGTAAAATGAATGTATACATAATCAATGTGCATTTAATCTTAAGTATATGTACAGTACATTGTCTTTTCCACTTGAAATATTACATGCACCTGCTCAGGAACTGCAGCTTTATTAATGAGATAAGGATATTAAAGCCTATTATCCAAGGGACACTTCAAAGCCTACATTCCAGACCAAACTGCTTTCAGTGATTAATGAATCTGTACTGTGAGCGAAACCCCATGAGAGTACTAGTAAACTCAGAGCAGACAAGATCCACAATGTGCCACGCCCAGGCCAGAGATCTGTATCATCTCAGGGCACCCAGTATCAGAAAGGATGCATGATTTTATTACATACTTTGCTACCACCTTTTCTGAGTTATTATTAGTAATCTGCCTTGCAAGTGTTTGTGTCTTTCTTATCAGGATCCTGAAAGAACCAGCACTTCCTCATCCACTATAGGAATTAGCTTCCATTTTTCACCTACCTTCCCCACACTGGAAATAACGACAGTGTTCAACAACATAACAAAAACGCGTTTCACTGAAAATACAAAGACTTACCAGCTTCCCATTTCCTGAATTTTCTGTATGATCAAACTATATGTGATGTATACTAAAAGGTTTAGAAAGCTCAGATCCTACTAAGCACGTTCTTCTTCAGTTCT
Organism: Caloenas nicobarica; assembly: GCF_036013445.1. NCBI lineage: Eukaryota > Metazoa > Chordata > Aves > Columbiformes > Columbidae > Caloenas > Caloenas nicobarica. The sequence continues at coordinate 46,166,372 of NC_088246.1, read as the reverse complement.
GCACAGTTCGGAGCCAGGATGGTGGGTGCAGAGGGGTAACAACAGATCAGCTCCTGTAGACACGTGTGCACACAGTAACATAATAAAATACCAAGTGCTTACCTCTTCTGCGCTGCCTAGCATCCTGAAAGTACACAGGTCTAGAGATCAACTAGATGTCAACGGGCAGAGGCCGGAGTCTCCGTGTGTGTGCACAGGGACTTTGGAAACAGCTCCTGCTAAACAAACACTGTCAACTGCGAAAAGTATGTTCAAGGAAAAAACGACTCTACCCAGAAGGGAACTAATCCTCTTTTCTGTCAGTTCTGTCAGACATGAAGCATCAGAGCAAAGTCTTGTCTACTCATTGGGACATGGTGGCTAGAAGTTTTGGAGATCCAGATCTTTAGCCATCTTATTGTCCATCTTCACACTCTCCATTTAAGTAGGTCATTGCTCAGCATCATGACTGTGATTGCACAGAGTCACTTTATAGCAATGACCTTAAAAATATCTATTTCACTAGATGTTTCTGCCGTCTTTGCCTCTCCCACTTGTCTAGAAGGCAAGTTGCTCCTAGAACCTCAGCACAGGTCCCAGTCACAGAACAGTGACTGCGTGATGATAAGACACAGCAAAAAGCCAAGCCCAAAAAACCCAAAAGCACTAGGCATGGTCAATAGTTATGGTAAGTCCCAGACCAACTGCACATCCAGAAGCAAACCCCAGATGCACAGCAAGATTCCAAAAGTGGAGGCAGAGCAGAGAAGAGCCTTCAGATGACTCTGGAACAAGGAACACCCAATGTGGTTATGACTATGATGCAACTTCCTCTGCGAAATTCCACCAGATTTTAACAGGAATTACATCTCCAGATAAATTCACCAAGCTATGCCAATAGAAGAAGCACGTGGAAGTAACTGACTGTGGTGGATACAGATCTAATAAAATAAATAAAAAACAGTGCAACCAAGTTCACAAACTATAAATGCAGAGAAGTCACAAACGGCCCTTGATTAAGTATATTTCTTTTTTTTAATGTCTTATTCTTGTCTTTTGAACTAATTTATCTACATTTTAATGATGTCCAGAAAATTGGAATTTATATTCAGGAAGGCTTCACCTATACCAGCTGCACTGAGATAGCTGTTCATACCTCATATATGATCAAATCACAAAGACCGATTACTTCCTATACTCTCAACACACAATTTCTCTAATAAGCCTCAAAATCTTGTAAATTTACATATGAAAAACACTCAAATATCATGACTGGCCAATAAATCCTTATTAACAGAAGGCTCAGAGGAGATGGGCAAGGGCGATGCACCCATGAAGCTCAGGAAACCACGTAGCATGGGACTAAACAGAGCTGTTGCAAAGAGGCAATCTCACCACAGTGGGGACCGGCAGGCGGCCTTTGCTTTGCATAAACAACTATGTCAGTTGAGTGGATCAGATGGTGTAGATGTTTCTCCCTGATTTCATCAAAAGAATGTGAATGTCTGAGATAGCCAGACCACCATGGGAGGGCGTATATGTGGCTCAGCCTAACATATGCACGAAACAACCAACAAAATTTCAAGGAGAGCAACAGGGTTGAGCTGGTTTCAAGTCACATACCCTTCTTCCAGCATCTAGGGATGGCCAGTATCATGACGGTGAGCATATTATAGAGACCAGTAACGGGAATCACACTGGTATTAGGACAAGCGGCAGTGGATACAAAGTGGAACACAGGACGTTCCACTTAAAGATGAGAAGAAAGTTCTTCATGGTGAGGGTGCCAGAGCACTGGAACAGGCTGCCCAGGGAGGTTGTGGAGTCTTCTTCTCTGGAGACATTCAAAACCCGCCTGGACGCCTTCCTGTGTAACCTCATCTGGGTGTTCCTGCTCCGGCAGGGGGATTGAACTAGATGATCTTTCGAGGCCCCTTCCATTCCCTGACATTCTGTGATTCTGTGATTGCAATTGAACTGAGTATTGCAATTTCTATATTTTGCTAAGTGTAACTTACAAAATATACTGACAAGATAGTACAAATGTATCATTCTGCTAAATGAGAAATCCCAAGTAACATCAAATACCTTCAAACACATACATTATGTAAACCTTACACCCTTTATACCTGCACTATCTAAAATAACCTGGCCAGAGAGTATTATACTCTGACAAATACCTTTGTGGGAAATAATGCTGCTTTCTTAAAGCAAGAAGTAGTGCCAACACTCACTCCACATCAACATCCACGACCGATTTGCAAAAAGAGTATTTTACCTGCCACTGTGAAGGGCTGTCCCCTCACACTCCCAAAAGGTTGAAGTCTGGAGACTAATGAGGCACTTGTTTTCTACCAGGCACTGTTTGCTCAGGAGAAGAAATACTTTTTGAAGGCTTTGAAGTCACTGTCTACTATCTTCATTTGAACTGACTCCTTAGAAAAGTGTGATGATTTTTCACTTCGGAGGAACAGCTACAGCAGCCCTGTATTCTAATATTCAAAGAAATTTGCTCCTATTCAATAGTATTTCAGTTTAAACATTTTACCAGGAGCCCCCACATCAAAGGAAGTGCACGTAGAAAAGTTCTGTCTCTAAAAAAGCCAGAAGGAAAGAGAAACGCTAATCTGCATTAATGAGCTCTCTTTGCAGAGTGATTTCTATCCTGGGAGGTCACATAGTTTCAGCCCCTTGCCATTGTGCGTTATTTCATAAGACTTTACAGAAAAATGGTGATATTCAACCTGGCACAGGCAGCACCCACTAACCAAAGAAATATAAATATCCAAATTACGAGAACGACCAAGCTGCCCCAAAAGTCTGAAAAAAACTGCCTTGTATTCCAGTACTATTTCAGCAGTGCTTAGGACTTTCGCTATGGCCAACAACCAGCCATAACACAGAACTGTCCTCCTTGGTACACAACACTTCTGCATTTCTTACTAAGAACCAGAAATCTGAATAATGGCACTGATCATCTTAAATCTCAAGGTTTGAGCAATCTTAAAAGTTGTAAAATATTTAAGAGATCTATCCTCAAGCCCATCTGCTTCAGGGAGTGTAAGAAAGACTAAGACAATCCATTTAACATCCACATCAACTCTACTATAAAGCTCAAGAACTATTTTCAAGTACTAAAAATACTTAAGTACTAAAAATATTTAACTAATCACCTATCTGAGAAACACATTTCCACAACCTGAAATGCATCTTACTCTTTCAGGATGTTTCTCCATGTCTTCTTTAATTTAAAAAATAGAAAGGAAAGTAGGACATGTAGTTCACCTGAGGCTACCAGCACAACAGTAAAGCTGAGCAATTTTCTGTAATCATAGTATATTCCATGCGGTTATCCTGCAAGCCTTGTGAATGACAACTGCCCACTCTCTAGCTGGAGAACGTATTTCACAAAAATAATACCTTAACCTGACTGCAGTGCTGTAGATTGCAGCTGTAAAGACAACAAAAATTCAGACTAAGTGCCCAACACCACATCTGTCCAAACCACCTCATCTTCCTTTAGCTCATTTCTGTAGTATACAGTTGAGACTTAAGAATGGCCAACATTTAAAGTTTGTATTCGATCACTACAAAAGCTTTTAGAGAATTTAGAGCATTTCTGTATACTCTGGAGGATGCACTATGATAAATTTCAAGCCCGGTTACTGAAAGCCTTGAGATGGTATCAGTTACCAAGAATGCATTGACAGACACATCAGATCAATCTGTATTTGTTTCACCAAAATATTCAGCTTTGATTCTTCCTGTTCAAAAAAAAAATCCTTGAACACTGGAAAAGTCTGCTTGAACATTTCACACATTTGTCATTACTTATTAATCAGAAAAACGAAGAGATACAGAATCCTAAGCACACACTAAAATGATCAAATCAATGCTAGCGCCTTGATGAAAGCAATGTTTCTGTATAATAGCACTGGGTCAGTTCAGAAACTCATCACCCAAAGAAGAGAGCACCGATGGCCATATCTTGCTTGACTCCAAACAGCACACGCCTCTGCTTAAATCCCAATCCATGTGAAGCCTTTTAGAAATTGAAGGCCAAAAGTCTCTGGGTCTAAATATCAGTCATTTATCTTGCCAGACAGTTGCTAACTTTCTAGAACAGAACATTTAACCTTAGAAATAAGATCATATAGCTCCTGTCCATTGGATTGCTTCTATCTCGTAACACTTTAAAGTGCTGAGCTTCTCAAAGGACAGCACTTGAACAGCAAACACTAATAAAGAATTTTAGCACCCTGTGATACACTAACATATCCATGACATGCAGACTTGAGTTGCCACATAATTGTACTAAGCAAAAATGCCAATATAAACATCTGCTCAGTATTTATTTGTTTAAAATAATGAATGAAGCTCCAAGATTCAATCATTGATTATATCCTTGACAGCTATGCAGTTACTTCATAATGTGACAAAATAAAATTCTAATTTAAAAAATCCTGAACTTACTGTTTAAACCAGTTCTCAGGATCGAGTTCATGTCAGTGTCAATCTAAACACAAACATAACTCTCTGCATAATTACTATACTTATGGTAATAACCTTTCTTATAATGAGTATCAAGAAAGCAGCAACACTGTATTCATCAAGCTTTTTTTTGTGAACTATGTATGCAGAAAAAGGTGCTGCAGGTAAAGTGACTTTAAAATATTTTCAAAGTCTTTGTAAAGATTCTGTAGGCTACAATGGTAACCCGTTATCCATTTTATCCTTTGTAATTGTTCACAGTAGAATGTTTACAAAACAACGAACTAGAAACAGATGCTTGTCCCAAATTTATACCTTGATTATTGTATTTTATTTTCCTTCTCTGCACTGTAACTTTATTATTTCTTCTACTTCTTCTATTTCTTTCTTTCTACAAACCACACTGTAAATGCCAATTTTGTCACCCCGTGTCAATTAGGTATCACCTGAACTCTTTCACCAACTCAAATGCAGGTCTCACAACTAAAATCTACTTATTATGCCATTCTTGCAAAATTCCACCGTGATCTATGGGTGAATTATATGGAACTGAAGCTACAAGTACATACAGAAGTGAGTCAAGCTAAGGGTCTGCTCATGCTAGAAGGAGGAGGTCGCACTGCTTTGTCCCTCACTGTTTTCGGCATTAACTGGACGCTTCGTGAGCCCATTCAAGTCACTAATTCAACAGAAAGCTGTCCCGCAGGGGGCCGGGGGAACGAAGGGCTGGGATCACCTTCTGCCAAGCTGGCAAGCCAGACAAACTCAACAGCCAAAACAGCCAACACAACACGTATGACAGCAATGCAGCTGAGAGCAGGATCTTCTTTCAGCAATAATGAGAGCATTTCATTCAGTCCTATAGAACAGAGGCCCAAGATCACCACGCACTTGTCAAACTCTTCACCAAGAAAGCAAGAGAAAATGGTTGTTTCTCTTTTCTTAAATCAGCTACCCTGAGGATTGCCTGCATTGCCCTTACAACACTGTTTTTTCTGCTTCACTGAGATTATGCCAGAGGCTCTCCACAGAAAGGAGTTACAAACCTAGTATTATAAAATAAATAAACATACATTCTGTGATGTCTGAACTCAAGCAGATTCCATGTTAAATCACTTCTACATTATTATAGATAAACATTTCTGATTTATCTGCATGGGAAAAAAAGGGGAAAGGAAAGACTAAAACTATCTAATGCTCCATCAACCAGTCAAACAATAGATTAAAAGATTACACCGATCAATCAAAAAGAAAATCTATGTTTCTAGCGCAAAACAAAGGCTATGTTAACTTAGCAGTTGTCTTAAGTTATCAAAGCACTGCCAAAAGATACAAAGGTCTCTACTAGAAAAATCTCTCACCTTGTCCTCCAAGTTAAACAGAAGATATGTGACTTTTTTTGCCAACAGACGTGGAAAGTATCAGGTTCTAATTTTCTGCAAGCTGCAGATGGTAAGAAATAGTAATCAATGAATATTAAAATTCTTGTTTCATCTATTGGTTTATTAAGAAATCATCTACACATCAAAAGGAAAGTAAACTGCTGTGATAACACCGATTTCTAGCATTTCCCATCACAAAATTCATTCTGATTATTTTGGATAGTACTGTCATGAAATAACTGATGACGCCACTCTGGAACAATTTAAATTGTTTTCAAGTGGCTGCTGCCACGAGCATCCCTTCCTCCCTCCGTGTTCAGTTGCATGTACACGCACTCCACCCATTCCTTGGTACCTACAGCTGCCTAATGCGTGATGAGCTGGTCCAGGGTGCGAACTCACGGCCCTCAAACACCAACATTTATTCACTCATCTTCGATCTGCTCCTTGAGCAACGATGCCCATTTTCACCATTTCAGAAAAACACTCATGAAACTCTTAAGGAAATTCTACTGCACTTCAAGCACATGACAAACAAAAACCACTCATTTGGCACCTCAGGATTATGTGAAGAATTAAAGTATCTTTTACAAATAAAAGAAAAAAATTCTTGACTTTTATCTCAGTATTCATCCAATTATCAAAATTATCCTGAAATGACTACTGACAGACTGCAGGCTGAAATGAACAGTGGTCTTTGAAGATCAGCTGAAATCACCTAGGCCTCAAAACAAGGAAGATGAAGGAGGATTTCACAATCACCACATGATGTTTTTATTACTTACAGCAAGTCTGGCCTGAGGGTTTTTTACCAACTTTCTACATGATTTTGGGAAAATATTTTTGGCTTACAGGTGGGAAAACGTTACTCTGATCTCTTCTATTAAGCACTTAATGATGTGAAAACAAATGCTACAGAAGGTCTTGGTAAGAAAATAGTACTCCTATTTAATAATTCGTACTTGTAATCATAGCCTGACCTCAGAGCAGAGATGCTCAAAGTTGATGTGACCTAAACTGTGTTCTCCAGTTTTCTACTAAAAGGCAGAATTCTACAAGACAATCCTCAGGAGAATAAAGAACCTGTCACACTCTAAAGATGGTGATAAAGAAAAAAAATCAGACTACAATAACAGAAAATTACTTAAAACAGCCTAAAGGCATCGATGGAGAGAATCAAAAATTACACAGCCTAGTTTGCACTCAGAGTTATGCTGTATCTATGCAAGTTTTCTTTACTACCTATACTTTAAGAAAAAGCTCCATTTATGGAAAGAAGCCACAAATTCCACCTTTCCAAACAGAAATACAAACATCATTCCTCTAAGTCACAGTTTTACTGAGATAAGCAGAAGTCTTCCTATGGTGGGAAATTCTCTCTCCCCATTACCATGAGACGCATGAATTTTTCACGGAAGTTTAATCCTCCCAGTACACGTGAGAGGAACAAGGAAGCCTTGGGACAAAACATTAACCAGCTTAGAGTAAACATACAATACTGCTTATGAAAACTGAACTAACACAGGAAAACATCAGTTTTCCAAACCATCTTATCACTTCCCAAACTTGAATAATCATCCAAATACAGGAGGGAAAAAAAAAATCTGCCATCTCTTGTTCAATACCAAAACTAAAGAGAATTTTCAAACACAATCTTGCAAAACATTTTTATATATATATGTATATGTATATTATCTGAAATCTTTGTTCTACAAGATTGGAAAATACATTAAGGATCCTCTCAGGAGTGCTGCAAAGTTCCAATATGAAAGCTGCTATTCTCTAGCTGTCTCAAAATGTCAACTGGATAGAAAAAGAAGAGTTCAGAAATACCGAGAACACCCAAAGAGACAGCAGAGAGTTGTAAATATATATGCCAGTCTGTAGACTCAATTATGAGACGGGGGTTGGGGGAGTAGGATGCAGAGGGGAAGTAATTCACATGTTAAGAGAACCAACTCAGCCCTTTTATTCATACTGAAGTTTAGCTTTCCTCCTACCCCATTCTGAAAGCCCTCAACAAGCCATAGCATTTATTTCTGCCTTTGAAATACACATCTGATCATCTTTTATTTTTCCCCCAGATAAAGCTTTTTTTAAAAATAAGTTACTTCTATCATACAAATATTACTAATTTTTAAACATAATTTCTTTATTCCATAAGAAACTTAAGCAATGCCATCTTTGTGCTATCAGCATTCAGAAGAATTAGAACAGGTCACACTATCATACACAACTTGATTATAAACTACATCTATGATATACTATTTATTTGGTAATACAACTAAAAGGCATTAAAAGTCTTTCTGCCATTTTAGTTTTGGCACACAAATATCAGACAGCTACTTCTTTTTCCTCTAAGCATTATTTCTATTCAACGGCATTATTATCCATTTTGCTTCCCCTGCCCCCAGTGCTGCACATTCAAAAATCGTCTATTTGCAATGCAGTGACTGAAATGTAAAGGCACAGACACTACTTCTACCGGCTATCTAGCTTCCCAAAACAAAGATCAATCTTCTAGAAACGTTCCCCTGCCCTCCAAAACTCCTTCTGCCTGACAAGGTCCATGCTCTTTATTACAAATATTCAGCTGGAAGACATGATCAACAGAATTAAGAAAACTCCAACATTATTTTAAAGTTGGAAAAGGGTTCTGAAATGCCAGATTATGAGAAACTAAATAGTTTTCAACGCAGGTTGGATTTCACTATTATTACAACTTTCCAGTCATGGAAGACAACCATACTTCAAAACAGAACAATATCCAATGATAGAAAATAATTTAGTTAGTCTACCACACAAACTCAATCCAGTTCTTCATTCAAGTCAAACTATTAAAAAAAGCATCTCTATTTTCAGAATGGGGTGAGAGGAAAAGGAGCTCCTATGTTTCACATTACAACCTATAGCAAAGGAAATCCAGCAGCCACCGAAAAAAAAAAAACATTTAACATCTTCAAAGAATACCGATGACATAAGTGGGGGGTGGAGGGGGGAATCGACGGTTCTTTTCTTGCATATATAGTAATAAAAATAACACATTTCAGAGATTTTCAACACCTAGAGTCAAACAGAACAGAAAAATCGGTGAGGCGCACAATCACTAGCATCCCTGCAAAGGGGCTTTTAAGGCTCCCTGAGCATCAACTGAAGCCCTGCATAGAAAAACTGAAATAACTCCCGGATTAAGTAATTTCCAAACTAGACAAGAAGGAGAAAGCACAAACAGAGCAATTTCTTTCAGTACACAGAGTTTCCAGCTTTATACTAGATCTTTCAAGTGGCAGAACTCAAAACTTGAGTGCCACGTTTAAATCAAATACTGTTCAAGAGAGCAAAGTTAAGTCATTTTTAAGAACATAGAATATGCACAAAAATACTTCAACACAAAATGCAACTAATGCTTCTCAACTTAACCACGAAAGACAAAATTTGACAATATAATCTAAGAAAATACCAAGCAACTAATGCTTAGACACCCCATTCTAAATAAAACAAGAGATTTCTATTCCAAACACGCAGAGCGCTAAAGCACTCAATAGATGTTCGGAATATCTGTCAAGCAAAAATAAAATCTGTCTGATCGTTAGTTCAACAAGCAGCAGTACAAATAAAGAAAAACAGCGGTCCTACAATTCTTAAGCTACAACATGCAGACCAAAACTCCTACCACGAGATTAAGGCACCAGAGCAACCCTGCAAACCCCTGGAACGGGAAAACATACCCACGCACCAGTAGGAGTTGTCACCAAATTGCATGCAAAAATCCTCTTAGCTCCAATGAAGTCAGTGACTCTGATGAGACCTTTACCTTCATTTTCCATCGAAATTGTACTTGAGTCGATAGTTACAAAAGTCTTTAGCGACAGCAGCGCTGGAGCGGGAGCTGAAAGGTGAGGAGAGAGATGCCCCAAGATGCCAGGCAATCACACCGCTCCCTCTGCCCCCACCTGCAGCAACATCTGCAAGAGAAACCAGCGCTAAAAGAGGAAAAATATGATAATAAAATTTCTTTTTTTTTTTTAAAGTGAACCCTATAGATCTCCACTGCTTTCCACTGGCCAGCGCGGAGCAGGCACAGGCACGGAGGGACCCGCAGAGCTGTCAGAGGCCACCAAGGATGAGGATTAGTTGCCCAGCAGCGCCAGAACCCCGAGCAGCAGGAGCAGCAGCAGCGCGGCCGCTCCCCCCGCGCCGCCACCAGCCGCGTCCCGCCCGGGGAGGGGCTCCCCACGGAACGAACGCCCCGCACCTAAAAATAAACCCTCACCCCAAATAACCCTCCTCCCCCCGCCGCCCTGTCCGTCTCCGCAGCGCCGGGCGGAAGGGGTGCCGGGAAGGAAAGCGGCGGCTCCCCGGAGCTCGCCGGCCCCGGCCGCTGCCCGCGGCGACCCCCGCCCCGGCCCCGCCCGCTCAGCCGCTGGCGCAGGCCGCCGCGGGCAGCGGGGCGGAGCGGGGTGGGAGAGAGGCGCAAGCGGCAGCTCCCTCAGCGCCGCCTCGGCCCTGCCGCCTCGCCCCGCCGCGCCTCTCACCTCCGTGGCTCGGGGCAGCGGCACGGCCGCATCCCCGGCTCCGCTCCGCTCACTTCCGCGGGCGGCGGGAGAGGCAGCGGACGGGGCGGGGCGCGACAACGGAAGGGCGGGCGGATCCCCCCCCCGCTACGCGCCCGCAGCGGCGCCTGCGCCCCAAGATGGGGGCGCCGCTCCCCGCTGGCAGCGCGGGGGGAGCGGCTGCTGTGTCCTCCCACCCGGCGCCGGTTGCGCGGGCGTGAGCCGCAGCACGGGGGCCTCGCAGGGTCCGCGGCCCCGGTAGAGAGCAGCGAGCCACGGAAATAAACGTGTTCAAACGCCGCTGTTGGGAGCTCTGGAGGTGTCCCCAGCATGGGCGGCTGTGCCCCGCTCCGCGGCGCCGCCTCGCCTCCCTGCCCGGGCAGAGGACGCGCGTTACCGTGCGGAAGATGGGAGCCGGGAGCCGGGCCCCGCCGGCCTCTGGGCCAGGACCGGGAGCCAAAGCCTGCGGGCCCTGGGATGGTGGTGGGGACACAACCCCCCAACACCCGCTGTCTCAGAGTGTCTGCGAAGCAGAACTTGTATGAAAACGTGTCTCACAGGGAGTAGCCGCTATTTTTAGAGTTACAGTACACCCAGGCTAGATTTGTACTCTAGTTAGTTTCAAATTACCGAATTACTATATCATGTTCTTTCAAAAAGTTACGGGAGGGGGGGAAAAAAAATTAAGACTCAATACAAAATCTTAAACGCTTCAGATGACTTTCACTTTTAAAACCTGGCTTTACCAATCATGTAACCACCAATGCTTACCACTAGTTAAGGGCTGTGCGGGAAAAATGCTTTACCAGTTATGTTTACCTAAACAAAGGTGTATACGTATTATTTGAAATACATATTCAAATATATTGTTTGAAAGTATAGTTCCAATGCTGAGCTCTAGGGCTGGGGAAGTTTTAAAATAAAGGTAATTTCCACCGAGGTAACAAATTTTACATTTAAGGTATGATGCACAGCACCAGTAAGAACAAAATGGCTTTTGACTTTCAAGGTCAAAATCTAGTGGAGATATGCTAATTGTAGGCTTTACACCCCATTTCTAAAGGTGCATGACAACATGGACTGAGAAATACAATTGCATTGACATCTCATGATTAACGACCTGTCACCCTGGCTTTGTTTTTCCTAAGCAGCAGAAGAAACCAAAAATCAGTCTTTGTCAGTTCATAAAACGTATTTAACGGAACTAAATTTTAAACATTTTAATTAAATCTCCCAACCCATAATAGCATGCCTCTTGAATTACTCAGCTAAACAAGGTGAAATTAAAGAACCTGTTTTCCTCTTTTGAAGCTCTTGAAGATAAATTTGTTCCAGTGCTAAATTAAGATTAATTTGTCAATATATTGCAAGAGGTAAAGAAGAGTTACAAGTGCTGATTTAATGTATGGGCCCTAGATATTTGCATTCAGGAAAATAAGATGACAGCAAGCTAGTTAATTGTTGGAGAGTAGCTAATTCATAATTTCAGACCTGTCCCATATAGTTGCCATGTTACCTGAATATCTCCATTGTTACTCCATGAAGTATCCCACTACAAGTAGGTTGCACTGTCATCATAGCAATGCCTCTTCTACAAGATACTGCTGCTCTTAACTTGTTTGTAAGGCAAGCAAAGAACCATGTTGTGGTTGTGACACTAGTTATGATGCCTCAATTTCAACACAAAAGTGATGCACAATAACTCATTAGGAAAAATGTTTAGTTACTTTGTTAAAGGAGTTAGATCCTGCTTTCAATATCAGATGTTACCATTAAATATGAAGAACTTAAGTAAATATTTTCTTGAAGGGAAAAACATAAAGCCTGTAGGTCCTAATACTGTTTACATCCACAATATATTTGGATTTATTTACACTATGCTATGAGACGTTTTGGGGAGGAGATTGGAAATGAATTCTTGAATGTTACTGAGCTTGTTCAGAACTAGAGCTATTGAGATCCTAAAGATCAGTGACAATACTGCCTACTAAGAAACATTCTTTGTTCAGATGTCTTAAAAGAGGAGAAGTCAAAAACAAGCCCTACTGTATAGTGAGAACTAAAAAAAGCTTAATCTCTGGGGTTTAATCTCTTTACAGTAGCATAGCTTTGCCAGTCACACAAGTCTGTGATGCTGCCAGGCAGCTGGGAAGCGCCCTTTCTGTTTTATATCAGGACCACACCATCCTTCACAGTTATATTACTGTTTCTGCCATACTCCACACCTACAAACAGTGGCTGTTTAATAAACAGTGCTCAAAGTGTTTTATCTCCATCTGCTGCTGAATATGGGGTTTTTTTAAAAAAAAAAAAAAATGACCTTAATGCAAGCTTGATACAGAAGAGTATTAGGACAGCTCTAATATCTTCAGGAATCCTCAGAAGTGTGCGGCAAAAGCATTATTTGGCAAACCACAGCAACATTATTATGATTGTGGAGGTAAAGTCTGAAATTAAAAAAAAGGCTTCGCTTACAGTAACCAGTTGTAGCCATTTGTACTCACAAATTACAATAATACTCATTTTACATTTTTTAATCTTTTAAAAAAATCTGGCAATAAGATGCTTATCTGAATAGCCAATGAGCAAATGTATCTAGCCACAACTGAATAATTCCAGTGAAAAAAACATATACAAATTAGAAGAACAATTACAAATTCAAATATGGAAGGCAAAACAATCTCTAAACTTCACAGTTAGAATCTCTTTTTTTTTTTTTTTTTAATAGTACTTGAAAGGATATGCAATATTGATAGGTTTTCAGGAAAAAAGACTGAACACCCTAGTTGTTAGATCACCAATTTTCTCTTTCTAGTTCACAGACCTGAAAATACTTTCTCAGAAACAGTGAACCTGCTGATATTAGGTTTGCGTTTAGGAGGGCAGGGTTTCAAGAGCATTCAGTGCCACCTTGAGCAGCCCTTGGCCCCAGGCAGTCACCTTACCTGGGTGTGTTATCAAGTTTAAATGCCTTGCAGCACACACCTTAGTGTTCTGCATCACCAAAAAAAAAAAAAAAAGAGTTCATGTCATCCTGTCACCCCACCACCACCCTGTCCCCTCATCATCCTTTTCCCCACAGAAGTCTCATAATTTACCTCCCGTTGATGCTCAAGTCAGACCGTACTTTCTGCAAGTGGCCTTCAGCGGCAAGGGAACCACCAGATTATCTCAGAACCACAACCTCAAACTGCCCAACAACCGAGTTTATGTGGGAACTGATTCGTGCCCAGAATAATCCAGCAGATAGTAAATACAGACTTTTCAAACTGAATCAGAAGGGGTTATGCTGGCGCAGCCAAGAGGGTGGCACAGGTATAGGGAGCATAAATAGGTACTGCAGCTTTCATTACTTTCTGTGCTGCCCTAGGCCTTCAAGGCTGAAAACTAGTCATTTGCTAAAATGGTTTAGTGGTGTGGTGGTTTGTTTGTGTGGTGTGGTGGTTTGTTTGTGTTGTTTGTTTTTGAATAGTCAACTGTAAAAAAAGCACACTCAGCTTCTATACGAATCTAAAGGCCGCCCAACAAGTTGCTTTTAGTTGCCTTTCTACTTCTTCAGAAGAATTGAGAGCTGCTGGAAGTATTGGAAAAATGAAAAGGTGATAAACATGTGATGTTCCAGAACTTTCCTTCCAACTGATCAATGGTACTAAGGGAGAATTCAGTGTAATGGCATTAAACAGATAGGCCTTAACCTGCAGCAAGTTTGTATGCAAGCTTAACTTCAAGTTTGTTTGGATCACAATCAATTTAATTTCATCTTCACTATTCCCTTGTGCTACATTTTACTACTACTTGTAGTGCTGTATTTTAAACATCACAAGGATACCTATAACTGCATGGTTCACAGATGGGACAGCTATTAAACAGGATTCTGTTGAAGTCACTTTTCAGATCATAACATGACTCAAAATACCTGTTGCTCCAATGTCAGCTTCCAGATCCTTTTAAAGAATCCTTTTAAAGATTAATTTGTTTAAATTCTGTCAGTGTTGAGTAATCCTTAATGAAGTCTACTACAAATTTTGTTAATCTCATGAGAAGGTTATTTATAAATAAGAGAAACCTTTTTCTGAATCATAACATCATGCTTTCTACAGCACTTCAGTTTGGGGCAGAAAAGGTTAATATGTGATCCTTCTGACAAAACTCATATCTCAACTATTTCCTTACCTCGCTTTAGGTATAATTCAAACTGCCCTCATACACCAAGCACAAATTAGCTTTCCTGGAAGAAAAAAATTACTTTCTGGTAACATGGACTTTCATTTGATTTAGCCTCATTATTTGTTGTCTTTCATCTTGATGTCAAAAACTCACCAGCGCTTTTACAGTCCTCTACAAGGTACTTGTATGACTGGAGTCAGGACAGGGGAGGGATGATACTGGAGCTGGCATGTGTCAGTGGTAAAGCCTGCATTGCATATTTCCTCCCCGTAATCCTTTCTATCTCTGCTGTTCAACTGATATTGATAGAAGTAATCACCTCATCTCAGAACAGATTTCTGCAGAGGAAAATCCATGGTAATTCTACGTAAAGCTTGAATGTTTTTATATATGTGTGTGTGTGTATATATATATATATGTATAAAATCAGTTCACAAAGTTTAAAAGAGGAGAAATGATACAGTTTTCCCAGAGGAAACAAGTACTCATTTCATTTTACAAATCTGAGCATGTTAGGATGTAAGAAACACAGCTACATTCTCAAATTACCTTAGCTCAGCCCTGTCTTGACACTGTGCAATTATGCTAATTAAGGAACTTCGGTTTATGGCAGTCTTAAATTAGATTTCACTGATTTTTGAAACACCATTACATTTAACCCTCTCATCCCATCTCTAGATAGCATCCCTACTAATGTTCTACATTCAGAGAGGTGGTGCAGCACCACAGCATCTTAAGTTCATGTAAAAAAAAAAAAAAAAAAAAAATCAGGCTTTTGTGATTCTCCTTTTGCTCAGTTCTATCCTTCCTGTGTGCTGGCCCTGACACTGTCATCTCTTGGTAACCCAGTACAGGGAGACTGGTCCAGCCAAGGAGGAAGCCTTCCTCAAAAAAGGTGTTACCGCTGAACTCCCAGAACTGGTGTGGGAAGGCAGGACTACGGGAGCTCCAACCTTAAATCGGTTTGAACTGTTATGAACATACACTCTCGGGGCATTCAAGACAATCTTGTTTAACCTGTCCTCCAGGGAAAGACTAAATTAATTCATTTTCTGACCATAGCACTCAGCTGTTGTCTCAAACCTGTATTTCATCTATACTTTTCTTCTCAATAACTTCCATCTCTCCCACATATTCCATACTTACCTGCCATTCTCTTCCTTCAGCTGCATGATTTTGAAATAGTTTAAAATATTAACTGCATATTCTCCATCGAGGTTTCCTCTCCCTTCATTTAGGGCATACAGAGATCTTCAGCTGTTTCTGTTTTACCCTCAGTGATTGTTTTCAAAGCTGACTACTCCTGTAAAAGCTTCGCTACTGAAGTGGAAGGTCTCAGAAATGCCTCTATCCTATCTTCTGAGGCTTTACAGTTCCAGAAAAAAAATCCTACTCAGTTTGTGAAGTAAAGAGCTCGTTTCCTGTTGCCTGTAAAAGACAGCCAAGAGAAGACACATCCAAGGAGATCGTACTCTATAATTAGAATATGCTGTGAAGCAAGTTACAGTTGGAAGCCTTAGCAGAGGTGGGCAATGTGCCTTGTTAGGACGTCTGCTACAGGACAAAGGCGCCACTCAATCCTCTGCACCATCACCTGCAGCTACAGCCGTGCTGTGGCCTGAGTACAGCAAAAGGTGGAAAACTGCTCCCCAATAAAGGTTTATGTCTTGCCAAAGAATTAATGCAATTCTTTAAACAGGAAAGCAGAGCACACCGTTTAATTTCAAAATATTTCGGTTACATTGTAGTAAGATGTCTGTGGTGGAGAATAAAGATATTTCAACAGTGAAACTACAAACAGTTAAAAAAAAAAACAGCAGTAATGAAGTACTTTAGTTTGAATTGATTCAAGGCTAATGTGCCAAGAATTTCAGGAATGCTGCATACATTACAGACAAGTAATCTTGCCAAGTCTCTCAGCACTTGGAAATTCTTTTTCAAGACTATTGGTGGGGGTAAAATGGGGGGAAGGTAATAGTAAGGAGCTGGCAGTTAGCAAACAGATGTTTACATAGTTACAAGATTTCAGCTCCTGGCAAGAATAAGATAATTTGTTTGATAAAACACCTAGGTGTAATGTGTTGGACTGTGTAATTTTATTCAGACTCAGAGCCAAAAATTTTATCAAGTGAAAGCATGCAGTAGCTTTTCAGGTTGGGAGAAATACACAACAAACTTTTGTTTTAAGGGAGAACTCCCATTCCACTTTCCTTTTTCAGAATTACTGCTATGTGAATGTAAGTGAAAGCCCAGTGTTCAGAGGACTTTTTACTCCCTTATATCTTAAAAAAAAAAAAAAAAGTGGTCTAAGGTCACATTTTTAAAGCTGGAAGATGTTACTGATAAAAGCAATTAATGTAGTGTGCTTCTATTGAAACGACATGCTCTAGTGTAAAAGACCTCTAACCTTAAGATAAACCCAAGTGGTGAATGGAAAGACTAAATCTGTATTCAGGTGCACTCTTAATGAACCCCAACAATAAGGCTGCAAGGGGAGGAGGAAAAACAGTACACACAGCTTACATAACACGTAGAAACTTAGTAAAGTACACTTAGTAAAAATACCCAAATTTAACAGAGTTGTTCTGACCTGGTTCCCTACCCAGCTACACAAGCTTGTGCTAGAACAAAACAGAGATGCTCAGAAGTGTTTCTGTACCACTGCTGATGAATATCAAACTTCAGCACAAGGGAATTAAAAAAAAAAAAAAAAAAAAGTCCATTTCACGGTAGCACAAAAAGCCTCCTGTCTGCCCCGGAAATAGGTGCTCAAATATTTTCTGGCAACATCACCATCTTCAGCCTCTTACACTAAATAATAGATCGCATACACTCAAGTCCATGCAGCATCAAGGGTTAGATACAGCCTCAGCTAAAATTGGCAGGAGTGGATATGGGAGGAACAAACCCTACAGCTGAATCCATGAATTGGGAGGGTATATTCCACCAGCCTGTTGCAATGGGAGGTTTAAAAGGTCCCTGAGGTGCCCCCTCTCTCTCTTCCTTTCAATAAATAAATGACTAACATCAGCTGCATTCTGTGCACTGCAAAAAGCCAAGAAGCACCAGAGGGGGACTTAATTCAAAAAGAGTTGAAACTTGTATCATATGCCCTCCTCCCCACCATCTGGCTAGTGGGGACATTTTGTACAAATTCAGCATGCCACCTGCCTATTCAGAAGGAAAAAAAAAAAAAAGTTTTTCATTCAGTAAAATTTTCAGGCATTTCCATCTTTAAGGGCCTCCAATGTAATCCAGATCTATTAAAGAGTTCTGAGGATACAACTGTATTTATAGACTACAGAAACTGGTAGTGATAGATCAGTGAAAATCTTGTTTCCTATAGTAAATTATAACCCTAAAGATTCTATATACTATTTGAAAACTGCCCAGAAGCTGTTTGTATCTAATCAGAGGCATGATTTCTATCATATCTCTTAGATATTTCATATATTTAAGCTGAGAAGATTATAGCATTATCATATTATAAGATATATTAATATATTACTTTTATGAGATAATCTTTATCATATCACATCAAATATTTCTTATATTTTGTATTTCTATGATTCCTATCATATCTATGATTTACTTAATGATAAATCTATATGTTTATATCTATCATTAGTTTATCTATCCTTAGGTTATATCTCATCATATATCTATGCAGCTATATATCTTATTTAATATGCTGAACTAAAAAGATATCAAGCTGTAAACATTTCTGATTCATCACTCATTGACTAGTGGAAAATCATCCATCCAGGAGAAAAAAATAAAACTATAATTGAAAGGCTCTGACACTGTAGGAGCAACATGGATTAATGACCAATTACTCATGTGTGCATGCACTGGGAACCAAAACCTTGATTTTCCTACTCTTTAAGTTGCAGAACAGGACTCCTAAAGAACTTTCTGCTGTAGATAAAAATTCCAGTAAACCAGGTGCTTTTAGGAATTTTATATCTCCCGTAATTTTCACTGGAAATTGTTTCCCCTTTTTTTATGTTAGCCCTCAGTGAAAATCGCACACATTGCTATGAAAGACGACCACTATTAAGATTGCTATCACTAATTCAGGTTCCTCCATTTGTCCTAAGGACTGAGTTCAGGCTGTTGTGGCCTATAACAAACTTCCTGTGGATGCAAAGCAAATACCATAAAGAGGCGTGGCATGGCTCAAACACCAGAGAAAAGCTATCACCAAAAGCCTGATTCCTATTATACTGCTGTGTTAATAACATTTGCAGCTCCTGGCCTTTAATATAACTTTTATATTACAGGCTGGATCCTGGAACTGTGCAATTCTATCAAAGAAGTTTGCCCATGCTGAAAAAAGTTTCTAATCCTTTTAGTTGCACAGAAAAGCTTGAAAGCATGACCCTCAAAACTTGGATAGAAAGGCCAAATGAAATCTCTCTGAAAAGAAATCAGAATTTGAAAGGCTAAGTCATTTTTGTAATTGTTGGGATTGACAGTCCTGTTATTTCTAGCATTCAAAAGTATTTTCAACAAGCCTTTTTTAATGCCTCTTCAGCATTTTCTGCTATAATTCATTTTAAAATATGGTAAAAAATAGGGCTGCTACATTTCTGTCTAATTTCATGGGGAGAAGTGTGAATATATACATGTGTTACTGAGTGCACAAGCCCAGTACCTCTTAATTGTAACACATTGAGTACATCTCATAGTGTAATAAGCTAGTTTGACAGGGCACAGCTGAAGAAATTCAATTAAGAAAACAGGAATCACAAGCACCTGTTTTGTTTGCCTGTCTCGGAATTGTAAATGCTACCAAAATTTTGGTGGGTTTCTTGTCTTTCCATGGCATTCGAAATGCTAGCACAGAAGTCCCATAAATTAAATCTAATCCATCTGTATCTGGCAGATTTATTCACAGTTTAAAAAGGGAGGAAACAGTGGGAAGGGACAGAGAGAATTTTTAAATTAAAGTATTTCATTTGTACACAAATAAAGCTACAGTAATGGAGTATATCTTAGTTTTGGAATCTTTTCTCTTGGCCTTCAATCCTCGATGCACTTGTGTTTACATACACTGGTTGTCATCAGTAGCCATTCAGTCATGATACTGGCCTAAGTGAAAGACCTGACCATAACTGATTGAGATGATATCAGTGTCACTAAAAGTACTTAAATGAAAAATAATATTTCAGGAAATGTAACACAATCCTATTTTAAATGCCAACAGTGTAAGAATTCTTCAGCAGACCATCTCATAAACTTAGACTCCAAAAAATAATTAAACATTGCCCATTTAGATGAACAAGTTTTCAACTCCTTAAAAGAAGAATTTGAACAAACCATTAGTCAAGAGCTGCCACAGTCCCTAAGTGGCTAGGTAAATTCTTCAAAATGCTAAGGGACCACAGCTCCTCTTCGCTTTTGACCAAAAGGCAGAAGCTCAACACCTTAAGATTAGGATCCTTGTTTAGCATACTGCTTCCTTCAAGTGGCTTGTATTAGTTGCTGTTTTCTCATAACAATACCAAAACCTGCTCATCTTAAAATGCGTGTATGTAGATAGACACAGCGTGTGCTTGAAAAATTGACTAGTCATGTCTGACACAAAGCAGTGGAGGCCCGGCTTATATTTCCATCATAAAATGGTATTTCAATAAAGATGTTTATCTGAAGGGACAAAACATCCAAGCTTCAATACCAATGATCACATTCAAGAATACAATCTACTTAGTGGGAAGAAAGAAGAATCTGCACATCCCTGGCAAGCCTCATACAATCCCTACAGGAATTTCTGTGTGACTGGAGTAGAGAGTCTAGCTTAAAGCCAAACCAGAGCAAATATGGATTTCTTCTGATGCAGGCTCTCAAACATTGATCCAAATGAGCCAAGAAGAAGCTAATGGGACAAAGAGGATACCTGAGCTACCCATCACTATTAGAAGACAGAGTTTTCCAAATGAATTTGTGAACTGCAAGGAACTGTTAGGACACAAGAATTGTTTTGACATGATGGTGTTAAGCATAAAATACTAAATAACATAATATCCATCAGCCCCAGAGGATCACAAAGTATTTCAGATTCTAGGCATATCACCCTGGGGATACACAGCAATCACTTAGCAGTTTTTATGCTTCAGAACAACAAAGAACAGAAATTAGGGAAAATGTTTCATTAGAGAAATGAGTCAAGCCTCTGTTTAACCATAAAAATCATAGCACCTTATTCATACGAAGCAAGCAGCGCTTTTAATGTGTCATCTCAAATTTAACATATGCATAGTTTTTACATACCAAAAGTATACCACTATTAAACAAACTTACTGAAAGCCATTATAATGGAGTCTTCATTAATAACTATATAGATTTCTTAGTTGTCCTAGTAGAGAAGTACTAAGTAATTTGTAATATCCCCATGTTTCATAGAGTGCTTGTAATGGAAACTTGAGTCAGCTACACCAAATGCATCATTGGACACAGAAATCTTTAGAAGAGCCAAACAAAGCCAGACTACGGGTGCCCCCCCCCCCTTTTTTTTTTTAAACCCAATAGTAGGGCTTGGACTACCACAGCCATAACACAAGCGTTATCTCTGTTACAACACTGGCAATAACAGATCTCATCTCTCATGTACACACCAAGAGACAGCATCATTTCCAGCTAGAGCTTAACTTGTGTGAGAAGGGAGGTACCGTTAATCTCAGAGCAGAGATCAAGTGCCAGCTATTTTCAGCAAAAGCTGATAGATCTTTTACTGGGTAACGTGTCGCATTCAGACTCTTTAGCTGCATCTTCAGTATCTCATCTCCAGGCTGACTAGATGTCCGAAATCTTTCCCACTTGAAGAGCTGATTCCTGCAAAGGTCTTAGGTTGTCACTTGAGAATGTGAATTGTGTCCTTTAAAATGCCTGTAGTCCTATAATTTCAGGAGCTGCATGTCAAACATATGTCACATTCAGTCATGCTAATGTTGCTTGGCATATAACAACTACATTGACAGATGATGTTCAACGGTGCCATTTTGATTCAACAAATGCAGGTTTCAAAGCTGTAAGGAATTATTTCTGTAATCCAGGTTGACTGTATATGTAACAGAGAACTTCTGTCTGTAAACTGTACACAAAGACTAGAACCTCTCATTTATAGAAATCTTTTATAAGCACTTCCAACTGAATTTTCAGAGCATGGGCTGGCAACAGATAAATGATTCCAAAGGTTGAATACTGATTGAAGAGTGTACCATATCTCCTATTTGCATGCGGCCTGCAAGCTTTTTTCTCCTTGATTAAAGGCCCATCTTTTGTGAGCACTGTCTTCCTCAAACAGTTAGTTTGAGATAAGACTTTGACTGTTAAACTGGGCAGACTTGCCCTTTTTGAGGAAAACAAAAGGTACGGCAAAAGAACAATGCACTACGCAAGCAAACAGCTGATAAACTCTGTTAGGAGAACATCCTCACAAGAGGAACTGTACTCTGTTCCTACTCAGACCTTAGAGCGACTCACAAATCTTGCCTGGGCACAGTTAGGACAGTGATCTGAAGGAAAGATAGCTTGATGCAACTCAACATAGGTGCTATTATGCAACTCAAATTAAATTAGAAAGCAGTGATTGAACTGTGAACTCAAGAAAGACTCAAAATATGTTTTCACAGCAGGGAATAGCTCTCCGGTGACAGTCAGGGGAATATCCTTCCTGGTCTCCAGCAGTCTGGTGTCCTGTGGTTGATTGACTTGTTAACTGACTAACCTGCAGCAGGGAATCAACCACTACCAGGTATCCAAGTCGAAGATTTTCTTAGATATGTTCTCCAGGGTAGGGTTTGACCTTTTTTTTTTTAAATACCCAAGAGGTGACAACACTGGCTGGAGCTTTTTAGTACGTGAAGTACTTATGATTATTCTCCCCTGCATGATCTATTTGTTGAAATGCTGCTCTTAAAGGCAGTTTTACGAGGGTGCCTCTCCTCTTACCAGTCTTATTTTCATTAAGTGTGTGGGTTTTTCACACCTTTGAGACTCCTCCTTCCATGAGTTCCGTAGTTACTGGAGGAGAGTGACACATACAGCTCACTTCCTTCAGAAAAGAGGCTAAAAAGGGTTCTGTCAAAGCAGCTGTGTTGCTAAAGACATCCATACTCTCAATGCCAAGCACAACATACAAATTCTGGGATCCCAGAGCTCACTTGGTGGTTTCCCTGAAGGATCAAACCCCATCTGTTAATCCTCATGTATAGAAACTCATTGATGGTATCAATCACTCTTATGCACGAACTGTTAGCTAGAGAAATTATTTTAGCATTCATCTTGTGGCTGCTGTGTAGCTCAAAAATAATTATAAAGTAGTCTGGGCTGGAGAAGCTGCAAGAAATGTCTATTTAAGGCTAGAATTCAGAAGGAAAGCTGATGGTTTCTCAGAACAAAGTGATGGTTCTTCCATTTCTTTAACACTGGTCAGATGCTCTTTGGAAGCTGATTGTAATGAAAAAAAAGCTTCCTGTGGTTTCTTTCAGGGAAAAGTTTTATCTGGATCCAGCTGCATTTTCAACAGGAAGAGTAAATTTCATGGCCATGTTTTGGAAAGAGGTAACCTCGCAATACTCTTGAAAAGTCATTTCCTCAAATGCTAATTCAGGTACTTAAACTAGTAACAACAGCAAAATTTATTTCTTGCTTTGCCACATGAGTCAAAAAGTTACTTCAGGGAAAGGAGATAACTCTCCCAGCATATACACCATTAAACAAGCCACATACATACCTGTATTTTATCGAAACAGAGAGGCCCCTTAAACATCCTGAAATAATAGGACTTTTATGTTTGACAAGAAAATAACTAGCATGTTTATAGCTATACTACAGCTTTATCATCAGGAGCAAACAAAGTTTTCTGATTTAATACTCAGAAATGGGGTTGACTGGGATTAGTCTGCCATGTCATTAAAACCACAAACCCATTGCATAGTCACTGTGAAAAACCCATTTCCAGGGCTACTCGGGTGCTGTTTGGGGATTTCTTGCAGTCACTGCCAAGGCTAAAAATTCACAGGGCTTGGATTTTCCAGCCCTCCAAAAGAAGCTGTAACTGTATCAAAACACGCCTTATATTTTCACTTTCTTTCTGGTGTCTTCCTTTCTATATCTTCTATGTACCTTCATTGTAATTTTTATTTGGAGCTTATTTTTCAAGGTCTACTTCATCTTCAGTGACAGTTCCACATCCTAGGACAGTGTTTCATTCATTTCCCTACTCAGGCTGAATTAACATTGAATATCTCATGCTTTCGAAGAACTTAATCATAACAATTTTTATGGAAAAATTTGATGTATAGAATTAGATAAGAATTACTCTTAAATACATGTTCCCACAATAAATAGCTATACAGATCTAGATAAAAGCCTCACTTAACCAGAATTACCTCCTAAACTCAACTATGCTGTTAAAACGTCACTTACTCTCAAAGAAACTCTACCATACAGCCATAAAACACATTTTCATGTCATTTCTATAAAGCTTGTCAAGAAGCTTTCACATTTTTGTGCTTTAAAACATTTGAGATTGAGTTAAAAATAGGAGAGAAAAATCTTAAAGATCATAAATAATTCCATTATTGGATCATACCGATACTCCATGAAGTCCATGCTCCTGGCCCTGGTGTGTTCAGTAAGAATAATTCCAGAAGGTGGTCCAAGAAAGGAAACATTTAATACACTGCCAATATGGAAACAGTCTTCCTAAACCATACTGTATACCTGAGGCAAGGAAGTTTATCCTTCTTAGTATAAGTCTGGATGTTCTTATCTATACACATGTCCTTCTTATAAGCTGTTTATCTCTTGGCCTTAAGATTGTGTGGTAATGTCCAGAATCTATTGTTTGTGAACAATATGCTCTTCACAGCTTTAGTTTTTACTCAACTATCTGATGTCTAATGATCTTACTGATGATCAGTTTCTGTAAAGTTTCTAAGCAACCAGTAAACAGGGTTTTTAGCTGTCTAGTTTCCAGACCAAAATGCAACTCATTAAAGTGAGCATGCAAAGCTGAGGTCAGATAGAAACCATTACACTTATTTTAATGTTGTATTTCATTTAAAATGTTTGATCGGTGAACAAGTCTCCTAGGATGCATATCTTTTCTGGAACATCAGAGTGAACAGCAGTTCTTCAACAAGCCTCATTACATTCACTGCATAATATCAGGCAATGTAAAAAGAATGAATAATAGCATCACATTCAGTTCATTTTATATTGATAAAGCTTTGTGTCTTGGGACTAACATGCTACTAACCACATGAATGCTTGTTTTGATTAAATGGATTTCTTCCAGCAGTATTAAAGCAGCAGTGCCAGAGGTATATTGCACTGAAGATACTCACATCCTTATACATACAGAATCGTTTAATTTAGCATCAGGTTACAGGTTGCTCTCCAAACCATTCAGTCTCACCAATTAATGTTGAAGTTATAACTGATCAATGCATCCTCTGAAGTTCAGCTGTCAGGACAAACCTTAGCCAGCTCGAAGTTATTAGCCCTGCATACATCCTCTGCCTCTGATTTTTGCCCCTGTGACTATATAAGTAGCACTATGAGCATCAGACAAAAACTGTCTGAACGAGAACATGACAATAGCACTGTTAGCATGGATCCACCATCCCTCCTGAGCTTTAATTTAATACCTGTCCAGATCAGTAATGGGTGAATATTGAGAAAACAATGACCAAAAAACCCTCAAAGATAAAGCAGTTAGTCATCGACTGATAATATTTATTAAAAGGCATTGAGCCAGCACTAAGCAAACAATCCGAAGGACCTACTCTGCTAGATAAAAGAATGTGGTCCTCAGAAATAAAAAGCTTATTCTCAACACCATGCAGGGTAACCTGCTGAGCTCAACTGCACTTTCCACCCATCTGAGTGTTTGTAGAGTCAAAGAACCAAATGTTTGTATTTAGGTGAATATCAGCCCTGCCAACACGGGACAATCCCAAGGAGAGCGATTATGATATTTGTTTAAGCATGTAGTGCTTGAGCTGTTAGCCAGTGTAAAAACATTAGGAGTAAGCAAGAAAATAACGAACACTACTGTACCAGAACAGGAAAAGCAGATATCCCCCTCACCCTCCATCAGTTATAGCCCTGGTACTTTTTCCAAAATATATCACGTCAAAGGAATGTGCCTTTCGTTGCCTGCTGACCTCCCATTTAGAGAAGTATGCTATTCAACATCATTTAGCGCACAAAGAGCAAAGAAGTTTAACTGTTTCGAAGGAACACAGGATTTCGGCTCTTGTTATAGGCTGCTTCTGAATGCTCATCACATAGCTTAATTTGAGCACATACTAGAGGAAAAAGAACAGTAGTTCAGAGATGGCCCCATTCCAGGCTCACCCCTTCTCCCCTCCATACTAAATTGCTTCGATTTCTTTGTGAAACAGGAACAACTTCAGATAACAATTCCTAAGGATATTCATGTTGCATTTAAATCAAGAAATCAAGATCTACCAAAACATTTAAGAAACTAAGTTGCAAGCCCTGCTGCCAAGAATTCAGCCTTTTACTTAACACAGATTTACATGACAAAGAGCGCAAATACTGACCAGTCCCTACACCTGATCTCAGACTAATTAAAATCTCTTAGTAGAGACAAAGCCCTTGCAACACAGAGAACAGCAGAGCTTAAAGTTTATGTCTAACACAAGACTTGAGAGAGGAAGTCTAGTTTATTTTATATGCATATTTAGGAATTCATTTTCTCAAATCTACCCCATTTAGGATAACAAGGAGATTCAAGACTATCGAAAATAAAAGGAAGTTTAACAATTTCTTCAGTCAGCTAGAATGGACATGAGTGATGGAAGATGACCTGGAATTATACTGAAAATGGCTCATGACAGGAGTGAAATATGGATTTTTGTGATCCTCAACAGACAGGCAATGACTACTTAAAGCTTCATGGTCTCAGCCCCCAATTGCTATAAGTGTCCAGTGATTTCCTCAGAGTCAAAAATTATTTGGTCTCAGGGCCAATTTTCTTAAAGTCACAAAGCTCTTATAAAAACTTAAACATAGCCATTACTCCCAGATACTGACATTTAGAAAACATTTCAGCTAAATTTCTGATCCTCTCCCTTTAAGATATAGCTAGGTCACCCACAGGTTTACAGTTGAAGGTGTTTGCGTTTTTTAAATTTGTTTTTACCTTTTCTTGAATCCTCTTGTCCTTCACTGGCGATACAAGTTTCCAAGTTGCATGGATAGGAAGCTTTATGAAATAGGAGAAGACAGACTTGTGCAGCAGATTATCCATAATTTAAGCAATTTCTGTTACTGCACAGTTAAAGAGGCTTCCCCGTCTGGAGTTTGAGATCTGAATGCATGTTTTCTGCCTCTTCCCAAAGATCGGTAGTCCTTGACTGTTGCACAATCCTTTTCTGCAGAGCAGCGGGAGAAAAATCAAAACATCAAATGCCGAGCCTTCAACAAATGACCAGTGTTAAAGTGCCACAAGGGTGGTGTGAGCTGGAGGAACTGAGGGGCAGTTCTACCAAATGCAAATCATTTCCCGGGCAGCATGCTCTAACAGCCTGACTTCTGGTAAGAATATTCTGCTGCAAAAAAAAAAAATCAAACAACAGGAACTAGGTCCTGAATTTTCCTGCCCCTCTTGCTACAAAGAATAAATCCTAATGCCTCTTAAAGCTTGTTTAGCTGCAGTAAAGAGGTTAGTAAACTGCTGTTTCTAGCATATTCCCCCCTCCTCCTCAACCTGTATTTCACTGACTGCACTGTCTGATTTCACTTTTGTTTCGCACACAATCCTGTTATGTGGATTTCAGCCAGATTAATGCTCTCTTTCCTTCTGCATTTTCTAAACTGGAACTGCAAGGCACCAGTTACAGGGCATAACAATTTAAGCCAGATAAAGCTTAGCTGGCAATTCAAGCCTTCGCCTTGAATCTTACCTGCAAACTCATTTCTTTTCAAGTCATTACATTTCGCTTTCTGTGAGCCCTTCTCTACTTTGCACCTTTGATCAGCAGAATAAGAGTTCGCCTGGCTTTTGTAGTGGATGGAAAAGCAAAGCACATTGCCATCAATTATCATCCTAAATTCTTGAGTTTTAGAGTTATGGCAGTTTGGGTTGGTTTTTTCTCCCCCTTTGTTGTTGCTGATCTTTTAAGCAGAAAAGTCCCAGAGAGGAGCTGGGTTCTTATTACAGCGAGGCAATTCAGTCCTCAGTACAACTCCACAGCCATTGGAGATTACCTCAAAGACTTTTAAGTCTTTACTAAGGTATATTTCTGTCCATGATAAATTATTCAGAGTTTGGCTAATACTACAGAATTTGTTCTGAAGCTATTAAATACTGCTGCCAAAGACTAACCAGCCAGGGCAATGTTATGGGCCTCTCACACATCAACATCCGTGGGAGGCAAAAGCAGTAATTTCTTTACCTTGTCAGCACAGTTTGTGGAAAGTGATCCATGTGGTAGGGAAATAATACTGTTTTGCAGGACTCTTCTCCCACTCATCCCTCTGTGTCTCACAGCAATGAAAAAATCTTTCAGTGGCTCCAGGAAAGGATCCAAGACAGAAATGTTTGTTTTCAGCGTTAGCTCATCCCACACTACTCACACATATCCTTCCCTTCAGGTTTGGAGGCTTGACACATTCTGACATTTCATGCTTGGAAACGTGCCATCAACAAATCCATTTTGTGTTCCTGAATGACTGTTTGGCTGCTTGTACTTCAGCCCATCTGTTTGGATGGCACCAGGCCTGCTTACAAGGTGATCTTCCAGCTTCCCTTCCCATCCAGAGACACCAGCCAATTTTGGGCACTCGGCACAATACCTCTCCTGCCCTCACTTTGCTACAAAGCCCTGCTGACTCAGAAACACTGCTTCTGTGCTTTATTTGTTGGCACTTGTGTGGCTCTGACCACCGGAACAGCAGAGGAAGAAAACTGGAGTTGTCAGCGCTGGAAACTGCCAAGTACACTTGTTGCTGTGAAGCCAGGGGAATGTTGTGAAGATCAATGACATTTCAGAGCATGAGAATTTTAATTGCAAACACTCTGCAAAGCCAGGTTCACCATAAGAAGAAAGACAAGGATAGTAAAACTGAAGAGACAAGCCACAAACATGGAAGATACAAGCATGTAAAAAAAAGCACTGAGCTCCATCTTGCTGTAATGGCTCCTTTAAAAAATGGACAAATACTAGGACATATTTGTTTTGTGTAACCTCTAACTTTTATCTCAGATCACAGTGCTATGGTTTATGCCATTCACTGAAAAATCATACCAGGCTGAAGATGCTTCTTTGCAAAGTTCTGAAGTGTGTGACCAAGCTCTTCCAGAGCAAGGGACCACTTGTCAGTACGCTTGTTTCAGGCTGGCCTAACATCAGTGCTTCATCAGCCACCTCTTGTGTGCTGCCTCTGGGTACTTACTGCCAAAAAGGGGAGACATCTGCAGGAATCCAGACGGCTGGAGCCTCGAAAGTGGAGGAGGACATCATCTGCTTGCTACATAGCTTGGCCTTGGCCCATATCAGAATTCTACATTTTCCTTAATACCCCCTTGAATTCCTCAGTGAAACAGAGATGAAATAGTGAAGCATTAAACTAGCTTTCTTAACTAGAGAAACTTGCAATAACAAGAGTAAGTCAGTGGTACATCTCACTAATGTTCTTTCCCCTTCTGCCTCCCTTTAAGAAGGCAGTAACAAGCCAAGGAAAGCAAAGACAATCTTTCAACATACCATGTCAGCTGTCATAATGTTTTAGTTCAAGAGTTTTGGTGAAAAATTCTCTTTCTGTGGTTTAAAATAATGTGACAAAAAATTCCAAACAGGCATTCTGACACCTGAAAGAACAGTTTCTTCTTCTTGTGCCCTGTGTTTTTATTAAAGAAATCCTCGGGCTTCTTATGACATGATATATTTAAAAGGAAAATAAATTTAAACACTTTCACTTTACCTAGGAATGAACCCAATTTCTACCAAAACAATGATCATTATGTGTTCAGAAAACAGCAAACAACAGAGGCTATACCCCTCGGCTCTGACATGGCAACTATCCAGTATCAACAAGGACAGCATTAACTTATTTGTCGATCTAAAGCATATGGTATCAGTCCAAGTGAGTTTAACAGCTCCCACACAGCACTTAGACAACCCCTTCCCTGTATTAAAAAAAAAATCTTTAATGATAGTAAAAAAATATATCACTAACATCCTAAATCTACGAACAGCATCCAGATCCTGTTGTGAGGTAAATAATTCTCTTTTCATTGAGTGAAAAAATATAGAGAAATATATGCATCTTCATATGTGTATGTGTGTAGCCATGTAGATACATATACACATACATACACAAAACCCCCACCCTGTAAACACATTTAATAACGAGCTGATCGACAAACACAGACTTTGTCCCACTACTCCCTGCAAGCTGCTAGTAGCTGGACAGGTAGCAAGATGTAACTCTTGCTCATCGTGAGCTGTTTTGTCACCTTCTCCTATCACCCCAGTGGCTCAGCCAGAGACCTTCATCTTCCAAAACCTTTCATTTCAAAGTTCCTTGGGTCAAGACTTCTCTATTCCAATGAAGCCATGGCTTTTGGATTCTTTAAGCATATCCTATGTGCATAAAGCAAGTATTGTGGTTTGGATTTGTGTACTGTCAGAATAAAAATTTTCTTCCTCCCCTGTCTCCCTCCACCTTATTGCTTTGATAAATAACAATAATGCCAGCATAGCTGTTAGTATAAGATTTTCAACTAATTTAATTTCCTGTTCTTGAGAGCAGGATATATTAGTTCAATTCTAGTTAAAACTCAATCCAGTTCCTTTTTTATTTTGAATGATGCAAACTCTATCTTCAATATGTATCACTGATTTAGATTTTCTAAGATTTTAATGAAATCGCATATTTTTAATTCCATGTCCATTTACACGCTCCCCAGTATAAGACAGACATGGGTGTACTGGAGCAAGTCCAACAAAGAGCCACAGAGATGACTAAGGGACTGGAGCACCTGTCATGGGAGGAGAGACAGAGAGCTGGGACAGTTCAGCATGGAGAAGAGACGGCTCAGGGGGATCTTAATGTGCATAAATACCTGAGGGGGTGGAAACGAAGGAGAAGGAGCCAGACTTCTCAGCAGTGCCTCGTGAAAGGACAGGAGGCAATGGACACAAACTGAAATACAGGAAGCTCCATCTAAATATAATTATTTACTTACTAATCCACTGTAATAGTGGTGAAGCACTGGAACCTGCTGCTCAGAAATCTTGTGGAGTCTTCAGCCTTGGAGATATTCAAAACCTTACAATCAGTCCTCAGCAGTCTTCTCCTTCTGACTCTGCTTTGAGGAAAGGTACTGTACTAGATGACTTCCAGGAGTCTCTTCCAACCTCAGCTACTTTATAATTCTGTGAAATTACAAGCTATTACTATAAAAAAGTCTTAAGCATATGCAAATGGTATCATTGATTCTGCATAAAAATAAGTGCTTTTTAAAAACAGAAGATACAGTTAAAAAAATGTCACCGGTAAACTGATTCCCAAATGTACAGATTCATTGTTGGTGTAGTGCCAAATTATAATATTCAGTTTTACTGCAAGAAAGAATTTACCCGAGTTTTCATAATGCTTCACAAACATAATACAGTACTTTTGTGTAGAGGCATTCACACAGACACATAAATAACTATATATACGACAAGGTATGTTGCACATAGCTTATTTGGAACTGTTTGACCAGATAACTGATCTGTAACTCCTCCTAGACACCAAAGTATCTTGAGGGTTTTTTTTTTTTCTACCTCTCACACATGCATGAAGCAGTTTTCTTTCCTCTTATCTTCCTAGAGACATCTCCTTTCCCAAGAATACCAAATCATGAGAAGCAACTGTCTGTAATGGTACCTCTGCTTTGCCAGGGCCTCAGTCTAGATTAACTCAGTCTTAGAAAAGAAAGACCACAGCTCTTTAAAAAAAACCCAATAAAACAAACAAACAAAAAAACATCAAAAGCAGCACCGATTTCTCAAAACTTCTTTCCTTGGTTACGTTATCCATGTTCACCAGCCTTCTGCAGCAATCAGAAGATACTGTTTTGTAGATGGTAGGAATAGGTTCATTAAATGGTAGGCAGAGGCTGAGACTTCTACACTTATGTCCTGTGACATTTTCCATGACCAAAGCAGCTCCCTCCCATTGCATTTTGCCAAGTTCAGGAACACAACAGAAGTTCGCATCAATAGACCGTATGCAGGGTGCCTGATTAGGTGCCACACGGCTGGGAGGTGGATGGTCAGTGGAGCACAGTGTGCTCATGGTCCTCTCAGAGGCTGTGTACACATCTCTATCCACTCTGCATCACTTTCAGGAACTTATTCCTTTACCATCTAACCTTGAAGTCACAATTAAAGAGTTTATTTCACATGGATAACAGGTTGAAGCCTTACACTTGTGTTGCCACACCAGAAACACAGAATAGATATCCTTATGGGCACCGTCCTACAAATAACCTGCCTTCTACTCTCTGTACAGCCAGGAAAGCTATTTGTCTTTTTAAAGCTCCATGGTACTGGGATTTGTGCCCCATTTGTTACCCACTCTCCTAAGCTCTTCTCTGCATTACCAACCTCTAATCAGTAGCCTTGCATTTTATAAAGTGTCACCCTCTAGTGCATTAACATTTATCTAAATTAAAATCTCACCCTATTTAAAATTTGCCTCTTACTCTAAAATCTCTTGATCAATCATTCTGTAGCTACAGCCTGGCCTCTACAAATTTGATCAATGCACGCTTCATTTTATCTTCCAGATTGTTTAATAGAAACCTTAATTAGTGTTTTCATTAATTAATACCAGACCCAATACTGATCCAGAGATGTCCCCTTTGATAGCTCCCTTGCCACTGGTGTTTCATTGTTCATTATTCTGACACTGTAGCCCAGGCAATTCTGTATTCATATTACAGGATTATGAAGCACAGAAAGGCTTTTTTCCTACCAAATTCCTCCTGAAGGAGCTTCCCACACATAGCAACAAGAAGCCATGGTAGAGTTAGATAACACAAATCCACTGTATTTTGTCTACTAAACACATAATATACTGCAGACTATTAACTTTGAATAGAAAAGATCAATTAATTATTCAAATATGTCTCAAAGGAGCATGAAAACGTCTTCCTCACTGTACTGATGGACTGTGGGTTAGTTTTACGGTGCTTGGCGGAGCAGTAGGGCTAGAAAGGCCAGGCTGAAGTCTGCTGCTGCTGAACCTGGCAGCCAGCTGAGCTTTTTCTCACCTCTAACTCTTTTTCATCCAAGGTCCAACATGTTAGACCCTCACAGTCTTGTCTGCCTGACACAAGTGATTTTCCTATAGAGTTGTTGCACAGTAACTATCCTCAGATTTGGCTTCCAACACAGGAAATCAGGTAGGCTATCCAAAAACCCACTAAGCTCCTAGCCAGCAGAAAATGCTTGAAGAGGGGGGGAAGAAGTATTGCAAGGATGGGGGCCTTTTCTCATTAGCCTTCCTTTTCTCAGACACACAGATCTTCCAGCTCTGAAGAGGGCTCATCTGAATGCTTTCCATCTCTTACTCCAAAGAGTCCTATGCGAAGGCACTTTCACAGGAGGTTTACCTCAGGTGGAGAACACTTACAGTACAGTCCTCATCTTTAATGGGCCCACTTCTTGAAGACATAATTGGAGACATACAAGGTCAGATTACCGAGAAAACACTTTTTTATTCAAGTACAAGCTTTATAGAAATTGCATACTGGACATCAAGGACAAGATCTGCAGAGGTACTTAGGGATAAGAGACTCATTCTTTCTAGGAGCTACATAAGAGTCTTTAGATTTTTTTAAAAAACTTATCAGAAGAGATGTAGTAAGAGCCAAAAGTGCTGCTTGCTTTTGGGACATCTGCCTCTTCTTCACACCTAAACAAGAGGAAGGTCTTTCTCAAACTGAGTCTGATTCCAGCAATTCACCCTTAAAAATTTGGCACTGGCCTTTTGAAATATTTCCTACATAACACTAGAGAAAGATAACAAGGAAATTCAACATGCATTCTGCCAGACTTGACATTCAACTTTCTGCTTGAAATCAAGAAGACACTTCACTAAAGTCCAAGTAGCACCTTCTAGCAACTCAATTTTGCTACTCAAACTTGTTGCACAATATACTCTGCTACATTTCCTTATGGCTTTATATCTATGTAAAACTTTTTTCTTTATAAACATAGCTACCCATCTGAAGATAATTCAACAGCTGAGAAACACAACTAACCTTTCTTCCCATCTTCTCATGGCCTGTAATTCTTCTTTTCTGGAGCCCTTCCAAATGTTCCCATGGGAACACCACATACCACAGAACAAAGGAAGGTGATTGCAATACTGCCTTTATGAGGGCTCACTTTGGGGCTTCTTCCTCTCCCTTAAAGAGAACTAACCTAGTCTAGGGCTTAAGGAGAGAGCTGCTACGTAATTCTAGATTTTTTCCTCTTGTCTTTGTGAAGATCTCAGATTTAAGGCTGGTGAAGTAAGCAAGCAAGGATAAGAGATATTGTGAGTGCATGAAATGCGACTTTAGATCCTAGAGTGGAGAATGAAAATCCTGCCCATGACACGGTATAAAGGATGTAATTGAAAGCATGTATGTAATTTGAAAGCTCGTGGAAAGTAAGAACCAAGTGCTTGGCACCTGAAACTCCAGGTGCAATTAATAGTTCAGCTACTTAACATCTACTGAAAAAAATATATCGTACTTTGTAAGAGACTCCATTTTTAAAAGGTCTGCCTCCCAGACCAGTTCATTTATCTATTGATCAGATAAAAAGAAGGATGTGTTGGAAAGCTACATACAACTAAAAGGAAGAATCAGCATGATAGTTTGGAACAAAAGCTCAGCCAACAGGCTGTGAATTTCATGTAGTAAATTGGCAAATGCCTGACTTGAAGCATAGTATTTGAAAGGAAAAAGACACTGAGAAAATGGATTCTGGAAAATTATGTCTGGTTTAGACTTTATCTGTTTATATATCAAAGGACCCTCCTCCTAGTAGCTGCATGTCAATCTGTTCTTTCTGCTTTGTACACTCTCTAAAAATTATTTTAAGATTGAATTAGCTGTCACTTTTGGATAGCCTGGATCTCTGGTGCAGAGGATATACAGCCACTTTAAAGACATCAAGCAGAAGGTTTTGCTAACATTATGAACAGATGATCAAAACAGTATGCCTAGAGAATGAGATAAGGCAGTATTATTTTCTATTTTAGAAACGAAGGATGTGTCTAACTGGGAGCACCCATAGCTAGGCTTATCATCATCTCACAAAACATAGCTGCAAAGACAGGAGACAGACAATAGTCATGAATAGTCATACAAAAGCTTTTCTATTAAGAAGGATTGAAAAGATGCAAACTGTTTAGAGCAGGCAGGAGACAGACACAGAGGGAAATAAAAGACAGTCCAGAAGAACAAGGTACAGCAAAGAAGGGCTGAGCTCTTATTTGCTTTTACCCTACACAGGGGAAGAACCAAGCCACAGCACATCTGAAATGCAGGGAAGTGGGGGGATTTTTGGTTTGGTTTTGTTTTGGTTTTAGATTTTCTTTTGAATAAAATAGGAAGTGATTAAAAGCTGGAATTTTTTTGCTGCAGGTCACCTCTGAGATCAAATGTTACTCAGATTCAAAAGAAGATTGGACAAGTAGGCATATAATGGGAGCATTCATTAGAAAGGGTACGGGCTGGGATAGCAAACTGTATGCTTCAGGGCATAAGTCCCTCGTCAACTCCAAGGAATTAGAAACCAGACTTTTTAAAGCAGTTATCCTGGCAGACAGGGAAAGAGTTGTCGATTTATTTATAATGCTTTTGACCCAAAACACAAGAGGAGGATACAGGCACAAAAGGAAATACAAATAGAATTAGCAAAAATACAAATGAATCAACGTGATTACTTAAGGGGAACAACCCCAGCTTACTCTTTAGAAAAAAGAAAGGGATGAAACTTCAATTAATCAGCCAGAAACAGAGCAAGGTTCTGAGGTTAGGCCCAGTAAGATGGAAATATGAGCAGACAGGAAAAGTGCTCCAGATTTTTGAGTGGAAGAGAAAAATGCATCACAGTTACAAAGAGGGTGAAACAGAACTGCAGCATATTGAAGAGATTAATAAATGCATTTTTTATTAAAACAAAAATTACAGTGAACCACATTACGGAGCAGATGCAATACTAAATGTTTATAAGTTTTGTTTATATAAGTTGATGGTTCTCTGAGGGAAGAAATTTGTCTAAATGATTTTCTATATTTACTTTCTCATCCTGAGCCTGGACATGGTTCAATTCTAGCACAAGCGGAAGGTAACGGAGAAATTATTCTTCCCCAACAGCGCTGAAACTTGTTGACAGGAAAGGGTGATGAAACTTGAATTACATGTTTTGTGCACAGAAATGATAATTTGTCAGGGTTGCTTGACACTATCTTCCTTTGACACTGAATTCTCAAGGAAGGAAGGCAGGAGGAGAAAACCTGCTACTTAATTTCTGTCTCATGAGACAAATTTGATGAACAGATTCCAATTGCAAAGTATGCTGTGTTATTAACTTCTCTCAACTCTGAACACTGCATATGTTGATAAACAATCTGTTGATAGCTGGAGTGTTCTTCATTACCCTAGAATGGCCTCAAGCGTGCCATAAACCATCTTTCAGCCCAGGTAATTTTATTATCTTCTCCTGTTTGAAGTCGAAAGAACCCCTTGGCAAACTTCTTCTATAGAACCCCAGCAAGATATGCCTTATTCACTTTACCTTCTCTTTACCACCATTGCTGTAGTTTATTGAGCAGCCATGTGCGTACATACTCCTAACCTTTGTGTTAGCATGGTAACCTTCAACTTTGTAAATTCTTGGAAGAGAATTTCTGTGAAGATGTAACCAAACTATAAGATCCATGATGTGTGTGATCAAGCACAATATGTCAGACCTATCACTTTTTCTCCCGGTGTGTGGGACCACGTGTGCTAGTTTCACATGGCAAGAAGGCAATGGGATGGGAGTGACCGCTGGGGTGGTGTGCCTGTGCCCCACAGCGAAAGGTGCACAAAAGATGTAGGTGCACAAAACACTAACCTTTCATCAGCTACTCTGTGCTTAATGGTCAATGGATCACAGATTGGGTCAACGACCTGGGCATGGCATATCAGAACTCAGAGTGGGCTACAGAAATTGGTGTGGCACAGCAAAGGAGTGAGATACAAAGCTAAGAGATGGGTATCTGTGAGCCATGGGGAAACTGCGGGCCAGGGTGACATGGCCTGCATGGAGAGAGCAAGGCAGCCCAGAAGGGGCAGCCAGGCAAAGCCTGCAGACCAGGTCACCAGGCAAGTCCACAGGTGATGAGGCAGGTCTGTGATCAGGCTGGGAAGCAAGTTCATGGGTCAGGGTCAGTGTGTGCATCAGCAAGATGCAGAGCCAAGCATAGGCATGGCTGTGGCGAGGCTGCAGTGTAGATTGGTTAGGACCCACGGAGCCAGAGCCTGAGCTTAAAACCAGACCCTGGGTGAACAGGGCACCAGGAGGGACCTCATGGAGTCTTCCCACCTCTCTCCCTGAGACCACCAGCTATGCCACAAGGCACTAGACTAGCCCTGAGCCCAGGCAGCCAAACCCCCAGAAAGGGGGCCCTCAGGGTCCTTACACAAGGAGGGAGACTGTCCTCAGCCATTTCTGCCAAACAGGAGTATTGTCATGTTCTTGTATCACAAGTTACAGCACAAGGAGATCTGGAAGTTTTCTTTGTAGGTTCCACTGTTTGCCTTAAGCATTTTGTACGAGCAGCCATGCCCAGTCAGAGTACATGTCCATTGAGACTTTCCTGCAATGGCCTGTAGAAATGCACGAAGAACCAAACAAGAGCAGAGCAGGCACACAGTGTCGCTTCCCCAGGGTCCTCTCATCAGCTTCTACAGGTCAAGGATTTCCTGCACCAGACGTGGTGTCTTCAGGTGTAACAGCCCAGACAAATATTTTGTTCATGAATTTGTCTAATTCCTCTAAGAGCCCATAAAAACTGCTGGTGTCCACAGCATTCTGTAGCAATGAGTTCTCCTTCGTAGCTTTCCTCCATCTATCGAATTCCTTTATGAATCAC
This sequence comes from Caloenas nicobarica, assembly GCF_036013445.1. NCBI lineage: Eukaryota > Metazoa > Chordata > Aves > Columbiformes > Columbidae > Caloenas > Caloenas nicobarica. The sequence goes on along the minus strand of NC_088246.1, from coordinate 46,128,628 downwards.
TCTAAAAAGCAAACACTACATATATATGTAGCTAAATAACTGCTAAATTCTTATGGGTAACTGAGAACAGACCTTGATCTGGTATAGCTATAGAACTATCAGTCGCTTTGAATGATTCAATACTACTGTGTTCACATGCAAATATAAAATTTCAGGCTCAGAGATACTAGTAAAAGGATTCTTGGGAAGAAATGATACAATGTGTTTGGGTTTTGTAAAATCTGGTGGCCCAATGTTGAGCTGATTAAAAAGGGAAGTAAAGGGCATGTTAGCAAAAATTTGATTGCATAGAGGTACCCCCAAAGACTAAATAAGCAGAGCAATCACGGTGTCAGTGCCATTTATCACAAAGAGAAGACTCTGCATTCCCACTGTAACCTTGTGCTTCTATGGAGAAGGCCTTCTCTTGGCTTTCTCCCCATTCTGATCAATACGATACACTGAATACACACAAATGCTGTTTCCAACTCAGTTGAGTTTTCATGATAGAGAAACAATACACAATTTGCCAGTCAGAAAAGAAAATTACCATACAAATACTGTATTAGGGTTATTCAGTGCAGCATATAACTGAGAAATGCTCTCTTAACTCTATGGATTATGGAGAAAACTTGAGAAGTAACGTTGCAGAACTGGGACAGATCAGGACATCAGCAGATTGTCATCATCCAATGCTGGTATCAAACACAGAGACTTTTCCCTGTGTCTCTGCAAGGGGAACATGCACACTGGGGATGAGCATACTGCACTGTTACACCTTTGTTCCATTGGCTTTTGAAGTGCAGGAGAATTTGCTCCATCCCTGAATATTTAAAGAGTTAACGTTTCATGCTCTCAGGAGATCATTTCAAGACACAGTTTCGAGTGGAGTTGGTGGTGACACTACTGGAGTTGACAGGGCATCTCACCCCCCTCTTCCCATTTTGCTATTTAAAGCCCACATTCAGCACACGGGTCGCTCAATCACCCTATAGATGTTTACAGCACATGTGTAAGACATAATATTATTCTCCTTCCGTTTGTTTTTCCAGAGCATCCCATGAAATAATCTGATACCATTGCCTCATGATTTACTACTATTCCCTTTTGCTTCTCATATCTCTCCATTCCAGAGCAGAGGAAGCTAACCTCCTGCTCTGTTGTCTCAATGCAATTTCCCTTATCACCTCATGGGAGCTAAGTCCATATCTGCTTCATAAGTCCTTGATTCTGCTTTAAATAACAGTCTTCAGACTGACTTCACAAAAAGCACACTGTACTCCCTGCTGTCAATACAATGTTAGAATCTGTAAATAAATGTATTATGACACACTTAACAAAAAATTGTTAACAGTGCAAGAAAATAACATTTGCCTAAACTGTCAATTAACCACCTGGGCAGCCTGCATATAGGAAACCTCTGCATTTATTTTTACTATATCAGAAACTGATTCAACAGTACTGGATTATTTCACTCTCTTGATTAAATTGGTGCACAGAGTGCCTGTTAATGGAAATAAAATACATGCACTGTGTGAGATAGGAGAAGGTTGTGGGGACAGAAACAAGCACTTTTAGTGAAAAGGAAAGCAGTCTTTATATCATTTTTGTGTCTCAGGTAGAGTATTTGTGCATAATTTACCCAATGCATTTGCAAGGAGTTCTCTTACAAGACAGGAAGCTCTGGCAGCTGGAAATACAGGCCAAATCTCACCTAAGAATACGAGGTTCTCTAAGTCCCAGTACCCAGTCAGTCTCCTCATGGCCACTATGACGAAGTGAACATTGATATTCTATAAAGTGGATTTTGCCATCACTGATTCATTGCATATTGATGATAGAATAGCCATATTTAAAAAAAAACCAAACCAACATTTTCTGTCCACTGTCCTTTTTTAACTATTAAAGGTTTGGTAACTGAGCTATTTGAGCTTTTCCTACATATGGTGTAGGACATAGACAGAAGAGACGTGCTTGTCTCCCAGACCTTCCAAACCAAGCCTTACATGACTTTATTAGAGGTACTCTGGATTTACATCAGAGCAAATTCACTGGAAATTGTCCTCCGATACCTCCAGCTTGAACATTCATGTTATTTTATAATTCAATAAGATAGTTATACAAAGAGGCATTAATGTTGGCTGTAGCAAGTAAAGCCTTTTCAGCCAAGATGTGACATGTGCAGTGCTCTTGTAAAATGCCTGGTTTACCTTCTAGTGTCCTTTCAGCTTTTGGTAGAGAGGATCACAGCTGAATCTAAGAATGGAGGTAAGGCTTGGTTTTCATGCTTTTCATGGAAAATGCATCTGGTAAACACTCCCGTTACAACTGTGCCTCATCTATGCTACGTGTATGTACATACTCATCGCTGGACAAAATACATGAGGTAGTTCTGCAGCAGACAGCAAGTGGCTGAAAGATGGAAGCAAGCACATCCTGAGGGTTAATAGCAGACATTCAGAATGATTTGGTTTAAATGTTGAATAGCAGATGTAATTTGCAACTATTTATTAGATCCTTAGAGCACTGCAGGTGTGTTTAATATCCCAGCTAGTCAGTGTAACCATTTTGTGGTTACTGAGTGGTTATTTACCAGGAAGATGGGGAAGCAACCAGAAGAACGAGTCCAAGGAGCAGGTTTGGGAGACAAGCACGTCTCTTCTGTCTATGTCCCACATCATATGTAGGAAAAGCTCGAATAGCTCAGTTACCAAACCTTTAATAGTTAAAAAAGGACAGTGGACAGAAAATGGTTTTTTTTTACATGGCTATTCTATCATCAATATGCAATGAATCAGTGATGGCAAAATCCACTTTATAGAATATCAATGTTCACTTCGTCATAGTGGCCATGAGGAGACTGACTGGGTACTGGGACTTAGAGAACCTCTTATTCTTAGTTTTCCATGAGGATACTATAGGGTGCCATTTATGAACACGGCCATAAATTCACAGGAAAACACTTGTGACTCTTGTGGTATCATTTTCAAGGTCCCAAAACACCTATACAGAAGTTCACTTAGAGTACTATCCTATTTCACTCAAAAGCATATGTATTTTCAGAACTGAAGGACTCCCTCAGTACCTTTTAAGTTCTAAAATGGCGACAATGAGCAACGATCAGCAACACTCACATGCTCTTCCAGCCACAGGACAATTCAATCATTTTACCTTAAATATCATTCATCCAATGGCACAACTGTCCCACTGAGTCACTTCCATCAGGTAAACAGAGCAAACAAAGATTATGCTATAGAACAATGTGTTATGAATAAATATTGTCAACACCCACAGAGTAATTTGACTGAAATGAAAACCAGAAATTCCCTGGCACTAGAAAAATAACTTTCTAGGTAAATCATGGGCATATGGTCTCTACTGTCAGGGAAGTCACTTTGAAATTACATTCCTCCTCTTCAGCATGAAACTCTGATTGGACTCGGTATAATGGAAATGCCCTTCTCAGTTTTCCTGAGACAAGGTTTTCAGCCCAGTCTTTTTAAAGCATTAGTCCAGAATAGATTTGCTAAGTTATCCCGCTTACAGTCTCCCTTCAGAGCTTGCAGGTGGGTGTGGAGTTCTTTGCCCTCGCTTCACCTACATCCCCCCAGGTTGTGAGTCAGAGTTTCCATCTGGAGCAGCTGAGCTATTAATAAAAGTTAGCAAATCACAAAATTCAGCTCAAATCACAAAATTAGAATAGTGGTCTTGCTTCCAGTGCAATGAGTTGTTCTTCTCATTTCACATGAGATGGTGGGCTAAGGTCAGACCTCTTGCCACCTGTGTAACCACTCCTGAATTTTCCCAAGTCTTCTCAAACTCTCTGGCCAGTTTGAAGCATTAACCCTCTGCTAGGCAACAGAAAGGACAGGTTGGACACACCAATGTCAGTATGCATCATGGCAAGTTCCCCTGAGAGCTTTATCAGCTGTTTATTAATGATTGAGGAGAAGGTTGATAAAAACCGCTATGCAGGAAGATTAAATATGTTTCCCGTGCTGACATTCATACTGACTCAGAGTTCACAAAAACCTCATAAAATATTAGCTGTAAAGCAGTATCTATCTAGGCTGGTCTTTAAACAGATTATACTTCATTTTGCCAATCAAGACCTTTCATCAGAAATAAAACAAGTAGAAGTAAATGAGAATTTATAGACAAATCACTCGCCTCAAAATTTGCTGCTTTTAGAAAAATTACAAACAGCTACTACAAGAAAGGTCATGGGAAGAAGGAAATTTGGATGAATGGACTGCAGACAGCAGCAGTAAACATTTCTGTTTGCCTTGGTAGCTTAATGTTGAGTGTAAAAGGACCAGAGGAATGCAGAGGAAGATCTCACATCCTCACTCTTACTACTCCAGAGTGAATGGTGCAAGTTGGGTGCCAGGGAACACCTACTTGCAAATGTCTGGGTATCAAAAGAGTTGTAAAGCAAATGGATAGAAAGGACCTGCAGAAGTTACCTGGTTCAATACTTCTCAACAGGTTTTCACCACTGGTTCATAAGATCTTAGATGGCACATTCACCGAAAGATTTAAAACCTCATAATGTTAGCAAAATATATAGCCAAAAATTAGTGTAAGTGAAGAAATTAATAAAAATCACAGTAAAAAACCTAAAGCATGAATGATCCCATTTCAGCCAACATGATGTTAGTTACATGATAAAACAATTATGACAAAACTAAATAAGATATTTCTTCGCTTAAAGTTTGGCTTGTTCTTCAACTGAAAAAGGCTAAGAAACATTGGCATAGACTACTGCTCTGTCCTAAATTTTGTGTACGCTGTTCCTCAAAGTGTTTGCTCTGTAACCAAAACTTTCAAGGATGTAAATTACACAACTTCCCTGAGTGACATATGAAGCAATCTAGTGGTCAGTTGAGTTGACTGAGTAATCTGTTGGTCAAACTCTGGCCCCTGTGATTCGTTCATCCAGCAATTTCTTAAGAAAATTAAAATAAGAATAGAAAAACCATGTATGACCCATGTTCTTTCATTCTTTGCTGGAAAAGAACACTCATTTTCAGAGAGAATTAAACAAGGAATAATTAAAAAAAAATAAAAGAATGAAATATTGAAAGTCATTAGTTCCTGAGACAATTTTAATGACTCAAAACTCCCCTGAAAAGTCTATAGAAATGTTGTGGTACTAGGATGTTAAATAAAATACTCAGGAACTAGCATTATATGATACTATGACATTATAAGATATTATGATAGTAGCCTTTCACATTTCCAGATCCTTCTTTACTCACAAGCTCTGGAAGGCATTTTCACAGTATTATTGTAGTCCCTATCTATAGGTATCAGAGAAAAACGACTGTTGCAGTTGCAAAGCTGCCTAAGCCCGTTCAGAAAAGGCTTGGCATGGGAGTCAGAGTGATGCTGTACCTCAGGAATTAGGGATCACGTGCTCCTGTTACCAGCCCATGAAATCGTGCAGCAAAATGTTACAACACCTGCCTTCTACTCTTAAGCACAAGCCCAGGCGTCCCATCTGGTTTGCCAAGCCAGCACAGGGATCTGTGCACTGCTGCGCTAGAGCTGCCAAGAAGTGCAAATGAAGGTGTGGTACGTAGGAGGTACGTGCTGCTGGTGAAAAAGCAATTTGCTCTATGGTAATATTATTCCTGTAATGATGCAGTAAAAGTAGCATAAACAGTCATCTCTGGGAGGCAATATTGTGCTATAAAAGCAAATCTTTTACTCTCCAGAGAATATAGCTCATCTTGCCTGGTTACCTGAAGAAGTCCATTAGTCTTTTTGCTTAATTGTCAAAAGCAGCTGTGAAGTTCTTGGTTGCAGGCATCTGGGTTTGAATGTCTAGAGGCTGGGAAGGGGCACAATCAGCGGAGATTCCTCCTTCTGGAATTCATTCTTCTCGTCTAACATAGTCCTGGTGCTTTGACTGGAGCAGGCTGTGAAAGATAGATTATATCAATACAGTTTTAAAATATGTGTTTCTTTGTTGTGTGCACATGAAGTAATAATTTAACATGCTTCAGCACTAGTGGAAGCAAAGATTTGTTACTCGGAGATTCTCTGTGTGTAGGTAAGGACCAACTCTTACTCTTCCTTTTATATAAAAAAAGGAAGATAATTTTCTGTCAGTTTAGCTTAGTGGATATGAGATGAAAGATAAGCAAATGGCTGGTAATTAAGGATGGTTAAAAGGCAAATTATTAGATATGAAAAACATTTTTTCAAATAATTCTCTGAAACGCCCTTCAGTGCAAAGCTTCAAGACTGAACTAAAGGTTGCTTTGCATTCTGTGTAACCTTAGTTTGTGAACCTCAATTAACCAAAAATCTTTCTTAAGCAAACAGGTTAATGTTCCCAGATGCCAATTAAGTACATTGAAAACTCCCTCAAGCATCAAGTCACTTTGTTATCTGAAATTGTTCTTCGGCCACTTTCTGCATACAGGTAGTCAAGCATATGATACAGTACAGATGTCAGCTTGTTATTTTACCCAGTAACTCCAGAAACCAGCACTAAATTGGAAGGAATACTGTAACACAATTAACTACAGTTATAGATAAAATGAAAATAATTTCTATCTTCAAGACCATGCTGCTCCTAATGACCATTTTAAATTATTCCTTACTCCTCATAAGAAATGTCTGACCTACAGAATTGCCACGGTAGCCGTGACACCGTAGGCTAATTAGATATTAAGCATAACAGCTCAAAAAGGAAAAAGCGTTCCTCCAAAATTAATTCTTGAGAGGACCATTTGAAGAATTTGTATGACAAACTGTTCTTGTGCACAGTGCTCAGAGGAAGCCAGAGAAACACCAGCATTGCAGATAATTTGCACTCCGCAAGAGAGCCGAGCACTCTGAAAATCAGGATTCTGCCAAACCTCAGTCTGCAACAGTCACGCATCTCTTTCAGAGAAACACCTGTATCAAACAGCAATGCCCAGAGACCATGACCATTTTGCTGACTTAGCTGAGAAAAGCAATCTGCTCTGTCCCAGGAGATGCTGGTGAGGAGATGCTTCCCTGCCTGCTGTCCTGAAGAATAACTACAAATTCCTTCTCTTAGCTATTGCGCTTGCTTGCCTTTTTTTTTTTTTTTCCTGTTACCATTATATTATTTGTATACAATTGCTGGTATAGTACAAACCCTTTATCTAGGATAGTCTTAACCAGGACATCTCCATGGGTGCTAATTTAGGACAATTATACTTAACGACAGTGAAACTGCCTAACAGGGATGTAGTCATTCAGTGACACAGGGAGTTAAGTATTAGCGAGCTCTTAAATCAGCGTGAAATGCCAAACTTGACTTCCATCACAAACAGAGATTCCAGTAATAAGAAGGAAATAAATGGCAACGAAAAATGAAATGCTGTGTATAATCTCCTTATTGCTGTAGTTTTACTTTGGTGGGTGCTTTATGCCATGGCAAGTCTTTTCAGAAGCATTTTTGTCTTTCCTTATCTGGGTAACTGTTTAATTGACTTGGCTGTCTACCAGTTCAGAGGATTCTACTGAATTAATGTTCAGATTTGCTTAGATTAAGCTAATCACATGTGCAGGTGTGGTGTTCCTGCAGGTCTTTCAATCAGAAAAATAAAGCTCACATGTTGAAGAATATAGGGTAGAGCAATAAAGAAGATATGTTGCAGATATTATACATTCCTTAGTGTACCAGACTGCTTTTCATTCTTTTAAATTTTATATCACTTTTACAAGTCACTATTGGAAGAAATTTATGGTTTCATCACCTTACATGATTATATATGTATAAACGGATGTTTAGATTAAGAAAAATAAAATAACAAACTAAGAAAATAAGTCCACGGTCAATAAGGGGAAACTACCTAAATCATTATTTAAATTGCCTAGCAGCTAGGATGGCTGTATTTTCCAGAGATACACCGCCAATCCAAATCACTCTAGAAACAAGGGCACAAACTCAATTTCCATTTATCCCTGCAGGTTATCTTCATGCCACAAAAACGGAGGAAGAAGTGTCTACTGGATAAAGGAAAAAAAAAAAAGAAAAAGACAAAAAAAAAGGAAGAAGAATAAATTAGTTCTAGAAAGGAATTATACAGTTAATGAGTAGCTTTACTTTAAGCAGCCCACATATGATTTTAAGACCTAAAGCCAAACCTGGCTGTTCCTGTGGAGATTTTTAGGGTGTGCAAGAGCAGGATGGTCCTCATCTTTCCTGAAACACCCACACCTGCCCCAGGGTGCACGGGACTCTGGCTCTTGTACTGAAAGTGTGAGGTGAGAGGGTCTCTACTGCCATGGCCAAAGCTGAAGTGGACATAGTGCAATAAAACCCTGCCTGTGTCATTGTCCCCCACTTCCATGCCCACCCCCCGCTACAGCTCCAAGGAAAAGGCACGAGGTCTGTGCCTGGACACAAACCCTTTCCTCCGAAGTTCTCCCCCTGCCTCAGCAATCTGCTGTATTTAACTTTTGAAGGTGTATTTCAGATAAAGAAAAGGACTGGGAGAAAGGGATATGCCATCGATACTTTGTTTTGTGTTTTTGAACCTCAGAGTTCTTTTTATTTTCTTCTTTTATGGTAGATACTTTGTTTTCCTCTTTTTCGTCACTATACTCTTCCAGTGAGGATATGGAACTTACTTCCTACACAGGGATATCTTGTCTTTTGGCATTTTTTCAAGTAAACCTGCAGGCCCAGCTCTGCATCACTCAGTGAGGCTCTTAAGGTACCACCACCTTCATCAGATAATGGCCTGTTATTGCTGGCTACATCACATAGAAATATTTTTTTAAGCATGTTGAAGCTAGAAGGTAAGTAGCTTTAGTTACATATTTCTGTGTGTTACTGTCTTCAGAGGAGGTATAGGATTATTTTGGACTCAGGCTCTCCAGTCGCTTAGGAGTTGGTTGTCTGCTCTTCACACCTGACTTTCATATTTCTTCCCTTGTTTTGCCAAGGCTTCTTTTAGGACCCACGTTGAGCCAGACCGCTCCTGAGAAGAAATTTACACCTTGGCACATCAGCTCCAGAAGCTGCGAAAGTGTAACAGCACTAATGGAAATGTCTTGCTTTCTCAAGTACACAGCAAACTGTGTGCATTACTTGAGTAAAAAAGATTCCAGCCTTCCTGTAGTGATAGGACAAGGGGCAAGGGTTTAAAGTGAACAACAGAAGATTTAAACTGGATATAAAGAAGAAATTTACTATGATGAGGGCAGTGAGGCACTGAACATTTGCCCAGAGAAGTTCTGGATGTCCCATCCCTGGAAACATTCAAGGCCAGGTTGGACAGGGCTTTGAGCAACCTGGTCTAGTGGAAGGTGTCCCTGCCCATGGTAGGGAGGTTGGAACTAGATGATCTTTAAAGGTCCTGTCCAACCCAAACTATTTTATGATTCCTGTTACTCAGATCTTATTTCAGAATACTTACAGTGTGTAAACACCCCAAAGAATTAGATAAGTATGACTTTCCTGCCTAATACAAAATTACAGAAACTTTCTATTAAAATTGGAAGGCTCATGTACGAAAGAACAGCATGGAATCTTAATATAAAGTATATAGGATCTCCTGAATATTTTCTTCAGCTGAGTTTCTGAACTCCCTGCCAAGCTCTTAATAATGTAAAGAATCTCAAATTATGAACACGGTTCCTGTTGTTTGCAGAAAGAAAACGTGATTTATTATTTACTAGAAGATCTAGCAAATAAGTACTAGACGTCAAGTCATGGGTAGTTTTGTCCATACTGACAGGTTGCTGAGGGTATATACACCAGTTCTGTTCTTCAGTTTATCCTGGATTGACTTCATTCATAACTGACAACTGCATTACTTTTTAAAAATATATTTGCAATAACATACTGTGCAAATAAAATTTGGGAGTATATGTGCAGCAAATCTTGTATCAACACTGACTGGCTGCCAGATTTAGAATCGATTCACTGATTAGTTTGAGAGTGATTAATGTCAGTGCCTAATTTAAATCCCTGGTTTAAAAACACTTATGGAAGGAGAACTGACAGCATAAATAGCACTTCAAAGTACTACAACCGTTCCTTCCATGGACTCTGCTCTCGTGAAGTGTGTGGGTAAATTTTTGCTCAGGTACACCATGCCATAAGGCAACGATGTTCAGATGCCAAATTTTTAAGCCCTTCTTGCAATAAGAAGTGATAATTGCTACCAGGTTTTCTGAAGAAAAAGTGGAAGAAAAAACACTTTTTTTCAATGGAGAAGAACATCAAGAGATGGCTGAATAGGGTACAATGGTTGAATTTTTTATAAACCTACACTTGGAATTTCAGTGTGCCGTATGTGCACTACTTCTTGTCAGGACATGACAAGTAAAATTGCATTTTGGGTTCAGATAATAAAAGAAGTCCCTGCAGAGAGTCCAATGCTTTGCTGGTACAAGCATTAACTTGACTAGAAGTTTCTCCCAGCACTGTCATGTCAGACCTGGCGCTTTCCCTCTCTGTGGACCTCTGCCCAATACACATGGGAAACTCATGGTCCAGGTCCAGCCGTGGCCTTCCAGGCTGGTCTGCTGTCCTGACTGCTTTTGCAGTTCTCCAGGAGCAGTACAGGAGGGATCCTATATCGTGATCACACTAATAGCCAAATGTCAGGGTTAAAGCTGGAAAAGAAGGGGTTCTTGACACTAGGTCTTATTTTGACATTATGAAAAAAAAAAAGAAGTCACAGCATTAAAAAGTGCTCTCTTGCATAGATTATGAAGGAAATAGCCCTAGGAGATAAATTCAATTATTTCTTTTTATTAGAACACAGCTGCATGCTCCCCCTTGAACAGACTAATACATATCCTCTTGCATCTTTGAACTCATCCAATTTTGGTTGTTTGCCATGGAATACTGTGTTCTGATCCTTCTAAGGCACTTCCTTTCTCAAAGTCAAAATCACTGCAGCATTTTAATAGATAATTACTGGAAGCTCTCATGTCTTAATTTATGTACATATACTATCATTGTTTAGTTGACCCTTTCATCTGCTTAAATCTGCCTGGACATGCTGGAAGCAGCCAGTTTTTAACGGAAAATGACAAATGCCCAACTGCATTATAGTTTTTTTTCCATTCTCCAGCTCCTTTGGGAAAGATTTATAAGCTAAATCCACCATGCATGTAACACTGTTCACAAAGATCCAACATCTTGTGTTTCCCAGGCAGATTTCCCAGATATTTGGAAGATACACAGTTCAAACCTGATGTTCTCCTTGGCAAATTTCTTTTTCTGAAGTGCCTTTATAGTCTGTAGCAAATTCCATTCTGTTTCTTATGGGCATATGCAACATGAATAACAGTATAAATTTGTTGTGCTGCTCTGCCTGTACCTTTCTAGGTAAGAAAAGAAAATTGCCTCTTTTTCCTATTCAGTACTTCAGGCTGCCAATAAAAATGAAAAGTTGCAGTAACTACCTATCATGATTTAGAGAGATTCTCATTGTTTTACAGAAGTCAGGCAACACAGAGCTGACCTAAAGTGGTCAACATTAACCTGGATTATATTCAAATAAACAGCTGAAGGGAGAAATCCTTCAGACCTCATCATTAGTCTCTACAAAGCAGCTCCACCTTGGTTTGGAGTGAATTGAGCCCTACGGAGTTGGTATGTAGAACCAGGGGGAATGGATTCTGGCCCTTTATTGCCTTCTGCCAAGGGAAAAAATTGATTACAATGTTAATACTTGACTAATGGGCACATACAATAGTGTAATTTTGCTGGTCTTATTCACTGTTCTTCAAAAACACAAAAAGCACAAATTCTTGTTCCTTAAAAGAAAAAGGACCAAAAAAAAAAAAAGAAGGAAATTGCTCTGCAAAAACTTTTTCTTCATCTTCTGAAATAAGCTCATGGCAATCTGTCTTCATTTAAACTGTGAGGGATCTGGCTTGGGTCCTGGAATAGACTCCGGTTCCTTTTAAAACAGTGAGATAGCTCCTAAATACATTGAGCTGCTTTTTGGAATTTATGAAGCAGAACACAAATCTAAGAGCTGGCAACATTTAATGGTAATGAGGCAATTCTTACATGAGAGAGTTCATTACAGTATCAGCTCATGATATTTTCCAGCAGCTGGAAAATAGAATCTTTTGCAGGCTGGGAATGAAAAATCTTGCGGTAAAATTATCTTGTATATATCCCAGTACAGAATTAGTTTAAAATGGCAGCACAGCAGAATTCATCCTGCTGCTTCTAATGCAATGGGCTTTTTATGGACGGAAGAAAATATGTTTTCTTCATACAGTGCTGCTGTGCCAGCTGAGCTGCAGCACATGGCAGAGAGTGGGTCTTGCCTGTGCCTTGCTCCTCTGCAAATGTATTGAGATGATCAACATTGCCCTTGTACAAGGCAAAAGCTGTCCTTGTATTCCAAGAGCACAAGGACAAGGATTGTGCCTGGCTCCGTGGTGCAAAGAAGAGTCATTTCCTTACAAAGGCACATTTGTTAATCATAGAATAATTTGAGTTGGAAGGGACCTTCAAAGGCCATCTAGTCCAGCCCCCCTGCAATGAGCAGGGACATCTTCAACTAGATCAGGTTGCTCAGAGCCCCGTCCAGCCTGGCCTTGAATCTCTCCAGGGATGGGGCATCTACCACCTCTCTGGACAACCCATTCCAGTGTTTCACCACCCTCATTGTAAAAATTTCTTCCTCATGTCAAGCCTGAATCTCCCCTCTTTTAGTTTAAAACCATCACCCCTTGTCCTGTCACAACAGGCCCTGTTTAAAAGTCTGTCCCCATCTTTCTTACAGGCCCCTTTTAAGTACTGAAAGGCCGCAATAAGGTCTCCCCAGAGCCTTCTCTTCTCCAGGCTGAACAACCCCAACTCTCTCAGCCTGTCCTCACAGGAGAAGTATACCAGCCCTCTGATAATTTTTGTGGCCCTCCTCTGGACCTTCTCCAACAGGTCCATTTTTGCCATCAGTTTGCTTCACAGCAAAATTATGGCCCAAGAGGAGCCTGAAGTCTCTTTCCACTCTCATAGCTGGAGCGAGGTTGCCAGCATGGAGCCCTGTGCTGCATCCTAGGACGCAATTCCTATCCCCAGCTCACTCTTACTCTTCTTTCACTACTCAGATTTTGACCAGGATGAGTTGTGATATGCTGTTTCACAAACTGACTATATTGGTCGTCCAGTGGATGCTACTACAGTAAATAAGTCAGTTGTTTAGTTCCTCATTTTGCATTTTTTTTTCTGGTGGTCTGCAGCGTGTGTGCTGAGAGATTCTCTAAGTGATCTAGGGCTGCAAACACAATCAGCTCAAAACGTTCAAGTCCCATGGGAAATATTTTCCCCTCTAGGTTGCTCCCTGCTGCTCTGCAAAGTATTATTTTCCAAAGATGCTAAGGGGACTGTTTCACTTTACTTGTTACCTGAATACTGTCCCCAAGTTTAAAAGAGACATAAATCAGTTAAAAGTGACAGAGGGACAAAAAAATTTCCTATTCAGCCTCCTTTAAAGACTGCAGAAGCCCAGAGGACACCTAGCATTGAACCTCCCTGGAGGCATCGAGTCAGTCTAAGTCAGCTGCAGTTTCTTACCAGCTACAGAGCTGGTTCCCACTGTTGATGCTGGTGTAGAACGGGATGGTGGAGACCAAGGACAGAAGCTGATTCCCCCTCTTTAGTTGAGCACTCAGTTCCCCAGCTGGCTGTGGGAACTGGCTGTCACCACTATCTCCCTCCTCTCCAGCTGGGCACTATGCAAGGCTCAAATATGCCTTAAGCACAAGGCCACAGAAAGCACGGCTGGAGCATCAGGAGGGGCATGGGGAGAGAACAGAGATGAGGGATTTTTAAAAGATGGACCTCTATCAGAAGGAAATGCACATACTGTCTTGCGGAGGACTGCAAACCTTCATTAGCAGCCTCACTGAAGTCAAGAGATATGCAGCTTGGGCACAAATAGCACTGTCAGTCAACACTAGCAGTTATCATCACACTCTTATTTGTTGTCTCAGAAAATGAATTATAGAGAACTACATAACTTGGGCAATAAGCAGCATTTTTTAAAAACAGGTGGATTGCACAAGCAGAAGTCAAAGAAGCTTGAAAACTCTTGACTGGAAATAGTGTTGAGGAATCACAAAATAAGATGTTAGACTGCAGAACCAAGATACTTTTAGCTTCAGAAAGAAGATGTAAAAGGAAAAACAACCAACAAACCAAACACAAACAAAACAAAACCAACAAAACCCACCAAACAAACAAACAATTAAAAAACCCCAAACCCAAACAAAACCGCAACAAAAACCAACCAAACCAAACCCAAAAAACCACCACACACAAATAAGCTGGCAGGAAAAGCAGCAGGTATCCCAGCTGCAAAGAAAGCCAAACTGTGAGCTAGAAACAGATTGCTGAAGGAAGACACTCAAGTAAGTCAGCCAAGTATTTATCCTGATTTATACCAATGCTTGGCCCAAAGCCCCAAACACTTTAAAATACACTAGACGAATAGTAAAAGTATGAATGAAAATGCAACTTCAGCTTCAGATTCATTTTGTAGCAACTTAAAATTATTGTTTTCCTTTAAAGAGCAACCATTAATGGTTTGGATTTCAGAGACAAGTGAAGTAAGGAAGAGTAAGCTCTGAATGAGATGTAAGAGATAGAAAGAGAAAATATCCTCCAATAAACCAATACCAGTAGCTTTCCTGGTTTGGGGTTTGGTTTTTTTTCTTGGTTATTGAGACAAAGAGGCTGCGATTCTTGGCCTACAGTTCGACCAAGACGTACAAGTTTGCAGCAAACTTCTGGCTGGATTTTTGCCTCTCTCTACAAGAATTCAAACTAGCTGGTAGCAGCAATTTCTGTCCTGAAATCCAATCTATAGCTCTAAGAGACTATTATGTTGTCATGGCTCAGTGAGACCAAAAAAGAATTTCACTGGTGTTTGCAAATAGAGTGATATGGCTGAAAGCCTGGGTATGCTCTTCTATGCTGGAGAAGATATAATTTAACACTCTTGGACCCAGTTTTACCCTTATTATAGGCAACCAAGTACTTCTCAGTGAAGTCGGTGGGCAGAAATCAGACTTCTTACTGTGAGCTGACAGATAAATAGTAATCTGTTACATAGGAGAATGTGATTTACCCTGCATATTAAAAAAGTGATTTTAATAGCTCTATAACATCAGGGATTCTTTAAAAATATAGGATTAGCATATTAAGATGCATAAACAACAATGCATCGATACGAAAAAAGCCAAGAGCTCAGAAAAATTGCAAAATCTTTTGCTGTACACCCTCCCACTCCTGAATGCATTAGAGGTGCTTTTCTTGAAGCAGCGGAGAGAATAGAGCAAAGGAGAAAAGCCTGAAAATGGGGGAAGGGAAGCAGGAGAGGAAGTTTGCCAAAGATGAATCTGCTATTATTTTTAAGACCCCTTTATTATCACCAGCTTAATTATAACTGGATTTGTTAGAGAGGATTCTGTTGTACATAGTAGCACTTAGCCTTGCTCTTTCTTACTCTGTCTCTGTACCCAGAAATGGCAGAGATGTTGCAATCCTTGAAGTACGTGCTCGTAAAAGCAAAACCCATAGGGAAGCCCGGTGCATTTCTTTCAGCGTGCTTTGTGTGCAAGGAGTGAAACCGTGGTTAATTACCTGCCTCCAGCCACTCCTTAAATCTGAAGAGCTTTTCTTTGTATTTGTATGACTACAGTAGCCATGGCAGCTGCTCATTTATTAGTTGCAGGATACGTTAAAGCAGGCTGGGTAACTAGATTGTGTGGAAGGTGAAGATGCGTGCAAATTTCTACTAAAAATAAAAAGCAGACAGTCTGTTTACTGAGAACAGGTAATGGAGAAGCTAATCAAAACCAGAAACTTCCTTGTATTTCACCATAAAGCAAAAATTACTAACAACCTAATACTGCACTGATGTTCATAATTACGCATCTGGTATGTCTAACTATCCCAGGCATCTGGTAATAGATCATTCACTAAAGATGGGCCTGAATCAACCATTTTCCTCTCAAATTTGAATAACCAAAATCTTTGACAATATTAGATGTTGCATTCAGGCTGGGATTTAGAGCTAAACATAATCACTGGCTCCAGTGAGACAGAAGATGCTAGGAGTGGATTTCCCTGATATTTTAGTGTTTTGGTGAGGAAGGGTGAGAGTGGAGGGGCAAGGGCAGTGTTTGATATCACAGTATAAAACATCATTGCTTCTGTCTCTGCCGGAAAGCTGTTACTGAAGGAGCAAGATGCAACCATTTTTAATCCTGTATGTCCACATGAGGAAATAATGAAGAGTAGCGATTCTGTTCTCGCTCTTTTCTCATGGGGACAAACCCAGTGTCTCAGTGGTTGCTCTCACACATGGGTCTGGAGGGCAAGTGTCATACTCACTTATTGGGACCAGCCATGATTATTTCACTGCCTGCTTCCCTGACATTCCCATAAGTAACACCGCTGGTCAACCAGATGTTCCTGCATCACCTCCCCAGACGTTGCCCTCCCAATTCTTCTGCCAGTCATGTGACTCTGCTTTACAACCAAGGCATCTCAGTAGGCTTTCTCCAAACTGTATCTGTTCTCCAAGAGTTCATACTCAGCATCATTTCCTTTGCAAGGGAGGAACCACTTTTAATTTGATCCAGATTTCAGAGCAACCAGGACCTGCTTGCTATTCTTTGCTTGGCAATTTTATGTTCAACCCCAGTTATGTGCTATCTTTTGCCTCTAAACTCCGTCAAAGGATAGTTTAATAAGCACATGCATTTACAACATAATACTCGGCCTTTTTTTTTTTTCAATAGACGCTTGTTCAGTCCCCTCTGTCTCTTGGTAAAATTATTTCCTGCTGAGACAGGAACCAGTGGGGCACGGGAAGCCAAAGCTCTGGAAATGGTGAGTTATAATTGTTTTTGGAAGGTCTCCACTTCCCGTAAAATCCAGGGACTTCCAAACTGTGCTAGCCACTCTGTTAGTCCTTCCCAAATTCTAATCTGCGCACTGAATAAACAGATGAAACACACAAAGCCTCTTAGCTTCCAGCAGAGGTCCGCTTGCTTGAAAATACTTAGTATTTTAGCCAGGTCGCAGCCAGACAGGAGCCCCTGAGCCCTGGGCTGCGGCGAAGCATCCGCCCGCCCCGCCGGAGCCGTGCGGAGGGGGAGCGCTGCCGCCCAGCGGCCACCCCGGGCCTAACGCCTAGGCCGCGCCTAACGTTGGGCCGGGCTTAACGCCTGGACCGGGCTTAACGCCTAGGCTCGGCTCCCTCCGAGGCTGAACCTGCAGGTTCAGATCTTGCTAAGATCAGCTCATTTAGCAGAGAGCTGGGATTTTTATTGAAGGACACATTAAGTATGTATTCAGGGACACACTGGCTGAGAGCGCTGTTTTGGTTTTGTACCCAGGATTTCTAAGGAAAACTAAATAGTCATAGTAAAATAACATAACGTAACGTAACCTAACGTGACGTAACGTAACATAACATCGCACAACATAACACATAAAGTGTTTGGCTGTCATTGGAGCTGACTTAGCCCAAGAAAAGATCATAGAATCATTTTGGTTGGAAGAGACCCTCAGGATCATTGAGTCCAACCATAACCTAATTCTAGCACTAAACCATGTCCTTAAGAACCTCATCTAAACACCTTTTAAACACCTCCAGGGATGGTGACTCCACCACTTCCCTGGGCAGCCTGTTCCAATGCCTGGGAACCCTTTTCGTGAAGAATTATTTCCTAATATCCAATCTAAACCTCCCCTGGCACAACTCGAGGCCATTTCCTCTTGTCCTATCACTTGCTACTTGGGAGAAGAGACCAACACCCTCCATGCTACACCCTCCTTTCAGGTAGTTGTAGACAGCGATCAGGTCTCCCCTCAGCCTCCTTTTCTCCAGGCTGAACAGCCCCAGTTCCCTCAGCTGCTCCTCATCAGACTTGTGCTCCAGGCCCCTCACCAGCCTTGTTGCCCTCTTCTGCACTCTCTCTAGTACTTCAATGTCCTTCTTATGATGAGGGGCCTAAAACTGAACATAGATGGCCATTAACCGACTTGTGGCTAATACAGGAGAGCCATTTCTGAGACTCAGGCAAAGGAATCAAATGTAGCAAGGTGGAAAATTACATAGGTTAGTCCTTGGCGTGAAAGAGTTACTAGACTTCCACTTGAAGCTCAAAATGGGCTGACATTTCTCCCCATGAATTTCCATAGTTCTGTAAAACAAAAAGCAAAACGTTCTTCCCACTCTACTTTCAGTACCAGGGGATGGTTGGTAAGCACTGCTGACAGCTTACAGGAATGTTTAGGGTGTAAAAGTGCTTGGCTTTACAATTTCCCGCTTTCTCTTTTTAATCCCCAAAGTTAAAAGTAGCTGCAGACACAGAAGATAAGTGCACTGTGCACTAGTGTAACCTAATGGCAGGAATGTGTGCTAGTACAATTTAACTCACTGTGTGGCAGAAATACTAAACTTGGCCTGAATGAAACATTAATAGAAAAGTGGGTATAAGTATCACACGTCTTGGTGCTTCTAAGTACATGGTGTGGGAGTGCAAGGGAGTGACATCTATAACACAATGTGTTAGTGACTGAAATCAACTTTGTTTAAAATAAATATCACTTTTTCCTTCCATATGGTCTCTCACTGAGTTTTGTGAAGTGAATTTTGCACATGCTGCTTTGGTGGAAGTATCCAGGAGCAAGTGATTCTCATTCCAAAACAATTAGCATATGACTAGGGAACAAATCTGTCAGTATGGCAGTCTGAAACTAAACACACTAGACTTCAGACAATTCTCCTGCTTTAGGTGCTTTTCAAGAAAGTATTCTGTAAACCATTTCTCTCACTCATTTAAGTCCCTGGGATCACTGCCGTATCTCGTGTGGTGAAATCATGCTAAGTCAGCAGGACAGACTGTCAGAAGATTTGACAGAACAGAATGGTGCTGCAGAAGGCTTTAAAATGTTTACAGATACTAATCAAGGGTGAGATGGATAAATCTCGAATCCCTCTGCAAATTAGTAATGAGAGAAGTGCCATTCATACAAAGTCAACTGATAGATCTATAAACCTTTTTAAAATTAAAAAAACCATCCAAAACACTGACATAAAAATAATTTCAATGAAAACTTCCTGAGACCTTTTTAGTACAACATATGAATTTGAGAGCTTCAGCAGCTCTGTTCTTATTCAAAGATGCTTTAGAGTGGAAATTCATTAAATCAATTTTTTTTTCTTTCCAAGTAGTTTTGGTTTCATACAACATGAATACCTCCATAAGCCCAGGAATCAGTGACATGGGGTTTCCTACAGAGTTGTGTCTCCTGTATCTTTCCCTTCATTGCCTAATCTTGCCCTAGCTCTACTTGTGGTTCACAGACAGAACTCTTCCCACTGTTGCAGACAAACTGCTATTTTTAAATAATTGGAATGTTGACCTGTTCCCACTCATTTCTACATATGGGGTAAATTCTTGGTACTGGGGCAGGAGTGTTAGAGGTCTATAGGACACAACACTGAGCAAAATGAGTTTCCAGGCTATTTCTAATCCTCATCCATGTTTTAAATGAGATTTCTGGTGTGACAAAGTTTTTGCTTTTCTGTATCTAAGCTCAGCTCTGCAGAAGCACCAGAATTCTGACATTTCCAAAATATGATGAAAGGCAAAACCATTTGTGTAGGTACCCATGGAAGTTTGCTTTAGAAGGGAATCAGATTTGGGCGACAAGGAAGAAGATGACAATGCATTTGGCAGCATATTTCATTTCCATTAACTTCAGCATGGTCAACAGCCACTGCTAAGGGTCTCTTTTTACTTCTTGTATATATCTGAATTAATGCTGACCAAAGATTCTCCAGTGAAATGATTGGTTTTCCTTTCTATTAGTTTTTTATTTGGAAGAGCACCTACACAGTATGTAAGTTAGGAAAGGGAGGAATGGTAGGAGGAGAACATATATACGAGTTGCTCTTTTTTTCTATTTTATTGCTCTGAAGCCACAAATGCACCCTTTGCATTTGTCATGGGCACTTTAGCCCAACTAGGATTAACTCCAATGACAGTGCATGAAAATGTGCCACTGCTTCTGTCTCAGCACCTCTGCCCGCTCATGCTGTACGCCTCGCAGTACTGCAGAGGCTGTCACCCCAAGACAAGTGGCTGAAAAACTGTCTTGAACTGTGACCTTAGCCCAGCGCAACCATGTGCACAGATAATACGTCTTAGCTAGGAGACAGTAACTACTGGCTTAGCTGGGAGCAAAATCTGTGTATGGGAGTTACAAAAAGCCCTCAGTATTAAAAAGCCCTACCCTCTTTTGAACTGAACTTACCTCCTTGAGCAGAGGGAGGAGAGCACAGCTAAGCTGCAGGGGCTGACAGATCCTCCTCTCCAGCTAAGTCTGGAGCTTGGCTACGCGGTAGCTGCTGTCTCTTCATGACTGAGAGGGGTGCTCAGTCATGGGGGAAGCATAAGCACCCATGCACTCTGTTTTGGGAGGCAGGGGCTCTTGCATTGTTAGCAGCAACATTTCCTGTTCAGAGGATGAGAGGCACATCACCAGCGTGGGCTGACTTTCTTCTGATCAAACCCTGACAGTGTCAAAACTTCAACTAGGGGCTGCTCTAGCTGCAGTCATAGTTCAATGATTGGAGCAGGAAGTAAGTCACAGCACGGACACAGGTTCTGTTCTTCACTGAACACAGCCAGAGCATAATTAAAGTCACTTTCATGGGATTTATGCTTAATGAACAGCCTCATATACTTTCTTCTGAACTTGTACTCCATGCATCTGATTCAACTGAGAAAATCCTTCTGCTTTAAATCCATTCACTTTTTCTGCTAGAGGGAGCAACACCTATATACACAGTGTTTTGTTTTGCAGACAAGCCAGTGGAGATTTTCTGATTACCCACTTGCTGACTTACAAGACAATCAATGTCCGGCTTAGCCACAGGCTTTCAGCAGTCACTCAGTTCTCTCCCCACACAGTTGTCTCCACCCATGTTATGCCCTAAAAAGAGGGGATGATATTTTAGGTGATTGAGTGTGATCAGAACAGGGCACCATTAGCTTACTGTCTGTTTCAATGTCAAAAAGGGAGCAAAGGGGTCACAATTCACTATTCCCTTCTCTACCCACCATGACAGGAGATAAACAGTGGTGGTCAAGAATATCAGTGTTACAGCATGAAGCCAACCTGCCAAGCCACAAGCAGAACAGAAAATTGACTGTTTTCCTTCTCTTCCAGATCCCCTTTGGCAGCACTTGATGTGCACTCCGCCTGCCACTCCACCTGTGATACAAGCAAAGGTGTAGCAAGTGGAACAGTTATGTCCAGTTCATGGCATCCCAAGGGGGAAAAAAAGGGCATAACAGCAAGCTATGACTCTAGAAGGAACCATGCCTAGGCACTGATCTAACGCCCACAGGTTTCCTTCTTCGCACTCTTTTTACCTTAGTCCTAGTCCTAACCATAACCCCAGGCCTAGGCTAAGAGTTCTGCCCTGGGACACAGAATCATAGAATCATTTTGGTTGAAAAGAGACCCTAAAGACCATCAAGTCCAACAAACATACTGAACCTCCAGGTGTCAGTTGTTGTTGGGAGAGTCCTGCTGGCAGGAAGCCCTCACAAGCACAATCTGAAACACTTTGGAGACAATTATGTGATTAAGTGACCTCGTGTGGTGATAGAAATAATGTGTTTGAGTAAGCTTTGGTTGTACAGGCAGTGGTGTAGGGGACCCAAACATCATTTTTAGTAATGTGTTAGAGGTAGCAAAGAAACAACATGGAATTGGAAGGCTGAGTAAATGCTGCCTTGGGCGTCTCCTTGCTCTCAAGCACTTTCACATCAAACAATAAGAATCAGCCCCTTTTTGTTTCACTCCCAGTGCGCTATGAAAGGCCTCTGTTAAGGAATATACTCATATTTCAGATACATGAAACTCTAGGACAGACCTAGTAGTAATGTAAAAAACCTTCTCCCCACAGGCATCTAATGCTAAGCATCAGGAGGGGAAAGCATGGCAGCTGTTCTCCTGTTTGCTTGGCCGAGAGAAGCTCCTGCCTGATGCTCCTATGGTTCTACCAACACATCCGATCTCCTCCCGGCACCTTCTGATCCCCGCAGATCACGCTGTGCCAGCGCCAAGCTCACAGAACCAGAGACGCTGCATCCCGGTCAGTTTTTCCATGACATTGCTGGACGAAGAGACACAAATAAAAACAGAGACAGCATCACTGCTGCTGCTACAGATGAATATACCCTTCCAGGCAACGTAACCACGAAAAGTAACAAAAAAAAAAAACCAAAGTTAATCCGCAGCAGAGCAGCCCGGACGGCAGCGAGAGCCCCCATGAGCTCACCCCGCTGGCAGCGGCGGGGCCCGGCGCAGGATGTGAGCTCACGGCGCCGCCCCTTCCCCCGCCCGCCGCGCCGTGCCGGTTCCGCCGCGCCGAGTCCCGCCTCGCTGCATCCCGCCGCCGCCGCCGGGGCCGGAGGGTCCCGGCTGTGCCTGGGCCGGGCGGGCCGCGCCGGTGAGTGCCGCGGAGGGGGATCCGCCATCGCGGCTCCGCGCTCCCCCGGGCCCGGCCCCGCGCAGCGCTGCCCCGGCGGCGGGGCCTGGGGAGGGCAGGGGCGGGAGCCGCGGCGGCGGGGCCCGCTCGGGGCGGGGGCCCGGAGGGGGAGCTGAGGGCCTGGGGGAGCGGGGAGTGCGCTGCGCGGGGCTAGGGGGGAGCGGAGCGAAGCCGTTTGGGCGGCCGGTGTGGAACAGGCGCTGTGTTTCCCCGCAGGCCGACGCGGGAGAGCCCCGGTGCGGTGCCTGCGCCCGGGGGGAGGCGGCGCCATGGGGAACCAGCTGGCCGGCATCGCCCCCTCGCAGATCCTCTCGGTGGACAGCTACTTCTCGGACATCCACGACTTCGAGTACGACAAGAGCCTGGGGAGCACCCGCTTCTTCAAGGTCGCCCGAGCCAAGCACCGGGAGGGGCTGGTGGTCGTGAAGGTGTTTGCCATTCAGGACCCGACCTTGCCCCTGACGAGCTACAAGCAGGAGCTGGAGGAGCTGAAGATAAGGTTGCACTCGGCGCAGAACTGCCTTCCCTTCCAAAAAGCGACCCTGTCCGAGAAGGCCGCGATGCTTTTCAGACAGTACGTGCGGGACAACCTTTATGATCGCATTAGTACGAGGCCGTTCCTGAACAACATCGAAAAGAGGTGGATCGCTTTCCAGATCCTCACCGCGGTGGACCAAGCGCACAAATCTGGAGTCCGCCACGGGGACATTAAAACAGAGAACATCATGGTGACCAGCTGGAACTGGGTTCTTCTAACTGACTTTGCCAGTTTCAAACCAACTTATCTTCCTGAAGACAATCCCGCTGACTTCAATTATTTCTTTGACACATCACGGAGGAGAACGTGTTACATCGCTCCCGAGCGCTTCGTTGATGGCAGTATGTTTGCTACGGAGCTGGAGAACATGCGGGACCCTTCAACTCCTTTGGTAGACTTGGCAAATAGCAACCAGCGAACAAGAGGGGAGTTAAAACGTGCAATGGATATATTTTCCGCAGGTAGTTGGAGCCATCAGGAGAAACCATTGGCTTGTTTATGGTCATGTGTCAGGGTGCAGAAAAGCGTAAGACCCAACCCCAAACCTTTCAGTCACAGAAAATGTACAGATACAATGCAGTAAGCTACATAACTTATGTGCATCACCATGTTATCTGAGGAGGGAAATCACAAACTGTTCTGTTATGGCTCAGCTCTGCCCTGGGAAAGAGATGGTTCTGCAAGCCATAGGCCATCATCTTCTCATGGCTGAGGTTCTGGCGACACATAGCATGTGCCTCATGGGACCCAAGAAGAGGAACCAGTCAGTGGTTCTCCTGAGGTGCAGCTGCCTGGGACTGAGCCAGCTTTCAGGGCAGTTTGGCAATACTGGCTTTAGAAGTCCCTTCTCATTTCATTTTCCCCACAGGGAGGAAGTTGGATAACTAAGTAAGCTCCCGTCATAGTCCCACTCGCAAGTACTTAGTAGAGTCGGACCGTGAGAGCCTGTCTTGAGTCTTAGAGTTGTCTTGAGCAGTTTGAAAGGCATAAGTCTGGCCTTTTTTTTTTTTCTTAAAGCGATTGAAAAATCTGAATTTCAAGGTAACAGTTACTTCATTTTACAAGCTGCTTTTATGGCCAAGCTTCCAGAGCACCCCACTGCTAAAGCAAGATGCTGACCGTTGGGAGCAAACTGCAGGAGTGGGACCTTTGAAGAGAATGTGTCATGTACAGAACAGATGGGGGTTGTGTTTGGCAATCATGTTATTTCCCACTGTGCTTATGAGCTTGTGTGAGTGAATATGTGCTGTCTCCCAGCATCGCTCTGGAAATAGAGGTTATTTCTTTACCTTCTGTAAAAGGGCTGCTTAGTTTTGACCTACTGCCCGATCCATGCTGACTTCTGCCACATGACAGTGATGTAGGTTCCTTTTCTGGTGGTGTATTTTCCAGCTGGCAGGTTGCTGAAGTCACTGCCTCGTATTTCGTAATTGCAAACTCGTCTGCTGTTGGCATGTTTGAAATAAAATACTTGGGAGATATTTCAGGGATCAAGTGTAAAAGCCAGTTTTTGGAGCTTGAGATGCTATCTGCTTTCCACAAGTTAATTTGGAAACTCATTTGTCTTATTTTTGAGCTAAGAGTTGCTTAGGGTTTATTCTTGTCTGCATATTGAAAGCAAAGTTAAAGTGTCTGTTTATAATCCTCTGACGTGTTTGACTTTTTTGTTGTTGTTCCCCAGGCTGTGTAATAGCAGAGCTCTTCACAGAAGGTGTCCCCTTGTTTGATTTATCTCAGCTTTTGGCTTACAGAAATGGCCTCTTTTTCCCTGATCAAGTCCTAAACAAAATTGAAGACCGCAGTATCAGAGAACTGGTAAGGATGGGCTACAGCATTAGAAGCATTTGTGTGATCTGTTTGTAGTTTATTTCACCTGCCTTGGTGACAAATTGCTTATTATTTGGGTTTGTTTTATTTTTTGTATTGCAAATGTCTAAACCTTTAATCTTTCTCTCCCGCTCCTTCCTACTTCTGCCTTTCTCAAGGTCACTCAGATGGTCCATCGCGAGCCAGATAAACGTTTAGCAGCTGAAGATTATTTGAAACAGCAACGTAACAATGCATTTCCTGAAATATTTTACACTTTCCTTCAGCCTTACATGGCCCAGTTTGCCAAGGAAACGTTTGTATCGGCAGATGAGCGTATATTGGTCATACGTAAAGATCTGGACAACATCATTCACAATCTCTGTGGGCATGATCGCACAGAGAAAGCCGAGGGAGAGACAAAAGAGAATGGGCTGGTTATTCTAGTGTCTGTGATAACTTCCTGTTTACAGACTCTCAAATATTGTGATTCAAAACTGGCTGCTTTGGAACTGATTCTTCATTTAGCACCAAGATTAAGTGTAGAGATTCTTCTGGATCGTATTACTCCTTATCTGTTACATTTCAGCAACGACTCTGTGCCCAGGGTGAGGGCAGAATCTGTGAGGACACTAACTAAAGTTCTTGCTCTCGTCAAAGAGGTGCCACGCAATGATATTAACATTTACCCAGAATACATTCTGCCAGGCATTGCACACTTGGCCCAGGACGAAGCCACCATCGTCAGACTTGCATATGCTGGTAAGAGGAAATCCAGTCAAAACTCCAAATCCTGGGCTTTTCTTTATTTCCTTAACTGGTTTCTCTGCTCAAAATCATCACATAGCTTGCTGTTTATATTTCAGTAAATCTCCCCAGTTTATTTCAGTAAATCTCAAAATGACTGCAGGTAACAACACCTGTATTCAGTTAAGCTAACTGGTGCAGGTGGTAGCAGCAACCTAATAAAATTAACGAGTTGACTTATACTAAGAGATGAGTTTCCAGTGTAGATCTGTACCCAAAGTAAATAATTACATTTTAAATAGTTGACAAAATGTGTCTCTGCTAGATGAATTAACTTTTTAAAAAATAAACATTCATTCCTCTCTGTAGTTCTGCATGTAAAAGCAGCTTGCAGAGTGTGTACACGTGCTTTGGGCTCAGGCCTGGGTGTAGCACACAGCAAGTCCGCCCACAGGTAAAGGCAGAGTTGAGAGTCTCAAGCCCAGGGATGCAGCCCTGGCTTTATTCCCTGGATAAACAAGAGCATAATGAAGAAAAGTACTTGTTCAGGTGGTCTTTGTGTAGCTAAGTATGTGAACAGGCCTTCCTGAGCTTGCCCACCCTTTGCTGCTTTTATTAATTTATCCTAATTGCCATTTCGTTAGCTCAGATTGTTTGCTTAGATTGGCTTGGTTGAACTGAATAAATAGGAAACTAACTTGAAGCATCACTGTGTTGCTATGCTTCAGAGTTCTTTTCCCACAAAATGAAATTTGATATTCAGGGTCTGAAATTACATTATTTGCCATGTAATGACTGGCTTATACTGTAGCAGATGTTTTCTTTGTACATTATTCAGATATATGAGTACTGCCTGGTTCAGGAAGAAGCTTTGTAGGCATGCCCATATTTGCTATTTACTATGTATCCTTATTTGCTATGACTAGCATATTTTTAAGTGTGGTGGTGGTGTTTTGTTTGGGTTTTTTGTTTTTCTTTGTTTGTTCGTTTGTTTTTTGAGTTGTAAATGCAGAATTCAATTGAAAATGTCCCAGGTGATGTTTTTCTTTTGTTTGCTAAGTAAGCTGATAGAACTAATTATTGAAGACAATGTATAGTTAATGAATAGGACCAATTGGTTTTGGTCACCTTGATATTCGACATTTTAGGGCTTTATGAAAGAACCATTTTTTCATGCTTCAGTTTTATTTGTAGATTAGGAAATAAAAACAACCAAAAAACTCCCCAACAAATCTTGTAAAATCTGTTCATGATTATTTTAAAATCAAGTACTATAAAGCTGAACTTGTTCAAGAAGCTGAAGTGGAAGAAACAAAATGAAATCTATTTTTCTGCAAGTGCAAAAAGGCTATAGGTCTTAGTAGCCATAGACTCCAGTTGCATTTGCTTACACAGAGATTCTATATTTGACTTTATTTTCAAACTGAGTACAGCTAGAATAATTTCTGAAATTTGACGAGGTTATTCGAATGGTAGATGGTTAAATCTTGTTAAGTGGCCTTGATTTCAAATAGCTTTTGTGGTAAGAAAACAATTTAAATTTCAAATATATATCTATACATATATATATTTGAAGGTTGTCTAATACCCGAGTTAACTTGTGTTACTATAGCACACTTTTTGGAAGAGGTCAGACTGGTGACTTACAGGATTTGATCTGGGCTGTGGACTGGCTCCCTTGGCACACTGATATTGTCTTGAATGACACTCAGAATGGCTGCTTAAGTGGGACTTCTGCCTTGACGGGATTATTCCTGTGCCAGCAGTGCCTTGACCCATATAATATAGACTGAGTTGCTTCAGCAGCCTCCAAACAGTGCTGAACGGTGCCAAATCGTGTGAATAGATATGGGGACAAATGTTCTAAAAGTGGAATCCAGCCCTCAAGGGTTAACCGTGCTGTTATTTTCTAGGATACATAACCTGGTGTGGTGGCTTGTTGTTTTGTTGCAGTCTGCCACGTGGGGACATTAGTTAATTCAGGTTAATTGGCCTTTAAATTCTATCAAGTTATTTAGTCATTAGCCTGGGATTAGATAGCATTTAGGGCTAGGTCTAGAAGACTGAAATTAGTCTTTGTTACACTCGCTATCCTTACGATTTTTCCATTTGTTTACATGACAAAAGTACTGTGTGATTTGGTGTATTTGGTAGCTTCACTGGGGTCAAGGTCAACAGAAGCTGGTTGACCACAGCATGTTATATAATTTCAATCCCATTTGCCTATTATAACTGATATTGTCAGTCGTTATAATCTCTCATCAGGGGGATGATCAGACTGCTGTAAATTGGCAAAGTAGAACAATTCTTAACCAAAATGTTTTCCTTTACAGAAAACATTGCATTGTTGGCAGAAACAGCTCTGAGATTTCTGGAGTTAGTACAACTAAAAAATCTGAATATGGAAAACGAACCAAATGGTGAAGAAATGGATGAAACATCTCACCCTAGTGATAACTATGACACAGGTAATGTCACTTCTACTTACCTTGCCTGCTTATAATAACAAATCATGGGCCAAAGCTCCTAGTAAGCATTTGTCTTCCTCATCTCTTGAAGCTTAGTCTTCCTGTTAAATAGGATGAATGCTTTGCCTTGACCAGTATCAAGGTGTGTTACATTACAGATTCATGCAGAAACCAACACCTCTGTCCTGAACATTGTGAAAGACAAAAAAGTATTTAAGTGAGTGCACTTTTCTTCTCCAGAAGCTCTCAAGGTATTTGACTGTGATGCTGGCTGCCTGGTTGCATATCCAGCTTCACTCATAGTCCTGTAAACAAGTCAGCTGCGAAAACATGGCTGTGTTCCAAACATCGTTTCCGTTGAAGTGGCAGGCAGCGTTAGCTTTGGAAAACCTGTCGAATTCTCGCTTAGTCATAGCACTGCATTTTTCAGTCGTTCTTCCTTTTCTGTTCCTGTGCCTGGCAATTCTTGTCTATCTTTTTTGCCTGAAGATGCTCAATGTATGGATGCCACAAGGCAGTGATACCGCTATCTGTGCTATTGTAACTGCAGCACAGAGAATGAGTTAAAATCCTAAGGATGGCTTTTCTTTTCTTTCCCTTGGGAAGAAGGGATGCTAACAAGTGACCTGTGTGTCAGCTCCAGTGCTTTTTACTGATGCACAGATTTCTGTAACAATTCCAGGCAAGTCCTCTAAGCTGGGAAGAGTTTGTGGTTAAAAACCATCATTCCTCTTTTGGGCTAAGTGGAACAATCTCTGACTAATCATAATTGGTGAGCATCCCACACATACTCCATTTGGTAGGGAAAAAGGCATGTTTCAATTAACTCTTAACTAGTTGCAGAATGATACTTAAAAAAAAAAAAACAAAACCAACTATGAAAACCAAACACGATGAATCCCCTTCAAGTTCCTTCACGTAAGTGAGAGAAAGGAAGCCCCATCACACCGGCTGTATTTCTAAAAAATACTGTCCCCTATCCCTTGAAATAGCTTGGAGATGAAAGAAGCAGCACAAGGGAGAAAGAAGTTTGAATAGTTCTATTCTTTTTACCCTTTTAGACACCAAGCATGTGAAATTTGAACCCAGAAGGCAACTTTTTCATGTGACTGACAGAGTCATGCTAGAAAGAAAATTAGCTGATCTTCTGACTGCAGGCAAATGGTAATCGCCCCTGCAAAGCTGGGACAGCAATAGCTGAAATTTTTGTTCTACTTGTTTGAGAACCTCCCTTGTACAGCTTTCAGTAATAGCCGGTGCATTAGTAATTCTGTTATTTCCATTCAACAGAGATATATTTTTAGTTGCACCATGGAATAGAAACCATGGACAAGATCATCTTCAAATTTTTCATTGGTATTGTTAGGGTAACTGCTGATATTTAGTTAAAATTGGAAGCACTCACTTTTTCAAGTATTGTTGATTCCTCCCTGCATCCTTAATGAAGCCAATCTGTCTACCTAACTAAAAATATACTTCTGATCTCTTGTCCACAAATTTTGAAACTGATAGTTTAATAAACATATCAAACCAGAATTGCCTTGAAGCATTTTGTTTGCTCTTGTAACATTGCTGCTGACTCATTCTGATGCTTCTTCACATCTGCATTTCTCCCATATATATATATAATTAGCTTAGTTGAAGTTATGACGAGTTTAGAATATATTGTGATCTGGTATGATCGTCTCACATTTCTATACTCTTCGGCTTTGCCACCACCTTGTGCTTAGTGTGAAGTCTTTGGTAAGGCTTGTGTTGTCCATCTTACCAAGTTGGGTATTCTTCAGGATGACCCATCAGTGAAACTCCTTCAGCAGCACGTAGTACACATGACATATGGCTTCTCACCTACCCAAATGTTCACTTTGTTGTCTCTTGCAGAGCTGCAAGCCTTGCATGAAATGGTCCAGCAGAAAGTTGTGACTTTGCTCAGTGACCCGGAGAATATTGTGAAACAAACACTGATGGAAAACGGAATAACGCGTCTCTGTGTCTTTTTTGGACGTCAAAAAGCCAATGATGTTCTTCTGTCTCACATGATCACTTTCTTAAATGATAAGAATGACTGGCATCTTCGAGGAGCTTTCTTTGACAGCATTGTTGGTAAGTGTTTGGTTTCAGCCAGACAGAGTAGAGAGATAATAATGTAAAGAAATTAATTTTTGCATCACTTGTTAACAGTCATATAAAAGTCCTTTCTTATAAAGATTTCTATAGTTTACAGGAAAAGACTTTGCTTATTTATTGAGTGTAAATGTTTCTTTAGAGAATGAAACAATGTAAATAGAAGTATCTTTTTCTTTTAGTCCAAATATTTAATACAATTGAGACTGAAGCATTTAAGACTATGTTAGATTAACATAAAAAATAAACTTTAAATGCTATTTATTTTAACTTTTTTTGAGTCTTTGCTGAAGCCACTAACTGAAAAAGCCAAAATTATGATAAATAAATGCTAATATTTCTGCAAGCTGTGTCTAGTAGATGCATCACTTCGTGGGTGTGTGTCCCATTAACTTCAGTGGACCTGTTTATACAATGAAAACTATGCCTCTGTGTAGGTTAAAATTATAATTGGAAAACTTTTTTAGTGCCTTAAAACGTCACTTAAAGATTCTTGTCAGGTCAGAAAACTTAATGATTTTAAAAAAATCTTACCAGTAGCATCATGGCTTTTTGTATCAGCTGTTTAGTATAGCTGATGTTCCATGTATGTTGGAAATTATTTCACATGACTCTTGCTGAGAGGCACTGCTCACGATTTGCAGTTCAGTAAAACTTTCTCATAGCAGACTGCAGTACCTGGGAGGGGCAAAAATGGTATATCAGGTGCACGGCACAAAAAAGGAGCATCATCAAATGTCCAGCAGGGCCATTGCAGCAGGCACATGTTCCATTATGACTGGAAGCTGTAAAATGCAGCGCTGGCAAACCCTGCCAAGATATGATGCCGATAACTTGTCAGAATTCGTTTAGAAGGAGCAATGGGGTAGCCAAAGCACAGGTCACAGTGTCTTGGCTTCTTGCAAAAGGCATGTAGAGAGATGTATTTTTAACTCCTCCTCTCCCAGTGCCTGTTCAAAACCTCCACGGAAGAATTCAGATAAAGTTCAATATTTATATTTTTGTTTTACACTGTTTTACACATCTTTACACATCTTTAAAACTGAGCTCTCTAACTGGTGTTTAAGTATGTGCAGGCACTGCTGCCCGTGGCTGTGGGCAGATGCCCTTCTGTAACAGTGGCACTGAGGGGATTTCTCTTACCTGTGCCATTTCTCTCTTCTTCCTCTCTTCCTTTTAGCAACTGGTTGCAAAGCCCAGCATTAATATATGAGCAAGTATAGTGCTTGTTACCTTATTAGAGTAAAAGTGATAAAGTTATTTTATGTTTAATCTTGATTCTGATGGGAAGATATTGAATTTTCTGGGATTTATCAATCCCAAATAACTGGGTTAGAAGCAGAGGAGGCAGTTATGGTGTATGCTGCGTGCCATGTATGACAATAGCAATGATAAGCCTGAGCTATTCAATGAAAAACTGTTTTTTCTCTTGAGAACGATCAGAGGAGTTACCCAGTTGTTTGTGAGAGGGAATGTTAGCCTGATGAATGTAAAAATAGAGGGAAGATCAGAAATTCAACAAGGTTCATCTTCCTGACCATTGCCAGAGATTAATTGTTGTAGTTGGGTCATCTAATCCAAATAAGCAATTTCAGATGATGATTTCCTGTGGACACTGATTAGTTTTCATGTGGGAAAGGAAGAAGAAGAGGAAAGTTTCTTTACTAGAATGCAGTTGATATTTTTGTGCAGCAGCTTCAAAGGAATTACTTTCATTTTGCTTTCGATCTTGGCTTCGTTCTAAGATTTTGTAATATATTTAAAAGTTGGATTTACTTTTGAAACTAGGGACAAGATGGCTTCAGGACTGCAAATAATTTGAGACTAGTTAAGTAAACAGCAAATCTTGCAGCCATTTCAGACTGGAAGAGCTTTAGAAGATTGTTCTAAAAGTTCCTTTTTGACTACTGGTGACTCTTGTGGATACGTGAACGTTTGTTGTAGACTTTGCTTGCTGATAATTAGTCCAGTATCCAGTTGAGTCTTTTCAGGAATCTGAATGATGCTCAGATTACCATCACTGCTAAGCTAATAGACAAAATCCTGCCAATAGAACCTTTCCTTGTTTCTCTTTTGTCCTTTCCGTGTGGGAATGCAGGCACTGCATCCCCTGCTGGTGGGAGCACTGGTGGCTTTGCCTGGCTGTTTCAGACTCATGCTGGCCACCTGTGTTCCAACATCTGTGCCTGGCAGCTGGAAGAACCTCTGCAGGCACAAGGGTCTGCTTTTGTCAAACAGTTTTCAGAATATTGGTCTTAGAATGGAAAGCAGCTTCCTTTCTTTTTAATGACTAATTATCTGGTTTGAGTTGTTTCTGTGGGATAGTAATTTTAAGCTTTAGTGAGGAAAGGCAAGGAAGCGCTACTTTGGATTTTTATGTGTTCCTTTTATGTTTCAGGTGTTGCTGCTTATGTTGGCTGGCAAAGCTCATCGATACTGAAACCTCTCCTTCAGCAAGGTCTCAGTGATGCTGAAGAATTTGTCATTTATAAAGCCCTCAATGCTCTTACCTGTATGTGCCAACTGGGGCTCTTGCAAAAGCCCCATATTTATGAGTTTGCTTGTGATATCGGTAAGTTGGAATACTGGAGAATACCTTGTTTTGCTATTTAAGAAGAGAAATCTTAGTACTACATAAAACTTCACAGTCAGCTTAGCTGTCCAACATGCAAACTTACAGTACTGGTTTAGAATCTACATGAAATTATGTCAATGAACAGTTGCTAGATGGATTGTGTTAGTGCTCGGAACTCTAATCATTTTGCTCCAACAAATTGGAAGCATCTTCTCTGAGTTTACATAGGACAGCAGCAAACAACACTTAGCCTTGAGTCCAAAACCCTTTTGCTTTACGATCTTTCCTTGTTCTTCATGTCAATCTCCAATGAAGAAAAACTCTTGGTTGTTTCTGGAAGTCGATTAGGCCCATAACTTGCAAACTCTTACCCATCAGCCTTTGAGGAAGGGGGGAATCCAGTCCTTCAAACAATATGTGATCCTTTCTTATCCTGTTTCAAACACCATACAATCCTGTTTAACTCATTCACAATCTGTAATAGAACCTTGAATACAGAGTTGATCTCTCTTTCCTCATCAGGCTTATCAGCTTAATTTAGACCTGCCCTACACTCACCAGCTATTCGTGGAAAAGACCAACTGATATTTTGAAATGTAGTCTGCCTCTTCGTAATGTTATGACTTTTCAAATGCACTCAGAACTTGGGGCAGATGATCTGTGATTATGTCTCATGACTGGGTACACTCCCTTGATTACAGCTTCTTAAAACCCACATAATTGAGGTGGACTTCTGAGTCTGATAGATTTACAATATAAGTAGTGACTATTCCAGAGAGAGAGAGGAAGAAGGAGGGAAGGAATAAAGTTTTTACTTAAAAAGAAAAAAAAAAAATCACTGCTATTAGGATTTTCCATAACTGTCCAGAATAACGTTGAGATTTATTTCTGGATTAGTCTCCTTTTTAAATCTGGAGTTGACTGTTAGGGACTGAAATGAATAAACAGGAAAAATATGCCTTTTGGCAACAGCAAGGAAGCTGAGCAGCATAGGCACAGTGAAGTCCGTGAAGTAATTTTCTCAGTGTGAGTGTTTTAACCTTGGTGCTCTGCAGGAGGGAAGGTTCAGTTTGGGCGTAATTCTAGGAGAAGGAATATACAGGATGATCCCCTCTATTTAATACGAATCATGTATTTAACAGCCTCATTTTCTTTCAGCACCTTTCTTGTGTCATCCTAATCTTTGGATACGTTATGGTGCAGTCGGATTTATCACTGTGGTAGCACAGTATTTGAACATTGCTGATGTCTACTGCAAGCTAATGCCATACCTCCATCCTTTTATCACACAACCAATAATACAGGTAATACTTCAAATAATATTAATGTGAATATATCTTCACTAGTCATAATACTGAAGTCTGTCTTGGCCATGGTCCTGGCTATAAGAATATTAGAAATTTTTTTTTTTTTTTCAGTTAAGGTTAGAGGCGATATAGTTTTTTGATCTGTACTGGCAGACATTGACAGAATGGCCATTGCCTTTCATGTTTGAAGGACTTGTCTCAAATTTGTTGCAAATTGCAGAACATTTTTTACAGCCTAAAATCAACAGGTGTTTCTTTGGTTCAAGGCCTTCCCTGCCTTGTTTACAATCAAACTCTTGCAATATTGTGCTGCTTTATAGGAGTCTAAAAGACACAAAAAGTTGGCTGTGAAACAAGTGTTTCTACGCTTTCAGGTCCAAGACTGAGTATTCCAGTCCTGCCCTGCCAACACATTGGACTGTGGGCCTGACTCTCTGAAAACATGAGCAGTTTGTTAGGTCACGATTACCGTGCTTGTGATTTCAGCAGTGCTACTCTTGGGTTTTGGTGCTTTGCTGAGGGTAAGGGCAGAGTGCTCAGCATGAATGAGTTCAGTAATTTTATAACAGCACATGTGTAGGAATGACCTGCATTATGCTGGTAACGTGACCATAGAGGGATCTTTGCATATAACTTTAGGACCTGCAGAATGCATCTCTCAGGTGTTCAAATAGATAAGAAACAGTTGCAGTACTTACCTTGAAAATGCATCATGATTTAACATTTTCTTGTATACCATGCAGGTGGTAACGTCACTAAAATAATATTTTTCCTTGTTCACATCTCCCTAGACACCTTGTGCTGTATTTTAGGCATCGATTGATACATTTCTGCCTTGTTCATATCCTACTTTGTTTTAGTGTATAAATCTTTCTTTGCTATGCAACACTAAGTATAGCAAGCAAGTGGGGGGTAATATTGAGTTGGACTGTAATAGAGAAAGCCTCACTTCAGCCTCATTTTGAAGTTGGTTTTCATGTAGACAGTCACGTATGAGAAGCACATTATAGAAATGAGGTCTTCTGACACTGTTGTGAAGGAAGATTTGTGGTCCCACACCCACCATCTCCCATTACTTATTTTGAGTATTCTAACTCTTATACAAGCATTTATGTCATAATTTTGGGCCAAATTAGGTTTGCCATTTAACTGTGGGACTGTAACTGGGGTCCTATTTAATGAATATGGCTTGCCTTTCCCCCACCCCACCACCTTAAGACCTAATCTTGAAACAGCAAAGATCAAGTACTAAAATAAAAGTATAGACTAAAAGGAGTGTTGGGGCTGCAAGTAGTCTGGACTGTGTACAAGACCTGTTTGTCCAGACACATTCTTTGGACACAGACACTGAATCACCACCTGGGAGAATAGAAACTTGTTTGGGTTTTTTTCTATTTTAATAGTAATGAACAATCTTTATAGGGACTGCCCTAGTTAATGACTCTAAATTATGCCTTAACTCCATGGTTTCTTATGACTGTTTACTAATGTCCCAATACGCCTTTGAATATTACTTAATTACACGCTTGTGCATCCTTATTCCTTTGTATACATAGGAGGAAGCTCAATAATCTGACTGACATAGGAGAAGAGCTCTTGTAGATGGTATTTTTACAGGGTAAATGTAGGACGAAGACAGATGAAGTCTGAAATATCATTGTACTAGTAGTAGATTTTTTAATCCCATCTAGCAATGCCAAGTTAATGTTCCGAGACTGTTGGGAGAACAGGGAAAGAGAACAGAGAAAATCTGATGTGACCAACACAAGGAAAGATATTCTTTTCACAAAAGGAGAGAAGTTCAGTTGAGATTATTGGCACAATCATGTGCAATAATTTTGAAGTACGACATAATTTTTTGTTACTGTAAGTTTGAAAGCATCTTTTTGGGACTGAGCTAGAAACTGGCTTTTAGAACATGCCTTCAGAGCAAGAGATTGATTTTTTTATATTAATATTTGCAGTTGTCCGGTTACTGACTTTCAAGCTAGGGAAAAAAAAGTGCAAATATTGTAGAGATGAGATGACAGCATTTACTGCTAGATTTCCCCATGTCTATACAGATATCATCCTCCTCCATGTTGACTGGTCTCTTTTTGAATTGCAGATAGATAAAGAAATAGTCCTGCTAAGTGTACTTAGAGAGCCTGTCAGCCGTTCCATATTTGATTATGTCTTAAGATCGAAGGATATCACAAGCCTCTTCCGACATCTTCAGATGCGTCAGAAGAAGAGGAGTGGTGCTCTGCCTGACTGCCCACCCCCAGAGGACCCTGCCATTGCACAGCTGTTGAAGAAGCTACTTTCACAAGTAATTGCTTGTTATTTGTACTTTGAAAGTCAGGTTTGAGATTCTTGGGCCCTGTATGTCTCCACAGATCCCAACCTTGCAGTTGCTGCTCTGAGGGACTCCCAGTCTGAGGTTCTGATCCCGCAAACCATTGACTTTATTGATTTCAGTATATGCTTGTAGGACAACGAATTCAGAAGTTAAGGAAGATTTTTTTTTTTTTTTTTTAATAGATCTGCCAGAAATAGGGGAACTGTGTGTCTGGATTTCCTGAGTACAACCTAAGTCTTTAAAAAAAACGATATACGTCTCAAATTTCTGACATATCTGTGATGTAGCAGCATTACAGTACACACGCTGTGTATTGTGTTGGGTTGAGGAGTATGGATTTGTTGAAAAGACAGACATGCAGCACCAAAACCAAACTGAGCTGGAAAGTCTTGAGGCTTATATGTGAAGAGGGGAAGACTAAGAATCACCCACACTAAGTAGAAAGAACTGGGAAGAGGAAGGAGTGCAACTGAGTGTGTTTGGTTTTACCCTGTGACTTGTGGGCTGTATGCATGACCTAGGTGGCAGTTAAGCAGATTGCACCAGACAGTGATCCAGTATTAAATGCTGTTCTGCCCTTTTGCTATTCCTGAGGAGGAAAGATATACTACAGCAGCTTACCTACTGTTTTGTGTGAGTGATAGTCTGATGTCTTGAATTCTGAGGATGTTCTCTCTCCTTTCGCATCTGAGCCAGTTATTAATTTTACTGCTTCTTACATCTTCATGCCTTGATGTGTGTTCTTCTTCAAAAGTAACTAATATTATCTTTTATTCTACAGGGGATGACTGAGGAGGAAGAAGACAAACTGTTAGCACTGAAAGACTTTATGTTAAAATCAAACAAAGCTAAAGCAAATATAGTGGATCAGAGCCACCTGCATGACAGCAGTCAGAAAGGGGTGATTGACTTGTCAGCTCTGGGAATAACTGGAAGACAAGTGGATCTTGTTAAAACAAAGCAGGAGCCTGATGACAAACGTGGTTGGTATATTTTGTGGTCTATATAGATAAAGTATGGCCTTTATTTTAGGGTCAGAGAATTAAGTCTTTAATTTATTCAGCAAGTGTTCTCAATAATTCAGCCCACTTGACTATCATCATCCTCACTGAGTTTGCAATAAGAAAATTACTGCTGTTGTTTGAAATGTAAGGTGTCAGAATGCTCTCTGGATCAGTCAAAGGTGGGGATGTTTTGCCCCGAGAATATTTAAATTAGTTTGGCTGCATTTGCAGTAGTAATATGCACCAATTGTTTAGCTGGTTGTGACAAACAGGACTCTAATGAGCCGTGGTAGTGGTATAAGTTATGAAGGCTACATTTCTGCTCTGTTTCCTCTCAAGAAGTGATGACCTCTTTAGCCTGAAAATCCAGGATGTTTTCTTGAGGTAGCTTGGAGGAACCTGAGGCCTAGGCTTGTTGCTGAAACAGGCTGGCACTGAGGAGGCCCAGCTGTTTTTCACCTATCAAGCACATGCTTTTTTGCCTTAGGGTTCTTCAGCTGCTCATCCACCCCTATTTTACTTTTTTGCCTTCTCCTCTTTCAGCTCAAAAAACCTCTTACATTTCCTTGTTCAGCTTTGAAATCCACTTGCAGCTAACTCTATTCCAAATCTCTGTATCCTCAAACTTATTTTCTTCCAGACCAGTGTTTGAGCTGCTTCTCTGCTCTCTCAAGCTTGTAAGTCCCTCCTCTGTTACACCACTGATAGGTTCTGTGGTTTTAGATGTAAAAATACAGAAATAGCTGAAAAACATGCAGCTATTGCCATCTTATTTCCAGAATTAAAATGCTTGTCTGCAGATATTTTGCACATCATTTTAAAGGAAGGTACGTAACTACAGGATTTTTCATTTTTTTGAATCCTTTGGAGTCAAGAGTGGACAGGATTTTAAAATTAGTTTATGTGAAGTCTCTATCTGAATTTGTTTATTTCACCCAAAACTGTCACCACGGAAGTCTTCACATCTTTAACTTTTTCTTTACTGACTTGGTTAAATTGTTCCATGTTTTTATGGTCCCTTTCAACCCAAACCATTCTATGATTCTATAAGAAAAAAAATTTTCACATGGAGTCTAATCCTGCAGCCTTCTAGATGTAAACTTTCCCTATACTGGAATGATTTATTGCATGAGTCAACTGTAGGATTAGGAAGGTGTGAACACACATGGCAAGTGCTTTGTTTTGTTTGCCTCATAAATCCCTGTCAGCTGACTTAAACAATCTAGCAGTAGGGTTTTCTATATATATAAAAATAATAAACTGGTATGTAAACATTGGACCTGTGTATAGTCTGAAAGTAATGACCAGTCTGAGTGAATGTTGTTGTGATAATGTTTGTTTGGTTGGTTTTTTGCCCCTCCTTCCACCTCCTCCCTCCCTCCTAACTGCTTATAGCTAGAAAACATGTAAAGCAAGATTCAAATGTAAACGAAGAATGGAAAAGCATGTTTGGGTCCCTGGAACCAACGAACATCTCCCAGCCAATATCCAAAGGACACGGGCAAACTACTGATCCTGAAGCCATCCAGGCTGGGAAACCACTTCGTTCAGAGTCCTCAGCTGGTATTTGTGCCACTTTGTCATCCTCTCCACAGGTATTCCTGAAAAATACTATCTTCTTATTAATATCTTAAATGTTTCAATTGTTTTAAGACAAGTGGGACTACAGGGATGTGGCGTTGTTGTTTTATTTGGAGGTTATTTGACATTGGTCACGCTACTCCCTGGTTTCTTTTCCAGCAGAGTAGCTGACTTTCAAGTTCCTAATTTTAAAACAGGAACTGAGGGAGGATGGAAGTAAGTTTAGTCACTTGAACAGAAGAGCTTCATTAACAAACAGATGTGTTGCATGAAGGGATGAGGCTTTGTGGGTTAGCCAATTGTTAGTTAAGCTGTTCTGGCAAGAAAGACTTTTTCCTCAAACTGCATGCCCTGATACTTGTTGTGAGGAAGAGAAGTCATGATTTTAACTTGGAACTGCTGTATCACATCATAGCTGCATGTAGACATCCTGTACCTGTAGTAATTAAGTACTGGCTACAGAAGAATGGGCTGGAAGCCCTGCAGGCTGTGGAGGCATCTCTTGACACTGAACACTGCCTTCTGTTTCATTTCTAGTTGGAGATTCACTTTTGCTAGCTTTAAATGAGTGTCCACTCTGAACGAAGAGGGA
Source organism: Caloenas nicobarica (assembly GCF_036013445.1). Lineage (NCBI taxonomy): Eukaryota > Metazoa > Chordata > Aves > Columbiformes > Columbidae > Caloenas > Caloenas nicobarica. The sequence continues at coordinate 46,089,013 of NC_088246.1, read as the reverse complement.
AACACTTCACACTATTTTTTTTTTAAAGACCAATATAAACAAATAATCATTCAAGAGCTAACCTGTAATGCTGTCAGTCTTGAGAGCAAGAACTGCTTCTGTAATGATCACGTTAAGAGGTGTGCATGGCACATTACAGTTTCTACAAATAGAATACAGAACACATTAGGCAAACATGGTAGAATAAGTGAATGATTAAGCTTTTCTATAAATAATAATTTTCACTGTTTTAAAGTTTTTTTTTTTCATGCAAGCATGATTTTTTTTAGTGTTAATTCATTGCTAATTGATTCAATAAAAAAGATTTTTACTTTTTTCTTCAGTGTGACCCAGTAATCTTAAGAGCAGGATTTATTTGTATGTAGAATGTAAGGCATATATTTTTAAATGCTTATCTCTTACAGGCATCTGATGGAACAGTTGTTCAGCCCAGGAAACCGACCATGCAGGTACCGAGCAGTACAGCATCCCCATTGGCACACCAGTTACGCATCACCACTTGCAAAACTGAACTTCAGCAGCTGATCCAGCAGAAGCGAGAACAGTGTAATGCAGAGAGACTCGCCAAGCAGATGATGGAGAATGCTGAGTGGGAGAGCAAGCCTCCGCCTCCAGGTAAATCACAGGCCAAGTGAGGTGGTTATACAAAAAAAGCCAAACATGATTTGGGTCAAAAGATCATCGCCTCAAGGAAAAAATGCAAAAGATGAGGAAAAGAGGAAATTAGTAGTTTAGGAAATGTGCCTAATATGTGGAATTTCCCATTCCTGTAACAGCCTGTGGCTTGGTTTGGGCAAGGGGAGAAACACTATGTTGGGAGGTGAGAAATGCACGTATTTTGCTTGGGGTGACTCCAAATTTTCAGCCATCCTGTGAGTGTAGTAACCTCTTGGCCAGGTTTTCTTACCCAGTGGCATGCATACTGGGGCGGGCTGTTTGAGCTGCCCTCGTTTACAAGGGAGCCTGTCCCCTCCAGCAGTGGCGACAGCAACACAGTGCCCATCCACAAAGAGAAGATGTGCATGCCCATACTACGCTGTTGCTTTCAGAGGGGAAGGAGAGACATTTTTACCTCTTTTCTTTACCAGAAAGGAGCAACACCAAAGTTTTGCTAATGAGGGCTCTGGCAGCCACTCTGGGAGAAAACAGTTTTAAATCACCATCATCTTCCTATAGCCTCAAATTTTGAAGCTCTAAATTGAGATTGGGATTTACCCAGATTAGTCTTCAGTATTTTCTGCTGGTGTTCTCCACTCCATGGACTTGTTGCTGGGTGTCCCGCATGGAGAGTCCTGACTGTCCTCTACTAATAGCAGCTCATGTGCTTAAACTCCGGATGTTGAGAGCAGAGTCTGTCCCAGTGAGGCTTGCAGTAATCAACATGGTGATGCTAAAGTCTTTTGGTAAATCTAGCATAAATGCACACACCTGGGCATATACAGCTACCATGTCAGTTTAAGGGAAGGAGTAGAAAATCATCAGGAAAATGGTCCAGCCAGGTAGCATTTGAATATAGCTAAGCTTGACTGAGCTTGGCTAAGCTGTGTGTTTGTCTTCTGAAGAGAGTTTTACAAGCTATGAGATAACATGTTCCAAACTAGCAGCTGACCTGCTCTGCCAGAAAAGTGATTAAGTGCCAGAAAAATGTTTATATTTAAAGTTTGTGTCTTATTCTGAAATTTACTGTGGTCTGTCCTTCATTATCTTAATCTCCTGTTAATCCTTCACTAAAGTAGATGCCTGTTAGAAGCACAGCCATGTACTTCTGCATTTCTTATTTCAGAGGAGGAAATGTATCACACATATGTTGGCGATTCCTTGGCAAGAGTTATTGCATGGCAGGTCAACTCCTCAATTTATTTTTGAAGTTCTGAAATAAACTTTCTATGAGATTTAGAAAAGCTGCTATTCCATTTTATTAGGTACATAAGGCTGGCAATGTAGCACATGGTGCAACACTGAGCCTGTCACTTCAGGCACTCTACAGACAATCAAGGAACTTAAACACTCTTCAAATATGTTGCTCATGTGCATTTTGGGCCTTTATGGATTTGCCATTTACAGCACAGCAATCTGCATAGGCTGACAGCAGGAGAACTGTGCACCAGTATCTCTACAAAGTCTACAAAGAAGGGCTCTTTGTAATTTCACTGAATGTACCTGGAACCTGTCTAAAAGAAAACTCTCACCCAGATCTGCCAACAGGGTTTAGATTAGAATTGAGCAAGCAGGCTTTTGTCGTTAAAATGTGTTAGCTTTGTGTTTTCAGTGCGTTCTATGCTTTGGAGTTGTGGTGACTCTACCCCAATATAGCTGTTGGTGGATGAGATCAGGGGGATTTTCCTGTTCCTATTAGGTTATGGAATCAACACCAAACTTCATGGGTCCTATTTAGGTTATGGAATCAACACCAAACTTCATGGGTTTGTTTTTCCCGGCAGGATGGCGACCCAAAGGATTGTTGGTAGCTCATCTCCATGAACACAAGTCTGCAGTGAACCGCATTCGGGTGTCTGATGAACACAGCATTTTTGCCACTTGCTCAAATGATGGCACAGTGAAAATCTGGAATAGCCAAAAAATGGAAGGAAAAACCACTACAACCAGGTAGCTTTAAAACTCACAGGATTTTGAGGCTGCTGTTTTAGAGTACAAAATAAACTTGAGCTGAGAGCAAAATATGAATCACTTGAGGGTATGCTAAGGATTTCAATAATGAAATGTTGTTCCTCTTGGCATGCAACTATAAAGTATTAGATTGCGTTTGCTAGCATTTTAAAAAATTTATTAACTAACTGAAACATCAGACCAATTTGCAATTGTAGTAATTACAGGCTTTTTTATTTCATTTCTATACATACATAAAAATATTCTGGTGCTGCTGTTTAAAGCCATATGAGTTTTTTGGAACAAATTAGCTTTATGCTTAGCTGTCTCGTCCACTGACAACTGATACAGAAAAGCTGTATTACTGTTTGAAACATGGGTGGTATGGGGCTGATCGTCTCTGAGAGAGATACCTGGGAGAAGAGGATGGCTGTCTCAAAATACTTTGAAAAAGATGTAGTAGATTGCAGTGTCAGTTAAATAACAGTAACTACAGCATGCTACTTTGATACAGATCTAGGTTAGGCTTTTATTTTACCGTTAGACAAATGCAATGTGCTTCTGGAGTTGGAGGCTGTCATAACCTAGAGGCTCAGAGATAGAGAGTTAAGCTTGCAGAGGCAACTCAGGCTTTGTTGCTTTCTGGCTTTCAAATGCTTAGAAAATGTTATTTTCAGAGCTCTCTCAAGAGTGAAGTAACTTTTTTTGCCACAAAAAAAATTATTCTTTTTCTCTCCTCTCTCTATACTGTTTAGATCAATTTTGACATACTCTCGGATTGGAGGACACGTAAAGACACTTACGTTCTGCCAAGGCTCGCATTATTTGGCTATAGCTTCAGATAATGGTGCCATCCAGCTCCTTAGTATTGAAGCTTCAAAGCTCCCTAAATCTCCTAAAATCCACCCCATACAAAGCAGGTATGTACTTAGAGCAGTTAAATCTCACCACAGAGCTCAAGCTGTTAGTATATTCCCCGATTTGCTCTAGGCTTCCTGCTGGCTGAGCCAGGCTGTACTGGACAGCTGTAATCCATCATCTTATCCTGCTTCGTAAAGAAGAGTTGAAAGGCAGCTGTGCAGGGCTGAGGATTGATGGCTTTAGGTTATTGGCACCTCCTGTGTCAGTGGACTCATTATGAGCTTGAAACAATCAGTCTGAATAATTCTCAGTTCTTCTATTTATGCACTGGGATTGGTAGTTTCTTACATCTTCCGTTAATACATTAATACTTATGAAGTAATTTTGGAGATTCTTTTACAGGTCATTAGAGAAATGATTACAAATGTACAACATGTGATTTGGCCTCAGGCCTGCGACTTTTTCTCTCAGGCTTTTAACGTGACTAAGGTGGCAAAGATATGGGGGATGGGATACTATTTAGGGGAGTCTTTAAAGATGGTTTAGCTGTTTCTTAACTCTCCGTATGAGCAGTTTTTGAATATTTGGAAGTGATTCAACAGCTCAGTCTTCCTGCTTGAGCGAGGGACATGTCTAGGCCTCAGCAAATCTGGCAACCATCTCAAAGACCTCTTTTCTGTCCAAAGTAAAAGTAAGGTATCTGTTTCAAATGTCTTCTCATAGCTCTGATTAAATTTTCCCTTTTGGTATACGCTGCATTTATGACTGAAGAAGGTGTCCATTTGCACACTGCTGGCAGTATAACATGGAAAGGGGTGCTCTTGCCTGTAAACTGGGTAGATGAATATCTGATAAACACAGAGCATGAATGAGAGAGAAATATCAAACATGCTGAGAGTCCCAGAGAACAGAACCATGTTTATGCTTACGAAGAGCTGCTGACAGCATTTTACTAGCCTGTAGAAGGCTTGCAGGTCCTATTGGCAGGGAGACTTGAGAGAGCATAAGTGTCTGTACTCAGAAAGTTGGTTTTGGCAGATGACTTGAGAAGTGACATGAAGAGGAAAATGCTGCTCAGCATTAGCTACCGGAAGGAGTCTTAAACATGGAGGGAGTTGTATCTGCTTCTAAATTCATTCGTTCTTTTAACCCAGATCCTTAGATCTGAAGGATGATGGCTGTGTGGTAGATATGCATCACTTCAATTCAGGAGCCCAGTCAGTACTGGCTTACAGTACAGTTAATGGATCTCTAGTTGGATGGGATTTGCGATCTAGCAGCAACGCTTGGACACTGAAACATGATTTGAAATTAGGCCTCATAACTTCATTTGCTGTGGACATACACCAGTGCTGGCTGTGTATTGGTAAGTCTGTATTTCTTGGTAGCTTCTCCCCCTGCTCCCCGCCCTTTTGGTTTTCTTCTACAATAACTATATCTCAAGCTTTTGCTTGATCAGATTGACTAGTATATGCTTTTCTCAAACAGAGGGAGAGAAATACCTCCTGATCTCTTTGTGGGAAGTATTCTGTTCTTTAAGTACTTGAGGCTGAAGTCCCAACCTCCCTTGGAACAGAGCCCAGCAATATGGGCAAAACCCCATGTGTTTGTCCCTCTGACTGTGGGGAGCTTTCTCTCACCAGGAACAAGCAATGGCACCATGGCATGCTGGGACATGAGGTTTCAGTTACCCATCTCCAGCCATTCTCATCCTTCGAAGGCCCGAATCAGACGCCTGCTCATGCATCCTGTCTATCAGTCCTGGGTAATTGCAGGTAAAAGATGATTTAAACTTACTTCCCAGTTGCCAGAGGTTGGGATCAAAGCAGCTTCTGTTTCAGCTTTTGCTTCAAGACCTGGGGGCTTTTTTTTTTTGTTTTTTTCTCTTTTCCCTTGTATTTTTTTTTTTTGTGCTCTGCTTGGGGAGAAGAAAGGAAAAAGGGAAAGTTCATACTTGTGTTCTGCCACTGCTCTTCCTGGCTTTTTGAAGTTGAAAAAGAGGAGTAGTGGGATGAAGTAGTGTTAGGCCGTTATGAAAATGACGCTTTTAAAATTCTCATCATCTGAGCATTACAGCTCTCATGAGGGCCCCTCCCTGTGTGCTGTCTACCACATCACTTAAGGGCAAAATGTTATGAAAGACAAAACCCAAACTCATGACATACATTGAAGTTGATGGGAATTCTGCCACTGCCTTTAGTGCCTCTGTAGAACAGAGACTGAAAGGTTGCCCCATTCCAGTTCCCATCTAACCCAGATGTGTTATAGGTTAGAGCTTTCGAAAATCTCTCAAGATTCCTCATCTGGTATGGTCAGAGCTGCTTCATCCTCACTGCACATAGTACTGTCATAAATTTTTAAGGGTTTGTGTCAGGAACACGTTCTGAAATGGACATGTAGCTTAAACTAATCCTACAATAACAAAATTGATAAAAGTTCCTGTAAAATTAGAGTAATTTGAGTTTCGTGGTTTACTTGCTTCTTAGGCTTCACTTTGTATTTTAGTTATTAACCACCCTGGGAGATAAATTTATTGAAAAACCATACAAATACAGCAAGCTTCTCTGTGCTTTCTAGTTTGTTTCCTGCCTGCTAAAGAATAAATCAGTGACAAAATTAATCACTTTGGAATATTATTAAGAAGTCCCTGCATGCTAGGTTGATGCCAGCCGTGTATACAATCCCTTGAACAGAATTCTTTGCCTGTCTACACTAAACATGGGTGTGGAACTTCACTGTAGCTCCTGAACTCTGTCATTTTGGATTGTTGTCTTACCTGCCCAGGAGTAATCCCCAATGTCCCCGATGACCATGCTGAGCAGACAATCCATCCTTCTCAAAGAAGAATGAGAAGTTATCTAGGGAGGAAAGTGAGATTTTAATACCTTTAAAAAAGGTTTGGAGATTAAAGCAGGTTTCATTTAAACTCTCTTAAACAAGGCACTTTAGTGAAGCTTCTGCTGAGCGGTAAAACCAATGAAACACATGCATGGCTTTAACTGCTAAAGTAAGACTAACACAAATGCTGCAGAGAGCAAGTGGAGAGCATCTCTATGTTATACCCTCTGAATCATGTCAGTAGGACAGGTAGCAAGAGCCAACCGACCTGTTTTACATTTTTTGCATTGCAATATCTTTCCTGTAGCTGTTCAAGGCAATAATGAAGTTTCCATGTGGGATATGGAGACTGGCGATCGACGCTTCACTTTGTGGGCCAGCAGCGCACCTCCTCTTTCGGAACTGCAGGTCTGGTCTTTTCCTATTTCTTTTTTGTAGCTGGGGCTAGAACAACTTGACTCTGTGCTGTGTGTCAGTATGGTTACCTGTCTCCCTGGCCTTGCCAGTTTGGCACCAGGAGCTTGCCCAGGGATTTATTTTGGCACCATAACTGTTCTGCTGTCAAAACTAAACCCACTTTGTAAAACAGCAGTGTAACCTGAATCTTCATTGGTATCTTCCACTATCTATGGAATGTACTTGTAACACTCACTTGCTGTATCCAGTCATGTTCTTAGAAAACAAGTGAGCTGATCAAGCGTGTAAAGATCATGGTAAAGGCAAAATTCATGGTATAGCATCTTGCACTTGCATTTACTTGTTGTTTCTGGGATTGTGTATACTCTGTATGCATATGCTCTTTTGTGCATTCTTTCTGTAATATAATGCTACTACTACCCTCAGTTGTATCTTCAAGGAGTTAATTGGGGAAAGACCAATCTGGAGTATCTCTCTTAAAACACACATACATACACAAAAGTAGCCACAGCTGCTTCCTCTAAATGTTGTCAATGCAGATCTGGAATCTACCTAAACTTGGATTTGTATATGCCGCAAAGATTGCATGTTCAATTCATTTTGGTCACATGCTTTGTACACAGGGAACTTGTGATTCAAGCTAGTTTTCTGTTACATGTCTGTCCCTTAATACCTTCATAGCATAAAAAACCGAGCATCCATGTGCTTTTAAGCATGATTCGCCTGCCTGATTCTGTTAGAAACAATCTCATTTTCCATCATTGATAATGTGATTTCCAAGATTCAAAAAAGCATTTTGCAGACTTAGATCTGTTGCAGTACTCTGTGAAACATAAGGAATAAAAGGAATCAATTTATATATAAAGACGTTAACAAAGTAATTTGGCATTTGTCAGAAACATTTGGAAATTCGATGGATGGGTGGATAAATGTGGTAAAGAATGCATTCCCTTTGTGATGCATGGCAACAGCTATTGATGATAATTTATGTATCACTTTTCCCCACTAGCCTTCTCCTCACAGCATCCATGGAATATACTGTAGTCCAGCATCCGGTAATCCCATACTCCTGACAGCAGGCTCTGACATGAAAATAAGGTAATAAAACCAACAACATTTTTGTTTGACACCTTCCCCTCCATCCCTGCCAGTGTACTAAATTTTGCCAAGCATTGCCTAAGTAAGCTCCAAGAAGTCAAAAGAATAATGCTGAAGATATGTTCATCAGTAAGCATCAATGAGCTAAGAGAATGCTTCTCAGCAAAAATAGTGCAAAATGCAGTGCTTCTCTGAAACACAAAGTGTACCCTTCTGTACAGTTCTTGATAGGCTGTGTGACAAGAAACAAAACGATAACTCATGTAAGGTAAGCTTGATATGAATGTTGATTTCTCTGCATCACACTCTTCGATTAGGTGTAGAAAGCACATAGCATTTGTGCCCACTCATTTACATCCTAAGAGCAAGACAACTTTTTAACTTTTATCAAGCTAACATCTCAACTTGATTTTTTTTCTTTTTGTTTAGGTTTTGGGATCTAGCCTACCCTGAGAGATCATATATTGTTGCTGGCAGTTCTAATTGCCCATCTGTTTCCTACTACAGGAAGATAATTGAGGGCACGGAGGTGGTTCAGGTATTTTGCATTGTTTGCTAGACACCTATTCTGCTTGCTTTTTGGATGTTGCTATGGGTTGCATAATTGCATTATGACTTTAATTATAACTGTCTCACTCTTAGCTTTTATGAATGGTGTCAGCATTGCATTTTCAGGCAATTAAGAAGAAGTTATTTTAAATGAAAAAAAATCCGTTGCTTTTAACAGAATTAGACTTACCAAATAATACTTACATGCAGAAGTCAGACTCATGTTTCTTTTGGGATTTGGCATCTAGCATCTTAACACTTTTGATTTTGATCATCTTTGGAATTTCTTTTGTGTAGGATCTTACCAAGGCAATGTGAGATGCATTGAGACCAAAATAATATCGTGGCAGAACTCTGCAGTTTTTATTACATCCTTCAGAGTGACTTTTGGAACTGGCAGTGTTGCTAGTTGTTGAATAGCACAGGGGGTTTTTTTGGTACAATTGAATAAATGCTACTTCAAAGGTAACTCTTAAAAAAAAGTTCAAGTCAGTGAGGGTCTACCTATGCCTTATGATATTTGAATTTTTCATGTGAAGTTTTAAATTATATTCATGCTGTTGAACCATTTTTATAAAACCCTTGGGAAACTGAGATGTATGTGTTGCTGCAGCTTTTTTTTTCCCCTCGTAGGACTATAAAATCTTAGTGGTTAGTGCCATTGAAATAAATATGAGAAAAAAACCCCATTTTTTCCCTAATCAGAGAGCTGTCATATCAGTACAGATTAAGATTTAGGTTGTGCGTGATAAAATAAATGAACCAAGGAGTAATGCTAAGAAAAGCATCAAAGGGTGGGAGATTTTAGGTTTGGTTGGTTGTTTTAAGAGGTTTTTTTGATCTTTTTACAGCCTCATATGTATGACGTGACGATTCCCCTTTGCAAATGCTTACCTTTCTGTAAACAGTACTTCTCACTTTCTTTTTGTACAGGAAATTCAAAACAAGCAGAAACTGGGTCCCACTGATGAGACACCTCGGAAGGGTCCAGAATCTCTCCCCGTTGGACATCATGATATTATCACAGATATTGCAACTTTCCAGACCACGCAAGGGTTTATAGTAACTGCATCAAGAGATGGAATCGTTAAAGTGTGGAAATAAAAATTGTGCTAATATATAGTATGTAAATATTTGTAATAAAGAAATAGTGTTATAATGAAGTTTTCAAGGACTGTTTCCAGATCATGGAATAGAATGGACTTTAAAGACTATAAAGGCAATGATAAAATCTGTTATCTGTATCCTACCACCCTGTTAGCACTTCTTAATCACTTCTTTTATTAAAGATGCTTGGTATCTATAGCATTTCCTTGAAATACCAAGCAGTCTATGAAGAAATCATTTAGCCTGGTTTTGACTACATTGCTCTTCAAGGCTCTTTCAAAAAATTATTTAAAGATGTCCCACATTACACATTTTCAATGTGCAAAAAGCAAAGAGCTGGTACAGGTACTTCAGTGTCTGACTGCTCCTACACTGAATCTGAGAAATGAGATGTGCACTAATGTCCCTGTACATTCTAATAACTACAATAAAGTCCACTTGAACTTCGCTGTTTGGTATTTGTCTCTTTGTATCTCTTGAATCACTGCAGTGGAACAATAGTCTCAGCTGACAGAGCCATTGGGCTGTTAATTATAGTTTGAGATCAGCTTAACCTTGTGTCAGATCCTCAGCTGCTTTAAATTTGAGTCTAATGTTAAGCTCTGGTCTCCTGGGAACCTAAAGCAGCACCACCAGGATGGTGTTCTCTTTCATTTGGTGTGAATATCAGAAACAGCCAAAACACAAGCTTTCAGCAGGAAGCATTTTTTCATCATGCAACCAATATGAGAAGCAGTTCTGGAGGTCAGAACAGGGGTAGTAAACCTTCTCAAAACTCTTCCACTGTCTGATCCATATTTTCAGATTTCCAAATTCTTTTTCAGTCTCCCTGTGTTAAGCTTTATGCTATGAAGTAACATTCCTTATCCAGGTTCTTCTTTACAGGGGCAGAATGTTATTTAGTCCTAACACAGGTGATTCACCCCCTCTCCATGGATGGACTCAGAAGGTCACTGACAACAAACATATTTTGAGCATGGCTGGGGAGAAATGGAAGCCTGCTGCTCTACAGAGGGTCTGCTGGGAGCAGGGAATGCTCTTAACTTGTGATTTGGGTCCTCTGAGAAGACAATGTGAGAAATGTATGACTTGTTTAAAAAGAGTCTCAGAATTCACGGGAAAAAGCAACTTGACTGAGGATGACTGCTTTTAGAGACTCCACCTGCTTTTCACTAGAGACTGCCTTACTTGGATAATTCAGTGGAGCAGGTAGAGCTTGAGAACAGTGTGACATTTCTGTGCCAGGCCTCAGGATTTCTGCTCTCTGTTGCGCTAAGCAAAGTTTTTTTCTTTGCTTGTATAGAGGAGCTGATACTTGTACATGAGATTAAATATTTCGCCTCTTTATGTTGTATGCATTTAGGCATGAGGTAGGTTTTCTCAGACCACTTAACATTGCAGAGTAGCAAGGCAAAGGGTGGCAGCTTGTACTACTGTTGCATCCATTTGGTGTGCAGTTCTAAATGTTTTTTTTTATACCTGAGAGGAATCACCACTTCAGCTGCATTGGTTGGTTAATGGTTTTGCATTTTGACGAAATAGTTTGATGAAAGAAGTAGAACAGGTTTTATTTTCAGGTATTAGAATGCACTGACACCATATGAAGCTTGTAAGATATTTGAAGTAGTATCAAACATAGGACTGTTTTTTATGGTGGCTATAGTATAAAAAGAATTTGCATTATAATCTTATCTCTATGATGTTAATATATTTTCTAGTGATCATTAAAATTTATAAACTGGGGCAAGCAATGTAGAGTCATAACCAGTAAACTCTACGTCTGAGTGTGGCTTTTGCCCATATATAGTAATGTTGTGGAGTAAACAAATCATTATGTCCATTCTTTGACAAGATTTCTTCTGACTTCAGTGGGACCACTTGTAAGGAAATGAGCTTTTCCCCAGTCATTAGAAATGTCGGTATTGTCAGGCAGCACAATGGTTACAGTTCCAGTAGATCCTTTTTCTGAGATGCTTTAACATCTTTTACAGACTTTTGACTCGGCCTTTTTACTTTTATTTTTTATAAAGAGTTCAGAGACATTTTGTTTAGGAGATGTCAGACTGTTACTAATATCTACATCAAATATGAAGGCTTTTAAAAATATTGTTAGTGAATGCAGACATGGTTGATTCAGATACCTGCTGTTGGGCATGCTCTGCTATCATGAAACTAGCCTCTTGGCTCCAGTAAAACAATTCATACTAATAGAACCACTTGCAAGGATTTGGAAAACTGGGTCAATGCACTTAAAAGCTGTGTGCTCTGAAGGTGATAGTTTTTATTCCCAGTGATTTTATGGTAACCTTTTGACACTTCCTGTATATAGCACAAATATACATAAGGGAAGAAATTCTGTCTCTCAGCACAATCAAGAAACTTTTGGTCACTTCATCAACTATGCAATGAAGTGAGGAAGGGATTTTGATTGTTTCCTATCTGTTTGCAGTATCTCGTCTTGTTCAGTTCAGTGAACTGCTATATAGAAATATTTTCCTCTTCCCTTTTTTTGTATATTTACCAGAATATATCACGTAATTTTTTAACCACTTAAACTCAGAGTCTTTGTCTTACTAGAGAGGCGTTTGTACGTGTGTACAAAAATTCACTAAGCTTTTCAAGAAAAGACTACTAAGAAAAATCCAAGTAAATGGAAGTCACATAGCAGCTTCCAAGGGGTTATGTAGATCCAAACTCCCACGATGTCTTAAGACTATCGAACTATATTTCAAGAACTCAAACTCATACATGTTTTATACTGTAAATTACTAAGTGCTTTCCTCATCCACTTAAGCCAAAAGAGCATACTATGGCTACATCTAGATGTATATATTTTAAACCAAAACTTGTTGTATTCATTGTATTATACGAAACAGAGAAGGAAAGGAAAGCTCATACCCACAGTACTTTTCCTTTGTTGAATGTGCATGTGCCCTCTTAAACCATTGCTTTATTTATCCTGAGTCACTTTGCTGAATTGCCAGTCATTCTTCACAGAAAAAAACACATAGTTATAGGACAATTCATACTCAAGATTCGAATGCCTGCCAAACGTCTTTCAGAGAGCAGAAAGTCAGGTCTCTGGCCAGAGGCAACTCAAGGTTTTTCAACACTATGGGAAAGCATCAGTTATGCAGAGGCGTTTGGGAACTGTGAGTAGTGTTATGCAAGTTAAAGACATCTCTCTCTGTCTCCCTCACCAAGTCAGGCCTCTTCCCCTCCTCTTCCTCTCCTTCAGGCTGCACCCTGGTGGGGCCTCCTCTCCAGCCCAGCTCCATTCCTGTGACCCAGAGTCTGCTTCTCCTCTCTGCTCCCCAGCACTAGCAAAGGTCTTGCAGCTCCTGGGATGCAGGAGGAGACGGAGAAGGAGAGAAAGATGAAGGTATGTTAATGTTGTGGGGGCAGAGAGGGTAAAGAGAGGAGCATGGCTCTCTATGCCTGCTGTCAAAAAGAGGGGTTGAAGATGCCATCAACTGCTGCTGGGAGAGGTGGCCTCAACAGGGTTAAAAGCTGCTCCAAACACCCTGCTCCCCATTCTTGGCAGTGGCTGAAGTCGGGACAAGTCAGCAGCTGGTGCTGACAGAACGGAGCCTGTCTCCTGTGCCACGGGCAATGGGGCTGCTTGGCACATGACAGCCATTTCCCACCACAGGCAACTGCCCACTTTGCCCACAGTCTTAATGGGCTTTTATGTTTCCTGTTCCATTTTCTCCCACCAGAAGTAAACGTAGTTCACCATGAAGGGCCCTAGTGTAAAAAGAACAGCGCCAATATGAAACGTAAAGTATGAGTCAAATCAAGAAGACGAATATCTGGACTCACGAAAGCCTTGAGTCTGTTGGCTAGAGGTCGGGTTGCTGGAGGCTGTGCTGTGCCTCTCGTTAACATTTTTCTGTTTGGTGACTGTTGAAAGAGCCTGTCAAGAAAACAGAACAAAGAAATTAAGTTTACCATCAAATGTATCATTAGAATTTGAACTCACTTTCAAAGGTTTTGATTTTATAGTGTTCATAACATCGATACACTTAAGCTTGAGCAATAACGTGTGCATTTCTCTATTACTTGTTATTACATCGCTCAAATTGCTCTCTTTCTCAAAGTTATCATCTTCCTGATAAATTTAAAAACAAATTTTTTTATCTGCACGCACGGCATTTCTACCACAAATTATTTATACCCATGGGAAGCAATGGTTAGCAGAGCTACAGTTAAATTCTTAATGTTTGCCTAGAGAATAAACTTTTTTTAAAAATTAAAAAGTATTTCTATTCAATGTCAATTTGCTAGCCAGCAGAGAGCTAAGGTGCTGGGTCAGTTACAGTATGTTATTTCCACTGAACTTATTCTATCAAGAATCTGCTGGGCAGTAGATATTAAAGAGTTTTTCTCCTATTTATACATTCTTCAGACCTCTTTGTGGCTTGTGCCATGAAAAGCCTTCTCTGAGATCTTTTTATTAACATGTTACAGGGTCAGCAGTTTCTGTTCATGAATTAAAAACAAATACAAAACCAAAATACAAACAGATACCCCTGGAAAATGGAAATGGAAAAACAAATTACACTTTTAACTGGACTTCACTGGATTCTCCAGCAGATACAACAATGATGACCTTGCAGTTTCTCTGACCGGTAGCTTTTGGGAAAATATTTTTAATTGTCCATTTTATGGCCAAGCCAACAACAGTCTCTCCATTCAGCTGTTGAAGGGATTCTGTAACATGCAGTCTCATGAATTCTTTAGCATTGTAGCTTACAAGATCAAATTTCTAATTCCACTTGGTTTCTCTTTGCTCCTGGAAGACCATGATGGCTCATCACAGCTTCTCTACCTCCACTATGCTGGCAGGAGATCACCAGAGCATCAAATGTTTTGTTCAAGAGGTCTCTGACTTTTTGGAGTTCGTTGCTGATAATTTTTGATGACCTACCTAAGATGACAGAAGCATTTGCGTATTTCTGGAGTGGAAAGCACCTGTGATGTTCACAAGTATAGAGATCTGGCTTGCACTTGTCTCTAAAAGAACATAAATTAATTAGCACTTCTCTGTATAAAAAAGGTTAAAGTACATTAAAATAAAACAATGAAGAAAATGATTTTGCACATGCTTAGTTTCTGACAAGGTTTCGTTATGTTTAGATCCACCCCTGCAAACTAATTCCAAGGGATTAGCTACATTCTGGGCTGTGCCCCCTCTTAATGTTGACATAGGGCCAGAAGCCACATCCACTGAAATTAATGTGGAAAACACTCTCTGAGGTAGTCACACTTGATGGGCAATTACACAATAAAGCATTGCAATTAAAAGACATACCAAATGATGCTCTAACAGCAACCCTATACTGCAACGCAGAGGATCGTTCTGGGAATGGCTCAGAACTCACTGCAACTAAACACACCTGCTGCAGTTTTGTAATTAGTTGTGTTCATGGACTTGTTGACTGGGAAATGGCATATTTAGTAACACCAAGTAGCACTGAGGACTGAATAGGTCTTAGATTGAGCAACACAAAAGTTATGTGTCTAGGCTGAGAGTCTGTAGTTAAAGCAAGCTTCTTCAGTCGGTGATAAATCTGTGCCGACTATAGATGGAGAGTATAAAAGTGTATACTTCATGTTTAGACAGGTAGAAGACAAGATCTACTCCTGATCCACACTGAGCTCTTTCTTTTTGCTACCTGCAGAGGTATTGTTTGAGATTTCTATCTGCAAAGGAAGTGCTCAGCCAAAACCTCCACAAAAGCGAAGGCTCTTTACAAAGTGATGAGGCCCATTAACTTGATGTTTTTGCATGGAAACCACATCAGCTTCACTAAAAGCTTAGCATGTGTAGTGGTTGTGGAATGAGCCAGATGTGCTGAAATGAGCAGTCTGGTATGGTAGGTAGCTTACATCTCTAAAATAATCCTTGTTCCATCAGTGCCGTGTCATCACGTCACACTGCTGACAATGAAACAAATTCATTATCACCTTTCCTTTAGGTACAGATGCTGATACTAAAATCCTGTATGAATAAACTTATTTTGCCTTTCACAGCTAGGAGTAAACTAGCACTGAAGTGAGTTGTGAGGCATAATGTTTTCAATAATCTATACTCTGATGGCTGAGAAATACTGAAGAAGTAACTGAATTACTGTAAGTGAGCTACTAGAGCTATCACAGGAGACAACAGCTTGAAATAGTTCAGTTTTTCAGGAGAAAATCTACTACTTCTGCATGTCTTTGCAGGAAAATACTATGTGCAATACAAATTCTAATGCAGTATTTTGCACAATTTCACCATTATTTGGTAATCTCTGTGAGTCATATATTTGTTTCTCTATTGTATACAATTTTTTACCTAACAAAATCTGATCCAAAACCCACACATCATGCCCCCATTTCATCTTCAGGTAAACCTCCTGTTACACCACTCACACCTAGGATGAATATGGTTCCCACAGTTTATAAATGATATTTTAAAATAAACGATTCTCACCAGATGTTAGATATCCTTTCACAGGAGCTAAAACAGAAAAGAAAGTGGTAATGTGGAATTACCCTATAGGGGCAGAGCTCAAGGTTGTAGGACAAATAAATGTAGGAAAAGTAAAAAATACACTCACCCAGCGAGCAGCCGTGAATCCCTGCAGTACTCAGGACAGCAAATAATTCAAGGGACTAATTTGAGTTATGAGAGGTAGTCAGAGGACAAAGGGGTTTACATAACCCTGGAAGAATTGGCAGGAAGTTGTTAAAAGACAAGGATTGCGAAAAACCTCATAAACACTGTTGTTAACCCACTAACACACATCAGAATTGATTAGGTGTGAGTAGAGAGAGAGGAAGGCAGGCAAGCATGAAAAGAAGCAGTGGGAAAACCACGATTTTTTTTTTTTTTTTTACAATTAAAAGCTTTGTTATTTACTCATACTCTCAACTATCCATAAGGAGGCAGCCAGATTCAAGATATTATTTACCAGATTCCTTACACGGCTTAAGACTTCTTAACTATTGATTCCCAGATTCAATATTTTTGATCCTAGTAATGCAATAGAACTAATTCTGAACAGAAACTTGTAGTTCTGCTCATAATCTCTCCCTTTCCACTTGCACATTGCTTTGTTAAACTGTCAAACCATCCTCTTCTACATCTTTCTTAGCCTGTGTAGGTCTTTTTATTGACTTCTAAAAAAAAAAGTAAGCAAACATTACCTCAAACAGTTTCTCATTGCTGGGGATATCATTAAAAGCAAAAACAACAGGAAAAATATTCAATTCAGCCTACTTCAGGTCTGCGGTCTGCAGTGTTTAAAAGAAGACACATTTATGGTGAAATCTGACTGAAATACGCAGCTCTTTCTTCTGTTAGGACCTCAGACAATTCACTTGAAGAACTTGCTGGCAGAAACCTCAGTGCATTGCCAATATTACATCCACTTGAAGATCTCTGATTTCAGATTTTTATGACCCTTGAGGTGTTTATTCTTGTTGCAGGACTCTGACAAGCAGACCAGGTTGTGGACAACCAATGTGTAGGAGACAACAGTGACTCTGGTTCCTGTAGAGAAGACATTGTTTCTGATTTTGGTGACAGTGACCATTACAGTTACAATTTCTCTCATTCTTTCAAATATTTGAGGTGTATCTTCTGTGTGAAAGTCCGAGGCAAACACCAAGTCAGTTGGAGGCACAAGGCGTGCTGACATACCTGAAACACATGAGCAGAGAGTCATAAATCACAAAGATTAATAAAAGTAGGCATTATTCTTGCATGTTTAATACCATTTTGATCCAAAGACTCACAGATCCACAGTATACTTCAGTGTGGATTCATTGTATATGCTAACATAATACAAAGTGTCCAGATGGGCTCTTAGGAAACCTGGAGAGGGCCCAGTAGTTGAATAAGCTGTGTGGACAGCTATGACAGATTAAACAATAGGAAAGATATTACGGAGTCAAAATTTTGGCTTTTAAAAAGGAGGTAAAGGGCCAGGACTGGCACAATAATATTTTCCAAAGTAGTTTTCCAGAATCATGCACACTGCCAGAAAGAGATGATGTCTTGATGGGAAAATCTTGGAAGGAGGAAGAGCTGAGATTCAGTGAGTACAGGAGAAAATTTTGTAGCTTCTTCAGGAAAGATTGTCTTCCTTTAAAATAAAATGATACCACATTGCTGACAGTTAATATTAGGCAGGTTTTGGCAGAATATTTAAAGACCAGAGGAGTGTAGAATGGATATGAAAGAGTGTGATATTTGCAGCGACATTTCCTCTGGTTTGATGTCAATAAAAACTTTGTATACGCAGATTAAGCCTGGGGCAGAAGTTGGCAAAGCTCAAAAGGAGACTGAAGGGACAGAATCCCATCAAAAGATGAAACAGATTTTCTTTCCAGAAAGGTGATGCCATCTGTGGTGTGTTAAAGGCAGTTACAGAGGCTGCAAAAATGGAAAGCCCAACAGTGAAAGGCTCCATTTAACTACCATGATGATATCCTACTGTTCTGTGGCATTTAAAGATAACACTTTTAGATCTCACATTCACACCAGCATATGAAAGGCTACTGTGAGGTAAAAGAAATCTTCCAAAAGGCGTAAGTTACAGTAAAATGGAAAACAGAGAAAAAGAAACCTTGGAAACCATATGTAAAAATACAAGAAAGTGAGGCAAAATATAGTCTTGGGTAAAAAAAAGTCTGCAAGATATAAAACCAAATAATAAGCACTTTTCAAAAATATCAGGAATGAGAATCTAACAGAGTCCGTATGGCAAATAATTGATGAATGTGTACAAGATTTCAAAGAAAACAAGGCTATGGCAGACAATTAAATGGGTACTTTGTATCTGGGTACACCATGGAGGAGTTCAAGGAGGTTCCTATGCTAGAATCCTGTCCCTTTTCTGCACATGTAGGTGATGTGCAGAGGATCTGCCTGCCTGAAACATCTGCCATGTTGGTAGGAGAAGTTTCAAGCAGTAGTAACTAGCCAAGAGCAGAAAATACTCATCTAAAGGGTGACATGTTTTAAAGGGCATCAGGAATGAAAAAGTTGAAGTGCTAACTATGGTTTGCAGCCTCTTGCTTAAAACTACTGTAGTACCAGAAGGATGAAAATTGGCAGAATTGACATCAGGTCTTACAGAAAAATCCTGGGAAGTTTATAGACCAGCATAATGTATGCAGTAGGCAAACTAGTATGAATTATATTATAAAAAGAAGCAGAGTTGGTAGAGACATCAATAAATGTGCTCTACTGAGGAAGAGTCAACATATAGGGCCAAGTCTTTTATCATAAACCTGCCTTTGAAAGAATCACTAGCCATGTGGGCAATACAAGTCTGCCTGATTGTCCTGGATTTCCAGAAGGATTTTGTCAAGTTCTCTGATGAAAGCCTTCAGAAAATAATTAACATCGTCACTTGATATAAAAACTTCTCGCAGATTAACGTTGTTAAATACAGTTATTAAATTAAAAACTATTTAATACTATAACGGATGAATGATTTAGGGTCCTGCTTGCCGCAGAGCAGTGTTTAGATCACTTAAAGAAAAGTGTGACTTAATAGAGTTTGATGGCAAGGTTCACTCTAGTACTTACTCCATGGAGGAAATATGCCAAGCAGAATTGGATGAGTTGTTTTAGAGTAATTTCTGTGGGGACAGGAGATGTGAAAATGTAGAGGGAGGTCCTCCCATTGAGCCACAAGGTCCAGAATGGACTCCCTTGCTTTCTAAACTCCTTCTCAGAGAGGAGTCTAGGTGCAGCTGGATCCAAACTTAGCCCCAGACTTGATCAATGGTTCATGTCTAAGAGACATAGAGGGTAAGGGAAAACAGGTAAGGGATTATATTTATTTATGGCCAAAGGAATATGTGTGTGCACCCAATTACTTATATTGCTTGGCTAGGATTTCAAAGTTTAATTATTCTGCATGCCAACCTGCTTGCCTCCCATCCAAGGGCCTAGTGTCAGGTGACTCCAAAGTCTGGATCCTAGGTCTCTTGAATCAAACTCTCAGGCATCAGAGTTTGCAGAAATAAATAATTTAATGGAGCAGAACAGCAGCAGGGTTTGCTTGAACTGGGTGCCTTTGCAGAGGTCCCAGCCAAGCACAGAAATCCCTGGGTCTTTATACCCTTACAGACTATTTACCCGCCCGTCTCACCATGATTCAGTCCAACAGCAACATTTGAGTCTGGGGTCTTCTTGCTTCTCACTGGATCCTTTTCACTGACCTCAGACGGGCCTTCATTGTGTTTAACTGTAGATATTTTTCACAGTCAGTAGCGGCTTTGTGCCAGCCTTGAAGGTGTTGTTTTGTCTAAATGAATCCTATTTGTTCAGCAAAGTGCAAAACAGGTCTTGCAGGTGTCCACAATGGTCTGCCGCTTCCTGCTGGCCTTGAAGGCGTTATTCTTCCTGAGTAAATTCTGTTCTTCCCAGTAAAGTGCAAAACAGGCCTTATCTTGCAGGTGTTCATGATGGTCTGTGGCTGCTTTTGTTTTCATTAAGTAGATACAAGTTTGGTGAATATGAGCAGAATTCTACAACATACAGCTTAAGATTCCAGCAAATTCAGCTAAGTAACGTGAGGCAGACAATATATTAAAAATCGCACCACCTTATAATTCTAAGTATTAATTCTATTAATATGCATTTACTTAAGCTAAATGATTGATATGAAACTTAAATTGGGCTCATCCAGAGGTCTGTGAGCAGTAAAAGATCATCACCATACAGCCACATTTGTTTAACAGAGAGAGCTCAAAGCAGGCTCGTCGAGGCTGTCACATTTATGGAATAAAGTGGTTGACTTGCATACAGTGGGAAAGGTCTGCATGAGACTCCCTGCACCCACAGTTTATCACTGTTCAGTGTGTCGTTCTGCTTCCTCGTGGGTTTCCTAAAAGGAGTTCTTGGTCCGGCTGCAGCTCAGGCCATTAACTCTTCTGGAGCCCGTACCAAACTGCTGATGGTTTGGTTGGGGGGGAGTCAAGTGCATCTGTCACAAATACTACTTAAAATATGGTAAATAAGATTAGGAATAGATCAGCTTTTGCAGTGGAGGAAAGCTGTCAGTAGAGACACATGGATTTATGCTTAGACCTGCGTTGTTCACGATTATCAGTGACTTAGAAAAACAAAGGGAACAGTGACATGCCCAAAGTGGCTGAAGACAGCAAGTTACTTAGGACAGTAGGAATGAAAAATGACTGCAAATATGTTACAGAAGGATTTCATGATAGTGGATGACTGAATGATCCCATGTCAAATGAAATTCTTTGCAGGTAAAAGTGGTGCACTTGGCAAACACAGCCCAGTCTTAACTTTGTTTACAATGTGCCTCCTGAGTGAGTCCTGAATACCTTAGGGAATACAGGGAAAAAAAGGTTGGAGTTATAACAGACAGTCCTATGAAAACACGAGCTCAGTGCTCGACATTAACACACAAGCTAGAAGTGATGAGGCTCATTGCTTTGGGCTGTTGTGAGCACCAAAGGTTTGCTGTATTCAAAGAATACTTAAATTCAGAGAAAAAAAAAGAATCCACTAAGGGTTATTAATCACAAAATTGCTATATGCAAAAATGGCATGTTGGAAATTAAAGATGTGTTTTGCAATAACTCTAGCATGAATTTTCTGACAGGGATGGCCTTGAAAAAAAATCATTTTACTTGTGTTCACAGGTTTCTGTACAATGGAAGAGAAAATTATCTTTTTATTTAAACAGCTTCTTGAATGGAATTCAGTCTTTCATCAAAACAGAAGTGTTTCAATGTTAACAAGACTGTTATGAATTACCTGACTATTCTGAGATTTTAAAAATCCAGCCAGGATCACAAATCCCCTTGCCTTCCAACTTTAAATTCTCATGAGGGAGTACATCCTGACCATAGAGAAAGCAAAGAGGCACCTTTGCTCAGGTAATTTGCTTCTTGTCAAAATTAGACCAGCTGCCATAAGGTGGCCAGGTGCCATTGATTCTGGAAAAGAGGGCCTCCCAATGACCAAGTGTCTCTCTGCATTCATCATAATTTTTCATAGTAGATACTACTAAAATGACTTCTCATCTAGTAGTTTTTAAAAGAGACATCATCAGATCATGATTTCAGCAAATATTGCTAATACATTCTTAAGGGACGCTGAATAGCAGAAAATCACATGTGAAAGCCATTTTGTCTCTTCATGGTACTGACGATTTTCTTCCTACAATATGGTTATCTGTGGCTGATATTCACACCTCAGGAAGGGCTGGAAAGCTAGAAAGAATTCAGGAAAAAGTTATGAAGCATGGCTTAACATTTGATTGCAAAAACCCAACCCCCATTCTCAGGAAACTCAGTTCAAGAAAAAGTTAAGAATGATTTGCAGGGCTTATTCCAGAACAAGGTCTGCTTCTTCTAGCTAAGCACCTACTGACTATTCTGATATCTGCTCTGCAGTTCAGTTTGAGTTCACTGGAATCCTGGGAATAGCATGGAGCTGAAAGAAACCAAAACACAGCACTACACTGGCTAATAGGAAGAAAATTATCTCTATCCAGCTGAAACCAGGACACCTCCCAATATTCACATAATTGTGTAATGGACTTACACGTCTTTGGCTCTGAAAGCGGAGTCCACTACACTTTCCCTTGAGCGATTCTGGTGGGTAGTTTTTCTCACCTGTTCAGAAGACAGTAACAAAATTCATCAGGTTTGTGGGATTTAGAAGATTTTGGCAAAGCTTTACCTTTTATCCAAGAATAGCTACAAATCAGACAACTCCATTAATTTTATACACATATCACAAACACTACATATAGAAAGATGAATGCTATGGTGTTCTGATTTTGCACCTACCAATAGGCAAAAGCGCAATTAACTTGAACGAAATAATGAAGGACCTAAGTAAACTTAAGTTTAGATGAATGTGCAGATTATATTTATACTTTGTTTTTTTATTTCCTTAGTAGGTTGTTCTGACTTTTTAGCTAAAAGCCACTAACAAAGGCTATGAATAACATAATGTTTGATGTCTTTTTATGTGGTCTCTATTCACAATTTAACATACTTCGTAGAGGATACAGACAATCATTAGACTGTTCTCATTTTGACAGACAGATTTTATATTTTTACAGTAGCAAAAAAGTTAGGTCTTGGGTTTCCAAATCTGAGTGACGAGGCAGAAGTACCTCGATCCCACTGAAGGTCATCTGGAGTTGCTCACTAATAGGAGCAGGGCACTTGTCAGTATTTCACTCCAACACAGAGCATTTAGCTTCACAGTCAATTTTCCCCTCTAACTTCCTGCAGTGTAGCAGGATTTCCATATATGCATTATAAAATGAATTGTGAACTCAGTTCCCATTTGCATTCTCCATTGACCTGTATTTAAAAAACCTTGATGATGGCTGATTTCCTCCCTAGCTATACGTTTTCCTTGCTGAATATACAATATATGATCAGGACAAAGTCACTCGAAGAACTGCACTGGGGATTTTCTATCCTATTAGAAGGGACAGGCCTCAGTGATGTTAAAATCTAAAGGCAATGGAAAACCTTAACTATCTGTTGGTGAGAGTACTCTGCATGAAAAAGTTAGTGGTGTTTGTGCTTTTGAAAAGAACATTTTTATAACCAAATATTTATTTCTCAAAATCAGGGATATTTCTGGCCAAAGAAAAAGCAGCCATGCTACATGGCAATGGCAATCTTAGCAGAGCTTCCTGCAGCATCAAAGCCACATCCATTCCATCAGTTGTTCCTGGCTAAGCTCTTTGTGAAACTGATAACAAAAAACAGGCCCTTGGACGTCAGTCACCAAAATAAAGACTCCTGGAATGAAGGAGGATGGATATAATCCCTGATTTCACCCAAGAAAAAGGCTGAAGACCTCTGTGAAGGGAGAATGAATATAACCTGCCCAGCAACGCACATCCACAAGTACACCCCAGTCTTATCCATCCAGCACTTTTGCAGAATACTGAAAATTCACAGGGAAACAAAAAAAAAGGATAAAAACCCCTGACACCTATGATGTGATAACTTACTCCTGAGGAAGCATATGAATGGCTTCAGAAACCTCATTACATAGTCAAGTTCAGGCTTGTGGATTCTTCCAAGCTGAATCAAATGTTGTTCCAGAGGAATGCTTGCAAGCTCTTCCAGTTCGTTTCTGTCATAGGACTTCCCTAGTGAAATTACAAGTAGAGCATAGCCTTGGCACTTAGCTTGCAGGGAAATATTTTTTAATGTTTTTTTATCCCATTGGCTTGTTTTTCCAGCAGATATAATGATGATAAATTTGAGAGGTCTTGGATTGGGAGCCCCTGAGAAAACATTACCAATTGTCCATTGTATGGCATAACTGACGGCAGCCTCTCCATTCAGCTGTTGAAGAGATTCTTTAATATATCTTCTCATTCGGTCTTTACTGCGGTAGGTAACAAAGTCGAACTCTTTCTTTACTGGGCTCTTCCCTGTGCCCGCTTTGAAATCTGGTAGTGCGTGGCTTACCACAGCTATTCTATCCCCTAAAACAGATGTTTCTGGATCTGAGGAAATGTTGAATGCAGTGACTGCTCTGCTCATAAAGTCTTTGACTTGCTCAAATTCAGCACTACTCAATTTCTGTGAACTATCCAGAATGAATGCAGCATCCACATATCTCCTCGCTAAACGGGGTCTGGGACGTTCACAAAAAGCATCTGGTTTACATTTGTCTGAAAAAGAATGTAAAATCAATTAGCCTTTTTTTAGACAAATCAAAAAGCAAACGTGTAACAATGAATGTGATCACAGATCTAAAGTGTCAGAATAGCCTTTTTTTTTTTTTAAGGAAAAAAAAGAACAAAACCACTAGAAAGACCTCAATGCATGTTAGGAAAATAAAGGCTGACTCAAAACACATAATTACGCAGCAGGTTCTGCAAGGCAGTTGTTGCTCTATTTCCCATTAAAACAAAAAAGATCACAGGAATAGAGTTAATTACATTATGACTGTTTATTTTTGTACAAGTTTTTTTTAAAAAGCAAGATTTAGAAAAAATGGGAGATCAGGACCTTACTTCCCATTAAAATCAATAAAAACCAAAAACTCTCCTGTTTACCTCAGTATGTATTTGATAAGGTATTTAATTTTTTTTGGTTATGACAGAGACCACTACATACACCAATTGTAGCAACTTTTTCTCATTTGGGCAACATATCAGAATGTATTTATGTGGCTATCTAAATAGAAGTTTTATTCCTAACTAATACAACTGCTGGAAGCTTTTAGAGGACACCTAAAATATTACGGCACTAAGAGGAGAAATCAATACTTTTTGAAAAAGCACTTTGAATCAAGAAGAGAAAATGGCATTTTCAGAATTGCAATTTCTCCCAGTATTGCAGAAAGCACAAGGGTCAATGTTCACAATGATGTGCTTCGCAGAATAGAGTCTTTGTAATATTGGTGACCTTCACCAAACTGTTGAGGACTCTGGTCAGGAGTCAAAGTTGGTCAACATTGCAAAAATTGCAAAACAACTGCAGTCAAGACTTTTAAAATATTTGCTGACCTCTGAAACTATTATAGTTTCTGCGAAAGGTAAATCCAACTCAGACCCAGAACATACAAGTAGGTTGTCCATATTCCAGCAGACTAACAAGCCTTTCTACCAAGCTGTTATGTGCGCTATTGCACAGATAAAGAAGTCAGAGGACCTCACATGCCATGAACGTCAGACCCTTAGCTGAGTCACAAAATGAGATACTCCTTGTTAATACTTCATCTGTCTTTCTGACCACTGTGCGTCCCAGTAAGAATACATAGGGGTACTCTCCAGCTTCACATAGTGATGGAAAGATCAGAAGTTACTTTCTGAAGAATAAGGAAAAGGAAGGAGAGAATGATGTAGGCTCTATCCCTATTACCTGTCTTCACCAGTCTGGGAAGATACTAGCTTCACAGAAGAAAGCGTATGATTATTGCTGCTACGGCTTCTTAAAGGTTAGTAAACTTTGTCATGCAGAGGTTTTAAAGCTGAAGGGCATTGGTAGCCTTGCACTGTTACATTTAATTAACACTTGCTTTTAGGATGCAATTGAAGTAAGTGCGTTCTTTTCAGCCAGGCATTCTGGTCAGACAAGGATCCAAATACCCCAAAATAAAAGAATTTGCTCATGCTAGGTAGAAGGTCCCAGAAAGACAAGAGTAAGGAAATGGCTCTAGATGTTTGACACCACATTTGGTGAAACTTAAGATGGACAAACATGTTCTTCCAACTTAAGTATTTTCCTTTAAAATGGATCTGGCAGCCATGACAATACAGGTGATAGGTTGCCAGTAAATAATGTTAACTGAAAACAGTTTCAGCTTTAGGAATCCAACACATCAACAAGAAACAAGGCCAAATCATTTTGCCAGAGGAATGCCTCAGCTCTTTTGCTTATCTCATTGCTCTTCACTAGGCAATGCTACATAATACTGTATTTCTCCCTTAATGCCAATTCAAAATACTGTATTGGTCTTACCATAGCACAAAGTGCAGAGCTGAAATCTTCGTAATGCTTCATTGTATTGTCCACCACGAACATTTAGCACTTGAAACAATCCAGAATCATCCATCTAGAATCAAAAAATAAAGACACCAGGTGAGTACTGCTGGGTAAGTGCTCTATGATTTCTTTCTGTTGATCAAGTGTAAATTTATTGCATGAACTTGGCCCAGAAGACTGATTGCCAGGGGTTGTTGGGAGTAAAGAGATGCACTGCAGACAATCAGTGCACATATCCCAGTTGTGGCATTTTCATGTAGATTTGTTCCTAATCAAGCCCTAAAATGAGATAAAACCATTTTTCTAGTGCTAATGTCCAAATCCACAAAAGCTCCATGCTTTCTTGTGTCCTTGTGCCAAGACAGAAATCCTTCAATGAGTATGTCTGCCTGGGTTCTCCCGCAGTTTGAAGGAAAGGACAGTGATAAGCAGTGATAACGAACAGTCAGCTTTGTCCACACCAATGACTCCTTAAGAAGTTGTGACTTTAGGGAAGCAACTTCCTTCCTGCCTTCCTTCCTGCCTGCCGTCCTTCTTTCCTGCCGTCCTTCTTTCCTGCCGTCCTTCTTTCCTGCCTTCCTTGCCTGCCTTCTTTCCTTCCTTCCTTCCTACCTTCCTTCTTTCCTTCCTTCCATTCCTTCCTTCCTCCTTCCTTTCCTCCCTTCCTCCCTCCCTCCTTTCCTCCCTTCTTCCCTCCCTTCCTTCTCTTCCTTTCCCAGTATCCATCATTATAGTTCACATTTCAAGAGTTACTTCAACAAGTCCTCTCTTCAGAATAAACAAAGTAAGCATTTTTGTATTCACTATCATAAATACAGGGAATGTGATGACCAGAATACCATCTCTCTGGGCCAAACTCCCTGGGAGGCTCCCAGGTCATTTTGGTACCAGCTTTTTGGATCACTTTCATCCTCGTTTATGAAGTCTGTGTCCGGACAAGTGTTGTTTTTCCTTACAGAAACATCTGAAACTGCAAACAGCTCTTTGTTTTTGCCTATGCCCTACTGGTGTCTGTCCTCTCACACTACTTGCTCTACTCTAACAGATGCATCTTGAAATGAACTTCCTCACATTTACAGGAGGAAGAAAGGCAGTGAACTTCCTATCCGCCTAGGACATGACTCTTCTCATGGAGAGGAAGCTGCAGCAGTGATCACTGGCACCTTGTGGTGATTTTGCAAGGTGAACAAAGTTTAAATCTGTGATGGATCCCAGAGTATGTATACCTTAACTATACTACATAATATTTTATAATGATATTCTAAAGCGAATTTTTTAATTCATTGCTTTCAGAAAGAAGTGACACCTTTTTGGGTGAAGACAATGAATGCTTTAGCAAATAAGTAAAATCTAGTGAATCTGAAAGAAGTGACAGGTCAGATCCTGCTGGGTTTGCTCTCATGAGGAGGCCTGAGACATATGCACAAGAATAGAGATTTTCAGTAAGTTTCAGTTTCTCACCTGTAAACCCCTAAGCTGAGCATGACAGTTGAGGAAAAGGAAGAGGTTTCATTTCAAATAACTAATCTGCAATAGAAACCACAGGAATGGGACTAAATAGTTCAGTCTTAATGAGAAACACAGTCTGCCTTTGGGGTTTTCCACACAAGTCCCATGGGGCTGAATATGGTCTCTTAATAGACTATGCATGGCGTGGAAGTCTTTTTCTCAGATAACATTAACTAATTATGAAAGTTGGAATAAAAACCAAATAGGCTAAAATAATCTTGGGCATTGCTCCATGAGTTTCAACTGCATGTTAGATAAACACAACCTAATCAATTTTAAAACAACAGTTTTACTGGATAAGTTAGGGAAGAAAGGAAGAAATACATCTTTTAAATTAATAAAATCCTTCATGTGTAGCAGTATTGTAATTTCTGCAAGGTCACATTATTTTTGGTGAGCATTAACACAACATAAATCAATAACTCCCTTTTATTGACATAAAAATCTTCCATGTCTTGCTCACAATTATTTTTTTCATATATCCCTTCTGTCATTCCTCATCAGACAGAAAAATAATTTACTCTCAACACAAAATGTATAGTTATCGCACAATCTTTTCTACATAATTCCATAGAAATACACCCTCACACTGTAACATATTCTTTAATGCCAAGTTAATACCTCATCAATGTTTATAAATATGTAAAGGGTGAGTGTCACGAGGATGGAGCCAGGCTCTTCTCGGTGACAACCAACAGTAAGACAAGGAGTAATGGGTTCAAACTGGAACACAAGAGGTTCCACTTAAATTTGAGAAGAAGCTTCTTCTCAGTGCGGGTGACAGAACACTGGAACAGGCTGCCCAGGGAGGTTGTGGAGTCTCCTTCTCTGGAGACATTCAAACCCGCCTGGACGCCTTCCTGTGTAACCTCATCTGGGTGTTCCTGCCCTGCCAGGGGGATTGGACTAGATGATCTTTCGAGGTCCCTTCTAATCCCTAACATTCTGTGATTCTGTGAAGTTTATGTCATTGAATTTGGACCTGTCTAAAATGCAATTGCACGATTTCCTAGGACATTTATAATACGCAAATCACATTTCCCTGTAGGACCACTTGGCAAGTATTAAATGAAGTGCTGCAGTTACTAAATCCTTTCTAACATTTTTTCTTTACAGCAAGTGACCTGAGTATAACACCCTTTCAGAAACTAAACAGCAGAATAATAAAAATTAATCCATGCTCCAGTGAATTTGCAGTATACAGCAATTTATTTTAGAGGATAAAGTCTACCTGCAGCACTTGTACAATATGCCCTATTAAGAGCGATGTGACTACAAATAATTTCAAGCTTTATTATTTAAAATATAAGAGAAAGGTAGAAACCACGTCAGAACAGGTTTTGAATTTTCATTAGCTGCTCTATGGGCACCAACGATTCACCTCATACTTTACAAGAGAAACAGTTTGTTGGCTTGAGGATTTTGAAGTCTTCAGTGATAAGGGCCATCTACCTTAATAATGTAACTCTAATAGTTGATTTTGCAACAATGGATAGGAGGGATTTGCAATGTGGGCCACAAGATCCAACTAAGAAGCCAGGCTACTCAGCCAAATGGTATCTTGCACCTCCAAAGACTTCCTATGCTCATGCAGTTTCACAGTTTCTCCACTGTGAAAATGGTGGATGAATTGTGTCAGAGGCGCTGCCTCACAGTATGCCATTTCCCAGTGTCTCTCCCTGCACTGTGCTCCCAAGGGAAGAGGGCAGAAGCCCTGTTATCAGCCTTCCAACCATTTTCTTTAGAGAAGTGTCAGAGAAAGGGCAATAAGATCACAAGAGGAAAGCACATCGGGTGGCAAAGTGCTACTCAGGCTCCCGATAACTTACTTTGTAAAGTGAGTGCGCATTCACTCATAGGTAAAAGTGGGACAGACACATCTGTTTATGAGAAGATTGCTCTGCACCAGAACAGACAAGTGGAGGCATTTTACAGTTTTTCTCTTGAAGCAAAAGCTCCACACTGCTTCTTGTAACAAGGAACCTCACCCAATACGATGCAGCACAAAGCAAAATAGGACACCTGCCAGGCACACAACCCTGAGACCGAGTACCCTTTTAAAAGGTTTTCAGAGTGATACCTCATACGTTTAACTTCCTAGAAGCCCATGAAAGAAGAAGGGAGGGAAGAATTTAGCACCATTCTTGATCATGAACATCTTAATGAGTGATAGATTACACTGGACAGAGAAGTACCTTTGAGATGCACATCCCCATATGTCACTAACGCTGGCCTGTTTTATACATTTTTTATTAAACATCTACCTAAAGATCTTTAGCAAAACAGTACTGTGCTAGTAAGCCAAGATTTTAGGAAATTATCCCTTCTGCTCTCACAGAGTTCCACACACATTGACCCATAATGTTCTTGCAGACATTTCAGTGTTTATAGGGCACCTCCATGATAAACACGAAGAAGAGTAGACACCTTGAACTGCTATAGATATTTATGTGACAAAACTCCAGCCAATGTCTGCCATATTCCAGAATACTGAAAATGCAATCTACAAACACAAGTCTACGCCTAACTTTGTGTCTCCAAGTATGTGTTCTCATTTAATTGTCGAAGTGACTGTGAGCACAATTGTTTTGCAATTAGGGAAGGAACTTGGAAGGAAAGAGATAATGGAATAGGCAAAGAAGAATCTTATTTGCATTGATCCTAGGTAAGAAAGTGAGATTTAAACTTAAATATAAGCAGCCTCAGAGATAAAACCAGCAACCTCATTTCAATGCTATTTCATAGAAAAACAAATTCCAACACATGAACCATTTTCCACTGAAAAGAAGAGAGAGCTTCTGAAATACTTTTCCAGGAAAGCACAACATCCAGACCTTGGAAGAGATGACCACATTCCTTTACTACTCAGACTGCATTTGTTTCTAGGAAAGAGCATTCCAAAAGGATGATTAAAAGGAGCCTCAGTAAAAGCTCTGAAGTCACACTGGCCTAGAAAACAAAGCTTGCCTTTTAATCTGAGAAACTGGTTTTAGAATCTCTAGCATCCTTGGCAGTGAAAGTGGATGCCCTTTACTAACGTTGCATTTTTTGCCTTGATGAAGATCATTTACATCTAGTAACAGGTCCACAAGAGGGAGGTGGCCTCCCGGTGCACTGGAAGAATTGTCTTCTTCAGAAATCTCCAGTGTTAAAACAGCACATTTTTATCCTCACCAGAGCTGACTCCTGAAGTCCAGGCAACAGGAAAACCACAGATAGTTCTTGCTATTTTAAGTATTCCTGTGGTTAGTTTTCAAAAAAGCTTAGCATGGAAACATACCAATATCAGACTAGCGTTTTACCTAGCGTTCAGTATTTTAGTTCTTTGATTGTTTTTCCTTTCTATTCATTACTACACATATTTCATATACATTAAAGCTATGGAAATGCTAGTACAAAGAATAAGGGGGTTTAAAAGTTTAAAAACTTTTAATCACTTATTATGCATTAGAAGCATTTTCCATAATTCCACTCTTTTTTGATAGCTTCTTTGCCAAGTGATAAAACAAGGAATTTGCACTTAGCCATTTACTGTGCAAGGCTTGCTGATACATTGAAGGTTTTCCTACTAAACACATTCTGTGAGTTTTTACTATTTTAGAGTGAACCATCTAGAGAGCTGAGAATCTGCTGTTCGATGATCTGCTTCATAGGACTACAAGTAGATGGGAATAGTTCCAAAGTATTAGAGTTGTAACAGATGCTTTAATCAGAAGGTTATTGACCCGAAATCTCTCCTCTATAAAGTTACTCATGTATTTTATGGTGTGCACACATTATCTTTATTGTCATCTGCTAAGGTATTCTTACAAAATCTACAGTATTTCCACACGTTTCATTAGCATCACTAAAAATTAACTGACAGGTACTGGTGAACAGAACTTGGACCAAAGTTTGTTTCAGCTGAGTCACTGTGCTCAAGAGCATTACATGTGTGATTAGCATCACCTAATACATCTAATGTTTCTTGTTTTAAACTAATATTACTGAGCATAAAGAAGAAAAGTTTAGTAAATTTCTTACCAGGAAAGCTTGGGAGATGTGGGGCGTGTTTTCAAAAGCAATAACTACTGGAACGACTTCTACTGCCCTCATCTCCAGGACAGCTTGTTTAACGGAAGATGCATCTGTGGCTGGTCCATGGCTGAAAACCACAGCTATTTTTCTCACATTAGGACCTTGTAGAGTTCTCTTGAAAACGTTCTTGGCAATGAATCTCATCGCACCTCCAGTGTCCCGTTCACTGGAGGATGTCTGGTAAGAAATATTTTTTAGTGCATTGAGTAGCTTATTCTTCTTGTGAAACTCTGAGAAGCGGATCAGGTGGTGGGTAACGGAATTGTAGGAAACAACAGCAACTCTGGCTCCCACTGGGCAGTTGCTGTCTCTGATTCTGGCGTCACTCACTATTGCTATCATAATCTCTCTCATCAGTTCAAATGTCTCAGGAGTGAGTGTCCTAGAGGTGTCCAAGGCAAACACCAGTTCTGTTGGGTATACTGGGCATTTCAGTTTTCCTAGGAAAAAAAGAGCAAAAGACATCCCCAAATTATTTTGTTCTGTTGCATCTCAGGCATGGACAGTAATGCACATAAAAGCCATACATAAAATGATATAATGCTAAATTACATCCTGCACTTGACACATGCACAAAGAGAAAGAGACAGACAAAAACCTGCCCAACTTATACTGAAGTGAGGCACAGAAGAGTAGAAATTGCTCATTCTTATGAAGAGCTTTTACAAAGATATTTGAAAAATAGTGCTAAAGTATATTAGCACAATTTTACAGTTGGAGAAGCTGCAGCACAGAGAGTAAAAGCGGCTTTTCCAGTATCGCCCAAGCAGGACAACAACAGGGTCAGAGCAGAAATGATCTTGGGTTTTGTCCAAATTCTGACAGGCTCCACATTCACCTGCACTCTGAACCAGTGGGATGTGAGTCTGCTGCAGTCTGTGCGCCCCTTGATGGGTGTGCCTGCACAGGCAGAACCTTCACGACCCATCTTGGAGTGAGCTCGCAACAGTCTACATTGAGTTGCATAGAAGTATTCTGCATTTCCAGCACAAAATATTCCCTTTTATAGCTCTTCTTGGGCACAGTGTGGACATACAGTAACTCAGGTACTGCTGTGTGGCTCAGATACTGATTTGATGCTATTATTACTATATTATTCTCAGGAGCACTGCTAAGATTTGATAATGCATATGACACTGGAGTAAAACACATTTCATCTTGTAATTACTCCAGCCGCAATATTACATCTAAAAGCAGAAATTGTGTTGAAGAAAATCTGTTGCAGCATGAAGAAAAATGTAATTTAAAAACCACAGGCTATAGCAGGTAACATAACTACAGTAATAATAAGGTCATTTATCTGTCACTCATGAAGAGAGGAGATTACTGACTCACCATTCCAGCCAAATTCAGTGTAGGACAAAAATTCCATTATCATTTCCTATACATAACTGGCATCAGAAACATTTTGTCATGGAACACACTAAATACTGAGGGATATTGTGCCATAATGGAAAGAGGATGGTTAGGGAGAAAGAAAAAACAAAAGGCAAAACAAAGGAGAGCAGTATTGAAACCAGAACAAATAAAGAGGAGAAATTGTAAATTAATAGGTGTGATAAAATTATTTGGCAGCTCAGTGTAAAGCAGTGGAGAAACTGGTGGGAGTAAAGTTAAGAACAGAAATGAAGGTCAGAAAAAGGACAAGGAAGAAAATTATCTGCAGTGCTCAAACTGCAAGATAATTAGAATTATGAAGGGTCAGAGAAGGATAATGCTATGTCTCTTTGGGACAAGTAGAAGTAAACAACAAAAAATAATATGCACAGGAAAGGAACACATAGATAATAGGGGAAAATTACAAATGAGGAACTCATGCTGTTTTGGTATTGTCAATAAGACTCTTACCAATGGAGTTAAATCAAATACTGCTGAAACAAAATTATACAAGGTACTAAGAAGCCCTGTGAACTGTTATTGCAAATAGAAATCTGCGATATATATAAAAGATTCAAAGGAATTGCATCAAGTTCAGTTTCTCCTACCTACCTTCACATGAACCATTCACAACACATTGTACCATCCAAATACATGCCAGCACATGCACAGAGTATAAAACAGGGACAAATATGTCAAGCACCATGTTAATGTGGGAGAATCTTCAGCTGATCAGTATTACACCTACTCTTCAGGGGATGGAAATGAGAGTCCTACACGCAGTAGTGGTTAAGATAATCACCACTATTGGCATGAAACAAAAAGGCTAGGCTAAGTTTTGAAACTCATAGCAGTCAAGCATATCCATGAGAAATTTATCACAAGTAAGGAAATCTGAGCTTTTGAGAAGTTTTACAAAACAGCAAGGTAAGGGGATAGGAGAAAAAGTTTAAAAATAGAAGGTAAGTGAATAAATAAGACAAGTAAATAACATTTATTTTTGGAAGAAGAAGGAAGCAGATGAATTATATGGCTCAGCATATCTGATTTAGGACTGCAGAGTTTAACTTTTTGCTCCCCACAGATTCCCTAGGCTTAGCATTTCTATTTTGTGCTGCTCCACCTGCAGAATGGGAGTAGAACTTACCTAGACGGCAAGAGCATGTATGTGTAGCAGGAGAAATGTCTCTGTTACAGTGTGCACACTTCAGAGCATATAGAAGCTATGAAGCCCTAGTTTGCTTAGGCTCAGTATAGCCAATCACAGAGATGTGCTATTTGAAACCGAGCTAGTGATGGCCAAATAATATCTGATGGTTTTAATTAAGAACACCTACCACAGCTGTGAATATTGACGTGTTCAGTGTCACTGAGTCATTAGTGGAGAGACACAAACTTCAAAGGAAGCATGTGATGACTAAACACTTGCATTATAGATAGCTAAATTAAAAGGGGATATATCCTATCCTACACATGGATTAACAAACTAAAGCTCCAGTTCAGTAAACACCTAACTCTTGATAAAGGATTTAACCCCCATGAAGGAACACACAACTCAGAAAGCTTGGTTGAGTGGAGCCTAATACTACAAAGGCAAAACAGTTCACAGCTTATGAGATCTCTGCTAGATCAGTTTGACAAATGAACTCGACCATTCTGCCTGTCTAGTAACAGTAACATAGGAATAAGTAATACTCACCATCCCAGCAAGCTAAAGAAAGAGAAAAAGAAAGATTAATTGAAAAAATTTGCATCTAAAGAAGTTTTGGTTTTTGTTTGTTTGTTTGGGGTTTTTTTTGGGGGGTGGTGGTGGTGGTGGTTTTTTGGTTTTTTTGTGGTTTTTTTAAGCTGAAATAATTGGTGGAACACACACTGAATTTTGTTTCCCCAGTTCTACAGATTTTATGCGCACATTATTGTCTTCCACTGCTATGTATGCTTGCAAAACTCCCTTTGGTTTTACTGGAGAATGGAGTAAAAGGACAAGCAGGACCTGGCTCTGCTCTAGACCAAACATCTTCATTGAGGGGTTTCCACCAGAGTTTAGAGATATAAATATACCATCAGCTTTAGAAACTCCCACTATTTTGCATAGTCACTTTCTAAGGAATTAGGATAGATCGACTAGGAAAAAATAACGCAAACTTACTTTATGGTAACAGGAACCACTGGATACCAAGACACTTAACATTTCTAAGAAATTACACTACAGTAACTTTGGCAAAATAAATTATTCTAAACAACAACAACAAATTGCATTCTGAGCCCTAACTTCATTTTTCAAGCACCTGCCTGCTAAGTCCATGAATTCATAGGCATGCTGGACACAGAACTAATATGATATTAATAAGACACGGAAGAAATAAAGTGGTGATACTCAGGCTTACTATATCAAAACAAGACTGAATGCTTACGGCTGTGTTTGCGGATGTAGTCAATGAGTTCACATGGCTGTGGACAAGAACAAAAAAGACATACATGAGCACATGACTATCCAATGAGATGGTGCATTGTTTGTGTTTGTAACATGGAGTGTATTAGAGATACGTACAGAAAATAAGGCTTGTCCGTTTGGTCCTTTACTCCCCTAAAAAAAAAAGAAAAAAATTACAGTAATGTTATCCTCATCTCACCCAATTGATCAGATGTTTTACTAATCACAGGGAAAAAAAACCAAAAAAAACCCAATCAAGGCTAAGGGCTGACTGTATTACACATTTTAATATATTTTTTTAAATGTCCGCCATGATTTGGGGATATGGAAAGTCTATAGTAGAACTGAATGTTTCCACTACCTGTTATCTGTGTACCTTTTTATTGCAGTAAGGGTGAGAAAAGATCAGTATTTTTGTTTGCAAGGACAGATCTCTAGTACTCTGAGAAATTTTTATACGTGCCTGTTGCAACTAATTTCAGCTACAAGCCTATTTTGAAGCTGTAAGAAATTCACAGTATATCATTTTATATCTGACAAAGATGTACAGGGAAACTCTCAGCTTAGTATGAGCTGCAGACTTCTTAGCAGTGGTAACAATTAATGAGAGAAAAACGAACCCAATCTCTCTTTTATACCATGTTGAATTTGCAAAGCTGAAAGTCAAAGAGGAAATCAATATTTCTAAAGGGGGCATCTTTCATTTGAGACTTCAGATACACACTGCTGAAGTCCCACAATGGCAATTCTAGAGGGTTTGTTAGAAACACATAATTGCAAAATGTACTGTGCTACTGATAGCCAAAAAATACAGTAAGCGTTGTCCTTTGCATTAGTGAAAAGAAAAAGCTCAAAGTATGAGTCAGGCACACTTTCCAAACATGCAGAAGGTGTGCATTTAGATGGTGACTCTTGAAAACTACATTTATAGGTATACAATTAGCCATTTGCATTCAGAAGTACCTGATTTGTGCTTACATACAGATGAACTCACAATCTTTATTTAATAAAATATTTAAGTTCACAGTGTAATACAATCATGCAATTTACAATATATGCACAACACACCAATGGCAGTCACCAGAACCTTCAGAACATTGCACATATTACCACGCCAGACCATCATAACAGGAAGAAAATGTTTTGCTTCATTCCTTAGTTTCCTTTCAAAACTAAAAGGAAAAAATGTATTTTCCAGTACCAGCAAAATATATGGAGTCTAGGTCTTACCCTGCGTCCTGGAGATCCCCGGTCTCCTGGGTTGCCTTTCAGACCAGCAGGTCCTGGAACACCCTATGGAATAGTAGCATGTTACATATGTGGTATTCAAAGAACATACAAAGGCGACATGAAATTTACATTTTCTATTGGAAATCAACAGATTTCCTTCCTTCTTCCTTTATTTGCTACATGCTTAAGTTCCACTGACTTAAGCGGAAATGAGAAGAAAGAAGAGCATCAGGTCTGACATAATTTTCACTTTTAAGAGATAAAACAACATGGCACCAATTTTCCTCTAGTAGTTCAGCTCATTTTTGTTCAGTGTGTTGTTCATCCAACATGTTCTAGAACCATTTAGAAATACAATTCTCAAAAGATACTAGCACATGCACATCTTTGCTTTTGGTGGCAAGAGCCTTGTTTAATATCTGAACTTTTTGAAAAGAAACACTGAGTTAAAACAGTCCAGTGGGACTGAACTCTTCCCAGTTTGTTACCATTCACAGCTACCAGCTCTCTTTTCTGTAGGGAGCAGCCAGTGCCTCATTAGCCCTATCACAGCAGAGGAGATCTGAAATTAATATTCAGCCATGGAAAAGCTTGGGGAAAAAAGGGAGAAGAAAAACACAAGCAGCCAGAAAAATCAGGGCAAAGAAGTTAATGGAGAATAAATGGGATCATCACGCTGCTTTTAAACCAGCAAATTTCTTCAACAGCAGTTTTTTATCTAAAAGGCACAAAAGGCAAGCGAAGTAGAACAGCAGGTAAGACATTCAGAAATGGTCGTTGTTCTGTTCAGCGTGACATAAACAACGACAGAGCACGACAAGAATTAGCAGCCTTTGAAAATTACAGATATAACATCTAAAAATCAATACAGGTGTGCAATCAGCAAATCAAGGAGGAGCCTATTAAAAAAAAAATCCATTAAAGGACAGCAATGATAAGGTACTTGCCATTCTGCCTCTATATCCTTTTAGTCCATTTTCCCCTGTAGTTCCCTTGTCCCCTGCTTCACCCTAGTTAATTGGAAAAAAAAAAGTAATTAAAATGTGAAAATAGGCTCTTCTGGTAAAAATGCAAACTTCTCAAGAAATAATGACAACACTCTCTCAATGAAACACAGGCATATAAAAGGTTGCACACAAAAAATTAGTCATGTGTTCACAAACAAAAAACCAAACCAAACCTGTACATTGAGCAGCCAATGGGTTTTTTTTTTTTTTAACCAGGGAAAAAGAAAATGTGATGCAGCTGTTACTTTAATGTAGCATCGCCAAATAACAAAAGACATGCAACATATTGTTTCACACGAGTGAAAGAACTTCTCCCTCTAATCTGCCAAAACCATACTGTTGACTATGGTGCATTCTTTCCAAATAATACCTTTTAAGGCAGAAGTGTGCTGCTTCCAAAATGTGATTTACCTACTTGTTTACTAAAGCACACACTGATTTCCCATGGGAACAGTGAAGAGCTGGCAGTTCAATTTATTTATCAAAACTTCTGATCACTCCCTAATTACTGTGTAAGTAAAAAGATCGGAGAAAATATTAACAGGAAATTTCTGTGCATAGAACATCAAAAATGTCCAGTGATATCAACCAGAACAAGCCCCTGTCAGATTTTCTACATGTATGGGGGAATGTATATCAGTCAGCAAACTATCAGAACATGAGGTGCTCTTTACTCTTCTTCACACCACACACAAATGGTCATTTACCAGGAAGGTTTGGGTCAGAGATCTGGCACTCAACTTGCCCACATTGTCTCCAAGCCACAATGTTCAGAAGAATGACTCTACTTTTGCTGTGGCCACAGTTCTGCGTCCAGAGAGTATAGATGTTAGGCATCCTTATTAGCAGAAGCCTGATGTATAATACCAATTTCACAGCTCAGTCCTATTTATACAATCTGATCATCTAGCATTTTCATTGTTTTTAGAACTGGTTGAGGCTTTATTGTTCATAGTCAGCTTGGGAAAAAAAAGGCTCAGTCTTCTTCTGAAAAGTCTGATTTTTAATTTTGTGATCCTGAGTTGGGACAGAACATTTTTTGTTTCACTGAATTGTCATTATTGTATTACTTAATATTGTATTACTTAATACATTAACTGAAGGAGATTCTCCACTTGTAATTTTTTGAGCAATCAATGATTTCCTATTAGGGAAACAGGTCCTATAAAAAACTTCTATAAACACCACTTTTGTTTTGCAAAACAGTGGAGGGACAAGAGATTTTTTTCCCAGCTAAATGTATTTTGGCATTTCAACACAAGAAATATCTGAGTTACACCTGTATAATCACAATGCAGTAAAGAACAGATTATTTAAGCCTACATATATGAAAGTCAGAGAACTGCTGAGGTAAAAAAAATAACATATACCTTCTGTCCAAGATCTCCAGGAAATCCTTTATTTCCCTATAACATAGAGAGTGGAGATAATTAAATTTACAGTGTCACCTCAGTGGTTTTTTTAAATTGGCATTTGAAAGTAATATACCGGTTTGTATGTATATGTATGAATACTTACATGATATGTATAATATACACGCTGCATATGTAAAATATATGGAAAGATACATACACACCTGCATAAAAAATACTGCCAATGAGGATCTACTTATAGCTTTTATTTGTCTAAGTCATGAATAAAGAGTGAAATTGTCATTACACTGACAGCTATAGGGGACCAATCTTAGCACATGAAAATTCTTGAGGTGTTTTTCTAGTAAATCAGATGTAGGGCAGATGCTGGTATTTGCTGGTGATGATATGCCAAGCTGTATTTTTCATTTCCAAAAAAGATACCAGCAAGAGCTCGGTGTTGGCCAAGAGACATTGTCTTGTAGGGACACAATGTGCCATACGAGCAACATATAAGGATGATAACAACTCCTACTTTTTTGAATTCAAGGGACAGGCTCACAGCTCATTCAGCCAGTGCTGGATCCAAAATCTCTTTCCAGTATTTCTCAGGACGAGGCCAATAATGCTTCTGTCAGTGTGGAGGATGACCATTTCTCCAGTTTGCCTTTTCCTTCCTGCACATTCCTTGCTCACAGTTTCACCAACTACTGCCAGAGGATCTGGCTCTTCCCAAGGAAACTGCCAAGGCCACACTGCTCACTTCTCATCACAATCTTGCTGATGACTTTTTGAATGGTATTACTTGTGTTTCAGTTGTTTGCATAAGGAGCTTAATGTCTCCTTTAGACGTATTCTGAATAAGAGACATTTTTTACAGCCAGCAGCTCTTACATATTGTAGGAATGTACAACTAGAAAGAAACTTGCTATGTAATTTGCCTGGTGTTTCTGCCAAAATATCATATAATCCTGCTTGTGAAAGCATCAAGATTCAAAGCTAGTGAATTAGTCATAGTGAATAATTATTAGAAATAAAATCAGTAGTTGTGTAGGTTAGAGTCCTATCCCATAAACCTTGGAAAGAAATTCAAATAGCTATAAATGGTGCCTGTTGTTTGCATTTTGCCCCGCTTTCCCTCTTGTTGTAAATCACTTCTAAATAATGGAGAAAATAGCAATTTCCTTGTGATTCCTCTTTCAGTTTTACCTTTATTCCTTTTTCTCCAGGTGGGCCATATCCAAAAGCACCATCTTCTCCCTGTAAACAGGCCATTTTTATTTAATTATTTGCATTTGTACTCTTGCACCTACCCACACCTCATTTTACTGACCAGGTGTTAATTCAAGTGCCTTGGAGTATGGAATCACAGGAAGTCTGATGTAAGGAATTGCAATACATTGGGGAGGAGCAAGATGACTTCCAGTCCATTTCACCTCATACATATAAAGCTAGACATGAGGAAGAAACTTTTTACAATGAGGGTAGTGAAACACTGGCACAGGTTGCCCAGAGAGGTGGTAAATGCCCCATCCCTGGAGACATTCAAGGCCAGGCTGGACGGGGCTCTGAGCAACCTGATCTAGTTGAAGATGTCCCTGCTCATTGCAGGCAGTTGGACTATATGACCTTTGAAGGTCCCTTCCAAATCAAACTATTCTGGGATTCTATGATATGCACATTGTGCCCCATAACTGGTCCAAAGAGAAGCAAAATTTCTGCAGCCCGTGGGAAATTAAGACCTTAAAAGCAAACACAAAGGTAGAAATTGGTCCTAGCTTGACCTGCAAAGACAGGAGGGATGGTGGGAATTGCTGGGAATATGTACAACATTGTCTCCGAAGCTGACGCAGTCTAACAGAAGGGAAGGTATTATACACAGAGGAAAAAAACAAGTCCACAAAAAAATTCCTCCTGCAATCATTGATTGCTCTGAAAATACTACTGCACTGTCTCTAACTGCACCTCACAGCAAATCTTTAGAAAATCCAGACCCAAAAGAAACTGCATTTTTATACTGCTACCAGAAACCAATCAAACTCTTGTTTCTCCTTTCTTCACAACCAGCACAATTAGAACCATATTCCAAAATCTCAGACAGAAAGTTTCAATTTCAAACCCTGAAGTACCTGTTAATTTTCAATTACTAACTCAAATAATATTTCTTCAAATACTATTCATAGAAACATTGTATTATTACAGTAGAATGTACCAAAGGTTTGGGGTCACATCTGCATTTGTAATTCACACCTGTATTCATCCAGAATAACTCTAATATAATTGTTAGGTGACTCACAGCAAAAAATAGTTTAAAATTTATACTCTCACAGTTATTCTGAAGGAAAAAAGTTATATTCTCTCTGTTATTGCACTTAATATTAGGTCTTAATTGACCAGACTGAAATTCTTCTTGAGTTATACGTCTTTTAGGACAGGACAGGCCTCCTGCTTTAGGTCTAGTGTAGTCAAAATAAGCAGCATAAGGATAAAAGTAAAAGTACAAACCTGCCTTCCCCGCAAACCATATGGACCTCTTTTTCCTTTTGGTCCTGGATCACCAGGTTGTCCCTATTAAAAAAAAATAATTAAGTAAACTATTCGCATACTCATTTGAGTCATGCTTGGGGACACTGTGAATTTCAAAATGAGTTTCTGCAAAGGAAAACTGAAATATTGTATTGGAAGTCCTTCTTCAACTCTCTAAATACAGGTTGAAAGGAAGATTTTCATAATATGGGCAGACAACCAGATTTTTCAAAGAATATATTATTTCCAAACCAAAGAACAAAACATTCCTAGTGTCAGGTCAAATGGCCTCTATTAAAGGATGAGAAATTATAAGTATTAAAGGGGTAAAATCACTGCTCCAAATAGTCAGTTTACAGGCTAACAATTCAGTTTCAAAAGGTATGGAAGAATTTCCTTCATCCTGTGGAATAACTATCTGACTATACCAGTTGACAAACCCCACACACGCATCCACAAATATGAAGGAATTTGACTAATCTGAAAGAAGATATGACAACACTATTACCTTCAAACTACTTTCTTACAATTTATAAAATCACATAGGCAACCTCAGGATTGCAGGCAAAATAGTCCCTTAAACCCGACTTTTATCTTGAAAGCCACTTTGCATTTATCCTTTACTTAGATGTGCAAAAGCTAGACTGAGTGATCTCACCCAAAAGAAGTTTTCTGTATATCCTGAGACACCAGAATTTATGCCTACGGAAATTATGATTGTTTACTTTTGAGATACCCTACACATCCTAAAATGCATAAATAAAGCATTTCAAATATTTTACACTTTTTCACCATAAAGATTGTTACTCTTAATTTTGTCAGGCATTTGTTTTCTGGAATCTCGGCTTCTCATTATTCTGAATGTTTGAGTTAAAAGGGAATACTGAAACTCTATTATACAGTAACACCTTTATTGGAATAATCTTTTGATGTCTGGTTATGTGAAGCCTTCCCCCCAGACTCTCTAATAGCTATTTTAGCCTGGCTGGGAGCTTACAATTTCTTTCAGGAAGAGTAAATCAAATAAACATGAACTGCTAGGTCCTAATTGAAGAAATACACAACATGGTTTACCATGTAGATGACACCAGCCTTGTGAAGATCTTACAAACAGTTGATCCATTTACAGAATTAACAAACTACCCAGAGGGTTAAAGTTACATCTAAAGGTTTAACAGATGAAATGGAATTCATTTAAAATTCTGCTTTCCTGAACTTTCTACTCCACATTTTGGCAGAAAGAGGCTTTTCAAATAAGAGAAAGTCCAGATTGAAAAAGCTTACATTTTAAAAGCTCTGTGCAACTGTGGCCAGAGCCATCACCAACATGCACACTGTGCTGGCTGTGCTTGCTTGTTTTTTTTCAAAGGAATTTAAGTACCATACAAACTGCAATCCAAAAAGAAACATGATAAAGCTTATTTAAACTTCAACACAAAATCGCTTTTCAGATCAAGAGACTGATCCTGCAGACATCCCCTGAACCTTTGCCTGGGAAATAGTTTCAGATATGGATTCCAATAACAGAATAGGGAAGGCTTCAACAACATCAAGGGAGGGAATGAAACAAACAAAAGGGAACCTTACTTTAATTCCTGCTTTCCCAGGAGCTCCAGGAGCCCCTGCCGGACCCACAGCTCCTGGTTCATTCTGAAACAAAGGAAAGGAGACAAATACTAAGGTGTAAAATATGAAAACAGAGAAAACATGCAGATTCTTTCTAAGGTTGGACCTATATTTTATAAAAATTTACTAATGCTATAAAAGTTGTAGGCTACATAACCACTACCCCTCCTTACAGCCCTCCTCTAGAAAGGAGTGCTCAAGGTTCCAGGAAAAAGATTGGTCTTCCAGGTAACACAAGATGACATACTGTTAAGATCAGCTTCTTGTTTGATTCTGGGATTCATCTCCAATCCACAGTTGAACAGAATGACTAAGAAGGAGGAAACTAAATGGAAGAAAACTGTAGGTGCAATTCTATTACTTGTAAGTTAAAATTAAGGATATTGATAGAATTTGTCTTGAAAGTTGGTTAGAGAACATGATCCTATTTTCTTCAGGATTTTAATCCAATGTAGTTATTTCTGGTATAACAAGAGTTTGGCTTAACCAAACTTTCCCACAGCCTTTAGTATCCTCTCTCTGAAATATTTGGCTGCAGAATGACAATAACCAACTGATATAGTACCAATGAAATGCTTTCCTCCAGACATTTGGCAGGGCTTAGTCAGCCAATAATAAAACTTAGCTTCCTAGTTGTAAAATAGCACACTCCACTTCTTCCTTTATTCTGCCTTAAATTGCGGAAGCTTTAAAAACACAGAGGCCATTTTTACTTTTATTGGGATAGCTCATTTTTTCTAGTCTTCATCATGCCAATCTTTTCTTCTGTCAGTCCCAAACAAGTACTGTTATTTGACCGTATACTCTATATTTAGCCAAAATATTTTAACAAAGTTGCTAGCAGCTGTGCATCACCATGGCCATTTAAAAACTTGTGGGGGAAAATACCAACCTTTGTTACAAGAAAGCCTCAGTATTGCATCAGCAGCAATGGGAACTTCGCTTGAGAAAGCCAGGTTAGCATCTTGGCCTCATTTGTAGCCAAAGAGCAGCTGCCGCACTATTCTAAAGAAAGCCACACTATTCTAAATATTTTCTGGAGAAAATCAACAGATGTGGGATTTGGATGATACATCAGAGCAAAGGCAGATCTGCTCTCCCAGCCTTGCACAGCTGGTTTCCAGAGGTTGTGACTGACACCTTCTGTTACTGCGTGTGACCACAGACCTTTGTATGTAACAGATCTTAAAGACCAAAACTAATGTGCTAAGTAAGGCTCACAGCAGTGAGGGTACTGTAGCTAGGGATACTATCCATAAAGCTGTCAAAACAACTTCAGTAAAT
This sequence comes from Caloenas nicobarica, assembly GCF_036013445.1. NCBI lineage: Eukaryota > Metazoa > Chordata > Aves > Columbiformes > Columbidae > Caloenas > Caloenas nicobarica. Next base: position 46,044,602 of record NC_088246.1, on the reverse strand, counting down.
TTATTTCTTTTACAACAACAACAACAAAAACCCAGCAACACAGAGTGGTGTTCAGTGGACTTGGATGAGGATCTGAATGGTGTAACTTAAATATTCTAAAACACAGAGTAGAAATATTAAAAATTCTCTGTATCTTGTAGATCACCGAGTTGTTAGGGGAAAGGACATCAGAAAGGGCAATGCTTTCTCCAGTACCCAGACCAGCATATCAGATAATACGTGATACAGAAATAAAGACTGGAACAGTCAACTTGAGTGAAAAGATTATAATGACCAGAGATTAGAATCATTGCAGATAATAATGTCATGAAAATAGGAGAATAAAATATCTTTCTGTAATTGTAATTTCAACTGATATGCTTCAAATGACAGTGTAGCTAGCATGGACTATTTGAGAGTATGAGGAAATTAAATATTTTATTTCCAAACAAAAGTAAGTTGATATGGTCAGATAACAAAAGTATTCTTGACAACAAACAGCTTTATAGATGTGATACGGAACTGCACAACCCCATTTCATAACCATGTTGCATTCATTTCTGGGGAAAAATGATATTACCAGAACAAGAGGCAGTTTCTTTGTGGTCAATTATAGTAGGAAAGAAAGTGGGAAAACACAAAGTCTAATGGATTAAGAGATTTTAAACAAACAGGTTTTTCTGTTAATGTGGTTCTGTGACCTGCTCTGTGTTTCTGGGAAGGTCTACCCCTTGGTTTCTGCTTCTGCCTCTCCTTCCTCTGCTACTGCTCAGCCCTGGACTAACTATTTGGATCTCAAGTGGTTTTTCTAACAGGGTATGACTGCACTTCCAAGAATCATGGCACTTCCGCTAAGGGAAGGAATCTCTAGGGACATCACTAAGAACAGAATGGCAATCCTGGGTGTCATGTGCCAACACACAATGTCTCGTATAAAAATATTCTGATATAAGATTTCTTTAAGAAAAGGTTTTCAAATACTGGGCAAGGGAAAAAAAGTGGTCAGAAGTGATTCCCAGTCTCTAGTTGGTGGTTATGACCCACCTCACACAGCATGATGAGTTGAGTGCTAATTGCAAGACAGGAAATCAATTCCCTTTTGGTCACTGAGCACCACACTTGCAAGTAAACACAACATTAACATCTACACAGCGTGTTCAATCAAAATACCTGGGACTGGTCGCAAACCACTGAAGACAGTGAGAGAACTGGACACCTTTTGGACAGAACTGACAAAAATATGTGAAATTCAATCAAGAGATGTGCTTCATAAGTCAAACTGAAGCCTGCTCAGCTCACTATTGGCAGAGAAAGACAAAAATAAGCAGTTTGTTCCCATGGCAAACTGTTTGCTGGGAAACATAGATTTAAATAAGACTGCATATAAAAAATTAATTACCTCTCACATCAATGAAGCATTCAAGATGTCTTTCCAAAATAACAGCAAGCATTCCATGCCTGCAGAAAATTTTGCTTTAAGAATCTTGTTCTCAAGAGAAAAAGACATCTTTTTTTATGGATAAGCACACAACAGAAAAAATATCTAGACTTGAATGTTGAATGGGCTCTGAAAAAAAGCTAAAATAGTTTTCATTTTCCATGAAAATCTTGGAATTTGGCACCAGAATAGCAAAGAGGACATATGTGAGTGATCTACAGGACTTTCACAGTTCAAAAGCAGTTTGTTCCAAAGTTAGTGCTCACATCAGAAACAGAGTAGGGCATGATAGTACCAGTGTATTATATTTGATTCTAAAAAAATCTTTATGGAGGCCACAACTTTTGAATTCTACAGGATGATGCTCTAAAAAATCAGTCATTAATTTTGTGGAAAACACAGATATTAGATAGAGAGCAGCCTTCCACTCTCATCAGTATGACCCCTCCCTGTCATATATGTAATTATATTTTCAACACCAAAGTCTCAGGGAACAACGTTACAATGAAAACAAGACTGATCTCCTATGAGCCACTAACCGACTGGCATTCCAACAAACTGGAGCAACATAAGCAATTTATCTCATACTGCCTCATACAGAGCAACTAGTAGTTTCTCTCTTTTTCACTGTAAATCAACAATTTGTTTGAATCCTGCCAGTATTTATTTTCAAAAGGACAACAGGAAATAACGAAGTGAAGGAGATCTGGGAGGGCTGTCACAGGTAGGAACTCAGTATCATCTCCTTAATTTACCAGACAGCTACTGACCTGAAAAGGGGAAAATTTCTGTGGGCAGGGGCTACACAAAAGAGCTGGGTGAAAAAATGCCTGCATAGAGTAACATCCTTCACTCCTCTCCTGCTTTCCACTCAGTAACCTCACTAGTGAGTTCAGAGCAAGGGCAATCAGAGCCAAAAGCAGGAGGTTGAGCTGGTTTCATGACCGTTGATCTGCTCAGTACAAAAGGCAGCAGCTACACTTCCCGTTAAAGATGTCTGAAGCACAAGGGAAGGCAGCTCATAAAAACATGTGGCTGTGTGGGAGACGGGAGATATTTAGTGGTTGCAAGAGGAGTGAATGGTCATTTCAGAGTAAGAAGTGAGTCAGCAAGGGACTCTTCCTGGGATCTGGGTGTTACTGGGAAGCCTATCACCAGGAAGCCAATAAGAAGGCTTATGGGAACACATATATATTAGTTCATACATACTACTTAATGTGTTTAACCATCAACTTTGAGCCTGTCCAGCCAAATTATTTCACTGGATTGTGAAAAACAGTGTGTTTACTTTGCTGTTGAATTACAGTATTCAACTCCAGTTATACAGATTGGTTGATAATGCACAGGAGGTTGCAGGAAGTCAGAGCATGGACAACAAAAACGTTAATACACTCATAATAAAACATCCATATCATCACTGCTCTTAAAAGCAACCCCTTACAAAAAAAACCCCAAACACACAAACAAACAAAAAACCCCCACAACAAAACAAAAAAACAACCACCGAAACAATCAAAAACCAACCAAACCAAACACCAAAACCCTCAAACAAACAAAACCCCCAAACCAACCACAACACCAAAAAAACCCCCACAAAACCAAAACCAAACCAAACCAAAAACCAAAACCAAACTGAAAAAACCACACCAAGGCAAAATAACAGAAACCGAACTGCTACAGCACTTAGAGCAGGATTTACACCCAGAAAGAAGGAGACTAAAGAGCAAAGGCAGAAAACCTCTCTAAGACAGATTTTTGCCAATGAAAGAACTAGAATTCCTATGAACCAAAATTAAATAAAAATAAAGTAAAATTGTTAGATTAATAACATTGATTCATACTTGATAGTTTCTGCATGACCAAATATGTGACCTTTCTTCTCTTTTTCTGTCTTAGCTTACTATAATAAAATTGCCAAGTCCTTTGTTAATAGCTTGTCATAGATAACTACAAAAATATATTGGGTATAATTGCGGAATTTATCACAGCTTGGAAAAAATACTGATGCAGGAAAGGCGCCTTACACTATCACTTTTTTCTCCATTATTGCTAGCAAGGTGGCATTATTAGAAAGCTAATATTTTATCAGTAATGATTAAGTTTTATGCATATTTGTTATTGCTTTTGTCTCTTAGCAATATGTACCTCATTTTCTGGACAATATCATGTACTCAAAATAAATTTTAAAAATGAACGTAATTAAAAACATTCAGATTGCAATCCTCATTTGTTTACACACCCAGTACCTTACAATTAAACAACATGGGACGCTTTCAGTATATTACTTACTGGAGGACCCTTAGGTCCTGATCTTCCTTTCTGTCCTTTTTGACCATTAATGCCTTTTTGTCCCTAAAAAAACAAAGTGTACAAAAGAGTTCAGTTAACACACACAAACCATTAGTGTCGTGTATTTTTTTTCCTTTTGTGAATAATAATAATAATGTTTACCTGACGTCCTATGTATCCTTGTTTTCCTTCCAAGCCATCCTGACCAGGCTGTCCACGATTGCCCTGTTTTTGAATGACAACAAATCTTTGTCTTGTTAAGGTTCTCTCATGTGCCCTAACAGACAGTAATATACTGGAATTTATTTTATTTAAAAGATTTTTTTTCTTTACGACTTCCTGCTATGGATAACATATCCTCTTGCATTTACAGATGTCAGGAAAAATTCCAGAAGAATATCTAACCAGCCTGATTTCAACATGTTGAACACTGCAGACCCAGAATGAACTAGTAATCAACACAGCAAAACCAATCCAAAGACAGTACTCCAAAACCACACAGTGATAATGTTCTTGAAATGAAATCTTGTGTGCGGAAAATATGCAAGGCATTAAAAATAATTTCATATTGTAGTCTCTGGGAAAGATCACTAAAAGCAGCACCTTCTGCATTTGAATGCCTAATGCCGAAAATTGATACAAACAAATAAGAAAAGAATTTTGACGTATCTAACAGTACTTACATGCAAACGATAAATACCTAAAATTTGCAGTTTTATCTGTACAATGTATGGAACATACTCCTGCAGATGTTTTAGTGTAACAGAATGAAGCATACACATTAAAGTCCGGATGAGGCTCCTGATCAATTAAAAACATGTTTCTCAAACAAATCTAGCACAACTACTTTGAATTCTCTTTCTCAAAATTCTTGATCAAGATCCTACATGGAAAAGGGCAGATGAGAGAAAAGAATCATTCTTACCTCTGGTCCCCGTTGTCCCCTTTGTCCTGGTATTCCCTAAGACAAGGTAAAAAAAATGGTCGTGAGGCCAAGTTAGGTATCATCTGAATGCCGTTAAAAGTGGATAATCTGTAGTGATTGCTTCATTAAAAATTTCCAGTTGAAAGATTAAAAAACCACAACATTTAAACTTTTTTACAAAAAAAAATCCTTACAAAAACAGTAGCAGTTTTGGCCTCCAGCGCCATTCTGAATGTTGCTTAGGAAAATATATTTTTATTTCACAATAAGAGTATTGCTCTTCACCAAATTTAATATTGCTATCAACAGTGCATACAAGGCATAGGATTTTTAGCATTCTCCCAAAAAATCAAGCCCAAGTGTGGGGGACTACGGTGGGTCTGTGGATTCCCTGATGGAGGGTATGGGAACAGAGACTGGCCTTGAAGATATTAAGGTGTATCCGTGAGAAAGAAGGGAGTAAAGGAGTATCTGGAGATACTAAGGTGTACCCATGAGAAAGAAGGGAGTAAAAAAGTAACATTGACGATAGCAAAATTAGCCAATGATATGTTACTATTGCAGCCTGTAACCAATAGCAAAAAGACACTCGAGCTAGTGAAGACTATATAAAAAAGTGTTTGTGGCAATAAATGGAGACTGCTGTTTGTACTTAAGAACTTGGTCTATGTCGTTTGTCCATCCCAACCGCGACACCCAAGCAAATTAAGAACAACTTTTTATTTTCATTGCGTACAAGCGTCCTCAGTTAAAGGAACTTACCGGGTTGCCTGTATCTCCTGATGAGCCACGTGAGCCTTTTTCTCCTCTCTCACCCTGTACACATAAAATTTAATTTTCTTAGCATAATTGCAATTTCTCGGTTCCTCTTTCATTGATTTTCGCATGCCAAATTTTTAAGTCTGTGAAAAACTGTCTTGTGGGACTTCCCCACAACAACATTCTCTGCCCAAGTCTTTCAGTAAATAGCATCGACCACCAAAAGCAACCAGCTACACATCTCTGAATGGGTCTGGCTGATAGCACAACCTAAGAACTGGCAAATACCATTATAGCTCTTCCCAGAAAGACTCCTGAAGGCCCTTTTTAAGAGCACAGACCTGGGGGTTAGAGAGCTGGCAGACTCCTGGTTTTGCTTCTAGCTGGCTCTTTGATAACTGGGAAGTTACTTGCTTGTTCTGTGCCTCACTTCTTTCATTTGTTGCAGTGAGAATAATGACACAGTCTGCTTGTGAGGGCATACTCTTGCTGGGAAGTATTGCACAAGAGGTAAGCATTGGTACTATTGTGTGACAGAATAAAAGGCTCACTCAGTCTTTTAATCTCTCCCTGAAAGCAGTGAGGGATCTACATCAGACCATTTTCTCAAGTCTCTCGTCCAGACAATCAAATCTGGTTTTGCTTCACTCTAAGTGCAAGTTGGGCTGTTCCTTCTCCCTGGAGGCAGCTGAGCTTCCCCCCTAGCTGATTTCTTTAAGGAGAGTATTCCATTCCCTTGCCAACAGTCCAGCCAATAGATCTTAGATGGATTTAGAAGCTATGCTGACATCCAAGAGATCTGTGAATATGGTTGCACTTGAAAATTTAAACAGTTAGGACATGTTCCTCCTCCAAAGAGGAGGAACAGGACTTTACTATCTGTACATATGTTTCACACGAGTTCTGGTAGTGTTATTTGTAGATGCTGCTAAAGGCAGTGCTCTGTGGTAGTCTGTGTGTCTGACTGCACTGGTGTCCTCTATTAATATATCTCTCTGGAACACAGGCTGAACCTCGATACTGGCCAAACCTGCAAACAGGAGCAGCAGCATCCATTGGACTGGGACAAAGACACCTCCTACGCTTTAGAGTGCATTTGATGGGGCTTCAGTGGTTGGGGAGGAGTCTCCATGTCCCAAAGCCCATGGAATGCAGTGGCTATCATAACGTCATCTTTTAAAACTGGAAGATTTAAATGATTGGCACATTGAATCAGCTGCTTATCATTGCCTTGTGGGTTTGATGCTGACAGTGGTAGTAATTCCTTTTCAGTGGTATTTGTGATTAGAGACCTTTAACACCTGTGTTAGCATCACATTTGGTAAGTATTAAGTTCCCATATCTTTGGCAAAGATATATTTAATATAGTGCAGATAGGAGGAGGAAACCGTATTACTGGTAAGCAGAGATTTACAGAAATTCCACATATTTCTAAAGAATTACCTCTTGCCCCCTTTCTCCTGCAAACCCTTTTGCTCCTGCTATTGCACTGTTCAGTCCAGGGCTGCCCTGAAAAAAAGAAACACCTCCTAGTAAGAATTCTTATTCTTACAAAATCTGGGATGTTAAATAAACAAGTCAGTCCTTAGTCAATGTATATGATGACTGTAAACATTAGAAGAAGTTCTGTTTAGAGAAAACAGATCAAGGATTTGGTGGTACTAACTACTTAAAAACTGTAAACATTCTTCTTTAGCACAACAATAGAGAGATTTACATATACGAAGGGTCAATAAAAAGCCTATGTACATGTTACAGTCATTGTAATTTCATGTGAACGCACCGGACAAACATCTCAGTTTTGCCCTGGTGCACAGGAGACTACGTGTAAAGTCTTATGAGTACATATAAGAAGACAGTCTGCATCTAGAAAACAATGATGCATTTGAAAAAAACATACAGGATCTCCTTGAAAGCCCTTCTGGCCACGATCACCCGGGGGTCCTCTTGGCCCTGGACTTCCCTGAAAGCAGAAGATACCTCAGTAAGAACCTGAAGCGCTACTTTCATGTAGGAATTTCATGCAGGATAGGCCCAAGTTCCAACCTTTCAACCTTCATTTTTAAATACTCTCACCCATAGCTTCTTCCCCAATCCCACTCCCAAAAAAACAGAAACCTGGGGGTTCTTAGACAGGAAGCAATATAGAAACAGCACTGTGCTCTACATTTTGTCTATTTTTATTTTGGTTTTGTTTTGTTTTTTAACTAAAGAATGATTTCAAAATACATCTTGCAACAAAACAGAAATTATTCCAAATATCAAAGAACTTTGTTTGTAGACTACATTTTTGAAAGGTGCATGCTAACATACTTTTCATGTTTTGAATGTAATGGTGCCTCATCTATGAATAACCAGAGTCTTCTGAGTAGCAATAAGGGCAGAAAGGGTAAGACAGTTTCTTTTGGAAGTGAGGCACCAAGCAGTTATTTGGGAGTATTGTTTTCCACACTTGAAACAGGTATCCAGTTGCTGTTCCTGCAAATTCAAATGTTCATGCACAGACTTGCACAGTGGCCACCCCCCAGCCTGCCATCCCTAAGAGCAGGCATTGAATTGTGGTGGCTAAACTGTAACCAATCACCTCACCTGAATTATGACCTTGGATCCCACTAAGTATTGTTTTTATTACATGGACCAAGCCAAAATGTTCAGTGCCTACCAGGCTGGGGTTTTTGCTTCAATTAGCCATCCTACAAATGATGTCTCATCAGTGAAAAGACAAACGGTCAATCCTCCAGCTGTCTACTGAAGCTGCCACAAGGCGGTATCTCTATTTACCATTTAGAGTCCTCAGTCACACCTTGTTTCAGACTACAAGGTAACTGGAAAGGCAAACAGGCCTGCTCCATGCTTTATCAAAAACATGTTACCTGACCTTGGCAAATACAGGTAATAAAACAACCTCATCTTGTGTATCTGAACCTGCCAGGGTACTACACAGGTAGGTGGCTTCATATCTATCTTTAGCCCAATAAAAATTAGTCATATGCATAAATTACTTGATCCCTTAATAAATATGAGAAAATGCCCATCTAGAAGACTGTAAGGTACAGATCTAATTATTCTTCAAATTCTCTTTCAAATGGAAACATCCTACAGACCAACTATTTTCTGGGTATATACCCTATTTACAAAAATACCTGCCAGCTATTCATCAGTAGTTTGCTCTTCTTCAGATGTTGGAAGTCCCATAATACCTCTCCTGATAGGAATTCAAATAAAAAATGCGCAAATAACTTTGTGGTACAAGGTCTACTTTTTGTGCTTGAGAGTTTATTAAAGACATTGCTCACAGGGACAGTTTCATGAAATAGCCATACTATTGTTCTTAAATCCAAACCCTGACCAAGAAAAGATAACAAAATATTACCGGATATCCAGCGTCACCCTTTTCTCCCTTCTTTCCAGGAATTCCAGGAGGTCCCTGAAAGACAAAATATGGTATATTGATTCATTTCTATCACTCAGTAACTTTGAGGTCAAGAAGGCAAAAGGAAGAAAATAACGTACCTCTTCTCCTCTAATTCCATCAATCCCATCTTCCCCATTGTCACCCTGAAATAATACAAATATTCATAAATTTTTCACATAAACAAGTGCACATTTACAAACTCTAGCAAGAACAGAGTGACACAGACCAAGATTAAAACACAAACAGACAAAAAAACTCCCAAACCAACAACAACCCCCCCCCAACAACAATAAAACAAACCAAACAAAAAAACCCACAAAACAAAACAAAACGAAGAAAAACGAAACACATGAATGAATGCCTGAAGTTTCGTTTCTTGTATGTTCCCTAGGCACAACCATAAACTGGGCATTGCACCAGACATCTGCAAAGCAACTTAAAAAAGTAACATTGACTTAACACTTGCTGACATCTCTGCAAAACTTTTGAAATCTCCATTTAGTGTAGGACAAAGCCCTAAAGAATACTGCATTCACAAACTCAGACTATCATACTGTACCTTTTTTCCAACAAATCCTCGAAACCCCTGAAAAGAAAAAGGATTGCAAAATTTAGAATAACATGTAATAACAGCATTGAAGGATTATTCTAAATCACAATGAAACAGTATTTCAGAATTTTTGTTCAACCTTTAGACCTCTTTTGCCTGGACATCCCACGTTGCCTTGTCTTCCTTGTGATCCAGGTGGTCCTCTTGGGCCCTGAAAGAGAGAAAAGAAGAATTCAATTTTTTAAATTTCTGTGAGGTTTACACAAGCTGGCAACTAATTTATCTGTTAGAGAGATTTGGTCTTTTATTCCTGGAAAGCCTTCTTCTCAAGAATGGTAGCACCAGTAAAGTCCCTGGTTACTGCAGATTAAAGACATTTCAACAACAGAAAAATGTGTAACTGCAAGATCCTCATAATTCAGTGACCTTCTATGAAAAATCAAATATATCAGCAGTATCTTAGCAAATGTTAAAATATTTTTAGTCTCTCTTGCTATACTTTTGACTTCTTTTCAGCCGTCTGCATTGTTCTGCTAATATTCACACTACATTTAGAATACCAAGTCTTCAGCTACCCTTCTGACAAATCTGACTCCTGTAAAAAAGCATCACTATAGCAGTGCATCTTAAATTTGAAACTACATACAACTACAAAAATATCACAGAGCAGAACCAATATTTGTGGCTCTGGCTAATAGGACTTCCATGAAAAACTTCTTCCTGCGTAGTAAAGCAAATACAATGTGATGATGCCATTACACACCTGCAGGCCTGTTTTTGAACTACTACATCCTGTCATATGAAGATTTGCTCTTGAGTGAGCAGTGATCCGAAGCAATACCTACAAACCATTACAACCTGCTGCCAACACCAACAGAACAGTTACTGCATCCTCCTGAGGACAGCTTAGGCCAGGGTCCTCTCTAATATCCATTACACTGCTATGATACTTTCCTACTGTCACCATAGTGCTTTGAGTTTCCACAAATGGGTCTTTGCTCATTTACCATTTTTTGTTTGTTTTTTAAATTTGAAACGAAATCTATATAGATGAAAACTGTTTGCTCTTTTGGGAGCAAACAAACGTATCCATCAATCTGAGAGGTGGACATAGCCTTGCAGTACACTTCCCAGTCTCTTTCCCTTTCATGTTTTTGATTTCAGCAACCTACCAGGAAAAAAAAAAAAAAAGCATCTGGGTCAAATTAAGAGGATGCTGTTTGGGTGGCCTTCAAAAAACACATCTAATTTGGATACAGTCAAAAATATCTAAAAATGGATGCCTAGGATCAAAGAGCTGGTGGCTTACTAACAGTTTATTCTGCAGAAAATGGCTGGGTTTCTCTCTCCCTTTGTTTACTTCTAGTTTCCCCATACAAGACTGGTTTTGATTTTTCAATAACAACTTAGGAAAGTATGAAAATAAACAAAGAAAACAACAAAAAAATGCTTTTTGTAGAGGTCTTCTACAGGATTAAAAATAAGTTACCAAATAGCTTTGCTGTGTAGGCACCTACCCAGCTGCACATATGTGCTAAGCAGGTTGTTGCAATGTATGTTCATTATATTCCAAGAAATGCTACTGAAAATTTTATGATCTTGTCTCTGTTTTATTCAAGTGGTGCAAGGGAGTTCTCACTTTAAAGGTAATACAGCTTTGTAAGTCCACTATCCAGCTAGTTTAGATGGTCTTTTTTTTTCCCTGCTCAAAATTTTAGTTTTCCCAAACACAGGTTTTTAAGGTGTTATAACTTACCGGTTCTCCTTCATCTCCAGGATATCCTGGGTTGCCTTTAACACCGTTAGGTCCCTGAAGTTAAAAGAAGAGAGATAATGCTATAATATGTGGTCAACCTTCAGAAACTATTGGGAAATTCTGGAAAAACTAAATGGGCCAATATATTCTGTCCCTCTGCTTAATCTGGGCTTCAAACACCGTTGAAAACTTGAGTAACAACTTCTTTACTGATAATTTTTCTCCTAATGTTTCCCCTAATGTTACTAACAATTTAATTTATCACTAATGCATTATTTGTCCCACATGTAAATTTGAAGGTGGCCCAAAGATGCTTCAGGGTGAACAATCTTCTTTCACTGTAGGCTCCAGAAAAATCTCTTTCAAAGTTCTGAAGTGTCTCCAGCAAGTAATTACACATTTCAAGACAACATTGAGATATATCTTAGTTACTGAATCTTTAAAAGCTGATAGAAAAAAAGAAAAAAAGAAAATCTTGTACAAGATTCACAATCTGTCATACATAAATGCTTATTCTGCATTTTTATGATTAATGTTTCACTGGTTTGGGTAGAAAACAAGTGTAATTTGCTTATTCTGCTTCAAATAGTTTCTTTTTTAATGCCTTTTTAATCAAAATCAAAAATAGTAATCAATTGCTCTTTTGTCTTTGCTTTTTGCTTGACTAGATGTTCTTCAAAGGTCCCTTCCAACCCAAACCATTCTATGATTGTATGATTGTATCTTCTCCACACTGGCATGAGATTAATGACTGCACATTTGTCAGTCTGGATGAGCAAGAACGTGTGTTGAGGATGACCAAAGAACAATTGCCACCAATAGGACAGAACATGCCTTCTCCAAGTCATTATTTTGGAAGGAGTTCATGTAACATATCTATATAAGAGTTGAGGGTGCACTGTTCACCCTGGCTTGGAGGCCAGGAGCAAAGAAGGATACTAGTAAACAAGTTGTGGGGATAAAATCTTAAAATGTGTATGACTGGCGAGAACTGTTTTAGGAGAGATCTAATCACCAAAACAAATCATTCTGAATCCAAGGTGGGAATTTCCATTGGCCTGTGATTCCACACAGATGAAAGCTGCACCAGGAACAGCTGTCCTGGGCTTTGAGTCTCAGCACAGGCTTAATGAGTGTTCCTAATTTTTCAGTATTAAATGACCCTTGTTGTGTAGGGTAGAGGATAAGAGAGAACATTCTTTCAGTCTTTCATTCCTGTTCTCCTTATTCATAGGGCAAAAAGAAGCTCCTACTTGAATTCAGAGGCCTCTTTTGCAACAGGATGTTTGGAGAGTGAAAATCTAGCCTGGCAAAACAGTCATTATACTGAATTCTGAGGTAGGGCTTAGTGTAAGTGGTTGTTTTCTTCTGTGTGCCTAGAGTATGCTGCCAGGCAGGGGACACACTGACCCTGGCACAACATTTCCTGAGAGCTTTTTGGAAAGTGAAAAGCCTTCATATATACTCTCTCCCGAGAGAGAGATGGCTAAAAAGAGAGTCTGATCCCCCAAATTTTACCCCACTTAGTCATCAGCATTGCAAAGTACTACTCTGAGAGGGGTTGCTTTGTACTTTGTCTTTTGGAGCACCAACGTTTGTTCTGGTTGTAAACTGAGGCTGCAGAGGAGCACTTTCCTTTACGGTCATTCAGCTCCCTGCAAAAACTCACAGCATTAAGCAAAATATCAGATCACAGATGACATGCTGGCAGGTGACAGAGGCTGTAGTTTGCCCTGGCAAGGCAGGAATCCACCATCTGGCCTGGTAGAGCATCAGAAATAGCAGCAGGGCATAGCTGTCCTGCAAGTGCACCTGCAAACCTATCTTTGACTTTGCTTAATGTTTCTAAAGAAAGAAGAAACGAGGGCAGAAGAGATGATGCTGTGCAGAGCCCAAGATGACCCTGGGAACTACAGACCTGTCAACCTCACCTCTGTGCCTGGGAAGATCATGGAACAGATTCTCCTAGAATCTATGCTAAGGCACATGGAGGACAGGGAGGTGATTAAAGACACCAGCATGGATTCACCAAGGGCAAGTCCTGACTGACCAACCTAGCAGCCTTCTACAATGGAATAACTACATCAGTGGACAAAGGAAGCGCTACAGATTTTGTTTATCTGGACTTCCGTAAAGCCTTTGGCACGGTCCCCCACAACATCCCTCTCTCTAAATTGGAGAGGTACGGATTTGATGGGTGGACTGTTTGGTGGATGAGGACCTGGCTGGATGGTTTTACCCAGAGAGTAGTGGTCAATGGCACAATGTCTGGATGGACACCAGTGACAAGTGGTGTCCCTCAGGGGTCCATATTGGGACCAGCACTGTTTAGCATCTTGATCAATGACACAGACAGTGGGACTGAGTGCATCCTCAGCATCTTTGTGGATGACACCAAGCTGAGTGATGCAGTTGACACACCTGAGGGACGGGATGGCATCCAGAGGGACCTAGACAAGCTCAAGCAGTGGGCCCATGTGAATCTCATGAGGTTCAACAAGGCCAAGTGCAAGGTCCCGGCACCTGGGTCAGGGCAACCCTAGTATCAATACAGGCTGGGAGATGAAGGGATTGAGAGCAGCCCTGTCAAGAAGGACTTGGGGATACTGGTGGATGAAAAACTGGACATGAGCCAGCAATGTGTGCTTGCAGCCCAGAACGCAAACAATATCTTTGGCTGCATCAAAAGGAGCGTGGCCAGCAGGTCAAAGGAGGTGATTCTGCCCCTCTGCTCTGCTCTGGTGAGTCCCCACCTGGAGTCCAGCGCCGAGCTCTGGAGCCCTCTGTACAGGAAAGACATGGACCTGTTGGAGAGGGTCCAGAGGAGGCCACAAAAATGATCAGAGGAATGGAACAGCTCTGCTGTGAGGACAGGCTGAAAGAGTTGGGGTTGTTCTCCAGGGAGACCTTATTGCAGACTTTCAGTACTTAAAGGTGCCTATAATAAAGATGGGGACAGACTTTTTAGCAGGGCCTGTTCCAACAGGACAAGGGGTAATGGTTTTAAACTAAAGGAGGGGAGATTCAGGCTGAACATGAGGAAGAAATGTTTTACATGAGGGTGGTGCAACACTGTCCCAGGTTGCCCAGAGAGGTGGATACATGCCCCATCCTTGGAGACATTCAAGGCCAGGCTGGACGGGGCTGTGAGCAACCTGTAGTTGAAGATGTCCCTGCTCATGGCAGGGGGGTTGGACTAGATGACCTTTGAAGGGCCGTTCCAACCCAAGCTATTCTATGATACGCAGGAAGAGACTCAAGGGAATTTTTACTCCTGGAAAAGCAAAGAAAAGCTACAGGACTAAATAAAGCTAAGAGTGCTCAAAAAATGTATATGAACTAACACTATATAAGCCTGAGCTTCCCATTTTGTTAGCTGTTGGAGGCAGAAAATCTGAATCCTCCAGCAGCAGTGTTGATGGCTGTGGAAACATACAGGTGAGAAAATACACCCATTACAGAGTGACCAGTCAACACGTTTGTCCACAGGGACACTGAGACTGTATACAAAGTGATGTTTCATTTATACAGGAGACATTCTTCTAACATATTTGCACTCCTGATGGTTTGAAAAAGTATATTCTTCAAACACCTACATGATAGAGCATGTTTTTATTTAGATTTAGTGCAGACATTTGACACAACTCTCAATTATTATGGAAGTTGTCAAAGTTTAAAATTGAGTGGAATTACATGTTACACTACCTAGGTACAGTACAGAACTTCCCACTATTTCTTAACTACATCAAATGAAAAGAAGATAAGAGAAGTCAAGATTGTCTGAGGTTTAGAAGGGCTCTGTTGCACTCCTTAACTGGACATCTAGTAGGTAAAAAAAAAATCAACAGACAAATAATTTTGCTTAAAGTATGTTTTGCTTGTTTGTATGGATTAACTTCTAATTCCCCAGCCTGTAGCATTTGACTGGCATCTTTCCACTGACTTTAGTGGAAATCTTGACTACCAAAATGGAATGCAATATTCTTGTGAGATTTTGGTTCTTTCTAGAATCCCTGCAGAAACAACCGATTGCTACCCTATGTTGTTCCAAGACTGTTAAAGAATGCAGTCATTAGGAACTTCCCAAAGTCTCAGAATCCCGATCTCTGAAAGACACTTTCTAGGGAAAGGCCAGCAAGTTGCTAAGCAAAACTAGTATTAGAATCTTTAGATTAGCTCATCAATTACAAAATGTTCCCCCACCTGCATACTACTTATAACTGATGACTGATTCCTCCTCCTGCATCATTGGACAGAGGGCATATTATGATTTTGGAAGATTTACTAAAATCATGCTATAAAACTTAGGCAGATAAACATCTTTACATCATGATTTACAACTCAAACTTAGCAATACAAAGCTATGATATACTCTTACCTTTATGCCTCGCTTTCCCCTATCTCCGATTTCACCTTCTTCCCCAGTACATTTGCAAGACAAACAGCAGCAGGTTCTCTCAGCAATATTGTTCTTAAAAAGAAGAAGTTACTGCAGGTGAAAATGTATTTTCCAAAAAAAATTCCTCATGGCTCTGCTCCTGCTCTTACGGGAAGCACTCATGATAAGAATACAACTGGACTTTATGCTCTATTAATAGCATGACTCCTTTGTTAGTCATATTTACCGAACTTGACATTTATGGTCTGATTGTGCAGTTCTTTCACCCAAGATCTTACTGTGTACATTTATCAAATAACTTACCAAGAACTTGGATAGCCTGCTAGCGATATCTGTCATGCCAATATCTAAGTGAGTTCCGTAATCAAATCCTTTTCCAAACTCAATGGATTGGAGGTTATGAAAATTGGAGGCTCTTTCCAGAACAACAGTTATAAGACCATCCAAACCTAGTTATAATAAATACGAACATAAATATCAGTTCCACTGAAAGCTGTTTTTTGTATCTTATATACACATGCATCATGAAGAAGGTGAATTATATCTATTAGAAATGCCAGCTGTAAAAGCCACACTTTCGATGGTGTACAATTCCATAAGTGATTCAAATGAGGTGCTAGTGACAATGAAGAACCAATAAAAGAATCAACACAAAAATCTTCCTGTTTGAATAACGAATAATGATTCAAGACCATATGGTTGATTTGGTGTCAAAATAAATATTCACTTAATCATTTAGCTCTTTGGAAAAATGGAATCTTTAGGTTCCACTTCTTTTTACATTAAAATAATAACAAATATTGCTGGCTCCAAGTCATCATTCCATCTGCTACAACAGCAGACCTAAAGCTGAGGTAGACATCAGTGAAATTACGGATCTGAATTCTCTGTTTCTCCGG
The DNA here is from genome assembly GCF_036013445.1 of Caloenas nicobarica. Classification (NCBI taxonomy): domain Eukaryota; kingdom Metazoa; phylum Chordata; class Aves; order Columbiformes; family Columbidae; genus Caloenas; species Caloenas nicobarica. The sequence continues at coordinate 46,028,193 of NC_088246.1, read as the reverse complement.
CCCGGTTTTGCTGTAAGAATGCATGTCCTTACATTAGTCTAGAATGACACCAGTGTGAAATTAGAGTAAGCCTGTGGTCGCAAGACAATTCCTCAGGCTGCAAAGCAAGAAGCAAAGATATATCCTATGCAGTAATACCCTGAAGTTCTCCCCTTGAACTCAGATTATTCAAAGAAAGAATGGGGAAAAGTTTGTTTCTTTTTGTAAGGCGAAAAAGCACAGTGAGGCAACAATTCAGTTGAAAATGCAGTTACATCGGGATTCCAGGTCAAGACTTGGGGAAGGAGCCAAACACACAGACAAGTATGCTCATCATGGCAACAGCAACAAGCAGTACTTCTCCAGGCTTCTGGCTTGGTCCTGGGTCTCTGTTATACAGTTGTACAACACAGCTGGCAATATCAGCAGATTCAAACAAACTGAATTTAATCTGATTTAAGTTCTCTGAATCTAGCAGACAGATTCGTGACTCAAACAGAGATCAGAGCTGTCTCTAGCTGAATGCTGCTGCACAGCCCCAGCAGATGAAATTTAAAAAACAACAAACATAAAACCAGTATGTTTTTAAAAAACAGCAAACATAAGACCAAAGATATTTTAAAATGTATTTTAAAACGTAATCCAAAATCACGCTTCAACACCTAATTTGCTTATTGACACAGGACCACTGGCCAACAATACACAACATCGCAAGGAATACAGCCTTCAGTACAGTTGAGTGAGCTGTTGTGCATATCTGTCTATCTTGTCATCTTTCCCATGTGGCTGCCATAGTGTCAAAAGAAGCCTCATGTTCTCCCCATTGTTACTGCTCTGCAGTTAACAGCATCTTTGCTACAAGGACTGTTACGCTCCATTTTACTGCCTGCACTTGCTACCCTTGTACTCCACCAGAGCTCTTCTTGTCACTTGCCTGCTGTTCAGAACAGGGAAAAGAGAGAAAGAGACAATGGACACGAGACAACAGATGTCTGTATGGGAGGAGGCACAAGCACACACCAAAGGGACTGGTACCAGCTGACAAGCCACTTGTATCTCCCTTCAGCAAATCTAGGTTTTTCATCTCCAGTTCTGTTTTTCACTGTTCTTTGCATGGCAGTCTCCTGCACACATCAGAAGAGCTTAGCCTGTGGCAGCTTCGCCATTCCTCCTGCCCTGCCCCACTGACCCTGGGCTCATAAAAATCTCTAAATGGGGAAGTCATTCCAAAGAAGCACTACTGTTTACTTAGTCCTGCTACTAGTTGTTTTCTGGAACATCCACTACCAGCCACAGACAAAGATAAGGTGCAAGCTAGGAGGGCAGTCTTATCTGACATTGTCAATCTTACTTCAATGGAGCTAAGTGGGCATCTGACACTATAACTCCTTTTATTTGCTGCCAATCTCCCTCTGCTCTTGCTGCAGAAAAAATTAAAAAGCTCTTCTCACTCCTTTGCTAGGACACCTGAAAAATTAAACATTCTGTCTTTTCTGAAATACCTTTCTTTTTAAGTTCTTCAGATTTTTGTTCGAGTGCTTCTAAGTCATCATCCACACCATCTGAGAATATGAGTAATACCTACGAAGACATAAAAGAGAATTTAAATCACACAGAAGCAAATAACAATTGTATTTCAATCTTTCTTATATAATTTGATCAAAGGATCACATTACCTTTTGTTGGGTCTTATCCTCGTTCTGAAATGTTTCCCAGAGTGACTGCAAGAATTCAACATTAAGATGGGATGGTCTCTCGATCACAGCATCAGAGAGGTTACGCAGGACAGATTCCTTGTCAATATAGAACTTTGCAGATATTGGAGTAACAGTATTCTTCACGTAAACAGCCACACTGCTCTGTGCCTTGGACCCAGCATTGCAGCTCACATCCCTTAGAGACAGCAGGGCTTGCAAAATGTCAGGGAAATGCTTTTCCAGTTTGGTCTGTCCGTAAAATAAGTGGTGGCCTTCCCTTTGTGACGAGATGTCAAATCCCACAGTGATGTCCACAAAGCAAGCGACTGTTGGGAAAATCATAAATAAATGCGTCAAACGATGTTCATTTCAGGTAAAGAAAAGCAGAAGACAAAAAACTCAACAAGGGGAGACCAATGCACATCAGCTAAGTTGGCAGGAGCCTCTGGAATCTGTCATCTCCAAGCTTCAGCTAAGATTATCTAAAATGAATCTTTAGGTCTCTAATTCAGTGAGACATTTTCATCTTAAACCCACCCAGATGAATTCTTAATTTCTAGAGGAAAAAATGTGGAAATGAAAACCACATTGGAAGCTGTCAAAAATCCCTAAACGCCTTTAACTGAAAATGTGTTCTGTGATTATCCTTATGTAAAAAATCTGAGAACCCTTCTTAACAGCAATGTCAGCATCAGTTTCAGAAATTATTTCACTGGAGGTATTTCTCAGTATTTTCTCAGTTCAGCAGTTTTTGTCCCTTTTTTCCCCTTAATTCGCCAGCAACAGGCAATTGAGCAGGTATAATTTAGAAGATTAGAGGGCTGTTTGTTTTCAACATGTTGTGCTGGAGAGTTAACACACAACTCCTGTAGTATTCTCATTACTTTAAAAGTAATGCTATGTCTAATATTTAAGATTTGGGATGACAACAAATATCTTCTCCCATCATCATGCTTTTTACCTATGCCTGCACATTCAATGTGGCATGCACAGCTCTGCACAGTTAGCAGACAAAGCAGGGGCACCCAACTCTGAATATGCATTTAAGCATAATTTCTCACTGCATGTGAGGTGATGGGAAAACCAGAACTGAAATGAAAGTACATGCCACAAAATGAGAAGTACTGCCACCATGTTCCTTGTTCAATTAGATCTCAGGTTACTCTAATCTGTAGTATGACTTAGTCACTGCATGAGTATTCTATGAGATTAATGTCTTTCTCATTATTATTTCTGTCTGTAACTCTGGAGAAGAGAAAATACACATTTTTAGAAGTACACCTATTGCTAGTAGTACTTTATTTCTGCTCTGCAATCATTGTAATTTCTCCTAACTTTCTCAAATTAGTGTTCAGTTGATACGGCTGTTAACTCAAAAGAAAAACTTATTTGAAAGTGCTAAAGCTGTACTTTGAGTAAGGATGTAGATGAACATTATACACTCTAAAGCTTGGATAGAAATTTAAACAATTAAAACTAACATCCTCAAGCCTCAGTTGTGTTATCTCAATCAGTTCAAATCTGCAGAAATGAGAACTCAAGTACACTTATAAGTTAATGAGGTGTACAGCAGGGCATGAGCTTGCAGTAAACTTGCTAAATTCACAATAACTGTCCACGTGTGTCTTTTACCCTTTCTGACAGGGAGAAAATGGAAACTACCTTACGTACCAGAGAAGGAGAGTATTTGCCTGGGCAGCAAGGGCAGCTAACACAATGTAAACTGACATGGGTGGTTATTTATCAGCTCATATCCTTTATTCTATGGAGGGAGCAAAGAGAAAACACCCAGGTCATTCCTTTCAGCAATTTTAGAGAGACTGGATGTAGCTTATTTGTTCTACAGAGATCATTATCTTCATGCGAGTCAGAAAAATTTTTCTTTTCTGTTTCTAGAGCGTTGCAGAAGATCAGCCCAATGTATTCTAAAGAACCACTCTTAACTGGTAAGCATACTTAAAGCAGCACACAACAATGCTAGAATGGTTTTGGGTTGGAAGGGACCTTAAAGATGAACTTAGAACAGTTTGGTTCAGTGATATTTACCTTTTCTATTATTATCCTCACAAATAACATCAACTAGTCTTTTTTTTATGGTCTTCAAGTTCGAAAAATCATCAACAGCATATTTCCTACTTGATGATCCAGTTATCTGTGTTAGCTGGGACTGATCGACATTTCCCACACCTATGGCATATATATCAACACCTTTCTTCCTCAGGTTTTCTGCTGCTCTTGCAGCTCTACTGGTTGTTCGTCCAGCAATGATTACCAGCAAAATCTGTTGGATATTTTCCTGTATTCTGCTACCCTTTTCTGGTTGGAAGTTGACTTTGACTTTCTCAAGTGCATTTGCAATATCACTTTGGTGTCCTTTAATTTGTTTGATGCTTTGAATTTTCAATTCTAGTTCTGATCTGTTTGGAAAAATGCCTAGTTGGAACTCTTCTTTATAGACACGACCATACAGTGCTAAGCCAATTTTGGTATTTTGAACATTAACAGCTGGTTTGATTACACTTCTCACAAAGTCCATCATTATCCTGAAGTTTTCTTCATCTATGTTTTTGGAACCGTCCATTAGGAAAAAAACATCTGCTTTTGCTGGACAGGCTGCAGAAGATAAAGGAAAAGATATTATTTATAAAGTACACAATTCTATGTCTATCATTAGCAATCCTGTCTCTACCTCCCACTTCCTATTAGTCATATTGAAAAAAAACCCAACAACAACCAAACGAACAAAACCAAAAACCAACAAACAGATCTAAAAAAGAAAGTTAAGCACATAAAATGTAATGGACACAGAAATTCAGACATCTAGTCCCAGAACACGAACCATGCTCCTGTAAGCAGCTATGTTGCAGAGTAACCATAGGTGCATTTTCCTCTTGCCTTCTGAGCAAATAAAGTTACATTGGCCTAAGCAAATGTGCACAGGGCAAGGGCACATTTCACCTTAGCCTCATGCAAATGCCTAAAGAGGTCAGGTGACTCACACACCCAAAATGCCTGTTCCTCTCCATACTGCTTTGAAAGGGGAAACTACAGTGACTAGACATGACAGCTACAGCCAGCTAAAGTTAAGCATGATAAATCCTGTCATATGTTTATATACAAAATTGACACTCTCCAGGCCTCACTGATGAGGTGTCTCCCCTCTCTAAGAACCAAATTGTTCTCAATATGGTTGCCATAGACCCAAAGGACCAACTTGCAAATAAAGCACAGTAACCATAGCTACTTCCAGAAAGATGGCAGAAGGAGAAGGTAGGAAAGAGCAGCTGCTACAAGAGCTGAATGAACAAGCAAGGAACAGAGATGACTGTAATTTAAATCACGTTAATCAGAGCAGAGTATGTTGTTGGTATTGATCTGATAGACGCCTTCACAAGTCTTTCCTTCAAACACAATTGTAAGGGAAGAGGAAGTTGAACACAACAGCCAATAGTGAGTATAGACTTACCCCGTACTGAAATATCACAAATATCATTTGTTATATTTGCAGTTAAGTTCTCAAGTCCTTCAAAGGTATCCACATAGAAACATTTGTCCTCTGATCCAGCCATTGTCAGAAGCTCATTTCTCTTTGCTCCTTCTACTCCAACTGCATAGATGGTAATTCCTTTGTTCCTTAAGCCCTGGGACACATCACCCAGCTTGTCTTTATCATGGGATTCCCCATCAGTTATCACTATCAGCACTTGGGGAACACCTTTGCTCTTTCGGCTGCCATGTTCTTCGGTGAAGAACATTTCAGAATGGACTAGTGCCTCTGCTGTGTAAGTTGTTTGTCCTAGAGGGTCATCTTTCTGGATTGCCTCAGTAATCTCCAGTTTTGTAGTGTATTTATTGAGGTAGAAGAGCACAACTGGTTTATCAGAATATTTTAGTGCTCCAAACTGAACTCCATCTGGGCCGACATTAGACTGTTTCACCAGGGCAATCATGAAGTCTTTCATGGCCTGGTACTGTGAGGAGCTTATGCTTCCAGAGCTGTCCATAACAAATACAATGTCTAAACGTTCCACTCTTTTGCATTCTGTAAAAGCAAATTGAGAAAAGTGAAGTTTTCACGTGTAACGTTATGCAGAATCTTACTGATTATTATAACTCAAGTTCATTTCTCAGAGTTCTATGCAATGTCTGTATAACTTTGCTAACTGCATAGATAACTGTCTTGCTACTATCAATAAGTTGCACATATGACGGTAAATGTTTTCATAGTTATAAAAAATGCTGTCCTTTTGCTCTGGATACCAGAGTACAGGGCTTATAAAGCAAACAGAAATTGTTGTATTTCAGAAATATTTTTATTAGGTTAAAATACCTAAAACTAACCTTCCACAGGGTATGAATATTAGCTGAAATTTCCCCCCCGCTTGCATACAGCGCATTTTGTCGGTTGACACTTAACATCTAGCAGAAAAAAATCCAAACTTTTATTTAATATCTGAATTAAACATAGCAGTGGGTTTGCCTCTTACAGTCTCGGTATTGTAAATTATTTCTTTGAAGAGCTGGGCTAACACCCTTCCTGCAGTTTACTCCCTGGTGGAAGAACAGTCTGGCCCCTCTGAAGGGCAGTGTTGTCCCAGTTGCAGACATGCAGAGCAGCACAGATGATAGCTGGTGACTTGTTATATTTCAGGCTTCCCTGATCATTCTCACTATGTAAGCTACTGACGCCTTTTTCAAACCCATTGAGAAGAAAAAATGATGCTTAGCATCTTTGCTAATTGTAGTAGTACTTAAAAACTCTCCTTATTTACAAGTTTTGTACTGCAGTAACACAAAGCCTGAGCCACATGTCTGAACACAGATTGGTTGGATCTCTTAGGACTGTGAGTAAATCACCATTGAGTGCCCTACGCTTTGCTCTTGTCCCCACTCTCCTCCTCACCCCTTGGTAAAGAAAGGGAGTTTTGAAAGCTCAGAAGCTGGATGCTGGGTAGAATTCAGTACTGAACTCAACAGTTAACCTAACCCCTTTTAAATGTATGCAATTTCCATGATTGAAGCGGCAGCTTTGAATCCAAGTTTCAGCAAGATTGCTCATGCAGTAATAAATTACTGAAAGTGATCATACTTACTATCATCAGGAGATCTACTGCAAATGTCAAAAATGAGGTTGCTTATTATCTGGCTTAGAATATCAAAATTTTCAACATAGAACACCATATCACGCTTCCCACTAATCTCTTCAAGCTGAGTTTTGTTTGCGTTAAAAACTCCAACAGAGTAGATAATAATGCCTTTATCTCGGAGCACTGTGGCAGGGCCTTTAACTTCATCTTGCGATTCCCCATCTGTGATTAGGATGAGGACTTTTTTAACTGCATGACGTGAACCACTACTGGCTTGAAAGTATTTAAGCATGAACTTCAGTGCTTCTCCTGTCAGCGTGGTGGATTGAAGAGGAGATATCCTATCGATAGCATTGAAGATATCTCTTTTGGTGATGTAGGTGTTGAGCTTGAACTCCTCCTTTGGTTCGTGGCTGAACTGGACAACACCAATCTGCACTCTGTCTGCACCAACATCTGTTCTGTTCACCAGCTCTCTCATGAAGTTTTTCATTTTCAGAAAATTCTCATCTCCAATACTTCCAGAACTGTCCACTAGAAACATGACATCGCCTTTCATTTCTTTGCAGACTGTCAAGGAAAAAGAGATTTTTAAGCTTACGGGTTTTTTTTTTTTTTTGAGAAAGAAACCCAACAGCTTAAACAGACAGAATAACCTCAGAAACAGAAAAAGAAAAAAAAAATCCAGAACAAGCCTTTTCAAACTCTAGATTTTATTAGTTCATTGATAAGTTATGACCGTGACTACAATACCTTACCTGCTCAGATCTGAACAAGGACATTATTAATTTTATCAGTTTGCAATTCAAACAGTCAGCATTAAATCACAGCCAAGCAACTGAAGCAGCATCTTAAGATCAACAACGAATTTCTAAAATAAAAATCTAAAGCCTGTTGCTGTTTTAGAGCCTGAGAAACCTGAAAATTCTCTCTCCCTTTTCAGTGTGGTAGGAAACAGCAGCTTATTTTACAGAAAGAGGTGAGCCAAATTATAGATAGGTACAAATGGACACCCTGCACACTGGTGGGTCACATTTAAGCACATTTTTTCATTAATGTTTTATAGGGTTGTAAGAAATAAACTGGGGGTGGGGTGGACGTATTAGTACAACACAACCTTTGCTTGTTTCCTGGTGAATGCTGGCCAGAAAGCTACCATTTAGAGAATGCTTCTTACTGTATCATTACTTTAAATTGTAAAACTGTCTTATTTTGACTTCAGAACATTTCGATTCTAGAATCCTATTTGAAGGATATGCTGTGCCTATCTACACTTGATAAAAGAGACTGGCTTGTTTGAGATGAGGAAAACAGGCTCAAGAGCTAGCTTTAAGAAAGATATGTTCAAAATTAGATACATTCACAGACCTAGTTCTACAGTGGTATGTGATTTTGGGTGTCTGACATTGGTGGCTCAATTTCATAGATTCATGGAATCATAGAATGTTTTGGGTTGGAAGGGACCTTTTAAGATCGTCTAGTTCCAACTCCCTGCCATAGACCGGGACACCTTCCACTAGACCAGGTTGCTCAAAGCCCCATTCAACCTGACCTTGAATGCTTCCAAAGATGGGGCATCCACAGCTTCTCTGTGCAACTAGAGAATAAAGTCTGTAATATACAGGAAATAGATGCTTGGAAATAAGACCTTTTCATGGTATTGCCCAAAATTTAAGCAACATAATAATCACCATCACCCTCTGAAAACTTCAGCTGACTGTGAAATTGTTCAAGCTAGAAAAATGTACCTTACATTATTAATGAAATAACTTCTCTATCAAATCAAAAGGAATCTGATTATTTTCTGTGTTGTCAGGACAAAGTGAAAGCATGGTCTTACCTTCTGTGGTACAGATCTCTCTGGTAACTTCATTTTTTATATCATTCAGCAAGTCAAAATCATGTACAAAGTACACTCTCTTTTTCACTCCTGCAATCTCATAAAGCTGAGTTACATTAGCTTCCCTCACACCAATAGCATAAATGTTAATCTGGTCTTCCCTGAGTTTCATGGCTGGTTCCTTCACACTGTCCTGTGACTCTCCGTCTGTAAGAACAACTAGATGGCAAGGCACTGTAACTCCTCGCTGCCTCCTGGCCTTTTCAAACAATGGCTTCATGTAAGCTAGAGCTCCCCCTGTGCTGGTATTTCCATGTATTTGCCGAATATTTTCAATCCCTTTCATCAAATCACTTGCTGAAGTATATTTATCAAGTTCAAACTCCAGTTCATTGAAATGTGAGAACTGCACGAGTCCAAGTCGAACTTTACTCATTCCTATGTCAAACAACTTAATCATTTCCTTCAAAAAATTCTTCATATCCACAAAATCCGCGTAGTCAAGACTTGATGAACCATCAACAAGAAAATAAATGTCAGCTGCTTCTGTGTCCTGGCATCCTGTGTGGAATGAGAAAGTCTCCGTTACATCGCCATTGTGTGCAAGGACAGATCAACTACCTCCATTCCTTTTGTAATACATAATAAACTAATACACGGATTAAGTCTTCATCTGGTAACAAAAATTTGGCAAACTTAACCTGCTAGGTATCTTAGGTACGGCACCAAGAAACAGAGTACTCTTTATTCATCGTTATATGACTGCTGGGAAGAACAAGAGCTTGGAGTTGTCAGACACATCTGAAATGCTTTTAAGCAACAACCTCCAGTGATTCCCAGACTTCAACCATCAGAATTCATTATGCACCATTACATAGCCGTGTTAAACATTTAACCAGTATGACTGGTTTTACTGTTGCAAAGGTTTCCATGGACCAGCAGCAGTCCACAGCAGGAAACCACTGATTTTTCATGCTCTTGGGCATAAATCCACAAGTAATTTTTAATGAAATATCTAAGGTTACTCCATTGTTATTACTACTTTCAGATGAGTATGAAAACTTCAGACACTTCATTTTGCCAGGACACACACCCTGATGGCTAAGATCCCCATGATGTACACTTTCTTGTCTATTTTCTAGGTTTTATCAAAATAAAGGATAGACTGACTGGAAGGTTAACAATTCCTAGGAAAATCTTGTTCAGATCCAGCATCTTCCAACAGACCAAGCTCTAATGGTGCCTTAAAAGGTTTTTAACTTGCTCTCTAACATGAACAGTTGATGTTTCTGCCAGTTTTAGTCCTTCTTCTTAAATAATGGTACAAATAAACAATCTTTTAATACTACTAAACTTTAGCAGTATGCTAATGAGTAAAATGTGAATCCATGCTCAATTTTAAATATAAATTCCTCTTCTCAAAGGTTCTAACTGAGAAGTTCAATTTGAGAGCATGAGAAGGTTCTCACAACCTCAATCATGGTTGAGTCTATAGTTAAAACCCCTTAACCTGGAAAGAACTAAAGTTATTTGGAAAGCTTTACCTGTTTTGAGAATAATTTTTCTTTCAGGTTGGACATAGAGCTTATTATGTATCTGATTCAATAGCTTCTTTCGAAAAACTGTATTTTGCCTTCGCAGGTCAGAAAACTCTTTGAGACTAGTAACATACTGCTCTTGAGGATAAGAAGCTATCTGGACCAGCTGTGGATCAGAAGCATCTTCTACACCTATGGCAAACACTGTCACACCACTTCTCCGCAGATGAGTGGCAACATCACTCACGTTGTCTTGAGAGTGTCTGTGGGTAACCAGAACAGCTATTTGCTCCACTCCTTGCTTCTTTCTGCTCCCAGCGCTTTCAGTAAAGAGTTTTAGCCTTGTGGCATTAATAGCTGCACCAGTGTTGGCTTTTCCTGACCCAGCAGAAAGGTCCTGTATTATCTGCAGTATTTCAGCTTTGTTTGTGTCTGTGTTCAGATGAGACACCACTTCTTGTCCCTCAGTGTACATCACCAGGCCAATTCTTATGCAGTTCTCCTTCACATCAAATGAGGATGTTAGGTTTTGCAGGAATTTTTTTAGTTCTTCAAAGTTTGACTTCGAAGTACCATGATCAACTGTAAACACAATGTCAGCAACCAAGTCTCCATCACATACTGCAGTGGAAAAAGGATGAGAATAAAGCAATGTTAATGGCCATTTTCCATGCTGTTTCTAGAATTAACTATGGACTGTCGAGTGGGGTTTTTTTGGTGCTGTTTTCTTTTTTTTTCTAAGACAAGCTTTTCTGCTTTATTTAAAGTAAAACAAGTTTGTAAAAATGCTTTTTAGCCAAAGTTGACAGGCTTCTGAAAGGCAAACTGATAAATCCTCATTTTAAGTTAAAATAAATGACCAAAAGATCAGAAAAGCTGGGAGATATAATATCAGAAGTGTTTATAGTTTTCATATGAAGCATATTCTTGTAACTACAACCCTTGCCTGTATTTTCTAGTATATTGATCGAGAAGGTACAAATCTAAGGTTATTGGTCGGACAATGCATGCTAAAAAACCTCAAGTACAGGGGTTTCTATTTATTTTTTAGTTACTCATCTGATATATATAAGAAAAATCCCAGTACACCAACCTATTTTCAATATTACATGAAGAGTATCAGTTTATCAGCTGTACCATTAAGGATTTTATAATGGAATCTCTAATATAATTCATCAATTCATACTTGCCAAAGGTCCTCAAAGACTATTCATTAATTTACTAATTGTGGAGGGTCCATAGCCTCACAAGGAATTGCAGTTCATTAACAGATACTAGTTGTATCTACTACCAATGTGTAAAAGCAAAAAAAGATTACTTCTTCACCTCCATTACTTTTAGTATCAGAGAGTACAAGTGCCTCATACACACCCACACATGAAAAAGCACCAAGTTTTAAGAATAATGACAAGCACAAAGCTTCTTGGGCATGAGACTATGTCCATCTCATCCATATTCCTATTTCCCTATTTTAAAAGATGCTAAGGTATTTAAAACTCCAGCTAACATATCCCTATTCTTCGTTTTTCAGCAGCCGGTGTATCTTAAATGTCACACAAGTTCCTGGAGATGAGAAGGTACATGAGGCCTAGCATAACTAGCATCAGACTGAAGGTCTCAGTCCTTAAACATCTCCCGCATTACCAATTTTCTTACCTTCTGCTTCTTTAATGCTCTCCATTTGGAACTCTGCAATAATATTGGAGACATTTGCAGAAAACATAGGGAGGTCCCATTCCTTAGGAAAAAAATAAGAGAATGACTGCGTAGCCATCAAGTTCAGTTGTTGTATCGCAGCTTCATATATCCCAAGGGCTATCACTTTCACTCCATTGTCTTGTAACATCTTCACTGGCTCTTCCACATCATCTTCAGAAGGTGAAGAAGACAGGACCACTAAAACCCGATTTCTATCTCCTCCATTAACTGGTTCTTGGAAATACCTTTCATAAACATAATGGAGGGCATTGCCAGTGTTTAGTGGCCCATCTTGCAATGTTTGCATTTCTTGCACATGCATCAACATTTCCTTCTTTGATTTGTATGTGTCTAGTTCAAACTCTTCATGAACATCATCATTGTACTGAACAAGTGCAATACGGTATTGGTTAGATTCCAGTGGCAGATTGTATATCAATTTGCTAATAAAGTCTTTCATGTAAGGAAATATATAATTTTCTGTGTCCTGTTGGCCAGGAATCAACAGGACAACATCTGTAGTATCTGCAGAGGTCACAAAAAAGCATAGTATTAACAATTTTTAACTGTCTCCAGACACAATGAACACAATGTTGAGGCAATAAAGTGACACAGTGCTCATTCAGCAACTGTCCTGGGACAGAAATAGAAAAGCTTAAAGAGTTTCTATACTTAGAAGCTGGTCTACATAGTTTTTAGTTTTTTAAAAGCCCTTTCACTATTAGAACATTTAACTAATGGGGTTCTAGACAAAGGCTGACTTGTCCAACATCTGAAATTTTTGCTGACTTTAACAGAGGCTGCCACATCCATGATTCCTCAAGATCAGACTGTAATGTGAATTTGAGGAAAGACTGAGGTCTTACATTTCTTATTAAGGAAATTAATTATTTACATTACTCCTAGTAAAAAAAATGCTTTCAAGTATTCAATTTCATTCAGAATTAATTTGAATTCTTGAAAGCAATTTCTTTCCTGTGCCTTCTTTCAGTTACAAATATCAAAGGCCTGGATTTAGTTCATATTTAAAAATATTTCATATTTTGAAATATTTCATATGTCAAAACACAGCACAGGAGTTCTGCTCCAACTAAATCTTCACAGACCCTTTAATGCCAATTGTTATGGAAATAGAAACAAATTTTTCAATGAATGGAATAAAATGCACAACAAAGCTGCAAAATACATCATTTGGAAGTTGGCAGGTTCAGAACTGCTTGTCAGTGTCAATTTTGCCACCTGTACACCCTGTTCCTGCATGACACAGAGTCCCCATGGGAAAAATCAGAAAGTCATTAAAGACAAGCCTGCAGTTAACATGAAAGTTGCTCAGGAAACTTTCGGTCTACACTTTCCTACCAGCGATGTTTTTTGCGACCTTAACTTCCTCTCTGCGTGATGTTTGCCTAATACAGGAGAATTCATAGTTTCACTAAATATGTTTAGAGTTATCTGAAACACTCTGCTGAAAGTTCAGTGATTTTTTTAAAGGAAATCCTACACATCTTTTTTCTACTGTAGCCCTTTCAGATAGGGTGGGGAAACAGCTTTATCCCACAGAAATTTTATGCTGATTTAAGAAATTCATATACAGCTAAAAATTAGTATTTCTTTTACCTTGCAGCTCTCACCAAGGAGAGTTTAGGCAGCTGGATGAAACAACTGCCAGCCAGAAATGCTCAAAGCAGTAAAAGTCACATTCTCCCCAGAGCAGCACAACTGCACAGGAGTTCCCTGAAATGGGACATGAGATCACTTTCTGTAACCACTCTCTCCTGTAACAAATCATAACTGTTCCTCTCCTTCCCTTCCTAATGTTCCTCTGGATGGTAGAAGAACTCCAGGAAAATGATGTTTATTCCATGCAGGGAATACAGAGTTTAGGACCCACTATCTGACAACTATTTTAAAACTAATAAGAAGCTGCCCTAATCACACAGTAATATCTTTTACTTCCCTGCAAATGCATTCATCCTGTGGAACTCTAGTAGTGTAAACTGAAATATGAAAATTATGCACTCTCATAATATCTGTAAGAAGTTCCCTACACCAGCAAGGTCTGATCTTCAGCACAGAAATTTAGTGTGCTGCTCAGGAGGCCACATGCCTGTTGACTCTCTCACAGCTCTCACTGAGGATGCAGTTAGGGTTGCACCAAAGCTCCTGTGCAGAGTCTACTGCATACGCCAAAACTGTATTTCAGAAATGCAGTATACACACTTAAAAAGTAGGAGTCTAAAGAGTGGATAGAAAAGATTAAGACTACAAGCAGTCTTCTCATTTTATCTGCCACAGAGCTATTGTCTTAGTCCAGCTAAATGGTAACGAGTCTACTCCATTAAAGAAAAGCCCACAGGTGATGTTGTGCTCTTTCCTCTTCTGTCTCTTCCAGCTGCCTTTCTGTACAGACCACACGATATACATTAAAGATCACAAATGCAATATTGACATCTAGCCACAAGCCCAGATTAAATATTTGCTAGCTGATGTTACTTCTTTAATGCTGCACAAAAGTTATCTTAACATTTGGAAATACAATGCAATATAGTCCAGTTTTTCTGATGGATTTTTTTCATTAGAATGCTGAAAATGATCATTACTCTCTATGGGACTGACATGAAGTAGCACAGCTTACCTTCTTGCACAGCTAGGTCACTGAAATCAAGTGTACTTATTTCCATTAAGTCGCTGATGTTTACTTGGATGATATCATCAATGATCTGTGGCATATATTCTGAGAATTTAGGCAGCTCCTCTATCACTGGATTTTTGTAATGAAATGGTGGGGTGGCCATCTCAAAAAGTTCATTATATGAAGCTTCTTTTGTCCCTATCGCTATTATCTTTACTCCAAGACTCTGCAAGCTTCTGGCAGCTTCTTGAACATCATCTTCTGAGGGTGCTGATGTTAAAATCACAATGATGTTTTGCTTTTCTTTTTCATCTGCTGACTTTTGGAAAAAGGTTTCATAAGCCTCATTGAGGGCATCTCCAATTTGCACTGAACCCCCACCCTTAAGTGTAAAGTAATTCCTGATGTGATTCACCATAGGACCCTTTCTTCCGTAAGTGTCCAGCATAAATTCAGTGGACAATTCATCACTATACTGAGCAAGTGCCAGCCGAACTTGGTTAGGCCCTATTGGTAGGCTGTCAATCATACGGATCAGAAATCTTTTCACATACGGGAGAGATGAAGGTTCCATAGTGTCAGAGCTGTCAACTAAGAGGACAATATCTGTAGGGACAGAAACACAGAAAACATAGTTTGCTACATAGCTTTTCTCTTCTGGATCCATAACGTAGTCAGACATTGAAACTGTCAAAAAACGAGACTTTGAAAGAAATTCTGCACCTCAGTTAAGTGTGCTAGTGACCACATAGAAAAATAGATGCCTGCAGACAGGGAAATCTCTAGTCAACTGCACCATGACAAAATTTGCCAGATACTCCATCAAGTGTAGTTTCACTTAGCAACCCAACAACATGGAAATAAAGGAGAGCAGGACTAAGATATAACCTCTACCTTTCTGTTTTGCCTGCTTACACCTAAGTCAGTCTTAGGGAGTCCCTCTAATGCACAAGACCATTATGTATGTAAAATTTTCCAAGAATGGGAGAGTTCACTGTTTCAGAAGAAACATTGAGGAACAGGCTATGAGGTAGATTGCCAGAATGGGAAATTCAGCAAAAAGGGCCACAGCAAACCATGTTTACACATGCCTGATATTGGGAAAACTGGCAGCTACACTATCTGCTGGCATGTCCGTGGGGATGAGTTGCAAAGTGGGGTCATGGCAAGGAGCAGTCTCCTGCAGCCCATTCCCAGGCAAGGCTGCACTCTGGGAAATGGCCAGCCTCACCTCAGCCTTCCTGTCCCCTCAGTGTCTCACTTCATATCTCACCTCATGCTTCAGCTCACATACCTCAGCCCTCACTTCACACTTCAGCTCATATCTTGAATTTCACCTCACCCCCAAAATCTCAGCTCGCACCTCACCTCACACTTCAACTCGCCTTTCAAACCTCATCCCTCAAACCTTACCTTACACCTCACACCTCACCTGAAACTTCACCTCAAACCTCACCTCACAATTTGTTACCTCACACGTCACCTCCCACATCACATCTTACACCTCAAACTTCACCTGTTGCCATACAAACTCAGCTTTGGCTACTCTGTATAGAAATTTCTTTAGCCTCTCAAGCTTCTGGCCAGCATTTAGTGCAAAAATGGTGAGCAAAGATGTTTTTTCCCCACTATGAATTGCATTTAAAAAAGAGATAATAAAATACCTGTGTTCTGGGAAACAGACATGTGCATCTCAAAGAAGATGAAGAACAAAGCCAGCAGCATCTTCATCTCAAGGCAGAGTCCCCTGAGCATCCTCTCTGAGGGAGGTGAAAAGATTGGCCACAGTCAGAATGTTAAACTGCTCTTTAACCACATGTGTGTATCAGGAAAAGCCAGCTCTATTGAGGTCCAGATGCATCCTGCTTTGTAATTATTAAAAATTTGGATGAAAGTCAAAAGCACTTAAATAGCCACTTGTTAAACAAATGGTAAATACTGCTACAAAAATTATTACAAAAAAGTATCTTGTGAACAGCTATTAACCCTTAATGAACAGGCATGTTTATGATTTCAGGAAGGATGGGTATCTTATATTGAAATACTACTATCTTCCATCAAAAGCTTTTTTTTTTTTAAAGCAATGTATAGTGAGAGGCTTTTTACACAATACTGAAAGATGATCCAGCTTTTGCTGATTTTAGTGGGAGCAAGACTGCACTCCAAGGCAGTGTGAACCTTTTTTAGCTGATATTCAGCATCCATTGGGTAATAGCATCCAGATGCTGAAAGCTTGTGGAAATAAACTAATAACCAAAGGCGTGGTAGCTCTCCTGAATTTTGCTCCTGTTCTTGATACGCAGTAGGAAAGGAGGAGGAGAAGTCCCATTTAACACTGAGCTTTTCTATTTGCACTACACTGAATTTAAAGAGCTGCAGGAGTAAACCTATGCCAGATAAAGGCTATTTCAGTCTGGCCTGTGTTGTGCTTTCAGCCCTGCATGTAAACCAGAACTTAAAACATCTCTGAGGGATCAGTCACTCTGGATCCTTTCTATAAAGTGAAGCTGCCTGCATGTCAGTTCAGTTGCCAGCTGGCAGGATTTTAAAAGCAAAAAAATATTCACAGAAATAATTTTGAGTCTTTCTTAGGAAAGTTATCATGTAAATATTCACCCCAATCTTAGGCTATCATCTGTCCCTGCCTGTAAACATCCTGCTTTATGGAAATACTCTGCCCACAGCTGCTCGTGCTTGGAGCCAGAGCTGGTGCCAGCAACACTGTGGACTGGGTCAGGCTCCTGGGAAAACCGCTCACCTGTGGGGAAAAGCTGAGTAAGAAAGGTCCTGGACAAGCCTCACCTGGATCCTCTGCCCTTTGCCTCTGGGGGCTGCACTGCAGGGTGGTCTCTCACCCTCAGTCCATCCCTGTGCTGCACTGGAAGCATGGAACAGCCCAGCACCGTCCTCACCTGGACCCCAGGCCAGGACAAAACTGCCTGGCTCAGCCTTGGACCAATCAGGGACTTGTTGTGCTGCTCTAAGTAATTTGATGCTTTTGCCCCCCAAAATCCTGGAAAGCCACGTTTCCTCCTTTTTCTGACAGCATTGATAAAGCAGTCTCTTGCAGGACAGTGTAGGAGAGCTAGCTCTCAATCCCTGTCTTCTAAGGAGAAACACTGAAAAACCTGATGTTGACAGATCTCTACCATCAGTGGGAGCAGTCCTTGCCCAGAACCAAAGGGAAATGGGCATCTTCAGGTTGCAGGTGATGAAAGTTTTGGCAACTGGCTCTGTAAGAAATCTTTGCTGTCACTTCAGATAGCTGAAATGGGATATTGTGTTTGTATGCCTTGTTATTCTTGTCTTTTATGGCTATTTCACATATGTGGCAAAACTCCAGTGATTCTCCATCATCCTCCATAGATCTGCTCTTGATTTACAGTATAACTGAGAGTATTGTTTGGCCCATGCTTGCTCTAAGGATGTTTTAGTATCAATAAAATCTGAAGTAACAGCTGAAATAATGAGTATAAACTATGCTTCTTTTCATTTGTTTTCATTTGATCTGACAAGTCATAAATGTTCAATCTATTTAATAAAAAATAATAAGCTTATTCATTTAATATCTGATTTTAAATTTTGCTCTCAAGCATAGCAGAGGAAATGCAGGACTATTAGAAATACCTTCAATTTTTTATCGTCTATGAACTAAGGTAATAGTCAAAGTACTCAACGAATTATGCCACTGTAAAACTTCAAAATACTTGTACACAAATGGCTAAAAAGTGTTAATTCATTTAGGAATGTCTGCCCATCTGAATGGACACATAAACAGTGTTAATTCTATTGTTCTTTTAAAAGCTTCTTGAAGGAGAAATTTCATATTACTGAGCAATGCTTTTAGGTACAAGGTAAACTGGGATGAAGAAAGGGACATTTGTTTCTTAAGGGTTACTCTTAAGAAGAGTAAACCCAAAGAAAGAGAAGGGTGAAGGCACACACATGCTCTGAAAGTTTAGAAATCACAGGTTCATACTGTATTTAAGGGTGCTGTTTTTAATCTCTAACTTAGTCCTTCATCCTTTACGTCATACTTTATTTTCAGGGTTATTAGTATGTTTCTTACTAAATATGTATATATAAACACATATATATGTATAAGAATGATTAGGAAACAATTGACTTAACTTGGAAAGCAAGCAGATTCCCCTTGCAAGGGTGCAATAAAATAAGTTAGTCAGGCCTAAGTCACTGTGGGAGGAGAAAGTGATACTCTGTTTCTGCACAACTGAGCTGAAGTTCTCCGCAGTTTTGCACAAGGAATTTCAGGGAGCTCTGGTGCTGCATTCAGGACGATTCTTCCCCTGACAGAGAGGAATAGAAGCAAGAAGCACCATACCTGTGCTGCTCCGCACCTCTGCAGGGGCTGGGTCCGCTGGACAGGACTGGAGAAAGCAACTCCTCCAGAGGGCCAAAGAAGCTGGGAGATGCTCCCTTTTTCAGGAACACCTTAGCAAGCAGGCAGGTAGCTGTTTAAAAAACCCTACTAGTCAGAGACCAAGTCTTTGTGAAGCCCTGTCAGCCACAAGAGAGTACAGGTCTCTATGAGGCATGTTCAGGATGACACCACCAGTGAAGGACATTCTACATAACCTACTCTGCTCTTACAGTGCCCTTGGAAGCAGTATTTTTTCCAGACTCTCCCTATATAATATTATATTTAAGGTTCATTGTTCATTGCTACATTTATATTTGTCCTTTTACAGTTTTTCAGTCAGATATCCTGGAAAGTGATACCCACTACTGATTTCCATATATTGTCATTACATAGACTATTCCTTGTTCCCCCCACTCACAGAACTATTTTTTTTCTATTTATCAAATCTAACTGAATTATCTTTCAGTTACATTTTAAATATTTAAATTTTCAAGAAAAGGATCACCCAGCATTGTCCTCATAGCTAGGCCATTACAGCAAACATTATTAATATCAGTGGATATCATTCATCTCCTGTAATAACATTGCTTTTATTAAGTGTTGGAGCTATGTAAGATTTTACCACTATTCACGCATAACTACATCAGTGTGTATAATATTAATAAAAACTGAAAGACTTCATTTACTAAAGTCACCACCCTTTCAAAATCCTCAGTGCATTGTGTTAGCCTGTGTCTGTATGTGTTCACAACTAAATATGAATATATATGCATAGTACAGGGGGAGAAAGAGGAAAAAAACCCCAACCAACGAACAACCAAAAACCACAAGTGCAATAGCTTTTAGGGAAAATCAGTAGTAATTTCAGAAACTCAAATCAAAGCTTTTGCAGAGCAACATATTAGCAAATGAATACAAAGAGACAAATTTCTCAGAAGGAGAATTTTTTTGTTGCTTTTTTTTCAAAGTAATCCTTTTCTGATAAGCAGAAGAGACAGTTTATAACACTTACCAGACAAAGGGAAAGGTGTCTGAATGGAACATTTCAGATAATCAGGGTCCCTAAATGGCTTATGGAGACCGATATCCTTTTATAGGGTTTCAATTAATTTGCAATGGAAAACTCCTCCCACAATGGCATTACATAGATAACATTCTGGTGGTTTGGAAGCCTCGTAAAAAATACGTATTTGCTGTTTTGCCCTCCTCCCATCCTTTCTCTTCCCTTCTTCACCTCCCACCCCTTTTTCTCTGGCCCAAACGCCAAGCTGACCTTCAGGGCTGAGCTGTTTCAGGCACCAGGAGCAGCAGCTCTGGAATTCACATCTGGCTCCTCCACGACATCTATCTCCTCCATGACATCTGTCTTCTGGGATTTTGGCAGGGCAGTCTCCCACAGCTTCCCTCAGCCCTGTACATCCACAGCAGTGAGGCAGTGGCCAGCAGCTCCTCCAGGGTCTTCAGCATTGCTGGTGCCCTCTTCCCTAGCTGGGACTAATATCCTAACACTTCCAGTCACCATTTTTCAAGTTTTGACCAAAAATGGGGGATGGGGCATTGACACAGTCTCATTGGAATACACCAGGGAAAATAAATGGGCTACTACAGAGATTTGTTGGCTCTGAGTGCCTCATTTCACACCATGATACTTCCAGCCTTGCTATCCTGCACTCTTGGACTGCACTTTCATTGTTTCACTTCTCGAAATTCAATACATCTGTAATATCGCAGTGACTTGTTGGAATTTAAAAAATAGGCTTAGTGTATAGACGATGGTTAGCCAAAAGCTGTAGTTGCTCTGTGTCTATGTAACATATAGAAACCTGTTCATTTTAAGCCTAAAATTAGGTGCTGTAAGAAGAAAAATCCAAATAAAGCCTTATAAATCTATCTAGAGTCTTTGAGGCTATCTGAAAATATTTGTAGACTTGTAGAGTGTTCACAGGCAACTGGAATTTTTTTTAATGCAATTTGTTGTTCTCACGTTTATTTCCACTTCGTGTTGCTAGTGGATGATATTGTAGGACATAGGAAATATTATTTTAAAATAATCCCACAGGCCGATGGGCCTGACAGCGCTAACTACTTACCTCCATTGATTTCAAAGGAAATATCACCATGAGAAGAATTTAATAGCAAATTAAAGCCTTGATTTACCAAAATCCTGAAATGCTTTCTCAATCCAGGGGCAGCCAGTGTACAAGCAAAAAGCTGCATCATGTTCAGCCATAGACCTCACCTCACAAATGGAAATGCATGGAAATATTCTCCAAGATATTTACAGAGGAGATGTAGGTTGTGCTGTGTTTCACCTTCACAGGGCTTACTCCAGCTTCCTTCAAAACCACAGGAGTATTTTGGGCTTGCTCTTTTTTTTTTTTTTTTTTCTTTTTTGTGAGGGACATCAGTATATCAGTCTCACGAGATGCTTGCAAAAACAGCTGTCTCTGTTCCACCTCTGCTGAATGAATCAGTGTGACACAGACTGGAGTCTCTGGGACTCAGAGATCAGGTGTTACAAATTCCTGCCTCCCTTTCACAACATACAGGACACTGACACTTCTTCCACAACAACATGGGCCTCCAGCAAGATCAGCTGGTAGATGTAAATCACCTGGCAGAAGCTGAGCCTGAACAGGCCAGGTATAATGCAGATGGGAGATAAAGGTATCTGGAAGAGTTTGTATCTATGATTTAGTTTTCTTGGATTGACTGTGCGCACCCTTCTTTTTTCAATGCATTTTAGGAATATTTTGGGACTCTTCCTTATCGACAATAAATTCTGATATAACAGCATTTCCTGGTAATGGTTCCTTTCACTACTGCTTGGCTAGGAGACTCTGCTCTGAGCCAGCCAGCTCTGGACAAACTCTGGTATAATCTACAGCAATGCAATATGTATGGATGTAAAGCCAGTAGCTCGTTTAAAACTCCAACAAAGTTACAGCCAAGCACTTCGTTTCCTCAAGAGCTCAGGCTCTGCTAATTTACAGAGCCCAGCAGAGGCTACTGCCCTCCATCACAGATACTGGGGGTAAGTTACTCACAGCTGAGATACGGAGACAGGACCAGAACAGGGATAGGATAATTGCAACGTGGTCTTTCACTGCTAGGACATCTTCTTTGACAGCACTGGCAGTCCTGCACTTCAACAGTAATTATCTAGACAGTTGGCTCCTGATGGCCCTTCAGACCTGCCCTTGGGGCCACAGCTGCTAGCACAGCCTTGTCTTGGGAATTCTGTGGCAACTTAAGAAACTTCTTGTCACCAAAAATGCAAAGAAAAGAGAATCTTCCAGAATTTAAAGCTGTGGTTTAAATTGGCCAAGAAAACTAATTAAAGAAGAGGAATCATATGTTATTTCCCCCTTAGATTCCCCTAGAGAACACTTGATCTTTTTCTTCATATCACTGTTGTGGTAAGCCCTTGCCCCACCTTGCTGTAGATCTGAGTTAACTGGTTGTTCATGTGTTCTCAGCTATTTGTATAGGCTTGCAATAAATATCTGGAAAGACGTAATACACAGCTTCTACCTAACAGATGTTTTAATTTGATAAAGACATCAAATAGTCCCTGGGTTTCACAATCAAACACCATATTTCTCAAATGAAATGGAGATACCTTCCGTTAGACACACTTTGGAGCTAGCAATAAGATTATTTTTTTTTTAAAAAGGGGGGATGGGATTTGGACGTAAGTAATCCTCTGTTTTCCCTAAGGTCTTGAAAACTGCCAACAGATATCCCTGCAGCGTGAAACACGCATTAACCCAGAAAGAAAGCAAGCAGCAGTCTGGACAAAAACAGGTCATACAAGATGCTTCACAATGCTACTTGACTCCAGAAAATAGTGGATGTCTGTGGTGAAGGTGGTCCAGCAGGTGCATTCAGGTTTGATGTGAGCTGGAATCATGCCAGCTGCCTCTAAAGTCATTGGGATCTTTCCTTTGGCTTCAAGTGAGAGACAGTGATGTACATCTGCTAATAGACTGACCTGCAGAGTTGTTGGAGAGGAGCACTGCTATGGGGCTGCCAAGAAACTTGCTATAGAGGTTCGGAGACCATCTGGACTCTGCCTTCTCTCTTCTTTCATTTCACAAGAAAGAGCAGGTCCCAAGAGCACAGCACATACCATGTAGAAAACAGCACACAGATCAGTCTGGAAAGATAAAACAGGCAGCAGACACTGACCTTGCACAGAGTAGAGGTAATACTAATGAGCAGAATGTGGCACCTGGATGGATTTGCATCTGCAGAGAAACTTCCTTTGACTAAAGACCCCAGCGTGGTGTTACTTTGTCAAATCAGCTTCGCGGTTTGTGAAAACTGGATTTGTCATTGATGGACAGCCTGATACAACATTAACATCATTGCCAGGGGCTGGGAAAGTGCCTTCACCTGACAGACCTGACAAAGATCTGGACTATTGCAATATCCAAGCATGAAATTATCAACTTTTTAAAAGTCTAATAGAGACTGCTACCATGTTTCCACAGTAACACAGGCTCTGCTCAGAGATATGGCCCAGCTGAGGGGGAGAAGAGACAGGAAAGAATGTCTGATGACCACTATTGTTCTGTATTCAGTGGCGGCCATCATCATGTATAGAATATATGTCATTATCTCACTTTGTTTCTTCAGTAAGAAACATTTTGTGTGTGATTTTTACAGCTCTTTTTCCAGTTTATTTTTTTATCCAAGGAAGCATTAAGAAAGCTGCTGCTGGATCTACTATAGAATCATAGAATCGTTTAGGTTGGAAAAGACCTTTAAGATCATCAAGTCCAACTGTTAATCTAATACTGCCAAGTCCACATGTCTTTTAAACACCTCCAGGGATGGTGACTCAACCTCTTCCCTGGGCAGCCTGTTCCAATGCCTGACAACTCTTTCAGTGAAGAACTTTCTCCTAATATCCAATCTGAACCTTTCCTGGTGCAACTTGAAGCCATTTCCTCTTATTCATGTAATTTCTAGTAAATCAATGAGGTCACACCTACTACTAATTCTTTTGGCATTACACTTTGAAAACAAGTTTTCCGAAGAAGTGAGATTCAGTTCTTCATTCCTGAAAATGAAACAAATTCAGACCAACTGTGTTCTTAAATGCCCTTTTTGAGATGTCTCTTACTAATTTGTTCGTATTTCTTCTGCTCTTTCCCTCAGTGGCATACCATTTGGTATAACGCTGCTCTGCTGGGTCATCAGGTTTATAAGCACATGGTTATGAAAATGGAATCGGCCTCAGTGCAAGTTAAATACTCTTCACTTCTGCCACTTCCACCACACAACCAATAACCCATCACATTCCCAAGGGATTCTTGCTGCCTTTAGGGAAAGCTAAGGTTTGCCATGGTGCTAGTGGCATTGCCTCAACAAGTACAGACTGCAACAGCTGCACTGCCAAAGTCACAAAGACTTTGTTTTGGCCACCACAAACCATAGGAAGAGATCAGCCTCTACATCTCTCTTCCACTCCAGGGAAGTGTCTCACCCTGCAAGATCTACCAGCTAAATTTCTTACATGACAGCTCCTGAATCCCATCAGGTAAAATGTTCAGGCTTAGCCCTGAGACTTGCTAAACTTATGTTTAGTTTTTTTCCCAAACCAGGATTATTTTGTCAGAAGCGGGTTACATAACCTTAATATCAGCAGCTACATCAGCATATCTGAGAAGGTGAACAGACAGCAAAGGAGAGGCAGTGACCTCCCAGTTAGTACTGCTACCAAAAGACGTGCAAATGACAGGCAAAACAAAGGTTAAGGTACTTCAGGCACTACACAACAATTTATTTGTAGAAAAGGAAGCTTTACACTTGCCCTTGCAAAGGTGGAAGCAGGCAGGGGGGGCTGGTTCAGCAGCCACAGCACTCCCATGGGAAGACAAAGCTACTAAGCAGAGATAAATCATGGGGAAATCTGCCTTCTTTGCAGGAGTCAGTCACGTTCCTCCATCAGACTCTGAGTTTGGCTATAGATAAAAAATAAAACATGATGTGTCCAGCTGTCCCCTGTTCAGAGTTACAGAAAACGCTGCTAAAGCTGGTTGCTTTTGGCAAGATATGCAGAGCACTTTCTGAGTGAAGAGGAAGCAAGTAATGTAAATGTTTTGCTAGTTATAAACAAAAGGTTTTAATTAACAAGATACTTTTACATAACTTTTATGACAGTGGCTGGATACCAGAACGTGCAATTGCTGCTGGAAGCCCGTTTTCCAGCTGGATTCACTTAGGAAAACTAACTGCAGGCAGCAGAGTTATTCTGAAGCAATTAAGAGCAGGGCTGGCTAGGAAAGTCAATGTTTGGAGCTTACCTGTATTTGTACATGTGTTATATATATGCATGTATGATCTGTTAAAAAGCAAGGGTGGGTGGTTGTGTTGCACATCCTTCTTAGCACAACACAAAGTAACTTAATCTTGAAAGCAAACACAGCTCCCTCCAAGCTCTCAGTTTGCTTTACAGGTCTGGGCAGGTCATTCAAAGCAGCCTCTGGATGACACTACCTTGTTCAGCCTTAATTCAATGTACTTGCACATGTTATGGAAGAATTTTACTAGAATGTCCCAAAATAACAAATGAAGCTCTTTCACTCCATTGTAGACATGAAGGACCAGTCATTAAGTAGAACGTATTAGCTTAAGCCTCAGTGAAAGAGGTAGCAGCAGGAATGGCTAATGGGATAAGAGAATGGAAAAACAAGACATAAAAAGGGAAAATATTGAGAACCCTTGTGGTAAAGAGAAAAGGGCTTCCTGACTGCCACACACTGGTAAGGGCTCTGTGTCCAATTAACTGCACAAACTTCTGCTAATGGTTTTGTGCCTTTTTTTTTTTAATGCAAAAATTTCTAATCACAATAGCTGGTTTGCTCTCGTGGCAAATTGTTTCACTGTCTCAACAAGAGATAAATTGCTGTATATTTTGGCAGTTAGCAGAGCTCCCACAGAAGCAGTACCTACACAGAGAACCACAGCATGGCTCAGCCTGAAGGGGACCTCTGGAGGTCATCTGGTCCAACCTCCCTGCTGGGCCCAAGCAGGATCACCTAGAACCAGTTGCCCAGGACAGTGTCCAGATGAGTTTTGAACATCTCCAAGGATGGAGACTCCACAACCTCCCTGGGCAACTTGTGCCAGTGCTTGGTCACCCTCACAGTAAAAAAGTGTTTCCTGATGTTCAGAGGGAACCTCATCTGTTTCAGTTGGTGTCCATCGTCTCTTGTCTTGTCACTGGGCACCTCTGAAAAGAGCTTGGCTCTGTCTTCTCTGCACCCTCCCTTCAGGTATTTATATATATTGATAAGATCCTCCCTGAGCCTTCTCTTCTCTAGGCTGAACGGTCCCAGCTGTCTCAACCTTTCCTCTTACGTGACATGCTCCAGTCCCTTCATCATCCTTGTGGTCCTTTGCTGGTGTTGCCCAGAACTGGACACAGTACTCCAGGTGTGGCCTCACTACTGCTGAGTAGAAGGGAAAGATCACCCCTCTCCATCTGCTGGCAATACTTTAACTAATGCAGCCCAGGACACAATTAGTATTTGCAACAAGGGCACGTTGCTGGCTCATATTCAACTCTGTGTCCAACAGGACGCCCAGGTCTTTTTCTGCAAAGCTGCTTTCCAGCTGGGTGGCTCCAGCATATATTGGTGCAGGGAGCTGTTACTCCTCAGATGCAGGACTTTGCACTTCCCTTTGTTGAGCTAATGTTGAATGGAAAATGAGAAAGGAGTTCTTGAAGTTGTACTTCTTGTTGAATTTCATGAGGCTCCTGTCAGCCCATTTCTCTAACATGTCCACATCTCTCTGGCTGGCTGCATGACCCTTTGGCATATCAGCCACTTCTTCCAGTTTTGTGCCATCGGCAGACTTGCTGAGCATACACTGCCCCATCATCTAGATCATTAATGAAGATGTTAAACTGGACTGGGCCCACTACTGACCCATGTGGTCCACTGCTAGTGACCAGCCTCCAAGTAGACTTTGCACCACTGATTACTACTCTCTGGGTCCAGCCCTTCAGCCAGTTTTCAATCCACCTCACTGCTCATCAAGCCCACACATCAAGAGCATGTCTATGAGGATCTTACGGGAGCCAGTGTCAAAGGCCTTACCGAAGTCCAAGCAGATGATATCCACTGCTCTCTGCTGATCTACCAGGCCAGTCATTCCATTGTAGAAGTTTGTTGAGTTGGTCAAATATGACTTCTCCCTTGGTTAATCCATACTGATTACTCCTGACGATTTTCTTGTCTTTCATGCACCTGGAAAGGTTTCCAGGATGATATGCTCTGTCACCTTCCCAAGGATCCAGGTGAGGCTAACTGGCCTGTAGTTCCCTGGGTCCTCCTTCTTGCCCTTCTTGAAGAAAAGAACGACATCTACTTTCCTCCAGTCTTTGGGCACTTCTCCCAATTGCCGTCACTGATGGAAGATTATCAAGAGTGGCCTTGCAATTAAACCCTTCAGCTGCCTCACAGGTGCATCCCAGCAGGGCCATGGACTTACATACGTTCAGTTTGCTTAAGCATTCCCCAACCTGATCCTCTTCCACCAAAGGTAGCTCCTTCTTGCTCCATATTATCCCCCTGCTCTCCAGGACCTGGGATTCTTGAAGGACTGTCACATGCTGGGAAATAGCACCAGGCCACTACCAGCAACGCTGCAAGCACCAAGGGTCTATGGGTCAGCAAAAATAATAACATTGATTTCTTACGCATTGATAACTGCCAACCCCATTAAAATCCTGCACATGCATCACACCTTGCCAAGATGCAATGGCATTCACCTCATGTCTTGAGGAAGAACATAAGACTTACATTCCATTTATACAGGATCCAAATGATATCCAGGACATGTACCAGCCTTGTTACAAAAGGTAAAATTTAACCCTTACTTGTTTCAGAAGAGCTGAGCTCGTTCCTCATTAGAAAAGCTGGTCAATTCACCTGTCAGATACGCAGACAAATTCTGCAATAGGAGCTAGAAAATAACACAAAGCCAGAAAGCTGGATGTTTTCCCTTAAAACGCTTCACATCTTTCCTTGCTCTAAACCAAGCTGGTCCCATTAAAATAATTAAGATACGTATCACTGGGTATAATTAATATAAGATGCAATCTGAAAGCTTTTACAATTTAGTACTAGATTATGAGCATTTTCACATCATTATAACCCTTATAATAAAAAAATAACCAAATAAGCAGGGGCAGTAAATTTACTCACTCTGATTAAGCAGAACTCAGAGGCAGTGTTTTGGTCCCAGGAACATCTGTTCTCTTTTCATCACCTTCCTTTTCAGAGGACTGGGCCTCACAATTCAGCTACTCTGGATTACAAAACTCTATTACAAAACAGAATATGTGCATTTGGGCTGACATATTACAGTAGTAGCATTAAGTCTGGTATATCTACCTTCTTGCACTTTTTAAATGACAGATTATCTTAACTAAGACCCTCACCAGCATGAGCATCAGACACAGGTTTACTATGGCAAAACTAAATTGCTCCCTAAATAGATTTGTGCATGGCTTGACTCTAAATAGAGCCTCTGACAACATTCATAAAGAAGCCACTTCCTTGTTACTTCTGAGAGGTTCGTGGTTTTTTTTATAGTTTGGGAGGAATTTGGGATTGAGCAGGGAGGGGTTGTTCTTAATTCACCCAACTGAGCAGTGGGTGCATCTTCAGAAGACTGCTTCCATTAGAAGACAGAACATTGCCAAGGGTTCAAAATATGTAGGTACTAGGTACTCCATTATCTAGAGCAATGTTCTGAAGCTTAAGCACCCACAGCACCAAAAGTACATTATCAGACAACATATGAAATTCAGCACCTAGATTTCTCACAAAAGCCTGTTAAGTCATAGGAGCAGCAACACCAGAATATTTAACTGGCATTAGAACTTGGTATTTCCCCCAAACATTCTACCATTTGCTGAACACAGATGTTTCACAACTCAGTGAAATGCAGCAGTCAAAGAAGTCTGGTCAGTTGCCTGCAAAATAATTCTTTTCATATGATACCTTGTGTAACTGATCTGAATTCCTATAATACTCCATATGTCTGAAAAGGAAAAAAAAAATGCCTGCAAATGCTGCTTGTTTGACCTTCTGACACAACCAGAAGGATGAGGGGGTAGACAAGACCCATAAGCATCCTGTGGTAGCTAGCAGATTCCTCCCTTTGGAAAAGAGCCCAGGGGGTTTATGCCAGGGATGAAAGAAGAAGGAAAAACAGATTAGGGCTTTGAGAGTCATTCTTCAAGAGGGGCCAGCTGGCCGGTCTTCTCTTGCATTGCTCCAGGAAAAGGATCCTCAACCAGTCTCAGATAAGAATCACAGAATCACAGGAGATGGAAGATGTTTGTATAGAAAGCATGAGCCAGTTAGTTCACACAGACACAGACATTTCTCCTTATCGAGGAGAGAGGGTCCCATGCAGTGGGACTCATCTCTCAGTGAGAAACTGTAAGTTTGAGCCAGCAGCAAGACTAGCCCCAGATAACAAGGGCCACCTGAAAGAGATGGATTGCAGGCAGCTGAGATCCATCAGGGGACTCAGTGTCTCCTGGGCCAAAGCGAATCCAAGATACCAAAAATTGCTTCTGCTACAAGAACAGACATGTTTGATTTTTTTTTTACTTCTCCCTTCCAAGGAAAATAATTATTTATCTGAACAAAATGAGAACACTGAAGTTCTAAAGAAAACAGGAGATCAAACTGCCCAGCTGTCTTGTCTTAGAGACAGAATTTCTGTGAATCTTATGTAAAAAACAACCTAGTTCTCCAAAAAAGGCAAACTCACTTCTCATGTACACCTGGCTTAAGAGGAGGGAGTCATTGATTTTGAAAGAGGAGAGAAACTACTGCCAACTGGCAGCATCTGTGGAGAAACAACTATAAGACACAGAGAATAGCATTTTGGAAATCCAGATATTAATCACTTCGGAATTAAAAACACTGTGTATATTGTAGTAAAAAGCAAACCCAGGTTCCATTTATTGCTATACCAGTTCTAGCCCCAAAACAGATGGGTAAGGTGCCCTCCTTCAAGTACCACTTTCCAGACACACATGTAGAAAAAGAAGAGAGAGCAGGATATCTCCCACTCCATGGCAGTCTCATTCCATCACTTGCAAGAAAACCCAAAGCTGAAAGACCAACAGTTTCATCAACTCACCCATCCCCACTCAGAGTTTGGGTCAGCAGCAGTAACCCACGAGACATTTTGGCTCTTCCTCAGCTGAGCACTGCCTCAGGTGGCACTGTCACCTTTAGCAGTGAGTTGCTCAGCATTATGACAGCCCTGAGGCTGGCAGAGCCTCACAAGAATCCACTCTGTTCAAAGCCACTGCTCACAATAGACTCCCTCTGGGTGAACCAAAAGCACCAGGCTCTGCAAATCCAAGTTCACGTATGTTCCTTAAAAATTCGTTGAGGAACACTTATCCAGCAGTCTATGCAAATTCATTAAAGATATTTTATCTATTTTGTTGTAGACAAATAAAGAGAAGAACAAAATTCCAGGTGAGTACAGCCACCTCTAAAAAGAGTGGCCCAAGGTGACAAAGTTAAATGCACCATGACTTCTAAAGACATAAAATGGGCAACAGCAGAGTTTGGGTGAGTCAGCGGGGTGTGAAAGCTTAGCTAAGTCCCACCCTTCTGCAGGGCATTGCATTTATTATTTCTAATCAGATGACGTCCTCAGGATTTTTTCTTTCTCTCAAGAGCAATCACAAAAATCTAATGTTCTAAAATGAATTCACGTGTCCAACCTTTAGTAACATGGGAAAGGGACCAATGCTTATTTACATATGAAAAGCGACACTATAAGAATATGTTTACATCTGTTTCAAGAACTAACAGCAGAAGTGAACTATTTGAGAATGATTGATTTTATTCACATCTTGGATTATTCAGAATAATTCAAAAGCCAAGAATGACCCTATAGTTTCAAATCCTCTAAATCAAAGCGAAGTAAGTTCTAGTAAGTCTATATCATTTGAGAGCTAAATGCTTTTGGCATTTTCTATAAGCAGGATAAATGCAAGCAAATGTATAAAAACATGTTGACATTAGTCTCTCGCGTCCAATGTCATTTCATGAAAATCTCTGAGGTGTTGTTTTATTTTATTCAGTACATTTAAAATTGCACATTTTGGTGTTTATGGAAGAAAGTAAAGTTCCAATACTTTTATCCCTTTTAAACAATACCTTGTTAGCTAACAAAAGTTTCTCAACATTCAACATACTATATCAGATCAACTGAGGAATAGTTTTATTTTCACTATTAAGTTACTAGATAACTTCACAAACAAGTATTTGTTTAAACTGAAATGTGGGAGCTGAGTAGCTGTATAAAGCTTTCTCTTTCAACAGGATGGTTATGGTTGGAAGAGACCTCTGGAGATCATCTAGTCCAACCGCATCACCCTGATAGCGTAACTGAAGAATTAAAGTAAATTTAGCGTCTGTGCACTAGGAAGACTCTATGCACAAGAATCCACACTCTTCTTGCGTTTCAAATCTATTTTTATTGCCTCCACAGCCCCCATACCAGAACTGACCACACACTTTCTGCTCTTTGTTGTAGTACCACTTCAGAATGTAATTCTGACATTCTCCACTATCTTGAACAAGGTCACATGCATCTGGAAAAGGGAAATAAGAGACAAATTTAATGAAAGATCCACCTTTCTCAGCATTGTAATTTCAAGGAAAAGTAATGTTCAGTGCAAACTGGCAGATGAAAGAGGTAGCCAGTGTTTAAGGTCTTACAAAGATTCATTAAGTATTCAT
Organism: Caloenas nicobarica; assembly: GCF_036013445.1. Classification (NCBI taxonomy): domain Eukaryota; kingdom Metazoa; phylum Chordata; class Aves; order Columbiformes; family Columbidae; genus Caloenas; species Caloenas nicobarica. Next base: position 45,996,538 of record NC_088246.1, on the reverse strand, counting down.
CCACAAACCCACAGTGCTAGTGTGGTGTGAAGCCCCTCTTCTTATGATTGATTTGACCAGAATGTCTGAAACAACTGGATTCTCCATGGCATAAAGAATGTTTAGTCTTCTGACATAGACTTTTTACTAAAATTATTGAAAAAATGATTTTATCTGGTCTATAGAGACTAGGTAAATAAAGCTTTTCAGAACATCCACTTCTATTCCAACTTGTTATACTGGTATCCATCAGTAAAATTTAATAAATGAACATGCATAAATGGTTAAATTGTCCATGATAGTCTCTTAGCTGATTTCCGGAGTAATATAGATTTAAATTTAATAAATTAGCCCCAAAGTAGGTGAGAGTAGAACACTTCATAGCAATTTCGTATTGAGTAAGTACAGATCTAATCAGCTTTCACCAATGTAAATTCAGAGTTACTCAAATTAAGTCAGAAGAACAGCTCTAGACTTTGGTATCTGTAGAACACTGAAGGACAAGCACTGAAAAGTAAAGCAAAATACTGGTACAACTACCCAACCTTCTCCTCCTAATCAACTGAATAATCTCAAGAAATAGATCAGTACAAAATATATCATAGTTCTGGAACCATGCTACATGTTTTTAGAAGAGAACTGTTGGGTCACTAATTACAACTCAGGCTTGGGAGTGGTATTTCATATGTCTCCTATAAGCGGCTTAGGTCACTGCTCACAATATCAGTGCAATGACCCTGACGACCTCCTCACAGGAAATATTTCATTTGTAAAGTATAAACAATTACATATCATCATGCTACTGAATTTTCTGTGACCACAAAACTGGTTAATGCGAGCACTGATTCAAGACTGTACACATGCAGTTAGGTGACGGGTCCAATTCCACCTGTGCAGAGCAAGTCTGTCATGCACTGTGGACGTATGGCATTCCCAGAGGTACATTAGCTCTTAAAGATCCAATACTTAAACAGTTTTGCAAAAGCACTGGTCCTCTCTCAATAGGGATGGGGCCACCAGAGATTCCCACAATAATTTTTGAGGGGAAAGGGATGAAAAACAAAGGGGTGGCACCTGTAGCAACAAGCTACACACCCAAAGCTATGCAGATACCATTGCATTTTTTTTCAATTAAATTCTCTCCAATTGTAGTCTAAAGAATAAAAACACTCAATAGTATTAGAAGAATGTTGCTGACAAACTATCTCACAATCAGCTTCCCATATCTATCGTATCAAATGGCAAATGTGCAAAGAAAAAGGCATAATTAGGAAGCAAAGTAAAAAATATGAAGATTTTTATAGGATACCTCTGCTGAGGGATCCTGTTCTTCCTACAGGAACAGACTGTAGCAAAGACATATTTAGTTCCTCCATGTTGAGCTAAGTTAGCAGCAGGAGTAACTCAGTAATTATAGTATAACTTGGGGATTTAAAAGGAACAGCTATTCTAGTAAGGAGGGTTAGAATTTTATATTATGTTATTACAAAAAATTACAAATCAAAGCTAAAGTCACAATGACACCTTCAGTTCAGCCTTTAATTACAAATTCTTACTGTGTGGATTTGGACTGAATACAGACATATGGTGACAAAACACTTTGGAAAATGTAATCAATGGTAGTGCTTCATACTATGTGAATATTCAACTGAGCCCTTCACAATTTAGTGTTTTTTTACTAAATTAAAAAATATTTTCATATTGCAAAATCATACCATAATCACTATAGGTAGCTCTAGTTTCTACTGTCGCCTTTAAGTTTCCTTCATTTTCCTTCTGAGTTTCTCCATACTCTTGTAGCTTTTCTCCTTCAGCACCTTCCTCTGTGAAATACTCATTCTCCTCATAAACATATTTCATTTCTGGCATTGTGTATACAGGTTCTGTGGTGGTCTCTCTAATATTCTCCAGGACTCTCCTTTCAGTTCTTTCAAGGTCTTCTAAACTATGATCATAACCAGTTTCATCAGTTCCAGGAAAAGGCATCCTTCCAAAGAGAGGAAAAATAAACGAAGTATTTAAGCACCAGTATGGCCTAGAAAAACACACCTGAATACCATGAAAAATTTTTTTGATCGTGATCATGTTTCTATGAAAACTACTTTGAATATAACTACTAACCCAAAGAGGGAAATCTTATGTTTAAAGATACACACTTAAAAAGTTTAATAGGCAATTACAAACCTTTCAATAATAGACACTTGCTGTTGTGCATCTCCTCTATCTAAGTTTTCACACTCTTGCTGAAGTTCAGGTGAAGGATAACTGTTCATTTCTTCTGTGGGGAAAGCACAGATATCACAGGTGAGTTTTAAAGTCCTCCAAACCCCAGTATGTTTAATAAAAAGCACTACATGATTTTTCTCTTGTGAATTGTAGTTTGCATCCTTCAATAAGTAACACACTGTAGAATGACTCACATTATGACCAGTAAAACGAAAATTATGTTAGAGATCAGCTAGACGAGAGCAACTCCTGAACCAACCTTTTATACTTTTGTCTTGCTCTGTAATACCGTATCCTATAGAAACTTTGACATCTCTAAGTACATGCTTCTCAGGAAGATTTTAAATCAGTGATAATTTCCTTCTTGATATACTCTTGTTTGTACTTCAAAGCACCTAAGACCTGCTAACATGCATGAATGTGTTCTGAAAAGTGAAGTTTTTTCTCTGCTCTACAGAGGAGGAATAACAGCAGAGAGGTTAATGCCAAATCTGCTAAATGTTTAAACTTCTGTCTGCTCCAAAGTCCAAACAGGCATAAACAGCTCAATAAATCTGGAGAAATGTAAGCCTAAATCAGGCATATAACTGTGGACTCTTAGATGAAGAATGGCCTTTCTTTAGTGAAAGGAAAATCAACAAAGCCACTCATTAAACACAAACTTAAGAGAAAAACACTACTTGAGACTTTGGCCTAAGGCACCATCAGAATATAACACTGTTCTGTCATTACTGTCCAGCATCTGCAGCAAACTCAAGATGAAAGACTGGCTAGCTAAATTATGACTAGGAACTGAATGACAGCACATATACCCTGCCTTTTTCTACACAGCATTTCTCTTTCTGTCTGTAACTTAAGCAAACGCCATTGCATGCTACTTACGTTGTAGAAGATTTAGAAATGCCCGACTAAACTTCTGAGCATACACCATCTCAGACATTGAAACCGTTCCCAATGTCAGTAAATGCTGGTCTGTGGGGGAGCTTGACAGCTCCATCAGCTGATTGTCACTCACATCACTGCCAAGTGCAAGAGTGAACAAGGTGAATCCTTGGCACTTGGCTCCAAGTGAAATCTCTCTCAGCTTCTTTCTGTCCCACGTGCTTGTTTTACTTCCAACTATTGTAAATATGACCCTGTGTTTTCTTGGCCTGGGGGCTTTAAAAAATACATTTTCAACTGTCCACTGTAGGGCAGAAGCAATGGCTGATGGCCCTTCCAGTTGATGAACAGACTCTTGGATATGTTTCTTCATCAAATCTTTATTGCTGTGTGTGACTAGATCAAACTCCAGAGCCACAGGGGTCTGGTTTCTGTCAGGTAGGAAGCCCCTGGGAGCCTGCTGCACCAGTGCCACTCTGATGCCTCCATATGTTTCGTTTGGCTGTGAGGAAATGACAAACTGATCTAGCATGTTGCTCACAAAGTCTTTGGCTCTCTGAAACTGTTCACTGCTGATGCTGCGAGAGCTGTCCATAATGTAAGTGATATCCATATCCATCAGAACAGGGGGAGAAAAGGGCACCTCGCAGTTGGTCCTTGGTCTGCATTTATCTAGAGAGGAAGAGCCAATAGGTAGAAAACTATTTAGCAATACAACAAAAGCAATAGTCTGGAAAAAAATTCAACAGTTTTATTAATCTATTTTATTTTTCTTTAATTTTGATTTAAAAAAAAATCAATTTGATAACTTGAAATCTTGTTGTTCTAGTAAGGAACAACAGATGAGTCTTGCTGAACAAGGTTTTCAGATATCATGGGAAATTATTCAGACATGAGAGCAAAAAATGTTCATAAGTTAAAACTTAACAGACAAGAGTTCCCTTGAGAAATTTTCTTCTGTGGAAATCTGAACACTGTTAAGGACACTGGAACAAACCCTGTTTTTCATCTCAGACCATTGTTCAGCATTCTGAAATATTATAATTTAACAGCTCTTCCTTCCTCACAATACAGAATTTACAGTAAATGAGCCTGGTTTCCCAGAATCATAATGCTATTTTAAGTGCATTTCTGTTAAAAAAGAAATGCTAAACACAATAATTTATTTCACATGGCCGAAGCAGCCACTAATTAAACAGCTTTTTTGTTTTTGAGATTCTAATTCTTACCATTCACTGAAGGGGAAATTCAAATCATAACTTCTCACCAGTGGTAATCTGTAACCAAGGAATGATCTGGCATGGAGGGCAAGAAAGCCCAACTGCAGAAGGGATTAAATTGGCTAGAAGTAAGAATGCCAGGGACAGAACAACTCCCTCTCAGGGAGTGAAGTTTCTCTTGATGATAAGGAGAAACAGCTATAGCATTGTCTTGCAGCCATCCTGGAATGCGAGCACTCACGGGCCAGCTCTGAGCAGCAGAGCTGGGCTGAGTGACCCCATGCAGCCACTCGTGGCATTGGTGCTGGTGCACGTGTACACGAGGAATCAGCTCGTAATGCATCTTTGCAGACTCCTGCAGAACCACTTATGGCAGTAGGACTCTACCCAATGCATTGTTCATCAATTATTATTTTTTATATCTAAGCAAGAACATGTTTAAGAGTTACCAAAAAATTCCCCAACACCACACTGCAAAATAAAATCTATAGGATTTGTTATTGAAAGGGTAAAAAGACCAATGCAACAGCTGGAATTCGTAAAATGTCTTACCAAAGCAAAGTGTACAATATGTGATGTTATCCAAACTTTGATCTTCTTGTCTTTCCCAAACAAAGAATTGAAATCTTCTAGTATCATCAATCTGTGTTTTAAAGCAGACACAAAAGTAACATTAAACAGATAGGTAAAACACAGGTAAAAGTTTGGGTTTTTTTTTTTGCCAGCAAATGGCTATCATTTTTATTTTCTTAGTAGTGTGCTACAGAAAAAAAGGCAGCATCTCCTGTCTCAGCTCGTTCTGGGACAAAGAAAAATCCTCCACAGTGAAGTTTTCTTAGGAAAGAAAATTCTAGCATTAGAAATTCTAGCATTAGAAGAACTGATGTGTTGCCTGTGATCAGCTGAAGAAAGACAATCTTCCACAGTAGAAGATTTGACCACAGAAATTTTTGAAGAACCCTGAAGAAGTTCCAACAACATCCTACAATTTCACTGACCATCTGACTCCATCCAAATGTGATTCAAAGGAAAAACCATTTCCTTGCAGACTAAGATAAACAAAAAAAGCTGTAAAATATCATAACATTGCAGGAAATTAACAATATAGATGGATAACCTAAATAGTGAGAAAAGAAATAAATACATCTTGCATTAAACTTAACTTTTTCTGTGTTATACACAACACAATTAACTTCTGATTAATAGCAGTAAAGGATCTTACAGATAGCACTCTTCAAGGGAATTAGAATCAGCAATTACTGTTTATGTCATCTCCAAACTGAGGCTCCTAAAACAAACTAACCCAAGCCAGTAAGTATCTGTGACTACAGGCTGGTAGGATCATGAAGATTGAACCACCTCTCAATTGCAAGGGCAGAAGTCCATTTGAAAGAAAAAGGGAGGTTGTATCTTCTTGGGGGGTGGTGGTGTGGTCAGTTGCCTTCCCATCCCTGTAACCATAAAGGAGAGCTGGGCAGTGAATTTTTTGCCTTTCCCCCTGCTAAGCGGCTTTTTAAAACTTTTCTACTCTGAAAACTCATTTATGGAAAGCAGGCACCTTTGTAAATACCATTTGGATTCACAATCCGCTTACACTAAGTAAACAAAATACTTGTTTATCCTGTGGAGCAATCCAGTGAATAAAATATAAGCTTCCTTCTCATACACCAGCAGAATTTTTTCAGTCTGCTAAATTAACATTTAGCAACGCAAATATGTGTGTTGACTAATGGATATGATGCTGCATGAGACTAAATGTAACACAAAGATTAAAGGGCTGACTTAGATGCTACTAGATCAGAACTTAGAGTCAAAGTTTTGCATTTTTTGTCACATGTAAGTAAACATAGTTTCCTTCTACAAGGATAATTTTGAAGACACAGCAGCTGGAAGGAATTCTATTTCAAAAAAGTTAAAATTGAGCACAGATGATACAAAAATGAATAGAAAAGAGAGAGAACACAGAATTCACATTATGAAACCTTAAAGACACGTAGAATTCTTTTCCTTTGGTACCTGGTAAAATGGATTGCTTATTTTTGTTTACTACCTCTCTCTATATGAAGCCATAATTTAAAACAAAAGTTGTTAGTCTTCTCCTTTGCTAATGGCAATACAGCTACCAAAAGGGGTTTTGCTTAATTTAATTCTCGTTTGAAAAAAAACAACCAACCAACAAAAAAACCAAACTGGTGTACTTGAAGCCTTCTACTACTACTTTTTCTAGAAACTAGGGCCACAGTTTGTTAATTAAATGGTTAGTACACATCACAACTTTAGATGAGAAACAGCATATCTAACTAAGTGAAATTAACATAATGTTATTGAAATTCTGTGATTTGGCCTAAGACCACAAGTCATAAATAATTAATGTGAAGAAAGAGGTCAGATGGTGATCATTATGGTCAAATGAATCAGTGTTTCTTCATTAAAATAGTAACCTTTTATATACCCCTTTCTAATAAGGGATTGGACAGTTCCTGTAGAACTTCCTGGCTTGAGAGCACACTTAACTCAAACGCTAGTAGATACCAACCAAATGGATGACTGCCTCAATTTTCTATAATCTATCTACTTACTGAGAAAGCACGTCTGACATTTGGCACTTCACTGAAGGCAATAACCACTGGAGTGATCTCCAAGGCACTCAACTCAAGCACAGCCGTGTTGATGGCAACATCATCCTGCGATGGACCATTGGCAAAAAATAGGGCAACTTTTCTTGTGAGGATGCCCTGACGAACACGTTTGAAGACATTTCTTGCAACAAATCTCATGGCTGTCCCAATATTACGTTTTCCAGTGGATCTCTCCAGCGGTATTCTCTGGACTGCTTGCAGCAGCAAGTTTCTTTTTTGGAATTCTGAGAAGCGGATGAGATAGCGCGTATTGGCATTGAAAGAAACAACAGACACACGAGCGCCTGTTGGGCAATTGCTTTCACTGATCTTAATGATCTTCAGCAATAACATAACAATGTTCCTCATTCTTTCAAATGCAGCTGGCGTAACATCTTCAGACATATCGAAAGCAAACACCACTTCAGTTGGATAAACTGGACATGTATCTGCATATTGAAATAAAAAAATGGTGTGAAAACCTTTCCATAACTCAAACATTGTTAGGTTTTTCTTCAAGTCTATAAAAGAATGGACACGCGGAGGCCGAAAGAGCTTACCTGATGAGCAAGCTGGAATGAAGAGATGCAGAGTGAATAAATATTCATTAACATAGTGACATATCCACTTGCTTTCACTAAAAAGCCTGACCCAAAGCTCAGATGACTGACAGAATCTGTCAGTGAGATGACAGCACTCTTCTTCCACAGTTAAATACTCAAAATAGTGCAGTTTTACTGGATTAGAATTAAAGAAATTGTTCTGGTTTCTGCTGAGCACACAAGTCAGAGAGAGAATGAACATTCCAAATGTGGAGGTCAGGTGATATACAAATAATATCTTCTCTCAGAGAATTCCCCAAAGGGAGTTTGCACAGTGTCAAAGAATTAATTTAATGTTAAATGAGGAAAAGAGGCATTTGTAACAGTTTTTGTAATTAAGAGACAGGAAAAACGAGCAAAAAGTGTAAGCTGGTTTCATAAATCAGCTGCAAACCTCTCACATGACATGAGTCATCATCAAACTGAACCCAGATAGACACTAGTAGTCTCCAGGGTTTCCACTGGAGCCTATTCCATTTAAGAAGAGTGACTGGGTGGAATCAGAGGTAAAAGATGCTCCCTACTTACGGCAATTTTTTCGTGTAAAATTCACCAGTTCACAAGGCTGCAGGACCAAAACAAAAAAGCAATTAATGGCAAATCTCAGACCATCCCAGACTGGAAATTCTACCAGTGGTCTGAGCTGAAGGTCATATCTCAGTTCCTGAACTAAGTCTCACAAAAGTAAATCCAGAATCACACATTCCAGTTCCTCTGTATTTCAAACAGTACAGGTGCTCTGCCCCTGCTGTAGAAACCAAAGGTTTTTTAGACATGCTCTGCTGGCATTTAATCGTGCTCTGGAGTATTAAGCAACCATTTACCCACTTTTGATTTTGTGTAATAATCTGATCTAGGAGGTCACCAGGCAATGACACGTCCACAGGAGAAGGGGCATTTCAACAGCAACTCACAAAGGAGGAGAGAGGTCCACGAAGGAGGAGAGGACCTCCTCAGGACATAGAACACATTTGCAATAGGATTGCGTGCAAGTAGCTGTCCATGGAAGGGCAGCGTTTATTTTACATGGGATTAGGATTCTGAAGAAATCGTGCTCTGCTATTCCCAGTGAAAACAGTTTTTGCTGAGAAAATGCCTTCCTCTACAAGAAGGTGAAAAATAACCCTAAACCTGAGCTGGTGTGCAAACTGATCTGTATGAAGAAATAAATAAAGGAATATTAATGGTCTGACACTTTGTAAATGTTTGGACATGGCATTAATCCATATACATAACTGTTTCTCATTCCTTGATTATTTGCAGAACAGAACAACCCACTGCACTTTGACAAGTATTTGAAAAGGAAACTGTTTTGTAACAGCTAATTGTGCTCATTGCAGTCAGTGCTTAGAAACAGAAGACAAAAACTGTTAAATCCATGCAGTGTGTAGTTAGCTAGCTGTAAGGTGATTACTTACTTCTATTAAAATGGTGCCCATTGGTCCCTTGGCACCCTGAAACAAATTAAACACAGGTCCAGAAAATCAGCCCCCGATAATGCATTACCATCTATGACTCTCTAGCCCAAAGAAAATGCAGGCACTGTAGTGTTTCCCTGACAACCATTTGTGAATTTGAAATATGAGGAGACATCAGTTCCCAGCACAGATTTCTGTGGACCTTTTCCAAACAGAGTTGCAGACTGCTTCTCAGAACTATTTCTTGGTCCATTTTCCTTAATGGTTTTATAAATGTTCATACTTGTTGCCCTTGAGGACCAATATAATTTGGAATTAGATTTTCCTTCTAAACAGTAATTGCTCTGCTGTGGTTCTCTTATCTGCACCTTAAATCCTTGACAACCTCTGATGTTTAACAGGCTTGTCTTCTTCTCTTGCAGGGTAAAATCCCCACAGTTCTATCTCAAGAGATCCCACAGACCATACACACATCCCGACTGTCCAACCAGTCTGCAGCCTTCTCCTTGGGAGCTGTGAGCAAATGCCAGGATTCCAAGCATCTTTTTTCAAAATAAAAGTATTATTTAATCATTATAACAGGAATAAATACAGGGAAAATAACTTACTTTTTTTTTTTAAGGCAGCTTGAGAGTTTTCATCATGTGTGCAATACAGATGCATAGCAAGCCTACTGAAAATTCTCACTTACTTGCAGGGGGTTGCAGTGAGATATATCAGAAAAATCTGAACTCCACATCCCACAACCTTTACCTTAGCATCTCTCTACCACAACATTACAGCTTACCAAAAATCATATGTGCCCAAATTACAACTCCGTGTCCAGACTTTTTTCCTTCGCCCTCCAATTAACCTTCCATTCCTTCATCTTCTGCCTGAATTACCTTCCTCATTATCTCTGCTGTCTTGCTGGTAGCACCATCACAGCCATTCCATGTTTTTACCTTCTTACACTTCCCATCAGGTCCTAGTTCTTCGGTACTGTTCAGCAAGAGTTAACTGTGAATTGCCTGAGTCCTAATGAATGCTACTTGCAGCAGCTTAGTAGTGGTGACTGAGCTGTGCAGACTTGACGCATACAGATAATCATGCCATCAAGTTAGGAAGGATGGGTAAAACAGGCCTGTTTTGGCTGGCCATGCCTACTCCCTGTACCTCTTCCTGCATCCCTATCTCTTCCACTTCCCACAGAGTTCCCACTTTCTCAGTTCACTGATGCACTGCTACTACAATAATCCCACCAAGCCCATACCTCCCAAGCTCCACTCAGTTCTGTATCTGAAAAGAAAATCTTGAGCTTGAAATCTCTCTGAAGGCTTCTTAGACCATGGATTGGCAAGGCCAACAGCTATCTGGCTCATCAGCACACTAGGTCCGTCTGTCTGTAATGTATGTGAGCAGCCAAGCAGCAGGGAAGCAGAGAGGGCAATGCATTCCAGCTGGTACTCTTGGCCATTCTTGTGCCCAGCATCATAATATAAAGTGGGCCAGGTACATTCACTGACCAGCACAGTCATGGCAGTAATGACAAAACCCCCGTTTTCTAGGTTGTATGTACCTGGTGGGCCATGTTATACAGGTAAATACATCGTTATCAATAATGGTCCACATTTAAACTAAAAGTGTAAGCTTTAGAAAGTCTAACAATAAAATAGTCAGTAGGGATTGTTTCTGGTCACCATGGAGCTGATTTGCAGAACTGCTGCAGTATAGACATGCACAGGGATTTTCCTAACTGCCTACAACGTTAGTTCTAAATCCCACTGAAATCCATAATCCTTTCTCCTGCTTAGATAGAGAGTAAACCTTTTCATTGTATAAAATGCAGATCACAGATACTGGAAAAGGACATCAAGATATCTACTTGTATATGGCGATTAACAGGTTACAGTCAATTTAAGCTTTAAGTAAGTGCCTACAATTGCAAGTCTGACTTTAGATGGCTTTTCTTTTAAAATGAAAAAAAAAAATCAGCTTTCAGCAGAACAATCCAGTTACAGAATCACAGAATCACAGAATGTTAGGGATTGGAAGGGACCTCAAAAGATCATCTAGTCCAATCCCCCTGCCAGAGCAGGAAAACTTAGGTGAGGTTACACAGGAAGGTGTCCAGGCGGGTTTTGAATGTCTCCAGAGAAGGAGAATCCACAACCCCCCTGGGCAGCCTGTTCCAGTGTTCTGTCACCCTCACTGAGAAGAAGTTTCTTCTCACATTTAAGTGGAACCTCTTGTGTTCCAGCTTGGACCCATTACCCCTTGTCTTACTGTTGGTTGTCACCGAGAAGAGCCTAGCTCCATCCTCGTGACACCCACCCTTTATATATTTATAAACATTAATGAGGTCACCCCTCCGTCTCCTCTTCTCCAAGCTAAAGAGACCCAGCTCCCTCAGCCTTTCCTCATAAGGGAGATGCTCCACTCCCTTAATCATCTTTGTGGCCCTGCGCTGGACTCTCTCCAGCAGTTCCCTGTCCTTCTTGAACTGAGGGGCCCAGAACTGGACACAATATTCCAGATGAGGTCTCACCAGGGCAGAGTAGAGGGGAAGGAGAACCTCTCTGGACCTACTAACCACCCCCCTTCTAATACACCCCAGGATGCCATTTGCCTTCTTGGCCACAAGGGCACAGTGCTGGCTCATGGTCATCCTGCTGTCCACCAGGACCCCCAGGTCTCTTTCCCCTACACTGCTCTCTAATAGGTCATTCCCCAACCTGTACTGGAACCTGGGGTTGTTCCTGCCCAGATGCAAGACTCTACATTTCCCCTTGTTATATTTCATTAAATTTTTCCCCGCCCAACTCTCTAGCCTGTCCAGGTCTCGCTGGATGGCAGCACAGCCCTCTGGCGTGTCAGCCACTCCTCCCAGCTTGGTGTCATCAGCAAACTTGCTGATAGTACACTCAATTCCCTCATCCAAGTCATTGATGAATATATTGAACAGTATTGGTCCCAGAACTGACCCTTGAGGCACTCCACTAGATACAGGCCTCCAACCAGACTCCGCCCCATTGATCACAACTCTCTGGCTTCTCTCCTTCAGCCAGTTTGCAGTCCACCTCACTACCCGATCATCCAGTCCACTCTTCCTCAGTTTTGCCGTGAGGATGCTGTGGGAGACGGTGTCAAATGCTTTGCTGAAGTCAAGGTAGACCACATCCACTGCTCTGCCATCGTCAATCCACCTTGTTACGTCAGTTCTACCTTTTAGTACTCTCTTCTTTTTTAATTAGATATTTACGAAACCTTAAGAGATTTCCAAATACTGTGGAAGAAATTCTGCCCTGCACTGTATCATCGCAGTTCCATTTCCAACAGCAGATACTCTTGTTCACACGTAATCACAGGCAAGACATAACTCTCTACAACTGCCAGGCTGTGTAAGCATAGTTTACCACGTGAAACATTATTAAATATTCCATTAATCTAATAGCAAGTTTAAGAGCAATCGAACAGTTGGTTTTTTAAACAAAAATATATTACCATAGGTCCTGAAGGCCCTTGGTCCCCTGGATCTCCCAGGGAGCCTTGTGTGCCAGCATTACCCTAAAAATAGAAATACAAGTTTTATTCTTTCTAATTGCACACATGGGTGCAGAATTTCAGTAGAGAAAAACCTCTGTAACTATATTGTGAGTTGGATCCTGCATTTTCGTAAAGACAGACTACTACCCCTAAGAATTATTAGCAACTAACATCTCTAAAGACTTAGAACTGCATTTTCTCAAGACCTCTTACGCAAGGTTATGGCAATAAAAGATGGGAGTGGAAACCAATTTCAAAACTTTCTGGTGAGGAAACATTTATGACTTAAGGTCTTTACTTATAGAACTCTTCACAGAGTTAGCAGATTTATCATTCTTACTCTTCTACCCCTAACTCCTTTGGGTCCTTCAGCTCCTGGAATGCCCGGATCTCCATCTTCTCCCTGAAAATTAATGAAATCCAGAACTTTATAGGAAAGGAGGAGACAGGGAGAAAGACAGATAACCACTTCCAAACAAAAATAATTTAAAGAGAGACATAAAGAAGGTAGACATGCCCATTTATTCATACCTCTAGACCAGGATATCCTATGAATCCAGATTCTCCCTACCAAGAGAACGGACAAAGACTTCACAAGAGGCTAGAACATTGTGATCTGCTTAGTGTTTGACGTCTTTAAGAAAACAAACACCCCCCCCCCCAAAAAAAACCCAAACAAACAAAAACCCCCAAGCCCCAAAATTATTCTTAGTATTCCAACTCATTCAAGTAACTGTGGCTACTATTCTGGTCTCAAATGACACCATTTTAGACTAACACATTGTTCATCTAAAGGAAGAACATTTAAAAAATTCTGAATTTTCAAGAGCATTCAGTTCTCAAATAAGTGCTTTATCAAAACTTATTTATGCCTCCTAGTAACATACAATGAAATTCATGTTCAGTGATCGTAAGTCTAAAATTGAGAACTCAGTGTTTGAATGCAGTTTCAAAATGTTGTACCCTCCATACTAAACAGTGATACTGTAATATTTTGCTGGCACATTAGAAGTCACTTCACTCAATATTTTCAGTTACTTCAGTTTTCAGTGTGTTCTTTGCGAATATATGAGAAATATGGGAACTTTCACAAAGACCAATAGAATTGAAGTGTATCTTCCCTTGACATTAGAATAACTATTAGAATTCACACGACTTATGTTCTTGTTTTAAAAGTTCTCATGAAAGCAGACATTCTTGTCAAACATCGTATGACTTTATTCAACAGCCTCCAGAAAATAACATGCACATAGGACCCACATTACACCTAAGAAAGTGTAATGTAATTGTGAACTCATATAATTGATAGTAACCTTAAGTAAAACCTATACTAAAGGTTCTCTTAGCTATCAGAGCAAACCAACATTTTCTGGATCACTGTTCCGGGGTGAACTGTTTTCTTAATTTGTTTTTAACTGTCGTAACTCAAGTCTGCCAAACCTTGGGCAGACACATCAGTGTATAAGAAGGGCTTTAAGTCAGTCTTTTAAAACAACGAATGACAACAAGGTGATTTGGCAGAAACCTTTCTTCCTCATTTCTTGTAACAAGGAGGATGTCCCCTGAAATGACTAAGTGGGAGATTCCAAGAGATTAAAAGAAATAGTCTTGCATGTACCATGTGTAACCTGTGAAACTCTCCCCTCAAAAGAAATTGTTGGGGCTAATAAGGTAAGAAAATGGATAAGATAATAAGAAGCATCAAGAGTCATTTAAACAAAAAGCCATTTTAGAAAAAGGAGCTCATCAACTGGAGAGGCTCCTGAGAAGCTTTTCGTATCTTTTCTGCAGCTTCTGCAACATCCTGCTTCTCCTACAAAAAGGGAGAGTGAACTAATGGGCCTCCAGTGAGATCCACTGAACCACTTCTGTTGCACAAGCAACGGGGAAGGACTACAAAAACTCCTTGAAAGGAGGACTGCAGCTGTTCCCAACATCCTGACCACTTTGCTCATGGACTGATCCACTGGTGCCACGATTTTGATCTATTCTTTCTGTATACTTTTTATTTCAGGTGGATTCTTATATGTTTTTACAGAAGTAGGCATTTCACTGCTATTTTTTCAGGGCTCAGGGCTCTGAAGGGAATGATAAGAATTTCTAAACATGCAGCAATTCAGAGGTTAATCCTCAGATCTCATTGCTGACCACAGGAGCACAAGGAAGAATACTTCACATTAAACCAACAAGGATGTTTGGAGAGTTTCATCCTCACCTTGGTAGTCAAGGAATCCTTCCTCTGAAAGAATTAAGAGAGTCCAAGGTGGTTGATCCACCAACACTTGCCAACAAGAGTAGCTAGTCAAGTAGACTGAAATGGGGAGAAAGGACTGTGTGCAAGAAGTACAATCCCCCATACCCATACAGACACACACACATCAAGTGAAAGAATAAGAGAGAGTGGTTCTCAAAAGAATATAATATTGAAGAATTTCTCACAAGGATGGTTGTAGAAAGTCTGAGCCTCTTAATGAATCTCAGAAAGGCACTGTGGCCATGTCTTACATTTCTTCTGCGTCAAACGCAAATGGTCATGTTTGAGTTGACACTGCAGAATGGAGACTGTGAGACCTCCTAACTCTAAGCACTCACCTTTACTCCTTTGCTTCCTTCAAGACCATAGGCATCTCTGCCATCCATACCCTTCACAGATTGAACAGACCATGAGTTAGCTTTTAATAAAGGATTAGACTTACATTCAATTCCATTTTGGAATTAAAGATATCCCACTACAATGAGGTGCCCAGGCTGTTAAGACTGATGAGTAGGGCAAGCTATCACAACACAGTCTAAAAACACTAGGTGGCAAAATCTGTACAGAGAAAACAAGGATTAAGGCCATAGTTCCTCTCCACTGTGTGCCCTACCTCTAGCAAATTTCTGCCTCTCCTAGACAATCTGAGGGGAAAGATATTCTCTCTAGCCCACAAGGAATCTGGTGTCCATAAGGAAACCAAGAACCAAATGCAAAATCATTTTAATTGTATCAAACACAGAAAACAGAAGGGAATGAACTGTACTGATTCAGCCAGATGGGTATTGAACTACAGGGGCCCTGAATTAGGGTAGAAAGACTCACACGCATGCCCCTCTGTCCAGCTGGTCCCACTGGGCCCTTCTCTCCAGGGTCACCAGGTTCACCCTGTTATAATCAAAACATAAAAGGCATTATTTGGGTCATCCAGGAGAATTCTTTCTGAGATATAAGCTTGTCTGCTAGACTGAAGTGTGCTTATACATTTTATAGACTTCTTTATGCCAGTGAAAAGCACTCCATTACAGACCATGTCTCATGAAGTTCCTTGTGGTGGAACTGGAAAGTACTTGGCAAACCAGATTATGTTGAGCATTCATGTAGCTAAACCCAAAAGGCCTTTGTTCAAAAAAGCTCTCATTGTTATACAGAATTACCAGTGAAAAGAGTGTTTTCTGGAAAAAAAATTATATTAATAGTAGCATGATATAGCCTGAAATTCTACCAGCCTGAAGCATCTTTGATAGCAGACAATATTTATCAGGCTGGTTGTCTTCACTGTGCTCTTAGATCTTTTGCAAGTTCTCTTCAGTTTCTCTTTCGGTTTTCACTGTATTAGTGAACTTGCTTCTAACACGAACCCCAATATTAAACAGCACACAACCAGGGTGAGAAAATGTAATGTATGATGGATTAAATTCCTGTGTCTATTCCCAATTTTTGTCACTGCTTCACTGTGTTTTCACAGTGACTCTTTTCATAGTAGCACTTTGATCTTCTGATACCTCTGACACTGAATGTAATAATATACTGAATGTAATAACTCTTCAAAGAGACTGAAAGGCTTAATTAACTGGTATTTTTATGCCTTTTAGATTCAAAGATGCAACAATCCCTAGCATAAGTTATTTTTATTTAAGTCTCCCATATCAACACACGTTAATAAAAGGCAGAGATAACATTTATTATATGTAAGTGAACCATAATGTGGACTACCTATTAGTATAAGCCTTCCTCTTTCACTTCATGTTGATTCAGTTCATCTCAACATTTTCATTCCTGTATAACAGACATTGTAACAGTCAAGGTTCCTTGGACTGGTTAGTAATCTTTAGAACAAAGAGGTTAAAATAAGCAGCTATGCTTCACGGAACTGGAAAGTTCAGATTGGACATGAGGAAAAGGTTTTTCACTGGGAGGGTGGTTGGTCCCTGGAACAGGCTCCCCAGAGAAGTGGTCACGGCACCAAGCCTGACAGTGTTCAAGGAGTGTCTGGACGACACTCTTAGTCCTATGGTTTAGTTTTAGGTTGTCCTGTGAAGAGCAGGGAGTTGGACTCAATGATGCTTATGGGTCTCTTCCAACTTGAGATATTCTATGACTCTGTGAATAACTGGTACATATTTTCAGTGGATTAGACAGATTCTAGGAATCATAAAACAAACTCAAAGGTCAGCACTGTCTTAATCCTACTGTATTTTGTGAGAAGCCAGGCCCCAGTGAGAACCATGACCACAACCGCAATTAGAACAGCAGTCACAACAACATGAAAAACTTCTTAGTATACCTCTGACACTTGTAAGATTACCTTGAACACATGACTTGCCTTCACATGCCATCTAAAAATGTCTATAAAACTTAACATTCTTCACATGTTCCATGGGAACAACA
Source organism: Caloenas nicobarica (assembly GCF_036013445.1). NCBI lineage: Eukaryota > Metazoa > Chordata > Aves > Columbiformes > Columbidae > Caloenas > Caloenas nicobarica. The sequence goes on along the minus strand of NC_088246.1, from coordinate 45,979,423 downwards.
CAAGTGTTAGTTCATGCTTCTTCGGTCAGACTCTTAAATGAATTATATTGTTAGAATGCTGCAATCAGGCTCTTTAAAAATCTTTACCTTTGCTCCTCTTGCACCTAACCTCCCAACAGAGCCAGGTGAACCTGGGGCCCCCAGAGTAGCCTGTAATCAGAAGTATCAGTTAAAAGGCGCACACTGAAGAAATCAAGGGCTCATTGCACTCAAGGATTCATTGCCACTTGAAATTCTTACAGAATCAGTATAAATATTAGCACATTAACAGGCTTTTAAGGTTCACAGTAAGAGTTACTGGTCAAGCTATCATTCCAGTTACTTTCGGTTTCCTGTAAAACTGCTTTAAAATTCTCAGAATGTTATTAAATATGACATGAAGGCTATTTTCTCTCTACATAGATACCTAGTGAATACATGCATATGTGCACAAATATTAATATATATAAGCACAAATACACACCAGTGCATAAGCATGAGCATCATTACAAGACTGAAGCAGATGCCCAAGGCTGACAGAGTAGGATGTTCCAGTCCTGAGTTACACCGGTGGAATTCCAGAATCAGAACCCCCAAACATCAACAGCACAGCACAAGCGAGAAGCTCAGCAGGCAGTTTTCATTGGTTACAACCTCATCATATCCTAGCATTAAGTCTCACAGGCCAAACTGTAATGAAATCACTGACCATTATCTAACTTTGCCCTCAACTACACCACTGTACATCTGTATTTATACATGCTGCAAGCCATGTTATTACTACAGAACCGAGAGCTGAATCTAGAGCTAAGGCTTTTCATTGCAATCATGCAAAAGCGTGGTAACACTGAAGTTCACTTCCTATTCACCCACTTAAACTTACTTTCATGGCTGTTATTTTATCTACGAGGCTGTGAATCAGTTTCCTTAAGTACTATACTGAAGAATCCTCAGTTTCCTCTTTCTGTAAGTTTTTTTAAAACTCTTTGTGAGAACAATATCAACACTGAGAATGAAAAGCCCTAATGTACACAGCAGGAATGTATTATTTAACACTAACCAGAGGGCCTGGCATGCCTTGTGGTCCTGGAGGTCCTCTGATCCCTTGCGGTCCTCTTGGGCCCTGATGTAAAAAAGCCATTGAAAAAAAAAAAAAGTCATTCCAATGTCGATAGCCCTTGAACGAAGATTACATTGCTGCAATGACCAGAATCCAAGTGCCTGTTTCACAAGCCTTAATACACAAGTGAAATTTCTCAGTCTTTAGTTGTAAGGATTTGCCTGTGTGAAGCAGCTGAGATGGTCACTGCCCGAGGGCCATATTCAGGAGAGCCACTGAGGTGCCTAAGATACCAAGGGAGCCATAAGCAACCCACTATCAATTAGGCACAATTTCTTCTGATGCCTGTGTCTTAAAACTTAAAATTAATAGCATCTTTAGAGCATCTAGGAGTTTCTTAAAACTGGAAGCTACTCTAAGCTGTCTACCACCATAATTCTCTTCAAAATGACTCCACTAAGCTAATTTTTAAAACACAAAGCTTTCCTCATTGGTTTTGTCAATCGGTATATAAATTTCAGCATTTTAATGCACCCTGGAAACACAGTATATTCAAAAATACAATAGATTTTATGTACTTATTGCTAGCAATTTCTAAAAATTTCATTTTGAAGATAGCTGCTTGATAATATCCTGTAAGCTAGAGATGTGCTGGTTAAACTACTTATTTCTGCTATTGCCTTTCATCTTTTCTTTTCACTAGAAGCTGCACCCACAAAAACCGAAAGAGAAACTTGGCACATTTAATTCCTCAGGGTTACAGAGGAGACTTTCCAAGGAAGAATCTTACTCATAATATTCATGAGTTGAAGTAAACAAAGCATTCCAAAAGAAAAGCAAAAGATCAAGACTGACAACTCACCTTCTCCCATAGCTAACAAAAGAACATCTCAAAAGTTCTTTTAGTTACCTGCGGGCCTGGAAGACCAGGGTCTCCTGGGTAACCTGCATCCCCCAGGTCTCCTTGCTCACCCTGCCAAAAAAGAAACCAAAAATAACCCCAACAACCAGACCAAACAAATTAACACCGGTCATATGTACATCAACAGACAATTTAATATGTGCACAGAGTATCAATTGATAGAATGTTTTTCAATGCTCCCAAACAGCTTTCAAGCACCTTCAAATTCCTGTTGAAGAAAACTCAAAAGGCAAAAGAGTTGCATAGCTTTTTTTGTTGTTTAGGGTGTGAGATGATTATAAAATCTGCAGCACAAGAGGTCAGTTCGATCAACTACTTCTACATTTACTTTGCATTTTGCGAAGTGCTTTTTGCACCACGGTCTCAGTAAGTTTCCTGCATTACCCTTGTCCACTGCAGAAACCATGAGAAGTCAAAGCCAAGGCCACATGGGCACATCCTCTTCACCCTTATCCATGGAAAACTACTCTGAGGGGGAACCATGACTTCACAATTCATCCTAGAATTAGATGTCTTTATACTCCTCATCTTTCACTCTGGTTACTCAGTAAGGCCAGTCAAATCTTCCTGGATGATGGGAAAAAATAAAACAAAACAAAACCCCCCAAAAACGCAAAAGTCCTCAAACATGTACTATTCCAGCTCCCATTTACATAAAGCTGTCATGTGAGGATGAGTCAGTTTAACTGAGTAAAATGGTGATAATTAGCACCACGATATTCCAGGACTTGAAGATCTCTTTTCACAGGAGAAATTACAAACATATGTCTGAAGAATCTCAGCAAACAGATGGTTCTGGAAAGAATCTCCTGAGGAAAAGTGCATTCAAAAGGCTGAACTTCTGAACTCCCATTTTCTGCTACATGAATGAAATTAAAGATAAAAATAGAAAAAAAGCATTTCAGCTAGTTTATTACCACACTGTAACACGGAATATCAATTCGTAGACTGATGCTAGGCTTATGACAGATGTAAAAAAATCAAATAGATTTCCACAAAAATCACTTTGACTACAATGAAAACAGACAAATTCCTTAGGCACGTTCTACTAGAATCCAAAACCAATAGAAAGTTTTCAGCTACTTAAATTAACTTTGAATCAAACTCAGAGGAGTTATTTTTTTCTTTTCTTCTCTCTCATGCCTTTCTTTAGTTTATTCTACTTTCCATCTTACTATTTTGCTTTGCTTTCGGATTACTTCTTGTCCATGACAAACTCCTCTCTGAGGCTACATCACACCTGCCGCTCCTTCTGCCCACTGACTAGTTCTGATGTTAAGAATGGCTAGCTGTGCTTCTTTATTTTTTTTTTTAACTGTTTCAGAAAGTTTCCCTTTTATCACAAAAAGCAGCAGATATTTTGAACGAGAAGCACCAGGAAATTGTCCTTTTCAGGATATGGTGAAAAGTGGTGTGTTCATGCTGACTGTAAGGGAAGTTAACAACTTTGTTGACGAGGCCATTAGTTCAGTGACTTCTACCAAGAGCTAAACCTGCTACAAGTCCTTAGGCATTAGCTAGGTGAATTCTGGCTCACTGCCTGTAATTTGATTATTTGTCCCTGAGTATGTCACTACCAATATTTATCTTCATCTGAAAGCAGGATTAATTTCCATTCTGTTCTATTTCAGCACAAAACATTCCTCTACCAGGAGAACTGGCCATATCATATCTCCTTACAGAGTCAGATCCTGTGGTCCACAGAAGTGCCCTTGAAGATCTTGCAAACATTAAGACTACACATCTCTGCTCCCAGGCCCAGGGACACCAGGAAGGCTGTACAGAGAAGTTCTCACATCTTGTGCTGTGCTCTGTGGCAGCTTTGCAGTTCCCTGCCATGCAAGAGATCTTGGTGGGAGGACACAACACCCAAAATCTCATCCAAGGATGGATGCCAGTGTCAACTTGCAGGGTTTACTATTCCATCTAGTTCCTCCAGGAGACGCAGAAGACAGATGAAGGTAATTCTCTTTGCCATTTGCTTTTTACAGCTCTTCAATGAACAGGTTATTTACATAAGCTGTGCTCTGAACATGAGCTGGGGCCTAGCTTTTGATGACTACTGACCAATGCAAAGTTTTTTGTTATACTATTAGAACTCAAAGCTGGTCATCAAGTAATTAAATGAAAACAGTCTGGAAGTTCTCTGTTGCTGTGAAGTTCAGTCATCTCCCTCCTTCCTACCATATTACAAAAGGGTGGCCTCATCACTGGGGGAGTGGCCCCCATGGAGATGAAGAAGATTGTCTCAAAAGGTTCAACTAATTCTGCACTCTATGATTTTACTACACAAGTTGAACATTTTTATTTGCTAACCACAGAGTTCTTGTGCTTGTTAGTTTGTATTTTATACCCTGGGACAAACAACTTTTCTTTTCCAAGAACATTATCTAAAACTTCATTTAAGAGAAGAGAATTTACAAATTACATCTCAAGAAAGTTTCCTTTCATTCTGGCTCCCTGGAGTATAGGTCTAGGAAAACCAGGGCTACCACCTAACAATGACACGAGAGAATTTTCCACCAGAGGATGTTCCTGGAACGATCAATCAGCACACACTGGAGTTGACTAGGGCTTTTTGCTGCAAGAATGCAGCCTGACTACTCATTCTCAGCATCTTTAGCAATATTCTCTTGTCTATTTACATTCCTGCATTTGCATTAATAATAAAAGTAGCTGTCCTTTTATTTCAATGAAATTTCCTTTCCAATTCTAAATCCTTCAAGTCAGGAGGGCCTCTAGTACATCCACCTGAGATCCAAAGGCTGCCTTGGCTTGAAATAGACTTTTGATTGTTAAACACTTGTGTCTGGGATCACACTGAAATTTCTCCCTTAAGAGCAAATGCTCAGGCTGGACATGTAGCTGCATATCTAACAGATCAGTAGCAGCAGTGTCAGCCACTCACCTTCATACCTGGGGGGCCTCTTCGACCTGCTGTCCCCTAGGAAGGAGTGACATGAGGGATTACATGCAGAACACTGAGCAAAATGTGAAACAACAGCTTGTAATAGAATACCTTATACATACAATCACAACAAATAGAGCTTATAGAAAGCAAAGATTATTTCTAAAGAAAGGTTTAAGGTACAAACGATAAAAGAGTGGATTGGGAACAGAAATTCCTACACAAGTAAGCCTTATGAAAAGAAAAAAAAAAGGCTTTAGACCCTTAGTGAGTGCAGAGGGAAGACACCTCAACAAAATTCTGGGAAACGTATCCCCAGTCAGCTGCCCCTTGGTTTAAATAACAGCCCTCTTCTCTGCCTCTGAGCTAAGAGGTCTGCACCACTTTCCGCTGCACACTGCTCAGCAGCACTAGTGAATGTTACTGTTAAACTTCACATCATTAGGGGCCTTTAGCGTGTTTCAGCAGCCTGACTGAGGACCAATCATCATTCCAGACTCTGGCATTAGGTACCTTTCTGACAGACTAGAAGAGGTGTCTTCATAAATTCCAGTCTCTAATAGATAAAAAAGAGCAGCTCACCTGCCAGTGAGTTTATATATAGGCTTGAACAGGCATACAGAACTTGCAGTCATGAGGAGGAAGAAGGGATAGATTTATCTATGGTGAAATTATGAAGCAATTAAGGCTCATAGAAAAGGTTGCATGGAGTTTACGGCCTGTGACTTCACATGAATCAGATCTGAAATCAAAGTGACAGCAAATTCCTGATTTTAAAAAACACAAAACACATTGCAATACACATAAGACTCTAAATTTGAAGACAATGTGTTTCATTATGAAAATTTTAGAAGATTTTTGTTCCCTCTCGTTGCAGCACTTAAGTGTGGGATAAAAGAAAGAAAAGTTGGTTTTCTCAATGGCAACCCCATTGTATCTTGTATCAGTTAGTTCCACTCTGTATTGATTACTATTCTTACATCAGGGCCAGCATCACCCTGCTCTCCTTGGAGTCCATGTGGTCCTGGGTCTCCCTGCAAAACAAAGTAATGAACAAGCTCCTTTAAACAGTCTGTCTTTTTCTTGTACTTACAAATTCTTCTTTATATGTTCCTTCTTTGTTTCTATTAAGTAACTTCATTGCAATTAGCTGTATCATGCTAAATGATTCATATTTCCTGAAATCATTTACAATCAAAAATTATAAACCAGAGGTATCAGGCTTGCTTTGAATTTCCAATACCTGTTACTAACAGCTGATACTTGGTCAAGGCTTTTGTGAAATCATTTTCGTTTACTTCAGCCTTTCACTTTTACTTCTTGAGAAAGTTTGATGAGGTTTGTTTCCAAAAAGTCAGCAAAACACAATTATTCTCTGAAAAGTGTCCTTCATGGTTTTTCTACTGTTTTCAGCACACTCTGCAAAGGCATATATGCATACACATGTATCTGAACATGTGCACACAACCCAACTTGTTCAGACAGAATCCAGCTTCTAAAACAGTGGATTTTTCTCACATGTTGCTAGTTCTCAACCTCAAGCTTTCATCCACCATCACTTATATACTACTGTCCAACTACTTATCAACTTTGCTTATTCTTTCCAAAATGTGACAGTAAAATGAGCTGTGCTTTTTGTTATGTTTCTTTTCTTGGAGTATTGCTCAAACACCTCTTAAAAATTCAGACATCACCACATAAGCGCACATCCCAGCTTTTATATTTCAGATACAGGTCAAAATGGAGTTTAACCACCACCCTGAGGAAACAGCAGTTCCATAGTAAAATGAGTAAAGCCTTTTGATACCCAATGTATTTTTTCCCGGCAACCTGTTACTAGAAGCCTCTCAGGTTGGTAATGTAAATTTGTGGTAAAATAATATATTTACACTAAATCTATATTTTGCCTTAGCTCTATACTATGAGAATATTTCCACAGTATTTGTTAAAGTTTTAAACTTTTTTTTACAGTACCAAGTACTTCTCAAAAGCTTTCTGTGTTGCAAACATACACTAAAGGCAAAATACAAAGTAAAAGAGCTGCTTAGTCACTGCACAGCCAATAGAACTTAGCAATTACGCAAATCCTCTCTCCATAATATAGAACGACCTGCTTACCTGCTGGGCTTGGTTTCCCTTTTCACCTTTAGGACCAGGAACATTACTGTTAGTCCCAGGATCTCCCTTGAAAAGTTAAGCAGAAAGCTCAGCATTTTCAGCAACCACATCTTTATTACTCTGATTACAGAGGCAGGATATGAAATAGGATTAGTGAGATTTGTCATTGCAGCCAACAAGAAATACAAAGGCTATTTTAAATGAAGATGCTTATAAGAACACTATATAGGAAGTTCTGTGAAGTCCACGGGTTTCTTTTGCAAAAAGATGAAAAGTATTACTAATGGGCAACAAATTCAACCCTGAAAATGTGAAGCTGTTCTGGTGGTTTGGGTATAGTTAACTAAGATCATAACTACTTAGTGAGTTCTAGATTGGGTTACATTTAGCCACTTCATGCTAGACACAGGTGAAATCCTGATCTCTCAAAGAGGCAAGTTAACATTACACCTGTGGGAGTTCTGGGGGTGGTTTTGTTGTTGTTTTTGTTTGTTTGTTTGGGGTTTTTTTAGAAGCATTAGAAGACAAGAGTCAACACTATATTTAACTCTTTGGAACAAAGGTCTTTGAAATATGTGTGAGAAGGCTTAAAGTTAGGATACAAGAAGTGTGGTGTCTCCACCAAAATTTTAGTCCTCAGGAACTGCATTTATACAGGGCTCTGGAGCATGCAAGGAAAAAACTATCAGAATCAAGTAGTAGCATGCCTTTGCATCATCATAAATCGCTAACCAAGAGTCAGTGCACAGGGTTTTCAAGTGATCCAGATATTTCTCTGTCATGTGGGAACCACCAGGGAGGACCGAGTAGCTCCAAAAGGAGTTATGTTGCCCATTGTAAAAACAAACACATGAATAAAACAAAAACATGAGGAACAAGGAGATGACCTGAGGTTTAAACATCTGCTTCCAAGCCACATATCAAAACACAGTCCATCTGCATCTAAAGAGTTCAGGACTCCTGGAACATGCCATACTACTTGCAGAGCACTGCATCATCTAGGATTGTGAAAACCTCTTCAAATCACATATACTTCAGGCAGTTCCATCACCAAATGCGAACACAAATCGGAGCAATCTAGCAAAAATGAAGGAATACACTTACATGATCTCCTCTTAGACCAGATTCTCCTCGTTCACCTGGTTCTCCTCTGGGGCCTTTTCTGCCCTAAATTCATAAAAAGAGCACAAGCAATTCAGGTACATGTTAAATAGTATTGTGTTAGAGGAAGGTCAGATAAGAGAACACAGATTTGTCTAAGTCACTGGACCTACACTAATCTACAGCTAGCACCACATCATATTAGAGAACAGGCAGCTATTAAAAACAACTCATGGGCATTACAGATAGCATTACACTAAGATGGAAAGATGTTCCCATAGAATCTAAACATTACTATAAAGGATACTTCACCTGTTCTCCTCTGTTGCCTTTCTCCCCAGAAGGTCCAGGAAATCCATGTTCTCCCTAGACTCACAAAGAGGGAGGAAAGAAGAAAAAAATTAATGGATGTTCTTTCTGATAAATGTGGTTCCCAAATTTTGCCTGGCAGAATCCAACTTCAATCTAAATTTTAAACTCTAAACAAGTAAACACACTATAAACAACAGCATTTCTGTGCTGGTTTAAAGCCCATTCAAAATGAAAAAAAAAATCTGTACTTTTGAATCCTGAGGTAGGTGTATTTAATTGTACCGCACATTTAAAGCAATGATTACCTGCTCTCCATTAGTGCCATCAAATCCACTCTGACCGTGTTCACCCTGTAGCAATAAGCAAAAAAACCCCAACTCTATTAGCATCAGTTCACTTGCTTCTTTGACCAAGGGAAGAAGAGTTCACCATATTTTGGACACTTGAATAAGAACAGTGGTTTTCAATGGCTAGCAAGAATAATTAAGAATAATAATTATAAACAAGAACTAATAATTCAGATATTTAAGGAATTAATAACTTTTAAAACAATTCATAGTTAAGAACACTGAGTAAGAGCAATGGTTACTAAACTACAGATCTTCATCAGGATTTAAGTTCTGCTTTTTCATCTGTTAGTTTCCAAATCTCTTTCCCAACAACAGCACCTTCAAAATCTCTATATATTCCAAACAATAACTACTAGTATCTGATATAACATGCTGATAATCTCATACTTCTGGTGTCAGCCATTATATGTGTTTGTATTGTGCCTTTTTTTTTTTTAAATAGTTGTATACCATGAACAGTGTATTGAAAAGCTAGAAAGAATAACCATGATAAAAACAATTACAGAAGACTGATGGTAGGCTTTAGGACTTATTAAAGAAACTTCATTACTGTTTCAGCAATGTGATGCTTGCTACATAAACAGCAGTCACATTCCCATTCAAACACACACTGCTCTTCTCTTCCCTTTGTCTGCAAAAACAAATGACCATATTGCAACCATTTATAGAAGCCATTTTCTCACAAAACACCCATGCCAACCTTAGGGAGTTTGCGATGTTACCTTGTTGTTCAGATGAAGAGTGAGGCTGTTGAGCAGAGTTATTAACTGTAAGAATCTTATTGCATTTGTGTATGCTCCACAATGTTTCAGACCTGGTCAAATAACACACTCAATTCTTAAAGGATTTTTTAAGTACTTCAACTGCCTTTCTTTACTAGAATAAAAATGGCGGAATTAACTGCAAAGTTTTTATTTCTAGTAAGAAATGAAATTAGCAGAGACCATTACCCTGGAAGCCGAAAGGATGTGCAACAAGTCACTGAAAGTGGCACAAGAGCATGTTGTAAATGCTACTCAAACCAACAGGAGTCTCACCCCGGTAGAGAAGGCTGATACAATCGCTTTGTAGGTTTTGACGCCAAATTGACTTTTAAAACCACCTAGTCAAGGTTTCTGAGGAAAATTTTCATTCATTTGTAACAGTTTTGTATGTACTACCAGAAAAAATAACTGGCTGTATATTTTGATAAGATTAATACGTCACCAACAATAATTTATTGAATAAGTATTCCAGAAAAAATATTGAGCACTAAGCAAGCAATTTTTCCTCACTTATTTCCTACCTCGGAAAACCTGAGCCAAATTCATAGTCTTAAATATTCAGGATTGCATTTTTTCTCCAAATACCTTTGCAGGCTTTGATAAACTGCCTCAGTCTTACTAAGTTAGCAATATTGAATCACATTTTTAATGTGCTGAAAGTTTCATATTTTTAGTTAAAATAAAATTAGTGGATATAATGACACAACATATGAAGAAATTCACATATTAATTGGATTTCAGCAGGGTTTGTGCTCCTGATAAGTCCTACTGTATGATTCAACTTGGACAAATCAAAATTGTCAGCAAGCACTTTCTTCTATAATGAGATGTTTCAGATACTTAAAGGACAAATTACTCCGGGGAACATAGCAGAAAATGGGAAAAGGAAGAACAACACATATGAGAATTCAAAAAGTCAGAGCTGTACTTTAAATAGAGCTGATGTATCAGAAACATTCTCTGAACTTTCTCACATGTAGAGCTGCTCAGGTTTGGAATTTGTATGGAAGAATTCAAATAGTATTGGGTGCTATTTTAATTGCTCTGGCTTGGGAACTAATAATGCCATTACAGATCATTATCTTCAAGGCTCCACATTTTATTGATGAATTGGTTACAATATCTCTTTGATGAACAAGTATGTTTGAAAAGTTAAATAAACAGAGTTGCAAGATTGGCGGATGACAAAAAACAGCTGAAGAGGTCTGGATATTGAAAGTGTCAATAATGATTCAGTGAAAATGCTGTCCAAATCTGCAACAAATATTAGTCACAATCTTTTTTTCCCCATTCTGCTCTGCATCCTCAACCATTACAGTATGAGATTCAGCTACCAGAATTAACATCTTGACAGATTGTTAATATAAATAAATTCCTTTCCTGTCAATTAGACTAAACCAACTATGACTGCAACCATGCTAAAATACAACACAAGGAAGACTGCTGTTTTTTAATAATGTGATACCTAACAGCTCACTTAAATCCATTCTTATACAACCATAGCAAAAGTACATTAAATACTCTCAAGTTTTTACACTGTTTTCCTTCCTTGTTGATATTTTCATCTCAAAAGGCAACATGATTTTAAAAAGGAAGCAGAACACTGTTCTCAAAGAAAATCGATCACACACAAATACACATACCTGACTTCCTCTATAGCCTCTGGCTCCCTGAAATTGAAAACAAACATAGATCAAATTTGGTGAAAGTATTTTTATTGAGCTTGAGGAGCAGGGCGTGATAGCTTGCTGTGCAGAGGCGTGCTGGGCTCAGTATTCATGGTCCCTACTATAAAATCTCCTACTGCCACAGATGGCATTGACCCCTTCCCTGTGGGAAGACAGTACAGCCTTTATTTTCATTCCTGTTCTGTAAAGCTTTACAACTTTACCTAAGGGCAGTCTGGAGAGGGTGGTGGAAAAGCCACTGGGAAGTTGCTGAGCCAGCAAACTCCGTAGTCATTTGACCGTGCTTTGGTTACACAAAGTACCTCTCAAAAGGAGACAGCAAAAATTGTCTGCTACCCTTAGAGCTGGGTCTTGCTGTCCATCCATGCTTCAGGAAGACACAGGGATTTGTCCTCAGTATGGAAAACAGGTTTGTGAGAAACAAAATTAGGAAATGCTTCGAAGTGACATACTTGCCTTATGGCCTCTAGCACCTGGACATCCCCTGTCTCCTTGAGTCCCATTGAAACCAACTGGTCCTCTCTCCCCCTAAGAAACAAAAGAGAATGTTCCAACTCATCCATATAATGATGGGTACTGATTAAGTCATCATATAAGATTAAAGCAAGACATAATTATACCACCATTCATTACACTAAAGACACAAATGGAAGTCACCTGGAAATTTTCATTCTGGCCATAAAAGAACAGTCAGTCACTAGTTTGAGTTGCACCTGATTCTCTGCTCTCACTATCATGCCAGGTTTTAGACTGCACTACCAATCTCTGATTGAAATCTCCGTACTTGAAGGTAGGCCTTTTGGTGGGTTGTTTTTTAACTGAATATTGAAGTCACTTGTAGGCTTCACACAAAGGAGATGGAGAAAGTTTCTGAAAGTGTGCCATGACTTCTTCTCATCTTGCCACAGAAAAGGGGCGAGAATATTCAGAAACAAGTCTTCTGTAATATATCTATTCTAGAAGATTATTCTCGATTCTCAGAAGGTCAAAACCAGAAATTCAATTTCATAGGCAAAAACAAAATCAAAATTGTTTTCACCCTTTCACCACTTCAAAAAAGGCAAGATTTAATATATTTCAAACCAAAATGCTGCGGTGAAAAAAACGGAGGCATCCCATTTCAATGTGTTCAAGACATTTCTTGTTTTAAAACACTCTCAGGGTTTGAATTTTAGCTCCTACTTATATCATGTCATTCATATCTGTGAAAGGATGTGAAAATAGTTCTATTCCTGAGCAACATACATAAGCCATTCTAGAAATTGATTATATGGAATTTCATCCTATTGCTCAGCAAATCAGGCCATGTGAAAAAAAAAATTCCATGGAAACTGCTCCAGTAGTTACAGCCAGTGATTTCCAAAGAAACTGTAAAATCACCATTACAATGCACCTTTTTGATAATCCCATATGACAACCGTCCTTTCCCCTACTGCCTTTCTCTGAATAGAATGTCATAGAATGTTCTCAGTTGGAAGGGACTCACAAGGATCATCGAGTCCAACTCCTGTCCCTGCACAGGACAACCCCACAGTTCACACCATGTGTCTGAGGGCATTGTCCAGTCTCTTCTTGAACACTGTCAGGCTTGGGGCCATGACACCTCCCTGGGGAGCCTGTTCTAGTGCTCTACCACCCTCCACCTTTTCCTCACATCCAACCTAAACCTCCCCTGGCACATCTTCCTGCCATTAATAGACAGTGGGCTTGTGCCAGGCTGACTCACCAAAGGCAAATTCAGGCTGACCAATCTACTGTGAGAACTGTAACTACTCCAACGTGGATTCTGCAGTTATATACAGAGATTAATCCTTGGGTGGTTCTTGGTTTGCAGGATTCTCCCCTGTATTTAGGAGTAATATTCGTGTCATGGGTGAAGTGTTGTAAACCCTGTTCTGTGCTTATGGTGCTAAGGAAATTATATCTTATTAATTGTGGGAGCTGTTTGTTTGTTTCTAGACAGCAAAAGAAGAAGAAATACTCCTACTGGGTTGCACTATGGCTTATACACATTAAGTTCAAGTTATGTCAGGAACAGCACATCACAAAGGGTTTGGAAATTACCAAAACACACTACAAAATTTAGCTTTGTTAGCCAGTCATAAGATATTAATTCATGCTAAGAAGGGAAAGGATGGCAATTTCTGTAAGAACTAACAGCATAGAATCTGGTACAGTCTGTCACAAAAAGTGAGTATATGAGTTGGTCATAAATGTACCACAGAAGATGCTCTTGTGTGAGTCCTTCTAATTCACTCTGTTTCTGCATTAGAAGTTGTTACTGTTAATAACTATGGTGAGGTGCAGATGCACAGAGGATCAAGTCCATTTATTTACCTTCAGATACACATTGCTTAAACACATTTCAGCTTAACAGTCATGAGCACTGAGAGATTAAGTGCAAACAGGTTCAGGCACCAGCCAACATAATCTTCGCAGGAAGGAATAATGTTTACTTACATCCCCACCTTCCTCACCAGGATGGCCAGGAGATCCTCTGTAACCTGTACTTCCCTGAAAAACAGGAACTTAAGAGATAAGTAAAGCTGTTCTCCAAGCACACTGAGTTCATTTCTATCAGATTACTCTGCACATGGAGAGAGAAAACATTTCCTGAAAATTAGATCTCATTATGTTGAGGAGGGCAAGCTTCATCAACTACATTTACACAGACACTGTGAACAGTCCTACATATTCGACATGGCTGTGAAAAAACAAAACAAAACAAACCACAAAACACATCGTCCCCCCCCAATAATGTTCAATATAAAATTTCAGTATGTTACTTCAGGAAACTGCCTGATCGGTTAAAAAAACTCATTGGGATATTTGGTCAAATTAAATCTCTTCCTTAGTGATTTGGAAAAGGAAGCACTACAGTAATGGAATTCTAAGGTGAAATGAAAAATATAAGGAGTTGAAGACTTGTTAGGACAAAGATATTGCAATACGTCACAAAGACTTTTAGGAATACTGCAACTTTGTATTTGAAGTGATGCAAACCTCATACCCTCAGGCAAAAACTTGAACAACTGAAACTACAACAAACAAAATTTCTAGGAACGAAAATGAACAAAAATGAGACATGAATTCATGCTGCAAAAACAATGCTTTTACAAATGTAGGCTGTATAAGCCAGGCATCATATCTGTCTGCAAAACAACCACATCTACATTCTGAACACTTTTGTCTAAGCACATTAATGGAGACATTTAAATAAAGAAGGGAGGTGTAGAAAACCAACAAGAGTAATACAAGAAATCAGTAAATTGCTTTATGAATAAATATTAGAAAACTATACTTTTGCTAAGAGAGAACCAAAAATGCATTTAACTGTAGCTACATAACTGAAGAGTGTGAACTTCAGATATAATTTACTTAGCATTTTACTGGAATAAGTAGAAATAACAGAATAGTAGTCAAATGGAGACAACATAAGCTAAAAACCTTAATAATGAAGTCTACTAGCATGCTGTTGAAGTGGTGATATCCGTAATACTCAAAAGGCTTAAAACAGACAATATAAAATCTTAAAGGAAATAATGTAAATTAGTACTGTATTGGATCAGAAGAAACTTACGGAAGAGGGTATTTTGAATAACCAGAGGCACAAAAGGATAATGCTCACACTTAGTGATGAAGGATTATTTTCTACTCTCAGCTTGTCGTCTGGAAGTTTCTCATTCACAATAGCTAATAAGCCTCTTGGTTAATCAAACAATTTTTAAATCTCTCTCTATTTTCCATTGAATTGGTGAAGGAGAGTGCTCAATGACTTCTATAGGTATGAATGATTTTCATTACAAAACCACTTTTGCAATATGAACATACAGCAAAGAAATGGTCACATTTCATGTTTCTCCTTCATATGCCCTAACAGCAAAGGTCATGGGCACATGCGTGCTCTGAAATACTACAGAAAGTGAAAACACTTCAAAAATAAAGCAATTCTTAAGTAATGTCTATCTTAGCTCTCCTACCTTCCTTCCAGTACTCCCCTGGCCACCAAGATCACCATTTTCTCCAAGGCATTTACAAACAACCTTACAGCATTTCCTTTCTGCAACAGTATCCTGAAAAATAACACGAAACATTTCAATGTATATTAATAATAAAACAAAGACTGATTTTTCCCCCTTTTGTTTATATCACAGAAGGACTTACAAGGTTTCTCTGCAAGATGCTTGTGATCTCTGCAAACCCAACACTCTGAGGTTTTTTGTATCCAAACCCTCTGCCAAACTCTATTTCCCGAAGTTCAGTCAAGTTCTGTGTATTGTCCAGGCCAACTAATAGAAGTGCATCGAGACCTTCAATATAAGCATATATTTAAATTAGTGAATACCTGAACTATATTATTTAACCGACAATATTTAACCAACTGCTATTTAGTGCCCAAGTAGAATTGTAAAACTGTTTTCACCTCCAGAACTCGGAGTTGGACGTCTAACCTCTGGTGCTACACTCATCAGTGAGAGAGGCTGCCCTGAATTGCCCCAGGTGCTGGAGCTGGACTCCAGAAACCAGAACCATCCCAGGCCCTCTGCACCCCTAGGCATGTTTCTGGCATCATCTGCCAAACAGTGACAAGCCATCATGTACGCTGGTTCACATGGAGAAGCAAACGCTCTCTCAGTGACTCCTGAGGAATGCCATATGAACATAGAAAGGTAATGTTATGCGTAAAAGCAGTGGGGGAACAATACATTGGGCCATTGGTAGCAGGAGGCTGGAGCATCAATGCAGTCCTGTAATACCTTTAAAGCGAAGGGAGTCAGCTGCTTTTCTGAGATCTTCCAGTGAGTCATCCAGCCCATCTGAAAATACTAACAGAACCTGTAGGGAAAGGGAGGACTGACAAGTCAATTGAGAAGAGACTAACAGTTAAGTCTTCGCAAAATGTACAGTTTGCACTGAAAACTGGCTATGAGGTAGGTCAAACTGTACTACACTGTGGTAGATCTGAAACGTGCTGGAGAAAGTGCTGAGGAGCAAGGAAAACAGAACACAGAAGTGACTCTTCCATGACCGCAGTCCCATTTGAGGGATTCATCTTGCTTACCAGTTCACAGCATTGCTATTAGTTATATCTGTCATCTTAGAAAGGTGGAAGGTCAGTTCTCTTGTGACTTATACACTGAAGAGCCTTCTCTGATGTCAGAAGAGTTCTCCCATATCTGCAAGTTGAACTGAGAGCAAACAAAAATTTCCCTTTTTGCAAGAGCAGCTCCAGTTGGCTGTCATCTGAGCCACACTTCGAAGCACATCCTCTCTCAGTCCAATTCTACCTCCCTGCAGATGCTTACGTCCCCTTGTCCTTTCCATATATGCAGTGCGCTCCCCTGCTCCACTCTGCCATATTTTTCCTTGTTAAGACATCAAGCTTAGTGCACATAAGGATGCTAATCATGACCCTTTGTATTGGCTACATTCCCACCTTTTCAGGTCAATATAGTTAAGACCCTTTCAGGGCTCAGGAAAGCACCATTTCTTACAGTTCCTCTTCAAGCTACCAGTCTCTTCCCATTTCTCTCCTCACCTTCCCACTTCTAACCAGCAGAAGTCTTCTCAGGCCCCACTCATCCAGTGGATTAGGTTTCCCGGAAAGAGGCTGCACAGGTCAGCTGTCTCCTGCCCCCAACAAGAACGATTTTAAGTCCTCATAAACTCTCTGACCAACAAGTGGACAAGCACAGCTGGAGCTCCTCCCCTTCCATCCTTCTTATTTTACATTCCCTATACAATGCACAGCTTCAAACAGTGCAAACTCTAGAGAAATACTTCTGTTAAGGTGCACTCTTCCACAGGTGAAAAAGGCAAATTAAGGCACTGTCACACCAAACATCCCACTTCTGTGCTAAAGCATCAAGGAGACCAGAATTTAAGAGCAGGCAGAGTTAACTGGTTCTGGTGGTGTAAAGTTCCCAATCATCCAAGATGGAGGCACTGGTGCTGATTCTATGTTTGCTCAAGCAGAGTGTGATGCAGTGGGGAGCTGAACCATGGATGGAAAAACACACCACAGACTGTTAGAAACCACACTGTAGGCCTGGGCTCGATGCATTTTTTGGCAATCCTTTCATTTTAAAAACATGGAGCTGAGAGAAGCGTGGGGTGTTAGTGTGGGCATTATATACGTTTACAAAGCTTTCATTTATATACACCTCTTGTTGGTACACATCTGAGGCTTGTTTTGTCAAAAATGCTGGAATTAGGTCCATCTCTTTTGCTGAAAAACAAACAAATGATAAATAAAAGAAGAAATGCAAATAACAGAGAATCACTATCCCTGATGGTGTTTACAACTAATAATCTTTACAGAATAAGCATGTTATTACTCAGGATCCAAGGGAGATTAAATTATGATTTCATGTGCATTCTAAAGACTTGTGTTTTCAACTTGCACATTATCAGTATCAGAAAGGAATATTAATCCACTGGAAAAGTGCTGAGATATGCAGCACGTTTATTTCTAGTAATAATACATAAGCAGAAAGAAGCCTTGCTTAACTCTAATCTTCAACAGGATCTAACAGAACTGGCAATTAGGAGGAAAAAAAGCACTGCTTTTACTTGTATGTCACACAAGTTCTCTCTACTGAGGCCCCAAAGAAGCAAAACCATATGTGGTAATGTTCCCCGTTCAGAATAAAATTACATTTTAAGAAATCTTTAGGGAATAAAATAGTATTGAATATGCACCAAATTACCACCTACATTGGCAAGCTGTATCTATATAAATGCTGTAAAAAACCAAAATGCCAACTTTCACCTGAAAGCAGGGGAATTTGTAACAATTTTTCGCCACACATCTGTGATAGTGATGGTATGCACCTCGTTATGCCTTAAACAGCTGTTTTTTTGCAGCTACTGGCAGGAGGAAGAGATGAGCGCCGTGGAGAGAGGATGTATCTCTTCCTTGAGGCCTTCCTATTTGCAAAATGAAGGCCTCGTTAACGGTATCTCTTCCTTGAGCCCTCATTAATTGGGCTGGAACAAAGGCAGGGTCATTGAGCAATCACTGACCAGCTAGGGGGAATAATGATTCACCAGCTGCCCCTAGAGGACCAAACAACTCATTTCTCAGACCACCAACCCATTTCTGGAACAATCTCCTTAATTAGTACAAGGAGCGAGCAGAGGGAGGAGATGAGCCACCCTCTCCTATCTCACATGCAAATGAACTAAAGTATAAAAACTCCTCACTTGGAACACTAGTAGTGAAGTTTCATTGTGCCCACCACCAAGAGAACTACAGAGATTATCGCTGGATCAACTGACCTTTGGAGTGGTGAAATCTTACTTTTCTTCTGATACCTTAATCTATCTCTCTCTATCTTTATTCTGGGCACATTAGGGTAATATCATTACAAGTTTTGCTGTTGAAGTCTTGTTAAGTTTTATGATATAGCTACAAACTTTTGCCAAGCCAGTATTCATTGTAATTCCACTGAGTTTTTAGTAAATTTGTGATTTAATTGAAGCTCTCAAGTAATTGTCATTACTCCTGGTTACCGCACAGAGTATTTAAAAGCTAACTCTGCCCTCACCCCACCGACTGGGATGGGACAACATCAGACTACAATTAACATCTTCTAAAAGTTAAAATAAGCTCCATAGAGGGAATTCCTTATGTATTTTGCAAGGGCAAACCTGTCCTCTTTCATAAGGAAGATCTTCCTGCATGGAGATCTTAGTAAGGAATAATATTTAAACAGCTACTACAGGACATGGTCAGTGCTTTACTGAGTCAGTGTCTTAAGAAAAAAACTGCCAGGACAATAACCCTGAAACACTCCAATGAGATTTAACTTTCTTCCACCTAAGTGGAAAGACTCCCCGCATTTACTTCAGAAGAGATCAGATCAAGTCTTATGCTTCTCCCTTCACCTCACTTCAAGATGGAGGAATTAACTGCAGCATCTATGCAGATTTTCTTGATCATAAGATCCCTGAGCAGAACTCAGCTTTGCTACTGGAAACTATTTGACAAGTTAACTACACAAATAAACTTTTGTAAACAAATTTCTTGGATGATGTTTGTGGTGACTTCCGCTTAGAGCTATCATTATGGTGGACAGAGATTCAGGATCAGGATTTAAGAGTTTCTGAAAGAAAACTGTTTCCACTACTCGAAGTACAAAGTACATGGCAGATATAAGGAGGTCTTCTGTAAGAATACTTATGATCATATGTATTAACTGAAATGTTCTGGGCACCATCTCACTGCAAGAGTACTCAGGGAATTGGAACTGGTATATGCAGTCACATGAATGAAAGAACAGGAGCCTCTATATAAAGAAACACTTTTTCACCACGAGGATGACTGAGGACTGTCACAGGTTGCCTAGAGAGGTTGTACAGTTTTCATTCTTAGAGATACTCAAAAGCCATCTGGACATGCTCCTGGACAGCTTACTTTAGTTGACCCTCCTTGAGCAGAGGTGTTGGACACAGTGGTTCCTCAACCATTCTGTCTATTGGACTGACCAATTCCTGAACTACCTTTTTGTCTCCCCGGAGTACTCAGCATCAGACTGTAAACATCAAACTGCATAATTTTTCCAAGATGTACATTCATACCATTAAGTTACCTTCACTTTAGCAGAGGTCACATTGAAGAACTTCTCCTCAAGTGCCTGTAAGAAGTCTGCATTCAGGTAGCTGTTCACAGTGGTCTGTGCATCTAAGAACCTCTGGATGATCTCTTCATTATAGTCTTCAAAATCAGAGTCAAAGATGAATTCTTTGGTCTGTGTGAATACTTGGAACTTGAATCTAATGTTGACTAAAGAGCCAGCATTACAGCTAGTATTTGGCAGTGATTTCATCTGGAGTAAAAGCTTGGGAAGGAATGCTTGCAATTTCTGTTTCAGAAGCAAGGTGGATGCTAGCTGCATGTGCCTTGATATATCAATTGCTATAGAAAGATCTATGTCGCAATCTGAAAAAAGTAGAAGAAACAGGAAACTATAAGCATACACTATTTGTGATCTTTTGTCAGAATCATGGGAGTGGGACAAAATCAAATATTGTAGATTTAGAACCAGAAGTCAGAATGAGTGAGATAGGTTTTCCGTAAATATAAAATACCATCAAGCCCACCAGTTTCACTGGGGCTATGTGAACTTGCAGGTACTAAGGTCTACATTACTGGTCACTGTTCCCCAGCTGCAAAATGTCCTCAAAGGGTCTATTCCTGCAAATGTTTCCATGAGCTTTGCTACCAATGGAGAATGTGCAACAGCTTGATGGTTGGCTGTGCTTTATCGCTTTGTCACCAGACCAGATGATACATGCAAATGTAGAATAATAGGCCAAAGAAACAAACATGAGATAAAGAGGCAGCAGCACTGCCTACATGCAATGTTATAAATCCACTGTGAATAACAGCTGTTGTAAAGTGAGGGCTGCCTCAGTTATGCTTGCACAGCTCCTGATAATAACAGCAAATACTGCAACATGGTTAATTCAACCCCCCTCCCCAACCACCTTGTCCTCATCAAGCAGCTAAACTACTTGACTTGTTTTGTACCTCAATTTCTCGTGTGTCATGCTGAATTTTATTCTGTGCCTCTAGATGTGTTATCATCCATTGCTGTACCTCTGCAAAGATGTCAGAGGCATGCAATTTTATCTGCGAAATAGCTCTCTCCCTAATTTTGTTCCTTTTTTACCCATTGACTCTGAAACACCAAACACAAAGCTGTTTTCCATGTTTGCTAGTTTGGGCTATTTCCTATAAGACCATTATTCCATATAGGCTTCATTAGGGATTTCTGGGTTTTCCCTCATATAAAAGATGAATGTGTTTAGCTCTTTAACCAAATAAATCCAGAAATCCAGAAATAATTTCACCTCTGAGTGGCCATCATTATGTTTCAGTATTTTCACTTGCAGCACAAACTGCCCCCTAGAGGGTATGACTTGCTGGTAAGCAGCATGAAAATCTTTCCGTGTTAAAAGATCACATTGGATGAGTTTTTATGGCTAAAACAGCCAACACTCAAGCCTCAGAGCAACATAAGAAATCTATACAGGTTTTTTGTTTAGTCAACAAGAAAAAATCTCTCTTAAACAATTAAAGATATCTATATACACATATGTCTACACATACCCCACAGTCACGCCCCTCAGCCAGGTTGTGAGGTTGTAGATCTGATTTCAAGATTCACAGAACACCTGTGATGCAAAGGTCATCAGCAGTTCAGCTAACAGCATTTTTCTAATTGTGAGGGATGTTTCCGATTAAACATTTCCATGAACAACAAGATTTATTCGATATTTCTTCCAGTATGTGTTCATGTCCAGCACACACAGAATATGTTTTCACAATGAGATGTTTCTGAGATCTGCGTCTTTTCAACCACATAATTTGAAGGGAGTGCAAAGGGTAACCATGGACTCAGCATTATAGCCCTGACAATCGGCCAGACACATTGCATAGCTCTTAAAAAACATTCCCTGCCAACTCCTCCGTATAGCAGCAATAACACCAAAATGGCAGTAAATTATTCACTGTAGTGCTACTGTGTTCTGCATGAGAATATGTAAAACAGCTTCTGGTAGGTACTCTATACTCTTTTGATAATCTGTATTTATTTGCAGGAGTGAACACCTCTGTGTAGCTAAGCTCTTTTTCTAATCACCTTGTTCTCCCACATACATCCACTTTGTTAAACTACCCCACCTTACTGCTGCAAAGGTATATTTTTACCCTGTTGGCTTATAAAATCACAGAACAGTTTGTGTTGGAAGGGAACTTGAAGACCACCCAGTTCCAAACCCCTGCCATGGGCAGGGACACCTTCCACTAGACCAAGTTGCTCAAAGCCCCATTCAGCCTGGCCAAGAACACTTCCAGGGATGGGGCATCCACAACTTCTCGGGGCAATCTGTTCCAGTGCCTCACCACCCCACTGGGGAAGAATTTCTTCCTTTAAAGCCATTGCATCTTGCCCGATCACCACATGCCCTTGTAAAAAATACCTTGAATGCAGTTTTTTAAATCTGAAAAATCTGGCAGTTTAAGAGACAGTGACAGGAGAAAGTGGAATTAACAGATTTATTACAGAAAAGAAGGTCAGCAAATATAGGAAAACAGATGACAGTATAAGATAAAACAGGCTTCACAAGAAGTTAGTTTTTGTTGTATGAGACAAATATATGCAGAACTTAGCAATAAATACATGCATCGGTGCGATCAAAGTCAATATGCTTTCCTTAACTTCTCTCTCTCTAAACAAGTGTGCCTGTATATACGTTTACCGCAGTAACTCCTGTTAAATCTACCTGTTCTCTGGCCATGAAACACCAGGAGGTGCTACTGCACTAGCCACAGTCACACTGTTGTTCTTTGGCAGCGGACTCCAGTTCCACAGCAGCCTCCTCTCTCTGCTTTCAGGCCATGCCTTTTCAGATGGAGGTTTGCTCAGCTTTTGGTGGAAAAAACAGGGGGTGGGGGTGCAGAGCTCATAATGAAACAAGCCCAGCTATTCTCCTCTCTGAAAAGCACCTGAGCAGATATAATTTACGTGGACAGTAGCTTCTGGCTTTAGGAGGCAAGGCTCAGCTCTTTGTTTTCGCTCCCAACACCTCACAAACACCAACCAGTTCTGCTGTGTTTAAGAGCTCAGGAGCCCAAGGTGCAGGAGAGGCAAAGTTTTTTGTTCAGCCATTGTTATGAAAAGCCTTAGACAAGCAGTGTGGTCACCCCAGTGTTCCTTTCACACAGTAAGTTTCTGGTCACTAAGGGAATGAAACCTAGAGAACTGGGTACAACCAGTTTTATGGCATAACAAAGATAACAAAGAGCATGTATCCAACACATGTAAAAACATCACCTATAAGGTGAAGACACAAGGAAGATAACACGGAGCTTTAAAGTACAGCCACAGTCCCTGTAAGGACGGGCACAGAGAGAACTGCTCCAGCAATTGTCTCTTCCTGCTATCCCCAATCAATGCCATCCACTTAAAACACAGATCTCCCTTACCTTCAGCAGAGGAAGTGCTCTGCCTTTTCATTTGTCATTCACCACATTTTTCTTTTTGCAACTTAACAAACACATCTACAGTATTATAACTGGCAAGAATATGTAATTTTAAAGAGAAGTTGTTTATGTTTTCTGCTTCAGTCTTCCCACATGACAAGGTGACTGATACCGCAGCATGAAGTCGGAATAAACTCAGATACAAAACCAGCCTCTGGAATCTGATAAAAGTTGCTACATTCATCAAAGCCAATACTGAACCTTTATTTTCTCTGGAGTTGGGAGCCCCTCAGGCTGTGTGGCGTCCAAGCTACCACTGCCATCACGAAGATGTAGTAAGAGACAGCACGTTCTGTTTCTTATATAGGGAAAGCTTTTGGGTAGCATCTCAGCTTACTGTGGATTTGCTGCTCACATCTTTCCAATACCTCCCACATACACAACGATGGATTTTCTCACAGCCCCTCTCCATAGTGCCTCTGTGAGACTTAAGTTTTGTCAACAGTTGCTGCTGACAGTCCCACTGAAGCAACATGGGTCAGCTGTAGATGACAAAGCTAGGTTTTTGGAAGGCTCTTTTATAAATATCACTGAAATGTCTGTTTCTCTCTTTTGATTAGGATACCTTGGGCACATCTGCTCCTTTCAGACACTGAGGAGCTATGGATATGAATGCTAGATGTGAAGCACTGTCTCACTTCAGAAGCTATTTACCATACTAAAGAGTGTAGTGGCTCTTGACTGAAGCCAGGTACAAGTCTAGAAAGTTGCAAGATTGAGTAACCTGAGCAGTATTCTTTGGTAAAACAGTTGCATAGCTGTCCAGCTAGCTCAGGTACTTTCATCAGGAACTGCATGTAGCCATGTGGATATTTGTCATCATGCACCCAACAAAATGTTCAAGTTACCCTGGCTAGGAGGATGTTTGGATTCACAGACCTGATTGACAATACTCCTCTCAATGGTTTTCAGTGCATCAAGGTTTTCCACTGGTAACAATCTCCTTGCAGCACCAGCAACTCAAAGGAATTGATAAGCCCTATGCCAACTGCAAAGACATGGATCCCGCTGCTTCTCTAAGCCATTGCTGCATCCTCCACCCTGTCAGTAGCGTTTCTGTCTATAATCACTACGAGGCCCTTGTAGCCTCCATTGGCAGGCTGAAAAAGGCTTTGGACAAGCTTCAGCCCCTTGCCAGTGAATGCAGAGTACTGCAATTGCTCGATTCTGTTGATCTGTTCCTTTATCATGGTGTCAGTATAGAACTCATTAAGAGAAAGTTTTTCTGAGACTCTTGGCTGTACTGGACTACTCCAACATGTACTTTGTCCCTAGAAATAACAAAGCTGTCCACAACTTCCATCATGAAGGTCTTCAAGACAGAAAAGTTGCTTTTTGGTATGCTTTCTGATTCATCTATCAGGAATACCAGATCTGCCACCTGACTGCAGCAAATGTAGGGAAAAAAAGAGGGGAAAACAAAAACAGGAAAAAAACCAAACCAAACCAAAAACTAGTGTGGAACATAACCTTGGCAGTGTTTAACTCGTTCCTTTCTTTCTGCAGTGTGAAGCTTTAGTCACAGAAGCTGTTCACAGCAAGGCCATGCAAGGCCAACCCATCATCTATCCTACTTCAACTCAGAGTTTCCATGCATAGACAAAATTCATCCTTTTCTGCAATTAGTTTGTAGAAGAAATAACAGATCTTAACATACCATCTAAAAGACCATCTGGGGGAGTCATAACAAGACAGAGCTTGTAACCAAAATCAAACCTTCAGCTGAGGTACCAATGAACCCAAGTCAGATTAACTACCCCACTCACCACACTCATTCTCTTGCTACCTGAAGGGCCACTGTGAGGAAAAAAAAAAATACTCAAACTGCATGACTTCTGCGGAAAAAACCAGCATGTTGGTACCCCCGAAACAGAGAGAATTCTTCCTGTTATTCTCATTGCAGAAGCAAGTTTCCTACCTTTTTTATTGGCAAGTGCATCATAGCTCTGTGCAAAGAGTAATCTTTCTTGACCTTCAGTAATTTCTTCAAGTTCTGCTTTGCTTTCTTTTTTCACTCCAACAGCAGTTAAGTTGATTCTACCTCCCTTCAAAGCTTTTATGGCCCTGGGAAGGCTGGCTCTATCCAATGGTACAGTTGGTTCTTCAGTAAGAATGAGGATCCTGGTGACAGCAAGGAAAGACGCACACCCACACCAAATCTCTGCCTGGCAAAGCTCAAAGTTCTTGCTGTGAAGGGCTGGCCTGGCAGAGGCTTCAAGTTCAATACTGCTGCTCTACTCGGAGATTTGGAGGAGCATTAATTCAGTGAGAAATACATTTCCCACTTTGAGCTACAGACAGAAACACCAAAGTGAACTTTATTCACCCTAACCACTGAGGCATTAACTACTGCTTTTATGAGCCACTTCACATTTTGGAACTACAAGTATGAAATACCAGATGATCCACGCACTACACAGGGGCTATGCGACCCCTAACCGTGACCTCTGGCTGTGACCTCCAATACCTGAGCCTGACCCCTGAGCCTGGTTCTAAGCAGGGCAGCTCTTCCTCTGATGATATTTGGGTCGATCACCACCAGAACATCATAAACGTCACTAAAACCCTTCTGAATGTTAATTTCCTCTTGCATTAATTTCCTCTTGCAGATGGTGCACACACCAACAGCAAGCCTGACAGCAATGAAGTGACAATTATCCGTGTACTTCTTACCTTTTTTCAAACTTATCAACTGTAATGGGACTACAAGCATTTTTGTCACAATTTCATTACAAAGCCCTTTCTTTATTTTTCCATCCAATATTTGACAGCTGTAGAAAAAACTTCAGGGTGGTGACATGTTTCCTTGGGGGATAAGTTGCAATTTTATCAAGTTTGCTACTCTCTGATGTTCTGGATGCCCACAGCATAGACAGTAACATCTTTACTTCTTAGTTTAGATGCTGGTTCAGTGTAATCATCCAAGGACTGGCCATCAGTGATCACCATAGCAATGTGCTGTACTCTTTGTTTTTTCCTGCTGCCTCCTTCTTGAGTTCTTCAAGTAATTCTATCCTTGAACATGCCCAGGGTGAACTCTAGCCTCAGCTCATTACTGTACGGCACTAACCCAACTATTACATTACTTGGACCAATATCCAGGGCATCAAGAATTTTTAACAGAAAAAGCCTAATCCGCTGGAAGTTGTTTGACCCAATTTTGCAGGATTTGTCCACAAGAAACACAATGTCTGCAACATTCGCACCGGAACTCACTAAAAGCAAAGTAAACATAAGGAAGATAAGACAAATGTAGGTCATACCATGCGATAACTGGTGGGATAATCAGAAAAGGTTGCTACAAAAAAGGTTTCTCTCAAGGCAATACATAAGATGGTGCTACAACAAAACATGAAATCTAAATCCCTATCAGTGCTGAAGAGCAGATTTTCACAGTAAAAGAAATCCCTGAAATAAACACTATACCTTAACTGGCCCCTTGCCCACACTACAGGAAAGTCTGCTAGACAGGTGCTTTTCTCACTCTCCTGCAGACTGACTCCTTATCAGGACAACCCAGGATATTAGGGAAGTTGTTCTGTGGTTAAATACAAACTCTCCTATTGCCATTTTCTACAAAAAAATTCAAGGTAAATTTTTCTGTCAGTCAGAACAGGCAATTCCACTGCAGCAAACCCCTCAGACCACTGCCCTGCTCCTCTTGGTTAGTACAGATAATTACAACAAACTGTGCATAGGCAAGTATTGCCACCACGCAGCCAAAGGTGGTAAATATTTTGTCCATATAGCACCCCTGTAAAAGCACAGGTGCCAGCCATTTGCACTCTGTTCTTCCCTCACAGCCACCTGAGAAGATGCTCTGGATTGCCGGTGAGTTAGAAGTTACTCAGGCTGCTGGTTTTGCTCTGGTGATAAATTGTACCTGCAAGCACACTTAGATCAAGGTCACAAGGCTTCTGACATGAGGCTTCCATATCATGGAAAATGTTTTGCTGGAGAAGGAATTAAGAGTTATCAAAAGCATAGCTTAATCAAGAAATAATTCTCTGTTCAACTGTTCAATGACATAAAAATGTTTTCTAAAAAAGGCTCCACCAGCTCTAATGAGACAAAACTGAATGTACTTCATAGAGTCTGTGAATCTGACCCTGATTTTCTTCGCAACACATTAAGGCTCAGCTTATAGAGCATAGGTTACCAAGCTTACCAAGCATAGGTTTGCCTTCACATTTTAACAATTAAACCTCACTGATTTCAGCAGACACTGGAGTGTGTTAAAAAGAACAGGAACATTACCCTGAACTCCAAGCTAACAAAAAATTAGCCCCATTGCTTTCAATCACGTTACACGACAGTAATGCTGATGTTAACAACATCAAAACCAGAACCACTTTTCTACAACCTAATTACACACTTACACAGCATGAGTAACTGAAATGGCACAAGTATAAGGACAACTTCTTACCTTCTCTCTGACTTTCAACTGCAAAACAAAAGTTATCCCAAAATCTTGTGGAAAGATCTTGAAGGTCATGAAAATTACCAGCACTATACAGATATACAGGCTTGCTGGCTGTTTGTTGAAGCTCAGCTGTATTCTGGACACCAATTCCAACAACATAGAGGGAGATGCCTCTGTTGCTCAGTTTCCTGGCAGGCAATTCAACTTCATTACTGAATTCTCAACCAGTGATGAGAACCTGTGGGACACAGCCCTTAGCTCTGCTACCAGCAGGTTCAGTGAAATAACACTCTGCTGACAAAATCCAGAGCTCTCCCTCTGTATGTTTCTCCACTTCTGTAAGGCAAATTCTCAATCTGCTCCAAAACATCACTTTTCAATACATACTGATTCAGCATGAATTCGTGGTAAAACTCACTGTGTTGTGCCAGCCCAACTTGGATTGCATCAAGACAAACAGGAAGACATGCAACCAAGGTGGAAAGGAAGTTCTTCACCTACTGAAAGTCTTCCTGGCCAATACTCGTTCAAGTACCCACTAAAAAGACAACATCTGCCAACAAGGCTTTTCACAAGCTGCCCAATGAAGACCATATAGAAGAAAGAATTACTGCCGCTTCTTCTCTAGCTTTGCTCATGGTCAAGGAAGAACTGACTGCACATTTTATCGTTTATGAAATACATTACAACTGTCACGTGTTTCTGCCTTCGCCTTCCTCCCTACACCTTTCCCATCTCTCACCATTATTTTGAGTATTTTAAAGGTAGACAGGTACTCCAAATTCATCACAGTTATGAGCCGATATTATTGAAAGCTAGTTAGCAATATATGGAAGATGAAAAAAATTAAAACCTGTATTTTGGCAACACAATGCAATTCCATGTACTTCATCTATGAATAGGAAAAAAAATAAAGCTGGGAAGAAAACAACTCTTGCAGGACATATCATGGGCAACATGGGTGACTGGTCCAGCTATCTCCTCTAGCGTAGTACAAGCATCTGTAGAATACTATGAGAGTGTCCCTGCAGAGAAGCAAAATCTTCTACTTCATAGACATGCTTATCAGCTGGCTCACTAGTTATTTCTCAAAGCTCAGACGAAGTAGAACCTTTAACACCTATAGCATACAATGTGATGCCAGCATCCTTGATTGCTGTGGCTGGGTTTTGAACATTATCTTCAGCCTATCAATTTGTAATTACCACAGCAATTTGAGGAATGCCTTCTTCCTTTTGGCTACCAGCATTTGCTACAAAGTGATTCTCTAGCATACACTGGAGGTTCTGCCCAGTTTTGGTGCCTCCTCCATTGTTAGCTGAATTTCTGTAAGATATCATTCTTGTTATAGTAAGTATTCAACAAGAATATGGTATATGGCACATCAGTATCAAAGCAATTGACCACTGTGTACAAGAAGCCTTGCAGAATCCAGCTACCAGGAGGACGACATCTGCCACAGAAGCCTTCATGCAGACTGAAGAAACACTTTGTAACTTTCCCATTTTCCTATGGGACGTGTAATCTAATGGAAGAGTAATTTTGTCTCCTGATTGCTTATCAGAATCCAGGACCTACTGGCATTTTGCAGAAAAATCCTTCCACCTAACCCAGTAAATTCTCAGCGCCCACTAGTTCCTTCTTTTCCTGTGTTCATCACGCAGAGGGTCAGAGGCTACATACTTCTGCAACACCATTCTTAGGCAAATGAAAGATGCTGAAATTCACACCGACACAACTTCCATACACAGCCTACTCAGAACCCATTTGCAGTAAATGCATATGGTAATTGTTGTACACACTTATGTATGTGAACTACAGCTGTAAGAATGCATTGATCTGCTGTCAAGTGAGCTCAAAGGAAAAGTTACTCGTGCACTTTGAGCTTCATTCTGCAAGCATACATTACGAAATATTTATCATCTGAGGGAAAAAAACCCACCACACCAACTTAAACAAGGCTAAACACATCTACTTGTAGTAAATAATAAACTCATGTGTTTCCACACCTTTCAGAAGCATATCACACTAGCAGGGCAAGTAAGAAGCAGTTATTATAATATTCCCCTACCCAACAGTCACGCACTAAACATACTGCAACTGTACAGAATACTTTCTCAAGCAGATTTTCCAGGAGACTTGACTAGTGAAATAAAAATGCTAAATCCCATGACTTATCTCACTCTTGGTGGTCTTACAATTGTGAGTTTTTAATTGTTTTTGAAAATAGAGAAGCTCAACACACATGAACAAAACCAAATTTTATTAAGCTGTTGCATTTAAATTTGCTTTTTTTTTAGGAAAACTCTCCTATCTTAGTTTAAATATCTATTTCATAAAAATAGACCATGTTATCCCTAGTTATATAAAGAATAAACTGTAATCAATTCTTCAACTCTCTCCAGCATTGGGTATAAATGGAAAAAGTTAGTTTTGCTATCAACTTGAAGAAGAATAATTTATTTAGTGTATTACCAGTCTGCTGTGCATCTACAGAGCAGAAGGTGGAAAAAAAGAGAAGAACAAGAAGTGATTTCCAGTCATCCATTTTGAAAACCTCCCTAGGAAAGAAAAAAAAAATAAAGACAGTAAGAAATACATGCATAATTTCCTTAGAAAGATATATTTAATCATGGGAGAAATCAGTAAGTGCGTTTTATTAACCACATGGAGGTTTTCTAGCTGTATGCAATTTAAAGCAGCACTTTACATTCATATTTTCTTTCCTCAGCTTTTAACATACAGACTTTGAACACAGCTGTTAAGATTTTGACACTGATGTACAGCATATAACCAAAATGAACTGCTCACTGCTCAGCTCTCACACAATCATGCCTTGTTCTGATTCACACAGCTATACTTACTATGATCCAAAATTCAACTATTAATACAAGCAAGCTATTCACAATGTAAGATTAATGGGAGTTACGCTTCTAAGATTCCCCTCTAGCCTTAAAATTCCTCACCCACACATGTATTCAAAAGAAATTTGGTGGTGGTATCTACAT
Source organism: Caloenas nicobarica (assembly GCF_036013445.1). NCBI lineage: Eukaryota > Metazoa > Chordata > Aves > Columbiformes > Columbidae > Caloenas > Caloenas nicobarica. The sequence goes on along the minus strand of NC_088246.1, from coordinate 45,948,738 downwards.
AAAACAGGCACAGATAAGAACAAGCACTCATTTACAAATGAAATATGCTAGTTGGCCTGTAACAAAGACTCTCTCTATACAAAAGTACCAGAACTCAATGCTATGGGAAATCAGAATGAAAATCTTTCAGCAAGAAAGTAGCAAATTTAGCCAGGCTGAGCTTAAGTACACCAAGCAAGTGAGAACAAAACATTTTTGAAAAACTTTCAATTCTAGAACACACGTACACTAATTAGCTTAAAGAATAAAGAGAAACAATAAACCAGAGCCTTGGAGGCCAAGCATGCAAAAAAGGACAAATACGAAAACATTTCATATAATGTTGAACCTTGAAGCTGCTCCAGTTATCTTTCTGTTCTGACTAGCTCCAGCTGCTTTCCTCCTAGTTCCACCCTCTCATTCTGTCCCAGGTCAAAACTGAGCTATATAGCACAACACTGATGTCAGCAGGTGGAAGAAAAGATTTATGGTAAAATTTATGAATATAAAGGCCAAAGCTTCTGCATGGTGACATGAGTAGCAGAGAAGCAGGCTGGCTGGGCATGTCCAGCAGAGAGGATGAGAAAATGGGGTATAGTGCTCACTTATTCTACAGCCTTTGGTTATTCAAGTATTTAAAACAGACAAACAAAAGATGTCCTCACTGCATTTCAGCCAGCCTTCTCACCAGCCCTTTGTAGCTGGCCCTCTGCCAACCAAGAGCATATCTCTTCCCATCCTAGGGGAACCAATAGCTTGACAGAGCTGCTGTCCAGGTTGGACTGCTTTCGTGTGGATGTGCATGTCAGAGGTAATGTTCAACACTGTGTGCAGTCTCTTCCTCAGGCCTCCAAAACACACCTGTTAGCAACAAAGATTCTGCAGAAATTATACTGAGGAATGAGTCGCTGAGGAGGCTAAGGTAAAATTCGGCAACGTGACATAACTAATATATTATGCTTAAAAGCTCGGTGACTGAAAAAGACATCCCACTGGGGCTACCCTAAGAATCTTATATTCACACACTGCCTAAGTTAGGAAAAGTCAGTAGCCATGCATCTTTCATGCGCCATGACCTGTTTATTACCAAAATTTTATAGAAAGCACTGTTAAACTACCAGTAATATAGAAAAAGCAAAATACTGCTCTGTCTCAGGCCATCTTTTGAATCTGCTGTTTGATCCTGGCAGATGCTAAGATCAGAAGAAAAAGATAGCTTGAGCCACTTATAGTCCAGGCTTGGGTTCGACCCAAGAGTGCAACCTCAGGAAACCGAGGATCCTGGCTCGTCATTTGCCCTGCCCCCATTCATTCACCCCACTAAAAAAAAAAAAAAAAAAAAGGTTTCAGGGCTTCCGGAACTCAGATGAGAACAATCAGTCTACAATTTCATTTTGGAGATGATTTGCATACAATTTCCCCAGTATGTGTCTGCTGTTGCTTAATGCCTAATAATTACATTTTTATGAAATTGCCTAAACTTACAAGTAACAGAGAAGGAAATGTATGTGAAGACACACAGAAGCAATCAGATAGAGGCAAAAAAACAAACTAGTTTTTCCTTCCAGCAACTAGAAGGCTTCCTGAATATGCTTCTTGGATCCCAGGAGCATGCTTCTAAGAATCACGCAGTCTCAGACACAGGTAAATTCCTCTCGCAGAAGGATGTGGAACTGAACCAGTGTAGTGGGAGAAGATATCCAAGTGATGGCTACAGTGCAACAGGTTGATCCACATATTAGTCTTTTCAGTATCTTGAAAGTATGTGCTAGGGGCAGGGTATCTACCTGTACATGCAGATGGTTCCTCTTCTGTCACTTTTGTTAAAACTTCCCTTTGCCACTAGTCACCAAAAAAGTTCTAGCAATCAGAACAAAGGTCCATCTTGCCTAATCTCCTATCTTTGACAATGGCCAATAGCTTACGGAAATAGCATGAAAGGAAAGTTAAGGAATGTAGGAATCTTCTCCCTTCCATACAGACTGATTTAAAGGTTGCTTCTGGGTGAAGACCATACTTCCATAAATTACTCTCATTTCTTTTGAAGCCAGCTATAGTTTTATATTAAAATCACAAACCAATTAGATTGTTTATCACATTGCAAACATCACTTACATTCTACTGAAAAAGCAAGCCAAGTATCTGTGAAAATACAGGCTGAGGATCAAATGCTGCTGTTAACAATTCATTACACTGGTTTGAAAACTGTATCTTGGATCTGCAAAGACAATATAGTGGAAAGGTTACAGCTGGTCTACTGTAGCACAGGGTTCGGTTCCAAGCTCTTAGGGTAACAGTACATAATATTACCCTAAGTTTTGTAAACAACAAAAAGCAATTAATAGAAATCTGCTTGACTATATTATACCCTCAGGCAACAGCAAAACTTCATTTCCAAGTATTACCACACCAAGCCTCATTGTAGCTCTTGAAGGGTTCTTTGGAACCTTCTCCTGTGGGAAGAAAAAAGCCACACTTCCTATATTTCAAGACATGTATCGCATATGGGCACTCTTTACTATTATTAGTACTGCAGCAACACAGATTCCAGATGTAACTGGGGTCCTTATACAAGAAAAGGGGTTCCAGCTACTATGAGGTCCTTAAAAAGGTGGCAATGCTACCGTTTGTGCATTGTGGAAACCTTCTTCATGCCTCTACGCATTACAGCTTTTGTTTAATAAGCACTTATAATGGAAACTGTGGTATGTTTTATATGAAACTATAGCAAATAAACATGTTCTGCAGCCATCTTAAATGGCAACTTCACAAATAAATTTTGTCTTGGATTTAATTAATTTTTCTGTATATGTTCCTGATAGTTACTGAACATTTTAGGAGCTCTCCTTGATCACTTTGACAGAGATTTGATTTCCAGTTATCTGTTTTCACTACTATGCCTCATGATGTCAGCCTCTTTTAGACGTTAATAAGCAAAAACTTTATACTGAGACATAATATTTTAATGTTATTAAAAATAAAAATAATCACAATTACTAAATTTCATTACTGTATTACGCAGTACCTACTTTGATAATGCAGCTATAGTGCCAGAGGAGCTGCAAGTGTCCTGAACTATCTGGTTTTAATAAATTGACACAGATCTCTAGATGAAGCTAGAAACATACATATTCAAAGGCAGATAAGTAACATACCACCAGTACTTCCAAAACCTCTAGTTATAGTGGTGGACATTTTTAGAGCAAAACACTGAGCTTGTGAAAAACTCAAGGACACCAATATCACCATGAGTCTGGGGTGTATGCGGTTGCGCACAGTCAGATGAGCAAAATATAGTTGCTGTTTTAGCAAGGGGCTAGACTTTCCTCAGTAATGTAAACATTAGAATTTCGTAACAAAGCCTAGCTCTTACTGTTATATCATACACAATAACCAGTCACTACTGAGCTATGCAACTATTTCCATACCTCCTAAGAGCTGCAGTCTCTGTGCCTCCTTCAGCTTCTTTCAGCCTCACGATTCAAGAATGTTCCCTGGTCATAGGGTCAGATACCCTACACCTGCAAAATCTCTCCCACTCTTTCTAAACAGGGAGTGCAGATGGGAACGTATTTCCCACTTGCTCTTTATTTTTCCCTTCAGCAGCCTCTATTGACATCAAGCAGCTTCTTTAAATACGCAGTGACACTGCAATTTAAAAATGTGTGCTGACTAGTTTCCCTACTTGTAGCATTTATTTTTCCCTATCTTCACATTGGAAATTCCAATCACACACTACAAGCTGCATAAACAGAGGTACTTTATGCCTTCTACAAGTATTGTCCATTATTTGCTAAAGTAAAATGAAAGAAGTAATTTAATGGAAAACTCAGGTCATACAGGTTATAGATACTGCAGATCAAAGCCTAAATAATCTCACTCAAACATGCAGTGTTACAGAGCATTAACAATTCTGCATATTAAGCTAGCAATATGTTAATTCCAAAACTTATTTGAACATAAAACAGTATATACAGGCCCTAGCATAAGTTACTTAAAGATGCAGATCTGTAGTTGTTTATATAAATATATATATGCATAATCTGTGTAAGATGCTAAGACAGCAATTCTCAAAAACCTAAGACTTCTTTCCACTTTAACGCTATTTTAGGAGACAACAGTATGAAAAATATTAAAAGCCCTTCGAAAACAGTATAAAAGGATACATATTTTAAAGCTTATTTTACTGCCAGCATTTTTCCTTATTTGCTCCCAGAGACCCACCAATATGTATACAATAACTCTCAAGGCAGAAAAAGATCAGCAGTACTCCTGAATTCTGTAAATGCTTCGCAAATATTGCTTGCATCTATTTTTTTTCTTTTTTAACCAACTAATGTCCCAATTTTATCTTAAGCTGCTTCAATGTTTTACACAGCTAAAAGAAAGACATTCTGTAGATGTTTGCTGCCAGAGCAAAATGCACAGTCAAATGTTAATAGACTTCTTAAGCACACTATTAAAAGTGTGGAGATTTTGAGGCAACATCTGTTTTTCACCTATAATTTATAACTATGTTGCACGCAGGATTTTCCTGCAAACCCTGGTTTGGGGACATTTTCCCTCTTCAGTTCGTATATACTAAGAGAAGGAAGACAATCTTTCTTATGACAACTTCAAATCCCATTTCTACCAGTGCAAACAAATGTGATCATGCAGATTTCTCCTACCTAATGAAGAACTCCAGTTAGATTTCTTCCATTTTTACATGCTGATTTCATTCCTTCTGAAGTCTTTAGAAAAAGCCCAAGCCCTGGAGTGTAGCAGACAGACAGCTTCAGCTCACATGCCCCAGTTTGTTATCCCTTTCCTCTGCCACCCCCTTTTCTCTCACTAATGCAAATTTAAAGCCTGGATTTCATCTGTGGAACTTCCTGATTTCACCAAACAGTAAAACCAGGAGAAATCCATCCCACCCTCCCACCTCATCACTCTCCTCTTATGTCCATATACTAAACTTTCACCACTGAGACATATTAATACAAGAAGGATAAATGTTCCTGTAAAAACAATGTAAAATATTTTCTAGGTGTCAGCTTTTTCTGTAAATTAATAAATCTTTTTATCAGTTATCTCCTCTCTACAGGCATATTTTTTCCTACAATTACATTATCTTTTTGTTAGCACTGAAATGTCTCAGGAAGAAATTTGCAGCTTTACTTGCAGCAGGTTTCTCAGAGAAGTTTCCTAATGTTTCCAGGTACAATCACATGGCCAGACACTGACTCAAGCAAGGAGACCCTGGGTGACTTACCTGACTTAGGAAGCCAATGTGATCAACATGAGGTTCAAGATGTTCCAAAGAGTTGTTTCATTTAGAAGGGCAAGCAGCCACAGCTGGAAAGGACGTGGCCACAAGGGTAGGAACAGCCCCACATACGGACACACGTACATACAAGCACACAACCAGCCCATTAGGTGTCTACACCCAGCCTTAAATGGAAATATTGACTGACATTGAAAGTCAATTTCATTTACTGTTAATTTAGTGTCTGCCTGTCTGCAAGCTAGTGGGATGGATGTTTACACTTGCTGACTTGATTTTAAAGAATGGACATAACTATTTTCCATTTCAGTATTTGGTGCACCTTTTATAAGTTTATTGTCTATTTTTCTTTTCTGAGTAAAGCTTTATAATTGGCATGTTGTTATTCTGTAAGCCTTAAACATTCATTGTCATTCATACTCGCATCTCCCTGCTGGCTTAAACAGCGTAAATTGCAATGAGTACACATTAACAAAATCTAGAAAATGGACTCTTGGTATCCTCACAGACTCAAACAGTTCTCAACCTACCCTGAAAGTAAAATCAAACTATAGTTTCTCTCTGCAGTCAAGAAGATCCCTCAAAACCAAAGCATCTGTCAGAGAGCCCAGTTAATTATGATGTCTCCATAACTAAAGTAACCATACCCATGTAGTCCCTCCTGAAGTCAATTGTGTTGAATTTATTGAGTATATATTTATATTCCCTCAGGATCAGGACGTGAACTCTCAGCATCCTTTAACCTGCTTTATCTACTCACCTTCCTCTAGCTTAGCATGACCACTTAGCACTTCCCCCATTGCTTTGTAGTCTCTCCTTCCCAAGGAGCAGATAAAGCAGGTAGACAAGTGAAGCTGTCCTGGCTGCCTGTCAGGTATCAGAACTAAAAATTCCTCAAGATTCAGATAACAGAATTTCTGAAACTGCTCTGCTGCCTGCCCCAACCCCCAGTACTTTTCTTTTGGGAAATCTTCAGTGAGAAGTCATTTCTCCCCCCACCTCCGAAAGCTAATCTTTATTACAGAACAAAATAAAACAGTTTAAAACCCAATTAGTTGAAAAGAAGATCTAACCTGAATACTTATCACATCTACCTAAGACTACAGCTGGCTATTCTGAGAGCCTGACAAGCTTTCACTTCTTCACTTTGCACACTCTGTAAATAGATATTTATTAATCACACCCTATCTTAATTGATATACACAGCTGAAGTTTAAGTTTGCCTTTAAGCATATGAATTCAATGAGACTATCCCATGTAGTCATTAAAATATGTACAGTACTGCACTCAGGACCATGGCTTTAGACTTTTCTCCTGGTTTAGTTTCTTCGAGAAAGAAGTCAGGCACAATGTTACATTTCCCCTTTCATCCCAGATGGGGGAAATAATTTGAAAATCAAACCCCATAAAAGGAGTTGTGAAGCTGAAGAGCCTCTTAACCTTGTTAAACAAGTTCTTACCTAGTAATGACTCATTCTGACCCAGAACAACTTTGCTTTCAAACTCCTAACCATTTTGCTCTTTGGCATGAATAAAAGAAGAGTGGAAGGGGACCCCATATTATAATTTGAGATCGTAATCAGTAACATGTATACTTATATATTTCACAGCAAGGTGAGTTTGCCTCCTACTAAGGGATTTGTTAAAAGAGAGTAAAGGAGGTCCAAAGAGATCCTTGGTATGAGAAGTACTTTTCCCAAATCAGAAAGTCCTTACTGAGCAGGAGATACATTTGCTATGATTCTTCTCTCTCTCCTATCAATCCTGGCTTTAGACCTACTTTGCATAAGGCACATAGCATCACGTCAGTACCAAGGATCAAGTTTGTTTGCTTACAGAAAGGAATACAAAGGTGATCAATAAAAAACATTAAAGCAGGAAACCAAAGCCTTTTGACAAGTCTTGTAAAACGGGCCAACAAAATAAACCCAGAGGATGATACAGGTAATTCATCATTTTCTTGCCAGTTCCTTTGACTGGAAAGTAGACAAATGTGAACAGCACAAAGGCTAAGAATATCAGCCTTACCCATCTGTGCTTCACTGACTCATTTGGTAAAGGATATTAAGCAAACTAAACACAAACATTTCATTCATGAAAGCAGCTTCTCAAAGCCAAAACTGCTTACGAAAGGTAGCAGATGTGACTCTCCTGCTCCTAGGAATACTGTGTGGGAAACCATCCTATACAAAGGAGTAAGTACTTAAACCCATCTCATCTGGAACAAATTATTGTTATAATAAGTCTTGCTTTAGAATAAAAATACTGTAAGTCACCTCACATGGAATTACCACAAAATGGGGAATTCAAAATTGATGGCAACAGTTTACACATAATGTTACAGAAGTTTTCGAACCAGCAGTACATTATCCACTAACATATGCTAGACATACCTTTGAAATCAGACTCAAACAATCTGAGCTTACTGGTGGTGGCAAGATGCAGGTTCTTGTTTCATGAAAGCTTTATAGAAGAAAATTGTGACCTTGCAACAGTCATAGATGTAAAACTTCTGCTAACATCACTTGGCTAAAAGAACCTAATTGTCCTCTTATTTTTAATGCTGGAAATCATGCACAGTTTTACCAGAATCTACTACTTTCGACAACAGGAAAACATGAGCTAGAAAGAATCAAGGCTTTTGCTTGTGAATATCTTCACAAGATCTGCCCTGAAAATAACTGGAAAACTCTCATTTTGTAGCTAGGGATGTGAGGTATATCTCCTCTTTCTTGCCACTTCTAGGCATTGCTTATACTAGTCTTTTAAAGAAAGTAAGTAAAATTTAAATCAATCTTTCACTAAGATGCAAAATATATATATATTGTAATAGGAAATAAACAAAGCAGGATGCTGTTCACTTTAATGTCTCCTCTGAAACTTTCCAGTGCTTTTCTCATTGCCATAAGTCTTGGAAAACTGAAAAAGCAACATCACCTTTTCTCATCCTATCTTTCCTTACCGCAAACCACTAAAACCATCTTTTCAACTACAGCTGTGTAAAAAGCAATGAAAATTAAGCAGCATATTTTATATATTGCCCCATTGTGAGAACAAACCAAAGTAAATGCTGTAACTATGGAAACCTGACACTTTCTCAGGTGTCTAGAGTACTTAGGCAGGTAACTTAAAAAATGCTTTCTGTAACACTCGCCATGCACTAGATATAAGGTCACCATGCATTAGATATAATGTATATAATGTATAATATGCAAACATTCATCAATAATCCTCAGACACAGTATCACTATATTAGAGTTCTTTAGAACTAGAGTACTAGTAGGAAAGACAGTTTTGCAAGGAGCTAAGGAACTTCAAAATGTGGCTTCACACTGAACCAAATTAAAAGCCCAAAATTTCAATTTCTCCTTGAAGGAAAATCAATTTGAAAATAATTTGGCATCCCTCAAAGTACAGCATTTTTCAAAAAGTAGTGTCCACTGGTTTTTTGGAAATACTGCATTACCAAGCTTTTAAACACTGAAATGAACTATAACATTATTTGCAAAATGAAGGTGCTTTTGCTTCATTTTACAGAGGGAAGCCAAGGAACCAAGTTGTTACAAACACAAATATCTGCTAATACAGTGTACTTCAGATGTGGCATTTCAGAGTAGCTAGCACTCAAAGCACAGCTCTTCTCAACCTCAGTTAAAAAAGCTAGACTCCAGCATTAAGAAGAAGAGGAGAAAAAAAAAAATCAGGCGTGCAGAAAACAAAAACCCCAAACTCCTAGAATACTAATTAATTGGAGAATACCTGTGAAAAGTTTGTCATATATGATTAGTCTGTATTACACAGGACTACCTTGACAGATGCAGGAATATCATCTGAGTCTCTAGAGTGGCACTGAAGGTGCTGAGTTCTCTTCCTTCAAAGTCCTGTCACTTTTATCCCAATAAATCCAGCAAGAATCATGCACAACCTCCTTTACATTTTTTTTAATCCAGAAAGCCAGTTCTTCATGCACACTAAAAAACCTATGTAGGAAAAATACTTTGAGATATCATACAACTAAACACTGGTTCATACTGCACATGCACAGGGAGTCAGTGATAGCATTTGGCCTCTACAGCATCATCTACAAAAAGAATCCTCTGTTTCCTTAGGACAACACAAAAGAAAACAACAAATATAGCACCAGTGTTTATTCCCTGAGCACTACTAAGATTTCCTGGCCAGTGTTTCAGTTCAAGACTACCATATGCCTTTATTTACCAATTGAATTCATACATGAGCGATTATGTTTCACATTCTAATTTTGCTTTCAAAGGTTCTAGGTTCAATTCAGTTAAAAAAGGACTTCTAAATAAATGCTTTTACTTAATCTGGTGTCAAGAAAGTTAAAAAAGTAGAATCTTACACACTATATTATCCAACATAATGACATTCAGATAATTTAACTGCAGTTCAGTCCCTTTTTAAAGCACGTTAATTACTTCCAAACACTGAAATCAGAGCTCTTGGGATCCTCTGAAAGCTGAGGATGGAAGTGGGTCCCAGTACCACCTGGTGATGCTGGACTCAAGAGATAGTAAATATCCCTTCAATGAAAGGGAGACAGCAGCAACTATGTAATCAAATCTATTTGGACTTGTTCTTGGTAAGAAAAATGCCTGTACATGCTGCAGAAATGTTTGAGATGTCTCAAACTTAAATTGGAAGGAAAATGCTGAAAGCTCCCTTGCCCAGATCAGAGATAACAACTAAGGACAAAATTCCTTTAGATTAACCAAAGGGGAGACTGCACAAAACCAAATCCTAAGGAGAAAAAAGTTACTTTAACTTAATTAAAAATACTTAACCTTGTGTGGTATTAAAAATAACAAGTCTTCCTAGGTACCTTCTCACTTACATATACAGTACACCAAGCTTGTGCTCATCAGCTATATATAGCACAGCTACATCTGGTGACAACTTCTCTTTCATGAGCACGGCTAGAGCACTTACTGGTGAAGACCAAGGCAAAAAAGTTGTTGAGTACCTCAGCCTTCTCCACATTGGTTGCAGCCAGGTCTCCGATTTCCCTCATTGGAACCAGGGGGTGTACAGTTTCTCTCTTTTCCTTTGCAGTCTTATGTACCCAAAGAAACCCTTCTTGTTATTTTTCACATCCTTAGTCAAGTTCAGGTCCAGTTGTGCCTTGGTTTTCCTGGCCCCTCCCCTGCACCTTGACTTTTTCTCTTTAGTTTTTCATTTTATTTTCAACATGCTTTAACCTACAGCTGTGTCATCTTTTTTTTCCAGAAAACATCTTCTATGTACCACGCAGTCTCAAAATGCACTTTTTGTTCTCTTCTGTTTTATAGCAATCAGCTGTTTCAGGAAAGACAGGTCACAATTTTGCTTTCTTTCATTTTATTTCCTATCCAACATATCCCTTGGGATATGAACCAGTAAAGCACCACTGACTTCAATACCACAGTTACAGTAGATAAGGATCTGGCATACAGATGAGGCTTTCATTCTGACCTCTCCAGTAAACTCTTTCCTTAGAAGGAAAAAGAAAAGCTATTGCACTTTAGACTGCCTGGCATTGGCACTGGCCAGCTATTTTAAGAGTGATTCTAATGGCCACACTATTTCAAGGTAGTAGAGAGATCTTTTGGTTCATTTCCAGTGAAAGAGAGAAAAGTCCATCCCTTCTGAACACAGTAACTGAAGAAGGTGTAAAAAACATGGCGAGATGCAGCCATAATGTGGATGAGCTAGTAATACCACTGTAAGCAAGGCTAATGCTGGAACACAGATCACATAGTTCATGTTTCCAGTGAATCTATCCCTGCTCCCATCACAAGGAACTCTACACAGTGTGCACTACAGCACACTTTTTTTTTTTTTCTTCTAAGAGAAGACATAGTGGTTTTAATGTAGAAAAATGCATTCCCTCCAGTTTGCTGGCAGAAGCATGATAGTCTCTGCAAGATGACAAGTGATATCAAGTCTTCTACTTTTGGATTATGGAGATGCAAAAGAAATAAATTTCTTATGAGCCAGAAAAAAAGCAATAAGTCAAACCATGGTGTTCACTGCTAGCAACAGATTGTGAAAACAATCCTATCGCAACACTAATTCCAGGCCCCAAATTTTAAGTTGTCTTTCTTCATAACTCTTCTTTTATTCTGTACACACTCAGTTCATCAAAACTAGTGCTGTTATCACTGCCAAATTAAATTTGGAAATTTGCATGCCATGGGCAAAGCTACTACTAAACTTACAATCCTGAGGGCTGGCCATGAGAAAAATTAGCTAATTCACTTGCAAAATTTAAGAATGCAGTGAGAAAGGACTAAATGGCAGCAAATATACACTATCTCTGATTGAAACATCCTTCTCATGGCTGCACATTCTTACAAACGCACTTCCGCAAGTCTAGTATTTTCATACTTGATTGACACCATCGTATTTTGTCATGAGACTGCAGATCTGTGATGAAAACAGCTTTCAGGGTAGACACACACAAACACCTGTAGTACATATACTCAACAATGTACATTTAAGCAAGTTTTTGTGCCTTCTGCAGTTTTTTTTTTTCAACAAAAAAAAAGTCACAGCAAGTGAGGTGAATCTGCTCAGGATTCTGCTAAGAAGTTTAATATTTGACTTAAGGGACACTAGTTGCCCAACACTGTTTAGGATCTGCATCAGAACCTTTAACTCCAGCGTGTACCTTTAAATGCCTTTCTTTTTTTTCCCCCAATGGACAGGATGAAAACACATCAACCCAGCATCTTAAAGTGATAAATCATACACATTTTAAGTTGGATAGAAGTTGTCTCAGTTTACCTGACAATAAGCAGAGATGTGAACAGATTAATGAAGTAAAAATTTTGTTACTAACTTCTACATCTGCCTCGGAGGGCAGCTTTTGTATGTTTTGCACCATGTATGGTGCAAATGCATGTAAAGACAGGGGCTGTCAGTCTGCCACAATTGCTTTGCTTTGAACATCTCAACCTTAACATGAACTTTAAAGTATCACCAAGACCATCATTAAGCTCGCCTAACAAACTCCACGAGGTATAGCTTCTACTATAGTTTCGTCTCATTAATTCTATTTATGGAATAAATAAAATCTTGGATAAATTAAAGGATAATGGAAAAAAAAAAAAATCTTCCTTTTCCTGTAAATTAGAAGTACCAGTCTGTCAGAGGTGGAGAGGTAGGCCTATAATGCATTCACTAAATGCCAGTTTCCTACAAAACAATGAAAACACTGATACAGATTTGAACTGCCAACACTACAGTGAGATGTAAAGTCTTCTGAATGCTAATTTTAAATTAAAGAATGGATGAGAAGAAGTAAATTATAAGAAACTAGGCAGGGCTGACTCCCACCCTTTCTAACACAGACAAGCTACCATGCCAACACTCTGATGGCTTAAGTGGCTACCTGTTTCAAGTAGAAGACAAAAGACAGTCTCTTAGTTTCAGAGGTCTGAAGCCATCATATGAATATCATTAGAGGGAGCTTTAAATCTGCTTTGCAGAAGACAGAAAAAGGTGAATTAATACTCTGTATTAATAAAGTGAACATATTCTTACAAAACAAATTATTAAAATGTTCACTCACAACCAAGTCCTAGGACTAAACCCATTCCAGTCTAACAAATCACTGCATCTGTATACCCTTTCATAATTAAGGAATAAAGACTGACCTTGCATTTAATTAAGTCAAAGCACAATATTGTTTTCTGGGTCAAAAGAAAACTACTATATAATTGATTTTCTTATGATGAATAGCAAAGCTTTTAACTACATCTCTCGGGAGCCTGGTTTCTTTTTGCATACATTGCTGGAAACATTAAGGTACTTCATAGACAGAAGCAAAATGAGGAGGGGAGAACCAATAGGCAGGCTTACTTTGTTGTTAGGTTTGAGCCCAATGCAATTTTTGTGTGATTATTTGTGAAGGGATCAAACTCCGGCTTATTGTGAAAACTCAACTGCCCTTACTTGCGCACTACCATGCTGCCCTTGCATCATTACATTTTCATTCCAGCTAATTAAATCTTCATGGTGTCTTTAGGATCTTGATCTGAACGCACATGCACTGTCTAGAAGAACACACATTGAGCTAATAAACTAAATTTCCACTTGATTAATTTTGTGTCCCACTACATATATTGAAAAGTCTGAGTATTTCAGAACAGCAAGTATAAAAAGTAAAACCTCTACAGCTTTAACAGTGAAAAAGTCTTCTAAAATTTATGGGTATACATTCTGTATGATCTCTAAACTCTTGGCTTTTGACATAGGTAATTACTTAAGTCAAACCTTGCTGTGGCAATTTTTGGTATGTAGTGACAATAAGAGGGAATTCAACCAAAGGACATGTAAAGAAAATACTCAAACACGTCCCCACCTTTTACCAAAATATGATTTCCTCCTCTGGCAATCACTACTTTTCATACAAAAGAAAGGAAATTAGAACATCTGGCAAAATGACCTCTGCAATGTTCCTAAAAATAGTTTACTGAGCTCTCTTATATAAACTGGAATACTTCCCTCTTGATTGGTACATAAAGATGAGATCAAGTTAATAAAACATTCACAACTACACAACCTTAGTTCCTTTTTCATTTCCCTTTAGTGTTTCATAACCTGTATCATCCTCACCTAAACATTTATTTTCCTTGGTTTTTACTTCTGTTCTTGTGATACAGTTTGGTTTTGAAATTTTGATGTATTCAAGAGCCTAAGTTTATTGAAGGTTGTCTTATGAGAGAGAAAGAAGCAGCAATGTTTGCACAGTTGCCTCTAATTACAAGAGAACTTGACTGGACAACTCAGACCTTTCAAGCCCATGTATTCTTTTTCCTGCTCTTTTTTTTCCTCCCATGCTATCAAATCCCCATGTCCTCATTGAAGTATTAATAACAGTAATTTCAGAGACCAGCAATAACTCATCAGATTAATCCAAGCACACAGCAGGGTAAAAGGTCTAAATGAAAGGTATAGAAAGACCTCTGAGTGTAAAATGACTATTTGGTCTAGTGGAAAAAAAGGCAACTGAGTAATGATATGACAGATGTTTATAAAGCCATGAGCAGCTTGGAGACAATATCTCTTCAAAGAAAGGACAGGGCACCAAATGAAGGTAGATGGTGGCAGATCCACAGCCAGCAAAACTGGAGGCTTATGTATTGGGTGCTTATGTTGTGGAACACTTTGCAGCAGGATGTCGTGAATGCCAAGACTTCAGATAAGCACAAAGGAAGAGTTGAGAAATTGAAGATAAAATATACCAGAGGTCATTAAATATAAGGATGTCACCTTTTAGCTCTAAGAGTCCCTGATCCTCAAGTATAATCACATTTCTGCTGTGTTCTTGTACTCTTCTTTCTATAGCTGCATTTGTTTGTCAGGGACAGGATAGTAGCTTAGAGGGACATTTGGTCATACTGACTGTTGCCATTCACACTTTCACAGCTAACAAATGCTAACACTGCCATAGAAAGATAAGCAAGCCACTCTACGGATGAAGTACAGCCCTGTTGTAGGATTTTACTTATTGCCCCTGAAAAACAAAGATTATGCCTGTTAAAGAACAACACTATTTTTTACCAAATGACACTCATACTTGCCCAAGGACAAGAGCTCTTCAAGCAGCACATCTCTCACACAGACTTCCAGGGAGGAGAGAAAAATAATTTGAAAAATTTTTGCTAAACCAAGGATCTGACAAATTTATGATAATAGAGAACACAAGGATTCTTCTCAGAACTCAGGTTAAAGATCATTGCAGAGAGCCTAAAGTTAAGCTCTAACAGTAGGATCCACTTTATAAAAGCACAGGCACGAGTTGCTTGTAGAACAGAGCAGAAACACAATTTCCTGCAAAGAACACTGGGGATTTTGTCCTAAACAATTATAACTTCCAGTCTGCTCCAGTTCCAGCTCTGAACTGCTCCTTTGTCTGTTTCTAGGCAGCAAAACAGGCAAAGGAGTGTTCATCTACCAATACTGCTAGAGGTCCCAGTTCTGGTTTCCAGATCACGTTCATTGCCAACTTCCCTGCTCACAGCACTTAAAAAATAAACAAACTGCAAGAATTGTCTTAGTTCTGAGGGACATTTCCATCATCAGCTTTCCATTCAGTCTTGCGAGGTAGACATTATTTAACTGAAAACCAAATGAATATCCTATTGGCTTTAAACTTAAAATATTCAATGCATAAGTAAAAAAATGAGACAGTCATGTGCAAAGCCACCACCAGGTGGAAAGGTTAAAAGATGACAGCCAGACTGGAAATGACATTCTCAGGTAATGTCTTTCAGTCCTTAATTCCTTTCAATTGTACTCACTCGTTATATTTTGGTAGTTCAGAGCAAACATCCTGTAACAATGAGGATAAAACCCACTACACACTAGAGTCTACTCAGTGTTATTTTATCACACAGTTAAATACTGCACAGTTGTCCCACAGGACTAAACTGAGGCTCTGGCTACTTACAGAACGAAAAAATAATAGGTGGCTTTTCACTTGAAAAATTGACCAGATTTTTTGGCATGCTTGCTTTATTAATAGCTGTAGAGTTATAGCTAGGTTAAGGGATTCAAATGTAGTGTATATATAATTCCTTTTTTTTCTGGCTGTACAAACGCTTATGTACACGAACAACTTAATCCTAGTGAAATTTTCAAGGATAAAGTTTAGAATATGTAACTGAATGAAATCCACCTTTGGATACACATTTGTGCCCCCAGGACTTCAGTGTCATTATTTTTTCTGTTCCACTCCTATGTAGTGCAAATGGCATTATATTAGCAGACGTTGTAAGATCTGCCTGCTGCCTGTCTACTTACCAGCATACAATAGTGTGTCTGGCCTCCTGCAAAAACACAGACTCAAACAAATCATGTCACTTGCCTATACTTAAAAATGGAAATATTCTATAGTAAAAAACCAGTGTATTTATGCACACACAAAAAGACTGAGGAAAGCTGAAGATGTAGGCTTAATATTTACTCCAAATTATATCAAATTAGTTCTTTGCATTGATTCATGACGGCAAACTTTCTCAGTAGAGTGACGATTACCAAGATATGTCAAAAATGGTCTTGGAGCAATTCCTAGGCATCCTCCCATTACAGTTATTCCGAGCAGTTCTTCCTCATTCTCTCATATACTCTTCCTCATTCCTTTCCACTTAAACTTTACAGCATGAGGACACGAAAATGTTTTTACCAAAAAGGTATCTCCAAAATTAAGTGGAATGTCATCAGTACAGTAATGAAGTTCATTCATGAAGGAAAAAGATCTTCAACCATCCAATGTCTTGCTCACCCTGGAAGACAGTAATAAAGAGTGTGGATATTTGATGAAATCCTGCAAGAATTCACTTTATTAAGAAGCAACCTTTTAATTAAAGAAAAAAAAATTGTTTCTTAATTAGACTAAGCATATGTCACGGTCCATTCAGTGACGGACTCGTGATGGTTCGTTTACCTTGATTTCGACGCGCAAAATTAAGGCGACCAAAATGCCAAGGGGTTATAATTCAATCAAACACTGTAACTTTATTATTTTGCCCATAAAGTGGCACGCGATAGAGAAAGTGAAGAAAAAAGAAAGAAAAAAAAGTGAGGAAAGAGGATTACAGCTACCACCACAGGTCCAAAGGCATCCCTATGGTCCCAGGTCCTGAACAGCATCCAGCTGGTCCTCCATCATGCTCCATGCTCCTTTGGTGGGGAGATCTCTCCAACATTTGGTTAGGAACCATCTTTTATGCTAAGCAACAGCGCTTCACCCCTCCTCTCTCCCACGGATTGAGGCCAATCTCCACCTTTGTTTCACAATCCAGACTTAACTGCGCAGGCCCAAAGAGTCCCCGCTTCGCTTGCCAAAACTTGTCTGCGCCTGCACCGCCTCACGTTCAGGGGTCTCTTACTTGTCCGCTGGGTGACCTCAAGACCCTCTGCGCATGCTCCTCTTCATTGGCCTTAGTAACATGGAGGAGGTGGGGCAAGTTTGGCTGAGGCATCAGGTGAAATCCATTTTCTGGGCAGCAGCTACTTGTAGTCCCAGGTCAGAGAGTTCCTGTAGCACACAGTTCTTTCTCTCAGGTCATTTGTTTCTTGGTATTTCTCCAAGTTCCTGATGGCGATGTTGAGGCAAATACTGTTCTTCGGACCGACTCTTACAGCATATCAAGCAAAAAACATCAAGATGTTTACAAGGCAATGTTTATGGATCAACTTTATCATCAGTATCAGCAGGAGGAAAAGCTACTTGGTCTTCTATCAAACCTGCTTACTTGTGATCCACAGAGTCCATTAGTGTGATCCCAAGGATTTCCCAAGAAAAATCAGTCTCCCCAGAGTCCACTCAGCTGAGCTTTTAAATTAAGTCAAAGTGTTGTGAATTTTCTTCAAACCTTCAACATTGATGGGCATTTCCATGCCTAAATGAAAGTTGAAATTCAACCCATTTTGATATACCTGCAATCTATCAGGAGTGTTGAACATGCTATCAAATCAGAGACAGTGATCAAAGCCTGAGCGCTACATGAGATTGGTCTCTTCCTAAAAGGATATGATACCAGTCTTGCAACTGGATGTACATAAAACAGACCAATGAATTCCACCTGCCCAAATTCCACTGAGCACTGTGATTTTATATATATATATATACATACATATATATATATGCATAAATAGCACATGAAGGTCTTAGTTAATGCAATAGCTCATGGTGTCATTGGTGCCTTCCACTCAAACTTATTTAATATAAAGTTTTATTCCATTATTAAGCTTCTTTTCCCAGTCACCACAGTCAGAAGAAAGAACCTGTAGATGTACTTCCCAAAAGACGCATGCTTACTAACAAGGAAGGTGAGGAATATTGTTTCTACCAACACACATTACTCACTTTTCTTCCCTCTTTCCATGGTTAGGATCACAGTCGTATCAACATGACCATTTGCTTCCACACAGATGCCGCAAATTACTAAAAAGTTGAGAATCAGTTTTTTAACTGTGTAAGGAGGAACTCTTTACTTTTATAGAATCATAGTACTTTTCATAACAAAATAATTTAAGAAATTTTAGCGGACTGCAATAATCTCTGCCAAAAGAGTGTTATTCAATTAAAAAATTCAAAACTACGGTAATGTGATTCTGTATTTCATACTGCTATTTCTCTAGTCTTCAGGGTGCAGCGGGACTCCACATTTTTGGCCAGTCTGGATACTGGATGCTTGCAAAAAAATCAAATCTAAATCTCTGTGACTGAGTCAAGAAAACTTCAAAACCAAAATGAACCAAAGTACCTTCAACCACACTTGTAACTAAATCAGAGCCAAACTAAGAATGTATTTGTTCAATTTCTGGCCTTTTAACCGTGCAAAAACTTCTGTCTTCAATCTAATAGTAGATGGACATCTAGTGGTGTAATATAATGGACTACTTTTTTCAAGTAGCTTCATATATTCAAAGCCCTATCAACGGAAGTGCTTTCCAGCATATAATTAAAATACCATATATGCACTAAAAGGCTTTATTTTCAGCTGTGCTTTACCTCCCTTCTTAATTTCATAAAAATACCATCAGTAGAAATCAGGGATCTGGTTTCAGATTCAGAAGTCTTCAATCAAGGAAAATTTCATTTTGTAGTGAAAAGAGCTTAATATAATCAATAGCTAAATGTTCAGCCCTGAAAATAGTTAAGTACTTGATGTAACAATAAATTGTTGGTACTTAGCATAAAAATAGGTCGAGATCATATAGTCTAAGAAAACATCTTATGAATTAGAGAATTTATATATAAAAAGTCAAATCATCTGTTAAAACAGATTTGCTCTTAACAGCCAAACGAAAGCAGGCCCAGAAATATAGATATAGAGAGTCGGTGCTACATAGCTGACAAAAATATAGGCAACATTTCATTAAATTATTGTGGAAACCGTTTAACAATTGTGTATACAGATTCAACAACTTAGTGATGAAACAGGTATTCATTTTCATCAATGTTCTGAACGAACAGCAGTCATTGTTTAGTGAGCTATTTGGCCTTCCTTAGCTTCTTGTCACTTTGTTGTATGCCTCTAAGCCTAATGCCTGCCCAGGTCTTTAATATATCAACCACTCCATGTCTAAAATAATTTTACCTGGTCCTTACTGTACTGAACCAAGCTGGATAACACAAATCTGTAATCTTTTACTGTAGAAGATATTATTCAACATACTTAATATGACTAAAATAATAAAAATGACATGAAAGGAGGGGGTCCAATATCATAATTAATTTTATTATTTATTTTACAGTAGTAGCAGCTATCATAGTCATGCTGTACTTAGAACTGTAAAAATAGAAGGAACCTATAGTCTCACTAGACATAAAACAGTACAGTTCACAGAAGCTATGAGATAACACTGTCCTGGCTAACCAACAGGCTCAGTGTATAAACAGTATCTTGTGTACAAGGTTTTGAAATCACCTTGTGAATGAAAAGCACTAGGGAAAGGATAATCTCTTACATTGTTCATAAGAGACTAAGAATTTGGAAGGCAGTTCAATACAGAGGGAATTAAAGGTTCCCATACAGTGCCCTTCTTTAACAAGGAGATGGAGGAAAATGTAATCATTGGCAAAATATCTGGGATGCCAGTTCTTAAAATGGCAATGGGGGCAGTCTCTGTAGAACCTGAACACAGCATACCCAAGTTTTATTTCTGAACAAAGTGGTCGACTACTATAAAAACCCAGAAGTTATCTGAATATGGCAGAAAACAAAGAGGTGTGCCAGTGACACAAATAGTCTCATTTGGGAAAGGCTACTACAGAAAGTTGTGCAAGGTTCTCATACCACTGTGTATGTAATAAACAGCCTGTGAAATTAAATGTTGTTAAATCACAGGGGAGAAAACACAACATTAAGTACATAATGGCAGATGCAAAACTATCCTTTCTCGGGAAAGATGAGTCATTCTGGAGAGTTCTCAGAACATCACACAATGCTCAGGAGTGGTTAAAGGGACAAATACAGTGTTAGGAGTCATTATGAAAGAAACAGAGTAAAACAGTACACCAGGATACAAAGTTAATGATAAAACTCTAATACTGCACACCATTCTGATCACCCCATCTCCAAGAAAACACAGGGGAGAAAGAAAAGAACCTCAAGGATAAATCAAAGGTATCGCAAGGATTCTGCTCAAACAGAGATTAAATGTACGAAGAAAGAAATAACTGAAGAAAGAGATAGCAAAGAAGAACACAAATTTATGGGCAACCTAAAAGATGCATGAGATGTGATTGTAATTTCTCATAAGCAAGGGAGAGGAGGCAAAAAAATTAACTGAGCAACAGGGGGTTTTGGTTTGGTGGTTGTTCTTTGTTTTGGTTGCGGGGGGCGGGGCAATGCTGGTGTTTGTTTTTTCAAAAAGGGAAAGGTCCCATACAACGAATTTTAACTATAGAGCACATTCCCACAAAATGTTTTGAATGTCAATATCATAATGTGCTAAAGAAACAATTAGTCTAATTCACTGAAAATAAGCACAGCAAGAGGCATCCAAAGCAATAGTGTGAGTTCAATCCACAGGCTACAGGAAGCTGAGCCAAAATACTATACTGAATTTGCCCTATTCTTGTACTCTTTCCACAAGCAGCAACAAAACTCCAGGCAGAGGAATACAGGACCAGAGTGGCGGAATACAGGACCAGAGTGGCCCATGTTCTGACTCTGTATTGCCATGACACACAGAGGGCAAGTAACCATGGAGGAATTCAAGCACAGACACCTGGTAGCAATCCACATGGAAGACCAAATTATATCAAAGTTTTGGGTCTTTGTTTTTTAATGCCTAGGAGCATTAAAAGCTATGGCCGTAGTCAAATGAAAACAGGTAAGGCAATATGCAAAACTTGGGTAATAATCATCACCAACATGCAAATGTCTACTCCTACAGCATATATATGGAAAAACAAAGAGAAAAAGAGGCAAAGTAGCAAGAATCAAAATCAAGAGGCAGGAAGAGGAGCTGGAAAACAGTAAATTATAGCATTATGGGAGATAAAAGGAAAAAAAGGGATGAAAACATCTCAAAGAGGAAGGACAAATGACAATGAGCTGATTCTGCCTAATTAGCAGCAAAGAAGTATGAAAGAGAAGCAGAGACCTGAGTTTCTTCATCCAATATTGCCTCTGCAAAAAAACAAGAGCTGAAGGGAACAAGATAGAGACTGAAGCAACGAAGCTCCTGCCCATCATCATCAGCCCTAATAGTGTTTGTCAATTTCCTATTACTGCCTTTGCACAAATAACAACATCATGTTATATTTAACAACCTTAACCACTGAAGTAATTTTCTGCACAGTGTCTTGGAAGATGAGAGTTAACCATAGAAGCAAAAATTTAAATGCCTGGGATACATCAACATGGACGGAAAGAACTGACACTTCTTCAGTTAGAAACAAAAGGAGTAAATTTTAATATCTAGCGGCAAAACTAAAATGCTACTACAAACAAAAAGCAAAAAATTATACATATGAAGTCTAAGCCATAGTCAAGAACTAACTTACTCCATTTTGTGTACATTTAAAAGCTTGTAGAATTTTAGAGCAGATTCATAAGAAACACATAAGTACTATCTGAAGAGAGCCAATCACTAGTGACTGCTAATTAGTGAAAAACTAATTATCCCAAGTGACATTTCTGAAGCCCAACTGGCTAGAAGAGATGTTAGTTTATGTTACAGAAGAAGTGTTTTTGACATGAAGATTTAAATAAGGAATTATATTATTTTGTCATTCTGTCCAGTTCAGTCTCCTTTTCATTATGCATGTCACTCTGGATACTTCAGAGTTGCACTTGATCTGTAAATGGTTTCGTCTGAGGCCATGATACACAAATTAATTTTAGGCTATACAATTTATGCCACTAGTCTGAATATTAAATTGAAGCAGACCTTGACTGAAATTCCTTGTTCATCTTCACAGTATCATTAAGGGAATGTTGAACCAATATATCTTTATTCAGAAAAATCCTTTAGTGTAATCTGGATCTTTCCTGAGCTCATATAAGTAGCATAATACATACTTCGAAAAATAAGCAAACAGAACCAAGCAGCCTTATCAGTAGCACAACCAAAATCAAAGCTATGAAGGTTACAAGAACTTCCCTCTACATAGCAGATCACAAAGGCCAAGTCACCTTTTACACAGAATATTACTGCATTTTATATCAATGCAGTCTATAAAGCACAAAAGAGATAAGGAAGAAGACAGAACAGGAACACTAGCTCCATACATGAGAAAAATCAGAGAGGGAAATTTGTACATTTTAGTATTTCAGTACCTAGCACTTCTGCATTTAGTTGTACCTCTTCCTAAATCTACCATCAGAAAACAGGTTGAAGAGTCACACACTCATAAAAGTGAGCTTCAGAATAAGTTGCCAAGCAGTATTTTTACATCTCATGAAAACAATGTCTTGCAATAAGTTGTGTTTTCAGGCTGAAATGAAAGCCTGTAGAATCTCAGAACTGGCCAGGCGGGACCTCAAAAGATCTCCTGGTCCAATGTTGCATAGCAAAAAGAGCATAGAAGAGATTATCTAGTCCCCAGTCCAACACAATCTTAAAAACCTCCAGCAACGGTGACTCTACCCACCCCTGGGGATGTTGTTCCAATAAATGGATGTTCTTACTATGTTTCTTTTTCTTATATAAAGATTAAACCTTGCCTGGTGTATCTTGGACCAATTGCCCCTTGCCTTCTCCATGCGCCTCTTTGTGGAGACACCGCGCCCCTCCAGTTAAGTGGAAACTCGGAAAGCATAAAGATATAGCTGGACTGGTTTTCACACTAGTGTCATTCATGAATTCACAGACACAACCCTTCTAGGGCAGATCGCTGAAGACACTGCTTCCAGAAGGCTACAGACAAGGCCTCCCAGCCCAGGGCTCTCAGAGCAGCTCAGCCTCAGGAATTCATCCTGCAGCACAAGCTGGGGAGAAGGGAAAGCAGTGGCTATGATGCAAAAAAGAAATAAAGCACTGGCAGCCACCTCCCCATGACAGCAGTTTGCCCCTAAACTGCACCTGAGGAAAGAACAAAAAAAATCCTGAACATCCTCGATAAGAGACCTAGGTTACAAAACTACCAACCTAAAGCACACCAGAAGCATAGTGGTTTTGTTTGGTTGTGGTTTTTTGTTTTTTGTTGTTTTTTATGAAGGGGCAGTAGAATACACCTTTTCTATTTGCTTTCTACTTCACAATTGTATGACACACAGATATGCACTGAAAATGCTCTAAGGTAAAAAAAAAAACCAAAACACAACTATCCTCATATGAGTAAGGACTAAAACACCTGCCTCTATGGCTTAGGACTCTGAAGAAGCTACTAAGTAGTTCAAACACCTCTATTAAAAAGTGAGAGGAAAACAAACAGACAAACAAACAAAACCCCAAAACCAACCAACCAAACCAACCACAACCAAACCCCCAAAAGCCCCACACGACTTTATTTTAAAATACAGCAGTAACAACATCCTTGGGCTTTCCCCTACCCGTCCGGCGGCTCAGCTCACCTCTCCAGCGCCTCACAATCGCGACAGAGGCGGGCTGGGGGGGGTGGGTAACGACCGTGCGCGCGCTCGGCCTTCAACCGCCACAGGCAGGCACGCGCACCCGCCAAACGCGAGGACCCCGCCCTCTCACGCGCCCCCGAGCATGCGCAATACAGCCCTCGCACCTGCCCGGCATGAGACATGCGCCCACACCTTTTAAAAAAAAAAAAAACTGCGCGCGCATGCGCGCTGGGCCACGGCGGCGCCGGGCGGGGCGCGGCCGGGCGCGGGTGTCGGGGCAGCCGCTGTCAGGGCAGGGGGGGCGTGGCCAGGGGAGAAGGCGGCTGGCATGGGGGCGGGGCCGGCGGCCGGGTCAGGGAGGCGGCGGAAGCGGCCCGGCGGGCGCGGAGCCGACGGCGGCGGCGGCGTGGGCTCAGAGAGGCGCGGCTGCCGGTGGCGGCACCTCAGCGGGAAGCAGCCATGGACGCCACCACGCTGGAGCTGGACGCGGTGAAGTTCGCGCAGCTGGCGGTGCAGCGGGACCAGAGCGGGCGCTACCAGGAAGCGGTCTTCTACTACAAGGTATGGGGGGAGGGAGGAGGGGGTGCCGGCGCATCTCGGTTCCCTCAGGGCGCTGGTGTCCCCTTCCCCCTCGCCGTCCTGAGGCCTTTTAGCTACCGGTGGGTTTGCGCTGCTCCTCTCAGCCCCGCCGAGGGCCGGGGGAGGGAGGAGTGGCCCTGCCGCGCCCCTGCGGGCCGGCCCGGCCTCACCGGCGGAGGGAGGTGCGCTGAGGGAAGCGCTGCCCCCGCCGCTCCCCCTCTCCGCCGGTGCGCTCCGCAGACGGAGCGCTGCTCGGCCCCGGGGAAGCCGTGGCGGTTCCAGCCGAGAAGAGAGCCGGAGGCCGGGCGTGCGCGTACGAAGTTTGTCTGTCTCCGGAGGAGCAGCGTCCACCAGGGCAGGTTGCGAAATGTATTTTTCCTGCGTGTTATTTTTAGGTGGGAGCAAGCACCGCCCGTGCGCTGCTGTGTGCTGGCGGGCTCGGAGGCAGCGCTACAGCTGTGGTACTTAAAAAGTGGGTACGGGCGTTCTTCTTCCAGCTGCTGGAGACGCAGCCCCTTCGGTGCTTCTCGGGAATCATCAAATCGTTTGGGTTGGAAAAGACCTTTAAGATCGTCGTGTCCAGCTGTTAACCTGGCACTGCCAAGTCCACCTCTAAACCATGTCCCTAAGAACCTCATCTACACATCTTTTAAACACCTCCAGGGGTGGGTGACTCAACCACTTCCCAGGGCAGCCTGTTCCAATGACTGACAACCCTTTCAGTGAAAAAATTTTTCCTCATATCCAATCTAATCCTCCCCTGGAGCAACTTGAGGCTGTGTTCTCATGTCCTGTCACTTGGGAGAAGAGGCTGATACGCACCTTGCTACAGCCTCCTTTCAGGGAAGCTTCATTGTAACCTAAGAACGCCTCTGACCTACTGGTTCTTCACTTTCATTCCTGGCCTCTCCTCTACTCCTGCCAGGCCTGAAAGCCTGTTCAAATTTATGTTAAGAGATGCAAGCGCTGGGCATTTTGGAGAACTGCAACTGGAAACAACTTGGTGTATAATCAATCATCAAATAAGTAGAGAAGTACATGGGGAAATACAAGATGCTCAGCAATGAGCTAGCTTCAAATCACAAGCTACCAGTGACACGTTTTTAACCACATATGAATATTCTTTCTGTTAGCGATCTGATTATATTATTTTGGTACAACTTTGTGTTGGTGTAACCAGGGGTGTGATGAGGTCAATTCAATGTCTTGCTCAATATTTACAGACTTGCTACTGGTATGTAGTAGCATTAGTGCGACCATTATGCATTTTTCTGCCTGTTTAAGTTGTCTTATTTTGTTGGATTTATATTTTGCAAGGTTACATTAAAGTTCCCTATCCCACTGGCTTTACTGCTAACCCGCGAGAAGGGATTCCTTTGAAGCCTATGTTTATCCTTGTTGCAGTAATCATTCCACATATTGCATTATCCTGCCAAAGTAATTCTCTTCCATTAACTTGCCAACAGCTCTGTAGTTGGCCATTTACTTCCTGAGTACGAGATGTCTTTGAAATATGTAAAAAGCATAGTGTTATTATCATGGTGGTCTATGCATGTAAGTGTGAAAGAACAGGAAGAGGAGTATCTTTTTTTATGTAATTGCTAATGTAGGGTGAGCTAAGTTTATATATGTAAAGTATATATATGCAAAAGTTACAGTTACCCATAATAATGCTGATAAGCCCTGTGCTTATCAGCAACAGCATGCGCACATGGTCTGATAGCTGTGTGCAGTACTACTTTATTACACTACATTTTTCAGTATATCTGGAAGAAGTTATCAAATGCTCTTCAGAAGAAAACCATCTTTTTGTGCAAATAATCACTCTTGTACACTTTTGTACAGTGTACGGAAAATCTTTTTCACTTGCTGCATATGGGTGATATCCGCATGAAGTGTCTTGGTGCACTTCAAGCTACACATGACAAATAATGTAATTTAGAAAATGTCTTCTGGTACGCAAAAGCTAAGCCACAGAGCAGCATGATTATGGACACTCTTTCGTGCGAGGAAAGCTTTGTATCAAAACTCTGCAGGTAGGATTTTTGGTATTCGGACAGGTGACTCTTGGCAGTCCAAGATTAGGTATCGGCTCTTGTGTCAGATTGCATGTGAAGTTGTTGGTTTTCAAACCTATTGTGATCAGGAGGAGGGAGAGGAAACTTGGCGGATATTGTTAGAGCAGAATTGTTTCTGTATTATTTGGCCTAGATAGGTTTGGCTTTCTGGATGTTGCCTGAAGAATCACTGTCAATGTTAGATTAAACAAGAGCAGTTACAAAATGCCATCTACTATTTTGGGGATACTTTACGCACTTTTTGGACAGTGCAAGTAAGCTCTGGTCTGTCACCAACTTTCTTACCAACTCCTGTAGGCAGTTCGGAGCCCACTGGTGCAATTAATAAGCATGTGGGAAAGCTGAGTGCTGAACTGGATTCTGCAAGAACTTGACCTTAGGGCTGAAGCATGGGAAATGCTGCTGTTTGTTACAGATAGGCGACAAACAGGCCTGTCTGAATGGAGTTTCTAAGGCTGGCAAGTGCTGTTCGCTTCCTGCTGTCACGTAAGGTTTATAGATCCCTTGAGGAGAGCTACATGTGAACCAGCTGAGAGTAACTTGCTAGTGGTGCTCTACAGAAACATCAGGAACATATTTGGGCACCTGAGGACTTCAGCAAAACTGCTGAAGACTGTTGCTAAGTCCGACCAGCACTTAGCAACTTCCAAACTGGTGACCAGTAGTTAGCTTAGTGTGACTGTGGCACACTACTCATGCTCAAGAACAGTAGTGGCGTCGAAGAGATCATAAATACTAGCTCTGAATTGCATGTCCATCTTGTTGCTGGAAGCAGCTGGCATGCTGGCTTTGCAGACAGTTGGTCAACTGCTTCAGTCCCTTAGAGCCTTAATTTCTAAAGGACTGTTTTTATTATATCTCTTTTATCTGTTTTTATTACATCTTAAAACCAGGCAAAATAGTTGTGCTTGAAATCACAGAAGCAACAACAGTTATGCGTTGGTTTTGCTGTACTGGTTTGAAAATCTACATTCATTCTTTGCGTCCTATGCATATACATATATGTATATAGCACTTGTTTTGTCAACCTGTACTTGATGTATGTCACAGACAAATACATACATCCTTTGAACAGCTATCTGTAGTGCATGTTTTTCCCCCACAAAAAGTAGTTGTATGCTAGACCTTAATGGTAGGTAATTGCTACGTATAGACGGGACAAGACTTCTTTTTACCTTTCTGTTGCTGTGGACACTTTATGTGATGTAATATGGTGATGGATGTTGACAGGGAGTATATGGTACTTGGTATTGTGATGCTTGTCAGTGAAAATTTATCCTGATAACAAGTACAGGCTGTATCAGGATCAGTTTTAAGCTTGGGCGAACTGGGCAGATGTGTACGGGAGCAAACTGCTAAGCTCGACAAAAATGATGGTCACGAAGCACACAAGAGACCTGCTGGCCATGGCCCTGTGCCTGCCCTCTGCAGAGCAGCCTCTCCGAGCACCATCGTTGTGGAGCAGCTCTCTGGTTATTGTTCTGCTTCCCACATACTCAGCTGCTATGTCACCACCACCTTCTCTCTTCTGCTGCTGCTGGGAAGACGAGCACTGCCACAAAAGTGTGGTTTAAGTGTGTTTTGGTTCTGTTGTTGGTTTTTTTTTCTTTTTTTTTTTTTCCATGCCAATAACAAGGACAAAATAAGGTTTTTAGCTGCGTTTTTCTGAGTGACAGATTGCAGTTCTCCATGTGCTTCTGAGACTGTCAGCTCTGTTTATTACAGCCCTGCCAAACCTTAAATGTTTTTCATAAATTTAGTGAATGGACAGGCAGCTTATGAAACTGAAGGCATTTTTTCTAATAGATTTCTGCAGAACAGAAAAAGTCTTAATGCGGATAATATACTGTGCTTCTGAGCTGGAGACCTAAGCTCCCTCCTGGAAGTAGACTTTCCTCAATAGCCAGTGTTTTGTGTACACAAAAATATGTAAAAAACAAAGTTTGAGGAGCTAGGAAACCTTAAATTTGTAGACTTTCCAGTTTTGATAGCTTTATGTGAGTAATACTAAAAGAAAAGGCTTTCTAAATCAAAAATCTATGAATTTGATTTTGAAAAGCTTTTATATTGGTTTAATATCATTATTATTGGCTTAAATGCGTGTAACTTGTGAGTAGCTTTTTTTTTTCCTAACCTTAAATCTGCAGCTTTAAAAAGAAAAGGCAGTTTGTGGCTTGTGAGCTTTATTTAACTGATTTCAGTGCATGCTTGAAAAACTTCACTTAAAATCTCCTAATTCCATGCATTACTATACAGACAGACCTAAGATCTGGCCTTATATAACCTCAAAAGGCTTTTTATAGTCTTCTAGGTTGTCTCATGTGTGAGAAATTGGACATGATCTCATTTATAACTTGAAACTTATTCTTTCCAGCAGAATTTCCCTGCAGCCATGGAGTCTTTGCAGATGTAGGAGCTTGCTTTCATGCAGCTCATGGCTGCTGTAGGCCCTCTGTTTATGGAAGGTAATTTTCTAGGCAGCAAACATTAACTTTGTCTCAAATTCTTTTCCCTGCAGGAAGCTGCACAAGCCTTGATTTATGCTGGGATGGCAGGGTCCAACTTGGAAAATATTCAAGAAAAAATAAATGAGTACTTGGAGAGAGTTCAAGCTCTCCATTCAGCAGGTGGGTAAGGAGCCTTCTAATTAAACCTCTGCTTAAATTAATTGAGTGGAAAGCTTTTCGGTGCTGTGAAATATGTATCGATGATGTTTGCTCTGTTTTTCATTAATCTAATTTTCTTGTACTTTGTGAAGGACTACAAATTCAATGAGCACATCGGTGTTCTGAATTCTGAAATACATCAGAAGTGAAGCAGAGACTTACTTCCTAAGGACTTGGGTGTTTTTATTCTATCCTTTTAAATATTCTTAGGAACCACATCTGCAGAGCAAACCTGAAAAAGTAATGAAATATAACAATAAAAATTGATCAGGAACAAATCAAAACTTAAATCTAAGCCTCAGCTGCAAAATGGATTTGAAGCAAGTGGGTTCTGGTATTAATGTAGTATTAATGTACTAACTTTGAGAGGGCAAAGAGTTCTCATAAGGGTTTCCTTGTATGATCCAGTTTCAGTGTTTGTGCTTCGACCAAAATCTCAGATTTTTGCACTCCTGCAATTGTCAGTTAGAATCATAGAATCACTTGGCCGAAAAGGGACCTTGGGAGGTCTATAGACCAATCTCCTACTCAAAGCAGGGTAAACATTCATTTTTGTGTGAGGTTGCTCAGGTGCAGTTGGGTCTTGAAAACGCCTAAGGACAGAAATTCCCCAGGGCCTCTGGTGCAGTTGTCTTTCTAGTGTTTGGTTTTGTGGTTGTTTGTTTTTGTTTGTTTGTTTTAAATATACCTAGTTGGATTCTCTCCTGTTTGAATTCTCGGCCACATGGCTCTCATTCACTTTTTTTTGCACCGCAGTGAAGAGGCTGAATCCATTTTCTTGATAACCTCGCAGTTACTGGCACGTTGCTATTAGATCCCCTATTAGGTCCCCCCAAAGCCATCTCTCCTGACTCGACAAGCCCTGCCCCTTCAGCTTCTTCTCAAAAGGTCAAGTCCTCCAGCCCCAACCATTGCTAGGGACCCAAGATTGGTTGCAGTATTCCAGATACAGTCTACTAGAGGATGGTTATTGCTTCCCCCATCTCCTGGCTGTGCTCCTGCTGACACAGCCCAGGGTGCTGTTAGCCTTCATCACTGGCTTGGGCTGACCTAGATGTCCTCCAGGACCCCAGGCTCTTCTCTGCAGAGCTATACCTTGCAGGGTTTCATTCTGTCCAAGATTTGTCCTGGTCGAATTTCCCGAGGTTCCTGTCAGCTCATTACTTTGGCTTGTATATGTCCCTTTGAATAGCAGCTGTGTCCTTGAGTGCAATGGTTTGGTGGGGTCTGCAGCCTTGATGAAGGGGCACTCCATCTTCTCCTTCAGGTCGTTAAGGGTATTAAATGAGGTAGACACCTAAGGAACTTGTATATTGCAACAGGTGATGTGTTTTCAGATATGATGCAATATTTTACATAATTAAACTGCCTTGTTCTTAGTGTAGTATGAAAGAGATTTTATGTATGTTATTTGACAGGCTGCCCAGGAAAGTGATTGAGTCACCATTCCTGGAAGTGTTTAAAAGAAGTGTACGTGAGGTTCTTAGGGACATGGTTTAGCGCTAGAGCTAGGTTATGGTTGGACTCAAAGATCTGGAGGGTCTTTTCCAACCAAAATGATTCTATGATTCTATTCTAAATAGCCGGAGAGTGTATCTCTGCTTCAGGGGGTGGGAGTGTTTTCTTGTCCTTGCGAAGATGTTTTTAGCAAAGTTTAGAAAGATTTGCTTTCCAATAAAAAAGTAGATATTACCTATCTGATTAGAACCACTAGTGTTTCAGTATCATGTTAAAAATGTTTTTACATGTCTGCTGCTGTAGAAAGCTAAACACTTTCTTCTTCATTTAGTTCAGTCACAGAAAACAGACCCTCTGAAGTCAAAACAACAGTTGGACTTGGAGCGTGCTCACTTCCTAGTTACACAGGCTTTTGATGAAGATGATAAAGGCAACGCAGAAGAAGCTGTAGAGTTGTACACAGAAGCGGTGGAACTCTGTTTGAAAACAGTATGTTAAGCTACAGGTTAACTTGGTAGAATTACGTGATGGTAAGAAATTCTTCCACTTACACAAGTGACTGACCCTTAAAGGCTGGCTAAAAATGGAGTACCTGTATTTCTAAAAACTATTATTTTAATCTTTTTTTCCATTGTTGTTTTTTGGGGGTTTTTTAGTGTTTCTTCCAGTCTTTGTTATGTTGCTGTTCAACACTAAATTTATGGGGACTTGCGATTTATGTTTTTCCTGAACTGGATTATACTAAAAACTAGAAATATTCTGGAACCTTTTTCACGTTAATTTTTGCCCTGGAGCAAATGCAACACTAAAACAGAAATTAAAACCAGTTAAAACTGAAGATGACTTGCTGCTGTGTCAGCTATATTACTTTCTGACTACATTAAAGGAAAATTTTGCGTGTAACACTTTCTGAAAACATAATGGTGTGCTGATGCCAAAACTAGTAAAAATGCTACTATATTATTCAGTGCTCAACAGTAAAGCTGTTACAAGTGAATTAAATTCACACTGGAATTGACGGTAAGGATGAATTGGCCATTATATAAATGATGGAGAATATAATTACAGGTACTGCTTTTTTCCCTTAAGTCCAGTTGCCTTAACTAACTCATTACAGGAAGAGCTCACCATCATAATGTAACTCCACCAAGCCTGGTTTTCTTTTTCTCTTCTCTTCCCTTTTTATAATATAAACAGATGGGGGTTCTTGGGAGGGGATTGTTCTTTTATGACCTGCTGGAGTAAAATATTTTCTCTGAATTCTGTAAACTGGTTTTATGTAGGCTATAAAACCCTGGTGATACAGTGTAACCAGACCAAGAGAGTAGAACTGCTCTAGTTTTTCCACTTGAGCTGTGGGAGCAGAACATCTTCAGCCTATTACATAAATCTTACTGCAGCAACGTGCTGTTTTTCCTCTGTGGTGTTCCTCCTCCTGTTCTGTCAGTGCATGCAAATATTACTTACCTATATTGAAGTTAGCCTGAAATTAGCTCATATAAATAACTGCTTTTATCGCGTATTTCATTAGGTACAGATCCTGCTGAAGTTTCATTTAATCTTGACTCATATATTATTTTATTGAGATGACTGTAGGCTTTGTCCCTTGGGGTAATCAAAAAGTACCTTCTTCTCAGGATGAAAGAAGATTGAAGAAACTCTTCTGTCTTGAAGCTTTTCTTCTGTCTTTCTCCTCAGTATATTCAGGTGGAGAGATTTGTTTCTTCTTTACCCTTGAAGTATTCGTAGAGTAGCCTTTACTGCTTTTCTGTGGCTGGCTCCTAGATGAGTGTGCTGGTGTTCCATCTCCACTGCTTACCTTCATACATCTTTCAAAGTCTTTCCAACTGGGAACGCCACACTGTAATTTATTTGCAAATGAAAATAGTTGCTTATAGAGCATGTTCCTAGTTTTGTTTCTTGGGGTGAAAGTAGCTTGCTTTTTTTTTTTTTCTCAGTTGACCTAGCTGACCTCGGAGAATCAGTCAAGGTACAAAGCTAGAACCTGAAACCTGCTTGTGGGTATTGCAGAAGAAGCCACACCTCATGTTCTTCCCCTTGCAGATTGTTTAGCTGCAGTAGCCAGGCTTCATCTATAAGGAAAACAGAAGTGTAAACTGTCATAGTGACCTCCCAACTGAGAATGGAAGTTATCACTCTTGATCTCTGTTTTGATGCCCTGTCATAGATTATTTTATGCCTTAGATGTGCAAGAACAAGATTTTTAACATGCAAGATATCTTCTTGGTTTGTATTTTATGAAAGTGATTTTTTTTTCCTAAGTTACCATGATTACTTTTTATTCATTTGAGGAAAAAATTGGAACACATCTGTTGCAGTTTATTGCAGGGCAACAATAAAGTGTGGCAGATGCTCTATACTGACCCCCCCCCACCACTAAGGAAAGGTTGGGACTCCAACTTGGAGACCGCAACAAAATCAGGACAACATCTAAGCTCAGTAGTATATGTAACATTTGCTTTTTTGTCTTCTTGCTGCCCGTTGTGGTTTAATATGGTTAATACCTCTGGCAATTTTTTTGTGTATACAGTATTTCACATGCTGAAGAATTTTAAATATCACATTTGTTCCATGAACATTCACTAGAACAGGAAAATTATATTTGCTTACTAAGTATGTTTTTTTTATGCTGAGATTTAAAAAAAACCTCATTTGCTCATTTCAAACGAGAACTGGAAAAAATAGCTAGTTACTGTTCCTTGTAATGTATAAGTGTGGAATTTGACAAACTGAGATTATAAAACCTGTGGGGTTTTTGGATGCGTATCTCTTTCTTTTATTTTGCACTTCAGGCTACTGAAACTTCAGAAGCAGGTCTCCAGTCAAAACTGAAACAACTGGCTCGACAAGCACTAGATAGGTGAGTATTGCCAATGTTAATAAACATACTTACTGTCAGGTCTAAGTGCGCTCTTTGAGTAGGATTTTCGATCTAGCGTCTGTTCTGTACTGCGTGGATTCTGGGTAGACCTTGCTCCTCTGGAGTTCTCCTGGCAGATAGCTGCTACACCATTGAATATAGCAGCTGTTGTGCCAACCCTCTGGGAATTTTGGGAAATGCAGAATTAGGAAAGGACTGTGTATTCTTAGTACTACTTCAGTCTTCAGAGATATAAATCAGAGTACTACAGTGTTTGGCTTCTGTAGAAAGGCTGAATTCAGGCCAGCACTATGTCAGGGTGTCAGCATCCCTTCATAAGGAAGACAGGTTGGAAACGAGGAAATATTTATCTTGATGGTAGCAATTTAATTGTATGGGTAGATCTAGTGGAATGGAGTCTATATCTGAAACAAGTTACATGAGTGTAAGTTCAGTTTCTTCACGGAAAGAGTTGTCAAGCGCTGGAACAGGCTGCCCAGGGAACTGGTTGAGTCACCATCCCTGGAGGTGTTTATTATAAAATACCTAAAGACATGGGACTTAGTGACATGGTTTAGTGGTGGACTTTGCAGTGTGAGGTTTATGGTTTGACTTGATCTTAAAGATCTTTTCCAGCCTAAATTATTATATGACTATGTTGAGCTAAGTTTCAGTGTAAGCTGGTTTTCAGCACTTCTCAGTCTGTGTTCAAAAAAAACCCTGTATTTTGCATATGTGTGAGCATTCAGCAGCAACAAAAAAAGAAGGCTCCTGAATACACAGTCTTCAAGCAGTTGAAATGTTGGGTTGTGAGAACGCTAGTGGGTTTTCACTGCTATTGCAGCTGGTAGACAAATTAAATCCTGAAGGTATGAGAGGATGCAAATCAGTCTTCCCTCTGTGTTTCAGTGATATTGTTCTGAGGTTCCAGATAATGAGCACTTACACAAATTCTCCTATTAGCATAATTTATAGGCAACAACAGTCTAATGAGTTCTGCCAAAAGTAGTTCATATATGAATTGCAAAAGTATTTTAGTGGGTTCTTGAACAGGAAAATAAAGAAATGCTGGCATCAGAAATTTATTTTTCATAGGAAAAGTATTGGCCAGCTTTGGTTCATTCGATTTTCACATATGTAGGAACATTTACCAAGCAAATAAATAATTGAACTATAACTATATTTTTATCATTGTCGTAAACAAAATGCATTTTTATTTGCTTTAGAGCAGAGGCACTGAAGGAATCTGTGTCAAAGTCATCTCAGAAGGAGAAGTCAACTGCAGCTAAACCAAATCAGCCAGTCAGAACGTTCTTTCCATTGGGACCCGATTTTTCTTTAAATGATAAACCACAGACAATCAGAGCAGTACAAGCGAGTGAACCTCAAGGTCAGAGATACACTGCAGAGGAGATTGAAGTACTCAGGTAAGTTGAAGACAATTTTTTTTCCAAAATGTTATCATTTGTGCTCACATCCTTTGTGCGTCTTACGCAGTAGATTGAAACAGCTGAAGCATGAGGTATATAAACAGAGGGCTGGAAAACTCTCTTACAAACCCTATCGCTAGTGTTACCTACACATTAATACATTGCTGCATTCTCTATGGTAATTTAATTAGTGGCTTTTATTCACAGAATATATTTTCTAGAATATACTGAGAAGACAATTTCTTGTAAATGACCGCCAGGATCATTTTTCATAGCATTATTTTTTATGTTACACATAACGTGCCACCTGAATGAGTTCATGAAAGATCAGAGATCCCAAGGTGCAAAGACGTTTTTGCAGGTTATACAACTACTACTTCACTGTAAACTGAAGAAGCATAATATGTTGTAGGGTGGTGACTTCTGTTACATGCAGTTCCTTTTGCTTTGCTCTTTTTTTATAGGTGGAATAAGCTAAAAGTAATTAAAAAATCCATAAAACCTTCAGTCAAATTCATGAATTTTGTAAACTTTCAAATATATCTTTAAAAAAAAAAAGCATTGTCTGATAGGTATTTCAACCTTCCTCCTCCTCCCCATACAATAAAAAAAGATTGTGACAGAGGTGATGCTCAGCACTGTCCAGGATTTGATCATAAAACATTTAGTCTGCTTGTTGGCTTTAGGGGATTTAAATGGACTGAGCTGCTGAAGATAGACATTTATGTGTGTTTGAAAAGTTGCAGAGCATTAAGAATTGCTTTATTAAAAATTCATTTTCTTTCTGTTGTAGTGGTTGTGCAGTAAATGTTTCTGGTTTTCTGGATGGTTTGGGGGTTTTTTTCTTCTTTGTTTTTTTGTTGTTTGGGTTTTTTTAAGTCTTACAAGAGAACCTCCAAGTTTTTTCACATCTTTAATCATAATTTTATTTGAAAGCACCTCACATAGCTTTTTCAGTAAACTCCTTGTTTGAAACTTAAATTACATTCACATTTAAATATGATTCTTGTTTTTAAAAAAGTGTTCTGTGCATTTTAGTAAAAAAATTACTGATAAACGTGCAGTATTTTTTTATTGTTGTTTGACAAAGCATTCCAAAATACTCCTCCAGTTAGATGAAATCTAAGTGTTGCTAAGTTAAGTGCTGTCAACTTATGCTAAGACTCTCCTAAATGAGAGGCTTAAGGGACTTGAGAAATTCTGTTTAGACAAACGTATTTTTAAATGTGACTTCTAGAACTATGAAGAGGTTTGTGGCTGATAATAATTTCTATTCTGGTACGGTGACTTGTCCAAAGGTACATACTTGCAGGATTAGTGACTGAGCCATAATGTACTGCGCATTTCAAACCCAAATAAATACAGTGGTTGTTTCATTTTCAAGAGGTAGTAATCTTGTTTTCAGAAGCACTGTGTATTGTTAAGTTTTAAAAACAAATTTTGTTGTTGCCTTCTTGAACTTAATCTTTGAAAGATGGTAGATAGGTTCGTAACTATATTTTTTTTTTCTTATGACTTGCAGGAAGACTTCAAAAATTAATGGCATCGAATATGTACCTTTCATGAGTGTTGATCTGAGGGAACGTTTTGCCTTCCCTATGCCATTTTCGTAAGTGTGATTCAATTATTGAACTTTACTTCTTATTTCCAAAGCTTTCCCAAATTTGGTACTTCTATGTTCTCTTTTTCAGGGTTTAAAATTGTTTAAGTAGGCTTTTAAGCATATTTCAGGCAGTGATCTTTAAATACTACCACATTCTTTTTGTAGTCTGATCTTAAAACTGTTCAATGTAAGCTGATCCTGCTCTGCAGAGCTTTTGCCAGTTGTGTCTTCTGGCCTATAAGGGCAACATCACATTTGGCTTTTTGGAGTATTGGGCTGGGTTGGCAACTTGGGTCCATTTCCTGCTTCTGCTGTACACTAACGTGTTTAGCTCCCTCTGCCTTAGTTAACTCTAAAATGAAGGTGACAGCCATTTCCTCTTTAAAGAACCATTCAAGAGCAATAACAATATGTTAGGATTACATAGCCATAATAGACAAAGACACCTGGGGTTGGTTTGGGTTTTTTTTTTTTCAATTTTCCGCGAAAGGCTTGTCTGATTGACAAGCCTCAATATTTTCAGAACTAAAGAAACTGTTTATTATTAGTTCATCATATTGAAATAAGGTGAAGAATTGAAGTTTCTGCTGGTCTAGATGGCTTTTTGGAATTCCTCTCTCCTGTTCAGTCCTGTATGAAGGAAGCTCTTGGGTTTTATTTCATGTTTTTTAATATTTCTGCTTTTTTTACCTAAAAATCACAAACTTAGCAGTAGTGTTCTTTGAAATTGTTTTACAGCTCTGTATACAAAGGTGTGTAATTGTTCTGCACATATTTTGTACCATATATCAGAGACATATGAGATTGGACATACCATGAAAAGCTTTTCTAAACTGCTATTGATTTATTTCTACCTTTTTCTCTCTTACATCCAGTGATAAATGTGGGAAGTTACCATTATCCCCTAAACAGAAAGCAATGTTTGCCAAGTGGGTGCGACCAGATGACATAACAAATAACCCTACGATGATTTATACTGTATCAAGTTTCAGCATAAAGCAGGTAAATTGTTCTTGAAGAGAAGTGTGTGTTGCTAGCAGGGGATGTAAGACCTTCTTGTTCAAAAAGGAATTCCCAAATGTGAGAGTCCTTTCCTTGGCACTAATGAGATTGAATAAAGAAATAAATAGTATCACTTCAGAGTCCATGCAGAATAAACAGGTGTGTTAGCAGTGAAAGTGAAAAACAGAATTTGAATTCCAGCTGAAAGTCATATTTTCCAGAAACATTGGTACGGTTAAAAAGAAAAAAGGCAAGGTGTACTCTGCAGCCAATTGTTCACTTAATTTACTGCATGGAAAAAATAATGGGCAAGATTTTAAAATTTTTATTTGACAGGAAACAGCGTGTCCCATTGAGAACAGTGGAAATGTCTCATTCAGTGTCAAGTTGCAGGTGGCCCAAGCTATTCTGAAATCAGCAATAGATTGTGCTATTGGATGTGGTTTACATTACACAGCATGTTTTGGGGCAAAGGGAGGAAGTGCGAATGAATGCTGAGGTATCTGCACTTGCGCCTGATTGTCATTTATAATTGTAACTCTGGCTTGCTCTCTAGGGGCCTCATGTTGATCAAACATACGTTTCCTGCCTTTTAGTTGTAACTTTGCTTCTCTTGGTTCAAAGACTTTCCCTTTTGAAGGGAATTACTAACTGACAATTTTCCTTCCCTCCACACACCCTGTTTGTCTTTCACTATCTAAGTTAGTAAATGTCCTCACTGGTTTTCTTTTCTTTATAGACAATAGTGTCAGATTGTTCTTTTGTGGCATCACTAGCTATCAGTGCAGCATATGAAAGGAGATATAACAAAAAATTGATCACGAGGTAAGTAGCTGTTGTTTTTGAAGATCTCTTCAAACTTAATACTGTTAAGCTTTTGCAAAACGTTAGATGACAGTTGGACACAGTAAAAACTAGCATTTGTCCTGTCTCCCTGGGACTTGCGTGGCTTCAGCACTTCTGAGAGGGAAGCCAGCTTTGTATAGATATGAATACAGACATTGGAGTCTAACTTCAGATGTGCTTTGAGGAGTAATAAATAGTTTGGAAGGTTTTGTGTTGTTTTTAATAGAGATTTTACTTACAGTACTTTAGAGGTTTGTTGTCCTACCTTGTTATGCCGACTGCTGTGCAACAGGTGGTCCATCTCACATCTATGTCATTGTAGAATTGATGTTAACAACACTATCTTAGTTCTACTCGACTGGCATCCTGTGATAAATTGGGCATGGAGCCCATTGCCAGACCAGTGTGTGATCATTGTTCCTGGATTTTCTAATTTTAATTTATACTCGTTAGAACTGAACTTACATTCTTCTCAAGAGAGGGAGTTTTGCACTGTCTTCTCCTTCTTCAAGTGTTTGACTTGTCATTCAGGCAAATACTGTATTTATACTACAGATGTGTAAACACTATTTGCTTAATGGTAAGATAAATTTGTTTGCCTTGCTTCTGTTGGAGAAACTATTAGGTTACTTATGTTCTTTTTTGTTGCTACAATAAGCAGAGACCTGCAGCAAGATCCAGGCCTGAAAAATAAAACCTATTTTAACATCGCCGTCATTTTTTTTAAATTCGAGTTTCTCTTTCATAAAAAATTCCATATTTATGTTCAGTGTAAATTCCAGAAACAGGCTGTGTTAATCACAGAATCACAGAATGGTTAGGAGATCATCTAGTCCAACATATAATCCCACTTTTATTGTTATCAGTGTATATACAGCCAAGTAATTTAAGTCACAATTTAATCTTTTTTTTTTTAAACAGTATAATTTATCCTCAGAATAAGAAAGGAGAACCAGAATATAATCCATGTGGCAAATACATGGTGAAGCTTCATATCAATGGTGTACCTAGAAAGGTAAATGGTTTTGAAGAGACTTCATGCTTTTACTGTTTAAGTCATATATTTTAAAGGCCTGATCTGCTTCACTGTGAAGCTATGCTTGCATAGCAAAAACTTGGGATATGTCTTGTTGGAAAGTGGTTTCTAATTGCTAAACCTGTTGGAAAGTGTGTAATGGAATGTAGTTATTTCTTCTACAGAGGTTCATGAAAATAGCCTTGCTCACATTAAATTCATTAAAAATCCTTACATTGCCTAAACTAATTATGAAAACCATACAAGAACAAAATTATGCATCCTGTATTTATGAATAGGATGCGTCAAATAATCCACTTTTCCACTCTGTCTTACAAAGGAAGTTGCAGAACTGAAAAGTAGAGAGGGGAGCATCCAGGAAGAGTATAGGCATTGCATGACCATAGAGGAATAACTCAAATGACCACAGATATTTAGTAAGGAGAGGAGATGCCTGAAGATATACGGTAGAACTTTGTAAGCTCACAAACAACTTCATTTTCTTTGCAGTGCAATAAATAAGGACATAAAATAATGTATTTCTTCATATAGTACTTAACTGTAGCACCAATTACTGCAGATTATAGTGTCTGGTGGATGTCTATGGAGTTCAAAAGTTGAGTGGTCATATTAACAGGGCAGGGGAGTAAGGGGGAAGTCCTCAAGGCTATTAATTGCTAAAATGCAACCTCTGGGTCAGGAAGTCCTTAAATTGCAAAATTCCAGAATCTGAATGTTTCAGGAAAGTATCCTTTGTGTGCTTGCCTTGCTCTTAATAGTCTTTCCAACATATCTCCTAATGGCTCCCTTTTCTTAGGATGAATGGCCATTTGCTCTTCTATGAAAAGGGTTATTCATTCCACAACAGATAAGATTTGACCAGAAAATGTGCTGCGTTGGTGGCCTGTATCCGTAACAGGCTAATGCCAATGTGAAACTGAAACATCCGTTCTGGGAAACTGTTTCAGATGGCTACAAATACTGCACTAACAATCTGTAATAACACCAAATGTATTCTACCTAATTTAAATAAGAAGCATTAATACTTTCACAACTGCTGCTTTGCGTTGTTTTTCCTTTCCAGAGAGAAGAAATTTAAATCTGGAACTAGAGACTGTGAAAGTAATTTGACATAGTTTGAAGACAATAGTTTGTTTCCTTATACATAAATAACTGTTTATTTTTCTGCTGGCTACCAAGCATAGTCCACGCTGTTTTCTAATTAGGTGAGGAAAATTGTTAGGCTTTTCTTCACTTTTTTTGCTGGTAATTACACTGAATTTTTCTGCAGCCGCCTTTTTCAATATATACTAGACAATTTACAAGAGCATACTGTCATCATCCCCATTTTACATAGGGAAAAGCGATGCGGGTGCTCACCGGTCGCCCAGTGGACTAGTGAAAGTAGGAGCTGGCAATAGAATGTTTTTGATCACTTGGGCAAACTGCTGCAGGATTGGTAGAGATGTCCACGTGTGAGAACGATGGTCAGGTCTGACTGTGTCTGAGAAGCTGTATAATAAGAGGTTTGTTTTATTTTTTAAATACTTCCCAAATACTTTATTAGCTTTCTGATGGTCTTTCATTTGTTTCTTTTATACAGGTCATCATAGATGACCAGTTACCTGTTGATCACAGTGGGGAACTTCTCTGCTCGTATTCTAACAACAAGAATGAATTATGGGTATCGCTAATAGAAAAGGCTTACATGAAGGTCATGGGAGGATATGATTTTCCTGGATCAAATTCTGTGAGTACTCGATTATTTCTAAGAGGCAGAAATTCCACTTAGATAATCTTGGGTCAAATAATTTTCCTTCTAGTGCGATCAAAGTGAATTGCTTGGGGAGACAAGTATCGGGTTTGCAGTTTTTTTAATTTTTTTTTCCATTTCTTTCTTTCTCAAATATGCTTAGCTGTACATGATGAGATTTATTCCATCAAAATGGAATGAGCAAGACATCTTGATGGGCAGTTCTCTGACTGCAGGATTGCCACTTATGGTTGGGAAGTATATAGGTTGTATATAGAGTCTAGATGAAAGTGTTGGGTGAAGTAATAAATTTTTTTGCCCATATCAATACTGCTGATTTTGGTTTCTAACTGTCGTTCAATAAACAGGGCAGTTCTCCCTCCTTAGGTAGGGGAGTCATTTTGGAAAGGAACAGGCTAGACATTTAGTACATGTATATCGATGGGGCAAGTACTTTGATCTGTGGAAGTTTATCAGATTGTTCCACTCATTTACATCAGTATGTAATGGTTTCCTACACTGTGGTTGCTAAAGGAACAGTCATCACACAGCAGCTAGGCTGACATGCAAATTATTCTTCAAAAGAGGGAGGGTTTACTGAAATGATTAGCCCACACAATCTTCATTTGTTACTTAGGAAGCATTTCTGATTTTAATTCAAAATTCTTCAAAATTTTAACAGTATATTTTTTTTTATTTCATGATGCTGTTTGCATTCTGTTTCATGTCTTGATAATTGCTTGTTTGGAGGGGTAACCTAGTTAATCATCACCTTTTGAATAATCATTATGGAGACAAATGTGGCTTTGTATAAGGGGTAAATGTAGCATACACTTCAGCATGTGTTATGTCAGTGTTGGGCTGCTTTGTTTTGGAGGACAGAAGCTGGTGAGAATAGCTGTGTTTTATTCCCATGGTCATCCTCTAACTTGCTATCTGGAAAACCAGCTTGATTTGTGACATTTCATCTCCACCTTTCCTGCCCCCTCTGCTTTCAAGTGTATTGTAGCTTCCTGCCTATAATCAGGGTTACTTACTGGCAGCGTTGTACTTGTAATTCCTCAAGTTCCCACCCACCAGTGCTGGTTACTGACACTTCAAGCATTTATAGTCTCTGCTTTTGCTTTGAGGAGTACAAAGCAAAAGAAAAAGGGATAAGCAATATTTCAAGGAGATGAAACAGGGAGAATAAAGCCTCTTTTTATGGAAAGACATGTCAGTGTCAGCTTCATCAAAAAGAATAAAAAACCCAAACCCTGAGCCTTAGAAGTGAAACTTAAATTATTTAAAATGCATATATAATAGCAAAGTTCCAAACAGTGCTTCTGAAACTGCAACAAAAGTCTGTGAATCAACGAAATAGAATCATAGAATTGAGCACAATTGATCACTGTCTGAGGCCTCCACTCTGTTGCTCTGAAATTCTACTTTGTTTCATCAGTTCACTTTCCAGCCTCTTTTTTTTTTTTTTTTTTTTTTTTTTTTTTTTGAGAGAGAGAGGCTGTTTGGAAGTGTTGTCCTAAAATAATCAAATAAGTTTTTATGTGTTTGGGTTTTTTAATATAGTCTTAATCTTGAGCCTTTTATGTGTAGAAATATATTGTTAACTTGTGTATACTTGATTTCTTTGAAGGCACTTTTATAATTTGTGTATAGGTGTTGTATGTTTATAGATGGATTATCTATTCTAATTTCTTTTGAATGCTTGTATTTCAGAATATTGATCTCCATGCACTGACTGGTTGGATACCTGAAAGAATTGCTATGCACTCTGACAATCAAGCTTTCAATAAGGATAGTACTTTCAGAATGCTTTATCAGAGGTAGAAGTTTGTTCTTTCCTAAGAAATTAAAATGCTTGCTGCATTACCACTGTAAAAGCAGTACAGTCACCACAGATCCTTCAATAGCACTTTGGTACTATTAAAAATTGTGCTTTGTAAAACCTCCATGTGCTTTCTGGAAGATGAAGGATTGAGGTATTGGTGGCTTTGATAGAACAGAAGAGTAAAATATTGATTTTGTTTTAAGTGATTTTTCTTTTTCACATTTGAGGAAAAAAAAATAGCCCATTTCTTGGTGAAGAAAATAAAATACAGAGTCAGAGAAGAGCAGCTTGGAACCAATATACAAATTAAAAGTGTTTAAAAAGTAGAAGGAAATGTGTTCTGTGTTCCTGCGCAGTGCCTAGGACTTTGGAATTGATCTGCTGTCCTTAAGAGCAGATAAAATACAGTATTTCTAGTTGTATCACAAGATGTTGCTTATTATGCCCCATTAGTAAATCTCCTGGAGGAAAAGCAAAAGTCTATCAAAACTGCAGTGCTCATCTGCAGACCTACCATAACAGTTCTACTTCTGGTGGAAGATATAACTATAATTTATAAATGTCAGCTAGCAACTACTTTGATTTCTTTCAAAATGATTTTGTGCAACCAGTTCCTTGTGCATTTCAGTGCAGTAGAAGGGGGATATTGTGTTGACTGAAAGATCTGCATTCATGATAAAAGACTGTTACTCTTTCTACAGTGCTTTCTCTGTAGGCTGGGAGCTCTAGTTGTCAACAACTTCCCAGGTATTCTGGCATTGCAATTTGAAGGTGTGACTGCAATTAGGGTGGGATGTAGCCACTATAGCATCACTATTGTTCAGCTGTGCTGGACTGAAAATATATCAGTCCCCAGTCCAGTGATCCCTTAAACTGTCTAGGGATGCTGGGTATGTACTTGGATTTTAGCATGGACTGGGAAACATGGTAGTGCGTCTTCACAATGATAATTGTTGCAAAATTGAGAATTGTAATTCAGAACAATTGCAGAACTCAGTTGTTGTGAATTGACAGTTCAGACCCAGTAAGGCCTATGCTGGGGGACACAAAACTTTAGCGTAAACACCTGCAAAAGTATAGAAGCATGAACTCCTCATTCTTTGGGTTTTGGGAAGCTCCTTCAGAATCCTGGGAGTGTGACAGTTGTTAATTTGCTATATGCAGTGATTGATGAAACCAGAGTTGTGTTCAGTTGAAGATCTGTGAAGAATTTCTTTAATAAGTGACACAGATTGAACTGCAGGTTGATAAATCCTGCTTTTTGTTTTATAATGAAAATATTAATTTTTCATGTAAAGCCTATAGTTAAATGCTGCAAGAAAATAATTCCACTGTCTCAGCTTTTTCAGAAGTGATTTCTACTTACAAAAAAAATGTATTCCAGTTTTTATAGAGCCAGGTCACACTAATGGACAGTGTAAAAACATACAATTACAGTGTCTGATAAATGTTAGTTTCCAATTTGCAAAATTTTTGTTAAGCTGTTTTTCACCTTTCTGGACAGATTTCACAAGGGAGATGTCCTTATCACAACAGCTACTGGGGTGATGTCTGAAGAGGAAGGAGAAAAATGGGGTTTAGTTCCAACTCATGCATATGCAG
This sequence comes from Caloenas nicobarica, assembly GCF_036013445.1. Classification (NCBI taxonomy): domain Eukaryota; kingdom Metazoa; phylum Chordata; class Aves; order Columbiformes; family Columbidae; genus Caloenas; species Caloenas nicobarica. The sequence continues at coordinate 45,904,210 of NC_088246.1, read as the reverse complement.
TCTTGGATATAAGAGAATATAAGGTATCAAGTGAAACTGAAGATGCCTTCAGATGCATGTTTGAAACCTGTCTGTGATGGGGAGCTACTAATTTTTTTTTCTCTAATGGCTTATATAGTTTATTTTGTCTTGAGTTCCATTGGGAAATTCCAGAAAGCTTAATGATGCTGTAATTTCTCGAGCTACTGGTCTATATGCCATGTTAATATAAATGTAACAATTATCTTGACAAGATGAATCCAGCGTTTGTATTTCTTTAGGGACTTCGATTTCTTCAGTTGAAAAATCCCTGGAGCCACTTACGTTGGAAAGGACGATACAGTGAAAATGATACAAGAAATTGGACCCCAGATTTACAAAAATACTTGAACTTTGATCCCAGAACAGCTCAGAAAATAGACAATGGTAATGAAGTTTTTTAAAGTCACTATCTCTTCAGATATATCTGGTATATCCCTGCAGGAAGGTGGAAAGAAATGCTTAAGCACAGGGAGAGGGAGAGTAAAACAAATACTAGAAAGTAAATAGCCCAAAACTTTAGGAAGTATTTGTGTATTTAAATATGTCATTTCAGGTTTTTCTGGGGTTTAAGTAATCTGTTAATATCTCAAATTCATTGACAAGAAATTACCTCTTTGCTTAAGTGCTGCCATCTCAGTATCTGGCATGGGGGAGTTCAGCGCAAAGGTAGCATTTTGACATTTTTTTCCAGAAACCTAGGAGAGGGGAAAGCAGGTCAATTAATTAATGATGTCTCTTTCAATACAACAGATTCCCTCATGCCTTTTACTTAGTGCTTAAGAATGAAAAGCATCTTGACAGCTTCAGAAAGCCCCTGATGATAAGCACAGACTAACTTGTTTTTCGGGTAAAGTTTAAATTTAGAACTTTGGGCAATGTAGACATTACTACTAAGTTTTACAGAAATGTTGGTTTATATAAGCTATACCATTTGCCTGGAAATAGACTTTGGAAAAATAAGTTAAATCAAGGTGTCTGGTAAGGAAACAATAACAGCACTTCCTTTTTAGGCATTTTCTGGATTGCCTGGGAGGACCTGTGCCAGTACTACGATGTTATTTATTTGAGTTGGAACCCGAGTCTCTTTAAAGAATCTACGTGTATTCACAGGTTGGTCCAAGGGAGAAAACTTTTGTGTTGATATCTGACTAAATGTTCTGATGTGGTGTTTCCTTCCTTCCTTCCATTCTTCGTAATTACAGCTGAAGAGGTTGGACTCCAATCATGCTCTCCTGAGCCTGACTTTACACTTTTAAATTCTCAGCCCAGACTTTGTTTTTGATGACTTCTGTAACACCGTTGAAACTCCAGTGACTTCTGTGATGTTGCTGTGGACCTAAGATTGTGTAACCAGATTCTGACCCCAGTTCCACATCCCTGTTGGAACAGAAATCAGATTTTTGTGCAGCCTGTCTTTAAGCAGTGACCAGACAGTGCTTGAGTGACGTAGCTTTTCTTTGGAATTCCTTTTCCTGAACAGCTGCAAGTCACTTGTGCAGCGCATGTTGTCTTCATAGGGTGTGTTCACTGATGTCAGAGTAGTTTAACTAATTCTTTCACCAGTTGTAGTTACCACAGGTAGTCTTCCTTGCCTGCTGATTTCTTTCTGAACATGAGTTTCCTACCTAGTATCCATTACATTCAATCTTTTTGTCGCCTAGTTTGAAGATAAGTGTGTCTCAGTTTCTGAAAGCAAGAGTTTCTCTATTTTTCCACTCCACTCCACTCTGGTTCACTGCACTTTGCCACTGTTTCCACACTGTTGTGCGTATGTTAGCCCCGCACAAGCTCCTTCATCCATAGTACAACTGCTGAGTTTATCTGTCAAGGCTCCTTCCATCTTTGTGTCCAAATTAATTCTAAAATATGCTGTGGTGATGTAGCAATGTGAGGTAATGTGTATGCTAACCTCAAAGCTCATCTACTAGCCTGGCTTTCCTTTTATCATTAATGATTGTAGTGTCTCTGTGTAGGGAAATGCCTGGCACGGTGGAAACTGCCATAGAAAATGGAGTAACGATGGTGATAATTTGAAGCTTAGTTGATAACTCAGCCTTCCACATATGCTGTTCGGTTTTACAAGCGTGGGAGAGTCAGTGGGACTTATGAGTAACTTTATTCACTCCTGTTCCCAGTGTGCCGCGTTTTGCATTCAGTCATCAGCAATTTTGGGGTTTTTTTTATACCTTATTTTCTTTGCCTAGACAGTTCATGAGGCAGCAGGCAGATTTTGCAATAGGGCACCTCACAGATTTTTTTTTTTTTTTTTTAACACTTCACACGTGCACTCTTCTAAACATAAACCAGACCAAATTTTAAGCTAAAAATTACCTCAATAAAAAACTGGAGAAAAAAAAAACCTGGCAAGCTTTTAAAACTAACCATAGCTTATGTATGGATTTCTACAGTTAAAAAAGCATAGGTGTTTTTCACTTAATACTGGTGTCTGCAACCGTGACTATAATCGGGTAGCCAGGCTACTTGAGTGGTTCGGCTTTTTCTGTGCTTTGTGTGGTTGTTTGTGTGTAGCATTTCTTATTATCACACTTGCATCGTAGCAAAGTAATTTATAAAACCAAGTTGTAAAATAATGCTTCTGATGCGATTGTAATATGTAACCCCTGTCACAGATTGCAGTAGAAAATGAGTGTTCAGTAACTTTGTTACTGATTGCTCTGTTCATGTGCAGGATTTGGAGCTAGTTTTCAAAGCACAAATTAGTGTCTTACTCATCTAGTAAAGCGTCTGCATTACTTGTAGCACTTGGGATGCAAAGCAAGGTCCGGTGAAGGATGCCTACAGCCTGGCCAATAACCCTCAGTACAAGCTGGAGGTCCAGTGTCCTCAAGGTGGTGCTGCCGTCTGGGTTCTGCTGAGCAGACACATCACCGACAAGGTACCAGCTTCTTCTTACACTTTCTATGAGTTCTATAACATCTTCTGTAAATCTTTTTATACAGCTTTTTATGTTATTGGTACATTATTGCTTATATTTTCATGTTCGAGTATGTAGACCTACGTATAAAGTTTAAATTCAGCAGGTATCCATAATTGTGTATGAGATTGTTGAAACAGACCCAGAGTAAAAATTGAGTGAGGTGCTGATATTCACCACCATAAAGGTAATGAAGCAACTCTGAGCTGTTACAAGTGAAATTAGTGGCAGTTTGTTTACTTCAGGTATTTTTTTAAAGAATTGGATCTAGTATCTTAGTAAATACAAATATCGGATCATACCATGTGGCGATCGAAGGGGATGATGGAGTATGTACTTGATTCCGCTTAAGCATTAGTTACGTTCCACAGGAATGTACAGCTCTACTTGGTTTGTGTTTTTTATAGGATGACTTCGCACACAATCGGGAATTCATTACAATGGTTGTATACAAGACTGATGGCAAAAAAGTGTACTATCCAGGTTAGTGTACTTTAATTGTCAAGAAGATGAGGTCAGAAATAAATAACGAATTGCAAAGGATTTTCTGGAAAGGAAAGGCACTGTTTGCTTTAAACCTAGATGCTGCACTCTAAGAGGTCAATCTTCTGAAATAGTTATTTAGCCCTGTTTGACCACTCTCAACAGTCTACACTGAAGGAATAAATCAAGCTGTACATGTTGGAAGCATGCTAAGAGGTCTACACCATCCTGCTGACACTTATTTTGGCACAGCATTTTCTTTATTGTTCTGTTTATTTTGCAGTGGCAGTAGTTCATGCTTAGAGTTAATGGATGTTGTCCTTCTGTTTATCTGATAGCATAATTATTTGCCACATTTGTGAAATTATTTAAAGGTTTATGGCTTCCACTAAATGAAAATAATCAAGGTTAATTGTTGTGTGAACTTGGCTTAGTGAAGTAGCTAAACAAGCTCTTGAGATACATCTGAACACTTCAACATATTTCAAAGTATCAGGTATGGAATGTTTAAGAAAAATATTTAGCTGTTCAAATTTTATCAAAGTATTACTCTTGGTCATTATAGGTCAGATTCTACTCACCTGAAGAAGAAGGGTCGGGTCTTGGCTTTTGGAGCTTTGTTGTAGCTGGGAAAAAGCCATGTATGTTTTATTTCAAGACAGATAGCAGATCTGGAACATAGGTTGAGACACAGGAAGTAAAGGTGATGCCCAGGTTGGATGGATAGGGTAGACTGCAACTTTAAGGTAGAGCTAATAATATAATCTTTTTATTTATTCTTCACATCAAGTTAGAAATCTCTATAAATTATTCCTTTGAAGAATTCAGTAAAGGTGCATCCTAAGACACGTAGGATTTGGCCTGTTGCTTTTACAGATAGGGAACCTCTTTAGAACCAGGGTTGCGTTCAGGTAGCTGCTCCTGCAATACGTAATAGCAACAGAGAGTAGCTTTTAAAGCTGTTTTCACCAGCAAGTGGAATTTGCGGGGATTTTTCTATTGGAATGGCTGGTAAGGGTTGCATTGTTCATGTCTGGTCTTGTTCAGTGAACTCTGCCAGCCAGTTCCCCTAGAATCCAGGCTGTCTTTCTGCGGAAAGCACCTGTTGAGACCTGACCAGATCATCTGTTTTCTGCAAGAGCTGATCTTGTTAAAGCATCTGCTTCTCCTTACAGCCCAAGACATGCTTCCAGTGTTTCTAGTACTTGTAGCAGTGCTTATTTTGCCTGTGTGTGTTACTGAAAACATTTTTGAGTAGGCAAACCAGATGCATTTGTATAGCGGCGGGAATTGTTTGTTTTTGCTTGAAAAAGACATTCTTCCAGCAACACCACTTGCAAGAGCTGGATGATTCATATGTTTTGTCTCACTGCCCAAACTCTTTTATAAACTTTAATCTCACAAGCTCAAACTCATTTAAAACCTTTTTTCCATGGAAATAGATTGGTCAGGCTGCAGTATTATTTTTACCATCTGTTAAAATCAGATCAGTACAAAGCAGGTTAATCCTTTGGCGGTGAGGCCAGGATTTGCTGTTCCTAAGCTTCTCATTGTTTTATATTAATCCTTTCCCCTGTCCCATGTTGCTTTGTGGAAGAAAATAAAAGGACCTGATCCTGGGCTTACTGAAGTAATTGGCTAGACTTGTTCCTGCTTCACTGAAATTAAAAGAAGTCTGGAAAGAACCAATTAGAGGCCAAACAACAAATTAAATTGTCTAATTGTAAAAGCAAATATTTGGGATGTTTATAATAAGTACTACAAGTGCATTGGTACTGGGATGCAACTACATTTGTGTAATGATCACAAGGATTTGGAGAGAGAAAGTGTGTGTCAGTTACTTAAAGCAATTAACATGTTTTAGTCTTGATTACCCAGAAGCCAAAGATTTTGGCAGCTTGCATTCTGGAACTCTCCAGCCAATGGAGAAAGAACAGACCCCTCAGATTAAGAGTGCTCAAACAACTCTCATCTTTTTCTTTAAATTTCAACATAATCACAGTCGGTCTCCTTTGAACAGTGACATTGGTGGGACATGGATACGCAGTACTTACAAGTTATGGGATTTAAGCTGTACTTGCAAGTGCAGAATTTGTGTCTTGTTATGTGTGATGTACTTCTCCTGAAAATAACAGTTGCTCCTAAGATGATCTGTCCTTTTAATGAGCAAATCTTGAGACTTTATTATTTCAAGAGCACTCAAGTCTGCTTGCAGTCTAACTGCAGTACCAACAGTCAGACTTTCCTGGCAAAATTCACTGATATAAAATGGCTAAGAAGTTTAACGAGCTGGGTGACTTTTTGATCCAGGGAAAGTGTTCATCTTCTTCTTTTTCAGCTGATCCTCCTCCGTATATTGATGGTATTCGGATCAACAGTCCTCATTATCTGACCAAGATAAAACTGACCTCTGCAGGGCCCCATACATTTACCTTAGTGGTGTCCCAGTATGAGAAACAAAACACTATCCATTACACCATCAGGGTACGTAATGCTGATTTCATAACAAGTGTAAACAATTAAAGTGTCCTTTATTTGCAAGTTTGATGAACCTTTTTGAGTTTGATGAACAAGTGTACTTCTGGATTGATATTGTTATTTTGGGGAGGGAGACTATGAATGATGGAGCAAAACCACTGGATGAAGGTCTTGATAAAGTTCTCCATTGTAGTTAGGACAATATTGTGTGTGTGGTTTTAGTAATGAAAGCAGCTGAAAAAATGCTTTTATTTCCTAGAATAAAAAATTAATATCTGTGTACAGGCAGAGATCGATGTTAGATGGGGGTTTTTTTGGTCACTGAAAAAAGTAGATGCAGATTGTTTCCATTTTGCTTTTTTAAATAAAAAATAAGTAGAACTAAGTCTAGTTAGTCTCAGCACTTTTCTGGATTTTGAGTTTCAGACAAGGTTATCTGATGAGTAATACAGGCATGTAGTTAAAAAGTATCTAAAGATGATGTGTAGGCAATTCTGCTTTTTTGAATGTCATGATTTCATATGAAAAGTGCAAAATGAATATGTGACCAGCTTCTTCTTTTACAACACAGGTGTATTCCTTGTGCAAGTTCACCTTTTCCAAGATTCCTACACCTTACACCATTTCCAAACGGGTAAAGAAATATTTTATTTTATGGGTCAGTGGATAATAATTCTGGTTTGGCTTTTCCATATTAGAGATGTGCAAGATTTTGAAATATATTTTTATTCTACTGCTCCAAAATGCCAGCTTATGCCATCTTCTAAGAAATGAAACTTCTTAACTAAAGCCTAATCACAGAATCACAGCATCACAGAGTGGTTGGGGTTGGAATGGACCTCTGGAGATCATTTAGTCCAACCCAGCTGCTAAAGCAGGTTCACCTAGAGCAGATCGCACAGAAATGTGTCCAGGTGGGTTTTGAATGTCTCCAGAGAAGGAGACTCCACAGCCTCTCTGGGCAGCCTGTTCCAGTGCTCTGGCACCCTGAAAGTAAAGAAGTTTCTTCTCATATTCAGATGGAACTTCCTATGCTTAAGCATCCATCTTCATTACGGAGTGTGTTGCTATAGCTGCACCACTGCAGATGCGCTGTAAAGCCTTTAGAGAATAGACTGGCCTTTAGAATAACAACCTGTACCCTAATATGAAATTACTCTGCAGAGATCAGATTGTGTTAGTGCTACTGCAGAGTAAAAACCTTGCAAAAGCATTGCTCATTTTCCCTTGAGAGAATTGCATGATTTTCTTGGAAAAAGTCTTGGTGTGATGGGACAAAATCAACAATGGCAAACCAAAGGCACCAGTAGCAAGACTGTGACAAATGGACTTAGGATGGCAGTATCACAGTATGTTCCTAAATTTTGGTAAGACATCTCAAAGATCTGTAATCATTGGGATAAGCACTCATGCTGCCGAACAGGGTCAAGGCAGTATACATGTGGTACGTTTCCCATAGAAATGCTCCCTGAGAGCACAGCAGCAGGAGCAAGAGCAAAAAAGTTGACTGAAATTAAGTCAGAAGCCCAGGCAGTTTTGGGGCCAGCTGCTGTTCGTATTTCAGCTTTCAACATGAGCTGCAGTTATACCTCAGCTGAAGTGTAAATACAGCCAAGAGCTCACAGAATAACGTGACTTGCATGTATTTTTATGTATTAACAATTTTATTCTCAAGAAAGAAAAAGCCAGTGGTTGTTAACTTCGATCTCTGTACCTCCCATGCATACCTTGGCGAATTGCTGCTGTGGGCAGAAGTCTTCTCGGCTCTCGAGTTCAGACGGTATTTCATACCAGCTATTATTTCTGCCACAGCCCCTTGAAGCTGGCCTGGTCTGGAGAACAGGAAGGGGCTAGAGAGATTCCTGGGAACAGCGAGATGATTTGCTTGGTTCTTCCAGAAACCATTGTCCCTTTTGCTCTTAAAAAACAGGCTTAGTTTGGAGGAATGCTTTGAGAGGTCACAAGCTCATTGAAGGGGACCAGCCTGTTTGAGGCAGAATACCTGCTTTATGTTATGTTTCAAGAGAAAATGAAGTGGAAAACCTCCTGTTAATTATTTGATGATATCTGCCTAGTATTCCAATAAAAGGCATGTTTTAGCTATCTAAGGCCAGCTCTGTCTTTATGGTTAAACACAAAAAATTAGTTGCCTCTGCTTGGTGCTTATTTGGTGCTTGCTCAGCAGTCGTCATGCTTAAAAACAAGCAAGTACCGAATTCACAATTTACCAGTAAAAGCAAGTTCTGTTAGATGTCTTACATTATTGAGTGATGACCTCTGGAGCTCACTGAAACCTCAGGAGATTCCTGGAACTAAGTGCAGCAGAGGTGGAAAAGTCTCGGAAAGCTAACAGCACACAGCAGCGTCATGTTCCCAGGTGGTAATATGGCTGGAGGAGAAATCCCCCTGGCTTCCAAACTTGCCATTTTTGAGGTTTTTGGACACCAAGTAAAGTAATTAATTAAATCACATGAAAAAAAGATCTTGCTCCTCACTGATTTGACAGAAAGGGGAGGGAAGTCACAGGAGAAATGGATCTCAGCTGTAAATTTCTGTGAATGCCTGGCATGTCTTACAAGTCTAACCTTTCAGTGGAATGACTAGCAGGAGGAACTTGCAAACAGATGGCCTGTTTCTTGAAGTCTGAGCAGCATTTTTCCTCTTGTATATCTTTGTCCTTGTGGAATCTGTCCTTATGGATATCTCGTCCCTGTAAATGCTGGTTCTTGGAGTGAATCGAGAAAGCAATTTCGAAAGGAAAAGCTAAAATACAAGGGGAGTTGTACTTCCTATACTGCTCGTTTCTCATTCAGCACAACAGAGGAGTGTCTGAGCCAAAAAAAAATTATCCTGCATAGCCCAGTAGTTGTGGGATAGACAGGGATATAGATCCTTCATTAGATGCAGTTTATCGTAGTCAGAAACAGGCACTCAGATCATTTATAACAGTGTATTTATCAGCTTATATTAAATAAGTACTAAGGCTTTGACTGAGGTGGGTGGAGGACTGCAGTGAAACTTTCTGAATACTTAACACAGTCTTTCACTGGCACTTGAAAAATTAGGACAGATTACTAAAGTCTGTGACCTCTAAAATAAGAGGAGCCTCTAGTCTTGTTTGTGCGTATGAATAAGCAATACAAATCCTCCAGATATCAAGTATTTTCTATACTTTTGACTTCTTTCAGGTTAATGGACAGTGGAAAGGTCTCAGTGCTGGCGGATGTGGAAATTTCAGAGACACCTACAAAAATAACCCCATTTATCAATTCCAGCTGGACAAGAACGGGCCATTACTAATTGAACTACGGGGGCCAAGGTTTGTAGAGAATAAGCGGGCACCAACACAGCGAGAATATTACATGCTAAAGATAAAGCTTGGTCAGTTTCTTCCATGGGGAGGGTGGGAAGCCCCCTGAAAATTTAGAAGATAAGGTATGGGAGGTGTCTCGGATTTAGCACTATTTATGTTCCTTAACTTCACTATCGATAGTGATTTAAACCTGCACGTTTGCTACTGATGAAATCCTTGACCCACAAGGAAAGTGGGAGCTTTAGTTTCAGGGTCTGAGCAGAGCTAGGCCTTGCACAGAAGGGAAGAAGGTGTAAAGGATTTTTTTCTTCCTCTTAAAACTAATTACAATCATAATTCCTTTTGTTGTAGAGCAAATACGTAGGATACTAACCCCTTACAGGCTCTCGAATAATGGTCTATGCAGTAGCTTCAGCTCTGAAAGTGCATTTACTTCACCACTGGCAGGCCAGGAGAAGCCTTGGATGTCAGTGCCCTATGGAGCAGAACTACACAGGTCAAATTCCTTTGGCAAAATTCACAATTTATCTCAAAATACCACTATACAGCACTTCTAAATAGCAACACCTGACATGCAGTCAAGTGTTCGTCTTTTGCAAAGCTGTACAGTGGGCCCCACAAAATGGCAGCACTTCTTTATCCATCCTCCTCACTTGGAGGGAGCTCCTCTCATGAAGATGAGTGCAAAGGTGTGGGTGGCTCCACTGTTCCACTAATTGAGCAGGTTTTTTGTATGCTTTTTTTCCTGCGCTTGCAGATCATATTTGGGTAGTTTGAATGACAGGGGCAGTGGTGCCTGTCACGTCTGTTAACAGGTAGTAGACAAACTATGCCACATTATAGTGCAACATGAGAAATTCTGCTGAGATCACCAACGTTGATTCCTCTGACAGCCATCAGATCACAGCCCGGGATCTGTACGATGTGGCACAGGAATTTGTCACCGCAAGTTTTAACTGCTTGAAATCTGCTTGAATGCAGAGGCAGACTTTTAGCAGGCATTTTCCTTGTAGCCTAGTTGTGAACCTGAAATGTGTTCCCTCTTCCTCCAAATTTTACATTAATGTCATGGTAAGTTTGACTTAATGTTCTGTCCCAAATGCGACAAAACTTTTAGATGTCTTCCAGTTATATTGTGTAGGTTTTTAATAAATAGTCCTCTTTGTGGTAAACTTGATGACCCAAATAACTAAAATAACAGTCTGTCACGGCTCTTGCAGGCAATACAGCGTCGGTTTTGAACTCGTCACGGTCTCGACAGTAGGAGATCCTGGTTCCTATGGCTTTCAGAAAAAGAGCAGTGGCGACTACAGGTAATAATCACTTAATGAAGTCTTAAAGGTTTGAAACACACTTCAGATCTTAGTTGTAACAGGTAGTTTCTTTTATCATAGGTGTGGATTTTGCTACTTGGAAGCGGAGAACATATTTGCTGGAGTTTACAACATTATTCCCACCACATTCCTGCCTCAACAAGAGGGTCCTTTTTTCTTAGATTTTAACAGCACTACTCCTCTTAAGGTATCACAGCTGCAGTAAGGAGGCACATCTGTGCAGTACTGTTTCAGGAGGTGGTTTTGATCTGTCCTACAGTCTGAGAACAGGTGAATAACTGTTACTACACATATGCATAGAAGAAAATTAAATTCTAAGCTATAGCCAAAAGCCTGGAATTGCGGATTGGGCAGTTAATTGGGACAGATTGCTGCTGTGGTATTGGAGTGAGCACTGTTCAACGGGCTTGTGAATGGGCTCAAATGCTTAGATGCGAATGAACTGGCAGAACTCTGTTGCAATTTTCCCACACATCAAATCAAAGTCTAGTGAGCTAAGAGAAAAACTAACATGGAAATTCTCCCAAAACACAGGATAAATGAGTTCAAGATTTTATTCTTAAAAGTAAACATATAAGAAAAAAATATTCTTGCGTATTCTGCTTATTCAGTCTCAGGACCAAATAGCTTTTAATACCTATTTGTGCTGCTGTCTTGAATGTTTTCAGCATTGAACTAGTTCTCACATCTAAGTGTAAATCTACTACTGCTGAGCATGTAGTATTCCAGACTATCGTGCTCAGCTTATCATGAATATGTACATAGGAGTAAAGGAAAAGGAAGATTACTGCTTCAGTTATTTCTAAAAGAAACGCAATGGCTTCACTCATGTTATGTGTACTTTGAGAGCTGTTATTTCCTACCTATATTGCTTTAATACATAATATTACAGCACAAGGTACTCTATGGCTTTCTTCCTACTAGGTGCAAGACCTAGCTCGATCCAGATCAGGAGTAAAACCAGCAGATTAGCCAGCAACAGCGCGCAGACAGCGCAGCACCCCCTTCGCTTAGCAGGCATGAAAGGTTTTCATCTCAAGGTGCGCTGTAAGATTCTCTATACCTGCTGAGGTAGGGAACTACCCGCCATCAGAGTCCCAACAAAGAAATAAAAATGTCAAGGACAAAACATAAGTATTCAGCATGTAGGGGAAGGGTCATTTAAAGCTCTCTCCCCTTATACAAAACATCTTTTAAAAGGTACTTTTCTCTTTCAAGTGGAAACCAGTGAATGAATGGAGCGTGTGGCCGGTGCCATCAATAGGAGTAGACACAAAGTTCTTATGAAAAAGTGGAAGTGATATTAGTCCAGAATAAGATTTTTCAGATGCCTACTATCTGGCGCTCTTCCTCCAGAAGATCTATGTCCATTGTATCTGAAGAGGATCAAAGATAACCAAGTTCTTCTTTTTGATTTCAATAGGAACTGCCTCACTGATCCTAAAATGCATTCTTTCTTGTCTTCTTACAAATGGCAGACTCCAAATTCCACTATGTTTGACAGTTGGGGGAGAGGGGTGTTTTTAAAACAGCCATAGGAAGTTCTTTGCCATTCAGGCTGGTTTGGCAGTTTTCCAAGCAAAAGAGGGTAGATTTAAATCTTATTTTAGACCACAGGTGCCATTTGGTCATCGGGAAGCTTAGCACATGTGCTAGAGAAACACCAGAAATATCTGTGAGCTAAAATGACTCCCACAGGAGTCTGCTATTAGCCCTCTCCACAAAGTACAAGATCCTTTTGTTTCATTTCCCTCATCAGACAGCAGCTTGACAAATGTCTGGCTTTAAAAGGGCACTGAAAACACAGGCCTTTGAAAACACAGGCCTTTCTGACTGCAGCTCTCTCCAACACCATCTGGCCTAGGAAATTCATGACAAGTTTGTCACAGCGTGACTTGCCTTCTTTTGCAGGGAAGTTTCTGATGATTATTGCAACAAATCAACAGAGGGAACAGCTGAGCACAAAAAACAGATTAGTTGGCGGTATCCTTGATTTTTGGAGTATGTGCCAAGGACCGCTTCATCCCTACAAAATAAAAATTTTCCCAACAAATCTCTGTTAAAGTTTTAGCTCAGGCTAAACCAGAGTGGCAATGGAGCTCTGCATGTATCTCATCACGTATGAAGTTAGAGGTAGTTAGGACACCTCAACCGAGTATATTTTTGACAGTACAAAAGGCAGAAGCCAGACCTGCCAGCTTTTGGTTCTACGTTCTTGCCCATCTGCTGTTTGAGATCCAGCTGATAGACTTGTCTACCGTGAAGTCTGTTGTTCTTCCTCTGTACTTGGTTTCTACTCTGCAGGAAGGCAATTTTCTTTCCCCCTGCCCCCCCTGCCCCGACAAAGCAGAAGCTACTGCCAAAGCTTATGCTGGATGAAACAAGCACAAGGCTCAGCTTCCATACTGTGCTAAACTAAAAGCAAGAAACGTTCTCACTTCCTTAATGCCACACAAAGGATCCTGTCCCCACCAGGACACACATTTCTTAACACATCCAGCACAGGCAGTGGATTGGGCTCATCCCCATGAATACACAGGATTTAAGCGTAGTATCAGTGGCCTTTGTAACACAAGTTCTAGTCAAATATTGTACCTGCGTAGGCTACTAGAATACCATTGCTGTACATTTCCCTTCAGATATAGGGCAGAACACTCAGGTGGAACATTTAAGAGGAAATACAAAATATTCTTAAATTCTAGTCCACATATTCTGGTTGTGCCAAACTAACTTTACGAAATTTTATTGGCCTTTTTTCTTAGGAAAAAAGTTCATGTAAGCACTTAATGTTTGCTTGGATCATTTATGTCAAATACATACTTCAGTATTTTTTCCACAAATAAATCAGAAAAAAATTTTTGGAAAATGAACTGATCTTTAGATTTTTAACACAGCTTCAGGCCAATATCTGGGTTAAGCTTTGCTTTTTTCTTAAGCTCTAAGTGAACCAGCTTTGTTTAGCAGCGGCATTGGACTAGATGATCTCCACAGTTCCCATCTAACCCCAAACATTCGGTGATATTTTTGTTTTTCTATATACCACTTAGCATTTTCTTGATCCGTATGACAGAATAGTGGATGCTGATATAAGTGTGGAGATGTTACGCAGTAACAAGGCCTGTGTATGCAAAAATTGAAATAGCTGCACAACAGCTCAGACTGTAACAAAGGTACATTAGTCACGTTACTTTACTGCCAAGTTAGGATATTCATCCACCTCTCGAACTTGAAGTCTTCTCTGCCTGTAAACACACAATTGAAGCTTTTGAACGTTAAAATGCGAAGTGTCATAAGATTACTAACAAGCATCCTGCTCTCCTAAGTTGGTTGTCACACACTGTGCAGTTCTGAACTGCTGCCCAAGCCAGAGCACAAGAGGGATAAGTGACAAAATGAAATCTGGTTGCTGTGAGGGGCTTTAAGAGGATTTACACTTGCTTTGATTCACTAAGGGAAGACTATTACAAAGAAAGGATTTTTAATTCTCTGTCAGTGGTGCAGAAGGATAACTGTATATAGGCTCTTCAGAAGTTTTGACATTCTCCTTATTTATGCACTGCAAAGCCTTTCCTGTGTATTTTTTGTTTTAAATCCTACCTTAAAGCTCCAAGCAGGATCCCATAATGCTCCTGTTTATAGCTCAGGGTGAGATACCCCCCAGACGCACACATCCACGGTTGGCTTTGTTAGCAAGACGCAGGTTAGTCCTTGGTTCATCTGATCCATCAGTTGCCGACGGCTCAGCAAGAGGTGGTACCTGGCTGAGTGGCATCCGCGGCTTCTGCCCCTTGAGCCTGTGATTCAGTCTGAGTTCCCTGATGCGAGTTTCATGTCACTATTTTGTACAATAATCACACGCTTCACCGTACAAACTATGCGGCATTTGAACAGCCGACTACCTGGAATTAAGTTTGTGTATGTACAGTAGAGGTTTTCATTAGTCAAAAAAGGACATTTAAGTTGTTTGATTAAACCAAAGAGCAGCAGAATGCCCAGGTTAACATTTGCTTTTATACACTCTCACTTCAGGGCAGCTGAAGTGATCACATATAATACTTTGATACACCAGAGGCTTATTTTTATACCCATGAAGGCAGCTACCATCCTGTTACACTTCAGAATGCAGCAAGAGCTCCAACAGAAAAATAACTGCAGAAAGCTTGTTCATTTGCCGTTACTCTACAGTGATGTATGTTCATTTAAGTTGGTCATATTTGTAATTATGGCTTTTATGAAGTTTAAAATAAAATGAGTTTTCCATTTATTTATTAGACCCACCGTTCTGCCTATTTGCTTCCGTGTTTGAAGGGCAATTTACCTGCCAAGTCTGGGGGTCACCAAAGGAAAGTGGCTGCAGCAAGATCTTTAAACAAATGTTGCAGAAGCGTGGTGTAAAAGTGAGGATATGGTGGGTTCCACACCTTTTCGTACTTCCTGATCAATGGTTTTACCCTGCTGGGAGCTGAACCCACTCAGGAGACATGCAAGGCAGCGCATACAACTACTTTTATATTCTGCTGAACATTAATTAATCGCCCAAGTGCAGCGAGTTTGGGTTTCCATTCGGAACTGGCAAGATGAGAGGAAATTAGACAGCGAAGAGAGGTGAGAGAAGAAAGAAAAGAAAAAGCAAGACCCAGACAACCCAGGAAAGTGTAGTGGGGGTTGACTGGTTAAGTCTGCAAAAATAAGATATTCAACCACAAATACCTCTGCTAATTTTTCTAACTGTATGCAGCACAGACAATAGCTTCACTGTGAAAGTTGAAGGAAAAACATCTAATACAATGTGACACTTCTGTACTCCTTTTCATTTTGTATTTAATACTGTCACTCCCTGCTTTTCCCTGACTGTCGGTCACAGCAGAAGATGAAACCACCAACTTCTTTCCCGAGCATTTATTGGGCTGGGAAATGCTCCTAATGGAAGAGTTCAGCCTTCAGCTCTTTGGAAGATGTAAACGTATATATATTTAAAGCTGTAACAGCTTAACAGCTATAGCATCTTGAATCTAATTTTTATGAAAACAGGTTTTCTACCTCCAGTTCTGCATGGCTGTATAGCAAATTACAGTAGCATGAAGTACAGCGGTGTTGTGTAACACAGTACCTTCCTCTTCTCTGCATACTAAGGGATTTTGGAAAACGTGACTAAATCTCTGGTCTCATGCAATTCAGAATAAGAAGTGACTCGTGGATGAAGGGATTCAAGAAGCTGGAAGGAGGTGACAGTTGTCCACATACTGCAAAGGATTCTCATACCACAGAAAGCGACAGCGGCTGCAGTCTTTGACTGGAAGTGAGTATTTAAAGACTGAAGTTGCTGCAGGAGAAGATTCGGTTCTTTAGCGCCTGAGATACACTTAACTTGCACAGACTTGAAATGTGGAAAACAAAAATGTTTACTGTAGTGTGAAGAATTTTACATTAACTTTGAGAATAGATACACAAGCTGTGGCAGGGACGAAATACAACAGGACTGCGAAAAAACATAGAATAGAAAATACTTCGGGCAATACTAAAATTCCCATCAAATTAACAGTATAAACTGACATCTTAGATAAAATGGTGCTTTCAGAAACGCTTAGCCACCAAAACTGAAGAGTTCTAGGATTTTTACTACCACTTATTAGCATAATTACCAGATACTACTACTGCCTAACAGCTGCTGGCAAAACATGCCCATGCCCTTTCTAGTTTTAGGGAACACTTTCTCCAGAGCAATACTTAAATCCCAAGTCCCTTGAACAGTTATAAAACCCCACACAGTACAACCTACAGAGAAGCTTAAGAACACGTGGTCAATCTACACTGGCAATTCCTTTTCTTCATGCATAGTTCAAGGACAAATCCCTTATCGTAACTGTCCTGAACACATCTATGACTTCCATTTTCAAGCCAAAAAAAAAACCCCAAAACCAAACACTTAAAGTGCTGAAAAATAATACTTCACTTCTTGGGGGAGGGGAAGGGCAAGGGGCCAATCAACTCTTTTTGGTCACTGGAATCACCCTCAGAGCCCAAGCCAGACTCGGGAAGGTGGCTACAAAGGGCCGACCACCGCTGAGCGTTACCGTCCCCTTTCCGTCCGTCCATCTCTTCACACCGGTTTTTATAGGTGTGACTCATCTTCATCCTTTCTGTGAGCACCAAGGGAAGAGCGAAGACTTTTCGACCCCACACATGCAACAGCTTTCCTGTATACAAAATACTTCTACAGTTTCAGCATAATACAGACAAATAGAGAGGTTTAAAGAATATGCCACTGATACTCCAGAGATCCACTGTATCTAAAGAGCATTTCATTCTACAAAACTGAAGCCAAACCGCTCTCTGCAAATGTCTGGCTCGAATTTCAGACCCCCTACTGGCACGAATTTACACGGGAACGTTACTAGTTATTGCTTCAGCCAGGCTGCTACAAAACAATTTACAAAGTCTGTGAAATATGAGCACAGCTTAAACATTTGATAACTTGTCCGGCCTACAAAGGATTTACTGCATAAAAACTCCAGCCCTCCACATCAATTAGACTTCTTAGTGCAGCTTTAAATTCTTCGAGTAAACGCTTAAGATTTGGCATATATTATTGGCACAATGTTCTTCAAACACTTAGAAGTTCATGTATAAATATTTATACTCCCATTAATCAGGACAGGGCGCAAGGACTCAGCCAATCTGGGCAGCTTTTCTGCCTGCGCATATTCCCTCTTTGATTTTCATGCACTGAAGGGAGAGCTGCTTCATTCGGTTTTCCAAAGCCAGCCCCTCAGCGGAGCCGCTCCTGGTGCCACTCCTGTTCTTGTTCACTCTGTCGCTTGTCTTGTTCTCAGCCCCTTCTGCCCTGTCCCCTGCAAAGAAAGGATTAAACTACATGTTAAACCCGGATTTCATTCTGCAGCTTAAGCTTCAAGTGAGTGATTCTGCAGCTTCCTTTGTCAAAGCGTGGGGGAAAAAAAAAAAAAAATAAATAGGAGCAGGAGCAAGATGCTTCAATGAAACCGAAGTTGGCTTTCCAAGCCACGCTGGTCTTGTGCACCGCATCAGCAAATTACACTGGAAAAAGCCTTAGGTTGGAGTACACAAGAGCAGTGAAAATCCTCTAGTCTGCATTTGTCAGGAAGGGCTGGCAAAGCCTGCAAAAGGTTCCTTTTGGCACCTTAGTTGATTTTTTATTTTTCCTCAGAAAGCAGGATTTTCAGCAAGCAGGACAGTAATTAAAAACCAAAACAACAAACCTCAGATTTTCCTTAAAATAAACATATGATCACAATCCCACTGATAAACTATTTCAGGAGGAATCTTGAACTCCTTCACTGAGACAGGACTGGGGAACCTCCCCAGCCAGCAGAAGAACAATTAAAACATTTTACATGTCATCATTAACTGTGGGCCTTCAAGAACTGCCTTCCCCAGGGAAGGGGCCGGCGGGTGAGAGCTCAGGGAGCTGGCTATCGGCCTAGGGGAGCTGAGACGCTTCTCCTGCTCCCTTCATAAAGCTGAAAAACACGGGCCCAGGGTGTATCCAGCTGTGCGTACCTCTTTCAGCTTCGCACTCGGGGGAGGACGCCCCGCTGCATTCACTTCGGGGGCCGAGGACAGGGAAGATCATCCCGAACTCCGAGAGGGACATGGGGCTGGGCAGATCCAGGCTTCCAGGTCGTGTCGCAGGAGGAAACTGAGCGGGCACCTCGCAGGGGCTGGTGGGACCAGAGCTGAAGCTGGACACTGACTGAGTTTCCGAATCTTCTTCGGATACGAAGCTACTGCCGTTGTCATCCTCAAACACTTCTGAAGCCACTGCAACGTTCAAAGAATATTCCAGTTAGCAAACCTACACCGCTCTTGGACCTTCCCAGGCAACAGTTTCTCATGTTTGCATCTTCTGTACCCACATGCACCACCAACCCAGGGGCTGCCTCTTCTCCTGCTCTGCTGTGTTTGCAAAGCCTTAACCCGGTATTTCATACATGGATCACGAAGGCCTGATTCTGCTTTGAGGAACAGCACACCTGGAGCCATGTCCTGTGAGACCAGCTCCACACGAGCTACTGCTTCTCATGCCAAGATGCTCTTGGGTTTTTTATGTTCCTGTGGCCCCTGCCCAGCTGGCCTTGTTCACTTTTGATCTTCAGCATGTAACTTAGGCCAGGGCTTAGTCCCCTGTGTCCACCTCAGCCAGCAGCATCTTGATCCCAGCACAAATTCATGGTCATTTTAGGCACTAATTAGAAAGACATAGCTCCAGGGGCAGATTGCTTCCACCTCACCTTCCCATCTCACAGTTAAAGTCCAGCATGAACAACCAATATCTCTTGTTGGATGAGGATCACCAAGCAACATCAAATTTTAAAAAAGCCCCACCCACATAGACCATTTTCCCCTGCTCATGTTTACTCAGATCTGAATTCTGATTAAAACAAACCAACTCCAAGCTGTCTGGCTATATTAAGCTGCAGGCTCTTTGCTAACAACAGAAGGAGGACTCCATTAAAGAAGGTTCAATTCTGTGCAACGTAGGGGTGTAGATTTTGCGAAAATTCAATCTTTTTCAACCTTGGCTGATTGTGGGATGGGGACCTATGAACCAAAGATTTGCACACAAGTAGTCCCTCTGGGATCAGAAGCTTTCTTATGTGCATCAGCCTCTACACAACAAAACTGTGTGCTGGAATCACACTGGTCTGAAGAAGTCCCACGAACAGCAAGACATTCGCAGCGACCTGAGGTTATCTTCAATTACACCTCCTTGTGATTCCTGTGATTCCTGCCATTGTTAGAGGCTCTGAACGGCCTTGAAAGAGCAGCAGGAGCAAAGCAGCAGCGTTAACTAAATGGCTCAAAGGAGAAGTTTCAAAGCCGTTCTTCTGTTACGCCGGCAGCCTGGGGCTCCCGTGCACCACTCAGACGTGAAAGGTGCCAAGAGAGGCAGCTGCCACCACGGTTATTGCAGAGATTTTCAGCCTCTTTCTGCAGTATTTGCAGATTGCACAACTGTACCTACACACTGAAGAATTGATCTGAAAGGCTTCAAACATGAAATGGATAACAGCACTATCCACCTTACTGAGC
The DNA here is from genome assembly GCF_036013445.1 of Caloenas nicobarica. Lineage (NCBI taxonomy): Eukaryota > Metazoa > Chordata > Aves > Columbiformes > Columbidae > Caloenas > Caloenas nicobarica. Next base: position 45,884,574 of record NC_088246.1, on the reverse strand, counting down.
CTCCTCCAGGGCACTTTGTGCTCAGAGACTATTTGTTGTGGTTTGGGTTTTGGTGTTTTGTTTTTAGTGATGTCAAATCCAAGACTCCCGGAGTGGCCTTTCTTCTTGCTTGCTGAGCAATACAGATAACTTTGCAGTGGGTGAAAACAAAACAAACAAACAAACAAAAAAAGGCTGGGTAAAAAAAGATGTTTCCAATTACACGAGTCCTCTACTTTGCAAGAAGCTCTGACACCAGCCAGTCTACAACAAGCACAACTTAAAGTGTAGCTTCCTTATCACCATCTAAACTTACCACAACACACAGGAGCATCTGCTAGGGCCAACAAACTCTTGTTGCTGATGAGATGTTTTATTCCACCTCAGCAGACACAAATCAAGATATAAAACGGCCTTGGTGGAAACCCCCCCACACGTTACAACACATGAGAGCTTAACCTGTCAGGCTATTGCGGTTATTATGTCTGGCAGGCTGCTAGTCCTGCCCTGTCGTAACCCAGTTCTGCACTGGCACTAGACACAACCTGGAGTCCTTCCACTGCGGTCAGACTGTGCAACTCAAAGAGAAGGATGAGGCCGTGCCCTGGTCCTTGCCTGAAGCCCCTGCAGCGCCCGGGAGAACCAGCAACTGGCTGCTCGGAATTAACTTTCCCAGCTCTTTCTGCCTCTACACACCAGGCCCCTGAACTCCTTCAGCACAAGAAAACTCTCAGCTCAGTTGTACCTAAGGCTCTTGGATGGCTTCTGCACAAGGAAGGGGGACTTGTGCGTGTCCAAAGAGGTAACCTCTGCCTAACTCAGAAAGGCTCAACCTTGGGACTTCAGGGTGGCCGAAGATAAGCAGCCGTGCCGAAACCCCATTGCATCAGCTGGCCCAGACACCGCGCTCGCTTGCCATGGCAACTCGGATCGCAGCGGCACAGTGCGGAGTGACAGAGCTCCGGCACGTAATGCGAAAACTCCCACCGCTGCAGGGGACAGAGCCCAGCCCAGGGCTGCCCCAGCTCCCACGGCACAGACGGGCTGTGCCACAGATCCACGAGGCCTCAGCACCGGTACGCACCAGCGTCTATGAGGGAACTGCACGTTCGGCCTTTGGGCACTGGGGTTGTGTAAATATGAAGTCCTGCAATCCTGACCTAGACTCTTCCCTGCAGAAATGGAGCTGAAATACAAATTAAACTGGGATCTGTGGGACTGGCAGAAAACAAACAAACAAATAAACTTTCTGCATCAAGAACAGGAGAAGTGTCCAGGAGGGAGGAAAAAACAGGCCACATGCAATGTCCATCTATCCACTTTCACACAGAGCCAAGACAAAAGCAAACTCAACAACGGACCGTTCCAGGGTCCTCGTGTGCCACCAGAAAACGGAGGTTACCTAGGCTTGGAGCTTGCTCGGTGGTTGTGGCTGTCACCCAAGAGAGATGTCTCTCATGCAAAGCCTCTCAATATACTGCACTAGCACATTACTGCTTTTTCGCTGCCCTTGCTCACAGCACACATGCTCTGCCGAAATCACATATTGGCAAAAGATCCTGTAGTGCAAAAAGATCCTTCTGTGCAAGCGTCACACCCTTCCGTACTACTGCAGCTGCAGCTTCAGGCTCTTGCCACAGCCCCAGCGCTGCGAGACGAGCTTGTTCCAAAAGGTCTGTTTCACCAAACAGCACTGCCGCCTCAGCCACCTGGCTGAATGACCTGCAATGGCCTGCGAGAAACCCCAGGTAAGTCACCGACAGCAGCATCACTGGCTTAAAAATTAGAAACGTGCTTTGAAGTGCCTTAATTTTGTTCCTTTCATACAGCACTGTACAAAATAACCAACAGTGATGCTAAGGGAACAGCTGATGCACTTCGACTCTTCCCCTTGAAAACTGGCTATTAAAGAATACAATCAACTCCTGTAATAATGAGAAGCGTAGCAAGTTATCCACAGTCCCACAACAGCCAGCACATTTCAAACTGCAGAATATGCAGAGCAACCTTCATCTCAGCATTTCTTACAATGCCTGTGAGATATTCCCAGGCACGGGAGCGCTCTGTACTCACTAGAGATGGTGTCCGACTCCGGTTTACTTGCTGACAGGTCTTCCACAGAGGTATTGCTCCCTTCAGCACCCACACCACATCCGCGGGGCCCCATGGCAGCAGACCGTCTCCTCTCGTGAATCTCATCTGAGATCATCTCCAGGTTTTTCAAGGCAGTCTTATACTCCCCCTTGGCCAGGGCCAGTTTCGCCTGCAGGTCATCCACTGTTTTCTTCAGGTGCTAACAAGGAAGAAAGGTATTAGATGTGTTTTCATTACAAACAACGCACAGTGTGCAGTTCTGCCCTATGTGTCCACATGACTTGGCCCTGCACAGGCAAGCCAGCATGAATAGAGTAGAGTAGACTAGACTAGACTAATAGAATAGAAGAATAGAATAGAATAGTTTCAGTTGGAAAAGACCCTCAGGATCATCAAGTCCAACCATAACCTAACCTAACTCTAGCACTAAACCATGTCACTAAGAACCTCATCTAAATGCCTTTTAAACACCTCCAGGGATGGTGACTCCACCACTTCCCTGGGCAGCCTGTTCCAATGCCTGACGACCCTTTCCGTGAAGAAGTTTTTCCTAATATCCAATCTAAACCTCCCCTGGCACAACTTGAGGCCATTTCCTCTTGTCCTATCACTTGCTACTTGGGAGAAGAGACCAACACCCTCCATACTACAACCCCCTTTCAGGTAGTTGCAGACAGCGATCAGGTCTCCCCTCAGCCTCCTTTTCTCCAGGCTGAACAGCCCCAGTTCCCTCAGCTGCTCCTCATCAGACTTGTGCTCCAGGCCCCTCACCAGCTTTGTCACCCTCCTCTGCGCTCTCTCTAGTACCTCAATGTCCTTCTTATGATGAGGGGCTCAAAACTGAACACAGGATTCACGGTGTGGCCTCACCAGTGAACCATGGTTGGTATCTGGGTGGTGGGATGGTTCGTAATTCAAGAGCACTCCAGCTCAGTGCCACTTGTGAAGGAGACAGCAGCAACATAAGCCACAGGGGCCAGGGCTAGGACAGCCTCTGGAGCATGGAAATGGCCCCTGACGCAGCACGGAGCATGGGTCTTCCCGTTAACACGCAGGATTTCTCGTTAACACAAATGCAGCTCTCAACAGTACGTCACATATTTGACACAATTACCCTGCTTCAGCAGGTTTCTTGAGTTTGGATTTTTAGTGCAACTTTGCTCTCCCACCCCCGGCAACTCCAAGACGAAGGGCTGTAGTAGCAGGGATTACCATCCCATGCACAACTGCCATGCTCACCCTGGGGCCGCTGTGTCCTGTGTCCAAGCACTGGCTGGACATCGTGGCACCACACACAGTGCAGTGCAGAGGGGACAAAAACAGCCCCGTCAGCCTGTCCAGCCAAACCCCAAAATCTCACTTCTGCCAAACCCCAAATCAGAAATTCACATCTGTGTGATGTTTGAGTACTACAAGCAGGTTACTTGTTCTGCTAATTGACCTAATCAGGGAACAGAAAAGAGCACCCCAATCACAGCTTAAAAAAATCTGATGCATAAAACAGAAAAAAAAAAAACCTACAAAAAACCACCACCAAACATAACCCAGACCCCAGAGACTTCAAACTACAAGATGACAGTCAAACTCAATTTGTTTGGTTCTGGCAGTAAGCAGCAGGGCTCGAACACTCTTATTTCACACAAGGAAACAAAGCCTCTCTTAGTCTTTCATCTTTAAAATGTGCTTAGCAAATTGCTCAAGAGGTTTTGAACTGAATTGGTTTTGTACAGAATAGCACCACAGTTGTCAGAGCACTTCAGATGTAATTTCAGTATTTACCATAAGCAGTAAAGCTTGAGATGGATCTGAATTACATACGTACCTCTAGTTGGACATAGTACTTTGCCTTGAGTTCAAAATAAGGTCTGTGGAAAAACAAAGAACAATTGTTTACATTCACTGGGACTGAATGCAGAGTACTGGAGTGGGAGTTGTTCTCTTTGTAACATTAAAATAGCTATTTTGTATTTCACTGTAATCCCCAGAGACTACTATCTAGATGATAGAACACCTACATGTGCTCTCAATGTCTCTCTTTCCCCTCTCTAATATTTCTATTTCCCATGGGTCTTTTGACCTAAATACAAATTGCAAAATTCCAGTTTTTGGAGTTAACAGCATCATTTCTTCAGGCCTAGATTCTGCAAGGTATTTAAATGCAACATCCAGCTTCAGGCATAGGCATCCTCTCTGCATCCATCTAATTTTTCAGCCCACAGCACGTGTGAATTCCCCACAGAACCTCAGACTCCCCCATGTTCGGACGTGGGGGTGGAGAGGCAGTTCTCAGGTTGTTCAGTGGAGGAGAGAGGATGAAGGGAGGTCAGGGCACCACGTGCAAGGGCACAGTACTTCCCACCAGTGACCCACCACGCACTTCCCTCCCGCTGCACGGCCCCCTGACAGTTTGCTGGGACACCGAGGACAGTGTCACACGCTCTCCCTTTCCCAGTATGGACAACAAACCTTGCTTATTAAGTTTGCAGGAGGACAGGGGCACAAGAGGTGCAGTGCAAAGCCTAGAAACCACATTCCAGCTTTGAAGTTTTGAAGCCCACAAGCCAGTGTCATCTAGTGCAACACTGGGCAGCAAAAAAGAAAAAAAAAAGCCCTGATTTTTTCAGCAGGGCTCATTACCCTCCTCACCTCTCAGAAGCTCTCCTGGAAAGTATGGGAGAGATAAACAATCGGATACGGGTTTACATGAAGTAGAAGTCATATTCCTACCATGACAGCAAGCTTCTTCTGAGCTGCAAGTCCTACTGCAGCGACGTTTTGGACTGTGCACCAGAACTCAGGAGTGTAAAACTTCCTGATCCTGCACGCTTTGAAGAGCTGAATTCACTACACACTCATCCCTAAAATAACCAAGTCGCATTTCCCCGAGACTAGGTTATTTCGCAGCTTCTATGTTTTTAATCAACCTCCCCTACCATCATTAGAAGCGCATGGCCAAGCCTGCCGCGTTTCCAGTCAAAGTGCAACTCTGCCTTCCCTCACTGGGACACAACCCTGCCAAAATCTGCAGAGACGGACCTGCCAGGTGTGGTAACACATCGTAGCTGGGAGTCTGGATCCAACAGTTAGAAGACTCCTACAGCCGTTCCCTGAAGCAATGGGAGGGCAGAGACAGTGACAAAGCAGCGCTGCAGGGAAACACATGCAGGGAAAACAGTGAAACCCACTCACCTCAAAATGACCTGATTCTCACTCTTCCTTACCCCAGTAGAAGGCCAAGTGGGAAGGAACAACCAGGCCTGAATCCTAACCTCCCATCGGCTTCCACAAGCCTGAGAGGAAAGTCCCCTTTCTGGTTGCAAACAAGTACATGTATGTTTGCATGGTGTGGAAAAAAATTATACATATATGCATGTATGTATGTGTGTATACACAAATACATATGCATGCATGTACGAGCAGGCATATTTACAGGTAACAGACAAGAAGGATGCCACCTAAGTCAGGAGAAGGAGACGAGACCAACAGCCTGACGCGAAGGAGCTCAAACCATAAGCGTTCTTCCTCACTCATCGCTAACACACAGCCGGGCATCCGATGCCAGCAGCAAGTGATGCATCGGCAGGGTTGGGACTCGCTTCTCCTCAGGTCACCTCATCCTCTTACATTCACGACCCTCTCACTATTGAAACCCAGCCCATGGCACAGCAGGGCTGGCGAATCGTTCACTGATGTGATTGGTGTCCCACATCACCAGTTGTCTAAGTCCACGACATTGCATAGTCAAGCAAAGTTGCTTTTTAAGTAGATGACAGGAAGAGCAGAAGGTACTTTGCCCAAGTCACCAGAGCAGAAAGTGACTTCTACATACCAGCTGACACAGGCGAGTTCATTATCCTACAGCTCAGGGGCATGAAGCCAGAAGATCAGGCGACTGTTAAGAACATGTGGCCGTATGCACATTCATAGCTTACAAGCAAGTAAGCACCCAGCAACAAAATTAAAAGCAAAACCAAACCAAACCAATAATCATCTACTCATCAACTTTACACAGCAAATCATCCAAATGACTTCCCTCCAGGCTGTCCCAGTCTTGCTTTCAAATAGCAATGCTTTAAGCATCTTAATCCAGTCTGAAGCGAGGAGCAAATGCAAATCATTTTTTGCATGGAAAAGAGCAACTCATTCAGCATGTCCACCCACGGATTTATGGAGAGGGAGGATGGACAGCATGAGCCTGAAAGGCCCGGGCGTTACAGCCAGCCCTACTGTACCACCCAGGGAGAAGGGCAGAGCAGTTTGCTGGTGTTAAATCCTTCCAGGAGGGCAGTCAGTAGCCAGTTACACCCTGCAACACAAGCAGCCACAAATTCAGCAGCCTCATTTCCCAGTTTTATGTAGCCACTTGACAGCACTGATATTTTCAGCTCAGTTTCAATTTTCCTTTATGTGAAAACTGCAATGCTGAGAGATAACTGACCTTTGCAACATTCCCCTGCACTATGACTTCAAATACATCCATGATAAGCCCGTTGGTGCCATCAGGCATCTTCCACTTTAATACTAGGTTAGAATTGGCATTTCTGTACACCCCTTATTAAAGGATCCTCAAAACACCCTACCTAGGCAGTTTATGCTGCACTCAGCCCTGCTGTGAGACAAAATACGACAGAATTCTTCCGTACACAAGTGAAAACGAGCTTGTCCTGAGGGGAACGGCACAAGACAACACGCCCACAAGGGTAGTTTCAGCAAGCAAATGAAGACTCAGAAGGCAAACCACATGAGAGGCAGCTGGGGCATCAGGCTCAGCAGCATCGTCATTATAAAAAGGTATGTAGGACCCCACTGACAATTTATCAGGGTCTTAATTTGAATCTTATTGTAAGGAAGGAACTCCTAGCAGCCAAATAATTTTTCAGATACTGCTCTTATCTGGAAGGATCTGTCATTTAGTGATCTGATGATATTTTTCACAGTCCCTGTGCAGTGCTAGACAAACAGCATGCGGCTCATTCTACAAAGCCACACTGCTACGCTGTTTTAACAAACATGCTTGAATCTCCCTTGAGAAGTGCTAATCCTTTCTTGAGTTGAGCAAATACCAATCAAAATACATATTTAGTTGACCGATTTCACTAAAAAGTCATTTTTAGATGGAGGGATTAAAAGCTAAATACAGCAAGCAGATTGTTTAGACAAGCTACAGTCTGGAAATATAAAGAAAACAAATGTGAAATATAGAGAGGATTAAGAATTGGTTGTAAACAGGGCCAGAACTTCAAGAAGGTTCTGAGCAAAAAGCTGTTTCGCCTCTCCACAACAGAGCAAAACTGCACATCAAATGCAGACACATTTATTAACGATGCTTGCTGTTTCACTACGCTCTCTGAAGTGCGTTTCCTTCCCCAAGAACGCTTCTCGCACAGCTCTGCTGTGGCAGCATTAGGAAGTAAACGAGTCTGATGTGCAGTCTCGCACTGTTCAGGTTTCTGTCACTTGCTTTGTTACTCTCCTAACTAAAAATAAGAACTAAACTGCAAACAATCCTAAGCTGCAAAGCATCCACACGCAGAGCTCTGCAGCTCTGTAAGCAGCGTCTGAGTCCCTTGAGCCTTCCTCAAGTTGCATGCCACCAAAGGGTTCGATGCCCTAAAACAAGACTAAGAATATGCCCAGAAAAAGGTATTTTATCCCATTTAGTTCATCAGTCCGTAAAGTCAGGTGCTTTAAAAGACAGTTAGAAGGACAACAAATGCAAATACAAACATTCCAGTACTAATTGTGTGGAGCGGTACAGAGGGCAACACACTTTCACACATTTGAAAAACCCCACAGAATTGGTCTCTCCTACAAACAGACTTCACCAGTAAACTCATCTCCAAACATAAAACCTACTTTGATTTATTGATGGCTCTTTTCAGCTTCTTCTCCAGCTGTTTCATCCTCCCCATGGCAGCGTTGTATTTGGCTGCAGTCTCCTTGTGCACCAGCTCGCTTCTCGTTTTGGTCTGTTCCGCCTCCATGACCTTCAAGAGGGAAAGTACAGGTTGAGTGGCAAGACACAATGATCCATTTCATACCATTTTAATTAACACCATCCTCATAATCTCTCTGATCAGCTTATGTTAGGAAAGTGAGGGTATAGAAAAAATTACTCGAAATGAACCTACCCAAAAGTCTTTCCTGAAAGGAGCAGCAGTATGTCAGATTTGCAAACACTCTGTTAGTTATGACACAGGTGTTGCAGCTTCTTGCATAATATCTCTTACGGGAAATTCAGAAGAGCCTCATATTTTAGGATCATCCATTTTTTAACCCAGTTAGATATTCAGGAGCGGAGCAGCGCTACCAGAAGTCACCCAGTTACACTTAACAGCATTATTTCCATCCCCTCCTGCTTCTCTCGCAGGAGCTTGCCTTTCCCAACAGAGAGTGGGGTGGCCGCTCAGCCCCCGGCTGCAGCCCCACCGCTCTGGAAAGGGCTGAAAACCAACCACAGCGGTGGGAGGACTGAAATGCAGTTCAGCCTGAATCACCCAGCACCAGAAAACAGTGTGTCCAGCGACTGCCTCTTTGCAATCTGGCCAGGAAGCTGGCTTGTCTCTTAAAACAGCTGGCCAGCCTTGAATCACAGAATCATTTCGGTTGGAAGAGACCCTCAAGATCAAGTCCAACCATTAACCTAACACTGGCACTAAACTCTGTCCCCAAGAATGTCATTTTTGTGTCTTTTAAACCCGTCCAGGGATGGTGACTCCACCACTTCCCTGGGCAGCCTGTTCCAGTGCTTTACAGCCCTTTTCTGTGAATTTTTTTTCCTAATATCCAATCTAAACCTCCCCTGGCACAACTTGAGGCCATTTCCTCTTGTCCTATCACTTGCTACTTGGGAGAAGAGACCAACCCCCTCCATGCTACAACCTCCTTTCAGGTAGTTGTAGACAGCGATCAGGTCTCCCCTCAGCCTCCTGTTCTCCAGGCTGAACAGCCCCAGTTCCCTCAGCTGCTCCTCACAGGACTTGTGCTCCAGACCCCTCACCAGCCTCGTCACCCTCCTCTGCGCTCTCTCATGGTTTCGACATCAAAAATGCACAGAGGTTCGAGCCCTGGGCTGACACCCATCATCAGTGGTGCCAGGCCCAGCGCATCAGCCGCTCTCCACGGCCAGCCCAGGCCTCCCCCAGCCAGGCAGGCCGCAGCCCCGCACACAAGCTAGAAAATTCTTCAAGCAATCGTTTGTTCAAAGCTTTATGAACAAACGGTCACTGCCATGGCATTCTGCAGCAATTAGGAGCCTACAAAGGCAACACGAAAAATAGATGTCCCTCCACGAGCTGCTCTGCTGCCGTCCCATAGTCGCGCTTTGCCAGTAATTCTATCCAGGCTACTTTTATTGTGCAAATTTGAGGTGTCAGAGGTGGAAGTCAGAAAGTTTGTTTTCTTTAATGCACTAGCAGTCAAGATCCAGACAAGGAGGTAACTGATTTGTTTAAAGTAAGATAAGTGGTGACACCTCTCCACTGGTCTGGCAATCAGGAGAAAAAAGGCAATTTTCAGGCTCCCTGTCTTGCAGCTATGAAGGTATTCATACAAAAAATGGCAGGACTTTATTTTCTCCAGTACTGGATTTTGAAATGTTTCAGCTGTAAAACCAACTACTCCACAACTACAAGCAACTTTGCCCCAACTGGCTCCCACCACCACCACGTGCATCTGAGCTCTCAGGTCCAGAGAGAGAGAATATTCAAGATATCTGGATTTTAAACAACCTCACCCACAAAGCTCTAATTTCTTGAAAGTGTCCTAGCACTCAGGCGGAACCAAACAGTGAAAAGGGCATGGTTAACTTTGACTTGCTTCTCTCAGGAAAACTGTCGTGTTGTCCTTTCTGACGCCTAAATGAAAGTGTCAAACTGCTACACGCCAAAGCTGAGCAGCATCAGCATCAACTAGAAGCTCTCGCGGCCACAACTGGAGGCCACGTTTTGTTCATCTGCACACACCACTTATTATTAAACAAAGAAGTTGCTACAGAACTTCAAACTACAAGAAAGAAAGGCTTCCAAAGGCTCTTTTGATTAGATATAAAATTGTATACTCAACTCCAACGCCTTTCAACTATTTTATATATAAATAAGGTACCCACTTTTGAAGAATGGTCAAAAAAATAATTTATCAGATCCATAACAGGCTCTCTCCTGCATCCTCAAAACAAGCTGTAGCCTCTTATCTCGAACAACTGTTTGAAAGCTAGGTAGATGCAATGACATTCACAAGTAAAATATGTCAGACAAGGCCGGTTTTAGCACGGAAGCATCTTAAATTAAAACGCGGTCTCCAAAGGCTGCACGGAAGCTGGCTCGCCTTCTTTTGTAGCGTGGCAAGGAAACTGCAAATTTAAAATGCTTGAAGCTACAAAATAATAGAACATCTGGAATTTGCCAGTGATCAATTAAATCCCTCCCATCCATTCTTGGGCCAAAATTAGCATCAACTTTGATATCTGGGATGAACCACATGCTGAGTACTACCAGTATCAGGGCCGTAAAGCAGGTTCGGTGTCCAGTATCGTGTTGATTTTGCACATGTTCCATTTCAATCATCACAGAACTGCTGAACCCTGCAGAACTGAGATTTCAGGATGACAGATGATAAAGAACTCAAAAGATCTCACAAAATATGGAATTTGCTGCCAGACATTTGTACCCATGTTCATTACCCTTTCTAGAAAGAAAAAAAAAGAGGTTGTATACTTCAGCCTTTTGAGAAATCAGTGATGTAAGGAAAACCATCTCCCCGCACTCCCTTGTTTTCCTGTGGGTGTTCCGTCATCGTGCTCACATTATCCATACAAGTCTGTGGAGAGGCCAGAGACAGCCTGTCCCCTTCCCCTGGGACAGCAGCTCAAGGTGCACGCCCGAGGCTGAGGACAATACCTTGAAGACTGTGATGTACCTCTGTGAAGATCCATCACCTGTCAATATGCGTTTAAGCACTTCATTCAGACAAGAAGAAAGAAAAAGATCATTCACTCCTCCACAAAAGCCAAATGGTCTTTAAATAGAGAAGCTGTCCATCAGGGCACACAGACAGAAACAAACTGCAAACCACGCTGGCACCTCTGCATCTGGGAGGTTCAACGTAAGACCAGCTAGGGAAACCTCTCACCTTTTGAAAAGGTCTTAGAAGACTGACAGGGCTTGTGTGGGAAAGCAGTTCTCTTTATCGGACCTAATAATACGGTTGGGGAAAAAGCAGTCTTATATGGACTGGTAAACAAGCTGGTTTGTCTCATAAAAGTCACTGAGCTTCTATCACCAACTTTGCCTTGTTGATGCTCCTAAGCCATCACAGACGCAACAGCATCACTTAGAAAAAGGCAGAGACATAAGTGAGGATGTCACCTCTGCTCAAGACACCTCCCTCCCCCTTACATTGGACCTGCCATTCATATCCTGGGGGTGAGCGGGGGACATACTCTTACACAAAAACATCCAGAGCGAGTGAACTTCTAGGATGCCCACACGAGCACAGGATACAGGATAAAACCATTGGAAAACAAAAAAAAAAAAAATCAACACAGGTATCAATCAATTCCTCTTCTCTCCTTCCCTCCCCTTTCACTTCCAACGTAGATGTCTGGGAAAGGAAGATCAGTGTAGAGTATATATTTTCAGTGAATAAGTCTGTAGAAGTAGCTTTGCTCCCCCCAAAAGATTTGCGTGATCTGAAGCCAAGGATGGACTCCAGGCAAAATTTCAGTAATCATTTTTTCTTTTGCATCTGTTGTTACCAGTGAAATTAAGCAAAGCTGACCATCTAAACCAGAGAATTACTCTGGACAATTGTTTCTTTCTCAAAAAATTAAATTGATGGCTCTTCTAGGCGAAGAATTAGAAATCAAAGTAGTAAGAGACAATGCAGGATCAGTCAACCAGGAAGACAGAATCAACAATGCAAGAGATTGCATTTAACCCCTGCATTTCCAGGGTGAAGCAACAGAGAGATTAGGGCAGGGAAGGATGGGGATATTTTTGTTGTTTCTTCCACAGATTTTTCACCCTTTTTTCTGCAAGTATTTCTATCTGCAGGAAGTATCGCTTCTCTCTACATCACAAAAGCCCCCACGTTTTTTTACACTGACAGATGGTACTTCATGGTATAATATCAAAGGGAGCTTCACAAGCCAAATTAAACCAAGAGGAAACATGCCTCCTCCGTCTTCACTCCCTTCCTCTTTAAAATGTCTCATGATCAAGAGCCAAAACATTTCTTCTCCCTGCCAGAATTTATGAACTGAACATATCTCAGGAAAGGCTGTAAAAGCAGAACCTTTTCAAGATTGCAGATTGCATTGGCAATTAGAAATTAGCTGTTTCTCTTGAAATTCATGAAGGATCTTCCTTTCTGCTCCAGCTTGTCTCAAACTTGAGGTAACACACCTGTCAGCACTTTCCTTTCATACGCATTTATGAACGATTTTCACGAGGAGTCAAGATCTCTCTCCGTCAGTCCTCCAAAACTCTCCATCCTTTCATAGCCCTGCTCTCTGCACCCCAAACTGCAGCATTATAATTCAGGGTACCAAAGATGGGCACCACACTTCCACTTCCCAAAAGCATTTTCTTCAAATTTTCACGACAAACCTCAGTTACTAAAAACCTGGTAAACCAACGGCTAACAGGGAAAAGTACTTTTCTTCTCCGGGCAGCTTAAGAGCTCATCAAACCTGCCTACATGCAAGCTACGTTATTACAAATCCATTAGAACCAACAGATAATTCATCTTATAATGAACTTGTCCCTCTGGTCACATGAGTTGTTTTCCAGACACCACCAACTTACTGATCAGACCTCCTTTGACTATAATGGAAGTAACTGGGATGTACAAAGTAATGTTCTAGACAACTGAAACTGATGAGCTAAATCCCAGCCCACATGTCAATTATACTTATCTCAGATGTGTGGAGAAATGGACATCTAGGAAAAAAAAATAAAACCACAGGAATTTACCCCAAAATACACATCAAGTTAAGAGTAGAAGCAGGTAAAGCCTGACACTGAGGATCGCATCACAGTCCTGTGCTTCGCTGTGGTTAATACACAGCTCAAGCACAGACTTTTACAGGGATTAGTTGCATCTCCCCAAGCAGGCAGGTGGGCATCCAGCTCCTATTTAGGCACCCAGCTTATCTTGGAAACATAGCTCGAACTGCAAGGTGACAAAAATGGCTCAGTGACAGCCTGTACTCCCTGTACCTATTCACGCTGGTCCTGTCTGCCCTGCAAATAAAAACATCTTCCACGTGTTATGCTTCCAGCCCATCCAGGATAAGCAAAATTTCAGTAACTCTATTATGATTTTCTTCAACAGTGGCTACCAAAAGCCTTATTTACAGTAACCCATTAGACTGTCACATTAAAAATACTGTTAACAGTTCTTCAGTCTATGAAGAAATCAAAAAGCAATTACAACAGGAAACCTTTATCTCTGTTTCCTCCCAGCAAGGGCCTGCAAACAGCATTTCCATGGAACTCAAGTAATCCAGTGGGTCAAGTTCAAAAGTAACCTGGCAGCATTTCCACACACGTCTGTACAAAAATATAAGTGTCTCATTTGTTCTCTTGCCTACTCTTTTCCTTTACACTCTCTGTTTGATTTGTTTGTCAGCTACCAAGCTGCTACAGGGTTCAGGTTTTGTTCCCAATTTCTGATTAATTCAATAGTGTGCTACCTCTGTCTAAGAATAGCAAATAAGGACCCTTTGCTCTTGGCTGACATTTCTACCAACAGAGAAACAAATGCTCTTGCCAAGAAAGTTTGGGCCAGATGATCCTGAGGTCCCTTCCAACTTGGTATTCTTGATTCTAAGAATTAGTAGCCCACTTCTAACATTTGGCACAGCGGTGCTCTTCTGCACTTGATTCACTGCTGTACAAGACCCAGTGCAAGATTATTTTCTGTCCAATACATTTGTCAGTTATAAATATACACACACAAAAAAGCTAGCAGATCCAAACAACTAGAGGGCAAAAACTTTCTCCAGGAGTAAGTAGTAAGAAGTAGAGGAATTCTACTTCTCAGCCCTCAGCCTTCATCCCCAGAAACATTTTCTTCCATTAGTAATTTCAAATTTTATTTATAGCTAATGATCTGAGTTAAAAGCAACACTGTGGCAGTCAGGGAGAAATTTTGTTCTAGTAGGTCTCATCCTCCAACCTGTTTTCATTCATAGCTTGGTAGGGAACAATGTTTTTTGCTCCTTGAGACCCCAGTTATTTTGTTTACCTCAGTGAACCCCGAGCACTTCACTAATTGCATGCACTGAAACCAAGGAAGTATTTACTCTGCTCCTAAAGAAGTTCTAAAACTTGGTCAAGCCCTCCAAACAAACCAATGTCCAGTCATGACTTCCAACTTCTTGGCTCTGGCCTTAAAACCTCCAGTATGGCCAATGAAAATCGCAAAACAAACTTTCACGGAACTCTTTCAAAACCTTCTGTACGCTGGAAAGGTGCAGATAGGTGCTTTCTGGGAACTGAGCTTACCCAGACTATTTTAAGCACTGGGAAGAGTTGGGTAACATGCTCTCAATTCAAGAAGCCATCAGCTGCTCTATACAATCCAGTCTGTGCCAAGGAGATTTTATAACTGCAGTAAATCAAACTTAGGTTCCTAATTACTGTTCAGCTGTAACCAGAGACATTATGGTTGGAATCAGTCCTCTGACAAGCAGATATTCTGCATTCAGAGATGATACATACCAACACTGCCAGCGTGACTCCAACAAACCCTGCCAGCAGCCATCTCCTGCTCTAAATCATTGAGTTTGCTCATACCAGGTGTACTCCTCTTGTAGCCCGTCAGGGAAGGATTAAGGGTTGTAGAAGGACACAGGAATCCCCTTGAAATATCCAAGGAAAAGAGGAATCCATCTGATGTCTCAAAATTGCCAGCACTTCTTTCCTCAGCCACTCCAACACAAAATTTCATTATGCCAGCGAGAGAGAAGCAGCTGAGACGTGGCTGCTGTCAAGTCTCCACCAGATCTCAGCAGTTCAGCAGTCAGGAGCTCTAAGCAACTCCTTCGATGCCTCCAGTTCTCGCACATATCTATTCTGAGAATCAAAAATTGTTGTATGCATGTCTGGACTTTCCTCATTTCGAACAGGGGTTCAAACCAGGGAAAATGAGGGCTGCTGGTCCCCTGGCACACATGCAATGGTAGAGCTGCCTGCAGAAACACACAGAGATCTGCAAATACCTAATGATAACAGGGACAGTAACACAACAATACCCTGGAGTTTGTTTTCCCTTTTTTAATATATACCAGGTTTTCCATCTCTTCCCTACACAGAGCCAATACCCTTTTTGTTCACTGTTTCTTCATAGGGCAGCTGGTTTTTACTATTCACTCTGAAATAGAGGCTTTTTTCATAACTGAGAAGCTTCTGCAACAGAACAGAGCTGCTGCAGTAAAGACTCCAAGACAATACGAACACTGTATGGCACCCTAGCATATTTGGAATAATAAGTTCAGCTTCACTGGCATATTAAAGGAACTCTGACAGAACAAAGGTTTTTAACTTCCATTTTTGATTCTTTCATGTTAAAAAAAAACCCTGCCATTTTTTTTTAATAGACAGGGAAAAAAAAAAAAAGAGACATGGCAAATGACAGGAAAATTCTTCTTGACAGCTGCTAAAATGAATACCGCCTTTCATTATTAGACTGTGCATCTCTTCTGTAGATTTTAAAAGACTTTAAAAAGGAGGTAAGACCTCGTCTAAATTTGAAAGTTGATTCAGGATACAGCAGCATTCCAGCTTAAAACACAACACACATTTTTTAGTAATTCTACATTCAAACACACGTTTCTGAAGAGAAGTGCCTTGTTCAACTTCCTCCGTACTGAGAACAGGTTATACTACAATTGGAACATGTCCCTGTTTTTTTTCCAGAGTAAGAGTTTCCATAACACGTGTATTCAGGAATAGCCATCCCTATGCAATTATTCTGGCATAACTCCAAATGCAGATATGCTTTAAGACATCGTTTATCTCTATTATATAGGCGGCAATTTCTTTTTCTTTAGAGAGCTACTTCACTAGCTACTAGCACAGCCAGACAGAGAACTACAGTTGTCTCAGCAGCAGCCCAAGGCCCAAATCACTTCACCTTAGGCTTCATAATTTCCTGTACCTTCATTTCTTACACACCACGTATCTGGACCAATACAAAATTTGGTCTTTCAGAAACTTAGCCTCATACACCACAGGAGGACACAAAATGTAGAAAAGACAGATGCTGGGGCAAGTTTGCATTACCCTCTGAGTAGCATGGTTGAGCATCTCTTGCCAGGCAGAGTCAAACTGACGTTTGTCATCCTCCAGCAGCCTTTGCTCAGCGAGCGAAATGGTCTCTTTTGCAGCACGCAGCACTTCAGTGGCCCTCTGGAAATCTTGAGTCGCCCTCTGAGCTTCCAGCTGTGCCTAAAAAAAAAAAAAAAAGATAAATTGGGATCAGAGACAAAGGAGCCCTCACAATCACGTTTAGAAGATCTACCACACCAATCCCAGGACTTCAAAAAACACCCACACCAGCATTACTGTTTCCCAGCCTTTTACTTGGAAGTGACACATATTTCCTCACTGGAGTAAGTACTGCCAAGACAGCAGTTCCCACCCAAATAGGTAAATTGCAAAGAAATGTCTCATGGTGTTCGCAGTCCAAAAATGCACCGCTGATGGTCTACAAATAAGCACCTGAATGACAGATAAATACCTTGTGATGTAGGTTTAATCACTGAGAAAGAAAACATAATAGTAAACTTGTAGCAGGTGGAGAAATCATTGAGAATGACACTCCCTGAGTTTAGTCAGTGGGGGTTTTTACCTGGTGCAACATCAATCACGCCAAGGCAATTTTTTTGAAGCATTACATTGCTATAAAGCACAAACACATTTTCCGAGAAGGTGGCTGCTAATTCTTTGGATATTCTTCTACTTTGCTATCGCCAGGACACGAGTGGTGCGGCAAGTCCCCAGTACAGAGACACGAAGGTAACCAAAGGAATTTGCAATGCATGTAAAAGACAGATGAAGACCCTGCTATGTCCTTTGGAAACTGCTGCTTCTTTTCAGCAAAATAACACCGAGTTTGAGCTTGAAGGAAGTGTGCGTGGAAGCAAGGGAGAACAGAGTCTTCTGGTGAACTATTAATACGTGGTTCTTGCTGTGAGAGCAAAGACTCCTCCAAAACAACACACAACATTCCCAGCAAAGCGAGCACAGCTTTGAAACCACCTAATCAATGAGCTGTAATCTCTCTTATTCTGGACCAAAACAAATTTCTCCACGATATTTCATCTACAGACCACTTTTGTCTCTCCTGAAAGTTTTAACAAGGCTCTCGCAATATCTGAACCCCACTCTAAACAGTCCTCAAGTGAAACATTCACATCCCATCTCGCAGGCTGGAGCCACCTCTGATTTTTCACAGCTGAGCGTCTGCCCTCCAGGGTCCCAAACCCTTACCTATTCACCCCAAAAAAGGGAGAGCAGCCAATAAAGCAGAAATGATGCCAGCCATACTGCAGGTTTCAGTAGTACCGTGGTGACAAAAGTCATCACAGAGTTCAGCGCTCTGCAGTGCTGCACTTGAGTACTGGTGATGTGTCTTAAATGTTCAAAATGGGTGACTCTACAACAAATAGACAAAGATTATCCACAAACAAATAACTAGTGTTGGCTGGCATTTGGTTGTGCCTTTTTTTTTTTAATAAGATGGAGATATCCTCTCTTTTTATAGCTATCACTGAATGGTCAGCAATTTTAACATTCAGGCTTTCAAACATGCGCATTTCACATTGTTTTCCCTCACGAGAAATTTTTAATTCTGAAGCTTTTATGTTCATTTGCTGTCTCTATCAGCACTTTACTGCTCTAGAGCCCTTTTGGGGTTGACGCACAAATACCTTGTTTAGCTCAAAAGTAAAACCTCTACCTGAACTTCTCTAAATTATATATTTCATAAATCTCTGTTTAAAAGTAATATTTTGAGCTGTTTTGCATTGAAACATCACCCTTCAAATGTAAACTTCACATTCAGTTAATTGAGCATCCAGCACTGTGAAGACAATTTTTGTTTACACTTCAATGATTGTTTTAAAAACTAAACTGGAATTGCTCAGTTTATACCTATGGGGAATGTCTTCGACTAGACATGACTGACAGAACAAAATAATGAATAAAACTTTACATGTCATGATGTACAGGGGAGTCTGAGGCTGAAACCAGGGAAAGGACTCTGACATACAGAACACTAAATTGGGGAAAATGAGGTCTTATGAATAAAGGAAGAGGTTTTAGTGCGAAGAAATGGTCATCATTTGGGAAGTGGTTAAAAATCCTTGATAAAAAATGGAAAATAAGTAGAACAATGGTGCATTTCTCCCACAACACGAGTCTCAAAAGGAAATCAAGCACATTAAGTTTCCCTTACGATGTCCTAAAATAGCAGTAAGCCCTTCTTACTTCCTTCCCCCTATGACACAGAGAGGTACTTCACCCCAAAATGACCATGGAAAAATAGGAGTTATGTGTCAGAGGTCCTTCAGCTACTAGCTGGGGAGGGAAATCAAAGGCATCACAAGCAGTGCAGTAATTTCCTTCCGACCAAGGTCCTTTATGCATTTTCTTCTGAAGTGGCTGCTGGTGTTTTCCACAGAAGAGAAATTCATCTAACCGTGCCCTTTGCTGCAGCATCCTGGTGTAAATTCATCATTAGTATGGCCTCTTAGAAAGTCTAAGAAAAAACCCCACACATTACATCTCCTCACCACCCCAGTCCCCAGCTGCTTGTTGCAAATGTATTAATACATTTTATAAATTCAGAATAAGCCTGACCAAAGAATATTTAAATTTAGCCACTAACTAACCTAAATTATGGTACCCACCAAGCACAGGAAAGCCATCTGAGAATCCTTAAACAAGGTACAACCTAAGCTTCCAATAAACAACACAACAAAAAACCTGAATCCTATCCCCCCGAAAATCCTCTGCTGAATTCTCAAAAACTTCACAACTTTTTTTTTTCTTAGAGTGAGCTTGATCTATGCTAGTAAAGGGAACAAATACAAATAAAGGCCATAAGTTTTCCATAAAATGATTTGAGATGAGATTTATTTTAAGCAAAATAAACCACAAGAATCCAGTAAGAGCCTGCACTAAATACTGCACAACAGTGCTGAGGGCATCAGGAGGAAGAGCGGGACTGATTTTCAAGGAACACCCTACAAGAGGGACCCAGGTCCCAGTAACTTCCAGGCAATAAGGCTGTCAAAGCCAACCCACCGTGAAAGCTTCAGCTCCGTGGCTGCCCCGCTGCAGGAGTGGGCCTGCCCGCACAAGAAACTCCGTACAAACCCAGGAGGACAGACCGGCAACCTGCTCCTGGCACAGGCAGAACCGCACCAGCAAGTACCTGCTTTCGACACTCCAGTAAAACCGGATCCCGGGGGGCAGAGCGAGCATGGGAGAAGTGCAGCTTTCTCACCGTAACTGCATCAGCACTTGAAAGTTTCTGTTGGCACCGATACCCCAAGTCAGGGAGCAACACATCTAAGCCCACAAAAAAGTCTGCAGAGCATTAGGAGCCAACTTCCTAAATCCCCAAGGAAAACAACATTTAGGGGTAGCTTGCAGTGCTAGTAGCTCTTCTGATGAAGCCTCTAAAGCACAACTGGCTGCATAGCAAGAAAAATGTTCTTTATGATAAGAGAACCAGAAGCTAAATTTACAATTTCTACTTGCACCTGGACCTGCAGGACATGGAGAGCCAAAGCTGTTAACAGGCGGCCCACAATTCTGGCCACATTCAGCCTCATGCCCCGTAACCGTGTGGGCAAATGGAAAACTGAAACAAAACTGTATTTAAATACTCTCTCCCAGCTGTATTTGTTGAATGCTACTCTGCAATGGCAGTTTGGAAACACTGTTTTGGAATGCAAAATGCTTTTTGGTTTAAGCAAAAAAGTTAGTCCAAACAGCAATTCAGTTTCAACGGTTAACTGAAATTAGTCTACAGTCTTATTTTAAGCAACTGAGAGCCTGGGAAAGAAAAAGAGCCAAATGCTGGGGTGAAGAATGATACAGTAGTCATTAGAGAAACATCAACAGGTTTGTGGTTCTGCCAATGTGAAAAGGGATAATCAAACACTTTAGTTAGTACAGTTACTCAATAATTAGCCTTCATTTAAAACTGCCTCCAGCTCGAACAAGTCATTCTGCACCATCACTGACAGATTGCTCTCAAGTCTCAAGCCTGCAGATCACTCAGTTTGATGGAAGAGAGAGTAGCCACGCTCTTCGTGGGTTTTTAAAATCAGAGAGAACCACAGGAGCTCACATGTCCATCCAACCTCCTGACATTGCATGTTAACTTGATCATTTTAGACGGTGGCTGTTTCTCTCAAAAGTCCAGAATTCAAAATTCAAATGAATAGTTGAAAACTGGGTTATTTTGCTTTCAAGCACAAACTGGCATTTGAGTCGAGAGAGGTTCATGCTACCTGGGGTAGCATGAGGGGAAAAATGTACTAGGGATGAGGACAAAAATCTCTGAGGGAGGTTGGAGAGATGTCAACTTTCTGCCTATCCCCTATATCTCTGGTGCCTGATGGAGTCTACCCGACATAAAAGTCAGAAGGAGCTAGGCCAGTGAAGCATCTTATTGAAAACGAGAAAGCCTTGACACCTTGGGAACTGGGGAACATGTGTCTCAGCTCCCACTGCCACAGTGACCAGGAGCTTGTTGAGCTTCATCATCACCGTTTTCTGCCGGGAAACTCAACTGAATGTCTTCACCACTGCATGCCCTTCCCCTATTAGCATAAAATAGAAAATGAGACTCCTCAAGAAATACAATTAAGCAGCCACAGAGACCTCAGCTCAGAAGTGACAGGCAGCAGCAGCACTCGCGGAAGCAAATGGAGCACGACGATATAAAATATGTCAACTTTTAAAACAAACAATGATGTAAAATTAAAGGGGTACTGACAGAGCCAAGAATTCCAAGCTATTAATGAATTGCTGAAAGGAGCTCAGTCCTGATAAATCCCTTTTTGGGGGATAAAGGCTGCACTCTCATGGGCAATTCTCTGCTTAGCCTGCACAGGGCCCTTGCACAGAAGGGAACCATGCACAACAGCTCGATTATGTTGTTAGCTACAGATAGGGCTGGAAACAAAAAAGCTTGGCCATGGCAAGCTGGTAGAAGAAAACAAAACCAGGCACTTCTTTAAATGCAGTCATTCTTCTGGGATTGGCAGCAACACATAGATTTTCAGGCCAGCACAGACAGCCCTGGACTTGTTAATTATGAAACACAATTTTCTATGCAGTCCACATAGCCTTTATTGCCCCAATCCCCCTTCGTAGTAAAAAAAAAAATAAAAAGCCCAGTTGACCTAATGGAGGATTTTTTCCACCCTATCACACATAGCTTGAATCTTCTGTGTTAACGTTGACCAAGACACATACTCCTCTTCCTCATCTCATCTAATCTCCAGTTTTTGTTTTTGCCTACCTAGCCATACAGGACTGCACAATACCGGGGACACCAAAACACGGTAGACCACAGCTATGGTGTTTTTCCAAGGTTAGCTGACACCTAATCCACCCTGGTAGACACTGCCCAGCCTCTGACCCACGAGCACATGTGCATGCAGATAACGGCCAAGCCAGGTTGCCTGAAATAGATGCAGAGGGTACATTTTGTGGGGTCAACCCTGCGACAGAATTTCACCCCTTGGCCAGCTTCCCTCACCTGAGGGCCAGACAACGAGTGGTGGTAAATTCACGAAAAGGGCATCACTAACACAACTGGCAAATTTCCCATTAGAAATGACAGTCAGCAAAGAGTAGGTTTTTTTCAAATATTTTAAAAAATTGGCTTCACGTTTAGCCAGGTGAACCCATCTCACACCACACTGCCAAGGTCTCGACACCCACTTTCTTTCAGCATCTCTGCGCTACTGTGAATAGAAGGCACGGACAATCTCTGTTTATAAAATCACTGAAAGCTGGAGTGTGAAGGGAACACGCAGCTGCTGCTCAGAACAAGGCACCAGCACATCACATGCTGGCCCGAGGCCTTTGCTCTAAAAGGCGCTTGTTTGTTAATGTGAAACCAATGTCTCTCCCACTCATTAATCTTTAAAACGAATAGTTTAATTGCTACCAGCAAACACTTACTTGCTTACTACCAAATAGATAATGATTAACGAGCTTCCAGTCGCACTCTTCAGAAGAAAGCAAGTTTCAGATGTTTCCATTCTCACCTCCCCTTATTCATTTAACAACATCCCACAGTTAATTTGCTGGTACAACAGGGAACGCATTTTAAAACAGGAACTTTCCTCCACCAGTCGCCCACCAGAGCTGCTGCAGCGCTGCCAGGCTTCGGGGATCACGCTGATGGTGGTGACCCCACTGCAGCATCCTGCACAAGCTCCTGGCAGGGATCAGGACAGCGGGACCACCACCCCTCGACCACATCTTGCCCACCGCTGTGGTGGGTTCAGTACTTTGGAAGCCTAGAAGGTGAAGGCAGTGAGCGCTTGCTATGGAATTCACAGTACTGAGCCAGAGTGCTGCTATTTTGGCTCCTGTTTTCCCTCACCCTGTTTCAATGCAGCTGGCAGCCCAGAGGTTGACATGAGGGTCCATAATGCTCAACATCCTAAAAACAATCTTGACACCAGCACAAGAAGAGCATCCCAAATATCAACACAAAGACCCATAACGCTCAGCACCCCAACAACAGTCTTGATACCGGCACAGCTGCAACCCCCGCAAATCTGCGGATGATGTTAAGTTGAAACCTCAACTTAACCTCAGCCCAGATGGACCTTGTGAAACTCGACTGGGCCAAGAGAAACCTCACAAGGTTCAACAAGGAGAAGTGTGGAGCCCTGCACCTGGGGTGAAATAATCCCATGATCAGCACTGACAGGAAGCTCAGTTCTGCCAAAAAACAGCTGCACCTTACAGCAGGTGCCAGGCTGAGTAAGCTGAAAAGGTGGACTCTGGTTGTAAGGCAAACCATGTCCTAGGCTACATGCAGAGGGTCAGGGCTGGCCCATCTTGGGAAGCCATCATTCCTCCCAACTCAGTGCTCGTGAGGTTGCACACTGAGTACAACATCCAGGCCCCCCAGTTCAAGAGGGATGTCAAAGAAGGGTCCAGAGGCCTACAACAACTCCTACGAGGAGTGCTGAGGGATGTAGGCTTATTTTCAGTCTAGCAAGGAGGAGACTAAGAAGTGATCTAAGTAGCTGCTAGCCAAAATTTGAAAGGGGAGCTGCAAAGATGACAGAGTTGAACAAATGCTTCTCGGTAGTACTGGATGGTATAACATGGAGCAACAGCCACAGATGGCAGCTTGGAAGTTCAGGTTGCACATAAAAAAAAAATCTTTCCTACTAGGAGGACAGTGTGATCCTCAAACAGGTTATAAATCTCCATCTCTGGAGGTTTTAAATAACTGGCAAAGCCATAGCTGATGCAATCTAGCAATGGTGACAGTTCTGCTTTGAGCAGGAGCTTAGATCGGATGACTTCCAGAGGACCAGTACAAGCAGCATTTCTATCAAATACCATAATTTTCCATTTTTTTCTTACAGTTTATCAAAAAACAAAGAACACAGTTGCAAAAAATTTGCAGTGGTGCTGAATGTTCTCCTAGATTCTCAGATCCATGTGTTTATTTTCTTGAATAATCAGAATAGTGATGCGGTTGGGGGGTGGTTGTTTTGCTTGTTTTGAGGACCACGACCTTGCTTTCCACTCTCCCTACAGACTAAAAACTCCAAGCCAAACCAGAACTGAGAGGCAGTAGAAAACAAAAACTCCTTCTTACTACAGGCTATGTACAGGTGCTTATAAACAACTTATAAAATCCAAAGCCTCAGCAGTGATCTCATTTTGCCAGATCTATGAGGCTTCTTGTGAGCTATATGTTAATCTGTGGTGATCATTTGCATTACTGGCAGAAAAGAGAGTCTCTCAAGAGTCTGAAACACCCTTGTATATTTTAAGCTGTTTATTGAAAGCTATAAAGTTGTACACAGGTCAAAATTTGCTTTTTCAAAAGCAGATTTGAAGATTTTTATCTGGGTGGAGAAGGCGAAGGGGAAGAGAAGGCAAAAATTAGCCGCCTTAGAGCTTTTTGGAGCACAAACTATTTCCTCCCTGCTGTATAATTAATGCAACACCTGTGGAATACAATGACCAGATGTGCCTTAGACTCTGCTTTTGATGAGGTGTCTTGTTCTTGTGCTGGGCTTTTTGGTCCCATCCATGCATCCACTCCTCCTCTTCTGACAGCTTGATTGTTATAGAACTGACCTGACTTCTGGCTCGGCTTTATTTTCTATTAAACCTGTAGTCTATAAAAAGGCCCGGGAAATCAGAGTAGATCTACAAAGCGTGTTCTGAGAGACATCTATCTCTGTGCTAAAGTTAGGCGATGTGTGTAACTCCCTTAAGACAGGATCACAAGCCGTATCGCAAGAGTCAAAAAGTTCAGGGCACGACAAACAGCTCGCTTCAATAGCTACTTCTGCTACCAGCATACAGACAGTTGGTCTCCTCAAAGACAGAATCCCACCCCGCTTCCTTAGGAGCTACAGAAGGAAATGGAAAAAAAAAAAATCTAAGCGTACAGTTTCCTTAAACACTGTTAATAACAGTCCCGGACTGAACAATCAGCTGACAGCCCTCCTCTGTTCTCCAGCGGCTCCAATCTAGGCTGTAAATTAGCATCTTGTGAAATGAGGGCAAGAATATAACCTCTGAGCCGATTGTCACCACTGTGCACTCAGTCATTTGAAAGTTACTGGTCTCCTCGCTGTTTCTAATCAATCTAGCTCCTTGCCTCACGGGAGTAGGGAGGCGATGCTCATTTGGGCGCAGAGACCGTATGGAAGACACTACACCAAGCCTTTTGGCCTTCCCTTGTTTTTCGTGAGGTTGTTGTGAGATGCTGGTCTGGCTGGAGCTACTCACACTAATTAATGAGTCTATGGCACCAGAATATGACAAATTGTTCATCCTAACGCCATCCAGTTACAGCCTTCTTGGGCACTCGCTGCCATCTGCTTGGTAGTTGTGCACTTGTTCGTGGCCAAAATTATAAAGCTGCAGCGTTCTTGAAGAAGGGATCAGAGAGTATGTCCAGGTTTTTCTCTCCAAGGTAAAATATCTTAATAAGAGAGAAAAATATCAAGATAACCCTCCACCCCAGTGTGCCCCTGTATTCTCAGGGATTAGGCAATAATTTGGCAAGTTTAAGCCTTACAGCTGGTTTCTATGTTTACAGAGTCTCTGCACGCTTGTCTGCACCTGGCAGCAGCCTTCTTTGCTGAAATCAAATACAGAAGCAAGGAGCAAACTCCCACAAACAACACGTTGCAAGATTTACACTGCCCGCCTTAGTGGATTTTGCTAATTATCCAAGATAATAAATGTTCATACAGATGCAACGGATATATCCAGGAGAAACACCAGATTGTTGTGTCACCTAATTGCCACTAAAACAGCAACCATTTGTTCACAGAAGTTTCCACAGGGTTCGCAAGGAGATGGCAGGCAGGTTCTGAAAGCACATCTGTGCACACGTGGATACCGAAGCAAGCAAAGAAAGGTGCATAGGTAGGAATTTCACCTGAGTGATGGGCTGCTCTGGACACATTCCCCCAGTCCCCAGAAAGCCTCACACCCAGCAGCAGCTGCCCATCCTCAATAGCAGGGACGTGCTCCAGGAGAAAGGCCCAGGCTGACCTTGCACGTCTTTGACTGCATGCTCACAGCTACTTCTGAGACAGATACTTTCCTAAGGGACCTGTTGAAGAGAATTAATCTATTGACCCTTCAAAATTTTTCATAGTGGAATTATATGACTCCAAAGCACACGTGAGTAACAGGCTGGCTTCACTTAAAGGAAAAAGTTGGGGGTGGTGTCCTGGACAAATGGAGGGCTAAGTTTGTTCCTTGAAGGAAAAGGTCTAGGTAGCAACAGGGATAAAATTGCAATTCCACTTCCCAGCAATAAAATCCTTTGAGAACAAACCATTAGCACCCTTTACTAAGTGGCGGGGGGCAGGGGAAGCAAACAAGCATAAGAAGCAGACATAGTTAAAAAAGATGGGCATTTCTTCCCCATCCTGGCAGAGAAATGTATTTTCTAACAGTAGAACTGCAAGTTTGATGCAATTAAGAGAGATTTCTCTTACGGAAACTGAGTCAATACAGAGCTGTTCCAACATATGCTACAAAAGAATTAGACTCTTCAAACAATCTTTTCCAGCAAGAATCAACAAGAGCTCATAAATTCGTACTGTTCTACTAGAAGTCATAACGAAACACACCCAGAAGACAGTAACCAACATCCCTATCAGATTTGTTTTGGCAACAGCCCCTAGCATAAGCATTTATCATTTCATAATAAACATCCACCGATTAAGACCGCTATACGCAATAAAGATTGGGGAGGCTGAACAATTTCTCCAAAGTTGCAAGACTTGTGCTGCCTTCAGCTGTCACCCCTGAGCTATTAACACCCAAAACAGGTACACAGGACATCACCCCGACCTCAAGTCACCCAGGCTCAAATGCCAGCTACTATTTTTAACATATGATCCTGTCTGTGGCTTACAATCTCTTGAAATAGCCTTTACTAATGGTGAGAAAATATTAGAAGGGGAAATGGTAAGAGAGAACAAAGCAAGGCGATCTTTCCATTAAATTACCATTTTTTCAAACACTGTAGATTTGCCTTTTGGCGAGAGCTACGCAAAGTGCTGCAGCTATACAAAGGAACCCACAATCTAAATCTCTTGGGTCTTTCCAAATTGAAAAGGATGCAAAATGATATTTATGAAATCTTCAGGCAACAGCAGAGGAAAAAGGAATTCATCTCTGTTTGCCCATCCCAGCACCCTTTCAGAACTGCTTGCACCTTCCCGCCAGTTCCAGCATCTGCTGCTGCATCTGTGGCTAAGCATGATAGCCAGATCACCTAGAGCGCTTCTTTTTGCCTAAATCAGCTGACACCTAAGAAAAAAAAAAAAAACAAAGCACTAAACTTTCCCACCCTAGCCCTGTCCCTTTTACTTCAAAGAACGGAGGGCATTTCTACACCAACTTACCCCAGTATTCCAGTATTTCAGACCTACTTGCACAACACTTCTAGTATTTCGCAACAGAAAAAGAACAAGAAAAAACATTCTTGAAGGGTAAGAAAAATAATTAGGTCATTGCATTGTTGACATTTACTGGAGAGGAGTTTGAACAGGTAGCTGGCTTCATATTGTGCCAGCCAGAAGAGCTAAGAGCTGATGGATGCTTTGTGAGGTAGGAGAAAGAAACACCAAAAAAAGACAGTAATATTTTCCATCTCTTCTAGATAAATTCTTCAAAACACTTAGATGAAAACAGTATTTTCTTCTACTTCCGGCAAGAAAAGCAGAAGAGGGAAGAACCTCTAATTTACAGCACACAGCTAACAAATTTCAATAATGGAGCCCTCCAAGGCATGTCTTCTACTACTGATGAGAAGACCAATTACAGTTTTTGCATCAATAGCTTATACAAACAACAGAATAGTGCTCACATAAAATGAAAATGTAGGATACATAAATACCAACCCAAAATAATTAGACCCGTTCATTGAGGCATAGAAAGCAGAGATAGGTACAGGAGGTCTAACTTAGATAGAGGAGGCACATATGTGCACAGAATTTATCAACAGAAGTGTTTCAACAACCAATTGGCTAAAAATTCGTTCTTACCACCCAAACGTGCCAGGAACATGGCATTTGCAGATGGTTTTGCTACAGATGCCACGTAACCTGCAGGAAATATAGGTAACATAGTACTAAATATGAATCAAGTAAGGATTTTTTTCTGTTCACCTGTGAAGTAGAGGCTGTTAGTGTTCCCAGACGTGGGGCAGACTTCCAGCTGCTCAGGATTAAAAGGGTAGAAACCCACCAGTCACACTGACCTACTATCCCGCATTAGCAGGGTTTCTGGGAAGACAAACACATTAAGGAGCTTTCCTTCACAGATCGGATCTTTGGCACAACTTTCCAAAATCCTACCAGGCAACATCTGTTATCTTCTCAGCAGTTTAAGGACAGCTGGTTTGAGACACTCAAACATCACACTGCTCAATCAGATGACAGAGCCAGAACATCAATGTAAAACTGAGGTCTTTAAGTAAATAAATAACAACGCTAATAAATCAGCCAGGCAAAACCCAGCTGGTTGACCCAGGCAAGTCTCTCTGAGCTCCCTGCTTTCCTAGGCTTCATCACAACTTTGGCCTGAAGGAAAATGCAACATAATGCAAGACTTAAAATACAGTTTTCAGGGTTTAAGCATTCAGGTGGAGCAAACACAACACGTCCAGCACAAGCTCCATCCGGCACCAGTGAAACACTGAGCCATATGAACCTGAACGCAGAGTAGTGACTCCTATACAGTACTCACAGGGTTTCAATCACAATTGTGCAAACATGGTGAGAGCACAAGAGGGACTCTATCCAATTTTGAGTGTGGCCCAACATTTTCTTTCCTTAACTCAAAGTGCATCCCACTTTTAGAAATAAAGTTTACAAAACTCAGTGGCTTCCCTGCTGGAAGTCCAGGAAGTGACTCTTCGCCCTCAATAATAAAATTACTGATGTCAAACTCCCTTGCTTGGCTTGTTCCCAATTCAGACGGGTGCCTGGCCCCACAGCCAGCCACGCACCACGTGGAAAGGCAGATTAATATACTGAGAACGCCCCTTGGGATCACAGCAATGGGAACTCCACAGTTCACAAGAGGACTGACGCCACATCGACATGGTTTCTCCAAGATTTAATGATGTGTTTTGTAACAAAAAAGATGAAAGAGGTCAGGTCTAGAGCAGGTCCACAGGGAACAGAAAGGGAAAATAGGAAGAAGGACACACACACCATCAGGTACAACCCACAGCCTCCGTGCTTCATCCTTTCAAGCACCACTTGTTGCACTGCTCACCTACATGTCATCTCCTCACCATTTCTTCACAGCACTGGGCTCCCCGATTGCCCACATGGCAACTTCCCTGTCTCCTTTCCCTTCAGAGCACTCCAGCCATCTCTTCCAAGCCAAGGCTTGTGCTGCCTCCCTCCTGTGCCTGGCCTGTCCCAGCACCAACCAAGGCCATCACGTCAGCCTCCACCCCACTGACAAGTTTCTTGACCACCAAAAGTTAAGTTCCAGTTCGGGAGAGGAGCTGCTCCCCTGCCTCTGAGCAGCCTCTCCACCCCAGTAGCCTAAGTCATCCAAAAACCAAATCACAGCCATTCCCGTACTGCTGACTTCGGAACCTGGGGAGCAAAAGCTGCTTCTCACACCATTCGCCCCAGGTTCCTAAACCAGAAATCGCTCCCTCCTCTATCCACACACTGCTGTGAGGTTCCCCAGGAGCCACCAGGGCAGCTGTAATAAAGCATCTTCAATTAAAAGGACAAACTATCAGCATACCCAGACCACAGCTAACATAGCCTGTATTGCCAGCCTAGACTGATTACTGACAACGGCCGGAGGAGTAACATCCACACGAAATACTTTCTGCTGGCTCCGCCATCACAAACATGGGTGGAAATACTCTTAGAAGCATATGGCAAGTACTCACCCCTCACTGACAGGAGTTTGATAAAAGGGACACTTTTGCACACACGGTTTTCTACTGCTTTCTCCATGCACAAGATGAAGAAAGTGTAAGAGAGGCTGGAATTAACAGTCCATTAGCAGCAGCACTGCACGGACAATCATGACTTACCAACGTAAACACAGCACTAAACTATAGCCATGGAAAGCAGTCAAGTGTTATAGGTGCTTGGGTTTTTTCTTAAACAGTTGGAAGGATTTGTAGAAGGTTTCTCTAAGTCAATTGTGAAGTTTCTCTATCCTTGCTTTGAAAACGTGAATCCACTAGGTAGTATCCTGGTTTCTAAACAGTTAACCAGAAACACTCCTTCAGCCAGGCAAGGTCAGTTGTTTGTTCCACTGTAACTGTGTCAATAATTTTGCTTTTTACTAGCTCCATGGCAAGTTGCCAAAGAGCAATGCATGTCTTTCACAGTTCTGCTGACATTTAATTTTTGCTTCTCAAGCTCCCTCTCCCTCCACCTTTTTTGCCAAGATAAGCTTACCAGATAATATGCATCAGTCTTAACTCCTTGTTGTCTTGAACACAAGCACGAGGACTTCAGCCCAAAAAAACAGGATCGAAAAGGAGATTCCTTATGACATGGCTACCTCCAATATATCGATGGATAACACATCTTGTGCCTAGGAAGCAGAGGGGAAGACCTGGACATCCACCACTGTTGGATCTGGATCCGGGAGCTGCCATCCGCCCTCCGTGCTGCCCTCCTGCCAGCTGGTGCTGTCATCCAAGTAGCTCTCACTCACCGAGCAGATTTGGGTGGGAAACTTGGGTGCTGCAGGAAACTTGGGTGCTGAGCTAAAAAAGCTACCACGTGTAACTTTCCACACTACTTTGAGACATCTCAAGCCTAACATCTAGAAACTGAAGTGCCAACGGCCACTTTGGAAAATTTTGTTCATTTACAGAGACTGCAATCCTGACCTGCAAAGAATAGTATCGGCCTCATCTGCTGAGGAAGACAGTCTTCCATCTAGGCAAGTGTGCTTTAATGTGCTTACACTCCTCCCACCTCCAACATCAAGTGGCTCAGTTCCTGTTCTGCAGGAATAACAGTCGTTACTTTTCACTTCGGGTATAAGATTCGTTGAACCACTCGATGCAGGATTCACCCAACAACTTTCAAATGGCTAAACAACCCAAGACAAGGTGTCTTACTACCCTCTGCGTTTAAGGAAGACGTATGTACCTCGGGAGTCTTTTCAAATGCACCTACCTCTCACCACCGACTACGGTCAGTGATTAAGGGCCTCAAGTTTTGCGAAGATGGGCAGAATGGAGACCCAGGCTCTGAATATCTGAGAACTCACCCCTAATAATTCTTCGCCCTGTCAGCTGATTTCTTCAAGCAGATGTGGCAATCCAGTATAAAGTATTACATGAGAGAAATAGTGAGGTGAGAGGAAGGAGCTTTACTACATAAAAAGTTGCAGTGAAGGGGACAGGTTAGCTGTCCTTGCTGAAAACAATCTACTTGTCCATCAACTGCGTTTCCTCTCAGGGGGGGCCCAGACTTCAGCAGGGATGAGCTGTTATACATACCAATTCCAGCCTGGTTTTCCAAGCCTTTTGACATAAAAGGGTGCTGCTTTAGAAAGTATGCCAGCAACACGAAAAGGAGAATTAGTTGTAAAGCTGAACCAGGAAGAGTGACCCAAGAGGAAGCAGAACATGCATAGTCTTCAACATCTTGCTATCTGAACACTTGCTACTTAGTGAGAGATACATATAGATATGACCTAGCATAGATCTTTCATCTATTTTTGCCTGAAGCAAGTTTTCTGACACTCTTTTGTAAAAGCTCAATGACACATGGGGGTGAGGGAAATATCACAAAGCTAAACCATGTCCCTCTCAAATAAGCTCAGTAGTAAAGCTGAGCAAAGAATTCACACCTACTCCCAATCTGAGCCAGTACTGGGCACTAAAATGTAACTCCTCATTCGGGAAACA
Source organism: Caloenas nicobarica (assembly GCF_036013445.1). Classification (NCBI taxonomy): domain Eukaryota; kingdom Metazoa; phylum Chordata; class Aves; order Columbiformes; family Columbidae; genus Caloenas; species Caloenas nicobarica. Next base: position 45,852,822 of record NC_088246.1, on the reverse strand, counting down.
AACAAACAGTAACAGGAGCTAAAGCTTAACTAAAAGCAACACTTTACAGGGCTTTTATTCAGGCTAGGGTCACTACAAATGCATGGACTGTTTTATTTGTGGGGGTTGGTGGGAACACATTATTATCAGATTTCTTTTTTTTTTCCGGCAGAAGCAAAGCAGAAAGGCAAGTCCTTCTGTTTGGTTTGTCCCTGGGTTCACAAGCAGTGACGTATGGATAAGAGTGTTTTAATGGCACCTCTCACCCAATGACCCCAAAGTGCTTTTACTTCCCTTAATGAACTGGGCTTCAGAGCAGCTTGACAGCTCCATTATACATGGGAACTGAGAGAGAGGCAAAGTAATTTATCTATGCCACGAAGCAGGACAAAATCGGCTCCTGCCAGCCCAGTGACTTATGCACTAGACCACGCTGGCTTTTGCACAGCATCCTGCCCCAGAGCATGCTGTCACCAGGGAGGTGACACACTTCTCCAACCCTATCACCTGCCTAGATACTATTGCGTAGGCACTTAAGAGCCCCAGCCCTGCAAAATGCTAAGTTAACAGTGGCTGAAGACACTCCTTACCTCAGAGGCTCAAGACCTGCACTGCTGTTTGCATTATTACTGTTTCCTGGCAACTTCGCCCTTCTTCTCCATCACCTTCGGGCAAGAAAAGTCTAATTCTCTGTCTAGTCAACCAGGGAAGCAGATTTCTATCAAAAACCAAACGAAACCAAACCAAACAACCAGACATGGGAAGATTGGTCTTCCTAAGACTTTGAACCTGGACCACCTTCTGGATTACAGGAATTTCATATTGCTGCAATGTGGTCATTGCTTGTGTAAATACACAAATGGCAAGGTTTGTGCCAAGGTTCTTCCACTGAACATGTGCATTATGGCGTAAGTTAAAGAACAACATGAAAAGACAATATGCCAAATAAAAAAAAAGTTCTTGCGGCAGAACTACATAAAAATGTGATCAAACAACAAATTTGGATCAAAATGCTCCAAACCAGCAAGGTGTGCCTGCAATCAACACAAAAGGACTGCTGGTATACCAAAATGAGGAACCACAACGAAGTTGTCTTGGCAGAATTTGCGTGAAACCAACAAGGGCAAGAATATTAGACAACTCTCACTTCAGTTTCAGCAAAAACTAAATATGACTGCGTTGGTGCCAACGGAGAGCATCCCGGTTCCCTGTGCCATCGCTTCAGAGGACAAAGCACTCAAATCCTAACGCTAAGGGACCATTGTCCTGTTAAAGCAAAGTTTCACCCTGAGACAGGCCAAGCTGAAGTTCTCTTGGCATACATTACACCAACAAGATGGCACAGGAAACTCGCATGGGAGAATTAATGTGTTTTGAAATCACTGTTTTCTGGCAGCAGAGGATTGCACAAGATGGGCATAAGGGTGAGGAGACAAAGGGCTCAAGGTCCTAAAGCTTCTCCAGGGAAGTACTTGACTCAGGGACCCATTTTTGGCTGACCCCACGTCAGTGCCCTCATACCATTTTAATGGGTTTTATCTTAATAAATGAAACATGTAGTTCCAGAAGAGAATCATGCTGGTTCCAAGTGAAAACAAGCTCCTTGGTATGACTAAATACAGCTTGCATCAGCCAGCTTATCCTACAACTGACATCTTAAATGCAAGTAACTCCGGACAACTCCTGAATGTTTGCCAAACTAGATGTCATTCATTATGCAACTCTTCGTTCCCAGAAGAGATCAATTTACACGTCATATTTTTACTTCCCTTTACTGAGAACAACAAACAAGAATTTACACTTCCCTTTCTCTTACAAGCCCAGTCATGCATTTTTCCCTTATTGTTTAATTAAAGCCGTTTCAACCACCGAGAACCTCGTGCCTATGTTTTCAGAGGCAGCCTAATGGCTCTAAAATAACTGTAAAGACAGAAGGTGGAAGACAGTCTTCAGAGGTTAGATGCTTTTATAAAGTTAAACAGAAAAATATCAAGCTATTCCCACGATATCCCTACAATTTTACCAATCAAAGTATAAAAGAAAGATGCAAGCTAGCGCCTAAACATATTAATATTCTGGTATGCTGCTCCAGTTTCATATTTTCCTACCCACTCCTTTACCCCGCTTTAATATAGCAAATTTGCTCCCAAACTGAACTTTTCTAGACTAAATTAAGACTAGAAAAACTCTTTAGGCAGATGCTTTGCTGACGGTACTAATCTTTGCAGTCTCCTGGGTTCCAGACAGATTCGCTGTCCTTCAATGTCAATATTCCTCTTGGCCCTCACATTTTTTATTTCAAGATTTTATCAGACAAAGAGCCAAAGGGAAACCAGAGACTACCTTCTAGCTCCGCCTGCTGAGCAGACACAAAGATGGAGTTCTGTTCCACAACTGGCTCCGTAACACAAAATGGGAAAAAGTTAAATGAACAGTTAGAAGGGGAATCCCTGCTTTAAAAAAATAAAATGTTATCAAGGAATTAAAGGAAAATTGACTGTGCAGCAAATTAGCACATCTGGGATAACTAAAATTTAAAGCTACCCAATTACAAAACAAATTGGGATAAAAATATGGTTGTCTCTAACAAGCCCAATGCCAGAGTAGCGATTCTACAAATCTAAGGACCTTCAGTGGCTGGGTTTCGCAGTGGTCTTGCAAAGCACCTTTTAGTCAGCATGATGGAATGGATTTCAGGGGTAGCAAAGACACAACAATAAAAAAATTCCATTTTCAGGACACAGTCTGCTGTCAACTTCTGACAGAGGACAAAGTTCATTGCTCTTAGTGCCTGATGTTACAAACCTCAAAGTCATCTGATTTTTTTGTACTGCAGAGTATGCATTTTCTACCATTGACTTTTCCAAGTATAACTCTTGAAGTCCTATGCATGCTATGCCTTACATAACTATTTATAGTAATAGCAGTATAAGATCATACTCAAGGTAGGGTTTGAGGGACTTTTTTTTTTTTTAAATTGGACATACTAATTAACACAATATAAACAATTCCTTGACCTTATTTTGTTACTAACTTCCCCTGTCCCTCTAGCTCACTACTGGTTTATCTCCAGCACACACCATAGGCCCCACGAGCAGGGATTGCTTCAGAGCAGTTAGAGATAAGCAGCAGATACCATGCTTTCTGTGCTCTGAAGCAGAGTTTACCTATTTGCCACGCTGCTTCTAGCCTGCAGGATTAAGCCTAACAGCCCCTACACATTGTCCTCACTGCCTGAGACAATGGCTCCAAAACAATGCTGTGCAATTTGAAGGATCAACATGGTCACGTATCACCTTGCATGGCACATCCCTTCAACCCAACTCCTGCTTCAGCAGCTTTCAAACTGATGAAGCTTGTGTTCACACCTCCCTTCCCCGTGCCTTGTTCTGGGATGTGTTCTCTTTCTCTCCCCTTCTCTTACCCCATGAGTTTACTTTCTCCCTTCTGGCGCACACCTACACTACTTTTCTCACCCATCAACTCATCCCTTAGGTAGTTTTACAAACAAAATCCTTCTGTAATGTTGATGTATTTCACATGTGCAACCCCATCTCTCACTCTCCCCTTAAGCACAATCACGTCCTGGCTGCCCAGCCACAAGTGCCAGCCCTCACATCCTTCCAGCCGAGCACAGAAGCAGCAGCTCTAGGCAACTCTTCCTCTACTGCTGCCTCTCCCTGCCTTGAGAAAAAATAGAAGTAGCACCCAGGAACAGCCCCCTCCTTGGGGGAGAAAACAAAAAGCCTCAGACACCAGCAAACCCCACGACAGACACCAAGCAGCAGCACTCCCTAAGCCACCACACGCTCAACTCTCAGCTACCTTTTCCCTAAAGTGAGAAGCTGCCTGGCATCTCACAAGCCTTCTCGCCTTCCCTGCAGCCAGCAGCTCACACCCTTAATTCCACACCTCACCCTCCCTGCTACAGCCACAAAGGCCTGTCAGTAATCAAGCAGTAGCTGGGGCAATGGAGGTAAGGTCCTGGTGGCAGTACAGAAAGCAAGAGCTCAGTTCATTTAGGACATTCTCGCTTCAGCACAAGCTAATCAGCACCAAACCCTGCAGGTTTCCCCAAGTCTGCCCCACTCCAGCCTCTTTCCCGGCAGCTCCCAGTTGCAGCTATTTAGCTGCTGTGCATTTTGGTTTAAGAAGAAAAAGCAGATACACAAAGTCCATGCTGTATTTTCAAATAATTACAGCTACTGCTAGGAACAAGCAGGGCTCTGAAAGGCCACTGATAATAAGAGAACAGAACTAGTCTTCTGCTATTGATCGTTTGTTCTGCTGTAGCTGCTCCTGGGCTGAAGAACATGTGCAGCTGTGGCTGTGAAGAAACACATTTTTGCCATCGATTCATACGGCTGACACACAACTCAAGACATTGACCAGTGCCAGCCAAACACATACGCTTAAGATGTTATTAATAGCAGGAAAGCAATGCAATCAGCATGTGCCCTCCAAGCACCAGCACGGGCTTGTAAGGCAGAAAGTTCTCACCTGCCTGGCCACCCTCCGAGCTTCCCAGTAAGGTTTAGAGTCTTCTACAGCTTTTCCAATCTTCTTTACCAGCTCATCCAGTTTTACTGTTGCTTCGACCAGCACGGAGCGGAACTTCTGGCGTGCATCCTGCAAAATGTTGTGGAAATGAAAGAAAGGACAAAGATAGATCAGAGCTTTAAAATCTGTTTCTACCTGTTTGCTCCTACCTTCAGGTCGCTCTTTAGATTCACACATGAGCTGACACATTCAGAAGAGTTACTGGCATTTGGACCAAGCCAGAATTCTTCAGCAGAGGTAATAACAGGAACCCAGAACCGTATGTGAAAGCTAGCAGCCTGGACACCAAATCTTTGTCTTTCAGAGACAGCTTTGCTAGCTGTGCTAGATGTCACCTCTGGCAGAGTTTATCAGAGAGGAATAGCTTGTAAACTACTCGCTCGGTGAGGAGGCAAAGAGCAGCGTAACAAGTTCTGATAGGGAGTTCAATGGCAAAGACATCTCAGCTAGACAACGCTAGAACAGGGCTAGAGGGCAGGCAAATCAATCAGCATCTCATAACCCTTACCATCGAATCACAGAATCATAGAATCACAGAACAGTTTGGGTTGGAAGAGACCAAGGCTCATCCAGTCCAGCCCCCCTGCCATGAGCAGGGACATCTTCAACTACGTCAGGTTGCTCAGAGCCCCGTCCAGCCTGGCCTTGAATATCTACTTCACATTTCACTGTTATTATTTACTACATTTCAAAAAGTAAATTCCAGCTACTTCCAAACTGCATGAGTTGCCCTCTTTACATGATTAGCTGAAGCAATTAAAATATTTTCTCTGTAATTTCCACACCTCTAAGCAAAGTTATTCTGATTTCGATCTCAGCATCCAACATAGACTCTAAATCAATGGAATTATTGCAGAGAGATGCAAATTCAGGCTGGGACCTGGCCCAGGATTTAAGGAGATGAAGAGGAAGGGCCATGTGAGCTCTTGACAAGCCTTATAATTCTAATTAGAGAGCAGGATTTACACGGCCTGCTGCTAGAATGACATGTTGATTATCAGGAAGCAGCTGGCTTGAAGAAGTGCTCTAATTCAGGAGGCTTTTGTCATTATTGTTGACGATTTCTAGAATGCACAACTGTTTTATTAATTGGAAGAATTGAAATACACTGGAACCTAGCACTATGCTCTCAGAAGGGGAAAAAAACTGCAATAATACGTTATTTTTTACAGAAAAAGCAACATAGATCTGTAAAAGCTTTACTTCCTTTTTGGTGTTACCCAAAACCTTAACCAGCATCAGTAATATTTTAGCGCAATGCAAATAGCTTTAGATTCTTAAGGCACTGCATTTTTTTCTAAGGAAGTATTCAAATGGGTAACAAGGTCAAAAACAGAGAATTAAATGCACATTAACTTATTATTTTATTAATTCCAATCCAGTCAATGATCTCATTTCTTAATGAAAGCCTGAAATGTATAATTCAAACAATATGCATCGAGTCAATGATGTTCTCAGTGAGAAGAGTTTGAATATTTCCAATTAAAGTACTGGACACTATATGGTTCACTGCTCAAAACGAGTTTCACAAGTAACTGAAATACGATTGCAAGCATAGTGACTATATTGCAAGAAAACCGTGAAGTATTGAAGTATATTTAACATTTTTTTCTTCCTACAGGTGCAGGAACAAAATAAAAAACTCATTTCTAAATGAGCCTGAGCTTTCGGTTTTTACTTCCATTGTGAAAGCTGCATATTAGGATACTAGTTGAGGAAAGCAAATAGTTAAAGAAAAACATAAATGTACACACGTTAAGAAAAAAAGCCCTATGCAATGATTCATCAAAAAATTCAGTTCCCGTGTTAGCAAGATAAGCACTCAGAACAAAGAAACCATCACTACCAAATCCATGCTGAGAGACCTACCCTAAATTTATTCATGTAATAACTATGAACACTCTTATCCAACAGGAAAAAGAGGACTAACCTCTACCTGGAGCTTAAAAAAAGAAAGAAAACAAACAAACCAAAAGACACCAAGGACAGAGTAGTCAAACGAACAGCAACTTTTGTACCCATTAATCTCCCACCAACTTAGAAGAAGCACATACAAATTACTAAACTGCAACTACTCCTATAACTTGGCACCTGAGGCACAGGTCTCGCAAATGGTTAAGCCCACATACTTACACAGGATAGGGAGCTCCAGCTGAAGAATACACTGTAGTCAACTTCCAGTTTATCATTTTCCCCAAAAGATGCCTGCTTCCTATTTTCAGGCTTTATTTGGGTCTGACCACCCTCATTTTTTCCAGTGAAGAACAATAATGAAAATCAAAACACCCCAGAACTCTATACCCATGTCATCCATCACATGGCTTATTTTAAATGACATTTATTCTCAGGCTCCTGACTGTCAGGAGAACAAGCCTGAAGGCTCCACCACCTTCTGCATGAGAGAATAAGCAGATGCTCGCACTCTGCTGGGGCCAATCCCTCAACCAAAGGCTCCCAGACATCCCCTTCAAACACAGCAATAATCATAGAATAGTTTGGGTTGGAAGGGACTTTTAAAGGTCATCTAGTCCAACCCCCCTGCAATGAGCAGGGACACCTTCAACTTCAACAAGCATAGAAACATTTTGGTTGGAAGAGACCCTCAGAATCATTAAGTCCAACCATAACCTAACTCTAGCATTAAACCACGTCCCTAAGAGCCTCCTCTGAACAGCTTTTAAACACCTCCAGGGATGGTGACTCCACCACTTCCCTGAGCAGCCTGTTCCAATGCCTGACAACCCTTTCAGTGAAGAATTTTTTCCTAATGCCCAATCTAAACCTCTCCTGGCACAACATGAGGACACTTGCTCTTGTCCTATCAAGAAAATGCTGAGGTTTCTGAGAAGGTGTAATGCCAAACCCATGCCCTCTCCTGCACGACCCGCACAACTTTTACTCCTCACTACCCCCAACGACACCAGAAAAGCAAACGATCCCACATCGCGTATCTACACCTACAGCAGCCCAGTGCATTCACACCACCCAGCCTCCCTAATCCAAACCGATTCAGCTCCCGTGGTCTCGGTGACCAGGGGACTCCTGCCTGGGGGTTTTGGCAACACCTCCCGTGCGCAGGGGCACAGCTCCCTCCTGCAAACACGCAGCCGTGCTCAGCGCATCGGCCCTGCCACGTGCTGGTGGAGCACCTGGAAAAGCCAGCACGCTCGGGACAGCACAAAATTCCCCGGGAATTCCCCTGGGGAAGTCTAAATAAGAAATACAGGTGCAGCAGCTATTTCTACTCTTCCTGTGAAACTGGGGAGGTCAGAAGCACCAAGGCAATCACACCGAGAGCGCTGGGATTGGTGCACTTGCTACTTACGTGGCTTGAAAGGCGCATCTGTGGTTCATGGGACGGATGGGCCTGCGGTCAAGGCAGTAACTTGGGAATCAATTTAATTCACTGCTCTATAGCTGGCTTCCTGTGTTACTGTCAGTCAGACACTTTGACCCACCTGTCAAGTGGTTCAAAGCTATAAATGCTCTTAATGGTGTTTTCTGCAAGAACACTCACATCAAAACCTTAGAGGCTCAGGAGCAGCACAGTGGTGCAGCTCATCCATGGTCTCCAGCTTGTGTTAGGAGGACAACTGCACCACCTTCAACCTGGGTATCAAACCCCCTGCTGTGATGTGGCTCCCTACAAGCGTCACTATTTAACTGCCAAACTCCTGCTTCATTCCGACCTTCACCTCACACACAAGGATAATAAAGAACGGAAAAGATGACAATTCCTGCAACGTGCTGCCAGGAGCCAAACCAAGACAGTGCAGCACATACCATGCAACTTTTCTAGCACAGTCCTCAATTTCTCGCGTCTGTATCTCAGTTCCTTGAAGGTAATGCTTCCCCAGCAGAAAGGCTAGTTATGGATAAAAGCAAGTATGCAGCCTTAGGTATAAATGTTGTGAGTCACACTCACTATTTCTGGGTGTTTTTTAGGGGAAAACAAACAAAAAAACAAAACCCCCACTAGTTTATTTCTCATCCCTGCACTGAATACCTGCACAGACCAGATAAACTTAACAGAAGCAATGCAACTGACATCAGACATCTCAAACAACATTTCAAAAGCCCTTTTCCCCCACTACTCGCTCATAATCTTCTGTGATCATTTTTAAGAACACCTGTTACTGATTTTGCAAAGAGAAAGGCGATACTGCAAGCTGACTGGCTAACATTTCCAATGTTTTCTCCTTCTGACTTTTCAGATGAGATGATGATAAACCTTTATAAATCTGGACAAAAGCTGATGAAGGCACTTTACCCTCAATGCATTTCGCAAGGTGCAAAAAAAAAAAAAAAATAGCACTCAAAACTTCTCACTTAAGTTATAGTCTTAATAACTAGACTCTCACTAGCTCGGTGTTTGCCATCCACACACTCCAGCAGGCGCAGCACTTGGTGCATCACATTAACTGCTGCGATTTACTTTTCAACATCTTGTTCTATGGGTACAAGAGCTCCACTCTCATCAGCTTTCTTCCTGGAAATCCTTCGCACCTTTGTCCCAAATGACAGATTTCACAAGCACATTTTTGGGGAGGGAGTATGCCAGACTGCTACTCCACAAAGGCCTTTGCTGCAATAGTTCATTTTTAAAAGCAAACTTTGTTTCCAGTAACTTGCTGTTGGGCAGCTATCTGCTACTGCACCAGAAGAGGGACCACACTTGAAGACAGGCCATTCATACAGCAGCATTTTGGAGATCCACCTTGAAATGCAGAAAGGAACTAAGATACAATTTTACACTTAAACGGTACCTCTTGTAAGATCTAGTATACTTGTTTTCCATTCTCATGAGTGATGGTGATGAGCTGGTGCTAGATGCCAGATGACAGGCAAATAACTATTTCTGCCCATCAAATTAAGCATGTATTTTCAAATAATTTTCTTTTTAAAATGAACTTAACACATCAACCGGATATGAAGCACATCTAAATTTCATTTACAAAGGTTGCGCTATGACCTTTCTGACAATTTGGTGTGCAGAACATCCGACAGCCCATTAAACCAGCGTGGGAGGTGCATGGAAAATGAAATTGCTGACTGAGAGACAGGCTTCGTCTATCTGCAAGAAGCAGGCGGTATCCACACCTGCCTTCCTCTGCAGCAGAGACCTACCAGCTGCAAAAGCTCATTTCCAAGTTAAAATAGTATTGGTATCAACAACGTCCAAGTGCGAGAAGCAGGAGTGCTTCCCAGTTACATACACACCAGATGCATATGCATGTGCTCAGAAACCTACCTCAGGGCATCAAACAGGTTAATGACATTTTTAACATCTATTTGGTGCCTGAGCCGTTCATATAAACCAGATTGACTATCAAACCTTAAAAAGAAAGTGCAAGGAAGGGGTTAAGTAACTTCTCATTTAAGCATGGGGAAAAGTCTTTTTTTCCCCGTGGCTACTAATTTGCCATTTAAGAACAATAAAAATTGGTATTTGGAAATTGCTCTAGCCTCCTGCTAACCTCCTGCTTGCAGACAGTTACAGATTGAGACTACAAATACACTGGTATTTTTAGTCCTCTTAGAAGAGGGGAGAGGAAAGTAGGCAGGGGAAGGCACTGGGTGCTCCTTCCAAAACAGATTTCTCTGCCTAACCCTTCCTCCCTTCAGCTAGAAACCCATCTCTGCCTTAAGAACGTCAATCAAGTAAAGCCCTTTGACTCACTCGGGTGACAAAATCTTTCCAGGGCCATAGTGGAGGAAGGAACTTTTCCTTACTCATCCGTAGATGAAAGTGGAAGGCAAAAAAAGCAGCACAACACGCAATCCACACACAGGAGCCATTTCCTACGGAAAAAAATAGATTATAAAGAGATATGGGAAGATTTGTTGTGCTAGTGCTGGGCAAATCCATTGTGCGTGTATATCGCGCTCCAAAAACCAGCAGGAACATCAGCCAGTGAGCTGCTTCCCCCTTATCTGCGTACTCTTTTGTGGACACTGGAAAATGCTGCGCAGGGACGCTGATAAGACAGCGGATGTTTCTACAGATAAGCGTTTCCCCAGGCCAAGTAGCCAGGCTCAGAATGAGGTTCCTGCCACTGACAGCTCATTGTTCTAAAACTTGAAAGATTGAGGATTTGTTTTTTTTAAAGTCTACTTAAAATTCTTGCATGTGACAGGGTCAAAAGCATGAGCTTTACCCCAAAATCAAGTATTTTAGTGAGGAAGTAAGAAAAGAAACTCTAAATAAAATAGCCCTTCCTCTTCTGAGAGAGGTTCAAATGCTGACAAGGCTCACAAGTGACAGAGCGCCACAGCTGATCCATCCCTTTCCTTTGACTCTACCCAACACCAACCCAGGGTGACCTTTAGGATAAATCCGGGGCTAAAAGTAACACAAATTCTTGCAGATCAGGACTAGAGGATCTAGGCAAGCATGCAAGAAGGATCCTAACCAGGCCCTATTTACAACAAGCATGGCTGAAAGCAGCCCTGTTCAGCTCCGGTTTCCACGTGCAATCATCTCCTCTCTAACAAACACGGGCAAGCTCGTAGCTCCAGCGACACAAAAAGCTCTAACAAAAACCACATGTGGGATAGCTGGGATTCCAGTGGTCATTTTAATGGTATGTGCTGTATTTCCCCTTCCCGCAACGCTGCCAGAGGGTCCCTGGGTGAATTTGTCACATCTGAATTGTACTTTCAGCAGCCAAAGACACGTACAAGTCAGCTGGACAGGCGAGTTGCGCACACTTGTTACGTACATTTGCAACTCCTGATGTGAGTTCAGGTGGAGATGCGTTTCCAATAAACAGGAAAAAAGCTCAAGTAGCAAAGGCGCCGCTCGAACTTGCATTTGGCCAAAACATACTTGTATCTCCACGGCAAGATGTTTCCCCCACCTCTTCACAGACACTTCAAACATAAACAGGCATGTTAGCGAAGTCAAGTGTTAAATCCCTCAGAGGACCCTTTCATCCTTTGGCTGTGTCAGTAATGCTCAGTGTTGCACTTACTATGAGCAGCATTATGGATTTTAAATCAAGCCTAATCAAAGATTCATTAACAGGCAATACATTAACGCGACATATAACTACCAGCCACTCAGTGCCCTTTAGCAGCTCCACAACTCCTGAACAGGCTGTGAGGATCATTCAGGTCAGGGTATTTCTCCAGGGTTTAACAGGATAGGTCAAAAGAGAAAAAAAAAATGAGTAATTATACCAAGGAAAAGAATAGAATTAGCCAACTTCAATGTGTCCATTCAATCATGCCACACATGCAAATCCACCCACCTCAGAGACAGTTTGGGTGCACAACTTCTTTTAAAGGATAAAAAAAGGCAGGCTGATCGATCAACTTGAAACAGCTCACATGGCAGGCTGGGTGCAAAACTTTTTTATTTAAAAAAAAAAAAAGGCAGGCTGATCAACTTAAAACAGAATTCCCCATTTCATCACCTCTGTGAGTAGCAAACGCCAATATTTTCTATATTGTTCAAACACGGACACATCTGTGGCTACACCAAGAGATTGTAGTCTTAAAACCCAAGAAGCCTCTACTGATTTCAGTCCCACAACATTTCCATCGGGTAAAGCTGCATTTTTACTTCCAGATTGCAGGTGCTGACCTGAAGCACAGCAAGGACAAGAACATGGGGTTTAGAAGCATTTAACATCTACAGCCTTTTTTTCCCAGTTAATGGGAACTGGAGACAGCCAGCAGTCCCATTTAAAGCCACTCGTGCGGAGCTACAAAGTCCAGAACTTCAGGTGCCACAGGGTTATTCTTTCTGCTTATCAGATAAGTACATCAAGTCACAAAAACATGGGTGTCTTTTTCTGAACTTCCTTCAGATAAATATACCTTCCACTCAAACGCTCCCATTGCTTTTCCAGATTATTCTGTGAATAAATTCAACAGTGGGAATGTAAGGATTGCAAAGTCATGCTGGAGGAAGCTGGCAAGCAGCATCTTGTGCTGGAAACAGCCTAATGATCCTATGTTCCCACTAAAGCCAACTAGGATCTGATATTGAAAAGATTAAGAAAATCATAATAGAAGAATAGGATAAATGTAACTCCATTGTCTGGTTAACCAAAAAATCCACATCTTTCTGCTAATGAAATATCTTGCAGTAGCGGCAACACCACAGACTAGGAAATGGTAGCAAGAGGGACTCAAAGCGGCAAATAACAGCGAAAATAGCGAATCTTCAAAGGCAAACTCAGCCTGGCTCTCCCAGCAGCCCACGTTTTCAGCAGCATTCAAGGATTCTGGAAGTCTTTGAAGCAGAGTGATCCTAGTTCTAAACTTTCCCTTCCAAACTCTGGATTTATCCTAGCAGGCTGCTTGGCAAAGCTTTCTTTTCTTGTCTAGAGTATAAATGCAAGGGTTTTCTTCTAACCACAAGTGTTGGGTGGGGTTTTTAGTATCTTTCCTCTAGAAAGGTCTTAAGTCCATTTAAAATGCACTTACCAACACATACATAAATTAAGCCTTGCTTACATCACCCAGCTGCCTTTGTCCTCAGAATTTAAGCAGATCAAAAGTAATGAAAATATTTTCAGATTAAAAAATTATGCCATTGCGTGACACCACTAACTGGCTTCAATCCAGTAAGATTTTCAGATGAAAAGCGAAGAGAAAACATTCATGAGAGCACACTGTTGATGATATTTGAAATTAATTCCATCAAACACTGTGTATAGTAAGTACTACAGACAGATCTGCAGTAAACCTTTAATGACATAGAGGTAGAAAGCACCATATGATCATTCTGTGCACTACTGGACACCTATTATTTTCTTAGACAAAGTAAAGTAAGCAGCAATGTGAAGAACAAGCTAACGTGGAAACATCATTCTTTTATTTACAATAATATATCCAGGAGCCTTTTGAGCTCATCAGCACGTGTCACACACACAGTAGCTACATATCTCCAGGCTCTACAAACACTTGAACACATGAATAATTTTCATCAAGGAGTAAAATCCCATCTTAAGTCACTGGGACTTATTTCATGAGTATGCATTTGCATTATTATTACTATTCTATCTGCTTCATAATATGTCCTCAGTGCAAGGTTATGATAAGATTAATGAAATCCAGGCAACTATCCATAGCACCATCTTTCAATTTCAGTACCTCAGCATGAAATAAGGAGACTGAAAATATATATATAATGATTTTTTTTTAATATATGTATTTAAAGAGTCCTGAAGTCCATTTAATTGGTACTGTTGCAGAGCAGCATACTGGTTTTTAAAGTTCACTCATAAAATTTACATCAAGCTAGTGACACTGAACAGTTGTCACAGCTGAAATATAGTTTAATTTTGCATAACAAATAGTCCCCCATTCCTCTAAGTTTATTTGCCAATAAATTCATGATCTACATGCCACAAAGCACAGAAAATGCAAACAAGCGGGAAGAAGAAAACAGCCACATGACAAGGCTGCTTTGTTTCCAAAGAAGTTCATAACCCTGTATTCCATTTGCTGCATATAGTAGATACTCCAATAGTTTAAAATACTGCCAGGAACCATCCTATGCTCCAGGTACCCATTTCATTAAAAACAAACATACCAAAAAAAAAGAAAATAAAACAACAAAACAAACACTAAACCAAACCACCCCACAAACAAACAAGCCAGCCTCTGACATTTTGAAGATCCAGAACAGATATCTATAGATGTACTTTTAGAGTACGTTCATCACTGCAATCTCAGCATGCTTTGAGACAGTATTCAAAATACTGTAATGTTATCAAAATTATGTAGGATGTAAAGTAGCATTTTATGCCAGTTTTCCTTTGGCAGAAAACTCATCTTACACTTCTCCTGGCTTTATCTTCTTTGTTTTGCAGTTAACAAAAGAAAATTTAGACATACAAGTAAGACAGTTTGTCATTTGTTATTAGATAAATAATGCTGAGCCTTCCAGAATAACTACCACGTAGTTGAAGCTCAAATTTATGGCTTTAGAAACAATTTCTTGAGAACTTTCTATTAGAATTTTCAGTGCTTAAGAAAACCTCTTTCTACTACTAGGAAGTATTATTCCTTCAACTTTCCTTCATTGCTTTCCTTACTCAAAGTAATGACAGAAAAGGCAAAACTAACAAGCTAAAAAAAATAGCCACGAAGGAGGAGATCCCGGCATGTAATCGTATGGCGAAGACGTCTGAGCCAAATGAACTTTCACTGTCTATAATCACAATGACACAAACCCAAAACGGTCACTTGTAAAAACAGAACTTCGCCAAGTTTAGTTTCAAAACCTAAAAATAAGGTTTGGCAGTGGGAGGGTGGAGTTCTCCGCATCGGGGTTTTACAATGTCAGCATTCCTCTACCTTCTCCCTTTCTGTTCCAGCTGTTAGCTCAATTCACACCATTAGAAACATCATCACCAGACTCCGGCTGCCAAATTACCATTCAGAATAGCACAATTCAGGAGGGAATCTACTCAAAAATACTCTTGAGTTGCTCACAAAATCCAACATGCACAAAAGGAAAATACAAGCGTGAATTCTGTACCTCCAGCTCTGTCTCTCTCCGATTGATATCATCTGTAGATTGATTTAGTTTTTCCAGCTCCCCCTAGAAAGAAAGAAAGAAATGTCAAACATATATTAAGAAATCGAGGGGGGGAAAAACGTGTCTGAGAAGGCTCATTCAGCATCCCCACTGAAAGCTCACAAGGGCCGTGGCTTACAAATTCAGCAAAAAGAGGAAACCTTTAGACATTTAGAATAACTTCACCCCTGGTCTTCTATTTTGCTACTTGCAAGAAAAATAATCAGAGAAGCTCTATAGTTTTATTTTAAGGTGGTACATTTCCTGTGCTGGCTTATTCCTTGCTATTAAAAATAAACATGAGGTACAGTAAGTTCTGTCTTGTTAATCAATACGGCCAGTATCTGCTAGTTTCCAGTGAGACACACACATCCCAAAAGGATTAGCATGAAGTCAGTACTATCACAGGAGACGTACCGTGGAAGCACAGCGTCGATAAGAAACATGTAATGCAGCACGCGAGGCATTTTACTCTGGACTTTGGCAAACCATTTTAGAACACAATCAGTCAATGGGACATATGATTATGTTTACTTAGTCTGCCTTTGTGCCAACATTTTTGATCTCTTAACACCAAAAACAAAGGTGTTAAATCCCTTGAATAAATATTTACTAGAGGTGGTGTTGGCGTGAAGTTACTGTAAAAACAAAGCTCATTCTTAATGACTTTCTTACTACAAAAAGCAACCCTCAGGAGCAGACTCCAATAGCCTTCTTTATTTGAGTAACATGTTACTCCATGTGAGACCCTACCATTTCAACAGGAGTGTTCTCTAACTCAAACGTTATTTAATTTTCAACTGGTGTAACAGAACCCGCCTGGAAATGTTTAGCTGTACAAGCCGAACACTGTAAATTGATTGTCACTTCAGTGATTTATTTCCCAGTGGAGTACAAGAATGACTCTGGTTACAATCAGAAAGGAATTCATTTCAACAGTTTAGTTCTCTCATCCTCGGAGATCAGATTTCATTTCCAGCTCCTAGGATTTGTAAGATACATATTTGCATACCCATGTTTTCCAAAACAGACACTCATACAGAAATTACCTAATTGCCTTTTAATGTAAGGCTAAGAACCGTTAGGGCTCCCACTAAGGCCAACACAGGAGCCTGTTTTTTGCAACCAAACAGAAAGCTCAACAAAACCACTGTTTCACCAACAATATTGCAAATCCAGTACGTGGAAACATGTTGCAAGCTGAAGAACCCAAGGCCAAAATTAGATCAATAGGCACAAACAGCTCGGCTTCTCAAAAATCAGGGCAGTAACAGGCTGGCTTTTGGCTGAGGGCCTCGCTCTGCGTAACCATGTTCTGTGAATTTTGCAACTGCTCCGCTCGGCCCTGGAAAAGAAATGCTCACGATGGAGAAAAGAATGACAATTACAGCAAGGAGGGCCCTATGCCCGGGATCCATCCGCTCAGCAACGTACACACATGCTTATATTCACTCATGACAAACGGTCCCAGCAATGCTGGAGGGAAAAGCCGTAAATCTGCAGAGACCTAAAAATACATTTCATTTCAGGGACCACGGAGCGGCTGAAGTTTCCACCAGGCAATTGGTCAAGGCATGATTTTGGGGAGAAAAGCTTTGCTTAGAAAACACGCAAGAATAAAGAGCATCTCGGATGGCATGCATGGAGAGGAAACACCGCCTCCCACCAAAGCTCCTTTTTTAAACAAATAATTTAAAAAAACCCAAAATATTTTCCCCCATTTTCGGATTTCTGAGCATCAACCCTGTTTCACGAGCAAGGTCACGCCGTCATGGTCAAAAATCCAAGGGGAGGGGGATGGCAGCAGGAGGAGAAGGCGGGATGCCCAAGGGAGCCCGGCAAAGCGATCCCCGGGGCCGCGGGGTAACAAAGGGCTGGGGCACCCCGGGGCCGCTTCCCCGCCACCCGGGGCTCCTCTGCACAGGCGAACGTATACATATGTGTATGTACGTTTATAGCTGTGCGTGAACACACGCATCAAAAAAGCAAAAATAATCCAACAAAATAAAAGGCAATCATTACAACGATTATTATACACACGTTAAATTACAAAATCGCCCCCCCACCCCCCACCCCGTCGCCGGAGAGGCGGGCGGCCCTCACCTGGATGCGGGGGTCCACCTCCTCCTCCTCGGGCCGCGGGCCCTCCTCGGCGGCGCGGCCGCGCCTGCCCCCCGGCTCCATGGCGGCGGCTGCCGGCGCCTCCCGCTCCGCCGCCGCTCCGGCTCCGCGGCCGCCCCGGTCCGGCCCCGCCTCCGGGGGAACCCCTCCCTCCCTCCCCTCTACAGCACACCCCCTTCTCTTTGTGCATTCGCACCGCAAGGAGGAAACGAGTGCAAAATTGCGGGGTTTCCTTTTTTCTTTTTTTTTTTTCTTTTTTTTTTTTTTTTTTTCTTTTCACACACCCCCTTCTCCTTCCCCCCACGACGCCCCTTTTTTATGGAGTTACTGCACCTCCCCGCCGGGCTGAGCAACTGCAGTGTGTGAAACCAAAATTGAGTAGTTTCAGGTGGAGGGAAATGCCAACGATACCTTCCCTGGCTTTTTTTTTTAATTTTTTTTCCCCTGCCTTCTCTTTTCTTCTTTCCTCTTTTTCAGGCCCCACTGGGGGCTGACACGTCTATTGGAGAAGAAAAGGCGAGAGAAAGGGAGGAGATTAAAAAAAAAAAAAAAATAAAGGCACTTTCAACAACCTTGAAAATTCGAATGAAATCCAGATTTCTATTGTGTGGCAGCTGAGCAAGCCACTATTGTACCTACCGGGTGCAGCAGAAAAAGACCTACTAAATACATCTCCTTTTGTTGGCAGTAAAAAGTAACTTCTTGCAAGAAGCACAGATGCTGTGTACATGCGTGGCCCCTGGCTAGCACGGCACTTCAGATTAGGATCTCCTTAATCATGGGGGCAGTGCCGACACTGGCACCCAAACACTAACAGGAAAAGAGTGGGGAACCCTTGAGTGTACGAGCAGGGATGGGCACCAGCCCCTCTTCACCTCACTTCAGGCACAGCTGAAACCCCTTCTGTGGGCTGCAGTGAAGACATAAAATTTTAAACAACTCCCTCTTCTCACAGCGACACCAGAGAGAGATGGACAGCGTGTTCCCTTGTCATTGAAAAGGAAAAACATTGTGCTTTGTCTTTACACACAGAATCACAGAATCTGATAGTCTCCCATCAGTTTCAACAGGAGCGAGATCCAATGCAAAAGTGTTAGTCTGTACTCAAAATAAGGCCTTAGACAAGAGGTGCTGCCCTGTGAGAGCCAAAATGAGACCCAAGTGCCATTCTCCTCTGCCCAGCCTGACAATTCAGTAATGCTTCTGCACTGGTGCGGATACATCACTGCTACTCCGTACAAAACCACCCACCTTCATCTTTTATTCTTTACACTTAGACATCTATGCAAACCACATTTAAAGCATTAAAGAACCACCTATAATTTCCAAATGACATTAGCCGTGTGCAAGAATACACCTCATTTTTCCAGCCCTTTGTTTTCGTAATGTTCAGACTGATTCTATATTTGTGGCCATTTAAGTGCATTAGTAAGTATCTCACTGGTAGATTTAAAGGAGAAAATCCCCTCAGTGGCCTCTTGCCACCAGCCCACACTGCTCATGATACCAAACACAACACTGATCGATGAATGCAGAAGTCCATGCAATGCGGCATTATGAAAATGGAAGCACCAGCAAGGAACTCCAGGTAGCGAAGCTCCTGTGGGTTTGGTTCAGGGTATTCATGTGTCCAGTGCACTTCGGGGAGAGCCACAAATGTTCTCTTTCCCTCCTCAAGACGTGGAGAAGATAGTCCCACCAGAACGCATGGGCTAGGCTACCCATGAGGAAAAACAAGGCAAGAAGTGGCAACTGGCTGAGCCAAGGCCCTTCCTCAAATCACGTCAACCACACTGAACCGCTTCCTCTCTCCCTCTGGGTGGATAACAGGTCATTTCAAACAGATGAGGAATACATCTCCACCTTTAAAGTATCACTTTTGATTTAACTC
Organism: Caloenas nicobarica; assembly: GCF_036013445.1. NCBI lineage: Eukaryota > Metazoa > Chordata > Aves > Columbiformes > Columbidae > Caloenas > Caloenas nicobarica. The sequence goes on along the minus strand of NC_088246.1, from coordinate 45,833,734 downwards.
CATTTTTGTTAGAAGACTCCTCAAAAGAGAAAAAAAAAAAGAAACAAAAGTTTAGATGTGGTAAAGAAGTTTCTTTTGTGAGACTGAAGATGGAAAAAAATCTCAGCAAAGCACAAGAAGATAAAACTTCATGTTCATAAGGTAAAAAAGAAGGCAAAAGAAAAGCAGTCATGCTCTTCCAAACATCATAAACCAACCAAAAAAAAAAAAGACAAAAGAAAAAAAATTAGGAAGAGGAGAGTGGCACAAACATTTGAAAATAGTATAAACATGGAGAATGACACCAACAAGCTAAAATAATCAAGGAACAGAGGAGGTGTTGCAGAAACGCAGATGGGTTGTTTGCAACATCTTCATTTCTCCCAGCAGAAGAAATCTTGTAAAGGGGGAAAAGAAAAAAAACCTGAATCGGCCAATGCCAAGTGTTTTAGCCTTACTGCTGTCCATTAAGGGAATTCAACGTGTACACACTGCCAGAGGTTCCCAGGGCCCTGGCGTCTCTCATCCCTGGTGTGCTGTGGCTCATGCCAAGGCCATGGTGGTCAAACATCCAAAGTTCTCATCACCCTAAAAGAGCACAGAAGACACAAAGCAGCATAAGGAAGAGTTAATGCTGGCAATCCCGCTGTTATCACTTACATTTCTAGAAAACAAAGCTACATAAAACAGCTACTGTAGCTGTTTTTCTCCAGGACCCACGCAATCTGACCCACGGCAACCTCACGCAAAGCACTGCCCGCTACTTGGGGTACGGGAACACTCCCACGCAGACATTGCTCTCCCCAAGGGACTTGTAACATGCCCGTGAGGACCCTCTTGTTCCACTGCCACCACGACAGTCCCCACGATTGTCACAGCTCAAAATATCCTCCAGCCAAATTCATCAATCTGCTGCCACCAAGGCAGAGCAAGCTGTTTCTTTCCTCAGCCGTACAGTGGAATTAGCATGTTGGAAGAGCTGCCTGCAGCGCTCAGCGCTGGGGAAGAGACGCTATGAATACACAGGCCCCTTTCCCCATGTCTCAAAATCCCACACAGACCCCCCAAGGCCATTGAGGTCATTTTATATCAAACCAATACATCGGAAAGATTTATATATAAAAAAATTGCTGAGTAATGCACAGGTCATTTGTCATCACTGCAGACATCATTAAGGCATAAACAGAAAAGTGGCCTTAAGGGCAAGATTTGACGGAAAAGGGAAGGGGACACTATTCAGTACACATAAAGATCAATAAAAGACTCAAGAATATTATTTGCATGCTCATTTTTTTTTCTCTTCCCCATGAAACAGCTTTGCCTGAAGCCGCTGTCACCTGCAAAGCGCGGCAGAGCCCCAGGACTATCCGAGGAACAGCCCTGCAGAGCACACAGGCAGGCTGCCTGCTCCACTTAAGTCATTACGGTGCAAGACATCAACTGCAGACGATGGCATTTGGGTATTACTTTTGCCAAGTCACGAGCGATCTCACCCCAGCAAATTTCTCCTACGTGAGCTGTTAAAAGCCAGACACCTCCCCAACCCCACCCCGCTCCCAGAAAGCCATCCTGACCTTTCCGCTTCCCCCACAGGTCCCACACACGCCAAGGCGGCTGAGTAAAGGCTGAATAAGGTTTGACCGAGACAGTCTGTTCTTTCTCCTATATCAATATTTCAAAACCCTGGTCCGGAGCATTCAATATTTGAAGAAAGCACTGTGCAGTTGAAGCGGGAAGCAACAGCTTGCTCTTTCACTAATGGAATTCCAGAGCAGCTGTAGCAGAGGATTAGCCCAGACCCACCGGGCTAGGCTGCAGCTTGACACAAGCTATGCTAGAGATGGTACAGGTCACCTAAGAAACACGAGGAGAGGTACCTGTGCTGAAAGAACCATGATCCAAGTCACTTCACCACCCAATTTAATTGCACCAAGCAACGCCTCTGTGTTGTGACATGACAGCAGGAATTTGGGGTACAAGCCTTATTGCTAACAGCACATCCTGGAGCGTGGAGACTCCTGTGCAAGGGGGATGCTCTCGCCAAGAGCTCTGCCACAGTCTTAATTTTGGGGGGAAGTTGCTAAGTAACCCCGTTTTTTGGTCCCACAGAAATCCTCAGTGTACAAGCAGCATTTGGCAGGGCAAGGAGGGAAACGTCTGTACTTTGAGGGAGGAGTACGGAGAGGAATTCTGCCCCTCGTTCTGGAGGACGGTTTGCAGATTAGCTATTACATTTTTGAATAGACATTGGGGAACTAGAAGTTGCATTTTAAATGAAATCATCTGGGAGGAAATATGCATCACTGAAGAACGGCTTGGGGAAACACATTAATGACTGTACTTAATTTAGAGGGGAAAAAATCAAACTGAATGGATAGTGTCATTTTACATATACTTGATAATGGTAGATTCTGAATGGATTTTAGGGAAGGGCTTGGTTTTTTTTCCAAATCTCATCTTACATTCAAATTTCTGCTCATACTTGCCCTCAAAGCTTGCTTCTGCCCAAGCGCTACAGGCAAGGGCCTAAAATACAAATCGAAGTTGCAGCTCCTTGCTCAGAAACAAGTATCTCCTCTTTTTGAACACTGATAGCACATTGAGCAGAGTTCAGGACTAATTAACACACATTTTATTACTGAAGACACATCTGCAGTTCATGGAAACCTTTGTGGAGAAGACAGCCTGAGAGACAGAGCCTTGCTTACAGAATACTGCCGCTCTCCTCGAGGGGACTGGAGAAATAGTTCTGCTCTGAAAAATTCTCCTGCTTTCATTGATTATGGTGCTAGAGGCTAACTTCCAGTTGATCTAAAATATTTAAGCACTGTTGCAATTTGGTTTTGAATAACTTACCATCAAACAAACACGGAAGTATAAACACTCCAGTTCTAAGGAGGGAAAAAAGTGTATAAAACATGGTCCCCAAAACACACTTATGGGCATAAAATCCTCTGTGTAATTTCTTAACTGAAGTAATCCTGAAGACCAGTCTACTACACTGACTTTTGCAGAAATTAGTTTAGCTCAGGGAATTTCTCATTTAAAAACAAAGCCACCATCTCCCTCTTCGGAACAGCAGTAAAGACGTTGCTCTAGCAGCATTCAAAAACCCCATATGCTTTCCTGGTTTTCAGAAGTATGCTGCACATGTTCAAAACATTTTTAAACATTAAGTAGGATCTCGCCCACAGCCATGGTACATTTGAAGATCTAGTCCTCCATATCTTAATCTTTGATAAGAGGCTAAGCGCATACATTTTTTTGAAGATATGCACTGCGTTTATGGAAGATTTTAAATTCCCTGGAATTTATTATGCAGGGTATTAAACACTTAAGAAGTGGTCAGAATCAAAACTTCCTCTGGCTTATTTCTCAAGCAAATTTTCATGCTTCCATACTCACAATGGTTGTGGCATGCTCGTGCTCTGCATTTTAGGAAGCACTAAAAATCAATTATCTTTTTTACACCAGTTTGTAAGATGCTATCGCCTTATGAACTTGCATATGAATGATGCACACAAAGACACATTAATGGAGCTTGAGCAGCTATGGTGCAAACAATTGTAATTTCCCCACCTACAAGGAATGTATTTAAAGAAAAAGCTACATCCCCAAATACTCCTTAATTTCACTTCTTTTTAACAAGCACCATTTAAGGATGATTAAAAATACCCTCTAGGCTTCACAGGGCTACAAAGAAAGGAGGCTTATTTAAAGAAGTACAATCTGTTTTCTAGCCACACTAATCTTAATATCTTTCATTAAAACTAAATACAAGGATTATTAGCAAAATTACCTGCTGGGCCAGTTTCTATTGGATATACATTTATATCCCATGAGCTACTTTTCTTATTATTCTGAAACCTGATATTGATGATGTTTTATACAGATAGTATTAGTGCAATATAGTTTTTATATACATAGATATATATACACACACACGCATACTATGAGATATATGTGTATATATATATAAAAATACATGACTAACAGCTTGATGGATTTCCCTGCTTCTTGTTTCATTGGGAAAGAACCACCATCATCACAGGACTTATCTTCTCCTCCTCCAAGCTGCCTTTCGGCAAGGCGGGTGGAATTTCCCCCTGGAAACCATCAGTACAACAACACTACATCTGCAGGGGAGCACAGCAGAACCGCTGCTCATCTGGCCAAAATACAGACTGTCTTGCTTTTGCAGATGTAGGAAATAACAGAAGAACACAAGACTCTTCCTCAGATCTGCTGATGAACAACAAGGAAGATCCCCTTTACCAGTGCTTGATACTTGAACAGGGAACACCCTACACCGCAGCCTTTTAAGTTGAATATATCCACCCAGGTTCCCAGTCCTGCTGTCTGCTTTCCTCGATAAATAAGTCTCCCATCAGTTTCAACAGAAGCGAGATCCAATGCAAAAGTGTTAGTCTGTACTCAAAATAAGGCCTTAGACAAGAGGTGCTGCCCTGTGAGAGCCAAAATGAGACCCAAGTGCCATTCTCCTCTGCCCAGCCTGACAATTCAGTAATGCTTCTGCACTGGTGCGGATACATCACTGCTACTCAGTACAAAAACACCAACCTTCATCTTTTATTCTTTACACTTAGACATCTATGCAAACCACATTTAAAGCATTAAAGAACCACCTATAATTTCCAAATGACATTAGCCATGTGCAAGAATACACCTCATTTTTCCAGCCCTTTGTTTTCGTAATGTTCAGACTGATTCTATATTTGTGGCCATTTAAGTGCATTAGTAAGTATCTCACTGGTAGATTTAAAGGATAAAATCCCCTCAGTGGCCTCTTGCCACCAGCCCACACTGCTCATGATACCAAACACAACACTGATCGATGAATGCAGAAGTCCGTGCAACGCGGCATTATGAAAATGGAAGCACCAGCAAGGAACTCCAGGTAGCGAAGCTCCTGTGGGTTTGGTTCAGGGTATTCATGTGTCCAGTGCACTTCAGGGAGAGCCACAAATGGTTCCTCCAAGGTGGCGGTTTCCACGAGCCCTTCCCTTGCACAGGTTGGCTACTCCAGGCACTCAGCAGAGTCATTTTCCAGCTCACCAAGAAAGGGGCTCCTTGCGCCTCCCGGTCACGGGCAACGCTCCTTCTGAGGTGCTTTGTGACCGTGTTCAGGGGCAGCTTCCCACAACTATGAGGCATCTCCTACGGAGCAAAGCTACTCCGTGCATGCAGGCTGGAGCACAGCTCTGTGCAAAGGCAACCTGGTGACCACTGAAATCTCTCTGACCACAGATTTCACTTCTTAGTAATCTTGCTACCAGACAGGAAATTCACCCATATCCTATTTTAAGCTGCTATGCACAAAACATTAACACCTTAGGCCTCCAGAACATCTTTTGTGAGAGGACCTCAGAACATTTCTTCGAGCATCAGCTATCCCAGGAAGCTTTCCCTTTGGTTTCCTGCACAAATCCCATCTCTTACGGGTGCTAATGGATTAAATAGAGGGAAACACCACAGACATTTCCACTACAAGGATGGCCCAGAGGATCAAGGGAACAGACACCTATTCAAAATGAGCTTTCAAACACAGGGCTGGGTAGACCAGGTAGCTACGGAAGGATTTGGGACCTCATTATCATCATGACCAGCTCAAGTGCAAAGAGAAAAGGCAGAACCCTGGTCTATATCTTGAGAAACAAAAGACAGCGGCTGGCAACCAAAGGGGAACTCCTGCCTCTGAGTTCTGAAGGCAGACTGGCAGCCGAGAGAGAAACAGCTGGGAAGCCCAGAGATGGGAACAGGCCCTTCCATAGCCAAGCCTCATTAGCAAGGTATTAAGAAAGGTCGTTGCACAGTCTCTTTGCTTCCTAACCACATTTGGCTAACCCATAAGCAGTGAGAGGAGAAACAGGAAATGTTTTTTTCTACCTTCCTCTTTAGTTTCTTTTCCAGACCATTTAGAGCCTAATTTACCTTGTGCCAGAAAATATGAGCTTATCAAGTATCCAGATACAGAAACATTTGTCAGATTACAAAAACCTGAGTTTGATGCCTGCAAGATCCTAAGAGTCCACACTTCAAGTGTCCCCTTCCAGATATGTATGGAAATCCACAAGCCTTTAAAATATTCAAATACCAAAAAAATCTGTCTCAGCTTTGTAAATATTAAGTGCTTCCTATCTACAAAGCCCCTTTACCCCTCTCCTACTATTAATAGTGAGATTTTCTGCCCTCCACCCACTGCCTGGCAGAATCATACTCCTCAGTGCTTCCTGTTACATAAAATCCAGTGACTGAGCACACTGTGCGTAGGAGTGAAGCAGAGTCAGTTTTAGCACCCAACTTTATATATCAGGATAAGAAGCAGTGATTATCCATGCAGGGACACGCTGCTGCAGAGCCACCTCCCCGCACTCCCAGCTCGCTGCCTGGCAGCAACCCAGAGCAGCACCAAGGCTGTGAAACCTGCCCCGATCCAAAGTCGCTCACAGAGGGCAGGTTTTGAAGCCTCGCTGCCACAACCGTTCTGCCAGCGGTACCTGACCGAGTGCTTCACGTCTCCAAGAGCTGAATAAACACTTTCAGACTACAGTGCAGATAACAGGCTCTCCCTCTCACCGCTGCTCCACACTCCTCAGCTCTGTTGTCGCTACTTCTCCCTCACCAGCCAAGCTCAGCCTCTTTTTTTCCCCACAGTCTAATACCTTCTTTCTGCCATCTCAAGCATCATTTAGCTCATTGCTTCCCTCCTTTCTTAATTTGTCTTCATCCTTCATTTCTCTTTTTCCCTTCTTCCAGTCTCTCCAGCTTTACATCCTGGAAATCCGTCTCCTAGGGACAGAATTTGCTGTTCACTCTCCCCAGCTTAAAATCATAGAATCACAGAATGGATTGGGTTGGAAGAGATGTTAAAGATCATGTAGTTCCAACCCCCTGCCATGGGCAGGCACACCTTCCACTAGACCAGGTCACTCAAAGCCCCGTCCAACCTGGCCTTGAACACTTCCAGGGATGGAGCATCCACAGCTTCTCTGGACAACATGCTCCAGTGCCTCACCACCCTCATGGTGAAAAATTTCTTTCTTATATTTAACCTTCCTCTCATTTCTCTGTTTCAGCCCCTCTCTCATTCACTTCCCCACGCCCACCAACTTTCCACCACCAAAACACAGTCTCAGTAGCGCTCTCTCAGCAGTGCAGCCCAGAGTAGACACCAGTCCTCAGGCTGACCTTCACCCATCCCACCCGTCATCGGCTCTTCCCCACAGGTCCCTCAGCCACACGGACAAGGCATAAAGCAGAGGCTGTTGGGGCTGCCTGAGGGACCAGGGCAGGAACAGAGGCAGCAGCAATAATACACAGTGTAGGTTCTGCCAAAAAAAAAAAAAAAAAGAAAGCAAAACTGCCCACTGCTTTGGAGACTTCTAAGAATTAGGGAATATCCTTATAGCTTCTACAAATTGACATTATGTCTGGAAAGTAGAGCACAGATACGCAGGAGCAGGGTGGGGAAAGGGTCTTCAGAGCTTTGTGACACTGAGTGGTTCAGATCTCCATCAACTGAAGAGCTCTGAAGGCACAAGACCAAACCTTTAAATCAGATTAGATACCTGCACCACATGCTTCTGGTCTCACTGTTAGCTGAACTACTTCAGATTTTTCTCTTCCACTGGCAGGTGCAGGCAAGTTCCAGACCTAGGCTTAAAAATATTAATTCAATATACCAGCAAAAATCTGTTCCCAAGGCCAGGCTAGCTGTGGTCTCTCCTGCATGGTAAAAGCAAGTGCTGTACCAGAGAATGCCAACAGAAGTAACTTTGGGTAAGAGACTGAGAGAAGACCTGTACTAGTATTATTATTATATCTACTTCTCAGGCAAAGCTATGAAGATATAAAGAGGCCAAATGACTGCAAAATGGCACGTAAGAATCTTATGGCAAAATTCAAAAGCATCACAAAATTCAAAAGAGTCACTTTTTAAATTTTAGTTTAACCTCTTTTCTGGGCTCTCCTTTTTGGCATGCTTCATCCTTGTTCTATTCCTCTAGTGCTGCAAAAGGCCTTTTCCCATTTTGAACTAGAATTACCTGTGTAGGAGACATTCTCTACTGTACAGTCCTTAAAAAAACCTCACTTGGATTTCCATAGCACAAGTTACATAACTAAAAAAAAATTAGTTCTTGCTATAGTAATAAATTCTTTCAAAACCAGATTTCTTTTGTTTATATGCAAACTGTTCCATAGCACTTGCAATTAGCTGTGGTTCAACGCCAGTGTTTGTCCAAATGATGCAGCTACATCATTTCAACTCCCACTTTGGGGTTGTGTTTCCTTAGCTGTTGCAGAGACTGGAGAATTCTTGCAGTATCATCTGGAGTATGTTGATCCTCCCCAGACCAGACGAATCTCTTTCACCACAGAAAACATGCTTAACCCCAGGAAAGACTAACACATGGTGCTGCAAATTCTTCTCCACTGAAATATCTCCAACATAAGGGCAGTTTTACAATCCCACTGAATAACAGTTCATAGGGGCAGAAATGAGGCATTTCACTTTTGGAGTCCCTGCAACCCCACCCACCAGTCAGGAAATTCACTTTTTTCCCTTCTTTTTTTTTTTTTTTTTTGAGATGCCCTCTGGACCTCCAGAGGGAGAGGTACATAGGATTGATATGTGCTAGGTATAACTACTTCAAACGACTAAATTAAAGAAACGCTCCCTTTCATCTCAAAAGGTGGTTCCTTGTTTTGTTGGCCTTGTTCTGTCAACACAAGCAGGTGAGGTGACATTTCCTTTATTCTCAGCCAGTGACTATATCAGAACAGCACTTTTCTAGCTCAAACGTGCAGGCAGGGCATCTCCCAGCTATAACAGGCAGTGCCCACCCCAGCAGCAAGCTCCACAGCAGCAGGAAGACATAAGGGAGCATGTTCCAGCCATCCAAAAAATCCTGCCCAAGGTGACCACAGCAAGCCTCACAGATTGTCCCTCATTAACACGCAGATGAACACAAATCACTCCACACTGGGGACTATGTTCCTCTGTTCTAAAATGTGTCCCCTGAGCCTCCCTTTTAGTCCCTTTGGCCTTTCCTCCAATTTCCTTCCACCTTTGCGTTTCCTACCCTCCCACAGAGTAACTCCTTGCAAATGAGCTGCTGGCACCAGAAGCCAAACGTACACCCCTGCACCCGCACTTCTGATGAGCTGCCAAGACACAAGCAAGTCCCCTGTGATGCAAAGTATCTGAATTCCCTGGAAATGGTAGACATGATGAATACCTTGGGCAGGCTTTGGGTAGGATGGTGGGATTTCACGTGCCTGAAATTTGATCTGAAAAAGTACCTTTGTTTCTCTAAGTTTTTCACGTTGATTTCTGCGAAAAAGAGGCGTTCAGGTGCTAGGAAAGGAAAGGATGCTGAGGTGATTCAGCAAATGGACTGAGGCTCAGGAATCAGCACGGTCACCAGCCAAAATGCAGACAAGGAGAAAGGGAGTTGAAGGGGTTTGTGTTTGACAGCTGCGTGAGGATCATCCAGCCTTTGTCTGGAGAAGGATCCAGGTATTGCAAAATATTCTGAGAACGCTTGACACGTAGATCTTCTCAGGAGCAAGCTGACCAGAAAGAAGATGGATCTGCCTCCTTGGTCACCATCATAAGAAAGGTTTCTGTGTGTTCAACATCCCGGGGACTCAGAGGCTTGTCTCTGAGATTTGCCAAGCAAATCGGAGAAACTGCAGATGCAGTCCTGTCACACGGGGGGACAAAAGTTGCTCTAAGTCAGTTTGGCACCCACACTGCTGCTCAGCCCCAGCAAGCAGGACTGGGAGGGAGTACCAGGGTAACAATAGCTGCAGTGGAGCCATCGGCCCTCCAGCTGCCATCGCACAGTGCTGGAGATGCGCCGTGGGATGCAAGAAGAGGAACACCCTCTCCAAACAGCAGGAGATAAGATTGATTTTCAGGGGCAGGCGTTTTGCAGAGTGAGCGAGAGGAACAAAGCAGATGTCGGGCGGTCTGCAATACAGCTCTCCACTCACAGGCAGCCCTTTGGAGCAATAATTCCTTCAAGGGGTGGAAGGGGAGAAAAAACAACCACCCAGTAGGGTGCTAATCTTCACAGACAGAGCGGCTTTAACGCTGTCTAACCCTCCAGAGGGAGGAAACAGCATTTCCTTTGTGCCAAGGATATCAAAATGGTCAAAGATTGCAACCTCCACTGACACGACCTTTATTAAAGGACGGGTATTTCCACAAGGCCTGAGAGGGCTTGGTCAAGAGGCAGCTGGAGGCACATTGCTATGTAAGCTGCTACTCATAATGACAGAAAATAGCAGGCAGTTGGGAACCCCTGAAAGAATATATAGGCATCAAGCATGCACACAAACGAGAGTTTGCATATCATAGCCACACACATCAGTTACACAGCTATCAAACTACAGCATGGCAGCAGTGATGTGAGCAATACGAGCAGCTAATAATTGCCTTTTATTCTTTTTAAATCTGGCTCGTGTATTATTTTGCTGCAGCTATATAATTAACTTGCATTCTGAAGGGGGAAGCGGTGCCCCTGGGTTGTCATTACAAGAATGCCAAACCTTCTTGAGCCACTTCCTCAGCAGAGAATGATTTTTCTATGTAAATTGGATGCAGAAGTGAAAGAAAGGAGATAAGCAATCTCAGTAAAATTCTGCGTAATAGAAGCCTGCTTTTAATTAAACCTTACTTTAAATAACAGTAGGATTCTCATTCTACTCATAGACACTTTCTTGCATCTAAATATCAAACAACTGTCACTTCACAATGGCACTGAATACAAAATCGGTTCCTAAACACCTTTAGGTAATGTGCAGGAAACATCATCTCGAATTCACAATGGTATGTCTATGTCTCATCCAGCCTTGCCTAAAACACCTTAGAATAGCAGCTTGCACTGTATGCCACTGCCTGAATTTTCAGAGTCTCATCATAGAAATCAGCATAGACCTAAGTTATTTTTTTTTAGGATCAGGTACTTTTGTTATTTATATTCAGTCCTACAGAGTCTCAGAGGTGTTCAAAACAGTTGCACGCATTGCCTCCTTCTTGTGCAAAATGGACAGTTAAAACTCTGAATCAAGGATCTGAAATACAAAGCTGTAGCATTGTAACAGAAGCAGAAAATACCAATGCATTCATCTCTCCTTCCCAGAGAACAGTTCAGTTATAATCATTTCCCCAAGCAGATTTTGCACCGAATCACTGTGACATCTGCTAGGGAAATGAACTCAAATCTATATCTGCATACAGCAAATACATTGGCAAAGTTGCAAGGGGGGGAAGGGAAATTAAGTGTCGCTTTTCACACAAACCAGAAAATGACAGCTTGTCACATCCATGAGTAAATCCTAGCAGAAGTGACAGGAGGCAAGATGCTTCTTCACCTTTTCCCTCCACCACAGCATTGCAAAGATACAGATTAAGGACAAAACTGTGGCTTCGTATCCCCTGCCTACAGTAACAGCATCTGGACACGTATCACCCTCCGGGAACACGAACAATAATGGATCATATCAGCTACTCACATATGTTAGCAGAGCTGCACTGAGTCCAAGAGAGCTGTGCCCCTTTCCCAGCTGAAGAGCTGGTCCAACATGCCAGAGCTTTGGGGACGGAGGCCGGAAGAGCCCCAAAATGTGAGGGTGCAGAGTAACCTCCTGCGGGTCACTTACAGAGAGAAAGGATTGCCCATAGCTTTGTCAGCAGCAGGGACAACGTTACGATACAGAAGCAAGGAGTTTAGTCACAATTTGCCTACATGCAAAAATGATAATATAATGTAGTACAACTCTCTTTGTACAGACAAAGACACCCAGAAGAAGGGCAGAGTTAGCTCAAATTCCCCCGTGTTTCCCCAATGACAGGTGTATGCCCAGGGACAATTGCCACAGAGCCACCTACATGCTCTAGCTTGCTTGCCTGTCGGAGCCCATGAAGCTGAAGACCTTTCCCACCTTCTCTCAGTGCAACATGCAAGGCTTCACTGGTTGCATCACATGGCAGGACACAAGTTGGCTCCCAAATGCAGGACGGAAGAAGGGCCTGATGAAGCTACTGATAGAAAATCACCTTCTAGCAAGAGGCCCTTTGGCTCCAAAACCTACCCAAGCTACACCACAAAATTGTGGCCTCTCCTCCACACAAGGCTGGAGATGAAGGTGACACAGCAGAGCATGCCCAGGACTCAAATACCTGAGTCTCATGCAGGATGTAGATGATGCATCTGACCTTATGCCCATATGGGAAACAGCAACATCTTTCTAAGCTTCTTTTAAGCTAATGATACCATTTACACAGGGTTACAGTAACTGCAGCTGTTTTGGGAGGAAACAGGCTCTCTAACAAAAATGGGTACAAAAATTCTGCATATCACACCTTCATCTGTAATAAATTAATTGCATTAATATTTAACAGTATCTCTGCTCTCAGGGCAGAGCAGCACAGCACCTTTCAGCAATAATGGCTTGTTATCAGGTGCACCATCCCCACACCAAAAGCCTGTGTTCAAGATATTCTATGTTCTGTGATTTGTATGGTGAGATTAACATGACTGTAAAAAGGGTATTATTTCAGTTCCTTTTTAAAGAGATGTACAACCTTCCACCCACTCTCCCTTGTGCTTTTACAGTAAGAATTTGTTCCTAATTGGTATCCAAGTATGCAGAATCAGATCAATTCCTCTTCAAAAAAGAGTGCTGCTTTTTATCCTGATGAAAACAGATACTACTGACTTCACTTACAGGATCTGATTTTTAAAATTACTATAATTAGGCTTTGATATAACGACTCTGATAACGGATGTGTGGCTAATCTGTTTCCTAATTTTATGATAGTTCCACTACAAAGTAAATAAATGGCTTAAAAATACACAAAACTTTAGGAACTTGGACATTGGTGATGAACACCAAATTCAGAGCTCAGAAGTCTCCTCGGGAACGTTATTAATCCACATCCTCCTACTTCTGCACAATCCTCATCTTTAAAACTTAAAAAGATAAATGCATATAAAGAAAACTTTTTGACATTTGGACTCCTGAACTGAATTTGTTTTCTCATGCAAGAGGCAGATAAACTTTAAGCTTTTAGGAGTTACATATTTACAGTTTGATTTCACAACAAGGAACACTGATTCTTCTATTCAGCAGAAAAATAGAAACACTTTCTCTAAGAAAGCTGTATTCTGTAGTTTACCACGAGAAACTGCTTGGGAAAAAAAGAAGTAGAACAGGAACAATAGGGGTTTTTTAAGCTATCTAAAGAAAGGTTATTCTTAGAACTGCAAGAACTCTTTACATTGGATTCATTTAGTAAGAGCACTGAAATACTTTTTGTCTAAATCACGATTTTCAGCCAGGCACTTTCAGTTGATACTTTCACAAATCCCCACCATCCACCTGGAGGACCGTTGTCTGGAGCCATCCCGCTGCCTGTTTCAACACCGAGGCGGAGGACAAGGGTACGAGCTGCCAGATCCCTCCTCCTGTGCCTGACTGAGGGCCAAGCTGCTGCTGCCACCCCTGCCTCCAGCGCTGAAATGGAAGATTGCTATATGAGCACACACAGCGAAGAAACACCTGAATGCCCTGAAGGGGTAAAATAAACACAGAGGAAGAAAGACATAAAATCTGAGTTTTAAAGCCACTCTTTCTTCCAAAAGATGTATTAAAAGGATTTCATAGCTGTTTTACACATAGACCGACAAGCAATAAAAAGTCGGTGAGAAGTTCAAAAGACACTGATTGCTTTTATCTGCCATGCAGTTTGTTTTCCAGCCTACAGCCCTGTGTGGTTTCTCAGGTGAGCACATGTCTCTTCTAGGTGTTCCTAACACAACTATTGACTTAGATTCCTATCCTGCAAATACTAACAGTCATTACACGCATGCATTCTTGTCTGCAGTATCCAGAATATATTTTATCTGTATTATACCTAGGACACCTTTAAAAACCACAAGCACTGAAGAAAGACACAAATTAAACATGGCAGAACCTGGTGAAATATTACTTTCAAAATACAAAAGGCAGTTTTTAAACCAAGAAATCCTAAATAGATTTCCCCCATCAACTCCAGGTAATATCGTATGTTTCCCATATCTTCATCTACAAGAACTCCAGATGGGGGAAGATAATTCTGCAAGCTCTGTACAGTTTAGCCACCTTTGTGCACCAAATCCTCCTCCTCCGCACAAAAGGTCTTAAAATAGGAGACTTGGCGTACAGCCTTGTTGGGGGGGGTCTCACTATCTTATTTATGCCATTGTTTCAAGCTCTGTAACTCAGAGGACTTGGAACTGAGATTCCACTTCTGGTAACAAGAACTGAGTTTGTAATATAACAGCCTGAACCAAGACTTCAATAAAAAAGGAAAATTATGAAAGTGGGCTGCACATTGGGAAGACAGCATAGACAGCTGAGGATGCACACAAAACCTTATTTCCACACTCCTTGCTTATTTTCTCTTCTAATGGTGGCCAAAGTGGGTGCTGGCCCTTCTTGCACCGCATTTGCTCCCTACTTTAAGGATAGCTGAACAACTTTTATATTTTTAGGGATCTGAGGAACTCAGGGCAAGACAATGAAAGCTTTCTTGAGAGCTAAAGCCAAGTCTTACCAAGCGAGCAACCCTCACTATTTACACCAACTAAGAGTTTGAGCCTCACAGTACTGTACAGTGTGTTATACCAAGAGCCCTGAGGCAGCTAGAGATGCTTGGGAAAACAAGAAGAGGGGAGTCACCTTTGACTGCCTGCAGCTCCCAGCCTAGTCTGACACCCGGGTTCTGCTCCTGCCCGAGAGCACAGAGAACCACCAAGCTGAAAACAAGGAAACACAGCCAAGAAACTCCAGCCTCAAGGAAAACCAGAGCCTACCTCCCTCTGGTCCTCTTCTCATGTCCTTAACAGACTGTGAGAGGGGCCAAAATAGATCCTTCAGGGCTGCCTAACCCAGCATTTCATGCCTTCTCCAGCTCCTTGTGGGGTGGCACAGCTGGCAGCCAGGCAGCCCTGGCCAGTCTCAGTACACAAACTCAACATCTGCTGGGGAGCCTGGCCCATCACTCTCTAGTGCTTGATCCTCCCCTGCCTCAAGAAACAGGAGCTGCTATTTAAGTTTCTCCAAACAAATTTTGCGTAAGGCACTACCCTCCATTTGCTAGCCAGCTTTAAGTTAGTTAAGCAAGAGCTGGGATTTATACTGCCCAGGGAACTCTTAGGAACAAAGCAAACTGTGTAGAGCACAGCTAGCAGTAGCACTTACATCATCTTGCACCACAGTTGACTTTTTGCCTGTGTCCATTTTGTGTTAAGGACCCTCACCTGAAGCAACCCTCTAGGTAATAACTAGCTCTGCCCATGCTTCTCTGATGGTTGCAACATCCCACTTTTGTTTTTTGGAATGAAAGCAGAAGCCCACCAGCTTGTGTGCCTTTTTTCTCATACATGCCAGAGCAAATAATTCAAACAGGCTTCTCCTCTGTTTTGCCAAACAGCTGAAGCTCATCCTCAAATCTCTCACTTCCTCTCTTCAGTGGGGCTGCTCTTCCTCTCACTCCTACTTTCTGAAGAGAACATGACCCAAAATTGGGAAATAGGCACTGGTCCTGGCTCTACAGAGAACAGGTGCTTTCTTTGCAAGTATCACTTGGCTGAAATAAATTAGAACATAAACTTACAATGAATGAAGTTTCTTCTCTTTCTGTGCAGCCTCACAAACCAAACTGCATTACACATAGGCTCACAGATTAATTAATGCAATTTAGGACCTTTAGTAGCCTAAGAGCTTGCTGAGATGGGAAAAAATGGCTGAAGGGAAGAGGCTGAATGACGTACTCTGCATAACTGTGTGTGAAGAGTGACATGAAACTGTTTGAACTCACTAGTCAGCGTAAAGAGGAGCCAGAGAAGGCTGTTACTGTTCATAAAAGAAAAATAATCTGAATTGTCAACATTTTTGTTAGTGCTTAATAGGAAAAGGATAAATTAGACAGAAAAACAGAGAGATGTTGAATAAGGATATAATAAGGAGCAATTAACCCCACGTTGAGTGCAGAGCAATTTCCTCCAGTGATCCTCTTAGCAAATGAGGCACAGCTGGAACTGGGACCAAAGGAGGCAGCAGTGCTTTTGCCAGAACATTTACCAGTAGAGCTCGTCTTCTACAAATGATAAATAAGGACAGGGGCAACTAAAACCTGGTAGTGCAAAAGGGGAAAAAGGGCTGGATAGGAAGTGACTTGCTATAGGCTTGATTTCCTGGTGCAGTAATCCCCCTGAGCCAAGCAGGCACAGAGCTCTGCCCTGAGCAGCCCACGGGTTGCAAACATGCACCCCTGTGTAGCATGAGACCCTGCAGAGGACCCTCTCAAAAGATGCAGCACTGCCTCCCTTTCCAGATGTGCACAGCTGGTGCTCATCAGCACCCACACACTGCATGGGCCTGATCACTGACAGAACTGAGTTAATGAAATACCTACCTCACCATGTCTGTGGGAGAAAGAGATCCATGCAGTGACGCAGGCTGCCAAAGCATCACAGGAACGCAGGAGGTTTGAATACACGCATGCACATTTTTTAGGCTCGGAGCATGCTTCAGAACTTTGCTGGTGTGCTAAACTTAAGAAAAATATTTGACATTTTCAAGCATTTTTCTTCTAGGTCAGGGGAAAAATGCTTCCTTTCTACATGCTTGTGAAATTTCTTTGGGTTCATACATGAAGTGGGTGATTCTGGGGTTTTTGCCCTCTCTCAAAATAATGAGCAAATAGGTATCCATTCTGTTAGTTCCCCCACTGATTTTGTGATTCCCAGCATAATGAATCTGCTTGTCTCTCCCCAAACCTCAGCCTCTGGACAAAGACAACTTTACTAAGCGTATGAATTACGGGACAGTTGGACTGTCTCTGTTTGGTGCTGTGTAACAAATACTGCTGATCTATGGACACACTCTCAAATTCATTTAGCGCTTTTTTTTTCCCCTCCTGCCTCTCTAATAGGTATATCCACACGAAGAGGTCAACAACTGTAAGTCCCACATTCCAGTAATGATTACTGTCCTCCCCTCTCCTGCCCCCAGCAAACTGTAATAGTGCTCACTTAACTTAGCAAGATAGTCACTTCACATCTCTTACCATCATCACTGAGACATTATCTGTTTCTCTTTAGTCTTATTGACACTGTTTCAGTGTCGATATTCCCATTTCTGATGTTACATCAGCTTGTGTCCCACTGGCTAACTCAGTAGCACACATCCTATTTGCTTTAGAGGAAACTAGTCTATATATAACTTCAGCTCCAGCTTTATGTACTTTTCTTTCATTCCTGAAGCTCGCTGTCCTCCAGTTCAACCTATACTCACAGCTGCCACTAGCAAATAATACAACCAACAGATGTTCTTGTATCCTTTTTTCAAATGCTGCACTGTTTTGGCTCACAATGTTCTCGAGTCTCTGTATGGTCATGTTTTGTTTCCTGATAATCCAGTTTTTGCGCTCTGCCATGCTCTTCTGCATTAGATCTCCTTACTCATAGTTGTCATTGTCTAGTACCTCCACAGTACTGGACACAACCTTCATAAATTTCATGAACTGGTCTGGGTGTTTTCCTCTGTTTTGCAGATTACAACTGATCAATATAACTGGTCTGTTTTGTGTTCTGTGGTAATAATCTTTCTCTGATTGCATTGTCTCAGGTCCCAGTCAGTGTATGGCAGTTCACCAGGGCACTACATTATCTCCCCTGATGGAAAAAGCTGGTGCCTCAGTTTGCATTTTCATTCTTCTAAAAACAAAACCAAAACCAAACCTCTCTCCCCCACTTGTCTTTCTTTGGTTGATGTCATGGAGGGTGAAGTATGCTTCAAAAGTCTGAGAAGTTGATTGATTCGGAATGCAAGAAAAAAAAAAATCTCATGACTGTTCATTTTTGCTGGTGCCCGCTGTCTGCATAAAAAGGCTTTTTCAGATTGGCCTCTGCTTTTCCAGAGAATGTCAGCTGTGGTGGCATTTTTAGCTGTGACATTTTCCCCACTCAGAATATTTTCTTAGTCCATTATACTCCGTGTACCATCTGCCACACAATAGTCACACGCTGCCAAGAAGCTTGGCCACAGTCCGCTTTATTCAGTGGACGAGCCCCGATTGCTTCGCCTGGCACAACGTGAGCCACCGCACAGCACGGCATCCGATCCCAACTGCTTGTGCCACGGTTGCCTAGGGGTACAACACTCCACCACAGTCCCAGAGGCAGCTGTGACCACCGATTAGTTCCAACACAGAACACTCGTGCTTCCATTCAACTTCTGTGAAGAGAGGAGGGAGCGACCACTCCGTAGGTCCTCGGGATGCCTTTTGTTCCCAGTTTCACGCTGGGAACGTGGCAGAAAGGAAGGGGCTGTGAGGCTGGGAGCTGAGCAAAGCACTGCACATCCAGGATACAAATTGTTCGAGTCATTCTGCTGTTCTGCCTGGTGCTAGGGAGTGCTGGAGGCGTGGGGAGCAGGAAGGCTGGAGTTGTGGTGTTGTCTCTAGCTGTGTATTTCACACAGCCTCAGAAAGTACGTGCCAGGATGGTCCAACCTGTTGAAAAAAGGGCAGGTGTCAATTTCAGTACCCCTCTTGTGGGCTGTATGGCTGTTGGTTCTGAGCACCTGGCTCGGTGCAAGCACTGTAGAAAGCGAGCATCCAGTCTCATCCTTCTCCCTTCTGAGTTGGCCATGGCACCTCTAAGCCCCAGGCAGTGACACAGAAACACCAACAGAAACACCACAGTCCACTCAACATCCCTGCTCTGCTGCTCTTTCAGCATCTACTGAAAAGAGATGCCAAGGCTGAACACAATCTTGACCTAAATGGGGAAACTTCACAGTCCCATGGCTCAGTGACACCCCAGCAGCCTGTGTGAACCAGAAAGGGCAGAAGACTTCTTGTTGTGCCCAGCTACACCAGTACACTCTCAGCTGGCACTGGGTCTGCTGCTCTCTCAACCTGTGCAGACTCATTAATGTTGACATGACAATGACACATTTTGATCACTGGCTATTTAGAGAGAAAATGGTAGGCCAGATACTTTTACACTGTGGAAATGTGGACAAGCTTGGTGGACTGGGAAGGAAGAGTAATGTGCTGGGACTCCAGTACCACACTATTAATAATAATTGTAAACCCCTGTTGCGGTTCCCCCTCATTGCCCAAAGTAACCTTTTCTTGAAATGCCTCAAGACCCAAACCTATGGGATGCTGTGGTCCCTTCATGGAAGTCAGTCAGTGTCTTGTAGGGTCAGGCCCTTGGCAATACATAAGAAGGCTCTGAGCAAGAAAGACTTAATAGGTAGGCACACTGCTTGGAGAGTGGCGCTGCCTGTGGGACAGAGTCCTTTGTGACACTTCTCCCAGGCTGAACACACCAGTTAGTCCCACTCACCACTGCCCTCGTTAGCAGGAAAAAGCAGCTCTCAGTCTGCTCCATTTCTGCCTGTCATCACGTTGCTGGATCTAGGATACAGCCTCTGTGCTTTGCTTGGTGACAGGTTTCACTCCAAGAAGCCTTTCCATGGAGCTCCTCATTTTGGGGTTGGCAGATCACACTCACTTGTGCAAAAAGCAGGGGTAAGCTAGTCCTAAACAAAAAAAAGGGAAAGTGTAAGAACGAAGGAAAGGAGCTGCATTTCTACAAATTGGTTTCTGCACTGGCAGATAATTAACATTTACACTAATTCAAATATTTAATATCCAAAAGGATTACTGTTGCATAAAATGCAGTTGAGGCAGTTTTACATGTAGCTTATTAATACTGTCTTGGTAATGGATTATACTAAAACACACAATGTTTAAAGTGAGATATAAAGCCAGCAAGTTGTAAATGTAATTTTGTTCTATTCTTCCTCTTCCCTTTGAAACGAGGTGGGCTTGCTGGAGACAAAATGAGGATTACTAGAGAAGGAAAGACTGTAAAATGGCAAACTAAACTACAGCCCAGTTCACAGAGTAACTAATGAGAAAGAACAGCCTTGCTGGTCATGTGCATCTTATGCAGCTCAGCTTGAACAGCTGCTCAAGTGGAGAGCAACTCAGCTATAAAATAAAAGATGTGGGACAAAACCAGAAGCAGTTCATATAAACAGAAATTGGTCTAATATTTGAGGAGTTAAAAAAAACATTGAATTAAGGCACTGCATTTTGAAATCCATATCTTAAGTCACTGCAGTTTCTAAGGCAACAGTTTAGTGAGACTCAAATTAAACAGAAACAAACTGCAAGTTGTCAGTGCAACAAATTATTGCCTCATGGGTAGAGGCAATTAGGATCCCAGCTGTCACTAACAGTAATAGTATTTCACCTTAGTCTCCCTCACATTGTGCTAAGAACGTTCCCCCTAAATAATAAGTATCTCTGAGATGCAACATTATTTTCTTTTAAAAAACTTTTGGTTTCTTTCTTCAAGATACAAGAGCTATTTAAGTAGACAAAAAGATGACTTAATTGCATATAAGACTCTAGCTGTCTTATCTATAGTTAATCATTCCCAGCTCTTCCTACCACTGTGTTAAAAGACTATTTAGTGCCAGGGCTAAAAGGAAGGTAGCGCTGGTTAGTGGCTAGTGCCCTCTTGTGAACAAAATCCCAAACACCCTGCTTCACCCTTTTTAGTCAAACCGTACCTGTGCAGCAGGGTAGAGGAAAAAAAAAAAATCAAACTTTTGACCAAATAAGTAACTTCATTATAAGAGTTCGACATCCAGGCATAAAAACCTGAGATTAAGCCTCCAGCCAGGCCAGATAAGAGCTTGACAAAGTAGAGACAGTCTAGAGAGAAGGAAGTTATTTTACAGTACAGCTGATAGCAGAAGCTATTCCTTTTTCACTGCATTGCAAACAATACCTAATGTTACCCTTATTCAATAAATACACATCATGTCAGCTGCAGACTTTGCTCACCAGCACTGACATACACTTCTCTTCCTTTTTTAAGTCAGTTTCTTTTTTGAAACCATGTTTCTTCTGCGCCCGGGCTTCAAACAGCAGTGGAAAAAAAAGACTGCACTAAAATTTTTTAATATAAAGGGATTTATGCTATAAATCCAGCAGGCTGCCAAACACAGGGATCACTAACTCTCCAGCCTCCCTATGGAGTGGGTTGGATTTGCTCTGTTCTGAGCAGGAACAAACCAGAAAAACAGGAGAGATCAGGCAATAACATAGGAATAACATAGGAATATTTTTATTATAGTATCTGCTTCTGGCACCGTGCAATTGTAACTGAAACACTTCTGCTTCCAAAAAAATATTTATTTTGCATCCCTTATCAAGGCACTTTTATATCTTTTTCTCTCCTCACCCCCCAGTCTCATGGATTTTGAGTACCCACTTCATCAGTTTTTATGATCAGGATTGACAGGATCAGTGGATCCTCTTTTCCCAACATCAAGGGTCAGCATGGGGAGGGATACATTAGATCTCCCATCTTAAAGTATGATTCCTTTTGCTATCGAGGAGTTGCTCTCAGGGAAGTCAGATGAAGTCTTCCTGTTGACTTTGACAGAAGAATCAGCAGCCTTTTACCATGGCCATTTCCCATCCGGGAAAGTACTTCTCTGTGTTGCCCTTTTACACAATTCTTTCCTTTTCTAAGGATGCATTGAGGTTACCTCTTCATCTCCTAGACTTTGAAAAACTTGATGGTTGTAGCAGGAGAAAAAAATAGGAAGACTAAGAACTCACACTGAGAGCAGCTACTGGCTTCCAATGTACTTTTTTTTTTTCCACTCCAAGCTCGTTCTCTCCTCCCTACTGGACAGAAAGTGAGAAGCAAGGCTTGAAATCACCAGGACTCCAACAGTAGGGTTGGGAATGGCACAAGTGTGGTTCAAAGTGCAGTGACAAGACATTGAGAAACCATGTTTTTCTTCATCACATCTAGTATAATATCTCTCATTAACAGAGGATCTGCTCTGCAGCAAGATGGCTTGTTACTTAGGTATTGAAAAAAGATATGGGAAACAATTTCTTCAGTCTTGTTTTCACGGTAATTTAAAGTAGGGAAAATATTAATCTCCTTGTCGTGTCACAAACAGGATAATGCCCTTTCTTCCTTTTCTTACCCATCTTGCGTAATTGAATGGCTAGAGCACCCAGAACAATGTTGTCCCATTCCTGGGTCTCCAGACATTGCCACAACAAGCATGCAGTGAACATCTTTAAAGTGATTTGTTCAAAAGAATCCTCTTCAGAAGAGCCCGTATCTTAAACTTGATATGTGGGCTCCATTCACCCTGGTTACAGAGACTCTCCTGTAGTGCTGTACAATCTACCATTTGAGCACTTTATATGTCTTTCCACCTCCTACAATATTCAACACATTCACCAAAAAATCAAGAGCAATAAAAACTTAGCTAAAGTATGGATATAAGATGTTAAAGGCTCCAGGAAATGACAAATCAAGTGACAAAAGGAAATTTCACATACTGTACTCACACCTTACTCATATTTATGACTCATACTTGTATTTATGACCGTTGTCAACAGTAACATATTTCCAACTCTCTACAGGGCTACATGAAACAAAACCATACCATCACAGCAACAGACAGTCACACTGCCGCTACCTGTGCTGCAAAAGTATTTGAGTATCCTGGGGGCAAAGTCTGGCATTGCACATCTTTTGTATTTAAAAACAAATAATGCCACTGTTGCAGCTACAGTTTTAATTGCAGGCTTTTTGAGCATGCCAGGCACATTCTAGCTCCTCTAAATTTTTGAAAGTTTTTTTTTAAAAAAAGGGTATAATCTTTGGATTTTTATTGCAGCAGTACAAAATGCTGCCTGTCATTGCCTTTCCCACCAAACAACAGGGTAGCCTGGCTCATGAACAAACCGCGTTGCTGCCAGCATTGACAAAGCAGTCTTGCTCCTTCAATTCATGAGTTGCTCACAAGAAGCTTTACTTTTCCAGAAGTACTAATCCATCTTAAGATCTGTTAGAACTGCAAAATCATTCTATCTTACTAAACTACTGCTGGTGACCAAATCAGACGAAGAGCTCCCATAAGAAGTTGTTTGTATGAATAAAGTATAAGCTGTGCATTATGGAATGATGGTAAAAGCTCTCAGTACCAGTTGACAAGCTTACCCTGTCTTCAGTGGGCTCTTCAGAACGACACAGCCCTACTTTAAGAGACACATGCAGTTCACGTTTTGTAGTATTTTTCTTTGCCTTTGAGGTTTGGGTTTTTTGGTTTGGTTTTGGCTTTTTTTTTTTAACTCCGTTTAGTGGCTTGGAAAGGGTCCTTTGAGTTAAAAGGCAGGCTAGTATTTTGTATAGAGGAAAGTATGTTTCTAACAGGAAGACTTTTCCCTATTTCTAAAATACATTCTGGCTCTGCATCAGTTTGATTGTTCCTGTTTACTTCAGAATGGGTTCTTCACTCTTCTGAGTTTTATTCTTATTTCTAACAGGCTTTCTCTTGGCCATCACGTCCCAGCCAAGTACAGATCAAGAATATACAGATGGTTGCTGATCCTTAATTTATTAGCTACTTTCAAAATCAAAATCAAAGCCTGAAACTGTTACTGGAAGTTGATCCAAAGCCAACAAAAGACGTACAGTGTTGGCACACACTGTGGGGCAGAGGGTATGCTACTGTATCAGGTGAAGACTCTAGACCAGAGGTGTCCTACATTTATACAGTCCTAAAATTACATTCAGCCCTTTGAAGGCAAATGCGAGGCTGACGTGGCCCCTGGTGAAAATGAGTTGGACACCCCTAGTCTAGAACATCTGCATATTCAATTTCCAGTAAGTGATTCAAATTCATCCAGACCAGAGGTGACAAATATAATGTTCCCTGGGGCCAGGTCCTAAAGGACATCATAGAGCATCCTCGAAAGCTGAATGTGAAATCTGTGTTTAGGTACTTCAGCCAGCTGGTCACTGCTAAGTCTAAGAAGTTGTACAGGTTTCAGAACTTTCTGACAATAATTCAGAAAAAAGCATGGTGATAGTTTTGTGGCTTCTTCGAAGTATTTTTGTGTTCCTATGAAATTTGCTTTACTAATAAAACGAGCAGAACAGAACATGCGCAGAAAACAACTCTCATTCCCCTGTCTCCTTTCATCCTGCTTTGATTACTCTGGTTTTCGCATCACAGCAACAGGTCTGGTATATTTAAAAGAAACCGGCTTCCGTTAGATAATAAAAATTCCAATTAAATGTAATCTTTCACACGAAAGCTTGAAGTCAAAATTAGAAAAAAAAAAAGACCAAAAAAAGTGTGTTAAAATCCTTAAATTTCAGATGCACAACAATCCCATATGCATGAAGACATCATTACCACAGTGGTGCACAACGACAGGATGAGGGACAACGGGCACAGACTGAAACATGGGAAGTTCCATCTAAACACAAGGAGAAACTTCTTTACTCTGAGGGTGCCAGAGCACTGGATCAGGCTGCCCAGAGAGGCTGTGGAGTCTCCTTCTCTGGAGACATTCAAAATCCACCTGGACACATTTCTGTGTGATCTGCTCTGGGTGAACCTGCTTTAGCAGGTGGGTTGGACTAGATGATCTCCAGAGGTCCCTTCCAACCCCAACTGCTCTGTGATTCTGTGAAGAGCAGCGTCTCTACTATTCAAAATCTACTACAGAAATCCAAGGGTCCAGAGAAGTTGACTGTAGAAAAATACTCAGTAGAGCCTAGACAACAGGCAGGCTGTGATTTGTCTACTCTCTGACTTTCCCCTACAGCTTCCCTCAGTTATTCCCATTCTAAGTTCTCTGGATACTACAAGCAGCAGAAACCTGAGCAGGAGGTGATATGGTGCATCTGGCTTGAACAAGGATAACACAGACACCCCAGAGGGGGAAGTCTAAAACAGCACTGAACTGATGGTAAAGTATAAAGCTTCTTACAAGTCAAGGGAGAAAAAACAAACCTGGATTTATATTTTCAGTCACACAGCTGCCTTTCCAAATCTTTCACTTCACATATTCTACAGGCATGTATTGGTTATATCAGTGTTTTTGGCAAAGACCTTCGAAAGCAACTCAGTTTTCCAAGAATGAGACCTAAGACTTGCTTGAAAAGCGGGTAAATGTTCCCAACTCACAATCATTTAAGTAGAGGTACACAAAATCACTAGTCATTTGGGGAAAAAAAGGAAGGAAAAAAAAAATCACACACTCTTTTCCTTGTGCCCCTGTCTTCCCTGATTTCACAGCAGCGGTATGAATGGTGCACATCAGCCTGGGAAGTGGGACTGAAAAAGTTCTCTAATGGAATATCTTTCCTGGCTAATAGCTTTTATCTTTGCAAGCAATGCCCATGTGTGCCTCCCCACAGTACAGGTTCACCATCTGCCTTTGTTGTAATAAATGAACTCACATTACAAATACAGAGCACAAACATACTCATATCCTGAACCTACTGCACCCAAGGGCCAGCTGTTTTTGCAGAATGTATAACTACTAAATGTTTGCTCCCAAATGTTTGAAATGGCTCACAATCTTCCCTAATAACATGCATAACCAGTGAAAAATTCATCATAGCTACACTGTGGGAGGCAATAACCCATAAACAAAGACTTATTTTCACAAACTCTATCTTAACACTATCTTTCCAATATAAAATTCTGCTTCCCAGATAGTCTTGCACAAATTACTAATATTGCACACAATTAGATATCACCCTTCTGCCTGCTTAGTAACATTAGCCTAGTTTTGGAAAATACAAGCTTTCATTTGCAAAATTCCACGTTTTAGACGAACAACTTATTCAATTGTGTGTCACCCCCGGCCTACGAAATTCAGAAAACTTTTTTTCCCCAGAGGCTTAAAAATAATCTTACCTTTTTTCCTTCAAATACTGATGCTCAGCACTGATATCCTCTCCAAATATATACATACACATCAATTAACTCTTCCAGTAAAACTCATCCTAATTGGTAATTTGTCTCAATATTTTCAGATCTATAAACTATACAACAGATCAAGAAAAAAACATCAGTTAGGCCTATACATGACCTTTCAGATTTCATATACCAGTTTTCTCCTATGAGACCAAGGATGTATGTTTTACAGTTGGCTGCTGATGCTTACAGATGCTAGTTCTAGGTCCTGCTTTTGTAGCACTTGATTTCATAGAAGTGATGCACAATCAACCATGGGAATAGTGTTGTATTAACTGCCTAAATATTCTGCCTTTGGGACCCAAGGAACTGTTCAGTACCTGAAAGATGCACAGAAATAGCCTTTTAGCTATCAAAGGAACCATACAAAACCTGCTGTGGTATCACTGCTTTAAAGTTCAAATAGATTTTTCTCAGTAGCCTGTATTTCCAAGGAAAGAAAGTTTACCCAGGCATACAGTATGTGCACAACACTTGTGGATTTCTGTCTAGTCTCAGCCTGTTGTCAAACACATTGGACAGTATCAACTGAATTTGACAGAATCATAAAGGACATGAAATATCAGAAGCCTCAAAGACATCATATTTCTGTACCTTTAACGAAAATAGCCAACAGACAGACCTTACTCAAGCCCTCACTGAGACACTGCTCCATTAACATGATCCCTTAATAAATGCTGTCTAATTCCAGTAGGAGACATCACGGAATCCCACACTGGAAAGTGACATTTAGGATTCCCTAACCATAAGGAAAAGCTTTAACCAGAGTTCATACTTTATTAAACTTCAGAGAATGTAATCTCGGCACAACAAACCATAAAATAAAATAAAAAAATAAATACATTCGCTTTTCTTAGTCCCGTAACTTCAATAATTACCTGCTTCTATTCTAAATATTGCTCACAACAGAATGATAGCATGAAGTAACTTCCTACTTATGTTTGCCAGAGAGAGCAGCTGGCTCAGCTTAAGGGAAACCAAAGGAAGGTCTTCTACAGACAACTGAGTCAGTCTCAGCAGCCCCTGTGGACTGAAGACAACTTAAAGATTAATCAAGACATTTATTGCAATCACAACATAATAGCTTGTTTGTGCAACATGAGCACGACCCAGTTGCATGTATATTTTTTCCAAGTCCTTTTGACGCTATTTACCCTGATATCCACATCTCCCTGGGGACAGTTCTTCAAGTAAGGATGTCAAGCACGGGTATCCTCAGCGTGAGCTTACCTGAGCTTGGAAAGGCTGAAGGGTTGGGGTGGAGTTTATCCACTTAACTCAGCACTACAACAGCCACATGCACCCCATCAGTTATTATGTCTCACATGATGAGGCAAGGATTTCTTAAAGCTGACTCAACTTCCTCAAACTTTACCACAGTTACAAAAATTTGCAATGATTTAGAGTTCGCAGAAGCAGAGGCACAGAGACAAGATAAAGCTTTCTGGTCATTTACCTCAAAATAACCTCTGCTTTATGACAGCTGTGGCTGAAGGCCTTTCTGACAGGGCCACTAATGCACGCTACTTTACTTTTCAGGTCTGACTGGAAATGAGACCGAATGGGAAACAAAAAAATTAGAACCACTCCATTTAATGTGTTGCTATACAAAAAGTGACAGTAGTTCCTCAAGCAGAAACACACAGAAACACTGGAGCTACAGCTAGAAAAAGATGTATTATTGTTCAGGCAATAGTTAGTTCAGGGTAAAAAGGAAGTCAATGGCTGTCTGCAGCTACAGGGCTGACTCAAATCTTCCAATTCATGTTTTTAATACTTGCCTACATTTCATTTCCTTTTTGGAGATGCTTACTTTCATGCACTTGCCTTCACACATGCTGACAATCATATGCCAAAGTGACGAGGAGCCACTCGAGGGGATCCTTCAGCCTCATTTATGTGCTGTATACTCTAAAAGGACCAAACGTTCAGTCTTGTAAGGGAACGTGGTGTTACAGGGTTCAAGCCCACTAAAAAACTCAACAGAGCTCAGACTACATGCAGTCATTGCAGAACTGCTGTACTAAAGATGAGTATTTGGGAATTTTGGGAAGCCACGAAATGATGATTGCTCAGACTATAATAATGTTATCATTGTTATACCCTTTTAAACATATTTTTTCATTTATTATGAACGTTACTTGAAATTTTTTTCTAGTATGGCAGAAAGTGCTAATGGGTTGCACAGCAGTGGTCAGCAATGCATAAATCCTCAGGATGATACTCTCCATAAAAAAAAAGGAGCTGTCATGTAATAACCTTCCTCAAAGAGTCGTTGGGAGAACTGTGTGGCTTAATTTCTTTTTCCTCTGAAGCCAAAGTTTGATGATACAATAAATCCAGCTTTGGGGCCCATGGTATCAGACCCAAAAAAGCTGCGGTGCCCTGGCGCGAAGCAATGATCTGCTGCAAATGTATTCATAAATATATCAACTGAATAAGACCTCTGGCAGCTCCAGTTTGCTCAAAAAATTATGACTAGTTAACTTTGTAACATTAGGTTTTTCTGCTGGAAAAGTTATTATTTCTTTATCTCCATGCACACGCAGCCAATGTTAAAACTGCTGGGAAAAAAAAAATCATTATCACATCTTATGGCTAGTTTGTTATAAATGGAGGCAAATACTCAGTCTGGTCTATGCCAGATGTGTATGACTGGGTCATCTAGTAACACATAAGTCCAGTGAAATGACAGCCTGAGTCCATCAATCACATACTAATACACACTGCAAGAGATGAAACACCTACTCAGAATAGGGCCACTCTCAAATAAAGCCACAGGTTGCTCAAGTCTATTTCCAAGGATGGAGGTTCCACAACTTCTCTGGACCCTGTCCCAGTGTCTGACCACACCTTACACACAAAAAATTAAAAAATCCTAGTATTTCATTGGAATTTCCCTTGTCGCAACTTGCGCACATTACACAAGATCAGCACAGCCCGTTGCACAAGTCATCGGATGCTTCTGAGCTTCCTCTGCTGCAAAGCAGCTGTTCAAAATCAGGTTCAAGATACAGACATGTTTCTGAGATTATATCATCTAAGAACAAAGAGGTTCTGCAGTGCAAAGCGCCGGGGCTGTTGAAGGGAAAGGATGAAGTTCCTCCAGGCAGTTAAGTCTGTGGCAGGATCTGAGCCACAGCATCAATATGGTGGCTTTTAGTGACAGGAACAGCAAAGACCAACAGCTTTCCTGAGAGTGACAGAAAATAATTAAGACCTCTGGTCAGGAAAGAAGCAGCTGACTAAACCTGATATAAAATAAAGTACTTCTGGCTCACTGATTGCAGTTCCGAATGGGAAACCGACTTGCAAAACTTCAACTAGTTCTGCTCATCAAACGAAGAATATCTGAAATTAATTAGGGATAAAGACAACCTGATCCTCTAACAACTTTCTTCAAGCATGCAATCAGATAAATTAGGATCTTATTTAGAATATAAACATTTGTTTACAGACCTAAATTCTAAGCACTTTTAAAAGATACCATTATTAAAATACCAAAGCAGGTTACATTGTACCACTCACTGAGTCTGTTTCACTCCTGTTTCTGAGAAATTATACTCCGAAGTCCTGCAAGTACTGAAAGCAGAAGAAATACTGTAACTTTAACAGGCCGCAAAAACCGTAAGTGACAGGAAACACAGGATAATTATTTTAAAAATAGTTTTTAATAAAAATGGAAACAACAATTATGATAATAACCAATGAAAACCAGTGCTTAAAATTAACCATATTTAGTGTGCTTTACATGATCCTCCAACAATGCTGCACAGGATTTACTTTGGAAGCAGGAAAACAAATACTCAACAGGTTGTCTGCATCACTAACCCATCTTAAATTTGAAATAGAAAGAGCATTCATATTTCATATCTGATAATGAAAACCAACAAGAGGTACTGGATGCAGTCATATCTGGTTTACCAAAAAGATGAGCACACGTAAGGAAAAATTACGTGCTAGCTTCCATTTCAAAGAGGCAATGCTGTTGCAAATCAGTAAGAACTTATGTCTTGCTGAAAGGCTTTTGAAATTTGCTTTGAAGAAAAACTCTTGGAACACGCAAGTCTTCTTTCCTATTCACTGTTTCGCGCTGCACATATTCATTGACCACTTGCTCATATCCCTCAGCCTTGAAAAGCTGAGACAAGAACTCTGGAAGAGAATTTTAAAAAATAAGATGAAATATTATGCTCAAGCTATTTTAAAAACACTACTCAGCGTTTATATAAGCATATGTTCTTATGTGTTACAGCATGAAGATCACACAGGCCTTCAGATTTCAAGCTGTTCTATGCAGGCAGACTGCTGAATAAAAATCAATACAGATCTCCATTAGAAACATCAACCTAAACAAAAAAACTTGCAAAACTGGGGCTTAAGCTAGTTACTCAGTTTAATTTCCAGAACTTGCCACATCTCTTATTTTTATTGAGCCATGTCATTGTCCTTGTGCCTGACTCCAGTGCATTTTCACTTCATGCAGCTGACCTTTGCTAGCTGAACACATCGCTTATTTCAAATATTTCAAAGGTAATTCAGCCTTGTAGATGCATCTTGGTTGACAGCACGTTGAACATGAGCCAAGAGTGTGCCCTGGCAGCCAAGAGGCCGACCTGGTCCTGAGGAGCATCAAGCACAGCATTGCCAGCCAAGTGAGAGGGGTGATTGTCCTGCTCTGCTCTGTGCTGGTGTGGCCTCACCTGGAGCACTGTGTGCAGTTCTGGGCAACACAGCATGAAAAGGATATAAAGCTACTGGAGAGTGTCCAGAAGAGAGCCATGAAGTTGGTGAAGGGTTTGGAGAAGAAGCCATATGAGGAGCGCCTGAAGTCACTTGGTTTGTTCAGCCTGGAGGAGACTGAGAGGAGACCTCATTGTGGTCTACAGCTTCCTCACAAGGGGAGGAGGGGCAGGCACCAAACTCTTCTCTCTGGTGACCAATGACAGAACCCAAGGGAATGTCAGGAAGATGTGCCAGGGGAGGTTTAGGTTGGACATGAGGAAAAGGTTCTTCACCCAGACGGTGGTGGACACTGGAACAGGCTCCCCAGGAAGGTGTCACGGCCCCAAGCCTGACAGTGTTCAAGGAGCATATGGAGAACGCCCTCAGACACACGGTGTGAACTGTGGGGTTGTAATATGCAGGGACAGGAGTTGGACTCGATGATCCTTGTGGATCCCTTCCAACTCAGGACATTCTATGATCTCTGCTTGAGGAAGAATACCACCCCCCTATGACACCAGACGTTCACACACCATTGCTCAACAGAGAAATGGACAAAATGGCAAAGTGGATATGGTGGTACCAAGCCTCCACTAAGTCCAACTGAAAGTATTTTCCACAAAAAAAAGATTCTTACTCATAGCACATCTCGCAGAATCACAGAATGTTAGGGATTGGAAGGGACCTCGAAAGATCATCTAGTCCAATCCCCCTGCTGGAGCAGGAACACCCAGATGAGGTTACACAGGAAGGTGTCCAGGCAGGTTTTGAATGTCTCCAGAGAAGGAGACTCCACAACCTCCCTGGGCAGCCTGTTCCAGTGCTCTGGCACCCTCACTGAGAAGAAGTTTCTTCTCAAATTTAAATGGAACCTCCTGTGTTCTAGTTTATACCCATTGTCCTTTGTCTTATCATTGGTTGTCACCGAGAAGAGCCTGGCTCCATCCTCGTGACACTCACCCTTTACATATTTATAAACACTAATGAGGTCACCCCTCAATCTCCTCTTTTCCAAGCTAGAGACACCCAGCTCCCTCAGCCTTTCCTCATATGGGAGATGCTCCCTTAGGGAAGGCAGAAATACCTCACAAACAGGGTGACCTATGCAGCAGAGAGGGCTGCTCATGCAATTGACTTGTCATGTTAATTAAAAGTCATCACTTTTCCTTTCCTGCACCTCGTTTCATTTACTCGAGGAGTTAATTTCACAATGAAGTTAAGCCATTCTACACTTGTGCTACATTTTTTTCACTGCTCAGAAGAATGAGCTTGATGAAATGGCTGATCAGGTGGGTACAGGAACCTCAGCCCTAGAAGAGGTGGTGTGCTGCAGAAGGAAGATGAGACCACCCACTTTGGCGGTAGTGCAGGCTTAGATCAATTTAAGCCCATCACAAAGCCATATGCACTGGTCGTAAACACAATGTGTTCGTGTAAAATGGGAGACCCACATCAATGAAATATAAATAAACTGCACTTAATTGTGGACCTATTGCAACCTCATTGTGAGGAAGTTGCACATATTTCATAACACAAAATTACAATCATGCATTCCTCTGCAAATTGAATATTATTTCAAACAGTGGAAGAATAGATTATTTTATTTTCCATGGAAGAAGCTCAGTGTTGTTATCTGAGGCCAAACATATTATAAAAAGCATTGTTCAAATCATCCTGTGCAGCAATTACTTGGTGTACCAGTGTAGTGCTAAACAAATTTTAAAAAGCACGGGTTGCAAACTGTGTGGAAATGATGGGGAGTCATATTTCTAGCAACAAGAAAATTCTCAAGCATTAAGCAATATTTATATGAAAATCAGTGAGAAGAATGAGATCATAATGCTTAAAAATGGGAGCAGAGGTGGTCCATGAGACAATCACGGACCAGCCCCAGGCAAAACGATTGCTAACATGAGTAATACAAAATAAATTCTCTCTTTTTTCTTTCCTTCCTTCTTCTTCTTCTTCTTCCTCCCTACCTCAATTCTTTCCCCAAAGCAAACTTGCATACTAGCAAGGAATTTATCATTCAGAAACAATTCTAACACATAATAAAAATGGGATTTAAAATGCCACAGCTAGGTCAGTCTCTTATTTGTTCCCTTTAGTATCCACTCCCTTTGTAGGATCTAATTGTTCAAACAGAACTAAAGATCACTCAGTAAATAACAGTTCTAGAAATGCTTCAATGAAGCTGTAGCACAGCCTGCATTATTTTAGATTTCATCATTGTCCTATAAAGAATAGAGAGAGCTCAGACAAGATTAATGGTTTTTATATATCAGAAGCAATTAGATAACATGTTATGTCATAAAATATGAATAACATTTACTTGGCTCCAAATTGGTCTCTTCAGTGGCTGTATTTTGCTTTAGACTAAGAACAAAGAGCCCCACAGAAATAAACACACAGCTCTTCTTACACAATGCCCTGTAACTGATAGAGGGAAATGATGGTTCACTGAAGTTTAGCATGAGGAATTGGGAGTTAGAAGATGAGCTATAATCCCAACTCACTGTGAGAGTCTAAGCAAATTCCTGCACATCTCTGTGCTTCAGATTCTCCACCAGTGAACTGCAATAATTACCTTCCTTCCTAAAGCATTATGAGCACTGAACGAAGAACTGTTTAAATACTGTATCATGTGGAAATGTTTTTTGCATTATCTTTACTAAAAAAACCCAGAAGACAGAGTGACCGCGGCTAGTCAGTGCTATCTCAGCAGGATTTGTGCACAAGCTTCTCAGCGCTGTAGTCATGGTTCTGCTTTAGAAGTCACTGACTCCTTCAGTAGATCCTATCTTGCACTCCAGGAAGAGTATTGCAAAAAGAACAGCGCCAAAATAACTGCTTAGCTGCTTCATAAAGATGATCAACTCTGTTACTGAACACTGGTCTTTTCCCATAGATAACGAACCTGAATTAAATTCAGCAAATTCAGAAACTGCTGCTCTCGGAACATTATAGCACATACAAGAAGCTCATAAACAAGAAAGTCCTCCAAAAGTCCTGTCAGTCTAAATATCCTCTTCCTCCCCAAAAAGGACGGCAAATGAAGTACACCATGATTTAACAGTTCATCTGTGTAAAACAAAACTTCCATGGGCTTGTTGGCAATTCCTTCAAGCAAGTTCAAACAGAAGATTCACAGAAAAGAAAGCACTCTACAGTATGTCTTACTCTTACCTTCAGTAAAAAAATATGATCTTGTCCCATCTTGTCTAACATAAAAGTTTTCTCCAAGTTTGCTGCCAGATTTAAATCTGAGCATTGCGTGATCATATAGTCCATAGTCTCTGAACAAGACACACTTGCCTGGTTTTAATACCTGTCACATAATACACATATGCTTTAATAAGCCAAATGGAATTAGTCATATGTATATTTATTTATTTGTATACATATACAGACACATACACATATAACTAAGACAATGTATCCTAACACATTCAATACAAAAGTGATTTATATATTTAATTAATTCCTTGTGCAACGAAAATGTTGTCTATAAACTGGATTGTCCACTCTTAAAAATGCTTCCCCATGAGGAGTAGATTACAAATAGTTTTAAGATACCTGTGTGAGTGCTGATCAGCTAAACGAGCTTTTTGCAACACTCTTCAAACACAGAGGAAAGAAGAAAATATACAGTTTAACAATAAAAATTGAGTTCTAACAGGGCATTTTCTTTGTTGGGTAGTATACAGTCTAGCATCTGACTTTGCTTGATGATTAACAATAAAATTTAGAATACCATGACATTTCTTTTTTCATGTGAGAAAGAAAAATGTTGCAATGTAATAAGAAAAAAGTAACAATTTCAGGAAAACGTGTTGAGGGTTTGTTTTGTTTTTTAATTGCTCTTTGGTAAAGAAAACAAGCAATAAAGAGTTTGAAATTTAGAAATACATGGCCAATGGCCATGCTGACTTTAGGCATTTGATGCACACAACTTTCCTACCTCATCAAGTACCAGCTGTATTTGTTAGAGGAGAAAAAGAGTACTTGCCACTTGCAAATTTATGCAGAAACCTACAAGTGAGTTAAATGAGCCAGGCATCTCCACAGATAAAACAGTAATTAGCCTTTAATGTGCATGAGCTAAGAATGAATCCTGACTTCGGAAAACAGCTGGAAATATACCCAAAAAAATCTAACATTTCCTTTCAAACTACTAATGATAAAACAAACAGGATATCTGATAATACAACCCCCCAAATACACACATATGTATAAATAAAAATATGTTGACTATTTCCCTCAGGGAAATTCAGAACAATCACAATTCAGATTGTTTAAACCACCCTCTGGATGGGCTTGTCCTGGTCTATCAACTAACAAAGGCAGCCCAGGGAGATGAGTCTCTCTAGGTTAATGTTGATCTCTGAACACCCCACTTCCAAATCACCACAGCTCAAGCGTGTTTAATAATAACAATAACATCCTAACTGCAAGTCACTGTATCTTCGAAAGTCAATTTTGGTTCACTGTCATTCACTTCTTATCAATACAGACATCTCTGCGATCCACGAACATTATTTGTGGCATACAACGTAGGAGCCCAAGTCACAGGTTCAAAATATCTTGTTATGTTGATGGTATGCATTAGGGCAGAATCCAAACAACCACACAATACCAAGAGAGAAAAAAAAAACCCCAAAAAACATTGTAAGACATATTTTAGTCCCTTAAACTAGATGAACTAACTAAATACATCCATGGAATTTAGTATTAGAGATCACCATTGCAAGAGGGGTTATTTTCTCAGGGGGAAAAAAAAAAAAAGTACTTTCAAGCTAAAAAGAAGGTACGTGCTTTAAAGGCTGCAAAATAAACTGGTTTTACCTTGTAAATGTTCTTCAAGACAAGATGCATTTTGTCAGGATGAATGGCAGAAAGCACAAATATAAGCATGACGACATCCACAGAATCTGCTGGTATATATTCTAGAAGATCATCTTTGGTAAGGTCACACTGGAATACTTTACATCTTTCAGTACTGTATAAGGCATTTTTCTAGAGAAATTAAAAGAGTACGCTTTCAATGAAAATTAGCAGCATTTGTTATTGGAAAAAGTAAAGAAGTTGTAAAACTAACAAGTAGAGCAACACAAAACATGGTGGCAAAAGA
Organism: Caloenas nicobarica; assembly: GCF_036013445.1. Classification (NCBI taxonomy): domain Eukaryota; kingdom Metazoa; phylum Chordata; class Aves; order Columbiformes; family Columbidae; genus Caloenas; species Caloenas nicobarica. The sequence continues at coordinate 45,797,982 of NC_088246.1, read as the reverse complement.
ACATTAACTTCCAACAGGTGACTAAAGCAATCAGAAATTCTTTGCTGCATACTAAATAGGGAAACTACAACTACTAGAATAGTCTATTCTCTGGAATTTGAGAAGGAATGTGTGTTAAGACAGTTCAGAAAACATTTCAGTTTTATCCCTGTTTCTACTCTTTAAAAATAAATATTATTAAAAGAAATTCTGTATTACAGGGTGATCAAAGCACAGCTCTTGAGCTACAAATAGACTGGAAAGAGTTCAGGTTCATGTCACGTAACCTGCAGCTGGGCTGTTCTACCCCACGGTTTTGCTGGGTAAAAGGAAACCTGGTCATGGCAAGAAATAAGTTCAGCAAAAGCTGTGACGGCACACGCCACTAATTCATCCAAAATCCAGGGTAGACACTCAGCCCAAACTCATCTTGCACTGCAGATGTGGCACCCGGGGGAGCTGCTGTCCTCTCGTGTTTGCCACATGTATTTCTTCCCATCTTTCCCATGAGATCTGCAGTATGTGTCTTGTGGTTCTTGGTCACAAATGTCCCACGAGGGAATACTTTCAAATAACAGATATATAGAATTTTACCGGTGATTACAAACTTAATAAATGAGGAGACTCTTAAAGGCCAAAGCCCCTACCAGCCTTCCTGGAAGACCTAACTTTGGACTGCAGTACCGCTTATCTATGAGTAAGTATAAACATACCTATTTCTAATCAGGATACAAATTTCCTTAACAATAACATTCATGGCCCTGTTTCCAAGATTCTCCTCAGGACTCCCTCTGCCCCACAAATATCAAGGGCAAGCTTCCATCCCAAACACATTTTGCTTGTACTGCACAGCCAGCAGAGACACAGCGGCGTTCCCAAAAAACCAGAGTCTTCACAAATCATTCAAGTAAAGTAATATACACATACTACCATAATGATAGAATTTGATGCTGAAAAACTAAGTCTTGAGCAATGATTCACCTTCTTGCATAGGAGCTCCACTGAAATGGATCAGTCTCCATTTTTTGGCAAAAGCTGTTCTACCCTTCTTACAAAAAGGAAGGCAAGAGAAGTCTGTTGTTCCAGTCACTTGTAATTTCAGAAGCTTCAAAAGACACTCTAAAGGAAGTTTCAAACATCACACCAACCTTCACATACTCAACAGCTCTAGGAGAGAAATCACAGGCATATGCAAAAATATTCAGATCTTCTTCTAAGAGTGGAAACAAGCAGTTCCCAACCCCGCAGCCTGCTTCCAGAATGGTCAGTTTCTGATCTGCAAACTGGGGAGGAAGAAATCCAAGATAAAGCACATCATTTTTGTTTTCCTCATGATATGACCAGAGACACTGTTCTATCAGCATTTTAAAAGCTACAATGAATTTTAGTTACCATTGATTCGAAAACTGAAGTGGGTATCCATTGGATAATCTGACACCACAAAACACAAATCTTCATTTCTGCAAAATTACAAATCTTTTTGGAATATATTAATATTTCTTTAGTCATCTACCTCTTAAGTAACTAACAGATTGTTGTACCGTTTCTGTCTTGTCTTTCATTCAGCTGTAATGAACAGATGCCTCTGGCTATCCCCCTTAATAACATTTTGCAATTAACCTGTAATTCTGGATGCTTCTAGTGCTCTGAAGTCCACTAACTTGCATCTGAAAATGTCACATCGCATAGAGACAAGTTGTTTATTTAGGACACAAAACGAATATTTCAGATTTCATTCTTAGTACCCAGTACGGGTCAGTTATAAACTGAAACCAAACTGATGCATCTGATTCTGAGGAGGTATCTTTGATATTAAGAGAGACTACATGGGGCACTGCAAACTTAGCATGCGACAGCTCTTACCCTAACGGCTTTGTTAGATCTATTATTAAATCATTTGGAAACAAACAATCCCATGTTTTACAGAGGAAGTGTATAAATCTCACCTCCCGACACGCTTTCAGCTCTTCAAACTCTCTGGTTGTCCAATGCCTGTCTTTGAAGAAGTTGGTGCTGTTTCTTTTGTAAAATAGATCCCAGTTCTTCTGTGCCTCTTTCTCCAGCTTGAGTTGTTTGAACTCAGACACCAAAACCTGATCTTTTGCCAATCTCTCGGCTTCTTCTGGGCTAAGGATTCTTGCACTATGGCCTTTTTTTTGGAAAGCACCATCTTCAGTAGATGTTGTTATTATATTTAAGCAATTGGCTGATGAGTTTTCTTGGAACATTCTAGATTCTTTCACACAAATAAGAATGCCAAAGACTCAAGGGTGATTTTTTTTTCTTTAGTGTATGTTCCCATCACTTAACTCAGGCAAAATAACCGAAGATCTAGAAGTCAAAGAAAAAATGAGGAAGAGTTACAGAGTGTACTTATTACAATTTTATGGTGATCTGTCCTACCTGATGAACTGCAAAGTCACCAGATTTCTCTTAATTTCAGAAATCTTCCACCCAAACTCACAACTGCATATGACATCACACTGATGTCAAAGTTAAAGAAGACACTTAACAGAGTCTGCTAGTCCTCCCTCTGCATCCTAGAAAGCTGCCTAACAAGAGGAAGATGATGCAGGTCTAACATTATTTTCACTAAAACTGACTTTGAAAGGAAAGCAAGAGCTTTGTTTCTTGTTAACCGCAGTTAGAACACCTCAGAAAAATCATAACTGAAAAACAGGTGACACTTAAAAGTCCCACTGAAGTTGATGAAACAAACTGTATTCATGTTAGGTTTTCTCCTTCCTGCCCTCATCTCTATGGGAAAACACTGGTGAGAACCACGAGCATTTATAAGACCACATCACCCAAACGAGAGCAAAAAAACAGCACTGTGGCCAAAATGCCCATAGCCGGCCTGTGTCAGCATCCCTTCCACTGCCTCCTCCTGGGGATCCACCTCACTTTTAACAGTCACGGGTAGTTTTATTTTCAGAAGTGAACAAAATCAGAGCAATGAGGGGTTCTGCGTACGCTGGAAGGGATCCAAATCTTTACTCTGATGTTAATCTAGTTCTGACCCCAGCCTTACCATACACATCCAGATCCTGGATGACGGCACAGGAGAATTAAATCCTGCATGGCCCAGGAACTCCCAGGGAAGCCGAGGCAGCCGAAACGTGCCACTCGCGTATGTCAGCGCTCAGACCCAGGCACTGGTGTCATTTTACCAAAATGGAAATGAGAAAAACCCAATATCCACCTTAAAGCATGAAAAGGGTAGTGCTTCACTTACGTATTTTATCTTACGTGATGCAAATAGAAACGTAAAATGCAAACGTGTGCAAATGAAATAAAGAACTGTCAAAATTTTCTCCAGCTTTGTGGGAGGCAGACACTCGCTTTTACCTTCAAAAACAATGGAAAAGGTCACGGACCCGAGGGTCCCTTGAAAGAAAGTCTCCTCGAGAAGAGCATATCCTCAAAAAAGCTGAATCTGCAAAAGTTCTAATATGTGCCCGGCGCACTGCAAAAAGATCAACGTTTATATTTCTTGATAGGACAAGCTAGGAAAAAAAAAAAAAATCCAAGCTAGTCCTTTTACTGACGCATTTGCGCTCAGAAAACGCTGTGGTGGGTTGCTGGCACAGCGTGTGTTTAGGCTAAAGAGCCTTTTACAGGTGTTTAATCCACCCCTGAGACCGCGAACAGCTCACACCTCGGCGCCAGCCCCCAGGGAAACCACCTCCCCACCCAGGGCTGTCCCCTCAGCGGGGCCGCGGCCGCCACCGCCGCACCGAACCCCACGGCAGGGGAGGCCCCTCCGGCCCGGCCCTCCCGAGGGCGGGAAGCGCCGGGTGCCGCCTCCCCTCTGAGAGACGCCCCTCCGGGGACCCGCGCCCCCTCCGCCGGGACAGCAGCCCCTGCTCGGCCCGGCGCCCCCGCCTCGCTGTACCTGCCGCCGCTGTCGCTGTCACCGCCGCCGGCCCCGGAGCAGTTTCCCGGCTGCACTCGGCCCCCGGAAGGGCAGCGGGCGGCAGCGCACGGAGGAGAGGAAGGGACCGGGAGGGGAGGGGACGGGACAGGACGGGCCGGGGCCGGGGACATGAACGGCTCGGCGAACTCGCTGCTGGACAAGGAGGAGCACCCGCTGCAGCTGGGCGAGAGCTTCGAGCGGCGGCCCAAGGCCTCTTTCCACACCATCCGCTGTGAGCGCCACCCCCTCTCCCCCACGGCCGCCCCTTCTTTCCCCCCATCTCCTCCCGCTCCCCGCGTCCCGTCCTCCTGCCTCCTGCCTCACCCCCCTCCCGCGGGCGACCCCCTTCCCCTCGCACCCCTTCCCGCCGGCCGGCCCCGGGGCGGGGGGCAGCACCCCCGCCATCCTCACCGGGGTTTCCTCGCGGGGTCCCGCGGCGGCTTCGGACTCGTTCGGGGCCGTCCCGTCCCGTCTCGTCCCCGCCCGCCCGCGGGGGCCCGCAGCCCGCCACGAACAAGCCCCCCCGCCCCTCACCGCCTCCTTCGTGCCGCCGCCCCAGCGCTTCGTCCCGTCGCCTCTCCCACGAGTGCTCTCCCCACAGAGGTGGCCGTCCCCGGCGGGGCAGCGTGGGGGGACAAGGGGAAGGTGGATGCCCGGCGATAGCGCTGGTAGGGAGGAGGTTTGAGCCGGGGAGGACGAACAGATTGTTAAGTTTTTCATAAAACACGCGTGAAAATCGCTTAGGAGCACAGTCAGAGGATCATAGAATGTCCTGAGTTGGAAGGGACCCACAAGGGTCATCGAGCCCAACTCCTGTCCCTGCACAGGACAACCCCACAGTTCACACCGTGTGTCTGAGGGCCTTGTCCAGTCTCTTCTTGAACACTGTCAGGCTTGGGGCTGTGACACCTCCCTGGGGAGCCCGTTCCAGTGTCCAGCACCCTCTGGGGGAAGAACCTTTTCCTGATGTCCAACCTAAACCTCCCCTGGCACATCTTCTTGCCATTAGCGATCCCCTCCGTGAGGGGGTGGCTTGCCATTTTATTTTATTTTATTTTTTTAGTGGCAGTTGGAGGACAGGTCACCGCAGGCCCCAGCTTGGCGGGAGTGCCAAGGAGAGGAGCGCGGCTGGTCAGCAGCCCAGATGCCCGCAGTTTGATTTTTGACTGGGTATTTTTGTGATGAGGCAAGGTGTAACTCAGCAGCCCTGTCCCTGGCTGCCCCAGCACCAGCCAGATGTAATAAGTTGCTTCCCAGTAAAGCGAGCAGTACTGCCTAATTAGTGTAAGAGAAAACCTGAGGAAGGGTCTCAGTAGGGTTATGCAGTTTTTGAATAATTGGAAGAATATGTGGGGGTTTTTTTTAAGACACCAGATATTATTCGAACTGCTCTATTCTAGCACTGAGTACTTTTAATTTCATATTAGAAGATTCTTTTGAACATGAGCTCACTGTATCTCTGTACATGAATTCTGTGGGCAAGAAATTGCTTTTCCGTCCACTAAATGAGTCCAGGATTTGAACTGAGTAGTAAATCACCAACAGTAAATGAAAGTAACACTACGTTTATATTTCAGTAGCTTTCTATTGAGATGGGGAATTCATACAGGTAACAGTAGGATTTTTTTGTTATTGTCGATGGTGCTTAATTCTAAGCCCTGTCTCGGGGCCCGTATTCATACACTACAAGTAAGTAATTTTGGTGATGTTAGTCACCCGAGTGTGACTTGAAAGAACAGCTTTCTAGACTGAGCTGTTACTCCAGCAGATTGCCAATGACTGAGGCAAAGCTATTTTCAATAGTAAACTCTATATAGTGGATTAACACTTAAATTTTGCGTGTATCACCCCTCTGGTTATACATAATTCCACCATGCTAACACATACTATACCATGCCATACCATACAATATATTTGGTACATTTAACTGTTTATACATAACACTGAACAGTTTTATCCAGCGCTAGCATACTAGCAAATCTCCGTTTAAAAATTTAAAATTTTTAAATAGCCCAACTTTCAAATGAATGAGGTTGTTGTCTGATAGTGTATGAATTAAACCCAAGCCATATTCAAATAGAAATACACTGGATTTATAGTATTGAAAGTGCTTCAGTAATCAGTTTCATAAAGGATTGCAAAGTCAAAGCTCTTCAGACTACAGCTGAAGGAATGCAGTTTTATTTTAAGAGAGCTTTCTGTGTGCTGGATTTTCTATCCATGACTTTAAAATGAGATCTCTTCATTTCCTGGTTATAAATTTTTTCTCTAACTGTTGATCTGGAATGATTTATCTGGGATCCAAGCATTATATTGTTTCTGTAATCCTCTTCACACAAGCTACAATAAGAGGATTTGTTAGGCTAAATTTGTTTTGGCCTTCTTAAAATACTTCATTCCTTTCCATAATGTTTATGAAATACTGTGCTGAAAAACTGGTTTATCCTTGGAAAACACATCGTAAAACCATTTGACTTTTGAAAGAAGGACTGTGGTCACATCTGGAGTGACATCTACAGCAAGATTAGCCAAGCATGTACGTGTATTAAGCTAACAAAATGAAAACAATTTGTTGAGTGTTTGTTTAAAGTAACTATATTTTGCTGATACCTAAGAAAGAAGCGCAAGAGTGATATTCCTTTTAATTTAATGACTGCGCTGTTGAAACTCTTGATCCCTCTTTGGCAAGGACACTAGCTCTTGTACAGCTGATTTGTTTTATTTAGCAAGCTTGCACATAAAGTAGGTGGGAAACAATAGCTAGAAATAGATTGCTCAGATGAAAATGAAGGGTATGATTTGGTCTGGCAGTTAAGGCATGAGGACTAAGTCAAGTGTGCCTGATTCTGCTTGTTGTGCTGTCAAAGTAAAACTCAGACGTTAACATCCTCTTAATGAGAATTTATTACAAGTTGGGGGGTTTTTTGTTTGGTTGGTTTTGGTTTTTTTCTGCAAGTGTTCTTTTCATAATGGAATTACATTTGAATTTTGTTCTGAGATATTAATTTCTTAACTAATGCAGTAATTAAAAGCCTTGATCGTGAATATGATTGTACCTCTTCATATCCAGAGATGCTAGAATTGAATGGAGGCTTATTTTAAAAACAAATGGCTCATCAGCACAACAAAATAATGAGGGGAAAATACTTTTAAGTTAAAATGTTCTTAGTTCAAATAAAACCACTTAAGCAGAAGTGCTATGTTTGGGAGACAAATTCTTTACAACGCAGCGAAAATACTTAAAATGTCACCTTGGTCATGCTTTCTATCCACAGTGACTTTGGACTATCATGGAGCCTGCTGAAGTAAGATCAGCACCTGTTTTTCCCTCATAAGTGAGATCTGAGGTCTCCTCTGCCCTTGAGGAGGTGTTGTGGAGGCAAGACGGCGGTTAAATAGCCAGAAATATAAGTAAGGCTAAATGAGTCAGTGCCACTAAATTAGTCTTTGTCACAGAGAGAGTCCTCAGGTTTGGAATTGGCAGGAACCACTCATAGCCCTGGGTCTTCAGGTTGATACTCTTTGGAGATGCACGGTACAGTTCTATGCTTGCCAGCAAAATTAAGTGTCACTCAGAGCCTGGGGTTTGCATAAGTCTGTGTTTGGTCTTCAAACACAAGGTCTAGAACCTTATTTCCATTTTGAAAAGGAAGTTCAGAATCTGGTACCATCATATGACTGGGACACTGAGCATAGACACATTGTACTGATGCGTCATTCCACCCCTGCTGTAAACTCTAGCGTGTTATTTTAGCGTTCCCTATAATCACAGTAAATGTGCAGTGACTTTTTGCAGGGCAGGATGACACTTCTAAAGACTCTTAAGAAATGTAAGTGCAATTGTTTTCCTCTTTAGATGATTTTAAGCCAGCATCGATTGACACATCTTGTGAGGGGGACCTCCAAGTGGGTAAAGGAGATGACGTAACAATCACTTTGCCACATATTCCAGTAAGTTTGTTATATATGTGTCCTTGTTTACTCCCCAACAAATTTGCAATGTCGTTGCAGTCTAATGTAAATGCTATTTTCACTTTCATCTTTCTGACTATAAGTGGGTTCAATACTGAGCAGCCAGACTTGTAGTGTTTTACCTTAGGAAAGGACTGTACAGTTGAATCTTTGTCAGTGGTTACATTTGTAAGGTTGCAGTCTGTTCTTTAGTTTTGATTCCTTCCTGCTCTTCCTTGAGTAAAAATAAGACTTTTACTGTTAGCTGAAGCTCTGTATCTGGTTTCAATCCATTTTTGGTGCTACAGATTAATGAAGAAAGGCAGTTTTGGCGTTCAGAAGCCGCAGATAGGCCTGTAAGTGTATTCCTCCCATTACTAAAGCATAGACACACAGCATAGAGGGTTCTCTGCCTTTAGCTTTATTAGTGGAAGCGAGGGGGTTGGTTCTAGTGAGTGTCAGTGAAGCGGTTTCCCATCCACTTCCTCCTCAAATTATGCCATAAAGATTTACTGTGTGAGGATGACGGTCGAGCAGCAATAAAACAAGTGATCAAAGTGTTTATAGGTGCAGCTGTTTCGTAATTGAAGGTTCAGTGGTTTCCTCACCAAAACAAAAGAAAGTGCTTGCATGCTGGAACTGGGTTTGTTTATTAGCTGAAGTTAATGCTATGTGTCAAGCCAATAAACCGGAATTCACAGATGCTGATGGGTTTGGTCGTTGCAGGGTGGCACCAGTCAGGTTAAAAGCTGTGTGTCAGATCCTTTTGGTATTGTTTATTTCAGCAGGTTGGTGTTTTTAATTGGTAGGTGATGGTCCTGTGATAGTTCTCACTGAATGAGGCTTTAGCCTGCTTCCCCCAGCTCCTTTTTTTATAAGGCTTGGGTGCTGCAGGAGGTCGCATACTGTTTTTTGTCTATAAAAACAAAGAGCAGGGTAGTGCTATTTGAGAGCAGGTAATGATAGGATTAATAGCAGTGGCATTTGTCTTGGATTGACTTGGAACAGTGTTGTTCCGTTCGCCTTTTGTGTTGACAAAAGCACTTGTAATGTCCCCTTCCGAATCTCTGTACTGATGAGTTAAGTTTGATTTTCTTCCCATGAGTGAGGATGAACAGCTTTAAAGCTTATAGTATCCTTCGGAGGCTTGGGCAGCTGACTGCCCTGCCACTGTGCGTATGTTGTTCCAAGGCAGCGCTGTCTGCATTCCGGACAGAGAGCTGTGAAGCACGGAGCATACTGGAAAAGAGTGAGAAGTTTTGAGACCGTTTCGTCCTGACAAGATTTACTGAATTTCTTGGATCTGACTTTGGTTCTCAGTTGCCCAACGATTGGATAGGATTCAGATTCTAAGCTGTTTTTTGAAATTGCCCGGTCCCTGGGGATATCTCTGACAATTTGTTCAGTGGAGATATTTTGGTGTCCCTTACTTCTTGGATAAATTGTAGTACTATTTTTAGATGTGAATTTAGTGGCTTTAATATTTGATAAACAGTCTTGGTTGGGAAAGTGAAGAATTTTGGTTCATTAAAAAACCCTCATGCATGAAAACAAGTTGATTAAATGTCACCTGTTTCGCCTGCCTCCTTCTTCTATCCTGTAATCAGCAGAATCTGTAAGCCAGTGTTATTTAGCCACTAAAATAAAACCTAAACATTTAATTTTAAGTAAAAGGGTGGGACTGTTAATTTTCTTAAACAGGATTTCAATTCTGCTTATTTTTTTTAGCCAAAATCACAGTCTTTGCTGATTTAGGAGGCTTCTGGGTAGCAGAATGATAGCCAACAAACTTTGAACAATTTTCGTTAAATATCTGCATTATATGTTTTCTGACTTAATTGTCAACAGCAAGCAGGATTTGACTTCCAGCTTGCTTTTCATTCTCTTAAATGTTGCTTTCTTCTTTTAAATGTAGGAATGATAAAAATGTAGCATGCCTTTGAAGACTAGACTTTCTGGAGACATCTTTTCTGAATTGTATCTGTATCTCTGACTGCATCTTTGTTGGGAAGTCAAATTTTTCACCCTTACTGTTCTGAAGCCATTTTAAATTCAAACATACTCTATTTATTAGCAATATGGAGAATAGGAGTTGCATTCTGAGTGGTTAAAATATGATTGTTCATTTTTGCCACTCAGAATAATATGTAGAAGAGTGCATTTTTTCATTTTCTCCTTGATTTTGGTTGCTTTCCTACAGCATGTGCAAAGGTGCACATGAATAAAAATTACTTTTGTACAGTAGCTATACATTACAGAGAAGTCTGAGAAGGTTTCATAGCTGAGAACATATTTCTGCATATCCCCTTTGAGTAACATGACCTTTTTTGACATGGCCAGGTGTATGTCCCTGCTGCTGTGTGCAGATAGACCACAGATCCTGCCTCCTATAACCCCAAACCCAAGTGTATGAGCCACCTGCACATGGATTAAGTACAGCTGGGCATAATCCCAGCAGTATCAGCCATTGTGTACCACTACATGTGTTTGTCTTTATTGCTTCTCAGTGTAAGCCATTAGACTTTTATGGCTCTATGCAGCATTGTGTGGATTTAGGGACTTTCTGGAAGGTGTCAAAATAACCCATTTCCTTTTGAGAAGACGTCAGTATAATTGCATGGCATTGACATGGTAATCTGACTTTGAAGAAGGCAGCTGTTCTTACATAATTTCTGGCAGTTGCTTGTAATCCACTATGAAAATACTGCCTTTTTTTGATAGATTATATACAAAGCAGTGTATTTATCAATTGATCACATATTTCTTTAGGCAACAGTTCTGCTACATTAATAATTAGAATTTTATTTCTTATTCAAACCCAAGATTTCCAGAGCAGAAATGTCAAGAAGATTTCTGACACTTGTCAGAGCCAGCTATGCAAACTGTGATGCTACCGTTTTGGGAATGAGAACTGTAAATAATGGCAACCATGGAGAAGATGTTTTGTCACTGCACAGACACTTAAAATGATGAAAGGCATAATATTGCTATGAGGAAATGTCTGATCTACTGTGTAAAACTGTGTTTCTTCCGTTTTCTTGAATGAACATTTTCTGTAGGAACTAAACATTAACCACTTAGCCTCTTGGACAGAACAATATATGTATTCATTTATCTTAGTGTTTGTGAACTTTTGGGTAGGGGAATATAACAAAAAAAATTGTATGCTCTTTCTTTGATACCAGGGTTCAACTCCACCAATGACTGTGTTTAAAGGAAATAAAAGGCCGTATCAGAAGGACTGTGTGCTTATTATCAATCATGACACTGGGGAATATGTGCTGGAAAAACTTAGTAGCAGCATTCAAGTCAAGAAAACAAGGTAAAGCTGGGGACAGGGCTGTTGGTAGGGTAGATTCTTGCTGAAGTGTCTTCTTCAGACTGTCTTTTGAACTAGAACTCAATTTTCTTTTATTTTGTAGTGATGTTTAATTAGTAACCATTATGGGCTTTACATGGCCAATTGTCTTGCCTAAAATGAAAATAGGAGTGTGAAGCCAAGAGTAAAGTACTTGTAAATTCTCCACTGCTGAAAGGACTTAATTATGGTTCGCAATGCAACACCACTGACAATTTGAAGCTTTGGAAGCTGGCTGAAGGATGGGATGTGTTTCAGGAATCTCGAGTTAGCTGAAAAAGGCCATGGAAATATTAGGCTGTCAGAAGGATTGTTGGACTTCCTAGGTTTGTTCCCTAAACCTTCCTGTGGGAGTGATGCTTTAGTAATATACTCTTAAGGAACAAGAAACTTTCATCGCAGTATTGGGTCAGTGATATATAAAGTGGAACACAAGCCCAAAGCCTCCAGCTGGCAGGGGGGGAGAAAACTGTAGAAATAATGGTTGTGAGGTTTTGCCTAGAAGAATTGCTGAGGCCAGAAATCCCCTCTGATTCAATACGCTTGCTTCACTGCGCAAATGCTGGAAAGTGTGCAGTTGGAACATTTTTAGTAGTCTTGCTGCTCTGCAAGTACCTGGAATCTCTGGGTGATGTTCTTTCAGCATCAATGGACCATGGGTTATTTAGATCTAAAGAGAAAGCTAAAGAGATCTTAAGAGAAACTCAAATGCCTCGTGAAGAAGAAACTCTTAAGTAATTTTACAAGTTTTACATTTAAAAAATAATGAAAAACCACTTTACTGCAGTGTAGAACTTTTAGCTGCTAAAACTACTAGAAATGTGGGTTGCAGCTCATCAGCAGTTGGCTGGAGGCTTGCCAAGAACACCTTGAGTTCAAGGTAAATGGACTGTAACACTTCTCCGAGTCAGTGATGTGAAAACTCATCCATCGGGCGTTCATCTTGTCCAGTGGATATGAGCATGTCATAGATGAGATTTGAATTCCCAATTGAAGTTCTGCTGGCCTTTGTGCAGGTGAAGCTTAAGCTTAAGTCGGAGAGGATCAAAGAAGTGCAGGAGAGCTTGGGTTCAGCGAGGTGTTTACATCCACTGAGTTTTGGCTCTGGTGAGGTGAAAAATGTTTCATCTTTTCTCATGCAGAGGCAGGACAGTAAAAAATGGAGATCCCTGTTTTGAGGAATAGTACTTAGCAAAGTCCTTGAGTTTTCTGGATCAGAAGTGTCATTTATTTTCATGCCTACTTTGATCATTAACGACTAGTTGACACTCTGTGGGAGCAGAGGTTTTAGTGTTAATGTCCTGGGGGAGTACTTGCACTTATGCTATGTAAAATCTTCTGTAGTTCCAAGAGCGTAATTAATACTGAAAACAGTTTTTTTGCTTTTACTTGTCATGTGATACAATAAATGTATTCCCAAATCCTCATTTCTGCTGTAAATGACTGTGTAAGCGGTATTGATGTGCCTGCTAATAGCTGCATTTCAGTGATGAATGAAGAGGTGGTTCTGTGCTTAATTTTTGAAGAAGCATCTACAATTCAATGAGGCACAGAGATACTTGAGTTAGTGCTTAGTGTACTAGCTCAGGTACCAGAAGTGGTTTAGATGAAGTCCCAGGAGATTCCGCATGGGCGAGTTTAACTTGTTTCTCAGTGGGATTAGCTCACGGGCACAAAGTGTCACCTTGCTGAGCTGGGACCCTCCTAGAACCGAAACTGAGCTCTAATACCCACATAAGCTGCTTCTGTGCTATGCTACATAAAGCCTTACTGCGAAAGGCTTTGATGTTATGTGATAAATACACCACGCACTTAAACCTCATTATGTTGTACCACAGAGGGACCTGAATAAGTATTTTGTTTTGAGGCATTTTTTTTGCCAAGGATATTGACTGTCCTACAATCTGAATCACATCATTGGTTTAGTAAAAGCAAGAAATACCTGAATTGAATTTAACACCTAGGCAAAGCATTGTTCTGGAGGCTACTTCCCACTAAGGAAACGGCTTAAACTATTTTAAAGGGATAATAGCAAGTGAATGAAAAACACAAATTAAATGCTTGCATGCTGTATTTAGCAGTAGGAATGATTGCTCTAGTCAGGTTGACCTCTAAGAGAGTTCAGTTTGAGATTATTTAATTGCAAGTGAGAAGATAGTTTCTTTTGCTGTGACTGTTTTAAGCAGGATTTTGTTATGAGTGTTATGATTTGTTTTATCATGTAGTTACTTTAAATTACTATGATTGCTTATTCTTTTTTAAAAATACAAATACTAATCTCTAAATTAAAGCCTTTATTGTTCTTCAAGTAGAGAATTTGGCACCACTGAGTCACAACTGGATTTGAAAATACATTTTGTAAGGGTGTTGCAGTGTAGTTGTATATGAATATTTGCCATGGAAAGCAAGTGTTGCATACAGAAAGCTGTAATTCGCTGTTTATAAAACAAAGTAGAGATCTGTGCAAAAGGAAGTGACAGATGATGCATTAGTACAAGGATATTGAAAAGGTGGAACACAGTTGCACGGTACTGCTGAATGTCTCTGGTTGGTTTTTTTTTCAGAGCAGAGGGCAGCAGTAAGATCCAAGCCCGAATAGAACAACAGTCTGCCCGAGCATCTCAGCCCCCGGCACAGTTCAGAGCCCCAACCAAGCCAGCAGCTGGACCTAAAACTTCTCCTTTGAAAGATAATCCCTCGCCTGAGCCTCAACTGGATGACATTAAGAGAGGTAAAGAAGGGTTTGTAGTTTCCCGAGTTTTGGTTGGTTTCGTCTTTTTTCTTTATAACAAAAACTGTAACCGTGCAATTTATATAAACGTGTTAAAATGTTCAGGGATTAAAAGATGGTACTTGACAGCTGATTTGTCATCTTTATATTTCGTTTTAAGGCATCTTAGTGAATTATTTATTCTCTTCTGCCAGCATAGATATTTCTCTGGCATGAGAGAACTTCCTCTTTGTGGATAATCTTCTCTCTGCCAAACTATTTCTCTGTTCTGAAAAGAAGACAAAATAAACATGAATTCGGAAACCAGCAGCTGAATGCTAGATGAGTTGAATGGGTGTCTTAGGCAACAACAACAGAAGCTGATGGTCCAAGATCTAGTTATGCAATCACGTAGCTTGGACGAAAGTTATTCCTGCACCACATGGAAGGGCTGGGTGGCTCTGTCCCTGTCACAAGACATGGAGTTTGTGCTGTGCCAAGCGGTCCTGGTTGGGGAGGGATGAGGGTGTGAACAGCCCTGCAGCTTCTCCTTCAGCACAGACGCTCCTCTGCAGCTTTGATCACATCTGCCATATAGTTACTATACTACGTAAGTGGCTCAACTCAGTCTCCTGCTCAAGCAACGCCTTGGCTTGGTGTTTTGCTGTGGGCACAGCGCATTTTCTTTACCCATGTCCTTCGTTTCATACTGGTGTGATATCTGGTTTTGTTGTAGATAACACAGTCAGAATGAGGAAGACTTTAAATTTAAATTTTTATTTGGTTCTCTTCTGTTTCTTGTCTGGCACCAGACATGATTTTATTTTAAGACTGTTCTTTCTGTCTAGTATTTTTTTTTTCTGGGTCTCTTTTTCTTTCTCTTTCTCTTTTTTCCCCTCTGTCCCAAATAGCTATTTTTGTCTGTAGACTTAGCCTATGTTAATTGCCCAGACTATGTTAATTACTTAGCAGGGTATTTTTTCAGTTCATGGTAATCACTAAGTGACATTTTTACTGCTAAGCTATCTGTGTGTTTGCATAGGTGCTGACTGGTCTCACTCTTTCGCAGCAGTAGTATTTTCAATACCTGGATGCTGGTCAGCAGGCAGAATCAACGTCTGAGAGTCTTTTAGCTACAGTTCCCTTAGCTGCATTGCCATTTTTATTTTCTGTGTAATAGGTAAGGAGAAAGATAACAGGTGATATATCAATTTAAAAGTTTAATCAGTTGTGGATTTTAAACGTCATTTCTTGCAGTGTGTAATAAGTTACTGAACCGTTAGGGCACTCTTTTGTATGTGTTCAACAATTTGTAAAGCTCTTCCTATAGTAAAATAGTTATGTTTGTCTGGTGTGACATGTATTCTACCAAGAGCATTTTCTAGTGGTCTAAAATACAAGTCACATTGTTTAGAACTGCCTTAGTAATTTTCCTGCCACCTGATTGTATTTTACTGTAAAATACCTCAAAATAAATAACCTGAGGAGTTTTGTTTCCAAAATGAAGCAAAACAACACCTGACTTGTACTGAAAACAGGACTTAGAATTGGTGTTTCATAGAAAGAGTTGTTCAAGGCCCAACAGGAGAAAGCACAAATACCTGGGCAGGTTTTTTTTTTTTTTGCTTACAGTATATGCTGTTTATAACTTTTTTCCAGCATCCATTATCTAGAGCATCACTATTACTAAAGCATTTCTATTGTAAGAACCTACTTGAGAAAGGTAGAACTAAAATGGCACCATCATACGTGAAAATAATAAATAAAACTTAACTATAAAAGCTGTGAGATAGTCTTCAGTCCTTTTATCTTCCTTTAATGTGTCTTTTTATGAACAAAGGCTTATAAGTTCTGAAGAGACTGTGTTCTTTCCATTCAAGCAGTAGCTTTCCTTTTGAGTGAAGTACCTCCTTTGCACAAAAGAAAGATAAATATAAAGCTGAAATTCTGTGTTTTTTCTTTAATGGATGCAGCACAGAACTTACAGTCCCCAAAGGAGGTGGCTGGAAGCATCTCTGGTGCTCTCTTGCTCCCAGTATGCCTTACTTAAGGGTGTGGTAAGACACACAGCCCTAGTGGTGGTTAACAACAGATTTAAGGTAACCTCAGTGCAGGTTCCTGCTTTCCCCCAGTACCCTCAGCTGTGCATTCCTGTAGCTCCCCTTACAGATGAACTGGGAAACAAACTTTCAGGTAGGTCAGTTCTGTCCCGTTGCACAGCTGTCCAAAAAACAGGGCCCAAGGACAGAGTTAGAGTGTGTGGGAGTTGAACCAGTCCTTTCCGTCATGCCAAGAGGCCTTTGGGAGGCCATGTCTAGGGTCCTACACCAGAGGGATCTTTTTCCCTGCAAGCTTTTATATTGTCTTCCTGTCTGAAGGGAGCAAAAGAAAGGATAAGAGCTTGTTCTTTTGAATACTTGGCAACATCTGATAACACTTCATTAAGCAGTGAACATTTGTACACACGTACCACAATACAGCCACTTATGTGCATGAAATAATCTGCATTTATCTGATATATTTGACCACAACAGAAATGTTTTCAGTAACATTGACATAATTACAACATGCTGTACTTGGGAAAAGGGAAAGGCAAGGCAAGGAAAGGAAAGGAAACCCACAAAAAACCACAGAAAGATCTTGTTTACCTAAAATGCAGCTGTAGTCTGTGAGGATTATGCTATAGCACTGTGTTTGTCACTCAAGAACGCCTCAGTCAGATTTGTTGCACTTCAGTGTAAGATATTGCCTCTTCTAGCTGCCATCTCCACATATTCAAAGCACCAATATCAAGCTGTTTTCTCTCCACCTTGCATACCATTATTAACAATAAGCATTCTGTTACGGGCCTACAGCCTTATCCTCCCTAGAGCTGAATTATTCTATTTCCAAAAGTCATTGCCATTCTTGCAGTCCAAGGTCAGGGCTTTAGTTAAAAATTCTGCATAGCCTATTGGAATTGAGAGAAGTGGTAAGAGCACTTAGACATGGTTATGGAAAGAAATTAGGGCATTTGATAGTGAATATATACAGAAGACAGCCCTGTTGAGAAAAGCTGTTCTGTTTGTATAGTGTTTTCTGACCTTGCATTTTTTTTACTCTAAAAACTGCATTGCCTGCCAGTATAAAACAGTAGGCTGTTTGGTTTATTGAAAGAAAGCCTGCAGTTGTAACCTGAAATGTGCAAAAGTTAAGGTTCCCCTAGCAACGTCAGCCTTTTCAGATGATGAAGACTCAAATGGGAAGCTTTCTTAAAAGTAACTGCTGCACATCCTGACTCTTGTCAACTTTTAAACCTTAAAGGCGCATCGACATGAGGTGTTTGATCTTATGGCACAGAAAGATCTAGGAAAGGTCCGACTTGTTCAGCTTAGCAGATATGTACATGTATACACACACAACTATTTTACTTGGAGGAACTGCAAGGAAACATTTAGCCAAGGCTTCATTACCTGTAACTGCACTGAGCATAACAGGCAAATAGGAAAATGCAAAATTGGGCAATTTTAAAGCAGATGTGTTTTTTCTACAGGGCTTTGGTGTCATCAGTGGCTTAGCCACTGTCTTGTCAGGGTGACACAAGAGGCTTTTGAACAGACTTCCTTAGTGGTCCTGCCGGAGTTCCACCTGGCAGACTTTCAGCAATGCAGCAGCCACCATAACATTAGTAAAAACAATTACTTTTTCTCTCATCTGCACAGATGAGATATTTAGAATTCTCGGCTCAAGGAATTAAGAGACAAAGGAGACCTGAGGGGAAGCTGACAGCCTGTGAGGCAGAAGTCAGCTAGAAGATGGGCTCAGACCGAGTTTCCCCCAGTGACCACTGTCACTGATGACACCCTTAACTTCCCAGTCCTGGATGCTTGTGCTGTTGACGCTGTTTTGCTTTTCCTGCCTGTATTCAGCATAGCGGGCCTTACTAGTTCTTCCAAGGTGTTTCCCTCCTCATAACCAAACTTCTTGCATAGCTCTTAGTTTTCTGCTTCCCCAGCAGAAAACCCTCACTTTTCAATCTGACACTAATCTCTAATTCTATTTCACATTAGCCAGGCTAATCTTCCTTTCCCATTCATCAAACTGCATCACTTCCTTCCTCCCTTCAGTTATCTCCTCACCTACTGTGTCAAGTTCAAACTTCTTTAGATTTTTTTTTTCCTAGTTCTCTGGAGTGCATTTCTTGTTGCATGTTTTCCCTTTTACCACTAACACCTTTTGGATTGTTTCACCTTCTTCCCGCTATTTTATATGCTGCTTTCCAGGCTGCTGTGTTCTTCTCAGCCCGTGTGTCAACACTTCTACATGCGTATTTCTCAGATACTTGTCCTTCATTAGACTTGTTTATTTAATCTTTTTGCAATATGGACTGTGGTCAATGGGTGATTGTGCTTGCTACAATCCAGGGTATTCTAACAATGTGTTATTATCATCAGGATAACTTACAGCTAATAACTCCATCACTAGAAGTGTGTGGAAATTTTACATCATTAAAGTAGGGGAAAAAAAATCTGGGCATTTTAAAGGGAAAAAACAAGCGAGAAAGACATTACCTTACAAAGTAATATCTTCTATTGGCCTAATCATGTATTCTTCCTCCCTATTCCAATAGTCTCTTATGCTATGTCTTCAAGATGAAGGAATAAGTTTTACCTGGCATGCTAATTAAGTGTAGAGGACACAGGCGGTCTAGTCAGGGATCTAGATTTAGGAATTAAGTTGGAGGAACAACGTCACTGTCCTTAAATACCCAGCCTGAAGTTAGTCACATGGTTGTTCCCTTTCAATACACCTTCCTTGCCTCTGATTCAATATAACTATAGCATTTGAAATTGAGCTCTGAACTTTGAAATCAAAACCAAACAGGTTTAAAACCACCAAAAGTAAACTTAATTTCTCAAACCAATACATGCTGAGTTAGAGGAACTCTCTCCAGCAAATGTGGAGGCTGAAAACTTAGTTGCTACTCTCTAGTGTTAAGCAGCCCAAGGAAAATGGGTCTTATTAAAAAAGGCAAGAGTTCCAGTAGCTTAGACTTACTCCTGCAGGGGCCGAAGATAAGAAGGGTTAAAATTGTGACGTTTTTACATAAAGGAGAGACTCACTTTACATGATTTGGCTATGCCATACACAAGAAGGATGTCCCTAGCTGAGGAGCTGGGATTCACCTCCCTCTGACACACATCCAACCTAAGGTGAATTACTCCTGCCATCAGTTCTCCATTTGTCAGGTAGAGGTGATAATACCTCATCTATCCCTTCTTTCGTTCTTGTCCCTTTAGCCTGTGACTTCTCCAGGGCAAGTACCGAGTTCGGACGCTGTGGGTGTAGAACTGCTGGCACAACAAAAGCCGAAATTTTGAGAGTTTTGCATCCTATGCTTGATGTGTGAACATCGTTCTCTCATGGAAACCTGCCTAGGTGAACTGAGTCATTAGATACTCAGCTTTGTGGGTGGATACAAAAGAATTGTCCTCTAATAGTGTTTAGGCCACTTATAATTATGACAAATTTAACAATATGGTATGAATTGGGATCACTTACCTTAATAGCTGTTCAGTAACCAGTCATTCAGCCAACACGAGCTGCTGCTGATGCAGCTGTCATGATATTCTGGTGTTTCTTTGCACTGGAAACCATGAAGTGGGGTGTGTCTGACTTGAACAACTTCCCAGTTTCTGAACAGTCTCTGTATTTTCCTGGCTACTTGTAAGCTCTGTAGCAGGTTAAGGCATTATTACCTCTCTCCAACATGTGAATATTCTCATCTGTTCTCATCTGCCCCACTGCAAAGTTATCTTGATGTCATCCATCTTCTGAAGTTTGCTTAAAATTAATTGTGTGACTTTGTGCTGGAGCAGTTTCATACATTATCTGAAGTAAAGGCAGTTTCTGTTGTGATCATGTACCAAGCCCACCCTTTTTGTGTTTTTCAAAAGCCTAAGTGGCACTGCCATCTAACAATTTAGGTTTCTTCATGTTAAGTTGCTTTTAAAAAACGGGCTGGCCGTTGACCTGTAAAACTCAATCAGGAAATGTGCTTACTTTCTATGTAGAGCATATAGCCTGTCAAAAACAATGAAGCAGGAAGTGCTTTCAGGAGTGTAAAGTATATAAATAATAATAGTGCAAGTGAAGGTTTTATGATACTAACCTATGCTGTTGCTTCTTTAAATTTGTCTATGACAACTAAGTAAAAAAGTTTTCAGAATTTTTTGGTTTTCCTTCCTGTCTCTCTCTTTCATGTGAGATGTTTTGATGTGATAAATTATACTTGACAAAACTATTGCATTTTCACACTTTTCCAAAATTCCATGGGGCCCTGCTTATGGTTTCAAGTAGACAAATGTCCTTTTATTTCAGAGCTGAGAGCAGAGGTTGAAATTATTGAGCAGATGAGCAGCAGCAGTGGAAGCAGCTCGTCCGATTCAGAAAGCTCATCTGGGAGTGAAGATGAAAGCTCCAGCAGTGAGGGGGAAGAGCCAGCACATGTTTCTCCTTCCCAGCCACCACACCAGCAGTATAACAACAGGAACGCTGTCCCTAATGGCACCAGCAGGCCACAAGGAAGCAACCAGCTCATGAACACGCTCCGTAAGTAAAGGCTTGTGTCTTAGAATCATGAATAGTTTGGGTTGGAAGGGAACTTCAGAGCTCATCTAGTCCAACCCCCCTGCCATAAGCTGGGACATCTTCAACTAGATCAGGTTGGTCAGAGCCCCGTCCAGCCTGGCCTTGAATGTCTCCAGGGATGGGGCATCTACCACCTCTCTGGGCAACCTGGGCCAGTGTTTCACCACCCTCATGTAAAACATTTCTTCCTCATGTCTAGCCTGAATCTCCTCTCCTTTAGTTTAAAACCATTACCCCTTATACTAGCACAACAGGCCCTGCTGAAAAGTCTGTCCCCATCTTTCTTACAGACCCCTTTTAAGTACTGAAAGGCTGCAATAAAGTCTTCCTAGAGACTTCTCCAGGCTGAACAACCCGAATTCTCTCAGCCTGTCCTCACAGCAGAGGTGTTCCAGCCCTCTGATCATTTCTGTGGCCTCCTCTGGACCCTCTCCAACAGGTCCATGTCTTTCCTGTGCTAAGGGCTCCAGAGCTGGACACAGGACTCCAGGTGGGGTCTCACCAGAGTGGAGCAAAGGGGCAGAATCACCTTCTTTGTCCTGCTGGCCACGCTCCTTTTGATGCAGCCCAAGATACGATTGGCCTTCTGGGCTGCAAGTGCACATTGTCGGGTTGTTCCGATCCTTCATCCACCAGCACTCCCAGGTCCTTCTCTCAATCCCTTCATCCCCCAGCCTGTATTGATACCAGGGGTTGCCCCAACCCATGTGCAAGACCTCACACTTGGCCTTGTTGGGGAAGGCTGCTCGAGACCACTTATTCCTTAGCATGTTACGCTAACTCCATGAAGTGCAGGGAGTTGCACTGGCTGAAATATGTGGGCAGGTTTTTGAACAGAAGGCCGAGACCTGTGTGAAGGTGTGGAAGTTGATTTAGTTTGGTCTAGAGCCTGCAGGCATGAGTGCAATGGCCCCCACTGACCATGCTGAGCTTTGATTCAAGCCTCCAAGTGGAATGAGCGGGTAGCAAAGCATCAGTGCAGGAGGTTCTGACGCATCAGAGAATGGGAATTATTTTAATGTGAGAAAACAGATCAGACATAAATAGTGAGGTTGTCACATCTGTCAGTTAAAGGTCTGTGAAGAATTGTGACACAAGGCTGTCCCGTGGTCAAAAATGCACAGTTGCTGTGGCCTTCGTTATTAGCTGTATTACATTGTCAGAGTATTTGTATTGTGGTGGTCTTGGCTGCATTTTCACAAATGTCACATTTTGAAGGGAAATGTAAAGTGCCATGTATTTGGTTAAAATATTACAGCTATGGCCTTTACAAGCATTGAATCAACACAAACTCATTCCACCATTTAAAAAGTGTAACAAACCAAAACATTTTTAAAGCATAATTTGTCCCTTGGGACTCTCTGGGGAGATGGTGCACATCTGTGTAGCTCTTTCTTTATGCTAGATCAGGTATATTCTAACTCAGTGGAGTTAAAGTGTTGCATTTACAAGAGACTAGAACTTAGTTATCATAAATTGTTCTTAATTCCTCCTGAAGCATGTTTGTATACATCTCTTGGTACCCACACATAGAGAATTAGTGGAGTTTAAATAAAGATTAATGCAGGGTTTCCACCTTCCAGAAGACAAGTGTATTATAGAGACCATACTGAAAGGCCAGCAGGAAAACTGGAGAGGCCTGTCAGTCTTCCTGTCAGTAATGAATGCCTAAGTGAAATCCAGAGTTCAACAGTCAGTAGGACTCTTTCCATTTCCCTGTTTCTTGTTGTGAGCTGCCTCTTCCCTGCTTCTCCTGGGCCATGACAACAATACTGAGTAAGTCATTTAATGTCAAGAAGCCTCTGACTCCAGGAGGATTTGGGAACAGGTAGGGTAGTTCCTTTTTTTTCCCGGCAATGATTATTGCGTTTGGATTTAAAATTCTTTTGGCAAGGATTAATATGTCCTTGAGCATTCAAGTCACTGGTGACCATCTATATGGGGAGAATCACCCCTAACCCAAGTTCTTGTTTCATAAAAGGGGAGAAGAGATAAATCCATGACATAGCTGTTACATAGCTGCTCTGACAGGAACCAGTGTTTGGGGCAAGGCCATGGGAGAATGCTGGATGAGCTATGTTGGGTTACCGGAACACAAGCGTGATTCTTGTCCCCTTTTATCCCCTCCATCTCACCAAATCACAAGTGCTCTGCAAAACATGGTCTGAGACTGTAGGTTTGATTCCTGTCCTGGCTGATCTCTCTTGGCACTTGGGAGTGGGTCCTTCACCGACACAGCATGTGTCAGCCTAGTTCAGCCGACAGCCTCGAGTTGCGATGGCTTTAACATTCGTCTTGGTTTATCGACGTGTGGAGGCCTTGCCTTATCTACTCAAATGGACTTCCAAAAAAAAAAAAAATCTATTTTGAAAGGGTTGTGAAAGCCAGGGAATTGCCTGGTGCCTTGTCCCAGAGCCACGTACGGGAGCTGGGTTGGGTGGAGGCTGTGGAACGCTGGCGTGGGGAGCACTGTTCTCCCACCAGGGAGCAGCTTTGGTGGCTTTGGAGCCCAGGACACTCGGTTTGGTTTGGCCCGGATCTGAGCGTGTATTAGCCCCATGCAGCTCTTAATGCTCTCGGGCATGGGGAACAGTTCCATTAAATGCCAGATTATGTTTGCATTCATTTCTTGTGCTATTCTTATTTAAATCTTCCTGCGTAAATGGGACTGTTCTTTGGTTTGATTGCCATGAAGTGTGAATTAACGCCTACCCACTTATTGTGTTTTGTTGGTTTTTTGTTTTCCATAGGGAATGACTTGCAGTTGAGTGAGTCTGGGAGCGACAGTGATGACTAGAGGCTGAGCTTTTGCTGTTTCTGCCACATATACATGAAGAACTAATCTACCTTGAAGTGATCCCATTGCTTACGAAGAGGAGCTGGCACATAGTTCCATGTGTGGAATTTTAATAGGAGAAATGCATAGCCCTACAAAATAGCAGATGTTGAGGGCTGTTTTACTGTGTGAATTAAGTGTATATTTTGTGTATATTCTTATTCTTTTAAAGCTTTAAATAGCTATGTACAGTGGGTAAGCCAATGTATGTTCCTGTGTTCCTGTCCATCGTCTGTAAGTTTAATGTGTAACTTCATGACGTCATGTAAAAATTCCCTTGTTTGTAGAAGATATTCAGCCCATCATGACTTTAGGGAGGAATTTTGTATATAGGGTGAGCATGAGCCAACAATGAGTTTAAAAAAACATGCAGGAGCTAGTGTGTGCACTGAAGTGGGACTGTCACAAATCAAGTTTCAATGCTAAGTTGATTTCTTGGGTTTGGGACTTTTCTGATGTCTTTTTATCGCTATTTATGGTTGATTTAATTGACTTACTTTTAAAGAGTTGGAAAAGAGAAATCATAAAACCATGTTCATCACAAACCTTGCTGCACCAGTGCCTTATAAGCAGGTTTTTTAAAGAGAGCTTCAATTCCTGCCACCTTTCCTATAGGAAGCAATACTGAAACCTCTTCAGATTGCTTTTGCAAATGAGAGCTGTATTTCACATACAGCCAGCTCTACTCTGAGGGTAGTTACTCTAGCAAAATAAAGGACAGATATCAGTACCTGAACACATCCAAGTAACAACCAGATCAGCATTTTCTTGTGCAACTGAAGTGTCTCATTTAACTTAGACATTCAGGCCTAGTCTTTAGAAATATTTAGGAGCCCGATTACTGGTGAAACTGCAACGTCACAAATACAAGATATTGGATTTACTGAAATTGTAAGGCCAGAGCCCTGTTTGCAGTTTCCTAGAGAATGCAGAAAGAAGAGATGACTAAACGATTGCGAAACAGCAGAAGTCTCTCTCCCACGACAGCTGTCCAGGTAGACTTGAGTTCATACTGTTGCGTGGACAGGATCTCTGTGCTTGGCAGGATTATGCAGAACATGAAATATTTGCCTAGGGTGAAATTCACCCCTGTTCAAGGGGGTTTAAAGGGTGCTTAGTTGGATTATCATTAACTTTTTTTGCTCACATGGAAAATGAGCGCCACAGGAGGCCTCTTATAGCTTGAACACCAGGCTGACTTTTTAAAATAAAAATTTAACTGGCATAGGACAAGTGGCACTGTAGTTGTGTAATCCAGGGGAATGGTAAGCTGAAGTGGATGCCTCTCCATTCTGAAGTGTCTGCTTTGCACTGCTTTCGTCTGTCACCCAGTTTGTGTTTTAACTCTTGTTTGTTGACTAAGCTCTTTTGGGTTTTTTTAAGGTGTTGAAGAGCAAGGGGACATTTGAAGGGAGATTTTAT
This sequence comes from Caloenas nicobarica, assembly GCF_036013445.1. NCBI lineage: Eukaryota > Metazoa > Chordata > Aves > Columbiformes > Columbidae > Caloenas > Caloenas nicobarica. The sequence goes on along the minus strand of NC_088246.1, from coordinate 45,773,180 downwards.
TAAATGGTTTATTTTTTTGCATTAGATACATATTTAGGCATATTTTTGCATTCTTGTACATACATTTAAAATACTTGGTTTTTTTAAAGTGTTTTATGATGGGGTACATATTTTAACATACAATTATGAAATATACTTGATGTAAAGCCACAACTGCTCTCCTCTTTTTCCTCTTTTTTCTTTTTTTCCTGTTCCTCCTCCAACAGTAGAAGTGCTCTGTTCTAACAAGCTTGTACCAATTTGGGATTTTACATTTTGCTGCAGGAGATCTGCATGGTAGTTGGCAGTCTAATTAATGCTAATACTGGTCCTGACTTTTCCCCAGCTTAAGATTTCAATAAGCAGAGAGACATTTCTCTGATGCCATTTCCCTGTTACTGGAGCTTATTCCTGAGTTCTGTTGACATTATTTGTACTTAAATGTAAAAGCTGCAGTGCAGCATTTTCATTGCTTATCATTCACTGGCTGCTCACGCATTCTGAAATCCAGGACATGTCATAGGAAGTTTACTAATGATGTGTAAATAAAATATATGAAACTTAAGAGGATTGGACAACACCAGGCTACATTGATTTGAATCGCCGATTTAATTGTGGTTTAGACCAGCAAGTGGGAAGGCTTCCTTCAGATAATCAACTTTTGCCTTGTTTTATGTTTGTACTCCAGGTCACCTTTCCCTGCAATCCCTTCCTAAAAGGTTTCTTCCCCTCTCTGGTGGTAACAAGTTTTTGCACACAATTCCATACAGCTTTTAAACCACATTTAGCTATCCTTTGTGCCCCCCAGAGACGATTGTATCAATGGTGGCCAACCTGCTGTTGTTGAGCTGTTCACCTGCACATCCCGCACCCCGACTACACCATCTGTCCATCTGCGGGGCTGGTGAGTAACGCGGTGGCGCGCAGCCTGCTGGTGGCCGTAAGGACAGTCCCTACGCGTGTGACCAGCCTGTCCCCTCCCTGCCCCGTGTCCTGAGCAGCTCTCTGGAATCTTCACCTTTCCCACGGCTCTCACACGTGCTTCGTGAAGGTCAACCACGAGGAGATTTCAGTAAGCAACTCGTAGGGTTGGAAAGGGTGGCTGCTGCTTTTTTTTTTTCCTTTTTCTAAATACATGTGAGTGTGTTTTAAAGCCATCGCCAGCCTGAGACGTTGATTTGGGCTCTTAAAATTTTATGTTTTGTATATTACGAAATAGTAAAAGTTGTCTATCCACTTCTATTAGATGGTTGTTCATTTGTTCATGATTTGCAACAAGTTTTATTTAGATGGAAATTGGAATTCAAGTTGCTTCCGGAAAAAACAGTTATTTAGAATTCTTTTAATTAGTTGGCAATATCTTTAAGATGCTAGAGAAATAAGTTGACTAAAATACTTTTTGATTAAACCTGGTAATGAAACAAAGTATTCCTGTTTATTCCTGGGATTCCGTCGGGATTTCAGGACTAAAAGATCTTCCCACCTTACACTACTTCTTCCACGTAAAGTAGGAACATCTTTTATATGCCAATTAGTTTAAATGTGAATTAACAGTGCATATGGAATGCAATTATCTGAATGAGCTGAAACTAAATATTTCTCTGCATTCATGGGAAGGCTGCCTGCTGGCTATGGCGAGGTTAGCGGTTCAGGACAGCTTTGGTTTCTGATGGTTTCTTCTGTTCTGTGGCTTCATCCATTTCAGTGGTTTGACTTTGCTTAAAACTTCAGCAGCAAACACGGCCTGCTTACAACTCTTCCCATAATTAGAATTGCTCTAGGAGTAAGAGTCAATAATGATTTAAATTTATTGAATTAGGTTGTCGTAATTTCAGCTATAGTTACTAATTTTTTTAAATAAAAAGCTTTGGTTTCAAAAAGGACAGATTCAGTCACCTGCTTTGTGCATCTTGAACACCTTAAAATATGATTGCAGCAATGCCCATGCTGGTGTTTCAAATTCCAGTCATGTGCAGAGACGCTTCCACCCACCTCTGCCCTTATTCCACCCCCCAGGGCTGACCAGGCCCTGCTTGAGTCACTCTGGCTAAGCCATGGGGACGGTCACCTCCAGGACAAGGGTGTCCCGGTCCCCTGATGAGAGTCACACGTTTGTAGGAGGGTGCAGCAGCACCAAAGCACCCCCTTCCTGGCAGAAGCCTTGGCTGAACCGATTTTGTTGAGGAGGCAGACTGACAGGAGGATGTTTTTCTTCAGTGTCGCTTGGGATAGCTCAGAGCTTAACTGTGGTTAGTACATCTATCATGAAAAATCTGTGCCTAAATTGATTTGCAGTTTGCTTTATTATAGGCTAGCTATATACCTGTTTATAGCTATGTATAGGAACAGTTTGCTGTGCAAAGCTTAATAGTTTTTTTCCTTCCTTCAAAGTCCATTTATTTGAATAAAATAATGAAGTTTAACAATCCATGCATGTCCTTTTTTTTTTTTTTTTTAATTTGGCAACTAGGAGAAATGTAGCTTGGAATTCCTTGTTATGGAGAACTGTGCTTCATCATCCAGCGTGCTGTGCAGTTCCTGACAGCTGCTGACTCAGAGACGTCCCGTGGGAAACACTGCGGCGCAGCAATGGGCATCTTGGTGGGATGAAGGCTTCTGCTGGGAACTCTGAGGGTCTCAGGTTCAGCTCCTAGTGACGAATGTTGAATTTACCTGGTTATTTACAGGTTTTTGTACACGCACAAATACATGTAGTGTTGAAGGAAAAAGAGCGTTGCCGATGCTTGCCTTAAAAACAAAAGCTGCGATGTTGGGGAATCAATCGTTGGGACAGACATGAATTTAAAGTAGTTGTGATGTTGCACCCAAACCCTGTTCTCAAAAGATAAGCTGATTAGCGAACTAATAGTTAGTGGATAACTACCTCGGGTTCATGTGAGAAGGGTGTGTATATAAATTGAAAGGAATCTGTTTAGCTATTTCTTCCTATTCCCACTGCTTACACTCCCTTCCTTTCTTTCTTTTGTAGTTCCATTATTTCTAGCACACGAATGCTTTCTGCAGCCAAAGTCCTGCAGGAATTTACAGGAAAGGGAGTGGGTGTTGAAATGTTACAAGTTGTATTCACCCTTGCTCTAAATTTATGGTAAATTTATTGTAAATGACAAAGACCTTGGGAACAGACCCATCTTCCTCCCTCTTACTTGGCTTTGCCTTTACTGGGACTAAACACTGTTCCTGTGGACAGCAAACAAACAAGTGGTGAGATGCAAGAGGGTGAAATACCTCAAGCTGCTGCTGCCTATATCAAGGATGCCCTTTTGTGTGGCCATGACCTGAGCCAGCCTGGCTTGTTCCTGCAGCATTGTTGTCAATAAAACACAAAATTCATTGCTACCATTGCCTTGTGGCTGGGGGAAGTGGAGTCTGGAGAAAAAGTGGGTTAAAAATATCTCGCTAAAGGGATTTGTGTAAGAGTTTTGGTGAGATGTTTGGCCCTGCTAAATTTCATTCATCTCTGCCGGGGACTTTTTGTGTGCTGTGCGTAGTGGGAATACCCATGTCTCCCTGACTTTTTGGGCAGAAGCTGGTGGAAGCAGGGGCTGGAGCGAGGCTGACTTGCTTTTCTTCTATGTGCTGTTGGATTTAGTTGAACTGTGTGTTTTAAAAATGATACTGACAAGCTAAATGACACAACTGGCGGGATATCTTGGAAGGGATAGTATGAATTTGACTTGAAATCCCACAGAATCCGTAGGTTCTGGTACATCTGCCAGTGATTTTAATTCTCCCAAACTTTTGTAAAAACAGGGCTTTCTGAAGGGCGGGGTGTAAAAAATGCACTAAATATCATGTTGAAGGTTTTGCATGAAAATTTTGACCTGTGTTTCTTCCCAGATCAGCTCGCCGTGTAGGACCCTGTGCAAAAGACCTTGGAGGCACGCTTGCACAGGGCCTGGGCTAAATGAAAACATTCCCTGCATGTAGCAAGTGAGATATAATTGTCCACTTCTTTGCAACCCCAGCCAGCCCGTAAATTCTGCCATCACCCCTTCATAACTTGGGAGTTGCCTTTTTCCTCCATAGCTCTGATACCTCCTTAACATTTTTCTACTGCCAGACATTATAATTGCTAACAAAAATAAACAAGCATCTGCTCAGGAGCCCAGCACAACCAACGTGATGGGTGACTGGCATAGTGGAGAGGCGTTGAATGCCCTGAGAGATGCCGGGGGTTGTCACCCCCTCCTTCATGATGCGACACATATTTTTACGTACACAGTCATTGCGTAATTGGGGAAGACAACTGGTTGCTTGGGCCTGGTTGGTGGACAGCGATGGCAGAAGGCGAGGGTAAGGGACCACTCAGCAGCAGAAGGCTCTGGTGGTTCCCTGCTCTTTTCAAAGGGGAGCTGGTGGGCCTTAAGACACAGGAGATCACCACTTCCTACTGGGAGAAAAGATACTAATTGAACCTGACCCCCAGAAGTGAATGGGCACTTCTAAAATCCAGCTGAGGTAATCCTGTCTAACTCCAAATTAATTCTTTCAGGATTATGCAAAAGACTAAGGTGCTTTACCTCGGGAATGGAGCCAGATTTTTCTCCCATGCTATGGAGGCCAGATCCAGCATCATAAACAAACTGGTATAAACAAGAAAATAAAGCCCCTCATTAAACACTAGCCAGTCAAGATACCAGGTTTGGTGGTTAGTTAATCCAACCAGTCAACTTGCTTCCCAAATGCCATCAAGAGATTTTAAGGTGCAGTAAATACGCTGTAGGTGCATCTACACCAGCAAGTAATAAAGGCCAGGAGCAGATCCATAATGCAGAAGAGTGCTGAGGTTGCAACGTGCGTGCTGTGCACCTTTCATGTGAGAGGAATCCACCTCATCTGCCCTCTCCGTGATGAAAACCAAAGTAGGGTAAGTGGGGATGATTGGGGCATTCACTTTGTAAGTGCTGTCCTGACCTGACTACTAATGTTTAGGCACCTTGCGTGAACTGGCCCCATTCCAGCTTTTCTGCAAGAACACTGGGATAAGAAACACATTGAGAAATACTGCTTAATCCCAGAAACATAATATTAGGCTTTATAAAGACATTCTCAATATGGTATTAATGTATGAATCATGCTGAATAATAACACATGATCAAATATCTGAGACTTAACTCCCTTTAAAAAAAAAAAAAATTCCACAGGAGAAACTCACATTTTCACAAGCTTTAAGGCACAAACAGCATTCCTACATAATACATACAAATCTCCATCTTATAAGGTGCTAAGTGACTATGCCAAATCCAAAATGTGGCTGTCAGCAGCAGAGCTAGGACTGCAGATTTTGTCATCTAAGCCTAACAGCAGCCTCATGCCCTCAACATCAACGCAGGGCTTGTCCGTGCAGGGAGACGTCCCAAGAGACTGAAGCTGGGAACCAGTCTGACTTTCAGAGAAGAGCTTTTAATTGCAGATGAATGATCAATGCTTTTTGCTCTTAGAAGCTTAAGCTGAATTGAGGAAGGGGGGGAGATCCTTTGCCACGGGGTGTTGAACTGATCAATGTCATTGCCATCACTCCCAGCGCTCGGTTTTTCATCCCTCTTCCCCTGAAGCAAGTGAGTGTAACAGAAGGCAGTGATGCTTCTAACATCAGCGTGGACCTACTGACAGAGCCATTGCAACAGAAGTTAGGGCAAGGTCTGGGTCAGCGTCCATATTTGGGAGAAGACCCTCAGGGTACAGTGTACCACATACTGCCCAATTTGTGTCAGGTCACACCAGTGCTTGTACCAATATTTTTTTTTCCTCTGTAGATGATACAGTCAATTTTCCGCTGTTTCTCTCAGCCTTTAGAAAGAAAATAAATCACTGTAGTTAAAATCACAAGTCCTCGTAAAAACCTGCTTGTGCCCAGAAAGCTAAGTATCAGAGCTTGCCTGAAGCTTAGCAAGAAGTGGCATCTCTTTCAATAAATTTACATCTCTAAATAGATGAGAAGTGTTGAATCAATTTCCATATGTTTAAAATAGCAGAGCATTAAGGATTCTGGCACTTCAAGCAATCAACTAATTTGGGACTATTATGAGAATATCTTTTATACTAGTGGAGCAATTCATCTGAAAATCAGGGACAGTCTTCAGCTCTGTGCCCTTTCAATAACATAAAGGATAGCAAATTGACAAAAAACTCCTGTTTGTTTGCCTGAAGGCATTATGGTGCCTTACAACACTCAGGCCTTTGCAAAATCACCTTTCAGCTCTTAATAAACCAGTTCATAATATACCCCTGACTTGGCTTGCCTGGCCACAGAGTCTACTCATGGTTACAGAGATCTAACAATAAACAAGAGTGTTGGCAGACGCCTCCTGGTGAAAGAAGAGGGAACTAGGGTGTATCAACCTCTATGTCCAAAAAAAAGATGCGAGGGCAGAAGCTGTCCAGTGCTCTCCTCCCAGTTTCTCCCATCCCTGCCTCCAGCCTGTGCTCGCTAAGCCCCATGTCTGTCCACGTCTGGCTGGCTGCTTGCTGACCTTCAGCTGGCCGGCCCTAAACAAAGTTCACAACTCTCCATTTCTGCCATCATGCCTATATTTGAGATGAGTCACACCATTTTCAAAAGGGCACTGAATATTAAATGTGTGTGTAGCCTGTGCTTCAGACAGTTTCAAGGAAAATAAACTTCTTTCAAAATCAGCTGGTATTTGTTTTGTTTTGTTTTACCTGCATGCAGTAGGATGAAGGCTTCATGCTGGGCTTTGAGGGTCAGAACAAAAGGAGGGTGGATGAAAATATCTACAGAGCTTCAGCTGAAGTGACCCATGGTGAATCCAGCCTCTTGTGTCACTCTTAGTTTGCTGAGTCATCAAATATTTCCATTGTATTTCAGTACACTGCTCACAAATGTAACGTGCCATTGCGTTAATAAATGCATAGCACTGTGGAACCTGGAGATCCTCCACTGTTACTGCACAGCACCCAGCAATGCGGTGTGATAGTGCTGGTCTAGGTGTCAAGAGCAATAGAGGTTTCAAAGCTGCCTGCCTGCAGGACCAGGAAGATGACAGGGCATCTCTCTTGGAGGAAGACAGATTTGGGATTGTTTGATGACTTTTTAAAATTTAAGTTCATATTTCGGGGCAGGCAATGCCACCAGGGAAAGCTGCTAATTACAAAGTGGATTTTGCATAGCCCAGATCTTCGTATTTATGTGCTTGATTTCTTATTGCCAAAGCAACGGGATGTTCTACCATTGACTTCAAAAGGAGGACGTCAGGATTTGTGGAAGCAGCAGGATCTTCATTCTGTAGATTTTTAACTAACATTTTTTTGTAGTTTAAAGCTTAATTGAGAAATTGTGTATTTGTAATTTACCTTCCCTCTGCAACACCTTCTTGGCTTGGATCATTTTTCACAGTTTTCTTGTTCTTTTCTCAACTCCATTTACCATGGCAATGGGTTTAAAAAAAAGGCAACCCAAAGCAAAGATGACAGCCACAGCTGCATTCCTCATTAAATAGAAGAAAACCACAAATCGTTGTCTAGACGGTCTGGAAAGCTGAGTATGCTCAGGAGCAGGGAACTCAGGTGGGGAACAATTTGTAAGACAGCAGCGTGCTGGCTCCCAGACTCCAGCCTCGGAGGATGATGTGGCTGGGGTTTTGTGTTTGGGGAGGATGCAGCACTCAATGGGTGCGTTGGAAATATTTCAGCGGCCAGGAATTTTTTGCTTTTTAGTAACCTCAATGTAGATGCTCAAGCAGTTAAAAACCAATCTGCTGGGCAATGGTCACTCAGCTTGAGTCCCTGGAAGAGCCCACTGCTGCTGTGCTGCAGTAGGACGTTTAATGCTGTTACAGGCTTGCTGAAAACATGTGTAGTGCTGTGATGCTGCAAGCACCCTTGGAAACCCTGCACAGACCAGGCTTTTGCAGGGACAGCTGTTTCAGCACCTCTCTCAAGCTATTACAATAGTCAAGGCTCTCTGGACATGTGAAATGCACATTGTGAATGAGCCAGTACTGATAACAGTAAGAAATATTTTCAAGATCCATGGTGTAAAGAAGGTCTACGAGGGTTTGGCCATGAGGGGTTCAGCCCCCCTCACCCATTTTTTCCCCCCTAGGATTTCTCAATCCTTTTTTCTTTTGGAGCAAGGGAACCAGTCTTTCCTTAGGAGACCAAACTGCAGAGGCAGCATAGAGATGCAAGAGGACAAGCAGAAGCAGCACAGCAGTTAAGGGTGTATCTCTAATAATTTACTGGAGCTCATCTTCCTGACCTTTCTGTATTTAGATCAGCAGGAATAGTGTGTAATGAGGGCTGCGGGAGGGCAATTGGGTTCTTACAGCTGGTCAGGCAAATTAATGTGAATTGCTTGGCAGTTCACCAAAAGCAGACCAATGAGGGCTCTTCACAAGGAAAAAAAAAAAAGAGAGAGAGAGAAAAAAGCCTTGAAGGTGGCCAGTCCATCGAGATTTGTCAGATTTCGAACCCACTGTAGGGGAGAACAGTGGTTCAGTGTTTCGGAGAGACACCACAGCCATGGGCAAGTTGCCCTTGTCATTTCAGAAACCCCTCTGCTCCTCCACCTTCTGCAGCTTCCCACTCCCCCTCCCTCGTGTCCCTTTTCCCCATGTCATTTAATGTCACTGTGTCCCGGGGGAGTAGGGAAATAGTAAACACCCAGCTAGGTGCTCTTCCCTTCCTCGCTTGAGCACAGGGCTATCGAGTTTCCAGCCTTCTAGACCACGCTCATCATCAGGCATCTCAGAGGCTTTTGTAAAAGTAACACCTGGAAGCCAAGTACCTGATACTTTAAAAACCTTCCCCTCCGCACCTTCTCCAATCCATGCAAATGGCAGAAAATTGGTTTATTCAATGCTGTCATTCACCTTTGACAATTTAATTCCTGGGAAGGGTGGAATACCTGCATAAAACCAGAAATCATCTGTAAAATGCCAATATTTTCACTTCTGATCCAACTAGCATGGCTATGGCAGTGCACGTGCTCTCCCTTCCTAACACTCTCCATATGCTCTTCAAAGTGAAATGCTGTTTTCAGTAGACAATAGTTACCGGCTAGAGGCATCCCTCTGACAGGATCTCGCAACATGTCCCCCGCCTCGCGATGGCCTGGATCAGGGCGATGGAAAGCACTGGAGCTGCTGCGTCCCAGAGGGAGATGGAAATGGAAGTCTATCCCCACAGGGTAGGGGGAAATACCTTCCCTCTGGTGCGGCTTCCCTTCTGCAAGCCATCCTTGGCACAGCAGACAGCTTCTTGACCTCCCCTCTCCTTCTCTCCCAAGAAGTCAGCTGCTACCTTTATGTTGCCATCCTTCAGGGCATGGACACTCATGGGCATTCGGAGCAAGCTGGAAGCAAAACCATTCACAAGATTTATGCAGTATTTTGGAAAAGTTGAGGCACCATAGAGCACTGCTGGCCAAAGAATCATAGAATAGTTTGGGCTGGAAGGGACTTTCAAAGCTCATCTAGTCCAACCCACTGCCATGAGCTGGGACATCTGCAACTAGATCAGGTTGCTCAGAGCCCCGTCCAGCCTGGCCTTGAATGTCTCCAGGGATGGGGCATCTACCACCTCTCTGGGCAACCTGGGCCAGTGTTTCACCACCCTCATTGTAAAAAATTTCTTCCTCATGTCTAGCCTTAATCCCCCCTTCTTTAGTTTAAAACCATTACCCCTTGTCCTACCAATCTATCCATCTACCCATCTACTCAAACAAGCAGTGGGTGCTTCTGTTTTTGACTTGCAGAGTGGCAGAAGGGTGTCACGGACACTGCATCTGCCTCATGTCTGCATTGCCGTCCCTCGGCTCCTGGCATCTGCACGATGGCCAGGGCAGCCCAGCCTGGCTTGCTCTGCAAGCAGCACTTCTGAAGGTTGCTGTCTAGCATTGCCAAAATTGCCGTCCTTTACCAGGTTGTCTTCATAATCTGCTTTTGGGGTACAGCTGTAAGGGCAAAGAGACTTGTCACATGTCAATAAACAAAGAAGCACAGCTGTCTGGTTTGAGTGGCCACGCTGTCAGACCTAACAAAGGATTTCGCATTGCGTGCTGCAATAAGATACTTAAAATCTCATTCGAAACCTGTCAGCTTCCCTACCCCACAGAAGGGAGATAACAAACAAGCACATACTTCAAAGCGACATTTTAAGGACTGAAGAGATGTTTACATGGCGTTTTGAAAATGCACATAAATAATAGGTTTTAACACTGAGACTCCGTTTATTTGAAACTGTTGCTGCTTACAGTGCAGCCTTGACCTCCTCTTGCTGCCACAGGCCAGGGCGCTGCCAGCCGGGAGGACACATCTGCCCAGCTGCTCACCTCGGGCAGCCCCAAACCCGGGTGCCAAACCCTGTGCATGGCCCCGCTGGTGAGAGGCGAGGCCAGGGCTTTGCTCCAACCACCGCGGCCTTACCCAATACCGACACCGTCTTTGGGAAGGACAGAAAACAAGGCCGGATCTCAGGGAAGCACAAAGAGACAGCGGGATTGGGGTTGGGCTTGGTGGCTGAGCACTGTGGCCGGCGAGATGTCTGCCTGGGTGGTGGCACCCTGCCCACCGGCTGCAGGCAAGCCGACAATGTCACGTTTTAGGAGAAAGGGCTGTATTTTCCCATGTCGCATTTTCATGCTAATTATGTAAATACATTTGGAAAAAAAGACTCCACCAAACACCTGACAGTGAAAGAGTGTTGAAGTCACAAAGCCCTGCACAGGACTCACAGCCTCGCCAGTCCCCGGAGCCCTGACAGCCTGTGGTCACGTTTGGGTTTCTGCAGAACTCCTTCCTGACTCTCTCAGGAAATGGCAAGTGGTTTAGGATTTCCTTCCTAGCTGTTCAGCACTCACTGCTCCAGCCCCAGGCTGCCTGCAAAACCACGGGTCTTCCACAGGTGCCCCCCACACCGAGTGTTTTGCTGGTATCACTGCACCCACCACCCCCTAGGCCTGTGCAGTAGGCAAGAGACTGACGTTGCCTCATTTCCCCCGGTGAAGGGAAGTGCGGCCAGACCAGGGTAAGTACCTGCAGGAGCACCCCCAGATTCTGGGATCTGAGACACCTCCTGGGCCAGGAGTTTTGGAACTTGTATGATTTTTACCATGCTTCACACAGTCAGAGCACAACTCCAACCGCAGTGAGGGGTGCTCAGCACTTGCCACTGTAATAATAGCACCCCAGGAACAAGGGCAATATCCAAAATATCTGCACGGAATAAATGAAACATCCTTTGGTGGAAAATCCAGCAGGCAATCACATCCCACATGCACAAAGGGGCCAAGTTGCGGTTGCATGAGCGCTCACGTCGCTGGTATTTCCTGATACCTCAGTGCTCGGCTGTGACGCCGGTGGAGGTTTTTCTCTGCGGTATCATTAGTACCGAGCTGGGTGAAGCCGAGGAGCAGGAGACGATGACTGTGGGACTGAGCACAGCAGTGTGGGTGCTCGGAGCATGCTCTGGGTGTCTCAGAGGCTGGGTGGGCGCCTCCTTGCCGCAGCCTTGCTGGCACTGCCCTGCTGGGCCTCATCCCTTCCACAGCTTGGGACCTCAGCAGTTACTTTGGCAGCAGTCAAATTATTTCTGTGCCAACTCGTATGTACCATCAGCTGGGCATTTGGTACCTGCAGCAGAAATGCGGTTGAACACCGCACCAGAGGCAAGCAACAGCCGCTGGACATTATTTGGATGCCGGTGTTGCTTTTGTCCATGCAAACTCTTCTACCTGCTGCCATGTGTGGGCTCTGTGCTACCTGATCGCCTCCACGAGATCCTGGGCTTCCAGCCAAAAACCCACCCAGGTCTGTGGGGATTTGTTTTCCTTTGTGGCACAGTAGACACTGATGCAAATCTAAGGGCCTTAATAAATGCAGATCAGCTCTCGTATCCCATATGCTTTGCCAGACGTACAGATAATCACTTGGGATACGCTAGGAAGAGTAATATGAACCTAACTGCAAATCTATTGGTCCCCAGTGTCGTTGATACAAACTGTAAAGCTTTCCAGTGTCATGGGATGAATCTTTCTGGGCCTATAAGAAAGATGGGGACAGACTTTTTAGCAGGGCTTGTTGCAACAGGACAAGGGCTACCGGTTTTAAACTAAAGGAGGAGAGATTCAGGTTAGACATGAGGAAGAAATGTTTTACAATGAGGGTGGTGAAACACTGGCCCAGGTTGCCCAGAGAGGTGGTAGATGCCCCATCCATGGAGACATTCGAGGCCAGGCTGGATGGGGCTCTGAGCAACCTGATCTAGTTGAAGATGTCCCTGCTCATGGCAGGGGGGTTGGACTAGATGAGCTTTGAGGGTCCCTTCCAACCCAAACTGTTCTATCATTCTATGACAGCCCAATGTCTTGCATTTGGGCGTCTTCCACGAAGCTCAGCACAAGAGGTACCCACCGATTTTATCCAGGCAGACTTTCTCCTTGCTAAAAGACGAAATCCCGGATCGGCTCCGGAAAGAGAGGAAGCGCAGAGCACAGCGCGGCACCGCCTGGCTGACAGCGGGGCCCCGGCTGGGCTTTCCTCCCCCTCCCCAAGTTGCCAGAAGGCGCGAAGTCAACGGTCCGCAGCAAATCCCAGCCCCGCTCCCCGGCCGGCGGAGGGGGCGCCGGGCGCTCGCGCCCCGGAGCGGGGCTGGGGGCGCGCGGGGCGGCGCGCGGCGGCGGCGGGGGGCGGCGCGCGGGGCGGGCGCGGGGCGGCGCGGGCGGGCGCGGAGCGGCGGCGGCGGCGGCGGCGGCGGCGATGGCTTTCGAGGCGCTGGCGGAGGCGGCGGAGCGGTGGTGCGCCCGCACGCCCTTCCAGCTCATCGCCGCCGAGGAGACGGAGCGGCGCATGGACTTCTACGCCGAGCCCGGCGTCTCCTTCTACGTGCTCTGCCCGGAGGCCGCCTGCGGCGACAATTTCGTGAGTGACCCGGGAGGGGACCGGGAAAAGGGGGGAGTGGGGGTGGGGTGTGGTCACGGGCGTGCGTGGGTATCCGTGCGTGTGCCCCTGCACCGCTCTGGGACATCCCCCTCCTCCGTCCGTGCGGGTCCCCGGTGCTTGGGGGAGCACCCGAAGAGGAGCGCTGGGGAGGGGGGCGGAGGACGGGGCCGTGCCCCGGAGGGGCGGAGGGATGCGGGGATGCAGGGTGGTGGTGCCGTGGGCTGCAGGGGAGCCCGGCGTGTGGGCCGGGGGTGGCGGGGACAGGGCGGGGGGCCGGGGGAGATCCTCCCCAGCGCGCACCGCAGTCCGCAAAATGGAGTCCGCTGGCGGTGCGGGGCGGCCCCGCGGGTAGGGCTGCGGGCAGAGACCCCCCCGCCTCCCCCATCACCCCAGTCCGGGGAGGCTGTGGGCTCCGGGGGGAGGAGGGCTGCGAGCCCCCCTCGCTCCTCCAGCGCCCCGCGGGGGCTGCAGCTGCCGCCCCCGCCGCGGCCCGTCCATCGTGCCGGGGTGCCGGGGCACGGCGCGGGGTCGGGCGGGCTGGCAGGGCTGTCGCGGCAAATGGAGAACGGGTAGGAATAAAATGGAGTCAGGATGACAGGAGGGCCGGGCCACCCCTCCGCGCCCCCCCGCGCCGCCCCCCAGGGCCCGCCGGGGCTGGGGGACCCGGGCAGCTGCCGGCCCTGGTGCCGCCGCGACCCCTCCCCGCGCCTCGCGGAGTTCAGCGTCAAGTTTGCGCGGAAAAGGCACCGGCAAAACAACCCGCGGCTTTGGGGTGACGGGGGTGGGTTGTTCACCTTCCCCCCAGCCCTCTCGGTGGTGAGCAGAAGTGCAAGAAGAGTAATCAAAAAGCGGCACCTCTCCACGGGGTTTGTAGCCTGCAAACCTCCAGCTAACGGCAAAGAAAGGACTTTATTTTTTAAAAAAAACAACTCCCAGCACAGTCCATTATTCTAGGAATGTTGTAGGTCCTTCCCTTCCCGGAGCAACTTTCATCCCTCCACCTGCTTGACAAATGTTTGTTGATTCGCTTTCCAACAGGTAAGTGCAGTAAGAACCCATTTGACAGATGGACTCATGGAAACAAAGAGCAGTGAAGTGACTTCTTCAAGACCACAAATCCTGGCAAGCAGGACATTCATTTATCGTGTCAGGCAGATGGTCACGCTGAATTACGAAAGAAGTTATCTGGAGTTTAGTTATGCGTCTGTCCATGGATACATGAGACCTTCAGTCGCAGTCGTGGCAGTGGAGCATCTCAGGGTGTAGATTCTCCTGGTCCACGGTGGGACTAGCCCTGCATATCCATCTCCCAGCACCTATGAGCCTCTTGAACCTGGGCGCTTGTTCCCTTCTAGAGATGCCTGTGCCCAGAAAGGCCCGTGCCTGCTGGACTCTTAAGCAGGGATACATATGGAACCAATGCAGGACTAGGCTAAAGCTGTGACTGGATGCTAATGATAGTGGAAATTGTGAAGAAAGCTCATTATTTTTCTTAGATATGTATTGTTTCTTTATACGCTGCTGAATAATCGAGCAAACACTTTCAAAGCAAAATCTAGTCAACTTAAAAAAACCTTAAGCAGTTTTAGACCCTATTCCCATGCTTCCAACACTGGCCTTTTTTTGTGGGTTTGCAACCACATTTTCCCTTTCTTTTTTTGGCAAATATTTTCATTCCAGGGTTGCTTTGGACTTCCCGTCCAAAGCTACCAGTAGTAAAACTCAGCAAAAAGGCCAACTCCTGTCAAATGCAGAACGCAAACAGTGGCAAAACAGAGGCAGTATTTTCTTCTGTCTGTTTTTTTTGGCATAATTACTTGAGGCACTTTTTGTAGTAATAATACTTTTCAGACAGGCAGATAGGTGTCATTCTTAATTCTTTTCATGTTGATGGTGTCTCTTTAATGTGATTAAGAACCACTAATGAGCTGATTCAACGGCATCGTGTTTTCTGCTCCTGGTGCACTGTGGGGCTTCATTTCTGCTCCCAGCTTGGCTGTCTTTTTTATTTTTTTTGTCCAGTCATTTTCTTCTTTTATGTTCCAAAGGATAAGTTTCCTTTCTCTGTGCAATTACAGGCTAAAGTTTATTTTAAAGAGACTTAATGCAAGCCAGGGGACTGATGCTCATTCGCACTTGAGCCTTGTTGCATGGCTCCAGTAACACAATGGAGTGTGAAAGTGAGTAAACATAAACAGAATTCACAGTGGCACACTTACAGCCTTTTTGCACCCTGTGATTCTTATAAAGGAGCCTCATATTTAATAAGCATCTGGTGCCTAGTATTCTTGTTCTCTTTCTTTATGTCTTCATTTCATAATAATGCAACTTAGAAAGCTATGTAGGAGGTGCCAGAGAAGTCCATGATAACCACTTGTAAGGAGGAAATGATGGGCATGATGAACTTAAAAGGAAGGAGGAGAAAAACATGGAAAGGTTGCCAAGATGCAATCTGGGGGAGAATAACTCAGAATTTTGTATAAAATCAGAGATTCCAGATCGCAACAATCATATAATTTTAATTTCCTGTAAAGGAATCTTAGGGCTAGGTTTTTAACATGCTAGGGATGCGGAAGACCCATCTTGATGCCTGTTGGCATTTTCAGTATCACATGGACACTAAAGCTCTCTAAATCAGCATTTTAGACAGCTGAACTATGTATAATTTGGCTCCTGAGGCTTGTGGTGGTCTCAAAAAATTAATTGGACTTGTATAGCCATAAACAATGAGAGCAAAGGTTGCGATGCAATTCCTTGTAGTCTGTCATTTGTTTTGTCACTGTGTTACTGCTTGCGTTCAGAGTAACTGATCAAACAAAAATATGATGCCACCTTGATGCAAGATTTCCCGTAAAATTTTTTAGAACAGAGTCAGTGAGTCTGATTATTTTCTACAAGTCGAATTGTCCTCACAAAGAAAAAGAAGTTTTGCTGCCATGCACAGCAGGTGGGCTGCTTAGAAAAACGTGGTCCAGCAAGTGACTCTGTCATCTAGCAACACCGAATCATCTAAAGGCGTGAGGGAAAGCAACCCCCTCCAGGAGCAACCCTATGAATTACCTCAGCTATGTGCTGTGTGTAGATGCTGAACTAAATAATTCAACCATGATCCTAGGTTAGCTGATGTGGAAATTAGTGGCCGTGTGCTTTTGTAGCGACACAAAGCAACTGCGAGCAAAACTGGGCAAGCTTGGAAAACACATACTCAGATGATGAGGTTAATATTTTTTTAATTGCGCAGCCATGGCTGAACACTGTGGCCCTCTGGTTTGCCAGCAGCCCGCTTATCCCACTGCAAAGAGCTTCTCAGGCATCAGGGTTTTTCCAGGAAAAGCATCTCCAGATGTGCAGCCTCACTGACTGCTCTAACTTTCTAAGCAAGAGCAGAATCCTCAAATTATGTTTGTTTTTAATTTGAGAGGCCAAAATTCCTTTTGCAGGTTCCTCTGGAGATGCTTGAGTCAGTGGTGAGACTCAGTTCCTGCGCTGCCTCGGTGCAGAACTGAACATCCACCGAGAACTGTAGATGCAGCTAAATATGTAGGTGTTATAAACCAGGTCTTTATCACAGTTGAGGATTTTTCTTGGGAGGGAAAATGAAATCAAGGCATTTCCAAATGAGATGCATACACTAGTGGCACGTGAGACCTTTCATAGTCTGTTTGTTGCTACAGCTAAAACTTTTAAATCTTCTGCAGACCTGGCAGTTGTTGGAAGCCTTACTTGCTTATTGCGTTAAGATGCTGTGCAAAAAAGTGTCTTCAAAGGTTCAGTGACCAAGTGACTCGCTTATATTTTCCCTTTGTGCTAGATGATCTTATTCTGCGCTAGTTCTGACAAATTCACACTGGAGTCTAAAACGTGGTGCAGCTTGAAAAGAGACTGTAAAAATGCGATAGGACAACATGGGGTTAACTTTCCCTGGGGAACAAACTAGCTATTATTTGCAAAAGGGCAGGGCCTGATTTTCATTTCTGTGGAAGCTCCTGTGTATAGCTCTGGTAGTCAAAAGAAGCCACAATTTAAACAAGAATCAGGATGTTAGCAGTCGTAATCATTTTATACATATAAACAATTACAGCAGGTTTAGTGTGAGCCATGAATTGCCAAGCTGCAACATCCAGCTCTTAAGTTTGATGCTAAGATTAGAAGTAAATAAGTGGTAATTGCTAACCCAGGTATTAAGGAATAGCAGGCCAGACCTCCAGAATCTTGAGGCTGTTGTTAAAATGTTGCAATTTGAAAGTGTTCATTTGACATTTTAAAGAGGAGTCATTTGGGTTCACTTCATGTACCTTCTGCCTTTTTAGGCCATAGAAATCACGAAGTGCAGACTTTTTTTTTTTTTTTTGGTAAACAGAAGCTGAGATTTCGTTGTATATTTATATAGGACTACAAGGCCTGCGACTCTTAAGATGGCATGAAGTATCATGAGACTTGTGGTATGTGCCTTTGAGAGTTAGCAAGACTGTCAAGAACTTATTTTTATTGCCAGGCTGTTTAAGAAATTACTCTGGTTATACGGAAGGAGCTGAACCTACTCAGTAAGGCAGGGCTCTTTTCATAGCAAAACATTTCTCTATGTTTATGCTTGTAAGATGCAACAAGCAGCAAAGAAAATGTAGGTCAAGTGAGGCTCATAGCAAGGCAGTTATAGTTTTCATCTTAAAGATGCAGCTTAGGTGATGTTAAGTAGTGTTTTCTTTTGATAAGTGTGAAACTGCATCCCTGGCAGGTATTTGCCACCGAATAAGAAGGCAACATGCAAGCCTTATGTTAGGGATTGAAACATCTGTCGTTCTTGCTCTTTCCCTGAATGTTAGTTAAGCTTCAGAGAGACCCTCCTCTTTCCTTGTTTAAGCATAACCTACTGTTTATAGCACAGTAAAAAAGCTGCACGACACTTTAGGGAAAAGAGCTGCTGTGCAAAAATAGCGGTATAAGAGCCTCAAACCAATTTAGCAGTATTACACTTCTCTGTGTAGCAGATTGCCCAAGACAGTCCGGTGCACAAAGTCTTCAAAAGAAGGTCTTTAAAAGTGTGCAAGAAGGATTGTTGCCTGAGTGCTTGCACCATCGCTCACCAGCTCTCTTTCAAACAGCCTTATAGCAGCAGAATAAGGCTTCACAAAACCAGGCTGTAGAACCAGCATCTCTGAAGTAAGAGCAAGATGAGAGGAATATCCCAAATAGTTTTAAATGTGCCTGCCTAGGAAAAGAAGATTTGGCTCCTGGAGGAGTAAACCTCAAAACAGGGAGGGAGGCATGAAGTGTCAGGATGTTCCAAGTGCCCAGAAGTCTCTCCTTTGCTCTGTGTCTAACCCGCAGGAATATTTTGCATCTTCTTCATCGTCAAGATAATTACACATCAGGTTCCACCTCCAGGGTTGCATCACGCTTGCACTAATGCCAGGAAGACAGAGAGATGCTTTAGCTCTTGCTGAGAGCTTCGTTGCAGTGGATGATGCAGAAGAAGAGAAAACCCAGCGTGACTTCCAGGTCTGAGCAGGGCTGATGTCAAGCAAAAACACCTTTACTCATAAAACGTGTATGTGCAAGGCGTGCATATCCTTTGTTGCCGGTGCAGTCACAAGGTGTTTTCTCTTCTGGATCGATTTCTCTGCTTTCTGATGCATCGTGTCAATAAAATCCAGATTTCTCCTCAGAAGCGTGGTGTCTGGGACAGCCCGCAGACTCCCAGTACAGGTCTGAAGCACAGGACACCCCATGTACTTTGGCAGATGTTTACAACATGTCACCTTATAAAACACATGGAAAGGCTGGTGTGAATTCCTGTTAATGCCTTTTCTTTCTTGTGTTGCTGTTGGCTTTCAGCACGTGTGGAGCGAAAGTGAGGACTGCTTACCTTTTCTGCAGCTCGCACAGGATTACATCTCCTCCTGCGGGAAAAAGACGCTCCATGAAATATTGGAAAAAGTCTTCAAATCCTTCAGACCCGTAAGTACCTCTTTTTTCACTTCTAAACATTGACAGTTACCTGTGACTTTTAATAGGATAGCGCCGGAGGGAGCAAGACAGTTGGGTTTTCATCTGCAGGGACTTACATCTCCAGTCAGCTGCCTGGGCGCAGGGGTGTTAGCACGTAAGCCACTATCAGGCAACTAGAAATTGTTTCTTGGAAGCCAGCTGCCTCCCTGTTTCGGTCTCTTTGAGAGGGTGAGATTCCCGTGTGGGGCGGGAGGCCAACTGGTGCAGCAGCCGTGGCAGCGGCCGCGGGGGCTCGTGTCCCGCTGATGCAGCGCTGACTCCCAGGAGCAACGGGGTGCGAGTCAGCGCCGCCGGGCTTTGTTTGTGGCAGAGTCGTTTCCTGGCGCTGGAACTGGGGAGTTTTGCAAGGATTTGAACAGCAAAAGTAAACCTCTGGGAAGCTGGAAGTGCGGTCTCTCCTCAGAGTGGTTTGTTTTATTTTAGGGGTGGCTTTTTCTTTTCCCCCTCCAAGGTGGTCCAGGTTTTGCTGTTAGGGTGGTTGCCACTTGATATCTGCAAACACCAGTTTGGTCACTGCTAGAGAAGAAGCTGGAGCAGAAACTGTGTTTTTTGGGGAGGGGGCTTGTATTTTTCTGTTTTGCTGCTACTCGGCTTTCTCTGTTCTTGTTTAACACTAAGATTTGGGTGAAAGTCTGGGTTTCATCAGGGTGAGGTGACTCAGGCTGGCTGTTGTCCTTCATTTTTGCCAAGTCCTCCCTTTGCACAGCCTCTTCTTTTGAGTGCCTGGGGCTGAGTAAGGGGCTGGTGCAAAGTAGAGCACAGAGGTTCATTGCCAGAACCACACTCCCATGATGTCCATGCGAAAGTTGACGATGGATGATTTTGTGCTCAAAATGTAGACCGTTTTCCCTCCTCTCTCTTTCTGGCTGACGAGTCGAGAAGACTGAAAATGTATCCCAAGTATTTTAGAGTGAAAGGGAGGGCCTGGAGTGCCAATATGAAAACACTGGCCCTCCCTGTGTTACACCCTTGCTTTTCCTTGCCATGCACCACCACAGCTGGTCGACATAAAAGAGCATCGTTTTAAATAATCCTTTGAGAGACTGGAAATAAATAGAACAGATGCACACTTTTCTTAGAAAGGACTGGAAATCTGATCCGTCAGTACAGCTGCTTGTAATTGTGAAAACATACAAAAATATAAATATGTTTCCCAGAACAATATTCAGCTCTTGGATCTTCATAGCTGTTTTCTCCTGCTCAGAAAAGCTGTGTCTTTGAGGAGAAACTTCCATTGGTTTGGCTAAAGAGGACTTCAAAAAGACTTAATTAAATTGGTACAGATCACTTATTTCATTTAAACCACATTTATTTCAGCATAGCTTAAGTTACTGAGAAATTTGCTTCCGTCAAACCAAGTTAAGCTACTCTTCAGAATAAAAAGGTTCAAAGCAAGGGGAACCATTATGCTCATTTAGTCAGCGCCCTTCATTAATACATCACATTTCACCCCATGATTCCCACAGCCAAGAACATAAATTGTGGTCAAGCCTGGAGGGTGTCATTTCCAAAGACATCCAGTCTTGATGTAAAGTCTTCAGGTGACTTAAAGGATACAACACTGCTGGGCGCTTTTTCTTCTCATCATTAATCAGGCTACTGTGAAAAACTCTTTTATTTGCAATCTGCATTTTTCTAGTTTCGTGTCCTAGCTGTTGAATTTCATTATGCTTTTGTCTGCTCAAAACCAGCATCCTCGGTTGTCAGAGACCTCTTGCAGATTGTAATCAAGTACCTCTTCGTTTTCTCTTGGATGCACCACAAAGATTAAGTTTCTCAGATTCGCCTTTGACCTAACACTGAGAGATTTTCATCAGCATAAGAAAACTGAGTTTATCATTTGAGGTATGGTTGTGTGTAGACTTATAAGGAACATATTGACATTTTTCCCTTATTGTAATTATTAAAAATAGCACGTGCGTGGTAGGATAGATTTTTTAAAGTGAAGGATGTCAGAGTAGATGTATGGAAACAGTTATTTTGCACCCTCGGACCTTTGCCAGGACAAAACCACTTTTCCTCAGTTTTGGGAAATTATTTCCTTGGCAGTACTTCACGCTGTCTCCCATACTTTCTCTGCTCGACCTGTTTTGCTGCTGAAACCACCTTGCTGTCAGCTTGGAGGTCACAGTGCATTTGGAGGGCATTTCTTCTCCGCTATCCCAGTGGAGTTTGCTGTTGGAGACCAGATTGGCAAATTTCAGTTTGAAAAATGGCTATTTAGGAAAAACTGCTGCTGAACATCAGCGTGTTTTCTGGGCATAAACACAGTGCCAGTACAGGATATTTATTTAGATGAGGCTTTTTTAAAGTGTTGGTTAACCCTTAACAGCTAAACTGCATCTCTAAATCCTGCTCTAGACAAAGTCAAGCTGTTTCTTTGCTGAAGGTGGTGGGGGGCATGTTGCCTCTGCCCATTAGTGCCTTCCTGGCTTGGTTACCACAAGACTCTGTGTTTTGCCTTATTATCCACTTGTTCAGGGAGCATCCAAAAGTGCCAGACACCATGCAGGTACATGAAGTGATATCAATAGCACTGGGCTCAAATACCACTATTCGCCTCAGAGCATCGCGGCTCCTCTGGTGCTTTTGTTTCTCTGGTGCCAGAGGTGTCCGTGCTGGTGTTTGTAAGCACATCTGCCTGGAGACCGAGCCCTTCACACTGGGATTTGACAAAACTTTGTTTTCTCTAGTGTAGCACTGTGTGGACGGCTAAAGCTTGGTCTTGTACTTGGCTTATTTTTCAGCATGTTTCTGCATCAGCTTTTGGTGGGAGGCAATGTCACTCTGCTTTTGTAAGTTTGGAATTTAAAAACTACTACGTTATTTGTATAAAATCAGAGTACTTTGAAAGAGTTAATGAAGACAAGTGAAAAATAAAAAATGCCTGAGGGACATCGCACCAACTGGCAGAGTGTGCAGAGAAACAAAACACGAGTTGTACAATTCAGCAGCAAATTCCAGGGTTCCTGCATTGAGCTCACCTTCAGCATAAAAAGCCTACATCCCAGCTGGGGAGTCTGCATTTTAAAAGCCATTTATCCCATATTAATTTAATTCATATGGGTCCCAGTGACCTGTCCTTACCTCCAGATGGGTACTTTGGCCAGCAGGAATAAATAGGTGTAGTTCAGGTGGTGCTGCTGCTGGTTGCTGTCCTTCCTCCTCATCGCCCTCCTGTCCTCCTCCTCCCCATGTGTCCCCACCTGGCAGTTTTGTTCCCCTTGCCTAGTTGGCCGATGGATCGGCTCTCTCTTTCTACACCCTTTTCCTGGTTTACCTCTTTGTTTTCACTCTCCATTAAAGACCTTTCCAGTCTGCCACATAGCTGATACTTCAATATATAGATATGGACTAGAAAGAGAAAGTAGTGTGTTTGAAAGAAGACAAGGTGGGAGTCAGTCCAGGGACAACTCAGGCCACCTTCATAATCTTACTTTGTCCTCATCTTTCATACCGCTTCCTTCTGCTTTGGCCCAGTGTTTGTAGAACTACCTGCACTTTGCACCCTGATTTTCCCTCCTTGGGTCAAGACGTTGGCTGATTCGTCAATCCAGAGAGCTGTAAGGGTTTAACAGCAGTGAGGGACCATAGTCCTGTGGGAAGCAGCGAGATGGGACCCCTAAAAGCAGGACTGGCATGGCTGAGGTCCTTGGTGCCTTGGAAGATCCTAAAGTGTCCATGAGAGAACAAAACTGTGCCTCTTTTGGAGGAGCATCCCGTCCCGTCCCATCCCATCCCATCCCATCCCATCCCAGTCCTTCCTACACTCCGTAAAATTGCTGACATCTGCAGCATCACTCTGATTTACACTGCACCAGGGAGAGGAGAGCTGGGCAAAGGGAGAGGGGATGTGTGAAAAGCAGGATGTGCTCCCCATCCTTTGGGATCACATGCGTCTTTGCAGTTCTCATGGTATATGTTGTGTTCTCCATGCTAATTTTGCACGGGAAAGGCTTATGGTGTACCATAAAATGAAGACTCATGTGGCTCATTTCCATGTAAATCAAGGAGGAATTATAACCAGAGCTGGGAAAAAAAATGTGATCAACAGTCTTTCTGCCAGGCGATATAAAAGGAGCAGTACATCATTCACATTTAATTTAAATACACTCCATCAGTTTAGTGAAAATAATACTGGTAGATAAGAAAGTCTAGAGACTTTGCTTTTGCATTTTAAAACTGAGTATTTTAATTTTAGCTTCAACATGAAACAAACCCCCACATCCTGGAAATGAACCAAGTAGTTTCACGTTCAGTTAAGCATAGTAATATTTACTCTTTGTGCTGCTCACAAAACAAGGACATTTTCAGTTTGGGGTCTCTTTGTAAGTATTTTTAAAATGCGAAGGATGGAGTTTAGTCAGCAAATTCTCTTTCCATTTCCCTGCTGAAGAAACTCTGCAACTAAAAAACTGGTTTTCTCCCAGTGACAGAGGGGAATTCATACTTCATTGGACCCAGAGGCTAATTTTGTGCATTGTATTTGTGTCCACTGAATAATTTTGAATGTCGATCACAGGCTAAATTAGTTTAGGTCCCTAAAAATCTGCCTGGTCACAGCCTTCTCATTTTCATGCCACCACCTAGCGAGTATCGCCCTCCTCCCGATTTTTCTGGGCTTTGCCTCTTTCAAGAGCTGACAGCTGCGTCACTCTCCAAACAGGGTGTTGCATGCATCTGTGCTGCTCTTCCAGCCCTGGTAAGCCAAATACGTGGTATTCCCAATAATGCCTGGCATGTGATTTTGCTTTGTGGCTATTAATAGCTGCTGGTGTAGGATTCTAATATGAGATTTCCACAACAGATGCATTATTTTGGCTGTTATTTGGTTTATCTGCCTTCCCGACTTCTGTTGGCTTGGCAACCCTTTGGAGGAGAGGGGAAAAGTTCAAACATCACTGTTTGCTCCTTTTCCTGCAGCAAACAAGTGCCCTTGCAGTGATTGGAGCCGTCAGGTGGAGGCATCTAAACATTGTCCAAGGAAGATGGGCTGGCAGTTCTTCGCAAGCCCAAATCTAATTTGGAGAAGTTTAAAGGAACTTTGGCAATTTTGAGTTGAATACACAGTATTTCTCACTGCGAGGGCTTCACCCAGCATTCAAGGCTTCGTCCGGTGTGATGGAGTGAAGGGTTCAGGAAAAGCACTTAACACGATGGTATCTTTAGGTTTTTAGGGTCTCCTTGCTTATTCCATACTAGCCAGTTCTGCATGAAGATGCTTTCTTCTTTGGCTTTTATAGGGTTGCCGAACACGATCTTAAACTGAGGTAACTTCTGCTACAGTATTACCATGTTTTTTTCTGAAGTTAAACCATGCTAAGTCTAAATACTCAACAATTCGTGATACGACCTCAGGGAAGAATGCAAAGCTTTTTGTAAGTGCTTTGCTTTGGTTTTATTTATCTTCCAGTCTCTGAGCACTTAATTTGGTGTGAGGATGAATTTTCAAATCTTTCTCTCTCACAGGAGGGAGAGAGTGAGCACCAAGGTCATTATGCAGTACTATTATTCCAGAGTTTGAGGCTTTCAAGAAGTGGCACTTAGGTATTGTGTGAAGTTTTGCAGTGAAGCTGCATGAGTGCGTAATTCACTCTTACACAGTATTTTCTCTTCTTTGTAGTTACTTGGGCTTCCAGATGTTGATGATGATGCATTTGAAGAATATAATGCAGATGTGGAAGAAGAGGAACCAGAAGCCGATCACCAACAGATGGGTGTCAGTCAGCAGTGATTCCCTGAGAAGCTAAAAAAATTCGGAAGCCTTTGATACCAGGTGGGGTCAGGTGGTCCCACATTAGCCTGTTTGAATTAGCACATCACATGGGGATATCTGGCTCCCAGGTTAAAAGTTTTACAAAATGGTTTAAACAAAAAATTAATAACAATAATAATAATAATCTGTGATGAGCTTTGCTAAGAAGTGACCTGAATTTTGCTCCTGCTTCAGTGGGTTTTCTATGGAGTTGTCTTGGTAGCATTCTGCCATTATCAGTCTAGAAGTAGTTTTGTCGCTGACTTGTCTCTTCGATTTGTGTTCGAGAGTAGCATTCACTGACACGGATGTCGAGTACCGAGAATGTAAGAAGCGTATGGTGAGAGTGCTGAGTCCTCACCCGTGACCTTTCCGCGGACACCAGCGCAGAGAGCAAACGTGACCGGCACTTTTCTTTTTAGTTCAACAGCTATGGTTTTTGACAAAGTACTGAACTCGGAGAGACTTCTCCCAAAAAACACTAGTTTAATAGTGGTTGGTACTGCAGAAGTTCACATGGAGGCTTAACAAATATAATGAGAAATGAGAAATCCAGGGGAGTGTTGGTGTCAGGAGTATTAATGTTGTTTTGCCGACACCTGAGTTTACAAGTGCTGGTTTAACAACTGGGAGTAATTACTATCAGCAGTACATGTTATAACCAACCCTGGTACTCCGACACCATTTGATCCAAAGCCAAATGCTGCTTTTGTGCAAATCAATTAAAAAATAGCCATCGCCTGTCTTACTTCTGCATGACAACCAACTTTAAGCTTTGCTGTTTTTAGTACACTGCTAAATTATTACACAAACCTTGTGGCATTGTGAATTAAAGTGCAACTTAACTTTGAAGCCATAAGGGGTATAAACCAGCACCTGGCTCTTAAAATCATGCTGGACCTGTTCCTCTCCCAGCCTTTGAGCTAGTCTAGGCACTTACACCTGGTCAGAGGGGAGCTAAAATACTGTTACTTTGGCTGATATAAAAGCTAGTGAGGTTTTACTTAGCTGGAGACTTGCTCCCCAAAGGGGGTTGGTAGGTTCTTGGTACAAAGGGGAAGAAGACCTCTCCTATTTTCTATCTATTTTACATATATTTAAGTGACTCGGATGAGTGCCAGACTGTGAAGATGCAGGGTCTCTTTGTTTACTTGCCTTTTGTACTGAAAATAGAAGAAGCAAAGGGGTTTCTATTGTAATACAACTGTTTTCCACAATTGAGCAAAATGTTTCTAAATTTACTCCTTTTTTCCAATTTTTTTACATCATGAAATGAAGGTCACATGCTTCAAAAGCCCTTTTATACAGAATTAGCTTTATAAAAACAAAAAGTGAGCGAAGAGAAAATACTTGGACAACTCCCAGAAATAACTCGCATGATTTTGAAAACCCTGCTGTTAGCGACGTCTCCTTTTCAACAGATTTTTTTAAAGATTTTTTTTTCAAGGGAGTAAGATTTCTTGGTGGTTTACATTTCTGATGATGGCTTGAGAGATGCACAGCACTTGATTTTTCCAATCTGGGGCAAAGACCTTCCGTAACTGTGACGGTGTGTGATACCTGGGTATGCACAGGAGTGTCTGCAACACTGTAAAAGTTGGAGTTTAAGAACACACAAAAAAACAAAAAGTGAAAGAGAAACAGAGCTTAATGCAACTTTGTACATTCTTTCGGCATGCAGGCATAAACATGATAGTCGCAGCACATTTTTATGGACTAGTGACGTGAGAACCGTGGCAGTTCATTGTATAACCCTGTACAGCAGCAATAGGCTTTTTGCTTACTAAAATAAAGTGTAAGACCAGTGGTTTCCATCCCTGCTTTAAGTCCCTAAGTTTTTCTTTCCTCTCCAGCTAAAACAGGTGCCATAACCATAAACAGAGCCTTGCTTCGGGGGAACCTTTCTTTTTGTAGCATCCCATCCTTTGGCTGCAGCTCGCAGAAGTAGATCTTTTGGGGGCTGACTTTCCTCTGCTGTAATGTAATGCAAGACGTAATTTGCAGTAGCGCAAGCTGGAGGCGAAGTCCTGCTCTTCAGGTTTGCTGGCCACTCGGACCCGTTTTGCTTGGGTGCAGGTGTGCACACCCCCGGGCGCATCTGCACAAACCTCGGCCACGGCTACGGCGTCGTTCTGGCTGGGAAATAACCCTTTGCCTTTTTACGGACAGGCAGTTTTCCAGGCGAATCAGTCCCACCATCTGGCTCCGCGCGTGGCTGCACAGGCGAGTGCTGGCGCAGCAGCGGGGAGGGTGCAGGGGTGGATGTGGGTGGTAGCTGAGGACCCGCGGCCAAAAGGCACCTTCTGCACCCCTTGCAGTGTCCGGTGGCGAAGGTGCGGATGCAATCTGACCCGGCCTAGGTGCTGAGAAGGATTTACTCCACCAGGCTCAGTGGAGAATTGGGCTCTGGGTGGCAGCGGGACAGGCAGGAATTCATGAAATGAGAAATGAGTGTAAGATCCAGTGCGTACAGGAGGTTGTAGTATGTTCTGCACTCTGCTGCCTTTTCCTGCATATTGATGGAATTGTTAACAAGCAGCTGAGCATTAATATGGTTGCAAGCAAACATAGCACTGTAAGTTATGTAGATATATAATTTTCTGTATTCATTAACTCACTTTTTTTTTTTTGGAATGCCATATGCCATTTGAGTGACTTCCACACCAGACTACAAGTGCTGGACAGCCGGGGGCCCTTCTGCAGCACTCACCCCTGCAGAATTCCCACTGAAGCCAGCAAGATTTTGTTCATACAGGACCTGCAGGACCGGGCACTCCAGGGGATG
Source organism: Caloenas nicobarica (assembly GCF_036013445.1). Taxonomy (NCBI): domain Eukaryota; kingdom Metazoa; phylum Chordata; class Aves; order Columbiformes; family Columbidae; genus Caloenas; species Caloenas nicobarica. The sequence goes on along the minus strand of NC_088246.1, from coordinate 45,745,729 downwards.
CGTGAGGCTTGGTCCTGCAGAGAGCTGAGTGCTCTTGTTTCCTCTCACTTTGCTGGGAGAGGAATGGTCTGGGCCCTGCTGCTGAACTGAAGCATGACCAGGCAACACTGAGAATAAACTGGAGTTTTATATATAGAAAATTTAATTTACATGTGTATTAAATGTGAATGAGCATTAATATAGAATGTATTTTATCAAAAAATATTTATTGCTTACTTTGACCAAATACATTTCTGTATTACTGTGTTACTTGTTCCATACTTACCAAACAATGCAAGACATGGGGAACTGCATTAATTGTATTACAAAGTACTTTTGTATTTTATTTGTATTTTATTTTTCCCTCACTCCCGCCACATATTGAGGTTAGTAGTCGTTCAGTAATTAACCAGGGGTAGCATGACCCAGTGTCTAAGCTGCCAGACTGCGACACAAGATTTGCGGACACATGCATAAACGCTTGCGAGCCGGAGGACTCAGTGAGAAGATGTGGGCTCAGAGCTCTGCCATTGCCTTGCCCTGAACTTCAGGTGGATGTCAGCAGCTGGGAATTCAAGGCAGGCCTCCAGTCATCCATCCAGGCTTCCTTGAAATTCAATGGGAGCTGGCTAACTCCTTTGAAAGTCCCATCTTAAGCCTTTTACAGGCTGTTAGTATTATTTGCTCACCATGGTGTGAAGTGCTTTTAGATCTGGGGGTGAAAAGAGGTATGCCTTATCATTGCTTGTCCTCAAAGCGAACCATTAGGGAAAGGCCACAGAGTCGTCGTCTCCCCTTTCCTTTGCTCTTCTCTCATAGGCATTTCATGCTTCGGCTAAATATAAATGTGCCAGAGCAGAGGCTCTTGCAAAACTGTTGCTTCTGTATATGAGTTGCATGAATGCAAGGAGCAGAGTACTGCTTGGAGCATGAGGAATACATGGGATGCCAGAGGGAAGAGCAGATTTCGGAAGTGTAACAACTGGTTTGTGTAGCGGGGGCAAGAGTGAGAAAGACCCCTTTCCGAGAAATGCTGAGATTTCTGAGACAGCCCAAACCATCCTGCCAAGTATCTGCTTACTGAACCCATGCAGTTTATAAAAAAGCTGCTCTGGACATTACTGGGGCCGTGAGCCCGGTTGTACTTTTCTGTCAGTGGCCTGCCTGATTCATGCTTTGAGATGGTTCAGAAAGGATGGGAAAAAGGCAAACTAAAGTCTTCTCCTCCTCTCTTTCCCAACATTACTATTAATGATATTGTATAAGCAGGTAGAAGCAGCAGTCAGGGAGCATAAAACTGCTTTATTAGGTGCACAGTACCATCTCTTAAAACGACTTGCTCATGGGATAAAAAAATAAGCGAACTTCCCTTGCACAAACTTCGGGAATAACACACCGCTGAGCATGATGACCTGAACCCTACCAGGCTTCAGCTCCACGTCCTGCCCTGCTCTGGGCTGTTTTCCCAGCAGTTCCCCTCTGTGCATAGTGCTGTGCTTTTGCAAGTCGCATGCTTGTAAGAATGCCACTTTGGATGGGAATAGCCAGACTTAGTTGGGTTAGTTGGGTGACCTGCATGCTAGCTACTGCATCTTAGTGCGTAAAGTGTGCTGTGTGAGATGGTGGCTGGGGGCAGCAGCGAGGAGATTCTGCTACAACATCGCTTAGTAGGTAACTGCCCTTTCCCCCTCTGCAAGGTGGGATGTGAGACTGGGACAGTAAAGGTGACTGCAGTAGCATTATGGATATTACTTTGGAAAGCTGCCATACTCTTTCAACATGTTTCCTGAGCTTTCACTGGGATGCAGGGCTGAAGCCTGTGGGTATTTTATGGTCAGCTTTAGCTGTGGCAGGAGGCAAGGTTACCGCTTCGTCCATCCTCATCTTTTGTCCGTCCTTACCCTGTGTCTGTCCATGTGTCCATCTTTACCAGGCTGTTCTTCTCAGAAATTCCCACTCCTAGAAGAGAGGAAGCAGAGGAGCGGGGAGAGAAACACCTTTGATCTCCCACAGCTTGCAAGCCAGGTGCATCAGGGAGAGCTGCAGTTCAGTGCAGTGTGTTACTGAGCCACGACGTCCTCTCTGCACAGGCAGCACAGGGGGATGAGGTGGCGTGGAAGGTGGGTTATCCCTTGAGGACCCATGACTGGTCCATGACGGACAGGGGTTATGCAGAAGAGAGCAGTCAGGTGCCAAACCCAAGATCTTTTCACAGGGAGCGATGCCTAGCTAAATAATCCAGTCTCTGAAAGTCATGACCCATTGAGGCTTTCCAGGCTGGGCTTCTGAAAATGAGACCTCTCTGGCTGCCGGTCGCTGGGGAGCTTGGCCCAGCCTGCAGGTCTCTTTGCCAGTGCTGGCTGGTTTTGGTCTGGCCACAGGACATGGGAAATCAGGAAGGATCCCTTGAGGGGCTCTAGCTGCATGCTCCTTTGTGTAAATTGCTGAGCAGAAGGAAATGCTTTGTTTTATGTGTTCAATTCTGGCAGGACCTCCCCTCCTCCCCAGCAGCCTGTGCAGCTGGGAAGCCTTGGTGTGACAGCCGGGCAGGAGTGACCCTGCAGCAGGCTGGGCTTGAGGTGGTCCCTGCAGCGTCACCATGGAGCTGAAGGCTCAGGGTTGTCACTTCGGAGGCAAATACTAAAATAAAGAGATTCCTTAAATTTGGTCCGTACCACTGATGGGAAAGACTCTGAGGGCAGACCCTGTCACCTTGGGTTTTTATTGGACTTCTGAGACTTACTTAATTGCATTGTTGGTATCTGGTGTCTGTGGCAGGTGTACGAGGGAAACCTCTTCGCTTACAGCAGTCACCCGTTCGGTGAGCCAAATTATCGTTTACGTGCTCTATGTTTGACTTTTTCTTAATTGCTTTTTTTTTTTTAAAAAAAAAAGGACAGTGCCTAAAGGAGCATCTGCATTATTGCAAATTCCACTTTCTACAGAGCCACATAGCTCTGCACTGTCAGTATGAGCTCAGTCATAAACAAATATACAGATTAACAAAAAGGGTGTTCATTTGTCTGCAGAAAAAAAACTTTGAACTAGTTACTGCTGACTACAGCAAAGCTCACTAGTTTCATGTAAAAGACACTGAACTTTGAAATTCCGTCTGTAACGATATGCTGTTGCTTGTGTAGGCAAAGATCTGTGGTAACACTGCATGTAAAGGATGTCTGCTTTCATCTTTGGGGGTGGTGGTGGAAATGTCAGCTCTGGATTTCAGTCAATGCAATTTTTTTTGTTGTCGTCAAGTTTTCCTTTACGAATGCAGGGACCAGGCAGACCTCAACATGCCAAGCAGAAACCCGTGTTGCGCCACGCCATGCAAACCTGTCTGTCTTTGGGAGTACAAAGCTGTGAAATGGGTTGCCAAAAGATGTTGCCCTTTTAATCGATGCTTTAAAAGGTGTAAGTCTTCAGTGGAGTCCTGCCTTTCTTCTGATCCTCCTTCCTCTCCCACCACCGAGGCATCGAATCCGGCAGCGTTGTTACACCATGAGCTTGCCATTAAAGAGCTTACCAAACTGATGACCGATGGAGTCTTTTCTCTGTGAGCAAGGTCAACTGAACAGGGATTTTTGAGGGACTAAAGCATAACTACAATGTGTGTGGCAAAGGGAACGATAGGCTTACATTTCCTGGGCAGTGTTGGTGCGTGGTGGGATAAACGTGGTGTTTGCAGCTGTAAGGAGGAGAAAAGGATTTCATCTGAGGTTTGGGCACTGCAGAGTAAGTCTTGCTTTGCAGGACAGAACCCAGAACTGCTGGGGTAGTTCAGTTTGGCATAGTCTAAGGTGGTGGATTTGCTGTCAGAAGATGGGAATTGGTGGTAGTATTTGTGGATGAGCCAGTACATCAGGCTTTCCAGGTCCCCTTCTGTTTTGCACAGGTGAGGGAGGCGTCTGTTCTCATTAAGAGACATGTAGTGATGCTGAAATGAAAATTGGTGGTTCTTTTCAACTCATTTGTCTCATTTCTTTAAACACTGCACTTTTAATTGCCATTTTGACATCTCCTCACCCTGATTTGGTTGAAGGGATGCTGTCAGTCATTAGCTTTTGTCATGAGACTCTGTGGGTTGAACATCTTCCAGCCTGTGGAAAAGTGCTTTAACTTAGCACTTTGACTTGTATTTTCGGCACTTCCCAGGGCAGAAGCTCTCAGTAGGAGTGTGCCAGCTACGTGCACTGTGGTGTGTCCAGAGCCCTCAGTGTTGGCTCTAAAGCAGCAATGCAGAGTTGCCCCCCTTAGCAGCTCCATGTGCTGTTTTAAGGAGCACATCAGATTTTTGCTTTCTTTCTACAAGTCTTCATGTTCCTTTTTCTCTGTTACAAGGTTCTTCCTTACACCATTTGCTTGGTGAGTGATGAAATGCCAAAGCAGCACATGTAACTTTATTTCCAATCCCTAGGTGTATGCGTCTGTGCTTTTCACTGAGCAGTGCTGTAGTTGTAACACCAAGGCAAGGTTTTTATACCTCTTATTAGACAAACTGATACAGAAGAGGGTGAAAGGCACAAGCTCTCAAACTCCCAAGTGCTTCATCATGCTGAAATAAAACCAGCGGTTATATGGGGCAGGCTGATAGCAGGTAGTATCTCTCCACAACAACCTTACCTTGCTTGTACGCTTTTCTTAAGGTACTGCTGCTATAATGGTGCGGTGGCAGGGGCAGTATTGGAGGCAGGTTTTTATTTACAGCCTCTAGTAGTGCTAAAGGGCCCAAGAGTAGGTGTCAGCTGTGATACCCACCCCAGAGCTCCTTAAGAGCATGTGAAGAGCTGTAGCATGCCGTGAGTTTGAAGCCTTTCTGCTTTTGGCTTTGTAGCAGTCCCCTAGAGGTCAGCAGAGCCTACGTTTTGAAGCAACTCAAGCAGATGGTAGCATCGCAAGGATGATGAAAGCAAGTTTGCTGCTGGCCTGCAAGACACTGCTTTTGCTCTCTTGCGACCTCAGCTGTTGCTGGAGAAGGGGTCAGATGAGGAATCAGGGCATGGGGCAAAAAAAGTCCAGCTTTGGAGACAGATGGGCTGAGAGCTTGCCATGGAGAAAGACTATGGGGAGGAGGGGGCAGAGCAGCCTGCAGATGGATTCCGGCATTATCGAAGCTGGGTGGGGCAGTGGGAGCTGGTGCCAACACCTCTTGGTGGGTACCCAGTCCCTCCTGGGACCGCGGCTGGACTGCGCTGCATCAGGAGCAACGTCATGTCAGGACTGGGGGTGAAGCTGGTTTTCCTTGGACCTTCTCAGCTTCTGGTTTTGGAGTGGCCATGTGAGGGAGCCAAGCTGTGCCGTGTTCAGATGACGTGAGGCTGACAAGCAGGACGTGGACGGCCACCCCATGTCCAGTCAGCTCTCCACAGTACCAGGACGTGGACGGCCACCCCATGTCCAGTCAGCTCTCCACAGTACCAGGAGAGGGACAAGAGTTTGGGCCCAAGGCACCAGCACAGATGTAGGCTAAAGGGTGCTGAGATGACAAATGGTGAGTCCTACCCAGCACGTGCCAGCAATCAAGCCCAAACCAAGACCCTAATTCCTGCTACCAGCCTCTGGAAACACTCGGCCCCGGTGGGGAGACCTGAAACCAGCGCTGCATTCGGCTATGGGTCACTGTCAGTGAGTGCATTACATTTCTCACTAATGAGAAAATGAGTTACCTTGCGTGGATGTGAGCTTGCATTCACCCTACATGCTGCTCTCTCCCTCCCCAGCTGTAGCTGCAGGCTAAATAACTGGGAGTGCAGTTGGCAAAATATGCCTCTTTCTCCCCAGTTTCTCTTCTTGTCAGTGTGCCCAGGACTGTGGCTGCCCTTTCCCCTCTTTCCCCTACTGTTTAGCTGCTCCCTGCCCAAGCGCAGCTCTCTATTTTGCTCTGCATCCTTAAGGACCATACACTCAGCTCCAGCAAAGGCGTTTGATGAGAAGTGAGACTTGGAGGCTTCATTCAGGAGGACACATTGTACTGGAAACGCAGCAATTCACACAGAAAATCAGTGCCAGTTTGTGTCACTTCATGCTATCTCTTTTATTCAATGAAAGTTAGGAAGTTTTTATATCGGCTTTTTCTTGAATTTCTTCTTCTTCTTCTTCTTCTTCTTCTTCTTCTTCTTCTATTACTTCTTGCTTGCTGTATTTCTTTTTTTGTTTCTGCAAAACCTTTATCAGGAAAGGTTTTCAGCTGCCTGTGACTCACGTAGCAGCAATGGGGAGTGCCAGCACAGAGCTATGGGAGCCAAGAATGCGAGTTTGTGCCCCCTTATGTCTCATGACAAAGGCTGCTGGTGGGTCACCCAGCTGTCAATGGACCTCTAGACTGCAGTGGTCAACACTATACCAATCACATCTCTCCCCCATGTGCTGCTGGCTGTAGAAAGTGTATGCCTTAAGCTTGATGAATCCAGCTCTAGTTTTGAGCTTTCTCGAGCCTTCTGAAGTCAGTGTAGCAGACTGCAAAAAAATTATGCAAAATTATGCAAAATTATGCAAAGCCTAAATTATGAAGCACAGATGCATGGACTCTTTCTCACCTTTGTGAAATGTCCGAGCCTGAGGACAAGACAGTTTTATGGATGCAACAAGCCATGAGCTGAAGATATAAAGTAGGATAATGAAATGCTTGCTGAGGCCTCTCAAACTGTATGGCAGGACTTCCCCCAAGTCCCAGAACATGGGCGCACGTTTTTCCAGCTCCGCAGGATAGCAGGAGACACCTTTCTGGGAACCACCATAGCAAGGCTCTTGCTAAATTCCTTTTGGCTTTGTCAATGTGCAGTTTCGTTGTCATGTCATCCAAAAAAGGGAGGGAGGGCACTACCTGCAGAACCAGCAATGTGATTACTAATGGGCCTTCGTCAGCACTCCCTGAACCCTCCTACACACACATGAGCAGTTAATTAGATAACTGGCCCCATGCAGTGTCCCTTGTAAAAGATAGATTGCAGCGCAGCAGCAGATCAGCAAAGGTGCATACTACCAGCTGCAGGAACCTGCTGTCATGCATCAGCGCACAAAAGAGCTCAAGAGGGAAACTAGGGATAGACTTACCATCTCTGGGGTCTTCAGAAATGTGCAAGAAGTGCTGGAGATAGCATCTCAAAACTGGGATGGGGGGTATTTTTGGAGGGGGGAAAAAAAAAAAAGCCATTTTTGTTACTGTGGAAACGAAGCAATGAAAGCAGCTTGCTACTTCTCTTGCTTCACAGGGGGGATGCTGGCACAGTGAGCCCCAGAGGAACACCAGCAGCGAGCTGGGACAGCAGGCTGTAGCATGAGGCAAAGGGAAAGAGCCAAGGAGGAGGCACCTGGGAGGTCACAGACCCCACCTGAAAGTGGAGCTGGTGGCATATGTGAGACAAGGAAAGAGAATGGTAAAGAGGAGATGCGAGAGGACCGGGACCAGGAAGAGGGCATCATAGCAAGGGACTGGCGGAAAAGGGGATGGGTTTGATCTGCGATGGGACTGGAGAAGGCGTTGTGGCAGCTGAGTGCAGCCTGGCTCAGCCAGAGCAGGCAACAGAAATGGACGTGGAGACGTAGCAGCATCTGGTGGAAAAACACACAGGCAAACGTGGCTGTAGCAGGTGCCTCTGAGTGGCAATTGCTGCACCTCTTCTTCCTCCTCACCATCCCCCAGCGAGGTAATGTGCACCCAGTCCTGCACCAGCTATTATGGGCTCTGGGGGCTGCAGCCCACCCCTCACACCCTCCTCTGTCACTCAGCTGCTTCTGCCTTGTCAAAAAGAGCATTGGCAGGACCCCAAATCCTTGTGACTAAGCACCGGCTTGCTGCCATGGTGCCCCACACCCAGCTGGCCAGCACAGCAAACAGCAAGGGCTATTTGCTGCTGTGTGAGGCACTTCTGCGGCTCCGTGGCTGACATCCCCCCTCCCCTTGGCACAGCTTGTCACCATGTCCCTTTGCACAGTTCATGAACTTGTACGTGTTATCACGCCTTGGGCGCTTTCACCACCAACTGTTCTTTCAGAACAATAAAAATCGTGTTTTCCTTCCTAATAAAGTTTCTTTCCTCCCACTCGCCCCGCAGCAGGGTTGTTTGTACAATGCATGGCGAGCCTTGCCTGTAGACGAGGGACCTGCCCAGGCCTGCACGGCCCTGTGCTCACCCACGCTCAGGCCTGGGAACTAATGGGGTGACAATGCTGAGAGTTAATACAACCGAAGCAAAGTCACCAAATGCTGCCATTCAGTTGTATGCAGTGGCCTGACGGGTGCTGTTGTATCGGACATTTAGACATGCAAGCAAATTACACAGAGGAGATGAATAACATGTTTCTGACTTCTGCCACTGAAGCCAGCATGTCCGATGGGCAGCTCGTGTGGTCTTGCAGCTCCCTGAACCTCTGCTCTCCTTTGCCTTTGCAGCTGCTGCTCAGCAGAGTAAAGCTTCCAGCTAGTGCCCATCACCTACTCTTCATGTCTTAAAAAGCATGTGCCATGCTTAGCTGGCAGTGGTACTTAAATAGTGTAAATCTGCAATCCCAATATGCCATTAAATGATTCGTTAGCCATGATAACAGAGGAGAGGAGCTTCCAAGGAGAAGAGAAAGACTGCTGATGTCCCCGATGTCCTTATTAGCTATGCTGGCAAACGAACTTTTTACATTGAAGAAAACAGATGAGAATTCCTGAAAACTTTCAAGCAGCCTGAATGTCTCCAGATCCAGCTTATTTTGCTTTGTTAAACTTATGCTAAGCACAGTAAAAAAAAATCTGTTTCTATAGGTGACCACAGAGGGACAGCATGGAGTGCAGCTCAGAGGAATGGGGATGCCCTGTGGTGCTCCCATGCAGTCCTAACCACCAGCAACCACGACTGCTGATGACTAGTGAGTCTTACAACATGTGGTAGCAGCAGAGTATACAACCATTCCTCACCTGTCCAGCAGCCAGCCTGCACAGATGAAGTTGGCCAGCATTGGCCATTTGTAGCTGGACCTGTGGGTTCCATGGCAGTGGTGGCCACATGCTTCTGAATGGACAACTACATTCTCAGAGTTACGTGCTCTACTGTCACCTCCACTGTCCACCCCAAGAAATGGTCACAGTTCACAGCCTCCCTGAGGACCAGCACAGCCCCTCCTAGCTAAGATGGACATTTTTCCATGAAGTCTCATTTGAAAGGTCCTCTGTCCTCTTCCCCTCTCTCAGCTGCAGCTATAGCAAGCTGTAGCCAACACAGGCTGGCAGAGCAGGCGTGTGGCTCTCCAAGCCATAGGCAGCCAGAAGAGCAGGTCAAACACATCGTCAGGAGCCACTGCCTGCAAACAGCGAGCAACAACATTGTGTGTGGAGCTGTCTTGGCCACAGCAACACATCAGGACTTTGCAAAGTCCCCGTCAGTCCCTCAGAAGCAGGAGAAACCAAACAGGGCTTGCAGAGTTTGACCTGCCAGATATGCCATGTGGATCCTGCTGGCTATTTTATCTTTCATATCCTATTGGTACCATATGAAAGACTCCATGTGAATTAGGCCTGACTCACCCCTGGAAGAACACACTATGTGGGGAGGAAACAACTTGACCCATTGACTATGTGGAAGTAGCAAAAGCCTAGTTTAATTTCCCTCCTAAGCCGTGACTGTTTGCATTCCTTCAACACCACATAACATATTATTGCATTCACTCCGTGGGGATTACCTCAGAAATGCAAGTACCTTCTTTATTTCTTAAAGTAAAGAAACACATGCTTGGTGGCAAAGTGCAGGGAGTGGAAGTATCCCAGGTCTGCAGGGGGGCTGTTGCTGGGGACACCCACTGGGTTTGCATCCCCTGGGAATACTCTGGGCAGGACAAGCTCAGTTCCACTGCAGTGGCTCTGACCTCCTGGCAAGTTGGCATTCAGGGCATTCAGTAGCACCACTGGGTTTGTTTACTGATAAACTTGCTGAGATATGAAATCTGTGTGAAAAGACAGCACGTGGTCAAAGCTGATTTTACTGACATAGCTCAGCGGTTACTAAGAGCCTCATAAAAGAGCAAAAACCCAATCTCCTCTTCAGCTTTATCAGTGAATCTGAGAGCTGATTTTCCTCCAGCCCCTGCTCTTTTTGTCCGTCTAACCAACTGCTTTATGGCTGCATAGAGAACTCCTAAAGATGTTCTGATGAAGCCTTTTCCTTCTGCCTTCAAGGTCTGCTGGGTCATGGAGTCCCCTGTCCTGCTGCCCTGGCACATGTACGTGACTGCCAGAGGTGCCTCGGAGGGCAGACAACAGGGATGCCCCTTGGATGACCTGGTTCTGCTCCAGGAGGACTGGGCAGCTTGCCTCCGAGCCTGGGCAAAGGCCTGGGTGAGAAACCATGTGCTGACCAAACCCTGTTGGAGCTGGCAGCTGGGCAAGCTGCTGCGGAGGCAGAGCTCACCTGCAGCTCTGTGAGCTGGTGTCACCATGTGGAGGTGGCACAGCCATGCACCGTGTGCCAAGGCAGGCACCCTGCCAGGGCTCCATGTCCTCCGGCTCTCCTGCTCCCTCCCATGCCAGCGTAGGAAGTTTTGTCCCCAGCCCTGCCCTAATGGCTCATTCCTGGCCTCCAGCCACAGTTTGCTGCTCCCAGTGCCGCTGGTACAACTGTGTGCAGAACTGCACTGTGAAATGAGCTGGGTTAAAAATCAACGAGGGTAAATAAGCAGGCTTCTGGTTTCTTCTGAAGGGCTGTTTGAAGCCTGTCCTTCTAGCAGCTCATTTACAATTGCTTCAACTCGGGGAGCAGGGCACAACAGCACAAGGGGACAGCATGGGTGGGAAAATCTTTGGTTGGCTTTGCTGGCAAAGCAACATCCCTACATCCCAGCCTCGCTAGAAGCTCGCCCCACTCTTCTTGGGCTCCCATCACTTTGCTGGCAGATTCCTACGCTGCTTGAAGGAATTGTATTTCCCTTTAGGGAGTAAATGGTTCACGTAGTTTGGCATTTATTCTGTCATGGCATATGTGGGACTATCATTAGCATTAACAGGAACGACACATCCATCCAGCAGAGAATAATCTGCCTAATGGCTAAATAGGAAAGCTGTGTATGTTACATTGCAGGCAGATAGTCAGCTTCATGATGTAGTTTTCCTGTTGATAAAATTGAAACTCATTTCAAACCAGGAAATTAATTTTCCCTCTTTATTCAACGGGTGCCATAAATACAAACCTGCCCCTTGACAACTCATAGAGGTCTCCACTGTAAGTGATGTATTTATAGGAGCAGACATGCCATAGATGCCTTAATGTAACACCAGCTTCTGGATTTGTTGGACTGATGGCTTCTGAAGTGACAGATAGCCTGTGACAACATTTGTCTCAGCTCACACCCTGTCCCAACCCATGAACAGCTTTCACAGGCTGAACTTAAGCATTCAGAGTTTCTCTGCTGAAAAATGGGAGTGTGAGGTGATTTGAAAGAAGGGTGAAAAAATGCAGGTGGATGATAGCTACTTGATGTGTAGAGGTGTAAGTTACCTCAAAGTAGTTAGCTATTCTAAAGAAGAGAGTAAAATCTGGGTGCTTTTCAGCAGAAAATTCAGATCGGTTGGACTTAAGCCCGTGCTATTGTCTCAATAATGAAAATTCTGGCTACAAATTTGCATGAATAAGGGTAGAAGTTCTTTGTTATGCATTTTAATAGATTAAACACCTACAGAAAAGAGAAACTTGGCAAAAGAGTCACTGAGGACCCAACAGCAGCATGGCTTGGGACTATCATTTGAACTGCTGCCTTCTCTGTTACACATTCAGCTCTTCAGTAGGTGTATAGCAGTTGCTGGTTTTCAGTATTTACGCTGCATATACCACTGCACTGCCAAAACAGATTTTGAAGAGCGTGTGCAACAGGCAGCCCCTGCGTGCACAGCAGCAGCAGCATTAGCAGACAATAGCACCTGGATGGCATGCACAGTTTGGGGGCAGTCTGTCCTCATCTTTCTTACAGGCCCCTTTTGAGTACTGAAAGGCCATAATAAGGTCTCCCCAGAGCCTTCTCTTCTCCAGGCTGAACGACCCAAACTCTCAGCCTGTTCTCACAGCAGAGCTGTTCCAGCCCTCTGATTATTTTTGTGGCCTCCTCTGGCCCCTCTCCAACAGGTCCATGTCTTTCCTGCACTGAGGGCTCCAGAGCTGGACGCAGGACTCCAGGTGGGGTCTCACCAGAGGGGAGCTGATGGGCAGGATCACTTCCCTCAACCTCAGAAACCTCAGACCATCAGAAACCATCAGAAACCTCCTGACCCCCACCAGCCCCTTGCTAGAGCTGTGCAAGCTCTCACACATGCTGGCAGTCTCCTAGGAACATTAATTGTAGTTTGGGTTGGGGTCTTGCAATGTAAGTGCTCGGGGAACTATTTCTTTGTCTGGATTTCTCTGCTGCCGGCACAGAGGGGTACTGATCTCTGCCTGCGAGCCCTGTGTGCAGTCACTGTGTCAATATTTAATCATGGTAATTAGTAATAGGCTGGGTGGCTCAGGAATTCACAGCTCAGCATTTACCTCGTTCACCTCACCCATCTTTTGGGCACGTAAGGGATATGTCTATGACAGAGAGAAGCAAAACCTCGCTTAAGTGTAGCTGCCCCATATTATTATTTTTTTTTTTTGTAAACATTTTATTTACAGACTTTCACAAATGCATCTTCCTTTTGCTCTGGTGGCACATGACACTGTAAACCTAGGAACAAAGGAACTGTATTCCAGGTCAAAACAATTTTTTTTTTGTACCTGAACCATGGGCAGCTGCCCTTTGCTACCAGTGTTTTAAAGCTTTTAAATACCACGGCCTGGAGGCAGTGCAGAAAGCAGCCTCTTTCCTCTGAAAACTGGAGTAAGACAAGACCCTGCATGCCTCATGTAGCTCCATCTCCGCACTAAAGCAGAGCAGAACATGCATCTAGCTATGTCAAAAAAATGCCCTGCACCTCTCCCAAAGGCAACGTCTACTAGAAGTGGGTCCTCTTGGTTTTAAGGTGTGAGGCTCCTCAGTCAGCGGACTGGGGCTAGCTGGTTCTGAAATCTTTAGGAATTTCTGCTCAAGAGAGTTATAAATTAAGCTCTCCTTGGGGACATTGTAAATCAGATGCAAGGGTGCTTTCTTCAAAGCAGTTTTCCAAAACAGCAGAAGGACTCTTGCTTGTGGTTTACATGAGTTAGGACTTCAGGATATACTGATTTTCGGCCCTGAAAGTTCAAGTTAAGATGTGTACTAAAATGAAAACCGAATGCAAATAGTTGCAAGGGTAATGGGCAATAAAACAAAACTTAACATTGATAAATGTTTCTGGGACTCTTTTTCCTGCAAAAGAGAAAGCACATAGTGGGATACTAGAGGTCTGTAAAGTCGTGAGTGATGTGAAAGTGGAGAATGGGAAAAACGTTTTAACTTTATGCTTCAATACAGAATGCAAGGGCGATTAAACAAAACCAGCAGGAGGCAGGTTCAAATAAGTGATAGGTGTTTCTTCATGCAAAACGTACTCAAGTGGTGGAATACTTTACTTAACACAGGAGGACATGGGTGCCCAAAGTTTAGCTCAGCTAGGCAAATTCATAGAAGAACAGATTTATGGGAGGACCAGAAATGGTTGTAGCATCCCCTCATTCTTTTTTTAGCTCATTCTCTTTTTAGTGGCAGCGGAGATGCTGGATGCAGCTGTCAGAACAGGAGCTGCATCAGGTCCTGAAAGTGGAGAGAACTGTAGTCCAGGGAAGCAAAATTCACTGTTTGTAAAACAAAACAGTGGTGGACTCACAATGTACATCTCCATCCGTATCAAAGCCTCTATTGTCAGCACTTACTGCACAATAGAAGAAAGTTACTGGGTCAATGTCCCCTCCTCATTCATCCTCACCCTGTCCCATGTCTCTAGCAGGGCACTGATTGCACCACATCAGATGTCTAGGATATAGGATTATTTGATAGGAGATAAAGGTTTGAGTTGGACACACCACTCACCAGTCTCAGCTCTCCCCAGAAATACAGACCAGTGGACAAAGTACTGATAACAGTGCTCCAAGACACATGGCAAACTGTACTCCTGCTTTTTTAGAGTGCAAATAGTGCCAAATCTTGCAAATACTGCAACATATTGTGAATGCAGGGTGATCAGCTTCTCTTCTGTCCCTGCCGGAAGGTGCTGACCCACAGGACAACAGACTGGGAGAAGGTCTATGGCATTGTGGTGTAGTAAAGAGAGCAGCAAGGCAGGGACTATCCGTTAGGGCCCTGTGTGCAAGGGGACCAGCTACCTGGTTTTGTCCCCTTGTGCATCTGTACTGAGCTGTCTTCTCTGTGTTGCCTGGGGAGATCCACCAACCACCATCTCACCAGCCTGTGCAGTGTCCTGCACTGTGCAGAAGATAATTGGGATACATTTATCACCTTTCTTTAATGCCTGTGTGCACATGCTACTGCGTATACATTAATTACAGTCATGTAAATACCTTTCTGTGCATTTTTATAGAGTTATGCAGAGTTATTTTGGGTCCGCTATTTTCCAAAGAGATAAGGATTTTGAAAGGGTCTTTTTTTTTTTTTTCCCCAGAGGAAGCAATTAGGTGATCTACCTATTTTAATAAGGGCTATATCCTGCTCTCCCAGTGATCAGTGAGAACGACTGCCACAACAGCCAAGAAGGGCAGCCGGCAAGCATTTGGCTTAATCATTTTTTGACACGTCTGGTCTCTGTGGAACATTCATAAATAATTAAGCCTGCTGGGGGGGTGGGAGCTGGCTCGTCACTGCAGACCTTCAACGAACCAGACAACAAAACCCCAAGCAAACCCCGAATTTTTTCTAATTGGTGGTGTGAAGCTTCCTCCTAAACAGAACTCAGAACAGAGCTTCTTGTTCATGTTGCAGAGGAGCGTGTACGGCATTAGCATCCGCTGGGGCTCAGCAGTGACAAGGAGAGGGAGGGGGAAATATCTGGAGCCCTGATGAGCACGGATGGCAGGAAGTGAGTGAATAGGGAACTTCACTCAGAGCGTGACAGCTGCAAGGCTCCACATCCCCTCTGCTCCTAACAGCAGTGCCTCCTGGAGCTTTTGTTTCTCTGCAGCCAAGATGACAGCCTTGTGTGTCTTTTCACCAGGGTACACCCTCCTTCCAGACATGGATGCTGTGCACATGGCAGCGAGCATTGTCAGAGCCTGCCAAACAATAGGGCATTAAGGGAAAATAAAAGATGCCTTTCTTCAAACCCAGACTTTCTCCAGACCCAGACTTTCTCATTTCCAAGTGATCTGGTTTTCAATGAGAGCATTTTCCCTGACTGCACCACTCCTTACTGCATGAAAGGAGAAGGAAATAGTCGGGAAATATGCCCTGTGTTGGCAAGGATTAGAAAAAAAAGCTGCTTTCTCAATGCGAATGGAAATTGCTAACAAGGGAGCGATAAGCTCAGAGCTTTCTGGGTTCTGCTTTCTCATCCCCATCCTGTTACCCACTTTACACATCAAGACCTTTCCTGCATGCTGACCCTGTGCTGGTGCTGTCATCACACTGCTGTGACCTCTCCAAGTCCAGCACTGCACCTCCCAACCTAGTGCAGAGTCAGTGAGAGACGGAGGGGCTGCGTGTAGCTGTGAATCATGCGACAGTGCAGCAGAGATATGCGAGTCAGGGCTGACATGCCCCTGTGGCACAGCAGGGTTTGCTTTGCCAGCAGGTTTCACTTCTGAACTCCACTCCAGCATGGCAGAAAAACACCCGTGGAGGACTGTGTGTATCTGAGTGACCCAAAGTCCCAATTTAATGTAATACTGTAAAGCCTTCATCACTTCACAGACTTCTTAAGGCTGCAAATGCTGCAATATCTGCTTTGGTTTTGTCTGGAGCAAACAGTGAAAACTCTAGGTTGGGCTGGGATGCAGGAGGATGGTTTGGGAACTGGCTGCAACTCTGACAATGAGAACTCCTACAGGCTGCCTGCGAGCTTTCCTTTGAACCCCTGCCACTTGCATTCCCATGTCCTTTCCCTGCTTTTCACACAGTTCTCTAAAAGCAACCTCTTCTTGCCTGTTCCCACCCCTGCCTCTGATCCAGAAGAGGACTGCACAAGCCATTTGACATCTGTGGCTTTTGGTCTTCCAACCCAGCAGATGCTCTGCAGAAAGACCTAAGGGTGATGGTTCCTGATTTAATCTGCATGGACAATACCATGCAGTGGTGAAAAAAGGGAGACACTTCATTCACACAGGTGAATGTCATGCATTAGACACTGTGAGCACCACAGAGCTGCTGGAGTCCTGTATTTGGCATCTAACAGCACACCATTAAAAAAAAAAAAAAAAAGAAAAAAAAAAAAAGAAACAAGAAACAAGAAAAAGCAGTAGATATATTTCAGTAGTTCAGCAATGACCAAGGAGAGGAGGGGTGTCAAGATAACACCTCTGGTGAGAAAAGACTGTACATATGGACAATGCTCAGTGAGGTGAGAAAAGAAAGCAGAAGATTGACAAGAACAAGGACTGCAGCGCTCAGACATGCTGCTGGTGATGTGCAGGGAATAATCTTTCCACCACAGGCAGGACAAGGAGAAGTGAACTTAAAATGCAGCACGGGAGACTTAGACCAGAAAGTTAAGTTTCCTAACTCCAGGCATTGTGAGACAATGGAGGAGCTTGCCCGGGGTGCTTATTGAATCCCTGTCACTGAAGGTTTCTAAGAGCAGACTAGGAAAATGCCTGTCAAAAATGGTTTCAATCTAATTGTTTCTGTCTTAGAGCAGAAGGATTGACTAGATGGCTATTAAAGGCCTGAGGCAGTCCTATTTCCCGAGGTGCTTTTAGATATGCTAATGATCTAAACTGTTCATAGGAACCAGGTATTTGTTTTTAATACC
The DNA here is from genome assembly GCF_036013445.1 of Caloenas nicobarica. Lineage (NCBI taxonomy): Eukaryota > Metazoa > Chordata > Aves > Columbiformes > Columbidae > Caloenas > Caloenas nicobarica. Next base: position 45,728,907 of record NC_088246.1, on the reverse strand, counting down.
TACCATACCTGGCATGTTTGGCATGCCCTTAACCATGGTCTGTCTACAAAGGGAAACTTCTCTTTCAGTCAGCTAGCAACGTCTCAAGCAAATCACCTGTATTAAAAACACCATTCATCGCACATTTTTAAGAGCAGCATATTGATCACGTTACTTGCCAGCCAGCTTCAGAACACAGAGCACATAAAACCCCTGGCTTGCACATTCATGAAACCTGTGTCTCCATGTCCTCCTTAAGTCAGCAAAGATCTGTGATTTATGACAATGAACAGCCTTGATTGGATTGACCAGGGTTGGGAGCACTCACAAGAGCATGTAAGGTGTCAGGTTAGAGGGGCTGGGAACCCCCAGCACAGGCTGGAACAAGCACCAGGTACATTCTGCTCTGGGGATTTCCAGTTACTTTCCAGTACAGCGTGAGCTAGCCTGGCTTGGCCTACTGTACTCACCAGAAATGCACAGCTCCAGATGAGGGAACATGCTAAACACAAAGATACCTGCTTTCTGAGGATAGACCGTACCACCAGCTGAGATGGCGTGCCCACCTGTGGGTGACAGGCTTGCCTCCATGTAGAGTGGTTTTGCAGCAGCTGTCAACCAGATCTTGATGCAATCTGGAAAAAAATCTCAAGTTTTCACTAACCCCTGTGGTGCTGGACTTGGGGTCTCTGCAGAGGAAAACCTGCCAGGAAAACCTTGACATTACACAGGTTCTTCATCCACTCTCTCCTGTAACACATCCTTCACAGATATTAATAACATCCATTTCACACTGCTTCCCCAGACTGTTTCAACTCCAGCACCATTGACAAGACATGGAGAGGAAGGTAGGAATCTGGAACAGAACTGCCCAGGGTCACTGCACAGGCAGAGCCAGCCAGCTGTGCATTGGTCATAGGTAAAGCTCGCATTTTGCCCATCATTTTGCCTGCTCTGCTAAAAAACAGCTCTAAGCACAGTCCTGCCTAGCTCGTGAACACTTGTGAACAGCCCATGCTGTCCATGTGCCTTAGCGTATCAGAGACTCCAACCAGCTGTGGTCTGCTGAGTCTATGCCCTTGCAGGGGAGCTGGGTCTAAAGGGTGTCCATGAGGTGAGGTGGATCTGGCCACAAAGATGAGCTCTGCAGTCCATATTCCTTGTATGCTATTCTGCCTGCTGCCAGCTGAAAGCTGAGGTGCTTATTCAAGTTACTCCTGTAGAGAAAAGCACAGGAGAAGGCCAAAAAGCTGGTGGTTTGCTGCAGATTACTAATACTTGAGACTAAAGAAGGCCAAGTGCTGGGTCCTACACTTGGGTCACAACAACCCCAGGCAGCGCTACAGGCTTGGGGAAGAGTGGCTGGAAAGCTGCCTGGCAGAAAAGGACCAGGGGGTGTTGATTGACAGCCGGCTGAACATGAACCAGCAGTGTGCCCAGGTGGCCAAAAACATCCTGGCCTGTATGAGGAATAGTGTGGCCAGCAGGACTAGGGAAGTGATTGTCCCCCTGCACTCGGCACTGATGAGGCCCCACCTGGAATCCTGTGTTCAGTTTTCGGCCCCTCACTACAGGAAAGATGTTGAGGTGCTGGAGAGAGTGCGAGAAGGTCAACGAGCCTTGTGAGGTGTCTGGAGCACAAGTTTGATGAGGAGGAGCTGAGTTTGACTCAGCACTATGCTGTTTTGCACCAAGGAGGTGCAATGTCTGCACTGGCCCTCAAGGCTGGCTCACCGGTTTATTGTGTCAAGGATGGAAGTCATAGAAAAGGCGACAGCAATCTTACACTTCTTTTGCTGCAGGGAGCCCTGGCTGCTGCAGCATGGGTTGAGCCCCTCTGCCTTGATCATGCCACACTGGTTTGAGCCCCTCTGAGTGGTTTTGAGCTCACTAGTGCTCTTACAGGGTGGTGCTCACGATACAGATTGACCAGTTGCTGACAGCAATCGAGCCTGGCACGTGGACTTAGCTTTAAGGAGACCTTTGGACAATACGCTCCAATGCCCTTATCTCATCAATAAAATTACAGCTGCTGAATAGGTGCATGTAATATTTCCAGTGGATAGGACACCCACTACAAGAAAGACAGTGAAGTACAGGGGATTGTTCAGAGGAGGACAACAAAGCTGATGAAGGGTCTGGAGCACCAGTCTGATGAGGAGCGGCTGAGGGAACTGGGGCTGTTCAGCCTGGAGAACAGGAGGCTGAGGGGAGACCTTATTGCTCTCTACAACCACCTGAAAGGAGGTTGTAGCATGGAGGGCGTTGGTCTCTTCTCCCAAGTAGCAAGTGATAGGACAAGAGGAAATGACATAAGGTTGTGCCAGGGGATGTTTAGATTGGATATTAGGAAAAATTTCCTCATGGAAAGCGTTGTCAGGCATTGGAACAGGCTGTCCTGGGAAGTGGTGGAGTCAGCATCCCTGGAGGTGTTTAAAAGGTGTTTAGATGAATTTCTTAGGGACATGGATTAGCAGTGGATTTGGCAGTGTTAGGTTAATAGTTGGACTCAACGATTTTGCAGGTCATTTCCACTAACACATTCTAAGATTCTATGAAGGATGCTGGGCAGAGGGGCAGCAGGTGGGGCTGCTCTGGGCAAGGTTGCACATGGGGGGCTCTGTCACTTCCATGTTACAGGACCACCACCTGGCAACGCAGAGGTGACAATGCCCTAGGGCAGGATAAACAGGAGCAGCCTCCTGTGTCCACTTCTAGAGCTGGCCTAGGGGCAGCCCGAGGACATCTGAGAGGAAGTACTTGAGAAGCCATTGGAATCACTTGGCGGGGGCTGAAGGAGGAAGAACTGGATGAGGCTGCTGGAGGTTCTCTGCTGCAAGGCCAGCTCCCAGCAGGGCCACCTTCCAAGCTCATTTGATGGACAGAAATTGTTTTCAGCTGGATAGCAGTGGCAAGACCAAGGGAATGACTTCTTGAGGAGTGCTGCAGAGCTCACCATCCTCGTCCCCTGTGGATCAAGGAGCAGCAACCGTAAGAACTGGGTTGCAGAGTGGTTGCAATGGGGCCCAGTGCTTTGGAGCACACACTGGTGTCCTATCAGGCATGGGAAGGATCCTTGCTCCCAAGGTCAATCAGGCCAGGGGCATTTGGGCACTCTCATAAGTCCCTGAGATGGCTCCAAGTTGAGGGAGAATAGATTTTCAGGATCCGATGAACAAGACTGGTAAACTGGTAACAATAGAGGATGAGAAAGTTGAGGTACTTGAGAGCAAAGGCACATAAGTGGGAACATCGTCACTGCAGACCTCAGTCCTTCCTAGAAGATCTATGAGCCTGGTGGTTTTGCCTGTGTATCAGAGATTCACATGGACACAGTTTAACACACTGATTTGATCTTTGCCTGCAGTAGAACAGGAATTTCAAGGGTGTTTGATAAGGTGCTTTTAAGACTTTCACAGGCCTATGTTGTCTGAAGACAGAGGTTCTACTTCTGAAGCACACAAGGCTGACTTTCTCCTAACAGCCCTCTGGACAGGGCCACTCCTGGCAAGGGAATTTGTTTCTAGCCTCACTCTGCCTGATGATCCATCAGAACGACGGCTGGAGACGTGCGAGGGCCCGTTGCTTCACACGGAGCTGGCACCAAAATGCTGAGATTCTTTAATGGAATAGACATAGGCTGGCAGCTTCCTGCACCCATTGCAGTTTTGCAGACCCATTCATTACCAAGCATGTGCTAGAGGATATTTTTCACAGTTTCTTTGAGTAACTTGAAAGGAAAAGAGAAGAAGTTCCTTTGTATCTGAATAACCACCTCAGCAATTTCATGCCACCGCCATTCCCAGGTGGTTTGAGCCGTGCCCAGTGCATGGCCAGCAAGGGCAGGGACAGCCCTCTGGGCCTCCTGGGCACAGGGACTGCCTCGGGGCCAGCAGCACCCCAAAGGCTTCCTGCAAAGAGTGCTGGGTGGAGGGGCAGCGGGCGGGGCAGGACACTGGGGACCCATGTCACCTCCATGTCACAATGCGACCACGAGGCAATGCTGAGGTCACAATGCCCTGGGCCGGTATAAAAGGGAGCAGCGTCCTGTGTCTGCTGCCAGAGCTGGCCTGGAGGCAGCCTGGACAGGGGAGCCAGGGTCAGCAGCTGTAAGAAGTGGAATGCAGAGTGGTTTCAAGGGGGCCCAGTGCTCTCATCCCTATCAGAAGGTACATGCCTCCTTCCCACAGGGTGACAGAGTGAACGCCTGGGCTGAGACGAGGTTATGAGTATTAATTGGAGATTTCCTCAGCATGTACTTCTAGTGAAAGGAGGTAGGAACAGAAGGAAAGAACAGGAGAGGCGAGGCGAGGCGAGGCGAGGCGAGGCGAGGCGAAGAGAAGAGAAGAGAAGAGAAGAGAAGAGAAGAGAAGAGAAGAGAAGAGAAGAGAAGAGAAGAGAAGAGAAGAGAAGAGAAGAGAAGAGAAGAGAAGAGAAGAGGAGTTCAGGCAAGACATGAGGAAGAAATGTCTTATAATGAGGGTGGTGAATGACTCGAACAGGTTGCCCAGAGAGGTGGTAGATGCCCCAGCACTGGAGACATTCAAGGCCAAGTTGGACAGGGCCCTGAGCAACCTGACCTAGTTGGATGTCCATGCTCATTGTAGGGGGGTTAGATTAGATGGTCCCTTCCAACCCAAACTATTCTATCATTCTATCATTCTATGATCTCCTGGAGGCATGACCAGCCTGTGGGCCGAGGAGCCAGGTCTTGCTCACATGCTCAGGGAACAGCCGATCGCCAGTGCTGGGGTCAGGAAGGAATTTTCCCCCGGGGCAGATTGGCCCTGGTCCCCGGAGGTTTTTTGCCTTCCTCTGCAGCATTGAGCATGACTACTTGTCAGAGCTCCTCTGGTCCCTTCGGCTCAGTTCATGCCCATTGCTCTTGCCCTCCAAGACACCACTCGTGCCCTGGCTCTCTTGGGCTTTCTTGCCCAGGGCAGGTTTGCAGCAAGAGCCAGCTCTGCTCTTCCCTGGGCTCCATTTCCCCAGGGGTTCTTGCTTGTGCAGAACAACTCATGCTTGGAAGGGTTCCAGGCTCACTGCACCATCTGCAGCTGCCACTTGTCAGCCCTCCCTGCATGCAACACAAGCACTGGGCAGGCAGGATAGTGCTGCTGCTGCTGCTTCTTCTTCTTCTTCTTCTTCTTCTTCCTCTTCTTCCTCTCACACAACAGAACACCAAACATACACAATACACCACACACAGCATAGAACATGACAGAACACACCACACAACACCACCACACAATACGCACCACAGAACACACCCCACATCACAACACAAAACTCCACACAATACACAGCACACCACACTACACAACAAACCACACACCAGGCAACATAAATTTCACAACACAGAGCACTAAAACCACAACATACAACACCGCACAAATTCACAAAGCACAGAATGGTGCACCACACAGCACACAACACACACCTGACAAGAACACATACCACACGCCACACCGCACAGCACACAGCACAACACAGCCTGCAACACAACACATCTCACCACATGTAACACACAACCCAACACACCACACAGAATATGAACCAACACAACACACAACACAAAACACCACAAGACACATACACACAGCACACATAGCACCACACAACACACTTCACGCCATGCACTGTACACCACACAACACAGAGCACACAACACTGCACAGTACAAAATGCACCAGAGAAGATGACACACCACACCATTCCACACAATAGACCATACACCACACTACACAGATGACACAACAGACCACAACATACACCACACAACACACCACACCACATTGGACACCACAACACACATGACAGCACACACCACACTGCATATCACATGCCATACCACAACACACACCACACAGCAGACAACACATATCACACAACACACACCACAAAACACATAACACACCAGACCACCTAACACAGCACTGCACCACATAGCACACCCTTCAACACAGTAAAACCCATGACATACAACATATATCCCAACACACCACCCAACACACCACAGTACACCTCACACAATAGACATCATCACACACACCACATACAACACAACACAGCACATGACACACCACAGCACACACTACATCACACACGACACACAACACCACATAACACACCACACTACACGAGACACACACAACATACCATACACCACACACTGCACCACACAACACAAACACATAACACAACACACACACAACACCCCATAACACAACATAGTACACAACACAGAACACACAGCACACCATACCACACACCACAACACACGCAACACAAAACACCACACAGCACACCACACACAACACACCACACACCACAGAACACACACCACACACCACTCCACTGAACACACCTCACAACATAACACACCACAAAACACACACCACCACAGAAAACACAACACATCACACTCCACACAGAACACACAACACAACACCATACCACACAATAAACAACACGTCACAGAAGACCATACACCTCAACAAACAATACACCACACACCACGCATCTCACACCACACACAGTAGACAACACGTCACACAACAAACACCACAAAACACAGAACAAAAACCACCACACTATGCCACACAACACACAACACTGTGCCACACTGCACACCACAACGCACCCTAGAACACAATACACCCCACGACATTCAACACATAACCCAATACACCACACAACACACCAGCCAACATACCACCCAAAACACCGCACAGCGCAACACAGAAAACATTCCACACAACACACAACAGACACGACACAACATAAAACACAACATACTACAACACACCATACACCACAGAACATGCTGCACAACATACCCCACAACACACTAAAACACAACACACCACATAACACAAGATACAAGACATGACTCCACACCATACAATACAACACAGCACACCACACACCAGAACACTCACCACACCATTCAACACAGCACACACATCGCCACACAAGAAACCACACCACATGCCACATCACACAACTCAACACACACAAAAACCCCACACCACAACACACCACACAAGATAATATAACACACACCACACCATACATCACACACTGCATCACACATCATACCACACAACACTGTAAACCACACACCACACACCACAAGACACAGAAAACACAACACACAACACAATGCACAACACACCACACAATCTGCAAGAGAACACATCACACCCCACGCCACACCTCACACACCACAATACACAACACACAAAAAATATACCACACACCATACCTCACACCACTCCACAACACACTACACAACTCACCATATATAACATGACAACGTTACACGCCACAGCACACACTACACAACACACCACACACCCCATCACACACCCCACAACACACTGCACAACACACCACACGCCACACACCATGCCACGGAACACCACACAATATAAAATGCAGCACACAACACCACACCATGCCACACACCATACAACACACACCACACCACACAACATAACACAAGACAAAACCACACCACAGAACACACCACAGCACACACCACACCATACCTCACCCACTACAACATATATAACAAAACACAAAACATTCCACACACCACAGACATGCACCACGCAACACACACCACACCAATACATGATATAACATACAACATGCCATGCACCAGACAACACACATGACACAACGCAGCACACAGAGCACCACACACAACAAACAACACAGACCAAACAACACACCACACAACACGGCACATACCACAAGTATAATAAAAATATATATATATAAAATAAAAATTGAATAAAATCCTGTTTTCACTTGTATAATTTATGATATGTGTCCTTGAAATAGGTTTTGGATCTAAATTGTCTCTGGCATTTCAGTCAAATAGTCACATCTTTATTGGACTCGTGAGTGTACAGCATAGAACAGCGTACTACAGCACAGCACAGCATCGTTGTGCGACAAGTTCTGCATGACGAGCTCTGACCGAGCCCTGAGGGCTCCATGCAGGAGAGCTGCTCTCTGCAGGGCAGGGCCCAGGCCCAGCCAGGAGATGGGGCAGAGACGGCCACACACACCGGAGGCCCCAGGCTGAGCTGAGACATGTCCCCTGAGCCCTTGGCAGGAGACGGTGGGGGTGGGGGTCCCGGGGGAGGCCGGTCCCAGCCACTGAGGCCTGTGAGCAGCCCCAGGACCCTGGCAGAAGAAGAATTGCACTGCTCGTGCTCTCCTGTAGACAAGCATGGTTGGCAACTTTGGAGACTGAGTATTGGGCCAGATGGACCTTTTCTCTGATCAGTGCTCTTGTTCTCAGGCTATTTGTTTAAGTGTGTTTTTTACCAAGGGAAAGAGCTCAGGCACTTCTAGAAAAGAGTACAAGAAGAAAAAAAAATCTCCAGGGAAATGAACAGTTATTGCTCACCTGAAAAGGATTTGCAATCATTCAGCTCAGCAGCATGTCCTGCTTCAGACTGAGGGCTTGATCTGTGAGGCAGGCTAGTGTGAGAGATGTGGGGATTTGCCATCCAGTGGAAACCCAGCTGAACCAGTTGAACAGAGACAACTTTCCAAAACCACACCTCACACTTACTTTTTGCACATTTGTGCAGATTATGATCATCCTGAGTGCCATCACTCAGGTCCTGCAGGCAGGTCCTGCTTGACTAACCTGATCTCCTTCTATGACAAGTTGACCCACTTAGTGGGTAAAGGAAGGCTGTGGATGTTGTCTACCTAGACTTCGGTAAAGCCTTTGACGCTGTTTCCCTCAGCATTCTCCTGGAGAAGCTGGCAGCTCATGGCCTGGATGGGTGTGCTCTTAGCTGGATAAAAAACTAGCTGGATGACCAGGTACAAAGAGTTGTGGTGAATGGAGACAAATCCAGTTGGCAGCCAGTCACAAGTGGTGTTCCCCAGGGCTCAGTATTGGGGCTAGTTCTGTTTAATCTCTTTATCAGTGATCTAGACAAGGGGACCAAGTGCACCCTCAGGAATTTTGCAGATGACACCAAATTGGGTGGGAGTGTTGATCTGCTGGAAGGTAGGAAGGCCATACAGAGGGATCTGGACCGGCCGGATCATTGGGCTGAGGCCAATTTTATGAGGTTTAACAAGGCCAAGTGCCGGGTCCTGCACTTGGGTCACAACAACCCCAGGCAGTGCTACAGGCTTGGGGAAGAGCGGCTGGAAAGCTGCCCGGCAGAGAGGGGTCTGGGGGTGTTGATTGACAGCTGGCTGAACATGAGCCAGCAGTGTGCCCAGGTGGCCAAAAAGGCCAAGAGCATCCTGGCTTGTATCAGGAGTAGTGTGGCCAGCAGGACTAGGGAAGTGATTGTGCCTCTGTACTCGGTGCTGGTGAGGCCTCATCTCAAACCCTGTGTTCAGTTTTGGGTCCCTCACTCCAGGGAAGACACTGAGGTGCTGGAGAGAGTTCAGAGAAGGTCAGTGAAGCTGGTGAAGGGGCTGGAGCACAAGTCAGATGAGGAGCGGCTGAGGGAACTGGGGCTGTTCAGGCTGAAGAAAAGGAGGCTGAGGGGAGACCTTATCGTTCTCTACAACTACCTGAAAGCAGGTTGTAGCATGGAGGGTGTTGGTCTCTTCTCCCAAGTAGCAAGTGATAGGACAAGAGGAAATGGCCTCTAGTTGAACAAGCGGAGGTTCAGATTGGATATTAGGAAAATGTTTTTCACAGAAAGGGTTGTCAGGCATTGGAACAGGCTGCCCAGGGAAGTGGTGGAGTCACCATCCCTGGAGGTGTTTAAAAGATGGATGGATGAGGTTCTTAGGGTCATGGTTTAGTGCCAGTGTTGGGTTAATGGTTGGACGTGGTGATCTTGAGGGTCTCTTCCAACCAAAATGATTCTATGATTCTATAAAAATGCACAATACAAATACTTATGCCCATTGAATACAGGTACATGGATTAACTACGCATCGATTACGTGTACATTGGTTATACTATTGATGAGATCCACCCTGATTAATTAGCAAAAGCACAGCACCCGTGATATGGGGGTGTACACTGGGTACTCATGGTACTACATGTTGCTGGCTGGTGAGCAGTCATAGGTTGCTCAGCAGACACGGGAAGGCAACAAACATGCAGATTGCTCCTCGCACAATAACTGTGCTTCTTGTACAATAACTGTGCTTCTTGTACAATAACTGTATTCCTTGTATAATCATTTCTGGGTCCCCCCCAACACACAGAAAAACAACTAAGCAAGTGGTTGGCTCTCCATATGAAACCAAATTAAGTCAAGGAAAAATAAAAATAACCAAAATTCTTATAAAGCTCCACATGCTCAAGGGCTCTGGGCTCAGGCAGCTCTGCTGGACCAGAGGGCATTTCTTGCCACTTCATGCATACGTGTGAACTGTGCCTCTGTGAATTGCTAACTTGTCTTTTAGGAATGAGTTAGATGAACGAGATTCCAATATCAGAGCTAATGCCCCTTTGAAGTGTCGCTTTGTCTTTGTGCGCTTCTGCCTCTGCATTGCCAGAATGTCTTCCATGAAGCTTTATTATCATTGGTAATGAAGAACTAAGAGGAAAAATTTTCTATTCAAGGATTGAGTAGTTAAAAAAAAATATTTCCCCGGATACTGGAAAATCAAATAGAAGACTCTAGGGCAGAAGGGCTAATTAAAAAAAAAAAAAAAAAAGCAAGCAAGCCTGCTTTACTATGAAAACCCTTGAGGGGAGATAAAAGCTGAAGGGAGGTGCATGCTTGAATAATAAGGCCTTAATAGCTTTGAGTCCATGTCTAATACAAAGCATTGATTTTGGCTGCTTGATGAAGTTAGTTATTAGATTAGAAAAATCTAATTTAAAGGGATGCTGCCCACTAAGATCACTCTGTTGGAGAAGTATATATTGCTGTCATAAGTAACTAATATTTTTTTTTTAAATAAAAGGGACTAGAGTGAAAAACAATCCTTTGGGTAATCACTTTATTTCATACAGTTGGCAGCATTAGTGGCATGTATTAGCTTCTCTCTTTGCTGTGTCCACTCCTTGCATGCTTTGTTTCGTCTCTCAGCAGCTCATCGGGAGTAGAAGGATGGAGAAGTTTAATTTAAAAAATAACAGGAAAACGTGACTGCAAAACAGCAGCAAAAGATAGGAGATGGCTAGATAGAAGCCAAGGTCAGGAGGCATTTCCATAAGATATTTTAAACACTTTTTTTGAAACTGGGCTATTGCTCATTTAAGCAGTTGGGAATAAGACATAATTCTCCGGGTAAATATATTGTTTTATTTAGAAATGACAGGTCAGGAGTGACACTGGGCCACTGACACACCTCAAGATATCAAGAATAGTACTTGACTCATCTAACTTTGGACATTACAATATAAAAGTCTTTATCTGAGCTTGAGGTTTGAACTTCCTTTGTAGCTGGGAACGGTGTGAATCATCTCACCCCAATGCAGACATCTAAAAGAGGGCAGGTGACTCATGCCTTACAAGTATCTACTTCTCTTCACTGATGATAAAGGCCAGCTCGTGAAGACATCTGACGTGAGATGACTCCCACCCTGACCAGCCAGACTAGTGTAACATGCAAAATATGAAGTTAGACAAAGAACAATGCAGGCCAGCTGCTCAGCCCCTGCATGTTATGTTACCCCAGTTGGTGACTTGATGCAAAATCTTGTGTCCAGTGGCTTTCTCACATTGATGTACATCAGCTAGAGGAGAAAGTCACCATTCAATTAGGACAGTCCTAGTATGCTGCCACCTCACAGGAATGACAGCATGGGTCATTTTAGCAAAGTTGTAGGTTAAACCCTGTGAGCCAGGTTATGTGGTTGTTCACACCGGGTGGCTGTAGTGGTCAATTTTAGTCTGAGCATCTCTGAGAACCATGCCAATGGACACAGAAATACATGGTGGAGGAACACAAATGTCAGCAAAGCAGCAGGTTTGCGGTGTTAGGCAGAGCCAGGCAGTCACTCCCTTTTTCAAACCCCCTGTTTTCAGTCATCTTGCCTTGTCCTTCTCAGACTGTGACAAATGGTGACAGTGGCCACTCGTTCATCCATGGCTGGTGAGATCCAGCTGCAAGTGTCACTGAAGAGATAATCCAGAAACTCCTGTTTGTTGGTGACTGTAGCACTGTTGCACGCTCAGGAAGCAACCATCCAGGAGCTCAGCCTATCGAGCTCAGTAGCTCAGTATCGAAAAAGCGGGTTTTCCCCCAGGCCAGTGTTATAATCTCCCTGAGAGGCCAACTAAACAGCAGTTGGCAAGTTTATCAATCTTGGTACCACTCCTTCAGATCAGCAGTAATCGCTGCATTTCAAAAGCAAATCTGTCATTTAGTCGTCTACAAAGCTGTCTTTGGAATGAACGAAGGATTCAGGGCTCAGCCAAAATGACTGTGTGTCTGACGCTTGTTATTTCTGCTCTCCTCCCTGGATGGTAATCTTGGGCTCTGTAGAGTTGCCTAACCCAAATTCTGCAAATGCTGCCCGCGCTGGATGCTGGGTATGTGCTGCATGGACACCAAGACTCCACCTTTTAACAGTTTCCTCAGTGCTACAATCTGATTATCAAGATCTCAACAGCATTGGGACATGTATCGAGTGAGGACAGGCCACTTTGGGCTCCTGACAGGTACTTTCACAGCTAGGTAGCCTGGGCCAAAGGACAGCTAGTGGCCAAGATAGCGCTTTCAGGATACCCTGAAACCATCCCGCAGAGCTAGCCAATCAAAATTACTAACTGGAAGGGCAAAACTTTGGACACAGGCATCTAAAGACAAATCTGTGACCACAGGTTTTGAGGCAGAGGGTATAAGGCAACCCAGAGGGCAGAAGAGAGGAGGACGTGCTTAAAGAGAATCAACCAGTCAGCTGCTTCTGTGGGCATCTAAAATTCACGTGCCCAGCTTGTAGCTGTGCGTGTTCCTCATCATAGACATTGTGTTTTCATGTGACTGCACAAAGAGTCGATGCATTGGCTAAAATTAGCTACAACATGTCTAGGAAACGGGCAGTGTTAACAACACCCATTAATCATAATAATACTTGTCATACTTTTTCTAGCTTCCGAAACAAAACCTGTTTAGCCATTCAAACGTCACAGGGAAAATCTGCTATTAGGTCTCGTCATCATTACAAAGCAGAAACTGGTGCCAGAGCTCGCTGCAAGGGTTGTCTCAGTAAGCACATTACTCTGTGACCAGCAGAACAAATGGATATTGAATCCCTACAGATTTGTGTCCTATTTACCTTCATCTGCCTCTTGCTATGACCTCCATAGCACTCCCAGCTTCCACCTAGGTCATCTACGATGATGTTCCTTCTGTTCTGGGTACTGAAGGAAACTAGGGTTACACAGAGCTTGTTTCTAAATCGCTGTTTATTTATATAGGTTGAAATTTCACCAGTTGGGGAAGAAGAGCGGGACAAAGGGAAGGGTCATTAAATGGGATTTTGCACTATGGCAGAATCTGATATCGCAATACATAAGACTGCAGATACTGAGGCTCTGCCTCACGGGCCAGAGGAGCAAAGGAGGAGTTGCGTGTCAAATTGTCTTTTTTCTTATATCACTAACAAGCGTTTTTAAGTCCTGTCATTTAAAACCTCTATGGCATATTTGTTTTCTCTCTCTCTGGCTTGTTGGTGATGTTCAGTTTTGAAACCAATTCTCCGTTTCCTCCATCCCTGGCAACTACTGAGTCCCACCTGCGTGCCAGCACCTGCACCTGCTATGGACAAAAGGGTTAGAGATTGAACTCCAAGTCCTACATTGCTTCAGTTCAGGGGCTATCAATTTTTATGAGCACTCACAGATTGTTTGCATCAGTTTTCTTGACTATGCAAGTTCCCAAATAGCAATATTATTATTTATATCCATCAAGTCTCTCATTAATCCAAATCCTGCCCTCTAAAAAAACTATAAAATGCCTCCTAAGGGAGGAGGTTGCTTCTGAGTCACTGGCAGAACAGCTTGTTCTCTGGTCTCATATCTGGCCTTTATGCCTCCCTCTTTCTAGTTTTACGAGTCCTCTCTTGGACTGCAGCCATCTGCCAGAGTCCTGTAAGGCGGCAAGAAATGAACAGGAATGTCTGGAGTTGCCAATCAGGATCAGTGTTGAGTAAATGACCTGGTGCTCATTGACACTGCCAAGTAACATTGAACATGAGTTTGGGGCATATTTCAGCAAAGAAAATTAAAGATTTGGGATCTGTCCTTATTTTTGTAATTTGAAGGCTGTTGGTCAGAAGTGATTAAGCATTGAAGTTTGCATGCTATAACATGGCATGATAACTTGGCTAGCCATTCAATGGCCTAGCTAATGAGGAAACATGATCTCAGTCTGTTTATGAGAAGCAAAACGCTTCCAGCAGTGTCCAGATGGCAAAACAAGTTGGTGTGTGGTAGCATCTCACTTCCACATGGCTGGGTGAAATATTGTGTGAGAAACAACTGTGTTGAGCCTGAGCCCTGGAAATATTCACACATATGCTACATTATCAGCATATGGGCAGTGCTGTTTGGGTCAAGAACACAATTTCATCTTCTTCAAACACAGTACCCAGGCTTGTGATTGCCTACAGAGGCAAGTTACATTTGAAAGCTTCTGGCTGCTGGAATATGAGGACCAAGGTGGGGCATCGCTCTCGTGGTTTAGGCAGAGAGGTGTGAAGACTTGCCGTTCTCTTGTGACAGTGACGAGTGTCTCTTAATGAACATCAGAGTTGCTCCCCTCCCCAGATGAAGGCAAAGAGCACGCCTGACTGGAAGCATTAGCATCACTGCTCACTTTCTGGTGAGCAGGACATTAACTCATTGTGACACTGGGAACAGTGACATTGGCTTTCTGGGGTTTGCTTGTTTGTTTTGTTGTTTAAGTTGAGAGAACTGTAATGAGATAAAGTAACCCCTGGAAAAAGCTAACTGGATTTGAATAGCTTAATTGATAGAGATAGTCACCTACACAAAACCATTTTTTTTTCCAAATAATGCAGATCTGCAGTCTACAAAGAGTCAAAATCAGCACAGGATTTATGATACAGTGCTATTGGTTAAACATAACATTATTACTGGTTGATGAGGAACTGGGTACAGTTGTTTTGTTCAGGTAAACATTCAAATATCATGAACCACACAGCAAAATACTGCTGAGAACAGGGGATCTTTCTAGGTTTGTTGTGTTTTGGTGTTTGTTTTGTTTTAGTTTTTTTCCTTTTCAAAAAAATATAACTATTACAACAGAATTAAAATATGACAAAATGAACAACCAACTGACATTGACTTTATGGCTGAAGTGCTGGCCTCCATCTGAAGTGAAAGCATTTCCTATTTAACTTGCAGAAATTATTCTTGCAATTACTGTGAATATTGACTAAGATGATGAATTTACAGTTGTAGCATTCTTGATCACAGATTAACAACAGTGAAAGGAGATCATTTGTGCTACATTCCTGCTGCCTGTTAGAACAAGAAAAAGAGATAGTCTCATGGTAGTAGAGGCATGGTTGTTCTCTAAACTAACACCTCCCACAGCCTCCAGGAATTACCTGAACCAGGTGATGCTTAGCTGATAGTAAATTTGATAACAGTATTTCTCAGAATACTCAGGGGATTCACAGAGCAGTAGCAGAATTTCCCCTCCCTCGGACTCCACATGAAAGAGGCATCAGAGGAGAAAAACTGCTGCTTTGGGTGGGAGGGGACCACTGGCTTGGGAGAGACTTCAGAGATGCAGAGAGGAATATCTTAAGATACACGTTAATGGAAGCTATAGGCTTTCCAGGATTTCCTTCCAGCCAGCTGCTTATCCTAAAGTGTCCCTTGCCAGGCTGGTACTATGATGGACCAAGGGGCAGAGTTAAGGTTATAACGCTGACATTTGTGGCATTCAGTCATACTCTGCACCATTTCCTTAACGTTAGGTGGGATGTTTCTATGAAACACAGCTCTTCTGTTAAGTTTCAGTAGGGTCTTCCTAAGAGGAGACCCATGCTCTTAATCTTAACAGGAGTTCAGCAGACCCAGTACTTCAGTACCTTATGAAGTCCCTGCTGACATTAAGCTGTTGAGTCACCTGTAACACTCTCACCTCCTGAGATATTTCTGACTGTGTCTATGGTAAAGGATTGCTCAGCACGGCTGAAACAGACTCTTGTTTTTGCACTTACATATTGCTAATCGTGGCGCGGACATACTAGGTCTATTACAATCTTATGAAATTAGACATGATTTTAATTGTCTCGCAGGGTTTAGACTTTTGAAGTGCTCAGTGCTTATGCCCTTTGTGTTGGTCTCTTCGGAGATCAGGTTCACCCTGAAGATCAAGATCAGGTCTCTTGTTTCAAGTGCAAAGTACAAAAACAAGCTACTGTGCAGTAGTGCAACAGGACATCTCCTCCCATTATTTTCCTTTGACTAAGAGACAAAGGAATCCACAGCTGAATTTCTGCCACTTGCCAGATGTCTTTTTGGCTACCCTGCTAAACTGCACAGGACATTGCACTTTGATTTTCTTCCTCTTTTTTTCCAGTCATAGTGGGCCAACAGTGGGAGGAAATATTTGAATTTGGTTGTTCAGCAGATTTCTGGACATTGTAACAAATGCTTCGGGAAAAGTCACATTGACCTGGTGAGGTGTAATCACATTGTCTTAATGTCACTCTAATATTTCAGACTTCTGCAAGTCTGTTGAAATTTTATCCTCCTGCAAATAAGCTCAGAATCACTTTAACCAACATAACAGCTTTTTGAGTCAACAGACACAGCTTCTAACATACATACAATCTAACCTTGGCTCTTACTTGGCTTTTTTTTTTTTAAAATCTCCTGATTAATTTTCACCATCATATCTAATGCATTGGTCCTGAATATCTTTAACAGAGTAAACATATTAAATGTGTTGTGCTCTCGAAGCAATCTACCACAAAGAGGTTTACCTTGGAATATCAATGACACCTTCAAATCTGCCTTCTTTCCATAAATAAATCTATTTTAATGAGGTCATTTGTGCCAAGACCATTTTCTGTTCTCCAGTATTAATCTCCTTGCAAGTCTCTTCAGGCCTTCTGAGTAATCAGTCGCATCATTGTTAGTAATCAGTCACAGCTCCCCTGAACAAACATGGACTGTGGTGGTGGCACATGGTCCCGCAAACCAGTGCCAGGCTAATGAGGCAGAATGAACAGGGCTTTCTTATCTGACTGCACTTAGGGAATGTGAATTCCCTTCTCGTCATCCTTAAGCAATTTGGGTTTTGATAGATACAGCAGAGAACCTCTGGCCCAGAGATACAGCTCTCTTTAAAATACTACCCGGACTTAAATTACAATATCATGAACATTTACCTACCAAATTGCCCAGGTTTTCTACTGTAATGTGTCCATTTGGACAGCCCACGCTGGGACAAGAAAACTGATTGTACTGTATACAGAAAGGCACTCAAGCACACTTTCAAGATGGATGAAATTGTGAAGAGGTGAGACCATGCTAACTCATTTTCTAGATTGGAATAGATGTAAACTATCTACAGCTTAGTGTGCTTCCTATTAAGATATCTTTTATAATGGACAGCTTTCTTTCTTGCACCCTTTGGAAAAGAAATGAAAGTTACCACAAACAATAAATCCTTCTGGCTACCTCATTCTGATCCAACCTATCCTGTATAAAGAAAAGTTACCAAGCTACCATGAGATGTGGTTGATGGATTACTTATGCCTAATGCTGCTGTCGCTAGAAATGCTAAAATGAAAACGAAGATAAATAGTAAACTGCATCTGTATGAATGATGCCGCTAGGCTGAATAATTAGGACTGCATTGTGCAGAAGCTTTTTGTTAATGGTGGATCAGGGAAGACAATTCCACTTAACTTATTAAAACTTGCACAGGGCTAATTAACTACAGCTCTACAGCACCAACACACAGAATCCATTTTTTTCTTTCCCCTTTTCATTAACGCAAAGTTCTCCTGCAATGAGTGGCTGAAAACACCATTATCATACCTGGCAATCACACTTGCAATGGGGGTAAAAGGATTTAAGACAAGCAGAGCCTGAGGTGGCCAGCCAGCTCACCAGGAATGGTACAGAGCATTCCCAGCAGATGTGTGTTTCCCAGAGTTAACAGAAAACCTTGGAAAACAGAAAATAATGAAGTACAGCCTTGAAGCTACTCCATCTTGCCCTAGAGGGCTGGAAAATTAAAAAAATAGAGCTTTTCCCACAACCTCAGTCCAGGTACTTGGCTCTGTAGGAACAGGGGCCAGTTTTTACTCAGAACAGGGCCTTATATTATGTCCAATCAACAAACATATACAACTTATTTTGCAAATTTACAGTTACAGAGATTAACAAAACCCAGAGGGGACAAAAGCATGCAAATGAAACTCTTCCTCAACAGCCATCAAAGTTATCGCTTTTCAAATGAAAAGCAAAAGACTATATACTCAACTGTGTTGGAGTATATACAAGAATAGGCGTTATGTCTGCAAAATGTGCATTTGCATAACAGCCAACTCCTTTTCTGAGAACACTTATAACAGGAAAATATTAAAATAAAACATAGAGTGAATGAATAATTTAGAGATCTCATTCGTATTAATCCACTTCATAAAATATGTGTATGTGTGAAGGGGAAGCCGACTGACCATAAGATGAAGTAAAAAGCCATGAGCTCACTGTGGAAGGAAAGCTATTTTTAGCCAAATTTAAAAGAAATGCTTTCTATTCAAGGCTTCATATTATGGTCTATTAAATTATAAGAGTGAAAACAATTTCTGATTTAAGAAGAGACGGCACAGCAAGATGTGATGTGTCAGAAATGTAATTGTATATTATACGCCAATGCTTTGCTTGTCTTCAATTTGTTGGAGGCTGACCAAACAAGGAAGCTGATCCTAGCCAGGAGATCTTAACCCTCAAGAGTCCAATCCTGCAGCTCTTACATACAGCCATCATATTATTTCCCCGTGTAATCAAAAGGGCAATTTATGTCACTTAAGAGTTCACAGGAAGTAAATCCCCAAAGTATAGTTATTGTCACTGGGGCTGGAGGTGAGAGCTGTCTCTGAAAAATAGCCCATAAAGATCAAAGCCACAAACAATATAGGCTGATACAGTCTTTCATGTGGACAAAAATCATCTGTTGAGAGTCCTCCACACTATGCAGGGTCCCTCTCAATGGCAAATGAAGCCTGGGTGTCTTGCAACTAACCATACACTGCAAATCCGGCTCTGAGTGATGTTAACACCCATCCCTGCCTTACCATGTTCCAGCAGAATTAGTGACCATGGTTCATCAAATCTCCTCGTGACCTCCAAGGGGCTTGACTTGTCCCCAACACACTCCTGACTTCTCATACGATACAGCAGCCTCTTCCAGTTCCAGTCCCAGTCCCATCCAGTTCTTCTGCGCCTTGGTTGCCAAAACCTGACATTCAGTCAGCTTGAGCAGAGGCAAAGAAATGTGTGTATAAATAAGAAATGAAAGCCATTTTGCAGTTTAAATGCTGTCTCAGACATAAGGTTTGACAGCCCTGGTATTTGAAGGGAAGAAAGGAAAGACAGGTTTTGACTGCTGTGATCCAGAACGGCCAACCTTTGGCTTCTTACAGTGTCCAAGAAATGGAGGTTGCAATACCAAATGAGGGGTTACAGCAGCTGAGCCGGGTGTTGTCTGTGGTGAACATGCCTAAAATCCTAACAAAATCTCATCATGTAGGAGGGCATTCACTTTACCCAAATTCAGCCTTCTAGATATCAAGTGTCTAAGCTAACCTTGGTACAGAACCTATCTCTATAGTCACTGGAGACCGGCCACCACTGGGGGCAATTATCACATCCCAAAAAAGGAGTGTAAACTTGGTGGGCTGAACAGCTTTTGAAAGATACCTATGATTGACCAGTGACTATAAACAGAGCCTAAATAACTCCATCAGATAAGGTTAAGTGGAGGATGTCAATCTTTTCCTCCTTAGTCCCAGGACTGATCCTCATTCACAAGTCTGCTCTTCTAAGATTGTATCACGTGGATGAGTGCACATGCAGAGGAAAGACAGCACATTGCAAAAGAGGCCTCCCTGCCTGGAGCCTTTCAAAATCACCTGAACCACAAGAATTTCAGTTTCTGCTCAAACTTTCAAGTATTTGATGAGGTCCCCAGGTATCTCTGGAGTGAGGATGGAGAGCTGAGCAGCCTGCTCAACCCCGTTCTTCCCTACAGGCTCTGAAAATGGACTTCCACACTGACAGGAAATTGGTTTCTTGAAACCTACTTGCCTTCCATCCTGCTCCTGAGGCTACTGCTGGGGCAGCAGTTACAGACAGGTGGCTGGAGGCTCAGGCTACAATTTGCCAGCATAAGCTCTTCTGTATCCTTTCAGCAGTTAAATAATCGCTTGTGCACATAAGATCTACTGCTGTAGCCATTCCAGCATGAACACAAACTGGTACAGCCAAGCTGGACAGGACATACAGGATAAACACCTATGCTTCACTAAAGAGCACTTAAAAAATACCTACATCAGCTTTATAGCTTATCCCAGTGTCTCTTTTCACTGCTGCGTCAGAAAAATAACTTATTAGGGCCCTACTGACAGCAGCAAGTGACTTTTGCTTGGAAAATAGATGCTCTGGTAGGCTCTGAGAGGGTTGTAGGAAAATGTTGGAAAACTAACAGCTCCTTAATACTTGTGCTCTTACGGTTACAACCATTGTGTGACCTGAGAGAGATCCTCACCATGCCAAAAAATTTCAGCATTGATCAGAAATTAGGACATCTTGTATCTAGAGAGGAGCTGCAAAATGGGCTCAGGAAGCTTGAATTCATAATGCGCTCCTGCTGAACTGCAGTACTCAGGAATGAAACTGTTCAGGAAAAGTCACCTAGAAGCACCAGCCCTTTGTTCCGAAGTACTCCTATTTACTGAGACAAGAATTAATGACTATTCTGAATAGATGACAAATGTGACGACAACAGGGAAAAAAATGGGAGGGGAAAAAAAAAAAGAAATAACCGAGCATTTAACTTGATAAACATCTCGGGAGGTTTGCCTGAGATTAGCTGATGAATACATGAGCTGGTTGGTGCTGTACTTACATCAACCTCTACTTTTCTTCTAGGATCTTCCTCTTAACCCATAATATGACAGGGTCATATTTATTTGGTGCTGTCCACAAAGCTAAGGGGCTTTTGGTGATGGATAAAAAACAGAGAGAAAAACTCAAGAAAAGCCATTTGCAATCTGAGGAAGGAAATAACAGAGTGACTCGCTTTGAGAACAGTGAACTTTCTGAGCCACTACAAGACTCTCTTTATCCATTTACCCTGAGGTCTGATGTAGCTGGCCAATGCTACAAAACTTTGCCTATGGAGGATTCTGACTTGTAGAGGTCCAGGACAATGAGTTGGAGGGAAAATCAAATCGGGTGGTGCATTCTTCTCTTGCATTCATACTGCCGAAGGAAAATATGAGCACAACATGCAAAACCTCACAGGAGCCCCCTGGCTCTGTACAGATGGCTTTGTGCTTAGCACTGGTGGTGTTCTGCAAGTCATCTGTTGTCATCTGCAAGTCATGTTAATCATTTCATCACAAGCATGTATTCTACATGCTATAGAAGACAATTTTCAGTTCCCTCAAAAATGCCTCCTGTCAAAGGCTATGCTTTTTCTTTTAAACTGCTCACAGGCTTTGAATGAACAGAGTGCCCTGTGTCTGACTTCAGCACTGCATTAGACATAGTCAGGGCAGATCTGGGGATATAATGGGACAACAGATTGGCCGGTGTGTGTGCAGATTCACAATTGCTCATTCCTGCCTCCTCTGGAAACAATGGAGGAGCAGAAGCAGCTGGTGTGCAGAGGAGATGAAGCGTGACATCTCTCTGGGAGCGCCAATTGCCCAAGCACCTCTGCTCCTGCCAGTCCTGGGCTGTTTGCTGGTGAGAGCAGGCAAGCTCAGACGGCTGTTTCCAACGCTGTAGTCTGTTCCTGTCCATATACCATTTGTCACTATAGCTCAGCACGGGCATCTTGATTCCCTCCACAGGGTATTGTTTGCTGTGCGTTTCAGCGCTTCTCCATGTGCTGGTTCTGAAAGTGGCAGCAATGATGCTGCTAGGGTTGGGCGTTAAAAGCTGCTTGACAACCTTGTAAGCCAAATTTGGTCCTTAGTATCTTACAAGGGGAAAACAAACAGCATGGAAAGCACTGAAGTGTGGTTTATACAAAAAGGCTGAATAAAGAAACATCTTTCTCCGTGTCCTCAGCTGGACTTGTTGGCTTCATTGACTTTAATGGAGCTATTCCAGCCTACACTAGCTGAGAATACAGCCCACTAGACTATGCATTGCCATGTAAAATTCCTGTAAACAGTATGGTTTATTTTCTCATTTGTTGGTTTTGCCATCTGGCATGGCCTTCTTATATCCTTTTCCATTCACTATCCTCTGAAAACATCTTTTGTGTTTTCTATAGATGTGTCACTTTTCCCTTGCCAAATATTAACTTTATGACTGAATACTTCTTCTGATTCCTTTTGAAATCACAACTTTACCTTTTCCCGCCCTGACAACATTCTGAGGTGTCCATTATGCAAAGTTGTATTATGTTTCCAGGTGCAGTATGGATTAAAAGAATACAGCTCCAGTTTTGCAAACACTTGTGCAGCTTCACAGTTTTAATGGATCATGGTGACTATAAATATTAAACGGAAACTAAATAATACAATCGTTCCTGTGAATCACATGTGGGTTGGCTACATTTCTGAATTAACCTCCTGAGAAAATAAGCTTTGCTTCCATTATTAGACACATATAATCCTGTGATGGCATCACAGGATCAGACTGCAGCTGATGAAAAGTCATGGATGTCACATGTACCAGAATGACATGTTTAAACTGAAAACTCTTGTGATTGATACAAAACACAGTCTCCCACAGAGGCCTCTGCTCATCTACTGAGGGGTGGGATTAGGAATTCTCCTGCAAAGATTCCCATATTTAATTGTGCACTGGTTTGACTGAAAATGGGTTAATTTTCTTCATGCAGTTAGAAGCCTTTCTTTTTCATAGCTAGCATGGTCATTATTTGGACTTAGTTTGAGAACAAGAAGATAACACCCCAGGACAGAGTCAATGTTTTTAATTGCTCTGGTCTGAGAGCTGAGGACATTCTGAGCACTCTGCCCACAGGCGTGAGGCAGCGAGGAAGGGGGGCATGGATGGGGCAGAGCTTGACTGACATCCAGACTGATCAATAAGGGTATTCCATCCCATTAGTGTCATGGTTCATATTTAAGGAGAGCTGGGATCTTCCAGTCTCTCTCTAGCTTTTTCACTTTCTTCACTCCCTTTGTCGGAGCCGGGGGAGTTCTGTTCGGGACTTAGGTTAGTTCGGCCTTTTGCCATCCTGCCGTTTTGCAGAAGCCTCTGGGCCTTTCTGCCTTTTTCCTCTTTTCTCCCCCTGGGATCGGCTGTTGGGACCAGGTGCTGCTTCCTGGGACTGGCTGCTTGGTGTGGATGGAGTTCGTGAGGAATTGCATTGAGTATCTTTCATTTTATACTCTATTTCTATTTCATACATATATTTACTAGTAGTGTATTAGTATTTTGTTATTTTATTAAACTGTGTTTATCTCAATCCAAGATTCTCCCTTCCATTTTGATTCTCTCCCCTATTTGGGGGGTGGGGAAGGGGGTGAGTGAGTGGCTATTGTGGTTGTATTGCTAGCTCGGGTTAAACCATGAAAAGTTGCCTTTGGATAGCTACAGGAGGTTGTTCCTGAAGATCTAGACACAGAACTCCAGGAAATCTCCTGGGCTTGGTCTCTACCCTCAGTTCCCTTTGACTTCAGGGATACTTATGGTCGTCCACCCCCCTCAAGAGTCAGTGGACTTTCAGGCTCATAAATAAGCTAGATTATAGCCTTCCGCCCTTGGAATGAATGTTAACCTGCTCCACTAGTGACCCTGCTGGTGTCAGCAGGAGTAGCTAAGAATTAATAGACCTTTTGCAGAGAGGGCACCAGATTCTGATGAAAAATTACACCAGATTTAGCTTTTTCCATTTTGAAAGGTAATAACTAGCTCCCTCTTTCTCACTGGGGCTCTGTGGACTAAGGAAAAAGCTTTTCTAACTACATATAAAGAACATCTCAACCAGTTAAGTGTAGAGTACTCATCCCACTGAAACTACAACAGGACTTCTAACAGGACTGCACCAGTTGGCCTTCATGGCTTTGTTCTCATGGCTCCCAGGATCCTGTATCCAAGTCTGGAAGGACAGTTAGGACAGAAGGAAAGACACAGCCAGGACCTGGCTCTGAAACCTTCAAGCACTGAGGTTAGAGGGAGCTTTCATCAGAGACAAAATATATGCCTAGGAAGAACTTGCCAGCTAACTATTTCAAGAGTGGGAGAAAGGTGATCTAAGACAGACCCCTGAAAATTGATCTCTTCTGCCAAAGGCCTTTTATTGTTCCTGGAACAGACATTGTTTCCTGCCATCACGAAAGACTTGTGAACGAGGTGATTATCCCACCTGAAATAAGACAATTTTTTTGGTGTGGCTATACCATGTCTGTTTCAGGTATAGCAGGTCTCCAGAAAGAGGTCATTCACCGGTAATTTCAGTCAGTACTGCTTGTTGCTTCCTGTGTGATCTTGCCTGCTTTTTGGCTAACTCTTGAACCCTGGGAAGAGGAGGGCAACAATCACAGCTCCCTCTCCAGGCCCAGAGTGTCATCTTATGGAGCAGTGAACAAACAGGCAACTCTTAATGGCTCCTACATCACTTAAAATTGCAGTAGCGGGTTTATTTTTCTCTATAGATACCGCTGAGTGGATAGAAAATACATTAAAAAGTTCTACACATCCGAAAGTGCTGCTGAGCTCTTCTCTGTTTGAGACGTGACTGAAGAAATGTGTTCCTCTGTTTGGTACCTATCAGCTGACGGTTAGCCAGGATAGAAGGTGGGAAGCAGATGCATCAGGGTAAAGTTTTTCAGCGCTGCTTTGAGCAGAAGAGCTAAGGCACAGCACAGGGAGTTACTCCGAACCTTCAGTTCTCATGGGAGTGGGAGATGTTCAGCAGCTCTTGGGTGGCCCTCAGCATGTTTCAAGACCAGGGCTTTTTTTTAGGATATTATGTATGGGTTGAACCACTCAGAGTGAATAAACAGAAACTCAAAAATAAATTGTGAATGTAATGTGCAGGGTAAGTGACCTTTAACAGTAAACAAAGTAGAATTTTTGATCTTAAGACAAGTTGTTTCTCCCCTGAAGGATGTCCTTTGATTCAGTCTGTGTTTGTAAAATGATTAGAGAAAATGAGATATATTGCAAAAGATCAGGAGCAGCAAGAACCAAACACAAAAGAAAACATCTAAACACAAAGGCTGTGGTTGGCAGAGTGGCCCTACAGAGACAGAGATCTCCATTTCGCTGATGCTTCTTTCCCACTTGCAAATATTAATACACTGCTGGGAGATAATCTGAATGAATTAAGAACAAGAGAGAGATGCAGAAGGAGGAGTTGTGACTCATTTCTAGGCCTCCCTAATAACTGTCTGGCAAGCTGGCACAGCAGATCACTAAGTGCCATGA
Source organism: Caloenas nicobarica (assembly GCF_036013445.1). Classification (NCBI taxonomy): domain Eukaryota; kingdom Metazoa; phylum Chordata; class Aves; order Columbiformes; family Columbidae; genus Caloenas; species Caloenas nicobarica. The sequence goes on along the minus strand of NC_088246.1, from coordinate 45,703,336 downwards.
ATCATTTGCAGAGCAAGATCGAAAAATAAAGAGGCCATAGTTCAAGTAGCTGGGAATTAGTGCAGGGCTTTAACTACCTGAAGCCTTCAGAAAGACCATTGTTTTTTCTCTTCTCATCTCTAGCCTCTTTCCACCTTTGTTTCCTTCTGGACCCAGACATTTACTTGTTAGTATACCCTGCCTTGTTCTTACTTCATCACATCAATCAAGGAGCAGAATTTCAGCTCGTTTCAATTGGTTTTTACCTAGAGGAAATCACGCCTAAAGATTTCTATTGTTTTTTGTTCCCTTTCTTCCAAGTGCTGAACTTTGTATTGGATGAAATAGAAAAAAAAATCTCCTTTTGGGAAAAATAAGGATGGCTGGTCCTGTCCTGGTCCTATTTAATATGTTGCCTCCATCTGAATATAGTGTCTTGTAACTGGAAGACCTACGGAACCGGCAATCAAATTATTCTAGTGTATATGCAGTTCAAATCCAAATAGCCAGATATGGGCATCCTATAAACATAAATCAAATAAATCTGTAGAGCAGGAGAAATTTGTCTTATCCAGATAACCAGAGCCGACAAAATATGTCTGAAACCTCTACTAAAATGAAAGTATGATGCATAGCAAACAGCTTGGAGAAAGAGTAGCAATCAATACACTGGAGACAAGAAATGGAAAACAGGGCTGTAAATTTAAGCATCCCTAATGCCACAATACTTCTGAAGCAAGTTTGACAGGCCTCTGATGCTTTCATGGATACAGCACAGTCATGCCTGAGATTTTCAAAATCCTCACTAAAGCTGCAATTCTGTCAGAGCCTAAGCTGATCTAGATTGCTGTTATCTCTTGATTACCTGCCCCATGACACCACTGGATGGATTTTCCAGCTCTCCCTCACACTGGCACCACACACCTAATCCCGCAGTGAGTTGGTTCAGAAAACTAAATTGGAAGAAAATGCTTCATTTTTTAAAAAAATGTTTCCAATAAAATGAATTGCTAGTTTCTCTCCCTTAAGTGTCTCACTGTATGATCAGACAAATGTCAGTGAAGAGGAGAATGGGACAGTGCATCTACGGCAAGGTGGATAGTAGCCCCATCTGAGATCATGCTAAACTGCTATGGAATTGCATCTTTAAGCATGCAACCCCACTCCCAGTCGTGCATATGTGTGGATGTGGATGTTTCAAAAGACCTACACATTCACTTTATTGCAGTTGTGTATGTTTACTTTGATATAGGACTCTTGAAACACTGGGTCCACTTGCTTCATGAGTTAAACACGGGAACCACCATACTCTTTGGCATTTAAACTTCTATTAAAGAACAAAAAATGCCCCTATCAATCATGGTTGTTCAAGAAATCTTCCTAGTATGACCCAACTATGCAGTGTTTCCTTTTTTGAGTCTGAAAATAGCCTGAAATAATACTGACGAGAGAGGTAAACACTGCCCAAGCTGCTTGTTTACATTCAGGTTTTGACTCAAAACTTTATTGACACCATTATAAATGTCAACATTTGATACAGAATACATGAATACAATTTAGCAGATGGACAGGAATGGAAATGAAGCCAAGATGCAGTTGAGTCTGGGTTTGGAATTGCTGGGAGGAGGAGGATGAAGAAAGGAGAGGTGCCAAGAAGGAAGTGGAGCAGAAACAGAGAAAGGAAAATGGGAAGGAAGGGAAGTCACTCCTACTGAGTTCTACTGAATCAAGCACTAACAGAGCGAAAGAACAATAAATGGTGCATTACCTGCTGCAGCAAAAGGCTTTGCCTTTGCTCATTGTATGAAGCTCCTTTTGAGATGAGCAGGAGTTGTGCTGTGGACTGAAGGTAATGTGCTCACCTATATGCATACCTTAGCCCATCCTCCATACTCAGGCATGGAATTTGTTCTCCAAGGGGTGAAGAAGATACCCACTACGTCACAGACAGCTTAATTAAAACAGCCCATTAACCACCTATTTCAGATTAACAAGAGTAACCCACTGCCTAAACTCAAGACCTATATCAATGCTACAAACTGCACTACACTTCTGAAAGGGTTTTGTCATAACTAAAAATTACAATAATTCTGAATTAAACATATATGGGATGCTATAATACCATTCATCACTCAGGCTGTAAATAAATTTATACTTTAAAAAAATCTCATTGTTATGCAGCAGAAATACATGCAACAGGGATGAACTGTCTGCAAAATCGTCCTTCCAATCTGGCAAAGATAACTATATTTCTAGGGTCTAATAAAAAGATGCCGGAGGACAATATGAGAAAAAATGTATATGCAAAAGGTAAATGTAAGGTTTTGCACTCTGGGGACCAGGTTACCAAGAACTATTATCATTACCCATGTATCAAACAGGCACAGAATGCCATTTTCAGAAACCTCTTTGCATTTTCTAAAGAGGAGCTTCTATCAATCTTCTCCTTTCTTCCTCTTCTAATGTTGTTTATGTGCTGGATATTCACATTTCTTTTCTTAGAAACACAGTTGATTTGTCCCAAAGTCTCTGCATTCAAAAGATAAGTGTATTAATTCATGATATTCACTGTCCTCGTGCTTTTCTTTCTCAAAAAAAAAAAAAAAAGAACAATCACAATTCAATACTCAAAGCAAATTTCCTGAGGAAAACAAGGGATCTTTTCTATTTCAGATCCTTGGTAGGTAGCTCCATTTTCATAGAGCGGATCAGCTTGCCTGCTTTCGGTCTCAGAATTGCTTATCTAGCCTTCAGCAAGTGCTATGCACAAGCATAAGTCTGACAAACTTGATTTATGTTAAGAAATAATTCTTCTGTTGTCATAGAAACCACTGCAAGATGATCCAGGCATGAGTAAAAGTAACAACCGTAAGCAGGTTGCTGGTTCCGCCAGTCAAATTCCCCTCGTTGCGGATGTCCCACCAGTAATTTCCTTGCACCCTATGGCGAAAAAGGCAAAAAGATGGTATCTGGAAGGATGGCTGAGAGGAAGAATTTGCCTAGAGGGTGGCTCCAGTGTGATGAGGCAGGCACATTTCCCAGTTCAGAAGAGGGTGTGCAGCCAGCACGACTTCATCTGCAAGGCTGCAGTACCGGGAGCAAACTAAATGTTTCTTGTGAACAGGGAGCAAAACCAGATTAGAAATACCCCAAGCCTCTTAGAGAGACTTCCATGCCACGGTGGAGAGAAGGGGGAATAATTTGCATGTCTTATGCCAGGAGATTGCTTCCATCACCAGGAATGAATCGCATCCACATTTTAATGTTTGCACAGCTCTTGCCACTGCGCTACACATAAGCAATTTCTGCCTCAGTCAGAGGAAACATCCACCTGGACAGTAACAAATATAAAGGAGTAAAAGAATCAATGAGTACTGATCATCATGACATGTTCACGTGGAAGGATCTTCACCCACCCCTGGCACTGCCTGCTCAGGAGCTACATGCCCCAGTGTAGGCAATTACTCCCTGCTCAATATAAATGATCATTTATTGCCATTTTTATGCAACAAGAGCACAGGAATGTATACTGTGTACTACAACACACTCTACTCAATCTCCACCATCAGTTATTGACATTTTAGGGATGTTTATCCCCAAGATTTACAAGGGCAATGAACATTGCTAGTACTTGCCACTGCAGCTGTCAGACTGACTTGACATTCTTTCCCAAGGGAAATCTGTTTCTGCATCTGCTACTGTTGGTTCAGCTCACAACGGGCTTTCAGCTAAAGGGTAGTTGCTGTGGATCCGCAGCCTCGCAAAAAAGGTAAAAGGACAAAAGTGTTACGCACAACAGTCAGAAAACTTATAACTTTTTGTGTAGCCTTGGAGTACCTCTAAGCAATGAGTGGAAAAGCCAGAGGATTCCAGTCCTGAATGCTCCTCTGCTGCCATTAGTACTGGAAACAGTCCAAAAAGAGGAGAACATGGATAGATTACAGATTCTTTTTTCTCCTAATGCTGATTAGTTGCAATATGTCGATAATTAAAAGAGAGTTTAGTGAACAAATATTGCTTCTTTTTCGGCTGGTGCACTGTCCAAGCAGTTTCCCCCTCTGCCCCTCCTCTGCCCCTATTATTTATTATTCAAATATATTTGCCAGACAATCTCTCCAAGCCCTTTCTGATCTGAAGCTTGCTGATATTAATTTTGCAAGCATTAGAAATAGAGGCAGGTCTGGCATTGCTTCTGATTCCTGATAAGGTAAAAGCAGCTTCTAGCACTGGGTGTGCCATGGATTGTGGAAAGTGAATTCTGAACTGATATTTTCCAATATTCTCTGTAAAAAGCATTCTTGAAGGCTTTCAGTGCAGCTTTCTCCTTGTAAATAAGGAAAAAAAATGTGGAATGCAAGGGGTGTGAAGATAGCTGAAGTAAATTTGCGCGATGATTTAAGTGGATATTAGTGGGCTTTTTTGACAGTGCTCACTGGCGTCTAGTTACAAGAATCTGAATAGAAAACCTGGTTATTTGTCTCTTTTCTCCAGATACACAAAGGTGCATGGGGGATTGAAAATGAAAACAGAACTTAATTATTGTCATGATTATTGTTGCTAGATCATAAGAAAGTGTCTGTCTGCCAGTACTTCCCTTTGTGCACATGTACACATCTCTTTTTATGTTCACTGCTTGTCCACAGCTTGTCTTATACATGCATCTCACTATGTCTCATTATCACATCTAATTCCCATGCTCTTTATAGTGCAAAACAAGGTGTGTATTTGGTTATGAAAATGCTGGAGGGGCTGAGTGTGTTTTTGCATGGGAGATGCTGCATTACCATGTCAATCATTGCTCCTTCTCTTTCTTAGTCTTTGCAGATTAATCCTGGATGAGCCCCAACTGGGCTGCTTCTGGCACTGGGGAAGCTGAGATTTAGATAGCAAATTCTCAGCCCAGGTCCACTGGCACATAATTCACACATTGTTATCCATCTTGCACCGATGGGCCTGAAGCTTTCCTCCCACCATGCTGAAAATCTGGTTTACAGCTAAGCATAACTTACTGGTTGCTGGGGGAAGACTGTCTTTCCCGGTTGAACTCTTTCACTCTGGACCTATATATAATCTCCTCCTGTTTTGTTTTGATTTGGTTTGGTTTGGTTTTGTATTGTATTGTTTTGGTTTGTTTCAGAAGAAGGGCTGCTGTGTATTAACCAACCTAGCTACTGAAAAAGGAGTACAGCAAGGAAACCACAGGCATCTTCTCCAGCATTTCAGTAGCCACTGATGCTGGTTGGGCATGCTGTTTGTACATGACATCCAGGTTCCTGCTGCAGTTTATCCCCTGTGACTGCGAGTACAGAAGAACTTTTGCTGTTGTAGCCTGCTGCTGAGATGTTTCTTGTTTTCTCTTTTAAGGCGAGCTATGAATTTTGACCTATGTTCAGCAGGAGGTACCAGTAAACATTGGGACCTGAAGGCTGCCAGGGTCTCTTGGAGGCAACTTTCTTTTCTTGGAGGCAGCAGGGAGTTCGGGGGGACTATAGCGGGAAAGACCTAGGCACCTTCCCCTTGACAGAGGAGTAAGAATGGGTGAAAGCAGAACTGCAAAAGCAGGGTGGCAGCACATTTGCTTAGAGATAGTAAACCAGAACCCATTCAACTGGAATACAGCGATGGCTGATGAGCCACGGTGGTGGCTGTGACCTGAGATGAAAGTAAACATCATGTGTTCAACTGCGTAATCTACACTCCCCAAAAGGCAGTGATCCCTGAAAACAAGCACTTAAGTCACCTACAGACTCAGATAGCACGGCCTTGGCTGCTGCGTTCTGGGGCAATTGTCGATCGAGCACATTCCTGAGCTGTTGGTAGGGGCTCTGTTATGGAGAGGTGGAACAGGAGAATGGTTGTAGTGTTAGAGTCGCAGCAGCAGGCAGGTCTGTGGGAGAGAAGGGGTGTTACATTTGTTGGGATATGAACATAAACTGTGCTGCTACCAAATCAAAGGGCTCCCCTTGTTTGTTTCTTTTTTTAAAAATAACCAGTGACTTCAAGACAGAAAAAGACAATAATATGCCCTCCTTTATATTCTAGAGCATCGCCCTTCTCCCTGCTGTTTGGCGCCCTGCCCATTTCCAGCAGGCACTTTCAGATGCAGATTTCTCCCTCAATAGGTATGGGGGGGGCGCTCTTTGTCCTCTTCTTCCCCTACCTTCATTAGCGGCCCAGCTGTTGGGGGCCTTGCTCAGATATCAGAGGGAACAGGGTCTGGTAAGAACTGAGCAGAAAAGGCCCCCTGAATGCTGCTTCATTACCATACAAATGGAGGAACACCCTAGCTATGCAGAGGGCGGTATCTTTATAAAGCATGCTTGAATACCACACAAAACAATGATTACACAGCGCTTATGCATCAGTTAAAATTCATCCTGGACAGGCTGGATAACACATATCCATATAGGCTAAAATGGATTTGCTTAGGACCTGCAAATGGTTTATAGATGTCTGCTGAGACAGGGGCATTGCCTGGGGCACAGGGGACATATCTGTGCAGTAACTATCAGCAAGCCGTGACAAGAAGACAGATGAGGACAGGCAACTCGAGATGATTCCCATTTGTCCGTGTACGCATGGCTGAAAGGGCAGCTGTCCCTGAGGATTCACTCGGCATCCTAGCTGGGTGCAATGCCCAAATCCCTGATGCGTCCACAAACAGGGACCAGCTCCTCTGAGCATTTCCTTTGCATTGCACAAGGCTGGGTTATAACCCTAAATCCTTGTGCTGCCCACAGCCACCTGGGCAACCTGGGTAGAGATATTTTGCAGGAAAAACTTTTCAAATGAGACCTTTCTAGTTCTGGCCTGTGGTTCATGGGAAATGAATGACAGAGCAGCTTGGGTTAGTTTAATGCTGGGGGTTGTGGGATGTACCCACAGCAGCTCCAACACCAAACACAAACGACAATCAAAATGCTTGTACATTTCTTCCACCTCTGTCTGCCCGTCCTCCTCTCTCGCAGGCAGGGGTATTAGGATGGAGACAGAATTATTATGGAATCCTTTTGGTTGGAAAAGATGTTTAAGATCGTCAAGATGGATGATGGCACTCAAATGCAGCCCTGCAATATGGCTGCACATCTTCTGGCTCGGTCTGCTGCTCGTTTGAGTTAAACCTACAGAGGAGACAGATTCTGAGGGGCTAAACCTCAACAATTTGGCTTAGTAGAACTTGGTTCATCAAAGCCAACTTCTTTCTTGCTACCATGGAAACATTTTCTGGAAGCATTATATGATGTCTCCCTACACAAATAGCTACACAACATGCTGGATTCACAGCCATACAATTACACCTTCCAAAATAATATATGGTAGCCCTCTAAAGACCCGAGCAGGTAGGTTACAAATACTTTGATGACAAGTACTCTGGAAGAACTTCAAAAGCACTGCCTGCTGTGGAGAAGAAGAGCAACTAATCACCCTTTCTAGAACCTCTTTGATTTGTGGAAAAAAAAAAAAAAGTCCACATTTCATTGCAAATCAGCATAAGGCAACACTGTCTATAGAAATCTGCTTTCTGTCCTTTCGGGTTCTCCTTGTTCAGACATATCCATTTGCTGGTATGTAAAACACATGTAAGCCTCCCAGTAACAACCATGCTTTCAGACCTTTATTAACCAGTAGAACTGGGAGATTGTCATATCCCAGATCTGGAAGAGGAGGATGGGGAAAGGATCTTACAAGTTCCATGAGAACTAAAATTTGGAATATAATCCAGGATTTCTTGCAGATGTTGACCAATTGACCTGCCCACTGGACATGTGCCAGGCTGTAGCCTCATTAAAAGATTCCAGATTAACCATACGCCTCTTAGAAAGGCATCTTAGTGAGCTTTTTCTGCAATGACTATTGACATGGTTCCACTTCTGTTGGACTCTCTGGAAAATATAACGGTAGGATTTTTAGCATGTGTGTTACAGAAACAGGTGAAGAGGTATGTCAGGCTAGTTTAACCACAACTTCAGCACCAATCTGGCTAAATTTCTTTCTAAATCAATCTAGTCCTGCTACCTCCATGACTAAACCACACACAGAATGGCCTTAAGAACTGAAACAGTAAAACCCTGAGGAACAGCAGTCTATAAAGAAAACAACAGGGCTGATAATTAAACTTCTACCAATGGTCCGAGTTGGCAGTCAGCTCCATTAGCAAACAGTCATAGAGAGAGACAGTCCAAATTCTTTACCGTCTGTCTATGGGACTAATCAGCCTTGATGATGTTCCTCCCTACCTCTCAAAAATGGGGTGAAAGGCTCTATTCAGGCAACAGGCAAAGCTGTTTCCATCTGGCATACTCCTCCTTTCTCAGGAGTTTCCCCCTACAGATTATTAAGGAGCTGTTTTGTATAACCCCCCGCCCCATTTGCTTCTGGATTCCCAGCTCGTTCTTGTCCAATTACTTCAGTTTTGATGCCCACAAGACATTTTAATAAGGATTAATTTCCTACCTGAGAAAGCCCTAATACACAGTGCACAGTGATGTTAACTAAAAACAGTAGGTGCTGTAGCATCTGATTCCTGGGATTTTGTGATTAATTGTGACAGCAGCATTATCAGTAAACACATTTATTTTATGTCAGCTGCTGATTGACAAAATATTCATCTGTTTTATTCCAGTATAGCTCATATCTATAAATCCCCAGGTAAATTCAAAAGCGGCTTCTCTAGCCACAACCACCTCTACATGATAAAGTATTTCAGTGGCTCATTTTTAAATATATACCCTGCTGTATGTGAATTTACATAATATTTTTGCAGAGATGTTTATTGCATGTTCTGTGCTTCCTGGCTCTGCTTAGCAGGCTAGCATAGTGGCTTTTTCTTTTTTTGTGAGTAGCATTTGCATAACTTGGATATCACAACTTCTGTAAAAGTTCTGTATTTCCAAAGCTCTTCTTATCTTAGGGATCTAGTATAAAATATATTGACCTTCTGTGCTTATTAACATCTTTTCACTTACTGTTTGAGCTTCTTGCAATTTGTAACATGTTTTATCCTGACAAAATGATAAAGAGGTAGAGAGTAGAAAGGGAGAAACTGAATTAATGAGAGACAAAGTGACTTATAAGTTGCCCAAATAATCATGCCAGATAGCTGAAAAGCAAGGACAAGCTTCCTTGTGAGCTACGTTGTTACTCTCCAAGCACTGCATCATCTTTCCAGTTTCTTCCAGTGCGAAAGAATTCTTCATCTGAAAAATCTGGATTTAATGACATGTTTTTAATAGTTTTCTAGCATCCTTATTCGGTTTTACTTTTTCTCTTCCCTTTGCAAAATGCCCTTCATAAAGATCGCAATGCTTTACTCGAACACATCAAGACATCCATATCCCTCTGCCAGCTCCAGGCGAGGATGCCAGCCTCTACAATAAGGTCAGCATGACCAAGGAAGGTTGGGAGATATGTCAGTCACCCCAGCTCCATCTGCTGCTGCATGGCTCCGCACGCTGCCAAAACTGCGTCATCACAGAATCACAGAATGTCAGGGATTGGAAGGGACCTCAAAAGATCATCCAGTCCAATCCCCCTGCCAGAGCAGGAACTCCCAGATGAGGTTACACAGGAAGGTGTCCAGGCGGGTTTTGAATGTCTCCAGAGAAGGAGACTCCACAACCTCCCTGGGCAGCCTGTTCCAGTGCTCTGGCACCCTCATTGTGAAGAAGTTTCTTCTCATATTTAAGTGGAACCTCCTGTGTTCCAGTTTATACCCATTGCCCCTTGTCCTATCATTGGTTGTCACCGAGAAGAGCCTGGCTCCATCCTCCTGACACTCACCCTTTATGTATTTATAAACATTAATGAGGTCACCCCTCAGTCTCCTCTTCTCCAAGCTAAAGAGACCCAGCTCCCTCAGCCTTTCCTCATAAGGGAGATGCTCCACTCCCTTCATCATCTTTGTGGCCCTGCGCTGGACTCTCTCCAGCAGTTCCCTGTCCTTCTTGAACTGAGGGGCCTAAAACTGGACACAATATTCCCTGTCTCACGGGCAGCAGCTTGTGAAACCGGTCTACTGCTTCACAAAAGTGACCCCTTCACCCCAATGTGGGGATTTGTCAAAGCCCTGGGTCACTAAAAGGCCCCACAGAGCATCTCTGACTTGGGTTGTGGTCCCACAGCCCTTGTCAACAAGCAGCCCTGGCTCACGCTGTTGGTACAAACAGGAGTGTTCCATTCGCTGAACCACACTCCTAAACACAAGGCAAACAATCTGGTGGGAAATTTAATATTAAGCGCAGAACACTAAATTATTAGCATTCAACCTAACTCACCACTCCCCAAAATAAATTTAAAATGTCATTATAATAGATTGTGTTCTGCACAAAGCAAGTCAGTGCTCTTAGTTGGGATTATCTCCATTATTGCCTAGCACTGTACTGAAAAAAAATATTGCTTTCAATACACTCTGCTATGTTCCTAAAGGCTTAGGCGCTAATGTCAGCCGAATATATTCATACTGGATGTTCAATCACTGCATCAAATATGCCCTGCATACTAGTCACCGTTCAGATGTTAGTGGCACCTTCTCGAATAATTTGCTACCGCAAGATTACATATCCTTTGGATCCTCCTAAAAGCTGAAAAGGATGGACAAGAACATGATATGATGACACTGATGCTGAAATCATTTAATTCAATGTTATTACTATACATGTGGAATTTTTTTCCATGTTTTAACATTTCATCTGGGAATTTTCCTAGATTCCTGTATTCTTTTTCTTGCATTTCATTTTATTTTCCTTCTTTTTTAATCTTTCGCTTTTCCTGCTCGTTTTCCTTGTTTATCTATTCTACTCTATTCTATTCCACATGTTGGGGTTTTACTATTCCATGACTTTTTATTTCAAGAAAATTCTAGACATGCGATTCAGTTTGGCACGCTTTTCCTCCTAATAATAATAATTACAGACTAAATTTTGCACCCTATAAGTTTGGGTGGATAAATTTGGCATAATTCCACAGATATTAATGGAATTTAAACTGACATCAGACTCTAACTTTACATTTTAATGATTGATTTGCATGGTCTCAGCTGTGAAACAATTTGTCTTAAGCCCTCAGTAAATCAAAAAATGAGTGTTTCTGACTGAGTATGCCAATCATTCTAGCTTATCTAGTGAGAGATGCCACATGCTTTCTCCTGCTATAACCATATTTTTTGACAGCTACTTATGCTACTTATTGTCTAATTGGGCCTGCCAATCCTTCCTGTACATCCCAATCTGTCCACCCCAGACACAAGAGTCTGAAATGTTTTAAAAATCTGCATACGGTTGTTAATTACAAGAGATGGGGCGGGGGGGGGAGGGTGGAAATACAGGCTAGATGTGACAACATGCTTACTTCTATACGATTATTGTTCAGAAAAATAAAGAACTGCGAAAATTAAAAGAAGAAATTGTATCTGAGCACTTGGGCTTTCTGACTGTAAGGGGAGGAAGGGTACTACGGGCAGGACGAAAGCCAAATTTTCTGCTGAGGCTTTCACACTGGCAAGGCAGTAAGGGCTAAATCCTGCCATTCGTTGCTCACTGTGCTGTGAAAGAGGAGGTAAGAGATATCCCCAGGCCGTACGAAGTGGTAGGAGATACAGCTTGCCAACGTGCCCCACTGCACAGCATAGGGTTTCTGAAGGAAGAGGATGTCCTCGCACATAGCAATGACCGGTAGGTGAAGACCTGCTTTGCCTTCACGCAGAGAAACAAGAAGCCCCCTGTGCTGGGTTCCTCTGCAAAATCCTGCTCGCCAACACCAGGATTTCCTCCATGGAGCAAACATCTGCCAACCTCTGCTTAACCTCATAGCTGCAGCTTGCCAAACAGCACGCCAGCGTTTGGACTACAGTTTCTCGGTGGGGCTGGCAGAGCTCTGACACCCGCCGGGACCTGATCCAAAGCTCCTGGGATTCAATGGGGGGAAAAAAAAAAAGTCCATTGATCTCAGTGGCTTTGGATCTGTCCTTTTGCTCGTCTCCTTTGATGATTTATACAACATTGGCATGCATATCTTGCTTCTGAAGCACACAGAGCACATGGTTTTAATCTCACCATTTCCCTGGTGACAGGGAAGGAAGTGCGCTGGCAGCTAAGACACTGAAAAACACTCATTATTCTGTACATTATTATTATTACTTTATACTTCCCCACAGAAGGTAGAAAGTACAATGAATAATCACAAATATTTTGTTTTACAGCCTTTGCCAACCCTTAAAGGCACAGTAAAATATTACAAAGTGCAATTTTGCGTGTGTGTGTAAAAATGATGAGAATGTTTTGTATCAAAATAGGATGTAAAAGAAGATTAACAACTAAAAGCCACTGCTAAACAAATGACTCCTTTCCCTAGGAAAAGCTTAGAGAGGGAATCTTTCCAATACCCGCCTGGACGCTTTCCTGTGTAACCTCATCTAGGTGTTCCTGCTCCAGCGGGGGGATTGGACTAGATGATCTTTCGAGGTCCCTTCCAATCCCTAACATTCTGTGGTTCTGTGTAATGTACTAGAGAATTCTCTTCTCAGATTAGAAGGTGAGAACATTTCATCCTTGTGAAGTCTTTGTTTGAGAAATCAAGATTACTGGGCCATTGGCAGCAGTGTCCTACTAGTTATTCTGCTCCAGGCCAAGTCCTACAGTAATGGTAGCTACAAAGCAAATTTAAAATAAGTCACAACTCAAGATTCCTTGTGTCTTGAAGAGCAGTTTTCAGTGCAGCCAGGCGTTGCAATGCTGAGTGTCTGGCTGTCAGACCTGGTACCCCATGCAGGTCTCCAAGGGATGCCCCCACAGCACCCAAGGTCATGCAGCCAGAGCACCTCCTGCCCACTGGAGAGATCCACAAACTGACAGTCACTTCCATAGAGCAGGAGGAATGCTTTGCTATATTTTTAGATTTTTCATTCCAGTCCAACTCCTTTTTCCTTCTTTGTTTCCTCACTGGCTAGTGCAATTTTTTCAGCACTAGATGTCAGTGTGGACTTGCAATACCAGATTGCTCTGCATTTTCCCTTTAATAAGAGAGGGAGAATTGCCATCCACAATGAATCCGAGTCTTTACAGCCTCATGATGTGTTTCCTACAAAACAGGTCTTTTCTTTCCTGTTTAAACTTGACATGGGAAGTGTAGAACTGCATTCTGTCCTTGATTAGGATTAATATGGCTGTAAAAGGGCCCTATCCATTTTGTTACCATATCACGGCTGAGTTAAAGAGGAGCTACCATGGCTCTGGAGTAAAAGCTTTGTTTAGAAAATAACAGAGAACAAGAAATGGTTCTGAATGATCTTGATAAATTGTGACCGTGCTAAAGTAACATTGCACACGTGCACCACAGGGATGATCAGTCCTGTAACTAACAGTATTCATCTCAACATGAACCTACTGACGAGACTGAGCCTTTGCACTCCTATTGTCTGGAAACACATTGCATCATCTAGAAATGTTTTGCTACACTAGACTCTTACAAGGACTGTTCTAACTTGAATCTGGTTTATTATTTGCCTGGCACTTTCTGAATAGTGAACTGAAACCAGCCTGAGGCAGAGCAACCAGCCAGGAAGTGTGTGCTGGCTTTCTGTGATGAAATGACTGGTTTCTATCACTCTTTGGAAAACATTTTGTTTCTTTAAGAAATTTAGGTCCAGCTGTCTAAATTGTGAGTGATCCCTGTGCTCTTATGGGAGAGCTGAGGAAGACGCATGAAGCACCCCAATTCCCCTCATTTTGCAAGCAGCAATCTAGAACAAGACACTGCTCCTCTTGATCCTGGAGAAACACAAACTGGGGAAGGACAAAGCGAGGAGAGGAGGAAGTGGGTTCACAACTCTGATTTCTCATCCCTTACTTCCATGGGTTCCGGCTTCTGCCAAGTGGATCTGAGCCAAAACAACAGATGGAGCCTTTTACACCACCCTCGTGCTTGGTTTACACCAGGCGTGATGCACAGAAGCCGAGGCAGAAAACGCTTCTGGCAGAGAACGCGAAGCAGAGCTCACTGACATTCCTCCCGACTTGGTATAGCTGTGGCTGCAATCTAGGCCTTCAGAAAAATCCAGTTACGTGCTTTTGTACTCCTCACTATGCACTAGTTAATAAAGTATTATCCTAATACATACACCAGTACACCTTGCTTTTACTATACTTCAAGGTTGTATCTGTCCTTTCGACTTCTGTTGCAAGAAGTCACGGCAACACACGCATGACTGCCCAAGCAGCTCAGCTGTGCTTAAAAGCCCTATGAGTAAATACCTAGTGTGTTTTTGTTTCTCATTATTAGTCTTATCAGTAGCAGACTGTGAGTAGGAGGCTGCAGAATACTAAAATAGTGCTTAAAACTATCAATTGAAAATATTAGCAAATACTGTGCAAAAATAAGGACAAATGTATTTTTTCTCCTGGATTCTGAGAAGTTAAGGTAATATTTGGCAGATAATACAGAGCCTGAGAGAATACAAGTTATACTTGGCAAATCTAATGTCACATGTCTCTACCACCTGGAGGCCTGTATCTAGTGGAGTGCCTCAAGGGTCAGTTCTGGGACCAATACTGTTCAATATATTCATCAATGACTTGGATGAGGGAATTGAGTGTACTATCAGCAAGTTTGCTGATGACACCAAGCTGGGAGGAGTGGCTGACACGCCAGAGGGCTGTGCTGCCATCCAGCGAGATCTGGACAGGCTGGAGAGTTGGGCGGGGAAAAATTTAATGAAATATAACAAGGGGAAATGTAGAGTCTTGCATCTGGGCAGGAACAACCCCAGGTTCCAGTACAGGTTGGGGAATGACCTGTTGGAGAGCAGTGTAGGGGAAAGGGACCTGGGGGTCCTGGTGGACAGCAGGATGACCATGAGCCAGCACTGTGCCCTTGTGGCCAAGAAGGCCAATGGCATCCTGGGGTGTATTAGAAGGGGGGTGGTTAGTAGGTCCAGAGAGGTTCTCCTTCCCCTCTACTCTGCCCTGGTGAGACCTCATCTGGAATATTGTGTCCAGTTCTGGGCCCCTCAGTTCAAGAAGGACAGGGAACTGCTGGAGAGAGTTCAGCGCAGGGCCACAAAGATGATTAAGGGAGTGGAGCATCTCCCTTATGAGGAAAGGCTGAGGGAGCTGGGTCTCTTTAGCTTGGAGAAGAGGAGACTGAGGGGTGACCTCATCAATGTTTATAAATATATAAAGGGTGGGTGTCACGAGGATGGAGCCAGGCTCTTCTCGGTGACAACCAACAGTAAGACAAGGGGTAATGGGTTCAAGCTGGAACACAAGAGGTTCCACTTAAATGTGAGAAGAAACTTCTTCTCAGTGAGGGTGACGGAACACTGGAACAGGCTGCCCGGGGGGGTTGTGGATTCTCCTTCTCTGGAGACATTCAAAACCTGCCTGGACGCCTTCCTGTGTAACCTCACCTAGGTGTTCCTGCTCTGGCAGGGGGATTGGACTAGATGATCTTTCGAGGTCCCTTCCAATCCCTAACATTCTGTGATTCTGTGATTCTGTGTGCTGTCAGTCCTACACATTTCACTTTGTTATTGTTTCTGTAATGCTGTTTTCCATTTACTCACCTCTTTCTATAGATGTCTAGCATCCAAGCAATTAGTACTGCTAATGAAAGATGTATCCCATAAAAGAGGTTGTCTGCAATCAGCTTCTGAAGACTAATTTACCTGTGTAATATTCCCTGTGTCAACACTTGAAGTGCCTTTTTTATTAACCATCATGAACCGTTCAGATAAGGCCCTGTGCAAAGCCAGCTGCCCCTTTAGGTGCAGAAGGGTTTCGTGGTCTTGCACTCTACATCGCAAGGCAAAACAGTGTAATTCGCGAATATACCTCTAAAGACTCTCAGTATTTCCCTCTGCAGAAGGGAGCTGAGGCCATCAACAGTCCTCCCCCAAGACCTGAATCCACATTGAGCTGGCATTGCTGGGTGCTGATACACAAGATCTGAAAACAAGAGAGAGTAAACGTACTTCACATCTGTTCATTTGTCCTCCACCCTCTCTTCTTAGAAATCACAGAAACAGAAAAATTAGCTGGATGGGATCTTTGTATGTCAATTCATCTACCCCTGGACTCCCACAGATCTGGGTATCACACCTTGCCCAGATAAAAACGTATCGATGGCACTTCATTTATGAATTGGTGCAAATGCCTTTAGTGTGGATAAGGGCATAGTCTAAGCAACTGTCTTCTGTTATTCCTTAAGCATAAAATAAAAATGGTCTGCACAGAAGCTTCTGAAGAAAGTGTTGGAGGGGGCTATAGATGGGTGAAAGGTCAGGAAGCTACACAGTGGGATAATTCACACAATGTGATAACAAAAAAGCCACCAACAAATAAAACTAACGCAATTACCAGTAACAACACTGGCCTGATTATGCACTAAAATGGCAAATTCATATGAATGACATTTGGTGTTGCATCTGGTTACCTATGAAGGTACTCACTGGCTGATAATATGACCATGAATGTAAAACAGCTTAGAAATTGTTATGGTGAATCGTCTTTCTTGTTAAAATTGTTAGACTAAAGTATATTTTGTATAGTACAACTTTATATTAATAGCATGTGGCAATGGCATGCGCAGCATGAATTGCCATTTCTTCAAGTAAGTTATTTCCAAGTGCTTTTTCCTGTACAGAATGGTCAATCAATAAGTCCAGTCAAAATGCCAGTTTATTTTTAAGACTCTGTTATCTCTTCTGTGAACATCAGTTTTCTCTATGGGTAACTCCAGTGTACAAAATACAGCATACTGTTTACAGTGTGATAGAAGCTTCGGAAAAGCATAAACTTTAAACAAAAGATAGATGGCTTTAAACAGAATTTTTATAAAGCAAGGATAAACTTCCTTATGCTTGTAAACATCATGTTTCCAGGATAATTTTAGGACCCAAACCTCGAGATTTACAAGCTGCTTATTTTTTTATTCCATGAAGGCTGATCACAACATGTTGCAGGACTGTTTTTCGTACATCAGTGTAAGCGTACGTGTAAATCTTCATAGGATTAAAGTCAAGATGTACAAAGAGTTATTCAATGCAAATAAAAATCTAAGGTACTGGATAAAAGGGTCTCCTACATCTCTCAAAATACCAGTTACCAGCAGCAGATACACTGATACCAAAATATATCTAAAAATATGCCTACAATAGGTTTATGTATCATTCGTAGACACACTGACAGGCATAGTATGGGACCTATTTCCCTCAGCTTACAGATGGGAACATATAATGGTCTTGTCTGCTGGATGGCTTACTCTAGCTGCAGATGTAAGGCATGTGTATTTTACACATCTTATTTTAGAGGCATAAATCAGTTCTGGTTTGCGTTCTCTATCAGCAACTGAACACTTTAGAAGTCTCTGTTTTCAGTATCTGTGAAGAAGTGGTGTGCAGCACTATTTATTTTAAACAACTGAAATATACAGCAATGTAAAGACTGCATTGATCTCTTCCAACCACAACATGCACCTCTAGTTTGGTATCTGCTCAGAAAATCTAGTCACCCAAACCCTATTAGGAGCCCACACTGGCTACTAAAAAGTTAAGTTGTATGAGCATGTGCCATTACTTTTTAAACCTTTGTGAACAGAATGCAAACCTCTGGCTGGCTTTATTAGCTCAGGGTCAGATGCTTTTGTCAGAAACAAAACCTTGCTTGGAAGCCTGATTCAGTGTTCCTGTACAAGAAGGGAACAGGAGGGGAGAGGGAGGATGATCTGTCTATGCAGCTCACTGTTGAGCAAAACTCAGACCCCTGTACCATTTATTAGCACATGAAAACATGCAATATTATGAATTCACAGCTAATTTTGTATGCTCAGGGCACACTTGCCACCTGGCATTTTCAAGGGAACTAGTCAAGAAACAAGTTCATTATTTTCACTTGCTGATAGACAAGGTAGTGTAACCGGAACAGAAGTGGAGGTATGCAGCTTACAACAAAGAACAGCAAGTGTATTTGCCTGTCTAAACCATTTTTTCCACTATTCTGGACAAGGAACAAGAAGGTTAGTTCCTATTTTGTGCTTATTTAATTATACGTAAGATTCCCTAGATATATTTCTACAGGACTCATAAGAGCATTCACCCATATAGGCCCATAGAAGTAAATTCTTATGTAACTCTCTGCTTTCCACTGCGTCCTTGAGATCTGTGGGATATGGTCAGCAGCACGATGTTCTCCTTTCTCTCTGCACTAGTTCCTCTTGTCACCGGTTATTTTCTATGCTGGGTAGGAAACTTCTATGCAAACTACTTCTGGAGTGTATTAATGAACAAATGGGTGGAGGTTACAGTGCCAGGTACTTGCTTCTACAAGACTTAATGGCTAGTCAGAAGAAATGTTAGCTCAAAAACCTAACTGTACTGTTGGCTATATAAAGCAAATTTCCCTATGTAGAAAAATGTTTATTCAACCATTTATAAGAGGAACTGGGAAGAAAGCCAGTTCAGAAGCATGTCATATGGCTTTTCTGAAAATATAGGTGTTCTTTGAGGTATATGTCCTGTTCAGACTCACACTTGATAGTGAGAGCACTGCAAATATATACCCTAAATGCAAAACAAAAACTGAAGACTCTCCCAAAAAAGAAAAAAGAAAATCGCATTGTGCTAGCAACAGCCACGTTCTCTGAGAAGGGAACACAGGCTCTCCTGTTGTTGTAACTTCTTTTCTGTGAAATATTCTATGCTGCTAAAGCTAATTTTCTGATTGTAAGACTGTGTAACTGTTTGGATGTCTTGACGGCTTTTTTTTCCCCCATAAACTTCTAAAATCCTAAATCGAATAAAAAGTTATTCACAGCCAAATATAACCTGTATTTAATACCCAGTCAACTCTTAGATCCCCTGTAAAGCAATTACAGAAAGTACTGTGGTACTGTGTAGCAATGTACTACTTTCAAAATGCTGTTTATTTTAGCAGCTGACCAGTTCCACTAGTTCTCCGTAGTGGAAATTTAAAAAACTATAAAACTCTGAGCATGCTGTCCTCTAAACCTGCTCCGATAGGGCTGAACACACCACAGGCATTCTATGAGCGGCAGAAATTATGAGTCATGTCTGCAATATCCTTTGCCCATGTAGGTTCTTGGAATCTTGCAAGATAGGAATTCCTACGGTAGCTTTCCCTTCTGTGGGAACATTAGTAGTTTATCTTCTACATAGCTGCTTATTTTCTATAGTTGTTGTCTCTGATAGATTTGGCTGAAGTTGGCTAAGGGTTTTAAAAGTAACTAGTGGCAGAGCAGACAGCATATTCACACTGATTTTCTTTCTGTAGGAACCTGAGCTAGAAGGCGTTCATGCTTGATCTACCTTGGGGTACCTACCAGTGCTAGCAGAGACCGCAGCTTGTAATTCACAAGTGGGGACGACGTAGCTTGGGACTGCAGATTATCAACCCCAGCTGTCTGCCCAGCACCCGGCAAACAAAAGACCAAGCTGTTCATGAGACAGCTGTGGAATCACTGCCTCTTACTGAAACCAGCAATGGTTTACAGCAGAAGCCTCTAAATGGTGTCCAGATTAGAATAATAGAATCATTTTGGTTGGAAGACACCCCCAGGATCATTAAGTCCAACCATAACCTAACTCTAGCATTAAACCATGTCACTAAGAACCTCCTCTAAACAGCTTTTAAACACCTCCAGGGATGGTGACTCCACCACTTCCCTGGGCAGCCTGTTCCAATGCCTGACAACCCTTTCCATGAATAAATTTTTCCTCATATCCAATCTAAACCTCCCCTAGCATAACTCAAGGCCACTTCCTCTTGTCGTATCACTTGCTACTTGGGAGAAGAGACCAACACCCTCCATGCTACAACCTCCTTTCAGGTAGTTGTAGACAGCGATCAGGTCTCCCCTCAGCCTCCTGTTCTCCAGGCTGAACAGCCCCAGTTCCCTCAGCTGCTCCTCATAGGACTTGTGCTCCAGATTACTCACAGAGTGTCTCAGCTATCCAGAAAAGCGGTGTCAGAATGTAGAGTCAGGGCTGGTAACCTCCTCTGCCATCCCCAGCTATGGTACCTCTTCTTGCAAATTGAACTGTGAGTTGCACTGATGCCAGAAAGCAACTGCATGCAGTTGTAGTAGATGGTGAAATAAGAGGAAAAGGGAGGCCTTTGAAACTATTCGCATCTGAGGATGAGTATTAAAGATACATGTACACCTAATGGACACTTGTACATTTCATAAACATAATACATTTAATAATTGCACATAATATGTATAGTACAAGTGGTACACAACACATTGTATATTAGGTAAGGTTTTCATCTGTTTTATCGTATTAATTGTAAAATAGCTTGGGTACTATGCTATTGTGACACAGGCATGAATGTAGTTGGAAATCCTACCTAGATGGTATGACAGAGAGTCCTGAGACGGCGTATGGCACTACTCCTTGGTGACATACTTTATTTTAGAGCAGACGTTAATCTACAAAAACAAGCGGTTCACCTTGGATGATCTATTGCAGGAATCACGTTCATATAAATTCAACGTATAAGACATTCAATACCACATATCTTGAAAGAATAAAATAATTTTATGACTCCGCTCATTTTGTCACAAGCAGACCGAGCCTGTTATCCACATAGGTATAACTCGCAGGGGCAAAAATCTGGCTGTTAGTCATCAGTAATAAGGGGAGTTTTTCCTCAGAGTGAGAGAAGGAGGTCTACAGATTTTTCCAATATTGCCTGCGAACCAAAGATGGAAGAGATTTTCATCCTTTTCGTCCAGCATCTCCTCCAGATACACCGCGAGAAAACAGCCCGGGCTGGAAGTCCCCTACCCGGGAAAGCTCCCGTCGGGGGCGAACGGCCCTTGCACCAACCACCCCGCCACACCCGGGCTTGGGGAGCGGCGGGCCGGGCCCTTCGGCCCTCAGTCGGTGCGCGGCCCAGCCCAGCAGCCGGAGCCCGGGCATCCGGGCGCTTCGCTGAGGCTGCGGCGGCAAACGGAGCAGCGGCGCGGCAGGAGGGCGCCCGCCGCCTTGGCGGGCTTGCTCACCCCCGTCCTGCCGCCCCATCGAGCCGCCTCCCGCTGCGGCCGCTCCTCCCATTCACCTGGCGGCACTCAGCACGGAGCGCAGCCCCGGGATCGGCCGCCGCCAACAGCCACCGTGCGCACGCCCGGCCCGCAACTGCCAGACCGCGGCTCCTGCGGGCGGCGGTTGGGCTTTTAACTCCCTCCGCGCCGGGGCGGCCGCTCCGGCGCCCCGCGGGCTTCCCCCTCCAGGCGAGCAGGAAACCGGCCGCCCGTGTCCTCCTCCGGCAGGTTCTCGCCTCGGCCCCGCGGGCGGCCCCGCACCTTGCGTGAGGCGAAGGGCAGGAGGCGTGGCGAGGCGGCGGGCCCGACCCGTCACGCCGCCGGGGGCCAGTCCGCCGCGGGGCGGCCGGGGGGGAAGTGAGAGGCGGCGGCCCCTACCGCTGTAACCGCTCCCTCTCCCGCCCGCTGGTGCCGCCCCCAGTATGGCGACACGGTAGAGGAGCGGCTGCGCCAGGGTGACCGCCCCCTCCCGCCTCCCTCGGCACAGGCACGGCGCCCCGCGGGCGAGCGAGCGGCCTCGGCGGCGCTGCTGCCGCCGTTGCCCCCCACACAGCCCAGCGGCGGCGGTGAAGGAGGATGGCGGCGGGCACAGCGGCAGCGGGCACAGCAGCAGCAGCAGCAGCGGCGGCGGGACCGAGCGGCCGCACGGCGGGAGCCAGCACCGTCCCGAGCAGCTCATGGTGGCGCCCCAGACCCGCGAGCAGCGGCCGCGCCGGGGCCGCCAGCTGAGTCGGATCCCGGCAGGCGGCTCTCCCCTCTCGACACCGACCCACCGACAGACCTGTTTCCCTCCCTCGGCGCACCCTCTTCCCCCTCCCCGGCGCGACCCGCGCCTCGGATCGCCCCCGCCGGGGCCGGACTCCCGCCACCCCCGGGCGCCGCGGGAAAGGCGGCGGCGAAGGGCACCGGGCAGCGCCAGGCGGCGGCGGGACCATGGGCGCGAAGCAGAGCAGCCCCACCGCCGCCAATGGCCGCACCCGGGCGTACTCGGGCGGGGATTTACCTTCCTCCAGCAGCAGCAGCAGCGGCGGCGCTAACGGGACCGGCGGGCGCTCGGCAGGCGCTGGCGGGCGGTACGCGCACCTGGCGGCGGCGCCTCATGCCGCTCCCGGCGGCGCGACGGCGACAGGAGGAGCGGCGGCGGCGGCGAGTGCCGCGGGGTCGGCACCCCGGAGCAGGTCCTTAGGGGGTGCCGGCGCCTCAGGGGCCCGGGCCGCGCAGTCCGCCTTCAACATCCCCCACAGCAGCGGCCCTTACGGTTCGCAGGACTCGGTCAACAGCACCCCGGAGGAGGGCGGCCGGGAGCGGCCCACGGGGGGCGACGGCGGCTCCTCCGGCGGGCCCCGGCTAGTGATCGGCTCGCTGCCCGCTCACCTCTCGCCGCACCTGTTCGGAGGTAAGGGCCGGCCGGCGGAGCGGGCGCGGCGGCGGGGCTTAGGTGCCTCTCTCGCGGCTGCGGGTCAGGGGTCCCCAGCGGGGAATGTGGGGACTTTCCTTCCCCGGCTCCCGGCCCCGAGGTGGGACGGGTCATGAATCATCACTTTGGGGAGAGCGGCGGTTCTTCCAAGCTTGCGCCCGCCGGAGCGGGGTCCCGGTTTGGAGACGGGGTTGTCAGGCCAGCGTCTCCTATTGTTTGTAACGAGAGATGTGAAAGAGGGAGGTTAAAATGAACCGAACTCCGCGGCGGTGCGGTCGGGACGGCGAAGAGGAAGCGGAGCCTCTCCGGCCGGCGACTTTAGACTCTAATAGCTGTAATCAGTGCCTGTGTAAATACTCTGGCCTGCTACTTACATAATTAGAATTTAATTGGATCATGTGTCTCCGCCGTTTATTCTAAAATCGGACCAAACCCCTCTTTAGGTTCTGATTAATATGTGGTTGATGCCTGTTCCTCTAAGTTCTTGGGTTCTCGGTTCTGAAAGTCGATTAAGAAAAACGGAACTTAAAGTAAGTTTTTTTCCTTATTTTCCCCCTAAGAGACGAGGAGAGCCTGATAGCTGTCCATGACAGGCTTGCAGCACCGGTCCCATTTAGTCTTGAGGATGGCGACGTGTGCACTTGAGGCAGGAGAAACACTCTGCTAAGCTCGGAATTAACCAAGAAGCTGAGGCCCTTTAAGAGGCATATTAGACGTAGAGCAAGCTGTTATAGTTTTTTTGTCTCTCCCGTGATATTGAGATGAATAGGGCTGGTATAGGACTTGCATTTTACCGCCTGTGTTCAAATTAAAAATCTACCTGTAAGTTGCCAGCTGCTTTCAAAGTTACTGACTACTTTCAGTACTGTTTACTCTAGACGTCGTTGTTCGCTTAAGTCAAACATTAAGGTGCAAGGTGACTTTTGTAATGGATTCATTCTCTTGATAATTCTAATATCTATATGTATTATAACCTATCTAAATACCAGCCAACTTCCCCAAAAGCTTTATTTTGAGAAAGAGGAGGCTACTGTAAAATTCCTCCATTTCTGTATTCTAATTAATCTGTTTGTGAATTCTATTTGTAGCAGGCTGGGTTTTCTTCTTTTCTGTAATGCAGCCTGGTTTTAGCCAGAGCAGAGCTCTCTTCGGTCCGACCCTCGTAGGGTACATGAGGTTTCTGTCCCATGACCCGCCACTTCGGGGCTCTTGTGTGTTGACCTGAGAACAGCATAGCTGTTACTTCCTAGATCTGAAACTGTTGCCTCTCAGCGCAGTGGTTGAACATTAACAGAAAGCTGTCAAACCCTGTTCTAATAAGGGAATATTTGCCCTTAAGAAAGAAAACCTAACTACTCTCATAGTGCCAAGCTGCTCGATAGGAGTGCTTTGTTGCAAGGATGCTCATTATACTGTCACGGTAGCTGTGGGGGAAGAAGGTGTATGCATTGCTCTTAGTGATGAAAGGATGTCCTGTCGTGGAGTATTGTGCAGTTTGTGCTTAGCACAAACTGCACATTAAAATGTGTAGGCAGGTGTTGTTCAAAGGTAAAACTTTTTTTTTTTTTTTTCCTCTTGTTGCTTAAACATTGTCTTGCAACCTGCCTTGCTGCCAGGAGGGAGTGGATTAAACGTAAATGCAATGATGAGGATCAATAACCTAGGAAGCTCTATTCAAATGCAGGAAGGTCTCTTCAGAATAATTCTGAATTTGGTTGTATTTTTCTGCAGTTAATTGCTGTACTATACCATATTTTCTCTTTTGCAAATCTCTGAAACTGGCATACTGAAGAGGCTGAAATGAATGCAAAGCTTTTTGCTTTTCCTAGTGAGGAAGAGTGCCAGGAGGGGTACACTCTCTTCATCTACTGACTAATAAATAAAGAATATCATATGTTAGGAGTTTGAATAACAAGTTTCAAAATACACTGACCTTATGTGGTCACAAGATGGTCATGAATCTACTTGCTTTTTCTCTTCTAAAAATCTTAATGTTTCTTATTGGGATGAATAGCTGTTTAATCATAATACTGCAACACCTGTGAATAAGGCCACACTTGAAACATTATTTTTTTCAATTTAAATATTCTGTGGTATCAGTGATCCATTACTCCACATCACACTGAATGTTGCCATCCTTATTTAGCTGCATGCCTTGTGTTTTCTTGATTCCTTGTAAAAACTAGATGCTTAGAGCAAGTAGCCCCACTGGAGATCATACACCAGTAGCATCAGCATGTTAAAAAATAACTTGAAGCATTGTTTTTGTCCTGACGGTGACTAGCTCAAGCTTGTTTAGGTGTGGTATCTGGCATTTATGTTGTGTATCATAAGCATGCCTGAAGTCCCCTCCCTTGTTTTGTAACTTGCAAATTACCCAAATTGTTTCTTTTTATCTTGAAAATTACAGAGATTAATTTTGAGGATTAGCATGGCAATTCTATGAAAATTAAGATAAAAAAAGAACTAGAATAATTTCCATAAGTTGAACTGAATCTCCAGCTATTTATGTTTTTAGGCATGCTGCTTGGCTTCATCAGTCAGTGACGCATGGGTGTTGTGTTTGTTAAATTACTGTAATTAGTTTGCTATTAGTGAATTACACCATATTGTCACTTTTACTGGGCAGCTTTACATACTGAAGTAATGTCTAGGTATTAATTCTCTAATGTAACATACTTAAATCCCTACTGTGCTTGTTAATACAACATTTGAATGAGAATATAAAAAGTATTATGTTGTTATATGTTCATATATTGGAAAGTGTGATCAGTTATTTCTCATCTTCCTTTAATAGGAACCATAGTAAGCACAGCCTTTCCTGGCTCTGAGGGTCTCATGTTCTTGTCTAACCTCAGGCTAGTGCACCTTTATGATGAACGTATAATGGAGTAAGTGCTGCTATGTAAGCTTATGTCTCATCTCAGGGAGAGTTCAATTCACTGAATAATTGAGGCCTTGGTTTCACTGTATACATGTGTGTGTGTATGTTTGTGCTGTGAGCATGCCTGGAGTAGGCTTAGAGCATTAAGCAGAGCGAGGCCCAAATTCCATAGGCTCTTACGGCACTCCCAGATGCAGAGGCCAAACCTGCGCGTGACGTTCAAGCGCTTTCTTGCAACACGGTGCCGGGTTCTGGCTTCCTTTGAGGTGATAACGCTGTTATCGGGAATTTGGACCAGTAGTTTCCCGCTCTGTTCCTCAGTGAATGGGACTTCCCCTCTCTCCCAGCGCTAAAATAAATATTCTTACCTTCTGTTAAGAACAGCGTGTAGAAGAGTTGGCCCCGAGATCCACAGTTAGTTTTTCCACTGTGTTTTTAGCCAGTAAGTATTCCTGTGTTGACTGTCAGCACTGCAGCAAAACTATCACTGTAGTTACAATATAGCTTATTTTTGTCAATGATCCTTGCAGCAATTGGTTCAACTAAAAATGGATGATCTTTCAGAATTTTCTTTGCTTTGGGTAACTGCTGATGTGTTACTTTTGTTACTAAAATGTTGACAGCTCCTCAGAACCCACTTCATGTTTGTGATCCCGTGTCTGGGTGGTCACAACAGGGAGAGTTCTTGGTGAAAACACGTAGTATTAAGTATCCTTCTGGTGTTCAAATGTAAATCTCTTCTTGGTAATGTTGTTATAAGACAAGAATAAAGTCTTAAAATTTTTTTTTTCCCTCTTTAAAAGTCTCTTAGGGAAGAATACGTAAAAATTCATCTGAACAAGGCAGAAATGTTACATATTGAGTCTTAAATTTCCACATCAGTTCTTCTTTCTAATTGATTGAGCAGTGGCCATACAAGTATTATATTAAAATCTCAGATTGTGTTGTATATGGTCATTTACAATTTTATATGATGTACTTATAGACAGGTTTTTAAATATATTGTGTTGCCAGACACAACCGTTGACAGCTTTCAGGCCTATCTCAAGACTTGGAGTAATAATTTGGAGATTAAGTTGCATCTGTTCAACTTTGTTAGGAGAAGGAAGTTTGTTATGTTCTTCTCAAGCCAGATAGTGATCGGGCTTTTTTAATGTAGTACTTTACAGTGCAGGATTTATTGCCAGCTGCTGAATGTACGTAACACAGTATGAGTAGAACCTGATAGGTATGTTACAGTAGCATTTATTTGTTATAATAGCTGGTAGAAGTAATGAATTAATTCTTCATTCTATAGAAGAAGGCTCATGAAAGACTCAGGTTATAACCTGAATTACTTGTTGGAAGCAGATATCAGTAGAATGATGTAAAGTCACAAAAGCTTTTTAGACATCTCTCAAACTGTGTGGAAAGCTGCATTTTGTCTTGTTTTCCATCTGATCTGTTTAGTTATATGGTAAATTTGAATATGGTCTTGAGGTTCTCTTTGTCTTTCCTCATACCTTTCTTGGGGGTTTATGATTATCTTTTGGTCACTTCCTTGCCCTTCTCTCCCAGTATTGCACAAGTACTATTGATCTGAGAAATGGTGAAACTCTTAAACACTTCAGACTTTATTGCTGCTCCTGTTTTGTTATCCGAAGGTGTAGCTCAGAAGTCTTTGCCCCCTGACTTGGGAGAAGCGTTGGGAAGTGTGCTTTTCAGTGAGAATGTTGGGATATCCTGGGGGTGTGAAGCATGTTAGAAGCAGTGAAACTTGCTGTTGCAGCTTCAGCCTGTGTGCCTTGGTACTACCTGACATACCTTCTCTTCCTGGCAGTTGGAATTTTTGGTTTTTTTTATATTTGAGGAAGGCCAGTGAAACTTTGATACAATATATATTTCTCTAGATTACTTCCTAACCGTTCAGAATGAGGAAAGCATATAAGGACTTAGCCTAATAGAACTATAAGTTTTCCATAAAAATTCTGCGTTTTTTTAAGATGTACGGTAACACTGCTATTTGCTGTTGTGAATACAAAAAAATCCCACGTGCATTTTCAGATAGTTTAGCTGTTGCAGTTCATAGGTCTTACAAGGTGCAGAACGGTGAAAGCTAAGAAGCTGTCTTTGCCTCGGTGTTTTGATTTGTTTCTATTCACTTGGCTGCGCTATTGAAACACAATCATATCCATGTTTGTCCACTTTGGAAAAAATGAGAGCAATAACAATGAGAGGCTGGCTGAAGTCTGCTGATTGTAGAAGAGGTTAAAATGGACACTGGTCTGAAAGCTGAGAGAAATACAAACATGTCTGTACGCATACACATAACTTCACAACCACCACAGATTGCGGGGGGAGATAGATGTGTGTCTCATTTTCTCTTCAGTTATACTCATGAGTTGACTCCAAAGTGAGAGAGAAGAGTCATTTTTGCAGTCTCTGAAGATATGGTAGGTTTTGGA
The DNA here is from genome assembly GCF_036013445.1 of Caloenas nicobarica. Taxonomy (NCBI): domain Eukaryota; kingdom Metazoa; phylum Chordata; class Aves; order Columbiformes; family Columbidae; genus Caloenas; species Caloenas nicobarica. The sequence goes on along the minus strand of NC_088246.1, from coordinate 45,675,558 downwards.
AATGTATTAGCATTTCGTTAACCAAAATACAGACTGAAACATCCAGTGTGCTAGGAAAGCAGTCCAAGGATAAGTCTATTGATTGGGAGTTTTAGAAGAGCTGTTCTGACAGCTGGGTTTGAGGAATCCAATCCCTTTTCAGGGTCTTACTGTTCTCGTGTTTACTGGGCTCCTCTGTTGTTCCTGCATACACAGAGTGGGCAGCATACGGTGCCTGGTAGGCAGCAGAGATGGAAACTCTTCTAAGGAGGGCACAGGAAAAAGTAGCAAAAAGTTCAGCACCACCACCACCCCCCTGCTCTAGCTCAGCCAGGGAAGTGCTTTTAGTCTCAAATGTTAAGTGTTTGGACAAATGAACTAAAAGAACCGTTTGGATCTGCGGGCAGTGCTAGTGAAGCCCCTGGGAGCCCTGTTTCATTTCCTTTGGTTGGAGACAGGTCTCTGTGATGATGAGAGGCTTGGGGCACTGGAGTAAAGACTGGAGTGAGTGATAGAGGATCTTGAAAGGGCTTCTTTTTTTTCTCCTGCCTGGTAAACAAAAAGGGTTAAGAGAAGCCAGATAATAGAAATGGCAGCACTGCATTTAGGGGAGAAATGTAAATAGTTAACAGTCTGAAGAAAGGTAAGCAGCCTAATTGTAATGGCGCATATAAATATTTCTTTTGGCTACCAAGACAGCGATAATAGCCGATGGAGCCTTCGCAGTGCCAGTCCAAACAAAGGCCTTCCTTTTTAATGTCTTCTGAATACCTATCCAACCCTGATATCCTGACAGTGTGCCTTTCCTCATGTTCTCTCACATAATTGCAGACTAGTCTCCAGCAACCTTCCGAGTAATTTCTTTGTCTTATAAAAAAAGCCTTTTGTCGCTGCTAGAAATTCAAAACTATTTTTAAAACACGGTGCCTACCCATCTGTTTGGGTAAGTTCTCCTCCTGTTCTTTCCAGCTGCTCATGGAAAACTTCATGTTAATGTTCTTGATGTGCTGTCTTAGCCTTGCGTGAAACTTTTGAATAATGTTATGGAGATTTTAGGATAGGTTTTCCTTGCAATTTGCAGGTACGTGAACCGAGTCTATATTATTTTCAAGATTTTTCTGCAGCATGTTTGCTGTTCATTAATGGTTTAATTGGTTTCAGGAGAGACGTGTGGTCATTTCTACAGATGGTGTTCATTTAGTGTGTAATGGAAGATGTTGTTCTTGCAGGTGTTTAAGCCATGAAAAGAAAACAGTGAGAAACCTTTGAGTGTTCTGAGTTTCTGTTTTTGAATATCTTTAAAGACATGCATCTTATCAATCAAAAGAAAGCAATTTTTATAAAAACCACCGTTACCTGAGTAAAACTAGAACAGCACTTCTTAAGCATCCAGGAAAGTGTTTTTGCTGTCTTATTTCTGGTTAGATATTTCCTAAACAAGTGCCTGTGTTCCCAAGGCCACCTTTCCATTATAAATGATCATTGTGGCTTTCATAAGGATGTCTCAGTGTGCATCCACAGCTCTTTGACATCTATTGTTTGGTTGGCTTCAAATTCCTGATACTTGCCAAAACAGGGGGCAAGTCATAGAAAGAATGAGGCTGGTTCTCACTTTCACTTGAGACATGCTTCTGTTTTCTGCATGGAAATTGCCTAATAGTGACCTGGAGAGATCAGGAAACATGCAGAAAAGTCTCATAGGGCTTGGGGTGTCTGACTGCCTGCCAAACAGAATACCAAGTGTTGTGTGGGATTCGACTCCGTTACTCTTAGTCGTCTTTAGGAACTGACCTACCTGGGTGTTTTCTTCTTCCTTGTCTGTTCTGTCTAAAAATCAGACCACCATAGCCTATGAATAGTCCCCAGAGGTTGGGTGTGCTGCATACCATTGTGGCTATTTTTAGTAGATTCTGTTTGCTGACTTAGTGTGCTATAAATACAGAGTTCTCGTCTGGCATGCACTTTGCATGTCTTCTATTAACTTATAATAAATTCACCTAAGAATAATGGCAAGAAAAAAAAATCAGCTGTTACAATTTATTTGGCTCTCCATATGAAGTGTCATTTATATAAAGCAATTATTTAGCAACGTTTAAACTGTAAATGGCTTTTAAAACTAGTGGCGTTCCAAAACACTTCCTAGTCGGGCTACCATAATTAGTCTTTATGTCAGATTGATTTATACTGCAACTTCATTATGGTTCTAAAAATTGAAGGTGTTTTTAGATATGAGAGGTTAGTTGAGCATGTGGAGTAGTATCAATACTAGTCAATTACATTCTTTGTTATATCAGTACAGTGTTATGATTCTCCTGGCCTTTTTTTTTTTTCAAAAAGTATAAGTGTATATACATTTGCTTGAGTTGAAATATAGTTAAGGCATTTATGACATTTTTAAAATTAGTAGCACTCAATGCAAAAAAGAGAGAGACCCATGTCTTACTGAAATACAGATGCACGTCTTTGAGTATTGAATTTGGCACAAAATTGAAGGATGGGTTCTTGCTGAATTACGCTGAGTGTAACCTAAATGCAGTTCCTCTGCAGTGCTAAAATAAAAACTGTCATAGTATACACTAACAGATGTGGCCTTCGTGAAAGAAACTTAAAACCGGTGAAGTTTTCCATGTGCAGCAAAAGAAAGGTCTGCTTAGAAGTGCTTTCTGCAGATTGTCTGAACATAGACAGTATTTTGAGAATCTTAAAAAAAAAAATTTCCACCTGGTGGTAGTTTTTCAGAAAACTTACAAAATAAACTGTCTCCCTGCCATGAATCCTAGGTAGTTCCCTGAAAAACGTGTTGCTGTTGAATCCTGCCTTTCTGCAGCTATCAGGGTTTTACTTCTTGTGGACTGAAGAACATCACTCCTCCTTGATTCTTGAGCATGAATATCAATTGAAGTTCCAGTATGGGGAAAAATCTTACCAGACTTGAGAAAATGCTGTGGCCCTACCAAATAGAGCAGAGCATCATCAGTTAAGCAAATTTCAGACAGATAACGGTGGACAATCTCTAGAATATAAAAAACAATGACAATAGTAAAATGCAATTTTCTACTACTACTTTTACCATGAGGCAGTCCTCTTTCTTCTCATTGTCTTTGCATCAGCAAGGATGGCTGGAGTAGCCTAAAGCAAGGAGGTCTAAAGCAGTATAAGATGACAGACTTGAGTAGCTGCTGTCCATTTTCTTGGGTGTTTTGCTGTCCTTTGGGAAGAATGAATTTAAAATCACACACCTGCATTCTGAGTGCTGGAAGGCATATTATGCTTGTGCAGCAAGTGGCTTGGGGTTCCTGTAGTTTCTTAAACTGGATAAACATGATTCTTCTGCAGAGGTGATTTTGATGAAGTGCCCTGAAACGCAGTATTACTGAGTTCAGGTGTGAAGTGCTCAAATACAGGGTTACCTGTGCAACTTTCTTCTAGAGCTTTTTAATTTTTCAGTGTTGTGATTTTGCAACTTAATGGTCAGTTAAGATTGGTTAAGGTTGGTTTGAATGTGTTTATTTGTTTATTTTTCCCTTATCCATGTGTGTGTAGTTGTTAGAGGTAGTCAGATCAGTGTAGATAGATACTTGTTTTATTTCTATATTGAGAATACTACTAAATATATGACAAGTAGATTGTCTGAGTTCAAAACAGATCAAAAAAGACCCCACTTTTTGTTAAAGCTTTATCAATCTATTGATGAATTACAATTTCAAAAAAATAAAACATAACTGTAAAACTACTTCCATATTTTTCAGTTGTGGGGTAAAGAAATAAAATACCTGCTCCATCCGTGCAATAGAGCTATAAGGCTGTTGCTGCCTGAAGAGAAATTATCTACTAGAATAGCATGTGAATGAAAACAGCATGAAATTCATGCATGTAAAAGGACTGCATGCTATTGAATAAACACCCTTTGAATATCTAATTCAGCCGTCCTAACATTTAGATACTGGATGACAAGTGTACAGGCATTACCTCGCTTCTTAAGGACTGAATTATACAATTAAAGTTAACTGAAGAGTAATATGTTTGCTACAGCTCAGCTTTGCATTAGTTTATATCCAAATGTCTTGTATCCACAAATTTGTGTGTTTTGTAAGTGATAACGTTTTCAAAGACAGATGATACTGGGCTTCTTTGTAGCCATGGATATGAAAAAACAAAGTGTTTAAAATGCTTTTGAAGTAAAATACAGTACTGAAATAGCTTCCAGTTTGGAGGAAATACCGATTCCATTGCTAGCGTAATAAACTGTGTGCTAAAATAAACTTGGGTTTTCACACACTTGGTAAGACCAAGATCCAGTGACAGCATACAAGTAAGTAGCGGAGGAAATGTTCCTTACAAAAGTAGGTCTAGTTCTGCTGCAAACAAAGAAATAAGAAGGCTGACGCAAATAATGTGTTTTATATTGTGCAAGTGTGGGTCAGCCCACGTTATTCTCGTTTGTGTCTCTACTGTGCCTCTCCAGTTGTAAAACACACAGTTGTGTTCAGCCGAAGTCAAAAGGAAATGATGAACACATTTGGAGCTGGAGGACAAGAGTTCCTTCTAGGGGGCTGGGCTTCTATATATGACTTCCCTCTACAGGTGTGCAGCCAGCCAACCATTTAAATGTATTTAATGATTGTACATTTTGCTTTAAAGCGGTATTCTGAAGAAATGATCAGAAGAGTTTTAAGCTTGGATGAGGTAATTTCTTGACGTTAAACAGTTTAATAAGTTGGGGAAGTTTGTTGATTTGTGAGAAGTGGGCTAGAACTAAGCTTTATGAAGAGCACTTGGGCTGATAGCAGTGTTGAGATTGTATGTTCCTATCCACACAGATAAGGCAAGTTTATGCTGACATGGAACCAGAGGTCATGGAGTGGATGTGAAAAGCATTCTAGTTTTTGAATTCTGGCCAGTATTGTTTCTCTTTTAGGGACTGGCTAGTTTTGATGACTCGCTAAGTTGTTTGTGGTTTTTTTGTTTGTTTTTGTTTGTTCATTTGTTGTTTTGTTTTTACAAAACCCTTGTTAAATATTTGAAGGTATTTTTTATTAAGTGACACAGCAAAAAACTCCCAGGACCTCTGCTGTAGTCCTTGCTTTTTAGTAGTACTAGAAAAGTCTGTAGGGTCCAATTAATTTCTGTAACTTCTTTCAACTCTTGGGAAAAATGATACTCTGAACAGTCTTTATGAATGCTAAGTATAACTTGCCTTACATTTGTTGTAGCAGTATATGACATGCTCTGAAAAATACTTGCTTATGTATGGCTGTTGCCTGATTTTTAATGATATTGACCTCTATTTTAGCTGAATTTTAATTTACTGATGAAAAATACTGGCATACAGATTTTGTGTTTTATCCTGGTATTTTATTGCTGAAAAACATGTATTTAGCAGCAAAGCCAGAAGTAGCCGAAAGCATTGAAAAGTGAAGTGGATCCCTGTTGAAGTGTACTGGAGAAGTGGTTATTGTATTTTGCTATCCACAGGCTGTTCCTTCCATCTGTGCCATTCCATTAGTTAACTAATGAAAATGGCAGGTGTAGTGGGGTGTGGAATGAGAGTGTAGCATGGTATTGGATGCTGTTGGCTTTTAAAGTCTGAAAAGCTATACAGCTTTGTTTTTAGTTTGGTGTGTCTGGATTGCTAACTATGCTGAGAAACAGAGTGCTGGGCTAGTGTTGCTGTACTGCCTTTTGATAGTGAAAATTACTCTAGCTACAGCTCTGATATAATGAGCTGAGAATGGGAGACCTGAAGGTATTTGGGTCTAGATGAGACAATATCAATTTGGGGATGATTCTGAGGGTTTTTTTCCCCGCCTTGTTTTGCTCAACAAATACTTTAGGTTGCAGTTTAAATATGCAAAAGTGATGCATAATTTGTCAACATGAGGAAGGCTCTTAAATGCTTGCAAGTAGTAAATGTCTCTACTTTTATCTAGCTGTTGTATTTGTAAAATGTTTTGCATTTTACAAAGTGCTGCAAAATACTAATTATAATATGCACCTCTAGGGACTCCTATTTTTCTTCCTTTTCCCATCATGAATTTGGACTATGTCTGGGCTGTTTAACAGCTGCATTCCATGGCAGCCTGTTCTTAATTATAAAACTTTGTTAGCTGTAGAATGCAAGCATTCTTTGAAATACATTTAAAAACAAATGTTTGTATCAAACATGTGGCTGGCCTGACACCATCCACAAAGATGCAGAATTAAAATGAGTGAAAAACATAAGCACCTCAGGAAATATTAACCTCAAAGGAAATCCTCAGAAAAGGATGCCAAGTTTGTCAGCAAGAGAGAGAAGGGGGGAAGTCTGTATGGAATGGTGGTGTTTGCTACATTACACCTACTCAGAGGAAATCAGGATGCATGGATATATGTGCTGATACAGTTGTTTTCCAGTCTCTGTGATCCTGTGACACACTAAAGCTTATTGAGAGCCTCTTTTTTCTCCCTTTTCTCTTCCCTCTTGCTCTTTTCTGTGTGGATGAGTCATCTTACTTGCTACACCTGTATTAGTAACTGAAGTTACAAAAATAAATCTGTATAAATACTGGTTTAGCTGGATCTTTAAAATATTTGCATAAAAAACCTGAAACAAACAAAAAACCAGTGTATTAGTTTAGGGCTTTTTTCTATTTTTTCCTAGAAAGACATAATTTTTGGTATTACATTTAATTTGGATTTTTAACTTAGCTATCCTAGGTTTATCTAGCAGTAGTTATATCTGTAGTGTTAATGGAGGAATAGCACTGAAGAGAAACACATCGGAATAGATAATTTGTACTCTATTAAAGAGGAGAGGCCATTTGGATGAAATCTTTTATTTTAGGCTATCTATTTTTAGGTATTTTCTTGTCTCCAGTTCTTCTGATTTGCATTTCCCCAAACTTGGAAATTGAGATGTAATGTTTTTCTTTGCATTAGCAGTATTTTGAAGTGCATACAAGTTAAAACTGATTTAACTTGCCTCCTCAAAGGTCTAACCGAGTAAATGTGCTTTACATATAGCACAAAGCATTAAAGCCTGGAACTTAAATGTCAACATATTAAATTCTAATACTATCAGTTTTCTGTTTATGCCTTACAGATTTGTAAATTTACAAAATTACACACTTGTAATGCAATTTCAGACGTGAAATTTCATATAGAAATAGAAAAGGAAGAAATGCCTCGAGTCAGTACCTTGTTTTTCTTGTATTTTTCCTGCTGTAGTTTCTCTCTGACATAATTAGCCTTGTTCTCCTTCAGGCAGTGATGATAAATGTACTAGGTGCAATGTTTTTAAGCTACTGGTACAGCTAGAACACCATGAGGGCAGCTTAAGTCAGTGAGTCTTGCACATGCAGAACTTTTGGTATACTCACAAAACTGTCTTGAAGAACATAATCCCATTTGTCAGGAATTGTATATAACTGACAAGGATTCCTTCCTCTGTTGAAGGAAGGGAGCTCTTTCTGTAATCTCAGTATTCACATCTTTAAATTGCTAGATTTATAGCCCTCTGCAGAAACTCCTAAACTACAAGCTGATTTTAAAGGTGTTTTCCTAACTCTGACAGTCAGTGAATGGTCTCACAATTGAACCCTATAACTGAGGTTTAGGAATATCACCACAAGTATTTATCCACAGAGGTAAGTATAGATTAAAGATACTTTGTCAGCTATTAGAGTCAGTTATTGTTGTATGTAATACTTAAACATTGCATCTTCCTTTCAACAGGCCTTGCTCTTGACATTATCAATGAATTTTCATTATTATTTTTAGGTTAGTAGGCATACAATGTCCTTTCCCCCAAAACTTTACACAAAAGAGGTTGTGATGTGTGGGTGAAAGTCTCTTTGTTGATGATCATAGCACTTGAAGGGACCTTGAGTTTTAACAGTTCCTTCCTGTCACTGGAATGCAGGATCAGCTGGGTTTAGCCAATTCTGAGCAGATTATGTTTATCTATGCTTTCCGAATTTCTTAATGGAAACCCACCTATTTCGTTGGGTATTTTATTTTGAAAACTAATTTTGCCAGTTGAAAACTAATAAACAAATTACTCTTACTGTTTCACAACCAATTCCCAATTTTCAATGCAGAAATTTACAGTTGATGCATTTTTAATGTATAGTTCTTTCTTAATTACAAACGTGAAGGGCTCTTTTTTCCTTTTTAACTGTATTGGACTTTTTCTAGTTATTAGATGCAGTTTCAACAATGTATATAGCCTTGAAATGTAACTGAAAGGGCATTTATTGCACTGTTATGGTTTTGTATCTCTCAATTTGTGTATCTGCTTACTTTGAATTAGGTTTGTAGAAAGCTATAATTTGCTAGATGTGTGTGACAAAAAAGGACCAGAGTGGTAGTGAAGCAGACAACATTTAACAATAAAGTAACTGTCTTAAAAAACTTGAGTTGCTGTTTTTGTCAGCGACTGCCTAGCCAGATTCGGGAGGATAAACTGATAAGAGACTTCATTAAAAGTAGACTTATTATCTGATATTAGTATTTCTGTTAGCCAGTACGCTTGAAGTTGCTTCTTCCTTTATAAACAAGAAAGCCAGCTTCAATTATTCTTTAAAACTCAAAGCATCTGATTGGGCTATGAAAAACCATTCTGTAACACAGACAAAAGTATGACTGTGACTGTGTATACAAGTTGGCACTAGTGCTATATAAATAGAGGGGGATTTCAGGGGTTTTTTACATTTGTATATACCTCATTATCCTTTACATAAACTGAAATTAGTGTATTTGTTTCTTTAAGCCATGAATTTTGGCTAAAGACCAAGAGTAAAATCCATTACAAGGATTTGATTCTGGCCTGGCTGCAGAAGACAGACCTCATGTATTAATTGTGTCAGTGTTGTGGTATTTGGCTAACTGCACTTAATGACAGGATTAACAAAAGACTAATAATCAAGGATAAATCGTTCAGGGTTTAACACTCACTCAGTTGACGCCAAAAAGAGGAAAACCCCAGAACCCGGGTGGGCCCCTCCCAGGCCAGAGCCCTGTTCAGCACCCGCGGGCTGGACAGCTCAGGCGGGTCCTCCAAGGCCGGGCCGGGCCCCTCTGGGGCTTCTGAGCCGGGACTCGGACTCGTGTGTCTACAGCTCCTACGTGGTGGGTTTTAAATTTGATTTATTTTAATCGCACTTGGGTTTCAGAAGTTCACTCGTCATCTATTTGTTCACTTCTGTCCTCAGAAACGTTTCACGTCATGGCTTTCCCAAACACTGGTGGGCTAGCTTCCTTGTTCTTAGTTTCATCATTGTGTTTCTTTTTTTTTTTTTTTCCCCCCCCTTCTTTCACGTGGTTTAAGGACTTTTTGGAGTTAGTTCTCATTTTCTGCTAAAAGTTTTTTTAGTCTTGTTTCAACTGAGCTTCCCTGCTTGGTTCCTTCCAGTAAGTGGAAATAGAAAACAAAAAAAGCATGTTATACAGATCCTTTCTGTTATCACGCTGTCTGTTCAGTTTTCTTTGTTGCTATGTGACACCACTTTTTTAAAAATTAGATGACTAAAATATTTGACTTTAAAGGTTTAAAAACCTAGACAAACTTCTGATATGTTTTGTGTTACTATTAGAAAGATGCCTTGAGCAGTAGGAGACTCACTGAAAGATTAACCTTGTGAAATAACATCAGTTTTTCTTGGAAAGAAGCTAAAATTTAGAAGATGGTATTCTGAAATACTTACTTTTGAAAAGGGATAGTTTTGCATCCAGTAATGCTTGGGTAATAAGACAAGAGTCATCTTTCATGTGGAAGAAAAAGAACAAAACCTGTAAATATTTCATTTTACTTGATGATTTTCAAAGCCAAGATGGAAAACACAGTAATACTTTGATTCATTTGTGAAAACAAGGTTTATAAATACTTCAGTGACCTTTTCCCTTTATTTTTGTGACCCTGCTGCAGAGATCTATGTGGTTTGAATATTTTTTCCCTATTGTTAAGAGCAGTTTATTCAAGATAGTATGTGCTTTTTTTCCCCCTACTTACTGTTATCTTTTTACAAATGTCTTGCAGCATGTTCCTTAGGGGTAGGAATCCTAAGTAAATATTATTTCATTTTTATGCTGAAGACCTTTTGGTGTACTGCCATACTGTTACGCTAGCTTCTGTAAGAACATCGGCAGCTTTATTCAGTTTACTACTTAACAGATAAACAAGGAAGCCACCTGCATTTCTTACACTCCCTCCCTACTGGAAGAAATAAAGTGAATTTCAGGAGGAAAAAAAAAAAACAAACAAACTCATTTTGCTATGTCAATGGTTGGAATACATGCATTACAACAATGAAAAATAGAAATACCATCATTAAATTAAATTAGTATTAGAGTTTCCTCAGTGTCCTGGGAAAGCTATATTTCCAAATCAGTTGTTCCTAACTTATGGGTAACTTTTATTTGTTTAGATTGGACCTCTGCCATATATCTGGGAACTGTGGCAAGCTGTTGGGTAATTTCCGGGGTTACATTCCACTTTTTTTTTTCTTTTTTTTTTTCTTTTCCTCTTAAATTTGCTTCATTGGAGAGATGACATATAACAGGATTTTATTTGTAAGTAGAAGATTTTTATTGAAGTTGCATTGTAAAAGTTATTTCCCTGGTATTCTGACTTCTTAGGTTTTATATAAGAATGGTTTGTTTCCTGAGTAGTTACAGAAACATATAGAGATTGGATAGTGAATGAAACACTCTTCATATTTGCTTGGATGCGGGGGGGTGGGGTTGGAGGTGGAACCCACCATGTACATTTACATTTAAATAAATTTAAAGCCTACTTTAACAGATTAGCCAGTGCAAGATGAAAGTTAGTAGTTTTATAAGAGGGTTTTTCTTTGCCTCGCTTTCAGTTTTTTTCTATAAAGCTGTCCCTGAGGGAATAGGAATTGATAATGAAAGTTGTCACATCTGGTACTTTGGAAGATGTTTCCTGTATCTTTTAGAGCTGCTTCTGTACAAGGTGTTTGTCTATTGAAAAAAAAAAAAAAAAGGCAGCTTTGTACCTGTCCATATTAATACATTTGATATCAGATTTTTTGTCTGAATTGGTTTTAAAGACTCAGACTTATGTACACATGTTCTTGCCAGAATATTAATAGAGTAGAAGTCTTTATTTTAGTACTTTTGAGTACCTTCTAGTACTTTTGATTTATTCCAAAAGGCTTGCTGTTTTGTTTTGCTGGATGAAGCTACTGTCAAACTATGTGAGATATATAGCTAAGTCAAGAGCAACAATAACATACTGCAGGATTTATAATTCCACCTATGTTGTGGGTTGAGTAATATGCTGAATTGACATAAATACAGCTGAAACATTTGATTTACTTTTTTAAGAGCTGAAATGGACTTTGTTCCCCTTGAAATGTTGTCGCTATGATTCTAGCCTAACTAGGTGACAGGGTAACAAGATCAGTCTGTCTCAAGATTTAGTGCAACTTGTACGGATATTTTTGCAGCTAGAAACCTGGTAAATGAGTTAAAGATTTCATTTTTCTTTCTAGAAGTCATTGTATAGGTGTTAAGTGCTGTGAATTCCCTTCCTTAACTAAGAGCTTAATTTTCAATATTGTTTTGAATGTCTCTGTCAGCAAAAATTGTCTGACCTACACAATAGTTAAGGGGGGCAATTTGCATGTTTATTTTGGCTTCTGCCCCAAAGCATATGCTTGTGTGTAAAAATATTTGTATTTCCATGTGTATGACATAACCCTTTCAACTTCATCTGTTTCCTTTGGTCATATTTAGGCCAGCTTCTGAACAGTTTTGATACAGTTTTAGTTAAGGACTGGTTTTACCCAAAGAGCAGAATTTCAGCCTGTCCTGCCACATTCTGTGGAAAGTACCAGAGAGACAGCAATGTCAGGCTAAAGTCTTCTGTTCAAACAACGAGTTCAGCATTCACTTCTTTTCCAGCTTGGAGCTGGAGGATCTCCCTGAACGATTAGACAGCTGTTAGTGTTCCGTAGCCTGCCTGCTGCCCTGCGGAGATGTTTTCCAAAACAGAAACTGCTGCTGTAGATTACAGGATTAATAGAATGAATGGTACAATGTCTACACAGTTCTGGAAAGCAAAGACAGAAGTTTAAATGTTTAAATGCCATTCCTGCTGCACAAAGTCAGGAATTGTGTTGAGTATCATTGCTTCTTAAGAAAAACCAATAAAAGTAGGTTTCTTTTATTGGCACATCTCCCAGTTTACTGATTTCTGGTTTGATACAACTGCTGTAAAGGACTGGTATGGCAAGACCTTTGCTAGCAAAAGGAAGAGTGTACTTCTGTGATGCCTGGCAGGAATGTCAGGCTTCCTTTGGGAGCTTTTATTAGGTATTCCTGAAAATGGTAGCTAAAAGCAAATTTTTTAAGAAGTTACTTGATGAAATAAAAAAGCCTGGAGGCAGAGGCTGTCTGTCCTTTACATGCCTATGGCTTACTTCTCAGTAGTTTTTAATACAAATAGAGTTTACAATAAAACAAAGCTGTCTTTTCACCAGAGCTGATGACTTATGCCTGGCTTAATCTCACTAATTTGCTGGTGGCCATACTGTGAAATTTATCACAGTTGCTGTGACTGCACTCACCTGTGTGCAATGGATCTGCCTTCTGAGGGCTTCTCCTACAACAAAAGGAGTGGATTTAAGCTGATGTCCATGTGGGAATTTTCTAAGACATTGAAAGTACAGCTTCTGTCTACTGAAACAAAAATATTTTTGAGGCACTAATGCTTCTCTTAGAGAAAGCAGAAGATCTAATTTTCAACAGAAAAATGTCTATAAATTATGTTAATTCTTTATAGTTCTTAAAACCTGGTTTGTGAAAAGCAGCAATGTGACAATTCAGTAGCCGAATACTTAGCAGTATAAAATCTTCCTCGCTTGGAGAATGGTTTATTTAACTGAAAATGCCTTTTGAGAACTATTGTTTCCTTCACAGAAGATTCTGGGAAGTTGTGAATTTTTTCCAACCTAGAATGAAAGGCTACAATGGGAAAATAGATGTAAATCTGTGTCTCTAATCATTTTGGATAGTAGTAGTCCTGAGTAGTCTTACCTCAAGACTTTAGATTCTAAAGTGATGGAAGATGCATAAATTGTTTTTTATGAGTGCTTTACACTTAAAAAATGGGAATTGGAGGAGAATTAAATTATAGGCGTTTGAGAAAGGCTAGATGTTTGGTTATTTAATGTGCACCATGGAAGTTTTTTTTTTTCTTTATATAAGTTTTTTTTGCTGCTGAAATATGTATATAGTACACATTGGGGATGCATCTTTCATTTGCTTGTCTGTTGTTCTAGAAACCTACAGGTTTTTTATTGTGGTTTTGTTTGGTTTGTTTATATCATGGAAGGGTTTACTTAAATGCACCTTACTGGTCTTTGCCCTCTACCCGCTGGATCCTGTCAGCATCTGGGTGGTTTAACACCCTGCTGGCAGGCCGTCTAATGCAGCAAGGTGCAGTAGGCTGCTCCAGCGCACCACTGGGAAAGCTCAGGGTCCTCCTTGCTTGGGCTGGTCCCCACCAGCTGACACAGCCAGGCAGGGAGGGACAGTAAGAGCAGAGGAGGTGGCGCTGCCGAGGGACAGTGGGAAGGGGACGAACACATGGATGAGCTGCGGGGAGCGCAGGCTCAAGCTCTGGCATCCTTTGTTCTGCCCTCAAGAGCTTTTTTCTTGTTTCAAAACCAGATCTTGTTGTTGTTTGAACGTTTTATTCTTTATACTTTAATTGGTTGGTTGCTGGTTTTAGGGAGCCTTGCTAACTGATTAGGTAAGGCTCTGGTTAAGGCGGCAGCGCTACAGGGAAAGGCAGAGCAAATTTATATAGTGATTTACCTTTTCTGTGACCCTTGTCTCAATGTCATTGTGGGCAAATAGCATTTTTATATAAGGTGACACCTAGAGACATGAGAATTTTGTCTTTCTGTGTAAGCCAGGGCAAGTTTCTTTCTGCCTTTCTAAAGTAGATAATGGAGACATTGCTCCCATTGTAACCATTGCTTGTTCTCGTATATTTTAGAGTGTAAGCTCTTTGGAGGAGGGACTAATACATAGATGCAAACAAACATATTTGCAGCACTTGGCACACTATGATCCTGATCTTATAAGGGCATTCCTGGAATAGGACTACTAACTACGATTGCTCTTTAGTCAGTTGTTTAAAAAACAAACAAAAAAGACAAACCAAAATACACACATACAACACCGCCCACAAAAAACCCTCAAACACAACACCCCTTTCTTATTAAAATATAATTTAGTAGCATGTTGCAGTTTCATGCTATCTCCGTATTCAAACTCAAGACAGTGTCTCCTTTCTTATGCATAATGCTTATATGCATCAATTGACAGACCATCTTTTTGTTTGAACAATGAAGAACAAAACACACTTGTTAAATAGTTGCAGTTTCGCTTACCTTCCGTAGCATTGTGGATGAGTAAAGCAATGAAAGCCTATACTTCTTTAAATGAAAACCGTAATTGGATAAGTAAAATAATTTGAGTTACCATGTCATTTTTCAAACTGCTGAAAAGTCAAAATATCTGTCCTTTTAACTAATTTGTTCCAACTGCATATCCCTGTTAAAACGTACTTACAGTCTATGCTCTGTGTGTGTGCGTGCATATGTGCATCTTATTAGCATGATCTGGTTAATAATGTAAACAAGTTGTTTCTCTTCTAAGGTAGTGAATCAAATTTCTCAACAATTTGATAGACCAATGCAGCAGTTGTAAACAGAAAAAGATAAAATACACTCTAGTGTTCTCTACAAAGGCCATTTAAAATGCGAATGATACACAAAATATTTCTTAAGTTTCTTCAAAGAGTGCCATCTTAATGATGAAAAAGCAAGAGTTACATTGCTGACTCAGTTGCTGCGGTAAGAATGATGCGGCATGTCATTTGAAAGTTTGGTTGGTTTGTGATTTATGGATATTCTTTAAGGTTTTGCAGAGTATGGTACAGGTGCTATATACTCTCTTAATAGAGATGAAAGACTAAATATAGATGGATCTGTCATGGTGATTATGTTTAAAGGATGTAAATAAATAGTTTGATTTTCTTCAGCCTTTACTGAATATAGTTAAGAAAACTTGATTGGGGGGGTTATTTCTTTATGGGTTCAGTTCTATCTTTTTCTGAACTAGTTGTGCATCTTCTTTACTATTCCTCATATTAGGTATTTTGCGTACTTTCTTCACTATGGTACATCCCCAAATGTTATTAAAAGGTTCTGACTTAGAAACAGGAACTTCTGCAAAAGTTGTGCATTATAATACATAAATGCATATCGTTCAAGCTTAAGAAACTGGTCTCACATTTTATCAAAATTTGTACATAACTCCTGTTAAACACTTAAATTCTGTTAATACCAAATGGTTTAATGATCTAATTCCATTGTACACCTTTCTGAAATTATGTGTTTTGTAACCTTTGGTCTTTTCCCCATTTGTTAAGATTCTTTTTAATTATTCTGTTAAAAATCTGTCGTCTTATGAACTTGCATCCTAGTTTCTGCAACAGTCTATACACTAAGGTAAATATTTTCCAAGTTGAACAAATAGACGGATCAATGCAGAGTGAACTTCTCTTAGTATAATTTTCCATTTAAAAACAAAAGGCTGCTTTATGATAAGCAGAGATGTCAGTACTTTAAAAAAGTTATTCCTTGGTGCTGAGAATGAATGATATTTTTCAGCCCAGACTTTTCTACCAAGCTCAGTCTTTATTCATAAGTCATTCCTTGACTCTGGGGAAATAAATAAACAAGCAAACATAT
This sequence comes from Caloenas nicobarica, assembly GCF_036013445.1. Classification (NCBI taxonomy): domain Eukaryota; kingdom Metazoa; phylum Chordata; class Aves; order Columbiformes; family Columbidae; genus Caloenas; species Caloenas nicobarica. The sequence goes on along the minus strand of NC_088246.1, from coordinate 45,659,809 downwards.
TTACCCTCACCAGTTTCAGGTGAATGAAAGTAAATTAGTCCATAGGTTAGATGTTTTGCTGCAGATGTAAGAAATTGGTGCCTTCTGTGGAGAACTGCCATTTGGAGAGCTAAAGAGGGAAAATACAGAGTATAATAATGTAGGAAAGTCTGCTGTTGTGTTTAGGTAACAAAAATGTTTGTATGTGTGATTGGAAAATGAGATGAAAAGCACAGGAAAACAAGTATGCTTTCAAACATTTGTCCTTGACTTTCTTGAAACTGTACTTTTAATAGGTATAATTTTTCTGTTATACTGAATGATAAGTGTAGTTATAAGTACATTTGATACGTGATTTAAAGTCGCTGTCAAAAAATGAAATGTTATTATGTTTAGAATTAATATTTAAATTCCTGAGAACATCCCACATAATAATTTAACTATTCATATATATTCTTCCCAGTTGTAATCTTTAATATTTTGTACTCTTTTTTGTCATTGATTGGTTTTCCCGTTTTTTCTTTGTCACTGCTACCTCTATTTCTGCAGGAACAAGTAGGTTATTGGTAAGTATTTCAACTAAATCAGACTTTACAAAGTTTTGCCTTAGTGAGGACTTCTTTTTTTGACCCTCACTTACTTTGGTAAAAACTTTGTAGGCAACAGACCAACTGTCTGTAAATGCTGTGCTTTTTCAGGTCTCCATTATCGCCTTGTATGTGTAGTAGAGTAATAGTTTTCAGATTCTCCGAGAGACTTTGTCTTCTGCATGCTTTCCAGCAGCATTATTATCTGTGCTGTCTTCTAAGATGCTGCCTTCTCCTGAGGCTTGCTCCTTTGTTCCTGTCTGCTGCGTTCCAAGTGCAGTGTTTACTTTGTCTCTCCCATTTCTTTTTTTTCGCAAGACCTTGTACGCATTTTGGCCAGTTTGCTCAGAAGACTTCTCCACGGTCAACAAGATGCTCTGTTTCACGTGTTCAGTTAGTCATCCTTGTCAACCATTATTCAGCCTTTTTCACATCATACCTCTTCCCCTTTAGCTATCATTAAATATACTGTCAGCATGGTGTAGCCACCCTCTCCTCTCTTATTATCATGCTTCATGTAATTTTGATCAGATTTGTTGCATTGTACAGTACAAGTTTTCAAGATATTTACATCTGTGCATTTTTAAAAAGTAGGACTCCATTCTTACTTCTGATCTTGGAGCAGCTCTTCCTATACTTCCTTTTAAATGATGTGATTTCTAATGGAAACTTTCTTTAACACTAGTATGTTTTTGAAAGTAGTGATTTTATTTGACAGTGTGAAGAATGGAAGGGGACTGTAGACAAACTGGTTCCCTGTACTTAAAAATTTGTAGTTGCATTGTGGAATGATGAGTGCAAAGACCTTTTTCAAGTGTTTGAGGAAAATATGCTCCAGGCAATGAGACAAAATTGAGGGAGTAGGAAAATTAAAGAAGAAAGGAAAAAAAATTATAGGTTCAGGGGAGACTAGGAATGGGAGAGAAGAATTCTTCCTCCTTGAACTGTGATAGGTGAGTTCAGAATAAAAAAGCAATGAGAATATGTAATATCTCTAAAGTAAGAGTTTTAAGGCATTTCACCTCCATAAAGTTTTCAGACGTGCAAGCTGACTTTGTCAGTTATTTGTCATCATCCGGTAAGTTTGTTTGACAGGTTAATCTTGCCTGCCATGTGTAAATAAAATACATTTGTGCCCCAAACCATTGACCGTGCTTTCTGGCTACTTGCTTTCTGAATAAGGTAGTTGACTGGGCACCAAAATATGTCCAACTTGGCTTAACTGCGCTTTCAGGCAACTTTGTTGTCCTCCACATGGCTCTACAAGATTTCTTCAGAGTAGCAAGAACACCACGTGTGCCCAGAAGCCTCTGAAGTGGTAATAGGGCTGTTTTCTTCCCATACTACTGGTGTTACTCTGCCACTGTGGCTAGAAGGGGACCTTGCTCTTATCTCTGCCAGAGATGTGACGATGAGAGACATGAGAGAGAGCAAAAGTTTATTTCCTTTAATGCCCTTGATTGAGATTTTGGCAGGGAGTCATCACACCTGTATGAGAGAGAGAGAGAAAGTGTATTCCTTTGGGTTCTCTCCCCTGCCCCCTTTTTCCTTGGGAAAGATGCTGTGGAAATTAACGGTGTTCTTCTGGGGAAGGTCTTGTTCATAAGTGGAGGTTTTGGTCAGTAGTTGAAAATATACTTCTCAAATGTAGTAAGCTAAAATTAAAAAATCATCTGGATTTAGGGTGTGGGTGAAGCCTTTTTTACATGAAAACTAAGACTTGCTCTTACCTGTAAATCTACCAAATGCAACTCCCAGTGTACCTTTATATTCACACTTGTCTGACTTTAGCTGCTTCTATTCCATCAAGAAACTTGTATGGATCTGTGCTGGAGGGAGTGACACTTCTGAAATGCAGTTCATAAAGCAGCAAGTTTAAAAGTGAATTAATAGCTTACAAGTCACTTCAAAAACTGTTCTGGTGTGTGTGCTCGTTGGTGTGAAAATGCAAAGACTCCAGGAGTTTGGATGAAGGAGACTTGAGCAGTCTCTCATCTACCTTGACTACAGATACCTATGGATGATGTGGTGGGGGGGGGCGGGTAACACCCACCCACCAACACAGGTGGAGCTAAGAAGGTCTTTCCTCCTCTCTTGGGGTGCTTGCATCGGTTTAAAACGTCACTCTTAAAAGCTGTTCCTCTAATAACAGCTGGTTTTATTTTTGCATTGAGAAGTGAAATCAAGCTTTCCACAGGTCTTTCGCACCTGTAATTTCATCTTCTGGTTTGCAAGATATTCTAGTATGGGGCTTTTTTTCTCTCTTTAAATGCTTGTGTTTATTTTTCTTCATTTTCTAAAAGTGTGCAGCTGTCAGTTACAATCATCATCATCGTGTGTTACTTTTATATTGGTATTAGACACCTGGAGTTTTGCAGTTGATAAATGCTTTATTTATGAATAAGAAAATGTGTCTTGTTCAATTTCTCTTCTTCATTCTGTACTGCATTATTTTTCAGTGATTGCTACTGAAGATCTCACTTTCCCAGTTACCAAGATGAAGGGAGCTAAAGAAGTTATGTAGTAAGATTCTGTCTTTCGTAAGTTTTTGCTTAGGAGATGAAGTCTTATCCAAACATATCTTTTCCAGTTATTCCGTGGGCTCCTTAACTAAATTTCGGGTTTGTTTTTATTCCACGTTTTATATATCCCTCCTTTCCCACTGAGTGCTGTGGGAGCTTTAAGTTGGAAAATATAAAAGAAAATCCCTTGTTTCCCTCAAGGAGTTCACAGGTGTGTTTACTTCAGTTTTATTGCACTAAAGTGGGGAAAAAAAACCCCTCTGGATTATAAGCACAATATCAGTAACGGCTGAGAAGAAATTTCTTGTGCTTATCCTGGTTCAGTTTTCTAGAAAAGACAGAGTTTGGAATGCTTGTATTGTGTTCCTTATTTCTATTCGGTTTCCTATCGTCTCCTAAATTGAGGGGAATATTTATTTCTTTTCATCTCCAGAAGTCTTTCCAGATGACACTGTGTTCTCCTGGCTTCAGCCATCAACAGCATAGGGAAGGATGGAAACTAGAGAACTAGATGTGTCTTTTCACCAAGACACTTTCTCCCTTAATAAAAAACTTCTGTGCATAAAGTGGCAAACTTTCTCTGAGTAGCCACTTGTATTGGGAGCAACAGCACCTAGAAATTCTGTTGTGGAGGGTTCCCTGGGAATTGGTAATGCTATTTTTTTCTTTTACCTTCTAACTTGAAGCAATTTTAAAAATTTCAGTTCTCTGTTCCTGAATTTAGTGTGAAATAATTTTCATATTCTCTTTGATGGTTAGGGTAAGGTTGCCAGGTAAGATGTTAGCCGTGTTAAAGCAATATGCTTTCATGTAAAAAGCTTTATGGTTTTGAGCTTAAGGAATTATGTATTTTGTCTTTCCACTTTTAGCCGAGGAGAAGAGATAATTCTGTGGCCACATAATTCTGATAGACCATGTAGTCTTTACTGAAGCTTTTATACTACTTCTTTCAGTTTAACAAATTAGTTTACAGAAGAAGGGAGTAAAAGAAGTTTGACTTTATCAAGACTGTAGTTACTTCACTAAGCATCTGAATTATTTCCATCTATTTTTTTACTGTTCTTACAATCTCCCTTCATAGTCCTCTACACAATTGAATATAAAAGGAAGAAGTCGAGGCATTATGCTTTGGCTTTAATAAAATGTTTATGCTATTCTGCTTTATATTCTCTTTAGCAAACTTAGAGAATATGATCTAGGTGAAAAAGTAGGTGGATGCTGAAAAAGTTGGAAAGAAAATCCTGTAACTGCTCTAGAAGGGCAACTGAAAGCAAGTATCACGGTGGTCTGCTTTGGGTCTGTTTTCAATCATCTTTTTTTGGAGGGTGGGCACTTTGAAAAGGAAATAGAATGACAAACCTTTAAGATCTGAAAACACTGTGGAGGGTGAAATTGGAGTTCATAACTGTTTTTAACATGTGACAAAACTGTTCATAATCGATTAAAAAAGACAAATGAGAATTATTAAATGTGAAGAGAAATAAAATGTACCACTAAAAATTGGGACCTGGCTAGTAACAGTTCTGCGGAAGATTTAGGGAATGTTATGGGGTCATGAGAGGAATGAGCCAATAATCTGTGGATTTGTTTAAAATGCACATGTACGTACCTATATACACACACCTAAAGGAAATTTATGTATAGGTAGATCTATATATAGATATTCAGCACCTAGTATAACAGGACCATGTGATAGGTAACTATTAATTTCTGCTTAGGCCTTGTGAAGCCTTGGCCTGGAAGTTGTGCTTAGTTCTTGGCAATACAATATTTCAAGGTTGGAGAGAGTCTAGAGGACAGCAATAGGAATAAAAGGTTTAGGCAGCAGGGCCTGTGAGGAAAGATCAGACTAACTTGGTTTTTTTCTCAGGCTAGAGGAAGGGCCCACATTTTCCAGTGTGAATGTTTGGGTTTTTTTTTTTAATACTGAGGACAGGTGCCGACTGTTTTCCATGTCTGCTGAACACATAGGAAGTAATCAACCTTTCTTGTGAGTGCAGGCTGCCAGATTAGAGATAACGGAAGGTTTTTCTGACTTCCTAGGAACAGCTGATCAGCATTGCAGGTTGTCTAGGATGTCTGCGAAATATTTCACTAGTTGATTTTTAAGGGCAGATTAGATCGTCTAAGTATGTTTAACCCAGTTTCCCGGTATGCAATAGACTTGATGACCTCTTGAGGTTCTTTGTAACGTGTTTCTCTGATTATGAGAGGTCTTTTCTGTTTATTGTGCGAGAGGATTATTTGTGTTGTTTTGGTTTAGCATCATTATTCAGGCTTTATTTGTGTGACAATAATCTTGCACAGCATCCTCATAGTGTCATATTTACTGGCTGCTGTGCTTCCAGATTGTCTATACTTATTTTTCTAAGTATCAAAGAACAACTATAAGTATATAAGTAACACTCGTCAGGCTTCTTACTGTCAAATACATTTTAGAAAAGTATGTGTATGCCAGGATTTATCTTTTCTTATGACTTCTTTAAATGTAAACCAGGATGGATTTATCCATCTTATTTGAAAACACATGGATTCAAAATCTTAAAATACTAATATATTGCATACTTATTCCAAAAGAACAGCTGGTCTCATTATACTTCTAGTTTCATTTTTGCAATGTTCCAGTTGAGATGTTTTCTGCTGAAAGGTTACTCTGATCATGCTGGTGCAGTCTTTTAGTTGGTGCAGGTTTTATTTGTGGTTATTTTTTGCTACAGCTGTTTAATATTGACTAAAAGGCTCATCCATTCTTCTGTGCAAGTCTAATACCACTTCAACATGTTTCCGTCATGTGCAGGTCTGTGACACTCTGCACTGTATTCTCTGGAGGCTCTTAGCTCTGTTTTTTAGTTCCCACCACAAAGTAGATATTCAAGAATGAGTGCCAGTGTGATTTTGCAAAAAATATATAGGTCCAGGAATTTGTTATTTGTTGGATGGTTTTTGTTTGCTTTGCTATGCACTGAACTGCAAATTAAACAGTCCGATGTTTGCAAAGCCAGGCAAACACAGTAAGATATCAATAGGAGGCTGAAATTGGTACAGATAGAGTTAGTAGCCACCCATTGATCTGTCCCTGTGGATAGTTTTCAAGCCTGCCAGAGATGAAAGTTATTAGTTTGATAGATGGATGTGAGAGAAGATGGGATTTCTTGGCTAACTGGAAGTTCATTTGCAAAAGATAACAGTGTCTGAAGAAAGTGATACATATAAGAGAGAGAATTCACTTCTGAATATTTAAGTCCTGCTATTTGCACAGGTTTAGTTATTTCAAACCTTCTGTGCCACCTAGTAGCTGTACTGTAACTTTCTGTTCTGTCTCTTTTCTTGTAATTGTACTTTTTTCCAGGATTAGGTTTTGGTTTAAGTAGTATGTTACTTTCAGTATTGCAGTCAGGGTTGGAAAACTAGATGATGGGAGCTGGTAAGAATTTGTCTCCCTGCCTCTTAAGCATGCAGTTGTAAAAGTCAGCTAGAGGCATGTGCTTGCTCAGTTTTGGTGCTCGGTTCTTTCCTGTTGTACAGAAAGAGAATGGGGTGAGAGGTGGTTTTTCCCCTGACTTGAGGTTTACCACAGGCAATGTCCTCTCTGCTGTGGGAGAAGGAAAGACAACTTTGCAAGGATACACTGACAAACAGTGATGACCCTAATGCAAAGGTGATAGTTCCTCACCTTAGATGAGGGATGCTGGATTTTTACCTATAACTATACATTATATCTTGTGCTCTCCTTGTAAAGAGAGTGAGAAAGTAGTTAATTGAGTGTTGTGGTTTTTAGAGGACACTTCATGTGATGCCACCGCATCTGATGACTACTTCCACTTTGTTGTCCAAATGTTTGTGGATGCATTGTTTATCTGCAAAACTCAGTAAAGCAAATTATGTAGAGAGCAAATTATTTTTGACCTGCTGCTGATTGTTAAATTCATGTGAAAGTTTCTTCAAGTTATCGGAATTGTTCCTTGAGACCGGTAAAAACAAACATAGGCTAGAAATGTTGTTAGCCTGCTGGGCAGTGGTACAATAGAGTCTTTGTTCTTACAGAGTAGTTAATTGTAAACTGGGTCATGAAACTATTGCCTTCTGATTTGAGGAAAGGTGGGGAAATACCAGCTTTTTTGAAGGACCTTTAACTGGCTTGTGGACAGTGTCGATTGTTCACTTAGTTACATTTTTCAAATACAGTTAAAAATAAAGTCTACAGTAAAAATATTTTTTTCTTTGGGGTTGCTAAAGGAGTTGGAAATGGTAATTTCCTTCACACAAAACATACACTCTGCATCTCTTGGGGAGAAATCCAGGAGCTGCTTATTGCCACAGAACATTGTGAAAGAATGAGAAGTTGGATTTCACTTGTATTTGAAAAATGTTTCAGCAAGTGTTGCAAACACAAAGTTATTTTTCTGCTGTTACACTAGTCTCTGGCATGCAGCTGATGCTGGTCACTAGAAGAACATCTTTTCCACACAACCACCTTTACCACTGGCAGCTAAGGCTTAGTTAAGTGTGATGTCCTCTACTTCTTGGGTTCTTCAGTGTACCATTCTGCATGCCCAGGACAGCCACAGCAGTTGGATATCCCAAACTTGCTGTGTCAGGAGGATATTTGTAGTTGTTTCACTATTACCTTCAGACGCCACTTGACATTGGAGAAGCCACAAGATACTATATCGTTAAAATACGTACTTATATTGCTAGAATGAAGACTGTTTATTAGGTTTAGGGGTACATGGCAGTATAAGCACATTCAGCTGAATACTCTAAGTGGATAACCAGAAAGATTTTTCACAGCTATCTGTCTTTAAGCATAGATTTAAGTAAAAGTGTTATTATTATTAACCTGGGATATGTACCTTCTTAATAACACCGTTAACTTTAGCAATGGTTCTAAACACCTATTGATGGTTTTCCTTGCCCCCTGTCACTCCCAGTTAGAAGTGCTGATGACCCTAGCGAATAAGCTAGAAGGGTTCTGTCCAGAAAGCAAAGGGAACCTGTTAATGACTGTCCCAGTGCATAACTAGCCATGAACATCAATGTTAACTTGCTGTAATGCAAACACTCTCTTTTGGCACAGCTGGACTCAGTCTGCACCATGTTAAGGAAGTTATGTGCTTTTTATATCAAAATATGTTGTCAATTATGTCTTACAGAAGCATATAGATGAGAATAATGCATGGATCTTAGTAGCTTTTGAATAGACTTGAGAGTAATCAGCTGCATTAGGCTGATAAAGTTTGAGAGAATATTTACCTAGGGCCAGTTTTTGAAGAAAACCATAACAAAACAGTTATGGGTGGTTTTGGGTATTTGGAGGATTGAGATACTATTTTCAATTTTAGTCATGTTGAGATGCAGCCTGGGAGGAGGAAGCTACACAGTGGCTGAATTAATCCTTTCAAGTTTTGTTGGTGGTGGTGGTTTTTTTTTTTTTTTTTCCCAAAAGGTGTGTTTGGCTGTTAAATGCTTATTTAACCTGTGGTTGTAGCTGTTGTTTGTAAGATGTGGGGTGGAGGAGGAAGGTTAAAAAATAAGGAGAGAAGAGCAATATTTAAGCTGAAATGGAAGATTGACATAAGAAGAAATAGATATGAACTGCTTATGACTAAAATGGGAAGAATCGGAACTGTACTTTAGCTCAGGAAGTGGTTTCCAGTCCATGTTCAGCTGCTGCTCGGAGTTCCTCATGGGTGTTAGCAGTTGTCTGCTTTGACTTGCTTCCTATTAGCTGCACTAAAGAAATAAAAACCAGTCTTGATAAATGAAGTGCATTACTTCTGTCGAGTGTTAATGCTTCAGGTTAGTTGCTTGATCTACATCTGGATAATAATAAACAGCAAAGATCAAAATTCTCAGGCATCAGTAACTTGAAAGTGCAGCACCAAGTTGCTTGACCAAGCATCTTTGACCAACTCAGTTTGTTGTGGACTCCCAAGGTTAGAAGTACAAACGTAATGGGCAACAAACTAAAATGTGGGAACAGGCCCAGATGTGGATGCTGGTGGAAGGTGCAGTGGCCTTTTATACAAGCCTGCATCATTACTTTTCAACAGCGTCAAAGAAGAAGTTGCTTCTTTGCACTGAGCGTGGATTTAGATATTTTCACCATATGTTGTCCTGTAGGTAAACTCCTTAACAGCTGTTATGCATCAAGACCCCTTTTTGTGGCTTTTTGTCTGTCACTTGTGTTAATTATTCAGCAGATCAAAATCAGTCAGACGTTTCTCAGACTTTTCTATGGACTGTGAAACTGGTTGAGCCAATCTTGCCCTTTAACTGGAAGACTGCTGGCTTTGGTAATGACATCAACTATTAAGCAGTTTTGCTATGGACTATTGTGCAGTTGCCTCACAATCCAGACTGTCTTAATTATTCCTTACCCCTTATTGCCTTAGGCTGTGACCTCACAAGCTAAACAAGGTCATGCGTGGCTAGGATGAGAGAAGTCAAATGAATTCAGCGCTACAGGAAATATTAGTGATTCAGTAGGTGAGGTGGCACCCCTGAGTTAATGTTTCCCCTGTGCCCCAGACTGGTAAAAGATGCTGCACCTTGCATGATGAGATGTAAAACTGAGATCCTTTGTTAAAGTGTCACTGCTATTCCTGGTAAAAATGAAGATGTTAATTCAGGGCTCCTGCCCAATTTCAAATTTTAATAGCTATGTTCTCTCTACATTTCTAATTTCTGTTTTAGTAGATTCATATTATCTTCTTGTTCCTGTCTTAAACCGTTCTTAGAATTGTTGGGAAAGTTTGTATTCCAGAGGTGCTGACATGTTTGCAATTGGCAGCAGATCAATTTGCAGAAACGATGGTCCATTTTGAGATATTTGGAAATCAAGGGAATTATATTCATGTAAGAAATGTCAGGTCAAAACTGAAAAGTTACCATACAGTTTTTCTCTTTCTTTTAATGTGTGCAGAATAGTTTTTTGGTTTGAATATACATATTCGCAACACGATTGAGTGTACTCACACTTAAATATTTCTATTTTCCATAGGATTCAAGTGCCCTGTATGTTCAAAATTTGTATCTTCTGATGAAATGGATTTACATCTTGTGATGTGTTTGACAAAGCCAAGGATAACCTACAATGGTAAGAAAGAAGTAAGCTGATGATTATTTATTCATTTTAATCATTAAAGTGAAAATAATTCTATTTAATAAGGTATTCTGGTAACTAGTTCAGTGGACTCAGAAATTATGTATGGTTTTTGCTAGTAGTTTATTTTCTCAAAATAATTCCGAAGACCTTGGTCTTTTTTATACTTCATGCCAATATAATTTACACTGTTGACTTGTTCTGCAAATATTATTCTTATTTGCATATGTTTATTCAATTTTTTTTTAACCACAAGATCAGATATTGGTCAGTGTGTGTTTAGTGCCTGCTTGAGATATGCGTGGCTTAAATGTCCTCTCATCTAATGGCATCAAGTAGTGAGGTAGGTCAATCTTTCTGAGACATTATTAGGGACTATTACTTGATGCACTGTGCGTTTGCACATTATTCAAGAAAATGACTCTTTCTTAAAGGAGCTAAAGAACTTTCTCCTCATTTAGCTGATTGTGTATGTGATACTTCATAAGGACTGGTAAATATATATGTTTTTGTTATTTTAGTGAAACTTGCCAATGTCAAATGAATCATCCGTGGTGTTTTTTCCCTGCTACTAAGCTCTCCTAGGCAATCTTTGATGCAAGGTAAACAGGACTTTTGCCTCTGTTGGGTTCAAACCTTTCTATCACTGTGGCTTAGGCTGACACTGAGTTCTACGGCAAGCACACAAAAAGGTTTTAGAAAACTAGGAATTAGAAAATATTACTGAAATCGTAGTGCCTACTTTGCCAGAGCTGCCCTGCCATCAGGAAATCTTACAGTGCCTCCTGAATGAGCTTATAGCTCACCAGTCATCAGATGTGGAATACGTTGAGAACAGACGGTGATTAGAAAGAAATTGTAGAGGAGCGGGAAGCTGGATTGGTTTTGGAGGTGCACAGCAAAAAGTTGAGAGTCGGTAGTCACAAGCTGCATCAGGGAAAAATCTGATTCAATGTAAAGTGGAAATGCTGCATAATGAGGGTGGTCACACACAGCAGCAGGTACCTGAAGAGGTTGTGCAACCTCCATCCTTGGAGATGATCTGCAGTTGACTGAACAAGGCCCTGAACAACTTAGTCTAACTTGATCCTTTTTTGAGTGAGGGACTGGACCAGAAGACCTCCAGAGGTCCCTTCCGACATAAGTTACTTATTGCATAAATAACCTGCAGTGTTATGGGCTCTTGGACCCTCCTGGCACCTTGCTGTTACGGTATCTTACACTGGATTTTTTTTCATTGCAACAAGTCTTGAGGGGTGGTTGGGCCCACCTTATTCTTTGCCTGGATAGCAGTAATGCTGGCCCTTAATTGAAAAAACAATTTGAAATCATATGCTTCAAGTTATTAAATACATTTCAAAGCACAGCACTCAAGAAAAGTTTTTTTTTTTCTCCTGGTATTACCACACACATATTTTGGAAGGTCGGCTTCATCTAACAGAGGGGCCTTTGTTTCTCTTTGTTTCACTTTTTTAAAGTTTGGACCGAACATTTTCCAAAACAAGTCGACAGAAATGTGTGTACTGAGGTATGTTAAACACGAGGGAGAAGCAGTCTAGTTGCCCCAGTCAGGGAGGGATAATGCACTCGGGATCAGTTAGGGTAGAACAGGAGGAGGCAGGCTGGCAGAGAGCAACCTCTGGCAGTAATCCAGCTGATGGGATGCACAGAAATTATGCTTTGACTGATGGAAATCCTTTGCCCCTGCTGCTTCCTACATGTATGTATGAGCTCACTCAGCTGACTAACCTTTTTTCAAAAAATATAGGAATTACATAATATACTCTCTTAGTGTCATTTATGATGTTCATTTGTATCACAACGGTGCCATATGCAGCGTCTTTTTTTCCTGCACCATTTCTCTCAGCTGGCACACTGCTGGTTGGAGCTCCTTTGGGCCGTCTTGTTGCCTTTGCACAGTTTCTTAAGTCACCAAACTTCCATATAAATGAGCAGAAGTAAAAACTGTGAGTGGCACCTGAAGCCGCTCTTTGGATAATCAGCAACACAACAAAAGCAGTTCTGAACAATGCAGTATGGGTTATTACCAGCAATGTGTCATGTCTCAATTTAGGAGTATATAGAAAGCCTCAGAAACTCATTCTAGGAAATGGTTATATAGGCTTGAAAGGAGAAAACTACTAAATTACATAGATTGGTTTGAGAGACAGTTACTTAGGGGTATGGTCTGATTCTCATAAACACTTAATAGAAGTGTGGATTGATTCTTGTAACTCCAGTTGGTTAGCTCCCAGAGTCATGGACTAAATCTTAAATTACAGTTTATAGCTGGTTACTTAAATTATTGCAGCACAAAAAAATTGAGATATGGCTCCAGAGTTGTGCAGCGCTCAGTTATTACTTTGTGGCATGATTGTAATCCCGTTAATGAGGCTAATGAAATAGAATTAACTAGCAGATTATTAACTTAATCCTGCCATGATAACAGGCCCGGAATTGCATATGAATGTCTACATGCGTGCACTTTTTTCCCTGTATGTTTTGCTGTTTGCCATAATGAGGAGATCAGTGATGGATCTGCCTTTTTGTCATAAGCCATAAGAAAGGCATTTAGAGTTTTGCTTGAGAGAAGAAAAGATGCTGCTATCAACTTTTGATACCTTCTTCCAAAATGGAAGGCATCTCTTTATGCTTTACTTTCTCGTTGTTATCTTGGCCTTATGCCATACATACTCGCATAGAGGCAAGTAGGCTTCATTTGCCTGCTGGAGGTTCCTAGCCCTATCACCACTAGCAGGAAAAGATTTTTTCTTTTTCTTTTTTTTTCTTTTTTTCCCCTCACCCTCTTTTGTCTCTGAATTTTGTGTTGGAAGTAGTTGAAGGTAGCCTTAGACTTTGCAGATGGTGAGATGCTTAAAAACTGAGCAGTTGGATTGAACTGTGCTTATGTCTAGTTCTGTTCTAGATGTGTTTCTTCATATACTGTAAATGTATTAGTTCTTTCTAGGAAACAACAGGGAGCAGATCGCATGTATTTCGTCATTGTGAGAAGACAAATCTTTGTTTTTAAATGTGAATCTGAGGCACGCAGTCTTCCCCACAAAAATGTTAGAAGACTGTTTAGTTGTGATTTGAAGTTCAAAAAGATTAATGAGTCCTCCCAGCCAATCTCTAATTGCTTTCTGAGCTACCTTTGTGCATTGCATTTGGCAGTAGGAAGGGTCAGTGAACTGCAAACTCTGGCGGCTGTCTGATTTACATGTGTTTTCTGAAAGAGAGTGGTCACAAATTTGTCCCAGTTCTATGCTGGAGGTTGTGCTGATTTTCATATAAATAAATCAGTACATTTTATTAGCCTTATTCTTTCAAAATCATGTGACTTGCCTGCAACAGAGATCTCATTGCTGACTCAGTTTGGCATGTAAAAAGAGCTCTTTCTTTTTTTTGTGGAACTTTTTTCCACATCTCTTACACTACTTGTAGTGCTCACACATGAACTGATATCTAGGCATTTTGAGCTGGTTAAAAAGCTGGTTAAATGAATGGAATTGTGCAAAAACATTGTGGTGGTTGGTGTATACGCTCTTAAATAGCCTTGCTTTTTTTAGCAATTAAAAACTCTCTTCATACTATTACTTGCTGAGTTGCAGAGAAGCCAGAGTAGGTCCCATGCACCAGTTAGCCACAGGCAAAAGCCGGTTTTGTGAAGAAAGTGGGTCGCTTGCTAGTTGACAGATTTTTTTTTTTTTTTTAAAACCACTGCTATATAGCCATACCTATTCCTTTGAGGTTCTCCAAAGTGTTTAATGAGGCCTCTTGTGCCATCTCATCCCAGTTTGCCATGGCGAGTTACACGGGGAGCCCACTTAGGGACTGCTCTGAGAAAGGTGTTGCTTACAAGGTAGCCCTGTGTTTTGGTCAGACAGGGGCATTTACTTGAATTTACTCAGTGCTTTGGAAGCAACCTGCCTTTAATTCCTGGCTGAGGATTGAGTTTTGAATATAATTATCATTCATTTTGTGTTGTTAGAGTATCGATGCTTTTTTTCACTGGAAGGTGTTTTATAAAAACTGAGAAGACGTAGGAGAGACTTGTGACTTCAGGAGCACAAGTTTTAGGTGCTGGTGCAACCAGCTTCTCCTGAAGAAACCTTGCAGTTGGTTCTGAAGTAATTTGGTTTTTCATTTTAAAATTCCTTTGTTCGTTTCTCAGAACACTTTGTAAGGCTTTATTATTATTATTGTTATTATTAAAGGGCTGCTCTGAGAGCAGGGCCTGGCAGCTGGCCAGCCGGGGAAGGCAGTGACCCCGCAGAGCTGGGGAGAGCCAGTCAGCTCACCAGACTGGTTGGCTGGCTCGGCCAGCCGGCCTGTCCTCTTTCAAAAGGTTTGATTGAATTAGCACATTCCTGTGGAATATTTTGGGTTTCATCAAGTCAGCACTTTGTGTTGGAACGCTGTTCTGCTGGAAGCTTTCTAAGCGGGTCCCCTCAAAGCCGCTTGCTCAGGGTGGTACTGCTATGACATCAGTGCTGCTTTCACTCGGACCGCTCTGCGTTTAATTCGGATACGGCAGTCAGCCTGATTATTGGCTGGCATATTGACTGGCGTTCATTTTAAGGGGAAAAGCTTTTGCTAGTGTAATTTCAGAGAGGGAGAATGTTGAGACATGCAGTGCATGAGCTGCTGGAGGTTTTTCCCCTTACTCAAGGTAACAACTTTACTGTTATTCTTTTTAAATTACAATGAGTGAATTTTTTTAGCTCTATCGTGCCAAAAAAGAGCTCGGGATCAAACATCACAGATAGCAGGGATTACATATATGTTTTTATATTTGAAGTTTATCCAGCTGTGTTTCAAACAGAGCATTAGTATGTGGCAAGACTGTTACAGACAGAATATTGAAATTAAGGTAGGTGTATTGGAAGGAAAACATGAGTGAAACTCAATGTTCTCTTCCTGTCCGGCAACACGCTTCGTCTTCTGTGCTATTCACATCTAACGCCATGCACAGCTAGCTAAATATTCCTGGGCCATCTAACCCAATTCAAAGTGACTTAGGCCGCAGCAATCCAACTGATTTAGATTAGCAAGGAGGCAAAACAGGGTTTTGTCACGAGGATTTAAATACACTGTTTATTCTAAATCAGTTTGAGGTACCGGGTTAAGTTTTGTTTTGTGAGGGATGAGAAATGCTGGTACAGCCACATGCTGAGGCCTGCATGTGAGTGAGTGTCAGAATCCTGAGCTGGAATTGCTGTATGAGCAATAATCCTGCCAGAGGAGTTGTCAACAGCTAGATGACAGCCGTAACGTATGCATTTTGATCAAAAGTAGAGACTTGAAGATTGGCACGAGTCACCTCAAGGACTAATAAAAATATTTTTGAAATGTTCTTTGTGAATGGGACTGACCTCATTTTTTCTAACACAAGTTCTAAGTTTTGTTGATTGGTGGCTGTTTTGACATCTTTGGGGCAAGCTACTTGTGCTAGGACTTACTTGGTTTATATTGCTTGGTAGAAGGGAAGAAAAATAGCACACCTTAACCTAACGTTTGGACCACCAAAATACATTGTTCCGGTAGTTCTGCTCAGTGCAGCGACTTGATTTCCTTGCTCACTTATGTGCACGAAAGAAGGGAGAGATTTTACTCAGCAGGGCTGATGCCGTCAACTGTTTTGACTGATACACTCAAAACTTCAGTCTGGAATGAAAAGAACTGCTGACTTCAAGTTCACTTCTCTGCCAGGATTCCTGAGATCATACCCTAAAGACCTTGCAAAAGGGCATCTTGCCAGTCTGCCTGGAAAAGCTTAAGCCTTCCTCCTTGTCCTCATCCTTTAATAGGACTAGACTTTAAGCAAAGCAGTACAAAATAATACTAAGGTAGATCAGTTCTTTCGTTCCACTTTACCTGAAGTATAAACTTCTCCATGTAATTTCTCAGTTCTTCCATTCTTGGAGTTTAACAAGATTCTCGACTAAAAGTTTCTAGCTTCTTGCTATGCCCTAGATGGTTCTGCGCTATGTCCTCAGGAGTGCTGAGGGAGAAGAGCATACTTTATAAGGTAGTTTAACAGGACGCGTAAACAGACACTTATCCTGTGCTTGCAGTTAAAATAGTGACATTTACTCATCCTGATCTTGTGTACTCATGAACATCCTGCAGAGTATGTAGGAGGTTCAGTCAGTTTCCCTGATGTTTTAAAACTGTTCTTATCAGTGGTTCTTGAAAATAATTAGAACTGTTGCACATCTGTTAAACTTTGAGATTTCGGTTAATATGGTGACAGTAGAACACTGCTATAGTAAATAAAATTTTAATCTTGGACATTTGCACACCTGTTGTTCTGTGAATTGGTATAAAGTCAGCTCGGGCTTTTCATAGCTCGTCCTGCAAATCATTGTTACAATTTTAAGGAGCAAAACTGTGTCTGAAGAATGTGATTAAAATATATTGATTAGTTTGTACTTGCTCCCTTCGGGAGTTGTTGGCAACATTTGAACAAGGAGGAGTACAACCGTGTAGGCCATGGATAGCTACACGTCCAAACCAGATGGCCAAGAGGAACGGTGGCAAACTCTGGCCCTTCCTCCCTTTTGTTCAGAAGAGCCTTATTTCCTTCCAACCATCCCAAATCTCTCCTTCAGCAGTTTTTGGTACCTCACAGAAGAGCACCACTGCAAAAGCAGCCTGTTAGAGTTCAGGTTTGTTGGGAGGGAGATTGTTAATTTTAAAAAGTTAACACTGACAAAAGTCACTAAATAAAACCACACTGAAGTTCAACATGTACCTACCTCTTAAAGGCGGTAGGACCTGCTTCCGTGACCCCATTTCAGCCTCAAGTCAGCGGATGAATTGGGTCAGTCGGTGATAGCGTGGAGTTGCAGCACTTCTAGAGGCTGCAGTGTCTTATCTTTCCTCCACACCCACAAACTGTCAACCCTTTGCTATGGAGTCAAAAAAGTAAGTTGTGTATTTCTAATGGTGTGGCTGTGAAGAAACCTCCTGGAATGGGAACACAGTGTAACAGAGAGGGAAGTGCTTCTGAAGTGAACTGAACAGCAGTTCCCAGAAACTGCAGACTGCCCCATTTATCTTAGTAAGATGTGATCTCAGAGGTTTAGTGGTGGTGGTTGAGGTGTCAATATTGCTTATTATTTTGCTTTTCGTGTAAGAGACAGGGAGGCATAGATCTGTAAAGAAGCTATGACAGCTCAGTTTCATGGTTCAGGTTGGGGATCCTCGATAGATTATGCTGAATTTTCTTGCTCTAATGAAGTTGACGTGCTTGGATCCTATTGAGGAGGACACACAGCAGAGATCACATCCATTCATATCTTGAACTTTTTCTCTGATTTGTTATGAATGCAACTTATTATTTTAATGAACCTTTGGGAGAAGGATATTTGGTGGGTGATTCTGTATGTATTTTCCTTTGAGCCAGGCCTAAGTCTGCTAGACTGAACTTCTGTGATGGAGGCATCGCAAATCACTCCTGGCCAAAATAGCTGCAATGTTACCTCATACTTAATTCAGTTTTTGGGAGTGGGACAACAATTTTTTTCTCAGTACATTGGAATCGCCTTTATATAAATGCACACATGTGCCATGGGAATATTTTATGTGCAGCACTGGATAAATACAGTAAAGCTTTTGACGACTATAGAACAAGCTGGCTTGTTTCTGAAAGAAATAGAGAAAAGAGAATCATTCATGTGCTGAATAGCTCAAGTTGTTTCTTTTCCGTATAAGCTACTCCTAACCTCAGATACTGCCATTGTCTTGCGTTGGTACTGACAGTGCTGCTTAAGTCAAATGACAATTCTTGTCCTAGAAAATTACAGATACACCTGCAAACCAGTGATGCAAAGAACAGCTGCGGGTGACAGGAGTGATTCAGATCGGATTAGAAGGGGACCCGCTATATCGCGCTGTATGTCATTGTGTTTCCCTTATATAATGTCGGTGCAGTGCTGCATGCGGTGGAAAAGCTCAGGGACGGTTCTGTTGGCTCGGCAGCAGGCGCTCGCTGTGCCGTGACTCTGCACCGTGTGACGCGGGCAGACAGGAGCTACCTTCCCCGTCTTACACTTAATCAGTCTTTAGCTTTGCGAGGTCATTGGGAGGATGTCATAAATCACGTCTGCAACTGCTGCAGTCTTGTGACTGCTGGGAACTTAGCTTCAGGGGAAGTCGTGTTCCTTGTTTCGTATGGTAATTCTGCAGTCTTTAAAGCTGATAGCTATAAAACCTTAAGATTTTACTTGTTTATTAGCAGCAAACTGACTTATCTTTTGTAGTTGCTCTGTGGAAGCAAAACCCTTGAAAATACACAGTTTTTCCTAATCTTAGAGAACAGGTTTCGTTGGCTGGATTTTGAAATAAAACTTCTTGAAATCTTTAGGTTTTTAAAAATAAACACCAAACTACATCTCGCTGAGATTGAGTGATCTGTGTAGGAATTTCGTGGTATTTCCTTCCCTAAATCCCTCACTATTTTGCAGTAACTAGACCAGCTTGCTCACAGATCAAGATTTTTTTTTTTAAAGAAATATAAAAAAATGGGAGGCGCTGCTTGCTCAGAAACTGCCCCAAGGGCAGATCAATTGAAAGTATTGCCTGAAATGTCATATGGAATTTATTCTTCAGATTAAAATCGTGTTTTAAAACCTGCTACACTTCGATTACTTAAATAGTCTTGTGCTTCTGAATTGCAGACTCAAGCCCCCAATGACAAAAGAAGTCAGTCCAGCTTTTGCAGCGGGTTTCAGTAGTAGAACAAGTCTAACTCTTCAGAAACAAACTGGGAGAAAACACTGTTGATGTGATAGAGTATCTCGCTCCTAAACTGGGGATTATCATCACTGCTTACACAGGAGAAAATATTACCAGTTTTTAGTATTTGTATCAAAATCCAGTGATTCTAGAACAGCTGTAAATTGCCTTTTGACAGGAATTACATTGATTATATATTGACATAGGTACCAAATACTAGACTAGCCTGCTGTATGCTCCCTGGAGGAACCTCCTTGCTCCCCAAAGTTTGCATAACTTTGTCTCACCTGGCTACAGATTTGTTCAGCTGCAGTAATAACCCGAAGTTCTAACACACAGCTGAAATACAAAAAAACTTCACTAGTGCTAGATTTTGTGCTGAACTATATTAACTTAGGAAATCTTGTTAACGTTTCCTCATAAAAGCCTCAGATAACTTCAATTTTAACCTGCACTAATAGCTATTTGTAATTTAAAGCCAGATCAAATTTTCTTCATTTCAACCATGTTCCTCATCCCCTCCTTTCTTGTGTGCAATTTCATTAGATAGTCTTAATGTATAACATTAAATATTGGATATCCTTCAAGTAGCTAAGCAAAAATGTAGTATTCATTGATAATTTTTAGTCCATAATCATGTTTATTTGTTTGGACTGAAGAGATGGGGGTGGAATTGTTTGGTTTACACTTTTATCTCGGTTTACACTTTTATCTTTTTTTCTTCCCAGTTCCAAGGAAGTCCGTTTCAATCTACGGCTTTATTAGCTGCAATGCCTTGTTGTCATAATGGTGTCCAATAGTTCTGCTAGCCTGTAGATTTCAAAAATGAGGAGAAAAAACCCCAACTTTAATGTGATTGTAGAAATACACTGCCAGTTTATGTGCATAAAACTTTGAACAAATACCGGAGATTGTCTTTGGGGAATTTTGGTTTTTTAAAACGCATCTCCTATGTTAATCTTCTTGTATTGTTATTTGTGAATGATCATGATTGCTGAATACTATTGAAATTATGTGAGTGTCTTCTATTTGACTTAATTGCTTGGATCCAGAAATTGATGCTGTTTGCTTTAAAGTATAAAGGGAGATTCACCACCCCCCCCCCCCCCCCCTTCTTGAAATTAAAGACCCATATGCTCAGTATCTTACTGGGATAATAAAAACCTGTAGGTACCTGTTAGCATCAGAAGTACCGTATCTCTATGCTTGCTGGAATAAATGATAATACTGGATTATGGGTTAGTGTACAGCAGAGGAATTGAGGTAACTTTGAAACCTCTGACTCAGTACTTGATGTTATCAGAACTTTTTGCATTCAGAAATGTTTTGCATTCCATCTATATCACAAGGATAATTGCATTTATAATAGGAATAGCTTGTAAAAAAAGCAGTCTGTCTGCTATGAACAGAAAAGACAAGTAAAAATTACACAGTGATTTATATCCCTGCCCTGTGTATGCACGTTGACACCAGACATTCAGAATTAACTTGGAAAAGGCTGATCTCAAACCTGCTAGGAAAAACTCCCTGTAGGCCTAGCACCTGGCACTGAGGTTAATAAGCCAGACTTTATGCACACTGAGTTTTGGCACCAGCGTTTTCATTGTGTGTTGCTCAGTAATGCATTGTGTCTTCCCTAAGAATAGCGTCTTAGTCAGACACACCTGTTTTTCTCCCCTCCTCCTGTTTCAAGCTTAGGCTTATAGTTTCATCTTTCATGCCATCATCCTTGGTGCTCTATGTGCATTCATTTTGCATCAGATCAAACCAAACTCTTCTGCAAGCTTGCAAAGAAGTGAGTCACTTATTTGGCCAATGTTAAAAGACGGGAAGGAAGACCTTGCAAAATTCGTGCTCAG
Source organism: Caloenas nicobarica (assembly GCF_036013445.1). Taxonomy (NCBI): domain Eukaryota; kingdom Metazoa; phylum Chordata; class Aves; order Columbiformes; family Columbidae; genus Caloenas; species Caloenas nicobarica. The sequence continues at coordinate 45,639,015 of NC_088246.1, read as the reverse complement.
AGCACCTGTAGGAAGCCTGGAATAGGAACTTCAAAAGGGACAAAGTGAACAAAACACTGAATCAAACCCTACATCCAACTTCAAAATAAGTCACCATTAAAGTAACCCATGTTGCCCGGAGTAATAGGATAATTAACTGCATCTGAGCTGCTTCTCTTCATTCCCTCTCTGTTCTTCAGGGATGCTATTGCCATACCTTTTCCTTCCATGAAGGTTTCTAATGCTCCCACTGAATCTACCTTGTGTTAAATGAGAGATGTCATAGATTTCATTAGGCCAGCATGTCCCTGTCACACGCTCAACTCATTGCAGACCATTACAAGAGTGAAAATTCTTAACTGAAAATAATTACAAAGCTATTTCTATGACTTCTGACCATAGTTTCAGTGATGGCAAATGGCTGAAGCCTTGCCATTTGGAAAAACTCTGTTCTGCAATCTTTTTAGTCTTCTCTTGTGTTGGGGATAAAATAGCCTTAGTCACTTCAAAAAGATGACGAAGCAAGAGAGTTTTTCTAACCTCAGCGGGGATCCTTTTGTAGAGTCGCATCAACATCCTGCACTTGCAAGATCTTTTCCAATTTAGATCTTTCCCTTAGATTGATCAGAGACAAGCATCTTCTGTGGCACCTACTCTGCCACATCCACGCTCTGCTTCACTTTCCCAGTCTTTGTGAACACTGTTGGTGACAGCATCTGCTCTTGATTTGGAAAAGTTGCTCATTTTGACAGGCTTGAAGCATCACAGTTAAGCCTTCCTTCTGACCATAAAGCTGTTAGAAGAGAACTGTCTCTGCACAGTATATGAAAGGAATTCATCACCCTACTCCTGACTGCGGTGGTATCTTTTCCTCATTAAATCATTAACTCGCATTCCCAAGTGATTAACTACTAGAAGAAGCTTCTGTAGATAAATAATCCTGGGGTTTTATGCCTGATTGGTTGTGGTGGGGTTTTTGTATGTGGGGTTATGAGTTTTTGTTGGTGGGTGGTTTTGGTTTTGTTGGTTTGGGGTTTATTTTTTGTTTTTTTCTGAGAGGGGGCATGGTTTTGGATTTTTTTGGTGTTTGTGGGTTTTGCCTGTGTGTGTTTGGTGGTGGGTTTTTTTTGTTTGTTTGTTTTTTTACATTTGGTGGAGAAGTAATCTGCTACTCAAGGCAAGCTAGACTTCAGGTGTCTCTCATCTTTCTTGAGTGTGCACCCCTTGGTGACAAGACTTAATTTCTGCCCATTGCTCTAGGGGGGAACCAAATGGTTCAGCCACCTTTGGACTGGATCTCTTAATTGCAATCCCAAGTTCTTAACAGGCCTAACTTGATTTTTCATCTGTCATAGCAGTTTCTTAGTGATGGCACAGGTTGACAGGTACATATAAGTAGCCCTTAAATATTATGCTTTGTTTTACTCCTCAAAGATAAGAAGCATTGTTTAGCAAAGAATGAAAATGATAGAAGATCTGCATGCATGGATTCTGCACTGGTATTTTTTCATGCCTGCTTCTGTAATTTTCCTTCATCCCAGTTGTCCCCAGCTCCCTGTAAGAAACAATCCTTTCTAACTGGAGCAGACTCTTTGTCAGCAATGCATGCTGGTTGCCCCTGGCCATTTACTCAACCACTCCTCCTTTTGTAGCATATTTGTGGTGTAAGATCCTCTTTGATGGTAAACTGAGCCTTGAGAAGTGTAAATTGTTCTTACCTGATGGAGGAGGGTATTCCCCAAGTGATAGTTCCTTACACTGTTTCCTAAGGAGTCTTGTTTTACTGCTGTTTTGTTTCTTGTGGGTTTGCCCCTTTACATGCTACTTTTTATTTAGCTCCTGACATTCAAGATTAATACACGGTAAGCCAAGAGGTCGTGTAATATTGATTAAAACCCAAGAAAATAGTCTAAAGGCAGCTTCCTTGTTCCATGCGCTGCAATAAGCAGCTTTTCAGATGGTATGTGCTGGGGTGCACCGTTCATGATGGGGTTTCACGGTGGGGCACTAGTTTGGTACTGCTGCATTTGAGGCATTTTCACGCAGTTGCCTCCTAATGAGACCATGTTTAAAAGTATTTTCATCTCCCAGGACTAGCGTTTCTGAAGGGAGGAGGGGAAGCCTTGGGACCAACACAGAATGCCAAGGAAGACTATTTAAGAACAAGTTGCCCCTTGGGTCATTCAGAACACAAACAGGGATCAGTTCAGTTGGAATGGGGACTTAGCACAGGATGGGTAAGGCTGGCACAAAGACTCTTTACATCATGTTCTGGAGGACAAGACTGTTTATTTGTGGTTTGTTTGTGAGCAGATGCAGCTCTTTCACCTATATCTAGACTAAAATTTGACAGTTTAGGGACATGGTACTTGGAAATGTGGTGAACGGAACTTATCTTTAGAAGTCAGTGCAACAGGAGAAAGTTGTTTAGCTATCTTGAGATGATTTAATGGTCAAGGGCACCTCAAACCACAAGAAGAATGATTAAACAGAAGCTGGAAAGACTGTAGCTTAAGCAGAAGTTTCAGACTCAATCACATAATTGTCTGTGTATCGAGAGCTAATCTTGAATCACTGTAGAAACGCATAGTCACTCCGGCAATAAATCTCAAGACAGGAGCACAAGACATTTCATGTCCAATTGGGTTGATGAAATTTGTCTTGTATGGGTACCTATTCACCCCAGCGCTTTCTACCAGAAGGACAAATACGGACTGAGAAAGTTGGTACACTGATCAGGATAGCGTAGGAGCAACCGTGGATGTTGTTGCTTGGAAGTGAGGAGCTTTATTTCTCAGACTGCTTGACCTTTTTTCAAGGCCTAGCTCTTCACTGGGAGTGCTGGGATGCAAACTTGACTTTGTCTGTGAGCAAGGTATCTTAATGAGACATTGTGTGAAAGCTGTGTTATTATTTGAACTTGGGATTTAATTTTTTTTTTTGCAGAAGCGTAGCTTGTATTGACACCATATATCTTAAAGGTGCAAATAGATTTCCATTGTGGCCACTGACGTAAACTCCTTTACAAAAGAACTGTTTCCCTCACTGCACAAACCCCTTTCCCCTCTATATTATTTAATTTACCTAATCAGAATTGTATCCAGGTAGCTAAGACTATACAGGCTTTTATACTCAGCCTGCTCCCTAAAATTTGTTTCTATCGCTGCTATTTCAGTTTTTATCTTTATTCAACAGAAAGTATTTTTTTTTCTCTACCATACACCCGATCGTTATCTGTCTGAACAGGAAGCATCTAGCTATTTCTCAGAATTCACTTCTGAAAGCTGAGAATGTCCCACAAAAATCTAAATCCAGTTCTTCAAATGTTGGGTTAGCTGAGGAACAGTGAAACTTCTGCAGCGACCTCCCTCTAGCTCAGTGCAGTGTTGCGATGCAAATATTGCCACTTAGGCTTTATTCTGCAAATATTTTTCTTGCGCAACTTTCACTTTGTTTTGTGTGCTCCCTCCCATTTGTGTTTAAAGAGGAGGGAGCACCAAAGTCTGTAGGCAATGTTTGTGCAGGAAGTGTTTCATGACGGGTGTCTGGTTTTGTATAGATATCTCAGTCTTGGACCAACACTAAGCAAAGTGAAAGGGAAGGGGAGAACAAGGATAACACTTGGACTTTGAATAGGAAATCATAACGGGCTGGTGTGTTGCAAGGGGTGGAGAGTGAGATGCCAACCAAAGACTCCAAAATTCACCAAACGCTTTGTCAGTATCTGAGGAAGTGTCACATTTGTTGTAGCTGCTTCGTTTGGTTTAGAGAGGTTATGTTTTTGTATATTGTGGTGGCGAAGGTGTTTTTAGATTGGTTAAATTCTAGGTATTACCGTGCAAGTCGTGAGCTGATGTTCAGGGTTATGGTGTGTGCCGGAACCACACACAAAGTTGCAACATGTTCTTGTTTGATTAGCATATGGGCATTAGGGGTTTTTTTAGCAGTATAAAAGGGAATTTGGATTGAAGTTAAGTCAGCAGAGTTGAATTCTGAATTTTCACATACTCAACTTTTTGGTGTTGAGAACGCTGAAAACCACTTAGCTGTGGTTCAGGTGAAAACAATAGATGTTAAAAAATTGTTTCCTTTTGCATCTGATCTAGAGGAGGTTACTTGTATTAGAGCAATAGGAAATGTTTCATAGAATCATTTTGGTTGGAAGAGACCCTGAGGATCATCAAGTCCAACCATAACCTAACTCTGGCACTAAACCATGTCCCTGAGAACCTCCTCGTCTATGCACCTTTTAAACACCTCCAGGGATGGTGACTCCACCACTTCCCTGGACAGATGTTTAGAGCTTGATTTCTCCATTTAAAAACAAGCAAAGACAGTCTCTAGTATTTAACTGAGAGAATTTTTAGTAATCAGCAACAAAAATTAAGGAATGCGTAACAGATATATGGCAATATATAGCATTTAATGAAGTTTCATCAATATTTTTTAACCTCTTATGGCTCTTGTTTTACCAGTTTTAATGCTGATAAGACTGCTCAGAAGGTATGATCTGATTGAGTTTCAGTCGTATTCCTGAAAGGGTGCGCATTTGTGGGGTCCTTCACGGTTAAGCTAGCTGCAGTGGCAGCTTCCACAGACATTTAAGCTTTTAAGTTTCAGAAAAAATACAGATATTTTGAAAAACTGTCATACTGGATTAGGTCAAAGGTCTTTCTAACTTGGTGTTCTGTTTCCAGTGAATGCCCAGAGAGAAATAAAATACTGCAGCTATAAGGTGATATCTCCCCAAATACTATCGCTGTCTCTGTGATTTGTGACTTGGGGTTTCCTGAGCCTAGGGCTGTATCTATCTGTGTTTTAAAAAGAAAAACAAAAAGCAGTAGCACAGGTTTTAATGACTTAATCCATAAGGTATGTACTGCATGAGCTTTTGCAGTCCTCGGTTTAAAGACAGACTATTTCATCACAGACATTGCCTATAATTTTAGCCATGGCTGAGCTGATGGCTTTGATAGTTGTTGGATATATTTTTCAAAAGTTCTAGAAAAAGTTTTTACTCGGTAAACTACGTGCAAAATTGCCAGGATGATTGTGTTTTAATTCAGCACCTACCTATTTTGCTATAAATGCAGGAGTGGAATAGAATTTCTTTTTCAGTAAAGAGCAGAATTTTAGGAGGAAAAATTACTGACAACCAGAAGTTAGAACAGTAATATTATGAACCAGGGATAGAGGCGAGGAGTACTTGAGCAGACACAGGAGGGAAAAACTGCGCTCTTTTGCCAGATTTCGTCTTTGACACCAGTCTTTGGCTAGTGAGTACTTGTTCAAACAGCTGGGAAGGTGGAGGAGTGTTTACCTCCCATTTGGTGCAAGGCAGATGGATGTGGGGGTGCGGTGAGTGTTTGTGTATGTACCCACGCGTGGGCGAAATGGAAAAATGTGGCCTTTGCTTACTTCCTCTTCCCACTTCCATTTAGGTAATACACACATATAAATGTTTTAATCATAACATTGATGAAATCTCAAACTGTTCCCTTTTTTTTTTTAAGAGAAAAGAGAAAAAGGAAAAAGAATAATATGTATCTGCTGAATCACTCCACTGCATAAAAATATTAAACCAAAAACATTGTTCAGACTGCAGCATTTCTGTGCAAAATGATTTACGCAATTTTCCCGTAGCAGATATGTTTAAAAGTCAGTGTTAAATGGCCCTTAAACTGACTTCCATCTGGTGTAAGCCAGTGTTGGTACAGGAGGGTGCTGTATGAAACAAGTGCAGAACTGAATCCGGGTCTAACAGGTTTTTTCTACTCCTTTTTGTTTATCTGGGATTGATGGTCCAAATCATCTAAAATGGTCAGAAGAGAGTCAGACCCAACGTGTCGTAGGTCCATGAAGGATTTGGTTTTGCTGTTGTCAGTCTACATGTGTAATTGATCATGAGCATACTTACACGGGTTTTGAGTCTGTTAACATGCAGTGCCAAGCTGCATGTGGGCATTTATAGCAGTTGGGTATTTTGTACTAATTCCTTCAGTATTTACGCTTTTCTGTTGCATGAGAACCTGATAGGATTTCTCGGGTTAACACAAGAAGTAGGGAATGTCAACTCCTCATTATTTCAGAGGAAGAAGACGTTGAAGCCTGTTAACAAAGTCTCTTCTGCAGGAGTGGCAGGACTCCACTGCATTTCCAGTGCCTCATCCACACCGGCCACCGTCACATTCGCACCAGCTCCCTCTGGCCAGACTGGGCAAAGCCCAGTGTGTGCCCAGTGGCTCATTCCAGTGGGAAAGCCTGGAGTGAAGCAGGAAGGGTGGCAATGTGTGCTGGGGACTTATCAATACAGGCTGGGGGATGAAGAGGTTGAGAGCAGTCCTGCCAAGAAGGACCATGGAGTGCTGGGGGATGAAGCATCGGACACGAGCTAGCGATGTGCTCTCACAGCCCAGAAGGGGCTGCAAGTATCTTGGGCTGCATCACAAGCACTGTGGCCAGCAGGTCGAGGGAGGTGATTCTGCCCCTCTGCTCTGCTCTGGTGAGACCCCACGTGGAGTCCTGTGTCCAGCTCTGGAGCCCTCAGTGCAGGAAAGACATGGACCTGTTGGAGAGGGGCCAGAGGAGGCCACCAAGATGATCAGAGGGCTGGAACCCCTCTGCTGTGAGGACAGGCTGAGAGAGCTGGGATTGTTAAGCATGGACAAGATAAGGCTCCGGGGAGACCTTATTGTGGCCTTTCAGTACTTAAAAGAGGCCTGTAAGAAAGATGGGGACAAACTTTTTAGCAGGGCCTGTTGTGACAGGACAAGGGATGATGGTTTTAAACTAAAGGAGGGGAGATTCAGGCTAGACATGAGGAAGAAATTTTTTACCATGACAGTAGTGAAACACTGTCCCAGGTTGCCCAGAGAGGTGGTAGATGCCCCATCCCTGGAGACATTCAAGGCCAGGCTGGACGGGGCTCTGACCAACCTGATCTAGTTGAAGATGTCCCTGCTCATGGCAGGGGGGTTGGACTAGATGACCTTTGAAGGTCCCTTCCAACCCAAACTATTTTATGATTCTATTGTGCAGTTGGGCTGGTATGGGCAAGTGAGAGGCTAATGGCAGCTGGGGAGAGAACAGGAGTACTGGAGGGAAGAAAACATAATGCCAGGGCTGGTGGGAGATACAAATGTTTAAATTGGCATCTTGCCCTTATGTTAGCCAAAAGGTGCAGAACCTTGTTAAATTGCTCAGTGGGAGTTCAGACCCAAGTGTTGTTCAGTCTGGGGAGTGCGCAATCAGCCAGGCATGTACAACAGAGAATGATGGGATAGCAGTTCACAGGGATGCTTTCTTTTATAAATTACGTTTTATTGGACAGCTTTTTAATTTTTGTTATCAAACGTTGACTAAATGACTTTTAAGAGTACTGAGGGAGGGAGGCTGGGGTTTAATTCACTGGAGGTATCTTTTGTGTTGGGTACCAGCTGCTGATCTGATAAAGTGACTCCGTGGAAAAAATGACTTTTATTAAATATGCTCTGTGTATATGATACATGCTTGAATTATTAATGGTACTTCTTCCTGCAACCTAACTGTGGGAAGAGAGTGGATCTGCTCATAGGACTTTTGGCAAAGTACTTGTGCAAAGAACAGGCTAGAAAGGTAGAGTCTGAGAGCTGCAGGCAACGATTAGCATCTCTGTAGCAGGACAATACTGTCTGGAGAATCTTTGCCTCCTGGTGTCAGATATTAAAGTATCTTTTTATAAAACAAAACCAAAACAACCTCAAGGAAGTATTTATCCTTAGCACCCTCTTCTGGGCAAGTTCTTAGTGTCAAGGTTTTATAATGACAGACAAGAGTTCTTAAGATCTCTTGTGTTGTTTTAAGTTGCTTTCTCTCTTAGGTATCTCTAATGTTCTCGGAAGCTTACAGCTTGTGATATTAATAGAACAACAGAAGCAGTTTCCTAATACGATGCCTACCAAAAATATTACCATGTAAAATGCATTTTTAATCTTCTTCATTGTGGTGGATATCTGTTGTTTATTATTTTGTTTTGAATATTTTTCTTTATGACAGTTCACCTCATGTTAGATATTCTTCATATATCCTCATGAAGATGCCCCACACATGTGGCGTTATACAGTATTTTTAACATAACCAATTAATGTAGCAGAGACTGAAATAACCACTGTGTTAGAAGCACAAGCACCTGCAAGACAGCTTGCTGTCAGTCTAAGGGAAACAGGTAGACCTAATTTCATTTTACGTTTTGCTGCCATGATAGCTTTCTAGTTGTCTGCTTGTCATTTTCTGTGTGTTTAGAATACCACAGTGATGAGTATTGGAGCCCCTGGAGAGAATAGTGCAAAGCCGGTGGTTTCTCAGTTGTGCCTGGGAACCGTATTCTCCGTAAGCGATCCCTTTAGACTTCTTTTGGTTAACAAGGGGAAGATTTTTCCCATGAAACTGTGGAAATTTGAACACATGGGTTTTATTTTGCCAAGCGTGCACCTTTCTGATCTGTTAGAGGTTGCCAGTTTGGTTGCTACGTGGTCCCTTACTGGAAATGTTCTGTGCACTGCGTGAGGTCGCCTATAACTGGGACTTTAAACCTGCTTCTGGCAAACAGGGCCTTACATGATGTCCTGTTTTGCTTTATGCTAAGACTGAATTCCGCATCCCATGTTCTGGTTAAAAGAAGTGTCCAAGAAAGAAGGTTTTTATTAAAAATAATAAATTTTCCCAGAAACTTCTGCGTGAAAGCCAACTCCTGTGCATTCCTAGCAACTTACTTTTTTCCTCCTTTGTTTTGGGACTTGGTAATGCTGCAAAAAATTCAGTATCTCCAGGAATGTAGGGTCATTGGAGCTATACAGCACTGATCTTTCCCTGATGGAAAACTCCAGTTGCATACTTTACATAGAGGAAAAGGTGGATGGGATGCGGTAGAACATGCTGATGTGGTGAGAAGAGGCAGTTGAAGGTGTGAAATATGAGTACTGACAAGGCTGGTAAAAGAAAGCCAGATGTGTAGGAGATAAGTAGGAATGTAGAAAAAGCAAATGATAGGCTAAGTGTTTAGAAGTTAAAAAGATCTTTTCCTAGTTATTTACCTGCAGTGTCCTGTCTAGAGAAATGTGATGTTTAGACTTGAACTTAACATCTGTAGTGAAAATTGAGCATGGGGGAGAAGGTACAGGTGTAGGAAAAACCCACCCAGCATGAATCCTCAAAACCCTGGAGGCGTTACGTACCATCTGCATGAAGAACCCAACTTCTTCAGCGCTCGGCTCTTGGGGTTGGCGGCACAGCGCGTCTGCTGTGGCTGCGTGGTTCAGAGCCCAGGTTTCCCACGTCAGATCAAAACAGCCTGTGTGGTGGGGTATGGATCTGCTGGAAGACGATGAACTCCAAAGAGATACTGGCTGTTGGTTATGGCTACCCCTCTTCATATGGATGTCTCCCTACAGGACTTCATTTTGAGCTGCAACTGTGTTGTTCAGGCAAGAAACTGAATCATAACCGTATTTTAATGTGAGCTGCTAAGAGGTCTCCCATCAGGAATCTTCACTCACCTTGGCAGGGCTTTCTGTAAGACAAGAAGTATCTTCTGTAGCTGTCCTTGATGTTCTGAATAAAGAACATTTTGCTCGTAGTAGTCTGCTTTTTAACCCTTTCACTTTGTGCTCTTTTCCAGAGGATGTGCTGAGTAAAGATGCTGGGGAGTGTGCAATATGCCTGGAAGAGCTGCAGCAAGGAGATACTATAGCACGGCTGCCTTGCCTCTGCATATACCATAAAGGGCAAGTATTCTTCAGGATGCATATAAAATTCTAGGTGGTTGCATTTAGTGGGTAACTCCTCTAAGGGCTGCTTAAAGGAGCACTAAAACTAAGTTGCTTTTTACATTTAAAAAACAAACAACAAAGAAACAAGAGCAGCAACCCTAAAGACGTTTTTAAAATGATCTCTTTCTGCATCTCCACCAATGTATTTGAAGTCAGTTTTCCCTCCTATGGTCTTCTCATGCTTACATGAAAAGCCCACAGGAAAAATAAGGCAAAATCACCTGTATGGGGAAGGAATGCACATCATGGCTGTGGAGCTTAGGTTGTGTGTACCTAAGTTTTGTCAGATGCTAATAGATTTTTGGGGGAGAAGGGAGGGAAACACTTTCTAAACCTGTTTGATATTTGTTTTCGCAAGTGACTGTAACTACAGGAAGTAAGATGTCAATGAATGATAAAAGCAAGTTGATAGTGTTAGTAGCGAAGTAACCTGTGTATAAAAGCTGGATAGTAACTTGTAAAGTGCATCCTTAGAGAATTTTAACACTTAGAAAATTTAGTTTTTCAACAGTGTTTAATATCCAAATATTACTGTGGTTTGGGGTTATTAAATGTTCCAATGATGTATGTACTATACATATACTTATTTGTATAATACAAAATCTTACTAGTCATTGAAATGATGAGAAACCAGTTTATTTATATCTTACAGCTAAACATTACTGAAATGTTCATGTCAATTGTTTTCATTTTTGTCTTGCATCCCACAGCTGCATAGATGAATGGTTTGAAGTAAATAGATCTTGCCCTGAGCATCCATCAGATTAAGACAAGATTCATGTTTTTAGGTAATATTAATTTTTAGATGCATACACTTCAACCATAAATATCTTGATTATCTGAAATAACTTTTTATGCTATTTTTTTTAATTTGTGAATTTGCTACTGTGTCTCAGAACTGCAATATTAATCAGTAAGTATTGACGTATATTGCAATATGTAAAAGGTTTCTGCATCCTTATATGGCATGGTCTGAAATGATGTATTCCAGTTTTAATACTGGAAAGTGGCAAGTCAGTGCCAATAAAGCTTTAGCATTAACTTTTAAAGAGTATTTTTTCCATGGAAATGAAACAGAATTAAAATAATACAATTGTGTAATTTTGGATTGTTCCATGAGTGCTGGCATTTATTTCTGACGGAAAGCTTTTGGAATTATATGAAGAAGTTGAAACTAGATATTTTGAAAACCGCTTTTATGTTAATGCATTCCAGAATGTTTAAAATAAATAAATAAATATGTTATCATATTTCTATCCATCCCATCTCACGGAGGTTCACATTTTTCCAGCTTATGTTTTGTGTTAATGATTGCAGATCTGCAATCAGTATCAAAGATTTAAAGGCCGGGTTTATTCTTTTAATGGACTAGTTTGAAAACTTTATCTTGCATTAAACTACTGCCCCCTAAGCGCTGCAAAACATACCAACAATCAGCATGATTCTTAGAGAAATGGACATAGCTGAAAATCTGGCTGGTAGCTGAGGGTTTAGTTTTGTTGTTCTGATGGAAATTTAAAAAAAAAATCTGAAGACTTTGGTATTTGCTTGTTCATTTGTTTCATCTTGCTTCATGAGTCTGTGCTGCAGGTCACACTGTGGTGCAATGGTTGTTGCAGGGGTAGCAGAGGGAACCTGAAGGCAGGTACCCTGCTACAGGGATAATTGTTTCAACCTCAAGGCAGTGTTAGCCAAAACTCATAAACAAACACTTTTACTGTTTTGCCCCCAACAACTGAATTGTGGAAGAAGCCTCACAGAATCACAGAATGTCAGGGATTGGAAGGGACCTCAAAAGATCATCCAGTCCAATCCCCCTGCCAGAGCAGGAACTCCCAGATGAGGTTACACAGGAAGGTGTCCAGGCGGGTTTTGAATGTCTCCAGAGAAGGAGACTCCACAACCTCCCTGGGCAGCCTGTTCCACTGTTCTGCTACCCTCACTGAGAAGAAGTTTCTTCCCAAACTTAAGTGGAACCTCTTGTGTTCCAGCTTGAATCCGTTACCCCTTGTCTTACTGTTGGTTGTCACTGAGAAGAGCCTGGCTCCATCCTCATGACACCCACCCTTTATATATTTATAAACATTACTGAGGTCACCCCTCAGTCTCCTCTTCTCCAAGCTAAAGAGACCCAGCTCCCTCAGCCTTTCCTCGTAAGTGAGATGCTCCACTCCCTTTATCATCTTTGTGGCCCTGCGCTGGACTCTCTCCAGCAGTTCCCTGTCCTTCTGGAACTGAGGGGCCCAGAACTGGACACAATATTCCAGATGAGGTCTCACCAGGGCGGAGTAGAGGGGAAGGAGAACCTCTCTCGACCTACTAACCACCCCCCTTCTAATACACCCCAGGATGCCATTGGCCTTCTTGGCCACAAGGGCCCAGTGCTGGCTCATGGTCATCCTGCTGTCCACCAGGACCCCCAGGTCCCTTTCCCCTACACTGCTCTCTAATAGGTCATTCCCCAACCTGTACTGGAACCTGGGGTTGTTCCTGGCCAGATGTAAGACTCTACATTTTCCCTTGTTATATTTCATTAAATTTTTCGCTGCCCAACTCTCCAGCCTCCATGCCGTCGATGAGCACATTTGTCTCTGTACATGCTCATGGGTGTCTAACCTGTTGTTAAATTCGATTTATTTCACAGCAGAGTTAGTGATAACTGGGGGCTTAGGGAAAAGGGGAAGGAAAACACAGTGGTTGTACTCATGCTATCTGAGTGTGTTATAAACTGAAACAGCTGAAACGATGGTACTTTGTCTTCTGCTTTTTCAACAGCTGCTTCCACTGATCGGAAAACATCGGAGATTTGAGGTTCCCGTGCTGAACACAGCGTGCCTGGCTTGAGACTTACCGTTCTTTGTGGCTGAAAAAGGCAAAGATGGACAGTGACACGGAAAAAGCGTTGCAGACAGCGGATACTTGCCAGCAGCGCTCGGTATACCAAACACTCACGCAAAGAACACACAGGGATTTTGAAAATGCTGCACATTCTGTAACAATCGACTCCCCACAGACATTACTGACACTGTTTTGTATCGAAGGCCAAAGTTCCTAATTTCAGCCTAACTCGTGGTTCTGTGAAGAAGCAGGTTATTGGACAGGTTTCCTGCTGCCTTGAGCGAAAGCGGAGATGTTCGATACGTGCTATCTGAGACCCTTGCAGGAGGATGACTCTGGTTCGGAGCGGGGAACGTTTTCACCTTCTCGTTGGCTGAAGAAGAGTAAATGGCAAACTAAATATAATCTAACAGTGTGACCTTAATTTACTGAATTCACACCCTGTTTTACGTTCTTCACTTTTTTCAAGAACAGAAAACATAAACTCCTCTGCATAGGAATACTATATTTCAAAATTTTGTAACGAAATCTTTGTCACAATGCAGTCCAAAGAGTAAAACCAGGACAAGTAACTAATTTATATTGATGAAGCTATAGGGATTGTTGAAATCTGCACATTGTGTCGCTGTTTAAGTAACTAAAACTTTTACTGCTTGTGAGTAAAAACAACAAAAAAAATGCAGCAAAGCAAAATATTACAGCTATGCAACTTTTTTTTAAATAGGAAAAAAAAAAAGAAGAATTACCAGTTTTAAGTGCTGCCAGTTGAGGTAATTTGTTTAACGGGTATTTTTTTAAAAATGTTTCAGGTAATTATTTTGTTGTACTACTCTCATCTCCAGGCTGCCTCCTGAGGTGTAAATGAATAACTGCAAATGTGGGCACAGCAAGAGGTTTTTATAGGCATGGGTGAGATAACATCGAGGTAGGATTTGTGTTTAATTTGTAAAACACGTGCAAGTTTTTGTTTCCTTGTTTGGATTTTTTTTTTTTTGGTGGCAGGATCTGTAATACTTTGCATCTAAATCCTTGGTCTTTTCATGTGGAGACCAGCATTTGACGGTGGTTTTGGGTGTTTGTTGGTTTTGGTTGGTGGGGTTTTAAAAATCTTTTTTAAATGCACCTGCATTTGTTTAATTTATTATTATTTTACTGTATTATATTGATATAACCAGGGCTCCACGAACATGGGATGTCTCTGGTGGGGTACACCAAGTAAAACTGTGTTAAACTATTAGTTCCCATAAAGCATCACAGTTTTAAAAAAAACAAAGACGAGGGGATGGGGGGGAAAGCCAAACTGGAACAGATATCAGGGCTTAGAAGAATACTTTTTGCATCAAGAATTAATCATAGTAGTTTCTGCATTTCACAGCACAGGGAAGAGTTTATAAATATTTATTACCAACAGCATTTTTAGTGAGTTTCAATAGTTAAAATAAATTGCACAACACTTTGAACATTTTTTTCTTGTATATGCATAATTCTGCTTTTCTTTTTTAAAGTACATCTTTCTCTCTGTTGCTACCGTGATTCATATCAAAAAGGGCACAGAACAGGAGCAACTGCTGCTATCTGGAGAACAAGTATGGTGCATGTTACTAAGCTCTTCTTTCTTGCTTGCAGGACAATTCTTGCAATTCTTTTTCTCCTCAGCATTGCTCTGTAAAATGCCTTTGTTATGCTGCAAATTTTAAAGAGTCTAAAGTAGGTAATTGTTATGGTCGCCCGTGCAGTTTCCACATTTTTGGGCTTGCATCACTGGTTTCAGCTGAACCTGTAAATATGGGGCCCTGTTATGTTCTCTTTCAGTGGGAGCAGAATCATTTTGTCACACTTCCAATTCTGTAGTCACATCAAATGTACAGTCGTTCCCTGTACAGATTCCTTTTTAGCCGAGAATATTTGTGTTGCCTTGTATTATCTTGGGGGGGAGGGAGGGGATGAGGAATTACAGCACCTGTAATACCCCAACAGTGGTGTTGCCTGCAGGCCCACTTTCCCAGGGTTTTAAATTCCTGCTGTCTTCTGAAAGTGAAGCTTTTTCAGTTACATTGATTTAAAGTTTACTCTTGGCTTCATGCCTACAGAAACTCACCTGTAATAATGTAAAGAGGGTAGGTAGGTGTTTTGGTGTCCTGTGCTCCGAGGTCATAGATAGCCTTTGGCTTGGGAATTAAGTAGGTGAATATTGTAAACATAAATCTCTTTACAACTTAAACTCAGTTTTGGTAGTTCGTATTTCTAGTTTATTTACTGTTTTGGGGTGGTTTTTTTGGTTTTTTGGGTTTTTTTTTCAAAAACCTTAATTTTCTGTATTCAGATGCAAGTAGCTGGTTTGAAGACCCAGCACTTATCCCTGCTGTCCTACGCTCAGGCCCAGTGTCAGAAAAGCAACCCACTAGCGATGGCACTGGTGTGTGGTTTTGCAGGCAAGAGTCTGCTGCTGCTTCCGTCAGCACAGTAGAGCAGCAATACCTCCTTGGATTACTTGCGGAACTGATACGAGGTCAGCCCTAGATCCTAGTTTGGCATTCTTGGTGTCCATAAATCTCTTCCGAAAGGCTACAGGAGGTTTTCTGGTATCAAAACCTGTGATATAGACCAAGCCTAGAATGACACTGGAAGCATGAAAGTGATGCTTGGGTTTGCAAGCACCTGTGGAGACTCACCCGTGTCAGCTTTCTGTCACCAGCTATGTTGGTCAGCTGGCGATGACCATGCTATAGACGTAGTTCTAGTCGTAGGCAACACCTTCGTTTTAAAAATGTTCTCACAGTGGTCCTGAGTCGTTGTGCTTCAGAAGGGGAAAGCAAACACCAAACAAGTCCCATGTCTCGATCAAGGAATACCACACTCGTCCACAAGAAGCAATAACTTAAGTTGCAGTGCGATATGCTTCTTTGCCTGTAAATATCTTCAGATTGCCAATTCCGTGCTGTTTCAGAGTATTTTATGTCATCTGGCCTATATCTTCGCTAAGTATGTAAGAGTGTGAAATAATTCCCATACTCAGGTCTGCCATAAACATGCTGCTTGCCAGAGGGGAAGAGTAGACTCAACACTGTCTTGAAATGTGGGATTTTTCTGAACTTGTAACGTATCCGCGTATTTTGAGTAGTAACTTGAGTTTCGAAGTTCGTAGTAGAGGTGGCTATGAGGTGGATTGTATATAACCCTACTCCATCCAATACCAAGAGGACCACGCACCCATTGTCCTGTCTCTTATAAAGCAGTATATATGAAATAACACTTCCCTTTTGAAGGAGGTGGCTAATTTTCATTCAACGTGTACATTCAGCAATGAGTTCAGTGAGACACAAAAGCAAAAATACGGAGCACACTGCAGATTTGTGGTATTTTAGTTTTGGGAAGAATAAAGCAGAAAACAGACTGTCTTATTAGTAATTAATTTTACTTTCATATTCAAGGGTAAGTGCACCGCAGTATTTTGAAATGGAACATGTAGGTAATGTACAAAGATATGGGTGTATACTTGTGACCTTTTTTCTTCCCCTACTCCTCCCCCTTTATGATGCGAAGGAGGTTTTTTGACTTAATCTTGAGATTTATACGTTTATCCTACTTCTTAATGCTAGGAGCACTGACTTCTTAGTTAAGTCTTTGCTGAAAGGCTGGAGAGCTGGTAAAACTGACTCCCAGAAGACTAAAATCTCAGCAGGTGTGGGAAAGATAATTTTTATTCAGAAATGTGAATCTTCAGTGTTTCTGGTTGGATAACGTCTAATAAATAAGATGTGCTTATGGATGCTTTTAGTATGTTGCCTTTTCCATGTGAGGGCTTCAGAAACTTGCTCCGTTCCTCCTGTGTCCCACCAAAAGCAGGGAACGTGGCACATGAATGTCACCGCTATCTGTACGTAAACAGCAACAAAGCACACATTGCTTTCGATGTAGGCCATGATCTCTCTGAGTTTCTGTGAATCTGAGCTGCTTTCCCGTATTGAAAGAGACTATTTGTGTGCAAATCCGGTATTGCTGTTTTGTACCTAATTTTGCTGTACAGTTGTGAGTCTCCTGCCAAGAGATTACCTGATACCTGGGAACGCAGAAGTGCTACTATGGATCTTCCAGCTCACCTTTGCCAGTGGACGATTATCTCATTTTTTTGAGATTTTACAACTCACTTTCTATCCTTCCAAGCCTAAAAGTCATTTTAGTACCAATTTCTTCTCCTCTTCCTAGCTGAAGACATGACACATTTTAGGCCATATCCCCTTAATTTTTTAATATTTGGACAGGCTTTCCATTGGCATCAGCAAAAGTAACATCAGAGGCTGTAGCCAGAAGAGGGGGGCTTGTAAGGGGTTTCGCTACAACCCAGCCAAAAATGCTTTTTCCTGCAGCAGTGTCATCAGCTTGTACCACTTCTTGTTGTTCCAAATACTCTAACGTGAGAAATTCATTACAGAATTGTGTCCAGATTTTGTCTTCTACGTGTAAAACTTCTGTGATGTTTCTCCATATAAATTAACCCGCTTCTAAAGTCAGGTTGAAGATGTTTTAGCCTGTTGAGGGGAAAAAAAAGAAAAAAAAAAAAAGAATAGTCCTTACTCTCAAGTTGTCTCAAGTTGCATTTGTTTATCTGACTGGGCAGCTCGGCTGGCTTCCCACGCCGCTGCATCGTGTCCTGTAAAGTCATTTCTCAATTAAATACGTCAGAGCTGATGACGGGATAAACCGTAAAATGATGCGGGGCATTATTAGTTGCTGTAGACTTGCTCAGGTAAACCACCGCAGGAATATCCTGCACCTGAAAAAGGCTGGATTTGCTTCTGTCTTGGATCTAAGAAGTTGCCTGTGTACAAGAAGCAGCGGGCAGCGAGCCCGCTAGCTGATACTTCTGGCAGCTTTTAATCTGTGTATGTTTGTTTGAGAGACCTTTGCCCTTGGGTGTGCTTTGGCAAAGATTTTGCAACGATAAGTAGGATTTGCTTGATTCCGGCAGAGTTTCAGGTGTAAGTAACCCGACGTTGCAAGAATATAATCTGTTGCTGAAGCCTGTTCCTCCTGTTTTCCCTCAAATTTATCCCTTTCATTGCTAATTTGTTACATTTAATAGCAAACACTTCTCAACATGCCTGGTCACAAGCTCTCAAGGTGTGAAATGCTAACCGGAGACATCAAAGGGTGATGCTGTGCTCTTCCTGTGTCTGTTAAGATGAAGCTGAAGTATTTGTTATCGTACAGTCAAGAATTCTCTCTCCTAGCTGATATTGCCAAAGCACTGTAACTTTCAAGGAAGAAGGGAGGTGGCTTATCTGTAGAGGGGATGTTTTAATAAACTACTTAATTGTAAAAGCTGCAGCATCAGTGCTGAATGAGTGGTGATCCGGAGTTAACCTCATCACTTGATTGCGAATCTCATTCTGGCTCTTCCTGCCCTTTGGCAGGTACCTGCTGGTAGGGAGCAGAGTGGATATTCCCCTTTCTTTGGGTGCCTCTGCCCACAGAGCTAACCCTGCCCACAAGGAGTTAGAGGGAACTCCGTGCTAGCTTCTGAAAAGCCACCCGTACGCGCAGTGGTAATGGACAAGACGTCTTCCTTTATTCCCCAGAGCAGAAATCGGAATGTAATTTGCAACGTCTAATATAAAATGTGTTTGTATTTTTTTTTTAATTGAGCGGTATGATTGCAAGTTGACTTAAGTTGTCCTGAGGTACTCTTTTCAGTGGTTTGCCAGTACATAGTCATGAATGAAAATATTTTTTTATTGATTTTTAGGTTGTATGTTTAACATTCCATTCATGTAAAATATGTACAAATATATGTAATAAATCTTTTTGAAGCACACTCTTCTTCACACTTTCCAGGTGATTTTTTTGTTTTTTTTTTTTTAATATTAGTGAAAGAGGCCTCGCTATGGGGTGAAGCGTCTGTATGGCTGTGCTGCAGACCAAACCGAAGCAGAGGAAGGAAAAGCAACACGTGGTGTACAGTCGCAGCTAAAAAAGCAACTTGGTATCTGGCCTGTCTGCAGTTCTGCAGGCAGGAGTGGAGACCCCTTGGGCAGCTCCTGGCCCCTCTCGGAGCCCCTTTTGGCTCTGCCCGTGTCCTGCCAAGCGGCTGCGTGACCAGCTCTCATCCAGCTGGCTGGGGTGGCCTTGGTGAAGCAGAGCGGCTGGAACTGCTGTTGTGCCAGGGTGGCTGGAGGTGTCTCTGCTTGATGTGTCCTCTGGTGATCCTCAGCAGACACAACGGCCTTCAAGGTGAGCAGAAATGAGGACTGCCAGGTGCGGAGGGTGGGAAACTCATGCAGGTGGTGTAAAACGAGTAGGAAAAAAAAAAAAAAGACCAAAAGAAGGGCCAAACAGCCCTTTCTCATCACCTGGGGAGTGGGAAGCTCCATCAAAGTATCAAGCTAAGCTGAGTGCACTGCTTGTTCTTTCAGAGTCCTCTCCCCAAACACCACTTGTGCTTCCTCTCAAAACACTTCATACTGTCCTCTTTAAGACTGACTCCCTGCCAGCGCGCCCGTGGCTGGGCAGTGCGTGGATCTCATTGTCCCCAGTGGTCACCAAAGCTCTCCTGTCTGTCCCTAAACAGCTCGGAGGAGGCTGCTACAACAAGTTCCCACGGAGCCACGTTGCTGGAGGACGGAGTTTCTGCCCAGAGCCACGGAGGGTGTTAAATCATTCTCCAGTTGAGCTCCCTGGCAAGGGCAAAGCACTGGGAACCTCCTCCCGGGGCAGCGGCTGCAGCTACCGAAGCTCATGTCATCTCCACTGCTGCAGGGAGCTGCGGGGACAGAGACAGGACCACGTTATTTACTCCGCACCTTCCTGCAGCCCTGGTGCTAAAAGTGAGAGAGATGAGGAGGGACGCACAGATGAGCCACGTGCTACTGAGGGCACGCAGGTTTTGCATGGTGCATGGTCTAAGTCTGCTGGGGGAAGAACGTGATTTTATACCCCTTCCCCCATTCGAGTTGGGGGTGGAGCTGCGGGAGCTCTGAGCAAAATCAAAGTGCGTTTCACCAAGGTTATGTGCAGCACCAGTGGGGAAAACGAAAGGAGTTCACTCTCCGGGCAAGAAACAGCTTTTCTGATGTTGGCTTGTTGCATCTCAACGCAACAGGGTGCTGTTCCCAGCTGGGTTGGCTGTCGGCAGGCTGGTAATAGCTGCTGGTGGAATGCGATGCAAGGATTTATTGCACAGGTTCCTCTGAGGCTGGGTGTCCATCCTCGCTTGCTCCATTTTTGGGAGAATCCTTCTGGTGCGGCTAGGGGTAGCAGAACCCGTTGTTAGAGCATGGTGACAGTTACAACCCTCACAATTCTCTCTGTGGGAGATGGTAGTTTTAATGCATGAATTATTCAAGTCTGCATCAAGAGACAGTTGGATGTAATTACTAAGGAACACGTTCACATCTCTTGCTCGTGTAACTTCCCCACACACACCCTCCCCAGTCACCTTCTGGGAAGCCTGAATTCCTTCATTGCCAGTAATTCCTGTGTTTTTCTCCTCAGTCTCGAGCCATATTATGGAAGCAATTGATAACTAGTTAGAACCACATTTGGCTTCGCATCAGGAAAATCTGCTGGAAATTATTCCAGTTCAGTAGGTACAGGATTTCATGCGTGGAATTTAAATTAGTGGCATCTGTTGGTATCATCTCCTGCCTACGGCTGGGACATGCTGCCTCTGCCCCAAGTTACTTGCCCGGGGGGTAAACGGGTGGCAGCGCTGGTGCCAGGCTGTTCCCAGGGGCTGTCAGCGTGAGACGGTGATGCTGCATGTGTGTCTGTGTGTCTGTCTGTCCCCACTACCGCTCGCTGTTGCTTGTTACAGCCAGTGCCCGCTTCTGGATGCAGCCTTGCTTTTAGCTGGAAGGGCAGCAACACCTGCAGCAAACAGAGGGAGGGGAGAGTCCCCTGCAGCAGCTGGAGCTAAACGGGGACATTTTCTCCCCTGGCTTTTGAGTGCCCTGTGCTGGAAGGTCCCGTGCTCCTTCTGAGGCTACAAGACCTGAACAATATCTGTGTCTGGGGGCTCAGGCTGGAGCCTGCTGGTCTCTGTGAGCATCACTCCGTGTATTTGTTTAGCTGAGGAGGTGCCCAGCCCCATCCCACCCCGCAGGGAGCGGGGTTGCTGCATCCACAAAGCCAAACAAGCCCACAGAGGACACTGCTTGCGAGGTGCCATGCAGCTCGTGCCCGCTGCCTCCTTGCCAGCCGGCCGCTGGACAACAAGGAGCCTCGGCAAAAGTCAAGTGAGCCGGCGTTTTCCAGTCCTCATTCAATAAAGCATCTGTTTTCTGAGGGGGATGAGATCAGGGACGCGTGGGGGCAGGGAGGAGGGTTTGACATAAATAAATAATTGTGTAAAGCCCATCCTCAGTTGACGCAAGATGACTCACTCCTCGTAAAGGCAAGAGCGTAGAGGAGGCAGATATTAAAAGCACAGGGATGGGTCCTCAGACGAGCTCGGTGGAGACTGCGGGTGCTTGGTGCCTTTCTGGATTGGGCCCATTATGTTTTGAGTCATGTTTTGCTCGACTTTCTGCCCTGCTTTTTGTTTTCACTCTGGTGACAGATTTCTTTGTTTGAACACGGGTTTAAATTGTAACAAAGACTTTCTTCCCTCCGCCTCCTTCCATTCCTAGTTACTTCTTTAAGCTGGCTTCAAACAGAAGGGAAACCTAAAGCCTCTGTCTGAGCCTGGATAAGCTTCGTCACCAAGGAGAATGACCCGTGGGGTCTCCTCACTCACTCCCTGCCTCAGTGGACCTGAGTGACATCTAAAGGGAGCAGCTTTCCTCTTCACAAGTCACCTGGGCCAGGATTAACATCTTCTGAACTCAGAATTAAAGAGTCTGGCAGGTAATGGAAGCATGAAAACTTGACAGCTTCATTTACTCCAGCCCATGAGGTCTAAGTCTACCGGCTCGTAAGGTTTTAGCAGCTAATTAACTTGCTGTATAGGATGAATCCACAGAAGCAAGTGGTTGGGCATAATTCAGTTGTTTGCAAAGGCTTTGCTAGAGCTGGAGGTCCATCTCTCTCTCCCATGGGAGCAAAGTGGACACTTCTGCCCAGGGCCGGTTTGCTCTGGGGCACAGCTCACTGCAGAGGTGCAAGCGGCCCATCGGCTGAGCCACCAGCGGCCACCTCATGGGCCAGCTGCCCATGGTGGGGGCCGGGACAGGGGAAGCGCGGCACCTTTCTGAGCGAAGGTTCTCAAATCCTGGCTCACCTGCGCTGCACAGAACTGTCACTGGCCAAGGGCGCTAAGCTTGGGGAAAGGGTCTGTTCATTCCTCTTTGGTGTGTCAGGCTGCTGCCCCCCAAGCACAGCCGGGGCTGTGAAAGCCGGTGGCTCTGGGGCGAGGGAATGAGAGGAGCCGCTCCCTTGTGAACGACCCTGAACTGTTTCATGTGTGAGGCTTGGGCTGGGGCACGGTCAGGGCGACGGCTGGGATTTGGACTCCTGGCACTGCCTTAGCAGCTCTGCTGGGCAGAGAAAACGTGGTGGCGGTTACCAGCAGGACAACCAGAGCCAGGGAAATATCTACTTCCTTCTCCTCTGTACTTAGCACCCATCTCTGCATCTTCCATTTCTACATGCCTCCAGAAGGTCCCAGCCTCCCGCGGCTCTTGAGAAGTCCCCCGTTCAGCAGCCTGGGTGCCAGCAGCAGCTGCAGACCCCAGCACTACAAGGGTTTAGGTATCACCACCTTAACACCTCGCTTGACCCCCGAAGGTGCTCAGCTGGGGTGGGTGAGGTGGCATCAGCCCTGCTAGAAATCTCCTGCTTTCCGGTGCAGTCACCCAGGGATTCCCATCAGCACAGACATGCGAGGGTGCAGGACACCCCCCGCTTTCCCAGCATAAAGCAACAGCTATAGTTTTTGCCAGTCTGACTGCAAGACCAGTTTTTATTCCCTAACCTGCCTTGATGCTTCTGAAGCCAAAGCTGCTCATTTCTCTGAAGCACCAGCCCTCCTTTCAAACCCAGCTGCGTACCTGAGGCAAGTTATTTCAAAACTTTGTGGCTCGTGCCCTCGCCTCTCATTTACCTCTGGGAGAGGACAGTTAACCTCAGCCCTGCTGGGATTCACAGGGGATTTGAACTGTGCGTTCCCCAGCACAAAAGAGGGGCTTCCCCAGTGCCCCGTGGCCCTCCCTGCAGCCTCCTGCCATTTGTCCCCACGTGGGGAAGAGAGGAAGGACTTGCCACTGTTGCTACATCATGTTTTTAGAAGCCTCACCCATCCCACAAGGCAACCAAGAGCCCCCAGCAAGGGAACAGAAACCATCTCCTGTGAGTAAATTCAGTATCCCCCGGTGCACGGGCAGCTCCCAACCCGGCCTCTGTTTTCATCTAGCACAATCCTGCTGCTTTGTTTCTACCTACTCAAGCAACAGTCACGTGCTTTGTGCACAGCTGCAGCTTTTTGCTGCTAAGATTATTTGTTCCATTAGTTGAAAACCGAGTGGCCCCTGCAGCGACCTCTCCTTCCTCACAGCATGCCCGTCCCTCGCTGCCTTGGCTCTGACGCCTTCACTCCCCAGTGCAGCCATATATACAATTTTGCAATTTTTCCTTTGCCTGAGTGAAGCCACAGGGAAGCAGGGGTGGGTCTCTTGCTGCCTTTCAGCGTCGACGCTTCTCCCACAGCATGGATGGGATACTGGGATCCTGCGCTGGCTGTGGTGGAAGACCAAAGGCTGCGAGTCTTGAACTGGAGATGCAGGTCTGATACCTGGTTAGTGGCACTAAACCAGGCTCAGAGAAGGATCCTTTCCCAAAGATCTGGCAGTGTGTGATAGCGTGGGACAGTGTTGCCTTGCAGCTAGAGCATCTTTCTCATGCGGAGAGACTGAGAAAGCTGGGTCTGTTCAGCCTGGAGAAGAGAAGGCTGAGAGGGGATCTCATCAATGTTTATAAATAGCTCGAGGGTGGGTGTCAAGAGGATGGGACCAGACCCCTTTCAGTGGTGCCAAATGATAGGATGTGGGGCAACGGGGACAGATTGAAGCACAGGAAGTTCCATCTGAATGAGTAGAAACCTTTACTCTGAGGGTGCCAGAGCACTAGAACAGGCTGCCCAGAGAAGCTGTGGAGTCTCCTTCTCTGGAGACATTAAAAACCCACCTGGACACATTCCTGTGCGATCTGCTCTGGGTGAACCTGCTTTACCAAGTGGGTTGGACTAGATGGTCTGCAGAGGTCCCTTCCAACCTCAACCCTTCTGTCAATCTGTGTGTGTGATTCTTTGCGGGCCGCTGTGTTACCCAGCACCACCAGCAATCACACAGAGCTTGCACCAGCAAAATGCAAGTGTTGCACCTTGGGCCAGCAAGAGCTTGCCCCCAGCAGTGGGTGGAAACACAGTGAGCTGCTGCAGCCAGTGCTGGACAAAGCCATCGTGGTTTCCTTCCCTGCCCCTAACCGGGTTGGAACCTGCTGCTGGAAAGGTCCCTTGGGGACAGTGGCAGCTGCGAGTGCCCTTCTCCAGCTGTGGCAGGTCCCCTCTCCTGCCTGCAGCCACAGTTAGTGAGGCTGTTGCGGTCCCATTGCAATACAGCCAAGTATCTGGGCTTCAGCAGAGCCAAAGCACTTGCAGGCAGCCTGTTGGAGTTCTTTAAAAAGCTGTTTATTATCACCGTGGACAAGTGGAAAAAACATAACGCCGCGTACAGAGAAGGACTTAGCAAATTACAAACAAGCCTTAAAAAAAGTTACAGTTGTCTCTGAATTTGAGTAAACAAGGCTCTGGCTTCAAGCTGCAAAAGCTCTGGCGCACTCCACAAACAGTCCGGTAAGACTACGAAGAAAGAACCGCAGCCTTAAATACTGTGCTGATCAGCAAGGAAACTCCAGCTGCTCCCAGAGCAGCAGCCCCTTTCCCCAGCAGCAGCCTCCCAAAGCTGCAACGTGCTGTGGGACACAGACCCTCTGCCCTGGGTAAGCTGGGCGCAGGATGCTGTGAAACCCCTTGGTTTTGTCAAAGCCAGACTGAGCTGCGCTCAGACCATCAGCCCAGACTAAATGAGCGCTTGCAGCCCAAAATCACCTCTGCAACGAGTGGCTGCGACTGGCACGGTCACTGGCACCGTCATCACTGCCAAACTCTGTCCTATGTGGAGCTGGGCTTGATCCTGCCACCACTTACTCTGAGTTCAGTGGCTGCAGCCCCATAGATGCCCCTGTCCCTGAACACTGTGGCCTGGCTGTTAACAGCTGGGCACGTAACAAGATTTGCAAAAGGGTTGGGGTTGTTGTCGCGCTCCAAAAGCTGCTCTGGACCAAAACCAAAAGGGGCAGAAGTGTCTGCACTGGAAAGCTTGGAGGGAACTGTCAGGGACGCTTTGTACTGCTCTAGCCTATCAGTGAAATAAGGACAGGGGCTGGAGTTTTAAATGATATTTTCTACCAGGTAAATTAGCAAGTAATTCAACGATTAGAGCAAACTGGGAGCACTCTGGCTTTCAACACAGGCAATGCCACCTCTGCTGAAGGCCGTTCCTGCACCAGTGTTTCCTCCCCTCTGTAAGGGCAGGGTGGCCAAACAGGAGCAACGTTTTTGACATAGTGCACAGGTGCCTGACTTGTTAAAGTCGCTGAGAAGCCTTTAAACAACTGGCTTTGGCAGAGGTTTTCGCTGCTGAACTCCAGCTCTTCGGTAACTGTGTTCCCTTTTGCTTCCGTAAACAAATGGCTCAGGTGCAGCGATCATTCACGTTAGCTGACTTTCCCCTGGCACAGGCCAAAAGCCTCATCTGTCTCCCTGTGAAAAATCAGTGCTGATATCATGGACAGGGAGGTAAAGCCACTGAAAAATAATGAGCACTAAGTTGTTTTTCTTCTTCTTTTTTTTTTTTTTTTTTTTTAACTATGGGGTTTTTGAAAAGCTTTATGAGTATTTTAAAATGTGTTGGAGAGATGAAGGGAACAGACAGAATTGGGGCTTGGGAAACGTCTGCTATCACCTAGAAACAGAGACACTCCGACCTACAAAGCAAACCTTCTTTCATATTTTGCTTTATCAGGCAGATTTGGGAGATGGAAAGGTGAGATGGAAAGGGTAGGGTTCATTGGTTTGGCATTTTAACTGGAGATTCTTCTTCCAGCCTACCGAGGTTTTGTGGGTTAGGCAGCAACTGGAGAATTGTTTCTCCAAGTTTTGCAGGGGTGGTAACACAGGAAGAGGAAAAGGGATCATGCTTTTCCATTTTAGGTTCCTTGTACACACTGTGGGGTAGAATTTGAGTTTACCATTATACAGCATGTCTAATTTACACACACACACAAAATAAATACCCCATTCCTTTGCAAACTGTTTTTTTTAAGTGCATCTAAAGTTATACTGCCTAAATGCTAATTATTTGGAGGGGATAATGTTTTCTTGCTACCTGCCCCTTGCCTTGCTCCTTCTACTAATTCAAGCGCAGAATAAAAGCTTTCCAAGCAAATCTCGATCCTTCTCTGTGCTTACATGTTGCTGGAAGAAGGGATTTCTACTTGTCACAATTGATTTTCAATCATCCTCTCTCCCCACTGAAGCTGGGCAACTCACTACTGCTGTAGTGCCACCGGCACGGCGTCTCGGCCAAGAGCCAAGGCACTGAACAGCCTGCTAATTAATATTTCACATTTATCTCCAGGCCCCCTTCCCCAGAACAAACACCGTGGAAACAGGAGGTAGCAGTTTCTCTCCAGCCCTTGGGAAATTTTCAGCACAAGTGTTTTACTGCCAGTTTTATGCTTTTACCGTGATGGCAGTAAGGACTTCTGGTTGTATGAAAGAAAATGTATTGGCTTCGATACGGAAAAAAATATTATTGAAAGTAAGCTGAGCCTGATGTATCCATTTCTCAAAAAAAAAAACACAGCAAAAAAAAACGCCAGCATCTACACCACTGCCTGTAGACAGCGGAGAAATAAGGGCCTAATTTCCAGACAGGAGAAAGGTACTAATGTTGAAAACATTGGTACCTTGCAATTATTAGAGATGGATTCTGTTCCCACTAAAGCTATGCATGTTCATTTTCAGTTATGAGCAGATAATACTGTGAGCTTGTGGAGTTCGTGCATCTTGCGCCCTTTCTTGCATATACATGTGTATGTCTCTGTGTGTATATATTTATGTATATAAATAAGTTAGAGATTATTTACATCAGTGTACAGAATAAATCTAAACTCAGCTATCAAAATGCACACAGCTGCCAGCGGATTTGGTCTGTTAACACTTTGCATTTCATCTTCAAAGCCCCAAACAAACATTAATTATTGACCTGGGCAATTTCGCACTCACCAAAAGGATTATGAAAAACAGGCAGGGGAAGGGATGGCGCTGAAGGAGTACAGCATGTTCATAAAAAGGCAGCTAATCACATATCTCTCCCCTGTCATGAGCACTGCAGACTTACACCTTTATAAACTCCGCAGTCCAAGTGTAGGAGTAACCTTTGTAACACGACACTTGTCAAAACAGGGAAAGTCCTCATTCAAAAGCAAACGATGCGTTTGTCATTTTCAAAAGCTTTGGCCTCTTCTTGGCTTATCAGGTTCCCATTCAAACTGGAGGGGAAAAACAAAAGGGATGTGAAAGTAAGGTAGCGACTGTTGCTCATCCTCCATTTTCCCAAGGTTTTGGAGCAGAACCACAGCTTTGCAATGCCGTGTGAGCCATGTGCTTCTCAAGGGTGCACTGTTGGGAACCAGGCCCAGACAGGCCGCAGCACTGCTCTTCCCATGGCACAGACGAGGAACAAGGGAAAAAAACAGAAAAAACAACTGAGCTATCACCTAAACTTCACTGAGCTGAAATCAGTGTTGGATACCCAGCTGTTTGCATTTCAGCAAGCAGCACAGAGCTGACAAAGGTTCTTACCATGCGGTGGGGTAGTTTAAAGAGATTTAAAGCCTTCAGAGCATTTTGTGTCTTCCATGACAACATGGGAAGTAAACTCTGTTAAGTGTTCAGGCATTATTCATGTGAAATGACTTACGGTAAAATTTTAAAGTCTGGCTACATAATCTACGTTGATATTTACACCCCTGAAAATGAGCAGCCTGGAAAGTGCAGCTTTCAGAATTGCTGAAATCTATTAAACCATTTAGACTTATGAAATTATTTGGGTTAATTAACACCTCTGAAAATTCAGGAAAGAATCGAAAGACAGATTTCGGTCTGAAGATTCAGAGTGATTCGAATGGGAATTGATGCCTCTTCTGCACACAAAAGCTGACAGTGGCCTTTGAAAAAAGCATCTCTTCCACATCTCCAGAGAACCCACCAGTCAGGTAGTGAGTCATCATCTTTCTAAGCAAGAATTCAGTGTCCTCTCGCTAAAACAAATATATATATTTAAAAATAAATTTTATGTTCAATAATAAAGCAGCGGTGCTAAAACCAGCACAGCTCTATTGACTCCTGAGCATCTTGAGGTGAGGGAAGGAATGTGGTATTTGGCTTTGTGCCTTACGATGCACTACCTGATCTAAAACAAGCAACTCGTAACAGAAAGTTAATCTTTTTGCAGCTTAGCACTTTCAGTGTGTTTGGAGCACTGCCCGAAGAAAATCCAAGCACAAATACTATGAACCAAATTAGTAATGCTAATTAAATGTAACCATCTCCTGCTTGTTTGGATTTAGCTCCTGAAAAGCATGAACATGTTCAGAAATTCAAAAACAGATCGGGACAAGCAAAACTTGGTCTATAAATTTAGGGCCCAATTCTGCAAACAAACACACATGTTCTGCAAATACGGAGAGATGTGAACTAACAAAACTGCTTGAGATTCATAACACACAGGGAAGTGTTTCCATAACAGGGGTTTTTACCTATTTGAAGCCCACAGCTGGAACTACAACCTCTGCCTCACATAAACTTGCTCTGAATTTTTTTAGGCTGGAAAGTAGTAATGCCAGAAGTGTTTTAAAGGGAAATAAAGTTTACAAAGTGAGCCTTTGAGGAACAGATCTTTACCAGACTTCTTTAATAGCTGTGTTCTCCTTGAGAGCTTCACTGAGGTACTTCACCCCTTTGGCTGTAATTCGATTCTGGATAAGCCTAAAAAGAAAGCACTTCATGTCAAACTAACACACAAACTAATTTATTATAGCACACGCACAACCTACGCTCAGCTTGCTGTCAGAGAGCAAAGCCGTCTGTTTGCCACAAGACGGTTGTGATTTCTGTCTGTGAGGATGGTACACAGTTCTGGTCAAATGCCTCACATACACTTTAAGAAACAGAGCCCAGAATAGTAGTCTTTTCCTTTTAATCTTGCATGTGGCTGCATTCTGGAGATACTGAGCTTAATTACATAGCTGACAAATTTCTCCTAAGAGCCATTTACTACTGGTATGGGATTGTCATATTTGGATTCTGAGACAGACTAAACTCTTAGCTCTGTTTTCTTATTAAGAACACTGTGAGACATTTTTAAGTGATGTACAGAAAATTCTGAGTACAGACCCTGTGTAGACCTAGTGTTTTAGCAGTTATGATCTAGAGGTTGCCAAATCCTCCTGTCTTGATTATCAGACCAGCAAGATCTTCGAAAAACAAGGCATTGAATTTTACTCTGGTCTGAGCAGGTACAAGTCCCAGGGAAGCCACCTTAGCAGCTATAAAGTCTGTCTCATCTGAGCTGAGGGAAAAAAATTATATTGATACAATAGATCCTCAAGTAGCACAACTGATGAAGCAGTAGGTAACTTACTAACCACTGTAAACCATCCCCCTAGCTAAAAATTAGCAAAGCCCCCTCATCTGCATGAGTTTAAAAACACTCATCAGCCTAGCCTAACTCAATATTTACCTTTCAGCCTACCATAGCTGCACCGTTCCATGTGATTGGTGGCATGAATCCCACAGGATTCAGGATGAGGCTGAAAATTTGAATGAATTGAAGGCTCTTTTAGGGAGGGAAGAAAAAGAGGAATGAAGGAGGCATTCCCATCAAAGGACTTTCCACACTTGGTAAATGAATCAAAATGCAAAGGGATCCAGTCGATGCTTTCAGCTACTGGAAAGAGACTTTAATTTTGCCTCAAGTTCAACTATCTGTATAGGTCACTACTTTCTGGAGGTATCCACTGGTATAACTAACAAAGTATGATATAAATTTGTTTGCTGGCTTGGACAATACTGAGCCACGGTAAAGACACGCATCTAGATTACTCTGCCTGTGTTGGCTGGGGAAAGTTTTAGTATGAATTCAAACCAAACTGCTCAGTGAAGTATATCTGCAGCTGTGCAAGAAGAAATCAAGCCCTCCTCCCCTCTTTTTATTTTCAGGGTGATGGGCACCAGACCTTCTACTTGCTTTCAAAAGCAGCTACAAGTACTTGGCACCTCTGACAACCAGCTTGCTTCCTAAGGGGAGAGAACTAGGATTAATACAGGGGATGCTGGAGCCTGGTTAGCAAAGTCTTTGTAAAGGGACTCCATTGATTATGTTCTCTTGGTCACTTGGTATGAAAGGGTGGGTTTTTGTTTCACAGCCCACATCTGCCTGACTCTATCCACAAACAAATTCTTGTAAACCTCTGGGTTAGAACAGGCAATGTTGTGTTTTCTTAGAGGTTTAACAAGTCTCTTTGTGATAGCTAGAAATAATCCCTGGTTTCCCGGGGATTTATGTGTTACAGATGAGTGTCTTACATGAGTGAAAGCGCTAGCCCTAGAAGAAAACATCGGGCAAAGGGGACATGTATTTAAGCATCTGTCATGTAGGTTCTTGGTTGAAGAGTAAGAGTTGAGCTTGCTACTTCTATAGTGTGATGACAGATAGTAAGAATCATAGTAAGGTTATTCTATTCTAGCTGTCTGCTTGTATTTTTTTTAAACTTTCATGTTTGAGGCCAGTACTGTTCCCCTAAGGAGAAATGAAATCAATCGGTAATTCAAAAGTTACCAGGACACACAAACAGCTTCAGCTTCTCCCTCTATGAAAGCAGGTTCAAAACGCTAGACAGCAGCTTTACTAACTTTCCATTAGAACTGTCTACAACCAGTCAGCTGCATCCAGACTACGCACAGAAAGCTTACTGTGACCTACATAGACTTGGAAGGTGAAGCTTTAATGCAGTGACTGCCAAAGAGCCTGTGCCTCTGTGGAATGTAACTCACCATAAATGCACCAGTTTCTTGTTGACCTTCAGCATCTCTGCAAAACTCATTGCTGCCTCATCATCCAGCTCGTTTTTAGTCAACCTAAGTGGGAGAGAAAATGTTCACTTAGGATGTTGTGATTGTTTTTCGGCCTCCTGTTTTTTCCAGCTTGTCTGTGACTTAGCTTTAGACAGCCAAAGGGGGATGTGCTGTTCCTGCCCTGAGCAATTTCTAAAGGCTGGACACAAAGAGATACTGAAGAGAAGCCCTGGAGGTAAAAGAGACAAGAGTATCAGATCTTTATTTCGCAGAGCAATGTTCTAATCATACTTTTTCAGGATGTTTTAGTGTCTAAAAGGTGGATGAGGTGTAATGGAAAAAGAGAGGTAGAGACAACACTGAAAAGGTGCAAAAACTGGGGACAAAGAACTTGACTTTAGATGATGGAAGTGAGAGAAGATGGGGAAAGCACGATGGAGGGAACAGAGCGAAGCATGACATTGGGACATTGGAATGTGTCCTAAAGGACACGTGCTGCTGATCCATTACTCATGTCCACGTTCTTCCAAAGGGATATAGCTTATAGCTTGCTGGGAGTGAAAGCATAAGGGATGAGGGGAGGGAGAGAAGAAGGAAGGGAGAGTAGGAAGAGGTGATGGGATTGGAGGAAATAAAATTAGGTTGTGGTTTTCTATGGAGAAAGGAGAAGTAGACCACAGTGTCAATTACCAGAATATTTTCACGGAGTTGTTGTGTTGCATAGCTTCAGCAATACTCTTGCCTCCCTCTGTCGTGATGCCATTGAATGCCAGACTGCAAAGTAAAGACACAAACGTGTAAGAAACAGCCAGAATCATTTGACCCCTTCCACTGCCAATACTAGTGAATATCCTGGATGATCTGTTTCCCAGTTCTACGGTTCAGCATTTCAGGCATTTCAAAGGCTCACATACTTTGCAAACCAGCAAGTCCCTATGACTTTTACAAGTGCGAACAGTTCACAGGCTGCAGTCTGAGTGCAGGTCTGTCACACAGGCCGCAAGATTTGCTGTCAGTGAGTTGTACTATTGGGACTGACAGCAGAGTTGCACCCCGTGATTTTGAAAGTCAAGGCTTTTAACAAGGACAAAGTGTTGTGCTTAGCAGTACACAGGTTTTTACAAGCATTTGTTATCCCAAGTCCCTGTACAAACTGGGCACTTTGTCCTTTAAGTCCTTCAGGCACCTGAGTACCTCAATTCTTCATCCAAACACAACACCTTCTGTTGTCTATGGAGAGATGAGCTTCTAAATGCATGTGTTCCATTACAAACCACAAACATTTCGTAGTCTGCCCTTCATTCTTTGAATAGACATTGGCAAAATCATCCAGTTCAAGTTATGCTCCAGGCTTTCAGAGTTGAAAAAGCATCTTCCCCCTCAAAAGCCAGGCTGGAGCCTGGTCTCAAAAAAAGGTAGAAAGAGGGATCACGTAGGGCAATGACACAATATGCATCAGCATGAGTCCCTTCTAGCTTCAGCTGAAACTAGATATTCTCAGTCCATCATGACCAGCCCTAAAAACGGCAAATATGCTGAAGTAAACTAATGTAGTAGGGGCTGTCTTCCCTCAGTCTTCGCATAAAGCTACTGCTGGTGCTAATTGTGAATTCAAATAATAAAGCAAGATTAACCAGTGGAAGATAAAAATGAACCCAAGAGCAAGTACACTGCAGAGCAGAAGATTCACCCTGCACAGATGTCAGCAAAACCCAGCCCTAGCCAGCACAGTTACTCCTTATTTTTGCAAGCACATTCATCAGCATGTCTGTTCCCATCCGAGAATCCCGGTTTGAAATGTTTTCTTTCAAGTCTGATGCATCTGGATGGGTTCTGCAATTACAGGAAGATGGCTATTTCAGACAGCTTTTAAGTTTAAGTATATCTAGGTCACTGCACCTGTTCAGCTTTTAATTTTTTAAGCCTGGCTATCCGCTTGCAGAAAGGAGGACAAGGCAACAGTTCTGAAATCCCTGGATCTGAAGTGGCAGCAATAAGCTCCCCAGAGATCCCCAAACTCCAAGCACCGTATTTCTAAAGAAACTAGTGCCATGTGCCACCTTGTGGGGAAACCCAGGAGCCTTGTCTGCTCCCTCACCATGGAGGCCAGTGGAAATGGGAGACAAACCGAAGGGATCACCATGAACCCAGTGTTCCAGCTGTGTGGAGGGACACCAGAACAGCAGCAGCCACCACAGTAAGCATCTTTAAATCCTTGGCCAGCATTTAAAAGTGTGGCAGGGGATGGGCTATTTTACATTGCTGGCTTCTCCCTGTGCTGTGCTACCAGCTTCACCCATGCCAGGGCTTCCAGAAGGCCAGTTTGAGATGAATCACTGAAGTCCAGTGAGAACTACATCTCATTAGCACTGAAGGTGTGGTGGTGTAGCTCCACTGGGGTACAGGAAGAGCCTGAAACTAAGAATGCCCCAGTCCCTACCCAAACAGTTTATCACCTACAAATTACTTTGGTAAAAGCTGCTGTACCTTCGCAACAGAAACTGTTTTAACACTGAGCTCACTGGGAGCCCAATTCTGTGACAGCTGGTGCGTCCTTCTGCTAACGCTCCCAGATCAAAATGGCACCCATTGACCATGTGCTTTCACAAATGCCAGCAACTGTGCAGCATGAGGGGAGGAGGAGGTACAGACAGAGGAAAGGGTGCCAGCCCTGCAGTATTTTTAACTTGCACAATGGCTGCACAGGGCTTTTTGTTTCAATCTGGCCTCTTCCTCTCTTCAGGAGCCTGTTGGATACAAAGTGAAGGCTGCAGTACCAGATGGCGTTCCAAACTAACGCTTGGTGGGAAAAGTCATCGCTTCAAAGCACAATGGGAAAGCCAGCACTACACCGAGCTGCCCAGCTCCACTGGTGGTTTTACCTCACATTTGTTAACGTGGGGTGGTTCCTCAGGGCCTCTGCAAACGCCTTTGCTCCTTCGTCTCCAACGTGATTACCCCACATCCTGGTGAAGAGAGGAAACCAGGAGATAATCAGGTGTGCTGCCCTCCTGCCCCTTGGCATTGCATTTTCCCTTTTTCTCTTCCCTCCTCTCCCACTCGATTACTTTATAGTCTTTCAGGCTTGCGAGAAAACTGGCAGGTACCCTCCCTGCTGAGCCAGGCATGTTCCACTCCCTGCACACCACCCCACCAGCCTCTGCTGACTCACCAGTACCCTAAGGCCACCGCACAGAAGAAGCTCTAGGAGACAGCCTGCTGCAGCAGGGGTGCTTCTGGGATCACCTTCATAGAATCATAGAATAGTTTGGGCTGGAGGGACCTTCAAAGCTCATCTAGTCCAACCTGCCTGCCATGAGCAGGGATGTGTTCAACCAGATCAGGTTGTTCAGAGCCCCGTCCAGCCTGGCCTTGAATGTCTCCAGGGATCGGGGGCTGAGCAAACCCGCCGCAGCCCTGTACCCTTATGGGGTAAAGGAGTCTTGTGGGTACAGTGAGCTGCCATGAGAAATGAACACACGGAGTCCTAAACCTGATCATTTCCCTGCTCAGCGTTTCCTCCCCATACTCCTGCCAGAGTTCTCCTGGGCACAGACTGGCCTTTACACAGTGCAAAGTACACATTTTGGGAAAAACTCCTCATATGCACAACTGCACAGGGACATGCACCCAAATGGGTGAGTTTCTGAAGTGAACTGCACTATGAGCTCCCCTTCTCCTTCAGAATGGTCTGGCAAAACAGTTACAATTCCTCTAGTGTTACATCCAAGTGGTATCTCCTCTCTCCAGCTGCCAAGAGAAAGAGCAAAATCTCACAAGGACAGTAGGAGCCTGGGTTCTTCCACACATTTGTAAGGAACAGCATTTATTTTTCCAATGGTAAAACAACCCTTGGTAACACAAAGGGTTAGGAGAAGGTAATGTGGTAAAAGCTGCAGAGATTTGATCAACATTTAATAGCAGTATCTGGTCAAATCTTTTCTATGCAGTCCAACCACTTTGAAAATTCACCCTATATTATAAGGCCTGAAAGTGCCTCTGCTGAGGTATAAGGCGGTGTTTTTTTTTTTTTTTACAGGGATCATGGCTTGATGACTCAGAGCCACACTCAGCTTGATGGGTAATTAGTTGGCAGCTCTTTCAAAATCAATTGAGCTTTGTGGCATCTAAACACATCCACTTCCAGTAAGTTCCCTAGAATTTCCTTATCCTTCAGTCCCAGTGCAGTTTGTTATGTAAATGCTGAATATACCTGTTCAAACATTTCTGCCCAAGCTATCCTAAATCCGTTTGTAGTGATTATTTCCTCCAGAGGAGAAAATAGGAGTCCTTCACTGAAATTACAGCAAGTACAGCACAGCAGACCCAGCTATATGACAATGGAAGTGTTCATGCTGTCGCCTGTACTTGTGCAATGTTGTAGAACAACAAAATTAAAGGCCAAAAATCTGATTGTTCAAATCCGATTTTCATATTTCAGGGTTACTGTGATATTCAGAATGGCCAAACAGAGGTTTTAGTTCTGTGTATTTCAGTATTAGATTCTGAGAAAAATGTTCTCCTGTAGAGTGGAAAGAGAATCTGGAATTTGCCAGAGGGGAAAAAGAAAAGTAATATAAACCCCTAAAATTTAGCATTACATCTGAGAAAGAGGACAAGAATTAAAGTTTACAGTACATTCAGACCTCTCTCCAATAATAGCAGACTCTCCAGTTTGGGACAGCCTAGAGAGAAGGATGATGGGAATTCCTTCTTATTCTCCCGGGCTGCAACTTTATCAGGACTTTATGCAGAACGTTTGGCAATTATAACAATGACACTCGATAACTGAGTACACTGCCAACACTCATAAAACCACCCAGACTTCTAAAAATGACCAAATACCTCTAGAGCAGCTGTGTTGCCATAAGGAAAGTGGCTGTCTTTACATACTGTCCTCATTAGTTTGTCTGTCCTTCAAGGTTCTCTCAGAACGGGTCAAAAAACAAAACAAAAGAAGAAACAACAAACCCCAAACAAACATTGTGTGAACTGGAGAAGAACAGCAGCCCTCCTTTTCCCTCTGAGTCGAAAGTGCAGCTATGCTTCTGCACCAGTTTGTTCTAATGCCACCATGGGGAGGAATGGCAGAAGTAAAGAAGGTAGGACTGAAAGAAGGAATCCCAAGGGATTTACAGATGCCTTGACAAGACCAAGCCCTGAGCTCTGCTCCTTAGCACTGAACTTACCCAATTTCAAACATTGTCTTGCTCTTCTGGATGGCCTGGGCAAGGCACTTCCCTCCTTCGCTCGTTATTTTATTTGCTCCTATTCTGCACAAAATACATGAATTGATGAGGTAGGTCAATTACAACAGTACAGCTATTAGAACGCAACCTCTAAAAGGGATACAAGTATTTAAGGCTAATTAACTCTGGAGGCTAGCTACAGTTATCAAAGATTAACCTAGAGTAAAAAAATACTGCAGGCATTTGACCTTTGACCAAAAGACATCATTTTTGTTGTCTTTTACATATTTTGCATGTCAGGCCCTCGAATCAGAAGTATTACTGTAGAGCCTTGGGTTTGGTGCTCAGTATGTCAGAAATGAGTTTTAGGAACTGATCCTCAAGACAAGGACCCCTGTCTAGTTTTTAATCCAGTTCAGTCAGCAGTTGCTACAGAATACATGAATTACATGGAGCTTGTTTGACAACGCCATAGGGAACAGAATATTTCTTGGTTGTGTGGCTCCAGAGAAGACTGCAGTTGATAAGCACAGATTGTAATAATTTCAGGTCTTTCTGTTCTGAGCACAGGCTATGGGCAGTGGCACAGGTCAGTGCAGCAGCGAGTGTCCTTGGCTGGCACTCGACAGAAGACCTTTTATTTTTTTGGCCTAAGTGGGGATACCAAACGGCTGGAGTTCAAGGAAGAAGTAAGTCTCTATTGCATGTAAGTTGATGTAAAGAACAAACAAAAACCAAAAACCCGTCAACCCACTACATTTACATAAAGTAAAGCTGGCTTGTTTGATTGACTTCAGACACAAGAATAAGCACTCTATCTCAAAATAATCTCTGGGGTTACTATGCAGCCTGAAAGTAACCATCTTCCAACAGGCTTTTTTGTGAAAGTCAGATTAAATAAGCAAAGTCCGGTGTCAAGGTAGTGAAAGAACCAGAGTGCTCCTGGGTTTCAAAATTCTGTAAATATTTTAAGTGGGAAGGATGTGGCTAGTGTGGGGTTTCAGGGGAAGTTAGTGGGTAGAACAAGAACCCAAGAGTCCCTGGCTGCTGGTTGCTAAATTAATACCAGCAGCTGACATTGCTGTAGTTACCCCTATTTTCTGCTATGGTCACAATTAAACCATTGGTTAATGATCTACCTTTATGTAAAACCAGTGTTGTGCATGGCCAGACACTGTTATCTGGGGAAGTTCCAGGAATTAAAGGGAACAACTCACCAAGTGAATCTGGGGAATTCCAGAGCTATGACACCAGCGCAGCCTGACTCCAACGGCTTGTAAAAGACGAGATATGAAGAAGCTTGGTACTAAATCTAAGTGAATTCACCTATTGCAAGGGGCAGCAAGGTTCAGGTACCACACTTAAGCCTCACTCAGGTGCTCAGACTGGATTTAGGTAAAGAACAGGTCTTATGTTCTCCTTTTGCTTACTACTATATTCCAGTAAAGACTATGGATTCAAGAGTTTCACCTGCTGCCATTCACTGCTAGAAAAAAAGAATATTAAACTGCAAACTAAGTTATATTTTATATGAAACATAGTTTTTGTCTTTTTTTTGCACTCTCCCTCCTATTTCAAGTTGCTTTACCTTAATTAGGATACTGAAGGGAGAAAAAAAAATCCAACATACTTAACATATTCAAGGCTTGAACACTCTTCAATTAGTCTTGCAACATACTTGGCTCCAACATCAGTGATTTGGTTGTTGTATAAGCTTAAAGAAAAATCACATTGGTAAAAATAGGTTATTTCTGCTGTTACTTTAATATTTACAGCCTGAATATTTTATAAAGCGTGCATAGCATCTATCTTTTTTTTGTATGGCTTTGTACATATTCATAGCTCCTGTATTTCCATTTTGATATACAATTCATATTATGAAGGGCTAGACATAAAATTCAAGGAGACCAGAAAAAAAAAGATTATATGATTTTTTTTAATAAACGGTGTCTCCAAGCAAACAAAGCTTCCCTTTATTCCTGTGTTAGTACAGAAATAATATTGCCAGAAGAGAAGTCAGAAAACACCAGAAGAATGTATTTTTGGTCTTTTAAAAGTCATATAATCCTGTTGCAAATATTACTGAAGATCAGATACCTGAGCAGATGTATTTACATTAGGGCACTGGAGGAAGGAGACAATTCTTGGTATTCATGTCCACTTCTCAAAAAGTCATTTTTATGTAGCTACTTAACCAAGAGCTGGAAGTTAGAGCAAACACGCCTTCCAGCTTCAATTTGATTAAGAAGCAATTAAGATCTTAAAGAAATGGGTACCACAAACACGACACTTGAAACTATATGTTTCTGGTACTAGTCTCCACAACGCCATATGTGCTATGCATAGTTGAAATATATCATTTTACAGCAGAAAAAGCAGGAAGCTGTAGCTATAAAGCGCACACTCTCTTGCTCGCAATCTCCCTATTCCACAGCTCGCAGAAGGCTTTAGGTATAAAATTAGCATGCCCACACAGTTCAGTAACCTGACAGCCGTCAGCACTGCGTCACAGGAGAGCGTGATGTCAGTGGAGGCCACCCTGTGAGGTGGTGCAATGGAATTTCTGGTCCTTTTCCCAGTGAACTGTTATAGGATGGCAGCTGAATAATTTCTGACAAAAAATACTGCTTTGC
This sequence comes from Caloenas nicobarica, assembly GCF_036013445.1. Classification (NCBI taxonomy): domain Eukaryota; kingdom Metazoa; phylum Chordata; class Aves; order Columbiformes; family Columbidae; genus Caloenas; species Caloenas nicobarica. The sequence continues at coordinate 45,600,437 of NC_088246.1, read as the reverse complement.
TTATGTTCAATAAATGAGGAGGTAATACTGTCAGCATTGCAGTTTTATGTTCTACTATCAATATATAGTGTTTTGCTCCCAATTGGTACATACCCCAAGAAAGTCACAATTTGGTACTTGGAGAGTTCTTCATACAAGATCCTTACTCCGTGATCTGTGACTTGATTTACACTGAGCCTAGAATGAAGGCAAATAAAAGAAAGTTTGAATCAATACAGATTACAAGTGTTCATCACTCACGAGTTAATGAATGACTCGAGTTCTACACACTTTCCTCTGATATTTTAACAGGTCCTTAAGCCACATATTAAAAGCTGTTATGGGAAATGTAAGGTCAGTTTCATACAGCTCACTTCAAAAACCATAGAAAAGAAAAAGCCCCAAATCTCCAAGGTAATGCCCTAGAAGCTGTCCATAGAACCGAAAACAATAAAATGTAGTCAGTCAGAAACCGGAGAGAAACACCTCATCCTTCTCCTGTACTTACTGTGATTGCAGAAATTCTGCTTGACACCCTAGCAAAAGCAAGCTTTCCAAACAACTCTTCTTGCAACCTGCTCTCTGAGTACCTAGTGAAAGCCAAGCATCTTGAAAGCCACAACACATTCAGGCTCCACTGAATAAAGGTTGTGAAAAGCCCTTGCCAGGATATAGAACTGCAGTCCCATGAGTGTGCTACGGGTTTCTAATTTTATTGTCCCAACTAGACACGAAACAAATCAACATCAGTCATTCACAGAATAAAAATACTTCTTTTAACAGTTGTTTTGGTGGGTGTTTTTTTGTTTGGTTGGGTTTTTTAAAAATTTCTCAAGCTTTTTCACCTTGCCTAAACAGACAGGTTCCCAGTGAAGCATTCCAATTCTGATAAATCACATTTTCTGGGTAAAGTTGTCCCTGTGAAAACATTTTGACCAGCTTTAGTTTCTACACAAGCTCTGAAGCTGAACATTCACTGCTAAGAGTCCCTTATCACCAATAGCCTCCCTGACTCTTCTAGTTAGTAATTTGGTCACTTCGCAATGTGCTAGCAGAGAGGAGAAATCAGAACCAATTTCTACAGATGAGAACAGTCTTCTTCTTTGAAAGGGATGGTTAAGCTGTTAGAAACAACATCTCCTGACCTGCAGAAATTGGTTGTTAGAAATCAAAGTCCTAACATCAGAAAAGCCATAAAGAAAAAAAAAAGGCAACCTAACAGACTGGTTTGGTGCTAGGGATGGTGTTAAGATCACACTGTGTATGGCACAATCATATGACAGGGACAAAGAGTGAAAGTCTGACCTTTTCCTTTTTGTTTTGTCTTACATACTTATGCATTTCCCCCCAGAGTTTCCTTATCGCTTTCTCTTGGAAGGTCAGTTGATCTGCAACTAACTGGAAAAAACAAGCATCACTTGCTTTGGTTTAGTCCTAGAGGAAAACAAGGCAGAGCACAGCCAACCAGGAGAAATAAATCCATTTATTCAAAAAAAAAAACCTCATGAGGCTGAAGGAGCTTTAAAAAAAGATATTTGAAGTTCTTGTTTTTCTGCACCTAAGCGTTTGGACAAATAAGATACAGCTACATGGCACAACCTCAAAGGGCTGGAGGTGGAACAACATGGCCTGTGATGTGAGAGGTGGAGTTAGTTCTCCCTGATCACACCAAGCCATGCCCTCCCTCCATATCACCTCAGGGAAACACCACATCTAAAGTCTTCAACTATATCGTTTCATGGAGTACTACATGTTCACTTTTGTTCTGTGGAGGTAAGACATCTTGGCAGGATGTAAAAGCAAGAAATTCAGAGCTTTTGACCAAGGGTTATTGTGAATAGTAGATCCTCTCTTACCCCGTATGACCAAGGGCAGAGATAGGTTCAGGCAATCTTCAGATAATGGAGGAAGCACTTCTGTTTCCCTTCTTTTCCCTTAAGCACTTTCTCCCATAAAAATCCTCTTTTGAGATTTTGAGACTGAGTTAACTAAACCTACAGGTTTAAACGGTCCTGGCTTCTAAGGAGCCAGGAGGAGTCCTTCTAACGACTTTTTATCACCCTTTCCATTTGGGTTTCCAAATTCACAGCTTGTCCCTGCTCCCATGACTGGCTGAACAAAGATTTCAGAAGATCTGAAACTAATTTCTAGCAGCAGTAAGAATCCTCATCTTTCTCCACTTTCAAAATCAATTCCTCCAGCCCAGCAGTACGTGGAACAGACCAAGGATAAGCAAGGACCTGCTTGCTCAAACTCCTACCTGATCACTGCAAGCTTGCTGAAACAAGGTAGCAGCTCTTTTACTCCATAGTCATTTATGTTGTTGTTGTCCAAATCCAGAGCCAGGCGCTTTTGAAAGTGATGCATGACAAAGGAGATAGCACTGCAGTCAGCAGAGCAGGCGTTGCAGTACGTGAGCTTGATGTAGTTGGCGTGCATGCGTTTGGCAGCCAACTTCCCCACTTTCTCGTTCTGAGTCTCGTAAAGGCACCTCAGCATCCAAACAAAGTTGGGCTGGACCTGGAGCTGCTTGTAGTTTGGAAGCCTGGACCGAGTGAGGCCTTTCAGGTGGGATTTCATGCTCTCCCCAAGGTATGTGATGAGAGTCCTTCTCTTCCTCTTAATGACTGCAGGCAAAACTAAATGTCTGAAGAGCTTCTGCTTTGATCTAGAAAGCAGGCCACAAAGAAACAGGTTGGTAAAATGAAAGTGTTCATTATTTCGGAAAGGATCCTTCCCTGCTAGTTGTTTCTTCAACCAAGGAATGTGAAGGCAAGTAGGCTGGGCAGTCTCAGTGGAAGAACATTCATTGAAAAAATGAAGTAATTCCTTGGCACCCACTTTTTCCTCCATCACCAGAAACAAAGCTGTGAAGAAAGACTGAAGGGTTAAGTGCAAGAACTCGTAAGTGGACTGATTGTCACAACCACTGTAACCTTTAACTGTCCTGAGAAAGCCCAATTGCAAATCTTCTTCAGAGATGTTCGCTGATGAGACCTCCTCCTGCTCAAAGACAAAGGAAGAGTTCTCCATTCCTTTGCGTGCCATTTTACCCAAAGCTAGCAGAGTTTCCTTTCTTGATTTGAACATCTCTGCTTGGCTCCTGGTGTTGTTCTTCAGCAAACTTGTTTTCAGAGATCGGTTCAGATGGACTTCAATCATAAGCAAAAATACATCTGTCAATGTAACAGAACAGGCTGGAAGCTCATGGCTGTCAAACATGGAATGGAAGTGTTCATAGCATTTAAAGATAATCCAACAAAATAAAGGCACCGAACACAAACTGCAGAGACTGGGGTTAGCTTCCAACTGGTTCAATACCAGGGTTTGTTGCCCCTCATCTTTGAAAAACATGGCAGTGTACTGCTTCAGGTTATTGCTGGAGAAACCACGGAGCAACACTTTCTTTCTAATGATGTTTCTTTGGATCTCAGTTCCTGTCCTCGCTGTAAGAATTTTCTTGGATCCCTTAAGAAGCTTTCCTCTGAGAAGGCTTACCAGCAGCACCAGGGGGTGGATGGCTTCATGTGGTGAACACATCTCAGGAACACTACCGAGATCAAAGTTGGAATAGATCTCATCGAAGCCATCAAACGTGAAAAGAACTGTATGAGGGAATTGCAAGATGTAATGGAACACCTCTGTGGGGTCCTGGTCTGGGTAGCAATTATATTTGAAGAGCAGGTCTTTCAAACACACGGCTTCATCTTCCTTAAAACAACTAAACATCCTACATCGAAAACGGAAGAAAAACTTGGCCCCTATGTCCAATTCCTTTTTGGCCCAAAGGCTTTGTATCTTTTGCAGCAAGATGGATTTTCCAATTCCTGCATCACCAAACACATAAATAGTCTCTCCGTCTTCATTAATTACCCCAACTGCTTCATCAAAAAGGGCTTCTAATCGACACACTTTGCCTAGGCTGTCATTGGTAAAACTGATCAGCTCCATAATACTGTCAGAGTAGATTTCTTCAAGCAGCATCTCTTCCCTCTGAGCGTACGACATAACAAACTTGGAGTCACGTCCCAGTTCATATCTGAGTTTCTGGCAATACCTGCTAACTAAAAAGACAGTGAACTATTATTAAAAAGACTATTACTAAAAAGCCTATGCATACAATGAACCTGTGCTCTTTGGGAACTGAAAGGGGGTAATAAATTTAAAAAATTATTAACTAAAATTGGTTCTTTGGCAGATTACTTCTATCAATTTGTGCTGCCATCATCACTCTCCTTGGAAATTCAGGTGCTGATGAAAGAGGTAATGTGTGAGCCACCATTTCCTGAAAGCCAGTACTGACACTGCACTGCTTTAAGGGGCTGCTATCTTTCAGCTGAGACTCAAAGCCAAGCCCCTGACCTTTTCTTAAAGACTCTTTTAGTCTCTGCAAAGGCAGAGGTTGGTGGTCACTGATTAGCTTTGGCAACTGTCTTTTCAGTATATTTATAGTCTACCTGCAATTTCTATCAGGTGGGTGGCTATTCTTTCTTAACTTGTTTGGTAACTGTTATTATTCTAAATAGAAGGCATGTATTTTACAAACTGGGTGCCAGGCACCTCAAGAAGATGACCAAAAGAAAAAAAAAAAGAGAGTCTCAGTTATTGTGCAACATTTGCTTGTATTTTTTATTGCAACAGAAACTTTGCTTCAGATGGGGGCAAAGTATTTCTTGTACTTATATAATATGAAAAAACCTCTCAAGAAGAAAACATTTATTTCTACAATACTTTGACTTTTGGTATAACTCATCATTTAGGATCACAGAATGATTCAGGTTGGAAGGCACTTCAGAAGGTGTCTAGTCCAACCTCCTCCTCAGAACAGGGTCGTTTATGAGATCTGATGAGGTTACTCAAGGCTTTATCTAGTTGGATCTTGAAAATGTCCAAGTATGGAGACTGCACAGCCTCTCTGGGCAACCTGCCTCATTGCTTGACTGTCCTCAGCATGAAATACTGGCTATTCTGTTGCCAAAACATCACAGTGTTGCTAATAAATTGTAGAAGAGGCCTAGAAAATACTACAGCTGGCACAAGGTGGTTATGCCATTATGCTACATATCCACAAACACACACAGAAAGAGCTTGACGTTAGCAAACCAGGATGTAATATATCAACCAGACTGTTGTGTTATACAGTCTGCTTTTTAATTATCTGGCTACCACTGCTAGCAGGCACAGCATGTGCACATTTATTTTCCCTGGCTGTGCCTAGACTCTCTTATCCTAACATCACCTGGTTAGAGCTTCCTACACAGCAGAGTAGTTCTAAGGAAAGGCATATAGGTGCATGACCTCACCTGGATCTGTATTTACCACAGGTTTACTACAAATATTCTCTGAAGGCTTGTAACCTATTTCATCCAGCCAAGGCTGAAGTTCGTAGTAAGCATCAGTGACTTTCTGCAGCACAAGAATGAAATATTCCGAGACTTCTTCTCCCTTGCTCTGAACCAAGTCTAGAATTTTGCGAACCTGAAAAAACACCACATGAAAGATCATTGATACACAGCAACTTATCACAGTTACTTACACTTGTAGACTGTTTTAGGATCCTTTTTGGGCTGGATTAGGGCCACAATATAAAAAATGATGCTTCAAAAATGAATTCAAAATCTAGCTCTGAATTTGAACCGCCACAAAACCAACTTTCTCTTTGTATTTGGATGTTGCAAGAAAGTTGGCTCTGCAAGTTAAGGTCTGAAACACCACAGATAAATACTGTTCCTCAACAGGGAACCCAAAGGTTTTCCTTAGCCTGGCTAAACAGTAATTTTAAATCTCATGCTGTCTAAAATTAAAAAAAAAAAAAAAAAAAGGGTGCTTTCTCAGTGCCCTAAATTCACCCTCTGATGTGTAAATATTCCAGTCACATTTAGATTTACCTCAGGATCCAGCCAGATCCAGAGCGGGGTAGGCAGAATCTTTCTTTCTGGATATTAATGCAGATCCAAAAATCTACAACTCTTCCTTTTATCACAGCGACTCAGTTTTGCAGCCTCCCTCTGTACAATAGACTCGTTGCCTGAAACTTTTACTAAAACTAATGGCTACCAGGCAGTGGCTGGAGCAGTTCAAGACTGTTATCTCTAAGGACAAGACAAAATCTGATCTCTCTGCAACCAGTACAGGGCAACCCTAGTACAAAACCCTCTGCAAGACAGAGCAATCATTTAGAGGCCCGTTTTGAATGTTTGGATACTGTTCTTGCTGGAAATGAATGAAGAATTCAGTTCTAAACCAGACAAAGGTTTCTAGAGACTGTGGTCTCTTGTGAGTTTAAAGCAGGGCGAGGTACATACAGCACAGCAAAAACATGGTATTTTTTTGACAATTTGTATGCTCTAAAAAGCAATTTCATGCCTTCCAGAGAAGCTCCCACAGAGTCCAGTTCACTTACTATTGTGGCCTGCTCCCTCTCTCTGCTTAGACTCCTGATGCACGGCCTCCCCCTCAGCTTTGGTACAACAATCATGCACATTATGCTGAACAATAAGAAATGGAGATGAACAGAGAGCATGCATTTATTCTGCTTTGACCCTATGCACAGAGTGAGCACTGTTTTACCATTTCAACTTGCCAGCAAGAATTACTATTTTATGAAAATCTGCACTGTTAGTGAAGTCCAAGGTCCCTGAATTTTTTATGGTTTGCCTGCCTCTAACTGTGACACCATTCTGAAGCTGCATAACCAGCTGGTCAGAGAAACAGATCAGGAGTTTGTTTTAAGTTACAATGCAAAGAGCAACCACATATATGTGATAATTTTCTAGGAAATAATTTTTGCTACTGATGTCCAAAGATAAATCAAAACCACAAATGTGTCAGGATATATCAATTTTCCATACAAACAGTTACAATGTACATAGGTCTTTAAAGAAGGGAAGGTGTGCACATGGACAACGCACAATCATTAACTTCTAAAATAATATTTCATTTCTGTCTCTCCTCCTGTAAAGCAGGATGATCGGTCCCACAGCATCCTGAAGTGGATTTTCCTTGCGATACTCTGCACAAAAAGGAAGGCTTGTGTGTAGCAAGCTGCACACAAACAGCTACTGTGGTCACCTCCTTATCAGAGGAAAAAGCTGCAGCTGGGGGGACAGAACAATAATTATCATCCTTGTCATTCTTACAGCTACCAACGGGCATTACAAGCGGTGCCAGATGTGCTGTAAAGAGATGAGGTGGAGACAACTTGTCCAGAACAAACCAGGTGGGGAAACTATGAAGTAAAAAAGATTAGAAAAGACACTAGATGTAAAATTGCCTGATAAGCCCACAAAACCTAGTGGTAAATTGAAAATAACAAAAAGCTTACACTGGCTAGTGAAATAAAAAGAATACCTTATCTGCTTGAGTTGGAAACTGGACAACAATCTCTGCATCTTCAGTGGAGAAGTAGTCATTCTTAATCAAGTTGTCAATCAAACACTGCGTGTTTCGGATTCTACTGACCAGAAGTTCTCGGTGTACTTTCAGCAAAGCAATGAAGGATGGAGGATTTGCTCCTGGAGCTTTTTCCACAGAAATCTCCAAGTTAGCACAAAGCTGGCCTTCCATAGTTGAGATAGCAAGAACCTGCTCTGCCAAGCCTCATCTTTGACAAACTGTTCATTTGCAGTGAGGAATCAGCTTGGAGTTAACATCAGGTAAACAAGTAATCCGTCCTTCACGTTACTGAGCCTGTAAAAAGTAATTGTATGGAAGAACCTCAATTTAAACCTCATCCTATGCAGATACATCCTTCAATTAGCCATCAAATAATTCTTCTAACCTCTGTGTAATATCATGTCCAACTTTATTAAGAAGTTTCTTCCTCAGGTACATCCATTTATTCATTCAGGTTTTGGAAAAAAATATCTACAGCAGGCAGTTTTCCTTCTGTACCAGTACTTTACTGTAGCTTGCCTCAGACAACACCACTGGCATCTGCTTTATTAATTTCTTGTTCTCAGTGTACAATTTAATATTTCTATTAGCTTTTCATGTTTCAATAGACAAAGAAGGGCATCTGTCCAAACATATCTGGACAAGGAAATAAACAGAATAAAATAACATTTCATAGCAATTGATTTTGTAGGAGGAATTAATTATAGTAACAACTCACTTTGCTTTTTCTTTGTTACAACAACAGATTGTGTATAAAGTGTTGCCAATACGATGACTGTTCCTATAAGCAAGGCCTTGTGAACTCTGAGACAATTTTAGCTAAACTAGAAAAAAGCGTTTAGCTTCAGGGCAGCAGGTTCGAGAGGCAGTAGTGACTGTTTCTGTTAAGAAAGCCAAGAGTAAAATGCTGCTAAGGCTGAAAATGCTGCTGTAGATTTCAGAGCTAATACACCACTTAGGGGCACAGAGCACTTCACAACTCCCAAAGCTATTGGTTCAGACAGCATGCAAAACAGGGAAAATATCATTGCATTGGTTTAATCTTATAAAATTCAGGTGAGTAGCCATAAAAAAGTTAAACATACAGTTTTTCAGAATCTGAGAAATAACAATGTTACAGAAAGGACTGAAATAAGTGGGTGTTAATAGACAAGATCCCATCTCCAGTGATTCACACAAAAAAATCTGGACCTCTCCTTGCACAGGAATTGCACAGAATAACTGAATTCACAGACTCTTTCCCCGTATGATGAACTAGGCCTGGAAGATGGCATCACAATTAATATTAATTACTGGATTTGGCATCCAACCCACCTCCATCTTCATAAAGGGAGGAGATTGCACCCAATACAGCTTGTAATGAAGATACCACTTTAAAGCCTGTGCGAACACCTAGGTTCGAGTGCCTGACCTCAGCCCCTGTACGTACAAGCAGAGACACAACATGATCATTAACCCAGACAGCTGTGGGCTCAGGAAACCCTCTCATTGCTGTAGAGATGTTGTTTGGAAACCGTACTCTTTAGCATGAATGCTCTCTTCTTGTCTAAAAATACATATACTGTGTATGCCCTCGTTCTCTCTACCAGCTCTTGAGAGATCTTTTTCGATGGCTATTTATTCCGACTCTTATTTACAAGGCATAAAACAGTAGGAATCAGGATCAGACTGCTCTCTATTGCATTACTAAAGGGTTTTTTTTGAATTTCAGTTAATATATCACATAGCAGCCATGAAGTTATATTGTAATTACTATTCAACATTAAGTTCATTTAGGTACTATTTATGTATAAAATTTGCACATGTGATTTCCCACACAAAAAGCAGATTTTTTGCAAGATCACAACTAAAACACCTCCCCGTGGACGATGAGAATTTGCATGATCCATGCAAATTACTGTCACCTTCCAGTAACAGGTAAAACGTCGCTTCGGCGGGTCAAGGGATATTTGGAAGAACGTCCTTAGGTTCTTATTGTAGTCATATTAATAAAAACAAAACAACAAGTCTGTAAAGGTACCAGTTCTGCTGTTACAAAATGTGCACAGTTTCCCAAGGTATTTACAGTGTTGGCAAACTTTCCAAATGCTCCCTAGCACTCTGCTACTGGAATAAACTCATTTCTATGGGTTTTCCACACCAGAAGCTGCAGTCTGCATCAGTGTAGCTTCTCCTGCTCGATGCTGGAGGAAGACACAGTTTACACTACTGTATTTTAGCAATATCTGCACTTAAACCACAGGCCAGATGCCCTTAGCTCCTCCGACTTCAGGAGACCAATAGGTCCTAACTTATGGTTGCTGCTGACACAAATAACTGCATTAAGAGCTGAGCCCTCCAAAGGCTGAGACCAGACAAATCCTCAGCACAACCTTCTTGGATCACAGCCGACTCCAAAACTGCAAAACTCTTTCAATCAAAGGGAATGTAACCAAGTGATCTGACTTTCTTACCACATGAGTAAGTGACTGCATCTACTCAGACAAATCAACCTTTCATTACACCATTCACATGACCTACCAGATGAAGTGGCTGATTTCTGAGTCACTCAGCTTCCTAGAAGCCACACTGGCACATCTCTTTGTTCGGGAAAGCTCATTCCATAAATGAACTCTAACATGAACACCAAACAATGTTGAAAACAACATTTACTCTAAAGCTTTTGCAAGAGTCACCTTAAAACACATGCAACAGAAATATTAACTCTTTTATTTCAAGATACTCCATCTACCCAGTGTTCCTTGCTTGCTCTGCTTATTCTGGGACCACATTATCCTAATGCACTTTCTTTCTTCCTACTTTGTGAGAACTGAGGCAAACATCCAGGAAACCATAAAAATGAACCAAAGTGGTGCCACGTGTAAAACCCAAATACAAGTATTTTCTTCCCTCTTTCAGATCCATCTACAAAGAGGAGAAGAAAAGAAAGAATAAATACAGCAAAAGGACAGGAACATGGAAAGATCAGAAGGTCTCAAAGATGCCTGCCCTGCATCTGACTAAGTCCAAGTCAGTACAGAGCCTGGTTGCTACTGGAAGGGGTGTGCACTCCTGTGCTGCAGGAGAGAACACGTTCCCTTTCACACAAGGTGATCTGCAAGAGAACGGAGAAACAAGAAAGCAATCAAAAAGAGAGGCATCAGGGGAGAAAAGGAGAAAGAGCAAAAATGCCAAGCAGGGAAGTCAGAGCTGGTAATATAAATTCTGTACATGATGACCTACTCAGTGATATTTGCAGAAACAATATTAACTTCAAGGCAAAAAAATGCACAACCTCCAGTACTGAAGAAAATAGTAATTTTCATCAGTCTTTTTTAATAAGAAAAAATTGAAATTTCCACCATCCATAGACTAAGAAAATGCCACATCAAATGAGCAGCTGAACACTTTAAACAGTGCTGGAACAGAGACTTCCTGCCACATGTAGTTAACAGCAAGGCAGGTATGTGCATGTTTGTAACAAAGTACATCAGCTATATGAAGAAACTTTAGGTCCTACTCAGACTGAAGTAAACACAAAAATTTTCTATAGTAGCAGTTCTACGTGCAACAGCACCTAAAAGTCCTGATCAGCCTGAGAAACGTGCTTGTTCTCTTAGAGAAACACACTGCCCATAAGATTCTGACATGCACGACTCTGCTTTGCTAGTGTGTTTTTTTGTTTTGTTTGTTTGTTTGTTTTCTGTTGTGGATGCTGTGTTTTTGTTGTTGTTGTACTTTGGTTTTGTTTTTCTTTTGTTTTTTAAACACAAGGCCAAAGCGTTGACAGCATGAAGCGCCCAACCTAATCAGCAAGTCCACCAGCTCTCTTTCTGGAAAGAGTCCCAGCTTCCATAGTGCTTCAACATGAGTATTTTCTGTGAGGGATCGCAAGGTTACAAAGTACTGAGTCTCTTGTTACAAGAATCTCTTAGTTTTGCAATGCTAGGTTACACATCTGGTATGTTTAAAGATAAATGCTTATGCAGCTTATAAATACGTGTTGAAAGCATGTCCTTGCTACAGTGCATATAGTGTTCTTTGCCTTATCTTGGGCACTGCTGATGCTGGATTCAATTCCAGTGCAATTCTTGTGACTGATGTGGCATCAGTCATGGGGATGCTGTTAGAAAAGACTGATATATAAATTAGCGTGTAACACCTCAGTGCACTGACCAAGGTCTAAGAACATCCACTGTTGAGAACTACTCCCTCATTTCTGGAGCTCTTCCATTTCTGAAAGGGCTAATGAATAACACCATTTCTCTGAAGGCCATCTTAATGCTCCTACCATTCTTTGTAAAATACCACCAAGTTACAGTAAAGACAGATCACCTGCTCTAACAGCAACAGCTTGTGAACACATATATTTAGAGAAATGAGCATTATCATTGAGGTTTGTACACAGAAAGGTATGTACACAGGGAGAAAGGGATTTGCAAACTTGATAGAGCAGCTGAAACAGGAAAACACCAAAGGAGGAATGGAGAGAGACAAGAGATATGATACCTGGGCAAAGCAAGAGTCCAGTATGGGGAGACAACAGGAGGGATGCTTATAGGGAAAAGCTTCCTATCTGGGAACAGAACAGACTTTTGCTCCTGAGAGGACAAACGAAAAAACAATGACTTACTCAAGAGGCTGCCAATGATGCTGGAGAGGAAATTCCGTTAGCCATTTTGAGGACAGCAGCTTTGGTCAAGTGAAGAAGACAGAAAACAGACTATCAGGAATTAAAAAGAGCCAGAGAGCAGAGTGGTCACCCATCTGTTGTAAAGGCAGAGAAGAGAGAGAAGATAGGGCCGCGGCCAAATGAAGTGTCAATGGGGATTGAAGTGATGCGAGAAGCAAGTGTGGCAAGAGATGGATATCATATCATAAGGCAGCACAACTGAGAATAACAAAGAGGAAGCACAATGGAGATCGGGCCAGGGATAAGGAGGGAAATGAAAAAGGGAAATGAAATCTGTCATAGCAAGAGGTACGGTAAAAGGATCAGTTCTTACAGCAAGGTTTTGTATAATCCATGCCAATAAACTGCAGTGGCACTGATGGCCTCTGCATGAAGGCACTGGCACTTTTATCTAGCAGTTCTTCTGACTTCCCTCTATTCTCAGCATTGTGCAAGCATATATACATTTATATCTTTCCCAGCCCTGCCCTTCTCACATCCCCTTTTTGCTAAAATCTCCTTGCTTTTCTTATAACAAAACTGCTGGGCCTGTTCAGCTTCCAGTGCTGAAAGTCCTTTGGCAGTGAAGAATATGCTGGTTTATCACTACTAGGTCTTACCAAATGTAAACTCTGTAGATAAAGGGGTTGAAGTATCTTAAAGAATAGCCAAAAAACATTTCCACTTTTGGGTGAACGAGGGAATTCACTCCTCATTGAGCTGGCTGCTCTCAAGGAGACTGGATAGGATGAAGCAGTAAAGGCAACAGAAGGAGCAAATTAATTAGCAACTGTCCCTTAACGCGGCTGACTTAAGACCAAACTAGAATATTTCTAAGAGCTGAAAACTCAGACAATACCACTCCTTCTGTAGTCTTGGCTATTCTGACAAAAACTGTTCCTCTAAACTGCCTGTGAAAAGAAGTCCTATGCCACATACCCAGCTATCAGCTGCCAGTAGCTGGAATATCTTCAGGATTTTCGCAGTCCTTAGCAAGCTCTGGCAGGACAACAGCGAAGTGCCCACATATAAAGCTCAGTGCCAGCCCAGGGTTCATGGAGTCCCTGTTGGCATAGCCTTCTGCCCATGGTATTCAAAATGCAATTAATCTTTGAGAGGTGGCTGTATGAAAATAGGGCCCCATTTCACATGAAAATATGTGTCCTTTGTGTCTCCAAGTCAGATTTGTTTTCCGAGAAAAGCTGCTTTACAGTGCCAGCCACCCCACTGCAGTCATTACAGAAAGAGGACAACCAGAGACTTGGCCATGCTTTTTCATTAATAACGGTAATCTAGACTCAGGCCAGTCTAAACTCAACTTTCTGCTACCCAGTTTCCCCAAAAATAAGACAGGGTATTATATTAATTTTTGCTCCAAAAGATGCTTACTTTTTTACATGTATACCTGCCTCGACGCTACTTAAATTGACTTTTTTTATGAACTGTAACTAGGACTTATTTTTGGAGTAGGGCTTCTATTTCAAGCATCCTCAAATATCCTGAAAAATCATGGCAGGGCTAATTTTCAGGGTAGGTCTTATTGTTGGGGAAACAGGGTATCATCAGGAGAGACTGATTTTCCAAATCTTACTTGATGTGTGCCACAGCAGCCAGTCTTTGACTATAACAAATAAGTAAAACAGAACCTATTTCCACACAGCAGCTCTCACTTTTAAAAGAACTTCAACTATTTTACATAGTTCAAGAACAGTAAAAAATGAGTAGAGACTGGAAGCAAATGGACACATATATTAGACAAAAAGTGTGCAAGTTTTGATGAGAAACGATGCAATATATTCCCAGAGTTACTAAAAAATAGCCTTTTATTTTTATAGCACAAATGGTGCCACTGGTAGAGCTTGTACAGAGTCTCTGTACTAATCTTAAATGATATTTTGTATCTATGAGTTAAAACACACTCATCATACCCCAGTTTGCAATCTGTGTGTAAATACCATCATAGATTCTACCCATGTCAATGAACGCCCTGAGAGTCATACATTAATATCACATTAGAGTAAATCCACTACAACTTATGTGATTTCACATTGCTCTGGGATCAGCATCTTTCAGTGATTTTTCCTCCCTCCTCTCTTTCTCTCCTTTGACTGTAGCACAGGCTTTTGCAGCCATTCCTTTTTGTTTGAAAAGCAACAGATACAAAAGAACACATAAGAAATTATTTCTGCCTCCACCTGGTAAATTAACAATTTTTTGTTTAAAACACACAGGTTTTTCAAGAAATATTCATATCCCTCACAGGTTTTGCTGCTACATTTCCTAACAGCGTGCTTTTAAAGAAACAGAACTTTATTAACAATATTTGGATGAATTAACAAGCCTCTGTCAAAAAGACTTTATGTGGCTTCCTGATAACTCCATTCTGGTGGGCAAAGTTCAATAAATAAGAAGAAACCACTACTAAAAAAAGCAAACAAATTTTCTTCAATCAGAGAAATCTTGAGGATTTTTTTTAAGAGATGGAGGGAAATTATTTGCTGGCATCTCTAAAAAAATGGAACTGCTTTTCATAGAAACATAGAATCACAGAATCATTTAGGTTGGAAGAGACCCTCAATATCATCAAGTCCAACCATAACCTAACTCTAGCATTAAACCATGTCCCTAAGAACATTGTCTAAATGCCTTTTAAACACCTCCAGGGATGGTGACTCCACCACTTCCCTGAGCAGCCTGTTCCAACGCCTGACAACCATTTCCGTGAATAATTTTTTCCTAATATCCAATCTAAACCTCCCCTGGTGCAACTTGAGGCCATTTCCTCTTGTCCTATCACTTGTTACTTGGGAGAAGAGACCAACACCCTCCATGCTACAACCTCCTTTCAGGTAGTTGCAGAGAGCGATAAGGTCTCTCCTCAGCCTCCTTTTCTCCAGGCTGAACAGCCCCAGTTCCCTCAGCCGCTCATCAGACTGGTGCTCCAGACCCTTCACCAGCTTTATTGCCCTCCTCTGCACTCTCTCTAGTATTTCAATGCCCTTCTTATGGTGAGGGGCTCAAAACTGAACATAGTATTTAAGGTGGGGCCTCATCAGTGCCAAGTACAGTGGCACAATCGCTCCTCTAGTCCTGCTGGCCACACTACTCCTGATACAAGCCAGGATGCTCTTGGCCTTTTTGGCCACCTGGGCACACTGCTGGCTCATGTTCAGCTGGCTGTCAATCAACACCCCCAGACCCCTCTCTGCCAGGCAGCTTTCCAGCCACTCTTCCCCGAGCCTGTAGCGCTGCCTGGGGTTGTTGTGACCCAAGTGCAGGACCCGGCACTTGGCCTTGTTAAACCTCATACAATTGGCCTCAGCCCAATGATCCAGCCGGTCCAGATCCCTCTGTATGGCCTTCCTACTCTCCAGCAGATCAACACTCCCACTCAATTTGGTGTCATCTGCAGAATTCCTGAGGGTGTACTTGGTCCCCTTGTCTTAATCATTGATAAAGAGATTAAACAGAACTAGCCCCAATACTGAGCCCTGGGGAACACTACTCGTGACTGGCCGCCAACTGGATTTGTCTCTGTTCACCACAACTCTTTGGGCCCGGCCATCCAGCCAGTTCTTTATCCATCACAGAGTACACCCATCCAGGCCATGAGCTGCCAGCTTCTCCAGGAGAATGCTGAGGGATACAGTGTCAAAGGCCTTACTGAAGTCTAAGTACGCAACATCCACACCCTATTTCCTACTATTATTTACTATTTTCACATTCAAGCTGCACTAAATTCTACAATTAAAGTTGCGATTGATGGAATCGCAGGTTCACAGCTCTCCTCATTCTATCTCCCACGCTTTGTCCCGGCCATTAACAGCAAACCTAATTAGCCACAGCCACTCCACCTGCCCAACACCACCGCTCGCTTGTGCCTGCGCGTCCACCCGCCCAGCAACGCGGGCTCCTAAGTTCCGAGGTGAGGCTGAGTTAACCGCAGATGCCAGCAGCACAGGGGTGGGAATTAAGACCACCCTCCCGCCACGCCACGGCCTCCCCACAGCCACGGGCCACCACCCCTGCCCAAAACGCCCCCGCCTCTCCAGCCTCTTTCCTATTAAATGAGCAAAGCACCCGGGCCAAAACGACTCCCACGTTGAGTCAGCGCACGGATACGGATCTTCAGTCAGGTGTAGGGCAAATTAATGGCCTTTTTTTTTTTTTTTTTTTTTTTTTTACTGTTTTACCCGTCGCTGGCGGGAAAGGCGAGGCGGGCGATGCTTCCAGCCGGCGCCCCCCGCCCGGCTGCGGGGCGCTCCCTCCCGCTTCCCCCGGGCCCTCGCTGCCCTTCCCCTGCGGCCTTCAAGCAGAATTAAATCACCGGCCAGCAGCTATAAAAAAGTATTTATTCCCGTGTATTTGTCGGAAGGCGCCGTTTCGCTCGCCGGGTCGCTGCGGGGGCAGCGCTGCCTGCCGCGCTCCTCGCCCCCTGCCACTCGGCAACCTCCTCCCCGGAGGCTGGAGCGGGGGGTCCCTGCTGAAGAAACACGAAAAAAAAAAAAAAAAAAGTCCCAACATTTTCAATTCGGGAGCGCGAGAGGTTCGCCAAGAGGCGGACGCCGCGGGGAGCCGCCAGGGCGAAGCTCTTTCCCTTTCCACCTCGCAGCCCTTCACGCCGTAAGGGAGAAACTTTGGTTTACAAAATGCTGAATACTTTGATTTGCACCCTCCGGCACTCTCCCGGGGTTGGGCAGCCGCCAACCCCACGGTCCCCTCCCGCCTGCGCCGAGCGCCCCGTCCCGCCACCCGCCCCTCACGGCATGGCGGCCGCTCCTCCCGCACAGCCGGCGGGAGCGGCCAACGGAGCGGGCGGCGGCCCCGCGACCCTCCTCCGCCCCCGGCCCTTCCTCCCCACTCACCGCAGCGGCCAAGGGAAGGGGGCGATGGGAGGAGCGGGGCGGCGGCCGGCCCACGCGTGCTTCCCTCCTGCCCGCCGGAAAGGAGCTCCCGCCCCGCGCTGGGTTTCTCCCGCCCCACACACGGTGGCTCCCGCCCCGGCTCCTCCCCACGCAGGCATGGCCGAAGGGCTCTTCTCCCTCACGAACACCACCTTTCGCTCCCCACACCGGCATGGCGGAAGGCCTCCTCCTCCGAGAGAGCTGCCGGGGGTCCCGCCTTGGGACAGGAGGCCTTCCCTCGGCCCTCAGGAGCTCCCACCATTTTCCTCAACAGGAGGCATCAAGAACCTTCTGCCAGTTCTCCCCAAGGGGCAGAGGGGATATCCATCAGAATATTATTTTCTGTTTTCTTCTCAAAAGAGTAAAATAACCCACTTAAAAGTCCGAGAGCCTAAAGGAGCATGGGAAGGGTAAAGCAAAAGAAGCAGTGCTGACATTGAGGAGTGTGTTCATGCATGAAGTTTCGCCCTCCGTACTGGAATTATACCATTAAAAATGCAAATAGCCCATGGAAGTTTCAGTTAACGTTTCCACATCACCAGCTCTTGCTGACATAAGCACCACACATATTCTTGAAGCATGCCTTGAACAGACCAGGGAGATGTTTGGTAATTGCAGTTTTATTCACTCAGACCAGACAGTGCTAATACAGAAAGTACCATGTTTTACTGGGGTCACCGTGCCCAGCTCTAGAAATCAGCATATGACATCAGGACAGCACCTATACATCCGTGGCAGCAGTTTACAGAAAAATTTTGTGCAGAGAAGACATGATAAGTCTGTTACTTTGTCATCGTTTATCTAAGTAGTCACGCAGTGATGCTGATTATATCTTGCACCCCTCTGTACATCAAAACAAAAACATAACACTGTACAGAAGACAAAATTCAGTGGTTTGAAATCTTCCAGATTGTAAATTTTTCCTTGTCCCCCACAGACCAACTACAGGGATTGTCAAGTACCATGAAGATAAGTACTCTAAACCTTACAAGAGCTTCCAGTTTTGCAGGAGATTGTGAAGCTGTGGAAAAAAGAGAGGCTAAGTATGTTCATCTGGGGTTTGACAAACAAAACCATGAAACAAATGCACTAGGACTCACAGGAGACTTCCTGATTTCACTGGACACAAGACTGAGGCCTAGATAAGCAACAAGCTAGTAAAAAAGGTCATTTCAAAATACATTGGAATTATCCAGCTAAAATGAATTCTTTAAAATCTGTTGGTTGTACCTAACCAGATGACTTATGATGATTACTAGACATAGATAGGAGGAGTCCATTATGCTTTGAATGAGATCCTTTGCTGAATGTTGTCTTCATGCCTGGGTTGCCTTTTGGACTAAATAACATGGAGATAGTTAAAAAACATATTTCTTATCTTTCTTGGATAACTATATAAACAGAAACAAGAACACCATAGCTTCAGATAGGTTGGGCCTCAAACCATTAAGAGAAGCAGCAGAGGGAAAAAGTTTAGTTTTGGTTTAGAGTTTTGAGTCTACTTTGCATCTAACAAATCTTTGAAATTCTTGATAATTGTGTATACCACATTATAAGAACAAAGGGCCTGATCCTGCAGCCCTTATTCCTCAGAAGGCAACAGATGCCAATACTCATTAAGATGGCTTTTTTCTTTTAAAAAGGTCAGTAAACAGGACATGAAGCACGAATTTTCATGCAGCACTGCATGACAATTACAGAAAGATAATTTCTAAATCTGCAAAAACTTCAGCAGGTACTTAAGCTATACATACAAAGCAAAGAAATTACCAATGTCAGTGTGCCTTCAGAGTGCAAATTATGTCTAATGGTTTACTGTACATGCACAGCAAACTCATCTTTTCTTGATAAATAAACTGCTGATCAGCACAGTGAGGAGAGGTATCTAAATCAAGGTGAATGGCCAAGCAAGTGCAGAGGGATTCTATGAAGAATTTATTTTCTTTGCTTTAATAGCAGCTTCAATCTCTTCCATGATTGGCACTGGCCCTGCATAGTTATTCGTTTCAATAGCTTCTAATTTCTTCTGATAGTCAGCTGGCAAGCCATTCTGTTTTGCACCCATGCAGATAACCTATAATCAAAAGGGGGAGGGAAAAAAAAAAAAAGTCTTCAATAATAGTATTAGGAAGGACAGACCCCTCCAACCATTTACACGTGTAGGAAGAACCACTTAAGGTAACAAAAACATTCATCCCAAATAATGCTATTTGTGCCTAAAGTCAGCAAAAAGCTTCTGGAAGACCACTGAAGACCTTAATAGTGTCAACAAAATTCCTCTGAAAAGGCTTGTAACTGCTAAGGCATACCCCTAAGATCCTGATATGTTACTAATGTGCACAAGACTGTACAATTACGCTGTTATTCAGTTATTCCATTCTTTCTTCCAGCAATGATGAAAACTTTTTATGCCTTCACCCAGCCTTAGTATCACATCTGAGTGAGAAGCAGCGTATATTATTGAAGTTATTTTTAAAACTAAGCTGTTCGAATCCAAGGCACAACAGTGAGTACCTAGACAGGTTATAGGAGTAACAGTAACAGATACTTAGCTTAGTGAAAAAGCAGAGATTCCTTACAGTTTGTTACTGCAGCTTTCCTTCTACATACAAAATAAACTTTTGCGCATAAACGTATTTGCGCAAGAAAAAAAAAGTGCCATTGAGGGGAAAGGAGACACCAGCAAGCTCCCATATCGAAATGAATAGATAAATATGCAGATTTTAAAAGCTGACAATATTGTAAATATTCTTTTATGCATTCAACAGCCAGGAAATTCAAGGATGAAGTGTCTAGAAAGGATGAACTTTGCCACAAAAAGTACACAACAGTAGATGGATGTAGATCGCTGTATGCTGATGCAGTCACCTGTACTAAATTTTCACCCCTCCTGCCTGGTTAACTTGACGAAATAAAAGCTGGGCACAGGGGTGAAGAAGAGAACTAAAAGCTGACCCTGACAACAGCAGGAGGGAACATCCAGCTAGATAAAGCTGCCAATATCAGAGGTCTGCTGTTACAGCACAGTAGTGAGAGCTGACACACAGCAGCAGACTATGTATTAACTCCCTGAAAAGCCATGAAAGATTTGTCCTGACAGGATGTGGGTTGGCAGGGAGGAGGTTTGTGAAGCAGCAGAGCCTGCTTTCTAAGCAAGCTTTGTTTTCAGAAGTCCTGCAGCAGCTGGCCTTAGCTGTCCCCCTGGAAGCTGAGTCATAGGAACGAGTCCCTCAGGTAAGAGAAGGTGGCACGCTTGGGATTTAACAAGATCAAGCCCTGTTCCTTTGCTTTTGGCTGAAAAAGTCAACATGTTACAGTGATGTCTATCTGCAATTGCTAATAGCTGCACAATTCCAGACATGCAGTCATGCTGCCCGAGGCTGGGACCTGCATCGGATCTCACAAGCTAAGCAGGTCAGGCCTGCTGCGTGACTGGATCATGTGTCTCTATAGAGTCAGCGTGCTGCAGAAGGGTGTTGAAACACTTCTGCGTCGCCAGCCTTCAAGTGGGAACCCTGCAGCGCTCTGCAATGTTGCGGGAAGTCCTGTGATACACTGATGATGCATCTGGTGCTAGAATGTCCTGAGTTGGAAGGGACCCACAAGGATCATCGAGTCCAACTCCTGCCCTGCATGTGACAACCCCACAGTTCACACCATGTGTCTGAGGGCCTTGTCCAGTCTCTTCTTGAACACTGTCAGGCTTGGGGCCGTGACACCTCCCTGAGGAGCCTGTTCCAGTGCTCCACCACCCTCTGGGTGAAGAACCTTTTCCTGATGTCCAACCTAAACCTCCCCTGGCACATCTTCCTGACATTCCCTCGGGTTCTGTCATTGGTCACCAGAGAGAAGAGATTGGCACCTGCCCCTCCTCTTCCTGATAAAAGGAGGCAGTTGGACTCTTGTATTATATGATGGTAAGATACTTCATAAGACAATAGGGATAATCTGTGTCCTTGAGATTACAAGCCAGGTGCTGTATTCTCCCCCCCGAAGCTTCCCTCTGTCCTTTTAGTGGAGCACATTACTTTTTCAAACAGAGAATTGCTGCATCTATGTAAAGAACATCCTTCAGAAATCCTTGCATCAGTCATAACTAATTTACGAGTTAAACAGAGGCTTCATGTAAGGCATAACTAAGCCAAAAAATGAAACTGATTTAGTAGGCCTTTAAGAGCTGGCAATCTTATGCGAGCATCATTACACTATTACATTGCACAAGGGTTAAGTTATACCTTTACATTAGAGCTTCTCATGCCTTCCATCCACTGTAAATAAAGTACCTTTAAAATATAACAGAACTACTGCATTATATACTTCTATTCATTCTCTCAAAAATTACAGTGATGCAACACGTACCTTTTTATACTGAGGAGAAGGGGGACCACAGACATAGTCCTTCATCTGGTAGCTTCGACAGGTCAGTACCTTTCCTGCTTCAGTGTGGACATTAACTTCTATTGGGACATAAATGCCACCTTCAACTCCCTCTTGCCTGTAAAGGACATATATTTCTTTCATGCCAAATAACTGATGCATCTTTCAAGCAAACTGTGCAATTACACATATGCATTTATTATAACAGAATTCAACACACGACACTGGTCTATGCAGTTAACAGTCTTAAAGAAAAATAAAGCAAAACATATTCCTGCCCTTTTTGTGCAAACTTGTTTCATATCAAAAAGTAAGTTTCTAAAGAAGCAGCAGCATTCACTTCTATCATTTCAGCTCTGTAAGATAGGTGACTAGCAGTTAACTTGCAAAGTTAGAGAATACTCCTTGTGAATTAATTGTTGTGCAAGTCTGGTAATCTGCAAGAGGAACATAACCAAGATTATCAGAATTAATGACCCAGGCACATATTCATTACCTTCCTCTCAGATAATGAACAATTGCAAAGTTTTATCTCACCCATTGTGTTACATTTGAATAAGGGGAAACTCGCACAACTCTTCCAGGGCACATTCCAATGAATAATCCAAGACAACCTTTCATTTGCACAAGACATGTACAGCAACAATAAGCTAGATCAGGGCAAAACCCTTTTTGTTATTTTTTTTTTAATTAGCACAATCATGCTGTCTTAGGAAAACAAAAACAAACTCAAAACCAAGGCTACTTATTGTATTTGACCATTAGCATTTAGCCACCAATTAAAGTCTGAGGAAATAGTAAGAAGTAAACAAAAAGTTTAAGCAACACAAGACAGACTTTATAGCACAATTAACTTTAGATACGAGTCACAACATGGGTTTTAATGCTGCTTGTCAGAACATAGTTTTGACAATATATCTTTCTTTCAAAGACTTACTACCATTTCAAGTTATTTAATGTACAAAACACAGGCCGTGTTAGGTGAGTAACTAGGTTAAGTGCAAATATAGACTGGAAGCTAACTGCAGATTCAAGGCCAACAAACTGCAAAATAAGTCACACAGGTGTGTAACAGCAAGAAAAATGTTCCAGTTAAATAACATCCATTGCTAGGATATATGAGGAAAAGTCATGATTTAGACTGTAACTTAGAGATTTGTGAGGTACAGAGGACAAAAAAAAAATAATCTGACCATGAGACAGCACCAAAAATGCATGTGAAGCCAAAAAGTACAGCCATCTAAGCAAAAAATTCCCCTCCCATATTTGTTTTCTATAATTATGTTGTTTTACTTGTATTTCAACTAATTACATGCAGCATCAATTACATGTTCCTTCCTCTCCTTCTGGATAACAAAGCACAGACTTCTTTATCCAGATTGGGAGAAAAAAAGGCAGCGGGGAAGGGCAAGCAGTAATTTTTTTTTTTTTTCTTGATACCTGGAAATTCCAAGAAATAACTTGGTTGAGAACTTACAAATATATGTGCTTCTGCACAGCTAAAGAATCCCAAGTTCTTCAGCAGGAACACATGCAAGCTCTTTTGGGTTGGTTAGGAGCAATCCTTAGAAGAACATTTTCGACTATTATTATAAAAGCCAAAACCACATCCTGTTTCCTTCCATTTCCAGTCCACCTTCATGGCATCAATGAGGCAGCTGGGAAAAAAGCAATCTTTAATGCTAGTGACTGTGCTGCTGGTTTTGGTGATGGTACAGCACTTAAGGCTCTAGCATCTCAGCCAGCACTGAAGTTTATCCCCTATCAAACAAATGCCAGGGATCCGCAATTCTATAGTACATAAACAACACTTTTAGAAGTCAAAATACAAAATGCTGTCCCCATAGCAGGGGGCGAAACATTACTATCAAAGCTACCAGATAGGACTTTTATGTTTCTGCGGTTTACACTTTAGGGAAGAATGGTAAATCAGGAGATTTCAGTAAAGGTCAGCAGAAAAGGCACCAAGAGGTAAGTCCTAGTGTAAGCAACAGAGGAGGTAAAGCAGGGACGTGTGAAGCTCTCCCCAGCCAGAGGCATACCAGCTAGATGCCCTCCTGCTGCGACTAACATTCCCAACCAGGACATGAGAGTGCTGAGCGTGCCCATTCCCACGATGTACTAAAAGAACTTGGGCAACCGTTTGTTGTATTTCAGGTTCACTGTAGGCAACGAAAAGCAAGTTGGAACTTCAAGTTTCATGGCCAAGGTTATAAGGACATGTCTACACAGCACGGTGCAGCCATAACCAAGATTGCAACAGTACCAGAGGCAGAAGAACTGTATTAATGTAATGCTTTCAATGGGTTTAATATGCCCTGCTTCCTTAGCCTCACTAGCCCAGATTTCTACTGGAATTAATTGACAGTGATGAACTGCCCTGAACAAAGGATCCTTGTGTACCAGAAGCACCACGCTGCGCAGGCACAACCCAAAAGCTGCAATAAACACATGCCACCAGCCAAAATTGTGGAGATTAAGTTCTAAGTCCTGCCTTAGACCCTAGAAGAAGTTATGCTACTCCTTGATTTGTCTACCCAGGTGGTCCTCCAGACTTCAGCCTGGGAATGACTTGCTCAGGTTGTCTAAAACTTGTCTTAATTATCAAGCACAGGCAGAACATTTTCCATCATGCATTGTAGTGGTGCAGGCAGCCTCTCCCATTCAAAGGGGAAAAAAAAAAAAAAAAAAAGACAACACTCCAGCTCCCTGCCTGGATCTACCTGAAGTTCACAGAAGATTGAATCCTTGCAAGAGAAGACATACAAAACAACCTCTTTAAAAGGTCCCTTTGCCTATATTAAAGACCACCTTCACTTCTGCAAAGTCTTGTCCTCGATCCCTTCCTTTTCCACTACAACTGGAGTCTACAGATATATAAAGACATAAATTGATGTCAGTGCCAAAGGACACTCTCCCTAAAGCAACGAAAAAAGTGTCACAGGACAGAGTTCAGAGTAATTTAAGGGACAGGACATTTTGAGGACAAAAAAACAAACAAACAAACAAAAAAAAAAGAGCCTGACCAATATATCAGCTCCAAATCAAGGTCCACACCTTATTAAAATACCCTTAAGCAGCTTTAGCTTGAAAATAAAGTCATTTGTTTTCAAAATCACAAATGTGTTAGAAGTCAATACATGTACTGTGAAGCGAAATCCACACATTAAAATTCAAAGCATCTTCTTGATTTCATCACCAAAGCTTCCACACAGCTCTTTACCGAAAGATAACTGCTACTTTTCAATTGTTCCCTAATATAGTAGAAGACAGCAAAAGTTAAGTCACCTACTTATCCAGTGAACTTAAATTGCTAGCATTCATTTTCCACACTATTCCCCATACTTCGTCTCCAGGGCTCTGAACAATGGTAGCTGCACCTCCATGCCAGACAGAACTTGTCCTGCCTTGATGATGGCCAAACTCGAGCTTAAAATCCTGCAAATGAAACCAAGGCAGAGAATCAGTTTTCAGTTCAGATAAAGGGCCGTTGGCTATTCTTGACATGAAAAGGGCAGCTAAAGGAGAGGCTACAAGTAGTCAGCTGGACCCACAGAAGGAACGGACAGGCAGGAACTGATCCAGGTCCCACGTCACAGGGGCTAAAGTCAGCCTCTTCCACCTCGCCATGAGAAACGACAGCCCTGGGACAAAGGGAAGAGAAATCTGACAGAGAGCATGACCGATAAAAGTCTTGGTTTGCAGAGACCTGGATTAACATCCAAACCCCTTAGTAGCCTGGCCTAAACATTAGCTAACAATTTCTAGCGATGAGAAGAAAGCAGAGGTAGCCCTTTCTCAAGAGTAGCACACATACTCAGTTGTGCAGTAAATACAGTAGTGCTGAAGAAACGTCAGCTTTTGTCCAAGTTGGCAGTGATGGAATCACTGATGGGCTTCTCATTAGGCCTACCTGGTACCAGTTCCTTTGCAGCTTTTGGTGCCGTTATAAGACTCAAATGCTACCAGGAAAATAGTTAGGGGTAAAGAAGCCTATAAGATAGTGAGCGTTGGGTCTTGTCCTCATGCACTAATACAACTGCCCAATTATAAAGCACCATCCTGTGTATTTTCAAGTGTTTTATGCCATCTCATCACTCAACTGGCACATTCTTGAGTATTTTTAAGCCAAGGCGTATGCCTCCCTGAGTGAGCTTAGTCAGGTTTTTTCAAGGTAAAACATCACTTGTAAGGAAGAGAGATACTTGATTTCTAAAATAATATTACTATATAGGCAAAAGAGAATAACAGGTTCTTGCATTTTCCCAGTGTGATTTCCCATCTGACTCCATACACTCAGTTTCCACTCCGACTTGTTAGCCAATTTGTGGATACTTCCCTTGCAGTAGAGAAGGGAAAGAAAAAAAAAAAACACAAACAAGAAACCAACACAAAACCAACTTTAAGGAAGGCTACCTGTTTAACCGCAAGAACAAAATCTGGCAAAGGCAAACAGAATTTAAAACAACAACAAAAATAAACCCCAAACCTATACAACCCCACAGCTTTGCTAATTTCTCATGGTCACCCTCTTCAAGCTATAATTTTAATTTGGTATATATGTGTGTACATATTAATATTCACTTTCTGAGACACATTACCTTCTTGTAATTTGTCCTAACAGATATGGGGAACAGGCTACTAAAGGTGAGTAGTTGGAGTCTTACAGACAGACGAACAGCACTGATCAGAACACTTATCTAATTTTTTTGTGAGTGTAAGCAATAATCAGCAGCCTGGCAAAGCCATACTGTTTACTCCATCATAGAATCATCTTCCTTCCTCATAAAATGTCCTTTATTAAACTTCACTAGAAAAAAAAATTTTACTTAGACATACTAGTCATCAACCATTCCACAACCTGCTGCACAACGGCTTTGCAATGTTCAGGTCACTGGATTACTGCATGAGAACTATGGACTAGACCCTGCAGACAGTCAAGCCTAAGTAGTTTGCAGACAAGTAAATATTCCAGTCGAGTCACAGACTGAAGTTATAGATGTAGACATGTGCTTGCAGGGCAGCTCCAAGGAAATAATCCTGTAGAGCCAAGTGTGTTCACAGCAATCTAGTGAAAAAAACCAAACAAACAACAAACCAAAAACCAACAAAACAACAACCAATTTTTATTTTATTCCTCCACTTATATTTTCTTGGACCTGACCTGCACTGAATACCTATGAGGAGGTGTATAAAACCATCAGGTACCACCCAAGAATGGCAACAGCGACTGCACAGAAACAGCACAGTTAGCTCCAGTTCTGGAAGCAGGAACCCTCTGTTAGGCCACGCGGGCAACTGCAGGCGGCACAGCAGGGAGGAGGGAACAAACATGCTAGATACGGTCTTGGATCAAGAGCGTGGTCTTTGGCCCTTCTTCTAAGTAGCAGTGTAGTACACTTTCTGTGATTGCTACACATCCCATTTCTTACAGCTTTTGATTGAAGATTAACAGAGCTTTAAAAAATAAAAAGAGAAAAGGGAATTTAATATTCTAGTTTAGCATGTAAAGTACTCTGTTTACAGCCTATTTTTCCTTTTTTTTTTTTAAGCACACATGGTACTACCACAGAGCAGTCCACAGAAACCAGCTCCAACCTCAGTGTGCTTCCTCACTCCCAAGGATCAGTGATGTCCCAGCTTGAAGCAAGGGAGCGAAGCCACCCGGCGTTAGCAGGGAGCACAGCAGTCGGTCGAAGGCCAGATAGAAAAGCTGGCGCCTGACTGACAGCTCTTCAACAGCCAACCTGCGGCGTGGCAAACAACGCTTACTGCCTAACCTGAAAAATCTACCTGAAACCCAAAAGGGGGGGCCGATGCAGAAGGCTCTCTTTTACTCAAAGGTAAGTATGCAACACTACTGCCCTTCTCCTCACCTCTGAAGTCTGATCCTGCAAGGTGCTGGGCTCTCAGCAGGCCCAGCTCCTCAGCGGCATCTGTAAGCGCCTCACACTTCACATGAGGAGGCCTCAGTTGCCAGGTTGATGGTCCCAAGAGACACCAACCACCTGACTACAGGGAGTTTATTAATTACAAGGTTTTGGAACTCCCTCATATGCTCTAATGTAGATCGTTTCCTGCCAGTTACCCCAAGAGAACCTTCAAGTCATCCTTAAGTGGTATCAATCAATGCTCTGCTCCTCCAAGGATCCTTCCAGTTGCACAGATGTGCATGTCAACAGCTTGACAACCACGAGCTCGTATTTCCAAGCCTACATCAAAGCCAATTTGACATACGAACATTTAAGAACCCCAGGCGTGGGCGCAGGAAGGTGCCCGCTGCAGTTGTGCGGCACGGGGTGAAAGCTTCCGTCCCGCCTGACACATGGTGTGGGGAGGGCTTCTCACTTGTAACCACTGTTGCAGAGGGGAAGGAGGAATTTAGATTTTTTTTTTTTTTTTTTTTTTTACATGAAGCATCATCCTTTCAAAACTGCCAGAAACTTTGTCCTATAAACCCAACTAAGCACCTGCTACTTAGACTTTCAGGTTCACAACTCTTCACACGTCTCAACTTGCAGGCTTACAGACTTGGTTAAACCCAGTACGATAAACCCCGCAGAGGCGGGACTAATATAACTCGTTTGGGGTTTTTTTGGCTGAGGGCAGCGCAGACAGCAGGCCCCGACTGTCCCCACGCCGCGGCGCCGAGGATGATGGGGACCCCCCCTGCCCCAACCGCGCCACGGCCGCCCCGCTACCGGTAGGAGGGACCGGCCAGCGGGCCTGGGGCAGCAGAGCCAGGCGCACACACGGCTCCACCGGGACAAGCGGACTCCCACGGGCTGCCCCCTCCCGCCCGCGGCACCGCCGCCCCGGGCTCCCCCGCACGCACCTGCAGGCGCGCCACGGCGCAGAGCGCCGCCGAGGGGCTGCTCAGCAGCAGCCGCTCCCGCAGCAGGTTGCTGCCGTACGCGTAGTACAGGAAGCAGCCGCCGCCATCCCCCGCCTCCGTCCCGCCGCCCGGCTCCATCGGCCCCGCCGCGCCGCCGCTTTAACGCGCCCCTCCCGCCGGCGGCCGCCTGGGCGGGGCCTCCGAGCGGAGCCGCTCGCCATTGGCGGGTCGCCTGAGCGCCACGCCCCCCCTCCCGCTACTTCCGCCGCTCCGCGAGCACGAACGTCTACCGGCGCTATGACGTGGCAGCGGTGGAAGTGCTTTCGGCATTGCGTCACGCGGGGTCGTGACGTAAGCAAGGTGCGTTCGTCGGGAGCGGGAGCCGGACGCCCTTTCCGCCAACGCGGGGAGAGTCAGGGACCCCCGCTAAATTAATAATAATGTAATCATTATAAATGAATAATAATGCAATGCATTTTGCTTGCGAATATCATGGCTGCCTCTGAGAGGAATGTAAACAGTCGTGAATTTTAGATTAGTAAAAGGATTTTAGAGCAGTAAGACAGTTCAGCCTCTCCCAGCCGGGAGCGCTCAGAGCAAACCAGGCACACGCAGGAGTAAAAGGTGAGAAGGCGCAGGTTTGCGGGCAGGCGGAACCGCAGACCCGGGCGCACAGGCAGTTCCTCTCCTTCCCTGGCATGAGCGATGCTCAAATGAGACAGGAGGAGCCTTGTCACTGGCTGCCCCTAAGCACAGAATCGCAGAACAGTTTGGGCTGGAAGGGACCTTCAAAGCTCGTCTAGTCCAACCCCCCTGCCACGAGCTGGGACATCTGCAACTAGATCAGGTTGCTCAGAGCCCCGTCCAGCCTGGCCTGGAATGTCTCCAGGGATGGGGCATCTACCACCTCTCTGGGCAACCTGGGACAGTGTTTCACCACCCTCATGTAAAACATTTCTTTGTGTCCAGCCTGAATCTCCCCTCCTTTAGTTTAAAACCGTTACCCCTTGTCCTATTGCAACAGGCCATGCTAAAAAGTCTGTCCCCATCTTTCTTACAGGCCCCTTTTAAGTACTGAAAGGCTGCAATAAGGTCTCCCTAGAGCCTTCTCTTCTCCAGGCTGAACAACCCCAACTCTCTCAGCCTGTCCTCACAGCAGAGCTGTTCCATTCCTCTGATCATTGTTGTGGCCTCCTCTGGCCCCTCTCCAACAGGTCCATGTCTTTCCTGCACTGAGGGCTCCAGAGCTGGACGCAGGACTCCACGTGGGGTCTCACCAGTGCGAAGAAGCCATAAGCCGCTGAAGCAATATGTGCATATATATACATGTGTGTGTGTACATATAAAAGCCCACATTGGCATCCTGAGCACAGGCAGCCCATGCAGGATTCAGCACAGGGTCCCTGGCAGCACAGCGCCCAGCCTCTCTGTACACATCTTCACCCATGCAAGGGAAAACAGCAAGCAGGAGAGCTAATAAGCAGCCTCCTTCCTTTGATCGCATGTGCAGCGCTTCATTTGGATCCCTGCTTTAGTTTTTGCAACACAGGCGTAGGCAAAGTCAGATTCATCATAAAACACAAGAAGTGATAAATGTGATTCTGATCCTTCCTGACAAGCAGTTTTCTATTTTTAGGTTTGTTGTTTGTTTTGCTGTTGATGTTTTGGTTTGGTTTGTTTTTTCTTCTTCTTATGTAGGAATAAATATTTTAGGGCGAGAGGGAACCATCATGTTCACTTGTTACACGGGTCATAGGATTATACAGCAATACTCCCTCAATCTTGCTCCTTAAGACAGCAAGCAGCTGAACATGTCTTTTGAAAATCTGCTTCTGGTATCTGCTTTTAGTCCCCTTTCCCTGAGGAAATGCAAACTCCACAAGGAGAAGTTTGTCTTGCTGTTCCTCCAGCAGCTTCTGGACCGCTGGCTAATTTCAATCAGAGGTAACAGAAAGTAAGAGCCTTCAGAGATAACCAAGTTTCTGCCACTTTCGAGAAAACAGGTAGAGATGGCTGTGGGATGGTGGGGATCCCACAGGAGAGGCTTCTGGAGGGCCCCCAGCTTTTGCCTAAAGCTCCCAGCTTCGTGTACCCCAAAATCAGCCAGCCCCAGGGACCAAACCTGCCGGAGGGCATTGGTGTGTGCTGAACTGCCCGTTTGGGTTTGCTGTGAGCTGTCCTTCGTGAGCTGAGGTTGACATTTCCTTCTGAACAGAAGAAATCTTATGTAGGAATTGGAATGAAGCATGTAGCAATCGTTAAGTTTTTCATCTCAAAACAACCTTCTGAAAAAAAATCCTCACACAGCCTTTTGTAACATTTTTTACATTATTGAAACTTTGGACATTCCACACAAAAAAATGCCATTTTTTTCTCAACACTCAGAGTTTCAACATTTATTTTGATGATTTTTCACTCAAAAACTATGTATATTTTGAACAAGGAGAAACTCTTAAGCTTGTGTTCTTTTTCATGCCATTCAAATTGAGACTTTAAATGTTACAAAGTCAGATGATTGACAAATGAGGAGACTGAGTCCCTGATCTCATAGCTGGGTTTATGCATGTGAAAACCTTGGTTAGCAAAATTACAGTTAAACCTATGGGACAAGAATTAATTTAAAACACTGCCACTTTCAATTCTAAGTAATCACTCAAAAAGGCATTTTCAAATTAAATGCGTTGAGGTTTCAATTTTTTATACTTTGCACTGAATACCAAGCCTGTTCAATGACCAAGGAGAAGTAGTCAGTATTTCCAGGAGCGCGGTTTTGGTGTGGGTGGTGTAAGCTGGTTTTACCTATTCCAGATGTAGCATAATGCTAATTCAAATGCTGTTGAGATTTATGGCATTTAGATTATTTTTTAATTGAACTGAGTCAGTCAATTTGCACTCCTGAAGCCCATAACCTAACTCTAGCACTAAACCATGTCCCTAAGAACGTCGTCTAAACGCCTTTTAAACACCTCCAGGGATGGTGACTCCACCACTTCCCTGGGCAGCCTGTTCCAAAGCCTGACAACCCTTTCCATGAAGAATTTTTTTCTAATATCCAATCTAAACCTCCCCTGGTGCAACTTGAGGCCATTTCCTCTTGTCCTATCACTTGTTACTTGGGAGAAGAAACCAACCCCCTCCATGCTACAACCTCCTTTCAGGTAGTTGCAGACAGCGATCAGGTCTCCCCTCAGCCTCCTGTTCTCCAGGCTGAACAGCCCCAGTTCCCTCAGCCGCTCCTCATCAGACTTGAGTAGAAACCTGCAGGGCTTCAGTGGTACTACTATAATAGATTTCACACTTCTGTTGGTTCACCACCTTTTCAGGTGACAATTAGCTCTCCTGGAGAGGAGGGTGTTAAATAAAACCCTATTTTTTTCTGAAGTTAAATCAGTTCTGAAATCAAAGGCTGTCTCCAGAGCTGCTGACCTGAGACCTGTGGTAACCTGTTTGAAGCCCCGAACAATTTGGAGGCATTGTTTCCCCTTGGATGTAACTACAAAACCTGCGCACAGTAAGCAGTCAGGAGTATGGCTCCTGTTTGGGAGCTTCCCAAACATGGGGGAAAACTCTGGATATCCACAGCTGTTTGTTCATTGTCCGTGGAGGAGATCAACAGGGCTATTTATGCAGAGGAAGCAGGAATTTGTTTCCATCAGGTTTTTATCCCTAGATGCAGTTTATTCCTGAGCATATCCTTCTTAGATTTTTAGGGGAAAAATAAGGAAATTAGGAAAAAATAAGGAATTAGGAAAAAATAAGATGTAGTGGGATAAGTTAAACCTGCTGGAATGTCTGCCAGTCACTCAGTGTGCCTCACCACCACTCCGTCTCTGCCCCATGATTGTCACAGCGTGAGCTTTAATTAATGCCGAAGAAAAAAAAGAGAACCTGGAGGAATAATAATGGTAACTGATGCAAATGAACCACGTGTGCAGTCCTCTCCACAGCAGTTCTCTCCTCCCCAAGGAGCCCTATTAGGATTTGCTCTGCAATTAGTATTTCACTGAAATGATACCTTTTTTTGCTGCAAGAGGGTTACAGCTGGTGGTAGCTTCTTAGTACAGTGTACAAGTTCCAGGGGTCTGCAGAGATTTCATGTTCATGCAAATGAATGCAAATAATTTTACAGTGTGTCATGGTGTTGCTGTGCTTGTTCCTTCTCCACAGAACAGGGACCACGATGTCCTGCAGAAGCCCAGCCTCCTTCTCTGCCCTGCCTGACAGAATAGCCACTGACCCACGGGACTCATAACCCCGCCGACGAGGAGGAATATCCATAATTCATTTTGCAATTCCGTTTTTACATGTTTCTGCGAATAGCATGTGCAGTCATTTAGGAGAGATGAGCTATTAAAGTGGCGGCATCTGTGCATGTAAAAACCTTAATTTTTTTTGCTCTAGCCAATGCCAAAGTGGTTTTTGGGCCCTTCCTGAGGCAGCCCCAAGCTCTTCCTGGCTGCTGCCCTCTCAGCACAGTCCTGAAATGTCATGGTGTGGTGTGTGCTGTTCGGAGTGGAGGAAGAAGCAAAGGGAAAGGTGATCCGTGTGAATCCCTCCTCCAGATGAGATATGGGAAAGAGGAAGGTGTGTATCTGTGTCTTGCTTTTGCTCATACCAGGTCTGTCCAGACAGACCGTGACATGCTTCTTGCCACCTGAGCTCCTTCTAACTCTTGGAGGGGCAAAATGTATGGGATCTATTGAAAAAAAAAAGCACTAAAAAATGATGTACATGAAATGCGGACACAAAAAAAGTGGGAGAGGGCTTTTATAAACAGATCCTGGTGCATGCAGTCCCGGCACACAGCTGGCCTTAGTCACTTTGGCTTGTGAGAGCACCTGCTCTGCTCACAGACCTACAGGCACTTGCAGGTGTGAGTTCAGCACTGGGTTTGAAAATCTTTCCAAATATTATGTCAGTTTTCAAAGGAAGAATGTTGGGTTGTACTGCACAGGCTGTACCTGGGACTCAGTTTTTTATCTTGTATGTAAGTGTACAGTGGGAACAGCTTAATGGTGAAATTCTGCTCATTTTTGTGTAAATTCAAAATCTGGCTTCTTTCCTATGAACTAGTGTTCTACTTGTCTCACTGTTAAGTTTTTCTGAATTATGACAATTCTCTAGTGATACAGAGCAAATGCTTACAGGACATTTTGTCAAAATAATTTCCCTGAAACCTCTTAGTTTGCTGTGTCAAGAGAATTTTGTCAGTGTGTCGTTTCTGTGGTCCCTTGTCTCGAGGTGCACTTCTCCCAACCCAGAAGTGATTGCTCCTTTCAGGGGACCAGTTTGCATTGCCATCCTCCTCTGGTGGGGACTTGTGTGTCACCAAACACCAAGCAGGTTGTCTCTCCAGGCTGTCGAGTACTTGAGAATTTTTTTCCCCATGGATATTATAACTATTGAATGTAGACTGGCAGATGAAAGGGACACACCCTGCTGGTCTTTAGGCAGCCCTGCTATTTAGTGTCCATGTGCATTCTATTTCTGATTTTTTATTATGTTAATTTGCTTTCTTCCCATCCTTTTACCTTCTATGAGCTGGGAGTGCTCTTGTTTTCTTCCTCCTTTTGTTCTTTTTCAGCAAAGGAAAACTATCAAATAAATTCAGTTCTGGATGGTGTTTTCCAGTCCTGTATTAAACCTATGGCTTTACATTTGAACCACACAGTATATTTCAAACAAAGTAAGTTGGTACTGCCATGTCTGTAACCATTTCTGTGCTGCAGAAGACATCGCGTAGCTCCAACCACCATGCAGGAGCATGCCTGGTGGCCACATGCTTTCCCAGAAGCAGCACCATGGCCCTGAGAAGAAGCTCTGAGGGCAGCTTTGGCCTGGGAGGTGTTGGGTTGGAGAAGGGTGGTAGCATCTCCCTGTCTGCGTGTGCAGTGCTGGCGCTGTTGCAGAAGCAAGTGGCATGGATGCCAAAACAGTCCCTGGTTGTGCCACTTCTCCTAGTCCTGCGCAGACCTCACAAAACATGGTACAAGCCCCCACTGAGTGATTCTGGGCAGAAATGTTTTAGCAATTACCAGTAAATTTAATTCAATCCTTCCACTAGGCTGGTGGCCTGTGTGGATGTTTTTGTTGTGGAATAAAAGTGACACTTTTTTTCTTTTTTTTCCCACTTGTTTTAAACTCATTTCAGCATGACATAAGCTAGACCAGAAAAATCCCTGTGTGTCACAATAAGAGGCCGACCCTCAGCATTGCGTTGGTGTGACAACGACCATTTGAGCTTGCACTGTGGATTACCTTTGCTCTGCTCTTCTATGTAAGCAGATCTTTGAACCAGTGGCAAGACCTGGTCCAGCTCAGCTGCAGGGGACTTGCTGGTGGTTAGGGGGTTGGCCGTGTTTTCCTCACTCCAGCCGTATGATTACAAACCAGGAGGGGAAGAGAGCAGCCTGAGGGCAAGCTGCATGTCTCTGGAGAAGAATGGACAAGAATATTAATGCTTCTTTGCCATCTGCGGGGAGATCTCAAGGAGGAACAACAAAGAACGCAGCCTTTGTCCCTCAAAGCTGTTTTTCTTTCCGTCTTGCACTCCTACATTGTTGACTTTGAATGACCATATTCTTAGGCCTTGTTTCCAGTGATGGAGTACTCTGCCTACCATCTCTCTCCCCTCATTTACCTTTCTTCCACAGCCTCTACCATTGCGTCAGGGATGCGACCCTTGGAGCAGGACAGGAGAAAAATCTTGCTGGAGGGAAGGGTGCTAGTGCTTCTTTGCTTTCTTCACCAGATGAACCTTCCAGGATACATCAGAGATGCATCATATACTATCACATTTCTGTACCTCAAGGGTCTCTTGGGTAAAAAAAATGGAGAAGCTGTCTGCAGGCGACACCTGCAGATCCCAGTCTTCATTAGAATTGATTGTGGTGCTCACATAAAGTCACCCTTTCTTTGTTTTCTGTCTGTGTTGGTGCGCGGTGGTGCATGCACCCTGCCTGAGCGCAGTTCTGGCGCCCAGGAAGGTGAGCCTGGCACATAGAGAAGCCAACCCCAGCAGCTTGTGCTCCATGGCAGTTGCTGTATGATTGCTTCATCTTTGCTCTCATCACTTTGTTGCAGAACAAACAGCTATGGAGAGCTGGATTTTGTTTCATGCAGCCCCAGACTTCGTAGCCTGTTTTCCTAAGTGCAGCTCGTGCTATCACACATGTGCCTACCACACTGTGTGCGCATCCTCTGCTGCCCAGCCTAGCGACTGCTGAGCAGGTTAGGCAGCTCCTACCAAACCTGCAGAGAGGTGCTGAAGTCTGAGACTGTATGTTCCTGTGAATTTTTAGAAAGGGAGCAGCTGGGAAAAAAAAAAAAAAAAGTCTCAAAGAGGGAAAGGCAGTAGTTTGAGTACAGCTGCTATTAGCCAGCAAAATCCCGACCCAGGAGAGAGACAGTGGCCCAGCTGCAGAAAAACTTCCAGCAGGAATTTATATTTGTCAGAAGTAAGGGGACAGAAAACCCCTCCGTCTCTGATCTCTAATGAAGCACTCATGCTGCAGCAATACACAAGTCACTCAGCAGCAAGATCTGAATCCCATGAAAACACGCTGTCCCAGGTTTGGCGCTTTGCGTGGGCTTGTTTTTCTGTTCATCTCTCACACAGAGCCCTCTGCACCAAAAATTCAGCTTGCTAGACAAGTCAGTGATGAGATGAGCACCGCTGGCAGAAGTTCTGCCTCAGAGCACATCTATTATTCACAGGGTTTGCAGAGTGCAGGGAGTTACAGAAAGTCGTGTCCTGCCGAGGCACAGAATGTCTCAGAGACAGACAGAAGGAGAATAACATTTTTTTCCAAGGCACATGTGGCCCTAAGCAGCTCTAGGGATGCACATTTGGTAGCTGATAGGAAACACGCCTGTTTTATCTCCGCCTGCATAGGAAACTCTGATTTTTTTTTTTTTTTTAAAGCAGTCAGGAAAAAAATAATACATGTTTTCAGCAAGTTAGGACAGGTCTTTGTTCCTTCCTTCCTTCGCACTCCCAGGAGCATAATGATGTGGGTATGGAGGTTCGTGCAGTGGGCATGCTGCAAAGACAGATAGTGAATTGTTGCTACTTGCGTGACAAGGGGTGTCACAAAATAGTGACTTATAGGAATAATGGCAGCCAGCATTTGTCACTGATCTAGTTAATCAGGAATGCTTTCTACAAACTGCTCCCCCACCATTTCCACTGTACCGAGTATGCAAAAATATAGTAATAAAAAAAATCAGTTTATGGCTAGTGCGGGGGAGTGTGACCACCAGGTGCCACTCTCGCTCCACGGGGAATACAGGGTGGCTGTAAGGCTGGGCAGTTTGCAGAAAAAACCAAAATGTGTCCGTCTCTGGATTTTCCTGCAGGCTATAACTGCGACAGCAGCTTCTCCTCACCCTCAAGTAAGGGGCACACTGGAAAGCCCCTGACAAAGCCGTGGGTATTGCACACTCCAGTCTAGGTTTCAGTTTGCCGGCAGTGTTTTTGTGCAGGGAGGGAGTGATGTGGATGGAAAGCTGCTGCTTGGGAAGGCTGTGGCATCTTTCACCATCTCTTCATCTGCTGTACATGGGGAAGGCTGGTTCTTGCCCTACTCATTTTGCTGTACATGGGGAAGGCTGGTTCTTGTCCCACTCATTCTGCTGTACATGGGGAAGGCTGGTTCTTGCCCCAGCCCCTGTCCCCTCTGGAAGGGATGAACACCCCATGGTGTTATTTAGCACTGAAAAGAGATTTTGTAGTTGCTTTAAGTGCAATAGTTACCCCTTCCATTTTGGGTATGGAATTCAAGCCTAAGGTTTCCATGACATAGCCTCCCTGGTTTTGCTCATCTTCTGGGCATAATTGCCTGTGTCCCAGGGAACAGGGTCTTGACATTTCCTTGTCATCATGTTCACTCGTGAATGAAATCAATCCCTCCTGGAGCCACAGCCAAACTCTCCAGGGCCCCAAGTACACTTTGGTTCCCATAGAAAGAAGCAGGCTTTCCTACCTGCTTGTCACTGTGAGAGTTGCCCTGAAGGCTGACTGGCATTACCGGTGGCCCCAGGGGGCAGCTCATGATGGGGTGCTGTAAACACTGTCGTTTTTCAAGATGAAAGGGGTGGGAAGGCACAATTTGCACTTCCATGCTCAGTTTCATATCCCTGGTAATCTGGGCTTATGTATGAGTGCAGCGGTGTTTGTGAAGCACAGGGCTTCTAGACCTCCTGGGTTTAGGTGGGCACCGTATGTACTTCTCGCATGACCCTAAATCACATCAATAAGCTACATTTTTCCTCTGCTTCTGCTTGCCTTGCTCTCCCATTCCACAACCCTCCATTCTGTCCTGCCCTTAAATGACTTGTCAGACTTGGTTTTTGGTGTAGCCTGTAACATCTCACTTCAGTTTCCTAATCAGGTCTCTTTCCATTTGAGTTCCCCATGGACTAAACAAACCTGACATTGTCGGCCTCTGCTTCGGTTGAAGGCTCTTCTTGTCTACTGGTTTATCTTTTTTGCTGTTTACTTTTTCTTGTCCTAGATCATGAATAAAGATGTTAAGTACAAGGTCACTGGGGGCTGCTGATTTCCAAACCTTGGAGCTAGTGGTATTTCAAGACCAATTCCATTATGTAATTATGTTTCACTTACTGGATTTTCTCAGGGAAGTCATTTGTCACAGAACAGCAGGCTCCAGCTTCCTGGAACCCTCATAAATGAATCCCATCATATCGCAGAAGCCTTGTTTTAATATATTCCATTGTAATTGTTTAATTGTTTGCTTGAAGAGGCCTTCCTGCTGTATTCAGTAGCAAACAGGTTTTTCAAGAAATTACCATTTTAAAATGTAAGAGCTTAAAAAAAACCCCAAACCCAAAGAAATCACAACAGAGAAACCCTGAAACAAATCCAGATTTCCCGGAACAATGATGAACTGAAAAAGTCTTTTGAAAAATGTCATCCTTGCATTGATGCTGGCCAGCTCTTTGGGGTTTTTCAAGTGGTGAGTGAGGCACCACATGTAGGGCTGATAGGGATTTATAACATTTGACAGGGTGGAGAGTGGAAAATGCAACACACTTATTTGAATATAGGGTGGTTAACCCCATGGAGACTTTTGCAAGCGTATTTTCATGTCCCTGTTCTGATGTGCTCCCTAGAGGAAAGTGGATCAGCTTATCTGCAGAACTTAATTTAATCTGCTGGTTTACGTTTTATACGCATATCCCACAGAACCCATGCTTCTGTTACGACAGGCCGATGTGTTTATTAAGGTCAAAGTGGTATTTCCTGGGAAAAAAGAAAAGAAACATACTCTCAAGAAGTCCAAATCGCTGGCTTGGGATCTTGCTTCACATCTGAAAGATTCACGTCAGTGCCAGGGGAAAGCAAATACCTTCTGGCCTTTCCAACAATGTCCAACCACAGCTGTTTGTACAAGGATGAGAACTTGCTGCTGTTTCTAAAATAGCTGTATTTTATTGAGTTTGGAGGAAGCTGTTATATGTACGTCTGTGCCAGTGATAAGGAATCTCTCCTGGCTCCAGCAGGTTTTAGTTAGCTAGAACATTTCACTCTTCAGTGAACACAATTTTTTTTGTATCTAGTGTCAAAATCCTTTCACAGGACAGCCTACTGGCATGTTTCAATATAGACAACAGTAATCTATAGATTCGTCTGCCTCTGCAGGCAGCCCTACCTGTTCTGCAGAACAAGTTCTTCCTGCAGTGATAAACACATCAGGGAGTTTAAAATGCAAAGGTATTGCTAGAATAATCACAACAGTGGATCAAAATGTGCACCTTGTTTTCCCCATTCCCCTCCTTTGTGGATAGAATTGTGCTTGTGCAAACGAGAAAGAAAATATGTCTGATTTTTTCTGCTCCTCTAGTCCAGCTTGCCTCCTTGGAGAAGCTCTTTGCCCATTTCCGAATCAGGAACCAGGTAATCTATAGCATCAGCCCTGGATCTCCTTCTCCTTTGCAGGCTTCTGATCTCATCTTCCACCCCTGCTCCATGTGCTAACAAGTTGGGTGAGCCAACCCTGGTATGTGCCATCAGCGTGTTCATTTTTCACACGGCGTGGTCCCTCAGTGTGGTGAAAGCAAGGCGGCAATGGAAAGAACTGCTAATGGCCTGACTGTCTCAGAGGTGTGGGAAATGCAGTATGCCATCACTGGGAAGACACAGCCGGGGTGTTATTTCCAGTTCTCATGTTGTATGAAGGTAATACAGGGTTGTCAAAAGTGCCTTTTTTGTCCAGGCAAAAATCCAGCTGGGATCACATCATGGGGAAAAAAAACCTGTGACTGTAACTCCAGAAAGAACCAACAGGCACTGTCTGAAAAAAAGAAAAAAAGAAAAAAAGAAAAAAAGAAAAAAGATGCATTTAAGTAAGCAGCTGTGCATCCAATGATGCCTTGGTCTACCTGGTTGAATGCCTTTCCTAAAGCAGAGCTTTCCCTCACGTTATTCTGAAGAGTCTACATTCATTGTCCTTTGCTCTCTTGAGGGCTATATCTATTCTTAGAGCTAATTTGAATTAGCTGTCACAACTAATTAAAGCAACTTAATTAATGGAAAAATACTGAGTCTTTGTCAGGCGCTCCTTGGCTGGAACACAGACAGAGATAACAGAGCTGAGCAGGAAAGAGATGTTTTTTCTTAAGCTTTAAATATCTTGCTAATATGAAAATGTGGTTATAACCAGACTCTCATGAGGATGAAGTTTTCCCACAGCCGTAGCCCAAATCTGGATTGTTCTTCCATTTCCACTCAAACTCCTGCTGACTGCAGAGTGGTGTTACCTGAGGAAAGGCTGGATTTGCCTGGGATGGCTCACGGTGGAAGAACAAATTGGGGTATAAGCAGGGAAAAGTGTGAGAGCAATATTACTCGCTTCCCTGAGAGAGGGGTGAGAGCGTGATGCACTGGAAGTGGCTGGCAGCCTCCTCCTCTGCCCTCCAGCCCTGTGCTCATCAGTTGGGTCAAAGATGGGAAGGAGGAGGACAGGGGCAAGCCATGGTCCTCCCTTGCTTCAGGCACAGGGCATGAAAACCAGTGGTGCCACCCCAATAATCCCAGATAAGCCCTGCAGTGGTATGGGCCAGGGTTGAAGCCATAAGCTGATTTCACACCAGGACTTGTGTACTTGCCTCCTCGTGGAGTCAATATTCTTGTCTTGCTGTTTCCAGATTCACCAGCCGAACAGGAGAATTTTATTTGGTCACTGAGCTTCCTTCTCTTTAGGTTTCCTGGGGGTTTCTGTGTTCTCAGATGTCTGGTGCTTGGTGCTTCTCTGCTGCCCTGGGCAGCGGTGGATGTGAATGTCAGAGCCCCCAGAAGTTCCCTCTGACCACCAACAGCAAAAAAGAGAAGTATTTTTTGAGCACTCACCAGTGTGATGGCTACAATGGTACAATTTTTAGAGGGCACATTAAAAAAGAAAAGTAATTACTATCCAGTTTAATTAGCTCAGAATTTAATCACCCTTGCAACTGAGGAAAAAGACCACAGTCTGTCTGTTTCTAATTTAAGCAGTACAAAAATTCTCAGTGCCTGTCCTAGAACACCAAGGAGGTAAAACTATGTACCTTGTATCTCTCAAACAAGTGGCCCAACCATCCCTTTAATTCCCCATTCTACCAGTGATTGTAGTGATCCAGTGGATCAGTTAAAACAATTGGTACTAAGCAAGAGTGATCGTGAAGCCCCCTAAGTCCTAGTTTGTGTGATACTTACTCCAGCAATTATTTTATTTCTCCTGGCACAGATAAAGTGTTCTTGACTGATCAGGACAGGAGAATCCCATTTTTGTTCCTGCAGTCTCTGCAGGAGAGTGCCCCAATCCATTCTGGTTTACAGAGGGAGAGGGATGAGAAATGTTCCCCTTGTGAACATTTTGCTGTGCAAACACCATTCCAGATTAATAATTATTGGTCCATTAAAAAAACAAAGCAGATAATTTCTTCCACTCCTTTTCAAGTCATTGTGAGCTTCTTTAGGCCTGACTCAGACCAGATCCTTCTGTTCTGGTTTGCCTTCATTTTTCTTTCCTATATTGGCTTTTGGTAGGACTGGGAAATTATCTGATAGCCAGCTGGTGCCCCACGCAGGCGCATTAGGAAAGGAGAGTCAGGAATTTTCTGAATGATTGAACACATTGTATTTTGCAATATTAGAGATAAGGCCCTGGAAGGTAGGAGCACAACTACAGTAAGGTTTTTTAGGTCCAGCTACTCCAGCAAGAGGAGTGCATTGAATGAAGTCCAGGGACATAAGGTTATAGGTCAGTTAGAATGCAGATCTGC
Organism: Caloenas nicobarica; assembly: GCF_036013445.1. Lineage (NCBI taxonomy): Eukaryota > Metazoa > Chordata > Aves > Columbiformes > Columbidae > Caloenas > Caloenas nicobarica. The sequence goes on along the minus strand of NC_088246.1, from coordinate 45,559,012 downwards.
AGAGTGTAACACAGGTAGCTAAAGCTGCTCTGAATTAAAAAAAAATAGAAAATCAGCTGATGAGGGTCATCAACGTAAAGGTCAGAAATTTGTATGCAGAACAGAGTGGACTTTAGCAAAATGTTAAGAAAAACGAGTATAAGGAGGAATGAAATAAAGTCAAGGATGATTTAATCCAAAAGAGCTGTGTGTCATATGCTGTTTGTTAGTATCTGGTTTTGAGTATTGGCCATGATTCAAAGTGTCTTGACTTACTGGTAAATAGGTGCCACTTGTGGGGCTGCGTAAAATAACTTTATCCGAGACTGCACTCCATGTCATATGGGTCTTCTAGCAAGCTGATTTCTTCCTCTCACAGAAGCCTCCATTGTGGTCATGTAGCCATTCATATTACAGTATAAATGGCTACAGATCCAAATTCTGCCTAATGACACTCCTGACTCTTCTCATTTTTCCTTTTCAAGGGAGTAGACATAAAGGAGGAAGAAAGCCCTTAAATAATTCCACATTGCATGAACTGTCCACATCATTCACACCTATATCCTTATGTCATCATTTCAAGAGCTTACCTTGCCTTGGCATGGCTCCCTGGTAGGGAGATGGATCATAGAATCATAGAATTATAGAATCATAGAAGCATAGAATAGTTCGGGTTGGAAGGGACCTTCAAAGGCCATCTAGTCCAACCCCCTTGCCATAAGCAGGGACATCTTCAACTAGATCAGGTTGCTCAGAGCCCCGTCCAGCCTGGCCTTGAATGTCTCCAGGGATGGGGCATCTACCACCTCTCTGGGCAACCTGGGCCAGTGTTTCACCACCCTCATTGTAAAAAATTTCTTCTTCACGTCTAGCCTCATGAAAAGAGACTTTGCTCTGAATCACAGTAGCTATGGGGTGGCCATTCCTAGCAGCAGGCCACAAGCTTTCTGCTAACATTACAGCTCAGGCCTCTGAGCCTGTCAGGAGTTTTGTGGGTGGTTATGAACCTGTTCAGCTCTAACGGCAAAACATTGCTCAAGATTCAGCAAAGCATTGCGGTGCCATTGCACCATCTTCTGCTATAGCTTAATGCTGATTCTGCAATGGTATGGTTTGGCCATCTATGATAAAAGTCTAACAAAACTAAGCAAAAGTTTAAAGAAACTAAGTAGTTATTATACCTAACTTGTGGGCTGGTAAGGGAAGAATGAATGACCACGAAAAAACAGACAGCATGTAAAAGTAACGCTAAGTGGACACCAAACCAAGAAGGAACAGATGCCCCTGCCCACACACACATATTAAGTAGACACTTCCCAACAAAAAACCTGGGACACGGCTGACTCAGTTTAAATCTTTGCTCTTAAGACTGGCACCATCAACCTTAGGACCCAGGAGGGTATGGAAAGGGTGAGTATTAACAACAGAGAAAGGACTGAATACCAGAAAGTCTGTGTATAACATTTTAAACTAGAGAATTAATAGGAGTGAGCAATAATTTGATAGCTTGGTCCGTATGTGTCAGTATGATTGTAACTGGATTAATAATATGTCTAGTCAGTATAACAAAGGTTTTTCCTTCAAGGCTATGTGCCATGCATGGCATCTAGCACAACACTGTCTTATGACCCCTACTCCAGAAACAGAGGTGAGGAGATCCAGGGCACAGAGGAATAGATATATTTGTATGAAGAATATAGATATCTATATAAATATGTGTGTATACATTCATACGAGATATATATGTGCTGTTCTCTCATGAAGTTTCCAAGAACAAAGGTTGCATGAAGGTCAGAGGCACTATGGAGAGTTAAAGGGAACAGAGCAATGAACTCCCTCAGCCCTTCCACCCCAAACTCCGTAGCACTGACACACAGGACACACGCTCTCAGGAGTGGCTCACCTTGCCTCCCTCCACCACACATGCTTCCACACAAGCATTGAGGGTTGCCTTGTGTGAAGACCAAGTCAAACAGGCACAGCCACCCCGACCCGGTCAATCTGGCTGAGGGAAGGAGGAAGGAGCCCTTCCCAGGAACAGGCAATCTTCTCCAGATAATTGTTAGAAGCTCCTTTTACTATGCTGGATTATTAAAAACCTGTTCCATTTTTGCAGAACATTTGCTGGGATTAATATTTTAAGTGCTCCTGTGGTAAGCATAACAAAATTTGAGGGAGGACATGGCTGCCTTGTTGGGTATTGATTTCTGTCCAGTGAGGAAGCATTTTAAGTGGGTTACAAAGTGTTCCTCCCAAAATAGGACTGAAGAACCATTATAATATAAACTAATCAGCTGGACAGCAAGTTCAGAGATGATCCTGAAATTGCTTAGACATCGATTTTTTGTTATCTTTTCCTGTGGAGTATATTGCTCAATTCTGTTACCATCGAACGGATGTCAGAAGGAAATTTCAGTGAACAGCAGCAATACAGAAAACTTAAAGATTTGGGGTTTTTTTTGTACAGAAAACTTTGGTCTTCCAGTATTTTAACAGTAGGGGTACATAATCAGAGAAACTGCAACTTTTGTGTATTTTTACTGCTTCTCAATGGAACAATATTGTTACTCATGATTACTAAGCAAATTAGACATGAGAGAACGGAAGCTGCAAGTATAGCATGACGCTTCTCTCAGAATTGTAAAAAGACATAAAATTAAAAGATGTCAGACAGTTGACCTACCTCCTAAAAGTCCCACTGAACCTGTACATGCAAAAAGGGGGCAAAACTGGGACCTTTTTTCCTCCTTTTATGTTCACTCCTGTTTGTTTAGTACTTTTGAGAGCCTAGGATGAGAGGAATGGTCCACAGCATGTGAAGTGTGGCCCTTAGCCAAACCCCATAGAAATCAATTGGAAAATACCTTTCTTGGGAGGTGAACTAAGCTTGGTATTAATCAAAAGCTGCCAAACCTTAAGTAGTAGTCTCTGTGCTAATGCAACGTTGTCTCCTATCACAGAGCTTATTCTGATTTAAATCTCCTTTTTCTTCCTGGAAGGGCTAAGTTTGGTTTATATTTTAAAGTGCCACTGGCATGAGGTTAGCAGAGGCTCCCAAGAGCTTGTGGGAAAATGTTCTGGGATGCTTTTTGTATCTGAATATGGTCTGGTGCTAAGAGAAGGTCGCAGTGCTGATACGAGTGCACTGATACAGTTCTGTACAAATGAGACATTGCAAAAATAAACATAGGCAAAGAGGGCTGATGCAAAGAGGGCTGATGCACAGAACCACCGTTCTTTGCTGGACCTGGATGCTGGGGCAGCAGGGAGCTCTGCTTAGCAGGACACAAGGTTCTAGGTGGAACACATGACTGAGGCATTTCTAAACCAGCAGGGAAACCACGTGGGAAGAAGCAAAATCTTTGTGTTTCTTAGCTTGGCTCACCATCCTACCTGTGTTTGCTCTTCCCAACTCTTGCCTTGAATGCATTAACCTTTTTTCTCCCCCAGTTTCAATCCCCAGCCTGGTAAATCACATTGTAGGCAGTGTTGTGAATAGCTTGGCTGTATTTTAAACACAGGAATCGCTGGGACCACCATTTAAAGTCGTTTCTGTTTTTCAAAGACTTCCCCCGGGTGTCCACAGAGGCACGTCTCTGTCCTAGGGACATGTAGTCTTCTACTGAAGATCTAGATATGAAACTAATGCATTCACAAAAGCCTCTGGGAATAAATCCTTGCAAGGCAAGTATTTGTTAGGAGACAACATCTTGTTCGCTTATTTAAAAATAGGCATTTTTTCTTCTTTGCTCAGACCATCTTGCTTTTCGGGGTGGGACTAGCTGGCAAAACCAGTCTAACCCAAGAACCTAGACCACAAACCCTGGGAGGGAAATGAGGTTTTGCCATAGCTATTTCCTTACCTCCTGTATCTAGAGAGAAGCTACTATGGTGCCAGCCTTCACTGTCCTTGCTCAGTCAGTGGTTAAGGGTAAAAGTCCAGACCTAGCAGAGAATATAGATATCTGCCACCCATTCACCTCCTGGTGAAGTCCCCATGGCTCCCTAGGTTGGGGATGGAGGCAGAGAAGTGCCTCCAAACAGGATTCATTACATCCCCCTCAGGAATGTCAGCCACAGGTAATGGAGGAGAAAATACTGAGGAGTGAGTCTTAGTTCCTGATTATCTCTGGAAGGGAAGAGTCTTACTTGCTGTCACAAAGAAGCACCTTGTTCCACAAAGGATAGGTGGCTTGTTCTTTCCTGAAAATGAGTGTCGAGATGCTTTCTGGGAACTGTCAGAGGAAAATTACTCTTTAAAGCGAAGTAAATGGCAGGTGGTTTATCCTTCTTGGCAGTCTGTTAAGGTCTGTTAAAAGATCTCTTCGATAACATGAGAGACGCAGATTTAGTTCATGCCTCCTTCTGTGGGGATTCACGTAGACACTTTTCCTTTCCCACAACAATGTGGGGATCAAAAGGCAATAAACTATTGTGGGGGGAGGGCTGGGGGAGGATTTTCAGTCTCTCCTGTTGAACTGAACCCATTTTCGCATTTTCACCATTGTGTCTGTGGACTGATTTAATGTCATTCAGTGCTGAAATAAGCTGAAAATGGCTATTTTTGTTTTGGAATGAAAATTCTGATTAAAAATACCCATTCCGTTGCCAAATTTTCATTTTCTAAGAGCAGATTTTTAAAACACTTTTAAGTGGGGACGTTTTTAAAAGTGTCTGCAGAAAGTGTACTCCTAGTCACTAACAAAATTTTCAAATTATGGAGAGTCCCAGTGTGTTACTTATGTTATGACTGAAGTGAAGAATATATAAGACTCTTCCTTTATGTCTCATTTCCAGCCTTAGAAGGAGAGAATGTATCTTGAAGCAACTTTAACTATCACTAAACAAAAATAGTTATATTAATTTGTTGCATGAACTAGTCAGTTCACATTGTTAGCTTCAATGCATGAAAAAAATGGCAAAGAATGAGTGAGTTTCAGTTTTGTCTGCAAAGTTTAACTTTGTAAAATTGATGACTGCAGAACTCAATTAAAGTTGGTGGAGTTGAGCTGACAGATAATTTGACCTCAAAAGAATAAATCTCTCTCATGGTCTCAATAGACCAGTTTGTTAGTGGGCTGTGAGCTCCTAGAAGTCAACTGCATTTGCTCTGAAAAACAGAAATAATTATAAACAACTCTAGCAGAAGCTTTAAAAAAATATTATTTTCTTTCATGGCTGGATTTTCTGTTTCATTGTAGGGCAAATGTAAAGAGTACCTAGCTCTGAATTAAGAAAAATTGCCTTTCTGACTTGGAAAGTGTATTGGGATGTCTCCAGATGAAAGGGATGAGATGAGTGTTGCTTGAAAGAGGAGGGAAAAGGGACAAAGTAACTGAGTGCAATAAATTTGCTGTGTATTTCCTGTCATTTTTATCTTAGAAATATGAGGTGCTTAATGAAAGCTGCTTCTCACATTGCCATGTTGCCGTGCCCTTGGCATCAGTACAGAGGCCATACATTCACACAGAACAATTCTTTGGTGACCCCTCTGATGTGCTGAGCACAAACACACTTTTCTTTGCCCTGGCCATGCCGTACTGCTTCTATTCCCACTTGTTTCTTCAATAAACATACATATTGTGTCAGCTATAGAGAGCTGCCACTGGCCTCATTTCTGAAAGCTGCCCTCTGTGTCTGTCTCCATATATCTCACTGAGGACCCTGGTGATTCAGGAGAGCACTTCTCATTGGGGTGGTCCCTTAATTTCCAGTCTATCACCTTTGACGATTAGTGGCAGGAATGTGGACAACCTCTGTGGGCAGACATGACGGCAGTAGGTGTAATGTATGTTAAATTTTGGCACTTCCCAGGTGACAGCAGCAAGCCCCTTTTTTGAAAGACACCCGAATGGAATCATTGTGGTTTTGCTTGAATGTTTGAACTTCCTGTATTTTTTTGGCTTGTAATTAGGATGAGGTGGCACTAACAGTTATTTCTGCTGCTGGATTTTTCTTATGACTCTATGCAGGAATAGATGCAATTTCCTTCTACAGTCAGGTTAGAATCATAGAATCATAGAATCATTTCAGTTGGAAGAGACCCTTGATATCATCAAGTCCAACCATAACCTAACCTAACTCTAGCACTAAACCATGTCCCTAAGAACATCGTCTAAATGCCTTTTAAACACCTCCAGGGATGGTGACTCCACCACTTCCCTGGGCAGCCTGTTCCAATGCCTGACAATCCTTTCCATGAATAATTTTTTCCTAATATCCAATCTAAACCTCCCCTAGTGCAACTTGAGGCCATTTCCTCTTGTCCTATCACTTGCTACTTGGGAGAAGAGACCAACACCCTCCATGCTACAACCTCCTTTCAGGTAGTTGCAGACAGCGATAAGGTCTCTCCTCAGCCTCCTTTCTCAGGGCTGAACAGCCTCAGTTCCCTCAGCTGCTCCTCATCAGACTGGTGCTCCAGACCCACCACCAGCCTCGTCACCCTCCTCTGAACTCTCTCTAGTATTTCAATGCCCTTCTTATGGTGAGGGGCTCAAAACTGAACATAGTATTTAAGGTGGGGCCTCATCAGTGCCAAGTACAGTGGCACAATCACTCCTCTAGTCCTGCTGGCCACACTGCTCCTGATACAAGCCAGGATGCTCTTGGCCTTTTTGGCCACCTGGGCACACCGCTGGCTCATGTTCAGCTGGCTGTCAATCAACACCCCCAGACCCCTCTCTGCCAGGCAGCTTTCCAGCCACTCTTCCCCGAGCCTGTAGCGCTGCCTGGGGTTGTTGCGACCCAAGTGCAGGACCCAGCACTTGGCCTTGTTAAACCTCATACAATTGGCCTCAGCCCAATGATCCGGCTGGTCCAGATCCCTCTGTATGGCCTTCCTACTCTCCAGTAGATCAACACTCCCACCCAATTTGGTGTCATCTGCAAACTTACTAAGAGCCTTAGAGCAAACTGCTGCACTGTTTCAACCCTGTTTGCTGTCCCTGTTCACTGGACCTAGTCACCTGCGCTTCCTAGGAGGGCAATTAAACCTCCCCTGGTAGCTCTTGGCAATGCTCCTTTGGGTGGGTCAGCCCCTCTCTTGAGATCAGCGGCTTTCACGGTGATTCTCTTGGCAGGACTGCGGCACCAGGATCTCCCCCTCGCCTCCCGAATCCTTGCCCAACCTCAGCCTCAGTTCTTACTGTAGCTGCTGCTGTGCACATCAGTTCACCTCATTTAAATCTCCCACGGTTGCCCTGTAGTCGCTGCTGTGCTCATTGCTCACTGCTGACTCAAATGATTCTACGATGCCAAGATTTTACTACCAAAGCATAAGAGGTGGCAAATGAATAACATGTTAATTTCCATCCCTGTGTAATTCCCAAGCGCTTAGAAGCTCTGACTGCAGAAGCCAGCAGGGAAGGGGGCAGGCCAACTGAGCAGTACTATGAAAAATGAAAGCTATCTTGATACAGAACATTAGAGTATAATTGAAAGCAGCTGCACTTTTTAATTTAATGCCCATCCTAGATACAAAATGAAAATAGTAGCTACATTTGCAATAAAACAAAGCCTTAAAACTAGTCCTAACTAAGAGTGCGATGTCAGCTAGCATTACAGACTTGGTCTTCTGCTGGCTTCTGAAGAAAGGTACAAGGGCCACGCAGCAAGTGCCCAGCTAAGTCATATGCCAACATTTCTAAGAAAGTCCAGTGCCATAAAGCTTAACACTACAATAGCTGCAAAAAGCTGTCTGAAAATGTTGTGAATGACTCAATGCTAAAAGTTGGAGACCTCAGGACAGTCTCGGTGAGACAGATGTGCAGACAAAACAAGTACCTTAAAAAATGAAATTAAATAAAATTCAAAATCAAAGAGGAGATTGCAGTAAAACACACACTCCCCTCCACTGTCCCAGTCAGCTCTGCTGACAAAAATGTCAGAAACCCATTCACTGAAAAAAACCGCTCTGTCCTCTAAAGCAAGGCAACAAGCTAGGCATGGAAGACTGTGCCAATGAAGACACTGCATTCATATTTCAAGTGTTTTCATGACAGAGGATGAAAGGTCCTTTCCTGGCTCTGAACAGTATATGGGTGGGCCCCAGAGTCTGAGTCCATTCCAGAGACTGGGTTTTGGGGGTTGGTTGTTTGTAGAGCTAGAGTGGTGTCGGTGCAGTTGTTTTTAGAGCAGGTATGAATTCTGGAGCTGTTTGGTTTGGTGGGAGTGGGCATGTGTCTAGATCGGGTTCTAGAGCATGTTCTAGAGTATGTTCTGATCAATTGAATGTTCTAGAGCATGCTCTAGATTGTGTTCTAGCTCACCTGGGGGTTCTAGGTTGTGTTATAGATTGCTCGCCTGGTCCAGATCGGGTTTTAGCTCACTTGATAGTCCACATGATGGTCACTTTTTTCTTATTTGTGGCTTTTTTGAATTGAAGGCTGACAGGATGGAAATCCTAGCATCCCATAAAATGCAGGTCTCACAAGTTCTAGTACATTGACTCATGCTGCCTCTGTGGCCATTATTTTCTCTGGAGACAAAATTAGAAAATGAACACATGGCAAGCTCCTAATTGCCCCTGTCCTTCACAGCAACTCATCGTCATGCTCGTGCTCCCAGGATTCTTGCCAGCCTGTCCAAGAGTCTTGTCCAACACTTGTTCAGTTGACTTTGGTACCCACTCTTGCACCCAGAAGCACTTCAGCCGGGCAAGGTGTGTCTATGCCGCTCAGAAAGAGCTCCACAATTCTCAAGTATTTGCACCTGCAATTGCCAACAGCATATTGATCCCAAAGCTGAACAAGAAACACCTGAAATACTACTGGCAAGACTGAAATCTGCTGCATCACTTGCCTGCTCACTGCTCATGCACAAGGATGTCGCAACAGCCATTGCTGCCACTGGCAGAGCCGTTCTGCAACCTAGCCTGAAGTCCCAGGGTTGGAAAGGCATGAAGATGAGATTACTCCTTATTGATGGACTCCAGTGATAACTTTGTGACCACTAGAGGTAGTTGAAGTGCTGGAAGCAGTTTACTGGGCTGACACTGCTGCTTTTGTACTTGTAGTTTAGCTCCAGCTCCTGCCCCCAGCCAGCAGCTAAAACCATGTGCTGCTCCATAATCCTTGTCAATCCCCTCCAGCTCAGGCCATTCTATGATTCTATGCTATTAGAAATAACTAATTTTCTTTGAATTTCTTTCAGCATACAGAAAACCAAGCAATGAAGCATAGATAATATGGTCGCCAAGTGTCTTCTCTGGATATTCAATAGGACAGGGCTTTAGCTCACATTTATCAGTATAGCATCATTGCCTTTGTATTAATTAAGCATCTGCCACAATATATTAATGGTTCTGGTTTTGGTGGGGTTTTTTGTTTGTTTGTGGGGTTTGTTTGTTTGTTTGTTTGTTTTTGTTTTGTTTTGTTTTGTTTTTAAATGGACATTCATATATATTCTAACAAAGAAATCCCCAAAAGAGATGTCTTAAACCAACCCACCTCATAGTGGGAAGGAATATCAGAATGGTATTCAAGGGCTCCAGAAACAACTTGGGTAACTCAGCCTGGGATTTGTTTGCAAGAAAAATGAAGATTCAGGGACACAATTTATTTTATCTCTGCCAAGACATACCTGCCCATTCTTGCACCTCTGGCTTCTATGTACATATGCCTTTGTGTACTAAACAAAATCCAGTAATAGTATTCAAAAAGCTTAAGTTGTTCTGAAAATCTGTGCAGAGTCATGTAAATGTATATAAACTAATGCAAAAGTGAACTTTATGTTCCCCAAAGTGTCTTTACCTCTTGTTGGTTGTTAAATTCTGATCGTGAAAGCTCCTAATTCACATAGTTTTCTCATGTGTTTGTCCAAATGCTTTGCAAAGCTGTACCTCCTGTATATTAAAGGTCTGCTAGAAACATGAAGGAGTGACCAGAGGGACCTGCAGGAGGTGGCCTGTGGGTCACAGATCAGGTCAAAGGCAAATGGTGACAGTCAGACTCCTCAAAAGATGTGAAGTTTCAAATTCAGGTCTGGATCAGAAAGCTCTGCCAAGGTCTGGCTGTGAAAGTGATAGATGTAAATAAGCTGATTCCGAGACTGTTTAGTAGTGATGAAATTCAGCTTGCGTGGGGAGCCAGCATAAAGCCTCTGCACCCCATCGTGCTCTCATTAAGCTCTTCTTTTAACTGCTGTATACACCCCATGGAAAGATATTTCACTCACAGCAATGACTACATACACACCGAGATTTTTTCTGTGACGCTGTCAGAGTCTAATACTGTCTAACCAGGCTCCTTCAGATAATCCACAAGGCGGGTTTAATGTTTCATATCAAATCTATTTCTTTTACATATTTGGCTTAACACAGCATTTTGATTTAGGAGAGTGACAGTAGCACTGTACTGAAGGCACACCACAAGCGTGGTATCACTGCTGTAATATACAGTGGAATCTCGACAGAAGCATGACTCCTGGTCTCTGTGTGCTCCGCTGTCGCCATGCTGGGTGTATTCAGTCACCCAGCCTGTTTGGAGCTGTGCTTTGCTGCATGCACAGCCAGAACTTTAGGCCCGTGTTGCATGGCACAAATCCCGTGGCCTCAGGATAAACTTTGGTGACTGATTGCTGCGGAGGAGCCTGCAGGCAGCTGCCTCTTGGCATCAGTGATGTTCATGCGGTCATCTAGATGTGCAGTTGCAAGTTGTCATGTGCACGTTCATTCTCCCTGGCAGTGGAAATGCTGAATAGAGTTGTTTCTGGTAAGAAAATCCTATGGTAGCTCAAATGAACGAAATGGGGGAATATCTCCTCTATAGAAGCTGTCTGCCCAACATGGTGCTCATGGGTCAGAGGCACGTTCGATGCTACATCACCTGCAGTTCCCACCAGCTAATGGGACATAAGATTATACCAATCTCTTCTTATACACTTAGCAATAATAAATAGCATTTCAAATGACACCTTACACAGCCTGTGTGCCTTTTTTACTGTTATTATAATGGACCTGCACCTCCTGGTGCAAACCAGGATGAAAGGCTGGGTGCTTGCAAATTAGTATTGTTATTATTACCATTATTACTGCACAGGCTTTTCTAGTCCTATTTCAGCTTACACAAGCAGACATAAGAATCTGAAGCAGTAATATTAGAGCATTTCACGGTTTTAATTTTTTCTCATTATACTAAAATTAATAATCTAATCATAAGCAGTAGGCAAGCATAAATATACCCTAAAAAATCTACAGTTTCCAACTGTATATTTATCAAACACTGTATAAATATACTTGAGTTTATAAAAGAATGAAGCGTGTCTCACAGAATTTTTTAAAAAAGGCATTTTTGGAAAAGGTTTCTCCATGCAAGTCTGGAACTTACTGCGAGCGCCAAGCCGATTAAGCCAGACCATGTCTGGCATTCGAGCTGCTGTTGAACTTTTAAGGAACAGACAGGTACCTTGTGGATTAGCCTGCTGCACATACATGTGCTCAGAAAGCCATCAAATCCACTCAGGGGCAGAGAGGTTCATCAGGGGCTATTAGAGCAGATGCGACAACTCACTCAAGAAGTCTGTAAGGCTTGAGATGGCAGCAGCTGAGAGGGTGTTTCAGTCCTGACAGCCTTCTCATAGACATCTGCTCCTATTGATGTTCAGAGGCAAGACACATCCACCTTCTGTCTGATCCGGTACACCTGTTGGTTCTTTTGTATTATTCTTGGGAAAGCAGGGTTGAATTACTGAAGTGAAGAAAGAGAAGCAAAGTGAAAAAATACAGTATTAAAGTACACATAGGCATATTCCTGAAATACAGTTAGCCTTGCTCAGCAGACAGAAGACCAAGTTAAAATGCCTGTCTGGCAGCCTCTCACATTTAAAACTTCGCATATACAGGTTTATGTAAAAATCTGTATAACCGCAGTACAACAGGAAGCTAATTTGTTCTTGGCAAATAGCTTTGAAACCGTAGATAAGTGATTTGTTTTCATGTGGGTGATAATCGTTTGCACTGATGTGAAGTGACTCCAGGGACGTCAGCTTTTGTACTTGTGGATCTTCACCAAAGTCAGCTGGACTACGAGCATGTGCGACTCCACGGAGCCCCATTTCAGGTTCATGATGATTAATCTCTTTTGTCACAGTCCTGCCCTGTACCCTGGCCAAAAGAGGGCTCCACTGTTCTTGGCACCATGACTCTTCCACTTCAGAGATAATCCTTTCCTCAGAGAGCTCAACAGGACAGACCGTGACTGGGGGGAGATAGGAGGACCGTGCTCTGTCTGTTGTCATGGAGTAGCTGACCAGGGTTTAGGCCCAGTGCATTGAATCCCCATCCATTACCCAGTGCTACTGAAGTTTGTAGACCACTAACCATGGCTCCCATGACTATAATGAACCAGTGACACATAAGACCTTCAGCTTTTGGTCACCTGGTACTGAGCAGTCATCCAAAAACTTTTAAAATCAGGAATTCAATGGAAACATTGGCTTCGTGGCACATTATTGTTTCCTTCTGCCTCTCCTTGATGCTCCACATTCCTATAACTCTTATTTCCCCAGGAAATAAGTATTCTGCTGTCTGTCTTCCGCCTATTAATCTCTGCTTTACTCCAAAGAATTACTAAGAATTACTTTTTTTTTTTTTCCTTTTTTTCTTTTCCCTCAGAAACAGTCTACCGGGTACTTATCTGCTTAAATCCAAGCAATTGTTCTAAACTTGTCTCTCGCTTTGAAGTCTGCTGCTGCTATTTCAGGCCAGAAGAAGGTCTGGAGTGCTCAAAGCCTGTCTAGTTTTTCCAACTATCCCATCTTTATACAAGGTCTAGTACAAGACACCGCCCCCATCTATAGTCTTGTCCTCACGGTGTCCTTAAACCATCATGGCTGCAAGGGCACTTGCCTCTTCATACGTATCCAGGATACAACAAAAAATAGTCTCACCATGCTGGTGTAGAACAGGTCCCATCTGTCTCTTTAGTTGTCCACAGTAGATTGTCACACATATGCTTTTTTAAGGAGAAGATTTTTTTTGGTCCTGAATTTATTTACAGGAATCTGCCACTACTGGTAGATGGAAACATTTTGGAGAGATGCCTTATACGTGTGAGTCATTCAAGAAGGAAAACCATTTCACCAGAACAGCGTGACCAGTGGGAAGAGCTGAAGAAAACTGGGTGAGGACCAAAGTAAGATGCAGGATAATTGTCATGCTGAGAGGCCAAAAGGTGGATTTGGCTTTGGAGGTGGAATGGGCAGGATACCGTCAGGCCTGACTTGGGGAGAGAGGGGAAGAAACTATTACCTAGGCAGACTGACACCAGCTTTCAAAGTGTTCATACAAAATTAGCACCCTTCTTATTTTGTGCTCATACTGCTGATGCAATGTTTGTGTTTGAGAGAGACAGCACTGTTGGGCATGGCTGGTCCATACATCAGCTGCCTTTAATGTGTCTGGCTTTACCGTGCATGCACACCAAACTGCGTGGTTGATGGGGCCTGTTGCTTTGGACTGACATAACAGATTCCAGCTGCAGGCAGGATCTCAGTCCCTTAGCTTTTATATTGTCTCCGGCACTCATACTTACACTCTGGACTGACTCCAGACACAAAGCTGCCTGACTTGATCCAGAGACTCTGCCTCGAGAGGGTTCATAAACCCATCAGCCAATGCTAAAATGGTGTGTGTGTGATATGCTCTTATGCAGGCCATAAGGGTACCAAAATGGAGACAAGAGGAACGAACAAAAGAACAAATCACAGTGTACCAAAACTGGATGCATTTTTCAGATCAGGACTATTATTTACCATTACTATAATGAGTTAGAGAAATGGTACTCTACTTATGACTGCAAAGGTGAATTAAGATAATGAAACACAGTGAAGATTGTAGGAACATTCAATGTGCACCTCATGCCCTCCACCAGACCCAGCTTTGCACTCCAGTCAGCAAGAAGTACTCTTCCCCCATACTGGATGCGAAAAAGCCTTTCCATCTGTCAGAATAAAAGCTGTGGTCTTAGTAAATCTCTCTATATTTTTTCAGTTGGTGAGAAAACAAGCTATTCAGTGCAGGCTGTTTTCTAGCAGGAACTATGTAAGGGTGAGTCTGCAAATTAGAAATGGTTGTTATGATCACTATTGCAGGGATCATTCTACTCCTTTCTGTGCTGATTGTTTTCTCCTAAGTGACTTTAATGGCTATAATTGCATTTCTGAGCCTATCAACATGCCCAAACAATTGCAGTTTAATGTAAGTGCACAGAAAGTGACAAAAAGAACTTGTTTCATGGACTCAGCGTTAGCGAAACAATGCAAGGGTGAATAACAATACTGGCAGGTGGACTTGGAAAGAGTTGTAATAGAACCAGGACAATCCATAGATCTTGTACTCAAGGAGATAACCTGACCTGCATGTGGAATTGCAATGGAAACAATTTTATCTAGGAATTTTACAGTTACTCAGCCAATTTGATCCATTCCTGGAAGAGCACAAAAAGGTGATAGAAATGTTTCCACAAGGAATTCTTCATGCTTCTTTGAAAACATAGGGGATGAGTCTCCTCCTGAACTAGCAATTTGTCAGCAATTACTTCTGAACCATGAAAAGTGAAACATTATTCATTTAGAGTTGTCAGCCTCACAGAAATATTCCATGTTTAGCAGTTTTTCACACAGCAATTTTTAAAGGATTAAGTCCCAAGGAGTAGTTTCTGGAATTTATCGCCATTCACTGGAGATGATGTATTTCTTTGAGTACAGCAGTGAATTTCTCATAAGACTATGGTATTTCTTTCTCAGATTGCTGTGGTCGGTTTTATGACAACAGAATATATATGTTGGGCTCTAGCATATGTTTGCAGGCACGGCTAAAAAAATTGAATGAGTTTGTTGTAAAGCTCTGTGAGCTTGGCTTGCAGCTTGAGGGCAGGGAGCAAGAAGGATGGGAGCAGCCACTGGTACTCCTGGGGAGCTCCTCTCCTTCCAGCAGCGTAGCATGGCTGTCCCCCACCCTCTCCTGCTGCAGCAGATTGTTTGGCTTTCTAAAACTCAGGCATAGCAAAACAGACAAAGGGCTGTGTTTTTCTGCTGTCCCAGCAATCTGCTGCCCTAATTATGTGCTTATTTTGCCCATGCTTACAACTTGTCCTGGCTCATAACCATGTGACCAAGGCTGTCCCCAAGGGGTTTTAATGGATTAAAGCAGCTCTTGATTATTTGGACAAGACATGCAAGGTATAACACTTTAAGTCTCAGGGAGGGAAATAAATAGATTAGAAAATATGTCGGTTCAGCTTCAGAATTAAATTCTTGTTTGTTTCAAGACCTCACAAGATGTGGACCAGAAAACTCTTATTACTATACCACAGAGTCATGTGTATGAGACAGAAGATTCAGGAACTGAATCTAAGGCACATCATTAGCTTTAGGGCTGTGGTAAAGGTATAAAAACACAAAGAAACAAGTAGCTGTCTGAGGTATTTCAAAGAAGCCATCAGTGAAATTCTGAAAGAGAAAAGGCAATGTCCGTATACAGCCATTATTCAAAACAAAGAGGGACAAACTGAATTTCTCATGCCATAGCTGTGAATTTGCTTTATGGGTTTTTTTGGTCAGTGATGATAAAAGACTATAGGGCAGCAGATGCTTTTAAAGATTATTAAAAATGAGTTTTGCAACTGTGCAAAAGAAAAACAAAACAAAACAAAAAAACCCCAAACCAAACAAAAAACAAAAAAAAAACCACCAAAAAATGCATTCTTGATCTCTGAGGAGAATCACACCTGACATTCTTCAAAACGTGGATTTCAGATGTGGTTCATGACTTGCTTTCTTGAAAACCTAGGGAGCTATCTTCCTAAATTGGGCAACTAACAAAGTATGCTGCTATAATATGCAGAACACTTGCCCAAAACAACTAGAAAAAGTACTTTTTGACTTGGAGTAAAATGTTGGATGCAAAAATGGCCTAGAAACTTTATGTAATTTAAGTGTCCTGACTCCTGTTGGCCCAGAGGGTCCCTGATTCTCTAGGCAGTTCTGCCTGCATTGCCAGTTCTCACAGCTGACCCTGAGGTGCACAGGTGAACATGAAGACAGGAGGTCTTTGGGAGCAGAAACCTGGTGAATGAAGAGTCTTTGTCAACATTGATGAAAGGTCCTGGGATGAAACTGTCCAGAAAGATTGATGGAAGAGATGAACCAAGCTAAAGTGCATCACAGCCTTCTGCTGACACCAATATAAGTCGTGAAAAAAGCAGTGAAAGATTAGGAGGAAAGGGAGAAGCTCTGTTTACTGGAATTTGCGAAGAATGGACAGAAATGAGGGACAGACCTTGCTACAGTGAGCTTGCAAAATACTATGCAAGAAACCACTCATCTTATTGCAGCCACCAGTATCTTCTTACCTCCATTTTTACATTAACATTTCTCTCAATTTCACCCCATTGTTCTCTCTTCAGAGGATATTTTGAGATCTCTTAATATTCTAGCATCAAATACTGTATGAGCTTTACATAAGGAACAGATGCAGTCTTTTGAGATGTATAATCATCCATCCCCTCTCCTGATGTTGCTGCTGTCACTGTAGAGGGAAATGGAGCCATATCCACTGTGTATCCTGTGTAAATGTGATATTGTAAATGCTCTGCAGAAATGTGTCTGTAACGAACACTTTCTTCATGCCCACAATATCTTCTAGTTTCTAGAATTTGCTGTTGATCATAGCAACTGGTATTCATCGATGAATCTGCCAATATCAGTCATTGTCTTTTAACTCCACATCTTTGTGCTCAATGGTAGCAAAAGCAATAATTTTTTTTCCCTGGGGCTGTCACCAATCCAGCTCATTTGTCATTTTTAAATGGACACTTGGGGCAGATTCTGTCCAAGCAAAACAAATCAATACAGTTAGTTATGCTAAATGCATTCAAACAAGTATACTTGAAGAGGTAGAAGAAATAGATGCTGCAGCAAAGCAAATGATGAAGAGGAGAGGTATGCGTGCCACAGGCTTAGCAAAGAATGGGAAAATGGCAGCAACTTTAATCTGTGCTTTGGGAGTGAGGAAGGGATGGAGAATCAGGTAGAGGTAACTATAAAAGGGAGGATGGGGCTGAGGAGGAAACTGAAGAAAAGCCAAGGACGTAGACTTAGGGAAAAAAAAAAAAGCAGTGGATCTAAGATGTTCCCAGGGTTGATGCAGAGGAACTGATGAAACCAGTTACTGTGCCACAGACACCAGGCAGGCCTGGAGGAGAATCTTGTTTCTAGTCCATTCGATTCAAGACCGGGGTACTGGACTTTGAAAGCAGCTGGGGGATTTTATAGCCTGTATCACTTATACCGCTATTGTGGCTTCAGCATAGCAATAAATTACACAAGAAAAGCAGCTCATGCAACAGCCCAGCTCTTGGAAATGGTACAGAAAGAAAAATCTCTTATGTCTGCTTTTATAGAAGTGGATGCTATTTGCATTCTTTGCAAGCATTAAATTTTAGTCACTGGTGGAGGTTAGTTGTAGGACTGGTTGAAGTGGGTGTCGATGTTTTATTTTTTATTTCAAAATGTTTATGTTCAATAGTAGCAAAAAGAATATGCTTTTTTGTGGGGTTAGCAACCCAGCTCACTTGTCATTTTAAATGGACACCTGAGGCGGATTCTGCCCCAGCAGAGCAGACTAATAGAGTCAGCTAGACTAAGTGCATTAAAACAAATACACTTGGATGGGAGAGGAAAAAGAAGCCACAGGAATGGAAATGATACAGGAAAAAAGAGAGTTACATGCAACAGAGAATCAGGAGAGATGGGAGGCTTTATGTACTAGAAATAGCTGAACTGATCCACCAACACCATCATTAAACCAGCTTTAATAATGTGTTGTCATCAAAAAGAGGAAATTACTGCCACTCCCAAAATGAGTAGACCATGGAAGGACGCTTATAGATGGCTCACAAGGCTGCGACTGGTTGCTTGTTCTCCTTTCTTTATTCAGAGGCCAAAGATAATGTAATTCATCAAGATCATTATGAGAAAATGAATCAAAGAGGTGCATTTATTTATTTACGGTATGTGAATCAGCATCCTTTTTTGCCAGGAAAGATTGGACTGGATGATCCCTGTGGTCCCTTCCAACCTGGTGTTCTATGATTCTATCCTAGAACGAAAAGCAAACAGTGGCAAAGTGGCTGAAGTCTCTCACTGTGATTCCAGTGCTCATGTCTCTGGCAAGCCCATTCCTGCAGGCTGTAGGGTGATCCTTGTCTGTAGCTGATCGCACGGGTCAGACAGGTGATGGGAGCAGGTTTTACGTATGTTTCTTATGTACGTTTTACGTATATTTCTTACGTATGTTTTACGTATATTTCTTACATACGTGCTAGCTCCACTGAGCAGCCTAGGTTTGGCAAGAACTCCAGCAACACTACAAAACAAGTGGTGCCTGTACTCTGAAACTTGAATGGAAAGGTAACCCTGAGACTGGAGGGCTACCCATTTCTGAGGGCTGAGAAAAGCCCTCCTGAGACAGCACTTTTTCCTTTTAGAAAAGGCAGGGATATACCGTTGCTTCACCCACAGTGTCGCCTCTAAAGGCGAAACCCTCCTTCTGTCTCTGCTTTGAGAGGGAACTGAGGAACATGATTTAGGGACAGCCAGCAACACCCTGATAGTACCAGCTGCAGGCAAAGCCTGATCTGTGTTTCCGGAGAGAGCAGAGCAGCTGCTGCTGGAGGGAGGGAGGGAGGAGAGGAGAGGAGGGAGACGCGGCCGCGTTGTGGGAATTTTTGCAGGCGGGTGGTTGGTCGCAGCACGACCTGTCCCCCCCCGGCTGGAGCGGCTCCAACAGCGGCCGTGCCTGCGCCGGGCTGACAGCAGGGACTGCACCCCGGGACCCCCTTCCCGAGCACCCCTCGCTGGGCACAGCCTCACTCCGCCCCCCAAAGCTCCCCTGCGCATCTGCGGGCGCGGGAGCGCTTCAGCCGCGTCGGCTCGCTGCACATCTCCCTCCTCCGCTTGAATCCCTTTTCCCCTCAGCCCGGGGCGCAGCGGAGCAGCCGCGGCTCACGGAGGTAGGTCGGGCAGGGTGCGGGTTTAGAAAAGCCGCTGAGGGGCCGGGGGACCCCCGAGGAGGTGAGAAGAGGGGGGATGTGCGTCTCTCTGCCCCTCCGCGGCTTTTATTTTGAGGGGAAAACTGTGCTTTCTCGTAAATCACAGTCGTTACGTGAAGCTTTCTCACCCGGGACAACGATGAGGTGAGGGAAAGCTCTGAGGTTCAGCCGCTAATTTTGGGCTCGTTTTCTTGTTTTCACTTAATTTCTCCTCCGAAGGAAGGCCTGTGAAACCTTCTTGCGGGTTTTCTGTGCGGGTTTCAAAATGTGTGAGTGGTGGGTTTTGGTGTTTTGAGCTTCTTTTTTATTTATTCTCCCCCCCCCCGCACTTGAAAAGCATTCACCTGCAGACCACTTATAAAACAAATGCTAACGTGATGACCTCATTAATATTTATAAATATATAAAGGGTGAGTGTCACGAGGATGGAGCCAGGCTCTTCTCGGTGACAACCAACAGTAAGACAAGGGGTAATGGGCTCAAACTGGAACACAAGAGGTTCCACTTAAATTTGAGAAGAAACTTCTTCTCAGTGAGGGTGACGGAACACTGGAAGAGGCTGCCCAAGGAGGTTGTGGAGTCTCCTTCTCTGGAGACATTCAGAACCTGCCTGGACACCTTCCTGTGTAACCTCACCTGGAAGTTCCTGCCCTGGCAGGGGGATTGGACTAGATGATCTTTCGAGGTCCCTTCCAATCCCTAACATTCTGTGATTCCGTGATTTTGTGTGTGTATCTCTCCAGTTATAGTGTGAAGGAAGATATTTATGGCGCTTGCCTACCCGCCCTGTGAACAAGCAGGTCAGTACCTAAAATAAGTGGGTTTGGTGTTCTCAGGTGACTTGGGAAAAGGAATTTCAACATACAGTATGCACTGTCATTCATACATGTGTATTTAACCTAGTTAAACTCAAAATGTTGGTGGCATAAAGAAGTTTAGTCCATTTTCCTCTGCAGGCAGGAATTCCCTTTGCTTGAAGTAAGGTGTAGAAAGTGCTCCTTCCAATATGCTCGTGTGGGCCCAGTGTACTTAATTTGGTGTGGAAAAATATGTATTGATGCTGTTTCTTGCTTCAGGATGATGTTTCAATAATGGAATGAAACTGCTTTTTGATACTTAATAAAATCTTCTATTTGGCCTTTTGCCAACAAGTGTGCAACGTTTCGAAGAGGTACTCGCATTACAACTCTGTTTAAACTGTGGAGTGAAGGAACTCTCTGGTATCTCTAGAGATTTCAGTGAATACTATTGCCTGGTATGTGTGCAAGACTTAGATGGGTATAACTGAGTTATGTGAAATCTTGCAGCATCTTGCACAGTTCAGATAGTGAAGACGTCAACTGCGTGATGATTTCAAGCAGGCGTGGAGTGTAAGGTGTCCTTCTGACACAGAGGCTGTTGCTTAAATCAGGATTTACAAATCATTCTGTGATAAAAATGTCCTGATTGCCAATGGGACAAGATAGTATGAGGAATGTCTTAAGAGATGCTCCCTTACCTAATGGGCTCCCCGTCAAAAAAGATTTTTGAAAAGAAAAATCGTCTCTGATGAAGACAAATCCCAGTAGCAGAGAAGCACAGGAGAAATCCAGCAAACCAAGATTTCAATTTCCCCTTTACAAACGGATGCTGCAGAAAATATTTGGGCAGTCATCATGTGTGTTCTCTTAAGTGTTAATAGTATAATAGTGGTTATTGCTTTGCTATTTAATAATGTTTTAGTATCTCAAAGAGTCATTTTCCCTGAGTGCTTTTTTCTGTGGTAATTACTTATTTTTTCCAGCGCTGAACATCAGTCCTTTGGTCCGGGAGTGACTGGTATATATTAGGTTGTGAGCAGATAGTTCTCTTTCAGCAACTTTACAATTATGGATAACTCAATGTACAGGTGAAAGCTGAAGAAAAATATTTTTTCTCCCCCTAAAGACAAATATTTTACTCAGATGGTTATTCATAAATGTATCATTAAAATCTGATGTCTCTCTCCAAAAATGAATTGATCTCTATAAGTGCTTGCAATTAGTATGCCCTGACATCATCTGCAGGTTACAGTGAGAATTCATCTTGAGTGTTAACATATTTTCTAATAGTAAAAATAAGATTTCATTCTGTCATTTATGCATTGTGTACATGACGTTTGAATGCCTCAGGATAGTAAAGCAATAGACAGCAGTAAATAAATTATCAATGTGGCTGGCAATTTTCTCTTGAAACTGGCTGATGATTAAGATAATAAAGCTATTACCAAGCCAAGAAAATAAACTATTGGAAGAGTAGATTGGCAGTAAACAAGGAGCCCATATGGATTTAGAAAAGGGGGTGAATAAGTGTAAAAAATGACAGGCTGAAACAAAGAGTTTCCAACAGCCAGTCTGAGTTAGATTTCATAACAGAAATCAGAAGACAAAGAAGGAAAGCAGCAGCGTGGGCAAAGCTCAGAGTGAAGCTAGTCCCAGAAAAACAACACATAACTTGTGTCTCTTTTGAATGTGATTGTTGGTTCATGGGTACACAGGCTGAAGAACCTGTAGGGTTTAGAAAGTGGAAATTGTGTGAAGAAGCATTTGTTCTGCCTTGTCCCTCAGCCTGCTGGCTCTGGTTGGAGCTGAGGAGAAGACCATGTGTTGCAGGTATAATGGGGCTGACCCAGTCCGCTGTGACCATGGACTACAGACCACCTTTTAGTTCCTGTTCTCAGCATGGATTGGCACTGGTGATTACTGAAACAGCAGGGCAGCCCTGAACAGCCACCATCACTGTGGAAAAATTAGGAGATGGGCGTCAGGATAGATCATGCAAGGCCAACTTGATATTTCTATTGCAAAATTACTGGTTTTTGAAAATAAGAAAGGCAGGAAAGTTCTCCTTTTTGTGTTCCGCTGATACTTGTAAGCTTGCCATCTCCCACTAGCCACTTCTTTCCTCCTCAACCCCTGTGGAGCACAATAATTTTTGATATCTGGATTGTAAGTACCCGGAGGTGTTGACAGGCCGTTTGGAGTGAAGGTCTGTCTGGCCAGGGACATGCAAAGATAGAGGATGAGCAGAAATTACAGGAAACCTAAACTGCATTTGAATTCTAGAAAACCTTTCTAGAGGATATGAAGATATAAATAGCCTTATTGTCAGCATGCAAGTTTCATGTTTCCTTTGGGTTTGTCTAAAATAACTACGTTAGATTTACTTAGATTTAGTAACTTTTAATCCCAAGATCGGTGAGTTAAACTGTGGATTTTGTATTTTATGTAGAGGATAATAATAGGCTCTGCATTAGCATGCACACAAACATACTTCCTGAACATATCAGCAATTAGAAGATGCTTGCTTTAATGTTCTTAAAACCTCCATTGTTTCTTGCTGAAGCAGCCTGTATCTATTTTAGATGCTGACCCTGCATCTCTGGCAGAAGCACCCGACAGGGCTTAGCAGCCACCGACACTGTGTCTACACGGTTGTGTTTGTGTCTGTGTTCTAGGCGTACATGGGATGGTTGAGTGCGGACTAGCCTCGGCCTGCCCATTGCTCTCATTTCCTGAGTCAATGGGAGACGGTGAGCACGCATCTACATGTAGGCACTGTGGGAAATGAGCAGACTAGCACCTGAGGGTGAAACGGGGCATTTATTAGCATGACAATGTAGACACACCCCTTCTAGACAATAAAAAGTTAATGGTAGCAAAACACCAGGTAGTGCTTGAGAGCACAGAATTTTCATGTAGTGTAATCTAGTCAATGAAATGAGTTTTTATGAGGAATTTCAACTGATTCAGGGCTTCAGGCCTTAAGGCAGAATCACTGAATCCTTTCACGTTCCTTAAGTGTTTCCCTTTTTGTTTTTTCAGGATGCTCACCAGAGCCCCAAGTGTCATTGCCCAAGTGTTCCTTCTTCTAAGCATAGTTCTTGTCATTGCTATTGCAGTGATTCAGATAAACCAGCAACAGATCCTCTCCCCAGGGCTTAAGGTAAGTCTTGAAATATGTAAGAAAGGAGAACAATATTTTGAACTGATATTTAATAATGTTCCTTTCTAAACTAATTTTTATGGGGTGATTCAAATGAGTGTACAGCCATAAATTAATCACACCTTTGTGAAGGGAAAACTGAAGCTGAGAGAAAGAGACTTAGTCAAGATCACAAAGTCAGTGGCAAAGCAGGAAAAGTATTCCTTGATTACCTGTCTGTAATGCCTATCACACAATGTCTTCTCCAAGACTGAAAGGCCAAATGAGGAGAAAATGCCACTGTTTTTTTTTTTACTTTTGCCAGAGATTGGAAGTAATTTTAAAATAATTTTGAAATGAGAAATACCTGGAGTTTAAATTCTAGCACAGCTAGGAAGTTTATGCTGAAATCTTTGTAAACTGCTCCTGTGTATCAAAAGCATTTGAGTTCTAAGTGTGCACTTTATGATTCACCGCATGTTGGGACTTGCTGCACATTAACAGAAGCAAAGTAGCTTCATGAGGAGGTGCAGAACAACTGGAAAAGACAAACTGAAATATTCTGGAATTTAGACTTTGTCTCATCCTTCTGGAGCATGTGTGCAGATCCTTCAATGACAGATGTACACAGCTGAGGACAAAGCTGTAGAAATTAGCCTTCTAGAGAAGCTGTGCAGTCTGGCATTTTGAGTTCTTTGTTCCTTTTTTTCCACGATAGCTACAAGCATAAAGCTTGTCAGATCTTTCTTTGAAGTTCTTTCTACCTTTCCCTCTGCCTATGTATTTAACTGGATAGTTCACATACTGATAGCAATGTGGTAATGTCTCATTACACTTCACAGGATTATGAACACCTTTGGCTTTGTCTGAATCATTTGTTGGTGTGTGAGTTAGACAATGGGATAAAACTGTATTGTGATACTAATTTTATGTGTTTGTGTGGTGTGGCAGGGTGTGTGTGCTGGGATCTTGCATGGGGACAAAGTGCCTCAGGTTTACTCCCTGTTGTGCCCAAAATCTTTGCTGGCAGCAGCCTTACATCCGACAGTTTTCATGCAAGGCAAGACTGGACTGACCTTTAGGCTGAAGCCACTATCTAAAAGACAGCCTACACATCACTTGTATTTTTCATTAATTCAGTTTCACATTCAGAATGACAACATCGTCTACCTTGCTTTTTGAGCAAACATCAGACCCACCTTGACCATCTGTAGCTGGTTTAGGTGCGGAGATTTGCTTCCTGAGTCACAGCAGCTTCATGGCTGGTTCTGGAGGAAGACTGGTGGTTCCTCTGCTATAATAGGTGTCTTGGCTTTGGATTTCTTTTTGGACTGTAAGCCTGCCAATGCAGAAAATCCCAGCTGATGTAGAGGAACGTGTTTGATTCCTGAGATGCTGAGTAGTCCTCAGTAAATTATTAACATTAGGAAAAAGGAGCAGAGGGAGGACCTTGGTATGCCAGTGTGAAACTCTCCAGTACTTAACTGATATGATGGAGCCTGGAAATGGCAGTGTCCTAAAGTTAGCAGTTGATTAAAATTAAATATGGCAATAACATGATGAAAGCAGACTTAATCTTTGTAAATGGTCGTCTTCTTCTTCTTCTGGTTCTTCTCTGTGAAACCAAAACAGCTACTGAAGGGTAACTAGAGATCTGTGGCATAATAGCACATTGACAGCATCGAGGTTCATTCTTTTGTGGCACAAGAGATAAATTATCTGCTATGCCATTGATGTTTTGAAGTGTTGTTGCAAAATTAAATATTTTTGTTCCTTGGTAGTTGGCTTATCTGAAGATTCAGCCAGTAATTTGTGAAGGAAAGACCTGCCCATGTGCATGAGGCAGGGGCACTGAAAGAGCTCCTGACTCATTGCAATGCACCACAAAGTCAGAGGAGTGATGAAGAAAGTGCAAACATCCTTAGTGACATAGTTTGTGAAGAAGTACAGAATTGGAAACAATGCTAGCTCTGAATGTAGCGAGCCTTTGTACCAGTCAAAAAAATTTGTCTACCGATGTTTTGTGAACCCTAAAGAGAAAAAACCCTCTCCCTATCATTGTGTGTTGCAGTTTAACCCCAGCTAGCAATCAAAATTGCTTGCTCAATCCCCCATGCCCAAGTAGAGGAGTGAATTGAAAGGGAAGGGAGAAATTAATGGATTGAGATAAAACCAGTTTAATAAAATAACAAAATAATACTAATATACTACTACTACTAATATATATATTAAAAAAAAGTAAAATCAGTGATACTTAATGCAATTCCTCACGAACTGCATCCGTGCTGAGCAGCCAGTCCTGGGAAGAGAGCACCCTGGTCCCGAGCAGCCGATCCTGGGGAGAAAGAGCGAAAAGGGCAGAAAGGCCCAGAGGCCAACTGCAAACCAGCAGAACGGCAAAAGGCAAAACTAAAGGAACTCCCAGTTCAGCTCCATTCTGGTTTAGTTCCATTTGGAACGGGTCTCCCCAAGCCAGAAAACCCAACTTCCATTAAATGCGAAGCATGATGCTCATGTCGTGGAATATTCTCATTGGTCAGCCTGGATGTCACTCAAGATCTGTCCCACTCCCAAGTGTCTTTGCTAAAGTAGCAACTTGAATGGAACCTGATGGCGTAGTGGTTTGATGGTATCTGTGGAGCCTTTCACCTTCTAGTTGATCACAGTAAATATCGTCTGGATAAATATAAATGAAATTTTAATTATCTAGCAGTCCTCTAGGAAACAGACTAGACTGGAATTGCTGGTAGTTCCTTGGGGGCCAGGAGTTTGTAGGATTACAGTGGAAGCAGTGAACTAATGAGGTGTGGAAGCTGGATGGTTTTGCCATCTGCGGCAGTGATCTTTTGGTCAGAGTTGAGGCTCCCCAGGGAGTCAGGGGGATGAAATTTATCAGCCTGCTGCAGGGGCTCTTACTGCTTTGCAGCCAGATGGAGGCTCTCATTTTTCAGTATTGTCAGGCCCCTGCACATCTGTCTGTTTTAAAAGAAAAAAGTTAACAGAGAAATGAACCCTACACTGTGCGATTCCTACCAGTTAGATGACTTTGGAAGAGGGGAGCAGCAAAACGTACTTTCAGGGATCACAAAGAAGATAAGCAATATTGCAGTTTTCTTCCCTTCATGTAGTTCACCTTCTCGGTTGCTACAGTTTTCTGCTGCCGTAAAAGGTGGGAAAGGGGGAAAGACTGGTCTGGTGAGCAGTGGAATGGGGTGGAGAAACCTGTGCTTTAATCCCACAGAGAGTCCAAGTGACCTAGGGCAAGTCACTTAAATATTTCTCATTTATTTCATAAATAAACATGGGGTAATAGTGATTCTCTTTCCCTCTTTGTTGTCTCACATGCCGGCACAGCCTGTTTACAGTGGCAAACTCTCAGGTGGACTTCCAAAACCACTCAAAGGGAGAGGTTTAAGAGGCAATTAGAAAAGAACCAGACTTGTTACATCATTCTCACTGTGGACTATTATGTACTTTGCCTGTTTGCTTGTGGCTTTATGGATCCCTTGTGCATCCTTGAATCTAAAGCCTGTGCTTAGCTATCAAGCCCTTCAGTGTCTAGGAAGTGTAGTGGGGATAATGGGAAATGAACTTGCTGCAAAATCAAGTCCTAACACGGTGTTATCTACATGTCAGCATGGGTTTTGAACCTGATGCTGAAAGGACATGAGCATTCTCCATCCCCACTGAATTCATTACTGAAGATACATAGTATGTTCTTTGTTTTGCAGCCAGATTCATTCTGTGCTTGGCTGTTGGATTCATGCCTAAGTGCCTAACGCTAGAATTAATCTCTCTTGTAAATAATGCTGCGCATATATTTTTTGAAGTGTTTGGTGCAAAGAAGTACAGCTGCGTATGGGCCTTAAAGCTGTCACTGTTTGTTTCTTGATCTAATGTATTATTTTTTTCTCCCCAGTATGGAATAGTCCTTGATGCTGGATCCTCTCGGACTACGGTCTATGTCTATGAATGGCCAGCAGAAAAAGAAAATGACACGGGAGTAGTAAGCCAGACTTTCAAGTGCAATGTGAAAGGTGAGATCAAATGGAAGTTCCTTATTTCTTTCTAGGCTCTAAGAAGAGGTTATCTTGAAGCCTATACTGGTTTTTTCCACTGCATTCCCTTTTCAGTGCTGGGGAGCAAAAACTGTAAAGACTATGTCTGTATCTGTCAGTATGAGTCCTTCTGCTACTGATACAGCAGGATGCTCTAATCTGCGACGGAGAGAGGAAATTGTAGCTAAACTTGATTTACTCCATTTTAGTTCGTGATTGGTGCAGACAGAGTTTGATCTAAAAACTATCAGTCCCTGTAAATGTTTAGTCCTTGTGCCCTGAAATAATTTCTTTTGAAAGGGAAGTATAAAATATATTTTTAAATAGCTTGGAATAAAAAGTCTTTGAGAAGAATGGGGATCTAGCCCTTGTCAGATGTTAGTCATTAATTTTGATGGAGGCAAAAATGGGTGTCAGCTGTGCTATAGGAGTTTGACAAATTAGTTTTATTTTCCAGAAATCTTAGTGATGCTTAAAAAGTTATCTGCTGTTTCAGTCAGATTTCCTAGAGAAACAAGGCTTATACAGTTCATCTGGAGTTGTTCTCCAGTTACTTGGAAAGAGGCAACCAAGGGGAAATGATGAAAGGCATGTAGAAGGTGACCAGGAAGAGCTTCTCCATGCTATAGAACTAGGAAGCATCTAATAAAATTATCAAGTAAAATAGCTAAATTGCGAAACTGTTTCTGACAGGATGGCATAGTTGTATCAAATATGCAGGTCTGACCTTTGGCTTAGGAAAACGTGTATCTGTGCACTGCTAGAACATGTCCCATGACAAGTACCACTGGCTACCCGCCTTGTCTTTTGTCTGAGGGTTTGCAGTGATTTCCTCTCAGAGGGAGGCTGCTAGACTGGGCTGGCTTTTGCTCACACTCCAGTATGGTTAAGTATGTGCTCTAGTAGCTTGTTGTGGATTCCTTCATAAGAGCTTTTGAATCTCTTAGTCAACTTCAGTGACATTTGATTAAGCTTGCAAAGATACCAAAATTCTACACATTTTACGAAGACAGGTGGCCAGGCCAGGGAGAGAAATCCACGTTATTAAACAGTAGCTAGTCCATAAGGGATTTCTGCACAAGCCGAACTTTCTAAATTCTGCTTCTCTGAGTTAAATGAGCTTTAGATTATCCTCTGAGATACTTACTTCAGCAGTACTGCTTTGTTTAGTGTACTGGTTTGGATTTGCAAGTTAGGTAAGGGGAAAAGGTGGGGCAACTCAGGAAGCCTCAGTGCAGCTTTTGTTGATCTCTGATAATAACTGGCATTCAAGGAGAATTTTTCCCTTCTCTCTCGGTCATGATCATGCAAAATTCTGCCTCTCTCTTTGTGTCTGGAAATAGATGCTGGAGACGTAGCTGTAGAAGTCCATGAGTTACTAGGAGATGAGTAGAAGGCAACGTTTTCTTAACAGCACCAACATCTCTGTCTTCAGTGTTAAATATATGTGTGGACATTCTTAGCAATTTTAGAACAAGGAAAGGAACACAAGTGTAACACGCACAGAAGTAATGGACTATTGTGTGCCTGATGGTGTGTCCTTGCAGGCTGCAGGACTGGCAGCCAGCCTGCCAAGGTAGGGGGTATATTCTGCTGGCTCCTGTCTTGACTTGTTAGGAATGTTGCCTTTAGAAATTCTGGTGTGAGAAAAATGCACAAAGAAACCGCATTATTCTTCTCCTCTAAAAATGACAGAGGAGTACTCTGAATTTGTTTTAATGAGTTTAGGTTTTGTTTTGCTTCCAAGAAGAACAAAAAAATTGCAAAACAGAGGAGTCCAAACTGCTGTGAACTCTTCGGGTCCAGAGAAGCCTTAACCATGGTCAACCAAAGTACTCCTCATCCTCCAGTGTACAAAATCGCCAGGGTTCACTGCTCCAGTCTTGGGTGACTCTGCACTGGAGGTGACAGAGGGCTCATGGGAGAGGTCCCCAACTATGCTGTGGGGGTCAGTGGTGAACGTATCTGCCAGTGTTTCTTTTGTGAGGTGTAACCATAGCCTGAAGTACTTAAGTTGGGGGATGGTTCTGGGCATACTGAGATGCAGACTTTCACATACCTATGGAAATTGAAAGTCAAATGGTCAACTACGCTAAGTTCCGTGGTGGTTGTACGATTTCATTTTGGCCTTTGTTAAGTACTTCTGCCCCTGTGTGTAGGAGCGAGCCCCAAGTCAAAACCCTTTCTATACAGTGCAATCAGTCTGTCCTGGTCAGGCTCTAACCATTGGCAAAGGAGGCAGTTGTCCAAAACAAAATGGTCACTGCCTTGTGACCTTCTATATCTGAACACTGGGAGATGGAGGTTGTTGCCACCAAGGAAGTGTGAGGCAACAGCAGCTGCAAAGGATGTAAAACAGCAGATGCTGCTCTGTTTTCCCCTGGCGACAGCTTTCCTTCCAACTTCAGGGCAGCCCGTGCTAGACTTAAGTCTTCTAGAAAGTCTTATTCCAAACCAGGGCTGTGAACATCTAATGATGACGTGGTAATGTTTATGTTTAAGTTCATACTGTGGAAGGAGTGGTGGAGTCTGTAAAGTCTTACATATTGTTTCTTCTGTTTTTATCAATGCAATGTGGCTGAACAAACAGTTTCTCATTTTAACTCTGTGAGAGCCACCTTTTGCCTAGTTTGGGATCAGGTTGTGAGAGAGATGGCTGTTACAGGAGAACTAGATGGAGTTCTAGCAGAGTTGTTCTCTCTGGGGCAGTGGCTTAGTGGGAATGCCGGATTTCTCCCTGTGCAACTTCCTCAGCTAGGGAATTTTAGTAAGAAATGTTTTTATTCACACCCAAGTTGAGCCTGAACGTGTTGAAGTCCTGCTGGTCCTTGGAGTATTGAGCAAGGGAGGAAAGACTTCGATGTTAATTGTTCAAACAGTTATGCCTTATGCAGCATGGTGTAACTCTCGTTCCTGTTATCTGAAGGCTTTGAAAATTTGGAAAGCTGTGAAATACTTAGTAGTTCATGCACCGGTCTAGACATGGACCTCTGTGACTTCAAGAGCCATTTGTGTGCATCTTGAAATTTCACCAGCAATTCATTGCAGAAGCTTCTTTATTTTATTTCCAGTTGAGAGCAGTGAGCTGTGGACGTGTCATGGTGTCCACAACAGTTGTGGCAAACCAGATTAGGAAATCTTAGGTTGTGGAAAGGGGGATTTTCTATACTTTAGCAGATCAGAGAATTTTTACATCCATTAGACGTTTTATTTTCTACAGCATCTGCCATGAGTAAACCTCTTTTTTTTTTCTCATGGATACAGCACTGCTGTCCTTGTGTAGTTATATGGTTATACCGTATATCTAGGTATGGTACTGTAGGTTTATGTGTATACACACAGAAATACAGGCAAGTAGTTTGCAAGTATCTTCTCTGTCTTGCACAGCTGAGACAGTCACTACATTGTTTATTGCTTAAGCACTCATCGTTTTCAACCATCCTATCCTTGTCTGCAGTTACAGGAGGGAAGGGGGAAATCTCTTTGTCTTAATACCTCCTTGCTAATTGGGCTAATTTGTAGTTGGCAAAGCAGAATGAAATCAATCTACTTGTTCTCTTGTAGGCCCTGGTATATCCAGCTATGACAGTAACCCTGGAGCTCTTGCCAAACCCTTTGATGACTGTCTGAATAAAGTCAAGGAGAGAATACCGGTTCATTTGCATAAAAACACTTCTGTTTATCTGGGTGCTACAGCTGGCATGAGACTACTGAGGTATGGCAGAAACTTGAACTCCTCTGTATGCATACTAGCATAGCAGTCTGTGGAAACAGAATGTGAAAAATGTACTGGACACATTTTTATCCATTGGAAACTGTTCATCTCAAAAGGAAATGGAGCCCAGCCAATTTAATTTAATTAACTTTTTTGATAAGGAAAGTGGGGCTGTATAAAAATCCTCTGTTATGCCATATTGAAAAGAAATGCTTGTTTTACTCTGGAGAAGGCAAGAGTTTAATTTTCTCCTCCATATCTGTCTTAAAATTCAATGTTAAACAGATAACATTTGTGCGTATCTGTGGGCAGCGAAGGCAGATTAAAGCTAGACACTGCAGTTGTCTGAGTGTGAATGTGGTATAATGTGGCTTTTGGGGTCTGTCTATGGTTTTGGCCCTGGCACAAACTGGATTTTTATGTTTGTTCGGTGGCTAAACAGAGTGGGAAGAAAGGCTCCAGGACTGTTTCAGCCAGCAGCTGTCATATAAGCACTCAGTTCACTAAGAAGAAAAGTATATGTAAGAAACAAAACACCTATGAACTTGTATGATAAAGAGCGAAGTTTGTACATAGTGGGGGAGTTGCTTGCTGCAACAATGCTGGATACTTGGCCGTTCTCTAACATAAACTTCCACTTTAGGAAAATAAAATCTATTTTTTGTTAGGTGATTGTAGGAATGTTTCAATTTTCTTGAATTGCTAGTCAGTGAACAATAAACATGAAATTGCCATTCCAGACGCTCAGTGTCTCATGTTTTGTGAATTGCTTAGGTTGCAAAATGAAACGGCAGCCAATGAAGTCTTTGCAAGCATTCAAAACTACTTCAGAGAACAACCTTTTGAATTTAGGGGTGCACAAATCATAACTGGGCCAGAGGAAGGGGTGTATGGATGGATAACAGCCAACTATTTAATGGGCAATTTCTTAGAGGTGTGTGGAAAAAACCTGCATGCTTTTCTTTTCACTTTTTCTTTCTTGCAAATGAGAAGTTTGAGGGGACATGTCTGTTAAAATGTTGTAGCTGTAACTTCCATTTTGCACTGAAATATATAACAGGATCTTTTTGTGGCACTAATAGAACAAAGCAAACTCAAATCAAAGAGTAAGATCTTAGAGGAATGTGATATGGCAAAGGTAAAATTGTTGACCCAAAAAACAGGGCTCTTCCCTACATGACATTGGATGCCTTACCTAGAAACAGAAGTTGCATTGCTCTTAAGTGTTTTGGTATGTTAAGTGTGACAGGTGTTGATTGTCTTGACAGTGGTGCCAATTAAAAATGTTTTCTTCTGCTTTTCTGTGACTTGCTCAGGTGGTTGCTGTCCCTGCAGCTCTACTGGTGAAGGATCTGCACAGCTTAGGGGTCTCCAAATTGTTTGGCAGTGTTGGCTCACTTGTCTTAAGCAGACAAGACTGTCTGAAGCAGTGAAAGTGGTTAAGTTGATGCAGCCAAATATGCCTCAGCTGAGCCAGAAATCACTCATACACAGTTCATTCCAATACTGCCGAAAAGCTGCAGGCTATGAGCAGTGGGCTGTGGTACAACTGTCATGTCTTGTGCAGACAAAGTGATACCAAAATAAAGATACTTATGCTGTCCTTGAACTCAGAATATTCTGTGTTGGACAGGAGCCTCATAGCAAAGAGGGAATCAAATGTGTTGGAAGATGTCTTTTTATATGTAGATACCCAGTACAATTTAATTGCCAGTAAAATCTGTAGCAAGATGATCATCAACTGCTCATTTGCATTCATGGCAGCTCTGTGCTGCCCTTAGCATTAATTGCTTTTCTTCCAGATAGTCTCACTAGGTTGGAAGAAATTTCAGCTGTCCTGGTTGAACGGTTCCTGTTAAGTCATGGCAATTAATAAGCAGGAATTAGCTGTTGGTGATGTGAATGATAGCTCATGGTGAATGTGTTGTTGGCTCTTGCAAAGTTAAGAAAAAACGATATTTGGATTACATGTTCTGGAAGAGTTTTTCTCACTGTGTGCATTTCGTGCCACAAAAATGATGTCATGAACTTCAGGGTGGTGTCTACCACATGAATTTTAGTAATCCAAATATCAAATTCCATATGGCAGATTCGTAAGGACTACTGAAGGGACCGCAAGATGCTGTAAAGTGAGTTTAGTACAGAGAGTTGTGTGGAATATCACTAGTAGGACAGAGAATTTTTCACCCTTCTTATGATAATGGGCTAAGAGTCCAATTCTGCTGGGCCTGTTAATATGAATCTTTCTCATAGAATTTTCTTGTGCATATATTTGCAGCCCATAAAGTTTTTTTTCCCTTCTTGTGTATACATTCATATAATCACACTCAGTAAATAATACTACAGTAAATATTGAGATAGATAATCATTAAAAAAAAATCTGTATTCTGCACTGTGACTGCATAGATCAAACACAGAATTTGGGGGATGTTTTGGGTAATATGGAAGAATGCCAGCTGAATGGATCAGATTGGAGTGTCAGTGAGGGAAACGTACAGATTAGGGGTCCTCGTTCTTTTGACTTTGATGGATCTTTCATTTGACTTTTCTGTCTTTTTCACTCTATTTTCACTTGCTTTTTCTGTGTCATCTCTTAATATTCTATTCCTTTAATAATTCTTTTTGCCTTGAAACAAGCAAATCTTCATATTGTTTCCATCCAGATTTGTTCAAGATCTCACTGGTATCTGAACTTCAATTCCCTGCATTCTAGTACGGATATTGATCTGGCCGGTCCTGTGCTTTGATCATTGTGCTGCCCTCTGAGTTGAAAGCTACACTGCATTCCTTTTACCATCTTTCAAGATAATTTAATTTTGTGAAAGTTCATCCCTCTTATGTAAAAAACATTTGCATGTTTTCCTCAGAGCTGAGATTTTTTTGGAAAGGGTGCAGGAAAAAGTGGGGGGATAAATGTCAAAATGCTAAGTAATGAGTAGAAAAGCTTGAAGGGAGAACAAGCAGATGATGTTTCTAATTAGCCTTGTTTTATTTTTACATATAGAGAAACCTTTGGAGGACATGGGTCCATCCTTACAGAAAAGAAACTATGGGTGCACTGGATCTTGGAGGAGCTTCCACTCAAATTTCGTTTATCCCAGAGGACTCTCAGGAGAACTTCAATAGCACCTTGCAAGTGAAGTTGTATGGTTACAGCTACAATGTCTACACTCACAGCTTCCAGTGCTATGGGAGAGATGAAGCTGAGAAAAGGCTTTTAGCTTTGCTGCTCCAGGTCTGTTTAAGACCCTTTGCTATGTTGCTCTTGCAAGTTTTCAGTAATTGTCCAAGCAGGTTCTTGGCTTGTCTTTGCTTCCCTTTGGTACAGATTGGAGACCCCAGTAAGAGGTGTTTTGTGCTTAGTTGTGGACAAGCACACGTAGATTTCATACAAAGATCTTCATACTCATTAAAAATTTGTGACAGTTTTGTACCATTTGACAAAAAGGCACAACTAGTTCTATGTTTTGCTGATCTTGCCGATGGTTTTTGTGAGAAAGGAGTTACATTAAAATGTACTGATCAGCCATGTTGTACTGATCAGCCATGACAGAGAACAAAAATACATGCATATGTGGTTTAAAAATATTCCCGTAGTTAATGTCAAATTCAGTCTTTCTTGCTTTTGAGTAGCCTTTATTGTGGGGGGTTTTTTTCTCTCTTTTTTTTTTTTCCTCCCCAGAAGTCAAACACCAGTTCCAATGTGGATAATCCGTGTTACCCTCAGAATTATAATACTTCGTTTACAATGAAGTACTTCTCCGGCAGCCTTTGTACACAGTCTCTGAGACCAGCAAATTATTACCCAAACCAGCTTGTGAACTTCCGTGGAACAGGAGACCCAGGTCTGTGCCAGGAGGTGGTTTCTTTGTTGTTTAACTTTACTGCTTGCACAGACAGAGAAGACTGTCCATTTAATGGAATCCATCAGCCAAAAGTTAAAGGGAATTTTGTGGTAGGTTTGCAAACACAACATTTTTTTTGAGCTTGCTTGCTTTTGATTTCTGTAGTTCTGAAAGTAACAGGCCTGTCATCTGCTCCTTTTCTATAGGCTTTCTCAGGATTCTACTATACAATTAATGCTTTGAATTTATCTGGCCACTTTTCCCTAGCTGACTTCAATTCAAGTATGTGGTTTTTCTGTTCACAGAGCTGGGCACAGGTAAGTGGGTTGTTTGTGTTTGTGGTTTTGTGGTGTGGGGTTTTTTGGGGTTTGTGTGTGTGTGTGGCGTTTGGTTTCTTTTTTTTTTTTCTTTTCTCTTTTCCTCCTTCCTTTGCATCTGTAAAAGAGAGATATAAAAAGAATATGGATTGGACAAGTATTCAGAACTTTTCAGAAGGTCTGTATCAACCTCAACATTTGTTTTCTCACTGTGCTTCAAAGCGTGTACTGTTTCTAGCATGCTTAAAACTTGGACTACGTTTGGAAATTTAATTGCCTGTGATTCTAAGGTGAATTTCCAGCCTATATTGAAAAGTGGCCAAGTAATGTGTGCATTTCCTCTTTTCATCTTTGAGCTTTGTACAGCTGGGATGTCACAAAGATAGTAAGGGGTGTCGTGACTGAATGTATGTGGGTGTAAATTTATGGATCCCAGGGCATTAGAGATTACCCTGACGGAAGTTTTTAGAAGGCTGATAAAACAGGTCAGTTTAAATTTCAAAACAAAACTCTGCTAGACTGACATTCATTAACAACACGTTTCACTCAGACGTATTATCAGCATTATCACTATATATATTAAAAGCAGTTAGTATTTATCAGTTGTATCCTACATTATCTGTGAGTGCATAGTAGCACAGAGCTGATGCACTGTAGTTGGAGTTGATAAGGTGGGATTAGCATTGCTGTCTGAAGAATCTTTACTTATGGGAGGCAAATGGATATTTTTTTTCATTACTGTCCTCACAGAGTTCATCTGAAGGAAAGGTATAGTCTCATATTTTTTGCTATTACTTATGCTATGAAAGGCAAGTAAAGAGAATTGTCCCTAACTGGCAATCTGTGACCTTTTCAGAACAGCAGTTCTTAATTTTCCAGCTTGATTGATCTGTCTGTATGTGTATGCTGTGATATTCAGGTCCTGATCTTATTCTAAGCCTTCTCGGAAGGTCACAATTGACATCCAAAGAGCAGTCTTGTGATACAACATGTTCTATGCAACTTGCAGGTATCTTTATTTAATGGAGGTTTAACTCTGTGTTTTTCTAGTCCTGCAATATTCTTTATGCCCTGTTCTGATCTCAGCTCTGTTAGTGTGAACCTAGAATAAACTGACAGACCTATTTTAAGTTTGCAGGAAGGCACCTCAGGTCATCAAACTGGCTCCCTGTTTGCATTCATTTTGTTGCTAATATTTCCCATTGTAACTTACCATCGTCATTTGATAGCTGACTGCCACAAGCAAAGTTGACTCTTTCTGTGATCCCATTTAAGACATTTGAGGCTGTGGTTTACTACCACAGTTTTAACCATGCTGTAAAGATGACATGGCGAATTTAGCAACCACAACATCTTCAGTCTCTTATGTGCAGTTTTATGTGTATTTTCATTTTTTTACCACATAAGGTGTATCACTGTCAGGGTATTTATTTTTCTAAATCTCCATATCTAGTTATCCACAACTTTATTTGGTGTTTCTGAAAAAGTGCTAATAAATTCTAATTACCACCCAAAGTATTCTCTAGTTATAAAAACCAAAAGCATTTGGTTTTCATGATTTATGTTTTTAAAAAATATTTTGCTTTCAGCTCCAGTTTATGCTGCCTAAATTTGAAGAAATATATGCTAGATCCTACTGTTTTTCAGCCAATTTCATTTATTACTTGCTTGTACATGGTTACAACTTTGATGCCAAAACCTGGCCACAGATACATTTTCAAAAGGAGGTGAGTAATAATCATTTCCTCTTACTGTTATTTTAATACAAAGAAGTTTAGAAGGTGACAGAAGATGCAGCAGCCTACAAAAATAAAATGGTCGTTAACAGCCTTTGTAAATGATTGTCAAACGTTTGGTGTAAGACAAAGCCACTTTTCAAGCCTCAGTAGCTATTTCAGCCTGGTTCCAGGGGCTGTAGCATTACTTGGAGATGTTGCCTAGATTATTTTTAAAAACTTTAAGAACGGATCAAATAATTGTGTTTTAAACCTTGCCCTAGTTTGTTGAAGTATTGGCTTGCTCTAGGCAGTGACCTGCCTGAAACACCTCACCACTCAGGGCCAGTTTGAGCTGACCCTGCTGAGCTGGACAGGAGAACTCCTGCTTTTCTGCCTGCTGGCGGAGCCTTGAAGGAACTGGCAGAGCTGGTTTGTTGTCACTGAGTGGTGATGAAGCAACTAGGGCAGTTTTCATCTGCAGCCAGCGCATCTATCTGTGCCATAAACTGGTTCTCTGGAATAAGAATACATATTGGTGGGGTATTGGCTTTCAGTTGCCAGAGAGAGAAGGCTTACAACAGTGTGTGTGTCATAGCTGCATTTCTCTCTTCCCTGACCTCAATTTGTCTCCTAAAGGGCAGAGCATTTGGAACAAACTTCCATTCTAAAGCTACTGCTAAGAAATATTTGCTTCCAAATCAGAAGGCATGGCCACTATCTAAGCTTGGCTGTTACTTTGGGAAGTGTGGTCCCCACAGTGCTCTGTGGCTCCATCCTTTCCTCTCTGCCACTGTATGGAGCCTTATTCTAAAACTTTGTCCCAGACTGTCTCTTAATCTCCCTACAGTTTGGAAATGCTTCAATCACTTGCGTGCAAAACCAACAGAAGACTAGGTTGTAGGTCTTCATGCAGTATTCGTCAATGCAGGGTATGCTGGCGAGCTGTGAATGAGAAATCATGAGCAACGTTTTCTGAACAGTCATACTCTATTACTGGCGCACTAAGGAATCAAATAGGATGCTCTTGCCTTATTTTGTCCTCTGGTGGACAACCATTAGCAGCTGTGGAGAAGCGCGCAGCGTTTAGCCCTTCTACTGGGAAATCAGCATAGAGTTTACTTAATCTGGACCTGGTGAGGGTGGATTTGTCTTGGTGTTTACATATATCTTGTATTGTCCCCAGCACACAGGAGCAGCCAAAGGCAGCATTTTTCTGTATTTAGCCAAGACTATAAAAATACTGAGCAAACTGAAACCACAAAAGGCTTATTTGAAATTAATAATTTTGTTACCTAGATCTTGCACTATGGTAATTATGAAACTTCAAAAAGAAAGACTACATTGTCTTAATTCTGCCCCTCAAAGCGCTAAAAAATATTAAGATCTAATGTAACTGATCAGGTAAGCTACCCCAGAGAGAACAGAACAGTTGCTTCCAAAAGTGGAGAGTGGTTTATTTGGCCTATGCTAGAAGTGCATTTCCTTTTAAGTAGTGAACACAACCAATTAAAAGCACCTTAAACCAGTGCTAAGATCTGGGTAAAATCTAGAGCTAGATGATTTGTTAAAAGTTCTAACCCTCACAATAAGAGTTTATTTCCCCTCTCTTAGGATATACACAACTATAAACAAGACAAAATCTTGTAGGCCCTTATGGTCTCCTACAACCAGTGGCTGACTGCTTACGACTGTTCATTAAAGACATTAAATCATTTATTAAAGTTCATCCCTCAACTTCATCCAGAAACAGCCAAAGAGATTTGGTTTCCCAAACTTGCTTTCCTGATTTAAGCAAACTACTTATGGACAGCCATTCAGGCAAACTCATCTCTGTAGTAGCTGAGTGGGATGACCTGTAATAAAGACGGAAAGCCAAAGAAGTTTGGGAGAGCTGGTTGGTTGTAGAACGCAATTTCAGCTTTGTCTGTTCTGTAGTATACCCTAGAAATACCTGGAGCAAAGCAGGAGGACCGTGGAGCAAATACAAACGTACCCCCTTTGCTTTTGTTTCACCTGTTGCTAAGTAATTTTCCAGTTATGCTTATTTTTAAAATGGAAGAGTCTAGTGCTGGTGCATTTGCAGGCACAAAACCAACCATGGAACAAATAAAATAGAGTTCCTGCTTTGTGGACTTTACCCTGACCTCCTCTCTGTCCATGTTGATGGGACTCTTTGTGGGCTTTTTTGTTTGCTTGAACTAAATATCCTAGAGTTTGGCTAAGATAACAGGCTAGTTCTAGGAATTAGCACAATAGTGCTGATTTTATTTTTTTTGTTTTTAAGTGTTTCTTGCATAGAAAATCCCATAAACTGACTGTCTGCATATGTGCCACACTTCCTTGTATCCATCCATCCAATACCCGTATCTCACTTCTTTACCCAGTGGCCAATTTTATTAGCATCCTCTGGAACTACAAAAAAAGGGTAATTTAAAATGGTTCTGTATCTTCTTTGTGTATACTCCACCTAAGTTTTCTTGCTGCTAATCTAAAGAGCAGTTGCCAGCACCAGCAGTTGAGCTTTTAGAACCTCTTTTCTTTGACTGAAAAATCCATGCGAATAGGACTGTTCTGTCTTTATTTCAGGTTGGTAACAGCAGTATAGCATGGTCACTCGGCTACATGTTAAGCCTTACAAACATGATTCCAGCAGAGGGCAAGCTGATCCGGTTACCTCTGAAACCTTCTTTGTTTGCTGGGCTCCTCGTCTTCCTCACAGCTACAGCATTGATCTGTCTTCTCTTCCTTGTTTACCTGTGTATTGTATCACGTAGTCGGAAGAACATCAGTCATGTTGAACATGTATTTATTTCAGAATGAATGAACTCGCTGAAGACAAAACAAACACTTTATAGTGCTATTAAGTCAGACTTTATTTCTGAAAAATGAAGGGTGAAATAAAGACAGGCAAAAAGACTTGAGGACCAGAAGTGTTAACAGAGAAGAAGAGACACAAAGGAGTCTGTGATATGGTGAACTGGAGTGCTTTTGAAGTATTTTGGCAATTGTTTCTGTAAAACTGTTTTGTCCAGTGTGCAGCAGAGAAAACATGCGCACATAGGTCACTTTGTTTGATAAGGGATTAATAGCCTTTTCCTGCCAGGTAAGTATTATTTTTTTGTTCATTAATTCTTGTGCTAACTGGTAAGCTCAAGTGGTGATGGATTTGATAATGATGGCAGTTGTTTAAGATAAAATGAAACAAGAAATCAGTAGGAATTGCAGGAGGCGGGAATATGGCAGTTGTTCTTCTGTGTAGTGCTGACACTAAAAGCCCCAAATAATCTAATTTCTGAAACTGGAACAAGCACTGGGTAATGACAGGAACTGAAAGGAACAGCTGGGATAGAATTGTTTTTATTGCTGTTCCAAATAGATTGATCCACCCCACATAAATGTACAATAAACACCTCTCTGGACTTTCAAACCTATCTTAAAACTGAGCTATATCTTTTGGTACTGTGGAGATCTCAGAGTGCCTTTGCTGTGGTACATGAGATCTGCTTTGAAAGTGGGACAAAAATCTTTCACACTTCAGTAACTGAACCTAAATTTAAATGTCTCAAAGTTACCTCCAGGAGCCACTAGGGTTTTCAGTGTCCTTTTCTCTTAACTTCCACAGAAATACTTTTTGTAGGTTCTCATACTGAAACACTGACCTGTATTCCCCACGTGTTGTTGATCTCAGACAGTCGCAGTCAGTACTGACTTGTCATGTACGTATTAATTCAACCGTCTGGATAGTCTCACACCTGCGATCTTCTGAAGCATTAACATGTTCAGCCCTTCATTCGAGGCCAAGAGGAACAGGAGCCAGTTTGCAGGCCAGCAGAACACCCTTTCTGTAGTGGGTTCGGGAGCACATTGCTGGAGCTGCAGTCACAGCTGTAGTTCAGAGCTAGCAGAAATAAGAGATTGTTGTACTCGGGATCTGCAAGAGGAGAAAAGAGCATCTCTGCTTCACTTTCCTCCTCACTTTCTACCATGTCCTTTCACCCAGATTCAGTACCTACATGGAGCTCCGTATTTCCCCTAATGTCCAACTAATAGCTGCTGCCCATCTTTTTAGTACATTCCTGCTTCTCCATCTTATCAGGATTGCTTCCCTCTGTGTGTAGTTTCCCTTGCTTGCATCTTTCATCTCTGGAGCGATGGTTGCTCATTTCATACACAGAGCTTTTCAGTGTGAGGAAGTGAAAACTAAAAGGCAGGTTCCCATATTCTGCCTCTGCGAACAAGCCAAAGCCTATGAGGGTGCCCGAGTTATGGTTTCCATACAGGTGTGTTGCATGCAAAGGAACTACTTGTTGATGCAAACGCTCAAAAGTCAAGTGGATTATGAATTCTCATAGGCACATAGTGTGTTTTCTATCCTAACTTCATCTATTCCCCGTATTGATTAGGTTGTGAGACAGAAGAACAGTGGCCAGTATTTTCACCCATTAATATTTTCAGTATTTGTATTTTGTTTCTATTATCACCTTCTTGCTTTCAGGTTTGCTTGTGGGGTTGGAGTTTTGTTTTCTTTTGTTTTTCACAGGCTGATAGATGTTTTGAAAGGAACTAAATACATTTTAAAATGGAAATTAAAAAAAGAAAAGTTATTTTTTTCCAAGAGGATCAGCAGTGAGGGCTTTG
The DNA here is from genome assembly GCF_036013445.1 of Caloenas nicobarica. Classification (NCBI taxonomy): domain Eukaryota; kingdom Metazoa; phylum Chordata; class Aves; order Columbiformes; family Columbidae; genus Caloenas; species Caloenas nicobarica. The sequence goes on along the minus strand of NC_088246.1, from coordinate 45,517,748 downwards.
TCCCTTCTTTATTGGTATAATACTATGTCCTGTCAGTCTTACGAGAGTAGCAGGACTTATAATAAGGCAGAGGATGTATTACAAGATGATGGAGTGCTCTGTGGCACCCAAGTTACAACTGAGAAATCATATAATTCAGAATGCATGAACATTACAGAGATTGGCGTGAGATAAAAGCTCTTATTGTGTGATGGATCTGGAACTGCAGTTAAAAAGAAGACAGTTGGATGAGAGTATTAAAGTGTTGCCACATTTCCGTGGAAAATGGTATTCTGGAACATTTGCTTTCCTTGTTTGTGAATGGCAGGGCCATTCAGACGTGGTTTTGCACAAATGGAACATGCTTGGAAGTTAGTCTCCTTAGACTTGGCAGCTAAAGAACAAGTAAATGTGTTCAAAAATGGTTCGGGCTTCCAGATGTCCTTGGATAGAGCCAGTATCTGATCAAAGAGTGATTTACCTCTGTAAATCACCTCCTGTTTTCCTGTTTAAGCAGTCCCCTCTTTTGCCTATGTCTATAATCTCACTCCTATATCACCAGGATACCCACCTGCTCAGTCTTCTCTCTCCTGGCAGTTTCAGCTGGGAAAGCTGGAACTACTGAGCTCCCAGCCAGGCAGCTGCACCTCCATCCCGTCCAGCTTCTCTCAGGCTGGCACCATGGCTGCCTTTCCGTGGCACAGAACAGCCGGCTGGGACACGCAGCCAGCTGGGCTGCGCTGGCTGCAGCGGTTGCTCTGGAGGGGAGGCGATGGGGATGGCAATGGCTCCTGTGCCCGCAGCCCTGGCGTCCCCCAGGTGCCAGTCAGAAACAGTTTAAGGGGTGCAGGTTGTCCAGTCAGCTAGAACTGGCCTCTGGGAGAGCCGGTGTAGCGAGCGGTTTATCTTTTCGTGCTCTGTACTGCCTGCTTATGAGGATCAATAAAATTGTAAAAAGCTAAGCCAAGTATACTTTTAAATTTTTTTTTAATATTCTTATTTATCATTATTTTTTATTTATTATTTTTTATTATTTGCCCAATGCCGATACTTTCATCCTGGTAAGCAAGTTACCGGTACCAGTGGGTCAGGAGCTCGGTGCGATGCTGAACGGTTCGGCCCGTGGCTCCGCCGTCCTCTCCGCTGTTCTCGCACCGGACCGCTCTCCCAGGGGGGCTGCGACCACAACCGCCGCCGGGCCGGAGCACCCAGGCTGTCCTGGCCCTCACCCCCAGCTCGGGCGGAACCGCAGCTCGCTCATTCGGGACAGCGGGACCGGCCTCGGGACCGACCCCCCGCGCACAGCCCGCCCCGGCAGCGGGGCCGCCCCCGCCCCGCCCCGCCCCGCCCCGCCCCGCCCCGCCCCGCCCCGCGCATGCGCGCGGGCCGCGCTCCCCTTCCCAACACGCACGCGCCTAGAGAGGCACGCCCACCGCCACCGCGCGGCTCCCTTGGCGCGCGCGCGTACTGGCGCGCCGCCGCACAGTGCGTGGGGGGGGGGAAGCTGCGCAGGCGCACTCCGCCAGGCGGCGCGAGGGCCCCGCCCCTGCTCATGCGCAGTGGCGGCTCGGAGGCGGTTTCCGGCCGGCGGGGGGTTGCCCGTCCCTTTCTGCTCGCGGGCGGCCATCATGGTACGTGCGGGCGGCCGGGGCCTCCGCGGCATGGCGCCCCGGGGGCCTCCCCGCGTCCTGCTCGTCCCTTCCCGCGGCTGTCCGACCGCGCCCGGCCCGGCCGTGGCGGCGAGGGGGAGCCGGGCGGCGTGCGGGGAGGCCACGGCCGCCTCGCCCGTGCCGGGCTGGGAGCGGGCCCCGCGTGTGGCCGTTGGGCGGGCGCGGGGTCGGGCAGGGCCGTTGTCGGGGGACACTCCTGGTGCCGGCGGGGCCGCTCCTGGCGCTTTGCGGCCTGCGGGGCTCAGCGCGGCGCCCCGGCGCCTCTTCCTCCGCCAGCCCGCGGCCTCCACGCGTGGCCGGGAACAAGCAGTTGCGGGAGTTACCGTGGGCCCTTCGCTGTAGCGAGGCGGCTTCGTGCAGCCGGGGGGATTGGGAGCCTGCTCCAGGGGCTGTGAGAGCCTTGAGCCTAGCGATGCCCTTAGGTGTGTGTTCGCCTAATCCCTGTCAATTCGTACCGCTCCCAGGTGTTCAAACGCTTCGTCGAGATTGGCAGAGTTGCCTTCATTTCCTTCGGGCCACACGCCGGCAAGCTGGTGGCCATCGTGGATGTTATTGACCAAAACAGGGTAAGTGAAGAGCGCTGTACCTTTGTGTTGTCTACATCTTAACAGAAACATGCACCAAGACGGAGCTTATCGATTTTTAAAGTAGTTTTTCTGTGAATAGATTTTTCAAGGAAATAAGCAACTGACAAAATTGATGGGATTTAACAGCTGTTGTACTTGAAAATTTCAGTAGCGAGTTTTTTTTCACCGGCAAGTGATACTGAAGAGTTCACAGATACTACTAAATTAATGTATACTGTCATTAAGTTATAAAAGACGTACCCATCATTAACCAATTGACGTGATAAATGCTTTCTGACCACCTGCAAAATGACAGGATATTTTTCAAGTTTTAGATCCTTCTGCATGACAAGAGGGAGATGGAAGATTGAGTAATACATTGTTTAGAAGCAGAGTGCTTAGTTTCTATTTAACTAAATAAATGTAAGTAAGAAACTAGACAATTATAACTAACGTAACGAATTATTTCTTAGTATAGATCTATGTCAAAATTTTCAAAGATTGTAATGCATATGTAATAATCATGTGAATATAAGCAACGCAAGAGCATCCAGTCTTTGGAGCACTTACGGAGGATGATCCCCAGTGTTCCCCAGTGCTGATAAAATAAAGAATGCTGCTTAACAGTATAATTGACTCTGCTGTTAAGTTTATTTCTCCATTTCAATACACTCCTCTCTCTGCTATGTTTCCTAGAAGTGCACAAATGATGTCAGTTGGAGTCTAAAACTTACGAATGGAATGACACTAATGTACGTTCAAAGCAAATGCTTGGGCTAGGGACTCTTAACGTAATGTTCTGGGAAAAAAAAAGAAGTATGTCATGTTAGCTCTATGTGCTTTTTTTTGTAGTAAAGTTTGGGGTTTTTTTCCAAAGACAAAGATGGGCCTTTAAAATTCTTCCTGTAAAGCTTGGGTTGTGTGTGCAAGACTTAACAATCTTGGGTTTTGTCTGCATAACATTTAATTCAATTTTGGACCATTGTTGCCAAAATATTGTTCATACATTGTTAGAGAGCTGCTATCTAAATGGAGTATGAAGGGAAAACTGCTACAAAACTCCCACATCTATTGTCCTTTCTCAGGCACTAGTTGATGGCCCCTGCAGTGGTGTCAGAAGGCAGGCGATGCCCTTCAAGTGCATGCAGCTGACTGACTTTGTCCTCAAGTTCCCTCACAGGTGAGTTGTTGGTATTGTTTTTGACCTGTGTAAAAAAAAACGGGCTGTCACTTGATGCCTGAATTATGTGATCTGATGCTTGCTAACTCTAGAAAGTTCATACAACATCAAATCAATGGGGGTAACCTGTGGACAGTAAAAATTTGCAGACCGTTATAGATGAATACACTTAAATTTTCATTAGCAATATTGCATCATAACTGCTATTCAGGAGTGAAGGAAATAGCACACTGGCCCAGGAAACTTGCAGATAATTGTGGGGGGAGCAGTTGCAGTAAATACTGCAGCTTTGCTTTTGATACTACTTGAATCACCTTCAGACATGAAATACATTCCCTGCCTATAGAACTATACTGAAATTGTAGGAAGCTGAACTCATTCTGTTCTCTTTAACTTAATTACAATGTGAGTTTCTGTGATTTAGAAACAAAAATTGCTGCCTTTCTGATTCTGAGGCAGTGTTACAAATAGTGCCTGAGGATGCTTTTTGGAGTCGCTCATCTGTTCAGTCCTAGCAAAGCATTTAGACAACAAAATGTTGATTAGGCCACAGAGATATATGTGGCATTGACTTAAAGTAAGTGTCTGAAGTACCATAGAAGGGTGATTTTTCCCTTCTATAAAATGTGATGGGCTAGCATCAAAGGGAACTATTTTTAATAAAGACTGGATATAATTACGTGACTCTTCTAATGCAGTGCTCGTCAAAAGTTTGTGCGACGTGCCTGGGAGAAGGAAAACATAAATGAAAAATGGGCAGGAACAAGATGGGCAAAGAAGATCGAAGCCCGAGAAAAGGTACTGTTTTTCACTGGATGAGTAATACCCATTCTTCTTCTGCTTATTAAAATTAGGTGCAATCTAATACACTAGGTATTTTCAATTGCAGCCTAAGGTTAAAGATAGGCAAGGCATAGATTTTTAAAAGTTGCTACCTATCAGCTTTAACTTCTCGTATTTTAACAGTAAAGGTGGTTTTGTGAAGTCATTTCTACAACCACTTTTTTTCCTGCACCATCACTTCCCAGCAAAGGCCTTACATAGTGAAGTAGTTCAAGGTGTGCAGCTAAACCTAATTTGGAAGTGATCAGAGTTATTTGTGGAATGCTTTGAAACACTGAGTTTTACTATTTGAATATGTGTATATGAGAGCTTCATGAGTGATTCTTTTCAAACAGAAAGCCAAAATGACTGACTTTGATCGCTACAAGGTTATGAAAGCAAAGAAAATGGTAAGTGTTTGAGTGTCGCTTCTTTATGGGCTTAATGCTTATAGCTTTCACTTTAGAGCCACATACAGATGTTAGTGGCCTTACTTTCATAGCTGACTTGGGTGATGGACTGACAGAAAGTATGTGAATGCCTTGAATTTTGCATGCTGCTTTGGCCACCACTTTCTCTTCAGGAGTTGATCCAACTTAAATGTACACAATCTGTGTGTCAGTCCTCCAAGTTGTATCTGGGGAAGGAATTACCTGCCGATGAAATCAGATATATTTGATTCTTTGATGTATTTCATCTTATAATTAAAGTCATTACACATAAAATACTGGGGTGTCCAAGTTACCAGCCAGAATGATATTGTCCACTTGGTAGATCAGAACAGTTCTGGGGGGAATTTGACATGTTAAATATGATACATGGTAAATCTTTTGATTATATAATTTGTTAGCAAAGGGTGATTATCAAAAAAGGTAGAATCTGAAAGCTTAGAATTTAACTTAAGGCATAATATTTATGCGCTGTTGCTGTTTTCATTCTGATGAACAGTAAACATTTTTCATTTTTACAGAGAAACAGGATCATCAAGCATGAAATGAAGAAGCTCCAGAAGCTGGCTTCTAAAAAAGGCAAGAAGCCAGAGAAGTCAGAGAAGCCAGCAAAGCCAGCAAAGGCACAGAAGTCAGAGAAGGTGCAGAAGGCACAGAAGGCGCAGAAATAAAACAAACTTCTAGTTATGTATGACACTGTGTCCATGTTCTGATTCTTTAAAATGAACAAATGGTTAAACATCTGATTTAAATTGTAATCGTAAGTTCACTTTTGCATCTGACCATGAATTGTTGTCTGTCTCATTTATTAATGGTCCGAGTGTTGGATTCTGGTGTTGCCCTGGAATGTACAGAAATGGTTTCTTGTCAAGCTCTGTGAAGCTGACTGTAGAAATGTTGCTCAGTACTCCATACCCAATGCCAGTTGGAATATTTATCATACCCAGTTATTTGAAGTAGGCCAGATCCTGACAGTTTTAGTCTGTTTAAATGGTTGGGAATGAACAAAATCACTTCAACAGTCTTGGGTGCAAAAGATGAGAAATAATCAATGACACTAGCTTTCCTGGATGAATTAAGGCATAAACTGAAAGTATGTGTTCTGGTTAGCATGTAAGTATGTCAGTGTTTGGAAGACTGACAAGTTGCTGTTCAAATGCTTTAAATTACTCCATATTTTCTAAAAAACTCCCAATAGTCTTTAAGTAGTGACCCAGGGTGCTTCCATACTTCTGATGCCTAACAGTTGTCCTGTAAGTGCAGTTACAGTAATGAGTGACGTATTAACAAGGTGGAAGTTGGTGACTTGTGTTTAAACATGCTCATTTTCCAGGATGTTTAAAGTTAAGAGTTTATGTCAAGACCTGAGCCTAATTACGGCTCCTTAAACTATGTGGCAAATAATTCCCACTGTTTAATCAAAACCATTAAGTAGAAGGGGACATGACCTAAAAATGAATCCATCTGAAACACTGAAGTGCTCAATTAAGTGATGTTTACAGATCTCTGGATGTCAGCAGCCATCTTTTCCTGTGTAGGTGGTTGGCAGCAGATATATTTCTTTATAGTGAATGAAGAAATTGTGGAAGTCTGTGGTCTTTTGTAGTTGAAAAGCAAATTATTTTTACAGTCAAAACAGGAGGGAGAACATGTTTTAAAAAATGAAGGTTGTAAGATGTTTAAATTGTCAAATATAGACCAAAATATTGTTAAATAGACTGATAAGCATGTGCTTTGACGAAGATGTGCTTTTAAGTAGTTACATGGCCAGCATCAAGTCTTTCAGCCAGAACTGGGCATCTGCGTGCTCAAAACACGTAAAAGTAGAGAGTAGTCTTGAGCTTTTTATATGCCTTTAGAAATTGAGTTCAAGCACAAAGTTGATATAATAAGGAAAAAATTATCAGCAATTTTGCAAATTGGGATTAAAGCCCATGCTCAAGCATCTGGAGATCTTGATTTTAAAGTGATTAAATGCACCTACTCTGAAACTTGTAGCTTGAAAGGTGTATCAACCTGGAGGTCCCTTAGGGTGAAAAAGTTGTTCCATAGTGTTTGGGGTTTTTTTTGTTTGTTTGTGTGGTGGTGGTGGTGTTTTATTACTGTTATACTCAGTCATATAGAACAGGGGCAAAATTGGTAAAAGTGCCTATAGAGAAAATAGGTGTGCCTTCAATCATAATGTGCTCCCAAATACCTTTTCTACGTTATTTGCTCATTTTTAAAAGGACTTGCTTCCAAAGAGTAGCCTTGGCTGGTGACTGCAACAATTTGTCCAGTGTTTTTAACTCCCACCAGTACCACTCAGCAGCTGAAGAGGTATCTGAAACACTTCATGGTGAGAGCATTACATGCCTTAGAAGAAAACTTGGTTCTGTAATACCACATCTGCCATCAACTACTGTGAAAGTACCTTTTTTTCACACTTTGGAGGAAAAGGGATGAGCAATAATGGAATATACCGGTTTTTAGCACCTGCGCTGTGACTTTCTGGCAGCATATTCCATGTGAGCAGCATCTGGTGCTCCTTGTTGCAGCTCATGACACCTCTCTGAAACCTTCTGCAGCTCTGTACTTTTGCTAGTCCATCTTCTTTGCATGAACGATGTGCCATCTCTGCTGGTTTGCCTCTTTTTTTTTTTTAAGCTAGGAGGATACAGAAAACGGCAGTAGAGTTTTGTTCCTGGTGGTTACCACATGATGGCAGATGAGCTCTTCACAAGGTTGTTCCTCAGGCTTCCCCAAACCAGGCAACTGTGCTGCCTCAAGCATTTGAGAACAATGGACATGCTTATCCAATTCTTTATTTGGCATTTATAGTTGACTGAGATGTACTTTGCTGGACTCAGAATACACTTCTTTAATTTACTTTGTGGAGCTGAGTGTGAAGAAATAGGATCTGCTTTTTAGAAAAAGTGAAGTCCCAGCGTTTATTTTCTCAGTTTATTTAATGCAGAACATGCAGGGGGCTTGCTGGGGGCAGAGATGGGAATGCACCCTATCCAGTTTACTCCTGAGATCAGCAGATGTTGCTACACTTCCTAAACTGATACCAATAGTTTTCAATCCCAGCCTTTGTCTCTGCTGCAAAATCTGGGAGACATGAGCACTTACAGCAGGAGGATTGGACCTTTGACTATAATCTGTAGCTAAAAGGTGTAAAATCTGGTGTTACTGTGAACCAGCTGCAGCTCTGGGCTGAATGATTTGCTGGTGGTGTTCTTAAAAAAAAAATTTTACATTTAAGTGCTCTTGGTTCTTGGCCAAACATCCTCTGTTTGGCATCTGAATGGGGTTCAATTTTTTTTGAGATACCTGGAAGAGGAATATCTGGGTTTACTGATCTTTCTGGTTTTCAAAGACTACTATTCAAACTGTCCTTCATTTGAGATTCGTGAAGGCGATGATGTTTTCAAATTATTTGGTCTTGTAGTTACCTGTATATTAACAGTAGATAATACTGTCTGTTCTGAACAACTACTGTGCTGCCGATGCCGACCATGGACTTGTGGCAAGTCTGGTCTGGTTCGCAGCCGGATTCCCTCTGTTTATTTTGTCTCCCTTCACTTGTGGTGCCTGTTAAATGTTTCCAGCCCTGTATGTTTCTCTCCTTTCCCCCTGCCCACATTGATGAAGTGTCTCTGAAAACGCCTGCCTTTCATCGAGATGAAAAGGTGCTGATTTCCATTCATGGCATTATCGGCGGTAATGGGAGCAAATTACAGGGATGGCTGTGTGGTTTAGGCTCTACTAATTTCAGGTCTTCAGCTTTTAGTTCTTCCTTTGAATAATTTCTGTGGTTTTGGTGTTAGCTTTTTTTTTTTTTGGAAATCCTTTTTAATGCTGTTTTGAGCTTGAAGTGGCATATACTGTTGTCGCACTCGGATACTTTTGAGTTTAACTGGGATTTCCTTCTCTGAAGCAGAAAGATGTGCTTTTACCTGTTCAAGCACTGCATCCCTAGTGCTGAAGTACTGCAGTCCTTGTCCCTGCCGTGACACAGGCAGCGCCCTGTGGATGCTGGTGATGTACCCACACCCTCTCTTTTCCCCTGAACTCCTAACAGGCTTCATTCTTGGATGCTGTGCAACCTCCAGTTCAGTGTCCTTACGTGGGAATTTGGCCCAACCTTCACCTCGTGCAGTTGACCCCTGTGTCATATTCTTGTTTCAAAGAAGTGAAGAGTTGGTCATTTTTTCCTTATCTCACTTTCAGTGATCATAAGCCAGTCTGAGTGGCATCAAGGTAAGTCTTTGCAGCAAACTCTCCCTCCTCCTGCCAAAGCTTTGAGACCACTATGTGCATCCAAATTAGAGAAGTCTTTCCACCTGCAGCCAGCTATTCGTGCTGGTCACCAGCCTAGAAATCATACCGCTGCCACCAGCACGGAACCGCTTCCTCCTTCAGAAGATGCATTGACCAATTCCTTATTACAGAGGAAGTCCTTTTTAACGTTTCCCCAGTGGTGTCCCAGTATGAGGGTGTTTTTCAGGATATTTAATTCTGTAACTGTTGGGGAGCATCGCTCCTTGCGTACAGTGAGGAGAGGCCCTGACCTGCTTGTCGTGCCTCTTGGTAGAGCTGAGCTCTTCCCTCATGTCCACTTTGGGCTCCTCGTGGAGCTCAGGTGGTGTTTTGGGACACTGAGCCGCTGATAAAGGTTTATATGGCAGGATCTCATCAGGAAGCTCTGCTTTGATGAAAATGATAGATGCTTTGAAAAAGTACTAGTGTACATATTTAAATAGCATGAAAGAATATTGTCTTTGAGATCAGCTGGAGCTTTACCTAAGGACACCCAGTGGGAGGGCACAACATCCAAATATTTTTCACAGTAACTCAGCACACAAGACTTTTTAGAGCCACTGTTTGAACCTCATATTTACAAAAGCCATCAAACAAAAGAAGGGGCTGTTGCTAGCTGTGTTATTGCAGTCAGATGCTATATGCAGGTGATCTAAATAAAGGATAGGAAATAGGCTTGCAGGCTTTTTCCTTCTTCCTTCTCTTCCTCCCTGGAGCCCCCAGGTAACTTTGAAGGGATTTTTTTGTTGTTGTTTATCTTTTATTTCTACTGCTTGTCTCATTCGCGTTGCACATGTGAGTCTTAGCTCATCCTGGAAGTCTCTGTGGATAATGGAAAAAAATCAGAGCATTTATGGCATAATGAAGTAAATTAAGTCTGACTAGCTGAAAGTGGCATCATTTTTGCTCTGGTTGCTTGAAGCATTTTTCAAGGTCCAGGGGGAGGCTGGCAAGCTGCTACTGTTGGCAACGCGTGCAGGTCCTCATCCCAGATGTAAGCAGAATTCCTCAGCTCCCAGCCACCTGAACTTGACCTTGGAAGGAAAGATGTTTGCACAGTGGATGTGCTTGGCCTCTGCTGGCAGTGCTACATTCCTGCTTGAGTGCAAGGCAGGTGTCAGGGCACAAGGGATAGAAACCAGGAGATGTGGGGCTTGGTGTGCTTCTCCAACCCACAGCTTTACAAGAAGAGGGGCACAGTCCCTGTCATGGCACAGTGGTTCCCTTCGCTCTCCCTGGTCGCCCCTGCTCACCGCGTGGTTTTGGGTTGCTCTTCACAAGGCAAAGCTGTGCATAAACCAGTTGGCAGGTAGGAATGACCGCTTGGTTGTGGCTGCGCTGAACTTTCTCATTGGCACTGAATGGCACTAGACTTTGCTGGCAGCCCCGGTCGGGAGCATCAGCGGAGCTCTGCTGGGACAGACCAGTGGTCCATCTGACTCCAGCCTGGGTCTCTGGCACTGCCAGTGCAGGGAGAGGGTGTGAGTTTAGTCCCTTCTCTTGCAGTTCTCCAGCATCTACAATAGCAGGATTAGGGGTGCTAGAAGGTACACCCTGCCCTTTCCCCTCAGTATCTCTTTTAGACCTACTGTCCATTAATTTACTCAATCTTTTGCATCTGCTCACACTACCTCACTCTACAATATTGTCGTAACCTATTCGAGAAATTCACTACCACTGTGTAGAAAACTGCTGTTTGGTGTTTTAAATCAGTCTCCTACTATGAGGACTGACCAGGAGCTACCAACCAGCCCCATCCTGCCATGAGGCAGACATGTTTGCCAGCTGTAAGGTTGAAGGTGGAAAACTACAATTTCGCAGAGGAGTCCACGGAAAGGAGATGAGTTACGGTGTGTCCTCATTCAGGGTGCCATGACTCAGTATTTGAAGGACTGTCAGAGTTGCCATTAAATGTCAACGTGGGCAATTGTGTCATAGGACAGTTATTCCAGTGGGAGACTTAAAAGCATCTGCACGCTGTGCAGTGCAACATGCTTTCTAGCATCCTATAGCAAATTTCAGGCTGTGTGCAGAAGAAAGCCCCAATGCCGTGGCACAGGATGGGAGCACCCAGGGGCGCAGGCACTGCCAACAGCCCTGGGTCATGGCTCAGGCATGAAATTTGGTGTCCTCATGGTCCTTGGAAGGCAACCTACAGCTTGGAGCAAGGTAGCCCCTGATAATCTGACATTTCTGTCTGACCATCTAGGGATTGTTTCTACTCAAAGCCTGCGAGGAGGTCGGATTCAAGGATCATTAGGAGATGATGCAAAGCAACCTGTGGGTGTGTGGACAAGAAGAGTGTTCCAAGTCTTCAAGATTCTCCCTCTCTTCCTCTCCTCTCCTCTCCTCTCCTCTCCTCTCCTCTCCTCTCCTCTCCTCTCCTCTCCTCTCCTCTCCTCTCCTCTCCTCTCCTCTCCTCTCCTCTCCTCTCCTCTCCTCTCCTCTCCTCTCCTCTCCTCTCCTCTCCTCTCCTCTCCTCTCCTCTCCTCTCCTCTCCTCTCCTCTCCTCTCCTCTCCTCTCCTCTCCTCTCCTCTCCTCTCCTCTCCTCTCCTCTCCTCTCCTCTCCTCTCCTCTCCTCTCCTCTCCTCTCCTCTCCTCTCCTCTCCTCTCCTCTCCTCTCCTCTCCTCTCCTCTCCTCTCCTCTCCTCTCCTCTCCTCTCCTCTCCTCTCCTCTCCTCTCCTCTCCTCTCCTCTCCTCTCCTCTCCTCTCCTCTCCTCTCCTCTCCTCTCCTCTCCTCTCCTCTCCTCTCCTCTCCTCTCCTCTCCTCTCCTCTCCTCTCCTCTCCTCTCCTCTCCTCTCCTCTCCTCTCCTCTCCTCTCCTCCGTATGGGGTGCAACAGAAGTTCCCAGCTCACTCCATCTCCTGTCTGAAAGTTCCCAGAACTTAATTCCTCTGATTATTAGAAACTTTCTCATTGTCACCCTAAATTTATTCATGACCAATTTATAACCAGGAGGCTCCACTTCTTGCTTCTGTAACTTCAGGGTTGTCAGGAAAGATTCATGAGCCCATATGTTGGTCAGGTCCTATTTTTCAGCAGCCACAATTCAAAGCTTTCGGATTAAATACTGCCTGATTACTCCATATGTTAGTGCATACATTTTCTTCAGTCCTACTGTCATGGTGACAGAGGACTTTCCCCAATGCAAAGGTACATAAACAGCCGATCCAGCGTCTTTGTGGACCCAATTCAAGCATATGCCAATAACTCCTTCCAGGAAAAGGAACAGATTGCTTCTGTCAGGTTTTATCTCTTTTTTTTTTTTTTTTTTTGCGGGGTGGGAGGAGGCGGGGAAATGTTCTATGCATCAGCTTCTGTTCATTTTTCCCTTGTTTCTGTCTGATCCCACAGATTAGAGCTGGAGGTTTGCTGCGATACTCTGAGGGAAATGAAATCATGTTCAAGTTTGATGCCCCCCCCAAGCTTGGGACACCAGTGCATCCGCAGTGAATCTGGGAGGGCAGGCTCTGCCCATAGCGTCTGGCCTGTTCCCCTGCAGAGGTAGGAAGCAAGTTTTCTGTTCCTGGGAAGGTCTTGGAGAGAGCCACGGTCACAGTCTGCGGGGAGCCAGGGCACGCAGCACCCCTGCAAACTGCACCAGCCGTGTGCTGACGGGAATCGCAGGCGTCACAGCTCTCTGCTCCTGCCTGGCACCATCTGCGCTCCCTTTTGGGCTTTCTAAAAGTTGTCTGACTGCAGTTTTAAGCCATGCATGGAGCTGTGGATGGTGCACGAAAACCTGCATTCCAGCGCTAATGCTTAGCCCTTCTAAGCCCAAATAATTTGAGCGGTAATTTTGCAACTGTTTGGGATTTTTTTTTTTTCCTGTGATGCTACACACAGTTTCCAGTGGAGTTTTCTCAGGCTTGTCTGTGGCTTTTCCAAGCCACCTCCTATGCATGTGGTAGCATGGGTGGAAGGCTAAACAAAGTCTTTGTCAAGAAGGAGCGAGGAGTGAAGAGCGTAACAGTCACCAGCTAACATGGTTTCATGGTCAGACAAACTCATTGCCTTCCTGAGGAGACCATGGCATCTGAGCTGGCAGGGCACTTTTGGATATTTTCGAGGCAACAGCACCATGTGCCATTTTGATTTTGAAAATGGTATCATTTAGAGCGACTGCTTTGCATATTAGATGACAAACTGTCTCAATAACAGATCTCAAAATGAGACATCAGTGCTAAAGCTTTTTTACACTGTGGGGTGGAATTGTTCTTCATCCAACATCCAGTATTTTTAAACAATGACCAAGTTAAGGATACACAGTCACACGCCAGTGTTTATTTGCTAGCAGAGTTTGCAGATGGTGCAGGATTAGTGGGACAGTAAATAACAGAGCTCTGAATCCCTTGATTTACACAGTGACAGTCCAAGAAAATGGTGTTTCTGATTCATCCAAGCGCTGGGGTTTGTATCTAGAAAGGAGAAAGAGAGAGGAAGAAAAGATAAGGCTTGTATTGAGAGAGGGTGAGTCTCTGCCTCAGGAAGGATGGACTCTGAAGAAGACAGAGGTGTCTAGGGTGAGATACAGGTGGGAACTCAGTGTCACAGTTCAAGCTGCTACACCAGCTGCTGGGAGTCAGGGAACCCAGAGGGGCACTTGGGGAGCAGGCTGGGAAATGGTTGGTTTTCTAGTAACGCAGTAAATGTCTTAGGCACAGGACATAGGTGGTAAGAACTATTTCTGGCTGAAGATGGGAGAGCTTTAAAGAAAGTCCTGAGAAATTAAAAAATGAAAAGAAAACCCTAACTCTTCTCAATCATCACAGTTCATGTCTTGCGAAAACAATGCTGTGGTCTGACAAGCAATCCAGAACTTCTAGCATTTATCTAAAACATAAGCTGGAGGAATGAGTAATCACCTCTGAAGGACTTAATTACTCTTTGTCCCTTCCTCCATATACTTGTGTTTGAGTCATGATAATAAGGAGGATACAATAGGTATTTGTGGGAGGCATAAAGCCCGCGCTCGCAGGGAACATATGATTCCTCTGCAGATGTTACTGTTTTCTCTGGCATCTTAAACACTGCTTATAAAGGATTTCTCTCCCTTCAGGATGTGACCCCCCCACCTTTTGTCTTGAGTCAGACAAACGATGACAAAAGCGTCCTGGCAGCATTAATTTACTTTAATTATTGTATTGGGGGTGTGCAGCTCCTTCAGTGGATTTATGAAAATTTAGTGCGTTCCGTAAGTGACCTGGGTGCACTTATTTCCATGTGAACAGTGAGGAAAACTTGAGACATGAGAGTCTGTTCCCACATACAACACATTGAAAGAAATCATCCACGTCCAGCATTTTCTCTACATTAGGGAATCGAGGCTTGTGCGTTTTGGGGACAGTGGCTGGGGAAGCGGGGCATGGGTATGTGTCTTGCTCCAAAACCAGATGCGAAACTCGATTTTGCAGCTCGTTTATTTCTCAGCATCTTCTGGATCCCAGCACCATCCCCAGCTCCACAGTGCTGAGCAGGAGCCCAGTTCTCTCCCCATTCTGCTTGATCCCTATAGCCTTAATTTCCCATCTTTGTCACAGCTGCTGCAAAGGAAGGCTGAAGTATCAATGTCTCCTCCGTAGCCCATTCCTTAGTAAAGTGTCGAGGCCCATTACCAACAGATACAAGAGATAGCAGGGAAAGGAGAAGAGAAATTTGAAGGCTTTCTGATAGGCTCGTTTGTAATCCATGGTTGATAGGCAGCGATTTATCTGGGTAGGGTTTGGGTCTCAGAAATCCATTCAAGCTTATAATTATCTTGGCATATGTGGAAAGTCATATTCATAGTTCCTCAAACCCATTAGAGTCTCATACTTTTCTAAAAGGAAGAAAAAAAACCCTTCAACTTTACTTAGAGTTGGAACAGTTTCTTGTTCCTTGTCAGCTCCTGAAATCTGTCCCCTCTCTGTTGCGTGTCTTTAGCTCCGAAGGGAGAAATGAATGCAGATCCACTGGGACAGAAAGGGAAAGAAAAAAATATTTCTGGGGAGAAAAAAAAAAAAAGGAATCAATCAGCCTATTTCCATTCTTCTGCCACAAGTATTTCTTTATGAGGACAAGCAAGGGGAAAGGTGAGCCAGTCTATGAAATCGAGGCGGGGTTTTACCAGAAGCTTTTGCTAATGTCTATGGTGGTGGCATTTCAGGGAGCACAGAGGCCCCTGTGCTGCTCTGGGTACAGGATGGTTGGGGTTGGAAGGGACCTCTGGAGATCATCTAATCCAACCCATCTGCTAAAGCAGGTTCACCCAGAGCAGATTGCACAGGGATGTGTCCAGGCGAGTTTTGAATGTCTCCAGAGAAGGAGACTCCACAGCCTCTCTGGGCAAAGTCAACAAGTTTCTCTTCATGTTTAGAAGGAACCTCCTGTGCTTCAGTCTGTGCCCATTGCCCCTCATCCTGTTGTTGGGCACCACTGAAAAGAGTCTGGTCCCGTCCTCTTGACACCCACCCTGGAGATATTTATAAACGTTGATGAGATCCCCTCTCAGCCTTCTCTTCTCCAGGCTGAACAGACCCAGCTCTCTCATCCTTTCCTCATAAGAAAGGTAGTGCCCATGGCCTTTGCTCTCAATCGGTTTCCTTGGTCTCTGCCTCACTGCTGTTTGTCCCTCAGCGAAAGGTCTCAGCTCTCCTACTTCCACATACTTGTTCCTGGCTGAGCTGGATCTGTGCAGTGATACCGGAAAATTGAAAAACTATCTGTATGGTTTACCGTGAGGGCCAGGGGACCCCCCCTTGCTGCTGCCCCGTGCCTTGAAACAGGGGCAAAACAGCTTTTCCTCCTGCCTAAGTGCAAGGTGAGAGGGAGCAGGCTCGGGAGGTCTTTGGTACTGAAAATAGTGTGTCGTCTGGCCTGAGACCCTGGTATGAGACGAGGCTGTTGCAGAGGCTTGCATTTGGGCTGTAAGCCGGGTGCAGTCCCCCGTCCCTGCTCTCCCCTGTCTCCCTTTGCTGCCTACACTGCATGGGAGTTTCTTGGAGTGGGGACCGTCCCTGGTCCTGCAGAGGTGTCATCAAATCGAAGGACTGGGATGAGCAAAAACCAGGGAAACCTCAGGGAAACCCGCGTGTGAGTGAGCGAGCTCTGTTTCAAGCTGTAGGCACAGCTGTGAGAATGTGAGCAGAGGCAGTGATAGAAAACAAAATATAAAGAGAGAGAAGAAAAGCACTTTCGGCTGTTCAGGTGATCGGTGGTTTTCCAGAATGAAGTCGCAGGGATGGTACCAATGGGGCTGTGCTGACAGGCTTGGGACTGCCCAGCTGAGGTACAACGTAGACATGACCTTGTGGATTTGGAGGGACCCCTGGGCCTCCCCAGGAAACAGGTTCATAACGCACTTAGTGCTCAGGTCTTGCTGCATTTTTAATCTGATTTTTGCACTGAGAACATCATTAAAAAACTTCTCCAGGGGAAGGCGGGAAGCAGAAATTAAATTGAAATTTCAAAATGCTGAAATTGGAGCGTTTGTTTCGAGGCTCGGTGGATTTATCATACCAGTTTGGCCACTGATCCCTTACAGTCTGCCTCCCACAGCAGCCATCCATGCCTGTTTCTGATTGCAAACTCCTCAAATGTCAGGTGTGCATTTTAAATGGTTATTTGTATGGAGAGGCAATCCAGAGAGACCAGCCGGAGCACTTGGCCTGTCAGTCAAGGCTCGCAATGCTGCTGCACCAACAGGAATCATTTTGACAGAAAATCGCATATAAATCGAAGAATTTTGGAATTAAGAAAGGGAGATGAAAGCAAATGCTTCTGAAATGAGGTGCCACCAGCAAGTTGTGATGTAAAGGTCTGAGCCTCGGAAGCCGTGCAAATCTCTCCTTGGCCCAGCAGCCATGGGCTTGGTCCGTGCCTGCGCCGAGGCTAACACTAGGTTATTGCAAATTACCTAATATTACTAATTATGTTAGATATATTAGGTTATGAGCTGCCCCAGGGGACTGTTCTCAAGCAGAATATTGTCACATGTCAGTCCAACGCTGCAGTGCCCAGGCCAGGCAGCAATGGGGGGACCCAGGGCTTGGTTTCCATACCCCTTCCTAATGCCCAAGTGTGGTGTGGATGGGGGTGTGCTGAAGCCAAAATTAGACCCACTGCTTTTGTGTGTAACCTTCAATCCCCTTCTTTTGCTAGCTACAGTTTTGAGTAGCAGCGAAAGGTGTTGGGAGACGTACCATAAAAAAAATAAGACGCACTAGATGAACCAAGGGAGTGTGAAGGCACCGGGGTGATGGGGTCAGCAGAAGCCCACGCTGGGCAGAGCATCGTGTTGCCATCATTTCTTATGCTGATCACATGAAATGTCACCACAGGACTGTGCATGGTCAGTGAGCCAGAGTGGGGCTCCGGGACACAGGAGCTGCCTTCTGGGCTCTGCCACTGCCATCCCGTGTGACCTGGGTCAAATCACTCGGCCGACTTTCCTTCAACTTTGTGCTCTTCTCTTTTTAGACCTGTGTAAATGTAACTACTTCTACATATATACAGTCCTAAAATTACTTTTGGCCCTTCGAAGGCAACAGCGAGGCTGATGTGGCCCCCGGTGAAATTGAGTTTGACACCCCTGTTTTAGGCCATCACGTCTTCAGTGTCCCTCACAATAGTTTGCACTGTGCCTTTGTTGGACTTTAAAAATTGTAAATATCAGTAAAGAATAATGCTGATCGCTCCTGTTTTATTTACGGTTTCTTGGCTGAGGTTGTTGCACAGGTCAGAGAGCTGGAAACCCCCCAGGCCTGACACGGAGGGTTTCCTCCTGTCCCAAGCCAGGCTGGCGGGGGCTGGAGCTGGCACGGGGCTGAGGCACATGACAGTGTCTCCTGTCATGGTGGGGGATGGATGGGTTTTGCTTGGCCATAGCCCAGGGCTGGAAGGGAAAAGTTATATGAAGGGAAAAAAAAATGCTTTGCAGCCTGGCAGCTGCCTGTATGCCCTGTCTGGCCATGGAGGGATGGTGAAAGGCACTGATTTCCAAAGTGATGCCTCCAGCCCCTCTTCTCCCAGAGATCCGAGGAAATAGTGTTTAGGATGCACCTTGCATCTGGGTGCAGGTGGGGAGCTGCATTGGCCCGGCACTGCAGGGCTCGCTGTGTTGCAGACCTGGGAGTGAGGGTCTCCTTCCCTCAGCCCCCCGGTCACCCCTCTCCTGGTTCCCTGGGGGTGCTGTGTGCCCTGGATGCCTCAGAAAAGCAGGCACCTGAGCACCCTAAAAAACGTTCTTAATGCATTAATGCCTTTTAAGCCATTAAGAAATCTTCTCCCAGAGCTGCAGCCACTCCAGGCACTGGTGCAGCACATGCAGATCTTTGCCCTGCTGTTGTTGAAAGGCAATGTTAATAAAAACCTGCAAAAGGTGTTTTCTCAGTCACCCATGAGCAAACTTGGGGTTTATTTTCCTGGCTCCAGGGCCAGTGCTCTGGGATTGATGTGGTCCCTGGGGTTCTCCCTGTCCCTCTGCTTGGCTGGCACTGGGGTCACCATGAGCAGATGGGCTTGGGAGGAGCATATGTGTCTCCAGTCTGCTTTACCTGTGCCTCCTGGCTCAAATCGGCCATCGGTATTAAAAAAAAAAAAAAAAAAGGAAAAGAAAAAAAGCAGCAAGAAGGGCTTTTATTGTGAAAAAGAGACTCTTCGAATGCCTATTCCCCCCCTTCCCAGCCTCTCCGCTCCCCTCCCCACAGGGAGGTGGGTCTGGGATGAGACGGAGTTTGAAAACTCGCAGCTGAAGTTTGAAGGGTGTCCGCCCGCTGGGGGGAACAGGAGGCGCCCGCTGGTGCGTCGTGGCAGGGACCCGGCAGCCCCCGGCAATGTAGGGTCGGGCAGCAGGGATTGCGGGGAGCCTGGAGGGGCACCCCTGGGTGACAGCCCCCAGCCGTGGTTAGCAGCTCGGGGAGATGAGGCGGGTTGATTAGTTGCTGGAGGATTTATTATTATTATCATTATTATTGCTATTTTAAAAATTTTTTATTTTTTGTGGGTTCCTGGTGTTGTATGGAAGCGTTTCAGGCAGCTGGTGCCCGGCTCAGGAGGTGATCACAGGCAGTGAGGCACACCAGGAGGAGCGCATCATCCGGCACTGCGAGACATGGTAGGATTTAGGGGTTTTCTTGCCAAACTGATGGCGGGAAGAGATGCTGGGTCTGCACAGGGACACCAACCCCATGGGATGAGGTGTGAGGTCATGTCCCGACTGTCTCCATTGTGGGAGCAAGTTGAGAGGGACCTCTTGGAGAAAGGGGGCATGGTGAGGGAAGCAAGGCAGGGACCCGCTCTGGCATGTGTCTGTCCTTAATGACACTAGGGGTGGACAAAGCAGACTGTAAGGACGTTGGTAAAGGCAGTGTCTGATGCTGCTGTGCCTAAATGCATTGCTATCTGACAAGGAGGCGATTATGCTTCCTCAGCCGAAAGCCACCTTTTAAAGAGCCTGGGTCACATTGCTTTAAGCGGGCAAGAGCATGGGGTGAAGGCAGCAAATAGTTTCGGAGAGCACGAGGAGCCTCCTTCTTGCTTTCCATTTGGTCCTCCCAAAGCGCAGCGTTTTCATCAAAAAGGCACAAAAAACCTGCCAGTTTGGCAAGGGAAAATGCTTCCCTGGGATAAATGTCGTATTTCCCCAGTGACAGCAGATTGCCCTGCATCTGCAGCACATTTCAAACCTTAGGGTTGTTTTTCATGTCTAGTTTTAGCGCTCAAGTTTGGAACATCCCTTGGCAACCAGTTTTCAGACCCGTCTGAGTAAGCGCAAG
The DNA here is from genome assembly GCF_036013445.1 of Caloenas nicobarica. Taxonomy (NCBI): domain Eukaryota; kingdom Metazoa; phylum Chordata; class Aves; order Columbiformes; family Columbidae; genus Caloenas; species Caloenas nicobarica. The sequence continues at coordinate 45,498,020 of NC_088246.1, read as the reverse complement.
CCAGCTGAGCTTGGATGGGGCCCCCACAACTCCCCATCACCCTGTCCTGGCAGGGGATAGCTGGGGCATCACGCCCAGGGGTTCACACCGGGGGGGGCTTCATCTCTGCTCCCCCACCTCAGCCCTTGCAAAGCTGGTGTTGGGCAGGGGTTGCAAATGCACGTGATGGATGAGCTGAGGAGGCGCTTGGTGCTGCTGCCAGAAACTGGTGCTTGGGTGTCGCTTGTGTTACTGAAATGTTTTTATGTCCTCGAGAATGTGGGGATGACTCAGAGTAACTCTGGGAGCAGTGGGGCCGCGCCAGCCTTCACCAGAGTGTGTGTGTGTGTGTTTATGGGAGACACCAGTGTTGTGTTTTATGGTTTCTATCCTACAGTTCGCATAGGATGTTTTGAGTTTCTTAATGAATTTCAGCCGCAGGAAAAACAGATAAGACTGAGGCTTTTGTCACCCATTTTGAGCTCGGGAATAACTCCTCCCTGTCAAAGAAAAAAGCAAGGCAGCTCTGCCCACACCAGCCTTTCGTCCACGGTAACGCTTTCCTGCACAAACTTTCACTATGAAGCCTTTCAAAGAGCATCTAGCCTGTGCCAGGTACCTGGTGTGGTCTCCCCTGCGAGAGCGGGATATTCAGTTTTTGCCAGGATTTTAATTTTGCCTCGGCAAGGCAAAGTCTGCTTCTGCAGTCCTTTCCCCTTTGTGAGCTCCGGTATCGATTGCTTTGATTTCACCCATAATCCAGGTTTGCTCGGGGAACCGCTCACCTGTAGGCAGAGCAGTGACAGTCACGAAGAATAAATTCAAGCTGTGCTGTTTGCTGCATTTGCAGCGAAACCCTGAGCAAAATTCCCAAGGTGATTTTTTACTTCTTTCAAAAGCAGCAGGAGGGTGACCATGTGGAGAAAGCTAGAGAGACCCCAGCTGTGAGCGCCACTGTTAGCAGGGAGCGCGCGCTTGCAGCCGGCTTCTTGTCGGATCCAGCTCTGTACGTGCCTGACCTGCTGGAGCGGTGAGGGCTGGGGGATGACTGCATGACAGAAACATCTTCTTTCTTCTGGTTTCAAAACCTGCCAGCGAGTAATTTCCAACTGCTCTGTCACTCACCTAACATGAGGTAGTCTAAATAAGGAGGAGCGATTACACTTCATTAATCCTCTGGCATAGACGCCAAATACTTTTATTACCCCCTCTGTTTTAAATGCTCAATAACTCCAGTCTGCCTGCAGCTATTTGCCTTGCCCTGATGGAAAAGATCCTTTTTTTGGGCCCTGATCTGGGGCTCATACTGCGTTTGCTCTGACACTCACCTGGTGGGGTTCGAGGGAGAAGCAGAAGGGGCTGAGGGGCAGCTGCTGGCAGGCTTTGCCTGGGACAGGGTCTGTGGGACACAGGCAGCACTCAGAGCCAAGTCACCAGCAGCTTTCTTCCCCTTTTTTCCTCTTTAAAAAGGAATGGCTTAAACGGAGGAACACAGGGTTACTTTTTTCTACAACTGAAGCCAGGGCTTTTATGAACAATTCTGTTTAGAAGAAAGCCCGCGGGGCTGAAAGGCCCCGCTGTCCTCCTCCTCCCTCCCCTTTGGAATCCCACGAATGCTCTTTCCTGCTCTCCAGGAAGGGAAAAAACCTGACAGCCAGCTTGGGGAAACCCAACCGGCCAATTTGGGCAACCTCCACCGAAAGGCCAACAAGGGAATCCAGTGCTGCCCCTCGCCAGTGTCACGACATGGGTTTTGCGAGCCCTTGCCCGGCACTGAGCAATCACTGCTATTCACTGGTGCTAGTCCACCGGTTAGAAATGAAAACTGAAACTAAGTGGATCAAAATCCCCCCTCCCCAAAATACAGAAAAAACGTGACCCCCCAGTAAAATAAATAAAACAGGACTGGATGCCAAAATGTGTAAGAGTTTTAGCAGTTTTTCAGGCACTCATCAGCAGGATTGGTAAGCTCATCAAGAGCGAGAAGGAAATAACATTTGATTTTATTTTAATGTGTTTCTCTCCGTATTAAATGCAGCCCAGAACAAACAAGATGTGTCTCTCTAGCACTTTTGCTCTTGGCTGCTGGTATGCGCAGAGGAGCTGAAGCAGTGCAGCCCCGCTGGGGATGCCAAGTCAGAGCTGGTGAGCAGTCCAGAAATGCAGCGAGAGAAGCGATTGGGCTGAGGGGGATTGTGAGGAAGGGAATCCATGGTAGCCCCCAGGTTCCTGCTGTTGCTTCCCCAGGTTTGGCAATCCCACAGGAATCATGAGTGTGAGCCACTTGCTGTGCCTGGAACCGAAGCGCTGAGGGATGGGACTGTCCATTCCCAAATGCTGTGGGGAACGAAGTGTATTGTTTTTCACCAGAAGAAACCTGGGAGTTTCGAGGCAGTTTGTGTGTGGGACTCGAAGGGAAGGAGTTGAGCCTGTGAGTCGCAGGCTGCTGCCTTCCTCTGAAGCATCCCCTGCACAACCCCTCGTAAACAAAGGCAAGACTGTTCAAAATGAACGGGAGCACGAGGCACAGATGTTGCACAAAGGCGAGCCACATCTGTTTCGCCAGGGAAGGGGCCCCCTTCTTGCTGTTTCAGCAGGCAGATGGGGAAAGCTGCTCTGAAAACCTCCGGAGCTCAGTGCAGCAGACTGGCCAGGAAACTGGGACGAGGGGAGGGGGAAAAGGGAAACCTGGCAGGATCTTGCACAGCAGCAGGAGGAGTGAGGGAGCAATGGTTGCCCAAAACCACTGCTCTCCCTCCTTGACGTCCCTGCCAGGATTTCAAGGTTGTGCTGCTCTCACGTAGGTGTGAGGGTTAGAGGAACAAGCGGACGATGAGGAGGACCTCCTGTGTCCCATGACGGTAGCAGTACAGTTGTGCATTCATGGCTGCTCAGAGCCTTGCTGCCTTGCTGGGAACACCAGGTGCTCTTTCGGGTCCATGGTGCCCTGGATGGTTTGGGTGTAGGCTGATACTGCTTCATATAAGGCTTTTAATGGTCAAAAGTAATGGAGAAGTTTGCCCGTGTATGTGGCGGCAGAGCCATGTGTCTCGGTGACATGTCCTGAAAGACAACCAGCAATCTCTTAGGAGATGTGTCTCCAAGAAGCAGAAGACCCAGCTCAGTGCAAGAATCTGCAGAATAGGCCCTGACTTCGAACTTGGGTAGGAGAAGGATGAGGCATCTGAAAGCTTTTAATCTGCCTACTTTGAGGAAAAGAATTAATGGCATCCTGGAGACTGTTTAATTTTGTGGCGCTTTGTGTTGACTTCTGGGATTAAAACGGAGGGGTCCGGAGCTGCACTTTACACAGCATCAGGATGAAAAATGCCCTATCCATCCACCAATGAGATGAATATTAACTTCCTGCAAGCTGAAAGATTTACATGGTGTGAGCAAGGAGAATTATCGATCTTTCATTTTTCTCAGTGAAAATCACACAATTTAGGGGTAAGGGCAGTGTCATCACAGGAAAAACAAGTCCGCACCAGTACCCTGCAGGGCTTTAGTCCATTCCAGGTGCAGGAATGGACAGTGTGTGTCCTCTCCAGGTCCCCCTGAGTGGCAGCCTTGCCCTTGACGGCATCAGCTGCACCCTGTAGTAAGGTGTCCTCCATGCAGGTGATGGCCATCCATCTCCTCCATGGTGTCCTCCATCACATGCCCCGGGTTCTCTGTAAAGATGCTGAACAGGACATTGGGGAGGCTGGGAGCCTTGCTGCTTTTGTAGGCTACTCCTGGGGGTTTTATGAGCCTGTGTTTTGGCTGACCTTGTTTGGTCTGTAACTCAATTGGGACCAGCCAGTGCAAAGGGAATGGCACCGTTATGTACAAGTGCTGGGATTTTCTTGTGACACAGAGAAATTTCCAGCACCGGCTGAAGATTTTGTTCAAAATGGTCTTTTGGATTATGGGGTGTGTGAGCAGACCCAGTGCTCAGCCTGTGGCCAGGCAAAGAAGCACCAAAACCAGAAATAATGGGTATGGGTGTTGTTTAGCTTGGAGAAAAAGAGGCTCAATGGAGACCTTATTGCTCTCTACAACTACCTGAAAGGAGGTCGTGGCATGGAAGGTGTTGGTCTCTTCTCCCAAATAACAAGTTATAGGATGAGAGGAAATGGCCTCAAGTTGCGCCAAGGAAGGTTCAGCTTGGATATTAGGAAAAATTTCTTCACGGAAAGGGTTGTCAGGCATTGGAACAGACTGCCCAGGGAAGTGGTGGATTCACCATCCCTGGAGCTGTTTAAAAGATGCATAGATGAGGTTCTTAGGGACATGGTTTGGAGGTGGACTTGGCAGTGCTAGATAAATGGTTGAACTTGATGATCTTCAAGGTCTTTTTCAACAAAAATGATTCTATAATTCCATGATATTGAGCAAGAAACAGGAAATCTCAACCCTGAGAAGCAAAAAGCTCAAGGAACTGACTCAGGACCTGGAGCCCAAGATACACCAGGTTATTACTAGAAAGAGGCTATGGAGCTCAAGGGTTTCAAGGACTTTATAGTTTGCTGCCCCTAGGCTGTAGCAGTAAGTAGGAAGAACTGTGAAGGGAACATTATTTTAGAAGTTAAAGGAAGCACATTGAATGATCCCTTTAAAGTCAATGCTCAGAGTGAGCGGTGTCAATACCATTTCATCCCTTTGTGCTGCTGCTGGAGTGTTGTCCTATGCTACTGCAAAGCATGCTAATCTCACAGTTAGACCATCAATTATCCCCTTGTGGCAGAAGATTTGCAGACTGTCCAAAATTTAGCAAGGCACAGCATGTTTTAAAGTTTTGCCTCAGGCAATTTAGCTTGGTCATTTTCTGGTTTGGTTTTGGACACATTGGTGGGAAGGCTTGTGTGCCAGAGACCAGGGCTTTGCTGACTCTGCAGGGAAGGACCCAGCACTATGTGGCAATACACCAGGTTTCCATCTCCTGGGCTTCAGCGGACACAGCATTTGCTGTGACTCCTTTGCATATGGTTTGTGGGAGCACAGTCCCTCTTCCCACCCCTGTGGTGTTTGGTTTGAGCTTCCCAAATCACCCATGAGGAGCAACGTGTGGAAGGGGGTCTGCAGGGGCACCTTGAGCAGATGGGCAACGGCTGCCTGCCGCGTTCCTGCCCTGGCGCTGAGCAGGGTGGCCACGGGGTGCCAAAATGCAGTGGAGTCGTGATCCCCCCAGCTCGAAAGTCATTTTGGAGGAAAAAAACCCAGACGCAAGGCTGGTGTAGGTCTGCTAGGAATTACAGCCGCTTTGACGGCTCATGAGGCTGCCCCAGGGTGATGCAGGTGATGGTGGGACTTGGTTCCCTAACCATGTGCGGGGGCAGCACAGCAGACTTGCTTCCCCAGGCAGCTGCTCTGAGCTGGGGCTACTTTCAAGGTTGGCATTTCTCATTTAATACCCGTTTTTAGTAAATTCCCACTCTGCCAGGCATCTGTCTTCCCCAAGCAGGATGGTAAAGGAAGGCACTTAAGCATTTGAATGATGGGCAACAGATACTGCCAAGGGTTTTCTTCTGCTCAGACTCACTCAAAGTCACTCTGGGTTGGAGTGGTTTTGTCTCCTTCCACATCCTCAGCACAGTTATGGGTCCCCAGCAGTGCCATGCCCTTACAAGCCAAAAAACTCCTGTAGAAAACCAAAAGGAAGGGGCTGTTCCCCTCCTGGATCTGGTTGACATACCAGCCTGTCTTTCCAACACTCTGGGAGCTGCCATGAGCACCACGTGCTGGGCGTAAAGCTCTGGAGATGTTCCCGGAGGTGGTGGGGAGCCAGAGGAGGTTTCCCAGTTGCTTTTCAAGCAGCCTTTGTTAAAATCAGTCGTGGCAGGATGCATCTCCTGCTGCCTGTGCGGTTTTGCGGTTCATTGGGCGGGCAGCGAGCACGGTGCTGGGGGGTTGAGTACAGCCCTGTGTGTTGCACCCCCCCTGCAAAATACACCCTGTACAGTGTGCATCCAGATAAATGCACAGCCCTGCTTTTAACCTGCTCGCTGGTGGCCTGTGGCAAAATCCTCTGAGCTCAGGACCCCAGGGCAGGCAGGCAGCTGAGAGGGACATGGCCACAGTTGACCCAGCCGGGTTCCCTTGGGCACCTCTTTGGGACGATGGGATTTGCTGCTAGAGGCGTCTGCTGATGCCACTGCAGGGGCAGGAGCACTTTTTTGGATGCCAGAAGAAAACAGGGGTGAAACACACTTTTAAAGGCCACATATTTACTTGGTGTCCTTCCAGTTTTGGGGCTGTTTCTAACATTCTTGGATAATGAAGTTTGAGGGTTGTTTTTCTTTTCTTTCAAGCTTGACAAAGCCAAATTGATGCACTTTGAAAGGAAATTGAAACCAGGCTTTTTTACTTCAAATTCTTCCAAAGTTCAAGTGTCCCGGGAATAAAATGTCAAGGATAAAACCCTTCCAACCACACTTAGAAAGTTTTATCCCTGAGTGGCCAGACTGCACAGGCTCTCCACCGTGCCTTCAGGAGCCCGAGCCATGCTGTATGCCTCTCTGATGAGCAAGATATATATTATTTACTTATTGGCATCCTAGAACAAGCAATGCCTCTCTTAAGCCTTTTTATGTGTTTTGCCTGTAGCGTGCCTGCTGGGAAATGGACCTTATTTCTGGAGAAGACATGCTGTACTGTCACTGTCTCAGACTAGCAAAGCAGAGCTGTATGTATGGTTTGCATTTCAGGCTGAATCGAAGCCATCACTTGAATTGCAGCATTTTTTTACAGCATGGGCTCAGAGGAAGTCTCTTTGGAAAAATATTTACTCTGGGCTTGTAAATATGGTATTATTTCTGCAATATTCTATCATCTAGATTCTTACTAAATTTGCAATATTGACTGCCAGAAATAACACAGAGACTCTACTTGCACTTTTTTCTTTTCTTTTTGTTGTCGATGTGGCAGGGAAAACCTGAACAGGGCTGGGGAAGGGAGCCTGCGGTGGCCCTTGCCCAGTTTCACAGCACAGGATTTCAAGCTCGGGATAGGAAAGAAATGAAGCTTTAACTTGCGGTGCCCAAACCAGAGCTTGCTGACAGAGAAGACAAAGTGGGTTTGGATAGCATTGATGCTTTAACCACTTGGTCTGTAAACTGACTTGACTTGACAATAAAAAAATGGCAATCATTGCCATCCATTTGGCATCCACTACTCTACAGCTGTGGATTAAAAAGGACTTTTCCTGCCATATTTCCAGGTTTCTCCAAATGGTTCCCACATGTGTCCCCATCCCCAAATACTTGGATTTTTGGCAGCCGGGCTCTTTGCATGCCCAGGAACGGTGTAAGCAGAAAAAGGGCTATATTTGGGTGGCTAACAAAAACAATCACCTTGCAAATCCTCTGTACAGAAGAAGAGGGGGGCCTTAGATGTCTCCATGGATGGGACATCTACCACCTCTCTGGGCAAGCTGGGCCAGTGTTTCACAACCCTCGTTGTAAAACATTTCTTCCCCATGTCTAGCCTGAATTTCCCCTCCAGTCTCACCCTGGACTAGCTCCTTTTCACTCTGTGGTTTTAAGGGAGAGCTTAAACAAGGGGTCCCCTGGCACGTCCCAAAGCCCCGCACCAGACAGCCCCAGCTCCCGACAGAGGCTGGTGTAAGCTATGTGTGAGCAAAGAATTTGGCCCAGGGGATATATTTTGCTGCATTACACTGTATTTCTGGGAAAGAAACAATTAAATGAGAGCTATAAAGCTGAATCACTCCAAATGCAGCATTGCTAGCCCTTTTAAGCTGCATTAAATCTGCTCAGTCCTTGAGACTTCGAAGGAAATCCCCCGTGGTTGCTGCCAGAGAGTTGGTGGCTTTGTGGTTCCTCTTATCCACCTTGGCTGATGTAGCGTCCTTGGGAGGGACATGGCTCCTCAACACGGGGCCATCTGAAGCGGTGGTGAGGGCATGAAGCCTGATGCATTTTTAGGATAGTGCTGGCTTAGCTTATGTAGAGGCTCATGTGCTGGGGTGACTGGGGCCATCTCCTCTGGGGGCTGGAGTCGTGCTGGTGGAGGGGTCTCTGCAGCCAGCTGGAGCCTGTTGTCCCCGTGGCTGGAAATGCTTCTGCTCTCCCAGCTGTCTTCTGGAAGTCATTCTGGCTGCTGGTTCTCACCTCCCCAGATTTTCAGCTCTTCTTTTATTTTCAAGCTTTTCCTCTTATAAACAATCTCTTATCCCTTCTTTGGCAATATATTGTCCTGCTGTGTCTGCCATGGATATACTTATGCTTCCAAAATAAATAATTGCGAAAAAATGTATCCACTTGAACATTGCCTTGAGTTCCAACATGGGTTCGAACCGCTTGGAAATGCCTGATGTAAAGCAGAGAAATGGCGCCAAGGTGCCTTTTGCTGCTCCAGCCCCCCAAAGCGTGTTAGAGCATCCAAGCCCAGGTGAACGTGGCATGGATGCAACGTGGCACCCCATGGGGATGGGGTGGGCTGGGACAATCTCCCAGAGCTGCCCCTCGCTTCCCACCACCTCACCCCAAAGGGGAAGGTGCTGTGCTCAGGGCAGCCCCAGCACTGCATGCATGGTATTGCTTTAGGCCAGAGCAGAGACAGGTTGGCTTAGCAATGTGGGGAGATTTGCACAGTATTTGCTTGTAACTGCCTTTCCAGCCTATTTAATTTTTTGCAAGTCCCTTCAGAGTAGAAGTTATGACTAAAAGGAGTGGGGAGAGGGAAAAGGTATGTGTATAAAGATATACACACCAAAACTTGGTAGTACCCATCTTAAGGCAGTTCCTTGATATTTTAGGTTTCAGATACGGCAGTTTGCATCTTTTTTAAATACAGGCTGCCACAGCCCCTGACTGGCGCTTGGAACTGCCTTGTTTTTGCTGGATGCAGCTGCGGGCACTACTTCAGAGGCCATATTTCAGCATGTGTTGAGACATGCCCTGAATGAGGGTGCAGGGATCTGGGCGATGGTCTGAGTGTACAACTGGGGTAGAAGCCACTGAGGGTGTCCGGAGTAAAGTCTGAAGATAAAAACCTCTTAGGGACTGGAAAGCGTTGGTATCCAGCCAGGAATTTGCTCTGGTTTGGTCTATCTCTGCCGAGAACCCTAAAAGTGCCTTGCAAATGTAGCCTTTCCCACCTATTTGTGTGCAGCAATCTCAGATCCTTGAGTTTTTAAAGCAAAATATTTGACCATGAAGAATTCATCACCCATAAGGTGATCTGTACATCACCGCTGCAGACATGGCAACGTGCTCAAAGCAAACCCTGAAGAGCTAATCAAGAGCTTCCCATCAGGACTGCTGGGATGCAGGGTGCAGAGGTCCAGGGATGCCCCAGCTGTAGCACCTATTGCACCGCTGGGACCCCCGGTAATTCTCTCCATTTCTCTCCCTACAGACTCAGCGACCATGGCGAAGGACGGGGCTGAAGCCCCCTGCTCCGGTGGCCCTCGGGGTGCTGCTGGCCCTGGCCCTGCTGGCCCTGGCCCGCCTGCCCCCATCACCAGACAGCTCCCCCCATCTGCTGCCGGCATTGTCCCCCCCAGGCACCCGTTGGGAGGCGGCTGTCCCCCTGTCTGGGGAACGATCCCGAAGCCAAAGGCCCCTTGTACCCCCCGCTCACCCGTGGGGGGACTGGCCCCTCAGCCGGGGCAGGAGACAGCGGCGGGGTACGGCAGGGGATGCTCCCCCATGGCTCTCTGATGATGACCTCCAAAAGATGCAGTTGTTGGCTGGTGGGCGGGTTATCTCCAAAACCCGCATCCCGGCCCATGGGCAAGTCCTGCGAGTGGGGCTGCGGGCCGTGGGAGACACCGACGGGGACTCCTCGCCAGCCAGCCTGGAGGGGGACTGCCAGGATGGGCGCTGCGGGCTCATCAAGCGTCCCGGAGACCTCTACGAGGTGCTGGCCTTCCACCTGGATAGGGTGCTGGGGCTGAACCGCAGCCTGCCCGCTGTGGCCCGGCGCTTCACCAGCCACCTCCTGCCCTACAGCTACACCGATGGCTCCCCACGGCCCATCATCTGGTGGGCGCCTGACCTCCAGCACCTGGAGGACACCAGCAATGACCAGAACTCCTGTGCCCTGGGGTGGCTGCAGTACCAGGAGATGCTGCAGCCCCGCGGACGGATGCCAGAGGCCAGGGATGGTCCCTGCTCCAGCATCTCTCGTGGTGAATGGAGCCGCCTGGCCCTCTTTGACTTTCTCCTCCAGGTAGGGCTGGAGTGATGGAGACCACCTGTCCCACCAGCTGTGCTGCTGGCTCCCCCTGCACCGGCATCTGCCTTGTCTGACCATGGTCTCCTTCTTCTCCATGGAGTCACACAGGCTGTGGTTTCTTGGGATGTATTTGTACTCTTTAGCTAATGGGGAGCAGCAGAACTTTGTGCAGAAGTGGTTTGGCCCAAGCGTGATCCGTGTTTGGGACTTGCACAGAAACATGGGCAGGTTTTGGATGTGGTGAGTCCACTCTCACGTGGCTGAGCCTTCTCCCAGTGTTGGCTCTGCTTTGTGCCGATGCCGGCAGCAGCTTGGGATGGGGAGACAAGCAGCATGTTCTGCATCAGCCCCATCACATTCAGCTCCGGGAATGTGCTGCTGGTGTAGGAAATCAGGAGCCCTGCCCCTTCATATGGCACTGCTTTCCTCCTCCTCGGGATTAATAGTGCTTAATCTTCCATCTGGAAAATCATACCCTACTGCTATGAGGGATTACAACAGCATCACAGAGAGTTATCCTTTCTTAAATGGTAGCTGTGAGGAGGCAAATGTGGTTTCTATGGAAAAAACCTTGTTTAGGCACCTTGGGGCTGGAGCTTTGAATATCAGACAAAGGGAAACCACCTGAAAGGGCAAGTGTTACAATTTAAAAAAAAAAAAAACAAGGAAGGAAGGAAGGAAGGAAGGGAGAAAGAAAGAAAGAAAGGAAAGAAAGGAAAGAAAGGAAGGAAGAAAGGAAGGAAGGAAGGAAGGAAGGAAGAAAGGAAGGAAGGAAGGAAGAAAGGAAGAAAGGAAGAAAGAAAGAAAGAAAGGAAGGAAGGAAGAAAGGAAGGAAGGAAGAAAGGAAGGAAGGAAGGAAGAAAGGAAGAAAGGAAGGAAGAAAGGAAGGAAGGAAGGAAGGAAGGAAGGAAGGAAGGAAGGAAGGAAGGAAGAAAGGAAGAAAGAAAGAAAGGAAGAAAGAAAGAAAGAAAGAAAGAAAGAAAGAAAGAAAGAAAGAAAGAAAGAAAGAAAGAAAGAAAGAATGAATATGTGTTCTTATTATTCTCTCCCTTTTTTTTTTTTTTGGCGAAGCCTGACCATTAATTTTTATAACCTCAGACTATGCTGGCAGAGGCAGAGCAGTCCTGGCTGGGCTTGGAAATATTTTAGCTGAAACAGCCAGAGAAATTAGATGATTAATCAACCCCCTTCCCTTCCCCAGGCCAAAATGCCATTGAGTGCAATGGAAAGGCTGAGTCTCCAGTAGAAAATATCTAGTTTTAAGGAGACTTACCCTCAGAGGGCTAAAGCAGCACAATGATAAATCCAAGGACAATCCACAGGTTTCCTCAAAAACTCCAATGGGATTGTCCCATGCAGAAAAGTCACAAAGTAAAGAGGCACCAAGTCACCAGGATGTTACAGAAGTGAAACAGCACCCTTCAGAAATGGCTTTAGCCTCTCACAGCCCTTGCTGGGGAAGGGCTGCAAGCTGCAAAGATGCAAGCTTCAAGCCTTGCTGTATGTTGACATTGAAATCTTGGATATTTTCTTAAATTAGCCTTAAAATTGGCCTTCTTATGTATTGATTACTCTTGGTGTTTGCCATAGGGGAATCCCTATCTTGGTGCAAAGCTTTACTGAGAGCAAAACACCAAGCCCAGTGGAAAGGGAGCAGCTGATGAAGTTCAAAAAGAACTTCACTATAAAGAGAGCCAAAAATATATCAACTCTGAAGCCCTGCAGCTGCGTCTCTTCCCTGCGGCACACCCTTCCCACCCTTCACCATGAGAGTGGTGAGGCGCTGGAACAGGTTGCCCAAAGAAGTTGTAGGTCAAGACCAGGCTGGATGGGCTTTGAACAACCTCGTCTAGTGGAAGGTGTCCCTGCCCATGGCAGGCGAGGTTGGAACTAGGTGATCTTCAAGGACCCTTCCAATCCAAACCATTCTACGACTGTGATTCTATGAGAGCAAGATAGGAAACACAAAGTTTTATTTCCTTGGCCATTATATTCATAACCCTTTGAGAAGTAAGATTATCATAGAATCATGGAATAGAATCGTAGAACTGTTTGGGCTGGAAGGGACCTTCAAAGGCCATCTAGTCTAACCCTCTGCCATGAGCAGGGACATCTGCAACTAGATCAGGGTTGCTCAGAGCCCCGTCCAGCCTGGCCTGGAATGTCTCCAGGGATGGGGCATCTACCACCTCTCTGGGCAACCTGGGCCAGTGTTTCGCCATCCTCATGTAAAACATTTCTTCCTCATGTCTAACCTGAATCTCCCCTCCTTTAGTTTAAAACCATTACCCCTTGTCCTGTCGCAACAGGGCCTGCTAAAAAGTCTGTCCCCATCTTTCTTATAGGACCCTTTTAAGTACTGACAGGCTGCAACAAAAGGTCTCCCTGAAGCCTTCTCTTCTCCAGGCTGAACAACACAAATTCTCTCAGCCTGTCCTCACAACAGAGCTGTTCCATCCCTCTGATCATTTCTGTGCCTTTCTCCAGACCCTCTCCAAGATGTCCATGTCTTTCCTGTACTGAGGGCTCCAGGATGAGTCCCACACCAGACCCTGTCTCTGTTTTCTGAGGTTTAATGAAACACTTGGGTCAGCAGCCAGTGAGGTCCCATCTGCAGCATGGGCCAACACAGAGGATGCTCTGCTTTCTCCCAATAAAGCTGAGGAAGCTTTGTGAATACCATGGCAGGGTTACGGAAGCTGAGTCTGACAGAGATTTATTTCCCCTAAAAGTCCATTGTCCCTCGGGGGGTGTGGGTGAAACACTGGAAGCTGCCAAGTAGCACTGGGGTTTCTGCAGGGATTTGGGGTGGGAAGCAGGGTCTTGACAGTCTTGACAACATGGGGCCTTAGCAGTGTCTGCAAATGATTAAACAGAAATGTGGTCAAAACAAGTCACCGTGGCCTAACTTAAATGTCAGGCATGCTCTGTATAATGCACAGCTCACTTTTTCCCTTGCCGATCCTTTTCCATTCATCTTTCCATTGATTGCTGCTCAGGTTGCCAGCAGGGCTGGATGAAAGGGAGTCTATGAGCTGGGAGCCAGATGAAACCATCACCCAGTGCACCAAGACTCAGCCCAACAAAAAAATAATATCTTTTTGAGGTTTCAAAACCTAGATTTCCTTGGGTGCTTTTTTAAACAATTGTCATTTTTTTTTTCATCCATATCTGTGTATGTCCTCTCTTGGTTTCAGCTGGAAGCACAACCCATTCGCTCTGTGCAAATACAGAGTGGATGTACCACAGCAGGTGTCTGATCTTCAATGGGACAGCCTGTCACCATCAACTTTGTTGTCTCTTCTCCAAGCCAAGGGGGTTTTGCAAGTCAGCTCAGCTTCTGAACCCTTCCCTGCCTCTCTCTCGCTCACCATTTCATGTCTACTGAGGATCCTTAGAAAAATTTTATTCTCCTCTGAGCAAGAAAAGTTCTCAACTAGACCTCACCACCCCAGGCACCTGTCCCCACTAAGGTCCTCAAATGTCTCCTGCAGGTTCATGACCGCCTGGACCGCTACTGCTGTGGGTTTCAGCCCGATCCCTCTGAGCCCTGTGTGGAGGAGATGCTCCATGAGAAGTGCCGAAACCCGGCGGAGCTGGTCCTGGTCCACATCCTGGTATGTCTCCCTGCTCCCCAGAGACTGCTCTGGAGCTAAGATGAAGATGCCTGGAAGGTACTTGCAGGGCTGAGGTGGCAACAAAGGGGACATAGATCCCGTGGTGATGCTGGGTCGATGGTGGGAGGTGTGCCTCAACAGGGAGAGACCTGGGATTTGGCAGCTGCTGGCCCCCAAATGCTCTCAGGATTTCTCGATGCATTAAAAGAAAGCACCTAAACCCCCAAACTGGTGACTCCCCACAATAACTGAACTTCTTCCCATCCAGGTCCGGAGGAGTGCACCATCCCGCTTGGTGTTCATCGACAACGCTGGCAGGCCACAGCACCCCGAGGAGAAGCTCAACCTCAGGCTCCTGCAAGGCATAGACAGGTAGGGAGGGTGATACCACCCTCCTGGGGGCACGTCCTGGGAGAAACCTGTGCTTGCACAGGCAGGATGGACACCAGCCCTATGTGCACACCTTTGTGCCACTCCTGACCTCCCCAGCTGGGCACCCCTGTGAAGTAGGGCCAGCTCCCAGCCAGGATGGGGCAGGTGGCTGGGCTCACAAACCCATCACACATGCCCCTGCCCTGAAACTGGCTTTTCATCCTGCTCTGGGTGGCTGATGACAGTCTCCAAAGCCTATTTTCCCCCTCTCTAATTGGCAGCTGCACAAAAAATCTCGAATAATCAGGTATTTCAGTGTTTCTTGTGCTGTTGCCCATCAGGCATTTGGCACACTATCGGTCCCTTGATTTGGAGCTCATTTGGATCCATTTCTGATGGAGCTGGCCTGCACGCTCACCATGGGCAGAGTTTTAAGCAGGAGGCTCCTCATCCTGTCTTCATCTGGGTGGATGTGCATTTCTTCTCCAAGTACTGGGGTGGCCTTTGCTGGGATGCCCTGCTGCTGCCCTCCTCCCTTGCTCAGCCTTCCCTGGGTAATCCCTCTCCCTGCTCTCTCTTCTGCTCCTCTGCTGCAGCTTCCCAGCGGCAGCAGTGGCCACGCTGCGGTCGGGCAGGTTGCAGAGCCTGATGCTGGAGTCGCTGCGCCTGGACCGTGAGCTCTGGGAGAGCCAGGGTGGCGCCGAGGGGCTGAGACCCCTGCTGCGGACCATCGACAGGCGGGCACACATCCTGCTGCGGTACATCCAGGAGCACAACCTGACGGTGTTCAGGGACTTCTTGCGCTGAACCGATCTCTTTGTCATGCAAATCCTGGCAGTGATGGGTGTTCCTCACACCCTTGGCGTGGGTAATGTGAGACTGCATGCTCGCCTCTCCAAAAGGTGTTCCCCCCACTTCTCCTTGTAGGATGTCCTGGAAAAGGAGATGGGATCGCGGGGAATAGGAAAGAGGCAGAGGAGACATCTCCTGAAACAACCTGCAACTGCTTGAGAAAGGCAACATTTATCAAGTAATGGCCTCAGCATGTGTTTTCAAAGGAGGGGCACATCCATGAGATTTTTTGGGTGCCTTCACCCCTCCCATCCCAGAACCTTTGCAAACTGGAGGCTTGGACAGTTGGACAGCCTACAGGGATCCTGGGAAGGGTTAAAGAAGTGGTGAGCAGCACTGCTCAAGGCTGGAAAAAGTCACTGGCAGCCTTTCCATGGCTTGCACTGGGCTTTTCTGATGATGCCTTTTCTGTTTCCAAAACATTAGAGGCAGAGAGGCTGGAGCAGCATGGGGGAAAGCAGAGGGGAGCTTTCTAAGTGGTTTAAGCAGCGACAAATCGCCCAAGCTGAGCTCTGTCTTTCCCAGCCCTGGAGGAGGTGATGTATGTCTGGGAGTGGGTGTAAGTCACTGAAGCTGGGGCCGGGCAGCACCCCACACCAGCACCCCACACCAGCACCCCAGGCTGCAGGCAGCAGCTGCCCGTGCAGAGCCCACTGTGCCATCCCCATGCACCGTGCCCCAGCAGGGCTGGGCTGCCACCAATATGCATTTTGATTGTGGGATTTGAAGGTTTCGGTCTCTCACTCGCTCTTCTCCTTCGCCTTCCGGGGATTAAAAATCAAACCTACTGTGAGCTCTGCCACTTGTGAAAAGTGCTTCTGCCTGCTCTCTCAGGCATGGCTGTGCAATACGCTTTCCAAGGCTTGCACAAAAATCTTCTAACAAAAATACCAGGCTATTTCAGCAGGACACAATCGAGTGCAAAATGCTTTCTGAGAATGCTGGCACCTCCAGCAGAGCCCATCCCACTCCTACCACCTCCCTTGGCTCTTGCCCAGCAGCCCACTGTGATGGGGCACAGCAGCATCCCAACCAGGCAGGTCCTCAAAAGCAAAATGAACATGAGGAAAAAAGACAGAGGGATGGGCTCTGTTGGATACTCTTCCACGCTCTACACCATATTTCCCAGCTGAGGTGTGCAGCCAGTGTTTGCTTGCCAGGAGCAGCCAGCTCCCAGCCTGCCGGCTGATGGTTGGCCACCAAGAGAAGGCTTTTTAGAGGAACCTCAGGGAGAAACCCTCCACTTCTCCAGTGCTACAAGTGGAGCCTCCATGCTTGAGGCACTCCAAGTCACTTGTGCCTTTGGAATGTCTCAGTGATACCAGCATGGGTACTTGAGCTGTGCTGCTGTCCCATTGCTGTAGCTTTAGAGAGCACAGCCACCCACGCAGTGGGAGAGGCAGAAAGGGCTTTCGTGCCCTCCTTGCCCCAGCCATCCCAGCACGATGTCACTTACAGAGCCTGCAAGGGGATGTTTTAACACCCGTGCTGATAAACACAAGCAATTCCCTTTTCCCCTTTTTCCTCTTCTTTAAGTGACGGTCAAGCGAGGCTTGGTTGATACGAATCACCGAGCACTCTCAGAAAGTGTCAACACTCAAAATCACAGGCACATCAGCATCCCGAGTGCTGGCAGCATCTTCCTGGAGTCCTGCCCTCCAGTCAGCCAGCGAAAGCCTTTCCCCCAGCACTCTCTCCACCCCATGAGTTCTCACCCTGTTTGCCACACCAGGGGTTGGATGACTGTCTGACTGTCAGAGAACCCCTGCTAAACCCCAAATCATGAGGATTCATTACTGGGAGTTGAGCTTAGCCTGTAAGCATGGAGAAGGACAAAATAACTCATCCTGGGTGACGTGAAAAGCCATGCCCAAGCACTGCCTTATATGAATAAAGGAAACTAAATGTAATATAGTAAAATCCACAAATAATATGCTGTGAAAAGCTATGTGGTAACAAGAGCGTTAGTTAGGATGTGTAGCATCAGTCATAGTCTTGTTTTTTCTCATTGAAATGATAAATTTCATTAGCAGAGAGGTTTTTTTATTGCATGTAAACCAAGTTCTCAGTGAGAAGTGAGGGGAAGGTGAGGCACTGTGTGGTGTCCAAAGCTGCTGACTTTGCTGTGCTGGAACAGCAGCTTTTGCCTTACCTCTGGTTGCATCTGCTTGACTTCAACATGGCACAAGGTAGTGGGGCTTTTTCTAGGTCTTTTTTCATTTCCTTAGCTGTAACGTGTGAGTTTGCTGGCTAAACGTACATGGGAACATCTGTAAGCAGTTACGCATCTGAATAAAGATTGCTCTTGATTTAACAAAGAGCCATATATGGACAAATGAGATCGGCAAAAGCCATACTGTTGCTGAGACTGACCACTAGCCTCCTTTAATTAGTCATTTTTTCCATGTAGCCAGCGAAGTGCACAGGCTCTGAACTGTGGTCACAGCCATTCAGAGGAACCCGTGGTCTGCTCTGGCCATATCAGCCTTTACCACATAGTGTTGTGTTTGGTTTGCTCCAGCTATGGATGTGTCATAGTTCCTATGATAAATTTATTTTTATGGGTTTGTAATGTAGTTACGAAAATTCACTCGGTGCCATGCTTGACAAACAAGATCTCATGTCAAGACTCGTCCTGTTTTAACCAAATTTCACTGGGCATCATCATGGATCCTGTTCAGGTGGAGTAACAAAAAAAGGACATGGTTCAAGCTGGCTACAGAACTGGGGCAGGACTGCTTTGGCTTTAAGAAGGCAACAGCAGCTAAGCAAGGGAAAAAAGAAAAGTAGAGAAACAAATTAAGGCACCTTCCCTGAGCTTGCAATAGCTGAAGTGCCCCCCCAGAGGGGGCAATTAAATGCAATCCCCATCCTACCAAGGATGCTCTTGCTAGCATCACTGGTGACAGGATGGACAGCAGCAGCAGCAAGGAGCCAAGACCACCAGAAAAGTGAAGCCATCTGCATACGAGTGCCCTAGGGTCCCAACAGCATGGCCACAAGGTGCTGCTCCACACATCACCTGAAAAAACCCAGGTGAAAGCCTGATGCAGGCGTCCTCCACATTGTTCTTCCCTTTGTCACTTCAAGAGCTGCTGGAAAAACCCCTAAGGTTTCCCCGGGAGCTCCAGGCAGTGGTCCTGACCAGGGTCTGTGCAGGAGGGCATCCCTGTGGCACCCTTGCACGTTTGGCACTGTGGGAACGTGTTGCTCACTGCCAGTGCTCAGGGAACGGCGTTTGAGAGCATGAGCACGCAAACGTCATGGGGCTTCATGAGGAGGAAACCGTTTCTTTCCACAGCGATCCAAGTGGCGTGATCTGTGTTTAACAACCCCCTGGCTGCGCACCCCCTCTGAGCTGGCAAAAAAAGGGGTCAGGGGAAGGAAGGCAGGGGCCAAACTGGCTCCAAACAGCTGAAGACGAGTGCATATGTGCATGCATGTAGCCACCTGCACACCACCCCACCCACATGCATGCACCCATGCTTCACCCACCCACTCCTGTGCATGCATGCATCCCACATATAGGATCATAGAACCATTTTGGTTGGAAGACACCCTCCAGATCATCAAGTCCAACCACTAACTTAACTCTGACACTAAACCTTGTCCCTAAGAACCTCACCTACATGTATTTTAAACACCTCCAGGGATGGTGACTCCACCACTTCCCTGGGCAGCCTGTTCCAATGCCTGACAACCATTTCTGTGAAGAAATTTTTCCTAATCTCCAGTCCAAACCTCTCCTGGTGCAACTTGAGGCCATTTCCTCTCCTCCTATCACTTGTTACCTGGGAGAAGAGACCAACACCCTCCATGCTACAACCTCCTTTCAGGTAGTTGCAGACAGCGATAAGGTCTCCCCTCAGCCTCCTGTTCTCCAGGCTGAAGAGCCCCAGTTCCCTTAGCTGCTCCTCATCAGACTTGTGCTCCAGGCCCCTCACCAGCCTTGTTGCCTTCCTCCGAGCTCTCTCCAGCACCTCAATGTCTTTTTCGTCGTGAGGGGCCCAAAACTGAACAGGACTCGAGGTGGGGCCTCACCAGCACCGAGTACAGGGGGATGATCACTTCCCTAGTCCTGCTGGCCATGCTGTTCTTCAATGTGCACAGATATGCATGCGTGCACACGCACACACGTATGTGCATGTGCACACACATGCATGTGCATCCCCCCATGCATGCGTGCACACAGTCTTCCCCCAGACCCTCTCCCAAGGCACACTACTCCTGCTCAGCCTGTCCTTAACCCCTCACCCCACAAGCTGGTGACACCCAAATGCCCCCCGGCAGCCTGCCCCAGCGCTTGGCTGGCCTCACCCACCATAAACTGAATGTCTTTTTGCTGCATTTAAGGGCCGCTTCTTGAGGTGGCTGTTGTGGCCACAGGACACCAAACGTTGCAGCAGCCCCATCCAGGTCTTGCAGAAAAACCCAAGCACACACTGAAGCCATACACTGGCCAGGGATGACATCAGTGGGGTGGCACTTGGACACCCCACAAGATGCTCGGCAAAAACTGCCAAGCAGCTCCACGCCCAGGCAGGTGAAGCGTGGGCTGGCTGCTGCCTGAAAGGAAAGAGCTAGCAAGTAAATCCAAATTTATTGTTAAATCACTGGATATGAAAATAATACAGCTTTTAGAAAGCAATTTATTTATGCTTTCAGTACCTGCTTAAATATTTATGCGAAAAGGGAAAAAAGGTCTGCTTCAACATGGGACTATCATTGTAGTGACGGACTTTAAGATTAATGCAAGTAAATTAGCCTGACGTTTTATTTACATCTAGCAAAGCAATAGATAAATTCTCCCAGTGATGGATTTTCTTCATTAGTTGGGCGAACGCCTAAGGTACAGCTTTTGACATTGTTTCTTCCAGGCGGTTAGACAAACAGTTTGTCAAAAGGGTATAAAATTGTCAGGAAACGAAAGCAGATTAATGACCAGTAAAAGGGGAGATCATTGAATTTATTATATAAGTAGCATTATCACTGGAGCTTAAGGAATGGCTTATTAGATAACTGACATATACACACATGCAGAAGTGCTGAGCCCCCCCAGACTTGCTGCCCTGGCAGCAGCTGCTCCCCAGTCAGTCCCTTCATGGGGGCGTCTCTGCACTGAGGCTTCACCTCTCTCCTCCTTCCCTCCCCTTAGATCTGAGTTTATTCTGCAATTCTCTGATTAGAGCTTGCGAACATAATATTTCCTCCCAATTAAAAACCGCTTAGACTTGTAACGGCTTCAGGGACGATAACCTTGTCTTCGCGTCTGCGCAGCAATAACGGTTTCTGCAACCTAATCTGGCGATTTTGGCTGCTTTTATGGCAGTGATAATCATATCAATAACAACAACAATAATATATTGGACCTCTCCAGTCTTGTGATTCTTTGGAAAAAAAATCACCCGGCATTAGCGGTTTATGGATCCCATATGGCTCCTCCGGCAATTACCTCTGGAATGATAATTAGCTGTCAGATAAGGCAAATGGAGGAAACAAGGCTGGTAACCTGGGGAAAGGAAAACTTCCCTGCGATGGCGAAGGGGCTGCATTTGTGGGTGTCTAAAGTCTCTGAACCTGCCCAGGCAGGGGCTCAGGTTTTCAAGCTGCAGAAGAGGGATTTTTGATGCAAGGAGGACCAAGAAACACTGGTTTAACTGGTGCCGTAAATCTCGGTCTCCGAGCGCTGCCTCCAGCAGGTGGCATTGGTTCAGCAGGCTGTCTTTTCCCCTCGCTTGCCAAGAGCATCTTAAAAGTTTCATCTCTGCACCAGCAAATTTCAAGCTGCTAGAGCATCATTAATTCCTTAATTCCCTTGCAGCCTAATCCGTCCAGCTGCACTCCATATCCCACCACCACCACCACCTTTTTCCTTCTGTTACTGTGTCTTTCCAATTAAAATACAGATTTGCAGGAGTTGCCACAACGTACTGCTCCAGGCCAGGAGCATTGGCAAGCAGGATGGAGCAGGACAGT
The DNA here is from genome assembly GCF_036013445.1 of Caloenas nicobarica. Classification (NCBI taxonomy): domain Eukaryota; kingdom Metazoa; phylum Chordata; class Aves; order Columbiformes; family Columbidae; genus Caloenas; species Caloenas nicobarica. The sequence goes on along the minus strand of NC_088246.1, from coordinate 45,477,039 downwards.
GACTCCACCACTTCCCTGGGCAGCCTGTTCCAATGCCTGACAACCCTTTCCGTGAAGAAGTTTTTCCTAATATCCAATCTAAACCTCCCCTGGTGCAACTTGAGGCCATATCCTCTTGTCCTGTCAATTTTTACTTGGGAGAAGAGACCAACACCCTCCACGCTACAGCCTCCTTTCAGGTAGTTGCAGACAGCGATCAGGTCTCCCCTCAGCCTCCTGTTCTCCAGGCTGAACAGCCCCAGTTCCCTCAGCTGCTCCTCATCAGACTGGTGCTCCAGGCCCCTCACCAGCTTCGTTGCCCTTCTCTGAAGTCTAAATCAAGCAGTGTGGTCTTGCCTGAGGTTTTACTCGGAGAGGAGGCAACTCCTGGAGTAGATGAGGTCCACCCTGCCTGCTGAGCTACCCCTCCCTGGGTGATACTGGGGCCAGCCCTGACTGATAGGGGCAGTTTGGGGCACACTGTGCCACCAGCCCCCACATCACCAAAGTCCCCTGTAGGCTCCGTGGAGAAGCCGGCACCACCTGGAAGCCGTGTACTTTGTGCTCAAATAAGCCTTTTGATAGCAGCGATGAGGTGATATCTGTCCTGCTTTCTGCCTCCACAAAAGTGGAATTAGGACATCAAGAAAGTCCTGCTGCTTAATCTTCCTTTGAAGGGCCTTGGAAAAAGAAAGAAAAGAAGGAAAAGGAAAGAACAGAGCTCCGAGAGCTTGCAGCCTGTGTAAGCAGATGTATAAGAAGAAAGTATTAGGGTAACATGTCTCAGCCTATCACTTGTATCTTGAGGTGTCCTCAGAGACTCAATCTCATCTGTCAAAAGCTGGTGTTTTTAGCACAGGATGAGAAACCTGAGTTGAAGGCGTCCGCTGCGGTGATGAGACCCCCACTCCCTTGCCAGGCAAACCCCAGGCTCCTTCCTCATCCCTGTGCAGGACATCTTTTTACGCCGTAGCACACCACAAGCGAGCGTTTTGCATATGCCGGGGATGTTTGGAGCTGGGAAGAGCTGGCTGGTGTTCGGGGAGCATTGGACCAGTGGAAGAGACTAGGACCCGGTGCCAGTGTGGGGGACACCATGTCCACCGCAGTCTCTTCCGTGCCTTCACAGAATCACAGAATGTCAGGGATTGGAAGGGATCTCGAAAGATCATCTAGTCCAATCCCCCTGCCAGAGCAGGAACACCTAGGTGAGGTTACACAGGAAGGCGTCCAGGCGGGTTTTGAATGTCTCCAGAGAAGGAGACTCCACAACCTCCCTGGGCAGCCTGTTCCAGTGTTCCATCACCCTCACTGAGAAGAAGTTTCTTCTCAAATTTAAGTGGAACCTCTTGTGTTCCAGCTTGAACCCGTTACCCCTTGTCTTACTGTTGGTTGTCACCGAGAAGAGCCTGGCTCCATCCTCGTGACACCCACCCTTTATATATTTATAAACATTGATGAGGTCACCCCTCAGTCTCCTCTTCTCCAAGCTAAAGAGACCCAGCTCCCTCAGCCTTTCCTCATAAGGGAGATGCTCCACTCCCTTAATCATCTTTGTGGCTGCGCTGGACTCTCTCCAGCAGTTCCCTGTCCTTCTTGAACTGAGGGGCCCAGAACTGGACACAATATTCCAGATGAGGTCTCACCAGGGTAGAGTAGAGGGGAAGGAGAACCTCTCTCAACCTACTAACCACCCCCCTTCTAATACACCCCAGGATGCCATTGGCCTTCTTGGCCACAAGGGCACAGTGCTGGCTCATGGTCATCCTGCTGTCCACCAGGACCCCCAGGTCCCTTTCCCCTACACTGCTCTCTGATAGGTCATTCCCCAACCTGTACTGGAACCTGGGGTTGTTCCTGCCCAGATGCAAGACTCTACATTTGCCCTTGTTATATTTCATTAAATTTTTCCCCGCCCAACTCTCTAGCCTGTCCAGATCTCGCTGGATGGCAGCACAGCCTTCTGGTGTGTCAGCCACTCCTCCCAGCTTGGTGTCATCAGCAAACTTGCTGATAGTACACTCAATTCCCTCATCCAAGTCATTGATGAATATATTGAACAGTATTGGTCCCAGAACTGACCCTTGAGGCACTCCACTAGATACAGGCCTCCAGGCCTTAATTTCTCCTCCTCTTCTAGACACAGAAGACAAGCACCATGTGCAGGAGCTGCCTCTGCTTCAGTAGGGCATGGGCATTTCAAGCCTGATCACAGTTCAAGAGGTGGGAAAAAAGCTCCCAAAACACACATACTTCTGTGTCAACAGCTTGGCTTTGCTCTCCAGGGCTCAGCTTCAGCCTGGCCCCAGGCTTTGTGGAGGGAGAGGCTGCTTCGTCTTTCCCTGTCTCTCCCATCTGGTGATGCTTTTGCATACGTCCTTCTAAAAAATCTCATCTTCCCAAGGTATTTTGATTGGATCTTATTCTAACCTCAATCTCTTCCTTTTTTTTAAAGAAAATAAAAAATAAAGTAAAAATATCTCCATGACATTCATAGGCCACTACTTAGAATATTGTGATTTCCTCCTGAATACAGCAAATTTTATGAATATTTTTCAGTCCAAGTCCATTACTGTGCTTAGCACCATTCCTGTCAGGTTTTTCTGCAACTGTAAAATGTGGGTTTGTGATGAAAGGCTGAATCTATTGTGATGAAAGGCTGAATCTATTTTGATGAAGTGGAGACCAAAGAAATTGTTACTATGATTCTTTTCATAGAATCATAGAATCAGTTTGGTTGGAAGGGACCCTTAAGACCCTTGCTCTCGGTAGAGACTGCAGCGTTATCACTTCCCTGCCCCTGGGTGCTGGGGCTGCCTCTTGCAGGCTCTGCAAAGCAGCCAGGCACTCTCTATTTTAATTGCTTGTGCCCACCTCTTTGCCTGCTCTCACATTGGCTTTAGGGGATGTGGGGCAGTGGAAGGGCTGGGAAAGAGGGAATATTTGGGTGCTGAGAGGCAGAGGAAGAGGGGAAATCAGGTACCTGCTGGGCTGGTGGGTTGGAGCCCTGGTGTGGTTGGAGCGGAGGTGTCAACGCAGGTACCTGCATGGACATGGGCGATAACGTAATTTCTCTGTCTTTGCAGAGCTATGGCCTTGAAGTTTGCCTCTTTTATTCTGTAGGGACCACTGACTGCAAAAACCAGATGCCATCTGTCCACCGTGCCTTGTAAATCGGATTTTAATCATCTCGGGGAGAGGGCTGTCTCCTGCCGTGTGCTGCAAGCCAGGTCTGCAGGAGTTACTCTGCAAAATTTACATTTCTGAGATTGGTTAGTGATTAGGGCTTCAGCTTCATACTGAGGAAGCTGAAATTTAGTTTCTCCCCCTCTTGCAGATTTCCTGGCTGATGGTAGAAAGTGGCTTAGGCCATGCCTATGTTCATCAGGTAAGTGCAAATCTGGTTTTCACCTCCCAGCTGATGTCCCTCCCCAACGCACTCACACCGCAGCCTGTCTGCATCCAGCACGGGCAGGGGGGCTCTTGTGACGACGGGCACCTCCAAGATCCCATTTTACTCCATGAAAACCAAAGCAAGAGATTGCAGAGATGCTGCTGTCGGTGTTGCTGTCTCCCCTGGTGCTGTCAGTGAGCTGATTTGCACCAGCTACGGGCTCCCTCGGTGGATAACACATTTCATTCAAGGGCTGCTGGATGCTGCAGTAGGTTACGGTGGATGGTGGAGGAGAGAGCCAGGGAGAGAAACGGCACAAGGTCAGACTTTGTCTGGTCTTGTACAGCCCTTACACAATTCTATAAGGCAAATGATGTAGTCCAATAATAATAAAATGGGCTGCCGAGCATGCTCAAAAATACGGTGAACTGTCCTTATGCCTTTTTTTTAATCACTATATATTGAAAAATCATTGCTGGTATTACAGGGAGGCTGCAAAGCTACCTCTTCATGAGTAAAGAATCGATAATTTGTTTTCTTCTTTCCTGTGTGAAAACAATACCATTAAATCATATTGGTTTGTTAAAAAGGTAGTACCTCCCAAGTACAAATGACAAGGCTGCTCACAGCCTGACCATGGGGAGACACATCTCTCTTATCCACAGCCTCTACAGACTCATTTTTCAAAAAAAGAACTTAGCAAGGGTGCTAATAACATGGTTACTTACTAGTTTTGACCCTCACAGAGGTACCAATGGGGCGGAGCAAATACAGCCCAGTGTTATCTGCTGGAAGCTTTGAGACGAACTCCGCTCCTTCTCCTCCATCCTCACCATGGTGATTTGCCAGGCAGGATGGCTCCCCGCAGCCGGCCTGCAGCTCACTCACCTCTGCCATCTTACGTGAAATAAATGTATTCCTGCAGATCATGTATTGCAAAATCACAAGAGAGTGGTTAGCTTGGTTGTATCGCAGGACAAGTCAAGTCCAGGCAGCTCATCAAAACCCAAAACTCCAGCAAGGAAGAAAACGATGCATCAGACTGGAGGAAAAGAAGACTGAGAAAGATCTAATGGTTACAATGATCCAGTTCATTAATACTTCTATTCTGGCAACGTGAGAGTTTAAGCTTTTGCATGGATACAGGAGAATAGACGTGCATCGCATTAGCATCTTTTGACACGCTGCAGAAGCAAACCTGCGCCCTTGGTTCACAGGGGCACAAAACCTTTTTCGCCCATCTCTGCCCAGCAGCAGCGGTTGCATCTGGGCCAAATGTTAATTAACTAGATGAGAAGGAGGGCACAAAGAGAGTAGGGCTTGTATGGAAGCCATTTAATGGAGAATCACTTAAAGAAATGTGACCCCCTACTCCATACACCCCCCAGAGAGTTGCTCTGCAGAACATCTCCATGGAGGTGCCTGTGATGGAGCCATCTGAAGGTCTGGACAGGGCTTACAAGGCTGGTACAAGGTGTCTGATGAGCATCTTCTGGAACTGAGGGTATTAAAGCAAGTGTTTAAAAATGTGCTCCATAAGGGGTAGTGCGGTACGCAGCTAAGGGGGAGAGCCCAGGCTCCGCTAGTTTGTGGACTGCCCTGACTGTGCAAGCCCCCCACAGCGCTGCGATGCATTTTAAACAAAACTCAGGTATCCAGCGGGAAAAGAAAACATTCCTCTTCTTTTTCCAGAAAGATTCAGTCATTTATTCCACCAACAGCCCGGAGAGGCACCTTTACCAACAGATGCATCATGAATAAATATTTTAAAAATAATGAACTTAACCTAAATGTTGAAAAAAAATGACCTCCGTTATATAGCTAGTGGTTGTGGAGCTGATATAAGGAAAAAAACCCTTCATCTCAGCCGTGGACAATCTCCGTGATAGCTGTCGAAAATGATTACTGACAGCTCCTGGCGGTTTTGAATCGAGTTCACCCTAAAAAACCTGAAAAAATCCATAACTAGAGCCAGCAGTGACTTGAGGAAGAAGGTGAGAGCTGCAGGCAGGTGTTAGCAGTTCCGAACTCCCGACATTACCCCAGGGCCTGTTTCTGCAACCGCAGCCCCACTGCGATGTGACTGACAGCTGCCATGGGGATGGAGACCAGCTGTTTGCCAGCCTGGAGTTAAGACCCTGTTTCTAACCCCATTTTGAGGATATGGCTCAGGTGTCTTTCCATAAGGAGCTTCGGTGCCCCTGGTTTGGGTAAAGGGGGAAGCAGGAGGTGCAGGGCCCATAGCAGGGTGGGGGAGCAGGGAGGAGGCAGGACCAGGTGGGGGAGTGGGGTGGGACATCCCCTTTTCAGAGGACCAAAGGAGACAGCAGATTCAAATTGATTATTGACGCAGTTTCTAACGAGCCTGCCACAGCTTCACCAGGTGGTTCAAAGAAATTAAAATCCTGCGGCAAAATAAACATTTCCATTCAAGCCCTATTAGTCTTCCTTACCCCCACTCTTCCCCCAAAATCCTTGTCCCTGGCCCAGATGCTCAGTCCAGCCTCAGTTACAAGGATGCTGGGACCGAGGGGTCACATCTATTTCCAGGTGTGATTGTGTGGTGTCTGGAGGGCACTGGGGTCGTCAGAGAGCCACCTCTGGGTGTCTCCCAGGAGCATTGATGTTAGGGCCGGTCTAACATGCTGCTGTCCGCCTCGGGTGCAGCTCATGAGGTGCAGGGGGTGCTGTGATACCATGAGGTACTGTGCAGGTGTGAGGTACTGTGCAGAGCTCAGCCTCCCTGGTGCAGGGGTCCCACCACCATGCCCCTCTCTTGGTGTAGGGACGGCAGTCTCTGCCCAGCCTCATGGCTGTCACTGAACAACCCCAGCCCCCAGGCTCCAACCAGGGTCCCCACGGGCTGGCAGAAGACCCAAGAGCTGGAGATGACGTGTTGGAGGGAGACAACCAGCAGCAACCAGCCTCTGCTCATCCTCTCCTTCCCAGCTAGCATGGACAAAGGGGCCACTGGGTCCTGAGTAGAGTGAGGGTAAAAAGCTGGTGGCCTGGAGTCAGAAGCCAGAAGGACTTTGTATCAGCAATAGTGTGGCCAGCAGGACTAGGGAAGTGATCGTCCCCCTGTACTGAGTGCTGGTGAGGCCCCACCTCGAGTCCTGTGTTCAGTTTTGGGCCCTTCACTACAGGAAAGACATTGAGGTGCTGGAGGGAGCGCAGAGGAAGGTGACGAGGCTGGTGAGGGGTCTGGAGCACCAGTCTGATGAGGAGCAGCTGAGGGAACTGAGGCTGTTCAGCCCTGAGAAGAGGAGGCTGAGGGGAGACCTGATCGCTGTCTACAACTACCTGAAAGGAGGTTGTAGCATGGAGGGGGTTGGTCTCTTCTCCCAAGTAACAAGTGATAGGACAAGAGGAAACGGCCTCAAGTTGCGCCAGTGGAGGTTTAGATTGGATATGAGGAAAAACTTCTTCGTGGAAAGAGTTGTCAGACATTGGAACAGGCTGCCCAGGGAAGTGGTGGAGTCACCGTCCCTGGAGGTGTTTAAAAGATGGATGGATGAGGTTCTTAGGGACATGGTTTAGTGCCCGTGTTGGGGTAATGGATGGACTCGATGATCTTGAGAGTCTTTTTCAGCCAAAATGGTTCTATGATTCTATGATTTTACAGGGTTTGCTGGGGAATTGAACAGAGGGAGGGGTTTTTTGGAGTTCTGATCTCCACCTGTAGCTGAAAGCACAGAACAATCCCACAGCAAAAGAGCCGGCCAGTGCAGCCCCAGCACAACCTTCCTGGAGCCCAGGGAGTTGTCAGTGAGGCTGGCTTCATTCAACACCCTCCATGAGATCCTTCACTTGTGGCCCTTCTTACAAGCACCATCATTTCTCCTTCCTTTCTCCCTGTGCAAAGGAAGAGAAATTAAAGATTAGACCCTGCAGAGAAATAAAAAAAATCATAGGTCCCTTGAGAAGCAAGAGACAGCTGCAACAATGAGGAGAAGTGGGAAAACAGCATTTCTACATTTAGGGGCAGGTTTGACAGCTAGGAAAATATTTCTCAGCTGAACACTCGCCCTGGTTTGCATTAATAGCTTGGCTCCAGCTTCATGTAGAAATTCCCTACCCCTTCCATAACGAATACATTTAAAAATGTAACTAGCCCAAGAGAAAAAAATGTCTGCTAGATGTCTTTTTAATGCCAGACTTTTTCCCTCTGTAAAGCATTCCTCTTTTAAAAGCACTCAGGCTCTTCATGGCTTGTTTTCCTTGGATTTTATAGAGGTGCCTACGTCGAGCACACGCGGACAACTAAGTTTTCATATCGCTTTTATTGTGGCGACATACACAAGATACATGTGATAAAAAGAGCAAGGCGAGCTGTTCTCTGCAAACAAATTATTTCTGCTTGTGAATTATCCATGAGGAGAACTAGATGTGTGGGTTTTTGGTGGTGGTTACTTTTCTGTGTTTGTGTTTTGTTGGTTGGTTGTTTGGGGCTTTTTTACGTAGCCAGCTGTTAGTGAAAATTATTTCACATTCCACATCAGCATAATTCACCTTGGTGCTGGTCACCCTGCAGTGTGTGTCTACAGCCCCTCTGTTCTCGCCCCTGCCAGCATGTTTCTAGTACCCATTGGGATGGAGGTTTGCGTAGGTTTTGTCCGAACATGTTCCCACAGTTTTGAGATCCCTTCCCCAACTCCATGTATCCTTGGGAATTCTCTTAAACTGATAAACAATAGCTGTTTTCTTCAAAGGTAAGAGGAGATAATAAACCACTCACAAGCTCTGCATTTCGAACCCCATAAAATCCCAGCAAGATGATACCAAAGTGATCCTTAAATCCAAGCACTGAATGTGATGTAGAAATGCCAGCCCCCAAACACTGCTGTTACCTCAACTCGCACGGGAAGAGCTGGGGTTTGGAGGCCTTGCTCTTCGTCTTTTGCCATCAGGTGAATCAGAACGTTTCACATAAAACCTGGTGGTTAAACATCAGGTCTTCGATCTCCTGCAGAGAATTCACCCGGCAGCCTGCAGCTTCAGATGCGACATGGGTTTGGACCAACTTTATCTTCATTTTAGCGATACGGGGGCAAAACACAGAGTCTGCTCTACAGTTTTATAGTCCACACAAATGAAACCCTTTGGTGAGTGCCCTTTGCTATGCATCACACAGTCTCTCAGGATGGGAGGAAAGAAAGTAAAGATGGAGAATAGAGGGGGGACACATGCAGTTCTTCTGAGATAACCCTCTCCTGTTGCAGAGGTCCCCTCTCTGGATGGAGAGCCTGAAACTCGTGCCTTGAGGAGGAAACATCTCTGACAAACGGTGGCGAGTGAGCACCCCCATGGGATATGCTGCTTATTGCTTGTGGTGCTACACAGCCACTCCTGACTTGACCAGCTGGTTGCTGGTGGGAGAGGACAGGGAAGCTGCCACCAAATGCAGAGGGGCTTGTGGTACCAAGAGCAAACTTCAGTCCTACTTTTGAGGTGGGAGATGATGCACCAGTCCCAGTCTGGCCTGGGAAAGCCTGGCTTTGCACCACTGTGGGCTCCCAGGGTGCAGCCAGGGCTGCACAAAGGAGTTCACCCAGGACTCCCAGTCCCAGGTGAGCTCAAAGCAGGCTCAGAGGGATGGTGGAAGGAGGGTAAATGCTGTTCTCAGCCAGGGCACATGTGCCATTTTGCACAGCGGAGAGCATGCATGTCATCTGATCATGCAAGCATCACTGTGAATTCATGGTTACTTATTCTCCTTTGGCTCATGCCCATGGCCTGCTCACTCTGCTTGGTACAAAGGAGGAGGAAGCAGAGGCAAAGGCCATGGAGAAGCCACCTGGCAGGAGCTGAGTCCCAACACATCACGTTTTCAGCATCAGAGGTGGTGCGTGCTGCTCTCCCTTGCTGTTTGGGTGTCTGAAACATGAAGCCTGGAGAATGGCCTCCTGGTGACCTCCAAGGGGATCTCTCCTGGAGCATCTTCCCTAGGGTGACCCTCCTTTTGGCCTCTATCTCCCAGAAGCTCCCTTGGTCCTTCCCCCTGCTTGCTGCTGTGCTGCTGGCCCACCAGCATGGGGAGGGCGGCTGATGAGAGCTGGCAGGAGCCTGGGCTGGAGTCTGAAACCCAGAGAGAAACGGGAAAGACGCAGTGTTAATTATGATGGCTTGGGTCCAGCTGGAACCATCACATCGAGTTAACTGAGGAGAAAACATCTCACAGCTCAGAGATAAAGTGGCCTGAAGGGCTCAGCGGGGGACACCCGATGAAAACCACCACCACGTGTCAACCCCTTGTCCATTCCTGGTGCCACCACAGCGGCAGTTTGGATAAAGGGAAAGGAACAAGCCCACCAGTAGCAGCTTTTTCCTTTGAAGCCCTAGTGTTACATGTGGCCTCCCAGACCAGCAGGGTTTGAGCTGCCACCTTAACTAAATTGGGAAATTAATTACCCCAAGCCACACCTCCAACTGAATGACGGGCAGCTCCCTCTCGGTGACATCTGGTCTCAAGCGATTAAATCAAGCTCAGAGAAGCAACCTGGAGCCTCATCGCTTGGTGTGCTGCAGGACCATGGCTTTCAGTAGGCAGGATGTTAAGGGAGATGCCATACATTGAGTGAGGTCCAAAATACCTGGAGCTCTTGTTATCTGGAGAGCTGGGCTGGGGTAGTGGCAGATGCACATCAGGTGGGTGATTCTGCTAGAGGTACCAGTGCGGTTATCTAAGCTCTCTAAATGGAAATTGATGAAACCTACGGAAATAAATGACACTGCTATTATGCTTCTTGTTGCCTCCGCTTCAGGCTGTTGATTTACAGATAGTTTGCATTTATAGATAGTTTGCATTTTTGTAGCGTTTCCCTTTTGGAATTGTAAAAGGTCAGCCTAAAAAAAAAAATGCGTTTTGAGTCTGGTTTGATTCCTTGGCAAGGGACGGGTTCCCCAGTGAGTCAGGGAGCTTCAGAGTTAAGCAATAAATGGGTCCCTTTTATAGCCACTTTCAGATGTCCCCTTCTGCCTATATATCTGTGTAAAGGTAAGTACATACACTCCCAGGGCAGCCCAGGAGCCCCCCTAATTCACAGCCCTGGCAAACCTGGTCGTCCTTGCAACGCTGTACACGTATTTCATGGCTCTCTGCTTTGGTCTTTCTCCCAGTGAGCAATTGCATCCAAGTCCCTGATTTTTGTTTATTCCTCTGCAACCCGCGTGGTTGTTTACATGAAGGCAAAGGGTATGAAAAAAGCTATTGAACCAGAACAGGGGAAAAAAGAGGAAAAGCTCCCTGGAGCTGCAGCTGGATGCACTGACTGCACCTGGTTGGGCTCAGGCATGTTTGCATGCTCCTGGAGCTGTGGATCACCTGATGGCAGTAATATTTTCCTACGGATTCCATGGGATTGGTTTTAAGGGGTTCTTTTTATTTCCACCAAATAGAGAGCGTTTCCAGGTAAATGGCTTATCTGGCCCATAGCAGCACAGACTGAGGGGCACTACTGTTCTGCATGGGTAATTTTTTTGTTTCCCCCCTCCAAAATGTTACTGCTTTGAAAGAGAGCTGAAAAAACAGAGCCAAAATCCTTGCTAGAATTGAGTGGCTTGTGTGTGGCACTCACCTAGGCAACCTTCATCTGAGCTACTGGTGAGGATGCTTCAGACTGGCCACCGATATGCTCCACTCTTGCTTTTTATGAGATAAGGATAAGCTCAGCAGGAGCAGGATAAGACCTTGGAAAAAAAAAGCCAGATAGGGAGCTGTGTCCGTCAACAGCCTGGTCTATATACCTGCCACCCTCACCTATACCACTGCTATATTAAGTATAATCTGCTGGCTAGAGATATCCCCAGCCTGGGCCGTAAGAAATCATGTCTTTTGGGATGGGAACATGTTTAAATAAGGGCCTTGCTCTGAAAGGTGATGGCACCTAGAAGGGGAACATGCGTTTTCTTTCCATCTACACAGCTGCACCCAAGCTTTGTAGCACACATTTTTGGGGGGAAAGGCTGCTCTAATATTTTCACCAAAAATTCTGTGCTGCAGACAGGGACCTCTCAGTTCAGCCCCCCCAGTTTCTCAGCCCTTCCTCTAGCTTGGGAAAAGGAAAATGGTCTACATAAAACACTGTTTAGTCAGAAACCATCCTCCAACCCTAAAGAATTGTTGAAAATTGCTTCAAAACTAGTTTTGAATGGGAGCCTAGCACTGGAATTTAGATTTTTCAATTAAAAAGTGATTTTATCCATAACAGAACTTTTTCGTGGTGAGAAGGAGGGAGTAAAAATTGACAAAGAAACAAAGTGTTCTCACAGAAGCAGCTGGGATTTGTGACTGTAGTGTCTGGCACCTTGGAGCTGCAGCAGTGATGTCTCCTTGTCCCCCTTCTCTGAGGAGGCAGCATCTTCCCGGCATCAGCATAAACCAGAGGATGTCCTGCAGAGTCACCTCCTGGCCAAAATTTAGCAACCAGGAGGTGGGAAAAGAACAAGAACCCAAAGCACCGGGAAACTCTCACTCTCAGACAACATTCCCAAACGGAATCCTTTTCTTGCCCTCAAGCAAAATATATTTCAAATTGCTCCTCCGAAGCACCGTCATAATCCTGGGGGAGGAACTTGGAGGAAGAAGGAAGAAGAAGAAGGATTTTTCATGACTGTTAGGATTTGAAATTGAAAGGTGTTCATATGTGGAGGAAAGCACCTTTCTCAGTCAGAAAGAAAGAGATTTTTTAAAAAAAATGCTTGTGAAATACAGAGGGCTGCACTTATCTTCCATTGGCCTGCACAAGCGATGCCATTGGGGGATTCCTGGCCACAGCTGGAGACACATCGGTGTTTTTGCACGTAGCTCTCGCCCCTGCTCAAAGTCCAGCTCAAATTTTCCATCTTCTGATGGCAAAACAGAAGATGGAGACTAAAGAGGAGAGAGTACATAAAAAACAAAGTAATGGAGAATGAAATAAGTCCTTGAAAGAGAGGAGCAAGACTGGGCTGTACAAACAGCAAATCTTGGAGTCCCCAGCTAAAACCAATGGCCCGGACCTACAGTCCCTCACTGGTCACTCACCTAAAAAACCAGGCGACTCTCCAGTAACTCACCCTAGATGGCAGCGCCACCTGCCTCTCCTCCATGCTTCTTGACCTGAGAATCCCACTAAAAACCCATCTCATGAAAGCGTTGGCCAGATGGCCACCAGTCCCCCTGCCCTGGTAGTCAGCCTGAGCAGCAGCCTGAGCCTCTGCTTCCTAACCCAGCTCTGTCACACCTTGCCACCTACAAGACACTCAAGAACACCAGGATATTGTGTGGTCCTTGCTGAGTCCTTACACAGTCATTTTCCCTTGAGCCATAAAAAGTTGTTGGGGGGGTTGTGCGTCTGGGTAAATAAATCAAGTGCTAAAGCTTTCTCAAATGAGGAGAAATGGGCATCGTCCACCAAAAGGTGGAGGTGAAGGAAGCGAAGAGGCTGCCCAAGCCAACACGCACAGCTCCACGCCATGCCCGTATGGTGGTAGCTATGTCAGGAAAAGCAAAATACACTGACTTGTATCGGTTGGGAGGGCACTGCCACCCTCCGAGGAGCCCATGGGGACACTCCTGGCATAAATGGTCCCTGAATACGAGCAGACCTGACCTCTGGGGCTGAAGGCAGGGTAAAAGCTGCTATTCGGCTCTGTTGTTTTCAATACTGGCGAAATCAGCCCAAAGCAAGACATCCACCAGAGTTCGCACAGTGGCTGCCACCTCAGCATCCGTTCATGGATGGCAACAGGGACCGGGCAGGTTTTGCCAGGTCGGCTGAAGAAGCAGGAGGAACTGACTCATCACAGAAATGTCACACCGATAGAAACGTCCACAGGAACACACTGTGGGAAATCCACACGCGGTGGGAAAACAACATCGCTGCCAGCGACGGTGTGCCTGCAGGATGTCCCACCTCCGACCACCTTACCCCTGCACTGGCCAAGCTGGAGGAAGCGACTGCGTTTGCTAGTGACCAGAATAACATCAAAGGGAGGAAGGACAAAGGAACAGGGAGTCTCCAGGACAGAGAAGAGAGATGCTAAACAGAGTGGGTTCCTCTGCAGATGCCACATTATGCATACGAGGACACAGCTAACCCAGAAGGTAAATCAGACAGTTCGAGTGAGCTGTTTGAATAAACACCAAGCAAGAGGAAACTCAATTAAATTTTAAAGGCAACACATTTTCAAACGGCAGGACTAAGCAGCACAGAAAGGTGATGATTGCTGCCAAGTTGTTTCAAGCAAACAGGAGGCTATTCGGTTGATCTGTTTGAACGTGCCAACAACTGATTTAGTAATCAGCACGTTCTGACTATTTGAGAGGGTGACAAGGAGGGCCAGGCCCTCAGTCAGCGCAAATTCACACCAGCTCGCTGAGTTGCAGCCAGCCCTGTGCTAGCAGCGGGTTTCGGTCAAGCCCCCCTGAGGGGGGACATGCTGGTGGGGGGGCGACTTCTCTTATGTAAGGACGGCGTTGCGCCTCACACACATGCAGATGGTGATGCTTCTCATACCACCCACAGCACAGATGGACTGTCAGTCATCACATTGAAAGTCATTCCAAGAATGTGCTTACCCCAAGTCCAGCAGGGAAAAATTAAGTGCTCTTTCATCCATCAAACCTACCCCGCCTTTCACCGTGCAGACACCAGAAGCAAAAATATTGTAGAAATAAGTCTGCTATTTATGCAGCTGAGCAGATGAGATACAGCAATAAAGGCACCAAAGTCACTCTTCTGTTTAATATAAATTAAATTATCTAGTGCTTATAGACTCCATTTCACCCAGGGATCCTGGAGAACAACAACCTCCTTACTGCACAAATGGACCAACTTCTGCCCTAAAGAGGTGAAAGGCTCAGGCCAGAGCCCGTGCCAGACCCCTTGCAGTAAATGTGGCTCTGCCTCAGAGCCATCTACACCAACAGCCTGTGAGCTCTTAAAATAAATAATTTCCTAAGTGTCTTAATTTAAGCTGGGTCTTGTGAGGCACTGGTGTCTTGGGACAAGCCATCCACACATCCTGGAACAGTGGATGAGCAGAGCCTTAGAGACAGAAACAAAAAGGTGGCCTGACATGGAAGAGGGAAAAAAAAAATATCAGCAGACAGCTTTGAAAAAATATTCCCATCATACGTTTACCTTGAATAACATATTTAGTTGTTGGAGACTGAGGTGGTGAAGTCAGAAAACGCACTTTACATTATTTCTCAACAAAATCTTCTAAGAAATGGTCTAGTTTCTCCTTCAAACATATTTCCTAAGCTGTCTTTTAAAGGGCTTGTTTATCCTTTTTGTTTTCCTTGCCTCCACAGTAGCTCTTAAAAATCCCACATTACTGCCCTTAAGAATTATTATTTCCTCAAGGAAAAGATCTGCACAAAAGAATCAGGGGAGGGGAGAGGAAGGAGACAGAAAAATCTCAAATTTAACTCTCAAACCCAAATATTTTGATTAAATATCTCAAATCACTTTCTGGAGGTGTAAAAGCCGCACCAGGTGACCAGTCTGGACTGCAGCTAGCATGTCACTACCTGCCCCTTCCACCCACAGGCAGCCTGTAAAGACAGACCAAAAGCTGGAGAAATCCATAGGGCCAGTAAAAAAAAAAAAATGCAACAATTTTGCTAAGCAAAAGCTAGCCAGTAATAATTTCTGGTAAGCATGGGTTTTTCTGCATGAGGTTTAGGATTCTGCATGCTTGTCAAAGGCTTGGAGCACTGTGTGAGCACTGGAACATCTCTGGCTGGTGAGAAGATGATCAGCTGGTGGCCACCACCTCCCTTCCCTGCCCCAGTGTCCCACCATGGTGCCCCACTGGCTGTGCAGAGGGGGATAAGGAGGAGCCGGGTTGCACCCATACAAGAACATCACTCACAGGGACCAGCATCCTCACTGCTTCTCGCTTGGCCAACGCCTCAGTGGTGTCTTCACGCTGCACCCAGCCGAGGGAGCAAGCTCAGGACGCCCACCTCTAAGCCACTCTCCATCATACAGGGGGACAATTCCTGCCTGGAACAAGGATTCAAAAGCCACACAGGGTATGCTGATAGTCTATGTCATGCCAAGAGACTGTCTCAAAAGGACTATTAAAACATACATATAAAACAAAAGAAAAAAACATGATTTCATTATTATGTCTCAGCATGTCAGGTTCCTGGGAAGCTGGCAACCAAGCACTCTGGAAATTTTCTGATGTGAGCTCCCGCAGGTGACTATGCCAAATGCCACCTGCCAGGCTGCTTGGAATACGTTCTTCCAGCCACTCCATAGTCCTGGAGATGGTCTGACTGTGGCTTTTCAGCCCCCAGTTTGTGCTGCTCTAACCCACTCCCCTCTCTCTCCAGGCTACACCTCCAGGGCAACCGGTCTTCCACCATGTTGAGCAAGGGGGGTAAGAGAAGTACCGTCCATATGTCTCTACTCTCCACAGCCCCAGTGGCAGCATGTCCTTCTCAAGAAGCACATCCAAGCCAGGCTGCAGCTGAGCCTCTTCAGAAATGTTTCTGTTCTTGGATACAGGCTGAGAGAGTTCGGGTTGTTCAGCCTGGAGAAGGCTCCAAGGAGACCTTATTGTGGCCTTTCGGTACTTAAAAGAGGCCTATAAGAAAGATGGGGACAGACATTTCAGCAGGGCCTGTTGTGATAGAAAAGGGGTAATGGTTTTAAACTAAAGGAGGGGAGATTCAGGCCAGACACGAGAAGAAATTTTTTACAATGAGGGTGGTGAAACACTGGCCCAGGTTGTCCAGAGAGGTGGTAGATGCCCCATCCCTGGAGACATTCAAGGCCAGGCTGGATGGGGCTCTGAGCAACCTGATCTAGTTGAAGATGTCCCTGCTCATTGCAGGGGGGGTTAGACTAGATGACCTTTGAAGGTCCCTTTAAATCCGAACTATTTATGATTCTACATGGTTTTTGAGGGTGAGTTTGGGCTGTAAGTAATGGAAAATAATGGTAGCATGCATTGCTCTGGCTCCATTGAAGTTACTATCACACTTGAGAAGTCCCATTCCCTACGGAACCATTTTACCATACAACCTGCAGCTCCCGCTCCAACATCTCATGTGTGCCAGCTGGTAAATGCTCCACTCGGTCCTTCTTCATCCTTGGACACGTTGGTAAGCAGCCCTCCCACAGCAGCTGGCTGCTCCTTGCACTTTAGCTAATTAAAATGAGATATGAAACTGCAGCCAGAGGAAATCCTCCTGGATGATCCATCTCTGTAAGCACAGCCAAGCCCGGCAGCAGCGAGTTCAAGAGCAGCTTGCTATTAGCATCCTGCACTGCTCCCAGGTGGTTTTGGATTTAATCTCAGCTATTTCTCTTCCAGGACAGTGGGGCCAGACAGCACCACAGAGCTTACTGTATTTGCTTTGGGAGCAAAACCAAATGATGCAACAGTGGAAGGTGCAAGTCTCTTGCACAACTCGTCAAAAGGAGCCCCATAAACTTGTCTGAGGGATAAGCTGTTTTGGAAACACAGTAACCCAGCTCCAGTCATGTTTTCCTGCATGTGTCAGAGGTGCAGCCCCAGCCCCTCTGCATGGAACATCTGCATTCGTTACAGGACTAAACTTAAAGCAATGCCAGGAAAGAAATCCTTCTGCTCAATTAAGAAGTCGTATTGGTATAGAAAAGTCCCACTGGGTTTTCTTGAAACGTGAAGGCTGGAGGTTTTGTGAGAGCATATTCACACGAAGCAAGGGAAACAAACAGTCCATGGGACATGGGAGGAGCGGAGGTGAAAAATTGAATGGACCTGCAGAGCACTGATGGCAAAGTTATTAAAAGGAAAGAAAATTCACTACGGGAAGATGCCAGCACTCCAGAGCAGTTCTTGAGGCAGTATAAATCAGCATAACATTAGTGTGCCCAATTTAGGACAGCTACTGGCTGGGACGCGTGCTCTCAGTGCTGCGTGCTCTGGCAGAGGAGGAATTCGGTACAGCACTGGGGCTCCGGTATAGACATTCTTACACTGGGCAGGTGTTGGAAGCAAACAGCCACATCACCGTCACAACTCCAGTGTGCAGCTAGCTCGGAATTCAGAAAGGAAAAAATCATTTAATTTTTGTTTCAACCTCGTAAACTGCTCATAGCACTGATGAGGAAGACAGAACCTGAATGCACATTTTTGGAAAGCACATCTGATTTTGTTCAGGAAAAAAGGGAGTCTCTGAATGTAAGAGACCGTTTCATGCTAGAGTTAAGTCCATGGAAACCCACATATCTGACACTTTGTTGCTCTGTAGCCAATTTTGTTGATTAGAATCATTAGGATACGAGAAGAAAATAGTTAATGTGCTGTAACCAGTCTGCAAATGTTAGAAAATCTGCAATGATGTGAAATAAATTTTAAGTGAAATAGGATGGTCTACAAATTACAGGCAAGGGATTGCCACAAAAAGCACGGAGAAAGGCAGGAAAGCAACACACAGACCAACAGTTAGGAGAACACAGGCAGCTCACACACCCACAGAAAATTACTGCTGAGAACTGATGCGAAACAACTGCTGACCAAACTTCAGCTTCTGAAGGCTCATTCAATACCGACTTTGTAGGGTGCCAACATTACCGCCCCTGTAACAGACAGCAGGAGGATGGCCAGTAGCCACAGGGCTACCTGCACCTTGAACGGACATGGGGATGCAAGGTTGGCGCAAAACCCTGCAGTGAGCAGGAGCTCATCAGCCAGGGAGGTCCTGGTGGCTTCCCTGAACAGCCTGCTCTCATGTCTGTCATCTCTTCATGAAGTTCTTCTCACCGCAGCTCTGACACACGTGGCATGTGATGTGCAGCAACGTGGAGACTTTGGGGCACAGCTTGGATACTGACTTCAGCAAGCAGCCCATTTTGTCCTAAGAAAACAACTGCAACTGCAGTAGTATTCATGTGCCCCTTTTAAAATATCAAGGCAAAAATTATTAGCTGGCAAGACTATAACAGCAAAGCAAACACAGACTTTGGGATTGCTGTTCTGTTTCCCCACTGCCCCTGTGCCTTTAAATCATAAACGTGCTTGAAAACAAAGCAAGACATAATGAAAATTAATATATGGAAGGAGCACTTGCCTGAAGGTCCAATGTTGTACTGCGGTGTTTCACTCATTTTTCAACCCTCCTGTTTCTTATCTGATTTGTACAGCAATGTGTTTCTCCTCCTCTTTCTAGAACTCATATTATTATCCTGCCTTGAGACGCTCTTCTATCAGCCCATCACTCAGAAGGCAAGCCATTTATCCTACTGTTCGAACATCCATCCAGACCTTGGGAGGACAGTGGGCACTGGGGAGGGAGAGGAGAAAAAAAAGCACTTTTCCTGTTGCTTTAACATTGGTTATGAATTACGGACGATGTTACCTTCTATCAGTAAAACATCTCATGCTCCTGCCCCTTTTTTCTTCGCTTCCCCAAAGCCTGTGCTTTTGACACAAAGCTGTTTTTCAAAGACAGCACCATTTAGGGCCTCCACTTCAAGGAGAAACGTGCAGGATCAGGTCCTGAGTAGTCAGTGCGTTACCCCAGCAATGAAGCCAGATTCTGATCTCAGGAAAAATGAGTATAAATCCAGAATAAACTACTCCCCTGACCTGAGCAGCTCCGTCCAGCCCAGCGTGACGGCACCCACCTACCTGCCTCTCGCCTGGCTCCGCTTCCTCCCACCAACACCCATGAAAACCTGTGCCAGGAAAGCTTCCCTTTGCCACCACCTGCCTGGTGCTGAGCAAAGCATGTACCTGTTAGCAGCTCTTACCAACAGGTTATTCTGATCAAACACCAAAAAATCATTTTCTTGAGCAGATTTCCGCAAGTGCAATCTCTTCCCCATCAGCTCTTCCAAACCATCCCCTTCCTTTCCCACAGACCTGTACATAACTCAGAAAATGAAAACAGATCTTAAAGCACAGTAAATTATTTTATCCACTCCATTCTTTCTATCTCCCATCTGCTACTCCAGCCTTTTGCTCTTGGGGTGCAGTAAAATCTGATTTTAAACATGAAGCTGATACTGTAGTCTCATTCTCTTGAGTCAAAATATGAAAAAATAAAAAGCTACCTATATACACACTTTATAACAGTAATATATAAATCTACCACAATAACCACTTTGACAGATAATAAAAACCAATAAAAATACTGAGGAGGTTTACAGCAGTTTAATGAAGGCTCTTGTACCAAATCTTGAACTCAAAGTTACAGTCAGAGTTATTGAAAAAAATAATGTACAATGAAAAAGCTGATGAGAACTGCCCACCGAGCCATGGAACTAACTGCGGTTTAACGCTGTGCTTAAATACTCACCACACAATAGAAACGAATTTAAATCACGACTAAGGTACACACAATTCACTTCCATTCTGTTTGGAATTACATGTATTCAGCATGTAATTTAACCTCTGGAAGTTACTCTGAAGAACACAGAGGTTTCTTTTTTTTATTTAATTTTTTTTTTTAATCACTCACTGGAAATAAATACCACTTGAAGAATACACACAGAGTGCAATAAAATGGACACTTAGGCACTGGTACAGTCTAGTCCTCTTCAGCTCTCTACAAACTACAGGACAAGAAGTTTTAAACCACAGATGGCGTGGAGAGCAGGGCAGAGCTGTACAGGCAGCGCAACAGGTTATGTACTACACAAGAGCACATCTGCAAAAGGTCCCAGGAGATTTTTGTTGAAGATGCAGCGTATCCACACCAGGTATATTGTGAAGGGCTTTATGTTTTCTGAGAAGGTGTGATTCTGATGGGACAATATATAAGGCATGTAAGTGTTTTCCCCTTGCTCTTGTATCCACACCTCATATTTCACTTCTCTGACTTTGAGATACTTCAGGTTCCAGGGGATCTGCCAGGACACGGCAAGTTTAGCTTCGCTCGTGCCCTGGACAGAGGCTTGACACTTGGCATCCCTCACTTTGCCAGGGTAGATGCTACCAGACCACTTCTGTTTCTTGGGTCCTGGCTTAGACTTCACAGTCTGTCTGATGACATGGATGAGCGAAGGGATGTTCACCTTTGTGTCCTGGTAGGCACGGAACAGCCACTCAGGGTTGCGGCAGCAAAGGTGCCGTGGCACCTCCGTGCTCTTAATGATGCGCTCTTGCTCAGCTTTGTCCAGGTGAGCAATCCCACCCTGATCCCAAGGTCTGTCTGGGTAGGTAACGGTGTCTTCCCGGTCGGTGTTCTGCCAGGCAATGTACTGCAGGTCCATGCCAGGAAGGGTTGCCAGGGTTTTGTAAGGGGTATAGTGTTCAGGGTTGATAGCATAAGGAAAGAGCTCCACCACCGTAGCACCTCTTGGCAGGAAGAGAGACATGACTAACTGGGCCCCATGCATGCTGACCAGCATGGACGCATTGCTGAGCAACCGGACGATGTCAGAAAATGAATGCTCCTCCAAAGAGACAGTAATGGTTTTCATCTGAAACTCCTGAGCGAGAGCTAGGATTAGTTCTGCCTCGTTTAGGATAAGTCTGTTGATCGTTCGACTGAACACTATGATGTACTCCTCACTGGAGCTTTCCTCCAAGCTGACGTTCAGCTTTTCCATCATGAATTTGGTGAACTGCCTGATCTCGTTACCAGAAACCAAGATGTTAGCCTTCGGCCCTTGTGGCTGGACAAATCCGTACTGGTACCACGTGGTGATTTTGGACAGCCCCACATAAGATTTGGTAAAGCAGAGGAGCCTGCCCAGGGTTTTAAGCTGCTCCCTGAGGAGCGGCTGCTTGTTACTCAGTAACTTGTAGAGATCAAAGTGAACACCTTCACTCCACCCTTCCATGAAGAAGAGCCGTGCCTCCAGATCTAAATCGGAGAACTGCTGCATGGTGTAATAAATGGGGAGGAGGTCATCGTGAAACACGTGCATCAGGTTGTCTGGGTTGAACCTGTTAGCGATCAGCGCCACATCAGGCACGAAGACTGGCTTTGGCATAAATTTCAGCGCAGCAGCTGGCAGCTCCACAAAGTTGAAGTACTGGGTGTTGTGATCTTCCACCGAGGAGAGGTCGAGCAGAGCCGGCTGGAACCTCCGGGAGCCCAGGTTGGGCAGCATGACCGAGGAGTTGCTGTGGAAGTAGACAAACTCCTCAGCCTCCGTAGAGTAGCAGAGGGAC
Source organism: Caloenas nicobarica (assembly GCF_036013445.1). Classification (NCBI taxonomy): domain Eukaryota; kingdom Metazoa; phylum Chordata; class Aves; order Columbiformes; family Columbidae; genus Caloenas; species Caloenas nicobarica. The sequence goes on along the minus strand of NC_088246.1, from coordinate 45,455,555 downwards.
TCGAAGCGGCAGATGCGGTCAGTGTGCATCCTGCCGGTGCACACCATCCTGGTACCGTCCTCCACCAGCGCCTGGAGAGCTGCATGGTAGTCAATCTGAACCTGAGAGAGTTCCTGAGACTGACGCGTGAGGACCAGCTCCTCTTCGACCATGAAGGCATGCTCTCGCAGTTTGAAGTATTTCCACAGCACAGCAGCGAGGACAGACACGAGCAGGGCATTAAACACAGCTGCTATGTTCATTCTGTAGTTAGAGCCTAGCAAGATGACAGGTGGGGAATGCAATGGAGAGGGAACACATCATTAACACTCCTTGACATGGTGAGGGCAAAGACCTGTGGAAAATAAAACAAGAAAGGAACCATTTAAACATCAGGTTTACAGCTCCGCCATGAATCACATTTTATGGACTATTCAAGACAGTTCAGGCTTTTTTTTCCAGCAATTTTTCCCCCTTCCAGGGCATGAGAGAAAAGAAGAAAAGTGTCAAAGCGCTACCCAAAACTGTAAAAAAAATAAAGCAAACATAACTGGGAGCTGCATTACAGGAAGGCTTCCTCTCTCATTTTCATGTCTATCCTTTTGGAGAAGAAAAAGCAAAAAGAGTTTGAGGATGAGCTCTATGAAGTTTTTTCAGAAAAAACAGTAGGTTCCCTGGGACTTTGGCTCACTCTGCTTTCTGCAGACCACTCCATCAGTGAGAGGAAAGACAACACTGCCATCACCGGGCCGCTCGCACAGGGCTTGGAAGATGTAGCACCTTCTCTTGATTTGCCATAGGCCTTTCATATGGCTGTGAGTACCCAGCTCTGCCTCTCGCCTTTACTGTGCGGATAATAATAGCACAAGGAGTATTGCCAAGTATAGATTTTGCTACACTCCATTCCAATATGAAATGTGAACTGGTGAATATAACATTGAATTTAATTTTCTTGGGGGGCGGGGGGAGGACTTGCAGGTCTACAGACTGCCCTGGGGAGACTCCCAAGTCACTCAGTCATTTCTTTGGCTGCAATTCAGGATCAAAGTCTAGGAGCTGACATCGTCTTCCATAAGAAATATTGGCATGGGAGAGAGGAGAGCTCTGTTCTTCATGCGAGGAACTGATGCTTCATTAAAGCAATCAAACCTACATTTAGTGAGAGTCTCACTTGCACCCTTATACAAATGGAAAGGTAATACATTTGAAATGTTTCCAGTGTCGGTGTTTTCCCATTCCAACCTGAGAATCTCTTCTGTGCTGCTCCAAGGCTCCTTGTTTCCTTTTGTGTTATGAGAGAGATGCTGCCACTGTTTTCTTTCTATGTAGAAACACCACTGGTTTCTATCAGAGTATTGATTATATTTTCAGCTGTGAACTTCAATCGAGATATTGATTCACCTACAGTATTTATGGGCTCCAATTTTCATTATGCATCAAGGTTTGTTGCTAGTCAGGCTGTAAATAATGATGTAGCCATGACTCACAGGGAACCTTAGGAAGGGAAATTTCTGATTGGTATATGCCTGATTAGACTGTTTCTAACCGCAGTTTTTAAAGGTAGCAATTTAAAATCCCTTTGATGCAAGTTTGCAGGTAGGGAGAAAAACCCAATGTCTCAAGCACATGCTCTGTCACACCAAGCAATAGTCCCTTAACATTTTAACCCAGAGATGCTTGTTCTTACTTGGCAGAGTAGAGGAAGACAGCAAGGCATATTTAGGACCAATGCAAACACCTTTTCTACCGCCAAGGGAGTTCTTCTGAAAAGAGATATTGCAGCCTAAAAGCCAGATATTGCAGCCTAAAAGCCTGATCCTGCAATCTGGTCCATGCAGCTTGGAATTGAATGGAGAATCAGTTGTGGAATTCAATGAAGTTACAAGGGATCCCTACAGCTTGTGAGATCCCAACAGGGATCTCTGTCTTAGGAAGAACTGAATGTGCGTGGGAGACTGAATAATGCCAAAGAAACGACTGCTAGCTGCAAGCCACACAGATTCACGAGATGGTCTCTGGGGATCTGAGCAACAAATTCTTTTCAATTTCAGAGCAGCTCTAGCTACTAAAACGGAACAGAAACGAAGTCCACCTCCTTTGCCAAGTGGTCTGAAACATTTAGCAACTCCCTGAAAGCAAGCAGCAAATTAAAAAGGGGTTGTTTTGATTTCAACCATGGAAAAGGAAACGGGAAGGGACCCAGAGTGGTCATCTAATTACCAGGGCAGGATCAGCTCTCCCTAAACCACCCCCCAAAAATCTCATTCTTAATACTTATTCCCGTCTTAAGCCAGTCTCTAGCAATTAAGGCATGAAGGACTATGATAAGCTCTTTCTTAACACTTAGCCTTTGTTTCCATTGCAGCAATTTAAACCTGATCTTGTCTTAGGTGCCACAGATATCCTGCACAGATGAACGATGGCTGTCACATCACCTCTCAATCTTTCCTTCTCAGTAACAGTGGATGACTGCTGCTGTTCAGAGCTTTGCGACTCTGAACTATGGCTGTTCCATGGACAACCTTGAATGGAAACCTACTGGGGACACTGGCATATCACTCAGGTTCTGCTAATGCCATCAAACTAGTTTTCAGGAAAATAAAACCACTGATGGGGATAGATCTTCAGTTATTTTGTTGGCACCATCTAACTCCCCACATAACCTCTCCGCTACAGACTTTTGATCTTGTGAGCACAGCTTTAGATGACTTCAGCAGCATCAGCAAGGAAAGGACAGAGCCCAAGCAGCCACATGCAAAGCCACTAGTGAGCATGTGAAGGAGACCTTTAACAATCAAGTCCTCTGCCACAACACACATTTCAAACAAAGGCCAGGCTGCGGGCATTGTGAAACTTAACTACTGCAGGTCAGAAGAACAAAGCAACTACAAGTTCAAAGGAGTCAATGCTGAGTTGCAAGAACTTGGCAGAGGGGGGAAAACCACACGGCCTCTTTATTATTCTGGTAGGGTGAGGAGAGTGTGTATGTGTGGGTGTTTCAAAGGCATCAGAAGCCAGCAGTCCATAAAAACACCACTGATACCACTTGCATTTCACAGGCATGTCAGTGGTGGAGAGCTCCACCAACCATTACAAATCCCTTGAGCCTCACAGGCCTCCTTGAAAACAGCCAGCCTCTGCTAATGTTTCACCCCTGACTGATTTGTTCTTTCCCCTCCTGCCCCAAGGGAAGGGTGTAGGAGGCACTTCAGAGATGCAGCCTGATGGATGTGGCCAATGTTTGGAGGTTAGCAGTTTTCATCTCAGGCTCCGCTACAGCAATACTCACTAAATGGCTACAAATGAACGACTCAGCTTTTTAATAAAAATCACCTGCAAGGCCCTCCTCCATCTCTTCCCTCACTGCAGCTCTTTCACTTCCCCGCACTCAGCTGAAGTGAGCATATGCACTTTAGCCAACCAGGTGTCAGGACTGAATGTTAAAAGCCAGCAGTGCTAAAGGAATCCATCTCCATTCCTGTTCCTCATTGCCAGTTCATAATTCCCAGTCCATGCTGCTTGGCTGAAAGCTACTTTTGATGGAAAGCAGGGGACGTGGATAGAAAGGGTGTCACAGGCAGAACTGAAAGGAGAATTTCTCAGGTAGGCAGGAAACAGTCTTGATTCTTTGCCTATTTTCCCACATTGTATCATCTCCTCTTTTTTTTTTTCTTTAATCCTCTGCTTTCAGTGAACACAAACCTTAGAGAACTAAAATCTTTGGTCTTTCAAGGAGTGACGGAAGATAAATAGTAGCAAACCATCCCGCTGTTTGCTTTTACAGACCTAGGAGAGGCTGCACCAAGGGGTAACGGCATGCAATCACTCTCCAGGTCCCCTGGTTCCTCAGCCCCCCAAGCTGAGGTCAGTCATTAAGTCCTGCCAGCAGCAGTAGTCCTGGGATGCGAAACTTTCCTAGGAGGCAGCACCTAACTCTGAATTAGGTGAAAGCATTTAGTCTTCCACCTGAAGAAAGATGCTTCACAAGAAAATAAACTTTCATTACTAAATCTCCCTCACAAAATGGAGGGACAATCCCATCCCACAGCACCATCGGAGAACACCTTAAGAACTGAAAAGCACTTGCTGAAGTGGCAGGCCAGGCACACTGCTACTTGCCTCAGGAGCAGAGTCCTCTGTGCTATTTCTTTCTACATATAGGTCAGCATCCAGGTCATTCACACCCCCAGTTACCCAGAGGCTATTCCCCCCGATTCGTACCACACTCATCCACCCTCTCACCTCCCAGTGACACCGGGATAACCACAGTGTTGCTCCATGTGAGCAATGCGCCCCAGCTACCACAAGAATCGCACGGACTGACATTTTTTTTTACTCTCTGCTTTGAAATGCTAAAGCACCATCCTTCAGCAAGAGAAGACTCGACAGCTGATATGCCAGAGCCTAGCCAGAAGAGACGTGCATGTAAAATCAGCACAGAGCTTCTCGCTGCCAAGCTGGCAGAGGGCAACAATGCCCCATGGGAGGGGACAAGATGTGACCTTGAGGACTCCGGACAGGGGTGGGCAGCAGGGCAGGAGTGGGAGCGAGACAGGGAGACAGAAGTGGCAGATTTCCCTGGCATCAATGCAGACAGGGCAGCTGACTTGCAGGGCCGCACGGTCAAAGATGGGGAGCTCAACAAACACACCGGCACAGGGGCCGCTCAAGACTTTGCAAGGGAAATAAGAGCATGTCCTGAGGCTTGCAGCTCAGCCACCGTGGATGCTGCTCCACAGGCTAAGAGGTTGTGGGAGGGACTCTATTTTTGGCCAGCTGATCTTTGCTTTTTCCAAAAGAGATCACAGGCATGAAGAGCTTACCCCATTCTCTTCTTCCACACCCGCTCACTTGGCAAAAGGGTCACAGCTTCATCCTCTAAGCCCAGCTACTGCTGCTCTGACTGGTGCTGACTACTGGTGAGCAGGTCAAGCTTTCAGGAGCATGGCTGGTGTGTTCAACAGGCACCTCTGGCAGAGGCCTCAAGCATCGTGCGGGTCCGTAGTACTCTATCGGAAGTTTGGACACAGCGGAACCTTCTCCCTGTCAGCTGCTGGTCATCTGATAGTATAAACACCCTCAGGAAGGAGAAAAGCAACAGGAAACATAGATGGGGAAGCTGTTCTTCATCTCCTGTTAATGTGTAGAGGAGACCAGAGTGGGTGGGATGGGAGAGATGAATTTCTACTAATAGGCAGCTGGCATAAAGCGCTGTTTGGATTCATTTAAGAGATGAGTTCTGTTGTTCTTTTTTTAATTATGAAGCTAGGGTAGGATGAATCACTACTTTAAAGATATTAGTATGATGGACAATGTTTTAAACCTCTTCTCCATTTTAAAAATCACAATCTAGGTAAGAGATTGGGAGAAATGCTACAAAGCCCACACAATAAAAGACAACGACAACAAAAAGACACAAACATACACTACTAAGACCCCCAGATGAACAAAACAAGAGCTTGATGAGGGAGAACAAGGGTCACTGGGATGAACAGCACATCTGAAGGGGGATCATCCAGTCCTGCAGGTATTAAACAAAATGAGAAGTGCTGGTTTTGCCTACTTGGGCCTTGCCAAGATTTTGTTATCAACTGACCAAGCCAATGCTCAGTTCTCCAGAACTACAGCAGGTTAAAAAAACCCTCACAAAATGGGGAAAAAAAAGCACGAAATATACACATTTCCAGAGAGCATCACCACTCTACACAGAGGCCAACTTGGCTTTGTCCCAGCTGCCCCACTCCCCGCAGGGCCTGCCAGCTGTGGCAGCGGTATCCCAGCAGAACCGTCTCCGCAGTTCCCAGAAATGTGGCACAACTGCAAGTGGACTGGGGCTGCTCCTGCCACAGGATGGGAAGGAATTGGTGCAGAGCGGCATGGGCAGGAAACGGGCAGGGGACCCTGACCCTTCTTCTTGTGATGGCAACGCGGTAGGAGGGGTGGGAGCAGATATTCCCTCCTCGAGGACATCTTCCCCATGAGCACTCCTTACCCCCAGATCCACCTCTCCCTAGGCTGGCTTTCCAGGGCCAGTACCGGAGAAGTAAAGCATGCACACATGGCATTTCACACTGCTCCGGCAAAACGATTTCTGTTCTTTCTCCCATCTCTGATGCAAGAGGCTTAGCTAAGGATGCAGTATATGTAATACATGCAGTTTTAAATACCTACTTCATTCATTCTCAAAGCAGAAGTTGCTAGAAGGCAACTTTCCGATTGGAAGGAGGGGGAGTTAGGATTTGGCAGCCAAGAACTCGCTTTTGTTCTCATCTCTGTCACAGATTCCCACAGAACTACAAGCAAGTCAGTCCCCACAGCCCAAAAGGCTGTTATCATCTTATTCACTGTGTTTAACAGGATACACATATCTTTCACAGTACATATCACATTAAAGAAAGGATGGCACACTGAATGATTGATATACTGGAACATTTTCTTTGTAAAAAGCAGCCAAGTGTAGAAGTGCTGACTTTTTAAACACAAAAAGAGTAAATTCTCAAAGGGAGCAAACCCAGCAGCAAAAAATACAAATATCGTTAATGAAGCCTGATACAAAAGGGGGATAAGAAAAATAAGAATGCCTTAGCTCGGCAGCCTGAAGTGGAATTTTAAATATAGAACTTTATTCAGAAAAAATAAAATCAAAATGGAACAATATTTTTTTTAAAAAACCCAACTGTCTCACAAAAACTTTAGGTATCTATAGACAGTTGTAATCAAAATGAGGTTTCTCTTCAGTTTTTAGGATTTAGCATAAATCAGGAATAGAAAGCAAAACTTAAGTCTTTTTATACAAGACTGCAACCAAGGAGACTGAGGTTCTGTGCAGTGGTCCATACTGCAAACATACCTTCAATATGAACAGGAGAATATTGGCAACTACTAGACACCTTCCAGTTGTGCTCATGGATGGAAAATGTAAGTTTTCTTCCTTTTAATTTCAGAGGCTGTGAGGGCTGGGATAGGAAGAGATTCGACCTCACTTTCAGGGGGACTAGCAGCCATTGATTTAATATTTGTTGATACTGCTGTCTTGATCTACAAAAGAACAGGTAAAATGCAACACTAAGCAGTCAATGCATATAAGCAAACCACAAAACTGAGCTAAAAGTATGAAACTAGAGAGAATACTTCTCGGGCTTTTAAGGTCCACATTTCTAAGATCTCTATCCGGAGTGACATGAAGTACGAAATCCTTTCCTCAAACAAAAACCGTGATCTTCAGAAAAATCCCTAAATAAGATGTATTTCTGACAAAGATAAACAAACTTGAAGTGGGAGATGTAAGAAAAATGAGCTAATTTTTTAAAGTATTTCTCTCAGCCCTCAAGTCTTCACCTTCTGACAGTCCCAACTCTAAAGATGAAAAAACTCAAGGTACTCAAAATGACCACAGCTATGCAGAGGGGAAAGCCTGACCAACAGAGTTCACTCCAGCCAATCTTTGCTCACCCAAGTATCTCACTGAAACCTATCAGGCTATATAGGCATTAACAGCACTGCCATACGAGTGAAAAACCTCTCCTTTTGCCTGGTACCTTGCTGTTAGTCTGTAAGCAAGATACCTTTGTCAGAAACAAAAACGTGTCAGAGAGCAGCAGGTTTATCTTACTTCAGTCGCCTACCTAAAGCAAAGACAGCATGGGGGTGGCTGAAGGGAAAATTTACTAATGCTGCAGAAGTGAATTTAAAAGAATATGATGTGGAATCCCAAAGCACTTGAACAAGATGAGCTTCAGCTACTCCAACCATGCCTTTGGGCTTTAGCTGCCATTTGTTATTCTCTGTATTTTATCTATCCTTTCTTTCTCCTCCGATGGGAAGAGTACCTGTGTTATTTGGATACTGGGACTGCTGCTTAGCAGCATTTACAGCCTGAGCTCTCCCACTTCCCAGCAGCATGGTGCCTGAGACCGCTCCTATGTGCTGCAAATTCTAAGCAGGAGCCGAAATTGTTCAGAGCACAGCACAGCCAATAAGAACAGCAAAAATCCCTCCTTGGGTATCACAAGCTCTACATTAGTATGTTTTTAGGGGAGGGTAAAAAAAAAAAAAAAAAAAAAAAAAGTAATCCCAAAGCAGCACCTTTCCAGTAAGAAACGTTTCTGAAAACCTACAGAATTTAGTCTAGGTAAAAGATGTTTTTCCTTGTGAGACTTTTGTTTAAAAATGATAAAACAAACCACCAGTCAAACAAAGAGGGACTACAAAGACCTGGGATCACAAATGAACTACTGACCTCCTTCCCACACATGCACAGCCATAGAGGAGAGGTTCAGTACAAATTGCAGGGGGGAGGCAAGGGGACAGCATCAAAAAACATGCTAACCAACCACCCCCTCCCCAAGTACACTGCAGCCAGGAGTGCCAACGAAACTGAATTCAGAGCCGTATGTGATCAGCACAGCAAACAGAGCACAGTCAAAATAACACCCAGCAAAGAAACACAGTAATTCAGAGCATCTGCAGCCTTTTTAATCTTGGAAGTACTGTCACTGGTAGATTAGTGTTTCAGCACATGCACGCATACCTGGTGTTGCTAAATAAAAGGAAATGCTATCCAGTGCCTCTCTTTCATAGAAGAAAGAAAAAAGAAGACACCTTAAAGCTACGCTTTGCAGGGGAACACTCTCCGGTCCTCTTCTTTCCCCACCACCATAAAGAAAAAGAAAAAAATTGTATCCAAGAGCACTGAGCACCGTAACCCATGCACCACCAGCAGACAGAACTACCTTTCTCCCCCAGGTCTGAGCATGCTCTGTCTGTCAGCACTGTCCTGTCGCTCCAGCTGGCTCACCTCAATTTGTTAGCCTCCCAGAGGTCAGCCTTGCATGCAGGATGATTTGCTGCAGTGTTCCTGCAAATCCCCAAAGGGCGGCCACGCTGGAACAAACACCATCGCTCCCTTTCACAAAGATGAGTATGTCTTGGGAGACAGAGGGCAAACTGGTTTGAGGAGGGGGATAAAATTTAGAAATACTGGTTTTGAATACCATTAATACTACTACTACTACTCCAAACACTTCACACAAAAGAACAAAACAATAGGAGAGAAAGGGAAAAATGCCCCTTGTTAGAGGATGTGAAAGCCATTCAGCATGCTTTCTAGCAATTCCCTTGGCATCACGGAAGCAATTTCCCAGCTGTGATGGTCAGCAAATGGCTTAGTGTTGAACAAGGCTGTGAGTGCCCTCCTTCAGAGATCCAGGGAACTGTATTTTCAAAATGAAGTTATTTTTTACAATGGAAGCAAGTAATTCCTAAATATAAAGGCACAAAAATGAGCCAGGACCTTATAAGAGACTCTCTCACAACATACAAGCTGAAGGTCATGGAGGCAAAAGTGTCTTACACCAATCTTCCCAGCAGAGCTTGAACCTGTGGGAACCGAGCAGCTTCTTGAAGACAGCAAACTAGGCAGTGCTGGCTGGGAACACTTCACGTCCTAATCCCACCACTGGATCTACATGCAGGATCAGAAGAGCAGCCTGGTTCTGCCCACGGCACTCACCAAAAAGCTCATGGCAGGAAGCCACGGCACTGAACAGTTATTAGGAGTGAGATCCCAGCCCCGTAGGGACATACAGATCACAGGAAACATGAGGCTCGCTGCAAATGCGCTGTCTGTATATTTGCAGAATACATCTTGTTGATTATTTGGGAGGCTTTTTCCCTTTTAGTGAGACCTAACAGGTGAAATAAGAGTGATGAAAAAGAGGAAAAGTTCTTTAACACCCACGTGTACATACACGTCTATACAGATACTGTCAGATAAGAGGAACCATTTTACATAAGAAAAAAGAGAAGATAATCCCTAGGTTTTTGCTCATGACAGGAATTATCCTCTCTGCCAAAATGAAGCAGCTCAAATGGCTCTGCATTAAAAAATGCAACTAAGTAAGATACAGAGTGTTCAAAATTCCCAACTAGGAGAGTCTGGCAGCTGCAAGGGTTAACATGTTACCCAAACTCTCGCTCTAAATGCACATCACAGCCAACCTGGTGTCTTCCAACTTCTTACCCTCCACAAATCATGCTGGAAGTAACCTGAGGGAGGGGATAAATGGATTTACAATATCTATGGTGGCTCACTGCACTATGGAGTCACGCTGCCTGTGCTGATTACTGTTTACTAAGTCTGCAATTACTCTGCCCACGAACACCCCCTGCTTACTGTGGGACCCCAGCCCCGAGAAACCTTTTGTTTCCACACAAGAAAGCAAAGCAGCCCTGCCAAATTAACCTGTGGTATGTGACAGGCTGAAGTATTTGCAGGACAGCGAGGGGCGATACACTTCAAATCACAGTAGCAACAGAGCACGATATTAAGTACTGCAAAACTCTGCTACTTGTGGGGTGAGGATCCACCATTTGTTACAGGGGGTAGGTCTCATTCACCATCAGGTACCCTGACATTACTGAAGCCAGTAGTCCTCTGGGGAAAGCCACTGCATGGACAACTTGCAATCTAGGATGGTACTTGGGTATCTCCTCCTCCCTCCCAGGACACTGATCCACCACCTCAAAACAAGCATGTCCCTCATCCACCTTCTCCCGCCTGCTGCAGCAAAGTCAGTGCTTTCTCCAATAGGAGATGAAAACAGGGTGGTCCTGAGGCAGAGATCTGGCAGAAATGGGAGGCAAAAAGCAGCCCCGGGAAGATCATGGCTTGTCTTGGGCAGGACCTAAGACCTTAGCCTGAATACAGCCACCGTCAGAGCTGAGAAATGCTGGTGTCATTCAGCATCACACATGCTTAGAAACACAGTAATATCACAGAATTTATAACCTTAGGTTTCTGACTGCCAGTTGAAAGTCAAATACAGAAGAAAAATAAGCTGAAAGAAACAAAGAATAAACCCAAATAACATTCCGCAAAATCAACAAAAGGTCGTTGACAAAGCCAGACCTTCAAAAATAAGCCTGCCAACATGATGAATAAACACAACTGCTGTACCTACTAAACTACAGAATCACGGAAGTAAAACACATTTTCTCATCTCCTGCTCTGGAGTCCCACTTTTACACCTCTGCTTTCTTGGTACAGGACAAACAATTTCGTTCTGGCCCACCTGGAAACATTAAAAACCACCAGGACTGACAGGACAAGGTGCCAACTATCCCAGTACCCTCCTTTCCAGACCTGCGCCACCTCTTCCCACCAACTTAAGGTGGACTTTCAACTACAGCATGAGACTGTGCCTGTCCTGAGAGGATCTCAAAGGGACACTGGTCAGTCACAGCTGCTTGGGACAAATAAGTTAAGAAAAAAAAAAAAAGGCAAATAGAAGAGATCCCCTCTTTGGCAGGCCAACCCATTGTCCCCAGGATGTCCTGTCGGGGCTAAGGATATCCAGAGCCACCCTTCTCTTTTTAGCTCATCTCATTGCCCTTTGGTCCCTCTGAGTACAAAGGTGATGCCTCGTGTGGAACAAGTCAGATGGTTCTCCTCTGAATTTTGAAAGTTGAGAAATGGAGTTGGATTTGTAGCTGACTTCACTTGGGAAAACACATCCTGACTTTGTGTTTTCCGCACTTCGGAAAGCTCCACTGCGTGACCCAGCTTCCACTGGTGCTAACAGGAGCCTTTCCACTGACCCCACAGACTTTCAGTTCCAGTTAGGGACTTTACCACTGGGAACCCTGATAACCCAGAGACACCATGCTGGGCTCCTTATCTTGGTCAAGCTTTGATTACAACGGAAAAGAAAGTAGAGCATCTACAGACTGGTCTTCTCTTTATGAACAAGCTTCTTCTCTACCCCTGGAATGATGTATAGACATAGATTTCACAGGTACAACTTATCACATCACACGGAGGTGGCAGTTTAATCCCAGTCCTGAAGAGGGCCCTACTGTCAATCTGCCACATCACAAAGTAACTGAACAAAACTACATCATTAAAGAGGGGAAAAAAACCATAATTGAATAAATCCAACAACTCTGAAATAATAACTGTCTGTTCCTACTGCACCATAAGGCACCAAGTGTGGCAGCTCCAAGCTCTTCTCAAATAGTCAGCACCACCACCCTACTGCAAGTCAGTGAGGTGTGAATAAGTTGTCTTGGTTCAGAGTAACAGTTTGAAAAATATTTAATACCCTCCATAAAGCTGCAGCCTCCAAAAACAGTGCCACAAAAGAAAAACAGTTAAGGTTTTTGGAACTCCTAAAAAGCAGTACAGCACAAAACTCATCAAGCTAGCAAAGAAGTCTGAATAGACCCCTCTTGGTTTAGGACTGATGAAGAGCAGATAAATCATGATGTACCGAATCTTTGCCTTGCACGTGTGTTTTGCAGGTGTGCCTGCATCACTCCGAGTAACAGCCTTTATTATTTATAGTCCCAGAAATACACTCTATAAGAAATTGTTCTTCCTGCAGTGCTTTTCAACCAAAAGGCATCTCAGTTTGAGAGCACAAAAAAACCTTCATGCCTGAACTGATAAAAAAAAAAAAGAAAAAAAAAAGAAAAAAAGTCCTTTTAATGATAAATACACAAGGAGACAAAGGAAGCGTTGGGTTTCTGGACACCAAGACTGGGACCCCACACACAGAGCATGGCATTTTGATTCTGCGGAAGCTAAAATTAAAACTGATATCAAAAGGAGCAGAACTTCAGTCAAATATTGAAAATTCCCAAGCAAGAATATACTTCATTCAGGAAAAAGGTATGTTTTGAAGAGTATCGCAATGGCCAAACCCCACTTCGCTCAACTGCTTCAAGCATCAAGGAGATGTAGGATGCAAGTTTTACATAAATATTAGGTTTACAAATGTGTAAGTATGATCAAACACATTTTACACACACATACACTTAGGTTACATGTCTCTACATCAACCTGACAAATTCATAGGTATTTATTCTCCTTCACAGATATGTGCACATTTTATACATATAAAATATATACTTGTTACGGAAAAAGCAGATTAGCTATCTGAATTTGTCGTATTCCAAACTATTCACTTTAACGATTCCTCCATCCCCATTAGGAACCACCCTAGCAGCACTGCAGGGACATAGTGGCCTGCTCCTGCAGCTGTATGCAATGTGTGTTCAGATGAATGGCATAGGAGAGTCACCTCCTAGCTCCTAAGGCAGGAGATGGCTTTGGTAGCTGTTCTGACCCAAGCTAGATGTCACTTGTGCTTTTTCAGGTCCCCATTTTGTTATCAGTAATGACAGCTCAGCAGGGTGACACAGATAAACCAATACTCTCCCCTACAGCTATGCCACTGCATGCCTGCAAATGTCATTAGTACCAATATATCTGTAAAGGAAACAGAGATAATTCATGCCCGTAAGAGCAGCTTGGTAAGTAAATGATGTTCGCCTAGACTGACATGAGAAACCAAGGGTAAAACATTTTCTGAGAGACCCTGGGTATTGATCATGGCCTCTCCATGGTGCTTCCCACAGCCCACTAATTGGTCACTGTTTTTGCCAAGGCAGCAGCAGGATCATCTGCCCTCTCTCAGATGACACTTTAATATTAGGCCTTTATCACCACAACATCACCTGAAGAAACACATTTCCCATTTTACAGATGACAAGATTGAAACTGTCAAAGGGATCTGGGTAGGACACACCACAGCACCAGCCACACATATGGCAGCAGCTTCCTGCAAAACACACACGAACAATCAAACCCCCAAGGTTATATTCATCTCCACAGGCTCCAGGGCTGAAGATAGGAAACAGGGCCTCCAAGATCACAGGTGACATTTTAAACATGATAAAGGACAGGGAGGGTAAGGTTATCAGCTCTGTCACTATTGCTCTGAAACAGCTGCCGTCAGAGCCACAATAAGCTCTGCTCCCAGCACATGTTCCTTCCATCTTCTATCCCCATCCACACTTGCTGTGCAGAGAGCTGTGGGGCTACCTGCATGCCTGGGAGACCTCCTGCAGCCACACCTTAGCCCAAAGTTGGAGGCCCTGTCAGCATGGAATTGACCTGAGAAGGGTGGAGGAAAAAGGAAGGGAGTCCTTTTTTCCTGTCTGTTGAGACAAACAAGGTGGTCATAACCAGCAAGTCTCATAATGTCTTAGGAAATTAAGATGCTAATACCATAGCAAAGTACAGCTGTTGGAAGGAAGAACATCCTTGAATGTGAAGATTGTAGGGGCACCCAGGTATGTAAAAGAAGAGAAGTAACAGAAATACAGAACTTGCATTTTAGGCTAAACTACAGAACTGTCAGGCACTGTGACAGATCTGTAGGGGTGAACAGCTAGCAAGTGTGCAGAAGTATCCGAAGGACACGGCTGAAGATGTCCAAGCATTTCACTGCCTTCACTGGATTATGCATCCGTTTGCAAGTGGGCTAAAGTTGTTCCAGAACTGATGAGAACATCTCAGTTCACAAGCAGGATTACAGCAGAACTGTTCCTCACAGCTGCCTTGGCCCTAAGCTTCAACTTTGTGCTTTCCTAAAAGCTCCAGAGAATCAAAATCTACAAACCAAAGTCCTAGTACTTCATGGAAAGAACTCCACAAGGAGGCAGCAGCATCATCTACAATCTCGATCAAAACAGCAGTTTCAATCCAAGCTGGAGCGTATGCTTCAATTAGCTGGTCTCTGACAAACGCCCAGAGGTGTCCAGTGCAGCAGCATGACAGGAACGTAGTTCAGATCCAAGGTAAAGGAGAATCTAAATCAAATCAGGGGAAATAAAAAGGTTTACTGCCATTTTGAGTCCCAAAACCACAGATTGTTTTACCTCCGATGCCCCCTTCAGCCACACCTGTACACCAGAGTCTGGCATCTTACAGGGATGCAGCCAGCATATAACCCAACCCTATTCATATGATAGTATTGTAATATTAACAACTGACAGGAGCACAGTATTATGCATATAATGTATATATGCATGTAGTATATACACATCCCAGAGTCCTGAGGGAATTTGCTGCTGTAGTTGCCAAGCCACTCTCCATGATACGGTGACTAGAAAAAGGGAAATATTACACCCGTTTTTAAAAAGGGTAGAAAGGAGGACCCTGGGAACTACTGACCCGTCAGCCTCACCTCTGCTCCTGAGATCACGAAACAGATCCTCCTAGATCTACACTAACGCACATGGAGGACAGGGAGGTGATTCAACACAACCAGCATGGCTTCACCAAGGGCAAATCCTACCTGACCAACCTATTGGTATTCTACGATGGAGTAACTACATCAGTGGACAAGGGAAGAGCTACAATGTCATCTGTCTGGACTTCTGTAAGGCCTTTGACACAGTCCCTCACAACATCCTTCACTCTAAATTGGAGAGATACGGATTTAATGAATAGACTGTTCAGTGGATGAGGAATTGGTTGGATGGTCGCATCCAGAGGGTAATGGTCAATGGCTCAACATCCAGATGGAGACGAGTGATGAGTGGTGTCCCTCAGGGGTGTGTACTGGGACCAGTACTGTTTAACATCTTCATCAGTGACATAGACAGTGGAATCAAGTGCACCCTCAGCAAGTTTGCAGGCACCACCAAGCTGAGTGGTGCAGTTGACATGCCCAAAGGACAGGATGCCATCCAGAGTGACCTGGACAAGCTCAAGAGTGGGCCCATGTGAACCTCATGAGGTTCAACAAGGCCAAGTGCAAGGTCCTGCACATGGGTTGGGGCAACTCCCAGTAACAATACAGGCTGGGGGATGAAGGGATTGAGAGCAGCCCTGTGGAGAAGGACTTGGGGGTACTGGTGGATGAAAAGCAGAGCATGAGCCAGCAATGAGTGCTTGCAGCCCAGAAGGCCAATAGTATCTTGGGCTGCATCAAAAGAAGCGTGACAGGCAGGTTGAGGGAGATGATTCTGCCCCTCTGCTCTGCTCTGTTGAGACCCCACCTGGAATTCTGTGTCCAGCTCTGGGGTCCTGAGAGCACAGGAAAGACATGGACCTGCTGGAGAGGGTCCAGAGGAGGCCACGAAAATGATCAGAGAGACTTTTTAGCAGGGTCTGTTGCAATAGGACAAAGGGTACTGGCTTTAAACTAAAGCAGGGGATATTCAGGCTAGACATGAGGAAGAAATTTTTTACAATGAGGGTGGTGAAACACTGGCCCAGGTTGCCCAGAGAGGTGGTCGATGCCCCATCCCTGGAGACATTCAAGGCCAGGCTGGACGGGGCTCTGAGCAACCCTGATCTAGTTGAAGATGTCCCTGCTCATGGCAGGGGGGTTGGACTAGATGACCTTTGAAGGTCCCTTCCAACCCAAACTATTCTGTGATTCTATGATCATTGGATACTCCCGCTTCTAGTGTAACCACTTAGACTGATGTTAAGGGAACACAAAACATCTGTATTCTGGGTTGGCAGCATATCCCAGGGGTGCCAATATTCACATGAAAATTCAGAACAGAGCATAACGTCTCACGAATCATCTAAAATAACTCATACTGGAGCAGTATTTCCTGACAGTATAGGCCTTAGGACTGAAAAATGTCTGCTGGCCAATTTGAACACCTCCTTAAAATTGTTTTTCTATTAGTACTTAAATACCCTAGTCTGATTTTCCCTGTGGAAAAGAATAATTCTTACCTTGTCTCTCATCTGATTACAGTATCATCAGAGGGCCCAGCAGAGCAGCAGTAACACATGGCTGTGGGCCAGGCACTTACTGCTTCAAATGTTGCTCTGAGGGCTACTGCTGCTACTGACAGGGGAAAGAGAAGAAAGCAATACGAATCATCTTTCTCGGCTTCAACGTGAACCACTGCACACAACAGTGAAAGTGTGGTGAATACACTGAGTTACTTGTACAAAACCATTCCAACTCCTCCAGGTGTCATATGCAACAATTCACAGTTCAATAGCTAGGAAGAACTTCTTCGCACCCTTGGCAGCTTGAAAATTCATAGAAGGACTATTGAAACCAGGCATATTTATCAAGGGCACAGAAGGTAGAGGAAGAGGTTCAAGCCTGACGTGAGGTGTGGTGGTTTTTTTTTTGTATAAGACTTGCTGTTATACTTATTTGAATAGTAATAAAAATAAGGTGGTTAATTTTTGCCCCATAAATCCCACAAATAAATTGATACATTATTTCCCTACAGCCCTCCTTCTCACTCCACCTCCATGGAGGTTACAACGGCCTCATAAATAGTTGATCAAGACATTTAATACACACCAGAGTGTGAAAGTTTCAGAGAAAAAGCAGAAAGTATTTGTTGGGAAGGGAGCATCTGCAAACCTACTGACAGAGCTGCTATTCGCTGGTGGCCCTTCAATGATAGGAAATTCCTTACCCAACTCTGCTGCAGCAGCTCATTTCTGTTGCTTTCTACTCGCAAAAGCTGCTGCCTCTATTGAGTCAAATGCTGAGTCAAGTATTTGGCAATGAGAATCTCTCCAAATAACTGAAGTGTAACCTGACTGTCACTGAGAGAAGAGCAACATCAGCCTGATAAACCGACTGCTGTTTAAAACAGTTGCTACTAAAAACATCTGTCCCTGTTCATTATGTACAGCTGTGGATCCATGAACATATATTTGCAAAGCCAAGAAGAAAGTGGTCTTTCAGCCACTTCACACAGTATTTCAAGACATCAAGGGCACTGCAGGCAGCATCCTACATCAGGATGTGCTTCCTCACCTCTCGCCTTCTGTTAGCATTGCTGCTGATGCAGCCGCTCCCCACAGAAGCCATCTAGCTGTTCTGAAAGCTCTGCAGCATTACCCAAGCACAGGGAGGGCTGGAGCAGGTCTGAACCCTCTCACTTGCAAAGAATCCCCAAGATGACCCATAGTAAAAAGATAAGTACTGTCACACATACCATCCTCAGGATGGTTCTTGTGACCTTGGAGAAAAGACTAAAATATATATATACACACACATACACATATATATACACATATATATATATACACACACACACATATATATATATATTGGCCATAGGCTGTGAGAGCCATCCTGAGTCTAGAGGGGCCAGAGGTGGAAGACACGCAACACTTCAGGCAGAACCTTTCTGCCTTGGCTCACCCAGCTCCACCCTCTCCATGGCAGAACAATGTGCTTATAATGTGTCCTGGAGGCTGACTGGAACAGACTGCTGAGGTAGCCAACCTTTCTTCCCAGGCCAAGGGACTAAAGCTGAAGCCAGAAAAAGCATCTCTTGCAACTACGAAGAACCAAATCTGCACCTGTATTAATGCAGAAAGTATCTGAACAGAGAAAGCACCTGAGTCAGAGTCTGAGGAATCACTAGAAAACAATCATCTCACCAAGGAACTAAAGTTACACAAAATAACCACCATTTCTTTACTATCAAGGTGATGAAATATACTAAAATAAAAACTAAAATATAAGAAAATAAAACCCTTCTTCTCTAATTTGCTTGAATACATTCAATGCTTAAAGACAAGCACACACCTAAGAGCCCTGTGTTCCAATAGGGCAAAGACATGCACGTAAATAAAGCAAGGACTAGAGAACTTTTTGAATAATAACTTGACTTTGTGACCTCTGTGCTAAATATATGTCTAGGTAAATAATATGTATGTATGACTACTAAACAATTCATATAAAAGATTACAATTAATATATAGCCTATATATTGCTCTCAACTTCATACCTGGATTAAAAGACGATTAATCAGTGGCTTTATAAATCTAAATAAATTAATTTCAATAAGCTGCTAGCTTCCCAGCTTTCATTTTGTACCTTTGACACGATCATAACACAGTCAGAAACCAAGAAGCTGCAAAGCCATTTATAAATGTGTGTGAAGCTGTCCCAGATAACCTTACAGGAGAAGGGGAGAGCAACTCCAATCTTCATTTTCTATTAACTCTCAGGTCCCTGCATGAACATGAGTAATAACCTAAGCGGTAAAGAACAAACAGACAGAAGCAAGGTGCAGGGGTAAGAACAAATCATTAAAAAGTGATAAGCACCAAGAGCCCTAACTTAGCTAAAGGCAGTAAAAATGCACACGCACAGGAAACTACCTCCTGTCTCCTCAAAATGAATCTGGTCATATAGTTTTAGTGCTAAGGAAGTGATTGCCTCAGCACGACACCAAAGTGTCTGTTAGAAAGGACAGTATTTCATCTATGTGCTTAGAGGTCTGATAACTGATTTTCCCAGGTGTGACTCTCCCTCCTTCTAAAAGAAGAAATTACACAGCAAATTAATCTTTGTGCAGCTTTTTATTTTCCATCCCTCCTCCTCTTCCCTCCCTCCACTCCTCCCATACACTGTGAAAGATAAGCAGGAAAATGTGGATGGTTCACAACAAAATTGAAATAAATTCACATAGCAGGAACAGCCTAAGTCTGGTTTGGCTCATGCAAGTGAGCTTAGGATATGGTGATTCAGTGCAAAAAAAGAGGTCATGAAACTGGTGCCATATACCTTTCTGGAGAGGGCTTTTTGTCCACACATGGGTGGGTGAAAGGCTCATCTGCCCAGGGAGCAAACACTGGAAACCAATCTTGCCAGTAAAAGGAGATTTCAATTCACAAACCATCAACATTCCACTCAATTTATATTACAGGTGGCCAGCTGGGAGATGAGAAACCAGCGGCAAACTAAGACAAACCCCTACACTCAAACTAAGGAAGGCTTTTTCTGAGACGAAAGAAGGGACAGAAGCCAGATGGCCTCAGATTCCTTCAAGGCATTTACAATTCCCAAGGTATTTTACAGAGACTGTGCTTAGACGTTTCATTGGTCACCAGTGATCAAAAAATTCACATACAGCTTAAAACTACACATGGGTTCCTGAGCTTAAAGGAATCAGGGTCTAAACTCTCAGATGGGTACCACTCTTAGAACAAGACACATTCACACTAGCACACCACTGAAGGGAACCAAACTATCAAGAACAACTATTATTCAGAGAATAGTATGCAAAAGTGGGCCCTAAAACATAATGGGTGAAATTTTAGCTCCAAAAGCCATGAAAAACTGATAGCATGGCTTTGAGAAGGATGTAGCAGAAACACTCCAAACAGGCTGGTTTTGGAGATGGGAAGCTCTAAGAAGGGAAAGTAAAGCTTATTTTTTCAATGCTAGCCACAAGACTTCATAATTGGGAAAAAATTCTTCATGGAAAGGGTTGTCAGGGATTGGAACAGGCTGTCCAGGGCAGTGGTGGAGTCACCATCCCTGAAGGGGTTTAAAAGATGCAGAGACGAGGTTCTCAGGGACATGGGTTAGTGCCAGAGTTAGGTTATGGGTGGACTCAATGATCTTAAGGGTCTCTTCCAACCAAATTATTCTATGATTCTATAAAGGAATATTTTAAGAACTATATGGTCCACTGATTACTGTATCAGAGAGCATAACTAGATGAATAAGAAAGATCTGTGTGCAAGCCCACTTCACACAAGAAGTACACAGAGCACAACTGGGGAACCCATTAAAATTCCTTGGCTTCATGCAAGCATCAGCCTAGCATCTACACAACTCTAAGCTGAAAAGAGAGATGGTTCTCTGAAACAGAAGTACCCTATGCCAAATTTGTGCAACAAGGACCTGCAATCAAGGACGCAAATCCCAGAATTCAGCTCCTCTTTGCTCCTTGAGCAACAAAGAAGCAGGCAGATCAGACTTTAGAGACATCTTTGCCTGCTAATTACATGGTAACTGTTTAAAGCAGAGACTGTATCACACCCAGTCTCTCAAGAGCAAAAATACATGTGTAATCCTTTTGTTAAGGTAAACCAGTAAAAAGATGGAAAGAAAATTAACACCATATACAAAGAAATCTTTGCAACCAAAAACGAAACATTTTTAATTGAGAATTACATTTTTCCCAGTTGAATTTTAGGAAGTAAGCTGGATGTTACAAAAAACACTTTTTCACAAATACAAAAAAAAAAATCTTCTTAGCAAATAAAATCTTATTCCTCTCATCTTTAATCCCAATCTCCTTGCTTTAACATCAAAATGTCCCTTAGCCCCTTTTTACACATGTGTGGTCTGCAGAACAGCTAGCAGCTGAAGAAGGAGCTCCTGGATCCAACTGTGCAGAGGGGTCCGGCTATCAATAATTCCCTACATCTCTGTTTCAGTTTTATAAGGCAGAGTCAAAGGCCAGGAGAGAGGACACTTGCATGTGTGTTTTGAAAGGAAAAGGCAAAATATTTTACAGTGGAAGAGGGAAACATCAGTTGGTCCAGATGCAAGAATTGTGCAGCACAGCTTCTTGTAGGTATGACAAAGCAAACTCTAGTGCAGGAGACAGTCAAATGGCAATGAAAGCTGCAGGCAGGAAGGGAAATGTCAGTGAAACTTTTCAGCTGTCAGTGGATAAAGCTTTAAAAGCTGAAGGGGCAAACTATTAAGCCCTTCACTTAGAAAACATTCCTAAGGAAAACTTCCAAGCCAAGTCCAAATAGCCAACTATACCTAAACTCAGACATGTCTCTTACCAAACAAAGCAAACCAAAAGAATACAGAAGACATAGGATTGAAATAAAAGAAAGGAAGAAAAGAAAAAAGTAGGAAGGTAATAGAGAACAAAAAGAAGATGCACTTGGACAAAGGATATACATCACAAGAATGAGAAACCTTCAAAGACCGCTCCAGAGAAAAAAAGGCCAGACTGGGGGATTATCTTTTTGATCTGCGTTTATCAGTAAAGCACCAAGGAATTTCCAATCATGAGTCTGAGACCTCATTGCAGTGTATGAATTAAACAAAATCATTTCAAACACGGGAGATGAATGTGAGAATCACAGTGCCAGCTGCAATGCTGTGGGACCAGTTGGAGATAATTCAGTGAAAACAAATGATGCTATAAAAATCAGTGCATCAGGAAAACTCACCCCCCATCTCTCTTTTAGAGTCTCAAGGATGCAAGAGGGATGATATCTAATTCAGTGCCAAATTAAAAAAAAAAAAAACCAAACACAACAAAAAAACCCCAAAACAATAAAAACATTTCCATCTGCACACAAAAATGACGTCTCCCCTCCAGTTAGAATGCAAGCTCAAATCCAGCAAGAAAGGGATAATGACCAGGAGCACGCAGACAGCACCCAGAGCAGAGAGTGAGCTGCATCCTCAGAAAGCACACGTGCTATCAGATTTAAAGGAACAAGAAACGTGGCATAAGAATGAACTAAAGTGAAGAAAAGAAAACAGAACCAAGAAGAGTGCTTCCACTAAAGGACAACCAGAATAAGAACCAGATGAAGAAAGGATCTAGACCACTCTGCCATCAGCAGTCAGAAGAAAAACAACCCTCCTTTAACCACTTTTCCTTTTCTCAGGCTGGCAGAGAGCAAGCCAGTGTACAGAGCTTAGATCCAAAGCTTTTACGCTAGGCAGGAGGGGAAAAGGTTGAATTGTAAATTATCGAAAATGTCTACATATTTCCCTGTTTGCAAGGGAGGAAAACTTGTGCATTTCTCTCCTAAGTCTCTTCTAATGCTTCAGCCCTTGTAGGCAGAGGCACCACAGTACAGAACTGCCCACTACAGACAAGGTGTTCTTCTGCTTATGGTTAGCAGACATGGGCAGAGTGTAAAAAGTAAGGAGGGGAACTGGATGCATGCATGGTAAGGTAGCAAACGCCAAATGATTAGGGTTTCCATCTACATCCGTTCATACCGTAGAGTCAAGGACAGTGACACAGAAGAGTAACACCTGTACTACTCACAGACGGCTCTTCCAGGTGACTGGAAAAGGCTCATTTCCTTTCCCTGCTTCATGCCACTAAACCAAATCAATCCTCCTTTCATAGCAGGAGCTTTGCTTACTCCAATAGCGTGGTGCCAGGTAGATACACCCAATGGAAACAACGCTTATGCTTGGATTTAAGCACGTGCTTAACTCCTCGCTGGATCGGCACTTCCAACCACACGTCCTGTGGGCCATGGATTCGCATTCTTACACATCTTTAAACTTTCCAGGATGTGTAATCTATCATCCTGCCTGTGACAAAGGATGGCGACACCCTGCTTGTTTCTCTTGCTCTCAGTATGCTGCAGAAAATAAAAACATAGGTTTCTCAACAGTGAGGTGGAAGACACTGATATCCCATTTCCCCCTCTGATAATCTAGCTATAGCATATCATCACCAGGCTTGAATCAGAAAAAGAGAAAAAAGACTCAAAGGGAGGAGGAAAAAAGTGAGGGAAAGGATACTTACTGCAAAACAGAAACAAAAAAAATCCATTTGCAGATCACATATGAAAAAACATCTATATTAAAAGTGATCTCAGAAGAACTGACCAGGATAAATCTATGTGCAGTTCCAGATATTTCAGCATGAACATGGAAAATACATATTACTCTGAGTTTATGAATTCAATTCTATTTATACACACTTTTTTGGTTCATTTTAGACATATCACTCATACTGTACACACAATATAAATACAAAATGCATAGCAGTGCATTTATGTGCCACAGAAACAAGATTTTAAACCAACAGACTTGAGTGCTCACTGATTCTAAAAGACAACAGCTCCCTATTTTTTAACACGTTTCTAAATTATATATGGGCTGTGTATCCCTCCAGACAAATGAACACTGATAAATTACATTCTGTCTCTAGCCAGGCACTTCAAGTAATCTCCACCCTCCCACCTCCTTGTCACATGAAATAAAGATGAAGCACCGCACAACGTCAGTCACGTTGCAGATCCATTCAGCAGCTGCTGAAACAGAAACCTGAAACCTGAAACAACAGAATAGATGTGTCAAGATCTTCATCAGTTTCCACTATCAGGAGCTGAAATTTTTGCTGCAATGGACTCAGGCAACCCCTGAGAGGGCGCTGGCTAGTACATGCCCTACACAGCCAGCATTACGCTAGACGGCATCCAGCTCCTCTCATAAGTTTCTCCTGATGTGATTGCTCTCCTTCCTAACCGACTTCACCTTTTATGCCTGGCCAAGTGATTTTGGCTGCATATGTGGACTGGGATACGTTTAACGAACAGCACAGTGTGCTGTATGACCTGGCTGCTCCCCAGCCACATGCCTGTGGGAACGCTGCCAGAAGTATTGAGCCCTCTGCATGTGCTTGAGCACATACATCCCATTTCCAACCCACTTCATTACCCTTTTCCCAGCAAGCTGCCCTAGAGTTAATTTAATGTGTTAAGGACTGAAGACCAGCCTCGCCTCCCTGCAGTGCTATCAAACATGTTACAGGCAGAGAATATGGCCATATTCCATCTATGGGGTTTCCTCCAAAGTTCACTTCTTCTGACAATAGCAGAGCTGATGCTTGATCAGTACGAGAACAGCGCTCCATGCAACACAACCCACCACCATGATGGAGAGCTGCTGTACCCTCACATTGACCCTTGCAAACCCCAACCCCTCCCCTACAACAGCACAGGAGCTGGATCATTTCCAGGCCTCCTTATCTGATTCTCACAAAGTACGGAATTGCAGAAGACCAAACAGTGGTTACTTTTTCCTATAGTCAGGCTCTACTGGCCTGCTCAGCTTACCACAACATCTACCACAGAAGGGCACTCACAGCCCCCAGGCCAGGATGTAGCACCAAGGAGACACAAGACTAAGTAGAGACAAGTAAATGCTTTTGAGCTTCTTCCTTAGCAAACTGTAACAAGAGTACCCTGAACTTGAGTACTGTCATCTTCAGATTCAAACCCCCACGGAAGGAAAGTTTCTTCCTTTCCAAGGGTGACTTTTGCACCAGTACAGATTGGGGGTTGATCTGCTGGAAAGCAGCATTGTGGAGAAGGACCTGGGAGTTCTGGTTGACGACAGGTTGACCATGAGCCAGCAATGTGCCGTTATGGCCAAGAAGGCCAACGGTACCCTGGGGTGCATTAGGAAGAGTGTGACCAGCAGGTCGAGGGAGGTTGTTCTCCCACTCTACTCTGCCCTGGTGAAGCCTCATTTGGAGTGATGTTTCCAGTTCAAGAAGCGCAAGGAACTATTGGAGGGAATCCAGCAGTGGGATATGAAGATGATTAGGGGGCTGGAGCATCTTTCTTATGAGGAAAGACAGAGAGCTGGGTCTGTTCAGCCTGGAGAAGGTTGAGAGGGGATCTCATCAATGTTTATAAATATCTCAAGGGTGGATGTCAATAAGATGGGACCAGAATCTTTTCCGTGGTGCCCAACGATAGGATGAGGGGCAGCGGCCACAGATTGAAGCACAGGAGGTTCCATCTGAATACAAGGAGAAACTTCTTTACTCTGAGGGTGCCAGAGCACTGGAACAGGGTGCCCAGAGAGGCTGTGGAGTCTCCTTCTCTGGAGACATTCAGGACCCGCCTGGACACATCCCTGTGCGATCTGCTCTGGGTGAACCTGCTTTAGCAGGTGGGTTGGACTAGATGATCTGCAGAGGTCCCTTCCAACCCCAACCATTCTGTGATTCTGTGACTTCCTACTTCATCAACATTTCAGCAGGACCTAAAGAGCAGAAGGCCCAGTATAACCACCATGGCTTTGGGGGCAGGGGGAGAGAGCCTGCGTTCAGAACCACACCTGGACATGCCTTTGCAGTGCAATCCCACCTCTTCTTACAAACAGGCTTCCTTCCAACCATTTCATAAGTACCTGTACTATGCTTTCTCCCAGTACTATATAAACTAAGAACCTTTACAGTTCAAACACAAATCACTTCTTTACTGATCTGGCCAATTAAAAAAAGAAGAATCATAACAAGTTGTGAAATTTGTCTTGTCACCAGCCTAATTGCTACTTGGGGTTTCAAATTATGGCAGAAAAAATGAGGAACAAAACAGAACTGTTTATAGCTTGTTTCGATTCTGCTTTACAAAGTACAGCATTATCTTTGTCAATGTGTGAGGAAATGCAATTGCACTGTGGACCTCTACATCAAAAAAACTGCTTTACTTAATTATTTGAGTATTAAAACAGCAAGAAATTAATTACTGTAGTTATTTCAGAGTTGCTTATTGCTTTCATACATGTGATCTGTCTGCAAAGGTTAATACTGATTAGCCAAAAATCTTAGTTCATTTTACTACAGAATTATTAGGATTTAGGATTAGGATATTGAGATACTACAATTATTAGGATTATTAGAATACCTGATGGTATCCTAATAAAAACAGAAGCATCTTGAGATCTTTTTAAGGAGGGACTGGGAAAGGAATGAGGAGTAAAGGAAGAAAGAAAGGCCACAATTTAAGTACGTGTGAAAGTGTCTACAGATGGGGAGTTAAGAACAGAGAAAGATTAGGTGAGGAACCCAGTGTCAAAAAGGAAAAAAAAAAATCAACGATAAAACTAAGAGTAGACTACAAACCTTCCAAGTTTAATTACAGTACCTTAGGTGCGCTTAGATGCACTTGGTTTAAAGTTCACTCATTTACCTTTCTTTACTAAAAAACATAACCACAGGTAGCAGAAATGAAATCCCACCAATCAAGAACAATCAAGGTTACATTTTTAAAGCTAACTCTGCCCCTCTCTTCCTTCTCCCAGGCTTCCAACTTCCCATTTCAGGGCTGTCAGCAGTTGTCAGCACATCATATGAGAAACTCATCTGAACATACAATATAACTTGACAGGCAATACATCAGAAAACCTAGATGTGACAACAGCAAATTCCACCAGATGGTCCTGGATCATATCCATCCATTTTAAAAAAAAAAAAAAAAAAATTAAAGAAAGAAAAAAAAAATACACAGAGAAAAGCAGAACTTCTGAAGAAGGGGGAAAAAATGGTATATGCACCATTTCACACTTTGTCCTATCCATGCAGGAAAAGGAGACACACAGTAGCTCCGCCTCTTATACTCACCAGCTGGTCCTGTCATTAATATCAATATGTGTATTTCATCCTCATACCCTAAGCAAAGGCTTCTAAATAAAGATGCCACTCCCTTAAAAGGCAGTATATACTAGTGATAATGGTGCTTTCCAATTGAGAAAACTCTCTCAATGACTCTGGAGCCTGGTCCTGCTCCAGCATCAACGTGGTCTCCAGGTACACCAAACCCAAGAGGTTATTCCTGGGAGCAGCTGCGAACTTGGAGCACTTCCAAGGCTCCCTGTCTGCCACCCTTCCCATCTCCCTGTTGCTCTTGTGGGCTGCACAGATTCTGTTTGGGTTCAGGCTGCCTACAAACTTCACTGGCCTTTGCAATGGCCCTTTTGGGACAGACCTTGGTTTGCCTTGTCCACTGCCAGCCACACAATCCTGTGAAGACAGCTGAGACCTGCAGGTCAAACACTGACTGTCCAGGCCTTACCTCAATGCAGGTAAAAATGCCTTTGATACACATGAAGCTCAAACCACATTACAGCAGGTAGAGAGCACAACCTGCTCCTGATTCTGGCTTCAAGCCCACACAAAACATGGTGCTGAGGCAGGCAGAGTCAGGACTCTGTACCACCCTCTGGGAGGTCAGCACAGTCCCATGGCACAAAGCACCAGGTTGAGAGGCAGCTCTGGGGTTAATTCACTGCCAAGGAAACACTGATGCTGTCACTAGTCTTCAGGTAAGCGTCACCAGCCTGGCCACAGCAGCAGCTTGGCTGGGACAAAAGTGACAGGCCTATGAAACATAAATCAAACCTGCACAGGCTGTCACTGCTCAAGTGAGACCTTCAGGGACACCCACCATTCCTTGCTCCTGTTCTGCTCCTACCTTCAGCAGCTGTGTGCAGATGTCCAAGTTTTGCTCTGTGTGAAGTAATTGTGTGTAACTGTAAAAAAATACTGCCTATCCTTGTCCTTCCAATTACACGTGCTCTGAAGTAAAAGGTATTTTAGTCAAATATAATTTAAATTCTTAAAGCAAGTAGATAGGAATCTGAATGCACAGAGGGAACGAAGACAGTGAAAAACATGGTGTTATTTTACCAGACATTTAACAGGACAGGATAGTGCTTCAAAGTTCTTTGGAAATCTGAGAGTTTCCTTGAATACAAAGTTGTGACTGTGGTATTAGAGAAAGCAGATCTGTTCCCTGCCAGTGCCCAACCTGCACTCCACAGCAAAATCACTTTCCACGAAGAAACTAGACTAAGCTCTTAACAAAGGAGTATTTCTGTATATTATAAATACTTTCTTCCCTAAGGAAAGTTCCTTCTATTACAAGTTCTTCTTTGCTGTTAAACAAAGTGCGCCCCTTTTCTGAGTGAGAAATGCCTGCAAGTGGGAATACTCCAGTGCACTGGTGTGGAACTGGGCTGCAGTCACGCTTCAGAAACTGCGAGTGAGTGGACTGGGTGACACAGATTGCTAATGAAAAGAGTCTTTTTAGCAATGGCCGATGGCTACTCGCTGACTTCTGAAGAAGCAATTTATTGTCTCCATCCAATCCATTTCACAATTATCACCTTTAGCAGAGAGAGGAAGTTACTTTTACATCACGGAGCTGAGAACGTGAGGCTTACAAAAAGTCAATTCTCCCCTCCTCCTCAAACTTCAACAAGGAATATCTGATTTTTTTACTCTACCTTTGTCATTTTAGTATAATAGTCAGTGACATTTTCAAGTTTTGCTATTATGCACTGGTGGGGTTTCAAATACTGCAGAGGAACATAATTACATTTACAGACACTTATGACTGGAACTTAAATGTTGAGACAGCACATAATAGTCTCTTACAGAAAAATATGCATTTAGCTCAAAAGGTATGTTCTGATAAAACTTAAAATGGACACCATCTTTTTAGTGGAATGCCTTTTGGCATCTAAATGTGTTTTCCATAAATACTAGACTAAGATTTTTCAAAACATTAGCTTTCTAAGAGAGAAAAAACAAACTTACTATTTAATTGTTTTCAGCAGAAATACAGTAAAACAGAAAGGATAAGAATAATACACATTTAATAAACCTGGTAAAATATCACCTCCTCCCATTTTGATATTTAATTATATCTCATTAGTAAAGCAAAAATACTGCAAATTGAAGTAAAAGAATCAGCTGTTTACTTTATTTATAGGCATTTACATAGCACTCATTACCATAGCAACCAGGAACCTCTTTTCCTTCTTGTTCTAAGCAAAAGTTGTAATTTTGAAATGTGATCCTTTGATGATGCAAATAGGTACTTACATCCTATGCTGCAAACATTTAGGCAAGTGCTTGAAGTACTAATAGACCTGAGTCAAAGGCACAGTGAAAGAGACAGAAACGGAGAAAGGAAAATGAACTGAGAGGCAAATAAGAAAGAGGGAAAGGGGGAAAGAACAAAGGGCTTTCCTATGAAAATCCACAGTGCACTGGGTCCTACAATAAGCCATGACATCTCCAGTGCTTTTTTCCTGTAATAGTATGTGGCTGGTTCATGAAGCACAGTTCAATTAATCAAGAGCGATCAACAAGCTCCCAATTTATGCTGAGGACACCAGTGAATATTCTTGAGCAAGGATTTCTAAGATTGTAGCTTAGAAAAGATGCTGCGGAGGGCTGCCTCTCTTTTGCAAGCAGAGATGCCAGGAGCCTCACTTCAACTGCTACTCTCTTCCAACCTCCCAGCAATTAGCCATTACTAAATTCCCACAGAATTAATAGACCTTTTTAAAAATGCCATCTGCTCACAAAACATCGAAGAAATTGCTAAATTCGAACATTGCTCCTGCATACATCATTGTAGAATAATTACTAGGTAGGTCACGCAACTGCAGCTTGCCTATGACACCCCTTGTGTGCACAAGCACACAACTACTTTTCAGACACTCAAAAGAGATTGAAATTGCTTTTTAAACTATTTAATCTGGTTGCTTCCCAATGCCCTATAGATTATGGACATACATGCACAATGTAGTACTTCAGATCCCTTTTAAAAGCTAATGAACTTCTCATTGGGACTGAAAGAAAAAAGGAAGAGATCTCTTGCCTGTTGTCATTTTGTTATATAAGAGATCTTATGATAAAGATATCCTCAAGACACCTTCAACTCTGCATTTATTTTGATCCTATATTCCTCATAAACCAATACTGTCCAAAGTAGTTAAACAAGGAGTGTTCAGTTGTTCCTAAACCAAACACATAAATCTTTACACAAGACTGATAGTTACTTTGTAGTCTTTTTTTAAAGCTTTATTCTAAATAGAGCAGAAGCTGCATGTATGACAGAAGGAAAAGTGACAAGTTCCTTATCTGGAAAAGCACCAGCAGGCACTGTTATCAGAGCAGACCAGCTCTTTTAAAGTGGACTGATGAAGCTATTTTTAAAAACACCTAATAACATCACAGAGGAGAATCTGATCTCTGCAAAGGTGAGCTGTGCAGCTCAATACTCCTGGGAGGCAGCTAATGAAACTGAAGCTCGTCAGACACAGATTGCATCCAGTAATTGGCTTTGAAAACTTGCAGTTTAAATTTTGCCGTGCTGAGTTCAATGCCCAGCTCACAGCTTGCTCCAAGCACAGGCAGAGCCAAGGGTTGTCTAGTGTGACCAAATGTGAGCAGCCGCCTTTCCATGTGCCTGTGCTGCCAGGCCCAGTCTGCATGCTTGGAGGGCAAAGAAAGAAACTTACTTTCTTCCATCACCTCACACCTACCAGTTCACTGCCAGGACAGGGAGAGACAGTTGCAGGAGGAGGAAGGCAGAATGGTGTTGGAGCAGACGGCGTGCTGATGGAGGAGGAGGGAACACGTCCTACCACAGAAGGAGAAGGAAGAGGGTCCCATGTCATGCACTCATCCAGCACAGCAGAACCACTGACCAACACCGACCCTCAGTCACACCCACAGCACCAACTGTGCGAGGTCCCTCAGGAACAGCCACTGGTTTTCCCAGGAAGGTAGCCAGCAAAACAGTGGAAGTGTCGCTGGTTTTTGCCCATTTTGCCCAAAACTCCACTTACTCTTCCTAGCCCACTCCTCCCTGAGCTTCGTGGACCAATAGACCCATTCTACCCCGCAATCTGAACCACAAAACTGAATTCTGTGACCATCTTGGATAACAACTGAATAAATTGTTGTCCCACAGTGTGAGAAGGCAAAATTTTGTCTGTACAGCTGAGAACCTCTGATCTGGTTCTGGCTCTGCAGTTTAATGCTCTCCCTTGCGCCACTTTTCTTTTCGTGATTCCTCCTGCCTCCCATCACTTCCTAGAAAAATCTGCTCCTTCAGAGCCGAGACACGCTCTGGTTGGAAAAGCCATTTTAAATATAAAGCAGGTTCTTTTGCTGAGAGGAATCATCTATGCATCTGTTTATTTGAATAAAATGATAGTTTTACTAGTGGAGGATCTCTAAGTCTCTATGTTTTAAAACACCTCCTAAAGACTTTGCTGTGTTAGAACATAGGCCAGATACAAATCTGTTAAAAACTCTTGGGAACAGTAACTGAATGTGGCCTGCTCTCACAAGGAACTGTTTAAACCAACAGTACTTACTGAAGACTTCAAAGCAACAGCTTTTAAGGGAAGGAGGTGAGAATGAGAACACCCAATTTTCAGATGACTGAAGCAAACCTCTATAAGTTCACAGTGAGATGTGACTCAGGAGATTGGAAATTTAAGTGGAAAAATATTTCCATATAGTCAATCCATTTTGTACATTGCTTAACAGAGAACAGGCTCTAGGTAATTAGTCCCAAAACATTAACAAGGTACCTAGAGTGCATGTTCATGGTACACTTTGCAAGTGTTGGAGGCTGAACTCCAGCTTTGATGACAGCTAATTAAAACACAAAACTGAGACTCCAAGTAAAACTGCCACCTTGCAATCATAAACTCATCAAAATGCACTCTTGCAGAAAAGCAGACTGCAAAGCTGGTTTCCTGTATCTAGTTCATGCATTTGGTATCCACCACATTTTTGAAAATGATACTGCAAAATAAACACCCTGTCTTACAGTTGATGAGTTTAGCATATGTCAGATTTGTTCGGGGGAGAAGATCCTCCCAGAGAATAAGAACTCTTCTGGTTCTCCGCTAAGTCAAGACTTGAGCTAACAAGCCAATCTATCAGTTCAAGTGTTTTGAGATCGCTATTAAAAGGAGCCGTTACTGTTTTATTACCAAAGTCAACATATTCTTCTGAATCAGCAGTCATCGTTTAAAAGTCAGCATTTGTCAATAGTTATCCAACTATGGTACTGGTGTGAAAACACCAATATGTTCCCTTCCCTTTACCAGTTGTTCAGATACAGTCATTATTCTCATTACTCAAGAAGAGCATGCTTCTTTACTTTTTTTTTTTCTTTTCTTTTTCTTCAAAGCAGCAGCCATTATGTTAATAACCCATTAAAACATTGGGTTAATTGAGAGGGGCTGTAAGGAAGCTGGGGGACACAAGCAGAGTGGGTAAGCCTGAGCTCAGAGCATGCATGTGCAACGCACCCTGAGCTGACATATGCAAGAGAAACTTTTCCACCACGCTTAGTCAGCACACAATAATCAAAAGGGGCAGGATGCGATAAATTCGGCACCCGCATCCACTGGGGCCAAATTCACAAGGACTACTAAGCTTTCAAAGCTGAAGGCAGGTGTCTGGGGGGGGTTCCCAAGGCACTCAACCATCAAGGAAAACTGTCAGGAGAACATAATTACATCTTTACTTGCCCTGGTAGGCTTTAAACCTGCAGCGTCTTTGACCTCTAGGGAGGTTATCTGAGTTTTAATTGAACGGCGTTTCAGCGGTGCAGGCGGCTGCCTGCAAGAACCAGCCCTCACAGCCCCTGCTGCCGGACCGCTTTGGCTCCCCGGCTCTGGAGCAGAAAGCTTTCCCCATCCAACGGGTCAGCTCCGCTCCGGGCAACCCGGGGGGGACCCCTGTGGGGAGCCCCGGCTTGTTCCCACCTCCGCCCCGTGCCTCCCCACTGTGCAGTCGCCGCCGATCACCAGAGACACCGCCCCGGCCGCACTTTCCCCTCAGGAAAGAGGTGGCAGCCGCCGCCGGCCCCCGCGAACCGCCCTTTGCTGGTGCCCGGCCCGGCCCGGGCCGCCGCCGCCGCCGCCCCACGGCCGCCCCGCGCCGCCTCACCTGCCGTCCGCGGCGCCAACGGCAGCAATCGCCCCCTCGGCCCGGCCCGGCCCCTACCGCCTCCTCACGGCCTCCCCGCCCGCGGCGGGCGGCGCCGCCAGCTGCTCGCAGGCGGGCGCTGTCCGCGGAGAGGGGCCGTGGCGGCGGGGCGGGGCGGGGCGGGGCGGCACCGCCTCCCCCGCGCTCCCGGCGGCGGCGGGGGGCGGCGGGGGGGAGGGGGGCGGGCGGCCCCTCGCCCGCCGCGCTCGGGAGAGCGGCGGCTGCTGCGCATGCTCAGTGCCGGGCGCTGCGAAAGGCGTTATGGGGGGTGTAGTTCGGGGGTGCTTGGGTGCCGTGTCCCCTCAGGATGGGCTCCCTGGCGCGGTTTTTGGTACAGACCCTCTAGCCGGTCCCAATCACGCCTCAGCCCGGTGGTGGTTCCCCCTCACGGCTTTCTCGCCAGGCTGCCCAGTCAGTTTCCTCGACCCCTTTGCTTCTCCCAGTCACCAGCATCACTCACTCGCCGCTCCTCATCTCCTCCCCAAATCTGCTTCAACCTCTACCTCACCCTCCTGCAGTCCTCCCACCGCCTTCCCACACTGACCTTCCCCTGTCCCTCAGGGTCCCTCCCTGGCCCTCAGCCTTCCTCTGCCCGAGAGCCTCCCCGCTTGCCGCCCGCACTCCCTGGCCTCTCGGTTCCTTCCACTCAGAATGTCCGTGCTAAAGCAGAGGGCAATCATCCTTATTATGAGTACATGGCTTCAAAGCTACCAGAAAAACCTGACAGATAGCAGACACCTGCACCTTTTCCAGAGGAAGGCTCCTTCCCACCCATTGATCTCATCAGTGTTTATAAATACCTCAAGGGTGGGTGTCGAGAGGATGGGACCAGACTTCGTTCAGTGGTGCCCAGCGATAGGATGAGGTGCAACGGGCACAGACTGAAGTACAGGAGGTTCCATCTGAATATGAAGAGAAACTTCTTTACTTTGAGGGTGCCAGAGCACTGGAACAGGCTGCTCCTTCTCTGGAGACATTCAAAACCCACCTGGACACATTTCTGTGCGATCTGCTCTAGGTGAACCTGCTTTAGCAGGTGGGTTGGACTAAATGATCTCCAGAGGTCCCTTCCAACCCCAACCATTCCGTGATTCTGTGAAAGCGTGACAGCCACGTCAGGTCACATTGACATGGTAGGGTTTGGTAAGGTCAGACTTCACCAAAGCAACCCTGAGATTATTACGGCTTGGATAGGTCACCAAGAACACGCTGAGTCTGATCCAAGAGGTCAGATTGACCGAGCACTTGGACATGTGTGCGTACAGCACCTCTGCCTGATCCAGCCTCTCCCAAAGTCAGTGGGGCTTTTCGTTGTTGACCCCGCCGAGGCTTTTGATTTTGCAGGGGAGCTTTCCATTTCCACACCCACGCGGTGCTTTCAGTCGATGAGAAGGGCAGCTAGTGGTTTGGTAGCATCTTTCATGTTAGCTGGAGTTTGTATGCGTAATTAAATGCTCCCAGAGTGATAGGATTGCTAAACATGCATGCAGGAAATTAACATAAAACTTTAACCATTGAAATGTTTGTCTCTGAGAAGCTGATAGTCGTTTGGGGGAAATAAAATTTAGTAACTTAGTACTCCTTCCTCCAGCCTCCTTTTTCTGTCTTGCAGATTTTGTAGCTAATGGTTCGAAGCACTAACTTGTCTTATAAGAGAGACACACAAGACCTGAGGATTTTCAGAAATACTCCTTGCTACTCTAAATTTAATTTTGTTACAGTCTCTGTGAATTTTAGTGCTGAGCTCACATATACTGATAAGGCAAATGTCAGGCTTCTGAGATTCATTTTCCAGAGTTTGATCAAGAACTATGACGCTAATGAAATCCACTGCAAGAGATCCCATCTACTCTGTTTCTTGTTAGGTTTGTGAGTTACACTCCAGCCTTAGAGAAACTTCAGAATGCTTGATCCGCATCCTTATAACTAGAGCAACAGGCAAAATAATCATAATTGTCATCATTTTTGTTAACATTTGTTGGAATAAAACCTCACTATTTATTTCAACAATGTTTAGAGATCTTCATTAATTTTCGCAAAGCATTTGTGAGTAGAAATCTTGACTAAGATTTCATGAATACCTGCTTGCATATTCACATACATGTCATCTGCAGTTCCACTTTTCCTCCTTGTTATGAAATATTTAATGAACCAGTCAAAAAAACAGACATTACAGTAATTTGAACTAAGTGGCCAGTCACGTATCACAGACAATGGATGGCCAAAGACAAAGACATAATTGTTCTAGGAAAAAAAGAACACCCATAAGCTGAAATGTGTTCCTATGAAATATTCATAGGATTGTAGTGATTTATTGTCACGTCTGCTTCAGAATAACCTGCAACAGGAAAACAGCATAATCCGATAAACTTTTTATGCAAAATAGTTCATTTGTTTCACCTGGAGTACCAAGTTCATAGACACACATCTGTTTAAGCCTACCACCTCTAAGGGGTAGAGAAGTGTTTTCCTGAACACAAGGTTTGACAGGGGATACCCAGTGAAACCAATGTGAATATGCTGGTAGAGGAGACAGTCACTTCAGGTGCCCAGATGTGGGTGCCTACTGCCATTTTAGACAGCTTGGCTTGCCCAAGACATCTGCACAGGGCTGGCAGATACGACATGGGACCTATAAGACATTCTCAACTGGTCTAATGGCCCCTAGAGACCTAGCGTCAACTTGAGTTTCAGTGTGGTATCACACACTTACATCACCTGAATCACATCTGAGGCGACTGCTTAGGAAATAAATCAGCTTTCAGAGACACAGGCAGAGGATGGGCTCACAATTAGGACTTAGAACAGTTGAGCCACCTTTTACAGTCCAATAGACAGAGCTGTGTCTCCAGCCTAAAGCAAACATTGAAATGTTTCCACCTCACACATCCTCATCTCACCTTCTGCACTTGGCTTATAGCTCCCTTCGTATGTGAGACCTTTTTGAATGAGAAAATATCAGAAGGCCTGATCCCTGGAAGCTGCCCTCATCCAGCAGAAGCGCTGATGTGCCTGCTCCTGAACTTCAACATGCTGGACTGCAGCACTCCAAGCCTTGTTCAGCTGAAGTCAACTAGATCCACCAGCTTCTTTGTTGTGTGTTTCTGTGCGATGTCGTCTCAGCTCTTTTGTCTGTTTACCTGTCACCTCTGCCCTCCCTCAGTTTTCACTATGTCTGTGCTGCACAAATGAATATTTGGTGGGCAGTGGTGTTGTTAACCTTCTTACACCAGGACAGATGGAAGTGTCTACACAAGGTGTTGTCAGTATCTTGCTGGGATCGAGCTACCCAGATGTCTTTTTAAATGTCAGCTTTGTAAATTTGATTAGGTGGGGGCAGGGGGACACACAGGCCAAGGGATGGGGTGCAGTCACAGCTCAGCAGAGCTTGTGGGCCAACCAGCCAGTGTGTAAAAGTGGTTGAGCACCGGTGATTCAAGTCTTGTGAAAAGTAATAAGCGATGTCCACGGAGTGTGCTGCTGTCTGATCATCCTGCCAAAGAACACCGTTTCAGCCAAAAAAGTCAGTGAAGCCATTTGGGACTAAAGGCATCATGTAACTCTCTGCACGTCGGCTCAGCATATTCTAAATGCGGGCAGTAGGGAGAGCTGAATGAGAGATTCTGAAAGTGCTATATGCCTCAAACCTCTCTTATAAATTCATGTAATTCACTAAAGAAATGATACATATTCATATCATTCTACCTCAGGTGTATGAATTTGTTTGGAGAGGATAGACACTTCGTTGCCTCCGAAGAGCAAGATTTCATTAAACTGTCTCTCATTTGGAAAATGCAAGCAGTGACCCCACTCTCTGGAATACCTGACAGCCAGTAATAGCTGTATAATCCTCAGTACCTACCCCCTGGTATCAATTTTTCACATACTGATGCAAGAGTAAAAAAAAAAAAAAAAAAATCTGCTGCTGAGCAATGCTGCCGCTGAAGTGATTCGTGTCTACATGCCAGTGAGGGCACTTGGTGTTCTGAAAGTGCTGCTCTGATCCTAGTGTTTCGCCCCTCCAGCCCAAGGGCCGGGTGATCTCTGGTGTTGCCAAGGAAGGTTAAGCCTTTGTTTCTCGTGTTGCAGGTAAAACGAGGTGAAATGAGCACATGTGCTATTAAACAGGTAGGCAAACCATAGAATCATAGAATAGTTTGGGTTGGAAGGGACCTTCAAAGGTCATCTAGTCCAAGCCGCCTGCCATAAGCAGGGACATCTTCAACTAGATCAGGTTGCTCAGAGCCCCGTCCAGCCTGGCCTTGAATGTCTCCAGGGATGGGGCATCTACCACCCCTCTGGGCAACCTGGGCCAGCGTTTCACCACCATCATTGTAAAAAAATTTCTTCCTCGTGTCTAACCTGAATATTCCCTCCTTTAGTTTAAAGCTATTACCCCTTGTCCTGCTGTAACAGGCCTTTCTAAAAAGTCTGTCCTCATCTTTCTTACAGGACCCTTTTAAGTACTGAAAGGCTGCAATGAGGTCTCCCTGGAGCCTTCTCTTCTCCAGGCTGAACAACCCCAACTCTCTCAGCCTGTCCTCACAGCAGAGGTGTCCCAGCCCTCTGATCATATTTGTGGCCTCCTCTGGCCTCTCTCCAACAGGTCCATGTCTTTCAAACCATGACTATTCTATAGAAAGAGATACTGAAAGAACTTCTAAGAATATCAATTAAAGCTATCCGATAGTTTAATGGTGATGTTAAGAGAACAAAGAGTTACCAGTCCCACTACCAGGAAACCGACCCCTGCTTTCTGCCACTAGCAATCGGATCTCACTGACTGCAGAAGTGAGCGGCATGGGATAATCTGTGCTAGTGTGACAGCAAAGTGACAGAGGGTAGCTCTTTTCTAGCTCCTTGTGGAGTGGTGACAACTTCTGCTTTTGGAGTCGTCTGCTTAGTTTGGAACGAGGGACAGATAAGCAAACACCCTATTTATTTAGCCATTCATTTATTTAACAACATGGTACAGGGAAGCTATTGAGGCACTTGAGAAAAAAGGAATTTTCTCTCGTAATAGGGTTGCAAAGAGATTCATATGTGGACTTCAAGTGGATGTTCTTAAACACAGAAAAAGGCTTACACTAATCTGATACCACAGCTAAATACAAACCTCTAGAATACAAAGAAGGAATAGGTAGTTACTAGTGACAATGAATAAAAAAGACAGGAAAATGGAGAAATTCAGCGACAGTCAGCATCAACGGATGTGCCAAAAGCTTGTGAAACCTCCGTTGTGTGATAAAGTGACTGTCTCATGAAATATTAGCAACTATCCAGAACTGGAGAAGTGTGAAAATCTTGTTGCTGTATAAATTATCTGAGACACTCCTGCCAATTATAGACTGGCTGTGAGGAAGAGAGGCATTGGTAATCATGACAGCGACTGTGTTCGAGTGTCATGTGAATATTCTCGAGCAATTATTCAAATCAATCATTTCTTGTCCGGGTAGGAAAGATTCATCACTCTTAGTACCTCGTGTCATTCAGCGACTGAACTGATGATGCTCTGCTATTTCTGGTGTTCTGCAATCTGCCCATTTAAGATGACAACACTGTGACACATTTAACTGCTGAGGTGGAGGAAAGCTGTCCAGCAGAAAATGGGAGAACTTTGGCCTAGATCCCACAAGAAGCATTATACAGGTCCTAAGAGACCAGTTCTCCTCTGCACTGAGCAACGTCCAACCCAGAGGTGGTTTTGGAAGCAGGAGGAATGATGCTGGACATTGCAACCAGTGGGGTGGGAGAGGAGGGATCACTTGAGAACAAGGGGATGGATATGAGACCTACTAACCATGTCTTGTCATTACAAGTCCTCCAGCATCAGTGCCTGGTGTCTCTGTCATCAAGAATGACCCCCATATTCGACGATGTTCCTGCCTCTCGGTTGTCTGACTCAGTTTCCCCACTTGTGTGCCTTGACCTACACTCTGACTTCTGCTGTTCTGCATAAAGATGTGCTCCTATCACTACGACTTCTTTCATACTCCCATCCTTGCTGGCAGGAATTCCTCTAGCACGGGCCTGTGTCCTGCTTCTGAGAGAATTACTGTTGGTAAGAGACATTACTAAAAATGTGCGATGTATCTGTGTATTCACCAGACTGTTGCAACCCAAACTGTGACTACTTAAATTTGGACATTTGATTTGGCCTGATACAGCTGATCTGACCTTCTTAGTTATATACCACAAAGTAAAATTTAACAACGCATGTAATTTTTAATATGCCCCATCCACTCCTTCTGACACTGCCTGTAAACTCTGCCTGATTCCTGTCTGTACACACAAGAAGATGAATTAAGATTGCAGATCTGCCTTTACCAAACCTTAAGCACCTGATTTTGCAAACTAAATTAAATACCACTTAGATGTTACTGCTAAAAGTACCAAGGTGATATGTCAGCTGGGTTTCAGTACCACAGGGCTTCATGCTACTGTTCAAGAAACAAAACTCACATCAGCAAGTGGTAACTTCAAATGGCTTTTGTTCTTTAATAAAACAACAAAACAAAGTCTTCACAAAGGAGTGGTTTCCTTTTTCCTACATGTAACTGTTTGTAACAAAATAAAAGAGCGGTTAACGCTTCAGGCTGGTGATAACAAATAAAGATGTGGTTCACTTTGGCTTTCACACACTCCGTCTCTCTTTCCAAAGAGCTTCTTTCCTTTATTCATGAGCTCTTCAGGGACAAGATTTTCAATAGTCCTTTCTGCCAACTTGTGGTTAGCAGAATGTTTTCCTTTTTTTTTAAAAAAAAATTTATTAGGCCTGTGTTATGGCTCCTAAGTATCCATCTGCACCTCTCTGGAAAATATGCAGTAGCTTGTGGGTAGAATGTATTTTGGGATGCCTAATTTGAGCAAGTGACCATGTCACTGGTTACCTCAGATGCTGAAGTTCAACCTGCTGACATCTGAAATTCACTGAGTTGAGCAGTCGTTTGGAGAGCCTTCAGCCGTCTCTTCCAGGCCACCTGCCTGAAATCCTGAGTGATACTTTTGATACTTTTGATACTGTGCCATCACACAGGAGAGAACTTTGATTTTTTTTTTTAAGAGTATTTATCCTGCAGATCATCCTCACTCTCTGAATCCCTTCTACATCTCTAATGACCTATGATACCCTTCATCCTCATACGGTTTTGGGGGTGCATACCCTATTTTTAGAAAGTGGTTTTAGAGGTAAAGAAAGGAGTTTTATGTCTTACACCTCCATAGCAAATGTATGAGCTTTAGACGTAGAAGATAACCATTCCTGCTTCACTTGGTGGTTGAGCTGTGACAGCAGTCCAGCCTGTTGCTCTTTGTGCCTGCTTTTGGTATGATGCGAGCTTTGTCCCAGTGTACAAGGCATAGCCTAAGTTTTGTCGCCTTTCTTTAATGAAACATGGTTATGAAAGTGAGGAGGCAGTATACTCCCTTCCAAGACTGCAGCTTTCCACTGACCGCGGCTGAGAGCTGTGTCCATCCTGAAAAACAACGGGAAACATCAAACTTAATGCTAAGAAATCCTTGGGTTTCACTCTGGTCTCTCTTCTGACACATTAATTTCATTTTCAGAAATCTGTTAGTTGTTCTCACACAAGAACAAACATTGTGGTTCCCAAAACTGAGTGGGAGTGAGTTATGGCTGATTCCTCTGCTCGGTGATCCCCGTTGCCCACCTCCTGGGGAAGTGCTGGTAGATCCATCCTTCTCCCACCTCTCCTCTGGCAGGTCATGTCCACTCTCTTTGTCCCTTCTTTTGAGGGCTGGATCGTGACTGAGAAAGGAAACCAGCTCTTCTGCTTCCTTAGGATGCAGGCCAGCCAGAAGGAAAGCATGCCCACTGCCAATCCTTGCGTAGTATTGCATTGAAATGGGAATATTTATCCCCTCTGAACTTGCACACAGCTTACTACAACCACACCCTTCCTGGTAGCAGCCCTAGGTATTGCAGAGGTTGAAGAGAACAGTGGATTGGGAGGGCTCTGGCCAGCTAACGCCCGTTTTGTTATTAAAGCTGGCTCCCCTTATTGGATTCTGCCTGTCCCAGGAAGCATGTTGCTAGGAGCTCAATTTTTAAGTAATGCAGCAAAACAAATTAAAAGAAGACAAAGAATAAGGCTGTGTTCCACTGGGAACACAGGACTTCAAGGTTGTAACATGAATTCAGCACCTGTTTAACAGAGAGTTTAGCTGTAGGATGGATGAAGAGTCTCCAGGGCGACAGCAACCTGCCCACTCTTTTTTTTCTTTTTTCCTTTTTCCTTTCCCCTTTTCCTGTTTTCTTTTTCCTTTTCCTTTTTTCCTTTTTTCTTTTCCCTTTTCCTTTTTTCTTTTTCTTGTTTATTTTTCCTTTTTTTCTTCTTTCTTTTTTCTTCTTTATTTTTTCTTTCCCCCTTCTTCCTTTTTTCTTTCTCCTTTTTTCTTTTTTCTTTTTTTCTTTTCTCTTTTATATCTTTTTTTTTCCTTGTGGAAAAAAACATAACATTTACCTTTGTATTTTGGGCAGGGAATCTGGCTCCTTGCACACATCTCACAGAAAGGCAGAGCGTCTCTCAGCACCATTTTCCTTCTCTCTCAAAGCACTGCTGTCCGTGAATGTGCCCCAGCTCTCCTTTCCTGCGCTTTGTACTGACAGAAAAATCATCTCCAACTGAAGCCACTCTATCTCCCTGCAGCTACATCCCCTTGTGAACTGCAGCTGCCTTTCCCCTGCTCCCTCACTTACAGATGACACATCCCATCTCATTTATATTATTAAAATTATTTCTTTGTGGTCACCTTCTGCTTCACACCTGAAATGATATAGAAAATTAGACTCTTCTTTTTGTGCCATTTGGATTTAAATTGTAGATTTTGAATCTGTCTCCTCTCCTTGATGCTTTTATTTTCCACAGACAGCACCACTGCAGTGGCAACTCCTAGTGACTGCATTAGATGTTAAAAAAAAAAAAAAAAAGAAATCACAGGCACATCAACTCATAGGATGTTATGATGAGTGTGATGTATAATAACAAACACGCAGTACTTCAGGCACCCACTGGGTCTCTTTCCATTTTCTTCATAGAAAACCTAAACAGCCTGCTGTGTAGGGTATTAAAAAGGTCACATCAAAAGAACATTTGCACATTAGCACTGCGATTAACTTGTAGAGGAGCACCCAGTGATGAAAGCGCTTTAATCTTCTTTTTCACATGCAAAAGTGATGTGTCATGTGAAGAGATGCTTACGCTGAAGTCAAACCTGAC
This sequence comes from Caloenas nicobarica, assembly GCF_036013445.1. NCBI lineage: Eukaryota > Metazoa > Chordata > Aves > Columbiformes > Columbidae > Caloenas > Caloenas nicobarica. The sequence goes on along the minus strand of NC_088246.1, from coordinate 45,413,430 downwards.
AGCCATTGTGACCTCCCAAACATTTCATCAAAAAGAGTTCCTTGCAGGTGAGTTTGGCAAAAGGAGTTCGAGTTGTTTAAGGTAAAGTGCTGGACTTCTTTAAGAAGTGTAATTGCAATTACTGTGCTTCACAGGCAAGAATGCTGCCAGCAATTCTTGGCATAGGATACATACAATACAGTAAATATGCAAACCAATACTTTGTAAATTACTTCTTTCACTTGAGCTTGATTGAAATCTGCGAATTGTTTGTAGCTTTCTAGTTTCCCCCAGTCTCTACCATTGGCTTTCTTTATTATTGGTCTGAAAGAAACCAGTGTCATATGGAGAGCTGCGACAGCTGAGAGTTACGTTCACCAGAAATGTGTTTAGAAGCTGTCGGTCCTCATTGTCCCAAACCAAATCTAACCTTTGTAGCAGCACTATTAGGTTTTCTTGCTTCATTTTCAAAGCTGGGTGGAATTGGTCTCTCTCCTCGGAAGAGCACCAGATGAGGTGGGGTTACTCCTGATGGCAATTCCTGTGCTGCACTAGAAGAGGCTGGTGTCCCCAACTAAGTTCCAGTTTAAGGGACAGAACAATCATTTGCACTTCTTCATTGTGTATGGTGCTGATCTGATGGGTCTCACCAGAGTACTGGAGCAGGAATGGAGAAAAGGAGGAGTCTTTGCTCCTTCTTGGAGTGAATGACTGGGTCATTCCATAGAGAAGGCTATGCGATAAAAATAATTCTAGCTCTTTCATATTGGCTAGTGGCTAAATACACAAGTGTTAAAGAAACACCAGGCCGTCTGTTCAGCCTTCCTTGCAGCATATTCTTCTACCCAGAGCAGACCCCAGAGTATGGCTGGGGAATGAGATGGGAAAGAGACTCTAGAAAGATGAAAGCTATTGGATTAGCATTTTTGTCATGGGGCTCTGATAGAAATCTTTAGTATGTAAAGCCCAGGCATGAAAATCACATTTTAGCTTGAAGATGAAGTTTAATTTTGAGTTGAAATTCACCCCCTCTTAGTGGTCTCAAGGGCAAAGTATGCAAACAGACTCTGTAAGTCCTATTTTCAGGGTGTTAGTGGCACATAGATCCCTCTGCTAGTTCCTCTGTACATGAATTAATTGGATCCAAGGCACAAGCCCATGTCAGAGCACTGCTGTATGTCGTGTTTGAAGACAGCTTTATTCATTCCAAAGACATAGATTAGTGAAAGAAGAAATTTTGAGGAAGAAATTTTTTACAATGAGGGTGGTAAAATACTAGAACAGGTTGCCCAGAGAGGTGGTAGATGCCCCATCCCTGGAGACATTCAAGGCCAGGCTGGACGGGGCTCTGAGCAACCTGATCTAGTTGAAGATGTCCCTGCTCATGGCAGGGGGGGTGGACTAGATGACCTTTGAAGGTCCCTTCCAACCCAAACTATTCTATGATTCTATGATCCTATGAAAATCTGACCAGAGGAGAGACACTGAGTGCTGACACATTGTGAAAATTTGGAGGTGAATGGGATCTGGGGTCTTTTAAAAATTGAAGCGTTGTAAGAGTAAAATTGCAAAATACCACTCTTCTATGTGGAAACCTCAAGATATGTTCCCATCTTTGAATGGGAAGAAATATAGTCTATATATTTGCAGAATATAGTCTATTTGCGGTAGACTGTATTCTTCTTCTCTTTCTTCTTATGAGACAGTGATATTTAATGTAGCAAAGAAGGTGCCCACAAAATTCATCTGAGCTATAAACATCTGATTCTACTGATGGGAGTGTTATAGAAAAATTTATGCTACAGATCATTTCTTCAAATAGATAGTGAGTATGATTGTTATGGTCCCAGCCTCTCAGCTGTGGCTTTGTTACTAGCATCATTAACTCCTGGTAGGATTACCCACCAAAGTGAGCTTAGCTCTCTAGTTGCCACACAATCTTTTAATGGACAGGCTTCCTTAGAACAAAATAAGGAAACACAGCACTGCGAGACTAGGCAGCCACAGACAATAATGCCCCCTACTGATATTTGAACAATTCAAGGGGAAAGCGATATCTCATTTAGCCGGCAAAGCCTACAAGGCCAATACAAGCAGCAAGAACCTGTGTGAGGAGCACAGACAGGCAACCTGATGCTCCAGACAGTTAAATGACTGGGTAACACAGAGGAAAGTTACTGCTCATTAAAATTCAGATTTTGGGAAAAGACTGGTTCCAAGACCCTGTTTTTTAGAGCGAAGGAGGCCCAGTACCTGAAAGTTAAATTTTCAGCACCTGTTTCAGCTGCCACAGAAGTCCATGGATTGTCCTGTCCAGGCCAAGGGACACCACACAGCACAGTTCACACCTAAACACTTTCAGACCCATGTCACAGTAGATATTACAGTCCCTGGTCACCTACTTCCAGGGAAATTGAGCCGAGACAGCAGCATGACATGACTAAGGTGTAATCATGTATGGGTAGGAAAATGACTCCCTTTCTAATCAGAGTTTATGTAATACCTGAGTCCTATTACCAGCCCAGCAGTTATAATCCTTTGCAGCCAAATGCTGCCAGTAAATTTATTGCCTACAAACCAATACTTGTAACAGGTTTGCTGAAATTTGGTGTCTGAAACAAGCTGCTCTGTGTCATGATGCATTATTATCTATAGACCAGCTGTTTGCGGTGCTTCCAAGGAAAACTGTTTTACCCTTTATATTGAGTATCCGTAGCTTGGAATCACAAACATATTTTGAAAACTAAAAGAAAGCTCAGATTTTTTAGAAAAAAAAGGCTGCTGTTTAGTTCCGTTCTCTTCCCAGAAACAAGGCCAGCTACCCAACGCATCTGCTGAGAGCCAGCCTCATCTCAGAAGAGCACTCCTGCAAACCGCCGGTGAGATGCAATCAGTCCCGTGGCTCAGTGGAAGCTGCTGCACCTCCATCCACGCACCTGCGGCAAGCCTTAAATCGTAGCTAGGAGACACATCTGTGCAAGAAGTACAAGCAGGAGGATGTGATTTGCTTGTCCCATGTGTATCCCTGCTCGAGGAGGGAGGAACAGCCTCCCCACTGCCACAGAAAAGCTGCTTGCTCTCTGGTGACTAGGACAAGGAAGGTGGGTCAATATAGTCCTGTGGACTGGGAGCCTCAGGGTCAGAGATAGGACCTAGCTCTTGGTCCTATCACTAGGTGAGTTATTTCTTGCTGTAGACACAGCCTGTGTTTCCAGACAGCTTCTTCCTGCCTATAGACTTGCTTACAGAGTCAAGATACTGCCCACTAAGTTTGCTGCCTATGCATTAACTCAGGGCAACCCTTCGGCATCAGATGAAGATATTGTTTCGAAAAATAGCAAGCCACCTTAAGAAATCTGGAAAGTCAGGCTGGATTTTACTACCAGTACTCTAAAACCATGTCTGTGTATGTGTGCCCTTGGGAATGCATTCAGACAGTGAAATCCAGTTTCCTTATCAGATGCAGTAAATATAGTGATGTTAAAACCCTCAGTGGTTTCTTATGCTTTTATTACTAGGATTTATGTCAGCAAAATAGAATTGAAAGTGTATTCAAGTGGTTGTTATGCACCCATCATTTCCACTCTGATCAGGCTGCACGGGTTTGTTTCTGGTACCTTGTGTACGAAGGAAATCTGCTTTTGATGGAAACTAATGTTTGGTTAATTTGCTACATTAGCATGTGATAATTAGTCTGTAGGATTTATGATGTATTACAACTCCATCTTAGTATACATGCACACAAATACACACATAATACATCAGTGTGTTAAATGCAGGCATTTCTTGGACAGAAGGTGATATAAAGAAATCTAAGCAGAAGTTTTGGATGCTGAATGAGGATTGCATAGTGAGTACCTCAATTTACAGTCCAATAACGTAATATCTATTCTTCCTCATACTGTGTACAGTGTGCATATATTAAAATCTCTTATCTAATCTGGCTACCTTTATATGCCTGAACATATCAGGACTTTCTGGGGTTCTTTCCTTTTAAATTGCATAATTCAGGGTCAATTAAATAGCTACAGCTTGAAGATGCATGCTGTGGTCGTGGCAGAGCAGGGTGTCTCCTTGCTCTCAGTTTTGTGCATCTGTAACCATGGCGACTTTGTGGCTGCAGCTTTCTCCAGACTTCGTGTAACCTGGGGTGGGTAAAGGCACGTTTCTCCGTCTGGTGCGGATGTCACGTACAGGATCTCTTAGGATACATTTTTAATTACTATGTTCTCTTAATTACTCCTTTTGATTTCCCTGGTGAATTGCCTTTCTTGAGTTTCAGTGACTCATTGTGAAACCAAGCAAAATCTTGGCGTCTTCAGCCAGTGTTCAGGAAGATTCATCCCAGACCTCTGTGCCTTCTCAAGGGCAACACCTGCCTGAAAAGTGATGCATCCCTGTGCTTTGTGCTTGTGGCTCCAGACCAAAGGTGGTGTTTTACAAGTGCAGATTTCCTTTCCTTGCCAGGCCCTGCTGGAGAGCGTGGCCATGGTGTCTGAAGTGGCCTCCAAAGGTAGACCTGCTTCAGCTGCAGGCAGAGTCCCTGCAAGGTGGGCTCCTCTGTAGCATCTCATTGTGGGGATGTGAAAGGAATGCATGTTGGTGACCCCAGCAGGAGCACAAAGGCGACTCATGTTGGGGTGCAAGTAGAAGGAAGGCTCTCAATGCTCTCTTGGCTATCTGATCCCCTCCACGGCTGTCAGGCACTTGTGGAGAGAGACTCACCTGCCTGTGGGACACGGTGCTGGAGAAAAGGTGTCTCAGATGTGCTCCGGGGGGCAGCTGTGGGATGACCGGCACACGCATCCCACTTGCTGGGGGTTGCAGGCAGCAATCTGTAAGTCTGCAGCATGTAAATCTCACCAGCCCCTGTCGAGAGGTGAATTAGCCAGGCAGTGTCCCCTGTAACGGCACTCTTCCTTTGATTGCTCTTAAGAGACTATGGCACAGTGTGCTGGGACCAAACAGCTCTGGATTTAGCCATTTATTTGATAGCTATGTTGCTAAGGGCTGTAATTTATCCCTTTAAAGGCAATTGCTTCTCCCGGTGTGTTAAACCCACCCCTGGGCAGAGGTCCAGATGGCACAAGCCCTGTGCTCCAGGCAGGTGGGATGGACACCACCACCACAAGCATGTTTGACAGCCACACTGCATGGGACTGAGCTGCACCAGCTGGGGGGGCTGTGCCAGACTGGGAGGGTTGTCTTTCTCCCAGTATACCTTGGGAGACTTGCCACAACTTGGCCTTCATGAAATGGGAGTTATCCTGCATGCCAGGTTAATCAGCGTTTAGAAGAGCGCCCGTGTATTCTTCCACTTAAACTGCACTAAACACACGTGGTAACAGCACTATTTCTTTTTTTCACCTGGGCAGTAATATGTCTTCTTTTCATTAAGTCATCCTTAGGTTAGCCGTCACCGTAAATAGCTGAGCAGTTGAGGTGTGTTATTAATCACCATCAGATGTTTAGCACATGCAGTAGCACAGTGGAAAGCAATTGGATCACCTCCTTGCCTTTATGAGTGAGCTTGGATGTGATGAGCGGGATTTATGGCTAAAAGCAGCCCCACGGAAAGAAACCATCGTGCTTGTTAATTAAGGATAAGCAATTTAAGACCAGTACTGCCGCATTTCTGACAGAGGGCAGCATTGAGTTTTCTATCGTACCAAAAAAAAAAAAAAAAAAAAGGCAAACCAAACCAAAACACAACCAACCACTTCTTTGCTTTGGTGATTATGCAGTTCAGAAAGATGATGAAAACAAAATGCAGTTTTCGGTCAGGAACAAAGCAACACCTTCCTGTTTGTTCCCAGTGATGCTCAAAGTGTGCTAGGGCTAGATGACCCCAAAGCAGAGCTACCACTATAGATAGAGGACAAGTATTTACATACAAAGCACAAGTCAATGGACATTGCTTAGTTGCAAAAATGTGCTTTCTGCAAAAACTCAGCAACCCCTTGCTATTTGATGCTCAGACTTGCAGAGTTAATATGAGGACTGGTTTGCAAGAGAGCGAGCATCGCCTGCCCATGCTGCCTGCGCTCCCCCAGCCTGCTGATGTGCTCCTGCAGCCTCCTCTGCTTGGAGCCAGAAGAGTCAATCACGTTTACACCCGCAGCCGGCCTTGCACTTAGAGCAGATGTGGCAGCAGCAAGCGTTTGGATGAGAGAAGTGGCACAACCACCTGTCAGGAGCATCTGAGTGCGCAGCCACCCTGGCAGAGCCTCCTCTGTCCTCCTCTAGGGTCCCTTGCTGGCCCTCCCTCCCCCACCAGCTCTTTTACCCCTCTTCTAACAGTGTCCCAACCTCTTGCACCAACCACTGGCAAGCTTCTGTGCTGTTCTTCACGGCTCCTAATATTTTTCCCCCTCCCAGCAGACCAGCTCATTGCTGCCTGCTTACCGGCCCCTCCGCGCAGCCACCTCCTGCCCATCACAGCCTCAGACCCTGCATGTGTGTGGTATCAGTGTCACTGCATGCTGCAGACATAGAATCGCCTGAATGGGGTGTGCTGTGCCACCGCTTCTGTCCCTTCTGTCCCACCGTGGCTGTCAGGACGTGGCTGTGCAGAGCTTTGGGCTGACGAGCCCTTGCAGAGCCCTCCTGGCAGCTACCCTGCCCCTGTGCCCGACGAGGGGAGAGCAGACTGAGAAGAACCGAAACCAGAAGCCAAGTATGTTTATGCTTCTTGATCAGAAAGGCCTGTTTTCACCATCAGAAATTACCGTGGGAAATGTTTTTTTCCATTGCAAGAAATGCTCGTGATGCTTGACAAATGTTCACTCCACTGCGAGCCATTTCTTTGCAGCGAAAAGCCTAGTACTCATATTTTTCAAAAACTGGGTAATTAACTAGCTTTTAAATATAATTTCCTTTTAAATCTGGCTATTTTTGTTAATATTTTGGCAGGGGGATGGCAAGGTTGGGTTTCTTCATTCACAGCTTCACAGAAAATGCTGCTTTCTGGTCTGCCCCTCGCTGGGGCTGTGTCACTCTTCCTTTATTGAGGTTGTGAAAGCCTCCAGACCTGGGTAACGCCTGGTCAGCCTTGTAAGGAAAACATATCATGTAACTCCCAGCTGGTTTTCCCCTGTTTTGGAGGACTATGGAAAGGAGGAGGGCCAGGGGGGACATATCTGGGGAGTCACCAGCTTGTGCTGTAGAAACTTGTCTTGTGCCCCAGCTTTGGGCTTGAGTCCTTATCTCCCAGAAACACTCTGTTCCCTTCTGGTTTTTAATAAAACTGAAGAGCTGTGAGAGCACCCCCATGGCTGCAGAAGAGGGGACACTGCCAAAAGGGACCCCGGGCAAATGGCTGGGCTCAGATGAAGGGCAAGAGGAAAGCTTTGAAGGGAGGATGTAGCTGGCCTGATGTTTATGATGGGATAGACACTGTCTCTCCCTCTGTCTCTGCCCTCCCTTACAAACAGCCCTCTTTCTTTTCCCTGCCGGCAAGGAATCAATTCCTATAATAGCTGAGTAACGCATTTTATAATTAGAAATGGTCCTTGATTTGGGAGTTCACAGCAAAGCCTGTGTCTAACTTGCTAGTGTTCCCAGCCTGTTGCATCCCTGGGCTCAGGCTGCACCTCTGTAACAGAAAGGAGGCAATCATAACATAAAATTGCTAGAAGACTGTGTGCACTGTGAACCTGAACGGACATTAACAAACTTGCCCACATAGGAGGTATTTTTCAAAAATGGCTTGTGTGGGTCTTACCTGCTGCAATGCCACCTCCCTGGAGGCATTTTCATTATAACTTTGGGAAAGAACTGCTGCATATTCCATCTTTGCCCTGTCTCATTGATATTCATTCATTCATTCTCTAGTGGGCTTAATGCTGCTGTCCACACAGGGGAAAAATTAAAATAACAAGACAAGGAAATAATAGAAAGAGATTATTATTTTTAAACCTTTCTTGGGAGTGAAGATGAAGATTCATGTGTCCTGAGCCTTTGTTCAGGGAGGCCTCAGCACAGCAGGCATTGGAGCAGGTAGCAGGAATGAGGTAACTGGCTGGAAATATTCAAATACCTTGAAATACATCTATAAATCATGTCACCACTTTTCTCTGCAGGGGCTGAAGAAGAGGAGGAAGGTGGGATCAGAACAACGAACAGATCAAACAAGCAACCTTCAGAGGAGGCCACACTGATCTTTGGCATGATGTGAGCATCTTTGAGGGTCCCTGTAGGTACTTTTATTTGCCTAAAACAGGGCTGGCCATACCCAAATATTTATATGCCTCTTGAGTGGCTTTAAAAATATTTAAAGCCCTTCGCTCATGCAGAGTGAAAGCTTTCAAAGAAGCACAAGTCCTGTTGACTTGCAAGATGATAAGAGCACCTATGTCACACGGCTACTTTTGGAAATACTCCCTGCAGCACGGCCAAGGCAGGCTGATGGATATTGTCCAGCTGTCCCGGCAGGCAGGCGTTATGCAGCCCCTCCACGGTAAAGGATATTTGGACAATGAAAGGGAAATGAGGATATTCCTGCCTCACCCAGCCCCTCCTTGCCTTAGGAAGGATGCAAGTGTCTGTACAGCTTTACCTGAACATCAAATTAAACCTGATCAGGCTAGGGTCCACAAAGGGAACTTCAGCTAAGCTGGCAGGCCTTTTACACTGAGGATGGGGGTCCTGGGGCTACTTGTCACTCCTCTACCGTAGGCTGGATCCAGGCAGCGGGGTTGCTCCTCATCCCTGGTACCCCTTCTTCTTTGTGCAGCTGGATGGGCTGATGTGGGCACTGCCGACTGTCTGTGGCTCTGGTGGCCGGTCACCACGGGGGAAGAAGCTGCTGTGCATGACAGGTTTTATGGATCTGGAGATGGGCTTTTGACTGCCTCATTTGTGCCTTCACTTCCCCTACCTGCACTCTTTTAAATGCAGATCTGGCCCACGGAGTCAAAGCTGGTTGAAGATAATGCTGGTCACACCATCCAGCTAGGCTTTGGCTGACTTAAGGCAGCTTAAATTTGAACCTGCTCACATTTGCCCCCAGAAGGGGAGCAGATCGGCCACTTTTACTCTTTGGGTACCATGCAGGAACAGGAAGATCAGAGTCACCAACGGCTCAACCAAGCATAAAACTGTGTCAATGGCACTACCATGCTGCTGGCTATTGGTTTCACAAGGACTGAGTTTTGCTGAGACCAAAACTAGTAACTCTGTTTATCTTCTGTGCAAGTCCAGAACACTACAGTATCATAAATCTTAAACTTTGAATGGAAAGAATCCTTTTAAAGATGTCAAATGTTTGTAGTTTTGTTGCCAACATCCTTTAGTGACCTGTAGCATTCCAGCAGTCATTTCTACTATGTCAAATGCTAGCAAACAGCAATGATCCCCTTTCACAGGGTAAAACACAGACTTTGAACAGCAGCAACCATGCTGCCTGTTGAGATGCTGTCATAGATCAAGCATCTTGTAAGCCCCAAATGAAAAAAAACCAGTGATGTGTTAATATTTCTTATATTTTATTTCACCTCAAGGTGGCCGAGGCATTTATAGAGTGCTAATGACATACTGTGTAGTTGTAGTAGCAAGCAAAGCAAAGCAGGCCACAGAAGAGCTATAATATCAGAGGAAAGCAAAACAACACCATCAAGCAGATGATTTCATGCCTGGAAGAACGACCCTCAAAATTCACACTTCGAGAATGCGGAGACTGAGCACATTCCAGACTGGTGCCAGGGCTAAGGGCGGCGTACAAAACTTTAGTAGACAAAGAATCCCAGTTTTGTGTATGAGCTACCTCCAGAGGTGGGAAAAGCTTTGAAGATTCCTTCCCTGTCTGGCCTGGGCACGTGGCTGTGTGTTTCAGCCTGCCTGGCATTCAGGTGACATGGCACCAGCAGGAACATGGATAAGGGTATTAAGCCAACTTACGGAGAACATGCTGCTGCTTCACCCTCCAGCTAACGACAGTGATCACCTTCAGCGCAATAAACCCAGCTTTGCTTCTGCAGATACACCCCTCATGTGCTCCAGGGTGCACAATCACACTGGGCTTTGCCTCTGTGACCTGCTGGAACAGGTGTGCCAGTATAACTAGGAAATACTCAGACACAGTATGGCTTAAAGCAGTGAAAATTATGGGAAAGAAGAAGGAAAAGCTTCCAAGGGGAAACGTCTGTTCTCTTTACCATTAGCTACAAGTGATACCTTTTTAATTATTGAGATGCTGAAGCTGGCAGAGATTGCAGAGTGGATTGACTTGGTAATTATTTAGAAGAGTCCCAATTGCTGGTGAGTTTTCCCATGTAGTCATTTTCTAACTGGATAGATGGAGAAATAAACTCTTCACGTATTTATTATTATTACGGCCTGTCAATTACAAAGATTTATTCATTTCTGCTGAGCTACCTTGAGACTTGGCTTTATCACTTCACTGCTGCTCCCACAACACTATTATACACATGAAAACGTGAAGGCAAAGGCATACTTTTTGAAGCTACATACGATTCAACTTCCTGAGTTTTGACAGCTCCCCCCACGTACAAGATAATACCATCTAACACGCTGACCACAGCATTACGAGGTGCTTGTCTTAGGTTTGATTCAGCACAGCATCTTAGTGCACACACCATAACATCTTTAAGCAAGTTGAAAGTGCAATGAGACCTAGCCTTAGTGTTTTCCACGGCTTTATAGACTGCTGCATTAAACAACCTGGTCCATCAGGCTCATGTGCTGCTGAGCACATATTTAAGCCCATTGAAACTCGGATTTCAGTGGGTGTAAATTCCCTGTCTTGCTGAGTCAGGCCCTGAACCCGAGGCAGGTCGACCAAGATCTTTAGGAAGAGTGGGGATGCTGGTGTCTTGCGGTTCAGAGTAGCTCCTTTAAGGCTGTGCGTGGATGCAGCAGAGGCTTCGCACACCGCTATTGTTTTCTGGTCCAAGAGGAAGTGGCTCATGACGCTGTTTTCCTCAGGATTTGTGGCTATTCCAGAGGGAAGCTCTGGCATCTGTTGTTGGCAGAAATAGGATTTCCTCCTCTCCTCTCAAATGCTCTCCTCTCCTCATCAGAGGCCAGGCTCCTGGGCAGGGGCCTTGTCATAAAAATACGCTTCACGGCCTCATCCTGAGCAACCGCAACGATTTGAGGCCATCTGCAGATTTGCCACCTCACTGCTCACTGCTTTTTCCAGATCATTAAGGCATGCATTAAACATCACTGGCCTTCTTAACAAATTTGCGAATCACTCCTACAGCTATCCTGATGAAAATGATTCCAGCTCCCTGTTTTCTGTCTCCGTCTTCGTTTTGCCGTGCTTTACCTCATGTGGTGGGGCAATTTCCCCAGTCATGGTTATGCAAGGTGTGTTAGTAATTAGGATCCCCCATGCCCTTGGCAGAATCAGGGCTTAAATTTCTTCATGAGCCTTCAGGGAGGAGTGGGTGCTGCTGCTGTGCTTGCCGGCTTCCCAGCCATGCTGCAAGGTTGCTCTCTTTGCTGCATGTGCCAAGGCCGTGCCATGCAACTCTTCCAGAGGCATCCAGGGAAGTTTTCCCACTGCTGCTCTGGTCTGCTTTGCAGCTTTTTGCAGGAAGCTGTGCTGCACCTGCAACTGGGATGGGCACAAACTGGAAGGAAAAGATATAAACAGCAAAACTAGAGCCACCGCCACACTGGGCCATTAGTTTTATTTACACAAACATCCCTTCCCCCAGTAGTTTTTACTTCTCAGGGGCATGTTCATTTTTCTTCCTTCAACCTTCCTTCGCTGCTGTGCGATAGCTGAGGCGAATGTGCAATGGCGGGTCTGCACTGTGCACCCTGGGTTTCACACAGACACAGACATTTGGGGAGCCGGTCCTGACCTCGCTGTGAGGAATGGGTTATTAAACTGCTTGTTGCGCTATGCAGCTGCACACCTGCAGCCTTCCTGCTAGAGAGGCCATCACTGTCATGCTGGTTTTGTCTGTCACCTCGAGCCATCCTCCTACCTGATGGTGGGGGAGAACCTGTCAGGAAACCTCCCCTTGCACAAAACCATGCTTTCCAAAAACACAACGCAGGATACAGCCCTGAGGAGGCAGAAGAGCCCACAGCCACCCTGAGATTATGGCTTTCCTTTCCACCAGCTGTTTTAAAGAGAGACGCATAACCCCAGTCGGGCAGTCCATACTTTAACACATCGGAGAGATGGCGCCTGCATCCTCCACCGTCTTTCCCAGTTGCTGGTGTGGAGGCCTGGCAGCCCCGGGGCATCACCTCATCCCAGCTCTCAGCTGTGTGCCCAGCATTCAGCTGCCACGAGGAGCCAGCATTAGGGGGTCTGGAGGCAAAAAAGCCATCACCAGCTGTGGGAGCTGCTTCCCGTGGCCATGGGGAGTGCAGAGCCCTGGCTGAAGGTCTTTGCTGGAGGGGTTGATATTTGCAGCCTTGGGGCATCAGGGTATAGACGACTCTCACGCCCAGCTGGGCTGTGGTTTTTTTTGATGCTCTGAATGGAAAATATTAGACTGTAGACAAAACAGATGCTGTGAGGAGGAGCGTGGGGCAGCGTGCCCACTGCAGGAGCCGGGGCTGGAGCAGCACGGTCCCTGCGGGGCCAAGCTATGCCAGCTATGGGCTGCTGGGGAGCCGTGCTGGCACCGTCCTCACCCGGCCCATGCTGGGAATAGCTTTTACTGCTGCAAGTCACCTGGCCATGCTTCACGGAAAAGTTTAAAGGTGAGAAGTCCTCTTTGCCATCCCACCAACTGCGGTGTGCGGCTGCCTGCCACTCCAGAGATAACCAGGAGACAGCCAGCAATAGGCCTCCTGCTCCAAAACCGGCACTGTTTTATAACAAACATCCTGGTTGTCGTTGGCAGGTAGTAACCACAAAGCAGAAGGCGTAATGCACAAGCAGCACAGAGTTTATCTCCCCATGTGGTAAATATAGAGCTGGAACCTGTGCCGCGCCTGAAATGACAACCTAGTGCAGCCCTGCAGAAACACACGGGGAAAAATCATGACTACAGGCATGCACCTTGAGTCAATTTTCCATAGTGCTTTTTGTCCCCCACTTAAAATAAACCCAAACCTCACTAATTCAGAGCCTCCGTTTCTCCGTGCCATCTGCTTGCAAGCCGTCGTGGCTGACAATACCTGGAGTCAGCTCTCCTGCCACCTGCTCCCGCTGGGTTTTCCTCCTCTGGCAATGCTATGACCTTCAGTTTGCAGCCTGCTCAAATGTGATTCATTATTAACTGGCTGTAAAAGCGGGGCCACCGCAACAGACTTTCAGAGCTTCCCCCTCCCACCCGTCTCCTTGCACACCCCAGGTCAGCCGAGCGGGATGGGCAAAGCACAGCTCTGAGCTCAGCCGAGGAGGAGCGCGAAGGAGGGACATGCAACACAACATCCCACAGCTCCCATCTCCGATGTCCTCCACAGATCCCCATCCACACACCAAAGCTGGTGGAGGGTCCCTGGGAGGAGGTATGGCTTTAGAGACAGTCTTCTTTCCACCTTCCCCCATGCCCTGGTTTTACCAAGCCAGGCTTTGTCCCACTCTCTGCAAGGCCTGGTGCTTTCCTGCTGCCTGACCCCTGCATATTCAGGCCAGAAGAGACCAATAACATAATCTAGTTTCATCTCCTCACAACTCAGCTGGAAAGATTCACCCAGCAATTCCTGCACTGAGCTCATGAGTCCTGCCAGAGCTAGTGCCTGGCTTTTCAGGGGTCTGGTCCTGATTCAAATCTTTCAACATTTTTTACCAAATAAAAGGCTTGGGTGCTCCAGGGTGTCATCCCTGTGCCCCCTTCAAGCCCTGGGGCCAGGAGCAGTGCCATGCCCTGTACCCATGCCATGGTCCTGCTGGGGGACCAGGGCTGGGACAAAACCTCCCCAGCTCTCTGGGAAGTGCTTGCCATCCAAAGCAAACCTAAAACATGAGCTTTCCAGCTGGTCTCCTGTTTGTAGTCCTGGAGAGCACTTTTGAGTACAAAAAACAATTCCAAATGCCTAAAAATAACCCTGAGCTTCTTCAGCAAGGCAGTTGCATTTTGAGATATACAGAGTATTATCAAACACAGAGGCCTCCTGCTAAAGCTAGGGAGGCGATGAAAGCACCCTAACTACTTTTCTCTGCCTCGCCTGAGCTGCCCTTGAGACCTGGGATGTGTTTTTATCTGAGTACATTTCAGGATGCAATGTTTTTTCCAGGGCTGAGGCGGTGGGATCATGCTTCATGTCCTGCTCGGCCAGGACATGGGATGTACAGCTGCCATTGACGCTTTCTGCTCCTCCTGCGTCAGCGAGCCCTGCTTTGTTTCTCTTTCCAAGACCAGCCAGGGATATTTAAACAAGCAACAGACATTTTATTTTATTGAAATAATGAAATAAAAAAATTAAAGACCATCTTGTTTTATAAACCTGAAGGTTTTGGCTTAGGCTTTCTAACAGGGTCCCTTCAGCACAAAGCAAACCTAGAAGAAACATGACAATAAGATACATTAGCAGCTCAAATACTCTGCTCAATTTAATGCTTTGTGTGACTGCAGGTCTGAAATGTTATTTCTGTTGGATATACAAAACCTTGCTTTTTTAACAGATTTATTCCTTCACTCCTCTCCCACTTCTGTCCAATGGCAGGTCTTTGTGCTTCGTCTCCAGAGTCCAGGGTTCGCTTGTCTCACCAGGGCCAATGCTGCCTGGCTCTGCTCAGGATGCTCTGAGCCCTGGGTGCACCCAATGTTTCTGCCGGTCACCCACTGCTGCTCCAGCCCTAGCGCAAACACTAGTTTCAGAAAGAAAAAAAAAGTGTCATCCTAAATTGGGGAAAGAACACCCATCCCTTCTCTTACGTCCGTAACTTTAAAAAGCATTAAAATAGAAGGTTTTCAGGGCAGAAAAAATCCTGGCATTAGGCTACTGATGCCACAGAAGGTAGTTTCATTATGAGCAAGGTGTGTCAGGAAACAGATACTCCTTTTAACAAATACTCCAGGCATTGTCTTGAAACAATACAGGTCTCTCTCCTGCTCTGTGAGTGGAGGTGCACTGCCTCCAAATTCAGTTTTTTGGATTATATAGTCTCCAGTGGGGTTACTGCCCGTGGAAAGCTGAGGCTACCTGACCCGTACACCCTGTGTAAATATGCACACACACACTCATAGCAACAACTGTCTTTATGCCCACAAAATCCCATGAAAGCAGATGGTGTATAGCAAAACTACAATAATCAGAGTGATTTACATACACAGGCAACCCCAGCTCTCATTAAGAATAAATTAAGTAAAGAGACCCAAGATGCAAGCGGTTCTCCAGCTCCAGGCGCTCCCAGCATTGTTGATGCCTGTGCCTGGGATGCTGCTGCAGACCTTGGAAATGATGGAGCCTGGAAACTCAGATTTGCATTTGCGTATAAAACTTTGGAGTTGTCCTGTGCAGGGACAGGAGTTGGACTTGATGATCCTTGTGGGTCCCTTGCAACTGAGGACATTCTGTGATTCTATGATTTCCAGCTTGATTTTGAAACGATGGCCTCAGCCAGATCTTGGCCAGACACAGCTGCTCTATCTGGAAAGATAAAGGGTAAAGTCCAGAGGTTCACTTGCCCGCCTCTGCTCCACAGGGCTCCCAGAGGGCTTGCCAAGGCAGCATGGCTCTCCTTGTGACCCCTCACTTATCCCAAGGGACTTGCTTTGTGAGAAAGAGGGGGTGGAAGGAGGAAAATCCAAGATGCAGCACAATTAAAGTCACCAGGAGCCAGATGAGCCAGCCAGCCCCTGGCTGGCCCACAAGCATCCTCAGGGACTTCCCCAGGGACAGCCTCTGGGGCTCTGGCAGCGGAGGCTCCAAGGAGCCTCTTCCTAGACACCACAGCCTGCTTTGCCTTCCCTTTCATACACTTTAATTTTTAGAACTTTCACCTACATGTTACAGGTTTTGTTCACAATTTGTTCCCATATGGTTTAATTTGCACCTCTAAAATTAAAACCAGCTTCCTTGCTGTTAGCAGACAGCAGGTCTGAGCACCAAGCTGGGAAGTTTTAGGTTTTTCTGTCCCTGTGAGCCTAGTCAAGCTCAGGGCTCCTTGTAGCCTTGGTGTTTCTCAGCCCAGAGCTACAGGAATGGGGAGCTGCAGCAATGCCAGAAAGTTTTCATGAAAGATTGTTTTAAAGTGTCATCACGCTGCACAATGAAATGGCATCGAAAAGCATCAGATGAGAAACTCTGAAATTCATATTTGATTTTTTTTTTCCAAATTCTGCCATTAATCATTGCTGCTCATGATATTCACAAGGAGCAAAATATTCCATTGCAAAACAGAGGCCTCCTTTCTCCCAAAGTGGGAATAAAAAAGGGCCTGAGCAAGTTAGGAGCCCTGTGACAAATGCATGGAAAGTATTCTAGAGTATGTTGCAATCTGCAAAGCAGCCGGTTCATTAGCAAGCAATTGCTCCCCACGGCCTTCGTGTGTGGCAGAGATGCAAACACACTCAGGTGTCCCCGAAGCCTGGGACTCGTGTAGCTCAGTGGGGAACCTCCCCACTCAGCCGATGGGCTGAGCATGCTGGGTCCCTTCAGCTTCTGCCCTTGCAGTGTCTAATTCCATGAGGCAAAGCTGGCCGGGGTGATTCACTCAGGAGGAATGTCAAAACAGCGCAGGAGGCTGCAGGAACAGAAACCAGCCGTTCTGGGCAGCCAGCCCCCACCAACCCCTACCCAGTGGCTGGAGCAGATGTCTAGGGACGGCAAAAGTGCAGGCATGCAACGAGTCTGTCCCAGGGCAATACCATCCTGTGGCTCAAGGACTTCACCAGCTTGAGGTGACATCCATGTGTTTACCAGCCCTTGAAGGATTTCACTTTCTTGAATTTGTCCAGCTGCTTTCTGACCACTTACAAAGCTCCTGGCACCCACACCATCCTGTGCCAACAATCTCAAAGGGCAGCTAAGCACTGAAATACCTTTTTTCCCCTGCTTCTCTTAAACCTGCTGCCTAGTAAACTTACATTATGACTTCAAGTCTGGTGAGAAGGAATTAAAGTTCCTTCCCATTTCCCTTTCTTTCATAGACCTCTCACATACTCATCCTTGCCCTGCAGCCATCTCTCTTCCAGGCCGATACATCCCAGCCTATCCAGCCCATCTGCCTGCAGCAGCTGTTCCCTACCTCTGCCTGCCTTTTTTTTTTCTTCCCAGCAGTGTATCACTACCCATGTTGATCTGCCTGAAGCATCTCACAATGAGTCAATGGAGGTACAGCTAGAAAGGCCACATCAGCGCGATGCTCTGTCTGAGGTTATTGTGTTGTGCACAGCATTGCCCCGTGTACGGAAAGTCTCACCGTTGTCCTTTTGATGCATGCTCAGCCATGGGGATGCTGCTGCTGCTGGATGTGCCCATAAGTAGGTTGGCAGCTCCAGGGTGTCCAAGTCCAGTTCCCAGCATGACCAAATAACTACAGTGCAGGTGAAGCAGGGATGCAGCTGAGCATCACTTGGCCCATCTTGGAAAATAGCACAGGTGAAGAAGGAGCAGGGTGACTGCCTCAGTTTCTTAGCCTGTGCCTAAAAGCACCCAGAAGGCAAACACAGAGCCCATACATGAGGGATGCTCAGGAGCAACCACAGAGGAAACCTCTGACTTTACATCCTGGGTGAAGGATGTTTCTCCCTGGGAGATAAAACAGGTTAGAAGGTGGTGGTTGCAGCTCTTTCCTCATATGAGGAGTGCAGGGAGCACTCCATTGCTGGGCACCCACCTCCTCTTTTGCCCTGCTGTCCCTGAGCTTGTGACCATATTTCAATTTACTTTAATTACTGCCTTTACCTCCTGCCTTTGAGAAGCTGACTACTCCCCACAGCTTGAGTGAGGAATGATATTTTACCATCATTAAACCAGGCAGGCGGGTAATATCCCATATGTTTTCATATCAGCCTGGCTTTAAACAGGGATCAGCTGCAAGGTATGTTGAGGACCAAACCCATGCACAATCTACTCCATACTCCTCTGCATCTGCCAATGTTGGGGATTGACCTTGATCAATTTTCTCTGCTGAAAGTTGTGTCCCAGTTCCAACCACGTCCTGCCTCTCGCGATTTCATGTGCTTTCTGGCTGTTCACTTCATGGGGAGCTGAACAAAACCAGTACAAAAGGAGGCTACGGCAAAATTTGCATGGACATTTTCTAGCATTGTCCTTATTTTCTGGTAAGTTGAATGTGGAACATGTATGCTATTTATCAGAGAAAAAAATGTCAGCTCCTACCCCTTCTTCCTGATATATTAAAAAAAACAAACCAAACCAACCAACCAATGAACAAACCAACCAACCAACCAAACAAAAAAACCCCACAAAACCCCAAACCAAAAGCAGTCTGGAAGCTTTCAGTGCCCTGTGTTCTTCCACCAAAGAGCCACTTCAACACTTAAGCACAGATGCACGGTGTGGACCCCAAGGAGGAGTTTACAGTATCTCCAGAAGTTCCTTCCTCACACTGGATTACTTTTAAATGATGCCACGTGCTTCTCACATTTGCAACCTCACACCTGACGTTCTGGGAATTGCCTGGCTGTGACATTTGCACCACCATGGACCTTTTACATCCCCACAGTCCCTTATGTGAAAGCAATAAGAGTGAAGGGCTGTGTGTTCTCCCCATTCTTCAGCAATCCTGCCTCCTGATGCCCTCCTGTAATGAAAAATATCACATTAGTGACTCCTCCTTTGGATGGAAAAATCCTACCTGAACACTGGTCCCTCTTTCTGTTTTACGTGTCTTCTTCCCTTTCCAATTTGTGTCCCCTAGTATAATACTTTGGTGGAAAAGCCTATTGACACGAACAGTGTGAGCCATAGCTATGGTTTCTGTGACTGCAGATGTATGGATGCATGGGTGTATTTTGTGTGTGCATACGTGCCTCTGTGTGTAAGTATGCATGTATGCAAACATGCCAGTTGATCAAAGTATTGCATCCATATATTTATCATTTATTATAATGCATGGCACTTAAAAAGATAGCACAGTAGATGTAATATATAATGCAAATGTCATATGCAAATAATTTACTTAATGTCACAGCAGGAGTAATGGAAGACAAGGAATCCGACTCTCAGCCAATCTGTTGGGTTTACATTTTACATTATGTACTCACTCCATTTGCTGGGGATGGCAAAAGGAAAATAGCTGTCAGTAATACTTTGCGTGGAAGCAGATGCAACGTGCAGAACTGCGAGCAGGTTGATGCAGTACCTTTTATTACCTAGATTAAGGATGGCAGGCAATTTATTTGCTAAAGGCCAACAGTAAAGAATCTTTTCCCTGTGAAATGAATTTAGGCAGCTTGAGGTGGGGCTAGAAAGCAATTAAGTATATTATTGCAGCAGGGCAGGAGATTGTAATCATACATATGTGTATTATGTACATGCATATATAGCAAGGCAAATAAGTCTGCAGCCACCTCTGGAACCAATATTCAAGTCTGAAATGCAATAAGGCTGGAAATTAAATGCTTATCTTCCTTTGTTAATGTGTAATCGCCGCCTTTAATCAGCTGCATTAATTATTCTATTGCGCTGAGTTTTTACGTTTCTGAGAAGCAGAAAAGTTAATTTTGTTGTGGTTCGTGGCTTTTCAGACTGACCTGGGGCCAAGCACGACAGGGGTGAAGGCAGTTCGGCTGGGACTGCCCCCCTCCCTCCCTGTGCAGACACACTGCTCCTCACCTCCCAGTCCAGGCTGAGCCCTCCTGCCCGCCAGGGGCGGCAAGATTCCCACAGCATCTGGTGACAGTGGGATACTCCACACTGGATGTTGTCTGTTGTCAAGGAGACAAAGTATCTAGACTATCAAGCCAAGCGATAATACGATAGACATTCAACGAAACGCGTGCAGCTTTTAAGAAAAAATAATCAGAAATCTTCCGTAGTACACAGGGTGGGTTTCGCCTCCGTTACATAGAGGTCTGGTTTATGCAGTAAGAACAGAAAACAGTAGGTTTTGCATTTGGCTGTAACAGACACACAGATTGAGACAGGCTTCCTCCATAAAAAATGTTAATAAATACATGACGGGATGATATTTTCCTCTGTCATAATAACAACAGCCACAAAAAAAGCCCGATTAAGTACTCTGCATTCATGACATCTGATTACAAAAGGTCATCCCTGCTCACAGTCGTGCACAAACCACCAGCTAAGCAAAAGACCATCAGGACTTGGGGCCAGGGATACCACATCTGGACCATGGGTACCACATCTGGGCCAGGCATGCACCTCAAAAATCTTCCAGCTCCCCATTCCCCACTTCACCAGCCCCCTGTAACCTTCCCACTTCCACAGTGATAGCTTGAGCTATGGCAACAAAAATCGTTACCCTTTGGCGAAGGAGAGTAAAACAGGGATTCTGAAGACATTTCTTTTTTCCTTGTGGAATGGCTGATATCTGAACACAGGCATTGCTCTGTTGAGATCTTATCACCACTCCGGGACGTCACCACCTCCGCCGAGCCCATATTGCTGCTGCCATCGCAGGCAACGCAGGGGGCTGAGCCCTGACTGCCAGACTGAAACGTTTGAACAGTGACAGCTCAAATTAAAAAGATGATTCCTTTCTTCTGAGGCTGTAAAAACCAGTGGCATAAACCAAGGTCAACTCAGGAAAACTGAGTCACCCTCTTTCCCTCCGTTGTTAGGAACACCAAGTGCACAGGCTTGTCTCTTCTCCTATTTCTCTTTAATCCCCTCGAAAAGACTCTTCTCTTTCCTCGCAGCACCAGGCAGGTGGGCAGACCTGCCACGGGATGCCAGTGCTGCACAGCTCTGTCAGCACACAGGGCAGGTGATGGTTTTAAACCAAAGGAGCAGAGGTTCAGGCTAGACATGAGGAAGAAATTTTTACAATGAGGGTGGTAAAACACTGGCCCAGGTTGCCCAGAGAGGTGGTAGATGCCCCATCCCTGGAGACATTCAAGGCCAGGCTGGACGGGGCTCTGAGCAACCTGATCTAGTTGAAGATGTCCCTGCTCATGGCAGGGGGGTTGGACTAGATGACCTTTGAAGGTCCCTTCCAATCCAAACCATTCTCTGATTCTATGATTCTCTTTTGGTGCAACTTACTGCAACCGAACCAGGAAAAGTGCCAGTGAGCACCACATAAGGTTTGCACAGCATCAGACTTGGGTAGGCAACAATTTGGGAAACATCGTTGTGTATCTTCTCCTCACTTCGTGATGAAAAATGTTCTGACCAAACATTTTTCTACTAGACATTGCCTTTTTACACAAATTAAAATGTCCTGTGTACCGATTTTGATAAAATTACAATCTTCTTTGCTTAAGCCAAGTGTTCCGATCTTATTAAAACATCAAAGATACATTGTTTTATTGAAAACCTTTCAATTAACCAAAATACTCTTGTAAAGTGAATTTTAATTCCAGGAGATATTTCAAAATTTGTCATTCACTTTTGGATTAGGAGTGGAATAAAATGAGAAAACTACAAGAAGGGAAATTATCCAGGTAATTTCTATTATATATAAGCTGACACGTTAACTGTTTCAGGGCTCTGTTTCAGGACAGGGTTAAGATTCAAACTAATGAAGTGAGATATAGTGCAGGCCAAATAATGCAACAGCTGGCATGGTGCTCTAAGAACAAAAGGAGGTCACTAAAAACGATGCAAATCCACACTGGTTTATGTAAAATGTACTTTCTCAAACTAACTGAAGGCCTTTGATGAGATGATAAATTTTGCTGAAAGAGATAAAAACCCTTGGACTTGGTACTGTGTGACATTGGCTTAGAAACTAGAATGGCATGAAATCAATGTGTCAATATTAAATTAAATTAAGCAACTACAAGCTGCTTAATGTCTACATCTTAAAGTAAATTGTGAATATGAATCATCTTTTCTTGTGTGCATTGCATGCAGGCCACTTCAGGGATCATTTATTTTGTCTCCATTAAAGCTAACATTTTTCATAACTTCTTAGAAGAAAACCTAATATCACTGCTGATAATGCTTGTGAGTGACACGGACACTGGAGGGTACATCGGTAACAAAGAAAGGATATCACAGATCAGCCTCACCTGGTGACCCACGTCTGAGCAAAAAGTACTTGGTTTAGCAGAGCCAAGCATAAACCCATACATCTGAGGACCAGAAGATGTTGACAAGGCAGGTGACCCGTGCCTGCGTCTGGCCTGTAAGGTTAACTAGTCCCATAAGAGCCTTATTTGCACTTTAATAACCTAGAAGATCCTGGTAGAGCCCCACAGGCGCTTGCATCAGCCAGCCCAGACCTGCTCCACACTCGGATGCCTCCTGAGTTCTTCCTCCTTTTTGTTGTCCTGCCTATTGCTCTATTAAAGGCTCCTCATGGTCGCAGAGCTCTCTTTAATCCTGGTTTCGAGGCACTGCGCACTCTACGGAGGTAGGACTGTAGTCATCTTCCACCTCGGCACGTGGCCTCCCAGCAGGCTTCGTGCATTCACACTGCCCCTTGGGGACAAGGGACATCAGTGCTTGCCTGGCTTGTCCCTGGGGGCCAAGGGAAGAGTCCTGCCACCTTTGGGTTGCCGCTGATTCAGGATCTCTAGGGGACTTGCTTTCAGGCACAATGCAACCTTCCTTCAAACGTTACAAATAAATCTTTGGTTTAATAGCCTCATATTTGTGTGCCATCTTTTATGTCCTCTCAGGATGTTATATGCCACATAAAATGCAAGAGGTCATTAAAGTTAAAGTGAGAAAGTAATTTGCCCATATTTACACTGAGGGATGCAACTAAATTACGTTACTCAAACATCAGGCATCCCTTTTAAAATATTGCCTAATATTCTAGCAAAACCCTTGGGTTCTAGAGCTCACGAGAGGCATTTTACTTAACATAAACTCACCCAAATATTTGACTACACCCAGGTAATGCCTTCAGCGGGTGAGAGGAGATCACCCTGACACCATCTGCGAAGGTGCACTGATGACACCGCTACAGTGACTTCTCTGGGTGCTGCATCTCACGAGGGGAACAAGGAGCCATGGACCCTTCCCCATGAGCCCATCAGCTCTGGCCCCAAAGACTACGAGGTGCCCACATCTGAAGCAGCCAAAATATATCCCTAGGGTACTGTAGTTTCAGAAGGAACCCATTGCTGAAGCAGAGGAACAATATTTAATCTGTTGCCCAGCAAAGGCTGAGTGCCTGCTGCTTCCCTCTCTTTGCCAGCATTATTTGGATCTCTGCTTTGCCCAGTTCCTATTTTCATGAAGCTTGTAGGAACTTAATATCTTTGCACCTTCCGTTCCTCCGTCAAATTTGGCTGAGGCCAGCCACTGATTCCAATGTAGTAGCAGGGAATGCAAACGGAGTGAGCTGTGGTGTGACTGCACAGCTGTATTTCCTTACGAAGTAAAGCTAAAAATACCAGTGACCTTTCCGAGCTCTATTTTTCCATGGTTTGGAGCAGAGTTGTGAAATTTGGCAGGTGTGAGAGGCCTTCGGGGTGTGCCTTCTGCTGTTCCTGTGAAAATCTTCCCAAATTTGGGCTAGGTATAAGCCTTTGGAAAACAAGACCATATGTTAAGATACATGTAAGAACTTCAGCAATTCGGTGGAATTCCCCACTAACTTTGTCCTCCAGGAGTCTTGTACTACTTTCCCACCCTGTGCCACTGCCTCGCTCTGGGGTCTCCATCCAGACATCTACGGGT
The DNA here is from genome assembly GCF_036013445.1 of Caloenas nicobarica. Lineage (NCBI taxonomy): Eukaryota > Metazoa > Chordata > Aves > Columbiformes > Columbidae > Caloenas > Caloenas nicobarica. The sequence goes on along the minus strand of NC_088246.1, from coordinate 45,389,784 downwards.
CCCAGTACAGATACCGGGACTGAAAGCAGGGCCACGGTTTCTTCAGAGCTCCCTGTTTTCACCCTGCTAACAACCACAGAGAAGAGGATGCTCAGAGTGACTATGTGAAGGGATGAGGACACAGAGCAGACGGTGGTTCAAGGTAGCCCTGAGTCACCATGTCCTGCAAAAGGTAGTGCCAGCGGACAGCCCCCAGACCCATTCCTGCTCGGAGAGGGAGGGCTTGCCAGTGTGTTTGCTGTTGGACAAGAGCTGTGTATGAGCCACATGCATCAATCTCAGGCATGCGAGTACGTGAGCAAAATAATCCCAGTTACATGATTTTGTCATGCACGCAGCCACGGGGAGGGAAGGTCTTTTTCTGAGATCTGCCTGTGTGGCCACGATGAGGAAGTGAGTGTTTTGCTTCGCAATATATTAGTCATTTGCTTATAGTTTAATTAAGCCTCTGAGAAATCGTTGGCTGACACTGTTTTCTGGCTGGACAGGTAGGAATGGCTTTGAGCTGTGCCCACGGGAGATCTGCCTCACTAAACTGGAGGGACGAGCAGTGGCACAAGTTGGTTTGATGACTCCTGCCTGAGTGAAGGACACTTCCACAGATAGCAAACAAGTGCTTTTTGTTTGCTCCTAACTTAGAGGTACTTGGCTTAAGGGTGGGTGATTTTGAGGCAGAGGATGAGGTTTGAGGTCCTCCATACCTCCAGGCTCCAGCCTGCTTCTCCCCCAGCACTGCGTGTCCTGCTGACCTGCCTGGGCCACCCTGGGAGCAGATGATGCAGACTGGTGGGTGGAGAAGAGACACCCAGTGACCGGGTTTAGCCAGGGGGATTACTCGGCCTGGAGCAGATTAACATGGGCACACCTGATCCTCCTGGGACTAAGAAAGCTTGTCACAGCCATGAATGCTGGCAGTGACTGGGGAGGTTGTAGGTGGCAGGCTGGTGCAGGGGGGGGAAAGCTGATGAGGAATTGAGCGAGAATTGGGATTGCTTGGGCAGAAAAGAATGAAATCGGATGGAAAGGTAAGGAAAGGACAAGACAGGGAAACAGGAAAATACTGTATTCAGTAGTGGCTATCAAACGGGATTTCTATCCTATGCACTGATGATGGCAAGGGTGCTGTAGAAAAATTAGATTTGGATTAACGCGCAGTCAATTATATTAGTAATTAAAGTCTGCATATTGTAGGGGCTGCTCAATTAAAGTTGCACTACCCATGTCCTTTTTATCAGCTCTTTATTTCCAAGGGGTTGAATTTGCGATGATGCTCTGCCAGCGGGGTTTTCTTGACTGAATTCTAATTCTCTCAGAGTGGTATGGCACCAGTCCTCGATTCGTGTTGGAGACCTCTGCACACGAACCAGTACAGAAATCACAAAGCCAGGCAGAGCTAGAGCAGGTATTAGAGGAGCCATTAGCAAAAGAGAGGGCTGTTCTCATGCAATGCCCTCACGGCCTTCTCCAGGGCTCTGTTTTGAAAATGTCCACTCATGGGTAAAACACCGCTTGAGCCTGGAGAGGCTCCAGAGAGGGATGCCATGAGCAGCTGGCTCTGCCGGCATCGATGGAGGTTTCTTAAGGCACTGCCCTTGCACATCACCGAGTAAAGATGCCATGGCAGAGCCCTGGCACAGGGAAACAGGGAGGGTCGCGACACCCTAAACCCCACAGTTAAGGCTGCCAGAGCCCATCTGTCCAAGCCCTGTTAGCAGGATCAGAGCCAACTACCCCTCGTAAGCAGGGAAGGCTTTACTTTTCAGATTAAGGTTGGCCTTGCAGTGCAGGCAGGTGCCTGCAGTTGGGTGTTTAAGCCCTGGCTGTAATGTGGACCTTGGGCAAGCCTTGCACAACTCATGCAGGGGCTGTCTCCATCACACAGCATGTCTTGGGGCCGTAGCCCTGCTGAGTCAATGGGTTGTCCCCCAGGGGACAGTGGCTCGGTCTGAGGGCCCCAGGCAGGCCCCCTCGGGGACAAGCCATTGGTTCCTGGATCCTGTGCAGATGTCCCCACAGCATCAGGCTATGGCACTGGCATGCCTCCACCACCCATCTCTCCATGCCAGACGCATGGAGGTTGCAGATTGCATCCTAATAAAAAGGCTGTTTTGTAAAGGGCTCTCCATCCTATTTGTGATAATGCAAATCCCTTCTCCTCCTGTTCACGGCTGTATAACAGCCCTGGTGGCAACTGCATCAGCTGCTTCTGCGGGAGAGAAATCCTGGCAAGGCTGAATGCAAATTTAGCTAATCCAAATGGCATACAAGTTTTTCAGAGACCATTGGCAGAGCCCCACTGATTTTCAGAAATATCTATTCTTTTAATAGCCAATGGCCACGTTCATCAGATACCTACTTTTAAAGAGATGAAACAGACTCTGAATAACTCAAGTGACCAACATGTCAGTCTTTAGCGGATGAAACTTGGATGCAGTTGCTGGGAATTGTCCCATGTCAGAATGAGGCAGAGGCTGCAATATTTGACTTCTGTGATGCTGAGGGCCCTCACTTAGCCACCTTGCTCTCTTCCTGGTGAGGAGTGAAGAATTACCCACAGATCACAAAAGATACAAAACAATCACATTTTCCCCAGCCCTTTCTTGGCTAAATTACCTTATTACCTACCCTGTTTCATTTGAACAAATATTAAACTGGGGAGTGTTTCAGAGGAAAGTCTTGCTACCACCTTGCCAATCTTGGCACAGTTCAGTTCTTCTGCTTTGAGGCAATGCTATGAAGATATAATGGCTGATTGTCAACAAAATTTACCTGGGCAAGTGCTAACACTGAGGCTAATTTAGTATATATATGTCTATAACTGAATTTTGTTAAGAGCCTGAATGAATTTTTAAGCAGACGGCAAACTGGGCAGCATGACAGGAGGGAAAACAAGGCAGATACAACTCTAATCCTGTTATATATAGGTTATACCTTCTAGTGGCCGCCTGTTTCTCTGGGTCTCCAATGTCCCCTTGGGTTCAGATGCTCTCGAGTCAGGGCCTGGTAGCCCCACGGCAGAGACAGCTCCAGCTGCTTTCCGCATCACGGCTGGGATGAGCCGGGCCAAAGGGACCCGGGCAGACATAGATCAGTTTTGCTGGGGTCTTCAGAGAGAACAGGGTTGGGTCATCACCCACCATCCCCTCTGACTATGTCGGCTCTTTTTCTGTTGTCTAATGCTTTGCCAACCGAAGAGAAGGCTAATATTTTAACAAATGTAAACTGTCTGCTTCTTCAGTCCCCTTATACGAAGAGTTCATCGGAAGGTTAATAGGATGCTGAGAAGACAGACCGATTAAAATTAAATTAATCCAAATTAAATTAGGGGAAAGTCAAGTAACCCATAAGAATTCACGGCAAAAGCATTAAAAATAAGCCATTCAGACTGTAAGGAAAGAAAGGATCCAGCCCTGGGAGTGTTCTTACCCAGCCATCACCCAGCTGGATTTAGCTGCGGAATTCGCATGGCTTGTAAGACCAGTCCCGGGAGCAGCCAGGAACAGGCCCCGCCGGCCCATCAGCCCCGCCGTACGCCCGGCTGGCTGTGGGACAGCCTGCGGACTCCCTGGGGGACAGCGTGGCGGGGAGTGCCTGCTGGTGGGACCCGTCACGCAGCCGCCCAGGAGGCCACAGGCTGTGCCCGGCACCCCGCGGCACCGCATCGCAGCTAGCCGGCAGGCCGAGACGGCAGCGTGTGAGAGGCGGTACGTGCGAGGGAGCAGGGCAACACGGAGACAGTGGGTGTTACGGCGCTCCTTGCCCTCATCCATGAGAGGAGACCTCATCGCGGTCCACAGCTTACTCACAAGGGGAGGAGGAGGCGCAGGCGCTGGTCTCTTCTCTCTGGTGACCAACGACAACACCCAAGGGAATGTCAGGAGGATGTGCCAGGGCAGGTTTAGGTTGGACATCAGGAAAAGGTTCTTCCCCCAGAGGGTGCTGGACACTGGAACAGGCTCCCCAGGGAGGTGTCACAGCCCCAAGCCTGACAGTGTTCAAGAAGAGACTGGACAAGGCCCTCAGACACATGGTGTGAACTGTGGGGTTGTCACATGCAGGGACAGGAGTTGGACTTGATGATCCTTGTGGGTCCCTTCCAACTCAGGACATTCTATGATTCTATGCTGCCACAGTGGTGCGACTGCTTCCACCTGTAGCATCCACCGCAGAGGAGGGTTTGCAAGATCTGCATCACAAGGTCTGCAAGGATTCCCAAGCATCTTTGAGAAAGCACTTAGCAGAAGTAAGGGTGTTTTAAAGTAATAATAATAGCAATCAGGAGAGTTACATTCATCTCCAATGCTATTGAAGATACTTCATAAAACAACAAAACTCTCCACAGATGTGCCTAGGTTACCCACTCCCCCAGCCCAAGGATTCAAATGGTCTTCTGCTTCCACATGAAGGCAGGCAAGCTTTTTTCCTCAGCATGCAAAGTTAGGAGAAAAATTGACTCAAAACCAAACAAAAGGTCACAAAATATTCACTATCCTAAAGAGCACAGAGCCACAGATTCTGTAGTTCAATATGTAACACCCTTCATATACATGTGCCAAATTTTCTCTTCATTTCAAGGTATCTGTGTTTGCATGTCTCTGGATTTTTGCTTCTCTGTTCTTACTCTACAAACTAAGAGAGGCTCTTTAAACTCCATAGTGTGCAATATCTTTTTCTAAGGAGGCATTAATCTCATCACAAGATGAAACAATATGTATGTAAATGTACATTAATACATAAAAACTGAAATAAGACATTAACATCTACATTTTGATGCACTAATTTGAGCCTAGTTATGTTGACACAGATGGAGTGAATTATTGGAGGAGAAAAAGCACATCTGCTAAATGTTATTGTTTAATTAAGCCATTAGCAACTGAAAGGCAAGAGCCTTTAAATTATAGCATTTTATATTTATCTCAGCCCATGGTACTTGTATAGCTTCCCTAGCACTTGGAGTGCATTGCAACCTTCAAAGCAATTGGTGTAGCGACCCCTCCTTGAAGGAGAATAAAACAGGCCTTGTAGATGGGGACGTGAGTTGTTTGGCCACCAGCCCCCTAGGAAATTTGGGGAATAAGACAGTGGTTTGAAGCTAACATTCGCACCACTGACCTGCTTCATTAGTCAGCATGGCGAAACCTCACAGGACCTCTCAGAAAATCTTCATCTGGAGATGAGCATCCTTGAAAGCACCAGTCATTGTTCGATGAAGGCTTTGCACCCTTATGTTTGTGTACCCCTGGCTGTGGGGTTTTGGATGTACAAAATTTGGTACCTGAGTGCCAAGATCTGTGCGCACAGTCTAAGAAATTGGTAATAATCCTTTATTACAGCCACAGGGTCTCTCTGGAAATCTTACTCTCCTGTTCAATTTTACAGGGAATAAATCTCCTGGCTGGAGGGAAATTTCTTCCTGTGAGAGGGGACAAAATGTCACTGTGAAACATCTTACCAATGGATTTACTGCAACACAGAGGGGAAGAAGTATCATCTTGTATTCCAATAAGCCTGCAAATTCACAAGGGAAGAGTCCACTGTCACCCCTGAGGACGGAGGGACAGCCACGAGCCTGCTCTGCATTACTGATCTCCTGCCATCCACCTGCAAAAACGATGCCAGAATCAGCAGCCCTCACTCCTGGCCTCAATCCTGCCTTCCTGAATTGCAAGCCAGGTGTCAGAAAGGCAGAAGAAGCCAAATTAAAGGAAGCTCTTCATCCCACACTGGAGTGGCAGGGGGGTGTCCTGTTCATGGAGAGCAACCCAGACCTTGGAGGGCTGCGAGAAGCTGCTGTGAGCCGCTCTGCTCTTCCCCTTCTTGTTCAGGTAACTATCTACCAGCCTGGGTGATGTCTGCAGGTTTTCATACACATGGGGGTGTTTATTGGAGCCAGGACTTGCTCTGCAGACTGTCCCACCAAACATTTGCCCCCTTTTAAAGTTGCATTTACCAGGGAAATAGAGACTCTCAACTTCTCATCCCTGTTCTTTCCCTCTTACTCCTGTTACAGCTTTGAGTCCTTTGCCCAGTTCTGAACAAATTTTACAGAGGTCTAGAGAGCTTAGAGATATCAAACATCTAGAAGCAGTGCAAAACCATACATTCATAAAGAAGAAAAAGACCCTTTAACCACTTTAGGATGGAAGATGTGAACACCCTCCACCTTATCTTTGCCCAGGAACCAGTCCTTGGTTCTGCTGCCCAAGCTGTGCCTGGTGACTGTTGTGATGGCAAGCATTAGGGTCATAAGCAGCGTCATAAATAGCTCATTTAACTTCTATGTGCCATTTACACCACCACTGCCAACAAAGTGACACATGATAAATAAGAGTAAGAAATGTTTTCAGCTTTAAAAATAGAAATGTTTTTCACTTTAGCTGCTGCAGGAGGAAGGCCTGACTCTGCTCTCACTCATGCTGGCATAAAACAAAATTAGCTACACAGGAATGAATGGAGTTACATCGATCAAAAGCTGCACAAGTGACAGCAGAACTGACCTCTTTTCTTTTAAACTTCTTCCTACTCGATCCTGTAGGAACATCTTTTATATTTGATGCAGTAATCTTTTAGGGCTGACTCCTGCCCTTCAGATCTGATGCCATTGAGCGACTAACATGGATACAGCTCAGAGTAGAAAATCAGTCTTGGTGAAGACACTAGCCATGCTAAAAGTGATCCCGGCACCGCTTCGAGGGGCCAGCATGGAGCAACGTGAAGTGCCTCCACGGAGGGCCAGCATTTGCTTTTCCTGCACTAAAAAATGTTAAAGCACAGGTGCTGGAAGTGGGGAAGGTGCTCATGGAGCCTCCTAGTTGGCAAGAGGAGAAATATTGACAGGCTCCTGACGGTTCCACATTCAGCAGTCCTCGTCCAGAGCCATGGACTTTAGGCAGGCAGGATCGAGCCTCCATGGGACTTAAGCAGGTTGGCAGAATACATGGAAACTGCCCGAGGGATGTGCCAGAGAAAGGAGTCGGCATATCCCTCCTAATGAAAGCAGCGGCTCAAAGACAACAAATCCCTTCTCCCAGGGAGCTGGATCCCAGTGCTCTGCTGTCTGAGGTGGCAGCTATTTGAAAACTAACCAAAAGCCTTGCTGCTATCCCAGAGTACTGCATTAAATAATTGAAAAATGAATAATTAAATTAAAAGAGGATTATTTCCCACAGGCAGGCAGAAAATCGCTGCCTGCAGGACAAAGGATGATGGCAACACTTCATTTTCTGCAGTTCTCAGCAGTCAGCAGTGAGGTGATGTGAATAACATCCACAGCGGGCAGGAAGAGCCCCCCTGAATCACATTGGGTTTTTGGCTGCCATTTTATCCCTAAATTGTCTTTTGCCAAATGCAGGAATAGTGATTTCTGAAGAACGAGGAAGGAAATCAGGAAATAGGAGACATTGCCTTTTTCATCAATGTCAACCTTGGGGTGTGGGGGTATCTGTTTACATAGAGATACCCGAGGGATTTGCACAGTTCAGTCCCGTTGACTCACGGTTAGCTGCTATACATACTTGTAGGGTACATTTCTATGTTTAGTCCTCTACATTTACTTTATTGCTGGATGTGAGGAGACGTGCACACGTGCTTTGTTCTGACACTTCATAAGAACAGTATTTAGCAGCACTATTATATTTTTCCCTAAGATGTATATATCTATTTGAACAGACGACGCATTGTTAGAGTCTGTATTTCTCATGAACTATAATTAAAAATGAACAACTCTCCGCATAGGATAACAATACCATAATATACTTGCTCTCCTCAGAAATTTAAACAAGTTGACATGCTGAGTGAATAACGATCCTACATTTATGCAGTACTTCTTTCCCCTGAGTAGCTGCAAGCCCTTGGTACACCAATACCAGACTGTATGAGGCACTACAATGGGCTCTCAACATGTCCAGTGGGGAATAAATTGTCCTCTTCAACCCTTCCACCTCCCCAGCACCTCAAGCTCTCCTTGCCCCGAGAAACCTCTCACCCAGCCATCATATCCCTTTGTTGTCCCACTCTCTTCTTTGTGCCCTTTGTATCTGGAAGCCCTCTTTTTCTTCTGTGTGTAAGGTTGCTTCTGACGGGCCTCCTAAACTCCTCCCTAAAATTCATATTTCTCCAGTGAAGCAATTTCTTTACTCACCACATCAGTGTTGGCTATAAAAGGTCAGGGTATTTTGCCAAGAACTGTGACATTTTCCCTAAGCCCATCTTCTCGTGTCTCTCTGTCCAGAAACTTAACAGTTCTCAGCATGGTGGTCAGGGTTGTGACGGAGCTGTCACAAACTAGATGGCCATGATGGTGTCATGGGATTCAGAAACACATGCGCAGCATCGGGAGGAGTAAGGCTTCAGCCCTGTTAGTCCCCCTTCCTCCTTCCACCAGCAGGTCCATACTCATCATCACATCACACCATATACGTCTGAAAACTGTGACCCTGTGCAGGAGCCCAGAGTTTCAACAGTAGACTTCTCCTTCTCCACTCCCTGTGCCAAAGCAGATGGCCAGAGGAAGCTCGGCGAGTAAACAGCGTGCTTGACGCTACAGAGCAAAGCTGCAGCAGAACGATTTCTGAATGCCAACCCAGGGCACCAGTCCCAAAACCAGCCCTTTCCTTCTGGCCACCCATCACATAGGTACGTGTCCAAAACGTTTTGCTCACCTATTGAGATTGCAGCTGCCTGTGAGACAGACCCTTGCACCAGGTTGAGCACTGAGCTCCAGCACAGCAACTGGGGAGCTGCCTTCACCTCTGAGGAGAGGATGTCTGCAGGCAGCATTGTAAGAGAGGACATCTTTTGTGGGACATGGCTTTTGAGTATGGGAGCAATGAACTGACGCTGGAGCCCAAAGCCAGCAGGGTGAAAGTAGAGGAAAAGCAGAGGTGAGGCCCTCGCTGGCCGTGCTGGCAGCTCTGTTGCCCTCCTCATACAAAGATCCAGCAAACTGAGGATCACTCTCAGCACAGAAGGAGCAGAGAGAAATACAGCAGCCTCTCCCTCCATGTAAAACCATGAATAGTGGCACATTGGGGGCTTGTAGAGGAGAGGCTTGTAGAGGACTTCCGCATGTACGGTTTCAGTAGACCACCCTCATGTTTGGTAAGAATCTCCGGTGCTTTTAAAAAAGGCTTCACTGTGACGCATTCTAGGGCAAATCACTGATCCAAGAATAACATGCACACACAGTAGTTCAAACTTAGTATTCACACTATATCCAACACCAATGGTCCTTTCTCTGCCTAAGCAGCTATTCCCTTATGTCAGCCTATCTGACAGCCACAGAAACACAGTGGGTGACATTTCCTCCTGTCCTGAAGCCCTTCCAGCTAAAACAGTGCAAAGCATCTTTGTCCCACTCAGCTCCAGCTCCATCCCCCTCCATCACTCTGGCAGGGGCTAAAACTGCCCGAGGGATACTCTCATCCCAGCCATCTGGCAGTGGTCCCGGGGGGATGGTCCTCCAGCTCCAAACCATCAGTGTGCTGCCAGCTGAGTGCTCCCTGCTGCTGGAACAACTCCCAGCTGTCCGGCTGCTTCCAGCCTCCAGCCTCTCCCTCCCACCAGTGCAGAAGAAAAGAGTCAGTTTGGGGATGGGGGAGGAGGGAATTGAGCTTGGACCCTCCAGAGAGGCGTTCGCTTTCCCTTGCTCATCAGGAAGGACTAAAGTACAGGTTTTGTGAAGGTGTGTTGACCACTGTCATTTAATCAGTACTGGCCCTTTTCATCTTCAAAGCTTGTTACTGTCACCCAGCCACGGTCTCCTCTCAGTAGCTACCGGGCAACTGTGCTGGAACCAGTGTCAGCGAGCAGAGCCTGTCCCTTCCCAAACAGCTCATGTCCTACACAGGTACCCTTGCAAGGCAGGCAGGGTCAGCGCCACTATTCCCTCTGACAGATGGGACAACTGAGAGGAGGCGCGATGGTGAGATTAGCCCAGGGCCTTCCTGCTAACCTGTGCTGGGAATGCACGAATTGCTCAGCCCTGCACTCCAGCCAGTCGGCTGGAACTGCCTCCAGTGCTCATCGCCGCAAATCACTGACAAAAGCACAAGCGCATCAGTACTGGGTCAAGCCAAGGTCCTGTCCCCTTTGTATCCCATTTCTGGTGAAGGGCATCGTGGACACTGACAGAAAGACTATGCCAACAAGGCTGGTATGGAGCATCTTCTTCCCAGTATGGCTTGAAAAATGCGTGATTCCTTTCTATCCCTATCACCTAATGATTAAAGCATTGAATAATGCTTTTTGGCTTGCAGCACTTGCATTGTGCAGGTCTGTTTGAGCTGAAGAAAGGAAACGCTTTGATGATCTTAATCAGAACTTCCCTCTAAACACACATTTCCGTCCTCATCACAGCAGGAGCAAACACAGCACTCTGCTACCCGAGAGCTCACATCCAAAACGCACTTCCAGCCCCAAAGGTCACTAGAAACAGAGGAAAAAATATAACCCAGCTCTCAAAATGTTAGCCAGACCAAACAAAAGGTTCCTCTCCAGTCCCAAGAGCAAGAAAGTCTCTGGTAGGCGGTGGGGCATTAATGGGAGATCAGTGCGTTTCAGCCTGGTTCCAAAGCCACTGAGGCTGAGAGAAGCTTTTCCATTGATTTCAGAGGGGTCTGGATCAGGTCCTCAGGGAGCAGGTATCATCAACAGCAAGATGGGCCATATGGATCCAAGATCTAAACTGTGTCATAAGAGCATATGGCAATGCTTTGAGCAGGCGCCAAAGAGAGAGTTATTCACCATACGCTATTGATCCTCCCTTCTACCTTGTGAAGACGTTTTATATACTTTGCATCAGAGGTAAAACTTACCCAAGGAACGTAATAAACAGTATCGCCGCAAAGACAGTGCACAAATTTTACACTACTGGCTGATTAAAAAGTCATCTGCTCCCTAGCAATTTCCTCCTGCACGTACCAAAGAAGTCCAAGTGTGGATAAATTTAACACAGATGATTCTTAATTTTTTGCTTCTGGAAAATGTTGCCCTGGCAGATCTCAGAGTCAAACTATACATCTGTCACTGCCTCCAGTCAAGTCCTTGGGAATCTATATTTATAGTCCTAGGATTTGTACAGTTAGAGTCTGTGCCAAAGCCTGCTTCAGTCAATGGAAATCTTGGAAAAAAGCCTTAGAAATGTTTTATAAATGCACAGTTTTGACTGGAATTTGTTAAAATGTTAGAATATGTAAAAAGATCAAAAAACATTTTTTAAACATTTCAAAGAAAAACCTACCCAGCCATACACTTCATATAGTAGATTCTAAAAGCAACTGTAGATGTGTGCTCCCAAAACTGCTCAGGGCAGGGAGATTACCTGAGCAAAACCTGTTACCTGCTGTGCACAGCACCTTGTGCTCCTCCTGCACTTGAGCCTTTGAGCTGGGTCAGAGGGAGTTTTGCATTGCTGGTTCACATGAACTCAGATTCCACTTTAACCTACATTTCTGTTAAACAAACACCATTCTGCAACCTCATTATCTGCTTTTACCAATCACTGAGGAACCAGGGGGTGTGTACATTAATAAAAGCAGGGAGATTTTTCTCCCTTTTTAACTTTGCAGGGAACAATAGCATTTCCTGCAAGAATTTTTGGACGAGCACGATCCTCCTCTGGGACCCCGCTGCAAAATATTGCCTCTTTTTGGGTGACTGTGCAAACGTCAATGTATCTTTTGTCCTGGACTCCTTCAGCTTTTTTCAGGTTTTATAAGACCCTTTAAATCTGGCCCACATGAAGTCTAGGATGTCTGATCCATAAGTCAGAAATGCAGGTACCATGAAAATGTGGGAAGCCAAAAAAAACTTCAGAGCAATAAATGGATGAGGGAAAAACATACATCGCAACTTTAAAATCCTGAAGCAACTGAAGTAAGTTATAAGAGGTCCTATGGGCAACTTCAAAACAACAGCATTTCCAGCTGAGATAACCAAGAGGAAAAAAAGAGGGAAAAAAAAAAGCTAACCAGGAGCATTTCTAGGTTGTGCAGACCTCACAAGACTTCTCCAGTAAAATTGGCTTCTCAGGATTGAAGAAGGTCTAAACCAACCTTGAACAGCTCACGTAGGCCTTTAAGCTAACAGAATCTGGCAAGCCTGGAGCCAGATCTAGCATCACTTAGCAATAGAGCACAACGAAGCCGAATGTCTTCCAGTGGTCCCACGTTCGTGTGTATTTTAGTGTCATCTACAGTAAACCCATGGCTGAGGATATGTAAAGGAAAACACTGATACATTGGCCCCTGTGTTCACAGTTTTCATGGTGCTGCTTAGCTAAAGACAGGAGGGCTCATGAGGTCCAAAATGAGGGCCTCCTCTGCCCAAGTCATCTGTTAAACCTCCTCTAGGAAGTGTTCTCACCACACATTCAAACTTCATCCACAAGGTGGGAATCCCAGTCATAATTTCCTCTTCTAGGAGAGTAGGAATATGTGTGTCCTACATACATACTGTAACTACCAAATAACAGGTTCTATCCTGGGGAGCTGCTTCATGCCCAAAATAAAACAGTGACACTTGGCAAGAGACAACAAGGTTTGGTGAAGGAATCAGAAGCTGCCAAGGGAAGCTCTGCTGCTGCAACGGTTGTGAAGAGGAAAAGGCTGTAGGATGACAGAGGCCACGGAGCAAGGTCACTGCTAGCTTCAGCAGCCTGGGTCAGGGTCCAAATTTCTAGCTCCCTGTCTCATCTGAATGCTGGAATTTTAGAAATGTCCGTATAAATTTTATGTAACTTTTCTTCCTCTTCATAAGGTTGGTGCTGTGTGCCTCCTCCTTTTACATGCCATCATACAATGAGATCTGTTTAATTTATTCCACAGAGTCTGATGCCAGCCAGTGGCTTTTATAATATATGCCTCACGCAATTGGCTTGCTACATGCTTGGGCAGATGCGTGCCCCAGGACTCCAGGAACAACTCTGTTTCCAGGACGTACCTCTTGGTTTTATAACATGCAAACATTTGTTCGCTGTTTTTGTAACTTCATGAAGTTATTAGCCAGTGAAATTGAGTGAACAGCTTTATACTGCACAAATCCGTAGCACACTTCCAATGTGTGTAAATCAGTATAGCTCCACTGATTTGGATGGAGTTGACTCGATTTATGCTAGGTGAGGAGCTCATGTGACTATGGACATAACCCCAAAATGGCCTGTAATAAAGACACCATCCTGCTTTTTCTCTCTGCAAGCATACCAGCACCACATCTTGGCAGCCGACTGCATGTTCTGCCACGTGCCAGCCCCTCATGCGCAGCAAATGGCACTGATGTTTACCAAAAGCATCGCGTGAGGTGAGAGGGAGAAAATCACAGCAGCGATAACAAGAACTTGGCACTGTTTCCGTCCCATCTGAGCCCTATTTGGATACCAGGGGTATTCCAGAGGCTCTGCCTGCCCGCTCTGTGCTGGCACAAACGGCAGCCTTTGATTCCCTGGTGGCACCGGCTCCTGCCCTTTGCTGTGGCTTTGAAACACAAAGTGCCTTCTAAGTGCCTGGCTGCAGTTCTTAAGAATACCAGCAGTTTGGGCTCTTGGAGCAGCTGCACCCTTATCCCCAGCATCTGAAAACCACTCATATTATTAAAGGGGCAGATTTCAGAATTGGCCTTTCCCCATAACCACAGGTATTTTAAAAATTTAGCAAAATAAGATGGCACACTGGAGTGGTTCTTATGGGTCCCATGTAGGCAGGAGACAAAAAAATACCAGAGTCGGCTCTGTGTGAGATGAGCACTGGATATTAATCCTACCCTCTCTCAGGAAGGATGCAGCCACTAGTCTCACAAAACCTCAAAGATTATTCCATAATCATTGTTCTTGAAACTTTTCATTTCCTTGTACACCAAGTGCTGCAAGACTCATAACCTACTTAAGGCTGGGAATGCAAAGTGGGAACTAATTGTCCCCGGGAAGCTGGTAGCTGATGAAAGTTCCACTGGTGTGAATAACCAGTGCAATTACAGGAAAAGGCAGCCATCTTCAACAAACTGGTAATGGGACACTGAGCCTTTAACTGTTAGATCAAAGTGTGAATGCGTCCCAGAGCAGCACTGACTCACATTATTTGATGTCCTATGGGAAACATGCTAGTAAGGTTCATTCCTGCTCCCTAACTCATCAAAACCATTGAAACCAAAAGAGCTGAAGCCTCCGACACAGAAGTTCTCCTGTTGGTCCTACTAGAATAGTATCTACGCCTTTGGAAACCTGACCTTACTTGTCTACACCAGAAGGGCCACCAGTGCTGCTCACGCAGACTGCCTCAATTTTTGGCCAAGGACAGAAACTGCATGAAAACGAGAATCCCATTTTAGCACTTGTGCCAATTATTTATTCATGAATGCTGATTTATTCATCAAGATGTCTGCCTTCAGCTGTGATTTAACAGCTTTGCTAAACATGGGTTTCATTTAAGTAACAAGGAGCTTCACTCTGGTCCTTCATCTATCTAATAAGGACCAGCAGGGGTCCTTATTTAATAAGGTCTGCAAATGGACCAATCTGAATTCTGGCTTTAATAGACAATATTAATAGCAAAGATTAATTTCCTCCACTGCAGGAATGAGAATTAGGATGAGCATTATGAGGAAGTCAGGCTAAATGATTGTCATCTCTAAGACTTAGTATCTATTTAGGTTGTCATTTTACAGTAACAAACAATTTGCTCTATGCAAAAGGCAGATAATGCATAGGAAAAGCAAATACTCTACAGACCTTTCTGGACTATAAATGTCTATTACCTGGTTGCCTGAGACTGTGTGGAACCAGAGTCAAGGAGTCCAGGTGGCCCTCCCAGTTCTATATTTGTACCAAATATAAAGTAATTCATTTACCGGTCAGAGAAGATATATTACAGGTATCTCCAATTTAGATAAAAAAATAAAAGCCTTTCTACAGTCACCCAACCATGAATCACCAGGACTTTACACAGAGTGATAGCAACGTGCTGCAGGGAAGGCTCGCTGTAACGTTGGATATGGTACAGCAAGTCTGAAGTGAAATACGAAATTCACTCTGTAAAACAAAAAGTTCCTACACGATATTGCTCTTGCACATTTGAATGGGTAACACCGGCTACCTGGCAGCTCAGTAAGGATATCTAACACAAACGGAATAGGCAGGGGCCAATATACCTAGGAAGCAGCCCAACACCTAATAGGAAATGAAAACCAGATCATCTGATCATGAAGGTGTCATCACGAACTAGCCTGAGCTGCAGTAAATAGGTAGAGGTATGGTTTTAGCCCATGGCAATTATGACCCTTTGCTAATGTTCTACTTCTCAGCTGCAATGGCCTAGGAGGTCAGCAGGGCTCAGCTCATAAGTAAGACTGTGACCAAGCCACCTCTTACTGCCACAGCTGAGATGAAGGAAAAAATGAGCACAGCCACAGCCTCCTTGCTGGCATCCGCTGCTCTCTCACACCTCCTGGTACGGTGCTCAGGCACACAGTTGCTAAGCTCCCCCACCAAAGGGACCAGCCTAATCAGTTTAATTGGGCAGAAAGAGGTTACAAAATGCTCAGACAACCAACTCAGCAAGCTAACTAGGCTGAGTAAAGGACGTGTGGGGAGTAACAAGGAACTACAGGTGGTGATCTCTTCAGTCAGCCAAAAGAAGACACGCACCCACAACTGAGCTTGTCAAAAAGCAGTAGCTCAGTCACATGGAAGTATGTGAAAATACCCAAAGTCACAAACTGCTCTGCTTTCTCCCCTTTGGATGTTGTTTATTAATGAATCCTTCTAAAAGTCTGGGAGAATGACACTGGGATGAAACAAAGTGTGTATTGCCAGTGAGTATGCACCATAGTTTGTTATATACTTTGCATGCCTTTTTAAGTGCCAATGTTTTTCTTCTTTTTTTTTTTTTTTTTTTCCAAAGCCTGGCATATTACCATGACAGCTTTACAGTGAGACACCACTCCAACATGCTGACATCAACCAAAAGGCACAACAACAACCCAGCCCTTTCACATACTTTATGAGTACAATGTGTTAATGTTAAGCAATATTTGGAGAAATACTAGGCAAAATAGTTCCCAGGAAGACCTGGATTCTGTCTTTATGCAAGCAAAGAAATATATGACAGAAAAGATAAATCCTGATGACATTGCTGATGGCCCACCTAGTCAGGGAGAAGTTGTGAGACTGAAGTGTAAGAAATGAGCCAGGAAAGACTGTCCTCTTTTTTCTTTTCAGTTCATTTGCTCTAGTTTCATGCTGGCAAGAGCTGTTTGGTAACACTAAGTAGCATAATAGGGTAAGAAGTTTGCTTATTTGGCATCTAGCAAAGACAGAGAGGTAGGAAAAAGCTGTTCCAATCATGACCTATATTAAAAAGGGTTGAGGGGGATAGTCTACTCTGCTGGAACCACACTAAGGCTCAAAAGCAATGGCACATTTGCACTATCAAAGGCCTGCACGTTTCACAAAGAAAATAGCGCTTAATCTCTGGAAATGGACAGATAAAGGGTTCAGCTCAATCTCTGCTGACATAAAGTCCTTCATCACTACTTTACAATATTCCTATCTTATGCAATTCACTCAGCTTCCCCCTGCTACCCCCCTCCCCTTTGCCTTGTTCAGAGATGGAAATATTCTGCTGGCTTGTGCGCTGTAGCAGCTGCTCCTCTTGACATTTCTGCTGCAGGCTGGGATACAGACCCTGAGAGTTGGTTCTAATGAAATAGCTAATATAACCTTTCCTCTCCTTTCCCAATATTTCATGTGAAATAGATATTCTAATTTAGGCAATCATTCCTCTGAGAAGTCTTCCAAGGTTAGCGGAGATTCAAAAATAGTTCGAAACAGCAACAACCAAACCAAGAGTGCTTCAGGCTTTAATTTTCTTCCAACAACTTTTCCTGCTTATTAGAAGAAGGTAAATGTTATTTCTACCAGGTATCCTGCAAGGAACTTCGGTCTATCGGTTATTTGCTCCCACTCTTTAGATGGGTCCCCAAGTAAATAGAATAAAGTACAAAATGTTAACTCTGGTGCTGTGAGTATATAGGACATGGAACTATGACTGTGATTTTAGCCCATGAAGTGCATTTGTAGTTCAAAAAGTTCCAGGGAGAAAGCGTCTTTACAGAAATTAATAACATTGCATTTATAAGAAAGAACATCCAAGGTGAGGTTTCAGCTGATGAAAGGAGAAATAAAGCGCTGTTTTCTGGATAGGAAAGTGAACACAGTGATTGTAACATTAAAAAGTGGCTTACTCTTGGCAGGCCATTTTTATAATGGGCCTGCAAGAGCTGCTCATTAGGAGTGTTTTAATCACAACCAGTGAGCACTGGGGTCTCGGTAAAGACAGCCTCCATGAGTTTCCACCACACTGCAAATACACAAACCCATGCAAACAATTGTGTTTTTTCAAGCTCCGCTGAGACCACTGGCTAACAAACCCATCAGCTTCACACTGAGCAAATTCGACAAAATAAGAAGAAAGTTGAGTGTCAGTCAATGAGACCTGGGAATGGAGATGTCTACCTCAAATTACCCTTTTTGTGCTTCTGTCCATTACCTGAAGACATGTGGCACACCTGGGAAGTAGCAATTGCAAATGCAGTCAGTTACCCTCTCAGCTGTGACAGATGCAGTTTGAGTTCTGGTTGTATTGCTCTAAAATTTCTTTAGGGAAAGGTATGTCACAGTAACAATTAATTGAAAAATGGTAATTAATTGACACATACACTCCATCTCAGCAACTAGAAAATGTTCATTCCTGGCACTGGAATGAGACAAGAGACTCCTTGGCCCAGGTCATTTTACAGCTCCATTAATCACCTGCATTTGCTCCAATGAAGAACACATTTATTGCAACTGCTTCGTCTCACGCCTGCTTACATTTTCGTACTCTGATTCTAGCATAGCCTCCAGGAAACTCCATCAGCGCAGGCAAGTTGCATCATGCAGTTTGCAGAGGCATACAACAACACCGCTTGGCCAGCTCCATTAGTATCATCACACAGCATATTGATACTGCTATTTATGCACGTATGTTTTTCGGATCCCAGGAACAGCTTTACCATCGTTAACTAACTACACGGAATATTGATGGGATGCAAGATTCAACCCATGGTGAACATTTCTCAACACACACTGAGTGTGTTGGTGGAGGCTGGCTGCCAGATTGCCGTGGACCTGTTTCCAAGGTTAGATTTCCACCAACCTGTTTTTCACCATCAGCCTTCCTCTGTATGCTGATGTCTTCTATCAATGCAGTTAAACTGGGTCTGGGATAGCATACCTGACTTGGACATGGACTGAATTACTATAAATCAGGGGTTCCAGCAGTGAATTTCCAGGTAGAAGTGAGGTATGGCCCGTTGATCACACAGCCTCCCTGCAAACCCTGTCTCTGTCAGCTTCCTCCCTGAAACCTGCATTTCCCTCAAGATTCAGTATGGATTCCTCAGACTCATGCCAGAGATTATAAATATCCCCCCATTTCCCACATTCCAGCTAACATTTTGTGATAAACCTGAGGAAATACAGCAACACAGCTAGGTTTTACGTGGCATCCTAAACCAGCTCATTAAAAGCAAACAAACAAGAGAGCTCCCTAAACCCCAAGCCCTTTCTGAACTGCAGCTTCCCTCCATCTGGCTCTGTCCTGCTTTAGAAGTCCCTGGGCATCCACCTGTGGCAAAGAAGGCAAACAGGCAGTCCAGGGAGTACCTGCTGTGAGATCTGCATCCCTCGGTCTAGAACCCAGTTCAGCCCCATGCCCTCCTGCTCTACCTTTCTTGTGCACCTCCTTCAGACTTCACCCAGGAGACCTTTTAAACCCTCTTTTTTCACCTCTTTCGCTTTGCCGAGTTGCTGGCAAGTTTCCAGCGCTCCTGGAAAAAAAGAGCACTAGTTTATATTAGGAGATAATGTAGTCAGTGGAACAAAACCCATCAGGACACCCAGCAGCAGCAGTCCAGAAAGCCTTTACACTTTGAATATCAGGAGACACCACAGCTGTAAACCTCTGCAGTGTATGTATAAGGGCTTTCCTGTCATGTTGGATTTTAGGGACCAGTCTCCAAGCAGAGATACAATAGTTTCCTGTCCCTATTCCTGATAAGCAATGGCTAATGAAATTTTTTTGTGTGGGTGGTTTTTTTTTTTCTTTTGGCCAGGGGGAAACAATAGCCTGCTTGAGCACTTCAGCTTGAATGGGTGCAAGCTATTCTGCATCTTCTGCTTAGCCACGTCCTGCAAGGGGGCTGGGGTGGGGGAGTATAAGCAGAATTCAGAATACGTTGAGAGAAGAGAGAGATGCATATCTCCTTTTTCCTTAATCCTAACGTAGTCTATTATCCCACTGGGGAGGACAGAGCTATTGAGATACCATCGCAACTCTCAGCTGAAGTTGAGAGATCAGTTCTGACAGCAGCAGAGTACGCCGTGAGCACAGGAATGCATTGACCATGAAGCCACTTATTCACCTGAACAATTCTGTTGTCCTTTTTAAATGCCAGGTTTCACCCTGTCATACACTAAGCATTATACAATCTGCAAATTAGTCAGAGTTTTGGCTGGCAAACATATGGTCGGAAGCTGCATCACAGGAAGTTCAGTTTGGAAAAGATTTTTCACTGGGAGGGTGGTTGGTCACTGGAGCAGGCTCCCCAGGAAAGTGGTCATGGCACCAAGACTGTCAGAGTTCAAGGAGCATCTGGATGATGCTCTTAGTCATATGGTTTAGCTTCAGGTCGTCCTGTGAGGAGTGGGAAGTTGGACTCGATGATCCTCATTGGGTCCCTTCCAACTTCAGCTATTCTGTGATTCTATGATTCTATATCAGACAATCAATAAATACAGTCTCCTCAGCTGTTTTAGAGGTGGAAGAAACTTCAAAAATTGAAAGAGGTAAATGAAGCCATTAAACATCCATTTCTGTAAAATCAGCTTTGGTGTTTGTGAGACTTTCCATAAAAGTAAAGGCATGATGAAAGAACAGGAAGGTCACATCTTAGTGAAATTCTCTAAACTGAGAAAGCTGGCGTTTTTTTGTAAACAGAAAATAAAAATGTTCTGTGCTTTAAGAAGCCTGAAAGGTGATAGTATTATATAAGCCAACTCCAGACTATGAACATAATACGTTATCATATTTTTTTGGTAAATGTGTTTGTCCACCCTCTTTCAACTCCAGCTGTAAAGGAATTAATTTATTTTTCCAAACGCAATCAAAACATATTTCATTGTGTTTACATGCTAGGAGAGTGCCTGTGAATTTTCCATTCCTTGAACAAAGTCTGAATTTGCAACTGCTGGTAGTGAGTGCCAGTTTTTGACACATAACTTTTTCTTAGTCAGCTGCTGCAAATCGGTCATCATGAAATCAGAAATTCATTGCAGAACAAGGTATTGTAAACCATGGGAAATGTTCCGTGACTAACAAAGGATAATTTGTTTAATCTGATTTTATTTTCGTAGTTAAGTGGCTTTTCATTTCTTCTTTTAGATTCAGGAATGAACACTGTATTTGAGTGCGTATCTCCTATGTGTACTGCTTGAAATTGTACAGACGCAACAGCTTGTCTGCAGAGATCGAAACCAAAGGTCGGTTTGCCTAACGCTGGGATATGTGCCAAGCCTTTTCTATGTTTTTTTTCTCTCTCCCGATATCACTCTCATATTGGCGCCAGGAATTAGGATATTCATCTTCTCTAGGTAAACATCAGTTTATAAAACAGAGAATATAATTACACAGAAGAAGCTATGATATGTCTTGGGACAGGCGAATGCCTCCTAATTGAGCTTTAGTGAAAGCGGCAGTTCTGGCATTATTTTTATTCACCTTGTGGAAAATTATTGGAGCATATTTCATATAATTAGGATCAAGAATGGATTTGGCATCACTTCCAGCAAATGCCCCTGAACACTAATCTGGTTTATTTGGCACCATCGCTGAAGCTTCTCTTGTGGGGAATACAATGACAACAATTAACCTGGCAATACAGAACAGGAATGGGAAGCGGGAAATTGTCTTGTCTTTTATCCACATACAGCATGAAGTGTGACCTCATTCAGCAACAGAGCAGCAGTGCCTTGAATTTATTTTCTTCTTTTTTTTCTCCTTGAGATGCCCTAAGGAATCTTCTATATTTTTTACCACCTAGCTCTAAAATCCACATTTTTCCTGCTGTCCAAGAGGGACTGAACAAACAGACACACGGGCCCTATTTGAAGTGTTTGTAGCTAAATGTACCAGATTTAACTGGAGGCTGTTAAAATTCTGTCCCTTTCTAGAACTAGACCAATATTGACTTCAACAGCTATCATTTCAGAGTGTGATATCAATGGCAGGATTTGGGCAAGGTCTTGAGGTTACTGCACCAGGAGGTACATTTTATTTTAAATAATCCCATATGGTGTGTACAAACTACAGTTTTTAGTGGGTTCTGTTTGTTCCTTCTTATTGCAGTGTACTGGACAACTCATCAAAACCGTTTTTCCCATCCCCTTTATCCACTAGTTAGAAATACAGCACCGGCAATGTGTTTTAAGATTTCTAGGTCTGGTGCAGTGACAATTCCGCCATCCAGAGATTTTTTTTTTCCTTTCATATAGTCATCAAGCTGGACGACGGTGCAGCAAGATTTGGGAAAACTGGCTTTTTTGCAGGGAGGATGTCTGGAAGAGGAGACTTCCACTAGAAGCAAGACAAAAAGATTAGGTATTAACCTGAGATCTTAAATATTGCAAAGCTTGGGAGACTTAGAGAGATTTACGGAGATGCAAGGCGACTCGATAAGAGAGAGAAAGAGCAGAGTGATTTGGTTTAGCTGCTGAACCAGATGAGAAAGGGACACAGAAGAACTCCATGGACAGGAGTGAGAGAGTAGGATGCTGTGTATTCAGGAAGCCTTGGACTTAAGCCCAAAGAACACTATCAAGTGGTGAGCAAATTTATCAGGGAAATATGTAGAGCTGCTTATTGGTGTTTCATTTGTTTGGTTGGTTGTTACTTGTTTTTGTTTTGTTCTGTTTTGTTTTTGTTGTGTTTGTTTGTTGTTCTGTTTTCCTAGAGCAGTATATTTCTTTTGCCAGATGTAGGATCTAAGAACACCAGAAATGCCTTGCCAGGCTCGTATTGTGTCTCTGACCATGGCAGTAGGAAATACCATCCAGGCAAGAACGCTCATTTAATTTAGGAATAGTCACAAAATCTGCCTCTGTTTCCTCTGTCCTGGGTAGTCAGAGAAGTGAGCTGGGAATCCAGAGCTCTCGCAGCATAGGACCTCACGGAACAAATTTGCTGAAGTCGCTGAGCAGTCCAAGGTGGGCAGATGTGGGCCTGGGACATATGGTTTCTACACAAAGTCCCATGTCTTCTAGGGGAAAGACAGAGAAAGCCTGTGACCAAGCAACATGTGAGAGAGGCTGTGAAACAGGCAAGTGAAATGATATGCTCCGATTTAGAGCACCTGAAGAGCCTCCTGCAGACTCAGTGTAGTGGGGACCAGGAATAAAATCCCAGTGAGTGCCACACTAGTGTATGTGATGAGTGGCTGGAGATCATGGGACTGTATGTCAGTCACATTATTAAAAATCTTTCCACACACAACAGATTTGGGGAAAGCTGTCAGGTCTACCCCCATCTTTTCTGAAATCTTGGGAAAACAGAAAGGACTCACAGCCTGTCCTGATCATTAACACTCCCCTCCCCGCAGCCCCCAAACAGCCTCGAGCAAATGCCGAAGCTGAGAGCTCCTCACAGAAAGCGTCCTTCCATTATCCTGAGCTCCAATCTGTGCCCTGTCCTTTTCTTTTTCTTCGACAGCACAAAAGAGATGTGGTAAGTAAATCCCATGCAAGCTGTTGACGTCAAAACCAGCAGTGGATCTTGTAAGACTGCTGCTCATAGTAAAATACCTCGTTTAGGAAGAGAATAACTGCCTAAATACAGCTCCTGGATTGACTCTATATGTAGCTCAAAGATGAGCAGGTTGCAGCAATTTAGCCGTGAAGCAAGCAACTGATTCGCAATAGCAAAGCCCGCTATGGGGAAAAAATATACTGTTGCAACATCCTGGACAGACAAAAATGAGAAATTTCCTGGGAACTGCTGATTTGTGACTGAGCAACAGGAACCCACCTAAAGCCTCTGTGTGACAAACCAACAAATGTCAGGCACACATTTTCCACAAGGAGTGGAAAAGACTATTTTTCCCAAGCAAATAAGTCACTTTTGCCAGGTGTAATTTCTGCCAAGCCATTTCATCATGACCTTGATCCCCCACTTCAATCTGTGAGGTTTTCAACAGTGCCAGCCTTGTCAGGTGAGCCAGAGAAAGCAGACTGGTTATTGTCAATACAGCTGCAATGCTGCAGCCTACTTTTCCTATTCTGTCCCCAAAATACCTCATTCACGAAACAGAGAGGAGCAAAGGGCAGGACAAACAACCCTTGCTCTGGAAATGACTGGTGTGGATGGAAGGAGTTGCAAACCTCTAAGCCCAGTCCTCCCTGCTGCTGCCATCAGCAGGGAACTGGGAACTGAGCAGTGCCCTGCGGCTGCGGCTGGTCCCTGTCCCATGTCGTGTCCCCCCTCCCCGTTTTTATTCATGCTGCTGCCCCTCGCCCAACCCCGTCCAGCGTCTGCACTTGGAAAGTGATGCAGGACACAGTGCTGCTCCAGACCCCACCTTGTGCAGGGGATATTCTGGCTCATTTTTCAGTAGTTTGTATTAAATGAAACATTTTTTAATTTTATGCACACGTGCCACTGTATCCTATTTTTAAACTCAGAGGCTATTGAATTCCTGCTTGGCTCAAAAATCTCGGACGCCCACCTTCTGGCACCTAAGTTTAAAAAATCTGGCCTCGATCCTTCATGTCCTCTCTTGTGTCAGATGTTGCACAGCCCTCTAAGCAGTAACAGTCCGTATATTGCATATGCTGCAATACCAGGTTTCATGAGCAGAAAATGGGGTGCCACCTTTAACCATGAATTTCCTTCTCTTTTTTTCTAAAAATCTGTGTAATAACAATTAGCGCGGCTTAAAAGTTCACCTTACATTTTCATGGGTTTCAGCAACAAATATTCTACCTCACACTACATCTGAAGTAGAAAAATAGCAATGTTCTGTGTCAGCACAAAGAGAAGTGAAAGATAATAAATCACTGACTTGTAAACTGCACCCAAGAATCAATAAAATGTAAACAGCTACAAAATAGAGGGTAGAAATACATTAAATATGAATGATAAGAAAGAGGAATAAGGCTGGAAAATGATAAGGCTGTGTATTTCATTACATGAGACAGAAGTGATGGAGAACGGTTCTGGGTTGGTAAGACAAGTTCTTTGCAAACAAAACGGTATCTGACCATGTACCCCTGTCCACTACCCCTCTAATGGAGATAGAATATATCACATGAGTGTCAACAACTTTTAGAAACTTTACACATCACTGATTACAAATGAAAATGTAATGCAGTCTACACATGTTCTGGCTCTTATCTCTCCTCCAGGGGAAAGCACTGAAGACCCAGTCTGCCATGGAAAATGTAGGATTCAGACATCTGTGACCAGTATGTGTAGAGAAGAGAAGAGAAGGTGCATATCGAGTCTACATCTGTGACAGGGGTCTTGGAGTTTCTAGTGACAGATGAACGAATGCATATGAAGACTGACTGAGAATTTTCTAATTAAACCTTTGCTTTCCCCAGAAGTATATGCTCTCTACAGAATATTTTGTTTTGAAGAAAAAGTTTACCAAAAGAATTTTAGCCAATATCCCCAATACCCAATGTTTATTCCCACTAGCCCCCACCCCTCCGCCTCCCTTTTAAGAAATGAATAGCCTATTCTTGACCAAAGACACTGTGTACACATTAAAGGCTCCCTGGAGAAATCTCAGCCTGTGGGCCTACCATGGAAGGTAAGAGGAGAACAGCAGTACTAGCCAGTAGCCCAGTAGGTGAGATGAATAAGGTAGAGTTTCAGCTTCAAAGTTCCAAGCAAGGCTCTTGAGTTTTACAGCTAGAAGTACAATCAGCTTCGTATGGTCAGCAATTCATTTTATCACTTTAGAAACTTTAGAATAAAAAATGCAAATGCACCTTTGATGTGCTGATTACTTAGGGATGTACAAAACCATGAACAGTGGCAGTAATGAAATGTCTCCTGGGTGCCTTGGAACATTGCAGGAGGACCCAGGCAAGGTTCCCTAGGAAACCAGAGATGCTCTCCAAAGCATGTGCAAACTTGGCCTGCTGACAGCCACTCAGTTGTGCTCCGAACATCGCTGCTAGAAGGTATGTAATTCAACTCCAGAGTGTAGTTGCTTGGACTAACTGTGGAAAGCCTAAAGGAGTTTGGGATAGATTTGTTCCCGGTTGCATAAATGTTCAGACCTCTAAAGGAAAGAAAAGACTGATTGCTAGTTATCCAAAACAAGGGGGAGAGAGGGATGAATAGCACCTTCAATTAATCTAGGTATTGATCTTAGTCCCAGATTCTTCTGGCCTAAATTCCACATAAATCCCTGTGTCTACTGTTTTCCATTGGCTGGCAATGCAAAGACTTCTAAGTAATTATTCCAGAGATGTGAGTGAGGCTCTCGGCACAGAGCCACTTGTGTACACCGGTGGTCAACACTAAGCAGTCAGATTTATGTGGAATTGAGTCCTGACAAAACTGGGCCTTAGGACTAGACTATATTCCAAGGTGCTTACAAAGGAAGATGCCCGCAGATCCAATGCTTGTCCTTGCCTCCTCTGACTTTTAGGCAAGGGAACCAATTTGGCATCTCCTGGAAAATACAATTTACTGCCTTTCCTGAAACTTGCTCCTCTTCTGTATCTCAGCACCTCCAACCCCATCCTCATTGGGTTTGCTCAGCAGAGAGCTAAGACTATGTGTGACCCACGAGGGCAATGTGAAGAGAGTGATACAATTATAATACTTTTGCAGCATGATTCCAAATTCTTTTCAGATCCTTTGTCTCTTACCACAAGAACTGAAGACCTTTTCAATAAGGGCAGAACAGTGGAATTTCCCACACAGTTATGAGAGACACGACACGTTTGAACTTCTTTCCAGTCACACTTCTCTGACTCCTTTAGCACAAGCCCCTGGGGTGCCCCAAAGACTCAAAAGCAGCCATAGCGATTTCGAAATGCTGTCTGTGACTCAGCAGTGAGTCCTTACCAATGATCTGTGGATTAAACAGCCTAAAGATCAAGTATTTGTGGATAGGGATGTTTTGAATGGAAAG
Organism: Caloenas nicobarica; assembly: GCF_036013445.1. Classification (NCBI taxonomy): domain Eukaryota; kingdom Metazoa; phylum Chordata; class Aves; order Columbiformes; family Columbidae; genus Caloenas; species Caloenas nicobarica. Next base: position 45,363,552 of record NC_088246.1, on the reverse strand, counting down.
AGTCTGCCATGTATGAACTTCCTGAGAGTTTTCCATGAATTGAAGAAGCACTGTTGCTCCTGAACTCCCATGCCTTGGTATGAGATAGGGCAGACAGGTGTGGCTGTAACTCCAGCACAAGTAATAAATACATTTGGCAGCTAGATTAGCATAATTGCCTGCCTAGTCAGCTCGCATGCAAAGCACACAAACAAGTATCATAACAGTTTTATTACATGTACATGCTTGCGTTTCCTTGACATGTGATAAAAACAAACAGATCGGTAATTTAAAAACAAGCGGTAAAAAACCTAAAAAATGCAATGAGTAATTTAAAACAAACGTTAAGAAATTGTGTCTTTAAGAAATCTTCTCCAGGCTGCACTCCAATTATATTTTATGGACATGAACAAAAAGATATTATGACCAAATGTATTACCGGTCACAAAAGCTTACATTTAGGTAGCTTTTATTTTGCTCCATTATGAAATATACTTCACTGCAGGAATTTATACTCTCCTGCGTAAAACCATCAGGAAACATTTAAAATGTGTGACTGTTTGAGAAATGTCTCCACCCATTCTTTGTTCATACAACAGACAAAGAATGTGCCTCTTATTTCTCAAGTAGAGTATTTAGTTCTTGCTGATAAGATTGTACAGTGCCTTTTGAAGATCTTGAGTATTAGTGAATTATAACTGTTTTAAATACATTTTTAACAATCTGCTATAATGTCACAAATATTACATAAGCTACCTAGCAAGTTTGTTAGTCAAAGCAAAAGAGGTAAGACATCTTTGATGTTACACCAAGACACATTCAGCTGCTCAGAGAAGAAAAATCATCTGTTGGAGTTTGTTCATGTTACAAATGGCACATTGTGTGTGTTACAGTGAATAGTGGGAGCAGTGAGCAAGATGTGACTGAAGCAGTCTGTCAAATCCTCGGTTTGATTTATAAAAATGGGGTTGCATTGACATGAGACTAAAATACAGGAAAGCATATGTTCACTGTGAGTAATATAGACTCATTTATACATTATAGTAGTATTAAATAAACAGTCTCGATTGTTTTCTAAAATAGTCCTACAATGAATGTGGTTATAGTACCATGGGCCAAATACTGCTTTGCAGGCAGTGATCAAACAGAGAGAAAAAAAGCCTCAACCCTTTTTTTTTCCCCTTGAATTTCCAGTCCTCAGGCTGGTGGAGTGAAGGGAGTTGAAGCAGCATGCATTTTCCTGCTGTGGGTCTGAAGAAAGACTAACCCTGGTCTTTCTCTGGAACAGAGAACAAGCACAACAGTGGCTTCATGACATAACTTTCTCGGTTTCAGCCCTCAAAGAATCTGGTCCCTTTGATTCTCAGATTGTTTGCAGGAACAGGCTTGGTAGGACTTCAAGAAAACGTTGACGTAGTTACAGAGATGGCAGTGACAAATCCATCTCAGCTATAAAATAGTTACTGCAGGAACACAGAGAAATCCATGCATTTATCTTGAGGACTCACAACCCTTCCACATTAATGTTCTAATTAGGAACCAGGACATCCTATTTCTTTTTTTTTTTTTTAATATTCTAGTTGTAAATGGACAACAAATGTTATTTACCAGCAGCTAAGCAAGAGAATGTAATTGTTTAAATGGAATTTAAAGTTCTGCATTCAATTATGTTTGGGATTGACTTTCATTTGGAGTTAAACCTGGAGATTTTTTTTAAAAGTGTGGCTCCAACATTGTTCCTCTTTGTAAAAAGGGAAGAATGTTAAAGAAAATATCCAAGCTGCCTGTAACAGTATGAAAATTGTCTAAAATGTTGTTGTTCAAATAATAATGCATTGTATGAGCATAGTTATTTTGCATTGAGTTTCCAACCATTACATTATGTGACAGATCTTATGAACCAAAAGTTTTTGAAGTCTCATTTCTATTTCTTCTCTTTTCTAAGATACATTTGCCGTGAAAATGGTTCTTTCCTTTCTTCATGTCTCCCAGAGACCTTGATTTCTGGCACACAAAAAACAAAGTCATTATAAGGAAACTGCATTTTTTTTTCTTTCCACTGAGAACTGAGAACTGAGAAATTCTATGCATCTGCTAGTGGCTTTGTAAATCAGAAGTCCGATAAATTAAACACACAGCATTCTTCTCAGGCCACCTAAAGAAAAGGAAGACAGAGTACAGAAATTGAGGCTGAGAGAAAGGAAAAAACCTCAACAAAATAGAAGGACTGTCTCCTGGGCTTTAAGGCACAGGCCAGATTGGAGATGAGGTGTAGGTGGATCCAATTTCCGCAGCGCTGGTAGGGAAGCGCCGGCCAGGGCTGGAGATGTGAATTCTTGGGAACGTGCAGCTTAAAATCTGTTAACCCTGAAAAGCTGCTCTGCCCTTCACTCTTCGTTCCAGGGGGTGTATTTAGCCACACAGCTTTAACCATTGGCTTTTACTGCTCTGGCAGAGGTCATTTTCACTGCATTTGCTGCAACACCACATGCAGATGTGTAGATGTTTAGTACAGCATTCTCCAGAATAATTAACAAAAAATATATCAAACAACAACAACAAAAACCTTTGTTGACAAGAATTTTTGAAATGTTTCATTTCAAGACTAAAATGTTGCACTTGTAAAAATGGCAACACTGTCCTTCTAGGTGGACATCAGTTATTCTAGAGAAACACATTTTTGCTGTGTAAAACATGATTACTGCTGTTCCAGGACTAAAATTGCCCTCAAAGGTGCAATTCCCAAGCTTTCCTTCCAAGAAATTGCTTATTTTTAAAACTGCATCATTACATTCTTGAGATATGGCTTTATAGGTCTTCAGCTACAGGTCTCCATGTTGTATCTTGTTATTTTCTGCAGTCCACTGGATGCAATTAAGTTTTCTTCTAAGTGCATGGAAGGAACTATTGCTGTTAAATCAGGGGTATGTATTCCTACGGACCCTTCATTAGGTAATGTGTTTGAACATACCTAAAAATCAGTAACAATGATAATACTGTAAAAAGCTTTTAAATATTTGCTTTTCAGGACATGATGGTCTTATTTCATCCATTACAGTGGCACGGTGGAATATAGGTCATATCCTAGCCATTAGCACTTATGCTTCAGCAGCAAACACTGGGGTTGAGTAATCTGTCACATGATCAGAATTCTAATTTTGATTTCAACAGAAATTACTTGTGTACTTTTTCCTGCAGCAGGAAACATATGACCGATTTTCTACAGTTTAGTCTACTCAAACCCAATATTTCATAGAGAAATTGAAAGAATCCTTTCTACCATTTATTTTTGGAAAGTCTCTCACCACAGATTTGTTCTTCAGAAAGACAGTTTTTCTAAACCCCACCTTCCCTTCTTCCTCCCAGGTCAATGCTGCATTCTTTATTCTTCTACCCTGGCAAGGTGATGGAGGATTTTAAGAATCCAGTTCGGGCAAAGACTTCCCCACCCAGTGTTGACACCTGCATGAGGAAATCTGGCACCTTGTCCCACAGAAAGGCCTCCCAACCTTTCCCAGAATAGAGAAAGACAGAAAGTACTTCTGAGTTAAACTCATGACTGCTATAAAGTAACACGTTAGCACTAATTAATTTTTTTTTTTCTGAAACTGACTCACTTTTTCCTACCCTGCCTCTCTTCTAGAAGAGTTACTGGGAATCCCTAAATAACCTGGGCCAATCCCCAAACCATAAGTGAAAAGGAATGCAAATCATCAGCCCTAGAACCACTCCTAACTTTGCTATGTTTAATTAGTTTATCACCTAAAACACTAAAGGCATGTCCACAGACCTTGTGCCCCTACATTCCCTTCCAGATTCACACATTTTATCCTTTCAAACTCAGGCATTAGGAGGCCACATCACACCTGACTTCACTCATCATTTCCATGCCTAGTGTTCTTTTAATGTCCTGTTCCTTTCTGACTGAAGCGGTAGCTTGTGGACTGTGTTGTCAGCTCACCAGAACTAGATGTATCGCAGGGACAAGGGTATCACAGGAAAGGCGACGTTTCTGCATTGCGTCTGTGCTAACCAGGACTTGGAGAAGCTGCACGCTGGGCGTCAGTCTGATATTTTTGTCCCTCTTGCCTGGGGTAAGTCAGGTTTCCTGTCAGTACAAGGGACCCCTGTCCCCTGCATCACTGCCTCTGCTATTTGTGTCACCAGCTGGATTGGCTGCTTCGACTAAAAAGGCAAGAGAGGGGTTAGGAGACACGATATGTGCTTCATTCACTGTGGGCAGTAACTCTCTAATTGTCCTTGGCACCAGTGGGAAATGCTGCTCTCCACCCACAGCAGGAAGCACACACCACCTTCCTCCGCAGCACTAGAGCACCCCTGGCCTTGCCTGGTGTCCCTTCTCCCCTGGTACAGGCTGTGGGTGGGTGTCTTCGCCCCTCTTCCTTCCTGGAGGAAGGAGAGACCTTTTGGAAAGACCTGCAGCACAGTGGAGCAACTATGCGGTGACGGAAAAGCAGAGTATTCCAGATGTGGCCTGAGTGCTGAGTAGGGGATGGTCATCACTTCCCCCATCTCCTGGCTGTGCTCCTGATGACACAGCCCAGGGTGCTGTTAGCCTTCATTGCTGGCTCGGGCTCAGCCTGCTCTCCCCCAGGACCTCAGGTCCTTCTCTGCAGAGCTGCTCCCCACCCCAGTGCCCAGCAGGGTGTTAGTCTGTCCCAGATACCATTTGTCCAGATTGAATTTCATGAGGTTCTTGTCACCCCATTTCTTCAGCTTGAGTCCCTCTGAACAGCAGCTCTACCCTTGACCGTCTTAACTAGTCCCACCAATTTGCTGTCATCTTCAAACTTGATGAGAGGGCACTCTGTCATCTCCTCTGAGCCCTGTCACGCGAACAAGTTTTTACCCATGTGGTCCATCCATCCAGACCACAATGCCCTAATTTGGATCCAAGATTGTGGTAGATAGTGTCAAAAGCCTCGCAAAAGTCAACGTAAATGATAACGGCTGCTCTTCCTTCATCTACAAACCCAATTGTTTTATTACAGAAGGCAATCAGGTCGGTGAGGTGTCATTCACCCTCGGTATATCCATGCTGGCTGTTCCTGGTTACCTTCTCCTTCCCGTGCCCAGAAAAGTGTTCCAAGAGGACAAGGATTTCCACATGGGCTGCAGTGAGGCTGAGCAGCCAACAGTATCCCTTTGGGCTTATTTTTCAAGATGGGCAAAACATTTGCCTTTCTCCAGTCATTGGGGACCTCTCCCAGTCTCCATGGTGTGCCCTTGCACTGTCACCAGCCAGCTCCCTCAGTACCCTCGGATGCAGTTCAGTTGATCCCATGCATGTTTATGGGTTGAGCTCTCCCATGTAATCCCTGACGTGATCCTCACCCATTGCTGGTAGTTCTCTTTCTTGAATCTGGAGCACAGAGAGCTGGGAGACCCTGTTGGTAGGCCTGAGGCAAAGACGGCTCTGCACTCCACAGCCTAATGTGTTCCCATTGTTACTACATCATCTGCCCCATTTGGGAACAAGCCTACATTTTCCTTCTTCAGGCTTCTACTCTTGGAGCTGTGGCAGAAGCTCTCCTTGAGATCCCTTGCAAATTTCAGCTCTGGCTGAGCTTTGACCTCAGGAAAGAGACCATGTGTGATTCCTTTGGACATTTGCAGAAGTTTCTGCATCATCCCAGAATCCTGAGTTAGCTACTCTGACGTTAGAAATGTACTGAACATTCAAATGCGAGCACCAAGACTATTAAGAAATGTAATATCTGAATGTCCTGCATAAGGTTCAGTATAAATTGTACTCTTCTGTATCTGTCCAAAGGCAGCTGCTTCGTTCTGCTTTGTCAGAGAAACTGTTAATAATTTAATAATGAAAGGGAACTAATGAGGTCTATGGATCGGAGCCTCATGCTCAGATTATCCAGTGTCTAATGATGTGTGAATTTTGACTGCAGCTTTTTCCACCCTGAGGGAAAAAAGCCACTCTCATCCATGTGGATTCTCCTGTGACTAATAAAGGGCGAGCTCACACTGCAGCTTTTGCTGTACAGGGAGTACAGGCAAGGTTACTCTCCAGTACCTGGCCCCAGTTTCATGACACTTATGAAAACATGTAATTCTGGAGATAACTACCCCTTTAATTCGGATTTGACCAACGGGTTTGGGAATTACTAGGGAGAATGGACGGGCTGACAAAGGCTGGTTCAAAGTCATTATGGAAGCCTCATGCACTTTGAAAAACTCTCAACATTTTTACTACTTTGCATTTCAAACACATCTCATTAGAAAGGTGCAAAATAATTTGCATTAAGTATTAGCTTAATTTTTGCAACAGGTGAACCGTAACGATTCATCTTTTGAAAAATATATCCCTTCTCAAATACTGTAGACTAACTATTTCATATGTGTTTATATACTACATACTTTTCACAGATGGCTTACGTGTTTAGTATCTTACATAAAATAAGGTTGTTTCTAAGTAAGTAAGACTTTTGTAAAAACAAATATTAACTACCATTTTCTTTCTACAGTAGACTAAGCTTGGATTTAGCAGAGAGGAATGTCGTCTGGTCTGATTTGGACGCATAAACGCCATGAGCAACCCCTTAAATAGATATGTGAGGTTTGTTGCTGTCACCTTTCAAAGACAAACACATCCAGGCTAATGACTGACCGATGAAGTGTGTTTTGCTGTGGCCTAGCTAGTGCGTATCAGTTATCTTGTTTTAAAACCAGCAGGGAAGCAAGTCACGGCACTTTTATTGCGAGGTAAACCAGGTGAGGCCGACCAAAAGCAGCAGCAGAGCGCTGACCTCCTCTGGCAACCTCACTGCAGCTTGTCAGGTTTTACAGGCATGTAGCTACCACATTAATTAAGTTTTCACTGTGAAAAACCTCACAAAACCAAAACAAGGCCACTGAAGACAAAGCCCGGTGTAAGTGGCTGTATATGTGACAGGAGATTTACGTTAGCCTGTTGGGGAAATAGTATCAGTCTCACCCCAGCAGCGTGTGATCTGTAGCATAAGAAGTAATAAAACTGCCTGGAAAAACGCAAACCAGCCTGTACTGAATTCCAGCCCACCGTGACTGCCAGGCTCCTTCTAGCCCCTGCTGTCTCCCCTTGAGTGCTGCAGGCCTCCTTGAACCTCTTCTTCTTCATCTCACACGTACTCATTGACAAAGACTCATCACATTGAGTAAAAAAACTGTTTTATTATACGAGTGACCCCAAGTATAGTATCTCACGACAGCAATATGGCAGGAGAGACTATTCTATTTTTTTTTCTTTCCTGTAAATTTATCCTTTTCCACCCGCTTGCTCTCCCACACAAGCCAATGCACACATGAACACACTGAGCAGTTGAGTACATCTGAGCATGATACTCTGGCAGCACAACAGAAAATCTGAGTTCCAACAAAAGCCAAAAAAAAAGGCCTTAAGGCCAAAATGTTTTACAAATGGAGACTTGGTAGCACTGAACTGAAGCATAATTACAACTTTCGTTTGTATATGGTGTTTGTAAGAATGCCCCTTCTCCAACACACAGATGAAACCAATACAAACCCAAGTGGAAATCATAGTTTTTATTAACTGGACAGGTAAAGAATCTAACTTCAGTTTTGCAGAAAAACAAACATTAGGTGCCACTTGATTGTAGGAGACTTTGAAAACCAAGTGGTGGGTGCTGCACTCTGGTGCGAACGCAGACTTGAGAAATCAGCAATGATCGGGCGGCCAGAGGTGATGGGCTGGTTATTGCAATCTATATCAGGTCCATCTTGTAAATTCAGCAATTAGTCCTGTTTTATCGGTGTCAAAGTGGTGCAAGCATGGAAAACCAGGTCTACTGAATTGTCTAAATGATGACAAAATGAAGAAATTCTCATTTTTCTTAGGAAGCAGTGATCAGAAACAACACATCCTGAAATCTTGACATATTTCTTTACTATTTCTCTTTTGAAACCTTAAAATATAGGTCCTTTTTATCACATATGATCACACCATCTCAGTTCAGTCATTTCCTGAACTGTATTTTCTAGTTTAGTTTATCCACAAATGATTGGCTTCAATATAAGAAATCCCAGGTTAATTCAATAACGCCTGCTGTACAGTGTAATAAAAGCTATTCAGAAAGGACGTGCATCTAAATTTCGTCAAAACATGGGGAAAACTGAAAAGTGTTTATCAAACATTTTCTTAAAATTGGGCTTCACTAAATGTGGTTTTGTATTCTCTCTCCATTTATCTTGATTGGTCATTTCTATCTGAAAAAAATAAATTAAAAAAAAAGGAAAAAGGGCACTTTTCAAAGTGCCACATTTAAGTCTTTCCTTTCTTTGGCTATTCAAAGATTTTCTTTCCTTGATCTTCGGAGAAAAGTCTTGCATTATTTCTAATGCTCCAAGCAACCACTTTGCTCATTCCCCTTAGCATGTAGGAGCCCCAACGCTTCTGTAGCACAACTATTCAAGGCTTTTCCTTCCCCTTCGTTACATGCACAGCCGTTTCTCTCAGAAACACCTGCCAGGCTCATTCCCTGGCCTATTTCCTCCTGCTAGCCTCAATGTCACCTCTTCCTTTCACCACCCCTACTTCCAGCTGACCTCTAACCATCTTTCTTGATCCTGCCCTCCTTACCACAGGGGAGTCTGCCCACTCCCCATTGCTACCTCAGCGAGCTGCCCAGCACACAAGGGGCACAATCTCTACACTCTTTAATATGCTTTTCCTATCTAGTCCCCTCACTTGTGATCCAATCAGCCAGGAAACACGGCCGAGGCCATCTCACCACGTTAATCAACCCTCCAGAGGGGAAAGAGGCAGTGAACGAGTGGCAAAGTGGCCGCCACCCCGGCGCCGGGCCCGCGGGCTTCGCCCTCTCCTCAGACCTTCAACGGTTCGCCCTCCTCTCATTTTTGCCGTTTCCAGGGCAAACTGCCCGGGACCTTTCGGAAGCCGGTGACTATGGCGGGCAGCAAAGCGATCAAGCCCTGCGTCCGAGAGCCGCCGAACCACCACCGTCCCCTGAAGTGCCCTCCCCTGCCTTCCCCTCCGGCGGCCTCTCCCCTTCCCCTTTCCTTCCTCGCAAGCCGCCCGCTGCCCCGCCCCGCCGCGCCCCGCCCCGCCGCACGCGCGCTTCCCCTTCCCCCATTGGCCCGCCGTGACGGCAATGGCGCGGCCTCCCCGCCGCGCAGGCGCAGCGGCGCCCGGCTCGCGCGGGTGTCCGTTGCCCCGCCCCGCCCCCGCCCCCCCTTCCCCCTCCCGCCTCCTCCCCCCCGCCCCCCCCCAAACGGGTCTCCGCGAGCCGCCGCGGCCGTTGTTGTCAGTTGCGCCTCGGAGCGGCCGCAGCGGCGGGGCCCGGCGGAGCGCAGGGCAGTCAGCCAGGCGCGGGGCGGGAGCCGGAGCCGGCACCGCAGCCGCCGCCCCCGAGCCTGCGCGGCCCAGCGGAGGTTCCGTGCTGCTCCCACTTGGGTCTTCGACCCTTTCCCCTTTCCCTCCCCGTCCCCGCCGCCGCTTCCGAGGGCAGTCGCGGCGGGTGCTGCCCATGCAGGGGGCGGCGCGGGGCGCGGCGGCCCGAGGAGACGCCGCTGCTGCAGGCAGTAAGTTGCTGGTGGGGCTGGGCCGGGATCGCTTGGGCTGGGCCGGTGAGGACGGGGCCGGCCCGGTGGGGTGTGGTGGGTTCGTTTCCTCCCCTCCCTTTGCTTTTCCGTTTCTCCCGGAGCCGGCCTCGCCCGCCGAGCACCTCCCGGCCGGCCCAATGGCGGCCTCGGCCCGGGAGGAGGCGATGGGGGGGACGTTTCCTGGGCACCGAAGGTCGGTGTGTCGGTGCCGCCCGGGGCTTGAGGACAGGGATTGGGGGGGAGGGGAGAAGCGGGTGTTAGTGCGGGGACGGCGGGCTGCCGGCGGGAGCGTCTTGTGCCGCTTGGCACGGCAGAGCCCGCCGTGCCCCACTCGAGTTCTCTCCCACTCCGAGGCAGTGTCCGTGCCCCACGGCAGCAGCGCCTGTGACCGGCTTCCAGCCGCCTGACCCCGCGCGTGTCCGTGCCCTCCGCCCGGCAGCAGCGTAGGCGCTCTGCGGGGTCACCGCGGGAAAAGTGGCAGCGAGTTTGCCCCTCCGCCACCCTCCTGCCCTCGCCAGCTCCGCCGCGTATTTTCGGCCGCTTAGAGGAAGGAGGAAAAAAAAAAAAAAATAAACAACTGATGCGCGAGCCCTCCGGTTAGAGAGTCGGTCCTGGGGCCGTTTTGGGGGAATGACGGTGCATCTTACCCCTCGGAACCAGGTGCACAACCAACAGGTTTGCTCTGAATGCGAGCTGGCGTCTTTACTGCTCGTGGGGCTGGAGTGTGCCCCCGAGAGAGACTGAAAGCACAAGTACCCCTTGTTCTTTGTCAATACGTTTATTGCTTCTATCAATACACTTATTACTGTAAATTTACTGCCTTTAGATTACTACAGAAATCGGTCAGATAAGTAGATAAGTCCTGGAGAGGGGTCTTTGTGCTTTTTGCTGGGTGGGTTTTGGTACTCCACTAGTTAAATATACGGAAGGTGACTTAAAGGTGTGGTTTGTAGGTGTACAGTCTTGGTAATAGCTGAAGGACAGATGTGTGGCTGTTTTTGGTGTGTGTGTTTTGGTGTTTGTTGTTTGGTTTTGGTTTTGGTTTTTTTTTTTAGTAGACTGAATAAAGTATTGGAGAACATCCACTAGGGAAAAAGCATATATTGGCCTCAGGATGATTGGCGACAAATGTGACCTATTTTCAAATTGGATATTTTTATTGGTAAGTGATGCTAGAACACCTGTGAAGGAGAAAGATTTACATGGGATATGGAAATATAAAAAGCTTTGGATTTTTGCTTATGCATAGATAATTTCTTGTTGCTTTCAGGAGCTTGTTAAGAGTAAATATGCAAAGAAGTGGTTTCCTCAATGGTATCATTGCAGTTCCTGGAGCAGCTGAAGTGTATTGTATGATTTACAGCAATCTAGCATGAATGAATTGCATGCAAATCTGCTTACGCCTGCCCTCTGTAGTGCAGTCACTACTTAGTCATATAGGCTGCTTTTTGGAGTTGTTTATTATGGATATATTTAGATCTTGAGGCTCTGGGGAAGGATCAGTTTAAGGAATCTCAGCAAAGTGAAATCTGTGTGTTTACAAGCAAATGTTTATTATGTTAGAGTTAAGCTGTTCTTGCAAGGCATGCACCATTAGGAAGTGGGGTTTTTTGACAGCTGTGTCACAGAAAGAGGGAATTTGGCTGGTGGTTATTTTTGTACTGCTGCTGATCATTAGAAAGAAGGAATCTGAAAAAAACTTACAAGAATAACAGTTATTGCTCCATAATGCAATCAGATTTTACCTTGTGGAACATGTTGAAATGTTAATTTGAATAGGCTAATATCTGCCCCTTTTATTTCTAGTGCATGAAAACATCCAGCTTTGAGGCCTTAACAACAAAAGTTGTGGAAGTCAAAGTCCAGTCTTTATTTTTCCTGAATGGCTAGAAAAGTGGTAGAATGATGGCATGATTTTTCAAGTGGCTGGGAAAAGAAGCTAGCCTGAATGCTGGAGTAGTGCCTCATAGGCAAGGTGTCATCTAAGACAGCACATTCGTCAGCCTGTTTTAAGAGAACCTTTATGGTCCACACCTGAGGCTTCCAATGAAAACAGGGAAAAGGGAAGATGACATCTTAAGTGGACTGTGATAAACCATTGTTTTTGGGGGGCTTTTGCACAAGTGAGAAGCAAGAAAGTACAGATTGAGTTTTGGATACTGAAATTTCTGTATAGGCTACTGCTCTTCCTTGAATCATCTTGCTATGAGAACTAATATTCCCATGTGGTGTGGGTGGTTGCACTATAGATACATAGTCTACTTTCCGATTATTTTAAACAAATAGCATGTTAATAGTATGCATGTTAAGATGCTACTGCAGATACTCTTCTACTTGCAGTAGCCATATTCCTCATGCACTGTTTGGAACAACCTGATCTCTTCCAAGGCTCTAACTCCCTGCCTTCAGTATTGTATTTGAGTAATTATTTAGCAGTCTGCACCTTCAGTGTATCATTGTCCTTTTTTATCCCACTAGCAACTGTAATGCCAAACTAGCACCTTTGTCTTGCTTTGCTGCCTGCCTTGCTTTCAAGGGCACAGTATCCTGGCACAGCTGGCTTTTTTCCCTCGGAATGTGTCTCATGAAACAGTGCACTTTCCTTGGATTTTTGTCTTCTTTCAAAATTCCACTGAAATGCTGTAGCTGTAAAACTTTTGTGCATTCCTAGTTAATGTTTTCTAATTATGTCTTAACCATGGTTCATCAGTCTCTTATTTTGAGACCAGGGACACTGCCATTTGTGTGCAGGGCTGAACTGCAGTTTATGATGAATATACTAGTATTAAATTCCATAAGCTCTTAACTTTAGTAACCTGTGAGGTTCTGTGCATCTTGTCACACTACTTTCAAGCACTTAACTGGAATGCTGCAGCTTCTGTAGTAATGTAAAGTAGCTGCTGTTTTAATACACATAACAGTATTATGTAAGAGCTTAAGAGGATTTGAAAAACTGTATGTTCGCTTACAATTCCAGGATAACTTACCTTGGCAGAGTTCTAGTACACATAAGTTGATTAGGTCACCAATGTTAAGAACTTAATGAGGAAAAAGTGCTGTGTAGTTTTTTACACTTGTAAAATATAAAACAGAGCATGTTCTCTTTCTGAAAAGCTGAATCTCTCAAGTGTACAGTGATCTTCTACAGCAGTGTTTGGGCATGATTGTTACACTGAATTTGACAGACTGTTTTTCACTCTTCATATATCATCCTGTGTTTTCTGCAGCAGTCTCCTACCTAGTTACTGAATGGACTTGAGCCAACTTTACTTGAGAGATAAGACGATAGCCTAGACTTTTATAATTTTATTTCAAGTTGAAGCATGGTGACTTTCAGATGTCTGCCAGGTCCTAACAAATTTAGGATGCTATAAATAAGGATAAAGTATTGAAACTGAGTAATTTTAGGTTGGGGTTGATCTTTTTTTTAAGGTTTTAAGTACTTTGTATCCTAGATGGAAAATGTCAGTATCTCAGAGGCAACTTAAGTCAATTCAGTACTCAAGTTTTATGTTATCAGATGTATTGCTAAACAATTGAAGCTATCTGAAATTTGAGCTCAGAGATTGTTCTTAAGAAGTTTAATAGAAATTATTATTGCTTGTAATAGGTACTAACAGTACGTGCACATACTTGCATCTGAATGCTCATATCTGAGCTAGTATTTGATGCTTTCATCTCCCTTGATACAGAAAAACATCATGTTTGTGATTTTGAATTTACACAACAAAGATAATATTAGGTGTTACAACAATGATAACTTATTAAAATGTTAAGCCACACTGAAGCATTCATTGATTAATGGTGGAAAGTTTAGAGCTCCTGTTACTGCTCTTTGCTACACTGCCTGGCATGAGAAAATTATGTGGTAATGTTAATAAATAGGGATTTGAAAAAGGAGAAACAATTCTGAGAATTCATGAACATGGGGTAGATGAGGTGATTCCTCTAAAAGAGTCCAGATTGGTGGAATAGAAATCTGAGTTACCTGTTTTCTGCAAAGTTCCTGCAGCAAGTTTTCTGGAAATAAAGATGTAGTGTCCTGTCTAAAAGATAGTGATACCATCATGAATCACAATAGTCTGACTTGTGTCTGATGCGTAAAGTACTTCCGTCATCCGTTTTCACATTTCCCCTTATTTGGGAGAGAGGGAGCAGAAATAAAAAAAGAAAAAAGGAAAATGTGATGAGGTTTAGCATCTTAAAGCCTTTGAAAAGATGGTTGGATACTGCTTATCAAGCTTGGAAATTGTAACTTTGGGCTAGGGAGTCCAACTACCATGAGTTATCTCTGTTGCTTGTGAGATGGTTGACTGAAAAGCTTGTTGGTTTCTGTGATCTTCAGACTTCTTTGGTACCACACCTTGATTGTTTAGGTTTATGAATGTCTGTAACCAAGATACCCATGTGAATTTCCTGTAGCTGAGGAGAAATTTTTCTTTCAGTGGGAAGTGCAGAACATGATCACTTCAATTGAAACTAGATTTTTATATATCATGACGTCACAGGGTCTGAACAAAGTATTATGACTAATTTACACATACAAAAAGAAAGTACTAGCAGATATCACAAGATTTGGAGCAAGTCCTTTTTAAAAGATGTTATCGCATGTGACTTTGCAGAAGATAATTTAGGGGATAGGGCCATTTGGGAAGGTCTGGTATTCTTCTCTTCCTCTGCAATAATACTTTAAAAGCAGCTTTAGATCTTAAGCAGTGTATTGCTGAAGCATCTGATATCTGAACAGGGTGGTGGTGTCTGTATTACTTTCTGTTACGCTACATACTGGACTTTGAGAGTAGGCACAAGAGGAAAACAGACAACATTAATTGCTTTTGGAGCTGTGGCTGGTGTGAGGACTTTAAATGGTGTAAAGCTGCTGCTGAATTCTCAAATCCATAGTGCAGATCGCATTTGTCTTGTGTAATACCTCCTCTCAGAAATGGAAAGTGCCTTGTGAACTACAGTGATTATTAGCATAGTTAGGAAAGTATCTTGGGCTTTTAACACATTTCACAACTAGAGGCAGTTGGAACCAGTGCCAATGACTACTAATCATGGGTTTGTCAACAGATCATAGCTTGATCACTCTTAGCACATCTGTTGTCTTAGTAGCTTTGGTGTCTAGTCTGTAATCATAATCTTGCTATTACTACTACTACTGTGTTGGTATTGCTTTGCAATGTACACTTACTACAGTGTTGTCTGTGTTTTCTTATTCACCTGCTTGTTGTGAAAGAAAAAGGAAATGTACATTCTTGATTTTTGAAGTGGGGGGCCTTGAAGGACCAATTCAGATCCAGTGGTTTTTTTCCACTTGTCTGTATTGAAGATGATTCTCACAAAGATGTACACTGTATCGTGAGATTTCTACAACACAATTCTCAGATTTTAGTTTGCTTTTTACTAGTGTTCTGCAAAGCACTTACCATAGCTTTGCAAACCCGTGTGAAAGAGGAAAGCCTAAACTTTCCATGTTTGATGTGACTGTACTAATCTTCAAGAAAATAGGATGGTAGACAGCAATCAATGGGTCTAAAAGTTTTGGAATTTCTTTTCTAAGAAATAAATATGTTCTTTAACTGATGATATCCTGAATCATGTGTCATATTTTTTAAGTTTAATTTTACTCATACATTTGAGCTGCCTTGAACTCTTGCTCTTAAATCTGAGGTCATGCAGGCTCTTGTAATTTTTTTGTTACAAAATAATGTCAGTAACTTTTATTTCTTCTCCAATCTATAATGCTACTGCATCTCCCCCAACCTTTTGTTTATAGTTCCAAGAGCAATGTTTTATTCAGTTTATTGGCCTGATGAATGTTTCTGCTGCTGGCTCTTCATTGAATAATGGACCTCAGAGTTGAAGAATTCTTGTTAGCATTTTGATTTCTGGATTCTAAGCAGGGTTGAAGTTAGGGATCAATGGTTCTGATGCCTGCAATACATTCTAAAGTAATGAAACACTAACATTTCACTACAGACTTCCCAAATATTTAATGGTAAAACTTCATCAGCAATTGGGAGGTTTTGTATCTTTTCAGAGCAAAATTCTGAAGACTATTCAAAACTAGGGAATAACAGGTTAATTCTGCTTTTTGTGTTTGGAACAAAGAACTACTTGATAACTCCTGTCTTCATAATTTTAGGTGTAGCCATGCTGAATGGTAGAGAGATTTACTGATACATCTTGACATTTTAGTAACGCAATATGAGGTGGATGCTGGTGGTGTGGGAGTTGACAATAAGGCCTAATAAAGTAAGTGCATGTACGCCTTGAAAAATCTACTGTAGTGTTTCATTGTGGAACTTGTCAGGAGCACGGGAGTCTGTGGGGTTTGTCATCAGCGAAAAGGAAGATACGCATGTATGCTGTGGTACAGTCATGCAAGGTGGAAAAGAAAGCATTATATAGCGTTGTGTATATAAGGGCTGAGTTGTAACACCTCTGCCCCTGTCTGTTGTGTCTTCCTCCCAGTGCTGCATGTGCAAAGTGCTTGGCTATAGGGCAGGTATAAATTGCTCTTGTTTCTTTGAGTACCTTTGATAGTTGTGAAGGCTTAGGTCATAGAAAGGTGGACAAGGAGGGACTTTGCTGGGCTGTGACACCTGTGTGTGGAAACAAAAAGAGAATACAGGTTCTTGGGATCTTATGTCCCATATTGAGTCTTGAATATTCAAGGAATATTGGGTAGTTGTGAGGCTTTAAAAGTTTTGTACTCTGGAGGAATTGAGTCATGACTAGTTTTGAGAGCATGTGGTGTGCATTAAGTGTGTATGTTCTTCATACTTCACTCTTGCAACACTTCTTACCTGTTTCTAGCATGTTGGCTCTCCCTCATATAAAAGGAAAGGTGATTGCAAACCTTCTTGGGGAAAGCAGATTGACACACTGGTGAAGTTGTAACATCATCAGGTGTAAGTAGTGGCTCATACAGTAACAAAGACAGACTTTTTAAAGGTCCATGGATTAGCCTGTGAAGGTATCTTACAGTAGGATAGCAGATAAAAATTGGTAGGAAATATTGGAAAAAGTGTGTAAAATTATACTTGTAGGGTTTGTATACCAATTTGGTATTTCCTTCAGTTTGCTCTCAAAATCTAATAATTTGTACAAATTGATTTCAGAGTAAAAAAAAAAAAATTGTTTCTGAATCTCTGTGGTCAGTTTATGTCAAATTCTGGTTTACTGTTTCTAGGAAGATGAGCAACGTATGTCTTACTCCCAAAATACCAATTATTTGTTTACTCTCTAATTATATAGATGCTGTTATTCATCTGTGACAAACGAGCAAAAGGAGAAACAGGGTGAAACTTTAGTCCATCTTCTGGATGTGTATAATGTGTACATCCACTGAACTAGTAATCTTAAATTTCTGTTGCAGAAAATGAAAAAATGAAAACTTGTGCTTTTGAGAGATGATTAATTTGAACTATTTAGCTATCTGCTTTAGGGTGCAATTTTTTATCAAACTATTATCTATGTTGACTGAACCTCCATTTATCATGAAGGGAAACAGGAATTGTTAGCTGTTTGTGGACGGATGAGTCCCAATGAAGATTACTTCAGCTTTCATGTCTGGTAGCTGATCATGCAGGGAAATTTTTGCATTCATAGTATTATAACACTTTATTGAAATGGGACCTTGAATTTTCATTTTCTAAAGTAAGAAGCTAATACACACATTAAGGTAATATGAACTAGGCTGGTCTTACATGTAGTGTATAATCTAATGAAACTTTTTGGACAGAATGAATTGCTTAAAGAAAAACTAGTGCCCCTGGAACATGCTGTTTTTCTAAACAGATCAATTAGAGAGCTATTCATCCATCTTTTAGAAGTAGTTGAATCACAGTACTGTTGTTAAGCCTCTTAAGAGGATGCATGTGATATTACAAAACAGCTTCTGCAGATCTCCATTAGAGAGGCTGTTGGCAGTATTTTTTGGGATAGGATATATGAGCTTCTATGGAAGGAAGGATCTGGCCTGAGTCTATTTACTGGTAAACGTCTACATTGCATAAAACGAGTATTGGGGGCATAGCTGAATTCTGGTATAGTTAGGGAAAACTGTGTTTTTAAAACCATAATTAGCCACATGGATTAAATGCTGCTAATGGCTAGTAAGCTTGCCAACTAGAAAATACAAACTCTAATGCTGAAAAATGAAATTATAAAGGACTTGACATAATGTGAAAAAAAAGTAAGGCAGGTAAATATTTTCTGTGATATAACCGACTCTTAAATGTTTTTTTTCATTAGGCTGCAGTTTGGCTTACTAGCAAAGTATGGCTGGTTGAAATTTTTGTTGTTGCATGCTGTAATTTGCAGCTCTTTCATTTGGTACGAATGTTCAAGAGATCACATTGTAAACTGGATCATTGAAATGATCTGTCATTAAAACTAACCTTGTTTTGGAGAGTGACGGTAGTAGATATGTGAAATCTGGAAGTTTTGGGTGATTCCATTTATAGTTAGCCCCCAAAATTTTACTGATGTAACTAAGGAGAGAACTGCAAAGAAAGGGTAAAAGAGGCTTCAGCTCAAAAACCAATACCTTGTGTAACTGCAGTCTTAGTTCATCCTTAAGTGTTTCCAAAATTCCGCTTTCTTACTCTACTGAGAAGCTGAGCAAAAGAAATCACTTCTGAAAAATACTGGTGTAGCAACTGCGATCCCTTAAGTAGCATATTTGAATTGTAATCAGGGTTTTGTATCTATATGCGCTGTGACAGTTTTGCATCCATTTCCTACTACTGAACAGTTCTTAATTTTGGTATGTTCGCTTCAAACTGTGTATGCATCTGAGGTCCTTGTGTTTAGCTGTGGGAGCTTCATCTCTGAAGGTTTATTTTAAAACCACAGAGTTAAAAGTTGGTTGGTCTGTTATTTGTGAAGACATTATGTTAAACTGTTAATGAATCTTCATTAATTTTATTTCCGCTGATGGGGCTGCAACAATAGTAAACATAATTTATCTTCCATTTCTGTAAGCTTTTATCCTATTGTTTACTGTCTGATGTATTTCTCCTGATTTTTGCTAGAATTTTGTTGACAGGTTGATGTTTATGTGTATTCTGTCATTTAGAGATAAATCACTTGCTGAGTTTGTATGAAGATGGTTGAGAATGTGCCAAGTGAACAAAATAATTATGTATAAATCTTTCCTTAGCATTGAGTATTCTAGTTGTTTACATTCAGACAAGTTATATTTTATTACATCTGGCTGTGCTTGCTCTCTCTCTTTTGCTCTGCCAGGGCTGGAACCTTCTTGAATTTTAGAAAGAAAAGCTAAGTCAAAATTGATTGAGGCTTTTTTACCTCCACCTTCCATACCTTTTCTATTAATAATACCAGAACTTTGGGTTTGCCATGCAGTAAGAAAGCTCTGTGTTGTCTGTAGGTCTTTGAATCCAAGACTTAACAGAAAATCTCTCTTAAAGTCATGTTTCTTCTTCAGAGAGTAAAGGTGTTTCATGATCTGGGCCAGATTTGTAGGATGTGATGAACTTGTGTGAATAGAGATGTAAATCTTGAGATTTGACTTAACATTCGAGAAAGAAATGGTCTGTAAAAACTTGAGCACTGGAGTTCATGTCACTGGTAACTTCAGTTGCATAGGGAATGACTTTTTTTGACACAACTTGTACTTTTTTAATGTAGAGGTTCTAAAATTGTTAAGTAGTAGCGTAAGGTGTTGACTATAGGGTGCGTTATGGGTAAAACAGATTTGTAAGAAGGGGTGATGACTTGTGGCAGTTAAAAAGTTGTCTTTGTGTGCTCGTGCTTGTGGGGTTTTTTGGTTGTTGTTTTAATCTATAAGCAGTGAAGAGTCTGGTTAGGGTGCTGTGGAGATAGCAGTTCTATAAAGTGTGTTTGTATGAGGTGGGTTTTTTTGTTTGTTTGTTTTTTAAATGATTGCAATCCTTTTCAGGGTGAGACTGGAGTCACATAACCATATGGGGTACAGCTGATAAATATCTTTCCTATTGCTTTGTATAGATTAAGGTTAGGTGGTGTTTGACTTTTTCATTAGCCTGCATTTTGGGTGTTAGGTCAGCGTGATGGAACGTTATACAACTATGATAAAGCATGATATGAAAACATTATATTGGTGCTCAGTAGTAGTAACAAAACCCAAATTGGCCTAAGAAAGTAGCATAGAACAAGGTAGAGAAAGACGGGAGGAATGCTAAAGTCTGTGGAATAACCTCTGTAAAAGGAGTGACAGACTGGGACTTAAACAAGATTAAACTGAAGCTAGGAAGGAAGGAAGCTGAAACTGTGAGTTGCTTGAGGCAAGGTAAATAGCATGATAGTTCTTGTTTTGGAACAGACAGTGAATAAGAAGATGCACAAATTATCAGGAGAGTAAAAACAGACAAGAGGAAGTGGTTCTTGCAGCATGTAGTTAAGCTATTAAACTCCTTGTTGCAGGATGTTCTTGATAATAAAAATTCACATGCTTTAATAAAGCATCTACCCACTTTCACAGGGTGGGATGGGGTGGAATCAATGAAGCATTATTAAACACAAAGCCATGGCCCTCGGTTGTAAAGCAGTTTTTTAATCTCTCAGAGATAAGGAGAGCTTCATTATTTATTATGTTTGCCAGTGTACTATGTTCTTCCCCATGTAGCCTCTAATGCTTACTTACTGGGTAAGAGAATGTTTGACATAGGCATTTGGTTTAATGTAGCATGTTTTAATCTAGTTTTATACTTTCTGGAATAAGGTTGGGATGGTATTACATGGTTAATTGGGAGAGGTAGGGGAAAATTTGTAAGATGAGCAGTATGGGATGTGTTGGGAAGCAGATATGCCAACCTCAGTTTTGATACTATGACATCTTCTAGTGGAGTGGTTTTTGGAAAAGCATCTGAAGCATAGTGCTTAGTAGTAGAATGAAAGGGTACAGTAACACAAAACCCAGTGAAGTTCTCCTTTTTAAAACTTGATTATTATCTTTAAAGAAAAAACAAATCAACCCCCCAATGTTCATATAATTGTTGTACTTACCCTGTTCCTTGCCTAAGTTGTGAGGTTTCAGAAGTTGATGGATTTCATTTGAATTTTACAGGGGTGGAGGTCTCCAAGTGAATTCCCATGGACTTCGTGGAAGTAGACAGCTGGATAGAGAAGAGGTTATACCATGGCTCCAGCTGAGAGAAGCAGTAAGGTGAGCTTGTTAAACATCAAAGAATCCTCATAGGACCCTCAACCTTGTAATTGAATCTATATGAAACCAGGTTCATTAGTTTCACTGCCTGTGAAATAACTTGTTTAGCAGGGAGTGTTTTTAATCTAGTGCTTACATTTCAACTTGAGAATAAGTAATACAAGGGACTGTTTGCCAGCTCCCTTTTCAAAGATTTTCTTTTTGAAGTACAGTTTTGAAACTGAGAAAATATATTCACAAGAGCTGTGCTTTCTGTGTTTTATTGAATTGGCAATAAGCCATGTAATTTTCATATTTCTAGCTACTTTGCACTCAAAGTGGGAGAAATGGTTAGTTTTTTGATAGCTACATGTTTTTATTTAAACCTGAATCCAAGATAAAGATGCAGGAAACATTTTTGGAGGTTTCGTGTGTGGGGAAAAAATGACAATGAGATGTAAGGCCTTCAAAACCAGATTTGAACATGAACGTTTTTTAGATTGTATCTTGTTTGCTTAAATGCCAGAATAACTGGTAAGCAGGAGTTCAGCACAAATAAGCTGAACTCTTGAGTTCTCTCCTATTCCTTCCCACTCTTCTTCCCCTTCTCCTGACTCATTCCTAGGACTGCTGAACATATGCAGCCTACATGCAAACTTTTTATCACCAGTTTTTATAACTCCAGTCAAAATATTTAACAAGACATTTTATTTAGCACTAAGAGTACATCCAACCCAGATGTTTAATTTCAGCCTTTAAAGCTTTGTTCATTTGTTGTAATGACAGTATTGACTGAAAATGCTCGAACTTTAATTATAGTAACAAAACTAAGTCTTACACATTAGTCTGAGCTTTGCGACACAGGAAGCTGTTAAAAGGAAGAAGGTAGAACTCTGAAGTCATGCCATCACAACTCTGTATTAGAGCTGTTTCATGCTGAAACATGAAGGAATATGCCAAAATAGGATAAATGGAGCATGTTCCTCTTGTTGATATCCTGTGCTGCCCAGCTGATTTCTAATGTAACCAGAAAAGTTACAGATTTCAGCTTTGCCAAATTTAACAGGCCGTATAACACTTTCTTCAAGTATTGCTTGCAAGAACATGAAGGCCACTGAATTTCAGAGCAGTTTTCGTTATTGCACTGTTGAAATCCACCTTCTTCAAACATACTGATAATATGATTTCAGAAATCTGTTGGTTAACACAGCATGGCTTATCAAACCCTCTGTAAAAACCCCTGAAGAATTTAATAAGTAATCTGTAACAATATGCCAATGTAACTTCAGGAGAATTACAGGATAATAATTTTGCATATTTTTATACAAATACATAATCTTGTCTCTTTTCTTTAGGTATGCTTCACAGTGATAATGGACTATTTATTTGCATCAGATACTCTTATATGAAAAGATCAAGTTTACAAAGACCTTAAGTATTATTTCGTCTTCTGAAACAGAATGGCAGGCTTCAAACGAGGATATGATGGAAAAATTGCAGGATTGTATGACTTGGATAAAACTTTGGGCAGAGGCCATTTTGCTGTGGTCAAACTTGCTCGGCATGTCTTTACAGGTGAAAAAGTAGCAGTGAAAGTAATTGACAAGACCAAACTGGACACTTTAGCCACTGGACACCTTTTTCAAGAAGTTAGATGCATGAAACTGGTGCAACATCCCAATATAGTACGGCTGTATGAAGTGATTGACACTCAAACTAAGCTTTATCTTATCTTAGAGCTAGGTGATGGAGGAGATATGTTTGATTACATCATGAAACATGAAGAAGGTCTCAATGAGGATCTGGCAAAAAAATATTTTGCTCAAATAGTTCATGCTATATCCTACTGCCATAAACTGCATGTAGTTCATAGAGACTTAAAACCAGAGAATGTCGTCTTTTTTGAAAAACAAGGACTTGTGAAATTGACTGATTTTGGCTTCAGCAACAAATTTCAGCCTGGAAAGAAGCTCACCACAAGCTGTGGATCTCTTGCGTATTCTGCTCCTGAAATTTTACTTGGGGATGAATATGATGCACCAGCAGTGGGTATGTCCTCTTTGAATTAAATTAATAATCTGAACTTAAGTACCATGATGTTTTCTGTTTCAAGGTAATGCCATATGTGGAAGCCAGCTAATTGGCAAGAAATAATATTATAACCTGGATGAGTTATGGAGGAGTTAATGCTGGAGGAGCTGTGTTTGAAGGAGATACTCAAACACTCTAAAAAATGCATAGAAGTCATTTTTGTATGAAATGATGCAGTTGTATACATTGTAATTAACTTTTCTATTCATGACAGTGTGAATGTGATGTGATGTGTATGGTTGTACTTGCTTTGTTAGGGGACCCATATCCTTTTCAGAAAAGTGCCTGTTTTTAATTTAACATCGCTTTACTGTCCTACCCTGCCCAGCCCCTCCCAAAAACACCTAAACCAAACCAAAACCAAGCCCAAACCCAGCCACCCAGTGATTCTCTTTGCTCAGTTTAGCCATATAAGAATGACATTGTGAGCCCAGGCCGCTTACATATTCTGCTGCAAGGTTATAGGAATCCATTTTTAATAAGTACTAACTTGGCTATCAAAGGAGGGGATGGGAAGTGAAGGAAGGCTTTAACTCCCTCTTCCTCTGCCCTATTCTTGACTGAAAACTGAAAGTATGGAGTGAGTTCCCAGTTGCTCCCAATTGTTTAAAATGTTAGGAGAAATAGTGATATGTAAGTTAGTCTTCATGTTGATAGCTGGAAAGTCGACGGACTGCTACAGGTGGTTCTCTTACTCTCTCTTTTAGGTCTACTGCATATGCTATTATAAGTAACTTAGAGTATTTTTTTTTAAATAGCTGTAAATGTTGATAGAGTCACTGGATAATGTCCTGTATAGGTAATGCTCCTATCTGTTAGTTGAGGTAGACTTTGCTTCAACAAATTTAGGTACATATGATTCCAAATGATGCTTAAAAACCAGCTTATTGTAGTCAACATGCCTCTTGTTCTTGTGTGCCCACAAGTCTGATACTTATTTTGTCTTGCTAACACCCATTAGGACTCTCTACATGGTGTGTGTGTTTTGCTACAGTTATAGTAGTGACTGTAGTGATGGTTTAAATTAAGAGTGAGTTGTCCAATTTTTTGTTAATTTACCTGAGATAAGCAATCAGCTAATTTCGTGTGCCAACAAGGTATTCCTGCACACTGTGGAACTAAAATTATTACATTATTTTTAGTATAAATATTTGTAGCTATTAGATCTTATGGTCTGTGCTTAGACATTTGAATGTCACTCCATGGCTTCAGACTTTGAATAGTTATTTTACTATGGGTTTTCTGGACTTGAAAGCACTTTCTAAAGTGTGCTACAATTAGGAATTTTAGATGCCTATGCTATTTGTGGTTTTGCACATCCTTGTTGATGCTACAGTGATGCTTGACAAAATGATTTCTGTTAAGAGTCAAATGTTTTAGATTAGTTGGTTCTGGTTTTATCAGTGGCAAGCTAGATATCTGAACTCCTGAGTTCTTCTATGACTTTTTTTGAGAATTTCCTGAAGCATGAGTGTAACTGATTGCAGTGGCCTTTGAAACTAGATGGGAAAGTGCATTTGTTAAATATTCTGTACAGTGTCTATGTGAATTATTTCTTGGAAAATGGGTTAGCAGTCAAATTTTAGAGGATGAGCAAAAAAATAAGTTTTGATATCATTGCCCAGTTGAAGATGCTCAGAAGAAAGGAGGTGATTGATGCAGAGGGCATTAGGATCATTATGATATGTGTAGTTTCATAACTTTTTGATGCTGTTTCATATCCCATTATGATAAATTATCTTTTGTCCAACTGCAGTTTTACGGAGCTTTGACAGGTTATTAGTAAGATGCAGTAACTAGCAACAGCAGTGGTTCTTCATGATAGCTGCACATCACTTCATTTAGCAGGAGACTTAAGATTTGTTTGAGTACAAACTAGAGCAATCCAAATACCATGGATGCTTTGAGAGGGTTATTTCTAGAAATAGATGGTAGTGTAATTTTTTGTCAAATTCTGTATATGAGAGCATTACCTGAAATACAGAAACATTAAGGTTTGTGTGAAAGAGATACATCTTTGATTTTTTTCATTTAAGAGATGCCTTTCTCTACGTGTCTTGGAGAGCTAAACTGAGGAGTTTAAATCTGCTTTGAGCCTAAAAGCTTTGACCAGATGGTCCAAATTGAATTACACGGTTAACAAAGCACACTTTGGACCTCTTTATGATAAAGAAAGAATGGTGGTATCACACAAAATGTTTCTTAGGGGTCTTTGTAAGCAATTAAGTAGGTAAACTTCTGAGTGATAGTAATAGAAGAAAATTATTGAATCAATTAATAGAGAATTGGTCTAGCTATAATAGAGTGGATTGATGTGAACAGTAGAAAAATGTGAAAAACATTAGAAAAACTAGAAAAAATTAATTTCTTCTAGCTGATATTTGAGGATGCTATCATAGTTATGCTCTATTTCTGGGAATATTTAAGTACAAATCAGTGGTTAGTGTTTGCTTACTTATTCCCCAGTATACTGTCTCAGTTACTGGATACTAGAACTTTTCCTATCCTAGTTAGCAGATTGTAGTGCTTGTATTCTAACTTTCTAGTGACACAGTTTTCATCATTTTGTAAAACACTACAAAATCTCTAAAGTACTGTCACTACGATAGTTACAGAATAAAAATATAAACAATCAAAATTTACTGTGAGTTGCCAATAAGATAATGACCTTGAGAGTGTGGATTTTCCTTTTCTAACGGTGAGTAAAAAGGTAAGATATGCTATGTAAGGTTTCTCAATATGACTTATTTGTGTATTTTTAATGCAAAGATTGTGATGCTAGTAGTCTGCAAAGCATATATACAGGCTGAAATAGTGAAGTTCTGTGAACTCATTCAGCTATTCACTGAATAGGGCTATTAATATTGCAAGAATAATGACTGGGAATGGCAAAGATATTTTGCCACTTAGGATGAAATTACATTATAGCTGAACCAATCTAAAAGCTGGTTGCTTATGAGAAAGGTCATGCTTTCTCCAGTGCAACTGCGTCGTCATGCACCTTTGTGAGCATCTGACCACTTGAAAACCAACTCAATTTACTAAAGTGCCAAATTAAAAAGGATTGCCCTCCTTACACTCTGTGCATGTTAAGTGAATTTGCACTCATTATAACATTTTAAAAATCCCACACCTCTTTTCATTTATCCAAAACTACCGTTATATTTGCAAAAAATACTGCAAGAAAAATGGATCAAGATACATGATGTGGTTTTGGTGTGTGTTTGGTTTGTGTTTGTCTTTTTTTTTTTTGCCAAAGATCTTTGCCACAAACATGGCTTATCTGATGTCTTATGAATAATATTAGGATGAGTATGTAAAGAAAAGGGTTCACACGTTTTTTTGCTACAAAGAGCTGAAATATTCAGGGCAAGTCTTTTATTAAGTTATATGTTTAATAACTAACACGGAAAAGCTTACTTGATGAAAAGGTAACTGTTTCAGCTAGTTTAGGGACTAATCTCCCCTTTGTGATGCTACTTAAGTTTTCACACTTGAAAAGAGACTAATTAATTTAGGTTTCATTTCCTTTTGTGTTCAAGGCTGTAGTTAAAATGATTCAAGAGGACTATAGGTGATGATCCTATGTTCCCAGGGCTTTTCAAAAAGCTGAGTGAGTTAGATAATGGGAAGTTCTGTTGCTTGTAGTTTCTCATATTTTTTCACACTTTAACGTTTGTTCTAATCAGGAAAGTGAGAGGACTGTTGTCACACAAAGTTCATTTTGTAAATCAAATGGACATATTATTTTAGATCAGATCACTGCCCTCTGTGTAGGGCAGTGGTGTAATCCAGCAACCTCTAGCAGTATTCAACAGTGGATACAAGTGAGAAAGGATAAAGCATGTTTCTGGTAATACTTTTCCTTTGTTACTTACTCCACAAGCATCAACAGAGACTGGATCATTAAATAAACAGAAATCACCTCTTTCCTAGGTCATAAAGTTTAGTTACAGTTTTTCAGATCAGTTGATTCTTTTGGAGGAGAGAAAGTTCTGTTTTAACTGCTTGGCATCTGTCAAAGTATTAAGTGCTGTGTAGGCTACAGCAATTCTGGAAGACATTGACACTTCCAGTAGTTTTTGTTGTAGTTGGGCTTACTGTATTTGATTTTGTAGATGCATGGAAACATTTGCAGAGTAAATTCATCCTTCTGTGGATGCGAAATGGACCAATTCAGATTGTAAGATTGGGATTGCATTTTGAGAACAGGCCTCTATAATGGTACTGTAATGCACAAATAACATTGTAGGTATAATCAGAGTTATTTAGCGTTGCAGTCTGTCATCACAGGAACACCAAGAGAATGGTGGCAAGATGTTACTCATAAAAGACATGACTAAAAAGAACATTATGGTTACTGTAGCTCAGTGCTATTGCACTGGAAGTTTCGTGTTCAAATCCAACTTGCTGCCTTCTTAGAAGTTTCAGGGGTCAACCACGGGGTTTAACATTCTTTAATTTAGTAGTTAGATGCTGGCTTTCTTGCACAGCTCAGACCTGGATATCTTCTGACAATAGGGTAAGATAATAATGGACAGATGTATTGATTATCTAGTCACACATTTTTTTAGTATTAAAAGAAACAGAGGATTTGTCATACATAACTTCCCCTTTCCTGAGATGATGATACTGCTTTTAGACCCACATGTCTCTGTTGGAATGATCTTAAATTCTTTTTTCTTTTTGCATCAAGCATTTGCAAGGGCTGCTTATATGTGCATAGTGTAGCTGGAGCATGTTTGGTCTTTCAAAGCTTCGGCCATGTTTACCAGGATAGCTAAGTAGCCCAAATGACCCTGTCTGGCCTGTGTGGAGCTAGTTTTGCTGGTTTTGCATGTGTATAGCACTTCATTCACAAACTGAGTAATGTAAGCATGATGGCCAGTGGGTATGTACAGCAACCTTTTACACTATAAAAATACTGAATATAAGATTTGGCAGACTTGAGTAAAAAAAAAAGCTTGCAAATCATATATGGTATTGAATCATTTAGCATAGCTGACAACATTTTGGAGTTTCAGTATGCTCAAAATCAGATTACAGCCAAACTTGACAGAAATGAAAAGCAGAAATACCTACAAGAACTTTTCACAGATTGTTCTGTTTTGAAAAATCTCCCTTTTTAATGTTGTGTTGCAATGCTTTAGAAGATTTATAGTGTGATATATTATAGAATGAGCTTGAAGGTGTAAGGGTACAGAAAACTGAAAGAGTGTAATACTCAGCTGTTTCCAGCATGAGGGGTCTTCCCCTTCTGTTTTGCTTTCATCTGTGCAGAGCTGCCCCTTCTCATGTGCTGCACGCTGTTGCATGGCTGACAGTTTGATGAACTGATTTTTATCAGCTGACTTGACAGAAAACGGTTAACTTTTCTGCGGTCTCGACTTCTGCCAGGTTAGCAGAGCTGTGTGTTCCCTTAGCTTTGAGTGGAAGAGCTGGTGTAAAGGAGATGAAGGGAGCAGGCAGCTTGGACTGAAGTTCTGGGGGAAGGTGGTAGGACTGACCCCTCTCTTGCATTACCAATCTTAGGTTAGATCAACTCAGCCTACCTCGTTTATCTTTCCGTGAACGAGAAACTCATTTGACTGAAATTCATCAAGTATCATTGCCAGTGCATTTTTAGGGGAATTGTGTGCTCTACTTTTCAGCTTCAAATGCTTTTTGAAACAAAACAGAAGGAATTGGTGTGAGTACCTTATGTATTTCTGCGCTGCTCTCTCCTGTGTACTTGTGTTAGTGGTCATGTTTTTCTGCCTTCTTCCTGCTGTGCTGCGTATCTCACACTGCTGAAAAAAATGAGTCAGATTGGAAAAATTACTAGAAATGGGCTTGTTGCACTTTTTAGAAGGGACAAATGTAAGGAATTGGTTGTATAATACTTTAGAAAGTTTCAGTCTTGAGAATATTCATGTCATGTTAACAAAGAATGTATTTTTATGTTCTGTGGCAATTTGTATGCAGGTAGTAATATTTAATTTTAATGAAAGAGGAATCCAATTTTTATGTAGTACCCTATCCTTTAATTCTGCTTTTTTCCCCTCAATCTAATTATTTTATTGACAAGGAAATACTTTTAATGGCTCAAATAGCGTGTTTGCTACAGATATTGGAGCCTTGTATTCAGAATGGTGTTATGGGGCTGTAATGGAGGGTGGGAGTCTGTGATCCCAATGTCCTCTCAGTAAATCTGTCAACTAATATTTATGAAGTATCATTTATACTCCCTTCTGGATTACTTTATGCAAGTTTTAACGCATTCACCAATAAACTGCTGAGTAAAGCGAAGAATAATTTATCCAAGTGAAACTGCAGAGGAAAACTGTCAAGATAGTCTTCAGTTACTACCATATCAGCTAATCTGTAACTTTATAGGGATGTTTCTTAGTCATTTCGCTGTGTTCATGGGAGAACTGTTCTCATAATATTTCAAACTTCTGTTGTGGAGCAAGGTTTCGTTATGATAAATACATCTCCACAGCCAGGAAGCTTCATTTCATGTATCTCACAAAAAAATATTCAGATTACTTATGTTCAGCCCATAGCTGACTAATTTGGCAACGCAAATCTGGTGGGACCTAAATCAATGGTGTACTGCTTAGTTATAAACCAGATGCTCAAGTTTTGCATTCAACTGTAAGATGTTAATTTTTATAACTAAAGTAGGAATCATGCATTGTGCACCTAAAACCTTTATGAAAGAATAGTCAATCAGAAAGTATTTAGGATTTCTTAGATACCAGGAGCAAATTCTCTTTAGTATTTATATACAAAAAGAGATCAAAACCACTGCAGTGAAACATACATAAGCTGTATGTGCTGTATAGACTTTGATATGTCCCATGATTTTGAGAACTTGTTTTATACAGAGGAAAAGTTCCTTCTTTGTTTAACTAATTAATATTTTTTTTTATCCTGGCCAATTATTTTTCTGGAATAGTCGTATTGGAATTCCCGTAGAAAATATTGGTTTTGTTTGTGTTTTTAATGTAGATTCAGTAACTTCTGAAATGTGGCTAAGCAACAGAAATCAAAGGAGAAAGAATGCATTTCTAAATGCAGAATTGATGCATCAGAGTAGAACAGGCTGTTTTAGAATGTATTCAGCAAGTGGTTTTTTGTTAAAATATCCTTACTAAAAATTGCGATGCAGTAGTTACTAAAAAATTAAGAATAACTGTCTATATTTCAATAGTTTTACAAAATCAGCAAAAGCCATGCTATTGTCTTCAGGGAAGAATCAGTACTAGTTGCCAGATTGAATGAAAATAAGAATCGCTTCCAAAGACAAGACTAGTTACTGAAGACCATGTCTTAGTCAAATAAAATAACATATATAGAGCAGGCTGTTTCATCAGACAGATAAGCTAATTTTGAAAATAATTTACTAAATGCCATTTGCTATTTATGCTCCTTTTTGGAGGGATGAGAGAAGGAAAATGTTTCTCCCGATTCTCTTGTCTGCTATGTGTTCTAATAGTAATTTTAATTGGATTTGTAGTGCATTAAAACAAGGAGAAAACCCGGTTCTGTCTGTTAACTCTGGAAATGTTAGCATTGATTGTGGATGATCTCTTCCCCAGCCTTCTGCAAGAGAAAAGACAAAAAAAAAGCTGAATCAACAGGCAGTGGTATCTGAAAACTGGAGATGTCAGTACACAAGTGTATTTAAAGCCTTTTTCATTAAAAGTTAAAAAATGGAGAAATAGTTCAATCAGCTAAAAAGCAAGTATCTATGAAAAAGTAAGCTTTGTTCCTTACCCATACTCTTCAAATTTTACAACCAGTCCAGTTTCAGCATGTTCTAGATTTGCCAGCAATCTGTGCACATGGTAGTGTAAAAATACCTGGGATACAGAGAAATGCTGAACTCTAACAATTATTCTATACTTTTCTTGGTACTGACTTTTTATGCAAGGCATGCAACTTTTTAAAGCTGTTTAGCTTATACAGGGCTGGAAATACTTTTCTTATCCTTTTGAAGAACAAGTATATCAACAATATAAAAGCCACCATTCAAACAATCCAGTAGTATGATACCAGCTTTTATCCTTTTATATTGCAGTATGTAGTTTCTCATCACTATTTGTAATGGAAGTCTCATTTTCTGCAGTGTTTGACTTGTCATGAATTTTTACTCTTAAACTGTGTTTCGGTTCTTCAGAGACTTCTGTGAAGCTATGCTATAAATGTGAGTGTTCATTCTATTTTCCATAGCCCATGCCGTGAACGGGATCTTAAATTTGAACTTGTAACAGGTATGCTTCCCACTGTTATCCTTGTGAGTTATCAGCCTGGACCTACTCCTGAGCCTAATGGAAGTTCCACCCCTACATTCCAATCCAAACAAAGTAGTTCATGATGGGGTTTTGTGTCTGCACTCCAAACAGCAGTCTGCAGATCTTGCCCACTTGCTCCCTAGCCCTGAACATGCCCAGAGTGCAGACTTGCTGATGATCTTTACATTAGATTTTTGTGTTTTGCTCTGCATAGAACTTGATATTGAAGTGCTGATGTGTTAGGTCTCTTTCAAGGCTTGTCTTTGACAGATTTGTATGGATTGGGCTTGCTTTCACAAATCTGTTCTGAAGAGGTTGTATCAGTAGTGATGATGACATTCTCTTTAATGTCTGAAGATAGTGGTTAGAGTAATTGCCCATGATGTTGGAAATTTGAATCCATTTCCATCCTTTATTTATCCACAGTCCGTTGGTATCTTTGGAGTGGCAAAATGAACACATAAACATTTCTATAATCTCCATAAAAGTTGATTAGTTTTCTTTTTTGCTTATTAAGTGGCTTCTAGAAGATTACTATAACAGCTGAACATTATAGTTAATATTGCAATGAGAAATGTATAAAACCTGACTAAATTTACTCAATATTATAAATCACTCCTGAAGAAACAGACTTTCTGTAGAAAGATCTGTCTTATCAACTAAGCAATATGCACTGTATAAACTGCTAAGCAGTTCTACATTTAAGATAGGAGAAAAAAATATCTTTTCCCCATCAAGCTCTGAAATAAACAACTTTCATAAACAGACTCAATTTACATTATGTAGTCAAATGTGAATGTGTCTATTCCAAAATGAGTATGGATGTTTTTAGCTGCTTACAATCACAAATTCACATAACCTATATAAAGTGTGAGAAGTGCCTGGCTTCTGAGGAATAGTAGAAATTTGAGCAAATTGGTTAGTAGGTCAAGAGAGGTTCTCCTCCCCCTCTACTCTGCCCTGGTAAGACCACATCTGGAATATTGTGTCCAGTTCTGGGCCCCTCAGTTCCAGAAGGACAGGGAACTGCTGGAGAGAGTCCAGCGCAGGGCAACCAAGATGATTAAAGGAGTGGAGCATCTCCCTTATGAGGAAAGGCTGAGGGAGCTGGGTCTCTTTAGCTTGGAGAAGAGGAGACTGAGGGGTGACCTCATTAATGTTTATAAATACGTAAAGGGTGAGTGTCATGAGGATGGAGCCAGGCTCTTCTCCGTGACAAACAATGGTAGGACAAGGGGTAATCGGTATAAACTGGAACACAGGAGGTTCCACTTAAATATGAGAAGAAACTTCTTCATGCTGAGGGTGACAGAACACTGGAACAGGCTGCCCAGGGAGGTTGTGGATTCTCCTTCTCTGGAGACATTCAAAACCCGCCTGGACGCCTTCCTCTGTAACCTCATCTGGGTGTTCCTGCTCTGGCAGGGGGATTGGACCAGATGATCTTTTGAGGTCCCTTCCAATCCCTAATGTTCTGTGATTCTGTGAAATCTTAAGCTATAAGGATCCCATGTGTCACATAAATGGTAACTTTCTGAAATCCATAGTGCTAATTTTAGGAGTAAATCAGGAACTTTAGAAACTGAATTGGTGAAGCCCAGCTCAGTGGTTAAGCAGATGAATATAGATATCCGTTGTACAGTGTACAAACTGGAACATAACAGATGTTTGACTGCCCTGTGTTTAAGACAGGCGTAGCATAGACAGCTAGTGACGTAGTTTGGTTTCTATGGCAGTGACTTCATGTTATGTAAGGAAGTTGCATATACACAGCCCTGGTTGTCATGGTTCTAGGGAACCTGTTTTAACAGTCCTTTCCTGATCAACATTATTTAATGGCTTTAAAAACAATAAAATAGTCTTTACTGCAGCTAGCTACTAGTGCTTTTAAAAGTCCAAATCTCTCTTATTTTATTCTTGTTAAAGCAATGGCAGTGTCAAGTTACTAGTACCCAATTTAAAGGCTAAATTGCATCTTAAGATGCAATTCTTCACTGTGCTTTTTCAAAAGACCTTGATTTTGGCTGCTGCAGTATACAAGTGTGCGTTCACCATAATCATTTGAAGTTTTACAGGCTATAAGCGTCCTAAATGCATGCAGCCTGTCAGGCCTAAATTCTACTTTTCCCGCAATTTTGTGAAGAAAGAAAATTAGATGACCCTTGGAGGGGAGGAGAGGAGAAGTAAGCAATTTCCACATAGCCTTCAACTGCTAATTACTAAGAGTGGTGAAAAACTTGAAACCGTGAATAATAAACTATTGTTTAAATTTGCTCTTTTATAGCTGGATCTCTGTAATTGGTACTGGCACCTGAGTTCTGAGCTGTGATAAGGGAGTATAGCTGCAAATGTGTGCTGACTCATCGGTGTACTCCATGGAGTTTTGCTAACAAAACTTGCTCCTTTATCTGCTTAAACTATCCAGTAGTAAATTTATTACAATATCTAAAAGTTTTGTCTAAAACCTGATTAGGGTGGGCACATTAACATATCATAGTTAATATATTATCTTAAAATCGTATGTCAGGGGTGTGAAGGTGAAGAAGGTAGATCTCTGGAGAGTTCTTTACTGTTTATAGTGTATGTCAAACCATGTTTGCATTGAACTGAAGGTGAGATTTTTTTTTTTTAAATGGTGCAGCACATTTAACAGGTCTCAAAAAAGTAGTCTTCCTCTGCATTCAGATCCTGCCCATATAGTTCTGTGCTCTCCTTTTCTTTGTTTTGTTTTTACTCCTGTGCTTGTGCAACCCTTTAGTGAACCAGTGGCATTCACTGAATGGGTGAAAAGGTAAATAGATGTTGTCGTCTTTGTTTTGAAATGTATAGCTACAGCTTCTAATGATGTGTAAAAGCAGGAAACTGTCTCAATATTTTTCCTGGGTTGACATAACCTATATCAGATTAAGAACATACTAGAAGGGCTGCATTCACTAAAAAAAGTATGTTTTTGCAAGTGTGTGGAGATCTAAGAAAAAACTTCGAGTTAATTTTCTTCCCCTTTTCCCCAATTATTAACTGGCCTGATAAAGAGATGCTAATTCTTTCTAGAAGCCTTGCTTTGATGAGGTGTCAGGCTTTTAGTGCATTGCTGCTCCAACATCTTTCGAATCTGCTCACACAACTGTCCTGTCACAGTTGATCCTTTTGACCAAATCAGATCACTAGATTTTGACTGAGGCATTCACTCAATTTGAGTGAAACCCCCTTTTGTAATAGATTAAGAACACTCATTGGGATTTAAAAGTGAAAGATGAAAGTGCCATTGTCCTGCTGGTGGAAGTGGTCTCCCCAGCAAGAGGAGCTATTCTTATTTTGCTATACCTGGTATGTGAGCAGAAATCAGCAAGAGCAGAGTACAGCACAAGAATGAGTGGCATGTACTGACCAAGGGTTGATCAAAGCACTTGATGAGTTGAGTGCAAACCATCTCCATCTTCCTTGGGTTCCCTGGGATCCAGAGGACAGATAAGTTTTCTCTTTATGAACAGGAAAGAATAATAGACCAGTGCTCGCAGCACAAAATGTTATGGTAAAGAACATTCCTGTGTGTGGCTTTGTGTATTGTTTGGGAAATAATAAAATTTAGTAAATATGCATATAAGAAAATAATCTCTGATTCTCCTTTACTGATTTCTCAAAGACAGCCGTGCTTAAAGACCTTGAGCCTCTCAGCCAGATGTCACTATTTTGGAAACCAAGAATCCTCCAAAATGTAGTGTGATTATTACATTAAATATCTGAACAAAAACTGTATCTTTAAAGAGAAGGCAGCATTTTCATTTCTTTGTCTTTTTTGCAGTATATTTTCTGAATTTGACTGAAAGATATGCAGCTATGGATATCCAGTAAGATGGGAAGTGCAAATACAGCACAGGTTTTTTTGCATGTATAGAATGGTTTAAAACTATCAAATTGGGCACAAATATTAGCATTTCTTTTATATATATACACACACATGTACACTGTATAGTCATTTAACTGTTGATCATTATTTTGGAATATCTGCTTTGAAGACTTCAGACTCTAAACCTTGGATTTTGAGTTACGCTGAAGGCTAGTGAACCAACATGTTTAAATTTACTTGCATGTTGGAAGTGTAGGTCACCTGTTTAAATTTATAAGAGGTATTTACAGATAAGTAAGAATTTTAACCCTCAAGTTTATGGATCCTTTTTATGAAGAGATGATTTCCCCTTTTTGGTAGTGTTACCTATGTCAAGCCGAAAGTGTCTTCAGAACATCTAAAATAAAAACTTTATAATGCAAAACTGGCAGAGACTTCTGTTGTCCTGGAAACTGAGGTCTGCCAGTAAGAATACTGGTTTTTTAATTTCATCCAGCATTGTGTGTGCCTTGGAAAAGGTGCTAATGTGAAATTTTGTGGTAGGTTGGGAAGGGCAAGATAGTGTTGCTACTGTTCTTGCTTTGTTTAGGACTGCATACAGCTGTTGTCTGAATAATTGTGGTAGTTTGACATATTAGTGAGTAATTCACTTCATATATACCAATTCCATTTTTCTGTTGTTCTTGCAGGGTTTGTATATTTCAAATTAAGTTACTTTGAAAATTTGTTTGTTTCCTGTCAGCTTTTTTTTACCACTTCTTTCATACTTACCACCCTTTACACTGTGTTTGGTGTGAAGAGTAAAAAATAGCATTTTATAGCAGAATTGAGACAACCCTGTGCTGGTTTAAATGGAGCATACAAGTTCTTTGTGCTCACAGGATCAACATTATTTTAGTTCTTCCTGTGCTGTGTCGTGCTTTCAGTTTCTCAAATAAACACCTGGAATGTGCTGCTTCTCATGGGCAAAAGGAAGTATGGTTGTCCTGTTGGTGCTGCATATTCCAGTGAGGTACCTCTGAAGGTCATCTGGTGTAATCCACCTGGTCAAGCAGGAACACTGAGACTCTGTTGCCCAGGAGTGTGGCTTGTGTAATATCTCCAAAGATGGAGACTTTACAACCTCTCTGGGTAACCTGTGCCAATGCTTGGTCACCCTCACAGTGAAAAAGTGTTACCTGATGTTTAGAGGGAACCTGCTGTGCTTTAGTTGGTGCCTGTTGGCTTTGGTCGTGCCACTAGGCACAACTAGAAAGAGCCTGGCTCTGCCCTCTCTGCCCTCCCTTCAGGTATTTATATGCATTCATAAGTTCCTCCTTGAGTTTTCTCCAGGCTGAACCATCCCAGCTCTCTCAGCCTTTCCTCATGGGAGAGATGCTCCAGGCCTTTATCATTTTCACGGCCCTTCATTGGACTCTCTCCAGTAGATCCATTTCTTGTACTGAGAAGCCCAGACTGGACACAGGACTCCAGGTATGGCCTCGCCAGTGCTGAGCAGAGGTGAAGGGTCACCTCCTCTGACCTGCTGGCAGCACCCCTCCTAATTATTGTGATTCATGATTATGGTGATTCACTAAGTGTCCTTTCCCCCCCGCTTTAGAAAATACTTAAGGATGGCCAGAATCTACTCAGTGCAGTTGAAACTTCAGGGTCTGCTAGAGTTTCCTCTATATGATGATTTCATGGAACTTTAATTCTTGTCTTGCTGTGATTGCTATCCTTTCCTCAGGACTGTCTTATTGTTTTAAGCTGGATTTCTTAGAATATTGTGGTTTTCTTTCTGTTTAGACTATTTATATGCTTATTTTTAACTTATGGTTTAATTATATTATATTGCTCCCATCCTCAATATTTTTCCATTGGCTTAAATTTAGCCAATGTATATTGCTTTCTTATAGCAAACGTAATTTGTCTGTAATTATGAATATTAATACTACATGGACTCTTCTAAAATAATTCATGCTGAAAGGAGACATGAAGCATTCTATTCTATTGTGCGGGGAATATCGAACAGGATGTTAGGATAGATTGTATCACAAAATAGATCTTGGCCAAAGTTAAAAATCTAGGAAGTTCATTGATGGAAATGCATAAATTCACTCTTTATGTGCTTACATAAACGTGTTCTTGTAATCTGTTGTGTGGTGGGAGGTAGATAATGCACCAAAACTTTTTGGCTGCTTTCAAACTAAACAAAAGAAAGGTTTAAGTAGCTTTACAAAATTAAAGGGGAAACTACCTCTTTGTCTAGTGATGCTTTTTTAAAGCCTGTATTCCAAAACATTCAGCTTTGTGGTGTCAGGCCATCAAAATATTACAGCGCTTATTGAATCTTAAACATGCGAATAGCCATGTTGAATTTGCAGATATACATGACATGGTGTACTGGCCTCAAAATGCTCAGTAACCTACAGGATTGAGGCCCTAGTAAGCATAACAGAAATCAAATAATTGTTTGAGTTAATAGCATACACTTACTACAAATTAGAGCTCTAAAGAAAATTACCATGTAGTGTTTCTGTTCCTCTGTCAGCTAAACCATATGAAGAATGGGTTGTAACTACCAAAATGAGTAATTGTTCTAGGGATGAATGTGCGTGATTTATATTATTAAATAAAATTGTAGCCATCCTTCAACTTTAAATGCATGTCAAGTATTTTGAGTAGGCCACAGAAAGGAGGATGCAGTTATGTAGGTAACCGCGTCTGGTTCCCTCTTGCAAGCCCTTCCAGGATGGAGCTGGTGTGCTCTGCTCCTTCCAAGCGCTGCCGGCCGCGCTGCCCTCAGCAGCCCTCTGTCTCTTGGGTTGGTTTTACTGGGCGCAGATCTGTGAAATGCTAGGGTGTAAGACCCAAAATTACCACTCAAATTTCCAGAGCATGGAGTTGTAGCTGAAGTTTAAGAGTGTGGCCTTTCCTATAAGCATATATTGGAGGGAGTTACTCATTTTTATGCAATATGATACATTTCTCAATATTTAAGCTTCCCTTATTGAATGCAGTGAGAGTTGTGAAATATTTTCTTCTAAGCAAACACGTAAAGATTTTAATTGCATATTAGCTTTTGCAGTATGTAGAAACCAACTAAAGGGCTTCATGCCCAGCAGTGCTGCTTTTTCATCTTTTGGTATGTCATTTCATTGAGGAACAAGAAAGTTCTTACATATGTTTTATTTTACACAAACAGGAATTAGAAGGAAACAAGACGACTCCTAGAATGTAGAAGAGATCACTGTTAATTACATTATGTTTGGATATTGGGGGGCGGGGGGAGGGAAACACTCCACACTTTGTAATATGATCGGTGCAAGAAGGTAGTTTTACATGAATTATTTAACTTATTTACCATTAGAAGTAGTTAAGAATTTTTTAAAGCAACACTACTGCAGGAAAACATATCTAGCTCAGTGTCTTTGAAACAGGTGACTTTCTGTGTAATTTCTTACTGCATAGAGTAACATATAAACAATACTGAGAATAGTTGATGCTAGTCCTTCAAAAAAGAACGTGCTTTGAGCACAAATCTCTTTATTAATCTGTGCTTACCTGTGAAGAAAAAGGTAATGAATTCTTGTCTTCTGAGGGGACCAAATTATCTTCAGCTTTATCTAACACGTTGCTCTCAAAGATGTTACGCATCTCAAACTCTTATGCATCCTTCAAGTCATGAATTCTGATACTTTTTTCCTCTAATGCTATAAAAGCTGTCAAACAATGGAACTACTATATTTTGTACATTAGTGGATTTGCAAATTCCATAAGTAACGCTGAAAATCAAGAGCGCGGTGGTAACCCCAGCATGCATCTCAAGAATACTTCACAGTTTGATGGTAATTATGTTTGCTTCCTCAATAGTTATTTTAAAATAAGTACTATGTATTTGCAGATATATGGAGCTTGGGGGTCATCCTCTTCATGCTGGTTTGTGGACAACCACCATTTCAAGAAGCAAATGACAGTGAAACTCTGACTATGATAATGGACTGCAAATACACTGTGCCACCTCATGTGTCCAAAGAATGTAAAGAGTAAGTAGAGTACTAAAGAACTTGGAAGGATTTAGAGAAGTGGATTCTCATTACCTGTGGGAGTTCCCCATACCATATGATCAGTGTGTGGAATATTCCTTGCACATTCATAGGATATTACGCCTACTGCTTTTGCTTAGTTCTTAGTCTTTCTTCACATCAATTGAGTAGTTTCTTAGGCACTAGTATTGCATTTTTCTGTTCTTTGTGGCTCTTCTCACTAAAAGTTAATCCCATGATATTTTTTGCCAATAGGTTATTCCCACACTTGTGTGAAACTTCCTTTTGATTTTACACAATATATCTTTCATGTGTCTCAGTTGTCATACATTTATAACTGAAGAAGCTGCTCACCACTGACTGGCTTTGGCCACCACTCTTACTGGACAAATTACAAGGTGTTGCTGAGAGTGTTTTGTCGCAGGGGTTAAAAAGGTAATGATTCCTATAGATTTCTGTTCAAAATACAAGTTGCCAAAACCCAAGGATATCACAGCAAGTTTTGCTCATCTCCTACTGAAATTTCAACTCCAAATCAACATTCTAGGCAATCAAGGGAGAAAAATATTCTGTCTGCAAATACCATATGCCACTTAGGAATTGTGACTCATTTTGATGTAGTGTTTTTCTGCAGTGTTCACTGCAGCTCTTCTATATTTTCAATTGTTCCAGTGTTTCCCATGTTTTCCTATCGGTTAATGACCTCTTCAGTCCTTTTAATATATATCCCAGTTGCATCACTTTGACTATTTTACAGTGTTT
Organism: Caloenas nicobarica; assembly: GCF_036013445.1. Lineage (NCBI taxonomy): Eukaryota > Metazoa > Chordata > Aves > Columbiformes > Columbidae > Caloenas > Caloenas nicobarica. Next base: position 45,323,811 of record NC_088246.1, on the reverse strand, counting down.
GGCTGGGTTCTTGAATCTGCGATAGAGTATCTTTTCATTTTCAATATGAAAGTCCAGATGGCTTTATAAATGCTTGAAAAATGCATTGGGTCCAGTCAAAAAACTAGAGCAGCATCTAGGATTCTGTTACTTGACACAGAAGGAAATTCGTTACAGCTGTAATGAGTGTTCCTCTCTTCACCTGTCATCTGTGTGACCCAGGAATCTAATGCATAACATGATGGCATAGCTGGTTTTTGTGTCTTGTCATTAGTGTCTAGCATTTCCAGTAACATGGAAAAGCTGCACTCAGTGCTCTCAACAGCTTGAAGAGCTTTACGTACAGGAAGAGGTTTAAAATACAATCCAGGAAGAGGTTTAAGAGAGCGCTCTTATCAGTGAATTCTATCGAATAAATCTTTTGAGATGCTGCATGCTGTGCACAGCCCAGGAAATTTACTTTTTGCAGCCTTTTGCATGATATATTGGCTAATTTGCTTTAAAAATGCTAATTTGCTTAAAAAATGCTAATTTGCTTGAATGCCCAAATAGGTCTGCTTTCTCTATGTGACACATCAACAATGTATGATCAGTTACTGCTCTGTAAGTTAAATTTTCTTAGGGAAAAAAACTCTGGGAATGTTAAAACTTCCTGCTTGCAGTGAAAGCGTTCTTACTGGTTTGGCATGCATAAGCTGGCCTAAAGCAGGAGGCACAGGCAGTGCATTTGTGTGGTTTTACTACAGGTGTAGTTTAAAAAAGTATATCGTTTGTTCCATTTCTGTTGTAATAACAAAAGCAAAGAAAACCGAGGCTCCCATGTGTCACCCCGCCTTTCCTCTTGGTTAAGGCAGAGACCACACCTACTAAATATATATGTGACATTCTTTTTTTACAAGAGTTTTAAGAAGTCTGAATTAACTTCAGTTTTTAATTGCATACAATTTCTCATGCATTTAAAAAAAACCTAAAACGTGATTACCGATGTGATTTGTGTGGCCTTGCAATTTGAAGTTGCATGGTGTAGTATGGTCAGCGCAATAACTAAAGCGTTACGAGAGAACTGCAGAACTCCCATTCTGCATGTTGGAGCAATAAAGTTTCATTGAAACCTTGGCACCAAAGCTGTATATCCATGTTCTGTTTATTGTGCAAAGCCAAAAATATCTCCCCAAGAATTTTCCAGTGAAACTTCCCCTGTAGTAAGCAGAGATGTACTGTGCTAATCAAGTGTTCTTTCTCTGTTTATTTGGGGATTCATGCACTTCCAGCACTTGCAAACACTCAGTATGAACCCATTAGTTGATTTCTCACTTCCATCAGCCCAGGTAGTGGTGTTGGGTTTGTGTTTTTAATTTTTTTTGTTATTTCTGTATGGATAGAACAGATCACTATCCTTTCGTGCATACTAAATAATCAAATATCTGATAGCTATTTCAGAATAAAATGTTTCTACTCATTTTAGCATTCCATATTCTTGTCAACGGCAGTAATAATAGAAAATTATATTTCTATTACTTTACAGACCAGCCTGTAGGCCATCTGTGACAGTTGTCCTATAAAGCTATTAAAAACCAACAAACCAGAAAAATCAGGTTAAGAATCTAAGCATAGTAAATGAAAACTGCAGTGTTTATGATATTTAGTTTTTAATGAGTAAATTGTTTGTTTCAGTTCAGTAATATTTGGAATGTCTTTGAGAATAAATTCCCATCACATTGTTTACTGTAGAGGCTTTTAAAGCTCCGTGTGGACTGACAGCAGAAAATTTCTTCCTAATGTTGCTCTTACTATGCCTGCTTTTAAACATGAGTGCATTTTGTTTAGATTTCTCTTTTTATTCGCAGTCTAATTACACGGATGTTGCAGAGAGACCCAAAGCGAAGGGCATCTTTGGAAGAGATTGAAAACCACGCGTGGCTCCAAGGAGTTGACCCGTCTCCTGCAACAAAGTACAATATTCCTCTTGTGTCATATAAAAATCTCTCTGAGGAGGAACACAACAGTATAATACAGCGCATGGTTCTTGGTGATATAGCAGACCGAGACACAATAGTGGAGTAAGTTGTCAATTTTCTGTGTGCAGTTTGTTTTGTCCATCATTATATTTAAGAATGCCATGAGAACCTGGGTACTTCAGTATTTAAATATAAAGCCATTCAGTTAACAAACAAATATTACGCTCTTGTTCTGTGGTAGGATATTCTAGGATGAGAAATACTTAATTAGACCCAACCTTAGGAAAAGCTTCAGGAAAATTTGTTGGAACAGTGTGTGATTCCTGTGGTAGTTTGCCATCTTGAGTAAATTTGACTGCTTTTAAATCCATGCTTTTACTTGTGCTTTGTATCTCATGCATATTTGCAGATGATAAAATTCTAGTGTTTTTCCCTTAGTATGTTTCCAGTATACCTGCATCTTTGTTAATTTAAAATATTATTCCTTTTTTCTATAGAATGCAAAGTAGTAATTGTCACTGAGTGAGTGTGCTAAAAAGCTACGTAGTTTTTTAAAATAGATTAAACCCCCCATATTTCTGAAATAATCCCAAAATCAAGAGAGGATTTAATTGTTTGGGTTTTTTCTTTGTTTGTACTCAAGCTGTCACTATCTTACCATTTGGGGGGCAGGGAAGCAGCAGTCTTGCTTTTTAAGCTTTTAGCTGCATAACAGTGGCATCCTTTCTGTTTGAATGTCTGGCTTATCAACTTAATTTTACTGAAAATTAATGTGACAAGCCCTAAAGTAATGAAGGGGTTTTTTCTTCCAGTTGTTGCCTAAACAAATATTAATACTTCATGGTTGTATGTGCCCGTGGGAAAGCCCACCATTGGTGCATAACATTAATGACAATTTTGTCATTTAAGGAATGTTCAATAAAGGAAGAATTAATTTTTTTGCATGATATTATAAAGATATCCTCATCCACTGTAGTTCAAATTACTAGAGTTCCTGGTTCTTTAATAAAAGCATGACATGCTTGTCAAAACATCAAAAATACTCAGTTCTGCTTTCAGGCGCTCTTCCTCCTATGAGAAGTACAGGAAGGTGTGTGAGGTGCATGTCCAGTTTTTATAAAACCATTGGTGTATCATTTATTTTGTGTTTTGTACTTTCTCTAGGGCACTGGAAACTAACAAATACAATCACATCACTGCTACTTACTTCTTACTAGCTGAAAGGATTCTGCGAGAAAAACAAGAGAAGGAAATTCAGACCAGATCTGCAAGCCCTAGCAACATCAAAGCTCAGTTCAGGTGAGAATTTAGGAATCTAAATGGTTGGGGGTGGTGGTTTTGTTTGTGTGGGTTTTTTTTTTTTTCTTTACCTGGCTTAATGAGAATATTATTGAATTGCTCGAGTACTTCTTTCTTTAAAAGAGTAAAATACTAATTCATTGCAAATTTTAAATGTCTTTAAAGTGCTCTGGATGCTTCAAATCTGTTCAGAAATCAGTTGCCAAGAATTTTCAATTTCAATTCCTACAGCTTTCAGGAAATGCTTAATCAATTTGAAGTCTTTATGTGAAGTAGTAAGTTTTCACACCCACTAGGAAAGGGCATGTTCATGGACCTTCAGTTCCTCATATAAATTGTGTATGCATCATTTCTGGAAAAAAATTAGTTGCATAATCCATAAACATGTTGATGGGCAATTGGTTATAAATGAAAAATTACTCTGAATTTGATGTTATGGTTTAGTTGTTGGCTTTGATTTTTAATGGGCCAAACATCCCAAGTCAAGCTTAGAGCAAATATCTGTAGGTTATGTTCTTTTTAATGTCAATTGATATGCCTGTTGTCTACAGAAAACTCTTGAATTAATTGCTTTAATCACCAATTGAAAGATATTGCAATAGATTTTGGTTTGTTTTCAGTTTGACAAAAACATGATTAAAACCTTGTTGTAAGGTTCCCTGACATTCCTGGAGATTTTTCAAAGCTTCTGCGTGCGACACAGTAAAGCTCAAGGGGGAAGTGGGGTTCTGGAATGTAGTTAGTATTGATATGTTCAACCAGTCCACTTGCTCTGCAACCAGTTATCAAAGCAGCTGTATTTTCAGTTACAGCAGCATTTATTGAAAACAAAAACCAAACAAAACACCAAACAAACAAAAGCCCCCACACGTAGAAAAAAACCCACAAGGTAAAGAGCATAGTTTCTACCTGCATGATGATATTGGAGGATCACATTTTGAACAGTCACTTCTCTTAAACTTTTTGGTTGTAATTTCCAGAGTTAAGTGTTAGACTATGACTAGGGATCTGCTAGTATTGAAAAAATCTTTATTGGTGCATCTTGACAATCTTTCCAGTGAAGATGGAGGTTGTGCTGAGGCATTTCCATTAATTTTTGTTCTCTAACCTCCAGCCTCTTCAAAAGTTGCCTTTTAGGTTTTGGCAAAATAATATTGGTAACTACTATTAGCAATAATAACTATTGTTGGTAGGTAATCTCTTAGGAGAATAATATTAAATATTTGTGTGGATGTTAGAGTTGCTTCCTACAGACAGATTAACAACACTGAAGGTAGGATTTAGAGAGAAAGAAAAAATAGCTTGATCATTCCAAAGGTTTCTTCGTGTAACTTTCATGCAAGGTCATATGTGAAATCATTTAATAGGAGTGACAATAGGGACAGAAATGCTATGCTGTCCTTCTGGTGCATGGCCATATTCTCCTTGGCCTAATGGATAAAGGTCAGATACTACTGCCTCAAGTTCAATCTAGCAAAAAATGGACGTTTGTAATAAATTAAGAGCATGCGCTTTGAAAAACAGGTTAAAGACACATCATCTCTATTGATTGTAACCTTGGATTTAGGCTGAGATTTTTGGAGGCTTTCAGAGGAGTCTCTTCTGAATACCATTTCCTCTACCCAAACAATGAGTTTCTCTCTGACCCTCACAGTGATTCTCAACATCTTTGTCATCTCTAGATGAGTCTGCACCCTGTGGTGTGTACTAGAGCAGACTGAAATTTTGCTGCTGCGCTTAAAAGGTCATTCACTCGATGGTCACTTCTGGAGGAAATTGTATGTTATGTTGTGTGGTTACAAGTACTTTAGAAGAGTTATTGTTGCAGGCAACTAAGGGTTTCCTGCAGAACCAAAATGGTCTGGAGCTTGGTGTTAGAGCTTACCTCTCTTCAATGGTACTAATGTAACCATCGCTCTGCAGTTCTCTCTTAATAGATCAGCCTCTTATGTCAACTCCTTTTAAAAAAGAAATCCAAACAGAGCATCAGATGTGTCTAAAACTAAGTATTAGTTATAAAATAAATTACTTCAGAGGAGAACTTTTAAAGTTTTTCTTCAGATGAAAATTCTAAAACCCCAAAGTCTGCTTTTAAATTACTTTGGTTTTTTTTTTCTCTGCATCAATGTCACTCTTTCAATAGAAGAGCTGCTCCAGTTATATGAGGAACTGAAACAAACAAGTTCATTGAATCTAAATCTTGATATGAATTAGTAAAGTTAAATGGAATAGTCGAAGCCTGCCATATGAATTTTCTTTTCATGACAAGGACATCTGCAAAAACTCAGGAACTCTTGCCCTTAATGGTCCCAGGTAGCTATTACTTGTCTTTATGATGGTTCTAAATTGAAAGTGTTTATGTAGGATGACCTCATGAAAAACACAGCAAAGTAGTGCATTACTTTGATTTTGAGACTTCAAAAGATATAAAATAAAATATAGAACTTACTTGTAACATGGAGCTTCCCTTCTGTCCCACTCTCCCCTCAGACCTACTGGGAATAAGGGGAGGTGGGGAAGGGAAAGGAGGCAAACATGGGCTGCTATGAGAGAGAAACATACTGTAGTGAGGAGGTTTATTGTCTGGAAACTACAGTACTCTTAGATACTGTATTTACCCTTTATTGTGACAGCCATAGAACTCTCTTCCTTTTTTTTTCTGACAAACCAGTCTGTTCTTAAAGCACGGTAAATTCGTGTAAGATTTAAATCTTTATTTTCTTCACTTCTGTAGTTTTGTTTCTAATTTATTTAAGTCCTATTTGTTAATCATGAACAATTGTTTGTGTTTAAAATACCCAGCGTAGCACAAGTCAGTGGTTCCCAGCGTTTCTGGAGTCAGCTGGGGCCTAAGGGGGGATGGCAGTGTCAAAGCAAGGAAGACCACAGCCCACGTTCCACTTCTTGTCTGGACAGCTTGTGTGCGAGCTGCTGGCTGTGTGGCCTCCCTCCAGGCAGAGCTGCTCACTGGAGGGAACTGTTGGGAGGCCACCAGCAGCTCCCAGTGCTCAAGGGGACAGGGAGAAGCCTCCTCCCAGGGAGTGGACTACAGAGGCTTACACAGGTCTCGTGGCAGCCAGGTCCTGCTTTTAGAGGATCCTGGTGGATTTTTGTATCCCTGGTTTGTTAAATCAAAACTGAAGCCAGTACTTCAAAACAAAGTCTGCAGCTAGGCTTGATGAGTTTAATGTTGGCTTTAAAAAAAAGTGCTCTTCTTCGGTGCTGCTCTTCAAAGTTCATACCGTTGGGCAGATAGTTGTCAATTGTTACCTGTGGAGAGAGGCATCTCGCACCTCAGGTTCCTTTTCTATCCAGCCATTACAGAGGGAGCCTTGAGCAAAGGCAGGTCTAGTGCAAGTGCTTCCATTAACTTTAAACACTTGAAAAGGACATGTCTAGAATAAGAGTAGCAAAGAGGTGCCTGAGCTTGCTTGCTTTCTTCAGCTTGACCTCTTATCACAGCAGACATCAGGAAGCTGGTATGATCCTTCCGGCTTTGTACGCAGGCTGTCCAAGCAGATATCTGGGCTCACGCTTGGTGAGAACCATCCTCTGCTTCCTGTCCCACTGCCCTCCCACGCCTGCCTTCTAAACTGAGCTACAAAGACATGCAGCCCTGTCTTTTGGCACACCCAAAATACGGTTGGCAATGTCTTGTAATATGCTCTCCATATGTGAACAGAGGTCTGTACTACAACTTGTCATGCAGTATGCTAGAAAAAGATAACTCTGAGAGGTTTCGAAACATTTCTTGGTCTCCACAAGACATGTGGGACTTATGCTGAGTGAAGCAATTAAAGAATAATTTGGTGTTTAGGTGTTGCACTGTAGGTGCTGGTCTTTTGGATTAGGCTTTCAAAATACAGAGAGAGAGGACTGAGTATTTGTTCTTTATTTATTCTGTGTGCATTATGGGAAAATTACAGTATATATTAGGATTTAAATAAAATATATATAATTGGATACTAGCTTAGATACTGGAGATAAGACAGCTGCTAACTGTAACAGTGATTTACATGCAAGTGTTACTTTCCATTTTGAACTTGGATGTACAGTTTATCCAAGTGTCATACTCTTAAGCAGCTTGAGGCCTGAATTCATGCAGCTGCATTATTCCAGTTGCTCAGCTAAGGGCAAATAAATGTATGGTCTCAATTCATGTGTGTTTAAAATTACAGGGGATTTTGTAGAATAGAACTTGATCTGAATGAGACTTACTGAAAAGGAGAGAATGTTTCTTCTGAGTCAGCTTTTCAGTCTCACTGATGTTAACTATAACCTAATATTTATAATAAGAAAAAAATAACAAGCTTCAGATTAAAAGTAGTTTGGAGTATTATCTTATACATAAGTTGTGCTTGAATCAACTTGTATCTTCCCCTAGGTACTGCTGCTGCTATACCTACCTCATTATTTTCTTTGAGACGCAATTATTTAAAGCTTTTTATTGCTTAATTCATTTTCTGAGAGCAATGAAATCTTAGGATTTCATTTGACGGTAACCAACATAATTTCTAAACTATGCTTTTATGTGTATGATGTTCCTTTCAAATAACAGCATTTCTAAAGGAATGCACGTTCTCTGAGAATGTTTCCTTTTCCTCACTTACTTAGTACTGCTGTGTACGAACATGCCACTCTGCAGGCCCCTCTGTGTGGCAGTACTTGTGCAGATCGTACATTTTCTTACATGTTCTGAAATGCTTGCTGTGATCTAACTTTTATCCTTTATAATTGTTTATGTAGGCAATCGTGGCCAACAAAAATAGATGTACCCCAAGATCTGGAGGATGACCTTACAGCTTCTCCTCTCTCCCACGCAACTGTTCCCCAGTCACCAGCTCGCACGACTGAGAATGTTCTCAACGGCCACAGAAGCAAAGCCCTTGGGGATGCAGCAAAGAAAGAAGAGATCCCTGAATTAGCTGGACCGGCACTTTCAGCAGTGCCATCGGTGAGCTTGAAACCCACGACAAGCGGCCGAAAGTGCTTGTTCAGAGTAGAGGAAGATGAGGAGGAGGATGAAGAAGATAAGAAACCTATTTCTCTTTCTACTCAAGTTGTTCTGCGTCGGAAGCCTTCAGTTACAAATCGTCTTACTTCAAGGAAGAGTGCACCAGTCCTCAATCAAATCTTTGAGGAGGGTGAGTCAGATGACGAGTTTGACATGGATGAGAACTTGCCCCCAAAGCTCAGCAGGTTAAAAATGAATATTGCTTCACCCAGCACAGTGCATAAACGCTATCACAGGAGGAAAAGCCAGGGACGGGGCTCTAGTTGCAGTAGCTCAGAAACAAGCGATGATGACTCAGAAAGTCGGAGACGCCTGGACAAAGATAGTGGGTTTCCTTACTCCTGGCATAGACGGGATAGCAGCGAAGGGCCGCCTGGCAGCCAGGGAGATGGCGGTGGACAAAGCAAACCGAGTAACGGAAACCGAGGGGTGGACAAAACGAGCCCAAGTGACAACAACAAAGGTGGGGGGAGTCCCTCCGGTGGCTCCAGCGGTAGCACCAACACCACTTCAGGTTCCACTCGGAGATGTGCTGGATCCGGAAACTCAATGCAGTTATCGTCTAGAAGTGCAGGGGAACTGGTTGAAAGCCTGAAGTTAATGAGCCTTTGCCTAGGCTCACAGATTCATGGCAGCACTAAATACATTATTGATCCTCAAAACAATCTGTCCTTTTCCAGTGTAAAAGTGCAGGAGAAATCAACATGGAAAATGTGTATAAGTTCCAGCGGAAGCGCAAACCAGGCTTCATCGTTGGGCAACCTAAAATTGTTTTCTGACCAAATGTCAGACACAGCAAACGAATTGGAACGGATAAAGAACAGGAACTTGAAAAACAATGTGCTACAACTACCTCTCTGTGAAAAGACGATATCTGTGAATATTCAGCGGAACCCAAAGGAGGGGCTGCTGTGTACCTCCAGTCAAACCAGTTGTTGTCATGTCATTTGACCATGACCTGACTTTAATAGCTCGACCTACTTGACAGCATCATTCTTCCTGTTCTGAGCTGTGAACACCTTGTCACCGGACCCCCCCTTTTGTTGTCTTAAGATTTTTAAGTGGGCTTTGAGCAGTTATTTATTACCCTTTAATTTTGTGTTTGCTTGATGGTATGACAATGCATGGTCTTTGCATGCTGCTAGCTGATATGGTTTTTTTTTCAACAAACCAGAATATTTTATTGTGTAATTTTTACATTTATAATTTTACTATGGAAGATCTGGATTAAATTAAAATAATTATCTGGATCCTAATGTAAATTGAGCACTTAGAAGTTTCATGTTCTGCACTTAAAACTAGAGAGAGAAGCTTTAGTTTGCTTGTGAAATGTTAATTCTTGTTCTGACCTTCTGTGATATCTAAAATATGTGATATGTGGCATACTTCTATGTGTCTGAAACAGAACCAAAGCAATAATGTTTTGATGCTGAAAACTCTTCAGGGAGCTTTCAGATGTTCCAAGGCTTGTACAAAGCAAAGATGCACTGAAAATTAGTGATCTTGAAATATGATTTTAGACCCACACCTATTTGTCTTAAGCTAGAATATGGATAAAGTTGTGGCTCAAAAATCAAACTGAAAAGATCTTGTTTTGCTAGAGGCAGTTTTCTTTAAAAAAAAAAAAAAGGCAAGTAGATTTGTAAGGCAGCTTTCTCCCATAGAAATATGTTAATATTACAAGCAGACAATCTTCTTTTTTAATATAACAAAAGTAAATTATTAAGTCTACTTCTGAGTTTCTACATGCTAACTGAAAATAAAGTATTTGTATGAATTACTTTTGTTATTAGTATATCATGACACTTAATATTTTAGGTTTTTACCTTGTAAAGCTTCTCCCGTATCCTCCCCTCCCTGAGATTTCAAAAGGCAATAAGGGATGTAAAACCTTTAGGTAATTGGATTCAAACTGAAATTGTTGTTGTCGTTGACATTTTTCTCATTATTACTCTTTTTAAGACTTAAAATACTGCTGTTTCCCACTTGTACACCACTTTTCCCTGAGTAATCATGCTTTTTCATAAAATCAGTTAAAAGTAGCATATAGGAAAGTATTTATTTTACAGCTCTTAGCCTTTCTGTCGGGTTTCCCATTGCCATGGCAAGGTCTTGAATTAAGAGTATTTCTGTACAAAAGGATACTTTTGACCAGATGAATTAACTTTGTGGAATTTTATTATCTAGAATAAAATATATTGCAGATTCCTAGTTTTGGGAAGGGCAAGAATGTTTTATTTTTTCATGCTGTGCACTGGGTCTTCTAAGCAATGCTAGTGAAACTGGCGGTGTTATGTAGCAGCGCCCTGGGCAGACATTGAGTGTCTGAGAGGAGTTTACACTGTTGAGCATCTTGTAACACTTGCAGAATGGTCAAATACGAGGCATTTCACGTCCCGCAGAGTGAGCAGAGCACCAAAGAACAGCCTTACGCTTGGTCTTGATTTCTACAGCTCGTCTTGATTAGTAAAAACTTTACTAAGAGAGTCTAAATTGCATGGGGTGTTCTTACTGGCTAGCCTAGCCATGGATTTCACATTCTGCTTCCTAAACAAGGCAAAGGATAAGTGTTTTACTTCTTTAAGTTTTAAACTCTAGTTGCGGTTTAGTCAGCGTGATATTTATAAATCACAAGCTACAAGAATAGATGTGTGGGTGAAGCCATAGAACATATTTGCTTGAAATTTTTGAGCAGGGATCTTACCAAGGGCCAGAAATGAGATGTGTGGTTCACAGACGGTGAGCGTAACATCCAAGTAGGAGACAAGTTTATAAAGGGCATTGGCAATAAACTTATTCGTTGCAGCTTTTTTTCCAAGTATTGTAAATACTCTTTCCTGGTATTATGTACAGCCTTGGAATGGCACCTTTTAACTGACCCCAGGTGTATTTTGTTTCCGATGTTTTTATATACAACTGTATATATGGTGCTCACTTTAGAACAGCAGTGTTGACCATTTATGCTGCATAGATGTATTATAGCCTTATAGCTGTGTGTGGTTGGTTGACCCTTCGGGCGTACAGATGTTAGTCTGAGTGGTGTCCGTTACCCATTTGTTGATAGGTGAATGATTGTGCATGTGGTGTATGTTGTATTATGTTGTCACGTAAAAGGAAGGGCGAGAATAACCACTATGTTAAGATAATATTGGACCAAACTATTTAGAGCAAGTAAACTTTCTTGTACCCCTTAACGTGTCTTTAAAAGTTGCAGATAGTTACAGTAGTGTATAAAGTAAATATTGTGGAAAAACAATTAGTCTTGTATTTTTCTGTATGTGTGTATATAAATATATATATATATATATAAAAATGTACCTCTAGCAACTTAATCTGTATTTAAGATGTGACAATCTTGACACAGAATTTTAAGAGTAGCAGTATAAATAAGCAGAATTAATGAACAGAAATATAAAAATTTCTCACCAAGAAAGAATCCTTGTGTGTGTGTGTTAAGAGGGTACAGAAATATCAGCTGATCAGATTGCTTCCAGCAATGTTTGGCTTTTTCATTGTACAAACAGTCATGGTGTGCGACAGAAATGGAAAATCCAGTTAATAAAAGTGATATCTTGATGGATGCATAAGCTGTGATTTGCACGTCGATGCAGTTTGTTACTCCCGGTGTTCACTGCGTAAGGGCGGCACAAGCTGCTGGCCAAGTCCCCACGCTGCAGAGTCTTGGTGGTCAGACCTGCCGGAGACCCACCTGCAAACACGGAGTAGCTCACAGAGAGCAATAAATTAAAATAGAGAGCAATAAGAAATGTCAGCCCTGTTGCATTGAAAAAAAAAAAAATACAACTTTGCATGTGGATGCAGGAACTTCAGCTATTCTCTTGCACAGGTCAAACCTGTTCATTTGGGTTTAAAAGTTGGCATCTGCTAAAAGAGCTTTTTGTTTAAAGGTTGAATTAGCTGTTTCTTAGGCAGAACTTCAGAATTATTTAAATGCTTTAGTAAACTTTACAAGCCGCTGTTCAGCTAGATAACATTTTTGATACGCTTTTCCAGCTTCTTACTGTCCTAGCAAAGCCAGTGCTGTTGTGGCAGCTTGTGCCTGGCAGCTCTGAAATACAGAACACAAAGGGTTTCAAAATCTTAGTTACAATATTTGCTGTGTGCATGCCCAGGTAAGTCAGAAGAGTCTTATGTGAACTGACTGGTTGATACCAGTTTGCCAAATCTGCACAGGCACTATGTAAAGTTGGATTTTTTTTTTCCTTGTGAAGGTGTGTGTGAGTTCCAAGTTTCACCAGTACTATTCTTTGCAAAGTAAAATGAGTAATACTGGAAAAAACCCCAATGTTAGCATCAGTACTGATCCATGTCAGATGTGTGGCGGGGCCTGCTGACTGCACCCCAGAAGCTGGGCACTGTAAGACAAGGCTATTGTCACCCAAACTGCCCAAAATCTGAAAACCCAGTGCAAGACACAGCTCTGCACATACACTCTTTCTGTGCTGTCATATGTAACAGGATCCCAGGAGTTAATTCCAATTATTTACTGCAACCACTTCACAGTGTACATTTTACAACCATGCCCCACATTGCTGTGTTTGGTCTGCCATGTGCTGGAAAACATCTGCTCCTGAACACTTAGTCTAAAATTAAGTATGTCAGTACAGAACCGAGAGAACAACTGCAATATCAACACTCAAATCCAGGAGCGTGTTGTCACAGTCATTGCTTATAAACTGCTGTGCCTCAATGTGCAGTGATGTTGTTTATTGCTGTGTGGTTTTTTTTTTTTTCCCCAAGATCCTGTGAAGGCAGCTGGGTTGAGGAGGGGGAGCAGCACCAGCCACTGCTGCTGGGACACCTTCTGCCCAGTTTGCCGCAGCAGTGTGTGCGCTGCGCGGTGCAAGGGGCTGGGTTCTGGTACCTTATGCACATGACGAGCTCACCCTTAGAGATGTCTCTGGTGACCTGTAGTTGGAGCAGCTCAGCGCAACCTGCTCTTCTGCAGTGACTTAACACAGATCCTGTGATTTAACTGCTCGTGACACATGAACTGTAACCAGCCAGAGAGGGTATGGACATGGTGTAGGGATTAATGGCGTTTAACAGCTTATGTAATTATATGCAATTAATTGTGTGATTGCTTTATGATGGGCTAGTTGTGTGGAGCTGTACCCAAAGGCTTTTGCAGCTGGGACCTTGCTATTGCTGGGGAACCTCATACAGGAGGTGGTGGAGGTGGCAGCAGGTGAGGAGCGGCCAAGGATCTCACCGGGCTGTGACCATGCCTGAGTGAGGAAAGGTGCAACAAATCTTGGACTCTTTTTTTTTTAAGACAATGCCAGGCAACAGGTCAGATTTTTTTTTTTTAATTACTTTTATTTGCCAATGAAAAAGTGCCAGCCAGTTATAGGGAAATCCCAATGTGGATGGCTGGCAATAGACAAACAGGAATGTCCCAAACATCAGAGACAACTCAGGCACCCCAAAAGCCTTTCCCCTAGTTGAGTTTGTGTGTATGAATCAGAACAGATCTGTCTGTCACTAATTCCAGAGTACAACTTGCTTTCAATAACAGGTGTTTGAGTAATAACACCTCGATGTGGCTGTACGTAGAAAAGAGTATCAGTGACTCACTTCAGTTGCCTGAAGCCAGCGAGGCTCCCACACTGAAGTCACGTAGGTACAGTGAGTGTTTCGAGGGACAGCTGGACTGCCCTTCTCCAGAGCAATGTCTTTGGAGATACTTCAGCCTGCTCCCTTCTACAAGCACAGGCCTTGGTGCTTTTTTTTTTTTTTTTTTAGCTTAGAATTGTAATTACCTGTGAGAAGTTGACTCAATTTGGCCTATCTGTGTATATTACAAATGACATCAATTTCTAGAAGTCAAGAACCCTGGATTAGTGACAGAATAAGGTATATTACACTAGGGAAAAAAAAAAATGATGATCTCTATTTACTTTCCCAGATGGTAGAAGAATTATGTCATATGAAAAATGCAAGTGCACTTGATACTTCAGAGGACTTGAAAAGCATGGGGTTTCTGTAAGGACTTCACAAGGCTCTCAGATGTGTCACGTCAGATCTCCTTAGCAATTAATTTCAGCAAATCCTTGTGTAACATCTTCCCGGGTGAGGTTTGGCTCAGCCCTGCAGCCCTGGGAGGCAGCAGGAAGGGCTGATGAGCTCTTACACCATGCCCAGGATCGCCTTCATCACACCGGTGGTGACAGCTGCCATCAGCACCCTGTTTTAGCTCAACTAGTGGGGTGCAGAGAGATCCCTCCTCTCTGAGGGCGTCAGTCTGCAAGGACTGGCACTGACCCTTGGCTGAGCCACAGGAGATCTTTCCTGAGGAAAGCACATGGCCGTAGTAGCCACGGTTCCCACTGGAAGGAAACTCTCAAGCAGTGCAGGTCTTCTGGAATGAGATTCAAGATCGATTCCCTCAGATCCAGCTAGGCTAAAATACTCGGACTGCTTGCCTGCTTACAGAGGAACCTTTCCTCATGGAACAATTCCAGCAGTTTTCTCTTCTGCTGTCCTTAAGTTCACAGGAAGTGCTGCCGTCCAGCAAGTACGGTAGAGATCTTGAATCAGCAGTTTCCTCCAGGCCACGCAATTAGATCTGATGAGAGAACTTTTGCACAACCAGTAAATTATTCATGACTGCCCTTAAAAAAAACCCAGCCCTCTTGGTTGTTATTGCTTCTGCTAAGAAGCAATTCAAGCCTTATGGATAGGTACAGACTACTCCCACATAGTTCTCTTCCCAAACAAGCTGCCTCCAGACTCATCCTAGGTTTCTCCTTAAACCCTGAGACCTGAGATGAACTTATTTATTTCTTAGACTCAGGCATTGTAAGAACTGCCACAGAACAGGCACACAGATCACACAGCTTGTGAACGGCACTTACTGGGGTAAATATCTTATTTATACTGGCTAATATTTTAATCTGATAATAGACTTTTTAATCAGTAAATTTCATCCCTTACATCCCACAGTTTTTACAGAAGCATCTACGGCAGAAAGAAAACAACACAGAGACATTCAGAAGCAGAGACAGAAACATTTTTTCTCTCAAAAGAGAAATGAAAACAGATGACATCATGAAAGTAAAAATAAGAAGAAAAAAAAACAACAACAAAACAACAAACCAACCAAAACCCAGTAACAAACCAGTATCAAGTGGTATGAAACACAGCAACCCCCCCAGGAAAAGAACAAAGAGCAGCATACAGAGGAACGGGAGCTAAATTTCAGTTCGGCAACATGTTACTTGGCAATACACAGGTAACACTTCTCAGCAAGCTAAAGTGGAGGCTCTTTAGGACAGAAACTATCATGATTGCATAGTAGCTGTGATGCTAAAACAAGAGCTCGCCCAGTATCTAGAACAAACTCTAATCTCTATAAAACAAAGGATTCCCATCCTTGCACTCACACCATGGAAAGTCATAATTCCTACTAGCTTCTGGTGGAGAATCCTCCTAAAGAACAATATTATCCCCGTTTATATAATAGGTAAGGAAACTAAGCAGAAGCAAAGGGATTTGCCCAAGGCAAGGGCAGCCGCTAACATTACTTACGTCATCGGGTACTTAAACCTTACTAAAGATTTTCCTGTTGGGCTACAGAAAACAGGAGAATGAAAGGACCACAAGGACAACCACAAAGTCAGTTTTGCAGAAGTCTACGTATTTTTTTCACACAATCACAGTTGAGACACGACTCAATTCCTTTTCCAACCCATCTCAGAAAATTATTCCAGGCACATGATGCAGTTGCCATCAGCAAAACACACCATTTTTTGCTCATAAACCAGCACAAATTATCAGAATCCCTTCAAAATGGCTATGACAACCTCACAAGAACATATTTCACCAGGAACCCATCCCACAGATTTTTCTTCTCCTGAACTGTTCACTCAAAAACACCGACTAGGCAGCATGAGTAAAACTTGAACAAACATCAGCTACTTCTGATCAACGTGGGCAGCAAACCGCAAAGCTGGGGAGTGTTCATGGAGAACATGCTGGTCCCCTCCTCAAAAAAGCTTCGGGTTTGGGATCTTTACAGCGCTACGGGAAGGGAGACGCGCTCCCCTCCGAGATCCCTGCAGCCACCACCCTGCCAGGGCTGCAGGAACAGGCTGTGGAACAGCAGCAGCGCCTGAGATCCCCCCAAAATAGCAGCAGCGTGGGGGACGCGGGGTGGGAGAAGCAACGAGAGCAGCAGCAGGTTCTGCTCCTCTTCTCCAGGGAACGGAGATGTTTCTTACCGGGTCACACTTGCAGACTTTGAGAAATGCTGATTTTCAATCCCAGACAGAATATGTTATTTGGGCTTAGTTATATTATTCTGCTGTTGCAGGCCCTGTGGCAGAAATCTGAAATGTGCAAAGTAGGCAAACGCCTTAATTATTGGAACAGCAGATTTTTTCCGAACAGGATTCCAGCAAATGTCACATGTAGGTAAGTTGCATCTACCAAAGATGAAGGTCACAGCAGGACAAAAATAAACTGTCTCAAGGTCAGGGGAGCAAACACTTGTAGATTTGGGTCCTATTACTGTCAGAAAACAATGAAGCATGAGGAAATTCACCTTTTCATGGAATGCAAGAAAAAATTAGATATTCACTACATACACAACTACTGGTACATCAGGTATCAAGTTTAATTAATCTGTTACTGTCACTTCATTCATACCCATTCATACAATACTGCAGTTCAAGAGCCAGGGAAGTGATACCAAAATCTAATGTAAATTAAAAAAAAATACACTTCATAAATTACTGATCAGCAATCCATTTCCTACTGAATGCTTTTTACCCAGCTTTTGAAAAGATTTTAGCTGGGGCTTATTTAGATATCTAGCACACAGGAGTACATGATGCATACTTCATAATATTTATGTTCAACTATTTCTCAGCTCATATAGGGAACGATAATGTATTTCATTATGCAATGTATAAAATACTTAAGTTAATTTGCTATGTGCAAACAGTAGCTAATAAGCACTCTTTGGAATAATACAGGATTGATTAGCTATTGTAATAACGGAACAAAGGGGCAATAACCCCAAAGGGACTATACGCTCTGGATTAAACACTGGTCTACCTTTCTTTTTTTCTTTTACAAAGCTGCAGTTGAAAACTCCAGTTAGCTTCTGGGTGCTTACTCACAGGATCTGTTTTCAGTCACCTGAAGGATGGTGAGCCTGGCAGATTTCAACCAGACCTAGTACAAGCTGGAGTGTTTTATTTGGTGTTAACTTCACAAATTGTTGCGTTTAAGAAACAAAGAGAGCAGAAGAAAATATCTTTTTTTTCAGTGTCAGGCAGGGAGTATTTACCAAGTTTCATACAAGCAGGTGCCACCTACTGAGTAGATGGTGGAGTGCAGACTCCGAGGGCTGCGCATCCTCACAAATAAATGCTCAACAAGTGTCCGCGTTCACACGTGACGGCTTTACTCATCCTCGCTCCTCCACATTTACTCGTCCTCACTCCTCCACGTTTACTCCTTCAGTGACTCAGCCGCCAGCTTCATTTGCTGCGAGAGAAGTGAGAAAAAGAAGAGGTACACTGAGTGCGGTGGCAGCCCGGCGAGTTACACAAAACAGCAAAATCTGAAAGCGGGACACTTCTGAATCCAACTGAATAATAAAACTACAGAAAAAAAAAAAACAAACAACTCGGGCTCCGGTAGTTAAAAACAAGAAGGCAAGTGTGTTATGCGTTTCAAAAACAACACAGTTTTAACAGAGGCATCGCTTTTCCCATCAAAAGACCCAACAAAAGACGATGTAATTTGTATGTTAATTACTGGACCCAACAGATACAGAAAAAAAACCTTCTCCCCCAGACTCCTGACCAGAAGGAACAGCAAAATGAAAAGCCAGGGGAAAATTACTGTTATGTTGGAACTTTTCTGCCGCTCCTGGGCAATAACTGCGTGTGGCAGCGCTCGGTGTGATGCGGCTCCGGGACACCCCTGTCCCCATCCCCGGTGACGCCAGCGCGCAGGAGACCTGCCCGTCGCCCCATCTCCTCCTGGGCAGACGGGTACAGCTGATGGGCCGCACGGGAAACCCGCTCTTACGTGAGGGAAGACGTGGACACCAGCCTGGAATTCGGAAGCCTCACCTCCGAATCACAGATTTATTTACGTGTTTAGTGACGAAAACACAGGATCGTTCTTTGAGGTCACTTCAGATAAGCAAAACGCTCACCACAGCGAAGGACTGTGATAGCAGAATCTCAGACCCAAAGGAATTTGAAAAAAAAAAAATTCTTTGTTATAGCAGATATTCATTCTTAAGACAAAAATACAACTTGCTTAGTGGGAGAATCTACCTTCTGGCCAAGTGGTGTGCACATTTTTAAGATGTATTCTCTACAGATCTAAAATTTTAGTTCAGTGTGAAGTCTTCAATACCGTACAGGTTATTTGGTTCTTAAAAAATCATAAGTCATTTAGTCTTAACTGTGTAAGTTCTTAAGGGATCTTTAAAATACCAGTGAACTACTGACCCAATGCCGCCTCCAGTTTCCCACTGCACAAAAGTTAAGCTGTGACTGTTACTCTATTTCTGTATCGCCCATTTTTTTTTTGCTGCTGAATTGAACAAAAACATCCTGTGGTATAAGAAAGCGGTAGCAGACTGCTATGGCGATATGTGTTATTTCCAATCCTGTTGTTAACCGTTCTGTTTTCATTATCTCAGGACGTCACCAGAGACATCTCAATGCGAAACCAGAATAGCAATGCCAGGCGTCCAAAATATCTGCTGAGGGAGACAAACCAGGGCTGCTCTTCGAAGCTTCTTGTTAACGGGGATGTTTCACAGCACTGAATTTACAGAGGCAGTAAGAGCCAAGTTTAAACTGTGCCAAAGGCACCTCTCGCACATCACCTGGGGTTACCAGCCATGGGTTTTTCAGTGTCTGGAAGGCTGGAAACCACCCTGATATACTAAGAAATGATTATAGAGACGTAAGTATCCAAAGAAGAACACTGAGGGACAACAAGGGAAGAGACTAGACGGAGACCAGCCTGAAGGACGAGGTGAGGAGCAGAGGCAAGGAGATGCCCAGCACTGCCGGCGTTCCGAGGACACAGGTTGTGTCCATCTTGACTTCCACCTCCCAGGCAATTTGGCACACAAGGAAAGAAAAGAGCTGAACGTGAAAAATGTAAGCGATCAAATGAAGAAATAATTTTATGTAGCTTCCAGCCCCCGAGCGGCGGTGTAGTTTCCATACCATCGACCCAGCGGGTGCTATGGACACGCGCTCAAGTTTCTTAAATGTGAAGTTCTTTTCTTTTACGCTTGTGTTTGATTTTATACAAATGGCCCAACACGTACGGGCTGGTAGAAAGACAATACCTAATAACGCTATAAAAAAAGAATTAGAAAAGGGGAAACTGCAACTGCAATGGACGCTTTCATTCCATTTCTATCCCGTAACATAAAGATGTCAGATTGCTCCAACGTGGCCCTTTCTCCCTTCCCTCTGCTGCTGGTCTGTGCCTGAACCCGTTCCAAAACATTGCTCTGCATGATAAAACCCACCTACAGTAACTCTTCATCATTTTTATCTGTATCTCCGTGCCATCTATAAGGGAAGTAAAATTAGTTTGTGTTGCAAATATTTATATGCGTCTCCATAGCAACAGGGCAGAAAAAAAGCCATAGCTAAATGCTGGAATGCAGATTCCTCTTTGGCATCCCGATCCGCTTATTTAAATAAATGTCTGTATAAAACTACAGCATCTTAATTAAAGTGACTTCTACCCCTGTTGTAAAAACATTAAAAAGATACAGAAGACAGCAACTTAATTCAGTTCATGACTCATCGAATTCAAACCTAATTATCTTATTTTAGAATGATTTTCTTAAATTCTGGACGTTGTTGTAATTACACAGGGATTGACGAGGAACGTAGAAAACTGCAAAGTTATTTTTATTCTCTGATTTCTGCAGGGCTCGCCAAAGTCTGGAAAAAAACCAAGCACGTGACTTTTAATGACAACTAGATGGTAATCTGTCCAAAAATTCTGCACAACCGGGACTACTGCCATTTATTTCTCAAGGCCCTCCTAATTTTAACTGAGCTAACCTTATGCTAGTATTCTCTTATGCTGGCAATCTTATGTTATTATATTTAAAATATATGATGAACACACAAATTTCCCAGCTCCTTCAGTGGGCCAGTGGGTAGAAAAACCTCTTAAAATAGCTTCACGTGCTGCCACGGCGCACACAGCCTGGGCAAAACCCTTCCAAATGCCGTCAAGTATTTCAGGAAATGAATCATAAGCAATGTGAGAACCCCAGGAGCTGTGTTACTTCATTTATTCTTTATAATTTCTAATACCAAAACATATTCTGCAGCACCTGGCAACACCGGGCTCCCCCCTAAGAGCTCTCACTTTGGCAAGCAGCATGTGGTGGCACCATCAGACAGTGACATTCTTTGCCAAGTTCGGGCTGAAGAACTTTTACATTTTCTTTTACCGTGAAAGGAAATGTTCCTTTTTGCTAGGAAAATATTTCTCTAGCACAACATATGGGAAAAGGAGTGTATTTTTTTTCTGATACTGAGAAAGAGAACTGACAAGGTACTTTTTATTCCCCCGATGGCCCCACCAGACTCACTGACAAACCTGTGGGATTGAGTTAACTACTCTTCTGCCAAAAATATATTTCTTCGTAAGGTTTAAGTAGTATTTTAAAAATACAGAAAAATAGGTATTAAAGACTTCTCGATCTACTTTGCAAACCTACTAGATAAGTCATGACAAAGCAAAACAACGCTCCACTGAGGGGTATTAAAAGCCTCTGCAAACTAACCCGAGGCATGGTTCAGAACTGGGCTGGCTCGATAAACCCATCTCCGTTTATTATCAGCTGAGAATTCATACGCTTCTGGTTTGCAGAACAGACCAGGTGGCTCGTGCACGGCAACCGATGGCACCGTCCTGCTCGCCACCGAGCTGGGCTTGGCTCTGCGTGGCACATCATTGACGCCTGTGTCCAAACTACTTACTCGTTTATTGCAGTGGGGCTACAGTGGAGTGTGTTCTAAAATTCTGCTAGGAATTCCTCTAAATACTTATCTGCTGTAATTCAACAGATTTGCTATTTCCATTTTATTAAGTTCAAATTTCTTTCTAAGGCACGCGTAATATAATTAGACGGCACTTGCAGTAGAAACAGCAAAAATTCTTCCATGTGGTTTACAACCAGGCTTTACCAGTTAATTAGATTTCAACGTTAATTTTTCTGAAAGCATTTTAATAAAACATAACAGATACTTTCACGCCACAAATACAGCTGCATACCAAGCCTGGAAATCAGGCTACTTCCTTTGTATGTTCACAACCAGAAGCACAAATTTTAGGATACGAGGTATAGACTGTAGTTATCAAGGAGTGGTACTGTGGAAGTCTGATCTTGTGATTTAGTGCTACGAACAAGGCTAATTAATATATGCAAGTAAAAGAAATAGCTATGAACACGAACTAACAGAAACACAAAGACCTCAACTGAGCTGCAGAGGGTTTTGCAGAACCTGCATTCCTGCTCTTACCGGTGCTCGTTTCACACACGCTCATCATCTAATCAAATACCCTCAACTTTCTGACAGGGTTTCTATGGGGCAGCCAACATTTTATCAGGTGGCCGACAGTCTTTGCTTTGCTCGCTTCTGGTTGCCTGCTTAATGTTGATTTCTTGCCACTTGCTGAGCCCTGTGTCACAAAGCTGAGAACACTGTCATTACCCAGTTATGCTCGGTCCTGGTAAGCCGGCCTCCATCTAGTCTTAGTTCTACCACTTTGTGTTTCAACACCAACTGACAATTCAACCACAACCCGAGGAAAACAATTTTTAAAAAATAAAAAGCATTTAAAAGTGAAAAGCAATGAAACCTGGAGTTAATGACGCACACGTTTGGTGCTTTTCTGTGTACATACTCAATGTACACGTGTTTGTATATACGAAAAACAGACATGTAAATAGCTATATAGTTAAATATAAGAAGATCCAAAGGCAGATATATCTAATCAGCAACTCCATCTTCTGCTTTTCCAGTAGTGACCGTGTAGAATGGCTCATTAGCAGTTTACTGCTTAAAGACAGCACAGTCTCACGTGGTATCGTTCTCGCTTTGTCAAATTAATTATAATATGAAAACATGATGGATATGTATTAAAATTATTCTTTCTTAATGGTGTATAGCCACAATAAAGGAAGTTTCTTGGGCCTTGAGCTGTTTGCTGATAACTGCAAGAACTGTACCAACTTAATCTGTAAATACCAGTTAAGTTACACAAGAGGCAAATTAACACCTGCTTTAAAACTCGGTAAGACTCTTCCACATCTATTTTTTTATTCTGTATAAAAGTATAAAAACTTATTTAATGGGAATTTGCTCTCACTGATTATAATGGTGGAAAGCTGTGGTACCTTCATATCTAGAACCACAAACCTCAGGTCAGGGTTTCTGCCTGTGGCATTTAACACTCTGCAGGGTATGGAGCTTAAAGACTTCAGGTCTGGGGTAACTTTTAAGCCTCATTTCTGACTCCGATCCGTTTTCCAGCAACTTCTTAGTTGCCGTAGCTGGAGAGAACTGATGCTTCTTTACAGCAGCAATAAACTCCTTCTATACCATTATACTCTTTATAAATCTACACAGCCACAATATAACACTGAATGCTTACTTTCAGTAACTCATCCAGTACAACCCCTTAAGTCTTCCTGAAAGCTATTGATTTCCAGAATACAGTTTCCCCCTTACTTAAGTAATATGATAGAAGACTTGTTCTTCAAGACTTGTAGGAACAATTTCACAACTTCCTTACTTAGCAGAGCCAAGACCAATGGCCCCATGATGCTGCAAACCAGTGAAAACAACTCTCTCTAAAAGAAAAGCCATACATAAGCACTGAACAGCCCAAATGCAGATTTTAATGAGGAAGTAAGATTTAAACCAAAGGTAACGAAGAAACAAATGATGAATGAAGTAGCTCTCATGAGAAGGACTCTGTAAGCAATCACAATAATTTAACTTTTTGAGGACTGAAAAGTTACCAGGCATGGCAAGTATTATTCCCCTTACCTCTAGGCTGCATCTGGAATACTGTGCCTAGTTTTGGGCCCTCCACTATCAGAAGGATACTGATCAACGTCACCAAGTCAAGCCATGGGACACAAGAGGGGCAGGGAGGTGATGGACGTGCCCTGTGAGAAAAGGCTGAGACACCTGCAGTATCTACAAGGAGGGTGGCAAGACGATGGAGCCGGGCTCTTTGCTGAGGTGCACGGCAAGAGAACAAGAAACAAAGTGGTCATAAAGAAATAAGCCCTCCACTCCCCCCCCCAAATAAAATCGCTACAAGGATAACTAAGCACTGCAGCAGGGGCCCAGGGAGGTTTTGCAGCCTCTGTCCTCAGAGGTTTTCAAGACCTGATTGGAAAAAGCCCCAAGAGACCTGGTCTGAATTTGGCGTTGACCCTGCTCCGAAGAGGGGGTTGGACTAGGGACCCTCTGAGCTCCCTTCCAGCCTGAGAGAGTTTTATTGTTTTTCCTACAGGAATTGCGACAGATAAGTCTGCCTGGACTCTACAGATCTAGAGTGGGAATCCACCGCAACAAATAGTAGGTAACAGCAAAAAAATAATTTTCTTCTTTCTTTTCTTGTACACCTAATTCATGACAGAAAGCCAAGTACAAAAGGTTAGTGCCAATGAAACAATAAGTTTGCAAAATTAGTAAGTGCAGAGTCAGGAAAACTTGCAGAATCACATAATACGTGCCTTGGAGCACTGTGCCTGATTAATAGCGCCGTGAGCCACAGCAGACAAAGCAACCCCGTTTGTAGTAATTTTTCCAAGATTTTTTTCTGATCTACTTCATATTGTCTCTGATTTAACTTCTGAAGTATTAATTAATACTCATTACAATATTCTTACAGTATTAGTCACTCTTTGCTGAACCTTATTTTAGTTCAGTAGATAGTACGAAAATGTAGAAATAACAGTGGAAGCCACATTAGATGGTATCACAATATTTTCTTCAAAAGTGCAGCTTACGTATTCTGACCCTCAGAACATTTAAATTACGTTTATCTTGGTTTAGTTCATACTTGAAAAAATTCACTTCTTCCACAGTATCTGAACACCTAGTTGCAAGTGAAAGATAAATACGTGACATTAAACAAAACATGTGAATGCCTAACGGAGAGCGTGTGCTCTAACTGCGCTCACAGGATGCCAAACCAGCCGAGCACACGCTCTCCCCTGCAGCTTATGCAATTACCTCTCATCCCATTCGCAGCCAGTCAATAGATTTTGGAGTCAGAAACTATTGACTAGCGATGAAAGCAACGATGCAAAAATATCCAAAGTGACATGACCTTGATTACACTTCAGAGCGGAGGGGCGGACTTGAACAGCCCTTCCAGATCTGCGCCTGTCAGTCACATATTTAATTTCGTGACCTGGGTCAAACGGGCTTCACCGCATTTTAAGGGCGCAGTTTGTCCCTAGGTTAATAGCGCGGCAACAGTGTTTTAGTGATTTCATGGTGAGCTATGATAAAATTTATTTTCTCAGGAGTTCTGGATAATGTCAGTTACCGGTTTGCAGTTCATAGTTACAATCAAGAGAAAACGGGTAAAACAAACCACTCCTCCTCGCTGAAGTTTACCAAGCCTATAGGCTAAGCAGGATGCCCCTGAGCATCATCCTTTGGAAGAGAAATACCCAGCACTTCGAGAGTTTAATTAGGCCTCTGGGCACAGCCCCCTAATGTAAGGATATGGATATGCCTGACACTGAAGCGTAACTGCAGAAGTAGCCAAGTCAGCCCTACACCAACTGTAATAGCAGCAGCAGCCTGGCTAAGAGCCAGGTTGCTCCGTCTACGCTAATATACTCCTTAAGCTCACGTGCTTTGCGCGTATGTTTGAGAGAATATACATTTCGGTCTAACACTTGTCAGACAAGCAAAGCTCCGTGAGCTCTGTGCTTCCATTTTTGCCAGCTTAAGGCTGGAAGGGCCCTGCTGGGCTGTAGACACAAACCTCCTCCGAGTGCATAAACCCATGTTGTGGAGGTTTAGGCCAGAGAAGACCACGCAATGTCTATTCCAGTATTACACATGCCAAAACCCACACTGTTTTTTGCCAAGATCCTTTAACAAATGCTATTGTACAAAAGGCAAAAGACTAGTTTAAACTATTTAATGCCACAAAAAATAACACGGGGAAAAAAAAAAAATCAAAGAGCATGCACACATCTCCTTGTAATCCATGTAAGAGGCTATGTGAAAAGCAGAGATGGTTTCTCGACATGGAATATGTCCAACCCTCAAAAGAAGACAAAAAAACCCACCTCCATAATCCCATTACTTTCTGGCCGCAGATGTGGCCGTCAGCAGAGCCCAGGCACACAAAGCCCAACAGCTCAGCACCCAAAGCACCAGCGCCCTCGTCCACCCTCCGCTCTGCCCGCGGACACCGGGGCAGCCCCAGCCCAGGCCCCAGACCTGGCCCAGGCTCAGCTAAATTATAACCTGGGCTCACATTTCTTTCCAAATTTGTTAATTTGTGAGTTCATACAGAGCTCTACTCTGTTTCCAAAAAATGAATAATAACAACAACAAAAAAGGTTATTCCTCTACGCAGGGAATTCATCAGGTAATCTAGGTTGGACTCCAGATATGAAAC
This sequence comes from Caloenas nicobarica, assembly GCF_036013445.1. Lineage (NCBI taxonomy): Eukaryota > Metazoa > Chordata > Aves > Columbiformes > Columbidae > Caloenas > Caloenas nicobarica. Next base: position 45,297,858 of record NC_088246.1, on the reverse strand, counting down.
TAAGAACTCAACCTCCAGGCGCTGTTTTTTTAAATTTCTACCTGTGGCGTAAGCCTCAGACCAAAAGCAGATGCACGGGGAGGGCGCACGGCCGTGCTCTGTGCCGCTGCCACACACGAGCCACAGCATCGCAAGTGCGAAATTTCCGTCCGCCTCGCAGCAGGCAAGAAACTTCAGCTTGACAAACACGTCAGATGACAGCAGAGAAATCGAACAACTGAACAGTGTAAGTAGAAAATTTTAAAATACACCCGAAGCATAAACCACGTTTAGAAATTACACTTCCACGCTAAGTGCTGGGCGGACACCTAGCAAATGCAACCCCTCTTTCGAAGCAGTTTTTTATAAGAAGATCTTCGCGCCTCCCTTTATCTGCCGTATCAGCATGGAAAGTTTAATTCTAAAGTTATTGTTACCACGGTATTCAAAATACAACTCTTCAGTGCAGGACAGTAGGAAAAACTATCAGTTCTATCAATTTTAGAGTGTATCAAAGCTCCCTTTGCAGGTACTTTCAGAATGGCAATGGCGCCACTGACAGAATTCCTTCTTCCACCAAAGACACCTGTGACAAGGCAAATTCCTCTTCTGCCAAGCACCCTGCTCCTTGGGAAGACTACGCACACATGGAAAAACAGAACTTGTCCTCCCTTAGTTAAACACTGGACTAAGCGTAAGTATTGATCAGTTACAGGTACTGATTTGCTTTTAAAAAGACATTTAAGTTGATATCTATCTGATCAGACAAAGTCATATACCTATATAAAGTCAATTACTCAAATTAGTTATGATGGATTTACGGTCTGATCTGGCTCAAGAAGTTCTTGAACTAAGCACGGGCAGAGGACGGGAAAATATTATGAGGAAATATATGTTAGGCCTGCTCTTTGCTTTTATTGTCCTAGGCATCTGCCTACTGCCACTTCGGGGCCTGGCCTAGAGAAACCCTTGATCTCACAACCTTTACACAGATACATACACATAGGACACGTATAGCTTATTAAACCTGTCACTTTCATTTAAGATGCACAACTGGATATGAGTAATTAGTCTTAGAGAACTACAAAAGATTGTCTAATAAGCATGTAGGAGAGTCAGAATGAACTTTGAATTAGCTTGCTCAGTTATTTTGAAAATGAGTAAAAGGTTGGTTTGGTAGTTTATAACTCTGCATTTCTTCAAAATGACTAAAGTTATAACAGCTGACATAGTCCCATATTATAGGTATAACAATATTTACAAATTACTCTGCTGTGCCTGTAGTAATTCTAATCAACCTAGCAAAGGGGAAAGGTCTGATTTCCTTGAATGCAATGGCAAAATTCTCATTTGCTTCAGTGAAGCCAGACTTTCCCTTGATGTTCTTCCTAGGTCACAAGCGAACAAAACTCTTTTCCCTTTTTCCAACAAATCAGTGGGAAGAAAACCTCTTTGCTACAGGTTGTTTACCGCATTTGTGGTGCTCTACTGGTGACGCTCCTGCCCATCTCTGCTTTTTCACTGGAACGACAACAAGTTTTTGTGCTCATCAGTCCTGCTGTGCCCTGGGCCCCCTTCCAGAGCTACCTGTATTACTGTCAGAGACCTCAAATTTTGGTGGTTTTCTGCCCCTAATACTATCAGCGATTTCTTTGCAAAGCTTTATGAAATTATTTTGCAATAAAGAGCAAGCTATGGAAAATTAAAGCTGCATAATAGCTACAATTTTCAGGCTGACGAGACATGAATTTTTAAGCAGCTTTGCAGACTGCTTTGTGGTTTGTAGACAAACAACGATCTGTAGATATGCTGAATATTAGCGCGTCCTCCGTTTCCGAGTTCTGCTTTAGTGCCTTGGAACACCATACACTATATAACAGGGCGATTACAGATAAAAATTAGGGTGAGGTTTAGATTGGAAAAAATGTAGGATTGATTTCTGATGACTGAATTTTATTATCTTCAAGCCTTGCCCACCCTATAATCCCAGTTTCTCTCTGTTAACTTAAAATTTTGTGGAAAACAATACATAAAGGTATAAGCAGATTACTTGTGTTACATAAAATACATATACATTTCTATGAATCGCTTTTAATAACATTGTAATTTTTTGGTCTAGAATTTCATATTAAAGCTGTTACCTTCTAAACAAAAACCGAGTAATTGCAAAAAAGGGTGAGCATAATGAAATTATTATTTTACTTTTTCGACATGAACCTCGTATTTATGGGGCCTTTCCACGCACTGAATAAGTCGTTTGGAAACACTCCTCCCTTTTTTTTTTTTCCTGCTTCTTTATTTTTCTAAAGTATTTTTGCTTTCTTTATTGAAGCATTTCACTCCGTTTCTTATTTATTCCTTGCGGATTCCCTGTCCTGTTTCCTGCTGTCCTAGTTGCACCCGCTTCCTTAGATTTTTACTTCCAATTTCTTTAAACCTAGAAATTGCTCTTTTCTGAATCTAAATTTGCTGGTCGGAACGGGCCGGACTTGCTGGCAGAAAAAGCACCAAGAGGAGCGGCCTCGGGGGCAGCGGCTCCCGGGTGGGACAAGAGCTGAGCCCCGCTCCTCCTAGAAATAAACGTGTTGAACAGATACATAAGGCTTCAGTCCAGCCTGTGTTCCAGCCTGATCTTCTTCTTTTGCTTCAGTGGAAATGCGAGCCAATGGTGCCAGCTCCGGCGCGCACTGAGGGATCAACTACTGTGATTGATGTTAAATTGCCACATTAATTTCATTCTGTCGGACCGCAAGGCTTTGATTTGAAATGCTTCTTATACATCACAAAGTGCTTTTACAGGGTACCCTGGGTTAGAGTACCATCACATTCCTATTTCTCAATCTATCACAACAATCAATATATTATCTAGCATGCAACCACAAATATCTAAAATAATTTCTCTTCAACGCATTAGTTGTAGCACTTTAAAGCTCTGTCCTATTGCTATAGAAACACCATACAACATCGCCATTTGTCAGAAAATAGATGTTGTCTTATAAATTTTTAAGTAAGACCTTTACAAAATAAGTTGTTACATCTGTCAAACAAATCAGATTTTAAAAAACATGCCAGTAAGTGCTGTCAAAGGACTCTAAATAAATGTTTAACACATCATATGATTTTGCATCAGTAAAGTGAGTTAATATCATCCGGTGAGTCACCTAGTTAATTCACTGTAAATTTATATGATGGTGTAAGATGGAAGGTGAATACACATTTCCACAGATCCTTCAGGGCAAATCAAATACACAAGCTGGGACAGGACAAATAATTACAGAACACTAACAAGCTGCAGAAATCCATTTTCTGCACTTTGAGCTTGATAGTATGTCAGGCTCATGTGCTCATGTTCCCTTTTTGGCACTGGAAACAATCAGAAAACAAAGAGTGAAAATACCATATACCATTATAGGACCATCAGAACTGCAAGACCCGTGGTAGTCATACCCTTTCCTAAAATACTAATTTACAACTATAGCAAAAGATTTCTTTAATAACCTATGGGAAATGCCTCTCACATACAAAAAAAGAGAGCACATCATTTTCCGTATTAATAGGAAATAACAGTAATAATTAGTAGTGTAAGGAAATATATCAAATGAAAAGAGAATGCCCAGTGAAAAGATACTGAATTGTAAGCTGCATTTCACAATAATCCAGTGCGAGATTTCATCTACAAAAGGAACCCAAAGGCGCACACGCACACAGATTCTCATTCTCTCTCTTCTCTGCATCTGTATACTGCAACTCTCTACATAGAAAAACATGCAGAAAATGCATACACATACACAGAAGAACAAATAGAGAAGATTTTAACAATGCTAGTATCATGGGAATGAGCAGTGTCAGTATAATGCTTGTATTTAAAGGGGCATTATGAACAATATTAACAGGAGGCTGTTAGGTTTTGGTTTCCATGTGTGGGGTTTTTGTTTTGGTTTGGTTTTTTGTTACCTTGAGAATTCTTCTCCTGATGCCTTCCTCATTTGTAATCTGTGAAATCTGGAAATAGGCCAATATTGCTACCATAATGTTATGGAGAATTCACACTTCAGATCAGCACAGGAGTTCTTCAGCAGACAGTATACCCCATAGACTAATTAGCATTAATTGAAAATATATCTTACATATGCTATTCTATATTGCTAAGTATTAATCTCATATATAAATAACCTTCAAAAATTATATTTGAATTTCGCAATCTTATTAGCTTTTGATCAAAGAAATGTATCCCATTGAAACTAACATCTGCTGAACTCACTTCTTGACTTTGTTTGATCTTTCTGTGACATGGGAATAACCACAAATAATACTGGGAAAAATACATAAATAACACCTTAACAATTTTTTCTCTCTTATGGAATCTGCAGGGGTTCGAATAAAAAGAAGTCTTTCTCCTGTGCTAGTGAATAAGTGAATCTCCTCTCTTCATTTCTGCTGATCCGTGAAAATAAAATACAATTCAGAATTACCAAGATCCATATAAATGCTCTTCTATTTGATGTTTATGTAACAAACTGAAACCTCCACAGTGACATTAAAAATAATCTTGTTTTTGAAGCAGATATAAAAATTCTTCTGAATCATGAGATAAGCTTAATACTAATTGATAGAGAAAGTCAGCAACTGCTCCCCTTAATAGTTATTCCACTTCTCAGGAAAACAACAGGACTGATCACTCCCAGAGAAGAAGTAACTGGATGAACTAATTAATGGTTTGGTCTGATAATTTCAACATCGTCAAGTTGAAAACAACTGCGGGAAACTCTGGGTGTGTCCCACCTGCAGCAGAAATGTGTCGTCTTACCACATGTGAGCCTCATTTAGTCACTTCATGTTTCTCAACTTGGCAGATCAGCTGAATTCTGGGTTTGCTCAAGAGTACTTCCATCAACCCAAACCCATCTGTCTTCCACTTTCATTAAGATTTTACCTCACCACCAGTTCCCAAATGTTAGCCAAAATGTGCTAAAAACAGACATTTCCATCTCCCCAAAGATGACCAAGCCTTTTTCAAGAGACAGACTGATTAGTTTGACAGCATCTCTCAAGTCAGAAAGGGGAAGTTACCAAGAGTCACAAGAAACATCTCTATTTAGCAAACTTACTACTCCTTTAGATAAATATAGGAGTACTCTTCCCTTTTGGAAAAAAATCCATCAGCTTAAGAAGATGCTGATAAGACACCCCATCCTTTCAGAGAAACAGACTTCCACAGTTTTTCAATTTATTTCAAACTATTCAAGCAAAGAGGGCACCAACACAGAGCTTCTCTTCAACAAATATCTAGCAACCCCCATTTTGTTTCAGGTAGCCCTGATCTTCCAATAGCAGGTAAAATTGTCTTTAAAAACCTAGGGCTGTGTTGCTGCCCAAGCTTTTTCAACTCTTCTTTTTTCTTCCAAGGTAACCAAAAGCAGTTCACAGGCAGAAATGTTTTGGAACCTGCACAGAGAGTGGCCTGTATGTGCAGCGCAGACGTCCAAAAAGACCTCTGGGGCAGGAACTTAATTAATGGTTGTGCATTTTTATACAGAGCTAAAGCAACAGAAGTCCTAATGCATGTAAGCCCTCTAAGTGCTACAACTATATAAACACACAGTTCTTGTCTCAGTGTCTCACCTGTATCTTAAAGACCTGGGCTTGGGGAGCCATTCTGGCAGAGGTACCATCTCATGCATGAGAATTACCAAAACAGTTATGAAGACTTTCGAAATCCTGCGATTTCTTTCCTATGAAAAGCTATGGAGTCAGTATGCATGCACGAGTCTGCTAAACCTTCAAAATATTTTCATCACATTGAAATTTAAACTCCTCCTAACATGTCTTTGAAGGAACTATGATTGGTCACATGCCTGAAAGTCTGATCTACCAACATGGACATCATTAGAGCAGTATCACTCAAAATACCACCACATTTTTTGCCTAGCTTTTTTTAGAAACCGTGTTATTATTATCTCCATTTACCTCGGTATCAAATATAATTGGCCTCTGTCCTTACATAAAATTTCTAAAGAAAGCACTGGCTCCAGTATTTAAAACTGGTCTTCATCTTTGAAAGGAAAAATCCTCGCTTTGTGATCTGAATGTCTTTGTTGCTTTTCCCTGGGACTTTTTTTCCTTTTTCCTCCTATATGTTTTTTTCTTTCCCCTAAATGGAGATAGTTACTCTTTCCACCTCTCCATCCTTTCTGACCAACTGCCCCAATGATTAATTCCAGAGTTGTATCTGTGAGATGTTCCTTCCTGACTTGTCCTCCTTCAGAACAAGCCGATACTCTACCAAACTTTCAGTGTCTGACAAGGGAAGAATTTCTGCCCAAATGTGACATGTTTTGAGTGTTTCCTCCTCTGATTTGAGGGACCAAGGAGAGGACATAGAACTGCAGCAGACTCTTCAATTGAGATGTGAACTTTTGCAGTATATATTGCTCTGGGCAGTCTTGCTCCAAGGTAACAAGGTAGAAAGTTCAGCGACAGCTTGGCCCAAGGCAATGCCCCTGCAGAAATGACCTACCACGTACTGATTGCTTCTCCACATGCTTTCCAACTGGATCTTCCAGGTGAAACAAAAATTGAGGCAGTAAGGGAAAAAAAAAAAAAAGAGCAGAGTATACTGGAATATGAATGATACTGTCATCTGAGGAAGCAAACAAACAGAAAAAAAGATTCTCCTAAGAGAAGAGGGTAATCAGACCAAAAATTCGTAGATTGGCTATGTAGCCCTAACAAAGACTCAAGAACGAAAGCAATCTCAAAAACACCCCAAGCAACCAAAAAAAAAAAAAAAGGCAGTAAAGCCTGTAAATAAAAGGAAAAAAATAATAGGGCAACTAACTCTAAATTCTCCAAACGCTTCTTAGGAAAGCACATCTTTCTCTTTTCAACCCATTTCACAGGATATATCGCCCTAAGCAGTGCACATGACACCTATTACCGGGTGAATATCCTAGCAAACTACAGAGTAGCATAATGCTCTGAAATTATTCCTGAAGTTTAACTTGCTGTCAATGGAAAAGAAAAAAAGAGAGTACTATAGTACCTTAACTTATAAAATATTCTATTTGTTTCTAGTCTCGCTTTTCCATTATAATTTCATTTATTTTACTTAAACTTTAAAACACAATAAAGCTTTAAAAAGCATCTGTCTGAATTTAATTCTTTTGCCAGATATTTTCCTCCTGGCTTCTCTAATCCATTTTATATGAGCTGGCATCTTAAAAAGCACATGATTTGGTATGCAGAGGCTAAGAGTGCCATTGAAACCTCCCGACGGCCTGCTTCTCAGAAGCAAAAAGACTATCTCACCAAAAGACCTGCTCTAAACAGCATTCTCTGTTGCATATGAGCTACCTATCACTGCATGCCATGTTACTTGTAATTCGTATAACTGCACATCAGAGAGAACACACAGGAAAACTTATTCTTTTGTTTAAGCATGCAGTTATTTATATAATTGTATGATGTTTTCCAAGTACAGAAATGAATTTGGTTTTTATGAAGATTCCCTCTGAATATTGGAGACTTCAGTCTTTGGTTAAATAAACACAGAGCATCAACATAACACTGCTTCTGCAACACAGCAATACCAAGTCTGATACATATGTAGTGATGTATATATACACCTGTCTATGGAAAGCTACAGTATGCTCCATGATTTCAAGAAGTTCCTAGCTGAATATTATATTTAGTTGACAAAAATATGTATGTCAGACACTTCAGTTTAATACTTAATTCAGGAAGAGAAGGTTAAGAAAACTGCACTGTCGCCTACTTTCTGTATTACCTCAGAATACATTTTAGTCCTTTATAACCTGCTAAACGTACAACATTCCTTCCTCTGTACAAGTATTAAAAAATTGTTACTTTCAGCGTGGCAAGTACACATTTCTTGCAGTTTTTACAGCATAGCATGTAATGAATTAACTACACACAAGGCAGTAAGTCTCTAAAATATTTCACATGCTAACTGAAAAGGATGCCACATACTAATTAAAAGACTGGCATGCTCTCCAACCCTAACCATCTTCCTTTGAACACAAAACCTCTTTCATTTCCCAAATGTCAAGTCTTGCTGCTTCTCCAAAGAAGTGTATGAGACTCCGAATGCAGCAGAAATGCTGTGTTTATAATGCACCACTGGAGAATGAGAGAAAAAACAGGCAATGCTCGTATGTTGACTGCTGCAGACATTCAGGTAAAAAAAAAAAAAAAAAAATCCTTCATGGACATGTCAGGCCTCATTTGCTCCAATTAACACGCTCCCTATTTTGCTTATATATTGAAAAAAACCCTCATATTAGTATGAGTAACCTTCTTATATTCCTTTTTCTTTGTTTAATCACTTCACAATTCAATCATTTCATAGTTCAGCTGTTGTTTCAATGAGATGGTCTGTAACAGATTTGCTGGCAGTCTGAACTACATGTAGGTTCTGTCCAGAATGGCATTTTCCCCACTCTTGTGCTAGAAACAAATCTGATTTAAAGAGGAAATGCAATGGTAATGAATGTAATTTATACACCCATTGCAAGCCCTTCGTGATGCATCATCCTACTCTGAGTTTCTCAATTCTCTAAAGAATCTGCCTTCCTCTCAGGTCTGTTCTTAGCATTTTCACATTTTGTACACACACCAAATGTCACCTCCCAGGAGGACTAACACATGCTATCCTTACGCAGTTTCACACTGTGGATGCATATTTGTAGCGAAGGAGAACACAAATACTTTTTTGCTTTTCCAGTGCCTGAGGAGTTTATAGATGCCCCGTCCCCTCACACTAGACTAAAAAGGGCTTGAAAGTAGGTAAATGGTAAATTTGCATACCGACAAAACATTTCTGACAAGTCCAATTATTAACGGATAGCTTCCTTTTCTCCCTTCAATGCCTGTCCATACGATCATTCACATTGTCACCAATTCAAAGCAGGATCCTCCCCCATATTCAGAGTTGATTAGGAGTTAGATTGGAGAGTCTTTCAGCTGTGCAGCGAACACGGGGCTGCCAAGAACAGCTTTGCTTCTGGATGCCTCTGAAAGGGAAAGAGTTTGGCAATACAGGAGCAAACCAGGGGGTTACTTTTCAGATGTCAGGACCACAGCATTTTCCGTGAGGTCCATGCTGTAACTTGAACACTGATGTGTGTAGCTGGGTAACCACAGACAAGTACCTCATTGCAAACTCCAATGACTCGTTATCCAGTTAGTCTCCCTAGTGATAGGCTTATATTGAGTGTAATTATCTTGAGCAACCAACAAATCAGAATAAAATAAAAATCTCAAGCTCAAGTGTTCAAAACACATGTGCATCCACATTGAAAAAGGCACCTGAACAAACAAACTAACTGCACATCTTGAATGGACAGGACGTATTACTACAGAACAACTATGAAATAATTCTTCAAAGCTCAAGCCAGTCTCGGAGTTTCAGAGGTGGCCAACAACTGTCTCCTAAAATCTGCAACTTTCCCAGCGACAGTGCATCTCTTCAAAGTCACCTGAATCAGATGTCTGAAGGGCAGGGGCTGTGGAGGAAGGGACCACAAAGTAACTTTCCAGCTACCAGCCAATTTCAACAAAAACTATCAATTTGTAGAGATCTCAAGGACACTAAGTGTCTCTCCATTTTATGAAAATTAGTAGCTTGGTATGAAGGGAAATCAAAACCAATACCTTATCAGTAAACACGCAATTGCAAATCGATTCCTTCTACTGTCCAGCAAGTAGCTGCCAGTTGTTTAATCAGGACGTGCACAGAGCTGTATGGAGGTTCGGGAAAGACAGAACACAAACCCCGAGGAAATCAGGCTTCATTAGTTCTGCTACTCATAAGCAGGCTGTCTGCAATGTGAGAACATGCAAATGGAAAAGTTTATTGTATAAGAAATCAGTCTAATCTCCTTCACGGTATCTGCCCCCATACAGGCTTAAGAAAAGTATTTTCATTCCCTTCTCTGCTTACAACTTGCATTTATCACAGAGTTTCTGCCATTTTCATTAGTCTCTCAGCATACAGGTACCAAACTTTTTGATTTCTTTTCATTTGCACCTAAAAAAGGCTGTAAGACTCTATATGCAAAATACATTCTCATCCTTTTTTGTTGCTAAAGGAAAGTTATTGTTCTATTTGAGAGAGCAAGCAGGTGAAGACATTTTTGAACATTTTTTTAAGAATAAAATTAATGCAAACATACGACAAGAGGGGAACTGTCAACAACAACAAAAATCAGAGTAACTACAGCTCACTGCTTTGATAAACTTGAAAACACTCACAGTTTACAGAAATTTAGCTCTCCAAGGAGCCAGGAGAATAATATCTGCCATGGCAACCACACAGAGCAGTCTTCTGGCACTTTCTGAATGAGCATTTAGGAGGAGATTAATTCAATACTCCGAATGAGGAAAGGGCTCTTGAGATCCGTAACTGTCTCCCACAAATTACCCGTATTGTACAACTGGATGTTTAGAACAGATTGCACATTATCTATATTGAACTAGAGCTTTCACAGCAAATTTATACAAAACAGATTAAGCCCACATGATGTGTCACACTATTTTCACCCACTCCATTCAGGGCATTTACAAAAATGGCTACTTTATTAAATGGATCATTGCAGTTTTGCAGGATTTATTTTTAAGCTTATTTATATTTGGGAGCTACTATAAGCCTTTTTACTATACAACTTTGAAATTTCTGAAACATGTAAAAGCATAAAAAGCTAGAAAAAAATACAATATACTATACAAACAGCCAGCTGAAAGACTGCCACATAAGTGAGCATTATAGGATTTTTTAAATGCACTTCATGCTATTTTGAATTTACAGGAAATTCAGGTGATGACATACCTCAATAAATAATTACGTGTCTTCCTATTTATATGTATCAAATCACTTTTTTCATCAAATGCAGCATCTGAAGAGCAGCAGACAGCTCAATGAAGACAAGTGTCTTATAGAAAACACTTTAGAAGAGTATTTAAATATCCAGCTGCTTCATCAGAATCTAAGTTACTACGGAATCTGGCCTCCCAGGGTAAAAGTAATTTAGTATTTTGTTTACTGATTTCCTTATATCGCAAACATACAAAACAGAAGAAGCTCGTAATAAAACAAAATTTATAGTGCAAACACATTTACAAACAATTACAGCATAAAAGAGCTAGTCAGCTAGTTTTAGGAAAGCAGAAACACGTGTTTTCTCTTCTGAGACCGCTGCAAGTTCTTCCCTGCAACGTTCCAGAGACGCTGTTTAACTCACTGTATTAAGTGAATAGTTTCCCAGTTGTTTGCAGTTATGAGTAACAGCTGGATTGCACACATTGTTATGGAGGACATTCACCTCAAAATTCGTCTCAGCCAGTCTCATAACAGTTGCTTGAATCTAAAGATTATCAATAGCATTGGCTCAGTTTTATATTCGGCAACTGAAATGAATGAAAAGGTGAACTTTTCAAACATTTCTAAAAGCCACACATAATTTGTAGTGATAGACAGTGGAAATTAGACACTTATTCCACCAGCATTTCTGAAAATCTCACTTTTGGCTTTTGATTACATTATCATACATTACTTCTGCGAAATCCCTACCTTCTTCACTGCTCAGAATACATTAAGCAGGCAACAGAGAAACAAAAAGTAGTGAGTATAATTACAATTTGGAAGACTTATGTAGAACCACCACTTATTTGCAAATGAGAAAATTCTGATTTTGCACTGCTTAAGTATAGATTGTGCTCTATACTGTGTATGGAAGAACTGTGTATCCTGAATAATAAAGAGCATGTAAATGAAGAAACAGTGGTCATGTTCTAGGCAGAGAAGAAAGTATTCACCTTGCCACTCAACGGTGAAAATAAAAATAAATTAAGGTGAAGCAACCTCATTCACTGAACATCATCTAACTTGTCACAGACTCAGTTAAGACTACTGGGAGAAATAAAAATTGCAGTGAAACCTTGAACAATGATTCAGACCACAAGGAGCAGAACTGTGGTCTGGCAAGTTCCCTTCAATTCACTACTTCTCACTTCAGTCCCATTTTACAATCATTATATCATTAACAAACCTTCAGCTCCCATTTTGGCATCGACAGCTAAAGCTGTCTAAGTTTTAGAAGGTCTTTGAAAACTAAAATAGGCATTTTAAGCATCAAACATCACCAAAAATCACCTCTGGGCTAGATCTCTTGGGAGTAGGAGGCTCTCAAATCTAATGGAATTGGGCTGATCATGCCAGCTGAAGACTTTAGTGCTTCTTGGCTCTTCTAAAAAGTAATGAAGTGAAACAGATTTGTACATTTCACCATTTAGACTCAAGAGGAAAGTTACACAGGTTTTAATATTTATATTTTAGAAAACAATCAAGGCTTTCTAAACCATTATAATGATAGTTCTCAGAGAAGTATATCTGCTGACTAATAAACCTCCAAAACAAACCTATCTTTTCTGTATAGAGAATTAAATAGGTTACATTTTCAGGTTAATATATTTGCATGGAATTAGAAACTGTAATTTGAGAATTCTGTCTCCAAAGAATTGCAGAAGTACTTACATTATTCAGTAAATTGCTTCTCCCCAACAGTGCTGCCTCGGGATTGTTATTTTCCAAATCTACTCCTCACAAACAAGCTAGACAATCTCCAAAATGTGTTAAGAATTTTCATCTGCATATTCACGAAATAAAATGCTTAACTAGAGAGCAAAGAATCATTTGCAAACGTGAAGCCTGTCCCAACACCAAATTTCTCTGTCTCCATTTCAGTTGAATCTGAGTCTCTATTACGCCTGCACTCATCCCTCCCTCTATTCCATTAAAAAAACCAACCCACAATAAACTTTCTAATTGGTCCCTTTGACTTTATTATCATTCTCTTTGGCTCACTGTTCTTTTGTATGCAGCTAACTTCTGACTTTCAGAAGTTTTATAATCTACTGCTCATCCACTTCCTCCGCTCTAACATGGAGAGGGAACTCTTCTCTCCACTTCGCCAAAGAAATGCCGTCATAGCTTCCTGGCTATCATGCTTCTCCCTCAAAAATCACTGGTTGTTCTTTTATGTCGCCACACAGGTATGGAAAACATTTCCATGAACATCCATAAAAAGTATCCTGAAAAAAATCACTTTTGATGTATAAAGAACATTTCATAAAATCATGATCAGGCATTAGCGAGTCATCATGATCTTGTCTTCCTATGGGGGCTAAAAGCTCTTCATCAGGTCTAACTGTGATTAGATCTGCCAAAATACCCAATTTTATTTTTTTTTTTTAACCACATCCTCCAGAGCCTATTTTTTGCTATCATTCTAAAATTGTAGCATAATGTAACAGAAAACAGTAGATAATCTTAGCTATAGATATCACTACTTGTCTCCTATAATAGTCACAGTGAAGAACTGGAAATACAGCATGAATTGTAATGTATTTAGAATACGGTGTTGAGGAGGCAATATATTTAGTAGGAGTGAGTTCTTCTCATGACTGAGTAAAGATGTATTGAGAGCTGTACTCCACATTACGAAAGTTTCATAGTTCCAGATATTCTGAATGAATGTAAAATTTAAATTTAGTAAGATGTCATTTAAACACCTTTTGTGTCCTCAGGAAGACAGTTGATTGTTGCCTTGGAAACAAAGGCTGCTGTCTAGTGTGTTCATTCCAAGGGACTCAATCAATTTGAAGTCAATTTTCAAGTGCTAATTTTGTACCTGCCGCAGGTGCAAAAGTCCTTAAGCTTAGAACAGAAACTGTTTGTTTACAATGCTGTTCTCTGACAACATTGTATGTCTTTTTTGTTTGTTTGTTTTGCTCTGCCCTTGGTGTACTACATCATTCTTGTGTAATACTTTGCAGGAAAATCAATTGAATACTTTCCCTCTGTGTAACAGGGTGATTATAATAATGGTGGAAACAAATCTAAAAGTGAAAATGGAAAGACCTTTAGGCATAAACAAATGAGTGGATACAAACCATTTTGGTCCTAGTGTTCTTTAAACTGATCTAAGATATTTATAAAAAAATAACCAGGATAACAAGCAAAAACACTCTGCATTTTTACACTTGGATTTTTTAAAATGCACTTATGTTTAGATTACCACTAAAAAGGACATTTCATTCATCCATTTCAGTCACGACATATTATTTAAATAAATATTAATAAAAGACACGAATAGACAGCACCAAGCACGATGATACTCACATTTTCTGAAGCTACAATTCAGCCTTGTTGTTAATGGACCCCATTAATCACCCTCAAGTAAATTATGACATATCTAATTTCAACCCTTACTTGGTCAAAATATAAAGGCTTTCATTTTTAAGCAGGATTTATATTATGGACCAAGCTGGTGTCTATCCATGAAGATATTAAAGCTTTAGCCTAAGGGAGACTTGTCCCGAGATGCTCTATGTACAGTGAACAGAGAGAGGTCGGTTCTTCCATAGATGGCTCATCACTCAAAGTTAGTTTGCTGTTCTGAATTATCTTCCAGAGGAACCTCTTTTTCTGCTTTGTTCCTGGAGCAGGGGACACTAGCATATCTATTAATAAACTGAATTCTCCCAGTATGTCTATATAATATTCAGTGCTGATATTTTAATTATAGTAGCTATGACAGCAAAATACTAGTACTATACAAATACTTTGAATGAGTTACAGGGGTTTTATGCTGTTAAAATATTTTTTTCTTCCTCACATGCACAGGGGTCCTTAACTTCTATACCTATCCACTGACTTTAATGGTTTAAGGTGTATGGCAAGTATCTGTACCTGTGGATATACCAGGCACTGGGATTGTCCTTAGACAGTACAGAAATGTTGTCCAATATCTAAAGCAGCTAATATCTTGAGCGTATAAAAGAACAGAAAGTGTATCCAGCAGTGTGCATCTTCTCAAAGCAATATCAAAGTCAAGCTCACTGTGTTTGTGCAGTGATGCTTTTCCTGTTTTAATTGAGCCATGTTTGGAAGAGAACATTATCTCACGTTGCTTATGGATTCACGATGTTACTGTAATCTTTTCTTTTTCTAGTTGAGTAGATACAAAGCACAACCACAGAGCATTCATTCATCAGTCCAGCCTTCAGAAACTGTGGTTTCCACTCAGCTGTAACAGAATCACTGGCTTGACCTTCTTAACTCCGCATTCTTTATTCCCAGTCAGTGAAATTAAACCAGACTATACTCCAATATTCCAGGGCTTAATATATCTAAAAATTTCTCTAACTTTTCTAATCAAACCTCTATCTCAAAAAGACACACGGAAGTTATTTTACAAGAGGTGGAACAGCTCATACAGATAAAACTATATTTCCACATAAGCATACACAGTATCAGGGCCATAAGTTGCACACACACACAGAGGGTAAAAAAAAAAAATACTTTAAAAAGGCCCTAAAATAATAAATAGAAGTTAAATAAAGCAGCTACAGAATGATTCAGTATCACAATTACTATCAAAATTGTCACGGACAAGCTGATACAGTATTACCAAAAAAGTTATAAGGACATATGGCTACATATAGACCCACATGAGCATGCAGGTATATAAGGACATACATACATGCACGGGAGTTAGTGCATTAGGAAAATGAAGATGTACTTCAAATAGAAATGAGAGAATTCACAGTTAACATACATTTCAGTGTGATGATGAAGACAGGAATCTCATTTTTTTCTACTGTGAAGACAATGAAATCGCTTGATTTGGGTAACAATGTGAAATTAAAAATCAAATGAAGGAACATCCTATGAGTGTGCCATGTGCAACTACCTTTCCTGTCACTCTTCCTCCTCCCTCAAGTTTCACTTTCAGGTTTCAGCATTCAATTTTGTTTTCAGCAGGCTTTCTTTCCCAACCAGCACATTCTGTTCTCATTGAAACGAAAGCCTTCAAGAACAGAGTATTTGGAGTGCTATAACCAAAATGTGTGTATAATGAGGGTAAATTAAATGGAATTTCATCTAGTTGAGAAGCTGGGAAATTTTGTTCAAATACTGAATATTGTGATGAGTGAAGAGCACAATTCAGAATAGATTCTTTTCTTCCTTAGTTCTTTGTCTGTGTCCTAATAAAATCACTGTAAACAAACTGCCTAGTGGAGCAAGGCTGGCATGAGTACTTAAATGACTTTTTTCAGCTCGTTTCTTTTCCTGGATTAATTCCATTGTCACTGTGTGCAGAGCTGTGGAACACTCATAGTGGCAAATAAATGGATGTTTTCAAAACACTCACTGTACAGGGACTTTAAAATGCCTAACAGCTGACTGGAGTTCAGGGTGAACTGCAACAAGGCAAAGAGCACATTTATAAAATCAGGTTCATGAAACTCATTGCATTACAGCCTAACAATGTCTCTCCCATGGAGGTTATAAACATTAAGTAAAACAAAGAAATGAAAATCTGAAAACATCAGGAGAGTCTACACACTAAAACGAATAAAGACAAAAACTCTTTCAGAACAAAGCACAATGGACAGAATAAGAAAAGCAGGTACAAAATGTGAAAGAATAGGGCAGGAAGGAGAGAAGACCATATTTATACAAAACAATCCCCACAAACCGCATTTAATTTACATCCCCACAAACCGCATTTAATTTATAGTCAAGGACTCTTTTTGTAAGACAAAGGTAACAGTCTGGGTGCAGATAGCTGGTGATACACTTGACACCCATGATCACTGTGGTCTGGCTGTCCTGAAGTCACAGAATCACAGAATGTCAGGGATTGGAAGGGACCTCGAAAGATCATCTGGTCCAATCCCCCTGCCAGGGCAGGAACACCCAGATGAGGTTACACAGGAAGGTGTCCAGGCGGGTTTTGAATGTCTCCAGAGAAGGAGACTCCACAACCCCCCTGGGCAGCCTGTTCCAGTGCTCTGGCACCCTCACTGAGAAGAAGTTTCTTCTCATATTTAAGCGGAACCTCTTGTGTTCCAGTTTGTACCCATTGCCCCTTGTCTTATAATTGGTTGTCACCAAGAAGAGCCTGGCTCCATCCTCATGACACCCGCCCTTTACATATTTATAAACATTAATGAGGTCACCCCTCAGTCTCCTCTTCACCAAGATGAAGAGCCCCAGCTCCCTCAGCCTTTCCCCATAAGGGAGATGCTCCACTCCTTTAATCATCTCTGTTGCCCTGCGCTGGACTCTCTCCAGCAGTTCCCTGTCCTTCTGGAACTGAGGGGCCCAGAACTGGACACAATGTTCCAGATGAGGTCTCACCAGGGCAGAGTAGAGGGGAAGGAGAACCTCTCCCAACCTACTAACCACCCCCCTTCTAATACACCCCAGGATGCCATTGGCCTTCTTGGCTGTAAGGGCACAGTGCTGGCTCATGGTCATCCTGCTGTCCACCAGGACCCCCAGGTCCCTTTCCCCTACGCTGATCTCCAACAGGTCATTCCCCAACTTATACTGGGACCTGGGGTTGTTCCTGCCCAGATGTAAGACTCTACATTTGCCCTTGTTATATTTCATTAAATTTTCCCTGCCCAACTCTCCAGCCTGTCCAGGTCTTGCTGGATGGCAGCACAGCCTTCTGGCGTGTCAGCCACTCCTCCCAGCTTGGTGTCATCAGCAAACTTGCTGATAGTACACTCAATTTCCTCATCCAAGTTGTTGATGAATATATTGAATAGTATTGGTCCCAGAACTGACCCTTGAGGCACTCCACTAGATACAGGCCTCCAACCAGACTCTGCCCCATTGACCACGACTCTCTGGCTTCTCTCCTTCAGCCAGGTCACAGTCCACCTCACTACCCGATCGTCCAGACCACACTTCCTCAGTTTAGCTGTGAGGATGCTCTGGGAGACTGTGCCAAATGCTTTACTGAAGTCAAGACAGACCACATCCACTGCTTTGCCATCATCTATCCACCTCGTTATGTCCCCATAAAAGGCTATGAAGTTGGTTAAGTATGACTTCCCCTTGGTGAAGCCATGTTGACTGCCCCTAATGACCCTCTTATCCTTGATATGCCTTGAGATGGCACCAAGGATAAGTTGTTCCATCACCTTTCCAGGGATGGAGGTGAGGCTGACCGGTCTATAGTTGCCTGGGTCCTCCTTCTTGCCCCTTTTGAAGACCGGAGTGACATTTGCTTTCCTCCAGTCCTCAAGCACCTCTCCCGTTTCCCAGGACTTGGCAAAGATGATGGAGAGTGGTCCAGCAATTACTTCAGCCAGCTCCCTCAGCATCCGCGGGTGCATCCCATCTGGACCCATGGATTTATGGATGTCCAGATTGCTTAATTGCTCCCTAACCCAGTCCTCATCAACCAAGGCAGACTCCTCCATTGTCCTGCCTTCCTCTGGGGCCTCAGGGGTACGGGGCTCCTCAGGACAGCCTCTGGCAGAGTAGACAGAGACAAAGAAGGCATTCAGTAACTCTGCCTTCTCTGTATCTTCTGTCACCAGGGCACCCACCTGGAGAAGAAACAAGCAGCTCCCCATTTCTTTATCAATAATGAAGCAGTAAGATATAAAACTCTGTTGAGGCAAAGAATTAGAGTGCAGGATAAGACGAACATTGGCTATACCTCTTGAAGAACAACCTATTACTTACTACAACACGTAAATAATTATTCTTCTTTAAATAACTGCCCACAGAGATCCCATTCCAAGTGACTGTCAGTGAGTTACCATATGGACAGAAGATATGTGTGAAATGTTCTGTTCAACCAGAACAGGGACTACAGAGTGGCTTCATGGGGCCATCTCCCAGACACAGGAAACCAGAACCAAGGTTTTCCTCAAGGAAATGACACAAAACTTAGTTTGCATTAACAAAGCAAAAAGGAGTGGCTCACAAACCAGTCAACGAGATCCTAGCAATTGTGAGGTGACAGAACGTGTTTTATGGCACTAAAGCAGGAAAATGGGCTGCAGCAACTTCTGCCGAATGTTTCTTTGTAGAGTTAAGGGAAAGCTGTGATTGCTCTAGAACCAGCCAACAGACTGAAACAGGAGCTTTTCACAGGAGGTTGGTGATTAACATTAGACTGCCAATAGACAGAATTTCCTTCAATTTACTTAGCAGGTCAGTCTGCAGAAAATTTTGTTCTTTCTTTCATGAACAAGAAGGTTCTGACCTATAGCTGAACTGCCCCCAAGTTCTGGCAATGAATCATATTAACTCGACTGTGACATGTCACGCTGGATAAAAATGCAGATCCTGACTGCAATTCTGTGAAGCAGGATCAGGCAGAGGAGGTAATGGTGCTATAGGTTGGACTTACATATTAGGAAAAGTATACAATTATAGCACAATCTGTATCATGGTAGTGGAGCCTTAAGAATATCCTTTTTTCCTAGGATTTTCAAGACCAGTGTGATTGCAGGATACCACATCCAACAGATGTCTTTAATAAAACCTGTGTTCAGTTTAGTTAGATGTCTGACAGGTACAGAAGCTTCAGTTTCATGTGGCAATGGATACCCCAAGTCCAAAGCGAAGTGTTTCTGCTCCTGGTTTGTTTGGACAGTGACCATCGTAGCGCTCTGTCAGCATTTGGCCTCTGGAACTCACGGAGAGGACAGGTTATCTGTGTTCCAGAACACCTGGATGAAAACAAGCTCCTTGCAAAGACCTCATGCCATTTGTATGAAGGTATTCTGCCATCTCCCCCACCTTGGAGTGAGTTTTTTGAGAGGAAGCTGAGGGATGAAAAGGAGCACTCATTCGCAAAGCTGAATTCAATCCTTCCAATAACTTAAGGAGAAGAGAACATCTTGTAGAACTATCATCTGTTATAGTTACTAAAAACAGAGATTTCAACCATTTAACCTGTAATATAAATTAAATCTGGCACACTGTCAAGAAGGTGCTGCAGCTATCTGACCAAAGCATGACAAGTGGAGCTCTTACAGCTGCCATTAAAATGTGCTTCAGAGGGTAGAAAAGGTTCATTGTCATCAAACACCTTTTGATCTTTATCTTGAACTGTGAGGGATTAAAAAGGCCTCAGCAGATTTTCCCCCACCTTTCTTTTTTTTTCCCCCTAGAGAATTATCCATGCTTCTATTTGCAAGGGAACTGCAGTTAGATCTACAGATTTTACTAGCAATATCAAAAAAGCCAGCAAAAGCTGAGCTGCAATTCTTTTTTTTCCAAATGCGAAGAAATGCTTATTTGGACTGTATATAAACAGCAGGTCCTTCCTGCTGGGCCTAAAAACTCCCCACCATATTAAATATGGTATTGAAACACACTCCACTGCAATACAAGCTTTTGCATGTGATCTGCTCTTTTAAACTGATACTCAAAGTGAAATTCAACTCATTTCTTATGGGCATTTGATTTTGTTCCTCTTGCAAATCCTTCCATTACTTCCGAGTGTACTCACATACGTAATCTCATGCAAACACGCTGCCACTGCTGCAGAAATAATGCAGATGCCCATTTTTCAGAGTGTGCTGCCTGTGTTTCTGGGCCGGTTTCGGGCGGGCGGTGGTTGTTTTTGGAAGAGCAGCCGCTGACCCGGAGCACCAGGGAGCACTTATGCAACGTGCTTATACACCTTACGTAACCTCCATATACTGTGACGGCCAAACCATCTCCCAGATACATCTGACTATCCGACAGCTCTTCCTCTCCAACTCTCTCACTATCCGGCTTTTAAGGAGATATTTTAAAAAACTGCTAACGCAATCTCCCTCCCCTGCTTCCCCCCAAGCTCCCCAGATTACAGACACTGACGGCATCGTGTGAGATACCAGCACAAGCAGATGAGGTCTCTCTGGTTTTTTTGACATTTTCACATATATCCCCTGCAAGTAAACCCTACTTTAGAAAAATCGCATTGTGCACGCACTACAGCCACTGCTTCACAGCAACAGAAACCCCTGTCTTTACAAATGTTTCTTCTCATTCCTCAATAATTGAATCTTTAGCTGAATGGATGGCAAATATTAGCCACGGGCTGCTTTCGCTGAGGAGGAAAGGAAAGGAAATTCGTTGTGCAGGACTCATCTACTTAACAAGAAAGCTAAAACTTTTGAGGAAATCTTGTGAAAAAACACTTATTGAGTTATTTTTCTGGGCTGATATCAATGCAAGAAAAAACAAGGCATTGTGGTCTTAAGAAAATTAGTTCTATTTATCTTTTTTAGGATAGTTACACAGTACATAATATATTTTTTTTCCAACTATGTTAGCTTATAATTATTTATAGCTTGCAGAAAACAGTATTTGTAAAATAAAGTCTTGCAGAAAACTTTAAAAGTGTAAATGACTTGAATCCATACATTCTGGTCAATAAAAGTTTTAACTCCTAGCACACTGTTGTAACAGAACATCCCTATTTTGCACCAGTATGATTATATTGACACTGGCAGAATACAAAAAGCATAGGTAATACTGTAAGTGTAATACAACTGGCATTCTTCTTAGGTGCCAGCTGTAAGAAAGTAGAATCACTGTGTTGTTCTTGCCATTGAAGATGGGACCTTAATTGTGACATATCCTCTCTTTAACCTTATCAACAAAAACACAATACAGAATTTTAATTTAAAAAGCAGCATTTACCAGTTGCAAGCCTAGAAACACAGTCAGAGGATACAAGATAATTTGACCTAAAAAAGATAAGAGGCTTTGGGCATTAAAGCAGACTCTCAAATGTTAATCTTAGTGCAACAGTTTTGCCCTCAAAGCTACCCGGTATGATTAGTATTTTCTGGAAAACGTGCACACAATACATGAGTAGAAAGACAGTAACTTTTAAATGCATCTACTCCAGAGAAAGCAGCTGCCTACATTCAGCTGAACTTTTAAAAAATTGCCTGCTGTAACTATAATGGTGCCTTTAAGAAAATAAATAAGGGCATACAGTAATTACAAAAGAAAGATGTAGCTCAACTGTTAGACAGAAAGCACGGGCTGCAGAAATCTGGCTACGCATTATGGAGCTGCTGGACAGAATCCCCAAAGTGCAGGAGACCCAAAACAGAATGTGAAATGAATGTTTGCCCCTTCTACACATAAATGCCTCTGATAAGAAAGCCAATATAGCTAATTACTAATGGAGTATTTACTTCTAATTTGTAATTAAATTAAAATTTTAGATGCACAATACAATTTCCTGAGAGTCACACATGAAAACAACTAAATTTATTACACAACGTAAAGCTACTCCTCATCAATGCTATATTGTCTTCTTCTAAAAAGTTAACAGAGTTTGGAAGATGGACTTTTCAGTGTCCCAGTCCCAAGTGACAGAAATGACCTTTGCTGTTTTAAGAAACTAAACAATGTCACTTGCTATGTTGCCATATAACTTCTCAGTGTGCTTTAAAGACACAAATGGCCATGAAATCAACCACTAACTCCTGCATAGCTCATCTAACGACAACTACCAAACTGACAGTTCTCAGACTTTTCAGGTTTTTACCAGATTAAACAATTTTCCATGAGAAAGGGACAGGAAAGTACACCGAGCACCTAATATACCCCCTATGGTGGCAAGGAACAGATTAGGTAAATTGATCCATGTACCATCCCATAATTGGAGACCAGAAACTACAGGAACCTTGCCAACTTGAATTTTCCCAGATTTGGTAATCAGTCTGGCAATCACTGTGTTAGCGAAGTGTTAACCTGGCCTCCGAGAAAGAGGACTCTGCACCAATTCACATTATTTGGCCATCTATACACAAAGAGAGGAAAAAAGGAGTCAGCTAAAGCCCTGAAGCGCATGATTTGATTACACTAATTGTCTTAAAGCAAATTTGCAAGCATCATTAACAAGCCAAAAGCAAACCAGGCCATCATATTTTCCTCAAAGCCCATAAAATAAAACTAAGAAAACTTGAATTCACAGATTCCAGAAGCTAAAAGGATCTCCTTGATAGCTCAGCCAAATACCTCTTCTCATATGGAAAAGTTAATAATTTTTTCCACCAAACCTGATTAGAATACACGAAGACATCTGCAAATAATCAGCCCATGTCCTCAGCACTGAGAATAATGAGTTGTAGCGCTTCTTGCCGAAGGACACTGTGGACCCTAAAGCTAAAAACAGTTCAAAGGGAGACAGAACACCACCACAGAATAAAAAAGTCACTTAATATTACTAAATACAAAGAAACTGTATCTGGCTTAGAAAAATCAGAGCTAAAAAGGACTGGAAGGTAGGAGAGTTTTAGGAGGGAGCCCAACACCTACTTGTCATACTGTCCTGCTCTTTCTTAGACATCCGCTTGTGGCTGCTGGTAGACATGGTGTACCATCTTTGATAAAAAGTTTGGTTTGTCCTTGACACGCTCCATTTCTAATCTGGTCCAACATTCACCTGTTTTCACAGATACAGAAATGAGCCTGCTTTATGTAACGACTAATTTCAGCCAGTAGTCCGCATTACGCTTTTATCAAGAAGGTTAAAAAGTCTCCTGCTATCCTTCTACGTACTAGTAAATAAATACATCACGACGCATCTCTCAACCCTTTTCTTGACAAGCTAAATAAATTGACTCTTATAAAAGACTGACATCACTAAATAATCTCCCCTATATTATGGCAGCAAAGGTTACAAACTGCTGGTCCAGACTGTCACATAACTCAAGACAGTCATTTGTACATATATTAAAAATAACTGCTGATATTGGGACAAAATGCTTATAAATGGACCTGTGGTAGATACAGACTTCTTCCCATACACACATCTTAAATGTGCACTACATTACATTACTATTACAGCCTTATCCCTGCAGACTTGCCCATCTTCATCTCCTGCGTTCTCGGCATGGTACCACAGCTCCTTTCTAATTTCCTAATCTTACATACCAGACCAAAAAAGGCCAAACCCAAGCTCCTTTGGGAAATATGAGTGCTACCAGTCCCTGCCTAAGGGAGCTAGCTGGCAGGTTGCTCTGGTGGGGCACACACATGAAATGGAGAGAAAACAAAGTTAAAACTTCTTTGTGACTGACACGCCATGCCTGCATCCAAGCTCAGTGACTCAACACAGGGATGTGGTCCTGTTGCCTGATCTGGCATGGGGTGAAAAGAGGACTCCATCTCCCTTCCCCTCCACATACAGCGGCTGCTTCTGCTCCTTCCTTAGGAACTGGATACCTGTCATGCTCTGTTATGGGATCAAAGTTTCTAAGGTCTCTCATCGTTTACCAGTCTCATTGCAGTTGAGTAGTGCCCATCATTGAACAACATATCTCCACATGGTTACACAATACTTAGTGAAAATACTACTTTCCTCTTTTATAGTATCTATGAAATGCACAGACTAAATTTTGCTGGTGCTGTCCCAGTCCCTGTCTCCCTTTGAACCAACTGTATATTCCATTTGGAGTTAAAGCACCTGCATTTCTACTAATGACAGAGCTGAGGCTTTTTGTTTGTACCCATGAATGGTATGTTTTCACAAAGAAAAGCTCGCATACAATTCAGTATGTCCCAGAAAACAAATAATGAATTTTGTTCACTTTAATCTTCCAAAGCAAGTAGGAAAAAAAACCCAAAATCTCTTCAAAGTGTCATTCTGAGGGAAGTATTTATCTTAAAAACATGACCTTTCTTAGTCTACATGGAGCTTCAGCTATACCACTAGCTCAACATGGGGATGTTGGACTGGATGATCTCTAGTGGTCCCTTCCAGCCTATGCCAGTCTATGATTCTATGAAATCACCAGCTCTTAAAGGTCACATTTAAACATAGGCTCTAAGTAGCAGTCTGGGTAGACGGCAAAAATATTTAGGACATCATAGCAAAGTTCTTTATATTATGGATACAGTAAGTTTTTAAAAATGAGTGTTGACACAGACCAGGTATTTGCTAATTATGAACAAGTGGGTGTTCTCTGTTCTGATACAATGGAGATACCTATGTCAGGCATTATTAATTTTAAACTAACACAGATGAACATATGTAGAGTTTGCAGAAGCTTTCTGATGCACTGGAGTTAAAACAAATAAACACACCTTTGTTGGACCAAGCTGCTTCACATCCATCTGTTCACTTGGATGGTTTTCATCAGCAAAAACTGTACTACATTCAAATTCGTGAATTACCACAAATTTTGGGAAGCAGCAAAAGAGAGAAAGTGGACAAAACTGAGCTGCCAAATAGCATGCATAAATTACATGAATGTAAATGAAATATGAATTGATAACTTGTTCTAGAAAATTACAAGTGGCAGAAAAATCCTAAGCCAAAACCCCAATGCTGCCACATGTTGCTTAGCTTGTGGGACCTCAATGGCTAACAGGAGACAGTAATTTGACTAAGAATCAATCACTTGCACTGCCTGCCAGGCAAGTGTCCCCCATATAAGACACCTCAAGAGCCGGGTGCATTCAAAGCCTGAAACCTCCTGCACTGCAGTCTTTTTCTGTCTAGCTTTGGAGAAGAAACAGCAACAATTCCATGCATCCTCAATTAGATGAGAGGATGAGAAAGAAGAAAGTTAATGCTTTAAGGTAATTAATTGCTAACACTGAAAGGTTCACAGTAAAAAATAAAAAGAAAAAAAAATAAAAAAGAAAAGTAATCTTAATGGTCGTCGCTAGTGCATAGCAGTAGCTCACACTGCTTGTGTGACAGGGATCCAAACCATCCATCCTGTGATGGTCACAGGACAGGTCTCGGCAACAAAAGATCTCTTTATCAGGTTGAATCTCAAGCCATAGTTGCAGCAGAAAGTATCAGGAAACAACGCTGGGAGTGAATTCAGTAGGGGACAGATCAAAACGTCTGTAGAGAACATCTTACTCTGCAACACAGTCCTTGACTGGACTGACAGATTTTGCTGTCTCGTGTGAATTGAGCAAAAATGTTCCACATCTGTGTATACACTGTCGATGGTGTTTATGCCCAGTTTATTTGTACATATCTGTGATTGTAAAAAAAGCTGTGGCCCTCCTCTGAAAACTTAGATCTTCAGGTCAACACCACAGACTGAAAAATAGGGAAAATAATAAAGAATGACAGAAGTGCTAATTTTTATCTTGGTTTTTGAAAATCACCTCTCTCAATACATATCAACTCTATAGATGCTGGGGAAAGGTACACAATTTGAAAGTGCAAGAAGCAATGGTCCATTAAACCACTTTTATAGAGTACTCCACAATGAGAGTTTGAAAACCACTTGCATAGGTACTACTCTGACATACAAAAAGCATGTGCTACTTAAGTCACATATACAACATGTTGAAGTATTCATGCACGCTGTGCAATTTAAACAAAATTTATACATACAAAACACTTCTTTTTCTTTTTATGTTATTCAGACAAGCAATTACATCTCATTTCAGAACAAAAACTATCAATCCATACATATCACAAGGACTTGCCTATTTGGCATGTGTCTTACCTGCCTCACTGATACATATCAGAGTGCTGTCTCTCATACAACAAAATGTATGAGTATTCAAGGCAGCACGAGTAGGCACACAGATATTTTCAAGTTCCAAATGAATAAAACCCCAGTGGCTGCGTAGGCAACGCATCATATTTGATACCTGTTCTTAGAATCACCATGATCAGGCTGCACAGCATGTGCAAAGACTCAGTCACAGTGCAAGTGTCATCACTAACAACACATGGACATTAACTCACTTTTACATTTTTGTCTCTTTTCTCAGGAATTCTGTGGGTTCCTGCTTTTTGATCTCCAACTAGTCTCAGAAAGAGTTCTCCCTGTAGGTAGGATGACATAAAAGCCATCTTAAAAAAAAAAAAAAAAGTGTATTTTCTTTATCGTGTGTGTGTGTATGTGGATAATCAGATAATAATCAAATATCTAAAATTTGACTGAAATCATCTGAAAAGTTGAGATATATCCTATTTGCTGTTTTCCTGCTCATAGAGAAAGCTTTCCAGAGTCAAGTTTAATTACTTTGATTAAACTAGCATTTCTCTTAAAGGTTTCTTGTTCTCACTGGGATCTTTTAAAGTGGCATAGGGAAAAGGATATTTAAAATGTGATAGGTGTGTAGAAGTGCACAGCTGCTTACAACAAATACTACTTCATCACCAAGTGCTATTCAGTTCTATAAAGAAAGTTCCATTATCAAAGAATGGTAAGTGTAATCTTTAGGGGTTCTTTTCTTTTGAAGGAATTTTAATGAGACATGAGATTCATTTTTTTCTCTCCCTCTAGTCCTTCACCTTCTCAGTAACAGATGCAGCCATTATTTAGAAGTCTGTAACTACAGACACATGAATGTCCTGTTGAAAGCTGGTTACCAGAGTTGTTGAAATCGGATCTCACTGGGAACTTCACTCTCATTCGTATGGGAAGTGGAATAGCCTTTTCCCTTGTATTCAAACCAGTTCACATATAATTGGGATCCCCTCTGCGTTCTGAAACTATGTAAGTCTGATGTAGCTGCAGTATTCTTACAGTAGGAACAATTTTAACCTGGGTTTTATCCTATGCCCTTGCTCCAGGTTTCCTTGTTGAGATCATATCTTGTCAATGATCTGAGAGGTCAGGCAAAAAGAAGGGACTGAACTGATTGATGTTCATTCCACCACCAGACTCTAGGTCAGGATTTGGGAAAGGTAAAGCAGGTTATTTTTCCAGGGGGACTTAGCTCTTACAGAAACATATTTCAATGGACTATTTACCCCTGGCAACAGTCATGAAGAACGAATGGATTGTTAGAAAAGAAAATTACACCTGCTTGGAAGTTGGTGCATTGTTTATTTCTGTTCCCATTAAGAGCATGCAAAAGTATCACCATCACATTATACTCCTATCTATTTAAAAGTTTATATTTATACTGTTAGCTCTCAGGGGTCCCACATTTAAAAGTTTAACTTCTCTGCAAACCAGGCAGTCTTGGTGTCACCTCACCTTCAGTTAAAACGTCACAAAAGGGGACACAAAAACCTTCTTCCCAAATGAATGGGCTTTTGGTTTTACTTTTTTTCTTAAAGGATCATAATTTATTTTGGTTTTGCTAACACTTTTATATTGAAAGTAGTTTTCAGAAACATATTCTCAAGAAAGGCCCAGCATTAAAGGAATTCACATTTAAAGTACACTGGCAAAACTATGTTTGAACTCAGTATGTTCTCCTGAGACTGGGTGCAAGTCTTTGTATGCTTAAAAAACTGTGTTATGAAAGTACAATGAATCTTACTTGCATTGTATCCCCACTGCTACCAAACACATGCAAATGTTATATTGACATGTCTGAAAGCATTCTGACTATTCACCAGGGAAAAACTGCATTTGAAAAGCCGAATTAACAAGTTTGAACTCTCAAAATAAAAAACCTACAGCAAACAATAATAATTACTAATGACTAGTAATGATTCTATTTTAACCTAACCTGAGAGTTGTGTCTGATTACACAAACCAGTAGAGCCTATCAAAAGAAGTGCAGCCATACATTGATGCTGAAAAAAAAGAAGAGGTTTGGTAAAAATACTTTGTTCTTTAGAAACAACATTATTTTTAAGGATTTTTTGGGGTCAAAATATAAAGCAAGTGTTTTAATACATTGCATTATGTTTTAACCTAAATTTAATGTTTGAGCTCAAGTTTCACCAGTCATTCCTAAAAGTTGTTTTGCAAATCTTTGACTATTTGAACAAAATCTTTTCATTTCAGCTACTTGCCTTTCCTCCTGTCTGACTGCAGCTTTGTGTTTGCTCAGCATTGCCAGCAAGCACAGAAGGAGCTGCTGGTTTTATTATCAGCGATGCTTTGAGGGTAAGTCCTGAAGCTACAGGTAGTCCTTTTCTGAGCCCTCTAATTCTGGTAATTACAGCGCTGAATGAGGCAGGAATCCATTGCGTTTGTTTCAGCCTCACAAAAACTGTCTTCAGCTCCCATTTTACAAGATAAATAAGCAGGATGTTAAGCAGTAATCACTCATGCTCTCCTAATGTTAAAATGGTTAAAAGAAAATGAAAAAAAAGGATTCTGTTCTCTTCCTTCCCCCAGGAAAAAAGAAGGGACATTTCTGAGGGTCGCTGCCCGTTCCAGCAGCTCTGTTGGCCCACCACACCCATGGTCATGTTCTGAGACACATGACGTGTTAGTAAACAGAAAATCTCTGCAAGAACAACAGCTTCAAGAGCTGCAAGGAGCAAACACAGACGTTGCCCAGCGCAGAAGACCCTTAAGTTATCGGTATCTCTCTGTTTTGCTCTAAGCTACAGAAAGCTGCTCTCAGCGAGGCCGAGCACTGTGACAGGACAGGGCCCAGATGGGCCAGCACGCTCCAGCTCAGTGTCTTCCTTCTGGAAAGGACATCATTAGTGCTGGCGGGGAAACGGCAAGGTCCAGCCACTGCGGTCGGCAACCAGAAGCTTTGCAATTATTAGAGCTACTGCAGTGCAGTGAATTGCAATGTTAAAACACTGAAATTAGCTGAAGTAGAAGGTTTTATTGGAGAAAACGGCAAGTTTCACATGCCAGAATACCCACAGGAACAGGGAAAAAAAAAAGAGTTGAAATTTTCCATGTGACCGCACCTAGGCAAACAGACACCTGCCTCTTTCTGTCATTGTCTCTCCATCCCTTTCAAAAACAGTAGTTAACACACTATTGTGTGTTGAAGAAGGCTTTGGTCAACAAAGAAGATGCAGAGCGCAGTCACAGCATTCTCCAGTTCCTGCATTTCCCGGAGGGGGAATGGAGACACATCACACTCATTTTCAGGAAATGGATGACATTGCTGGAAAAATCCTAGTGAATGTTGTACCCACGGTTGCTTTGGAAAACTTGTTATTCTGCTGGAAACCATTAAGAAGGAGCACTACTGACTTACACACACTTAGCTCTCACTCTAAAGCAATTGAAGCAAGTATTTATGGATATTCATACTATACCATCGCCACCAAGCAGTTGTATGTAGATGGTACAACCACCACGGGAGATACTGAATGAAAGAACAAAAGGTCTTTCTCCACTTGGCTCAGGCTGAACGACTACATGACTTTATCTTGCTCAGAAAAGAAATACACCAGGGAGAACAAAAGAGGCATATTCTCATAGCTGGTGTTCAATAAACTTGATCCTTTTCATTACTGGCAGTTGAGGAAGGATGACAACTGTCCCTCAGCTGACCGGGCCCTTTGCTCACAAGCATATCATCTATCTGGAGTCTCTTTCTGGTGGAGCATTTAGAGATGGACACCACATATCCAAGAGATGAACAGGCTTCTTCAGATAAAGCCCTGAAAGGCTTCACTTGTCAGAAGGAAAAGGCATTCCTGTTAGAAGATACTGGCCACCAGTGGCTGGAACACACTAAGAAAGGAAGCTAGAGCACAGAGATGATGGGATGTTTATAGATTAGGTCCCCTTAGAGTAAAGGCTGGGTGTGGGGAGGGAACTGGGAAGGGATGCACAGAACAAACACCCCTCCACATCTGTATTTCTGCTCCAGCTCAAAGATGGGGTTTGTTCCCCTGTAGTTCCTCTGAAAAAGCAAACTCTAGCACTAAAATTTATTTCTGTATTATTGCTATCAGGCCTATGTTTATTCTGCTGAGATAGTGAAGGAGATGCTATAAGAAAAAAACATCTTTATCCAATTTATATAATTTATATAATTCAGGTGTTTTTAATGCAAACACACCATAAAAAGCACAAGCATTTTTACATCAATAAGCCTTTGTTTTCAGAGCTAATTCTGATGTTGTCTAGATAGCTGCACTTTGTGAAAAGATACACCATTCCTCACTATTTAAAACATTATTTTTCCTTGAAAAATGGCTACTAGTTATACACTATGTTGGAATTGCTACTCTCTGTATTTCATGCTCAGAAAACAATTGCATGAAGCATTATTTTGCTCCAGCTGGTCTCTCATTTGCTTTGCCTGGGTCTAGCTTCAGTGCAGAAAGAAGGAATTAATCTCATGTTTGCCTGAATCAGAAGAAGGTAATCCTGGGAAGATGTCATAATACCTGAAAACATGACTGTAATCTAGCCCACAAAAATGCAAGTTAAGCTTTTTAATCTGTGGTTGCCTTGTGTTTCTGGAACTTAGACCTTTTACAAGGACAGACTGCTGACCCATCTCCAATCATGAGGGCCTTTTGTCTATTCATTAAACTTTGATCTGTCCAGAAGCTAAAATGTTTACCAGCGTAGCTTTCACTGTTGCTGTCCTGAAAATGCTAGATAGTGTCCTTGTGCTAGTTTTACAGCATCGGTCCTCACCTCCGCCTTTGGTAATTCCTGAATCACTGAAGAATTAATTGGCTGCTCCCTTGTTGCTTGCAGGTACACCTGTGTTTGGTCTCTCTTCCTTAAAATAACAACTAGACAGAAGAGCACGGCATGATTCTGCGCTTGCAAGAAACAGACCCAACAGAGCAGAGTACTGCAAAAAAGCGAGGGGACTCTTGGGCACCTCATCGCCCTTTACTGGCTAGTTGCTTGCCTAAGAAGGACCACGATGCTCACCAGAAAAGGGTCCATCACCCCAGAGGCAGACAGTACCCATTCCTAGTTGCCCAGCATCCAGGAGTCCTTCTGGGTGACAAAGCAATGGACAGCACTGAAGGAGTGTGAATGTCATCACTCCCGCTAAAAATCCTTCTAAAAATCTTGATCCATATTCTCTTTAGTTTATTCTCTGCCCCCAGCCCCACCTTAAAACAGAGTCTAACCAGCCTCCTCTACCGTTCTTTACACTGAAGGACATCAGGGAAATTTGAAGCAAAGTCTACAGATGTAGCATATTCCCCAAACTGGATTCAGAGTCTTGAGTTATGTCAACAAACTCTGTTGTGATACTTTGCGTGTATTTTGAAAATAGATCAAATTATTACGACGCATTCAACAGTCCACTCCCTTTCAACAGTCTTAACACAACGACGTATGTCAAAAAATGTTTAAAAGAAACATTTCAGAATTTCTAAAAACCCTTTCTTAAAGTTTCGGATCTTGAAAACAAGACTGTCATTCCAATGTCTTTTTTTTTTTTTTTAATTATGGCATTTTTCACTGTATAGAAGGTTTTAACTAGCTCTAATGCTGAACAGTGATCTCTATTAGGGAGCTGAGACACTAAAAACCCTTTCAAATAGACACTAACTCAGTCTTCAAATGGATTTGAACACTGAATAGTTACAGTCCCACTGCACCAGGTTAAAAAGCAATTAGTTTGGCATTAATGAAAATGTAAAGGTGCTCACACTGTCTAAAGTTAAGGATCCCAAGCATAATCAATACACCTGTTCAAAGCAGCTGTGTTAGGAGATATTCTCTCCATGCATTATATATGGAGCCTAATAATCTGTTTTGGCATCTTAAAGGTTTACAGTCTGATAGTGTTAATACCCTTCTAATAGCTCCATCCCAAGACAGCACAAAAGCTCACATGGCAAAACACAACAGTATGCATGTCTGGACAGCATCAAGAGAGGAATGTGACGCATACTTGCACAAAAGTATATAAACCAGTTTCTCTGTAATATGTGATACCACAACACATTTGCCCCAGACTTTTATATTTGTTTCTGGGTTTTTTTAAGAACAGTTGTTTTGGTGGGTTTTCTTGGTGTTGTTTGGTTTGGTTGTTTGTTTGGTTGGGTTTTTTTGCGTGAAAGATGTACAGTTTAATTTAATGTGATGACTCTCAGTAACAAGAGGAAGAACTTGAAAACATGCTTCTAAAATAAATGCTCCAGTATCTTTTTGCACTGCCAACATATTACTTTTAAATGCAGGCATTTTTCACTCAAAAAACTAAGACACCAGAAAAAAAGCCCAAATCTCTGTATGTCGATGGGATAAATATCACAGTATCAATCAGAGGAAATCTAAAAAGGTGATGGTAGATATTTGTGTTTAAAGTACCTACCAAGGCACCTAAAAACCAGACAATATTCTTCCTGAATTCTGTAGGAAGACTCAAAGTATTAGGTGAGAACTGCAAGGCTTCTGGTTATTATTTAAATTTAGACTTCATTTTTACTACTGAATTAAGGAAACAAACCTGAAGAACTGGGGATCAGGCTTATATTATTGTAGGGAATGCACAGATGCAAGGATAGGACATGGAGTCCTAACTGCTGATGTACACACTCATTCAAAGAGACTCTGTATCTATTCCAGCTGGCACATTATAACCAAAGGTGACTGTATTCACTTGGGCTTAAGGTTCCAGTGGATGGCCTAGTTTTGCCTGTCTACAAAATGAAAAGAGATAAGAACAACTAAAATAGAAATGTAGTCCTGTTCCTTTTAATATTATCTAACAAGTACATTATATCCATGACCAGCTCCTGCTAACTTCACACTGACATACTAGAGAAAGGCAAAACAAAACTATCAGGCATTAGATTCAATTGCAATTTGGATTTCGTTTGTTATGTCTTATTATGAGAGACAGTGCTGACCTCAATAGCAATGTTCTAGCATCACACAAAACTGTGGGATCTTAACTAGAAAAGGCAGGGCATTGTTTACAGGCCTAGTTTGCCCAGAATTAAGAGATCATTTTGCCACATGCAGCTATCGTAGATGTTTTAAAGAGTAATCTCCAGTTCTACACAAAAACCACAGTATAGAGGAGGTTGCACGCCTGCATCTGGTGCACACAAAGAATATGCTCATGTAAAACCATGCACTGCAGCGTATAAATATCTAAGCTAAAAAGAAATAGGTGAGCCAGTCTCTGCAGCTCCATGCTGGTCTGTTGGTTTGTTTGTGGTCTGTTTGTTTGTTTCCCTTTTTATATGCACACTAGCTTAGAAATCCTATCTAGCATAGTACACTCAGAAACTCCTAAAGTACGCTGCCATTGCAAAACCAGCTCTGTAAAATCCCTGTATTCTACTGAAGCTAATCCGATTCTTCACCTCTTGTCATCTCCAGCATACTCTCTACGGAATCATTTGTTAAAACACAAATTTTCAGTACAAAAGTCTACTTCCTTATTTTCCTAAATTTCTTTGAAATGCCTGCTAAGAATATTTTAAAATATAACTTATTTATGCAATAAAATGAGAATATTGTATGGACAGGAAAATAAGGCAACAATACTTTTCCTTCATACATACTTAGTTCTCAAACATTTTTCTAAAGTTCAGTCTATTCACACTTTCTAGTTATATAGGAGCTAAGTTAACTGTTTATTTGTGACGGTATTTCAGCAATGAAAGAAATCCTAGTGTTGTAACAACAAACACCTCCAGGGGATGAAACTAGGTTTCATAGAGCCCAACATCCTTTAAAAGTGACAATATAAACAAAGTTATGTTTGCATACACAGGACAACAGACATTACAAGTTGCTACGCTACAAGCCATGCCAGAAACATCAAGCTGTCTGAAAAGGAAAACCATTTTCCTCACATACACTGATGGGTTGAAAGGACAGATGAATTGGTCAGAGCTTCCAGTTCGCTGCTCCACTTCTTAAACAGTGATGGACTAACAGAAAATGAAGCAGTTTCTGAAATGCTACAGTTTACAACCCAATGTGTAGAAGTAAAGCAGCGCTGGTTTCTATTTATTTAATACCCTCTGCTGTACGCGGCACTGCTAGTGATGGTTCCACGCTCCACGCAGCCACCCCAGCTCTGCCACCACAACCTGCAGGGCAGAGCTGGAACAGCCTCAGCGAGCTAATCGTAATATAATGCAAACAAGAATTTCAAAGTCCCCAGATTTACATATTTATCCACCTAAATCAAACGCAGAACCTCCCTAGTTTGTCATTCCTTCAGACCACCGACACTTTTCACTGTTATGCATGTCAGGTGCTCTTACCTGTTGTTTGAGGGCCTCTAGAGATTCAAATTCCAATTTGGCCAGTTTTATCTGGATATCTCGTGGTTTATCCGGAATTACAAACGCCATGATAAACTTTATTGCCAGTAGCAAGTGCTAGAAAAAAAGTAAAAAGAAAAATATTGTTCTATAGAGTTTGAAGCATGAAGAGAACAGCATAATATTGATACTATTGCCAGACTGTAGTAATAGAGGTATAAACAATTATTTCTTGTGACATGTACAACATGGATAGCAGACTATAACCACACTGAGCCTCAGCTACTCCATATTTTTTTCTATTTACAGTCATTCATCATTTGAATATAAACACAAACAGTTTGTCTTACTTTCATAACAATCCTATTGTTAGTATGTACTATAAATTTCTAATCCAATTTTCTATTTGTGATTCTAAATGAAAGAATGGCTTTTAAAACATATCACTGGTGCATAGAAATTAAATTGTGATACCCGGCGCATATAATTCCACAGTGAAATTTTTACATATATATACACACATATAATTACATATAATTAGATGCAATTATAACGACATGCACACGTGCAAGCACACATGTGCACATGTCATGATACAAATGAAACAAGCACACTGTAAAAAATAGGAACCCAGCATTTCTGCATTAGAGAAGTTATTAAAAACTAAAAGCATTCCTCAGAAAGCATCAGAAGGGAACAAAAACAACAAAGTTGTTAAAGAAATGGCACACAAATAAACAGAAAGTTTCCAGGAAATGGAGAATCATTCCACATAAATGATGGCTAATTTGGCATCTTGTATCACAAAATATTATAATCTTATTTAAGAGAAAACAAGCATGAAGTTCCATTGAACCCAGTCATTGAGCAGTCTTCGAATTTCACTTAAACAAGCACCATTCCCCTCATCTCACCAAAAAGAACTGTCAAACTGTTAAATCAGTGGGTTTGTTTCTTCATTTTTGTCAAATATAAATATAATCTCAACAAGTATCATTAAATCTCATTTTATCAAGGGCTGATCTAACACTACTCTATGTTTGCACGCAGGAATTTGCTCCTGTCTGAGAAAACCCTGACTGACATAAGACAACACTTAAATATATGCGCTTAACATTAAGCACGTGTTTAGGTTCTACTGACATGATGACACAGACACGCTTAAATTTAGATTGCACATCCATGTGATTAATCAAAATTCCCTGAATTTTTATAAAATGGAAGAGATCAGTGATCCTTTCTGAAATGGATTCTGTTGAGCTATATGATCTTGTTGTGCTTGGGCATGTGAATAGCAAGATAATAGATGAAAAATCCCTGAGATTCCGGAATTATGTGAGCAAGAAGCTATTACAGCAAGACCACTACAGACTTCACAGGAGTGGCAGTGAAACTCTAAATGAGCCAATTCCCATCAATAAGAAAGACTGAAAATAAGAACTCAGATAATAGTAACAAATAAGAGAACAACAACAAAGAGCCATAAGTGAAATTATTTTTTTAAATATATTACAAAAAAATACTTAGCAGGTCTAGGAAAAAACTGTCAGTACAAGGAACAATACTTTATTTATAGAGGTGAAAGGAAGGCTGAAAATTAATGTAATGCTAATACATCATCAGCAAAAAGTTGAACACAGATTAAGAGGTTAATGAAGCAATTAGCATGTCTGCTGTGTAATTCAGTAGGTACTACCGCATTATTTAAAAAAGTGATGTCAACAGTAAAACATTCTCCCACTCACACAAATTTTGTTTTCCCACTCAACTGAATAGTGTCTGCTGCTAAGGAACTTTTCTTGCAAAAAAATTGATAGCAAACACTGTTGGTTTATGCTAGAAATACATAACAATAAAAGATGTCTCAGAGATAGCACTGGAGGAGTCTCTTAAATGGAAAAAGGTAAAATGTTGAAGACAATAATATAAAATAAGACAAACAATACTCTTGTGCAGAAGAGAGTCATAAGGAATCATAAAACGAAGGGGAATAACTAATCTACAGATAAAATTTTGGTTTGGAAAAAGGAAAATAAGGAGGGAGAGGGTTGTTACAAACCCAACCATTATTTCTAACTGCAACCGTTACAAAGTTAGGTTTTTTCCAAGAACATGACCTTCATAATGACTGCAAGAGGACTATTTCTCTGCAAGCAAAACCCAGGGTAACATTCACACAAGCTGTAAGCTCTCTGATGCCAACAGCAAAGTCCTCTCCTATTTTGCAATCTGCCAAGTGGGCACAGGGAGAAACAGCAATGAGTCTCGCCCCCTTGATAAATGCAGTGCCATCAAACTCTTTGTGGTCTTGTGCCAGGTGCTTAGAGAGCCAGAAGAACGAGTCTGTTCTGCAAAGCCACCGAGGAGAGTAGAGGCAGCAGCTGTGTTTTGCAGCAGTGGGTCCCCAACCTTGCCTCTTCTCCAACAGAAAATGCAAATTAGGGTTAAATTCCTGGAACTTTGAACAGCTAATTTAATTTCTATAGTGGTCTGACTGCAGCGATTCCTGTCGAAACCTACTCAACTAAAAAAAAAAAAGAAAGGATAACAGAAGGAATAGCTGTGTTGCTGGTTAGCTAATAAAGCATATGCCAAACATCAGCTTGGAGAGTTTAATAAAATTTTGTACCAAAAGCCCACTTTAGAATCTAATATTTATAAAAAATTTCAATTAAAATCAGAAGTCTGGACCTAGTCCAGCCTAGAACAAGTACATACTATGAAACAAAATGGTCACTAGTTACCAACTCCGCATAGAATCGTTTAGGTTGGAAGAGACCCTCAGGATCATCGAGTCCAACCATAACCTAACTCTGGCACTAAACCATGTCCCTAAGAACCTTGTCTACGCATCTTTTAAACACCTCCAGGGATGGTGACTAAACTACTTCCCTGGGCACTCTGTTCCAAAGCCTGACAGCCCTTTCCGTGAAGAAATTTTTCCTTATATCCAATCTAAACCTCCCCTGGCGCAACTTGAGGCCATTTCCTCTTGTCCTATCACTTGTTACTTGGGAGAAGAGACCAACACCCTCCATGCTACAACCTCCTTTCAGGTAGTTGTAGACAGCGATCAGGTCTCCCCTCAGCCTCCTCTTCTCCAGACTAAACAGCCCCAGCTCCCTCAGCTGCTCCTCATCAGACTTGTGCTCCAGGTAGGGAACCCTACACAAAAGGCAACACTGGAGAATGGCACATCGCTTTGAACCTCTGTTCTCTGCTGGTGCATGCAAAATGCCTTTCCAAATGTAAAGGAAAGGATCACTGCAAAATCATGTTACTGTCAGAGGAGAAGGCAGGGAGATCATTAGATTCTTTGCTAAGACTCTGGATCACAGTATTCTGACATTAAACTAAGCTAAGATCAAACACTAAGAATGGAAAAAAAAACCTCCTAACTTCTCTCTTTCTTTGGCAACAGTTTTTAGCTTTTAGCTTTGAGGGGTTTGCGTCTTTCTGAGAGTAGAAAAAAGGCGGGAGGAAAGTGAAAAATAATTCTGTCAAGGGAGAAATACAGGGAAAGAAAAACTTCCATAAAGCTCAGGAAGTTCAATTAAATTAAATTGTCTTTAATAGACAGCAATAAAATAAATTTATGAGCAAATATTTCTGCAATATATGTTAAAAGAAAGCACGACCATACTTTCCTTCCCGCTTTTAGACTGAACTGGCTTCATTATAGAGTCTTGCAAATAGAGCAGAATTGTCATAGCTGAGGGACTTTAAAAAAGGCCTTTCTTCTGCTACACTGATAAATGTTGCTTTAAAAACCTCATCTCCCATATGTTATTATGAAATTTTTGTAAAATGGCAATGAAATCTGCCTTGGTATATTTCTGACATTCCTTCCAAAATTTCATTTTATTCACGGGCATGTCCAAAATCCTGGAAGGGAATGACAAAAAAAGTTGTTATTACGCGTTGGTCCTATTTCAAGACTTCTCCACATCTCCCATTCAGTTTGACACTTTGTCTTCTCTTCCCACAGACATACATGGGCACACACCGTCCAGATGCCTGCCACAATCTGCATCCTCCATCTACCCCATTTACCCCCAAACCAGCATAACCCCACTCTCCCACATTTCAGCCAGAACAAGCTTCCTTCTCCTCCTCGCCAAAACAGACCGAAGTGCCGCCTCCCTGCCTCAGCTTCCGTGCCTCTCGCCACTCCAGTGAAGTTGGTCTCAGCTCTCAGCTGAAATATGCCCAGTACAGGTGAAATGTTCATGCACTTACACCTGCTGCACTCCTTTAAGTCCCTACAAAGCACATAAAACAAAGATGTTTCAGAAGCTTAGGAACTTTGCCCAAGTTTGGGTGATTTTCTCATAGGAGCATCATAAAGCACGTTCTTGAGATCAATGTAAGCCTCCTACCAACCTTCGCATTGCTACTTCAGAGCACAGATGCAACACATCTTCTCAACACAATAGTAATCTTATTTTTATATATTTATACAGATCTGTTTTCTCCTTTCTTAATCACAGAATCACAGAATGTTAGGGATTGGAAGGGACCTCGAAAGATCATCTAGTCCAATCCCCCTGCCAGAGCAGGAACTTCCAGGTGAGGTTACACAGGAAGGCGTCCAGGCGGGTTTTGAATGTCTCCAGAGAAGGAGACTCCACAACCTCCCTGGGCAGCCTGTTCCAGTGCTCTGTCACCCTCAGAGTAAAGAAGCTTATTCTCGTTTCTAAGTGGAACCTCCTGTGTTCCAGTTTATACCCATTGCCCCTTGTCCTATCATTGGTTGTCACCGAGAAGAGCCTGGCTCCATCCTTGTGACAGTCACCCTTTACATATTTATAAACATTAATGAGGTCACCCCTCAGTCTCCTCTTCTCCAAGCTAAAGAGACCCAGCTCCCTCAGCCTTTCCTCATAAGGGAGATGCTTCACTCCCTTAATCACCTCTAAAAGGAGGAAGGCACTTGTGTAAAAATGCAAAAACTCCAAACTGGAAAGCCCATCCAGCAGGGAGACCTTC
This sequence comes from Caloenas nicobarica, assembly GCF_036013445.1. Lineage (NCBI taxonomy): Eukaryota > Metazoa > Chordata > Aves > Columbiformes > Columbidae > Caloenas > Caloenas nicobarica. The sequence continues at coordinate 45,258,190 of NC_088246.1, read as the reverse complement.
CGTAACTAAACAGAAGCTTCTTACAAAACGAGGCAGAAAGCGTAAGCAGAGATGGTGTTATCTGGTCCGTTTATAATTTGTAATAGAACCCCTGTTTCTTCCTTTTAGACGATGAACACAAACCCACAAAGGCTATCCAAGGAGAACTGGTAGCTACATTTCTGACAGAACATCTCACAGACCATCAGAAGGGTAAGGGCACATCATCCATCTCCTATTGACCATACGGGCACGTTTGTGAAATCTAGCCGCGCTCAACAGCGTATTTAAGTTTATGTTGAGTTTTAAACATATCTATAAATCTGTTTATGTTCAGAAAAACATTTAAGCCCAGGCTTAAAAGCAGATTAAAAAAATAATGCCCAGGTCATTTGCTGAATCTGCATCTTAAAATGTAATGGCTGAATTGCAATCTCTATTTTCTTTTCCTGGGAGTGGTAGGATGTCACATACTAAATTCACCTGTCTGAAGAGATGAATGTCAGCTCGGATAGAGTCTCCTTACATTTACACTTCTCAAATGACCTTAATTAGTGCAGAAATCCTGGTCTATATTTTTATTACCAATCCACTATAAAGCCTAACAAGTAGAAATCTGTGCTGAAAAAGATACCAGGCTTTAATATGCAGTTCTGAGGCATACTTCAATCACAGAAAATAGTATTAAGCTATGGCATGAGAAATGGGGTTACACACACATTAGCAGCACCAGCCTCTAGTAGCACTGATACACCCTATCAGCCATGTCCTGGCCTTATACCTCAAGACTATTGAACTGGCTTCTTTCAGAGGAACTCAATTTATTCTAAATACTACAGTTGCTTCATATAACTATCACTATTGAAAACAAGCTGATTCCAGACCAGCACTGCTTAGCAAGAAGCTAACAGGTGATACAATATGAAAGATTAAAAATTCAAGATAATCTCTAAGAAAGCAGATTCTCTGTTCATGTTTCCAGGAAGTAACTGCAGTAACATGTTAAGCAAAGGGAAAAAAAAACAAAAAAACAAAAAACCCCACCAAATCAACATCATCCCCTAGTGAGGGAGTGGGTCTCTTCTGCCTTTATGTATTTTTGTACTCCTGTTTTCAAAATAGCTCTAAAAGGACAGTTGGGAAACAAACAAAACAAATCAGTCCTACTTCTGAAACTTAGTCCTGCTCTTGCAAAGCCTTAGGAAGTATTTAAACCAGACACAACTTTCAACATAAGTCATCAGGGCCAACCTGTTAAACAAACATTCTACCAGTGCACATGCTAATAAACGTCAAAGCACAAGCAATCTGACCAACTGCATAGTCGTGACAATTTTTTCATCTTATGGCACTATTATACTTTCTAGTAATTAAAAAAATTTTAAAAATGAATTTTATAATTATCTATACATTATTTTTCGGTAATGTTTAAACCACAGCTGTTATACATCATATTCAGTCACTAATGAACTGAAGCATTGTCTGGTTTTATTTGGCTTTTTGAAAAATTTTAGATGCCCAACTGTTCTCCATAATTTTCTCCAACAATTAAGATGTGAGGCAGCCTGAAAATCTATAGAAATTTTATCACCAACTTATCTGATGCTGGAAAAAAGCCACTAGTTCTTAATTTCTCAAATTTACATATCTGTCCAAGCCTTTTTATAGACCTTTTACACTGGAATTTTTAAGCCTACTTTCAGGTTACTTTTTCAAGACCCAAGTATGAAAAAAGAGGGGCAAGGGGTGGTAAGTAGGGTGTCTTATTTACATACCCAAGCAACGCTCTCCCCTCTCTCCAGGCAAACTGCCATTTTTGCATCTATCACTAGAAATTGTATATTCAGCAGGTTCTAGAAACACCTGCTGAAAGAAAAAATTCTAAATAAAAGAACTTCTGATATCAACCTAGTACACAGGCTTCCAAGTGACTGTAGCGTAGGAAAAAACAGTTACCTTAATAATCTGTATGTCTTATAAACACAGCATATTCTGTGATCCAAAATATTGTATGATACAGCACACTTGCAAAAATGTCTCTATGTAACTACAACATACACAAATGAGCATTTCAGAAATGTTACAAGATGTGATTTTTCTCATATTTGTTTCATTCTGTAGTCCATTCAAAAGCGATGAAAAAAAAGCACTGCAGGTGTAAATTTGTCTTGGAGCTTCTAAGTATTTGCTAATGGTTAATTTTGCAGTAACTCAACAGTCTTGAAAACAGCATGATAATGCACCCATCTCTATGTTACCATTTGATAATCCTGAAATGTTTTGGCACAACTCTTATCTCAATTTATGGCTACGGTTTCATAGGAACTGGGATAAGAGTTGCCAAAAAATGAATTAGCTGATGCTGAATGTAATGAACAGCAGAGCTTTGATTACGCTCTGAAATAAATTCTAAATGAAAAGTGGAAAGAAGGATGCCCATGGAATTAAAACTGACAGTATGATTAATACCAACATGCCATATGAAGTGCCTCTTAGCTGATTGCTAACATTACATATTGGCTCCTATTCTGACAGGTGTAGTTTATTGTCAAAATGCCCCAATGTTCCACATCAAGGAAGGAAAAAAAAAAGTTTGCTATTTTCTATTAACCTACAAAACTTATACTTCTTTCCACATCTAAGCCATGCATTTTTATCTAAGACAAAAAAAAAGGCAAGTAAATTACAGCACGTCATTGTAATTATGCATTGTAAGGAATTCTCTTTGTCATGACTCAGAAATTCCTCCTCGGTTATATGACTGAATGACCTGGGATTAGTAAGGAGATCTGAAGCATTGTTTCTGCCAGGGGTTTGAAACTACTGTAAACCAGTTCAGTGATAAACAGTAATTGTCACCTACTGTAGCTATCACAGATTTCAAGAACTCTTTGCTCCTGCCTCAATCAAGCCTCATTTGTCTTATTGCAAGCCAAAGCGGACAGGTATAAAACTCCCAATTGAGTTTTGGACAGACTCAGCACAGATATCAAAATTTACACATATGAAAGTAAACCCACCATACTTTAATAAGCCTTGCAGATGGTCTTCCCAAAACTGTGTGTTGGTTCTGGAGATTGTGAGACAATTAGACTTGTCAATCTGACATTTTTCTTCAGTTTATGCTAGGGAAAGATGATGTTGCATCTATATTAGAAATTAAACTATTTAAAACATTGAAATTGATGGTTTTATCTGTCACCTTGGCAGCAAGTAACACAAAAAGTAACTAGGGTTTAGTTTAAATTAAGAGCAAAGTCTCAGCCAGTTTTTCTTCAAAGAAGCTTTCACCTTTAACTGCAAACAACAAGTTATCTGACTAGATGCATCACATTGTATTTACAGATATTTGCTAATTTCTCTTGCAACTGCCTGGCTTTACATACAACTGTCTTAAGATGCTTTCAAAGCTGATTCGCAAGAACATTATTCCCACTGAAAAATCCATTCACCTCACAACACCAAGATAAGTAAAAGAGCTGTATCTGAATAAATGCATTCATAACAAAATGGAATATTTCAGCACACTGCAAATGCATCTTCGTTGTATGATTCAAAATTTTAGTCTAACGCACAGCTTGCTTCTGTGTATTCATCCTATCACAAATGGCACGCTTTACTCCACTTCTGTTTGAAGCTGAAAGTGAATTCTGTAGGACACGGCACGTTTTTTAATCTGGACCAAAAGGTGAATCATGTAATGTTAAGTAACGAAAAAAATGTCAGAGTCATGACTCATCAGAGAAAAATAATGGTATTGCAATAGATCACACAGCTTTCCATTCAGCTGGAGTATTTTAATTAAACACTGCAGCAGGTGTTTGGATATGCTGCCAACTCCTGAAAAGCTTGCATAAAAACTGTGTCTTAAAAAAAATAAAGACCTGTACATCCTCAAGCCCTCCTTATTTGTCCTTTCTGCAAATGGGTCTTCACAGAATTACATACGATTTTCTCTGGTTTGGAACATCAGTACCTGCCCTCCCTATAGAAGAGTTATCCATCAAAGGTGTTGGAAGCTAGCCATGCAATTCTCACATCAACTTTTGTGGCCACAGCAGATCCATGCAGCAGAACGCAGCCCAGAGTTAAGCCTTAGCTGCTGATCTGCTTCAACTTGTTGGGAACATAACTGGTCTGTTCAAGCTGACAAAAAGCGAATCTTTTAACTGAGAGCCAAATCCACTTTTGAGACAAAATACTGCAGTTAATGCAGATCCCTTTGTAGGTCATATGCACGCAACTGAGTTTTTCAGCAATAACACACCTCCTAGCTTTAGCTCTCCATGAACTCACAGAAAAACAGCCTGTGAAACAGTTCCAGAACTTCTTCAGGAATGCAAAGCCCATCAAAAGGTGCAGACTCCAGAAGAGAGGTGGGAAGAAACAGAGTGGAAGAGAGGAAGAACAAGCCACATCCTCCACAGCAGCAGTAAGTGAATCTATCAAGTCACTCTATGAGCTGAGAACACGAGTCAGAATGTAAATCCCAACCTAAAGACTAGAAAGCAGTAACTCTACTGTACATTGGGATACACACAGCTGCATCAGTGCAGTACTGTTCTTCAAAACTAGACTTATAGCAGCATAATCCAATGCTTACTGCTTGACAAATTCAGTGGGCATCTGGAACATCTCAAAAATCACCATGTTTGAATCAGGAAGACATTCTCGATTGAATTGTGATGTAGGAGCAGAAAAGAATACCAGCAAAAATGATAATACAGCAACAAAGACAGTTATTCACTTACTCAGTTTTTTTCTGAGACTTGGTAGTTTGGCCCTTGGAACTACAGGCAAAACAGAAAACCAACACTTTAATCTCAGCAGTGCAACAGCTTTACCAACCTGCAGTGAGCACAACTTTTTATCTCCCTACAAATAGCAAGGCAGAAAGACAGAAAGACAGAAAGACAGAAAGACAGAAAGACAGAAAGACAGAAAGACAGAAAGCAAGCAGCACTACTTATAGATTCAATTAGAATTTTAAGACCATTTGGGAGTCAACTTTCAGCAAGGGCTCGGCATCACTTTGTTGCTATGAAACACTATCACATAGGAATAATCAGCCATGAAAACCTGCAGCTGACTCATTCTCTGGCTGAAATGACCTCAGCTGAGCAGGCCACTTTCAATTTGAAATGAATTAAGTAGCAATTCTGAACATGGCTCTGAAAGATGCCTCGAGCATCTGAAATGGGTAATGCTGAGATGTCAGACAAGATCTTGGACCAGGGACTGAATCTGAGCAGGTCCTTGAGTAACTGTAATATAACATGCAAGCAGAGACGAGTGGGAAGCTGAGACTTTTCATGCATGAATCTCAACAAAGCTAACCAGTGCTATCACGGGAATCTGAAAAGTCCAGGGAGCGAAGGAAGACATCATCTGTAACTATGACTGGTCTGCTACTCATAATTAATAGGGGTAACATGGTACCAAATATGACTGTGTCTCGGCATCAAAACTCATTCTGGGAATGAGAGAAACCTGTGAAGAGACATTACCTCATTATAGGAATAATTTCTAGCAGTAGTGCTGTGAACCTGCTGTGAACCAGGAGAATGGTGTTACAGAAGTATGTATTCTGCAGACCATGAGTCTTGAACCAGTCCTGGGTCTGCACAGATATACTGATGAAAAGCAGATATTTATTTTCCATTAATCTGGTGACCATTTGTATTTATTCATTTTCCTTATGATCAGACTGAAAAGTGATTCGCTTTCTTCTTTGAGTTAAGGAAATGCTGGAAATGAAAGTATTGTACAACACCTTTCCTTCAGCAACACCAGCCAGCTCACCATCTCCAGGACCTGCTGTCCACAAAAGCCACAAAAGATCATAGCACTTCAAATCTTTTATCCAACCACAGGATCCCTCAACAGTTGCCTGAGTCTTAACTAGAAACAAACTAATAGCACAGCGAACAGGCAAAACATGAACAAAATTTTCAGGGTTCAAAGTGTCACTTTGCTGCGACCCTGCCTTTTTGCCTTAGAAGTCCTTCAAGAGCTGTTGCTTGAGAGAAGAAATCCATAAAACCTCTTGGCCTAGATTTTATCTTTATATATATATATATATACACCCTTGACCAAGTGTTCTTTCATAATCCAAACACACACATCCTTATGTATAAAAGAAATATTCCCCATATACTCAAAAAGGTTAAAAAAAAATTCAATGGGAGAACTTGTCGTGGAATGTTTGAGAGATGTGGCAGTACTTGAAGTTGTGGGGTTTTGTGACATAACATCTAAACAATTATATTCTAACATAGTAAATTGTCATACAAAAATCCTAAAAGGTTAAAGTCATGTCAGATAACAGGCTCATAAGTCAGTTTTGCTACTTCATGCTCTTTTCTTAACATCTCATCTGGCATTTTTACTAGGAGAAGGAATATCAGTACATCTCAAACATAGGAAAAAAAATTATCAAACAGTATTCAAAAGTAAGACCTTACAGCATGACATAAAAGTATTATGAGAAGAAGAAGAGTATATTTTTCTTTCAACCCAGAAGAACATTTCTTTTCTTTCATAGTACTGAATGGTTCTGGGTTAGACAAGATAACTTTGCTGTATGTAGCAATTTAAAAATCCATTTCTATGATGAATCATTTTAGCATCATTGATACCTAGCGCGCTCAAACCAGAAACAATGTCTTTACCAGTCAGCAGACATATACAATGAAATTACATTGTTTTGCTCACTTCCAATGGGAATAAGCATATTACCCTGTCACCTCAAACCTGAAAAGCATCTGGATCTTTCTCAGAATTTGCAGAGATGCCAAATGTAAACTAGAGAAGTACCAAACACTGTACTGCTTCTGGTTTTGCTTTAAATGTTCATCCAGGCAATAATTATCTTTTTTCCTGCCTACCTGATCTTTTAAAATCAGTTACTATGTTTCAAACACTGTGTCTTTAAACACATTACACATGTATATGACTGTATTTTATCCTGGTTTGGGTTTTTAGAAACTCTGAGGTTTTCCATTGTTGTTTTGTGGGAAGGGACTTTTTTGTTATAAGTAACTTTGCATCTTTCCATGTTACATTTACTTATTTTTGCTTAACTTCCCTCACACAGATAAAAGGTGTTAGTTAATATGGTTCAAAACAAAACCATTTAGGGACCACTGACACTCAAGATTCTTGTGAAGATGTAAGCCAATATTTAGCATCGTTATTCTTCCAACATAAACAGGCTGAAATCACAAATTGTGAGAGTTTCTTTGTCAACTTGGGCTGCTTGAAGTGAATACAAAACATGCTTTAGAATTTTACAATATGATTTCTAAAGGAAAGAACGTAATTACGGAAAGGTTTACTTGATTTTATTGCTATAACACCGAAGGAGATACAACAGAGGTTAGCTTTACAAAACAAACCAGATACAGCTGCATTGATCAGAGGTGCTTTGTTACGCTGGCCTGTCAGAGGTTTGATTCCTTGATCTCATTAAGGACATGCTTGGTTGTTAGGAGGGATAATCTTTCTGACAATGCTTTGCTTTTGAGGGACACAAATTTCATTTATTATGGCTGGGTTAAAAGTTCACCTCTCTCTTTCTTTCCCTACTCTTTATTCCCCATGATGCCAGCAATCTTATCTTCACATGGCCTATTAAATTTTTTGTCCTTTGATTATTTTTTAAAGCTTAAATATATACAGCTGACCTTTATTTTAATTTAAATTCTCCTTCATACTTTGAGAATATTTTCAAACTTACTATCTCCAAGTTAACTTGCTGCTGCACAGTAAAACTAGTCCTTTGTGCACTGTCAGCAACAGGACAGGCTTAATAGGATGAATTACTGGGCTTCTCTGATGAATCTCTAACTTGCACAGCCCGTTCTCAACATATTGCCTTTAAAAATGCACTCTAATGACTTTTCTTAGGGGCAAATGCTCCTACGGTTCTATGCCTCTGCAGCCCTCAACTCAATTCTCTGTACCTGATGTCACAGTGAGAATATAGCCATTCACATAATTAATGTGCCAACCATGTGGAATCCAAAAGATCAACGCACAAGACCCCTCGTTTGCATCCAACACAGCAATCCTGTCCCAGGAGACTTTAATAGTTTAGCCTCTAGTGTTATTACAAGAATTTAAAGATTAAGCCACTAAGGAATTTCTATAAACATGAAACATGGGGTGATGGCTCGCATTTTGGTTTTGAGTACTGTGTGTCTTGTCTTTCTAGATATTTGCACAGCAAGAGTATTTTTAAAAATAAGGTTGACTTAAAACCATCCAATTTTCTGAACATATAATGCTGCTTGTAACATTACACATAGATCAGTTTTTCAGAACGCATACTTGTCTCTCTTAACTGAAAGAGAGAATAAAGGAAAGACAACTATTATTTGCTTCAAATACATGTTTTCTTTACATACAACATTTCTATACACTTTCTAAAAATAATGCTGGTTAGACTGTGTCACTGGGAGAACAGAATCACAGAATGTTGGGGACTGGAAGGGACCTCGAAGGAAGAGGCCTTATTGCTTTTTTCCATAAGGCAATAAGGAGTCGCAAAATGAGATTTTGTCAACGAAAACTCCCAACCAAATATGAATTACTAAAAATCACGATGCTGATCAAAGCTTTGGGCTTGTTTTAATGTATTTTCTTTTCCTTTGCTACAAGACTGTGTTCAGTGGCTTCACAACTAGCAGGTTAGAAATGTCAACCAGATCTATCATCTGAAAGGCGCATGTTGTTATCCTCAGTCAATAATAGGTATGGAAGAGAGAACTGCACAAACTGCATTACCTTTGTAGTGCATCATATTTCTTCCTTATATGCAATTACATGCTTCCCAGTGGACAACCTATTCTTCAGTGACCTGCATTAACTTTTGGTACATTTTTCTAAATAAAATATCTTCTTTATGAGAAGCAAAGTTACTTTATGAATTCTGTTTTGAAATATTTACCTGCAAAGAAAAGTAACCCCTTGTATCTGAAAGTGCTCACAACTGAGCAGTAGTCCATTATAAAAATGAGGTTTTTAAACAGACTGAAAGCATTTTCAAGAACATTAGCTTTGTTTTTATCTCAAATGATTACCAAGTTTCCAGTCACAAGGGGGTAGACTTGGGTTCCCTTGCTTGCTAACTCTACTTAAATAGTACAACTAGCTTTTGCTGCTTGTAGTCCATCAGCAGAGCATTCCCTCTGTGCAGAAGAAAGCCAGCTGAGAGCAGCAGCCTTCCCATCGAGCATATGAAAGTGTGCACGGGTGGGTCCTGGGATGCATGAGGATGGGTAGGAGCAGAAGGCAGCATGACTGACATAAAACCCCAAATCTGGTGCTAGGCAAGGCCATTTTATATCAGAACAGCTGGATACCTGCATGTTCCTCGGTCCCACAAACTCCACGTACAGTGATGACTCAGACCAAGAGATCCTGCTCCAAACACCGCAGTTCTGATCAATCACAAAGCCATTAACTATCAACTCCAAACAAGCAAGAAGCAATAGATTTACAATTAGAAAGGAAGGATTAGTGGTAAACGGTGAAACACAAGCTCATCTTGACAACTCCCTTTTAAAACTTTTAATAGCAATCTTTTCTTTTTTACTACAAAAGTCATTTAACTATCAAGTTCACAAGACAAAAAAAACCCCTGTATGCCACACAGCATAGAGGCAGAACAAGACTAAAAGTGGAAACCATGTCTTCCTCCATATAAAAGAATACCAAATATTATCGAGTTGAGACAATAAAAATGAAAAGCAATCCCCTATCACCACATACCTCAAAGAATGAGTTTGGAGATCATATGCTGCAAACTGGTTTCTGAGAAAGTGTCAGCATGCTCTATTTTTGTTGGCACAACCAGCAGCACTCTAGTTCTGAAAACCAGGTCAATGCTACTTTCGTATCTACCTGCAGATGCTTCAAATAAGATGCCTGTATTTTAAAAGTTCTGTCTTACTATACAATATTTACAGTTTGTCCAAGTATTTGGGTCACTGAAACAGACAAGCACTACTAATAATTATCCTGAAATTAAAGGCTAGACATGCAGAGTTGGACCAACACTTTTTCTTGTTATTGTCGAGCAAAATTAAATAAAAGTCATGTACAAGATTTTCTTTCATCTAAGTTTAATTATCTAATAAATCGAGTGTAGCCAAAGCTAGCAGACTACACATCCCCAGATGGCAAACTGTTCTATTCCAAATGAAGGCAGGAATGACTCTCCGCAGGTGCCCATACATCCCCCTTGCCCATACAGTAGCCAAGGCAACTGGCTTCAGACAGATATTACCTTTCACATAGGTAAAGGTTAGAGGAGACTTATGTTTTCCAATTTATATAAATTTAAGAGTAAATACCATAAAAATCTGTCCAGCTGAACTCAGTGGGAAATAAGTGCAACCGTGCTCAAGTAGAAGAAATATTCCAAAACCTTTTTATGATACAATGTTTCTGCAGAAAAGTCACTTTAAAACATTAATAAATGTCTACGTGTAACTTATGCAATTTAAAATATGAGGCACAGTTTCTAGTTTGTTGTGATTCCTGAAGCTAGCTACTAAACTAGTTAGATTGTTCAGGCTGCGAAGTGTTGTACTTAACAGGTTTATTCATGCGAACAGGTGCAGACAGAGGTCTCACATTTTACAACACAGATCTCTTTGAGACTTCCATATAGCGTTAATAATTATGTGCTCAATATTTTAATAGGTAAGACTTCAGAAAACCTTTAACCTGTATACAAATGAAGAATACTAGAGAAAATTGTGTGTGAACTATTTTTGTACAGATAAAAAATGTTCAGACTACAATATTGGAGAATATTTTAGGAAAGGTTTTCATACATGTTCCGATGTGTTGAATCTTGGTCATTTTAAAATTACTGTATTCTGATTTAAAAATCACTGGATTATCAGGAGAGAAACAATTTTCTGAATTTCTGACTTCTGCTGGGGGAAAAAAAACCACATCACATAAAGCCGTATCTTCACTAACTTGGACACTGTCCTCTATAATACTAAATACACAAAGAAAAAAAAATTAACTTAAAATTTAAAGATACAAACAGCTTGTTGTTGTTTTTTCAGAAAATGCTACTTCCAGCTTTTATAGCTGATGAGCTCTCCAACTGAGGGAGAAAGAAAGGTGTCATGTATCACTCGCTGAATGGAAGCAGTCCAACAGAAAGTACTGCAAATTCCAGTGAAGAGTTACTGGAATCTGAATAAAGCAGTAGGTCATAAGATATAGGATGCTATTCCATGGCAGGTGGATGGTGAAGTCTAGCAAAGCACACTTCTTAGGAATAAAAGGGCAGTTAAGAGCAACAGAAGGCCATACAGATTAATCACAAGCACTGTAACCTCAGTAACCTTGTAGCTCCATTTGGCTAAATGCAGTCAAATTCAGCCTTTCTGCTCCTGACACTATTATAGTGAAGTTAACTGGACATCAGTGCTGAACTGTGAAGTCTTTATATTAATTCATACGTTATTTTGACAATTTCAGTCATAGCTCTGTAATCCAAGATCCTAGCTCATCATCGGGCACATCCCAAACATTTGCATGTCCATCGCAAATTCCCAAAACACAAAGATCACTTGGCTTGCTGTATCTCCCTCGTCATTGCCCAGCTATGTAGACTACTCTATTGCTGAGGAAATAATCGTAGAATCACAGAATCATTTAGGTTGGAAAAGACGTTTAAGATCATCAAGTCCAACCATTAACCTAACACTGCCAAGTCCACCACTAAACGATATCACTATAGAGCACCAGATCTACATGTCTTTTAAACACCTCCAGGGATGGTGACTCCACCACTTCCTTGAGAAGCCTGTTCCAATGCCTGACAGCACTTTCCATGAAGAAATTTTTCCTAATATCCAATCTAATCCTCTCCTGGTGTAACTTGAGGCCATTTCCTCTTGTCCTATCACTTGTTACTTGGGAGAAGAGACCAACCCCCTCCATGCTACAACCTCCTTTCAGGTAGTTGCAGACAGCGATCAGGTCTCCCCTCAGCCTCCTGTTCTCCAGGCTGAACAGCCCCAGTTCCCTCAGCCGCTCCTCATCTGACTTGTGCTCCAGACCCCTCACCAGCCTTGATCCCCTTCTCTGCACTCTCTCCAGCACCTCAATGTCTTTCCTGTAGTAAGGGACCCAAAACTGAACACAGGGTTTGAGATGAGGCCTCACCAGCGCTGAGTACAGTGGCACAATCACTTCTCTAGTCCTGCTGGCCACACTATTCCTGATACAAGCCAGGATGCTGTTGGCCTTTTTGGCCACCTGGGCACACTGCTGGCTCATGTTCCATCGGTTGTTGACCAACATTTCAACACTCTCTTTTCTTGCTGAAAAGGGAACTTTCATCACACTAGTGTGAGTCTCCCACCAGCAAACATTTAATCTTGGTTTTCCTGGTTCAGCAGCCCCTCAATTACAGGGCTAAAGAAAGCTCACTCAAATTACAGCAAAGCAGACACACAAACAGAAGTCTACCTTCACAAGAACAAGGCCCAGATAACAAGAAATTCATTCTAGTTAAAAAGAATGGAGAGAGAAAGGAATTTGGGGTAAAAGCAGTATTCTGAAATTGCTGAGTAGGTGTTCAGAGATAATTTTCTTGTCAGGTGTGGTTCAGGAATTGCGGATCAAAATAGGTAACTTGCGATATCCCCCACACTTCCACCTATCCTCCCTTTACCTACTCTGTGAACTCCCAGTGCAGACTAGTGCAGTCAAATGCACTTATAAGTGACACATTAAATTAGGAATCTCATACCTTTTCAGAAAATTTAGGTCAATTCACCAGTAAAGCCCCCTGGCCATTAGTATTTCCATTTTAGTATTTCCCATCAATGAGTCAAATGCAAATCTTTTAAGCTTCATTAGCCTTCAGCAATCCCAAATGCCAGTTTCTTGATTACCTACTAGGTTGTTGTATACTACCCTATCTCTTAAAGTGAAAGAGGGATTATAGTATTATAAAATCACGTAGAATTTGCATCATAAAATAGACTATTCATACCATCTGTTATAAAAGAGCGAAATTGTTCTCCCTGCTCTATTGCTGAAAAAAAGATGGAGGTTAATCCACTTCCCCAGTGCTGTGCAGCAAATTGGAAGAGCAGACCACATTAAAATGCTGATATCTGAGGTTTCCCATTTCATCACAATTCTATATTACCTTCTCAAGAACCTGGATGCACAACTACCCCAGCACAACAGTCTCGTGCCTCAAGAATTCTAGCGCTATTCTCCTTCTTGACACTGCAAATAATTTAAAGAAAAAAAAAGTATATTATTAGCTGTACCATTATTACTTCAGCACCCAGGTAGTTCAGCTGGAGAATCCAGCCTCTGCGTGAGATGTTTAAGACAGTTATTTCAAGTGCTTCAGGTCAATAAGCCAATACTACTGCACTCTTGTAAATGAGGCCAGGATTTCTCATGAGGTTTTACCAATAACTTCAGAAATATTAAATCATTCCTTTCATGCTCTTTTGTCTCACTGTAGATCCTACTAATTCTGTTTTTCATTGTGTCTAAGAAACTCTGTGTAAATAAAAATTAACAGACATCCAGCTGGAAAATGAAACTCCTACATTGCCATCTTATCTATTGTTTGCAGAATGCAACAACTGGTATTAATTTAGAAATAAATTGATTTTCATATAAAAATTAAAACAACAAGCTCACGACACAAATAGTAAAATAGTGTTAAATTGGCGTATTTTATTTTCTCGTTTCTCATGCAAATACTTTGACAGCATGTTTAGACCAAACTCCCTCCCCTTGCAGCTCGGTTTCTGATGATGAGCACTGAGGTCATGAACACCAGTTTAGAAAGCAATAGTAGGACCTTTCTTACAAGAATGTGTTGTATTAGAGCTCAAACAAAAATACCTAAAAATATGAAAAGAAATATAGAAGAACAAAATGAAAATAACAGGTAAAAATGTTGCCTACATTCAAGTTCAGTACAGAGTGGAAATTCCTTTTTGAGTAGTTCCAGTCAGGTGCTCTGGTGGACACATATTATGATAAAGGGATAAAAGCAGGATCTTACAGTCAAAGCAAAGACTTATTCTAGGCTCAGGCCTGCTCATCCATTTCTACAAAATTTGGAAATACTACACATACTTTGCTTCTGCGAATGGAGCTCTTTAGCTAGTTTTTATGATACTGCAAAGTTATGTATCATTTAGAATGTAAGATTCATGGATGAAGAAAATTTGTAAATAAGAGAAAAAAGTGAAAGAGCCAGAAAAGTTCAAAGAAAAAAACCCTGTACCTCTGGATTAAATTATCAGAGGAAAAAAGCATTCTTCAGTATGATGAAAAACAATAAGAGCTAACAAAAATATTTAAGTTTTCAATTATAGGCACAGGGAAAAAAAAAAGCAAGGTAAAGATTAGAGAAGTAAATATCTCATTTTCTTACATGTGCACTGTCCCCAACTTTTTTTTTTTTTTTTTAAGATCTACATACCCTAAGAAAACCAAATGTAACCACAGCCTTACCCATGTGACAGAGGTATAGAACCGTCACAGATACATCCAAGCAACTCTACATGACTTCAGTGCAAGCTTCAAGGATATGTCATCCAGAAAGCATCTCCCCTTTAAAAAGTGCAAAGCCACTTGAAAATCTCGTTCTTTACTATGGCTGCATATTCAGTTTGTCTACACACAGGCAGCTCTCAGAGGAATATGAGCACACAATCAGGTGAGGATAAAATCCAGAGCTGTAATGCTGTTTACGGTGACTATACATGAACCAAACAGCGGCTTTATCCAAGTGTGACAGAATTCCTGTGAGACAGAAGGAGCTCAGTGAACCATCACACTCTTCTAATGAGTAAATACCTTTCTGCCTGTCCTAATCTCTACAATAAACACCAATCAATAATTCTAGGCTCTCCTCTTCATGTGGCATGACATGCAATTCCAAAAAGATAACTGTGATTCTTTTGACAGAAAAAGAGATGATGCAAAACAAATGGCTAAGATCAGCCTTCCTGAAGGATCAAGCCAGAATGCTCCCATATTGTAAATCACATCTTTTTTTCCAGTCTAAACTCACATCTGGCTACATACCAAGCCTCTAACATATAAACTCTATATTGAAAAATATTTGTTTTTATCCACCACACTTGCCTAGTGTTGAACAAACACCACTCAGTGCTAAAAAAGTATAATAAATAAATAATCCAAGTATATACAAATACAGATTGAAACAATGCAGATTTAACACACATGGACCTTCTGGTTTACCAAAACTATAGCAATGTACAGCATTCTGTCTTACTGTGCTGCTTATGAAATGTTTTAATAATGGGGTTACATGAAGTTTAAAAAAAAAAAAAAAGAATATAATATTTTTACTTTGAAATTCAATGATGCTCCTAAGATTTCAGTATTGTGCTGCTTGCCTTAACATCTTCAAAAGGTCCTTTGTGTGTTAAACCTCTAATACAATGCTGATGAGCGTATGAAGTACATGTGTGTAATGAAATTTATCCAATATCCATAATAAAGCACCAATCACATTATCACCATTAACAAGAAACAGCTCGATGACAGGCAGTTTTTCCAGATTAAAGTTACTGTAAAATTTGCTAGAAATCAACTCTATCCTATGGCAGCAGTCTAGTAAGATCTTTCAAAAAAAAAAAAAAAATCACACGCACAGTATACAGAACTATATGGCTCCAGCCTTTTTCTTCTTTGATAAATATCATTTAAGCGCTCTCTCACAAAATTTTTGAAACATTAACTTGTCATTTGAATACAGCTACGAGACTTAATTATTTTCAAGTTGTTCAGACTTAGTGTTTAATGGTAAACAAGCAACTCAAAGATTTTGTTACATGGTACGTCCCCATTAATGAAAAAGCTAAACATGTTCCCCCGGTAATGACAAATCTTATACAAATAAACCATTTTAGGGCACTGAAGCAACTTCTGAAACAAGCTATAAATATGTTACTGTAACCTGGATACCACGGCACTAACACATGTACAGTCTAAACCTTTTTTCCCTCCTTCAAAAAAAGGGAAGGAAGGATGTGGAGGATGAGTATATGTTGCTCAGGTTATTTGACTCTCTCACAGAATGAATCGTTTCGTCTATTGCTCTTTGTAATGCTGAGTTATTCCTCCAGTCTGAGACAGTAAAATGAATGCTTTTTGCTTAAAGGACTTTTCCTTTCTTCTTAAACTCTGCCAGTCTGTGGGGAATTCAGCCAACTTTTGTCATTCTCTTCCAGAGCACCTGAGAATAAAGGCATTTTTTCCTCTACTTATTTAAACAATTACAGATACTTGTGATCTGATTTATCACCAAAAAAATCCCCCAAAACAAACACCTTAAAAGAATATCACAGAAGTCAGAACTACGTACCATAGCTACAAGATACATCAATCCCTTTGACCTTGTCTTCACTGAAAGAAAAAAAAAACCACATAAATGAAACAAAAAACAAACAAAAAAACCAACCACCACTCTCTGTGCTCAGGCAAATCAATCTAAGGTAACATCCAGCTAAAAACAAAGTAGTTTTTGGTTTTTATTTACGATAAAATGAATGAGTTCCTCTGAATTAAGCAAATACCAGGCCTTCATCTCAAAACCTTCTCAGGGGATGGTGAGAAATCATTACAGCATGAGCTCACACCAGACCAACATGGCACATCCCATCCATGCATATGCACTATTGATTCAGGTGTTTTGCAACCATTATATGCACCTTTCCGTTCAAGGAACTGGGGCAGTGAGCGAGTTCATGTGACTGACGCTTCCCCAGGAAAGGATAACGAACAAGAAAGATGGGAGTCCTGAACTCCCAAGGTTGCCTAATATAGTAAATCAACATTGATAAGTGTGAAGACCATGAATATAATTCTTTTGCATGCTATTTTTTGTAATTCACTTTCTGCCTCATCACATATGCTTCTGTAACAGGACTAACTAAGCCCAGGTGCCAGCAGCTAGGACACTGCCTCTCCTGATGCCATGGTGTCACTTTGTCCTTGTGTTAGATAATACACCTCACCAACTTTGCGTCCTGGTCCTCTCACGAAGTTGCCACCTTCCTCTCCCTGGAAGCACGCAAATAAATCACTGCTCCTCTCACACTAGTTAAACTGTCAATATGCCCCTTCAGCGGAAACTGAAAGACTAACATCTACTATATGCGACATGTATTATCACCACCTATTAGGTCTATTTTACAAAATTACGGGTTAGCAAAGCTAAACAAAAATTCATACCCCACCAATGGGGGTAACAGAGATTCATTTTCTTAACAACACTTTGGATTTCATGGTTTGCTTTGGTTTGTTTTTTTTAAATCTTTATTTTAAAGAAGAGAAATGCTGATCAATTTGAATATAAGTCAGCTGGCCAGGCACTCATGAGATCAGGTGTTCTGGTTAAGCAGTCACTAGATGTTTGGACTAAGAATTAAGCGTTTCCCAACACCTACTGCTGCTCAGCCCTCTCAGGTAAAAAATTGCCCTGCAGGACACATCCACTTTACAGTCCATTAACTAAGAAGTTCTGTATTTCAAGCATAGGAAAGAAAAAAGAAAAAAAAAAAAAAAGAGTAATTCGAAGGCATATTCTGTAAGTATAGAAATACTCTATGTTAATATACATATACTCATCCTTCCATTGTATTGTGATTGATATTGTATGGCAATCCCAAACTACATCTGAAGATTTCATGTAACACCCAATCCTTGAAATAAGTAACGTGTATGGTATTCAGCAATCCACTGATATTTTTGGTAGCAGAAACAAATCCTGTACCTTTGATGAAATCAAGCTAGATTTCATCCAATTTTCATGAAACACACAAAAGAATTACTGGAGCCATAGAAGTATAACCCTCTCTTCATAAAAGAGATTTTTTTTAAAAAAAAAACAGTTCAAAAGCTAATGACACAACCTCCTAGAATAGTGTTGGTTGAAAAGAGAGGCTGGGTTTTGTTCAGGGAAGATGCAGGGAAAGAGCTTTTATTCCAGTGGACAACGGCATTACAATCTTTATCATGTGTTTACCAGCAAACCAAAATACTCCTCATAAGAATTAGCATCTACCACCTCCTTTTACTTCATTCTTTTGTAACAGAGAGGTAAATATACATACTAGAGCTTTCTGAAAATAAACCCTTGATGTGCTATTAACAGAGAGTATTCTTTATGAATTATTACATAGTGTGTTACATATTAAGTGTTACAGAGTCTTCATGACAAAAGTCTTACATTAAAGAGGGAGAAACAAGCAACTACAGAAATGCATGTATGGGATATAAATTATTGAGTTCATTTGGAATTTATTTGTGCATACAGGTGTCAGTCACCTGAAACTATCTTAGAAGTTCACATTTCAAAATACTGTTTCAAGTTTACTTCCCTCACCATGAATGGTATTAATGCTAGTGGGACTTCTTTTTTTTTTAAAGCATTTCAGGCTGGCGTCAGAAGGTACTTCAAATTTTGTAGGAGTGCCTCCTATGCATCCACGTCTAGCATGTCTAAGAGGAAATACTGTCAATCAAGTCTGACTAGCAGCCATAGGTCATGAAAGGAGTTGCATAACCAAACGGTGAGGACAGAGTTATTGTATTTAGAAAAATACTACAGTGCAGTAGGTTTTAAAACAACAAAGCAAGTGAGGTGTGTGTAAAATTGTAAGTGAAAACATACCAGACTGAAGGAGAACAGAAACGTCTGCACATTTTGATCTTGGAAAAAAATAAGCTGAAGATCCCTTTCTTCCTTCATAAAGACAAAAGAAACCGAGTACAACAGGGAATGACTGCTTGTTTTGTTTTGCTGCTCTGGTAGTTATAAATGCCACGTCTAAGGCACTCTTGGTGCTGCTTTGTCGCCGTGAAGTGACAGCTGAGAAAAATCATGATGCTAGAGATATGTGTTATGAATATACAAATAGGTAAGAGCCAATTGATTCCTGCAGACAAGTGTCGAGACATTTCACTTAACGAGTGCTTCCCTCCCTTTCCTTAAATTCACCAACCCACCAAACATGGAAAGTCTTACCAAATAATACATCATACAGCGTGCTTCTGGAATTCTTTAGGTAACTAATGGTGTGGACATTATTATAGCCTAAACACTCTGCAGCTTTAACAGCAGCATTGATCCCACTGTCATAAAAAAGAGACTAGTCCAAGGTTTCTGAGCCTACAGGGACACTGAAGAGTCACCTCCAGACAGTTCTGCTTTGTGTGCACAAAATAAATCGAACTATTGAAAATGTCATATTTGTTATCTTTTTAACATGAAATTGTAGTGAAGAAATGTAGTGAAAGAAACTGATAGCAAGAATAGCTACCATACAATAAAGACAGACTAACTTTCTTGAGAAGTTGCCCGTTAAAGTAGCTCTAAAATTTTTAGCAGTTTTAAAATACTATATAAGAGCTTCTGAACAATGCTGAAATGCCTATTGCATTTCTAGGAATTTGGTTATGTTGGCACATATACCTGCCACTGCCAAAAGCCCATCATACCACAATGGAAAAGGGCTTAATCTTTTTCTTTTAGGAGACAGAAAAAAAACCCCAAAACCAACAAGAATAATTCAAAAAGTAACATCTTCTTTAGCAGAACTTGAACTGACATTTTGAAAAACATCCAGTAAAGTGTTCATCTATGTATCACGTATTCACTAAATTTCTGTCTAGCTGAAAGTCAGATTTAAGAGGTTGTGCTACACACGAAATTGAGTCCCAAAGGACCAAACCAAGAAAAACACTGATTACTCAATTTCCTTTCCAGTAATTTCATTTTACTTCTAACTTACTTGAAATCTATTGTAACTCCATTATGTTGACATAGCAAATACTGCATACTCATTCACTACATAAAATCTACAAAGAGCAGCAACAGAAAATTAAAATTGCAAAGCTCCGTAATACCTTTTTTCAGGCAAATTTTTCCATAATAGTGAAAAAAAATCTTTGTAATCTTAGTCAAGCAGCAAAAGAACTTTCCTTCATTTTATGAGCTGAAAGTGTCTCGACAGATCAGCATGTTGGTACTAACTAAATAATTGTATACTAAATGTATAAAGCCTATGTTTTCTTTAGTTGAAAGTGAAGAAAAAAGAAAAAGCAATGGTTAAGAATCATAAAAATAATAAAAAGCTCTTAGAAACCAGACTGTTTACATTTCAAAAGACACATAAATAATCTAATTAACACTGAAATAAACTGTCTTTTCCTAACTTGGGAAGCAGTGAGAACAAAATGAAAACAATGGCAACAGAAAGGAACCACTGGGATAGCAGCAGAATGAACAAGCAGGCCAAGAATTCAGAGGCTCTCCTAATAAATGACTCCAAAACAAGTTTAGTATTTCACTTATGTTCTATAATCAATTTTTCAAGAAGGTACAGGAGCTAGTAATCCTCTTATCACAAATGAAGTCTGATGATGCAGATTTTTGTTTGCCGTTTGGAGAAGAAAAACAGCTGTCCCGGTGCTGCACCAATTTGAGAAAAGCCAGTTCTTCAGATGAAGTATCTTTTCAGCCAAATCTCAAGAATGTTGTAGCACCCAACAGCAGCATTTCAAATATTATTTTGAAATAGGCAGCCTATGACTAATGGAAGTAGTGGGATTTTTTTATTGTCCAGTTTTCTTTCTGCTTATCACCCCCTAAAAGGAACCAAGCTTCTCAATGCATTAGAAAAGAACTTCAAAGGAAGGACATCAAGTCTGCAGAGAGCACTCATGCAGAAGATAAAAAACTTCACATGATGAACTGTGAACTCCAGCATTGGTATCCACCATTTCCTGAAGGGCTGAATGCCAAGAAAAAGTAACGAAGACAAATTTATCCAACCATTCAAGATGTCAATCTCCAGCAGATATCATATAGCCCTTGTAAAACTGAATTACCTTGAGGGGGCTTAGAAAATGGTCTAAACTCAAATTCCACCTGTTCATATAACATATGCTAAAAAAAAAAAAATAATCAATTTCTTATGTGAGGTTTAAGGGGGCTAACACAAGAAAACAATTAACTTACCATATAGCTTAATGCAGTTAATATGCTGCTGAATAATGAATATTTAGGTGTATCCTAAAGTTATTTTAACAAGCAAAGGGATCTGACATTCCCCAATATTCTTCTGACCCTCTGTTAGTAAAATATGCAATAAAGGATGTTTTCAAGGAGAAGGAAAACGTGAGTAGATAAGCACCTATAATGTGGATAAGCACCTAAGATGCTTTAAAAGACATGAGACTGACCAGATATCCTTTTTTTTGTCAGTTCCCAAATTAAGGGAAGTGATACACTCCCATTCTGGGATTAACTGGCAAGCAGGTCAAGCTAGCTGCCTAAGAGGCCTTAAAACCAAAATAACGCAAATGTTAGAAGAAAAGTTAGAAGTTAGAAGTTAGAAGAAAAGGATGCTAACATCTCCATACTTTGGAATGAGAGCGACCCGTGATACATAGAATCATAGAACAGTTTGGGCTGGAAGGGACCTTCAAAGCTCGTCTAATCCAACCCCCCTGCCATGAGCAGGGACATCTTCAACTAGATCAGGTTTCTCAGAGCCCCATCCAGCCTGGCCTTGAATGTCTCCAGGGATGGGGCATCTATCACCTCTCTGGGTAACCTGGGCCAGTGTTTCATCACCATCATCGTAAAAAAATTTCTTCCTTCATCTAGTTGTATCTAAATCTCCCCTCCTTTAGCTTAAAATCATTACCCCTTGTCCTATCGCAACAGGCCCTGCTAAAAAGTCTGTCCCCATCCTTCTTACAGGCCCCTTTTAAGTACTGAAAGGCCACAATAAGGTCTCCCTGGAGCCTTCTCTTCCCCAGGCTGAACAACCCCAACTCTCTCAGCTTGTCCTCACAGCAGAGCTGTTCCATTCCTCTGATCATTTTTGTGGCCTCCTCTGGCCCCTCTCCAACAGGTCCATGTCTTTCCTGCACTGAGGGCTCCAGAGCTGGGTGCAGGACTCCAGGTGGGGTCTCACCAGAGCAGAGCAAAGGGGCAGAATCACCTCCCTCAACTTGCTGGCCACGCTCCTTGTGATGCAGCCCAAGACACTATTGGCCTTCTGGGCTGCAAGCACATGTTGCCAGCTTGTGTCCAGCTTTTCACCAACCAACACCCCCAAGTCCTCCTCGGCAGCGCTGCTCTCAGTCCCTTCAGCCCACAGCCTGTATCAATACCAGTGGTTGCCCCAACCCAGGTGCAGGACCTTGTACTTGGCCTTGTTGAACCTCATGAGGTTCACATGGGCCCACTCTTGAGCTTGTCCAGGTCCCTCTGGATGGCATCCTGTCCTTTGGGCATGTCAACTGCACCACTCAGCTTGGTGTCATCCATGAACTTGCTGGGGGTGCACTCGATCCCAATGTCTATGTCATTGATGAAGATATTAAACAATACTGGTCCCAGTACAGACCTCTGAAGGACACCACTCATCACTGGTCTTCATCCAGACATTGAGCAATTGACCGTTACCCTCTGGATGCCACCATTCAGCCAGTTCTTCATCCACCAAGCAAGTCCATTCATCAAATCCATATCTCTTCAATTTAGAGAGAAGGATGTTGTGGAGCACCATGTCAAAGGCCTTACAGAAGGCCAAATAGATGACATTGTAGCTCTTCCCTTGTCCAGTGACGTAGTTACTCCATCACAGAAGGCCACTAGGTTGGTCAGGCAGGACTTGCCCTTGGTGAGTCCATGCTGGTGACTCAAATCACCTCCCTGTCTTCCATGTACCTTAGCATAGCTTCTAGGAGAATCTGTACAGAAGCGTGTCTCAACATGCAGAGAGAAAAAAAGCAAAAAAACCTGCAGCTCCCTACCAGAATTCAGGTGGTATCACATGCAGCTATAATTGGTGAAGCTATTTTATTTTTAACCTGGGAAGTGTGACTCTGTTGTCATAGATGAATTGAAGATCCTGACAGCAATTGAGAATAGGAAATAAAGCGTCTGTGAATGAAAATTATGATTTGCAAATGCTATTTCCATGAACAACTTATTCTGTAGATAGAAACTTTTTGTGAAAGACTTGGAATTTGTATAAAGCTATCAAGCACCTTCCTTAAAATGCCTATGGGAAACTGAGCTATCTTTTCCTTTCAGAAGTGAATTACAAGATTGAGTCACCAATTCTGTTCTATATTAAAAGCGGCATTACAGAACCGTAAAAGGCTTGTGACAACCTTCATGGGAACAAATAATTAACACAAGAATAGCTTTAGCCTTTCAATTCCATTCCTCTTGGTTTAGTGGAAGGAGGATCATTCAAACACCTGGAAAGGGTTTGATATATGCAGTGTAGACATAGGCATATGAGGCAAGTAAAGATAATTGCCCAGTAAGAAAACTAAGCCATAGGGTAAGTCTCTCACCCTGGGTACTCTGGAGTGCTTCACTTTCAGGTTCAGGCCATTCTGTGCTATTCCTTGTCTATACTTCTCTCAGAACTCCAGAACAGTTTTATGGAATAAATCAGTCACAGAAATGACTGTGTAAAAGGAGACTCACACAAAATTATATAACATCTGGAACTGTCCAATCCTTTGGAGATATTTTTATTGCAAATTTCCAGAAGTTAGCCCATGTAATCATTATGCACCATTGAAACAGACTAGTATTATTACATTTCCATCTGGATTAGGACTCAGTCTCATTCTCTTACACAGCTATAAAAAGTTGTAAAATACCTGTTCAGGTTTCTCCTGCAAGTATTTTCCATATGTTCATTAATTCTATCCGTGAACAATTTTAGGTTGCTTTATTACCATTTCATAAAATGTAACTACTAGCAATGCAGGAGATCAATCTAACGCATGCATCAATTACTTGGTACATAGCCCCAACAGTTTACAATGCACTATCTGGATTAGCAATGCATTGCAAAGATGCACTGAAGTCACAGAAAGTAACACTTTCTGATATTTTCTGTACCATTTCCTTCCAAGAACTCGCCAGCCTGCAGATCCTGATGTGGAATTGCACTTACTTTGATAAAAATGATCTTTTTACTAATTGCTTTCTCTTGACCAGTTTAACTACTGTCTATACCCCAATGCATCTTTGGTTTCTGTAGGCAGTATAAAGGTCTTAGTCTGGATCTAGATTTTCTAATAACCATTTCTCCTCTCTTCTAAGCCATGAATCTATGTGTGGGGTTCCTAAGATCTGGCATAATCATTATCAGTGTTACAAAAAAACACCCAAACAAAGGCAGTTTAACAGCCAGACACAAAACAGGGAGCTGTTGCCACTACCAACATTCATTTCAAATAAAATTTGGGACCTGCTGCAGCAGTGCTTTTTTTTTCAGCATCCCCTTCAACCAATATCCTCTATTACATTTTATTAGCTACCAAAGTCTAGGAAAATTAAAGCAAGGGCATTTAATTTAGCTGCTCAACTATGTTTTAAATGTCACACAGCACTGCAGAGTTGCAAAGAAGTAAAAATGTATATGTCTCAAAAGTTTCATCTCTATATATTGATTGAAGCTATTCTTTTTCTGTTGAAGGACCCTTTTTTCATATAGGGCAATCCATACATTTATCCACACTCCACATTCCTTCTTTAAAACTTACCACAAAACCTTAGCTGAACTTTCCTATGGATAACTTCCTTAAATTCATAAGTAATAATAAATCAATAGTAACAAAAATGGATGCATGACATGGAAAATTACAGTAAAAACATGACTTTGATTCACATATTTTCCTTTTCCAAACTTCTTACCTATTATGTATCTTTAAATATCCTGTTTGACTATAATGCAATTTTTTTTGAGATAGAAATATGTATGAACTCACTAAAAGCCGTGCCGTGCAGAAATGCTGAATATCTGCAATTCTTACTTCCTTGCTGGGTGACACAGTGATCACCACCTCCCAGGCATAAGCCATCGGCAGAGCCTTCCAATGCCATCCCTGAATGAGGCTTTCCAAGCATGTTCACTCAGCGCACTCATTTTAACCCCCAGCACTTAACAAATTTAAAATGGGAAAATTATTTAATAGTAAATACTCAAATTTTAAATCACGGTAACTGTATTTGTGTGTGCATGTGACAGAGATGTTCGGATCTTTACAGAGATTGACAGGCTCAATGCTGGTCTGCTTTTGAAAGCAGAGCACAATCCATTAAAAAAATCCATGAAGTTCTTGTAACCTCCATTAGTCACTTTTTCCTATTGAAATAAGATCCATCTGTAAATTATCAGTATGCTAAAGGAGCAACATTAAAGTAGGTAAACACACTTGATTCTATTGACTTTTAATTAAAGTCAACTAAATTCCTATTAAGCTCCCAAACAGCCCTTCCACTATCTCATCAGAAGTTTAAATTGTCCTCCTTCTATCTTTAGCCAGGAGAGATGATACAGTTTTAAAACCAGAAAGATTATCTTCTTAAACAGGACGAAGCAATCATACTTAGCTATAAAATAACCATGCAGCTTTTAATAAGGCATAAGTTACTTTGTACTTTAATAAGCACTGTAGCATATTTTGATAAGAATGTTAAATCAATTGACCTCATGCTAAAGATGGACATCTTGCAATAAATTGTTTTCTTAATTTTTCTTGAATTAATGCATAGACAGTTAAAGCAAAACATAATTGCCATTTGCAAAGACAAAACTCATCTGAAGCCCAACAAAGCACCATTCCAACACACAGAATGAAGTTTAAATTGCATTTGTAATTACCAAAACATAAGTTTTATCGTTGTTTTGGTAAAATAAGTTAAACTGAAAAATGTACATCTGTCAATTCAGCAGTTTCATAGTAGTTGCGACGGTCCAAATACACCTTAAGGGTACAAAAGTCCCACGCTGACAGTGCAGGCAAGAAGCATATAAACACTTCCACAAATTTAAATAAACAAATGTCTTTAATTTCATTAAACTTTCTGCCTGGCTAGTCCCTTTTTCAAAACAAAACCCCAAACACTGCATGTCAGGACATAGAACACCAGCTAGACAAGGAAATAAGTGCTACTTTTCTACTTCGAAGAGAAACAGTGAAATAACAAATTCACAGCTTCTCATTTCCAAAACATACTACTTAACTATTTCACTGGCAGCTTGGAGAGTGAGCAAGTGTTAACCAGAATAATCTCATACTAAGCAAGCAGTATATAAAATCACTCTCTATGGATTTAAGGAAAGCAAGCTTGTGTGTCAGATAAGATAAGGTATAAAGGCTGAGATATATAAGCTTTGTATACAGAAATAGCCACAAAAACAAAGGCAGCTGTCACCTGGGGAACAGAGGGAGGAAGGAAAGTAGAGAGGCTTTTGAAGTTCAATTCCATCACGAAAGAAGAAGGGAACACAAGTTCAACAAAAATCATGAAGCAAAATTAGAGGGAGTTATTACTGTAAACAGTTTTGATAAGAACAGACAAGCATGAAATTAATTTTAGGGCTGTCCGCAAGGAAGGCAGCAACTCTACAGTTAGAATTTTTCAGTTTATATTTGAAAGCACCATAAATTTCTGTTTAACACTTGCACCTATCATAAAAGAAAATGTGTTTTAGCTGAATAAGAGGTTAAGGATTTCTTTTTGGAATTAATTTCAGTGCATTTATCTGAGTATAAGATTTAGCACTACCAGTCTCAGTCTCCAGACCTTGTAGAAGGTCACTGTGTTTCTGGCTAAAGAATATTTTATGGCACTCTTTTTGCAATACCACCTGATACAGATCTAGTCCTCTCGCTTCACTGGATTCCCAAGAAAGCCACATGTGTTTTTTTGCTTTACATTTCACTACATGCTACAGGGACTACAGGAGCAGGCACAGGAGGAATGATCAAGCATTCTAAAAGGCAGTTTGTTGTTTCTAACACTACTACATGTGGATTTTTCCTTTCAAAACCAAACCAAGATTGCCAATACACATAAAGACTCCTCATTAACTGATATGTTTATGTTGTTATTAGCAACACGAGAGAAACACAGGAACATAATTTTTAACACAGTAATAGTTGAAGAAGAATAACTCCACTGTAATTATCTATCATCTCTTTCACATGCTTTCGGACATAAGCTACCAAAACAGGGTCACAGTTAGGATTTGCCCACTCTATTGAAGACAGATTTTCTTAATAACTATGTAGTCTTTTTTAAAAAATTTTCTCTTCTCTAAGATCATTGTCAAACTACAGGAAAAAACCCACACGTTGTAAGGTAGACATCTGACAATAGCTAGCACAATTTAATGCTTCAAAATATTTATACCAAGCAGCCTGTTTGTTTGTTTTAACTTTGAGATGTGAGAGAGAATTATGCCATCACATGTAACCACGAATCGATCTTTCTATTATTGAATACTCCTGCAGACAGACAAGTGGGAGAGACCACCAGAGGTCTTCCTTTTGAGCAATTCCTCTAAGCACTTTGTGTAGCTTGAATTGAGAGCTGTTCTTGCATTACTCCCTTTGACCGCATGGACAGGGTGCAGAACTCCCAACACAGCTTGTCACTATCTGACAAGGAACAACAGCAAAGCCATTCCAACAAAGTTCGAAGATCAAGAAGAGTTGACACCAGAGACCAAGAAAATGGCTTGAGAGCCTGTTTTCTGAGATCTCAGGAGGAACCTCGTGCATTTTGAGGAATTTAGTCTTAAATGTACAAAACTGCAAACAATCTCCACACCTTTTCAGGAAGGATTCCTACCCAACTCTTCCCTATACCATCCTAGTCAGATCCTACAATCTCCAAAGAATGTGAAAGCACCTTTTAGAAGGTTATGGAAAGAAATGCTATTGTGTTGCTTGAGAACAAAACATCTAAACATCCAGCCTCCTGTCCCTAGAAGGACGTGCTGAAGAGAAGACAAGTGGATAATGACAGATTCCCGCAGCATACCTCTAAGCAAACCGCTGCTCTGGGACTCTTCACGCCTGAGGTTGTATCTGTATCTTTGGGTTAGTCTTTTCCTTCACAAAACATTTTGAAAAACGTAACTGAAAACACATCAATTACTTCTTGCAGCCTGACCACTGTAAAAAGACCAAATAAGTTTTCATTAAAAGGCTTTTTTAACCTAAAATGTACTCTATACATGGATGAAGTACTTCCCCGACTGTGGGATCCATCCTAACAGCATCTTAAAAAAAAATACATTACCTTTAAGCAACTACTGCAAAATAACTTTGATGGCATTAATCAAAGCTAGCATTTCTGTTTCATCATTAGCTTCCTTTAAAAAGAGCTGGACTTGCACAACAATGATTTTGTTCTCAAAGTATTTTCTAGATGTTAAGATAAGAAGACCAATCTGTGCTTTAATAAATACATACATTAAATCTGAACTGCAGAGGAAGAGAGCAGCTAAATTAACCCCACTGGGGTTCCCAGCTCTGTTGTTTTTCCTGTTTTGTTTTTGTTTGCTTGTGTGTGATATAAATATGGAAACATTTGGCTCAAAATACTCCTGAGTGTACACAGGAGACTTGCAGAGCCAGTTCAGTGTCAAGCAGAGGAAAAGGAGAGCAAATGACATCCCATCTGCTTATGCAATATTTTTCCAAAGTTTGCTTCCCACAGTTAGGATTTAAAATAGCATCTTAGCTGTGTTATAAAAGCAGAGCTATAAGTTGACGAGAATCTTATCATTTACCACAAAATGAGTATGAGATAATGATAATGAGAATTAATAAATTAAGGAATAAACTAATTCCCATGTACCAAATTCTAAGCCCATCATTACACATTTTTCCACATACTTTTAATGAACAGGAGAGAACATTGCTGCAAAAGGAAAACGAAACAGAACGCTGGTCTTCATCAGATCATTTACTTGTGCTTAGGCAATTTTCCCAGCTGCTGAGATAATACGGCAACATATATGAGATCACTACCTACTTTGACACAGGATTAAAATAGTTTTCTTCACTTAAAACACTAGTTCAAAGGATCGGCAGCCTAGTTTCACTGTATTGCAAAACAGAGTGTCTATATAACAATGAATCAGGTCTCGTTCTGTGTGCACGATTCAGAAAGCTTTCAACAGTGAGAGGAAAAACAGCCTAACTGCTCAGATGACTCTCAAGCCATTACGACCCGACTCTTCTCCATCGAGCAAAATCATTATTTTGCTTATTCTGGCATCACGCCTATGTTATTGCTGATCATAAAGAGATACCTATTAAAATTATTTTAAGTCAACTTTCATTGAGTTTATTTTCTGCAGCCCAAACATCCTGTCACTAGGGAAACATCTGTAGGCAGGAATGCAAATTATCAATTATGTCTGGGGAGGCATCAAAGAAAAAAGCATAAGAATTTGCCTTTGTTTTTCAAAACCTCTACAATTAAAATATTATTTAAGAACTAGTTCCACACTTCTCCCAGACTGAAACAGTTCTGGGTTGCTGATTTTTCTCCATTAGTGTGTTCCATAAAACCCTCCAAAAATTACCCTTTTCCAGAATTCAAATATATCTTCCAATTTAGTGCTGATTTGGAGTAAAATCCTCACCTCCCAAACAATACTAAGGAACTGCTAAAATCCTCTAGTTCTTGAATACGGTTAAAATGCTAACATGGACAGAATTTAAAGCTCTAAGACTAAGCAAGCAGAAACTGTTTTGAGTATCTTGCTAAATCAGTAGGGAGAAATGGCAACTTCCAACACGATGGAATGCATATTATAAATGTTTAGAGCTTATCTAATCAAGAAGTAACACCAATATGGGGTAACATGTACATTCATACAACTAGGGTTATTTCAGTAAAATTCCTTGCAGAATCATGTCACAAGAGCAGATCATGTCACTTTGGAGGCCTGTTAGAATTTTAGTTCATGTAGTACACTGGTATAATTAATGCACCAAATAATTATACTGATACCATTTTAACTTCCTCAGGCTAAAACTTGGGGAGAAAAAACAAACAAACAAAACAGAAAAATTAAACAGCTGTCTAAATTTTGAAGTAATGGTACTTATCCAGTCAAACTCTCTTCTCAAGATTCTTTCTGGAATTAGACATATGTAACATTTGGATTTCTTCACTATTTACAGATATTTTAAAAGAAACATTGTAACAAACTTAATCCCACAAGTTGTTATTTTCACTTAACTATATATTTTCTACACATCCTGCATTTAAAAGTTACTTTGGAGAAAGAGCTATGAGTTAACTCTAGCTGGAAGGAAAAACAACCCTCTACTGAGCAAAGATCATGAAGAATCCTGTGCAGCGTAACATTGCAAGTGAAGATACTGTATATTGTATTGAATATTGTATTCCTGGATGTATCCTAACAAACTCTGTAAGGTAAACCAAGTCACTAACTTCTTGATAAATATTCTAGCTATCTAATGGTGATCACGGTTGTAAGTATATACAGTTATTAAGAAAGAACTGAAAGTATTCCTGGCAGAAGCCAGAGTTCCTCATACAAAATAAACAGTTAAAGAACAATTGATACAACAAAATAGCATATGTGAAAATACATTTAATAAAATACGTGAAGAGTCTCATTCAAATAAAACCTGACTCTTTTTCATGTGGTAACATGTTAGAAGTAATCAATGTGAAGTGACAGAATACAACTTCAAAAAATTGATTAAAAATTTCTTTTAAATTATACCTGGCTAGTACCCCCTAAAAGAACTCGCTAGTATTGAGAATGCATACACCTTTTATTTTCTTTTAACCCTATTGTTGAGATGATGTCCTGTGCTTGTGTGGGCAATCACCACTTCGCACAGTGTTAAATGCAGTAATGGATGTGCATTATTCACTTAGAAAATTTTAAGTGAAAAAAAAAAAAACCAACCTGAGTCAGCACATTCAGAAAATGAAAGATACACTTAAAAAAATACTCTTGATTTATATTTTAGGGAGATAATTATCTTTCCCATTATAAACTCCATTTTCATAATTAGCTCTGTCCCATAAAGTGGCTCTTCAATCCCACTTGCTATATTTTCACTTTGCTAACAAGCTGTAAACATACTACCTCTTTTTTATTAACCTTGGCTAATTAACCATCAGCGTGAAAATACATACATCTGTCTTAGAGATGTTTTTTTTCAGTTTAAATAAACTAACATTAGTATGCTACTTTGGAATAATATCATTGAGTTAGCCACAGTTTTAACATAATGCTCACAATTTTCAATGGGAAATAAAAGCTTACCAGTCATGGAAAAATAGCTTGAAAACCCACTAAGATACAAAACTGTATTAACTTTTTTTAAAATTTTGTTCAGCACAAACACGATCCTCTTCTATCTGCGTAGAGCTTTTTACAGATTTTGATCACTGTCAATATCATCATGGTACTGAAAGTGGAACTACAGAATGCTTTAATGGTTGAATATTAATTTGACCTAATATTTGAAATAACGGATTTTGTAGCAAATGCATGGAGGTTTCAAATTAACATACATGATCAAATTGCATCTCTAATTAAATACACTGTCCAAGTGTTGCATATGAAGATCTGACGCAAAGTTACAAAATAATGTTACATACGAAAGGGTACTGTAATAAATTACTTCCATGCAATAACAAACTTTAGCTCTCATTAATTTAAAAGATGTCAGCTAGTTAAATTCACTGTATTGCTTCTGTTCAGCAACTGCTACAGTTATTAATATCACACAAATTACCCGGACTATGTACTCCCTAGTGCCTCATTTGATGATAACTATACATTTTCCATGTATTTCAGCATTCTAGCCTTGTCCAACTTTTTCTTATAGTATTTTCCTGGGACTATTGGAGATATTTAAGCTGGTTATTCAAGATGACCTTTACAGAATTTGAAGGTCATGGGCCCCTGATCCATTTCAAGTTAGATAAGCAAATATATATGATTTACAATGCCTCCTTTTGACTGCTATGGATACAGGAGCACTCTCACAGCAGATTAGCAGCGATGTTGCCTGTGACAGAGGAGTGGAAAACATGAGTGGTAACATGCAGCTAGGTCCAGAAATATAAGTCTGCCTATAGACTTATTGCTAAGGGAAATGAGGCTGAGCTTCAAGTCAATAATGTTGATCACCTCGGCCAGGGGTTCCGTTCTATGGGAAGAAGATGGCATTAGCTGCAGTAAACTGACCAAATCCCAAGTAAGATATTTATACTCATTCCACTATGTAAGTTAGATAAATGAGGAACTTCAATTCTTCATTGTCTTTCCACCAATACATAGACTAATGCTTAGCTCTGGTAGAAACAATCCCATCCCTCAAGCCCAGTTCCCTAACTCACAAATACTGAAATTTCATTTTGGTTTAAACCAATTTTAGGAATGCATATCATGTATCAATTGATTATGTTTGTATAAACAGAGATGTCCTTATATTGAACATTCTTCTCCGTATGCACACAAGAGAGCATATTGTAATATATTATCAAACCTTGTGATTATCAAATTCAGAAAGTGTCTACATAATTTTTTCCTTCAGTTACTCTTCAGTTGATTCAAGGTATCTGCAGCTAATATTTTAGAATAATATTTTAGAATAATAGTTTTACCAAGCGACAGGGCAAATCACTAGGAAACAAAATCATCATGCAGGGACAAGGCAAATCAGTACCTTCATTTACAATGTGTGAATCCCTCAAGCAGGAAAACCAATTATCAGATAAAAACAGACCAGCACACAGGCAGGATGGCTACAAACTCAATGAGGACTTGAATGAGCACTGACCAAAAAACCTCCAGAAAGACACACATGGTGGCAGAAATTTATATAAAGCTAGGAGAGCATTTGTTTGGGTTGTCCTTGCTCTCTGGTAGCCAGCACGAGGCAATAGCACCAGGATGAAAAAGCAGAAAGACAAGAAAACCCTTCAAGCAAAGTAACATTCCCCTCATACCTCAGCAACAAGGGAAGTCTTCAAAGAATGCCCAGCATTCACAGCATCCAGCATGCAAAAGGCCTCTCCTGTGCAAAACGAAGGCAGTGTTCTGCTACACATCTTCACAGACCTGAAAACTAGACTCAAATATGCACCAATAGATTCAAAACCTGAAACCACATTAAAAGATTTCCAGAAGTCAGAGGATGAAGGTTTAGGCTATTAAGGGAACATCTGGAACCTTGGATCTAGGGCCTGCTCAGGACAGAATTTTTATTTTGGAAAATATATTTACAACTGGCTAATAAAAACTATCAATGTGTTGGAAATTAATGCTTGAGGTCCTGCAAATCAGTAACATTAAATCAGTTCTGGATTTACTTTGTGCTTGGAGTAAAATCTTGGCATTGGCATTTACAACATTAAATTTATTCTTATTTTTGTTACTAATGTTTAAACTGTAAATGGTAAAAATTCAAAAGTAGCTACAGTATGGAATTACTTGTGTAAATTACAGTGTTTCTGAAGAGATTTATGAAGTTAATATATGCCTTAAAAATTATGGCAAATTATTAACTCATATGCAAATACATTTTCATAAGTGCAATCAGAAGGGCTTTGCTCAAGTCCTTTCCTTCTCCCACCCTTTGTACAGTTATGCACCTGATGTTACAGATCTACAAAAAGCTCCCAAATATTGAAATCACTCATACACACATTTCATTTTGAACTACTTTTTTTTTTAGTTCTCTCTCTCTCTCTCCAAATGGCTGAAAGCATGACATGCTCTGTCGCTCTCCAGTTCATGGAAGCAAGGAGTATTAATTCAGTACACGGTAGTGTCAGAAACTGTTGTGAGAATGAAAACCCCAACCAAGGAGACTCTGCTTCTTCCTGAGCCAGTATTTCTGCAGACTGGAGCTGGTTTGGGTTCTTACCCATTCCTACGGCTCTACATTTTCTCCTGCAAACCACTACGGCACTGTTCTGCTACTTCTCTCAGACAAACAGATAAGCTTTCAGATGGAGCAACTCTCCTCGGGAATCAAACCAAGTTCACAAACAATGGTGACCAAACCTGTGGGATGCAAGGTGGCAACAACACAAAAGGATTTGGCACTTTACATCTTTTAGTGAATGCAATCAAGCCCCAACTACCTCAAATTGCTGCAAGTCCCTAAAATACATGACCATATGGAACAACCATAATCCAGCTTGTAATCAGTACCCAAACTGTCATTCATGTGGATGATCCTTGATATACGGAATATATGTTCCTTCTGTTGCCTCCAGCAAGATGGGACATTGGCCCTTCTAAATCTCTCACTCTGTTTTATTTCACGGCTATTTTGGAGTGGTTTGAGGAAGAATGTTTATGTTATAATATACTGTGAGTAGTTAGGGTCAAACCTGTTTTTTCCCCATCATATTTTTTATTGAAATATTCAGAAACAGTTTACATTCTTCTACTTGGTATTTATAACTGTCTGCTCTGCTCTGAACAACCACAGGCATTGTGATAAACATACCGAGAGCTTCTCTAGTTTCAGCAGCTTTTCTTAAAACCCTGCACATCCTCTGCTGATGCACAGCCATGTAACCCTCAAAGGACTGATTTTGGTCCTGTTTTACAGTTCTGCTAAAAACAGTTCTTCACCTCTAACATCATTAGGCATTTATTTGTATTTTCTCACTCTAAGTCTGACTTTAATGATACTGCATTTAAACAGGCAGTTTTGTTGAGCATTAAAACTTCGCTTTTTGCTGAGATGAAATAAAGAGGATATTGTAATTCCTGTTTCCTTTTCATAAATTCCAGTTGTCTAAAACAAGGTTTAGACACACCACCCAGCTCTGCACTCTGTATTCACAGGTCTGCTTCATCCCTTCCCTCTAATAAACCTACTGAACCTCTTTCAAACCAGATTAGACTCTCTCCAAGCATAGCTACTGATATTGAATGCATGAATAGGCAACACATTCAGTGCATGCTGGTCTTCAAATTATAAGCACATCCCTTTGAAGCCATTTTAAGCATGTCTTAGACACACTTGCTCTTTCCAAAGTTGCTGAAATATTTCATACAATCAAAGTACTGTCATTCTTTTTATCCAGAAAGCTAGTGCCAGCAAAAAATGTCAGGGATGGAGGATTACTGTTCTTTGTGCCATGTATTTATATCCAGACTGTTCTTACTTCCAAGTAAAGTAGAACCAAACACTTCCTATTTACAATAAAACAATTAAAAATCAGTCTTTTTAACCACAGTAATTTGACAATTTTAAGAATTCTCACCCT
Source organism: Caloenas nicobarica (assembly GCF_036013445.1). NCBI lineage: Eukaryota > Metazoa > Chordata > Aves > Columbiformes > Columbidae > Caloenas > Caloenas nicobarica. Next base: position 45,223,029 of record NC_088246.1, on the reverse strand, counting down.
TAGAATATATTAAAAACATACGGATAATTCTCACTGAGCTAAATCTAAGAGAAGTGGCATCACCAACAATGAAACAGAATCCAAACAAGCTAGCTTTGCATCCATCAGCTCCAGAGGTGACTCCGCAGCTGCCACAGCAACAAGCAGAGGAGCCAGCCAAGAGACCAGAAAAAAAGCCAAAGAAGAGGTCAAGGCTTGGGAGCCAGAACTTGGCATCTGGGCCTTACAGCTGTAAGGGACACTCATGAGAGAAGTCACTGTTGTCCACAGTTTCTGGGAACAGCTGGGAAACAGGAAGAGGAAAAAGAAAGAAAACAAAACAAAACAAAAACCACACCCCAACCTTTTATCTACAACTACTAAGAGCCAAGTTAGGGCTGAAAGGAGACACATGCCGCCATTTGTTTCGTCACAGCATTGTCATACCAAGGCCCCGTATTGAATGAGAAAGGTATTATCTGCACAGTAATACAGTTTTGTAGTGGGTGTGTAGTGGGCTGTTCAGCCTGGAGAAAAGGAGGCTGAGGGGAGACCTTATCGCTCTCTACAACTACCTGAAAGGAGGTTGTAGCATGGAGGGTGTTGGTTCTCCCAAGTAACAAGTGATAGGATGAGAGAAAATGGCCTCAAGTGGTGCCAGGGGAGGTTTAGATTGGATATTAGGAAAAAATTCTTCACGAAAAGGGTTCCCGGGCATTGGAACAGGCTGCCCAGGGTAGTGGTAGAGTCACCATCCCTGGAAGTGTTTAAAAGACGTTTAGACGACGTTCTTAAGGACATGGTTTAGTACTAGAGTTAGGTTATGGTTGGACTCTATGATCCTGAGGGTCTCTTCCAACCAAAATGATTCTATGATCAGACTTCCAAAGAGCGGGCTACTTTTGTAAAAGAAATATCAGTGAACAAGATGAAAATAAAAACTAGACCACTACTCGTTTTCTGTGTTTCAAAATACGAGATCTTGCCTTATTTCTTTAAAGGGGGATATTCTGTCAAAATTCCCTTTAAACTCCCCATTGTGTAATTATTACCAGCACCAGTAAGAACTCTAATCAACAGCTTTGTTGTCAAGTTGTATGTACTTTTTATTAGTTTAAAAAAAAAAAAAATGTATCTAGAGATTATAGAGAAAATACGAAGCTGCACTGTCTACATTAGGGATTCCATACTTGCTAATGACAGACACAAACCTGCATATTTTAAGGCTCATTAAAGAGAACTTGCAGGATCTCTAAACAAAAGAATAGAATCAGACCAACAACTCTAGTTATCCAAAAATTAATTTTAAGTGCATATGCACACAAAATCCCAAAGCTAGTAGCATTTTTCAGGGAAGCTGTCTCCACAGATTCTGTGCCGACAAGCCAAGCAACTGCCAAACGATGTTTAAAAACAAAAGAGAGGCTCTTGGGAAGTGCCAAAAGAGATGTTATATTCTGCCATTACAACTCAGGCTTTTTGAACAGGGAAGAGAGGATACTTGCACTGGGATTCTCATTGGCACATTCTGTACTAAGCAGATTACCAAGAAAATATCTTACGTGTTAGTGTGGATTGTAAAACTGAAGAAATGTTCAGCTGTGATGAAAAGCAAAGGAGAAATACAAGACAGTGCATCTAATGCCAAAAAAATGCACGGCTCTGTCAAAGACGTGCTTCAAGTATAGCTCATATAAATGGCAACTCTTTAAAAACATAATTTGATGGGATATTTTCATTAATTTTCTCCAATCTTTTCTTAGTCCTAATCGGCCTTTGTATCTAGTTGCAGATGGAGATACAATCTCTCACTTCATTTTCTCAGTTTAGAAGAACTAGGAATATCAAATTGCTAGTTCATAATATTCTTAAATTTGTACTCTGATGTCCATCTCTTCCATGTCACACTTCCACATGTAGTTTTCTTCTCTGTTTTTCTTGGACCACGTGAAGCATCAGAAAGCTGTCTCAAGGCTACCTTCTCAAGCACGCTTTCCACTGTTATACAAATAAGCCCTCTAGTGGTAAAATAATCGTGAGACCTACCACATTCAGAGTTTCTTTGAACCTCCTCTCCAGGATAAAAATCTTACTCTCATAAAATCTCCTAACTAAAGTTTAGCCACTAGTGGCCTATCTGCAACCTCTTTTAAAAGCTATTAATTGAAGATGACGTGCTCACTTTATCTTAACCATGAGTGTGTGGCTTGGTTATTTAATCCATGGATAAAAACATACTAGTCAACAGAAGACTAGAACTATCAACAAAGGTACAAAACTAATTTAGCATAATGTCACAGAATTCTCCAGATTTTACAAATTTACTAATATATAGACAATAAACTCCACCATACACTAGCACTTAATCAAACCCTTTGATTACCAGAATAGTAAGTGAATATTTCTGTTCTTTCCATTCTAAGCCACTGCATTTCCTTTCCCTTCCTTAAGTATATTTTTATTCTCTACTTTTAAATACTAGTCAGGGAACTGAAAATAGAAACACCACCAAGTCTGACCTGTGTTTGTGGCATTATGATTGGTAAAATGTTGCCAATGCATCAGATATTTTGTCTCAAATAGCAACTCAGCTTCAAACACTGTCAAATATTTCCAAATATTATGTTACTATTTCTTAACAGAAGACTAGCACGCTATCTAGATTTAAAATAAAATAGCTATATTTTAGATTAGCAAGTATGGGTAAAAACCTCCCATACACATACTTGTCCTCTTCCTTTAAGGCAGCAATGCAGCAAATTGTAGTTACATGAACAACGGTCCAAAGGGACTGTACACACTAAGAGAAACAAAACCTTTTAAAATAGATATAGCTCTTGTCATAGTTTGTTTTCATAGTTCAGTCATTCTGAATGGTGCATATTTGCACATATTCAGCAGTTCTAATGAAAAGGAATTATCTGGTGTTTGGCCAGATCAGAGCTTTCGCTGTACTTTTAATGACTCAAGAGCTCACTGACAGTACCTTGGTGTATTTGCAATCTCACGTGCTCTTATAATGCAGGAGACTACGCTGGGCACTAATCACCTGCCACAAAACATTGCTTGCCTAAGAACATCCCAGACTTTCTGTTCTAAGTAGAGGCGAGCATAGGAAACCACAGCACACTAATTAGCTTTTCTTGCTGGGATAAACTTGCAGGTAGAATTTAACAGGAAGATTTCTTCAGAAATGCAAGTGCCAACAAAACTCTATCAACACACACATACACATAAAACTAAAAAACAAAAGAAAAAAAACCCAAACCAACACTTTTTTGCCTATGTAAACCTTTTTTGTGTGTGATTTTCACCTATCATGCACATGTTTTAACACAGACATGCCCATGCCTTGATATAACACCACTCAATTATAATTCAGAGAACAGTGGCAGAGGATGAATAACACGTTTTGTTATAATTTGTTTGACAGCTAGAAATCAATTCCTAAAAATCAATGTATATTTCTGAATTTCCTTGCAAAACCATTCACAAATGAAACCATAGTGCAGAAATGCATAAAACCTCAAATGTGGGTTGAGAAGCAACAATAAAAGCAAACGTAACTTCTCCAACAAGATTGATAGCAGCTGTGTCACTCTCAAAACACTCTAAATCTAATAAGTAATGGTGAAGAAGACCACTGTCTGGAAAAGAAAAGCCCTCCAACAGTAATTGTTAGCAACTGTCAAGCTGGAAGGACAATCCCATGGGGGCCAACAAATATCTGTGCTGGATCAGATCTTAGTTCAAGAGTTTCATTAACAATTTCGGTGACCGAACAGGAAAATCTGCTTAAGAACTGCACATATAGTATCCAGCAAGAAGAAATCCAAGTGCTCTGAAGAGCAGGATTAGAGCTCAGTGATCCTGAAAAACTGAAGACATAGTCTTAATGAACGAGATGAGATTCAGTAAAAATAAACAGCTACACATTGAAAGATGTACAGCAGCAATTCAGAAAAAAAATGAATGACTCAGTACAAGGTCATTGCAGAAAAGACAAAAAAATTTCGACATGATAAAAAGAGCATCACATGCAACATAGAATTTACTTGAACTTTTCTATACTCAGAAGTGGTATAGCTTATGCACTTGTATCTGTTTTGAAGCACCATGATTAAAAAAAAAAAAAAAAAGTAGACAACCCAGGTAAGAATAAAAACAAATATTTTGAAATAACCTATGAGAAAGTGCTGAAAGATTTTTTTTGAGTTCACACAGTTTAGAAAACATAAGACAAGGATATCATAAAAGTCTAAAGGTCTCATAAAGGAAGCACTGACCAATTATTTTTCTGTACTACAAGAAGCAGTCACCTTAACCAAAATCTCCCAGGTACAAGTTAAAAGTTTTCTTACTACAACAATAGAAAGTTCATGCACAGGTTGCTTTGGGAGGCTGAAAACCTCTATGCCAGGAACATCACGTCTCCTACTGTCAGTCAAGATACACGTGATTCTGGTTCAGAGCAGGGAAAGAAAAGTTAGATAAGCTAAACTATGAGGGCAGGATCCACAAAACACTCTGGACCTTCATTCCCCAGTCAGCCAGACTGGGAGAGGTATTACACGATACGGCAACTCCTCCACTTTCAAACAGCCACCCGTGTTTTCCCCCGATGAAAAACAGAATAGACAGGAGTAGAGGGAGAGGGATGCACACTCGAGTCCCATCCTGACAAACTCAGGCTTTGTCTGAGGCAAGCACCCAAACACCAGGTAGCCCTCTCAGGATCTCCACAGTTCCAACACTGATTTTGCAGATGTAGATATACAGTCTATAGCTATACATGGTAGTATGCACAAGGAAACCAATATGAATTTAAGTCCTGACTTTTTGCCAAAAAAAAAAAAAAAAAATCTAAGCTATCATTGTATGTTATAAATTGTATACACATGCATAAGAACATGTTTGCACTGGCAGAAATGCATCAATATCACTTTATCAAGGCAAAATCTTTAGACAATGCACTAATGGAAAATGACAAGACAGGAGGCTTCTTTTGTTTGAAATAACGATAAAAAGTTGTAATTCTCCTGAACTTTAAAAAGAAGCCACAATACAACATTTTACATATTAGCCACAATTGCTTTGTAGGATCAAAACAAGCATCTGTCTCTTTTATGGCTTGTAAGATTATGCTCCTATCGCTCACTATATCTCTGCAGCTCAGATGTCTTCAGAGGGAAGTTGAGCAAAGCAAGATAAAGCTGCAATTATTAATACAATATGACATTGCAAAGGAAGCTAGACTGCCTCCCCCTTTTTGTTCAGTGTTTCCATTAGAAAGGCAACTCTTGTGTATAGCTTCCCTAGCTAAAAATTGAGAAATATTTCATACAGCTGTATGTACCCTTACACTCCCGCTTTAGAAGGCACTTTAAAGCATACAGCTTTGCTATGCAAATTATTTTGTATTTAAACTGTGCAGATCTCAGAGTTTAGTCTGCAGGGGCAGGAGGGGAGAGCAAGCTGCCATGACTGTTACTCCACCTTCAGAAACAGGGAGGAGGGGAGGAGACATGGGAAATAGACTAAAAACTCAGTGGATTTTAAACCCCTCATTTTAAATTTTTATACCCTAATAAAGTTATTATAACACTACAACAAAGCATCCATATGGGCAGGCGCACCCCTAACGTTTCTTCCTCTGTAACTTATTGTTAACGTCTCTGGGTGTTAAGGCCTTAGTGTGACCACTGCAGCACCTGAGGTTGCTTGGAAAGCCTGAGCAACTTGAAAGATTCATAAAAACAGAAAAACAAAATGCTAGAAGGCTCTACCTATATTCAGCAAATTCAGAACTTGCAATTTCAATCACACAAAGACCATGCAGTTGTCAAAGAACTGCAATCTCAGTACTACCCAGGAAAACAGCAGTTACGTTTTGTGCTACACGTGGCTTTCAAGAAATGCACCAAAATAATCCAAACTAGAAGTCCTAAGAAGGCAGATTCACTCATACCTGCCGGCACATCCAAAGTCATTTTTATTTGGATGTGACAGGACCATCCAAGTTTAGGGAAGACCAATTCATGAACCTATTAACACACTGGTACCAGTGTCCCTTTCCAACCTGCTGTCTCCACGGGGAGGAATACGGCCACATCCCATTCTCACTGCTGGCTGGGCTTTTGGCTTTTAAAGGACAGCTCGCACCCAGAATATAAATGTAATTTTATAGCCTCCTGTAACCACAGGGAGTGAAACTGAAACAGGAGCACTTCAGGAACACTCTATGGTCTCAGTTGTGGATTCCTTATTCACAGGTAAGGAGTTAACCCTCAAATCCTCCCCATTTTATGCTTAAAAAAAAAATTAATACACTCTCTCCTTAATTATTTTCTTAAACAGGCATGAAAACCACTGGAAAGATGTCACACTAATAGTCATTATATTTCTCCTGCTTGCTCCTGCAGTTCCTATAATTACTCAGGAAACAAAGCAGAACTAACAAATGCAACCAGTGTTAGAATAAACGAAAACTTCCATTTTTTCCAATGTACTATTCTTCAAGATGCATTAGTAATGTATCTGTTACAAACTACTCCTAGTATAGCCATCTTTTTTAAAAAATGAAGCCTTTTAGAAGACAGAAGAACAAGAAAGTACTTGAATTCACTAATTTTATTTGTTAAGCTGTAACACTAAATATTTCAACATTTCCTTTCATAAACCATTTGCTCTCATTTCACCAGTTTTTAAAACAAGTTTCACTCAGAATTTGCAATGGTTATGGACTTCTGAAAAAAAATACACTGAGATGCAGATAAACTCAAGTATCACAGACTCTATATTTCAAGTTTAACAAAAGATATCCTTATATTTGATATTGGTTTATCTGTAACCCCTGTGCCACACACATACTTTTTATCTTATGACAAATCCTCTGACTAAAACTAACCTTGATCAAACACATGACGGTTTATGAATTCTCAGCAGCTTCTAACCATATCTCCTTTGTATCACATTGTAGAGATTTAGCCGATTATAGGCATGACTTAGAAATCTCCCAAGACTTTAAAAAGACTGTTCAAAGGTACTAGAATAGAAAGCAGCAGCATACCAGGTGGCTTGCACACTGCCACAGTTAATGAAAAATCCCTTTGAAAATTATACATTATTCCACTAACTTTTTCTTATCAGAAAAGTAAAATTTTGGATTGACACTTCTTTGCAGTATAAGACAAAAATTCAGTGCAAAAATGAAGTAATTAAGCCCCATTTCTTTTGACATTTACTATATAGCATGACTCATGACCATTTTCAGCCTGCTTTTAATAAAACATTTTCACAGAAACTATATATAAAAAAAACCCTCTATACTACAGCCTTTCAGTCCAGTATTGCATTTTCTTGCACAATTTGAGTTCCAAAATCAGTTTTCAGTTAAGTGTGCCAGGTGGTTCTCAGCACTTAAAAAACAAAACAAAGCAAGGAAACAAAAACACCAAAGGGGTTTTTATATATATATATATATATATATATATATATACACCCAGATTTTAAAAAGCAAATGGTGCTTTGGAGCTATTTCTAAAGAGAGTAAGGAGGTGAAAAACTGTAGCAGCAAATTTAGCTCATTTCTAAATAAAAGACTGTAGAACACATGCTACAAGTTTCCAACAAATGACTACTAATTACATTTACAGTACTGAGTAGGTGCGTAGCAAAGTCCACAACATGAATGCAAGTGTCAATCCAGAAGGCTTAACACTCCCAACCAGCGTGTTAGAAGTTATTGCAAAGAAAATTTAATAAAAGCAAATTATTCTGCAATTTTATAACTGGAAAACATGCAAGCGACGATATTACATCACTAAGACTCTCTGAAAAGAGCTGTTTGTATCTAATCGACAATACAGAGCCTCTAAATACAGAGCCTCTAACACATGTATGACTGGCCCTCTCCTGCTATTTGAAGACAGTTTTACCGATCTCCTGTTCTCTTTTCCAACTGCAGCTGCAAACCCCACATTTTCTACCTTGGGATGCCCTTACCTGCTCAAAGCCACTCATTTTCACTCTCAATCATCTGAGGATACAAATGACAAATTGGATTTATCCTCCAACGCCACACACGGTTTAAAAAACAAACAAATCAACCAAAACATATCACCTTAGACAAAGAAGTTACAGAAAATTTTAGAGACGTACAGAACATCCAAGTCCCTGAGAAGGAAGCCTTCTATTATAGTAAGAAACTTTACTGCAAACTGCATCACAGACATATGGAAATACGTTATCTGAATTCTATAGCTCTACCTGTTCTCTGGGAAATGCCATTATTTGAGCTTGTGTTGGCAGCTACGGGTATCACATTGGTAGAAAATTATTAAAATAATTTAACTGAACAAACTCAGGTTATTTACAAAACAAAGCAATTCCGTTCCATGAAATTCTAAGCCAACCTTGGAATGGTTGTGAAGCCAGGAGGCTTTGAATGTTCATACTCCATCTTGTCATTAAACAATTACCAATCTTAATCAAGCAGAAGGTAAACAATGAATATTAATAGGTATTAACTTGGCTTTTGTCTGGCCGCTCAACTCCCAATTACCAGCAAGGAAGCTGTACATCCTCATTAGGCTCGAGCTGGAAATATCATATTTATACATTAAAGGAAACGTCTTTGTGGGAAATATTAAGCTAAGTGGGTTTTAAAGAGATCTGAAAGTCTGATTCTTATAAAGTTCTTTAAAATGTCTTGTAATTGTCTCCAAGGATCTGTTCTCTATTCATCTTCCCTTGTGAAGTTTTGTCATTTTGGCAGCCTTGCACAATCCCAGAAGGAAGAGAAAAAAATATTCCTACTCGGTCTTCCTCTCCTGGTTTTTCAGGCTGACACTTCTGAAGCACTTATTAGCATGATTAAGGAATGCGCTCTCATCCAGGAAGAATTCCTAAGGTATCTCCCCCATTCAATCTTCCTAGTATATGCGTGGTTTAAAAATACAGTAGTGTCTATCAGACGATATTAAATTCATGAGGAATGTCACAGTCTCAGAAGACAGATCCATTTCTGCTTCTTGCTGAAAGGACCCCAATGTGACGTAAAGCATCGCTGTGATCCTTCTTGAAAGCTGAGGTCTTTCAGTGAACTAGCACCTGATAACCTTTGAAGCTCCCTGTTCCTACCACCACCTGGCTGACAGCAAGAAAAGAGTTATTTCCCTTTTTGCTCCTATTGTTTCTACTGAGACCTCTCCCAGGTTTTCCTTCCTGGTGTGAGGGCTTCCTGTGCCACCCATTTCTTAACCTCCACTATAATGTCACACCCATGCTGGCAGTATCCAGTTGAAAATTAAAAGTCCTTCTTACACAGAAAACTGAAAAAAGAGCAGAGAAAAGCTAGAAAAATTGAGGGTAGAACCAATACACACCATGATTACTTAATAAGCTAAGAATATATTACCATTAGTTATTTAACTAGCTTTTTACTATAAAATAAAGTTATTTTGAAAAAGAGGATATGCCATTGTACAAAAGCATTGCACACTTTCATATGCAGCTCTGGCCAGCTCATCCTCAGTAATCAGACAGGTCCTTAAAATGGTTTACACTGCAAATCGCCAGATCCTGGGAATTAATCTTCGGGACACATGACTGCATAGCTGGCTACACCAAAACACTCCGCCCTTGGCCTCTGCTGCAGAAAGGGTTCTGGCCTAGATAGACCCATGATGTGACCTAGCTCAGCCATTCCTTTGTACATACTCCTAGGTCAATTGGATCGAAAATATCTGGTTTAAAAAAAAAAAAAAGTAAAGCTATATTTCATACACCAAGTCTGACCTTTACAACCAAGATGTGTATTTATCTAGAGATAAAAATCACATTCTGAATTGTGCCATCCTAAAGTAAGGAATTAAAATTACTGTCAAAATATAATGCTCCAGTTGGGGTATCAACACATTTCAGTTATCAGGGTTGAAAAACCTGGTACAACACAGTGGTTTCTTCCTGACCTATACATTACTACACATACACACATTTAACACATTTCAGTGTTTGTACATGGTTTGAACAACACAATTCATTCATCTCTGTGATTACGTTTCAACTTCCAACATAGCAAATTGAGAATGTGAAAAATGGTTTGAGAAAAGAACAGAAAATAAGGAGGAACAAATTAAAATGACTCACATACAGGAAAATGCACAAATACTGCTATAAATTCCAATACTTTCAAAAAGCCATTGGACTATTTAAGAATAGATAGACATTAATATGCATTTTCATTTTTATACTAGCAGAAAGATAAGGAACACAACCAGCAGCTACAAACTTATTTAGATATTTGAATTTTTTAATGCTTGCTTTCATTCTGACAAGGTTTTGCCATTAATCTTTACTATTTAAAGTGACCAAAAATCTACACTAAATCAGAATGAACATCTCAAAAGAAGCAGTGGACGACAATAAAACGATCTGTGATAAATTTTTATTCTAGAAATAAACATAATCCATATTAATGTACGACTAGCAAAATTGACATTTTTTTTAACCTGACTGATATAGTCCCAGGAGTCTGGTTCAGCAGCAAGCATTTATAAAATTTTATACAAACAAATCCATAAATCCTGTCCCTATCTGAAAGGTTAAAACTCTCACTGATATGAAAAAAAAACCCTGAGAACAATCTATTCCCCTGTTACTCAGAAGAATAACTTATCTAAAATATTTCATTACTTTATATTCAAACTAAACCTACAATTTCGAGAATCTTTTGCAAAGTACAATGTGTATAAAATACAGAGAAATGTGAGTTCATTTTTCTTCTTAAAATGTTGACAAACAGTAAACTACAGAATCATTAAACTTTGTTAAGTCTTCATACTACAGTAACTATTATATCAATGCTATTCAGTATCTTTTGACAATTTTTGCCAGGGTTTCTGCTTGAAATTAAAATATCAAATTATTTTAATGGATTTTTTATGGATTTTTTTTATGTTTTAGAAGTATTTTTTACAGTAGATGGGCTGTCAGTAAGGATGCATGAATGGCAGAAGCAGGGTCCTGTGCCCGGGTAACAGCAGCTTGTTTGGGGTATATGTTCCTCTGGCTTTACTTTCCAAATCCTCTGTGTATCACACTTTATAGGCTGCAAGCATCTTTCCAAAACTGGCAGCTCTACTGCCAAAAAAGGTAAAAACGATAGAGTGAGCAGACTAGGGTTCTGCTCCTGACTGTTCACCACATGATACCGGGTCAGTCACTTCCATTTTCATTGACCCTCCTGCAAACCTGACATGAAACCTGAAAATCGAAATCTTACGATTAATAGTAACAAGCATGGGAAAAAAAAAAAATTAAACATGATAATACAGCAGAGAGAACCAGAAAATAATAATCAAATTTCCTGGTCTACAGCAGAGTGCAGATGCTGTTCCAGAGTCCTACAGGCCAGGGCTGGCTGGTACCTCTTGTCCTGATCTGCCACATTGCCAGGGCTTGGTGTGCACTCACTGTCTGTTCACACGGGCCAAGAGTGATTGTGCTGGGTCAGTCGAGACAGGGTTAACTTCCACAGGTAGCTGGGGGGCTGACACAGCCAGGATGGCTGACCCAAAACTAGCTAAACGGGTATTCGATACCATATCAGGCCATGCTCAGTTATAAAAGGGGGCTGGCCAGGGGGCACCCTCTTTTTTTCCTCGCTGCTGGGGAGCGGGGTGGTCAGTCTGGGGTGCTCTTGGTTCTCTCTGGGCTGCAAGGTTTGCGGCTGTTGTGTTCCAAGCATGAGCTGCTATCTGGGATGGGGGGAGGCTGTGGCACAGGCTGCGGTCAGGAATCACAGTCACTGCTGTGGAGGAGATGAACTGCAGCATCGGGATTGCCACGTGGTGGGAGATTGCACTGTGTATCCATCGCTTGGTATATTTTTTCATTGTTGTTGTTATTGTTTGAGGTTTTATTTTGTTTGTTTGGTTGGGTTTTTTGTTGTTTTGCTATTCTGATAAACTGTTCTTATCCTAATCCATGAGTTCTGCCTTTTGTTTGCCAATTCTCCTCTCCATGCCACCAGGGGCAGCAGACGGGTGAGCGAGCAGGACGTGGTTTTAGTTGCCAGCTGGGGGCAGGAGCTGGGGCTAAACTGGGACTAAACTACAAGTACAAAAGCAGCAGCATCCGCCCAGTAAACTGCATACAGCCCTTCAACTACCTCGAGCAATCACAAACTTATCACTGGAGACTAGCAATGAGAAGAGCGGGTAATCTCATCTTCATGCCTTTCCAACCCTGGGACTTCAGGCTAGGTTGCAGAAGGGCTCTGCCAGCGGCAGCCATGGCTCCTGCGACATCCTTGTGCATAAGCAGCGAGCAGGCAAGTGATGCAGCAGATTTCAATCTTGCCAGCAAGATTCAGCTGCTGCTTCTTCAGTTTTGGGGTGAACATGCGGTTGGCAACTGCAGGTGCAAGTACTTGAGCATACCTGAGAATTGCAGAGGCCTTTCTGAGCTGCATAGACACGAGTGCCCCGACTGAAGTGCTTCTGGGTGCAAGAGTGGGTACCAAAGCCAATTCAACAAGTGGTTGGCAAGTGTCTTGGACAGGCTGGCAAGAATCCTGGGAGCAGGAGCATGACAACCTGTTGCCATGAAGGTCAGCGGCAAGTAGGAGCTTGCCACGTGCCTGGTTTCCAATTTTGTCTCCAGAGAAAAGTATGGCCACAGAGGCAGCCTGAGTCAGCATGCTAGAAACTTGGAAGAGCTGCACTTTATGGAATGATAGGATCCCAGTCCTATGGGCCTTCAACTCTAAAAAGCCACGAATAAGAAAAAAGGCACACCAGAAAAACAACAACAACAAAAATAGGAAACAAAAAACACCCCAGCAAGACTACTCTCATCAGCAAGTACCACAAACCCTTGCAAGATGACAAAACTGGAGTACTCCCTAAACTAGATTCTAGGACCTCCCTCCCCTGCCCAGAATCCAACCCCACTCTAGAACCACATGATGACCTGGAACCCAATCTAGAACCTTCAAGCAATAGGGAATGTGATCTAGAGCCAACAGTGAGCAGGAATGTGGTCTAGAACCCTCAAACGATCCAGAACACGCTCTAGAGCCTTCCAGCAAGCTATAACTCAGTCTAGAACTGGCAAATGAACTGGAACCTCATCTAGAACTGACGGGTGAGCTAGAACCCTATCTAGACACGCATACCCCACCACCACACCAAACAGCTCCAGAATTCATACCTGCTCTAAACACAACTGCACCGACACTACCTTAGCTCTACAACCAACCAACCCCCAAAACTCAACGTCTGGAATGCACCCAGACCCTAGGGCCAACCCAGACTCTCGGGCCCCAGGTCTCACATCAACAGCAAGGACAGGGATCAGAAGACACAGATCACTCAGAATGCTGATACTGTCTGCCAGAAAAGTAAACAGCACCCTCTCAACATTACCAGAAAGTTCATTCAGCCTTGATGAGCATCTGATCACCAGATGGTAACATTATTTCAACAGGAATATAGGCTAGATAAAATTGGATAAAGCAAAAAGGAAAAAGATTGTACATTCCTCAGGTGAACAACTCCACAACATACTTAGCTACGTCGATAAATACTAGAACCAACACGATTTGGACTTAAGATCATAAGTAAATTTTGAGGGTTTTTCATATTTGAGAGCAAGTATTTAATTTTATACTCAAGACAAGGACTGGTATCTCCTCAGCCTCCAGTTTCCTGGAACAGTTAGGAAAACATTGTTTTAATCAAGCATTCTGCAATACTACCAGCCAGATCACCAGGCCAATTTAGAAGATTATTCCCAAGTTTCCTTGAGGATGTTCAATGTTCCTATAAAACTGTCATTTAGTCATAAGATAATGTTTATCCAGTTGCACACTCAGGGCATTTCATAAGCATTACAAATTCCCCCCTATACTCAGAAAAAAGTAACGTTATCAAAAGTTCTGACAGCATTAACAATGTATTCTCAATATTCAAACACCAGCAGATGATTTCACATCATTAGTTAGGGCGACTGCCAGGAAATGTCGAAAACATCTTTTGAAACCAAATCTATGTTTCTACAAAAAAGGTGCGTAACGTTGTCACGTAAAGAAATTAAGTTTGTTAAGCAGGACTTTCCTCTCATTAACCCATGCTGTCTGGGACCAATGACCGCATTGTCTTCAGGTGTTTTTCAACAACTCCCAGAATAATCTTCTCCACGATTTTGCCAGGCACAGAAGTGGGACGGACAGGCCTGTAGTTACTGGGGTCATCCCTGTTGCCCTTCTTGGAGATTGGGACAATGTTTGCCAGATTCCAGTCATCCGGTACCTCTCCAGATTCCGAAGAGCATTGAAAAAACATGGAAAGAGGTCTCACTACGACATTGGGCAGCTCTTTAAGGAACCTCAGATGAATCCCACGAGGTCCCATTGACTTATAGATTATAAATATACCATTTCATCTACAAGAATCCAAACTGCTTGACTCTGGTAGTATTTTCCAGTTTCTCTGGCACATCATTTCAGAAACAACTGTCAAGTTTACTGCTGAGCTGACTGAGTGTTGAGGCCATTACATTACAAGTGCTCAGCAGAAGCTCAAAGAGCTTCTACTGTACACCAGGAGGCCTTTGATGAAGAAATGCACTTAATAAAATGGAACTCTAGAGAAAAGCAGATGTACCAACTCTCAACCACTTTAATGTTGGATCAGCTAACACTTTTAAACACAGCACCACTAACTTTTCAGCTTTACGAACAAGCTACGATTCCTGCTTTCCAGCCTTTGATAAATGGACTGTCAGCCCCTCCTCACCCAGAAAAAACCAAAGTTTAAGAAAGGATTAGTTCCCTTATTGCACTCCATACCTCTTACAGATCTGACTTTTAAATATATATATTTATGAAGCTAATGCAAATCTATTTCAAATCCTTATGAGGACTCCATGAAATCAAATCCACACGGCCCAATTGTTTGTTAAGCCATGTTTACTACAAATATGTTAGTCCTGTCCTTACGCTAAGGTGCTCATTTTCATCAATACCAGAGCTGATCACATTCTTCCCAAAATCCTATTTGTAGACTGTAAGGTCAGATTTTATACTACAGCTCTCAAGAGGGCCTTCCATTATTACTTAATTTTCCCAGCTAATCCCTAAATGTCTTGATGACGTAAAGCAACCAGGTTAAGTGCACATCTGCATAAAAGCTTTCCATTAGATTACTACATTTGAGTACTGGATATACAAGTTGCTTTTGGGATACATTCATGTCAAGCTATACTTTACAGCTATTGTTTCAAAGCACTCCTTTTGATATATTGGGTTTTTTAAAACAAAACAAAACAAACCACTACTAAGAGTTGTACATACAACTCATTTTTTTGACTCAACTTTCAGAATAGTCTTGAAACTGATTTAATCAGCATTCTTTGAATTTAGGAGAGTTTACATTAAAAAGAAGTAGTAATCAGGAACAAAACTCTTTGTCAACAATTTGCAAAGAAAAATAAAAAAGCACTGCAGAATTAAGGTTACACCTTGTTTTAACCCACTCCCCCAACTAGTAATCAAATTTCTTTGGAGTAATCTCCTCTTTTATCAAATCAGTGTAAGAAGTCAGAGGTGACTGGGAACAGTCTCACACAAGCACACACGCTTACTTGGAATGTCCTACTTTGCACCTGTGGTTCCTATCAGAAGCGTGTATCTATGGTAAGCCTGAAGAACTAAACACTATGGGATATAACTATTTTAGAATTTTGTTAACAAGGGCTTATTGTTTCCTGCTTTAAGGACATTCACCTACTTCTTTTTGTTTGAAAACTGCACTTGCTGCACTCAGCATCCATCCATAAATAAAAGAGGGGAGTTTCATAATTTTGCTCCTGGTTCAAATCATGTTGCCATGGAAGCAGATGTTAGATTGATGAAAATAGGTCAACTGTTCAAAAAAAAAAAAAAAAATCACTGTTTTATTACTTAAAAAATATTATGAAATGTTATTATTTTAATGCTTACCATTATTCATTATGAAATGCTTAATATTTTAGTCTATTTAATTAGCGTTTACTTTGCTGATACAATATGTATTCCCACCAAAAGTGTAGACAGCAGCAGAATTAGTGTCATTAATGAAAAAAAAATATATTTTGCATATATCTGTAGAGGCTGGGTACAGAACGCTTACAAGAACATTACACACAGTTCTTCATTATGTCTGTACTGAGTTATGTCAAGTGTTGCCATATAAATATGTTTCCATTTGAAGAATAGAAGTATTATTATTAAGGAGCACTAGCATTTTTTTGAAAAAAAAAAAATCAGGACATCGTTAATACCTACGTTTGGCTTTGGAACAAACAGTGCTTTTTCTGTTTAGTTTTACATCAAACAGATATATAAATATTCAACTGGAGTTTCAATTACTTAAACCTGAGAAAAAAATGTAATGCCAGCTAAGATTTAACTAGGTTACTCCATCAGTTGATCACGTGAAAGCATACATAGCCTACTAAAAGAAATTTCTTATGTTCCTTAACATTTTCACACTGCCTGTCAAGCTGTTGTCAAAATAGCATGAACACACCATAAAATTCTCATCTTCACCTGCAGCAACCACCAGAAAGTAAAATAACTCGCCTTTATCATGTGTTTCTGAATTGCTACTAGGTGATCTAAAATGCTTTTCTATCAACACTTTGACACATTTGACAGGATTTTTTCCTACCTTGACACCAATGTACTTTAGATGCACCAGCTTTGTCCTAGAGGTTTATCATGACATATTCTGTTCCTGAATTTTTCTTTCCAACTGAAATGCACAGTTTAATCATCAATATAGTAAAGCTGCATGGGAATACTGCCAATACATGAGATTTGCGCTCCTGTTGTAGTTTAGGGATCTTCCTATAGATGAAGTAATACTTACAGGAGAAAGACTCTGTGGTGTACAAGTCCCACAAATTTAATCCAGCATAAACTTACAGCACTACTGCGTGTCTTCCACACACAGTTGCTTCTGCCCTGCTCCCTTTCACCAGTATACTGTGTTGGAGAGCTTCCCCCAGATCGGTTCCCTAATTTGATTCATAATTCGTCAGATAAAAGAAAGTGCCAGTGTAACAGATAAAATGGGAATAAATACCCAGGAATCAAAGGCTGTAATAGTCCCATCTCTTTAAGCTGCCATACATCAATACTGCTGCTGTTCACAGTCCCACAGCATCTAGTAATCCTCCCTTCTTTCTGCCTTTTGTCATCAATGTTTTAACCTGACATATGTACAACATAACTACTTATTAAAACAAAATCATTTCTGTAACTATGTTTAACTGTCAACGCAATGGAAACTGTCTTCAACAGAAGTGCAAATCATGTTTGCTGGGTACATTTTCATATAATTTTAAAAATAAAATTAATATATAAATTCTTTTCAGTTTGGAGAACTCTTTCAGACTCCAGAAACTTCGTAACTTGTGCTACAAAACTTCTTGCAAGACTGTATGGCCTGAGCTTCTGACTCTTTAAGAGAAAAAATAAAAAATAAAATTTAAAAAAAATATATAAAAAAATTTTTAAAAACCACCCATGAAGCTGTTAAATTTTGTTTTAAATGTATTGAAAGACTGTCCCTGAGGAGACTGCAAAAGTTTTAAATTTCACATTGAACAGTTTTGCAATTGTTTATAAACAACAACATTCCAAAACTCACTTGGCTTGTTATGCTGCAGGAAAGTACTATAAGACTCATATGTTGGTTTTGTGTCTGCGTTTTCTCAGACAATAAATAGTTTGTAGTAGCACAGAAAGAGCCAAAATTTCAGACCAGCATACTTAAAAGTATCAAGAATAGTGGATACTTGTGACTAAAACTATTTTTTAAATATACCTTTTCTTAAAACTACGTTATGAGTTGTTTTAGGGTTTTTTTACTAGGAAGAACAATAAAAGAAAACTTGATTTTTCTTTAACCAAATGGTTGCCTTTCCTCTCCTTTGGTTCATCCAGCATTACCCTCCATCAGTCCTTTCTTACAACATAGCTAATTACAGATCGGTGGTCTTCGCCAAGGTTGCTTCTTGGTGTAAAACAACATTTTTGCCTTTCTTCCCCTCACTACTAATTTACTTTTTCTCTTCAAACTTTCTTCCCTGACTTTTCTTAATCTCCCTTTCGACAGCATTTATAAATAGTTTGAGATACACTGTTAAAAAGGAATTCCAAGAGCCACCTAATTACCACGCTGCAACTCCTGTCATCTAAAGGATTGCATATAAGCAGAATTTAAATTTAGAGAGAAAAATATTGGTATTCTCCTATGACCTACCAAGAAACAGAGGTCTGCCTAGAGACCACGTAGCCAGTTTCACATTCAAACAGGTAAGATGGGAATAAACACTCAGGAACCCAAGGCAAAAATAGCCCCATCTCTTTAAGCTGCCATAGATCCATACTGCTTACATTTAGTAATATAGTTTTCATCATATGATCTCTCTGGATATGTTGTCCAGTAATGAACTACAGCATTATATTTAAAGTGCCAATTTAGTTTTATATTAAAATACCTCGCTGAGGTTAATGTGAATGTTCACACACATATAGTAGAAGAATACATCAGGCTGTTTGTAGACTCAAACTTCACTAAACCAGCTGACATGATTCATATTTAGAGTTAACTCTGAGAACCTTAAGGCTTGGAAACTAAAACTCAGAGCAACCTCATAATTCATTGCATAACAGTTAACATCTGTAAAAACAACAAAGTATGTGCTCCTGCTGCACCTCTGTAGGGCGACACAGTTTAACAACTACACATAGACAATCCAGACTTTTGCCACAAGAGAATAATCCAGTTCGGAAAAGCTACAATAGTGTAATGACGGAAGTCAAGGCAATAAACCACAAAAAAGCTCTGAAAGAAAGATACATAAGGGCAAAGTCCTACAATCTCAGTTATTATATAAAATGCCCACAGCCATCCATGCTTGTCTGACAAGGAATGATACTGCCAGTATGCTGTTACAATCACCAGTATTTATAGTCAACATACACCCTTGTTTCAGATAAGCCTTACAGGAAACATCCACAAAGATTACATAGGAGGTATTTATAAGATATGCTGGGGTTACAGACCAGGTAGAGAAATAACTAGTTCACCAAAATGTGGTTATTTTGCTTCTTGAAATAGTATTATTAAATTCTTGAAATACATGAAGTAACAAATACATGGTATCTTGGGAATGTATGGAAAAATCATGGCAATAACATTCACAGTATATGAAAACACAGAAAATAAAGAAATCAAAAAGCAAGACTTTGAAACACTTCTTTGATAGAGAAATCTTAATTTTGTTTTGATATAAGGGGGGGGGGTGGAGAAGCAAACTTCCTGGTGTCATTTCCACTGTTGTTCATGTTATTTGCTACTGAAACACATGCACTGTTTGAAGGCGGACTTACCTCTACCAATGCCACAGTCAGCATAAGGTCCATTTTTGAGTCTGGGAAAAGGGCATTCACTTGTGGAGACATTCCAATCAGTATGCAATTCGTAACAACTGATATTACACTCATAGTTTCAAAAGCCAACTGAAACAAAACACAAATATATTTATAGTTATGACCATTATCTCTAATTTACCAGTCTCCAAGTTGCTCCAGACAATACCTCTCTCTTTGCTAAATCCTCAGAAGACCCATTATTTAAACTTTTTATTTTCCTTCATCTTTTGAATTCTATGAAGTAAGATTTGTTTGGCAAGCAGTCCAGACTTCATGCGTTTTTAAGAAAAAGGAAGGACAAGACCACAACAAGGTTTGCAATACCACAAAGACCACCCGCAACGCTGAATTTTTCCTCTAATTTGATTTCTCTACACGCACGTATGTGTGTTTGCTGTGAAGACGTCAAACAGTATTCTTTCCCAACTCCACAGCACTGTAAAGACCTTGAGAAGTTATGTAGATACCATTAACGTTCTAGATGTAGGTAACGCCAGATCACCTCCTGAAAAATTTGGAATAACCCTAAGGGAAAAAAGTGGACAGGAAAGCAGCCTTATACCTGGATACCTTCATGACTCATAACCTGAACGCATAGAAAGAGCATGCGCTCATCTTCTATAGTTGTACTCCCAAACATAGATTTATTTCTGGATAAAGGAAAAAATGCAAAATTCCCAGAGGAACTACTAATCCGAACACTCTGGTTTTGGAGGTGTTGTCTGAATGTTAAGCAATAGGAAAACATAAGGATGGTTTAGAATGCCTTTTTAAAATCACAACCAGTTACACAAGCTGAAATTTGTTGAAAGATTTACATTTAAACGCATGCAATTGCTCAAGTCTAAGAAGCTCTTGCCTACAGAGCTCCCACAAAAGATCTGAAAGTATTACTACAGCGTGACAACTACTTTTGCAATATAATAGTTACTTATTCCAAGTATGTGGAATGAGAAAGACTGACACTGAATTGTAGCAATTGTCACAATGAATTAGCAGGAGCAACTTTCTCCTTGACAACAAGCTGGTGACTCCGCTCACCTGATAAAATAATTCCAGTATTCCTTTAACAGAAATCTTTCAGCAATGCTCTAGCTTTCCACATGAAGAAGATAAACGATTTTTAAGTCACAATTTTTAATTCACAAAGCTATTAGTTAAAAACCTACACTATAAAAAAACCCAACATGACTTTACTATTAGTGTTGTAGCTTTTCAGCCTACTCCTTAGATTGAAATAAACTATTCCAGCAAAACCAAATGCTACTAGTATACCTGCAGCTATACCTGGGACTTAGGACCACAGCTTCATTTATCTGGTGCTCACACCACCAGTCCATGCAGCTATGCCATCGAGATGTTGGCAGAATAGATTGGGACTGAGAAAATGCATCAAACATTAAAATGCAATCAGGTTATAATTTAGACATGTTAATGACTTAATATTGAAAGACTTCTCCTAAAAGTCCACTTCATTAATAACTATGTACATGTCTAATGAATATTGCCTAGAAAACCTGGTTCACATGTTTTTACAGTATGTTTCATTTGAGATTTCCTGATTTCATTTCTTATCTCCCATTTGTTTCATTTGGTACCAACATTCACGACCTCTCCAAATTAAACAATCCACTAGTTTATTGTGCCCTTTGTCTCTATTATATATCATTAGAAAAGTTGATAAATAAAACTAGAATATGGATCATCTCCCAGAAACTTCCTTCAACCTACTTCACACTCCTTATCAGGCCACTGCTGTTACAGAATGCTAAAGTCTCTGGATGTGACTGAATAGACTTCTTTTCAGAAAAACATCTGGGTTTGGAGGAGTTTTACAGAATTATTTTTAGTCAGAATTGGTTCACTGACATGGGGTACTCAGCAGGCTCCAAACTAGCAGGTGCTAGCATGATTGCATAGGCAAACAACTGAGGACAGAAAATCCGTAACCCAGCACTACTAGCATGGAATTGTTTAGCTAGACTACGTTCAGGCTATGCAGAAAGCTCCAGATCCTGCTCACAGATCCAGCTTATTTTAATATTATAGTCAGTTTGAGCATCAGTAATCACAAGGGTACACAGCCAAGCATGGCTTCAGAATCCAACTATTTCCCCATCATCCTTCAACTTTTTTGAAACTCTTGCTGAGCTCCACACTTCTGAGATTGCATCAGCTGTTACTGTTTCCAGAATCTTATTTGTTGGGTGTAAAGAGTACCAGGCAGTATGTGGCAGCTTTGCTTTGTTGCAGTTGCAACAGGAGTACAATGCATACATACACAAGCACTAAAGGAAGGATTTGTTCTCTTTTCAAAGGCAGCTGAAAGATACATGGTCAAAAATCCTACCAAAAAATCACTTGGATATACAGTTAGATAGATACCATCCTAAAGCATTGAAAAGTACCTACTAAACTTTGAAGTGGCTGACGGGTCAAACATACGGCTTAAATACATTTGTTGAAATCTCTTTCAGAATAAATTAATAGAAAAAGGAAGACACAGTAATTACCTGCCAAACACCAATATTTGCTGTGGGTTCTGCAAATGGACGCTTGTAAACTCTGCACATCTTTAAGGCATCGGAATATATCTCTGTGATGTTATTTAACACTGCAAAGACAGCTGCCAGTGGATAAACACAGGAGAAAAGACTCACATAGCCAAACTGTAAGAACAACTCCAGGTAATCATCAAAAGTACCCTAAAAAACAGAGCAAAATAAGAACAACTTTAACCCACCAAAAAATATATGAAGAAACACAGAATTAACAATACGGTTGTAAACAGCTTCCTCACCCTAAATCACTTGTTGGGGAATTACTGGTGATGGAAAACCACAACAAAAAAACCCTTGTCTAGTTAATTTGGAATTATTCACTTACTCTAAACTTCTCCATAACAGGAGACCAAGGTTGTCCCTTTTGCCTAATGCATTTTGTGCAACAGTCACACTTCTTTATTACTTGAAGGAATTGTATAAACACATTCATCCCATTCAGGTTCCTGACTACCTCAGTGCAATAGCTACAGAAAGAACAGTGAGGGACAGGAAAACAGCACCATGCATTTAAACTGGCAGAACACTCTCCTAAGAGCATTGACAAGAAAAGCCCTAGTATTTCAGAGTGTCCACGAAAGACCTAACCATAAAGATAGGTTGGTAGATAGGCAACTCTTTTCTGGTATTTCTGCTTGTTTATTTCAAAACAAGTCAGTCAGAATCAGTGGCCCACTTGAAGGCTCAAATGACAGAATGCAGCACTGACATCTGAAAGGAACAATTGGTGCAAATACAAAGCCCTATTTTGGCAAATCAGCAGCACATCTATCACCTGATCTTTAAACCAAGAATGTGGGTACTTAAATGCTGATTAAGCAGTCACATGTACGTTATCATATGCATTTGTGTACTAGTTTTGTAGTATTAGTGATAGTTTCTACGATTGCAGTAATGATGAATGAAATTGAAGAACCAAACCAACCATTTTTGAAGAAAAAGTGTTCACTGAACAAAGGATGACGAAATACCACGAACAAATTAAACTGAGATCTAGCTATCCTGTATTCGCTCAGCTCCACATATTGCCGTCTCTCTCAGAAATGAAATAATAAAGACTTGACAGTACCTGAGATTATTACAGGAACAGATAAAATTGGTTTTGGCTCCATGCATCAGGCACATGGTTTTTCAGTTTTTTTTGCTGATTATAGCTGTTAAACTGACTGCCCTGTACAGCATCTAGTGGTTTGGTTTTTGTGGGTTTTTTTCTAGCAAACAGAGAGAGGCCATAGAAGCCTGCAAGCTCAGAAATCAACATGGGGTGGTCATTACCTGATTTTTCACTTGAGCTGATTTTTAACTTGCACAGTTGCTGTGTCTGACAAACTTACCTGGCAGGCCAGAACATGAGGAACTACCTAACTTTTAAAACCACCGTGATTTTTTCCACAGAAATGTTTTGTACAAACTCTCCATTTTAGTAAGGTCTTCCTTATGGACATTTGTGCAGAATCACTCACTGGAGTGGCAGTCACGTATCTGTCCTTGCTGCCAATTTCTCAGACAACTCTTGAAGGCAGAGAGGGATGCTTCCCTTTGTGTTCCTCATTCTGGTAACTGCACAGTATTCCCAGTGCTTCCTCACACCTTCCTTCTCATTTCCCTGCCCAGTACCTACTGACTTTTAGTACAGCAGAGTATGAAAAGTACTATGTCTTTTTCTTCTACTCAATTTATGACACTTTGTGCAGGAAAACAGGAGTCTGATACATTGTTAAAGAAATTTCAAAGTCTGCCACTGTCAGTCACCAGAGCAGCACATGAGCTATGGCACCAATGAAACAGAATCAACAAAGAAATTCAGGGAGAAAATTAACTAGAGAAGAAGAAGTTAACAAAACAAACAAACCAAAAAAAAAAAAGCAGGATGTTTTTACATTTTAAATGGGGTTAAGGGCTGGAGATTTGAAAAGTGAGAAAGAGTAGAAACAAAAAAGAGAACTGAATGTTAAAAAGTGAAGGAAGGAAAACAAACGAGCCTTAAATGCAGAATTCTGTCAAGCTCCTGCTAAACTCCTCAGTTACTAAACATAGTCAAATGCTTCCCCCTTGTGACAGATTTAATTTTAGAAAAATACTCCTGCCTGCTTACAGCTCACTGTGTGCACACAAATCAGTGGTCTAATATCATGTATTCACAAGGGCACAGTACAATTAAAATCTTAAAACCGAAAATAAAATTAAGGCCTTGAGTACCCAGTATCTTGAACTGAAACAGAGACTGGCAGCGGACACCTCCAAGGCAAAGTCATAACCGTACAATTGACCTGTTAGGTCCCCGTGGAAAATCATTCAAGGCAGAACAGTGCAACAGGTGCAAATACATTTGATCCAGCTCTGCACAAGGAGCTCTGTGCAATGTCACTCCAAGACACCACACTGGCTTTGTGTGTGCCAGCTCAGGATCAGAAGTCAGCCTGGGTCCAAGAGGCAGAGCGTATTTGGTCGGGCATATCAATGCCTAACGCCAAAACACAGTTTTTGGAGCTGTGCTGGACTCTGCAAGGCACAGTGCTGAACGGTGCTGATTTACCAGTTCAGACACCCACTCAGGGATTTCTGCTGTGTCCTCCATTGTAAGACAGACATGCTCTCTAAATCTATCTACCTCTATCTAAAATGTGGGAAATACCAGCCTTCCCAGAAGAACGCAAGTATTAACATTTGAACAGTTTTTCAATTGTAAAGGCAGTATTTCTCTTTCCTCTTCCCATTTCGTGGCACTTTATGCAGGAAGAGAGAAATCTGATGTAGTGTTAATATCAAATTTCAAACTGCTACTCTCGACCTTTTGCATAAAAGGTCACTATATTCACAATTCTTATTCTGTAAAAGTAAAATCATACAGTATTAAGAGTCTTGTGACTATGCTTATAGCATCTAATCAAGCAAGGTGTCAGCCAGTCTGTAAGGCCTTAACATACACACTTAGGTCATCTACTTTGTCAATTCCCTTAGTACTGCAAGAATGAATTGCACAAAGTCTGTTAAATAAAATTAAAAATTGTACTGGGTAGGAGGTGGTCAGGAACAGAACTAGGAAGAGAAGGAATGCCAAAGCTGCAGCTTCAAGAAGCAAGAGCTTCCAGCAGCAGTATTGGTTTGAAGAGTTGGTCTCTTCTGCCCTCCCTGCTTCTGGCCCCACCCAGACATGAGCAGGCTCTCAGGCTGTAGTTTAATTGACGGTTTAAACTGGTATCACTGCAAAGCCAAACTAAACCAGAAACAGTCTCCCCCTTCCCTGTGCCGCACCACTCATCCTGGTAGCCTGCAGGCTACCCTTGGAGATTAAGGGCATATCACACAAATACTTCTTCCAGTGACATGAGGTTAAGTAGCTCCAGATTCTGCTGTTCATTCCTACCCCTTTGTTCCGGTGTAACTGGGATCCTGCTCTGTATCAGTTTCTTGATCCAGTGTACCACATAGCTGTACATACAACACTACCAGCAAAATGGATGAAACTGGAAATAAGCTGACAGGTCAGACAGACAGAAATATTTTAAGTTGCACTGGCTGATATCTCTGTCGACTATAGCCCAGAAAACTTTTAATTCTTTTACAGTAGTAATACATACAAAATAGGTGCCCATTTCTTTCTCCAAGTTGACTTGTTCGACTAACGACAGGTCTGTATCTGTTTTCATAGCATACATGCGTTTCTTCATCCTCTTCTTATGTCTCTTCTGGAGCCAGTAAGGAAACACAGATTCTGCAAACTGATTAATGATCTGCGAAGTTATCAGCAAAGTGGCCAAGCTCTTCAGTTTAAAATAAAATAAGAGGGAGAAAAAAATTAATAGAAGCGTGATAAATCTATGATCATCTCCAATTTTGTGCTTTCTATAATAGCAACAGTCTAAGTTGTTACACAGGGTGTTTCAAAAAGATGGACCCAACATGTTACGCAAAAATTGACAAACGGTTAAATGAGTTACGAAGTTTTAGTAACCTTTTTATAAATGCTCTATGTTCCCTCCACCTGCTGTACAGACAACATTGAGTAGTTGATAGTTCATGGTTGCAGAGATACAGTGATTTGAAATTGGTTCCATCTTTGTTAAACACCCTGTACTACAACAAAAAAAAAGGACAGCCTAACAAAACTAGCAATAGCATATGAAAAGTACAGGCGCTCTAGTTCTCATTCTTTGCTATGTGCTGAAAAGGACAAAATAGGAGTTAGATGTCTAAATATTTTGTGGGTCTGGATGTATCTTGGAGACAGTACACAAAGTCCAATAAAGGGTAAAGATACACACTTAACGTATGCCAATGCCAATCACAGAGCTAAACAATGAACTTTTCTCTATTTTTTTTCTTTTTACCTTGAAGTACAGGAGATGTCATGAATGTCATGTCTGGTATAGATATATCAAGTGTTTTGCTAGAGATCTCTTTAGAGGAATAGAGATCTTGAGCAGAAGATCTTATTTTGTTCATTACATTTAGAGTAAAAATATATCCTTATACCTGATTTTCATGCATTGGAGTGTGAAAGGTGTTAACAAGAGAAAGCTGATTTAAAATACCAACTACAAATTATTTCTGCTTTTATTTATTCGCAGCTTCTCATTGTAGTCATAAACTTAATCATGCTCGTATCCTCAAGAATTTCTTATTAAGAACACTCCAGAGAAAACCACTTTCTAACATAAAGGGAAAGAAGGAGGAAATTAAATTTTTCCAGCCTCCTCTGTGTGAGGGAATAATCAATTTATTTGAAAACAGTTCCCCATTTATATGGAGGGAAACAATTGCTCCACTCTGTCATGATTCTGCAACAGTGCTAGAGGAAATGAAATATGGAAGCCGGATTTCTAAGACAATATAAATGAAATATATTCATTGTCAAGTTAATATTTTGCAAAAACACTTAAAAACTGAAGTTCTGTTTCAATCAATCCTTTATTTTCCTAAGTTCATCAACATTCTTATCATGTTCATGGAACTCACCTGCCTCAAAAGCTTCATATCAAACAGCACAAAGGCAATGTAGAAGAGAGATGCAAAACAATTTAAGAAGTTGAACTGTAAATAAAAATATTTGTTATTAGTACTCAAGCAGAAGTTCATCTAACTTGAAAGTTACCTTGACTAAATAGCTTCCATG
Organism: Caloenas nicobarica; assembly: GCF_036013445.1. NCBI lineage: Eukaryota > Metazoa > Chordata > Aves > Columbiformes > Columbidae > Caloenas > Caloenas nicobarica. The sequence goes on along the minus strand of NC_088246.1, from coordinate 45,195,884 downwards.
CAGATGTAAACTGTTCATTAAAATATTCTTCACCATTTTTAAAATTTAGGTCAGAAAAAACTCATTTTCAATATTGGTCTTATTCAGATTTTCATTTGACAAGCTTAATGTTTTCCTAAAGCATGGTATACAAAGAGAACTACAACTCAATTATGAAATGTGGACATTAAAACCACATCACCTTCTTAACTTACATCTTTTGAGTTTCCCTATAGGTAACTCAATAAAAGAGACATATTGATCCTAATTTAGGGTAATGATTTTATTTTTCAAAGAAATACTTAATCAAAATACGTGTTGGATGACATATCTCTCAATATGTACAACTGTTCCTCAATATATGTTAGTTGAGCTTTATATTTAATAACTTCAAGAGGTTTTATGACGAAGAGAAGTATTCCCTCCTTCTAAAATGAGACATGCACAGTATTGTACCTGAAAAATCTGAAGTTGCCAACTTGTTATCCGTGTGGAGCTCCTTTTTTGGAGCTCACAGACAACATACATAATAATGGGAGTGCAGAGAGCCATTGATAGGGTGAAAGTGAAAATTGCGAGGGACTTACATTTGATCATTTTTTAAATTATTTTATATAAGTTTCCTATGGGGAAAAAGAGATGCTGCTATTTTTTTGAGAATGGCAGAGACAAAGCTATAAATCATGTGTATGCAAGTTTTAGCTCTAGAGGTTACTAGTACCAGAAGGATAACAAGCAGATTAAAAAAAAATGAGGGGAAAAAAAAAAAAAAGGAACTCTGGAAGAGACTTAAATGATAATTTAAAAAAGGAAACAAGAAGATTAAGGCTTAAAATCAGCCAATCTTTACAACTGCTTTTAGTGAACATCTTATATGGGAATTCAAGATTTACAGTACAGTTCCTTAAAATCAGTGTTGCACCATCCAGATACACCAAAAAGAGCAACCAAACATATATACATACACACACAAAAGTTACTTGTTCAGAGCCACGAAGTAAAAAGATCAGTATATACTACAAACTGCATAGGAGCAGACTGATGGACATGTCTCTCCAGCCTCCTTTGACTGGTTGTCTAAATGTTAGTACAGGTGAAAGTTAATATATGAACTTTTTAAAATACGGTTTACCATGAAGAAGTCTTGCAAAGAGTGAAAGGAATTGTTCCCAGTGGAAGACAGAACCAACATTTAACAGAAAAACTTACATATACAGAATCCTAATAAAAGAACAAATCAATACCAATAAAAACCCAACTCTCCAGTATAAAGAGAGACACCTAACACAGTCTAGTAGCTACTGCAACCACAACAGAAATCTTGTTTGTTCTGATATTTGTGCTGGTATTTGGCCTTGAACAAAACTGTAGGTCAGTGAGGTAATGCTAGGAAAGTACTAATAAACCACATGACAAGTTCTCTTTTTAAATAATCTTAAAAGCTGTTTATACCACATACTTACCACTAAAACTTTCAGAATTAAATGATTCTGATAAGAAGATTCCAGCCTGTGATTTTCTAAAATACCAACAAAATTATTGATTAGTAAATAGCAGAAGCCCTTCTCATATGCTAGACTTTGCTATCCAAAGAGTAAGCAGCCATTTTTCCTCCACCTAAAAATTAATTAACTAATAGTTTATGGCAAATAGTTCCTCCAACACTTTATGGCAAAAGTAATTTATACTGTAGCAGTACTTCAACCTATGAAGCTAATCTGATGCACAATACTGACATACATATTTTTGGCTACAACTTCAGTACTTTTTCTACAGCAAATGTTTTTCTTCCTACATCTTTCTCAGAAGAGCTGCTTTGTAACAGAAAAGCCATCCATCATTCTGAAAATTCAATAAAATGTGTCTAGTTATTGATTCTTCTGTGGCTGAAAACAAATGCAAAACTAATTGGAATACCTTATGACATATAACAACACGACATTTGATTCAAAACCAGTAAATGCTCACAGATATCCATCTCCAATGAATTTAGATCAGATCCTAAATCCTAAAGCAACACTAGAGTATGTGACGTTCAACAAATGCATTACTCATTCTGAAATCAGGATTTTCAGTTCATTCAAGATAAGCTGTCAGAAGCTGATGTTTGAGGAAAGCTGGTTATTAGGGGAGGGGGAGGAAAGGGAAGTGAATGGGAGATTTCCCATTTCTTTTTGCTATTTTGTCAGATTGTACCTTTAAAGCCCTGGCTAAGCAGTGACTGAGAAGGCAGGACACTAGCATGAGTTGTGTCAACAGGGCTGAGAGATCATCACCTACAGACGTTGCTCAGGACAAAACAGCAGAGCTCTACACAGGCAGGGGCGTAAAGCTGGGCCTGACACATTGAAGATGCACTCAGGTGACAACTTTTAGCTTTCACTAAATGATCAGTTCCCATGATAAACGGGTGCAAGAACTGTGCTTAAAAATACCTCAGATTGTTTCCTATGCTTTGTCAGTTTAGCTGTTTAAGTCAGATGTTAGCTGAAAATAAGCTAGGTGGGAGAGGAGGTAGGACAGTCAGATGAGCTCTTCACTCTATTCACAGCATGACAGCATATGCACGCTGGACAGCACAGAAAAGGTACAAGCTGTCAGTGTAGTGAGTTACATAAATACTGTTGCTGCTGAATATTAAACATTAGCTCAAAACAAAAAAAAAATCTGGGTTAAAAAAACATGGGTTATCTGTTAAAGACATTTTAGTCTACCGGATCAACACAACTGGGCGTTTTGCACAAAGGCTTTTTCTTGCAGTATAGTGAAAAAAAATAAAACAAAACAGCCAGCTGAAAACCAGCTATGAATTTAAAAGTCATCATTTAAATAAAATCCTTGAATGGTCTTAAATCAAAAATTGCTTGCTTTTACTATTGCTGCTGTCAAGTTGAATTTGCTGAGCAAATCATTTTGGCATGCATAACCAATCCATTCTTCAACACCCCTTTTTATCCTGTCTTCTGCATCAATCTCCCTTTTCCTTAATATTTTTAGCTTAATTTTCTGGGTCTCCAGTATCATAAACCTGGATACTGTCCTGTAAATGTATGCCATCTTGAGCTACACAAACCAGTTAACTGACCTTTAGCTTCATCTATTAACTTCTAAAGTGACTGTGCATGTCTGTAGAAGTGTTAAGATTTAAAATAAACACTAACATTTCCATATCCTTATAATAGGTTACAAAACACAAGGCCAAATTTGTTAAATAAGTCACATGGACAAGGGAAAAAAAGGCCATATATTATAACATTCCCCCTCTTCTGAGAGTGCCCAGAGGAAAATACTTTGATAGGGATGTGAAATCTCAACCTTTGCTATATATATAGCAAACACTCATACAACTTTTAGTTTGCGCTTTTAGATTTTGTTCCATTATCTCAGTGCCTTCATCCTCTGCACAGGTGTATCAGTAGATTAAGATGTACTCAGCAAACCCAGGCTGTGAGTGCGACTTGCCAGGACAGTGCCTCCTGCCATCCACCTCCGAGCTCCCACCCTCATCATCTCACCTCGTCCCTTTTGCCAGCACCATGGCCAATTCAGCCAAAGAAAGAGCTACATCAGGTAATGGAGACTTCTGCATCAAAGGCAGAGAGAGGCAGAATCACTCCTTCTGATGGCATGCTAGTCTCAGACCAAAGTAAACCAAACATGAAACTGCAGGCTCAGAACACTCAAATATAGGAAGTTAAAATGGCCATCTCTTTTACCCCACAGCAAAAATCTACTTCAAGAAACTTCTTTAGCATTCCATTGAACAAGAACTCACAGTAATGTATTCTACAAAGAAACAAATTCTACACATATGGGATTCTAACTTCAAGGAAGAAGAACAAACAACTTTCTTACCCCATGATGTTAAGAATTCAGCAGCATACCGATAGATACGGTTCATAATCTCAATCACAACAGCATATATTATACTGGGTACAAACAGCATCAAGTTGCTGAAGGTAGACTCATTCTCTTCATGATAATCCAGAGCCCACTGTTCCAAGTCAAAGTAAATCATCATCACGTACAGTGAGAAGTAGAGGCAAAGGCACACAAATGGTAAGGACACCAGATAAATCCGTATCTGTCTCTTAATACTGGAGTACACTGGTTCCTCCTTCCCAGTGATGGGATTGATACCCAGGACACCATGGAAGCCTGGTCTTGGCTCTTCAAACTGTCGTTTCATCAACAGCGTCCCCCAACGGTATGTCATGATGGCACAAATTCGCTTCCAAACTTCCAGTATCACAGTGGACCAGAGCAGATTGAATGTAGCAAACATCACATATTTGTCATAGTCTTCCCATGCAAACACGTAATAAGGAATCCCAATGACAGCCATTGGAATCAAAGCGAACGTGAAGTACTCTAAGAAGCCAAAGTAGAGAGCAATGGTTTCGCCGAAGTAGCAGCGTATCTCATCTACAGAGAAAAATAAATCAATTAAGACTACACTTAACATAGATGTCAGTATACTACCAAACTTGACTTTACACTAATAACTTGGTCCAATTTTTTTTTCTAAATAACATAATGAATACTACTGTTCTTCTGTTCTTCCTCCAATGTTCCAAAACCTCAGAAGGTTATTTGAATTGTTTTTTGTTATATATAAACACACACAAACATATACATACCTTCAGATGGCAGGGAAATCAAATATCTCAATTCTTACCATATCAACGACAGATATCCAGAGTGAAAAAAAAAAAAAGCACACATACAAACAAAAACACTAGCGCTCTTGAAAATAAAATCAATGAATGGTTAGGATGGCACAGAAGACATAGCATAATAAAAAACAAAACAACTTTAACAGCGAGTGACACCTAACTTCTAAAGCTTCTCAATGGCATATGTACACCTGGGAAACAAATTTGTTTCAGCCTGCTCAGGGCCCTAAAGGAATAGTTATGCTTTGCCAGCCCTTAAGGAACTAAAAGAATAGATGGAATAGATGAAAAGGTATATTGAAATCTTAAATCCGAAACATGTCAGACAGCAGGCTGAGACATTCCCTTCAGCAGACAACTGATACATGAAATACACACTTGCGTACTCACCAAGGTTGTCTGCTCAGGTGTTATAAAGACTTGAAAGGTGCACTACTAATGGATATACTTCATGACAGATGTATTACCTCCAAGGAAAACAAGATCTCACTTATCTTACGACTAACAAAAAAATGTAGGAGATTATTCGACATAATCTAGAAAAACCAAAATGCAATAAGAGATAGAAATGCCTAGCAAACCAAGTTTAGAATACTGAAACCTGTTTTGTCTTTGCTTGGAAGACCAGACTGCTCGCATGCCACTGCTCTGTATTCACTAGCTTAACAAAACAGACATGACATCATGACCCCTGAACTGACACTATAAATGTACTCTCCATATTAGCCTAGCACATCAAAACCTCACGTGCAAATACCAGAATATTCTTAAGGTTAATGGCCTACAAAACACTACAGCAGAAGTTCACAACTGCCGATCCGCATTCCAACATTCCTCTCAATCAAAAACTTATTAACAAATAAGTGTAGGTCATTAGCATCATTTCACACTCCAAACATACAACATGAAAGACATCCCTAAATGAGTACATACATAATGGGGTTCCTGGAATTTACTTTGTAATTTCGTGTGTATTCAATGTCAGCCAAAAAAACTCTCTCCTGCATAAACAAGACAAGCACACAATAAGACCCCTAACACAATATCCTGGAGTGAGGCATTATCGAGCCAGATCTTCAGTTTCCTTTAGCTCAGGAAAGAAACTCAAGCAACTGCAAGACCCAGATATTAATAATCAGACAAACTCCCAAATGTTTGTTTTCTTATTTTTAAGTAAATTTTATAGGTTTAAAATCCAGAACTTTCCACATTGCCAGACCAAAAATTATTTTCATTTTAAGCTTATTCAGTGTGTAAAATATACTCAAGTGACGCTGGCAGGCAAAAGCATACAGTCTTCATACAGACCACGAATTTAAAACAAACCATTGTAAACACACTTTTGACATGCCTACAACTCAAAATAGCTTTAGGAATTCCAGACATTGAGTTTTCCTGCCAAGAGAGTTTGAGAAAGCAGTCTTGGCTTAGTCCGTTAGTGCTTTACTGATGGGCAGGGAGAATTTGTGATGTGCAGACTGTTGTTAGGTAGAAGCCTGCAGACACTGAATCTGCAAAGGCTGAGCCACCAATTTTGCAAGTCTTGAACCATTTCAGGAGGTTACAGAGGAAATACTGAAAGAGGAAAAACATGCCCAACTGGTAAAAGAGCAATGGTCTAATTTCAAGACTCCGTGCTAGATCACCACAGTGCAAATCACAGAATGGTTGGGGCTGGAAGGGACCTCTGGAGATCATTTAGTCCAACCCACCTGCTAAAGCAGGTTCACCCAGAGCAGATCACACAGGAATGTGTCCAGGCGGGTTCTGAATGTCTCCAGAGAAGGAGATTCTACAGCCTCTCTGAGCAGCATGTTCCAGTGCTCTGGCACCCTCAAAGTAAAGATTCAGATGGAACCTCCTGTGCTTCAGTCTGTCCCCGTTGCCCCACACCCTATCATTGGGCACCACTGAAAGGAGTCTGGTCCCATCCTCTTGACACCCACCCTGGAGATATTTATAAACATTGATGAGATCCCCTCTCAGACTTCTCTTCTCCAGGCTGAACAGACCCAGCCCTCTTAGTCTCTCCTCATAAGAAATGTGCTCTAGGCCCCTAATCATCTTCATAGCCCGCTGCTGGCCTCCCTCCAGTAATTCCTCATCCTTCTTAAACTGGGGAGCCCAGAACTGGACACAGTACTCCAGATGAGGCCTCACCGGGGCAGAGTAGAGGGGGAGCCTTTGAACTGTCCCCCAGGTCAAACTTGGAAACCATGACCAAAGGCCTATATATAGAACAGAGAAAGAAAGTCAAGAGACAGCAGCCTGCAGATCCAGCGCTTCACTCCAGAACAGTTGTACTGTGAGTCATTATAGCAAGAGATTATCCTACAATCATCTTAGAATCAAAGAGAATTCAGTGAAGAGACCTCAACTGTGCATGTCAACAAGTTTGGAAATATGGATGCTTCCTTAACCAAAGCCTAAGCCACTCTGTTCATTCCAAGACCAGTAAAAGCAAAGCTGGGTAAAACAAGGACTTTGGTTTACAATGGCCAACAAAGCAACTTGGGTAGAAAAGTGAAGTTAGAGGAGATGAATTGCAAAGGGTAACTGGGGATGTGAGAGGTTAAGCTCTTAGTGAAACAGACTTCTTGGTACAAAATTTACCTTCCACACAGGAGTTTCACTTCTATAGAGGCTAAATGCTGGAGCAGAAGTTAGGAAGGACCCTTGGTCTTCTCACACAAACTGAGGAGAAAACTTCTCTGGAAGAAACCCTGCACTTTATGTGTAGTGGAGTAAGTGTTCACATACCTAAAGGCTGATAGCCAACTTTCACTCGGCCATACCAGCTGTGACGGAGCTTTTTCAACTCTTCTCTATCATGCAGCGGGAAAATCTGAACTAGAATACCATTGGTCAATAATCTTCTCACTAGAAGGAAGAAAATTTTTAAAAGGTACCTATTATCCCCTCAACAGACAGTGAAGTTGATATAAGCAAACATTTTACGCTATGTGCTTAGCAAGCCTAAAGTTCTCTTGAAATAAATTTAGCATTTAAACCCTAAAACCAAATAAATGGTCTGCATGTTATTTAAAAATTATTCATTATAGCGAGCAGTTCTACCTATTCCTACAAAGACTGTGCTGTCCACTGGAAGAGAAAGAGTAGCTTTTTATATCTCTTAACTGTTCCATAGTTTTGCAATATAATCAGTTGTAGCTTGAATGACACAAAGTGCTATGGGTCAGAACTGAAATGCCATGTGTAGCTTCGTGGGGAAAGGTCTGGCTCTTGCACATGAGCAAAGAAAGGCATAACAAATCAAACTGACATAGCAAAACCAAAACAAGACACTAAATTGAAGACCCATTGTTGAATTAATTACGGGAAAGATACTAAAAACATTTTTGAATTATCAATTTGCACTACTTCATAAATTACAACACTTCTTCATTGCAAACAAATGAAATATTCCACAATTTGTATTTAACTTCGTTATGGAAAGCAACAGTACCTGTGTGCACAAACAGTTAAACTGCTCTGGAAGTTACAACCATATAAATATTTTAAAAGATAATAAATGCAAAAACAGGAGAGGGGAAGCACTGGAAGTTATGTGATAGTTTTTCTACCATTTCCCATCAGCATCTACTTGACATAACTAGAAGAATACCTTAGCTATATAAAAAAATTACCAATATAAACTCAGCTGGCATCTACATTTATTTATATTTCTTGAACCACTGATACACACAGATCTCTTTCATTGATGACCAACAGGAATGAATAAAGACACTTATTAAAAGGACATATAAACTTGAACATAAATTCTAAGAAACTGCAGCACCTCTGCCAATGAACTAGTTCCGGCTACCATAAAAATAGCATTAGTTCTCATTGCTTCTTTCTGCCATGAAAAGGAAGAGCTCTTGAAGCAAAGAGGAGGATAAATGAAATCAAATTAATGAAATAAAGCTTCCTTCATACTGTGAAATTTATAGCTCTGGAACACTGTTACTCATTCCAGTATTTTTATACAGAGACAATCCAAGTATATAATTACATAATTTTTTAAAAGCAAATATTTTGGTACTAATTATAAAAATAATGGATGACATCAATATACATGAAAATTATTCAACGGAAAATAGCATAAGGCCAGAGTCTCAGGCTCACAGAAAGACGCAGGATGAAAGGCCCTCTGGAAGTCATCTGGTCCAACTTTCCACTCGAATTCAGTCCAGCTTAAATCATGCTGCTCAGGGCCTTGTCTAGTGAAGATCTAGAAGTCTCCCAGTCCCTCAGTTACCACAGTTTTTCTAAAACACTCCTCCAGTGTTTGATCACCCTCATTGTGAAAAACATTTTCTCAATATCTACTCAGAATTTCTCTTGTTGCACCACGCATCCATTTCCTCTTGTCCTATCACTGTGGAGCGGCGAGAAAACAAAGTTGATTAAAACTAGTGGGGGGCTTTGATGTCTGAAGGATTTCTCTCCACTGCAGGAAAATTAAGTTTTTTTCACCATGAACACTACCCTACATCAACACAGTGAGTTTCAGGCAACAAACTACATTGCTTACCAATTGATTTTCCTGGATACAGTTTTGCCTGAGGATATCCAGGGATCATTTTTTCATCTTTAGCTCTCAAATTTTCGAGTTCATGTTTGATGATATATTGACATTCTGCGATCGTAAGGAAATTGTGATTGTCATCTAAATCAAAAAGAAATTAGCATGAAATTGTGTGGCATAGGAAGACAATCTTGGCAGCAAATAACTATCAAAAATTATCAGAATCAGAAAAAAAAAAGTTAAAATTACTGGCAACCAATATACATTAGCAAAAACTCTACTTTTTAAAATAAACATATGGGAAGTTTTTTCTAGCTGGCACATGTTGGCCACTGCATTTTTTTACTACCCAGGTGAACTAAGAGAACAAATCACTCAAGAGACCAAGACATTCCCAAAGTACTAATTGCTGGAGGCTGGAATAGTCTACCAGCAAGTACTACATACTCCTGTCCTAAGACTCCTACTTAGGCACCCACCATTTGTCAGTCTCAGAATCTCCGTACCCCTTTCCGCCATACAGTTCCTGAAGTATTTTCATAATGAAAAACAGCACGATGTCAGGACCAATCTCTCTTTCAGTAAGCATTTCACACCAAATATCACAGTACTTTGCTCTTTATTGCCCATAGAAGATAATGATAAGCCATTTCAGACAATTAGTTCTGATAAAAATATAGAAATAAGGTAAAACAATCCAAAAATCCCAAATTTTGAAGAGCTAGAGCAACAAACCTATAGTCAACCCCACCAATTTATCATTAAGGAAACAGAGCCCAGTTTCCTTGAGATAAAAACCAATTGATTATTTTTCCCCTTATGAATAAGAGAGTATAGTGACAGCCCTAAGTACACTAAGAAGACAAAACAGCAACAAATCTCTAATACAAAGAATAAGAATATAGTATCAATTAAATTAAGGAACTAGAAATATTAGTAAGACAACAAAGGCTGAAGGGTTTCTTTCGTAGGTGATACATTTTTCACCTCATCTATACATGGTCAATTATTTTATCCTCTGATCAGATGACATTAGTCTTCTAAAAAAGAAAAAAAAAGGCCAGGAGATATAGCAAAAATTATCTCTTAGATTGACAGTAGCTGGAGTTCCAGCTGCTACTAGGGAATCTGTTAGCAATGACAGTCAAATTAGCATTAAGAATGTAAAGCATAAAAGAAACAGAAATGGCACCTTTGCAATTGACAATTCTTCTCAAGGCCTCCTAATTTTACGAAAACTAAGTCACAAAAGAAAAGACACTGCAACAGTTATTGTACGCATCAGCAGTGTTGAATAAACTGGCATCAAAGAAACAACATAACTCAATTTTATTATTGTTTCAGACAGACCCAAGAATCTTTATATTGAAAATGCGGTGAATGGCATCACTGAAACAGATACATGAAAAGTATCAGCAAGACTAAGCTGGAACTCCTATATTTACCTAGAGAACAAAATGAGTTCTGCAACTGCTGGGAGGTTAAATACCTTACAGGTAGTATATTCAAAATAAAATGTTACCTTGTTGGAATCTCCTCAAAATAAAAGAGGAAATGTAGTAATTTCACTAGTCACACCCAAATTCCATTGAATGGGCTCTACAGTGTTATTTAATGATTTAATTATGTTTGATGTGTAAATATAATAGAGCAAAATATTTCTATTTTCTCCAGCTAATTATAAGACAATAAGCCTCTAAACTGGTTCACAGATGTTAATAAGAAATTAAATTGGTACGTTGGTTCATAACATTGATTGTTAATCCTGCACTCATGCTTACCAACTATTTTTTCTTGTCTTATTTTCAACAAAAATCTTTCACACAGATAAGAGTCTATTTGGAGCATACAAAAATATAAAGTAAAACACAAGCAAAAAGTAAAAGACTTGTGGAAAAAAAAAAAACATTATATGATCTGAATTTCCATAGGTAAAAATGGGTATTTTTTTCATGGCTTGTTTTTCGTATTTCTGTTCACTGTTACCATTCCAAGGAATAGAAAGGTTGTGAAAGATTTAATGCTGTAGTTGGTTATTATCTTTAGCCACAGCTTTGCAATGACAAAGAGCCCTAAAATTACTTACCTGCAAAGTCTTTGAAAGTTTTTCTACTGCTGTATGTAAAAGTTCTCATTGAGTTATCATTACATTCCTTCACCAAACCCACAGTTTCAGCTCCCAGCAACAGTCTTAAGTGGGAAGCTCCAACTAGATAAATATTTTCTTCTCCATTTTCTGTGCCCAATGGTTTAACCAGCAGTTGTGCACCTTTAAATTACAAAAACGCAAAATAAGGAAGAAAAAAATATAAAAATTATGTCTCAAGAACTTAGTATTTAGCATCCATAATATTGGACCTAGTTATCAGGAGCACTGAAGCTGCATCTTTTTAAGGGTACGAAGAATTAAGGCTTCGACAGCATCTGACGTGTGGTGTGCAGAATCTTGCTGGGTCACCCCCTGATTTAGCCCTGCTCCTGTGGAAGTGCTCACAGACAGTGAACCAGAACAATGGGGACAACCTTGATCTACTGCTGCCACGCTCACACCACACACGCAACCAGTGGTTCTGCAAACAGTCCCACTCATTTTAAGGGGACTAGACTTTTGAAGCAGAAATATCCTTGACTTATCTAACAGAGGCTTAAAAGCTAGTGTGTAGTCACAAAGCCAACAGCCACTGAAATATTACTGATCACAAGACATAAGCCAAAACAGCCATAAATAATGCCTTTCTAAAAAGTCTACGGAATTACAAATCAATTAGCCTAAATTCAATTCCTGGAAATATATTGGAACAAGTAATGAAATATTGTCTTTGAAAGAGCCTACAAGCTAGCAAAAAGATAATTAAAATACAACATGAATTTATCAAGATTAAATTGCTTCCTGCAAACTTCACTTTGTTCTACAACATGGTGCAAGTCTTGTGCATAGGATAGGAGATGTGATGCATCTTCATTTTGGCAAGGCTTACAATGTTCTCATAAGCAAAAAGAGAAACATGCTCTGGACAATTAATGTAAAAACTGATGTCAAAACTATGTTCACAGACAGGTTATCAGGGTGTCACCACAAAATCTGAAGGATTCTAGAGTTCAGCAGGTGACTTTAAACCAATATTTTCATTAATAACTGGGTTAACAGGGTTCAGTTATCACATTTCCATGACACCAGCACAAAGCTCTACTCTTACAGAAAATTAAGAACATTCGAAAATGTGAAACGGAGTGGGATTGGCTAAACAACAATTAAACCACAATTACCTGAAAAACTCATTTCTGTATATCTTCATATTTTTATGACAGTAAATTCCATTTCAAAGTGTTACAGAAGGTCATACTGTACTCACCTCCGTTTGCTTTTTTGTCCACAATTCGTTTGGTGAACCATTCTATGGTTTCCTCTTTGGTGCCTTTTGCAAGCTCAATTACTACCAGAGGCCTGAAGTTAGGCTCAACAGTATCCAAGAAAGACCAGCTTTCTGCCATCTTTTGAGAGCTTGCTAAGCACAAAAACAAAACAAAAATGTTAAAAAAATATCTGATATCAACCAAAAAACCACAAACTTTACTACAGTGAGTTGCATATGTCTGTGCTTAGCAAAGTGGCAGGTGCCCATTGAAAAGAGCAGTTTGAGTCACCTCTCCACTTGTCACTTAGTAAGTAGCTACCAGTCTTTGGTGGCATTTATGTCCTGCTCTCTAAGTAGGAAAATTGTTGTTGCTATGTATAGCATAGTAGTAGTTATAAGAAAGCAAATATATTAAAACAAGGTAATAAGAAGAAACTATCATCGAACAACAGCTTGCAACTTCCTATAGTGTTATTTGTCAGCAAATGAAAATATTAACAGAGGAGAATATTAGTCAAACAGATAACTAAAACCAATAAGCTTCTCCTGTTAAGAGTGTGCACATTATGCGCTTATGGAGGAGCCTTCTCAGTTAATCTTGTGAAGCTTTAATCGTACCAAGGAAACTTATACCGCCTTGGATAGGTGAGCAGGACACCTATCATATAGATAGGCAAATTATGCACAAAGCACTTAAATGACTTGTTGAAAGACGAAGCATTCTGTGCAAAGTCCAGCTGCAAAATGTTGAGCATCAGCATAGCTTCATATGAAAATAATCCAAATGATCTAAGTGAACCTTGACAGAATCATTTAGGCTGGAAAAAAGATCATTGAGTCCAATGAGTCCAACCATTAACCTAGCACTGCCAAGTCCACCACTAAACCACATCCCTAAGCACCACACCTACACATGTTTAACACACCTCCAGGGATGGTGACTCCACCACTTCCCTGGGCAGGCTGTTCCAATGCCTGACAACTCTTTCCATGAATAAGCTTTTCCTAATATCCAATCTAAAACTCCCCTGGTGTAACTTGAGGCCATTTCCTCTCATCCTATTGTTTGCTACTCAGGAGAAGAGACCAACATCCTCCGTGCTACAACCTCCTTTCAGGTGGTTGCGGAGAGTGATAAAGCCTCCCTTCAGTCTCCTCCTCTCCAGGCTAAACAGCCCCAGTTCCTTCAGCCGCTCCTCTTAAGTCTTGCTGACCTTGTGCCTTCATCTTTTACATAAATAATTCCACAGGAATCATTATATCATGTTTCATAAAGACCTTAAGAGGTGTTGATATAAAAAGATAAATCAGGTAACTAACCTACTCAGTTAAAAAAAATATAAACCCAACCAAAAACCTACCACAGACTGAATTTACTGAATTTAAAACTGAGAGGAAGGTTTGGGGTTGTTGGTTGGTTGGTTGGTTTTTATTAATGACTTCACTGAAGAAAGGATTTTACCCACTGTCTGCAAGCATTTTCCCCCTTCCTGTTCAAAGGCTGAAATGACTTAATTTCTAAGTTGTTCTAGGGATGCAGCTCAGCTTTTATGACAGTTAAGCTCGTGTGACGCACAGAAAAAATCACAATCTCCGTTATTTCATATAAATTATGCTACAAAATACCGTGATACTGTAAACACATGCATATCATAATAAACAAGTCTATTTGCTTTTGACTGGCAAAAAAACCCTTTCAAGCCAAATTTCAATGCAGCGTTCAGTTAGTTTCACTTGCCAGTTCACATGCACACAATTTTGCAGCGTTGAGATCTACAGCTCTGAATCCAAGTATTTAAAGACATTTTAGATGCAAATCCGCGCAAGCAGACTGAGTCGGACAAAGGAAAACATAATCTGCAATTACGCACTGTAACTGTGATTGTCAATGACTGGCTACACTGTCTTGACAAGTCACTCCACCTTATTGCATCACTTTCCACGAGTTTTATTTAAAAAAAATAAAAAGATAATGCCTGTTACATCATCCACATTGGAACTTCAATGGAATTTAAAGAATGAAAAGCACTATAGTTATTGCTAGTTAACTGGTCTCTAAGGTGATACAGTTATCTTTTAAAAATGGCCTTTGTATAAACAGCGTGCTACTCAGTAAACTTGGCTCCTGCCATTTATTCAGAATCATTGTGCTTGGCATGGTGACCAAGATTTGTTACTTTTAGGCTTATTGCTACTGAAACCTAGGACAGGGCTGAAGCAGTGTTCCAGCCTGCGTTTGTGACTTCCTACACCACAGAGCAGCCAGTTCAACGCCTGCCACGGACCCAGTGGGATGCACCTTGGCCTCTCCTTTCATACCTTTCGCACGGCGTCACTTACGGCACACCCATAAGCGTGGGGAACAGAGACAAAAGGAATTCTGGCCTCTACAATCCGCTGCCGAGCCACGAAGCCGCTGGGTGGCTGCCCAGGGCAGCGCCCGAGCCCGCGCAGCCCTCAGGGCGGAGGGAGCTGCGGCCCCTTTCCCAGAGGCACGGTGGCGGTGCGGGGCTGCGGCACACACGCAGCCCGGCGACCCCGGGCAGCCGGGAGCGGCGGCGCTCCTCGCCGTGACCGCTTTGAGGCGACCCATAGCGGCGCCCTCCCGCTGCCAGGCTGCCCCTTGCGCTCGTTTTACAGCAACGGGCCGAGCGGGGCGCTCAGAGGCCCGGGCGCGCCCCCCGCGGTGACCCGCTCCCTCAGGCCGGGCCGCGCGCCGCCGCCTCAGAACGCGTCGCGGCCGCACGAGGCGGGCACGAGCCCGAGCGCCGCTCCGCGCCGGCGGGGGCGGGGGGAGGGTGCCCGGAGCTGCGGCGGGCACCGCGCCGGGAACAGGCCAGCGCCCGCAGCTCAGCCGCTTCCAAGCCCGGCCCAGAGCCTCCGGGCCCGGCACCCTCCCCATCCTGGTGAGCGTGCCGGTGCGGTGAGGGGCGGCTGGGCGCCGGCTGCGCGCCACAGCGGGGAAGGCCGGGGTGGGCGGGCGGGCGGGGGGGAGGCTCCTCCCCTAACGGCGAGAGCCCCTTCCCGTTGGGTGACGGCCACCCACTCCCCCACTCACCGCCGGCTGCCGGCTCCATATCCGCAGGGCAGGGCGGGAGGCGTGCCGCGGCCGCAGGCAGCCCGGCGCGGGCAGGAGGCGCGCCGGAGAGACCCAACGTGCCACCGCCCCGCGGCTGCCGATGCCCACGCCCCTCCGCCCCGTGACCACGCCCCTCCGCCCCGTGACCACGCCCCCCACGCCTGCTCTCCTACTCCCATTGGCCGAGGGCGGTGCTGCCCCGCCCCGTTCACACGCTAGCTGGGCAAGCGCGAGCCGCCGGAGGCGGGGCTTCGAGCGTTGGCCGGGGAGCCTGGCGGTCGCGGGTGTGAGCGGCTCAGTACGTCGGCGTCTCTCTGTCCCTTGTGTCATAATGCTTTCAAAATTATTTTATTACAGTGTTTTATCTACACTGTTGTGGACCGCGAGCTCTCGCTTCATCCTCTTTTTTTTTTTGCACCTTTCCCTTGTGTTGTCTCCTGTCAGGCCAAGTCTCCTGGAGCTTGATCTAAAACCCCCACACTTCAGCTGGGTTAGTTTTATGTCTGAGCATCATCTTCTACAGGCAAAAGAGGACATTTTTGCACTTTGATGCCAAGATTTTTGTAGAGCCTATGTTTGCACACACCCATTTGTAGCTGAGAAGAGCAAAATGTGACTGCAGAATGGGGATGGCCGTGCTGGGCTCGTGGAATTTTTTTTTTAAACTAGGTCCTCCAAATATTTTTTGTGTTGGACAATATTAAGGCCTTCAGTATTACCCATCAGTTGAACCTACAGATGTGGACAGTGCATACAGATCCAAAATGATTACAGAAACTGCCCTTCACAGCTTGAGAGGCATCGGCTGGGAGTTGCAGAGTGTTTTTGCTTGTGGTTTATGCCAAGTAAGCATGGTGCACATTGCCCAGCAGCAAATGGCTCTGAGCTATTAAGAGTGGATTCATAATGGCTTACCGGCTGGGACTCACGCAAACCAGTTGGACCCAAGGCAACTTCATTTCGGGTTCTCCACTGGAACTGGGGACTGACCACAGGAATAAGCCCCTCAGCCTTAAGAGGTTTTTTGGAGCCAATGTTAAGACCCCATACAGAACACAACAGCTGCCAGAGGGTAAGCTTTATCCTTCCTCTAGCATCTGGCTGTAGTTCAACATGCACACTTCATCATATTTGGAAATAGTGATTTAAGATTTGTAGATTTTACAGTGAAAAGTTTGGGTCGTATTCTGTAGCCGGTATAAAGTACGGGTTTCTGTGATGACTTTTTCTACTATTTATAGCCAATAAAACAGTGAGGGACTAGGGCACCCCCAAAAATGGAGAAATGTGAGTACTTGAAATGCAGGTACTACAGACTGCAGTGGAGAATTGCAGACAGTCTGTACCAGCTAGTTTGGGCAGAATGTATTAGTCAGACTTCTTAAACTGTGTCTCAGTCTTGTCCAGTTCCCTGTGGCCTAACCATATAGTTATTCACCTCTGAGTATCTCTGACTGCGAAAACTCTCAGATCCTGAAGAGATAACACGTCAATAACAGACATGGGCTTAACAAAAGGAGGTTTTAGACACAGTTTATTCTTATGTATGTTGGAAGTCTCCAGTTATGATGCATCTTGTGAGCATCCACGATGTCTTCATTGGCTTTGGTCTCTGTCTTTTAGGACGCTTCTTGGCCTGACATCTTCATTCTGCTTGTGGTTTACAAAAAATCCTTTTAAAACAATCTCTGACACCTTCTGAGCTTTCAGTGGGGACTTGCCATTATCCAACTACTTCGGCCTCATGCAAGGAGTCATTCAAGATCAATGTCTGTTCCAGTATCAAATTCATTGTTCTACTGGATAGAGTCATTTAATGTCAATATTCCTTGATGAGACTGTCACATTTCCTCAATGTATTCTATCCACTAGGTGTCACATTTTTGCTATGCAATGAATTCTTAACTGTTACACTCTCATTTTCTTTCTAAAAGGTTTGCATTTTGCTAGCCATCAGTAAAGGTTAGCACATAATCCCATGTTCATGAAATCGAAATAGGATTCATAAGTAGACGATGGATGTGTCTACAAAGAGATCTGCATACAGATATACTGTTGGCACAGTGGAAACAGTCTCACCATGATGGCAAAAAGTAAAGTACCTTGTGCCAAACACAGTGTTATAGTGACTAGAAATCTTCCATTAAGAGGATTAGCTAATTGAAAGATGGATCAGGTGTGCCCACCCTAAATTGCAAACTGCACTATCACTCTAGCTAAATATAAATCCCAAGCTTGTATGCATTTGTGACTGTAGTCCAGTCTTGTGGTTCTGTTAGCTGATTATAAACATTTTCATGGTCAGTCTCTGTCATTCACAATGCAGACTGTATCCAGAGCATAATAAATGAACTGTAGTAAGGCAAGAAAAGAAAAAAAAAAGAGAGAGAAAAAAGAATCTGTCAAAATTTCTAGAGCAGAGGATTTTTTTATTCTGTGATTAACACTCTTCTCCCTGGACTAATGACTGCTACAGTACTTAACTGAATTAACAAGCCACTAGCATGCTGTGAAGTGACATTCTCTTTTACACCTGTTTGAAACTCAGCTCACATTTTGGGTATAGTTCAATGTCTAGCTGAGCCCATCCAGCATCTCACTCCTACTAAAAGGGTGAGATCCAGCTCCCTGTCCACCATTACCATTTCCCTCTCCCTGTGCCCTCATTGCCAGCTCTAAGGCTCTGCCCCAGGCTTGCACCAGCTCTGGCACTCACCAGGTCCTTCTCCGAGACCATTCAGATTACCAGCTCCACAGAAAACTACCTCATTTTGGCTGGTTTTATCTTGTTCTATTTTAGTGATTTAAATAAACTCAGAGAAAGGCAAGATAAGATCAAGAGCTGGCACAAGGTAAGCACCTTTTCATACAGCAGACATTATTAATTCAAATGCACATAGACATACAGCTGGTATGACAACTTACGTTATATAGTCACATAAACGAGATTAATATTGGCTCTTATCTGAAGTCACACATAATAGTAATCATTCTCTTAAGATTTACCTTTACCTAGGTTTTGAGGCATACTGGAGCATTGTGTTATCGTAAAATTAAGGAGCAATTAACAGTAAAATATGCTTTTCATTCACAAGATGACGAGATATTGGTTTGAGGGTAAAATTAAGGACGGGGAACCTAAAGTTTAAAGCTAACATATTAATTACATTAAAATTTTTGTAATTAAATTTAAGTTGATACATTTGTCAGAGTAAGATACAGTGATATTTTACCAATCTTCAATTGTGGTTTTGATCAGATTATACAGGATTATAGAGGATCTTTCCAACAGTGTAATAAACATTACTAAAATGTTTTTACATTCCTGCAAATGGACGGGAAATTATTTTTGAGTCACATCTGGCATAATTTTTACATCCTGCCAGGAATTTTCACATAAGTGTGTTCAGGCAGTCCAAGCATTGTTGGGGTCAAAATGTGGAAGCTTTGATTCATAAACACTAAGCAATGAAGCTGATCAGTTTTAATCTGTAAGGAACCAGGAAGACACATCTCTTCCATTTCACACTGTGTCTAGCTGATTAGAAACATCTAGTTTTATCTCAGGTATCTATTTCCAAATTAGGTCATTAAAAAGCATAACACCCTGTCCTGTAAACAAAACAGAAACATCATAAAAAGGAGAGGGTCAGCCTGCCTAAACCTGGAAGAGGTGAGAGAAACCACTTTCAAATTATTATCCAGAAGGAGCAGGGAAAAGGTAAAACATCTGCATAAGACATTAATCATCATTTATACATGAATTAAAGGAAAGTGAATTAAAAGTCATCAAGGCCAACAGTATCCTGGCTTGTATTAGAAATAGTATGCCCATCAGGACTAAGGAAGTGATTGTCCCGCTGTACTCAGCAGGGAGACCTTATCACTCTCTACAACTACCTGAGAGGAGGTTGTAGCGAGGCAGGTGTTGGTCTCTTCTCCCCAGTAATAAGTGGTAGGATGAGAGGAAATGGCCTCAAGTTGCACCAGAGGAGGTTTAGATTGGATATTAGGAACAACTTCTTCACCGAAAGGGTTGTCAGGCTTTGGAACAGGCTGCCCAGGGAAGTGGTTGAGTGACCATCCCTGGAGGTATTTAGAAGATATGCAGATGTGGCACTTAGGGACATGGTTTAATTTTGGACTTGGCAGTGCTAGGTAACAGTTGGACTCGATGATCTTAAAGGTCTTTTGCAACCTAAATGATTCTATGATTCAAAGTTCATTCCACCTGGGCAGAACATACTTGGTTTATTTGTTAGTCCAAGGCTAGCAACAGTACTGCACAGTCAATTAGTTAATTGCTATGAGTTATTAGATAGCAGAATTTTACATGTTCTAACAAAAAGTGCAGAGACTGGATTCATCAGTAGCCATGATGGGGCTGTGCCTCACAGAGGTCCCTGACTGCACCATCTGATGCAGCCTTTCAGTAGATTGTGTTTTTCGAAGAGCTGTTTTAATAATACCTCTGCCCAGATTTCAGAAGTGAAGGAGGATTACACTAACTTCTAGCTAGCCTGCTAAATTATGATCAAAGCAGAAAGAGCTTAACAAAGGTTTGGGAAAGGCAAGTTTAGGAATTTAGCATTCCAGCCACTACCTTCAAAATAATATTCACTGAAGATAAGGACGTGATAAATTCCCTTACAGTCCTGCTCGGAGGGCTCTGAATTATTAATGGGGATGGGTGTAGGAGGCCTGAAGAAGTTAATTATTCCAGTTGTCTTTCACCCGTTGTGCCTGAATTCAGCTGCTGTTCAGCTGCTGGACAGCTGCAGCATGAGGCTTTAAGGCAAACTAAAATTAGAGAGCAGGAATACTATCAGCCCTTCCAAACTACACCAAATGTGCACATGGTGGTTTTTATTGTGCTTCATAAAATATTTCATGTGTTCTTACAGACAACTTCATGAAAGTACCTATATAAAATGCAGATAGCACATATTCACTTTATACAGTCCATTTTACTCTAACTTTTAAGTAACTTGAAGCATAACTTGGGAGCTGGTCTTTTTGGAGCCCTTGGTTATGAAAAGATGAGTTGTGTAAGTTTTTCTAGCTGATTCTTCAAACTGTCATAAAGTGATTTCTCTAGGGAAATACATTGGCTTATACAGTTAGGCAAGGGCTGTAGCACTGGCATTCTGCTGGCAAAACAATCATAGATTTGACAGCTGTCCAACGTTTTAAATCTAAACACTTCACGATCTGTTTTCCTTTCATACAGTATACACTGTTAGGTTGTATGATACATTTGCAGGTCTGTATATAATTTCTTCATTTACTTACCATGCCTTAGTATGAATTGCGCATCTGTTCATTTGACTGTTCTCACTGCTGCTTGGAAAATGACAAAACTAGTTAAAACCATTAACTACAGGTATCCTATTTCTGTTAATTGCTGTTTCTGGGAGCCCAAGCTTGTCGTCATTGCTGATGTCAGTCTAGTTTACATACGACATCTACATACTCAGAAACAGAGCTTCCACTTCATTTTCAGACGACCTCCAATTGATGCATACAGGTAGCTACTCATCCAGAACTCCAAAACAGAAATAAAAATGGCAAGCCTTGAATAAATCACTCTTATATTTTTGACCAAAATATAAATGTGATCACTGGACTTTGCAAAATTATGCAGCTTGGCCCCTTATAAACCAACAACACCAAGAACAAAATATTGAACTCATGAAAATAGGGTCAATTGAAATAATCAGTGAAACACTGCAAAGCCATCACTAAAGTCCTACTAGCTGTTAAAGAAAAATTGGATGAGTCAAAAGAGAAAGTCTTTTGCTTGTGACCTCTTCTACAGGGCTGGCAAGCACTGTGCTGATAGAACAAAGAGGTGTGCATATGCTATTGTTAAGAGACCGCATGTGCTGATCTAGTTCAACATGTACTTTTGGTACCTAGTTAATTCCTTCTTGAATGCAGAGTCTGGTATAGTTTTTCACCATCTGAGTCCACATGGGTCCCAGTGCTGTCATCAAATGTTCAGAGCATGGGGTAATAAAGATATATGGTATATTTTGTCAGTTCAGGGCAACACGAGACACTCTCAGTGAAACTGAGAAAATGTTTAACCTGACCTGTCTGCCATAGTCACACATTTAGAAATACCAGAGATGTAATGTTTGTAAACTTAAAGAAATTTTCTATAAAGTCTGACTTATTAGAGACTAGTATATTATCTTTGATTAATATCAAGTGGTCCACTTAAAATTTAGTACTATAAGTCTGTACAGAACACCTTTGATTTAATCAAGATCATTGAATTCGTCTTTTATTTTGTAATGTATAATTCTATAATCTGATTTGAAGCACACTCAGATGTATCAAACCTAATTTTAAAAAGACTTTATTTTAGTGAAAATCATCTCCAATCAGCAATTAGAAATGCAATGTGGTAGAGAACAGGAATTCTATTTCTGTTCTCCTCATTGAGTTCCTTCTGAAGCAGACATCTAGAGTTGGTGAAGATAGAATGGCAGAAGAGTGTAGTATTTGCCCCATTTTAAGCTGCAGAAGGGACTGCTTCTTTGTGCTAGTACTACAGTGAAATAAGCTAAGCAAAACACTAAATTAAAAAAGGATTCTCCATTCTTAATATCAAATGTCAAATCAAGTGAAAGTCAAGAAAGATTAACAATTTATATTGCCCTTAAAAATCTTTTTTCTGAGGCATCTGAAGTCACTAAAACCAGAGAACAGAATGCAAGTTCTGTTTGGGGTTTCTTTCTTTTTCAGGAAAAATAAAATTATATTTTGGTATTATGTTATATAACCAAGAGTCTGTGTTCACTTCAATTTTAATGAAAGTGACAGGTGTCTGGGTACAGACAATCTCAGTCCAGCCTGTGTGAGTGGATGTACTTAAAACTGTATGTGAGTCACAGTGCGTCCTGCTAGTATTGCATGTAAGGCCCTAGAACTCATGGGAACATCGTGCCTTTTATGTTACTGCAGTATTGGGGTGGATGGAGGCCCTACGTGAAGATGATGGATGACAGCTTCTCTCTTCTGTGTAGGGCCACGCATTGGAGGTGACAACCCTCGCCATATTGGGAAACGTGGCAAGAACACGCTCCCCCAGAGGTCACATAAAGTAGGCAGGCTCCCTGTGCTGGGACACACAACGTTGTGGTCCAGCAGTGCAGGCAGAGAGCACATTTTTTGGCTGTTGGAGACAGCCATAGCTTCTTCCCAGGCACATGAGACTAAAGACTCTGAGAGAAGCGGCAGTGCTATACTAATAGCATCAGCTCCCTGTACTACAGCAGGGAACTAGGTGGTGAAGACTGATGCTGAGATTGTGGGAGGATTAAATCCTCTATTGCTTTATTAAATCCACACCTGCAACAGTATCTATGACTCTCAACTGTGAGAGAACTCATCTGCTCTTTTGAACACCCTGGAAATGCTGGGAAATACTGGGTGACTGTCAGCACTCATTTGTGTTGTCACTCTGAAGCTGGTAGCTTACTAACAAAAGCATGAATAAGAAGCAGCTAAGCCAGCTTGTCTGAATCGAAATCCCACCTCCAGACTAAGTGAGATTGTTTCAGGTGACCACAAGTAGTCACCATGCCAGTGTAAGTGCACAAGTAACACACACAGTCAAGACACTCCCCCAGGCAGTTCCAAATGTCTGGGGGTAAGGGCTGAAAGGCTGCCCTTAGTGGTTTATGACAACGGTATAGAGAGTCGGTTATCCACATGCCAGATAGGTAGGACCTGCTGGAAATGAGGATCTTTGTGTGTCTAGAAATATGAATCTGTGCAACAACTGGTAGACCAGGCTGTTACGGGCCTGTTCCTGCTTAATATGGTTGTGTACTCTGAAACCACTGAGAATGTATGCAGCTGTGGAACTTTGTCAATTCAGAGAAGTCTGAAACTCACACTAACCTAGGTTTGAAACACTCTAATCTAAAACATGGATTTGAAACACTACAGTCTAAAACATTCTGGGCATTTAACATTCTTAGAAGCAGGGAGATTGGTAAATGGCAGAACTAGGGTAAGTACTGGCAATATTAGATGATGTAATTATAGTACCTCACCCTGACATAGTGTGCTGTAAGACTATAGATACAAGCATCGTCTAGCCAGAAGAAAGGCATGTGATGAATATACTGAAGTTTTCCATATCCCTTGCTTAGGCAACTGTTAATAGGAGGCAACACTGACTTATCAGATACATTTGATTTTTTCCTTAATCATGAGCAAAGTAATCAATCACACATCCCTTTCTGACATTTTTTAAGAGGACTTTAAGATTAAAAGATGAAACACATTTTGCCCTCAATGGACAACATTTGTGCCTCATTCAGTTAAACGGTCTTTCAAGACGTCTCAATGTACACCTGGGATTTTGTTGTATGACAAAAGTAATGTTATGTCATAAATACTAAGAAAAACAACATGATAAGTTTGCAAGAAATGTCAACATAGATTAAAAAAACGCAGAACTCTTGTGGTAAGATGTAGCATTGTTTGTACAATATTATTTTAATGATTTTCTGATTGACAGACATTTTGCAGATTATTCAAGATATTAATATCTTCTTGGATTTTGTTATATAGATCTACAACGTTTTGTTAAGTTTTTTTAATCTGTTACATGTAATTGTTGATTTAGTCACTACATGTCCTTATTCAACTCTCTGAGGGATGCAGTGGATAATAAAGCTAGTTCAACAGTTTGATTTTTTAATTTCAAAAGCTATATATATACATGTATTTGCTATTTTATATGTACATGTTTGGTACAGGACAATTTCAACAGCATCTGAACATATTGGAATAAGGAGGAAAATGGTAAAGAAATGATAGTTCCTTAAAAGACCAGGAGAAACAATATCTTAATATTTAACTGACCTTTATTAAAGTTTCTTCCATACTAGATACAAAAATTAAGTAAAAATGTAATCAAAGTAATGTACCCAGTACTGTAGTGTATACAGTGTGGAATCTATTCTTGCATAACTCATGCATACATGATTTTTTAATGTGACTTATTTGTACTGACTCCACTACCTTCAGGCCATGAAACTGAAGTATAAAATGTATATTTCTGGGGCTGTACATCAGTGTTCTGACACATCTAGGTGAGGAGCTGGTTCCCCAGATAGCTTCCTCCACACTTCTGTTACCTGAAGGAGTGTCAGCAAGAGTCTCTCAGGTGACCTTTCAGCTGCCACTCACAGAGTTCATCTGCATCATCTAGTGCCACTTGACACACTCTTGGGTATCACAGACACCTGCAGAGGGCTGCCAGATACACCACAAGACTGCTGATAGATCTGCAGCTTTCTGAAGTCACAGCTGGAGAACAGGAAAGATAGCAAGTAAAATGGTACTAGACAGCTATGTTAAGCAGCTTATTTAGCTTCTTGCTTCTTTAGTTAGGTGGGCACTTCATTCTTTTTCTTGAGAGAGCAGTGTTCCGCATCAGCCTTAAAAGCCAGCAGTTCCTTACACAAGAAATTACCCATCAAGAACATTATTATGTAAGCTATTCTCATTTTGATTGTTAACAAGCATATGCATTAATTTTCTTTCACACAGCCTACAGTAATGTGTTCATACAAGTAACATTTGCTAATACTGTTAATAAATGGAACATCCAAGTACTTAACTCATTTCAGGCATGTGCTTCCACAACATATCACCATCAATTACTGCTCTCTTCACAGAATTCCAACTCCTTGATTTCTATTATTTCTTCAGCAGTACAAACCATAATGAAACTTTGGGTGTGCCTACAAAGAAAATACACAGTATTAAACACATCAGTATGATTACTTAGCCACATAACAGTAAGCATATTGAATGCCTTGTCCAGAATAAACTTTGAAAGTTTTTCCTTTTTTCTCAGGATTGCTCTACATGTCCAAAACACCCTATACACCAAATTCAAGATGTGCCTGTAGCATAGGGAAGTATATGTGTGCTATCTTTGATTGTTAGCATTGTTAAAAGTAGCAGTGAAGATGGCCAGACAGCACATTATATAAATCAGAATACAACCCATACAAAAATCTAACAACATGCTCTGAACCTTCCTGTTGTACATTTTTTCAGCTCCCAGCAATCAGTGACCAAAGAACTGAGATGGGATTTGTATCTGGCCACTGTCTTCAAGGGCAACCAACACCACCTTGCATTACTCTACCTAATCCCTTTTTATAGTACTGCCTCCTCAGTCTCCAATAACATCACAGTCCACTATTTCTGTCACATGAAAAACTGCTTCCTTCTGATTTTTTTTCATGTTATATGATTCACAAGATATTCCTAATTCATGTATTACGTGAATGCTTGCTTCTTGTTTACCTTTCCACACCATTCATTGCTTTAAATATTTTTCTTGTGTTGCCTTCCATCATCACTCTTCTAGGCCAAAAATTCTAACCTATTTAACTTCTCCACACATGGGAGTGATTCTCTACCTCTGAAAGTGTCTGCCACCCTTCCTTCAACTTTTGTTTTCTAGTCTACTGCACCTTTTTCAAAATAGTACAAGCAAAACTCCATAGAGGAGTAAGAATACTTCAGCCCAAATTAAAATGCTTTAGTTTATTCTTGTTGTACACTTTTACTAGTCCAGGATTAAAACAAAAAGATGAATTTATGTAAGGTGATCCAGGAATTAACTTGCACCTACAGTACACATACAAAAAGGAAATTTAATATCTTCCTGTTTATCTATAAATATTAGTATTCCCATAAGTTCTGTAGTGATTTGCCTTTGCTCAGCATAATGGTGTCATTTTTGTGACTGGTGGTAAAGAAAAGCAAGAATAGCATTCAATGTTACACAGGATATGCTATACATAAAATGACAGATCTGCAATCGAAGACAAAAATCCTGCTGAAACCAAGGTGCCAGATAAACCAAATATATTTAAAAACCTGAAAAAAATATTCAATAACAACCCATTTGTATTGCCCAAAGCACAAGAAAAAGCAAGATGAAACCAAGTGCCTCACTTGGAAGGGCAAAGCATAGCCAAGCAACAGCATTAAGATTCAAATAGGGCATGTGAAGAGAAGCACTAAATTTATTAATCAAATGTATATTCAGCAGCAAAGATAAAGAAATGTTAGTGAAATAACTTCAACATCAAGAAAAATGAAAGAAATTAAAAGATTCCTGATCAGAACATTTTCTGAAGCTCAGAGACATTTGAGGCAAAAGCTCTGCACTTGGTTGCAACAGTGCAACTGAAAATAAATTCCATGACAATTAATGGAGTTAAATTTCTATGAAACATAAAATAGCACAAAGCGGATTTTGGTTCAGTATTTTGTTTTTACTCAGTTTTATCCCAGAAGCCTTGTAAGAGCTTTAGTTGGTTGGGTTTCTATGCAAATGCAGATGGAAGTCATGATGTGTTAAGAAGTTGGTACAGAAGTCCAATGGCAAAACTTTTACTGATGTCACAGGATCTTGCAGGCAGCCATTAGGATTTGCTTTTGATCCTGATTAGGTCAATGACAAAACTCCCTGTGGGAATATTAGGGAAGATTAAGGAGAAGGACTGTAAACTTGCTCAAGTGATTTGTACCTGGTGCGTAGTAAAACACATATACTGTACTAATTGTTGTTTAGTCTTGTGTGCTTGACAAGTAGAACCTCTGTGTTTAGATATCATAGGCCTGTGATAGACTTAGAGGCACCTTATTGAACATACTTAAGATTCCTGCCCTGGAGGGGATCAAAGCACAGCAGAAAACTACTCCTGTGTGAATCCCTCATATACAGGTAAAACCAGCAGATCCTCTAGCTCTTGGTGCTTGTGTCCCCACTTGTGTGCCTCTGCCCAATGCTGCTTTGGGGATACCCCTGTTAGCAAGGTAATGAAAATAAATTTACTCTTTGCATTTCATCTCTGGTTTTGTGGTTTTCCCTGCATCCTGCCTATGCCAGCTCACACACTCCCCTACATCACACAGAATCATATGCTTGATTTAAGGAAAAGGTGTGACCACAGCTACCACTGGCATCCCATCTGATCTGTCAAGTCAGTTCTGCTGAAGAACTTGTTCACCAAGGAGCTTATCTGGAGGTGTGTGTGACAGGTAGCTGTCTTGAGGTGCAGATGTGGTAACACTGAAAGAACAACTCTGTTCCACAACCAGTTAGGAAAAAAATTATACTGATTTCCTCTCCGAAGGATTTTTACTCCATTTCAGAGATTATCTTGTAAAATCCTTGAATGGTCATAGATGTCATTTGTTGTAACAGCAGAGTTTCTGCCACTTCAGATGCACCAACTCTGCCGTTCACAGGAGCCATTTCTTCCACTGCTGAACCAAAGGTTTTCCCACCTTTGGAGAAGCACTGAACTCCGTGAGCACTCCCTGCCCAACGCAGAGGCAGATCATGCAGCCGTGACAGATAGTAGCTCTGGGACAGCTGAACTGGCACCTCACCTGGAACTAAGAGTCTAGCAGCATCCAGGAAAGGAAAGGGCTGCCTCCAGGAGCAGCAGGGTCACTGGTCCTTTCCTCTGACTTAGCTCAAGACTCAGCAGGAGCTGTGCTCCAGGGGTCCCTGCCTCTCACAGTAGCAGTTCAGCACCATTCTGTTGCTGTGGGAAGCAGCAGTTCCAAAGCCAGCCCTCTCCTGGAGTCCTGCAGGAAATACCAGTGTGAGAAAGAGCCCTTTTCCCTCAGAAGTGATAGCTATTTTCATCCAGAAGGAAAAAAGACACAAATGCAGCATACATGCTGCCATATACCACAGCACTTTGAACACTAAGATTGCATAAATACATTTTAAATTGTATAAGCTTCCATAGATTTGCTGTCTCTGGGAGTAGCCATTGACTTTGCCCAGTGGGTACTGCTGAAAATAGTGGGCAGAACAGAATTATCTAATCATGCTAAATTTGCCTTTATTTATCAATAACTGACACGGTAAAAAATACTGGCTGAAATCTGGACAAGTGTGACAAGGCTGGGGTAGGAACTGAGATAGGTGGTATAAACGGTAGCACTGTGGTTTGAACAAATGCAAAGGTTGAGTATAGTTTGGAAAGACAGTGTGTATCTGTGTCACCAGCACCCAGCAAGCAAACAGAAAAAAGAGACACAAAGAGCAAGAGAAGCAACAGTTTTATGTCACCAAAGGAAAGTCAAAAGAACAAACTGTAAGCAGACAATGTGCCTCCTGTTGTTTGACTCTTCCTCTTTTCAGGGAAATAGGACTTTGTGTACATTTCTTGTAAATAAAAACAGTACACCACAGACATAACTGGGTTCTCTGTCACTTTATTCCTCAATTTAAGTAAAATACTCACAAAGCTGAATCTGGCCAGTGACAGAGGCTACGAATTAGGAAATAAAAAAGTATTTTAAACTGAGTTCAAGCAGTTACTTCTCTTGACATTGCCTTACAACATTGATCTTGATATTAAAAAGGCCAGACTTCCAAAGAGAGAAGTATTTTCCACTCTGCTAGTATTTACTACTGCTATTTTCTACCAGCTAGAGTCAGTACAAACAACAAATATTTCTTCTTGCCTTATTGAGCCCTAACGATTTATTATCGAATGAGAACGAACAATTTATCTCAAAAGAAGAAACAATTAAAAAAATTGTAACCAAATATGCTTACTGACTTTAAACATTGTTTTCAATATCCTTTTCACACATATAAAGCAAAATATTTTACTAGTAAAGGTAATTATTCTTTAGTCATGTTGTATAAATAAATAACTGGGACTCAACATGGCTGGAAAACTATCAGTTATTTTTATGAATCTGGTTGAAAACATTAAGAATTTATTCTTTTATTTCAAGTATAGACAAGTATTAAAAAACATATTTTTACAAAAAAAAAAGCTTGCAGTAGGAAATTATTTCTCAAGAGTAATGACTGGAAATGCTGAGGTTCAGAGCTTACCAGATACCAAGTACAATACCCACAAGACACTTCCTGTATTTACCCATGGCAGATGTCTGGAGATTGTTGACCAGTTGTGTATTGCAACATAAGTTTTATGGTTTAAAAAAAAAAAAATATATATATATAGTTTTATGTAAAAAGAAAACTCCAAAGTATTGCACAAGTTTTGATTTACAACCGACAGTGTTAGGATGAGATCAGGATTATGCCAGAGAAGTTGGACTGCGTTTCATAGGTAAATTAACCTAACTAGGAGCAGGATTACGAGGAGAATTTTTAGGGGTTGAAACCTTCAACTAGTACCAAGTGGAGTGGCATGGACTCCAGGATATGAGATGGAACAAGGAGTGTATTGGTGGACAGGATCCACATTTTACCAAGGCCTGTTGTGACAGGACAAGGGGCAATGGTTTCAAACTGAAAAAAGGTAGATTTAGATTTAAGATAGGAGATATTTTTTTTACAATGAAGGTGGTGAGACACTGGAACAGGTTGCCCAGAGAAACAATGCCCCATCATTGGAAGTGTTCAAGGCCAGGCTGGACATGGCTGATTTAGTGAAAGATGTCCCTGCTCAGTGCAGGGCAGTTAGACTAGGTGACATTTAAAGGTCCCTTCCAACCCAAACGGTTCTATGATTCTATGACATGAGCAACAATAGAAACATAGGCCTGAGGGGTCCTCAGAAAGTCATTTTAACAGCCTCTCTGCCTCCAGGCAGCTCAACTACACCTGCTGAATTTCTCTGTTAGCAAGAACTTCAAATATGCTAGGAGGAAGTTAAAGAGAGACTTCAGGTAAATTTGAAAATACCTGACTTAAATATTCTGCCCTTTACTTAACTGAGGCTAATGCATTAGTTTCCATATTTTACTGATCTTTTGAAGTGAAGTCTAGAAGGTACTGCCTTCCTTTTTTTTTCTGAAGAAACAAGTTTTCTTACTTTACAGTTAGAGAACCCTTTCTACCTCATACAATTAGTGGGCTTCTAGAGTGATGTGGGTTTTTTATTTTGCTTGCTGTTGCACTTCATTTCTGATTTTGTTCCTACATGCTTCTGTTATACTTTTATTCTCAGCCCTAATAGCCTAACCTGCTTTCTGCTTCCTCATAGGTTTGTTTCTTCAGTTTGAGTGACCTAGCCAAGCTGGTGTCCTAACTACAGCTGCTGACTAGAACAGCCTCATTGCTCTGTGTGGACTTGTCCAGAAAGCCTAGAAAGCTCATCCATCTGCAGCTTGTGCGTTCATGTAGGTATGCACACTCACAGCTGAAGCAGAGAAAACAGAAGGTTGTGGCACAGGGACACTGCTTAGATTACACTCCCTGTTTCATACAGTGGAATGTCTCATCAGCACATACGACCCAGGCAGACAGAGTCACAAGACACTTGATGGGAGCACCCTTCCAACCCACCTAAAAACATGAGACCTTGTCTCTCCCCAGCCACTCCTGTATCCAGGAAGGAATTTCAGGTTAATCACATGTGAGTCATATACTCTGGAACAGCCAAGTATGACAAGATGGAATTTCTGGTTAGCAATGCAGCCTGTCATGGCGTCAGCTGCTGCTGGTACTCATCTATTAATCAAGCTGTATCTAGGCACCACTCTTTGCAGTTCACTTGCTTCTTGGAGCATTTAAACTTCTCTTGGCCTCCCCGTAGCTGACTCTTGCACACAATTACTCAATTTCCTACTGCAATTGCTGTGGGTGCCATTTCAAAATGGTGCTATAGGGGCTCTGAATGCAAACCTGCTCTGAGATGTTGTAAACAGCAGTTCAGTCAGGACTGCTATTTATTTTGCTTACCTGACATGACCCTGGTGAAATAACCAGCAAAACTCTTCTTACAGCTCTCCTCAACTGCACCTCTTTTGTTCAAGTGCCAGGCTCACAGACTTTCATTTGCCCCAGCCATCCACTCCAGGACTGTCCCCTCACAGTCACAGCCACAATGTCATAGGTTTCCCAGTCCACAGACAGCCTGCTCCCAGAGCAGGACCAGACACGAGACTTGGTAGGGGCACAAGAAAGCTTGCTGTTCTGCACAGCAAGAAATGTGAAATGACAAGAGGCTGAGACACAATTGTTTCCCTGTGCAGGACAGGCCTCAGGCACAAGTACCACAGCAAAACACTAGCCTTACTTGAAGGAGGGTCTCCCATGTCTCCAACATCCCTCACAGCTTCCAGAACTTTGGGTATCTATAGAAATACCCTCCTTATGCTCACCAGAGGCAGAGACATGTTGGTTGGAAGATGTTGGCAAAATTATTGTGAAGGAGGACCTCCAAGTAGTTTAATACTTCCTGGTCAACCTGTACTGATTTTAATTTTTTTTCCCACACCCAGATATGTCTAGGAACCAGGATAACACGGAGTAGTCACACTAGGAACATAACAAGCAAGCTGCTCAGGCCTAGCCACAGCGAGTGGAAACACCTGCAGCTCCAGTCCCTGAGGCAGCTGACAAATGTTAGACTTCTCCCCTGAAGAAACATGGCAGATAAGCCAAGTCCTCCAGTGGCAGCAAGGCATGGATAGGAGCTCCCAGGGACATCTTGTGATGGCTTCAAGGTCCTCTTGCCATCATGTACAGGTTCATTTGCAGAAATCAATCAGTTTTATTCTGCCTTTTCTTTGTTATCCTGAGTTCCCACAAAATGTAAAAATACGGTGGCTCTCCTTTTTAGCCTGGGCTACCTGGGATGCAAGGCTCAAATTTTGAGCTGGAAGTTATGCCTGAACTAAGAGATGGAGAACATGTGGAGTAGACACTCAGAAAAGGAGGATCTGTGGAAGCAAGAAACAAAGGGCCTGCAGCTGTTGTATGGTAGTGAACTACACACTTGCTAGAACACCACAAGTGGTGCTGTGGTGTAAGCCCCTTTGCTCATGAGCTGCAGTTCCATCTTAGTTGTTGCTATCAAATCAGAATAGGTATACTATATGATGTTACTTTCCTCAAGCTGCCATTTACATCACTTTCATATAAATAACAAGCATAAACAACCTTTTCCCTTCACTCTGTACATACTTGGCCAGGTCGAACTTCTCTAAGATTTTTGCTCAGACTGATTTTAACAAGCTATTGGTGATGCAGTTTGGAAAAGTAGCTTACTAAGTAGGTCGTGGTAAACACTATTGCTCTCTTCATGTGCTTTCTTAAGTCATGAGATCTAGCTGACAAATAGCTACTTCTGTTGGATCGAAAGTAGGATCACAAGCATAGTACATATAATACAGAAATTCTGTGTATTTGAAGAATATTGGCATAGACGATATCACAACTGTAAATGTTAAATGGCTAAGAACAATGATACTTACTGTGAACTGACCTCTAACACAGATAGTTTCAAAGTTATTATGCAAAATCCAGAGTAATCAAGATGGCTTTGACACTCAAACTTTTGTGATGTTGTGTACACATACGCAGGCACATTGCAAGAAGAGCCAGAGGCCACGAATGCATTGCAAAGAGCAAGTTTTATTTTAGTTACCTCTCTACTGGGGGATCTCCAAAGTCGCACCTAAGCTCCCAGGCAGAGGTGACACAAGCAGGGACGCAGGCGCTGGTCAGTTCAGCCCTGCTAGAAGATCACTGCGCCTGCTGAGCTCGCCTGTATTTCAAGGCTTCAGGCAGGCGCAGCCTCCCGCTCTTTCTCACAACAAAGCAGGAATCTCAGACATAGTGATAAGGTGCCTAGAGTTTCTCACAGGCCTATGTTATCTAACACAGAGGTTCTACTCATCAAGCACACAAGGCCAGTAAAACAATTAGTGTGATGTATGTGCTTTTTCTACAGACAGGTGCAAGTCACTTTGAGCGTATTTACATTTAACTAACCTCCTCGCCAAATCTTCCGCTATGTTCCCATACAGATGTCATCTGAGTCTTTCTCTAGCTTGGAGACTGATTTTTTTAAATCTCAGTCCAGAACAAAAGGGATTTGTGAGGTCAGCTGGATTGCTTTTCTTCTCCCAGCAAAGGGAACTTGCTTTTTCCTCTGATGCTAGCCGGAAAAGATGTTTGCCCTGATAAAAAGTTTACCAAAGGAAGCTGTAAGAATAACAACAAAGCAAGCAGACATCTGCTGGTTTTTGTTTTGGTTTTGGTTCTAAATTATTTTATAACTATGAGAAAGTCTTTCTGTTTTAACCCTATTTATGTTAGATGGCGGGACCTGAAAATAAAATTCTGGCTTACAATCGCAACAGTGAGTAACATACCTCTTATTAAAGAGGACGACATTAAACTATTTCAAGAAAGAGGGCCAGATACAAGTCCCAGTAAACATGAAGATAAAGAAGTGAGAGATTAAACAGTGTCATGGACTATTCCCTCAGAGTCAGAGACTTTTTCAATGTCCAGAAATTTCTCTGAAATACAAAAAAGGAAAAACTCATCTGAACTATTTGTTTCTCATTATGATACAGCTATCCTTCATTTATTTATACCACATCAGCCAACTAATGCATGACCCTCTTTCTTCTATCAGCATTGTAGCTGTCATGTCTTCATGCACAGAAATACAGCTGATTTATCCACATTATCAAATCAGCTCTAAAGAAACTGAGTCATTTCTCAGCAAGAGAAAGAAGGGCTGCTAAGTGGGAGTGGACTACTTGTACATTTACATTCTTCAGGAAGTATAACCAATAAGTGCTTGTGTGAGCACCACTGAATTAAAATTGCAGAGATAACTGTGTCTGAACACTTTCATGTTCCATGAGTAGGGCATAAATCTTGCTTGTGAGGTTTTAAGCTTACTGTTCCACTGAAATTAAAAAGAAAAAAATCATAGCATTCAGAGCTATTGTTTCAGGCTGTTTGCAAATTCTAGAGAGCTTCATTGCAAATGTTTGACAGTGGTCATATAATCCTGCACTCATCAATATTCAAATTTTTGGAAAATAAAATCTTTTAGAGCAATAATTTAAAAATAAATACACTCTCCAGAGAAAAATGTCAGATTGCCAAACCATTGTGACACAGCCAAACAAACTTTAGCTGAGATTGTGTAATCTCAACAATCACTGCGGTTAAAATTGCAGAATACTTTTAGCAGAGAATAATTTCAGCTATTACCATATTAACCTCATGCCTTTTATCAAAGGATTTCAGAAGCCAAAGCAAACAGTAATTGATCTTCCATTTGTTTTTCTAAAGCGCTTCAGCTCACTGGCAAAATTCAGAAGAAACGCAAGACTTAAAACCTTCTCACCACTCCTTCCACTCACCACACCTTGCTGCTTATTTTCAGTTAAGGTTTGATTATTCAATACGAATGCAGTTCTTACAGAGCTGAATGATAACACAAGCTATATGATGATGCTAAATGCTGTCTACAACAAGCATATCCCTTTCCCCCAGCATTCTCCTCCCCATAAGCATAGCTGCACTTAAGTCCTTCAAAACACTTGAAAATAAAAATTGCAACAGATGTTCTACTCATAATCAGCTTAGGGACAGCTACTATTTCAGTCACATCCAGAGCTCCTAATTTACTTCTTATATGTAAAAACAAACATGAAGCACCAACTTGAGAACCTACGGACAAGTACCATTGCTGCTGTCGAATGATCACTTTTTGTGGACAGGCCAAGACTTTTGTTTGGTTTCTGCTACCTCTCCTGCTTTATCTGTCAGCTCTGTGCTGGCATGGAGGTCTTGCTACCTCTCCAATGTAACTACCTGGTGCTCAGTCCCCAGCTGTTATGCTGTATGTTTCATAGCGGGCAGGCGGTGGGAAATATACTCACTCAGTGGTTATGTACACATGGTATGCCCCTGACACAAGGTTCAGAGGGGAGAGGCGCTCCTGAAGATAGAATCATAGAACAGTTTGGGCTGGAAGGGACCTTCAAAGCTCCAACCTCCCTGCCATGAGCAGGGACACCTTCAACTAGATCAGGTTGCTCAGAGCCCCGTCCAGCCTGGCCTCGAATGTCTCCAGGGATGGGGCATCTACCACCCCTCTGGGCAACCTGGGCCAGTGTTTTACCACCCTCATTGTAAAAAATTTCTTCCTCATGTCCAGCCTGAATCTCCCCTCTTTTAGTTCAAAACCATTACCCCTTGTCCTGTCGTAACAAGCTCTGCTAGAAAGTCTGTCCCCATCTTTCTTATAGGCCCCTTTAAAGTGCTGAAAGGCCACAATAACGTCCCCCTAAAGCCTTCTCTTCTCCAGGCTGAACAATCCCAACTCTCTCAGCCTGTCCTCATAGCAGAGCTGTCCCAGCCCTCTCATCATCTTTGTGGCCTCCTTTGGACCCTCTCCCACGGGTCCATGTCTCTCCTGGCTGACGCAGCTGAGCACAACACAGCACTAAGCCTGAGACTTCACCCTCCGTTAGGCCGGGAACCTGCAGCCCTCGTTCACGGGCTGGGAAGCGCCGGGAGCCCCCTCCTCTCCCGGGGGTCCCTGTCCCGCGGCCCCGTCCCCTCAGCGCCCACCGGCCCTGCCCGGCGCGCGCCCCAACGGTCGCTCGGAGGCGCGCGGGCGGCGGTTGGCACCAGCGCGCTCCCCGGCCGCGCGCGGCGGCGCTGTGGCCGCCCCGGGGATGACGCGTGCGGCGGGCGGGCAGCAGGGAGGGAGGAGCCCGCGATGGCCGGTGCCGCCGCTGTCGCGCTGTCCCTCGCTGCGCTGCCGGCCGCCGCCACCGCCCCTCCGCTGCCAGCTCCCGGCCGCCACGACACCGCCATGGCCGAGGAGGAGTCCTCCAGCGAAGGGTGAGTGGAGCGGGCCCGCGGTGACCCTCGTCCCCCCCGCACAGGTGACCTCGGCGCGGGGAGGAGGCCCGCCGGGGCGCCCCGGCCGTGCCCTGCCGCCACAGCCTGCGCTCGCCCGCCTCCTCCCGCCTCTGGCGGGCCTCGCCGCGGCCTGTGCGAGCAGGTGCGCTGCGGGGGGGCCGGGACTAGAGGCCCGGGTGGGCTCCCGCCTCCCCGAGCGGCCCCCCGGCCTCCCCTCCCCGCAGCGCCTCCGGTGCGGCCGCCCCGCCTGCCCCTGTGCGCTCAGGCATCGCCTCTCGGGCGCTCGCTCGGCCTACGGGCGCGCTGTCTGCCATGTTTTCCTGCAGCGCAGCCCATCTGCCTGCTACGGCTTCCCCGCGTGTGCGGATGCGTCCCGGGAGGTGCCGCCGCCGGCGCCGTGCCCCTACCGCTTCGCCTTCTGCACCTGAGCTGCCCGGTCCCTGGCCCAGCACACCTGCCACATCTGTATATACACATTTCACTATCTTCTTTGCTTTGGAGTGTGCACACTTACAGCTTTCCTTTGCACCCCAGAGTTCAGTATGCACAGGTCTGTATAGACTGCTGCCCCATTGTTTTGTGTGCCTTTACCTTTACCTGTGCAACTTTACTTGTACTTACAAATATCCTGTCTTCTCATTCCATCTGTTCTCTACGTTCACTTAGATGTGGAGCAGACAGTAAGGCTTGTCAGCCTCTCTGCCACTGTATAATCATTCTTCTGTGTAACATTCAGTACAAGTAGGAGATGGGAGCCCATCTTTAAATTGCAAACATATATGCCGTTGCTTTAACTTTTCCATTTTCCCTATCTCTGCTAATCTTTTATTTCCTGTCACTATCCTGAGGCATTCATGTCTACCAAAATAACTCCTCTGACATGAATTATCCTGCCCCTGGTTTTAGCATGTATCCCTAATACTTGTTTGTAACTACTTAGTCACACCCTTGATGTATGACTTCATTGTAGCTATTAATCATTACCTGAAATTACACAGTTCTGCGTTATGTCTGTTTTCTGTGTACATTCAAATGGTTTATAATAATGAATTTATTAATCAGTGGTCTGCTCTTCCATTCACATATTCTTTACTCATGTATGCCTACTCATAACTTGTCTTTCAGTGTATGTTTTATTTCTCATTGTATACTTCAGCTTCAAGTACAGACCTGTTCTTATATACTTCCATTGCCCCCAAATACATTGTGTGCCCTTCTTTATCCCAGTATAGAATAATATAGTCATCCTATCTCTGAGTCTGTTCACCGAACATACTTAATACATCTGCTGGTCACTCATCTCCCAGTTTGTTCCATCACATTTTATGGTTCTAGTCAAAAAAATACTCTGTCAGAAGGTACCTAGCTGTGCGCTAGTCATACATGTGCTTTATACCCTCTTTCAGATATTTAAATGCGCGTTGTCTACACTGTTTAGGAGAACTTTTCCTATTTCTCCATCTTTTACATATTGGGTGGTATATCTCATTGCTGATTGCCTGGTCCTGAAAAACTAATTTCTTGCCTTTTCTTCTCCATCTATCTTCTCTCATAGTTAAGTCTTGTGTTATTTTGAGAAATTCCACTTAAAATTCTTTGACTACTTGCATGAAACTCATGCTATGCATTCATAACTTCATATCAAGGATGTTACTATTTGCATGTTGTCATGTTATATGTCTGTTCTGTTGTCTTTCAAAACTACTTGAATTCTCAGTCTTGTTCTATTTTGGTCCTTTTTCCAGCTTCTGGCTTTGGTTCTTCATCTTACATATTTCGCTGCTCTGCTAGCTCAATCTGACCAGAGCTGGACTATTCATCTTTTCCAAATTCCCTATTATGCCTTTATCACCATATATACACAGCATTCTCTTTTCAAGTGCAAGCTTCAAAGGCTTCCCTTGCAAAGCACTATGCAGTTTTGTCTGCTCTGTAACTCTGTGCTTTCCTCCTTTCCTCAAACTTAAAATAGTTTTTCAAAATAATTTCCCCCCCTGCCCCTGCCTTCTGCAACATTGCCCATTTTGAAAGTACAGTCACCTTCGTAGTTCTGTGTTCTTTCTGACCCATTCACATTGATAAAGTACATGTCATTTGTAAAGCCTCCTGTTGGTCATTTATGGTTTTCTAAGTAAGTGTCTTAAAATAGCTCTGCCTCAACCTGTTTTGTTTGTATGTTCATTCGGCACATTGGCCTGAACTGTATTTACTGTCTGGTTTGATCACAGGGAGTGCCGAGTGCTGCTGAGACAGTGCCAAGCGCCTTTGACTTCAGTAGCCTGTCAGGATTGCAGAGTCATAACACTAGATGGTCTGGACATCGAGTTAGGAATGGTAGTTTCAGGATGTTGTCAGTGTCCTCCTTCTAAACAATCAGTTCATTTTGTGTGATATCTTTCAGAGTAAGCCCCCCAATGCAGTGAAGACCTGTAAGAACAAAATCTCATCTGTCTTTTCTATGAATTTAGAAAGTTCGTTAGCTTTGATGAAGTGTTAGTATGCCAAGTTATTAGGCAAAATTAGCATTTTTTCATCTTTTGAAGTTGAGCAAAGCTTGGTACCCAGAGGAAGTTTAGAAACAAGTGAAATATGTTAAATATTTTTTATTTAAACTCCATGGCAGTGAGAGGAAGAGTTACAATATGCCACCAAACCCCTAGATTGAATTGTTAATGTCAGATGTATACAAAGAATAAATATCAGATTTACTTTATCTGCTTTGAAAAAAACAGCATGACTCAACTTGTTACGCAACACAGATTGTTGCAATCTGGTAACTGCAAAGTATGGTGAAAACAAAATAGCAGAGGCTCAGTTACTTTCTAGAAGATCACAGCTGACAGGTACTTGTGGCGTTGTCCTAACTTTGAATGAGAAAGTTAACTGAATAAATGTTTTAGTATTCATCATGGAAGTGATTGCTTAATTAACACATCGCCTGCTAACGATTTCCAAACCTCTTCACAGCCTTAGACCTTCTCTGCATGAGTTTTGAACACAGACTTTGCCTGTGAGGCAGACAGCCTAGCATAAGCCTTTTGCCAGTATTGAATTCACTTATACTCACTCTGGATTCAGCAAGACTGCTTATGGCTTGTAATATAACTAGTAATAGCAGCTACTGAGTGTTTGTATATATACGGAAAAAATCCTCAAAGCACAATGCTGGGATTTTTCCTCCTCTTGGGATAAGTGGAATAGTTTTCTTTAAAGCAAAAGATTTAAGGGATCTGCATTTAGGAGCCTACATCCAATTGCTTGTAAGTGGCCGGTAGCCTTATAAAATGATGGCTTGGAGTAATAGGTAAAAACATAAACTGCAACACCAGTAATCCCAATTATTTTTGTATTGTCCTTCAGGTATGTTTATATTACAGAATTCTTTATATACTTTTGAAGTGAGCTGTTTGATTAACAAAAGGAATAGTTTGTTAGGCTTACTAGAGCCTGTGTCTGCCTCCTAGTAGGATGGTTCCCAGCAATATTATAGTGGTATATTAAAGCATGAAGGGACACTCTCAACTCAAAATTTTTGCTTTTTTTTTTGCTTGTTACATCATCTAGGTTTTAAAGCAAACTGAGTGGGTAGGCTGCTGAAAACAGGGTCCTGCTTACTTTGTGAAAGGAAATTATTTCTAAGGGCCTTTCCTATAACACAGGTGACTGTCAGCAGGTCTGGGACCTACAACTTGCATTTTTAAAGAGCTGGTGAGACGTAAGTGCAGTGTGCTAAGCAGATGTGGGAAAAAGTTAAAGGATGTTTCCTTCTTCTTTTCTGATTTTGTCTTTTTTGCTGGCAGGGTTGTGCCAGTTATAGCTTCACTGCTTAATGCCTTTTGTGTTACGTTCATATGGTCATCTGAAAGTATATGTATGAGCAGGTTTTCAGGCATTTATAGGGTTGTTCCTGCTGGTTTTCCTGTCCTGCTATGAATTTAGGAAGGGAAGGTCTGTGTTGATCAGAAAGATCTCTCTTCTCCCCCAGATCAGACTCAAGGGAGAGATGGAAAGATGGCAAAATATAATACGGGCCATCTTCTCATTCTGGTGGCAGAAAAAAGATGGTCATCCTCTGTCCCTGGACAAGGGAAAATGTCGTCTAAATGCCTCTGTGAGAGGCTTGATAAACACTATAGGGGATAGAACAGTAATGTTCAGCTTTTCCAGCCTGGCAACCATAGGCAAACGTTATGGAAAGAGGTTTTTTAAAAGTAACTGCAGTGAGTATATTGAAGTAGATGACCTGTTCAGCTCTATTTATTCACTTTCGGCTCCTCTTTGAATTCCCTTGTTTATTAGATATTCCTTGACTCATGCTTAGGACACAGATTTAGAGAAGAGTTTTCAATGTCATTTTTTTTCATTTGCTTCACCCGTTCCACACTGGTCCTCCATGGTTATACCTGATGTGCTTACCTTTGTGATGGGAGTTTTTAGATTTCAGTTAGACACATTTATACATTTACTTACCACCTTCCAAGTTCCCTCTGCTTAGCAGAAAATTAGATGACAGGGCTGATGGCAAGGAGTTGCCAAAGGACCACAGCCTTGGTCAAGATCTGTTCATGAGTTGACAGTGGGCTTTGTTTCACAGTTTAAAACCAAAATCAGTAAAATTGGGGCATCCCATGCATTTAGTTTATAATTCAGCAAATATGTGTGTGATTTTTCAGATAATTCTTTAGTTCTCTGTAGTTCTTTATGTTTCCTATGGGAGATTGCCTTAGAAAACATCATCTAGAGGTTCGAGTGCCCCAGGCTGGACATGTCTAGGCTGGAAGATTTTCTCTTCCACTCTTCCTGAAACTAGTTCTTATATCAAGGGATGGGAGGAGAGGCCACATCGACATACTCCAGCGAGCAGCAGTGCATCCTCTTGGTTGCTCCTTCCCAGTGGCCTGTGGCAATGCTGGCTGCCACCTTCCATGAAGCAGCACCAAGTGCATAGTGTCCACTGCCAGCACCGGGCCTGCCAGTGATCCCAGAGTTTGGGTGTGCTCTGTCTGCTTCACGCTTTGTGTGCGCAGTAAGTGGATGTAAATTTTTACAGAAAACATCACTAGAGTCCAGGCTCTTTCAGTGTCTGTCCTGAAGGTTTCCTCTGCCTCCTGTAGAAGATCCCACTCTCCTTCAGTGACTACCTGGCTGAGTCATCCCCCATTAAAAAAAAAAATCTGACTAGATTTATCAGCTATCCAGGTCAAGTCCTTAAAGAAAAGTATGAGAAGCAGAGGAAGGAAGATAGTAATTATGTAGTAGCTTTTCATTTACATTTAGGATGTTACTGATGGGGGAAAAGGCAGGTTGAAGAGACAGCATTAGAAATTCTGCTGCTAAGTGCATGGGTCAAGTGCAAACTTTCCTAGTATCAAGGAAAGACTACTACAAAAATTGCCGAAGTAGTATTAGGTTACCTGTGAGTAGTTGGGTCATAGCCCCAGTGGATATTAAATGGAATCACAAATCCAGAGGGGCAACTACCTATGGGGTTACTACTGGGGTTGCCAAACTGTTGGCGACTATGGGTCACTGGAGAATGCAAATTTCAGGCAGTATCGCATGCTTTTGGCTCTATTCTAGGCTTTTTAGAGCCTGCTAAGGGCCTGGTTAGCCCATTCAGAGACCTACCACTCCAAAAAGGTCAACATCTGTGCTGAGAGGGTCTCCGTGGTCTCTGATTTTCGTGAACGTCAATGGGAGAGTCAACAGCTTTCCCAAATGATAAATTATTAAAGCAGCTTTGCTTTTCCCTCTTATATAGTGGTTTATTAAGATTGCTTGTTGAGGAGATTTTGATTCTTGTGTTTCATAACCTTCAAGTATTTACTTGCAACTCTGACATTCTTTCAGGATAGGTTTTTGTACATGATTTATATTAACAGCTAGAGAGAAGAGGGCATGGGAGGAAAGGTGAGTGTCTGCATTTGCATTGGCTCTGAAAGATCCAGATGAGAAGCTGAATAACAGGAGAGAGGTCAGTGGAGAAAAGAGATTTGTGAGTCGGTAAAGCTGTGTAAGGGAATGAGGTCAGTCTGGAATAAGGTTAAGAGGGTAAAAGAAGAGGATTTTAAGGGTAAAGCCTTGAGTGACACGAAGACATGATGAGGAATGGCAAAAGAGGATGGTGCTCTGAATGAGTTGTATTAGAAAACTCAGGATCATAGGAGACTACAGAAAGGAGGGGAAGATACAGCGGTAAAAATGCATTCTGTAACAAAAGAGGGCAGAGTGCCTGTGCCATTGAGAAAGTCCACTCATATATTGAAGCGAGGAAGAGAAATGCATTGCAATGAGGAAAAAAATAAATGAGGTGGGTTAGTGCTAGCAAACTATTGTATTTTTTTTAAATTACATTTAGTAAGTGTAGTACTGACTT
This sequence comes from Caloenas nicobarica, assembly GCF_036013445.1. Taxonomy (NCBI): domain Eukaryota; kingdom Metazoa; phylum Chordata; class Aves; order Columbiformes; family Columbidae; genus Caloenas; species Caloenas nicobarica. Next base: position 45,153,207 of record NC_088246.1, on the reverse strand, counting down.
ATTAATTATATTGTACCTTTCCACAAGGGGACATTTGATGCAATGACATTTTAGACTTGCTTATCTTCTTACCTGTTTCTAAGGTTACTTACACTTTCTAGACATCTGAAGCATTTGTAGTGTAGGCATGTCCACAAAACAGTTTATTAGGAAAAGGCACTTGTTAGGTTTTCCAAGAAGTAAGAATGAGGCTATGTAGCCCAAAAAGTTGAATAGCAGTTCTTGAAATTTGACGTAGGTAACTTAGTCACCATAGGTGACTATGATAAAGGAACATAATGTAGAAGCTGTTCTTATGGTCTGCAGTGAAACAACCCGTCTTCAGTGTGTATTCACACTCAAGTAGAGACAGGCATGAGTAGGGTTTGTGTATGGCACGTTTGGAGCTAAGGGAAATAATCATGTGCTTTAGATAGTCTTATCTGTGTTTGTATACGTCTGTTTATGGAAAAATAGAAATATCCATCTATTTACGTTGCACATAATACACCATGGAATATAAACAAAAGATAAGTGGAGTCGAGTGTGGATGGGCAATGGTGCGGATTTATGAGAGGTGTGTGTTACGTGTGTGTTTTGTTCTTGTCCTGTTTGATGGGACTTAGGGACAGTCTGAATTGTGGGCCCTTTGGCGTAGTAGGTATGAGGAGGCTGACAAGTGAGGTTTAAGCAAGGTGAAGGTTATGCAATATATGAAGGGCAGCAGGATTATATCCGTGAGTGGATAAATAAAATAAAAGTAGGAGGTGTAACATCTGAAGGGCACCAAGAGGAAACTTTCATTTTCTTTATTTCAATTATCCTTTTCTTCACAAATTTTCTATGCGATGTGCAACATATTATTCTGTAAAAACATTTAACAGCTGTGACAATGCCAGGTTCTAAAAGACATGAGTTTACTGTGGAGGAGGCAGAGGGATGAAGGTCCTCAGTGGCAGCTAATGTGTGACAAACATTTGTGTCACAAGGTTGAGTAGTTTCAGTGGGACTGTGCAGCCCCCGCTTTCCTCTCATCTGCATCTTCATCTCTGCATTTTGTATTCTTCCATACCTGGTCTATAGTTGCTAATACAATTTCTCTAGGCTGTGTTTGATTTAGGTTTTAAATCAAAATCTAAAATAATGGGCCCTTTGAATAGATTGAAAGACAACTGAGGGCTTGCTTAGCTGGTCACTATTAGCAGTTAGTGCACCATAAATTTTTTAAGGGGGAATGTCTGTATGTTAGAGAGTATGTTTTAAGTTAGGGAGCAACAGTGTTTCTGAAAGCTTGTTAGAATTAATTAGTTCCCTGCTCTGTAGTGTATTTGCAGCCTCACTTTAACCTGCCTGTGGAGAAGACTATTTGTGACGTCTCAAAGGACAAGAGGAAACTGCCTTTGTTTGTGGATTTGGAGCCTATACAGCAGTGAGCAATATCAGGAATGAGAAACAGCTCACACGCGTTTTCCTCATTATTGCACACATGCCTAGTGGTTTCTTGCATTGGGTGGTAACACAGCTACTTTGTAAGCAGTATAAGCATTACAGGTTAAGGCTTGGGTGGCTGTCCATGGATAAACTTCATTCTTGTGGTACATACTGAAAAACCACATGCCACTTAACATTGTGCCTTGAAGTGGACACCATTTGGTACAGCTAGAAAGGGTATAGGAGAAATGACAAAAACATAAAAAGGATATATATGGATTTAAAAAAAAAAAGGGCAATACTGGGAAACAGAGAAAAAAATGGGGAGGGGGATGCAGTGATGCAAGGCATACAGCAAGGTGTACCTGTGGCTGAGGTTCAGCATGGGAGGGAGCAAAATTGTAGGTCCTCTCCAATGCCTGAAGGCTTGGGTTGCACAAATGAATTTAAATAACACTGTAAACTTTAGTATCACGAAAATAGCCGGAAAATGCTAATTGGTTGTGGATTCTCATTCATTATTTACATTTTCAGGTTAATGTTGATAAGTGATAGTCCTATGTAGCACTGTTAATGTAAATAGAGACAGTAATAAAATTTGCTTCTGAATTTTTGTATTAATCCTGATGTTGAATGTTCTGAACACAGAGTTCAAGATGCAGTAAGTACATGAGGAATGCATTGTTTTTACCTCTGACCTAGTGTAGCAATAATCTGCAATAACCTATCATGGGCTTTTTGTTGGAGTGGAGCTGATGTACATTACACTTCCTGGAAATATTATGCAGAGGTTTTAAAAACATTCTGTTTTAATGTTACTGAACTATCCAAGAGTTTCATAACATTTAATTACATGGAACATCTTGGCTGGAAACTCATCTAAACAGAACTTTCTAGGCAGGGTTATCATGTCATCTGGCGAAAAAGAATAGTTTCCTTTTTAACCCGTTCACAGCAATTTCATACATGAAAATGGTAAACAGACGTTTGTTAAAGGACTGAGGTTTTTTGTTCCCATACTGTATTCCTGATTCTTGCTTCTGGGTCTTGCCTCTTTAGTATGCTCCTCAAGGTCTTTCCTGGAGGATTAGAAGATTTTTGGTCCTTTCATGCAATGATTATGAAGCGGAACATGGAATTTTTTTCTTCTCCTGATGTTCGTCTGCAACGGGCAGAGCCTAATCTTTGTGCTAGGAACATCTCATTCAAATTGTTGTGATTAGTATATCTGATTTCTGCCGTACATGCAGAAGCTCTGCCCCAGAATACACAGCCTTTGCAATAACAGTTACTGTACATAGATTATGTGTTCTTGAACGATTCCATGTTCGTTATTCTCAGAAAGCTGAAGTGCTAAAGAACATGCTGCACTTTGAGGACAGGAAGGAAGGACAAATTGGTTGTGCTCTTGAAGTTCTCATGAAACAGTATCCTGAGCCTTGTTCCTGAGACATCCCTGCCCAGTTAAATCCAGACAGACTGATGTCATGATCATATGTTACTCTCTTTGAGTGGCAGCTCTGTCTTAAAAGCTCGTTGTCTTCCACCTTGCCTTGCTAGTCTTTTTTTCCACCTTGTTAGCCAATAGGTCTGCTGGTTAACTGTTTGGCTTCTCTGTAGCTGGGTCTCCATCATTATCTAGTTTAAAACATTGTTTCTTTTAAAGGTGAATCATTTCACAATTCTTATGGAGAGAGCAGTCACGAAATAGTTGAATTGGCACAACGGAGGGAATAGTAAGCTTTTAGGTCTGATCTGATCTGACCGGCTGGTAGTGAAGATGGCCTGAAATTCAGACATTACATCAGCCAGTTTACCGCATACTGACACCAGCAGGAATGAAAACACAGAAGTAGGGTGCTTCTCAGAGTTGGACTAACACATGGACTCCTTTGTGCATTTTATCTTTCTCATTTTAAAAATTGGCTTTCCTTGACTTAGCAGACTAATACTGAATATTAACTGCAGTCAATTGCTTCTGTCAAAGGCTTAAGTCTAATATATATTTATTTGCTGCATCTTGTTCTGAGTTTCATGCAGAGTGTGTTGCTTTCACATGATAAACATATTTTTCTAATTTCCTAAACTTTCCAAATTTAATTAGGAAATTTGAGTCCTCTTTCATGCTAATCAGTAATGCGTTGTCATTTTAATTAAATGTGCTTTGCTTTGTAGTTTTTACTTCATTTTATAATTAATAAAGTCTCACCATTATATTCTTATATATTTTTTGAACAGAAGGAGCATTTATCTTGGTCTTTAAGAACGTATTTTATTTACTTCTTTACATTAAAACTTCCTCTACCTCAACTTTCCCTCTCATAGCAAGATTCTGGTTTAAACGAGTACTAAGCTTGACTATGTAATTTTCTTGGATTTTAAATTATTACAGTAGTTAGAATGCTAGAGAGACTGCTGGCTTGTCTGAAACCATATAGGAGAATTTGAATCTGTTTGTAAAATCAAATCCGCAATGATTAAGTGGCATCCTGATTTTAGTGGTATTACCTTATGCATTTTAAATTTCTTATTACTAGTAGTAACTTAGTATTGTGTTACCAAACAGAAAAGTGTTATCAAATTTGACTCAGAGATATGCAATTCCAATATATAATAATTTTAAATGTTGCTTGAGTTGAAAATAGTTACCACTTCTGTATCTTCTCAAGTTTACTTTTCATTTTACTGGAGTTTTAGAAACATGTTTTCTTGTTCTTTCACTTACTAGTTTGAAATGGATTTATTACATTTTACTCCCAAATATTTTTTCCCCAATGCTAATTATTGATCTCGTTTGAGTGTTGCTTATGGGTTAATGATGAAATTTAAGTATTTAGGTCTTGTTTTGATAAAATGCTGAGCACTCTAACCTCAATTCAGAACACTTGAATACATGACTAGTTTCATTGAAGTACAATGCTTAAGTGTGTTTATATGGTGGGGTTGTGTGAGACCTTAGAAGAGTAAGCCTTAGATGGCAGTTCTGAATTCCTTTGCTAGCACAGTACATCAAAAATGCTTTATGTGGAAATAAGATGAGAGAATCTGAGCTGTCTTTCTATTAGCTGACCCTTGTTTTGCTGTTATGGTGCAACATTCTCTTACTTTGGGGCTAGCTCAAATTGGTGGGTGTTTATAACCGCTGGATATGCCAGCTGGATGGCCCTGAAAATCACAGTGCCATTCCTCTTGATGCTGGGCAAGAACAGTACAACAAATTCTCTGCATTAATTTGGTTTTGTTTTCTTCCTTATAAATAGCTGGAATTAATTCTGAGAGTCAGGAGAGGAGAGGGTTAGGGGTTTTGAAGGATCGGCTTGATTCTAATAAGATTTAAGGGTAAAGGGTAAAGCTTGAAATGGTTTACCAGTGAGTTCACTCAGAGTTTCAGCTTTTTAAGTTTCTGAGCTTGTTCCCTAGCTAAAATCTTGGTAGTTTGCAAAAATTTGATTAAAAATATTAAATATTTTTATTTGCTGAGAGCAAGACAAAACAGATATGCAGCTCTGTTGCTCATGTATTCAGTTGTGTTCCCATGATCCTTTGTGAGTTATTGTGTAATTGTTGTATAAGCTGAGCCCTGGCTTCCCTGCTGATGTTGTTTTAAAATCTAAATAATCTTCATGACAGGAAAGTCTGTTCTCCACATTTCTGTTACTGGTACATGCTTGAACAGCTGGTTTTTGGTTTATACTTAGAGTTTTGATTGCCATACTGACTTCAAAATTCTTGGTGAAAAAACAATATTTTTCTTCTTCTCCTTTCTCCTTTCTCCTTTCTCCTTTCTCCTTTCTCCTTTCTCCTTTCTCCTTTCTCCTTTCTCCTTTCTCCTTTCTCCTTTCTCCTTTCTCCTTTCTCCTTTCTCCTTTCTCCTTTCTCCTTTCTCCTTTCTCCTTTCTCCTTTTCTAATTCAGCACCATAGCAGGATCTCTGCATGCCCTGTCTCAGTGGGTCAGCAATTTTTTAGAAATCATCATATAGAAAATGGTATTGCTTTTATTTAGTCTGATTTAGTGGAGTTCTGTGGTTTACAGTGGTTTTGGTTTGCTTTTCTTGCCACACAGGCTTTCCATAGATTTTTACAGCTAGCTTTTCAATGACGGTGTACATGGGAAGATGCCTCTGTTGAATGATTTTAAGCTTGATATATCTTGTAAGCCATGTATTCATTTAACTCTAATGTGAGTAAATTGTAAGCTTGAAGAGTGAGAGAATGAGCTCCATGTATGTACATTTATATCTCCTAGAGTTATAAGCAACTTCTGCTGAACATTTATTAAACATTTTATATGGGAGAGCTTCATTTTTTAAATCCACATTGCAAGCCAGAAATCAGATAGACTGTTCAGCTGAGTGCATACCTCAGTGTTACAAGAGATGTTTTCAATTCTTCAGTATTCATCTAAGCTTTCATGAGCTTTTTGTGGACTATGTCAAATTTGTAACTGCCTTCAGATCCTTCAGTTGTCTTGTATGTAATCAGTTCTCAGCGAGCCAAGCAGGTTTAATCTACCTGACAGAATAGTAGTGTCTGAGTTACCTATTTCTCCTGTTCTTCATCCAATTTGACCTAATTAGTGGAGGTGGATGAGTGGGTCAGGTTCACTACGCCTCTCCCTCCACTCAGTTCTCAATTCTTTGAAAGTTACCTTTGGGCAATTCAAGCTGTACCGTGACAGCAAGTTCTTGATTCAAATTAACATTCAAGTAGCTATGGAAAAGCAGTATTGTCCTTAGTTACATTTTACACAATATTCAATTATTCTTTACTGCTTAGATGTAAGAGATTAATCATCATTTATTTTTATTTTTTTAAATTATTATTATTATTTTTATCCTTTCTTATGTGTGGATGCAGGGAAACAGGACATTTACTCCAAACAGCTGTGTTAGGCCCTGGCTGGCAGCTCGGCCCCTGCGCACAGTGGTTGCAGCTCCACGTTGTCAGATGTCTGTGCCTGTGCCCCTTTTGTTTTCATTATGACTGTATTTAGTCACCAACAGAGGCTATTGCCGGTCTTGCTAATCTTCGAGCCTGGCACTAATCACCTTGACTTTCTCCATATCTAAGGCTATTCAGTAGGTGTCTCTGGGACTTTCCCTTACCTTCTGGTCTCCTGCCCCAGAAGTGTTATAAGCAGTGTGGAGGTCTCTTGGCAGAGAGAGTGACTTCTGTGAACGCCTGGCAGGTCAGCAGTCCCACACCTCTGATTTTTCCAGCCTCAGGTGGCTGGAAAAAGTGTAACGGACCCTGAATAGGGGATAGGAGGAAGCATCCTACAGCATGCTCTGCCCTACTGATTATTGCTTATTTTAGCATGGATATGCACACTGGTTTATGTTACTGCATGGCCACAAACGAATGTATAGGTTAAATTCCGCTAGTTACATGCCTGGTAATTTGATGTGTAACGCTCATGTGTACAATCAGTATAAAAATAATAGAAATTTGGGCTGTCAGTTGCCGGATTTATTTCACACCTGTTGATGCAGCAAGCAGCTAAGCCAAATGGATTTTGTAACGCCTCAAAATACAAGATGCCACTCTTTGAATTTTCTTTTTGTAAACAGAAAGGTGGAAACGGAGTGTCTGGGAAGCGGTGGGTGATGAGAGCAGAGTGGGGTCTGACTCTTCTGGCACTGGGTAGCTCACTCAGAATGTGAAACTACTGCTGAAATCTTCACACTCAGGATGTGAAACTACTGCTGAAATCTTTAGTTTTCTCTCATATCTCATCTCCATTGCTGGTAAGCACACTGTCTTGAAAGGTCCATTGCTGCTTTTATGACATTACGTAGCTCTTTTAACTTTATATCACAGAAATAAAAATGTGAGCAATTGACATTCTTATGTGCATTTAGAAGACACATTTAGCACAGATGTACACAAGAAATGATACAGCCACACTCTAGTTTTCCAAAGCTATCAGAGGAATGGTTCAAATAGAGTAAATAGTTGATTGTTCTCTGCTGTGGAAAACATGGTAAATCATTTTTGGAAGGAGGGGGGAAACAAAGGATTAAGTCTTGAATATAGGTAACTAAATATTTTCTTTCTAAAATAACTTTTCTAGAAAGTGATCACTTTTTTGGACAGAAAGCCTTCTTCATTTGCTCTTTTAGTTCAGCAAGTACAAAATGACTGAATTGCAAACAAAATCTTTATCTTAAGCGTTTCAGCTTTCTTACTGTGTTTGTCAAGCTATATATCTATGCGATGTCTCTTCTGAATGAAAATCTCAGTATTTATAAACAGTACTGATAACTTAAAAGAGTGGTCATATATATCATAATTTTCCCATTCTGACACGATTTTCTAAATTTTTTTCCTGAGTATCCAGATGTCTCCCTAAGACTGGGAAATAAAATTCTGGGACTGTGAGTTATATATTTAATTTCATTTTATTGTGGTCATATCTCCTCACTGTCTTCATATTGACATGTTGCAGTTATACATTTCTGAAAAGACAGAACAAAACAACAAAAACAAAAACAAACTTTAAAGAAGTTTCTTTGCAAAATCAGTGGTTTTGCCAAGAAGAAACATTTCATATAGTTCTGGCGTGGGGGAAATAGTGGCTGGGTTTTGTGCTTCTGACCTAAGAGTTATGAATGAAAATGTCTAGTTGAGCATGTAACTACCAGAGAGTTTGGCTCAGAAGGGTGCTGACATAGCTATTTTTTAATGATTTACCAGAGTAATTCATAACATTGGACACAATTAGTGATATCACTAAACTCAGATTTCACAGTTACTTGCTGGTGAAATTGCTTTTAGCTGGTGCCAGCTTTAACCTCTTAAAAAAATCTTACTTATAAATAAATGCGTAGGTTAATGTAGAAGCAAAATACTTGGATGCCCATTCCTGTAAAATGTTGAGTTCCTTCGTTTCTTAGATTGCATGAAGACATGGCATGGAAGGACACAAAACTGTCCCTTCCCAGTCCCTCAATACACCATTATAACAATTCCCACAGTCTGATGGTTTAGGAGGGTTATTTACAGAACAGCCAGACATCGCTGTGTTTCTCAGGGGAATAAATAATACTGAATAGCAGTGGACATGGGTGGTTGGATGATTGATCCTTTTTGGTGATACATGCGTTGTGTTTGGGGTTTTTTTTTTCTTTCTTGATATCCCCTAATATGTTTTTATGAATCTGAACGATGCTGCTTGCGATTTCATTGTGCATGCCCGGAAAACCTTCTATGTTGTATTATAAAGTTACGTAGCTATGCAGCTGGAGTAGCTCAGGCCCTTAAAAAGGTAGGGAGAAAGTCTTTTGGATAAAGAACTTGGGGGGCTAGATCTGTAATTTGTTAATCGGTGTACATTCTGAAAAATTGGACATTAGTAACCCTATAGTATTTTAACATTAATTATTTTACAACTAATACTTCCTCTGTTCAGTCCTGAAAATATTATACAAATGATAAAAATATTAAAAAACTGGAAAGCAGTACAATGCTAAATAAAGAACGTTAATTGTGAATTTGGTGACCTTATGCTCTTCCCTATGAGGAATGGTCTGGAGTCCTACAGTAGCAGCTTTGCACTGACAGCCTGGGCCACTTCAAAAACAGGTGAGAGATGGAAAAAGAGGTTTCCATCTTGAAAACAAGGGATAAATTAGCAGCCAGGGAGAGCTGTACCCAATTGCTGTGTCCTTCAAAGCGCTGTTGGTGAGGCAGTGCTGTCAGCTGAGTCACTCCCCCTGCTCTAACAGTCAAGCTGGAACTACCAAGATAGTAACCGACAGCTGGAAAAGCAGCTTCTCTTGGGGGAATTGAAATTGCTGTTTTGTTTTTCTCTAGGACTTTGTTTCTAAGTTGGTAATGAAGGTACCCCATTTTTTTTCGCTTTGCTAGAATAAACCTGCTTATTTTTCACTGTTAAAATTTATCTGGTGTATTAATCAGTTCAGGTTAGGCTGGCGAGCACACGGTTTCTTGCTTTTTTGGAAACAGTAGGTTCATGCAATGTAGTGTATGCAGGCAGACTTCCAAAGGAACTTGAGAGGAGACTGAAAAGCCCAATGAATGTGTTATATATCCTGCCAGGCTTGTCGGGTCGCCACGACGGCTAATGCCTCCAGGTTCTCAGAAGAAGACTGCTCTGACGCAGATACATCAGTACACTCTGATAAGGAACACACAGTAAAGAAACAGTGCGCTGTTTGGAGAACACCCCTGATCTTGACACCACTTTATAAAAGTCAAGATAAAGTGAATTTCCTCCCACTGTGCACTCCTGTGCTGCGTGGCTTGTGATTTACATGGGTTCTTTTATGAAAAGCAGCAAAGGAAATGTCTTCAAAGTATCGAATGGTGCAAAAACTTGCCATCTTGCTCAAGAAATTTTTCTTCTGTATTGCTGTTCTAGGTTAGGATGGTTGTTCAGCTGGCTTCCTGCCTGGTGTCCCACATCACTGCTACACCTTAAGGAGGCTGAGGACAAAATGCTAAAATGTAAGTCTTTGGTTTTTAATAATATTTACATATGTAACTAGATTTTCTGTAAATTTACATTAAATGTAATCAGATAAGTTTTTAAATATGGCTTTTACACTGTGATGAGAGAAATAGGTTTAGCATTAGATTTGCGCTGTTCCCTTATTTAGATATTTGGTTGTAGACTCTCTCCTTTGAAAGGGAGCGCCTATTTAAAACAGTGGTTTCCATAGAATGTACTTCATATTTTATCAGGCATGTCTAGTAACATCATTTTTTCCCACTCTTTCTTCAGGTATTACAAGCATATACAATAAACGATATGTGTATATATCTAATGGAAATAAAATATGGACACTGACATTCTCTCCGGACTTTTCACATAAAACTCCACTTGTTCTCCTGCATGGGTTTGGAGGAGGTGTTGGACTGTGGGCTCTCAATTTTGAAGATCTTTGTGAGAACAGGACCATTCATGCTTTTGATCTCTTGGGATTTGGACGTAGCAGTAGACCGCACTTTGACACTGATGCTCAGGAAGCAGAAAATCAGTTTGTGGAATCCATAGAAGAATGGAGAAAGGAGGTGGGATTAGAAAAAATGATTTTACTTGGACACAACCTAGGTGGATTCCTGGCTGCTGCTTACTCATTAAAATACCCATCAAGGTATGTGAAAATAAAGGAATGAAGGAATTCCTTTTCTGTAATTTACTAGTGATTTTAACACAGATTTTATTTCATTAGGCTCTTTGTAGATTATGTTTAAGTAAATGACTTTGCTGACTTAAAGAAACCTGATACGGAATTTTAAACCCAAAATATTAATTGTATGCTTTGTTTCCAGGTGAACAGAAATAAGTAGATAATGATAAAACATGCTTTTCTGTGTACTTTTCTGTACCTCTTTGTTTATGTTCAGTACCCTCTTGCCACTTATAAGGTGAAATAGCAAATACTGTGTTCATGGGTGAATGTTTTGTGCCATCGCTGGTCAAACATAGGTTTGTCAAGGGAAAATAGACCTGTTTGTACCAAACTTACCATTATTATAGATAACATTGGAACTTCTGAACATAATTCCCCTAGGTAATTTATGTGTATATGCTAGCAGTCAGCCTGGTGCAAGCATGATGATGTAAAAATTATTTTAGTGACTGATTTAAATTGTCTATATGCCACTTAATATTTCTTCTTTGCAAAGCAACCCAGCTGCAGCAGTCCTGTAACTGTATTTCATCAACATTTTCTGCACCACATTGTGGCCAACAGCTAATCATTTTTTTTCCTTTAAACTAATAATTTGTCTGGTTTTTTTATATAGTCTGGTTATATAGCCCCTGCTGAGCTAGGATCCCACCAACTGAGGTCATTCTGTATCAAAAAAAGACACTGCTTTTGTTTAGATACACATTTTAGACTCCTGTGAAAAACAGTGAATATAACTTTAGCTTTCCACATCATATGGCAAATTTTATATTATACAAAACGTATCTTACTCTTTTATATTCACATTGATTTATACCATGTACATTTCTTTGTCTCCAGTTTGGAGATTTTGAAATAAATTTGTACATAATTTTTTCCTAAAACACTTTGCCTCTGTCCAAGTGGATGACAGCTGGCACCTGTGGCTGAAGATGGTCATAGAATCAGAGAATGGTTTGGGTTGGAAGGAACCTTCAAAGGCCATCTAGTCCAACCCCCCTGCCATGAGCAGGGACATCTTCAACTAGATCAGGTTGCTCAGAGTCCCATCCAGCCTGGCCTTGAATATCTCCAGGGATGGGGCATCTACCACCTCTCTGGGCAACCTGGGCCAGTGTTTTACCACCCTCATTGTAAAAAATTTCTTCCCCATGTCTAGCGTTAGTTTACTGCTGCCATAAAGGTACAAAATACATGGAGTATGTTACTCAAAAGTAGGCATGTATCTGAAGTGTATCTTGCAATGAAGAGATGCAATCCTCTGCTCTAGGGATGTAAACCCCTTATCTTTTTGGGCATAAAGCAGCTTTTAGGTAACTGGAGTTGGGTTCTTGTAGGCATCGCTTACAAGTTTCTTGCCCCTTCTTCTGAAGTATCTATAAAAGGCACTATCCCATCCTTGTGGGATGGGGTATTATTTCTGCCTCCTGCTGACTTACATCAAAAGTGACACTTCATGTTTTCATGCCTCACTGTGCTTAAATTGAGGTTAATTAATTTGAAGGTGGTTTAGTTTGTGCTCCCACATTACTGATGCTTCCCTGAAATTAAACTAACACGATCAAATTAGCAAATTGACTGGTAGGATCTTAAGAGAGCATTGAATCAAGTGATAAATATAGCACAGCTTTCAGCCGGATTATCTAACAATGCATTAGAGGCTTAAGGGATTCTGGATACATATTGTTAGGAAAGCAGATCTGGTTCTCCAAGTTTAGGCGATCCATTAATTTACTACATTGTACCAAAGTTCTTCATGGGACAACTGAAGTTACGGATCCAAAAAGATTCTTATTTAGAATATTCCTGGGCGGCGGTGGTGGTGGTGGTGGTGGTGGTGGTTCATGATTTTCAAAAACTGCAACTTCTGGACTACTAGTTTTGAGATGATTCTCATGGTCAACTGTATTCCTGGGTTATGTTTTAGGTTTGATTACCAAAAGGAGAAATGCCAAATAGGAAGGAAAGTATGAAGAAAGGAAACACAAAAGAAAAAAAACTTACTGTATTTTTATTCATGTGTTTGCTGTGTTATGTTTAATGCCGTGGTTTGTGCACAGAATGTGTGGCTGTCCTGAGCGGCTCCTCATTGCTCACGCTTCTTTGCCTCTAATCTCTCCTGCTTGGCTTGCGTAGCTAAATTCGACCCAGTCTCCTCTTACCATTGGTATTTGCTGCTGTGTGCAATGCACTCATGGCTGAGCTGACAGCCAAGAAACATCTTTGTGAGCTTAATCCATTTCAGCCTCTCATTTCAAGCACAGATTTTTTTGTTTCCCAACGGATTATAGTTCAGAAATAGTCTTCGGAATAACTTCTGACATAGTTTTAGGCACTAAGAACTCTGCTGTATTAAATATCAAGTCTCATGGCTCTGAAATAGAAGAAAGTCATGAAGAAGAAAGTGAATTTGATGAAGCTTGCATGGAAAATCACCTTAAATATGCAAAACTATAGCTAAGAGTCAGTTTTTTAGAAACTGGCAGTATCTGGGACAGTTAGACTAGGTGTTATTATGGGATTAAACAGAAATGTACAATTCCAATCTACCAAGATGAAATAGATTTTTTGCTTGAGGGGGACTCGCAGCATGAAATGATTGATAACTGCGTGTGCTGGAGACTCCTACTATGCTCTCTATACTGAGATTCCTCATGACCTAAAATAAATTAAATTTAGAAAACGTCTGCTAATTGTGCTCTGCCTTTCTCAGTTCAAATTTTACTTCGATAAGATGATTTTCCAGATAAATTGCATCTCTTCTTACAACAGAGATCTTAGACGGCGTGGAAATGAAGGACTTCCAGCAAGTTTACTTAAATGAAACAGATGCAATTATCTTGTTTTCTCTCAAATTAAACTGGTCCTACATATAATATTGACTGAGCATATAGCTTAGACTATTTTTAAAAACAGAAACAAGACTGGCCTTTTTCTCATTTGTGTTTAACAGTGGGTATCTATTGAATACTGAGTTCTTTTTGTGACAGGAACTTCTGAGTTCAGATCTGGCGTTCATACATATGATTAGTTGCAATTAAATCTCTCTCTAATTAGCAATCGAAAGCAAAGAGGTTGATGAATCAGAAACTAGGTAATAAGCCACTATGATAAAAGTGACTAAAACAGGTTGTGTAGTCCACAGCACATTTCCGTTGTACTCAGTCGAAGAAAAATTAATGTATTCTAAACCTCTGAACCTTTTCTGCCAACAGGGTCAAACATCTGATCTTAGTGGAGCCATGGGGTTTTCCAGAGAGGCCTGACAATGCTGAACACGAAAGACCAATTCCAATCTGGATCAAAGCACTAGGAGCTATCTTGAGTCCATTTAATCCGTTAGCTGGGCTGAGGATAGCAGGGCCCTTTGGTGAGTTTTAGCTACTCTTAAATACCATTTATCTTTTTGTTAAATGTAAACATGGGGCAGATATCCCATTAAGATAAGCTTTGTTGCAAGCCCGTATCTAACCACAGAGAAAAGAGTTAGAGGAGAAAGTGGGAGGGGTTGAGGAAGGATGAACTCTTTAGGACAAGAGGGCAAGGTCTTTCTATTAGAAATACTAGTATGATAGTTTGTAGCAAGCTACATTATATTATTCTAGGCTACAGTTATAGTGAGTCAGATTATGTGGACTAGGTAGGGATGACCAAAAATACTACAGTTTTAGTTTATGTGGGGAGAAGGGTGTGATCAAATCTTAAATTCATCACATGTGTTTCTTCTAGCAGGGAAAGAGGTTATCTGTCTATTACTCTCTGTACTACAGTAGTATCTGCTGGAGAGGCTTGCAAAAAGATATCCTTCAGGCCTCTCACAAGTTACAATTAGCTCACCTGTTCATCATCTTTAGTATCCAAGCTGAAGATAAACTAGTGACATTCCTAGGCTTTGCTTACATTTAAACCACATCTGTTTCCTAAATATTTTTCTATAGAACATATATTTTAGTATGCTGATCTATTTGTTTGCAGGGGTGTGATGAAATTATCTTTTCAGACAAGCAACACATTTTGTACAAACGGATTTTTTTTAAAGTAAAATGCTAATTCGGTAACAACCCGAAGCACATTGGGCGATAAGCACTAATTTAATGCCTTTTATCCAATAACAAATGCATGCATAAATCAATCCCTGTGAAAGAGTTCAAAGCTGAAGTTGTTTCTCTTGGCAAGTAAGTGTAGTCAAAAACATGGTGCAGAGGCAGACCCTGTCTTGGCAAGGTATCGCCACCCTAGCCTCGCAGGTTACTGTGGAGGGCAGTGCTTTTCAAAATTTTTCATCCATTTCTCACTCCACATGTTAAAAAAAAGTTTTCTGTCATCAACTTAATGTGCAGTTCTTGACAGGTGAAGCATAGTTCTTAGAGAAGCGTAAGTGTAAACACTGTGCTTGCAAGGTGGGCATCAAACCCGACCAGATAAAGGCACTGAAACAAACCGAGGATCCCTTCTACATGCACGTGTGCTTAAGCTGCTGGGCAGGCTTAGCTGTGTTGTTCAAAGGTATGAGGTAGGCACTGGAATGTGAGCCAGGTTCTTTGGGATATCATGATGGTATCACATGGACATTTAGTCAGACCTACAGGCTGAGAAAGAGGCAGAATCCAGGGAGATCTTTTTCTTTGAGTAGTTTCCAGTTGGTTGATTGGCAAGTTTTCCTTCACTCAACTGCAACAGTCCACGGTACAGGGATTTTGGCACTTAGGTTTGGTTTGTGAATTCCATACCTAGAGCTGAGCGCCTACAAATTCCTCAGGACAATAGTTATGTCACCATGACCACACTCTTTTTATGGAACTCAGTGACTTCGATGGTACTATTTCTTTTAGCACTTCTATACATACTATGCAAAACATCAGCCAGACAATTGAAGGTGTCTTCAATAAACATTTCGAGAATGAACCAGTGTTCCAAAATTTGTTCCAAGGTGCCTTGACTCCTTGTTTCATTCTCCCCTGCAAAATCTTGGGGAAGGAAAATGGTTTTGTGACAGACCAAAAAACCACTTTTTACCGAAATGGAAAGTAAATCTAAAATTTGGTAAAATTCAGACCCGTAGTTATTGGAAATGGAGATGCTGTGGCCTCTATGCTGATAGCAGAGGAAGACACAGAATCAGTCTCTTTCTTCCAGATACTCTTATTCCAAGCCAGCTGTATTCTTTGTGTTCAAAAAACCCCCAAATAGACAGACAGACAGAAGTCCAGCAATTGAACTCTCTATGGAGAAAATACAAGCAGCAGAGAAACTTGCAGAATGTTTGCAAAATCTTCATTGCTTCAGGACTTAAATCACTGTTTCAAAAGGCAATTATTTTCTCTTGCACTGTACTAGTTTACTAAATTGATTTAAAGTATACATAAGGGCATGTTGCAATCATCTAATCTCAAGGTTACAAAAGCATAGGTCACTGTGACGAGGTCTACATAAATAGTACCAGCCCTTTGGCCAGGGACAGGTGGGAAGAAATGACATCATCATCATCATTGCACAGATTAACAGCAGTATTTTCAGTTGATAAACCCAAGTGGTAAACTGTGAGTCTGTCTCTTCAGGGATGAATAATATTCTTAGACTAAGATCAGCCTCTGGTGAGGCTCTTGTCCCAAAGATCCATCTGGTCAACTAGAAGAGGCTTCTGCCCTAAAGAAGTGATTTGGAATAGGAGTCTGACTTTAGAAAGCCCTCACTGGCCCCTGAAGGGACCCGCTTCTCTACTTTGGCTGTTAGAGAGCATGGGGACAATAGCTTTCCTAGGTTAAATCTCTTAATTTATACCAGTTCTTGTGTCTTATGTCAAGATTTCTTCACCTGGTTTTTCAGCGTATACTTCTGTTCTTTCAACTAACACTAGTTAGATGAACTAGCTTCAGGAGATGACTGTTCTGTCAAAGGAGAGCACAGACTTTTATCTAAGGAAGGAAAACAGCCCAGCTTTTCAGTGGTGCCTTCTGGTTTTGAAAGGTGGGATGCTTTTGGCCCACCCAGTGCTACTAGAGCAAGGAAAAAGACAGTGTTGGTATCACGTGAGACTAAACTGGCAGCAGAAGGATAATCTGCTCAGCCCTTTTGCTGGTCCCCTTTGCTTGTTTCTTCTATTTCTGCAGCAGCCCTTCTCAAACATTCGCTGTGTGTGTTCAGCAGGGACTGAATTGCCTCTCTTCTGGTGCAGCAGAAAATCCTTTAGAGTATTTATGTCTCATTCCTATTTGGTGAAATGCCGTCATGTTTTCCTAAGGCATGCAAATGGTGAAAAAAAACATTGGTTTAGAAGTCATCAAGCTTAGCCACGGGTTTCAAGGAAACATGTTTGGAGGGTTGCAATGAAAAGCATTAGGCAATCTGATAAAGTTGTCTGTACTAGTTCCTCCTCTAATAGTGTTTTCTGTTTTAACAGGATTAAGCCTTGTTCAGCGTTTAAGACCAGATTTCAAGAGAAAATATTCATCGATGTTTGATGATAACACTGTGACTGAATATATCTATCACTGCAATGTACAGTCACCCAGGTGAGTGTGAGTTTCCAAGGGTATGAAGTCTTTCATGTACTGCCTGCCTGCTACTCCCTCCACTGGCCATGACAACAGTGTGCATGCCTTCGTGCCCTTTTGTTTTCGTTTTGAAATTTTAACATTTATTGTATTAATTGAAGAAAAAAATAGCATTGCACTTTTTCTGAATTCCAGAAACTGAAAAATGTAAAAACTATTCTAATTTTAGATTTCTTCTAAACTACCTGTGTGTTAATTCTGAGAGAGTTTGGGCACTAATTTTTAATTTAAAAATTGTTGCAGTGGTTTAATTTGTAAAGAATTACTTTAAAAAAAAAGCACTTCGTTCTTTTAAGTGTTATCACTCATTACTGTAAAAACGTGGGCTCTTTCTGTTGAAAAGTACATGCAAACCTTCAAAACTTATGTTTCCTAATAGTAAAAAATCCCAGCCTTGCATACTATTGCACTCTGTGTTACTGAAAGGCACAGATACTGCCATTTAGAGAAAAGGCAGATCCAATGGAAATTTAATTGGTTTTGCTCTTTTGAACGACTTGAAGCGGTGAAACAGCTTTCAAGAACATGACTATTCCTTACGGATGGGCAAAAAGGCCAATGCTGCAACGGATTCCACAAATGGATAAAGACATTCCTATCACTGTGGTCTATGGAGCACGCTCATGTATAGATGGCAATTCTGGCAGCACTATCCAGTCTCTGAGACCAAATTCGTATGTGAAGACAATAGTAAGTTGACTTTTAAAGCAGTTGTTCGGTTATTGTGTGGATTTGTCTAAATTGTATCTGTGGGGTTTTTATGCCAACCATGGAAATGCTGGCTCTTTGATTTAAAGCCTGGGGTAATAACTTCTGATTTCTGTAAGGAAGAGAGAGAAAACAAGTGTTAGATCAGAGAAAACCTAGGCAGGAGAGTATTGCATTCCCATAGTAAGAGGGAAACTTACTGTAGCACTAGAAGCTGAATTAGATCTTTGAGCAAGGTCATTCTTCCGCTCTGCAAAATATTTTCCTCCACAGTGTGTCCACAGTATGCTAATACAAGTAGTTTTTGTGGTCCCTGGTAAATATCTGGGGTTTTGTCTGTGTTTTAAACCACAGCAAGCCTAATATCTGCATATAGGTATGATATAGTGGGGAGGCTCTCATAAACTGTGCTAGTCTGTCTAATGCTTTTCTTTTCTCTGATAAGAGAGTGGTTTGTACTTGGTGCTTAGGTTCTTGTAAAAGTCTTTCTTTAAGTCATTGAAAAAAAGTACTTAGTGTTGTTTTCCTAGCTAATACATTCTTGTTTAGATGTATGGCATTATCAGTGAAAATGTGTGTACGTGCAACTTGATGTGAACACACACCCTGCATTTTTTGTTGATTTTTAGGAAACCAAATGAATTTAAAAGTATTCTTCACGCATTGTCACATCAGTCGGCTGTGATAATTGAATATGCATGTATGTTACAATGCTATGAGGTGATAAAATATTTGAATACACCAGCTGTCTTCTTACTGATGTCTAGATCTATCTGGACAGAAGCGTACAATGTGTGATGTTGATAGTATACTACGACAAGTCATTCAAATAAAATTTTATAGTCTTGATATAGCTGACATCAGAACTGGAACTTGGAGAAAATACATTGTTATTGAACTGTTTACATGTGTTAAAGAGCACAAATACATTTCATAAATGTTGACATCCAGACTGAAAGTGTCACTTAACTGCTTAACCAGAGAGAAAGGTGTAACAAAAAGTCACTGTTAAGAAGTGTACAGTATATTGCTGGGATAAGCATATATCATTCAGGCATATTTTTCCAGTCTGGTCAATGGCTTTTAGAAGGGACTGTGGAAAACTACCATACTCCAGGTTAAAATTTTGTCCAGCCAGCTACAGATTCTAAAAAGTGAATTGGAGTGGTATTAATTATAGGGACATTCAAAAAACATAGGAGAGAAAGGGTTCTCCTGAGGCTGAGACAGGGACTGGCAGTGCCATCCTTGCTAAAGTGCTCGGAAGTTCTGGGGTTTTATTATGTCTGTTTATTTGTAATTAAGTTTTACTTCGAGTTTGTGGTTTTGGTTTTTTGGGTTTTTTTTAACACAATAACATAGCTATACTTTTATGGGCTTCACTTAGAGACTTAAAAGGAGGTGTTTTAATAAAAGGAGGGGAAAAAATAGGTTTAAATACAAATTAATCTTGGAATGATTATAAAATGGAAAGAAAATAGGTCAGCTACCTTTGCTATACACTATGGTGATGGTTTACCAGTTTTGGCAGAGCACGATAAATTATAGAAATGGGGTAACCACCCATGTGGGGTTACTTGAGCCCTTGATTTTGTTACATAGTTGCTGTGAAATAATCTAAGTCACAAATGTGGGGTTTTCCCCCCATATATTGCATGATTTGGATTTTACTTGTCCCTGCTTAACATAGCAGCCATTAATTCACAGGGCTGAAATCTGCTTTCGCAAGTCTAGAAAATCCCCAGCAACTTAAGCTTAATCATTTATCCTAGTACCTTCTTTAGTCTCTTCTACATCATTTTTTTAATAAGAGAATATAAATGATTTGATGCTCTCTGTAGTGCAAACACAGAACTAAAGAGCCATCTGGCAGAACTGTGTGAGTGGAGGATGAAGGCAGTGAAGATGAATCCGAATTTTGATACGTAAAGCACCTTCTCCTAGTGTAGTGGCTTGTGTCTGCTTGAATGGTGGCTTTTTGCAACAAGGTGTGAAGTTCAATAAGCAGTAGTTTTACCCTCTTTTCCCATGTAGCAAAGTTCCTTCAACAGGTGAAACCAGCTTTTGTTTTTCCTTGTGTTTACAGTCCTTTTCAGGCTGTATGGTACCACCTCCTGGCAGCAGTTGAGCTAATGTATTTTAACACAGGCTGGGTGCAAGAGATCAGGGCCAGTTATGAAATTTGTTTTTTCCAGTAGTAATGTATCAAGTAGGTAATGTGTAAAAGTCAGGTTCTTCAGCTATCCCAGTATTGATTTATTTATTACATTCTTGTGATTCTGACGTGTTTCTTCACCTTTATCCTCTAGGCAATCCTTGGGGCAGGTCATTACGTGTATGCTGATCAACCTGAAGACTTCAACCAGAAAGTGAAAGACATCTGTGATTCTGTGGACTGACTGTCTTCTGTTCTTTAGCAAGTCACGCCGTAGATAGTGGTTAATCACAATACTCTCTAGGAAATAACTAAAGAATGAAGAGCTAATGGAACAGACTCTGTTTGCACACAGTTTCTTCTAAGAAGCCATTTGCACACTTAAACCACTTAGTGCCTTTTTGGGGGGTACAGGGAGATTTGAAGCAAACTTTGTACAGCTTTGTTTGAGATTGGTCTTTTGATTATTGGCCTGTCATATTTGAAATTACATATAACTTTTTAAACTGGAATTTTCTTCACAATGTAATTGAATTTTGCACATGTTGAACTTCTAAAGATGCTAAATTTTTCACTAACACAGGGAACCGTAGTGATACAGATACATTGTGTAACATCCAATTTTGTTTCTTTATAAACATTCGTATTTTCTACTTGCTGTTTCATGGCAAGAATACGAAATTGCTTATACATTTTAGTTTTGGAATCCAGAACTCTGTGTCCAATATTTTAAGAAACTGTATTTTTTTTTTGAGTGATAACAGCTTATGAAGCTGATTTTGAGGGAGAGACAGGGCCAAAATAATGAGCAGTGTCCATCACTGAAATATGTGGGCTAGTTTGTTAAGGAGTTTGGACTCAATATTAGGAAATCTTTCTTCTGTTGGATTTTATTTCCGTTTATCTCAAGGCACCTTTTTCCGTCTGTGTAACTTTTACAGAAGGCTCAGTTCCTAAGAGTCAATGACGTCACCAGCGCTCACGCTTCCATAAATATTTTGATATATAGATTTCAGTGATTTAAAATACACAAGATGGCTTGTTAGGTACTCCATCTATTTTTAACACTTTACTACAAGCTTTGTTACTAGCCTAAACCTAACAACTGTAGATAAGTTGACAAGATGTTGATTGGGGTTAGGGAATGACCGTCTGGATAGTGAGCATAGTTCCCTTTAGGTAGAAAACCTAGTCCACTTTTTAGTAAATTCAGAGTGGAGGAGAGACACAGGGAGAATATTGGTGTTCTCTAATTGGGAGCTACAACAGGTTAGTTTATTTTAGTTAACATGCAGCCTCCTTATAGGAAGGATTATTACTGGAATGGGCAATACCACTGTAACAAATTATATTTTATGTTTTGGAGATTCTTTATATAATTATATATTTTAATTGAGTATTTCAATATCAGAGATAATCCAGTCTTTGCATCTTTTTGAAATCGTAGTTTGACGTTAGTTCTTCACATGCTTAGTAAGTTATATTAAGCTAAATACTTTGTCACTTTAAAGCCAAATTATGTGGTGGTGTGTTTTTTAACAAGTTTACATAAAACTATTGATCTACTTTTGAATATTGAATTGACTACTGAAGAGTTCTTGATACTTTTATACGTAGAGAATTTGAATTAATGATAGCACCATCTTAAAGCTTGAGTGGAAGTCTTTGCTTTTTTCCTCAAATTAAGGAATTGTTGCACATATTTATGATGTGGAAGGCAAAGATACCTAAAATATTCAGGAAATACTCTGATTATGTTCCCAGCCAAACAATCTCTCTCTTTCTGAAGGAGAGATATATATATATGGTGCTATGTAAACATCAAACAATCTTTGTGACTGCCTTGACTGGTAGCACTTAATATCTAACAAGCTGAAGATTTTAATTACAATTAACTGCTGAATTAAATTACTTTTTCAATTAGCAGAGGCTAGAATTTTTAAATAAAATTTGAGGGTATTTGCTGAAATACTGAGTTCAAAATAGAAAATCACAATATCAATTATGTTTTTGAATACAAGCTGTAAATTTTCAGTCATGCCATCATTTAGGTGGAAGCCTTCAGTATGTATTTTTTTCGCCCTTTTCAGTGTCTAGTTTTATTTACCAGCTTAAACAGCTGTTTTAATTGTAAAAACCCAATACAAAAATATATTCTGAGTCTCCACCAAATAAAAGGTGAAACAAACTATTGGTATTTTCAGATAGCACTTACTGATGGGAATTCTAGATTCCACGTCAAAAGATGGAAGTAGGGATAAAAATTGCACCATGAATGTGAATATTGTTTTAAATATCCCTTGGTGTTTCAGTATATTGTACTAGTAAGACTTGTTACTTAAGTTTTGCACAATTAAAACAAGTTCTTAAATGTTATGTTTGATTAATGTTAAGACATGATCTTACTTTTGTAAAAATTATATGTAATTAAGCCCTGGAAATCAAGAGTAATTAATAAGTTGAGCTAACCAGTCCAAAATACATTAAAATATGGTAATGCTTATTTTCAAATGGCTCGATGTTCTTAGGACTTCTTGTATTTAACTGAAACTGGTAAGCATTTGTCAACAAGCAGCTGCAAGCTCAGAATGCTGATTTAATTTACGACAAAAATGTTTGTTGGTTGTCTTCCAGGCAGTATTAGATACTGCTGTGAAGGTCAAGATGGAATTCTGAATATCCTGTTGTGTGCTGTGTAACCCAATAAAGGTACTTTAATGAACATCATCAGAGGTGCTGAACAGAAAATGAATGGCATATACTGAAAAGACGTGGGAGCTAGACCTTCTGTGAGCAATTTCTGTCTAGGAATAAGCTCAGTTTCTCCAGAAGTTCTGTTTCAGTGCGATGACCAGTTGCTCAAATGTACTGCGGCAAGCACGGAACACTGATGGTGCTATTTTTATTACAGCGCTATAAAATAAGAATCGTGAGCATAAAGGCACCCAAAGATCTATCCCGTTCTAGCATCAAAATGAAGGCAGCTGTGTACCAGAGGCTACGGCATAACAAAAAGAATCCAAAATGTTAATAAAAATCCAAGATTAACCGTATAAGTCTCCAGGACGTGCTCTTCTTCCTGAGGTGGTATGATAAAATTTTATTAAAAGTAACTTAGTAATATTTTGTTTGCATGGCTGCTGAGTTCATCTTGTTACTTATTGAACCCTGCCAGATTAGATTTTAGTTCTGAAAAACTGATTTTCAGAGAAGTAATTTATTGATAAGACTCTATAATAAAACATTCAAAACCATCACAAGAAAGTCCCTGTTTGTATCTGATTGTGAAATGGAAATGGAGAATGTGAATTTGTAGGCACTGAGCTTGGAAAAATAGATACAAAACAGAAGAAATGCCGTCATCTGCTTTCACTCTGATTAAACCAATGCTGGCATTTCTTTTTAATCCCTCTCTGTTTAAGGTGGCTACTACTGTTTGTGCTGAACTGATGTGACAGTCCCTGTCTGAAACGTTCTCTTTGCATCCATTGTGGTTCCTCAAATTCCCAGCCCTTCCACATCACAGTTATCCAGCTTTTTGAATGGGAGTAAAACAATATTAAATACAATGAAAGCACCTGGAATCAGTGTGTGGGCAGACATATTCAGGAATGCCTGTTTTGCTAGTATTCATTAAAATGTGAGCCTCCAGAAGCCTAAGGCTAATTAGTAGTCAACTGCTGTTTAAACAGGTGATTTCTTGGGGCTTCTCCACGTATCGTCATTTTGTTGGGTTCTTTCACATTAGGCCAGTTTGCCATCAGCCCATCCTTTGACGTTTAGGCATGGCAGCTCACCCGAGTTGCCAGAAGCCTTCTTCTGGGGATTTATTTTGTAGGAAACACAAGTGACGCTTGTCAAAGGGTGAGTCACCGAAGGTAACTGGAGAAAGGAACGTTTTAGTGGGAGTAGTAAAATCAGGACAGGGGACACGTATGTGCAGCAGTTGCTTTCTGGTGTTAGTGGCAATAGATGGAAATGGGTGGAGGCTTCAGGTTTTCAGGCAGGTGATGGATGGACCAGTGCGTAGAGCAGAGGCACATCACTGGATTGACAACGTACACCACAAGGAGCAGTCAAAACTAGAAAGGAACAAGGCAGCTGAAAACAGCAAAATTCAGGTGAAGAGTATGGAGGTGTGAACGTTTGCTTCAAGACTTGATTCACCTCTGGGTGAGGACAAGGGAAATGGCGAGGGAAAGGTTTGGGGTGCCGAGGGCATGGAGAGAGGACTGGCAAACAAGGAGGGAGAAGAATGTGGCTGACGTGCTGAGGGTAGGTGTGAAGTTCTCGGCTACAGCAGAAGGTAGGTGGCTGCTCAAGAAGCGGCTGCAAGGAGATGACAAAGCCCCAGGCGGCCAGCATCTGTTATCCAGTTAAGTGCTAAACTGAAGTATCTTCTCATATAATTAATTCCTCATTGCCTCCCTGGAACGCTGAATCTTTGTCTTAGAAATAGCTGTCTGTATGGGGGCTGGTACTAGGCAGCAAGGTAGTGTTTCCATCTCCAAGCTCCCTTCCATTTTCGCTGGGGAAATCATGAGAAACAGAATTCTTGCAAGTCAAAAATAAGCTGATGGTGAAGTGTGAGGTAAGGGGCACAGTGGACCACCTGAGGTAAGATGAAAAATCAAGACATACAACAAGACTTGTCACCAAAGATCATAAATCCATCTTTTACAAGAGGAGTGGAGGGCCGTGGCTCTATTGCAGTTTGCCTTGTTCTGTTTCAATCACAGGAATATCCTCCCTTAAAGTTTGGACGTAGTCAGTAGAGTGTAGAAATATAAAATACGGAAATATTTGCTACGTGTTTTGAAAATAAGGAATACAAGTAGCAAGGAGGTACTGCACTGAAATTTAGGCGTTTTGGGATATGTACTTGTGATAGTAATTAGCAGGAAGATGAAAGTGGTGACAACACTGAAAGTGAGGTGTTCACTTGTATTTTGTGCTTAACTTGCAGAGGAAAGCTACCAAGCTGGAACAGATTGTTTTGGAAAGCAGGGTAAGGGCTGTGAGGTGGAGTGTGACCCCAAATGTATGTTAAGAAGTAGATGTGCTTTGAAAATTAACCACTGTAAAAGCAGAATCTCCATATATTTGCAGGTCTGTTTCTGCACTCTTGAACTCACCTACTTGATGTGCGAATGACTGGAGCTATATGCAGAGCAAGGTGAGGCTATCACTTCCTTTGCAGCTTTGTGGTATTTAAATGCTTGATATCCAGCAGCCTTTCTGCTTTGACTTTATTTAAAAACATTTGCATTCACTCAGAACTCCAATCTAAAACAGAGGCTGAACAGCTCAGCGGATGCAAATCCCCCAGCTAGAACAACCCTCTGAAAAGGGGATTATTGCTTTTGTTTACCCCAGATTCATGTTCTCCTCGGCGCCTGCCGAGGAATCAATCTCCCTCAGCTCCTCCTGCTGGATGCTGAGCCCCTGTGTTTGACCACGCATCGGTGGCCGGTTTTGCCTCCTGAGTGCCCCCAGTAGATGCTTTGATAAATACAAGGTTAAGGAAAACAGCCACCCTGCAAACACTCCACTTAGCAAGGGTGTGCAGATGGAAGACACGGGTTAGTGGGATATGGAGGAGAAGAACCAGCATATGATGACTCCTGCGAGCGGTAGGATGCTGAACCCCATCCAGCCCCTGGCTCTGGCTTGTTTCCAGGCTTGCAGGCCCTGAGCACCGTGCTGCTGTTGTCCCTGCTTGCTGCACGCCCTTGACTCATCGTTCCCCGCGTCCAGTTGCCCTGAGCTGCAGGATGAAACTTTCGAGTCTCTTGGGCATCTTAAGCAACTTTGTCCAAGCGATCCACCGGCAGTTATCCCGCTCGCAGATGAAGCCTTCAGGAATGCACAACCGTTTCTATAAATTTTGCAGGGTAACAGTGGGTGCAGGTAAGGCAAAGAGAAAGCTGAGGAGATGACCCACCAGCCAGCTCATCCCTCCGCACTGACTCCTGCCCAGCTTTCAGCCTCTCTCCGTGCCCTGCAACACGCCCGGCATGCAGCAGGTCCCCCGCCCAGGGAACACCTCTCTCTGGCCCCAAATCCTCACACTTTCCTTCCTGGAGACTTCCCGTGGGTCGGCCCCTGTGCCTGTGGGTACCTTTCTGTTCTTCAAACGCAGGATCAGGCCGTGCTGGGACTTTGCATCACCCGTAGCAGCTCCCAGGCTGTGCGGTACCTGCCATGGTTCTGCCAGCAAATGCCCAAGTCGGTACCTACCATGAGTTAGGGTCACGCCTTGTTCATAGAAAACAAGAATTCAGGTGTGCCGCAGAGGCAGTTGTCACCCAAATGTCACATAAACTATTTTTTTTTTTAATACTGGCAGATTTCAGCAGTAGTTTGGGGTTCAACAACTATTAACCACACAGCGGTGTTTGCCTATTGTAGAATGGCTAGAGATCTGATTTTAAGAGGGATCTAAAAATAGTTTTGACTTAAATGCTAAAGGGTTAATGAGAAGCTGTGTTTATTTTTTTCCCTGGCTATACTTGGAAAGAGCTGAAAATCCAGTTAGGTGAATGAATCTAAACTCTCATTAAGTCACATATTTAATTAATAGAAAAATGATTACAAAAGCATTTCCCCTTGCTCCTTCAATGCAAGCCAGCTCCCAAATGAGGATACTCATCTCTACCACCCTGAAATCTCCACGCCTGCACTATTGGCTATGCAGGGTGTCGGCAGGAGCAGGGAGGGAAGGGGAGAGTCTCACCTCCTTCTCTCCATCACTTCCGTGCAGATCCCGCTAGAGGGGAGATGATGCTCCCAAACCACCCCGGCTCCTCCTCCAGGCTCCTGATTCTGCACAGTGCTGCCTTGAAGGAAAGAGCTGCACTGCAATTTCTTCTTCTGCATCTGATAGACTGATACCTGTAGGTACAAGCAGTCGTGAAATAGGAATTTCATCTATTTGATTCATTCCTTTCATATGGGAAAGGGAGGGTTGTGGAAGGGTGAGTGTGGTGTGGTCCCATTAACGTAGACCTCTGTAGTACTGCATCATCATTTTATTCATCCTAATGTCTTTTCACAAAGCAGAAATGAAACCCACGCAGAAAGACTAGACATTGGAAAGGGGAGGGGGAGCACAAATGAACCTCCTCTGTTATTACAGGCCAGCCCCAGAAGGAGAATAAATGGTGATAAGAGGAAAAATAACTGAGACAGAATTATTAAATAAGGGACAACTTTTAAAGTGGCTCCAGTCTGGCTTCTAATTTTGTTCCTGTAATTTCATTGTGGGTTTAAATGGGACTGCTTAGACATTAGCTACTCGATCTGCAAGCAGTGCAGAAGTACATGCTGGGGCGGGCCATGGGCACGCTCTGCCGGGGCTGAAGGGGCTCCGTGCCCAGCCAGCCTGCTGAGGAGGTGGGGGCTGCTGCTGCCCCCCTTGGCCGCAGAGCTGGGGCAGAAGCTCCTTTTGCTCCAGTGAGTCTGTCGCCAGAGGCTGTCGGGACCCCCAAAGATGGGGAGACAGTGGGGGCTGTGTGGGGTGCAGGGTAGGAGTAAGGCAGCCGGGATCCCCCCAACCTGTGCCAGCCTCACTTCTCAATACATCCTACTTGCTCCAGGAGAAGCATCAGCGCATCGCTGGCTGTGCCCCAGGAAAAGTGGTGGCAGCTTTGCTGCTGCTTGGCTGGATCTCCCCAGAAAATGTTGCCGTAGGATTGCATATGTGTGTGCAGGGGTGTAGTAAAAAGGAGCTCGAAGAAAACAATGCTGTACAAAACAAGAGCAGAATTCATTATCCAGATAATACTGGCCCATTAGTAAAAAAAAAAAAAAAAAAAAAAAAAAAAAAAAAGATATGGCTACAGAAACCTGTTAGGCACCAGCAAGGGTATTTCCAGGCTCTGTTGCAGCGTGCCGCCACTGCATGTCACTGTTAGGACAGAGTGACACAAGTGGTCTGGTTGAAGTTTGTTCAGCTCTGGTGGGGACAGACACCACTGTCCCCAAGGGAAGTACCACCCTCTGGAGATGGGCTGCAGAAACCCAGCGCCCGAGGCCTGTTGTCCCCAAGGGGCCAAGCAGCCAAAAAGCTTAGTGCCTTCTGCAAAAATAGGCTGTCCCCGAAGTGACAGAAATGAGGAGTCTGAGCTACATGTTTCATTAAAAGGGTGGGGGTTTTTTTCTGAGAGAGGCATCAAAGCAGCACCTGGTGTGGATGACTGAGGACAGGGGAGCATGGAGTGCTCCCCCGGCTGTTCCCAGTCAGCCCAGTCCCTCACTGGGGCAAATGGGGCTGCACCAGTTGCTGCCCAGGGGAAGGGACAGCTGACTGGATGTTACTGGTGGGGCTGGTGGGAGCTGGGGCAAGGTGAGGCTGCTTCCCTCACCCAGAATGGTAACCAGCCCGTGGCAGGGAGCAGGATCTGACCCCACATCCACTGGAGCACGGGGCTGGCTGGGATGCCAAAGGGCACCGAGGCAAGCCTGTGAGGCTGAAAGCTCCCCTCACGGTTTAGGGGATTATTGCTACGGCCAAGCCCATGTGGATGTGGTGTTACTGGACATGGCTGCTGGGCACCTGCCTTCCCAGTCTGAGTGCTGATGGTGTGAGAAGAGGTGACATCCCAGCCCATGTCCGCACCCTCCCCTGTGCCCCTCATTCTGTTCAGAGGTGGCAGCGTGGTGACAGACCACACAAGAGATGACATGTCTACCCTAGAAGTGCCTGTTACAGAAACAGGGAGCAATTCACAGTTCAAAGGGAAGACTGAGATGCCACCATGTCCTGGGCTTCAGTCAACAGGGCACAGGGGTGTAAGTAACAGAGGGGCTCCTGCTCTCTGCATCCTCGCTCCTGTGTGCTAATGGACATCTAACAACAGGGATTTGTGCTGAGGGGGGAAGGAGAAATACCTCAGGCTGCAGCAATGTCACCTCTTCTTTTGATGGGAGATATGGAAAGAGAGGTGACATTGCTGCAGCCAGGAGCATTTTTCGGACATAGCCCAGCATTTGCTGCAATACTGAATTCCTTAGAGCACCTCAGCCTGAAAGATGCTCAAATTCTGGCTCATTTGAGCATCTTTCAGGCTGAGATGCCCTAAGATGCTCAGCAAGTCCCTCCAGCACACGTGCACGGGCTGTTTGTCTCAACAGGATATTAAAAAGAAGATGTTATAAAAGCAAGGCGTGATACAAGGCAAGGCTTAACTCGCAGTGCTGACATTTATCTCCTCTCCGCAGCTCAGGTTCAGCAGGCAGGAAACATCTGCAGCCCCCGCCGCCCCCTTCTTATGTCCCCCCTCCCCGAGGCTGCTGTGCTCCCCCCCCGGGGCGCTGGTGCTGGGATGGAGGTCAAGTACCCTGGTCCCCCTGGGTCATTTTCTCACAGGGGACCAGGAGATGTGATTCAGCTCTGGCTGGGGCACTCAGTCCTGCCTGCGCTGTTGATCTGCCTTCCTCTGGTTCCCTGTGCTGCAGGGGGGCTGTCAGTGGTCCCCAGGTCCAACTCTGCTACACCAAATTCCCATCACTGGCAGAGTTGTGTTTACTCAGTTTCCCAGAAGTCCTACATGACTCCCACCAGCTCCGTGTCTGGGTCAGCACTCAGGGCAAATGGTGTTTCCTGGAGGGAAGGAAGGATCATGTCCCGCTGGGCTATGGGCACTGGTGATGCCTCCAGCCAGGGCAGGGTGCAGAGGGCGAAGCAGCGGGCAGTCATGCAGGGCTACCCACTACAACACAAAATAGCACCTCTCAATTTTAATATCACAATAGCTGGCCATATTTTCTCAGTGCGTACAGGCAGAAGTTAAGATAGCTTGCTGTCTGGCTCCTGATCCGAGCGATCAGGCACACGTGTTGTCAGGATTTCTCTCTCTCATGGCTGCCCAGCCTATTAAGTGTTTATTCCTATTTCCCCCCACCCTCCTGGCATTTTTTTCTCCTTTCTCCTCCCTTCTGGTTTTACAGTCATTGGATCGACAGGCTCACAGGCTATTTTTAGGTCTCTAAATTACTTTTCAGACCTATCCTAAATTTATCTCCCAATAATCTGAAGTCTTGACATCTCAGGAGAGGGAATCACGGCTGCAGAAGAAGAAGGAAAAAGTTTAAAGCCCGGCATACTGGGCTGGACCCCTTCACTGTGGCAGCCTCTTAGTCTTCCTCCCGCTCAGCCCTCACCTCTCCCACTACACATCCCCTGGCTGTCCTGGACAGTCTCTACCAGGGGTGAAGGGTGGTTATTCCCCCGCAAGCAGCAGCAAGGGCATAGGGATCCCCCAGGAAAATGGGGGGCACAGAGGAGCCCAGGGGAAGAGGGGGACGGAGGCAGCACCCCAGTGTCCCCTGTTAACTGTGTGCAAACCAGGGAGCCGGGTGGATATCTGGGTTTGCAGCTGCAGTGCATTGAGCCCTGATGGGGTTTGTACCTGCAAAGCTTCCTGTGAAACAAGCAAAACCTAATGTTTCTGACAAATAACCAAGAAATTAGGTGTTCTTGAAGAAGATCACACTGCAAGCCCAAGGCAAAGCCAGGAAGAGGAGGTGGGATCCCGCTGCATGATTCCTGCAGGTTACTTGTATGCAGAGCTAGAAAATAGGAAAACTTTCCAATATTCCTTCAGGGCTGGGAGCCCTTTGGGCCGCTGCCAGCTCCTCCCTGCAGCACCTGAAGGATAAACTTTTCCACTTCTAAAGGTTTCACAGCCCCATCAACCAACCAATCGACCCCCAAATCCTCAATAATTGCTCCCTTCAAAAGTCACATGCCAATGATTTTATCTTGTGGCCTCAGAGGGATGAAACCTCAGGCTGTCGGTGCGAGGCTGCATTCCAGTCACCTGGAGCCACAGAGCCATGAGGGCTAAATGCTCTTAAAAATAAAATATTTCCTCCTCTGTTCTTCCTCCCAACCAGTTTCCAGTCAAACCAGCAGGACGATGCACTGAGCCGGGGGATGGGGAGAGAAGGAGAAAAGGAGGGAAGGGGTTAACCCTCTTCCCACGGTAAAGCACTGAGGCTGCTTGCCAGTTTTTGGAAAAGATGCAAGTCATTCTGCCAGGACGAGAGGGAGGTTTTGAAGTCTGTGGGATGCTCTCACAAAAGTGCCGCAGTACAACCCCAGCCGAGCTGGCATGGCAGGCAGGGGAGGCGGCAGGGAGGGAACCCACCCTAACTGAGGAGGGGGGAAAGAAACCCCAAGCAGGAGCATCCTGGCAGGACTGCAAAAATGCTGTTGTCTTTGGGCTTTCTTCCTCACCTTCCCCTCTCCTTTGAACCTCATCCTTCATATGTCCCAGCTTCATCATCCTGGGCATTGTCCACTCAGCCAAGAAATGTGGGGAGTGAGATGGTGCCACAAGCCCAAGGCAGGAGCAGCCACCACAGCCCTGGCTCCCTGGTGCATGGCTCCTGCAGGGAGCACTGGAAAATATTGCAGCTTTTGGATGCCTTCTCTGATGGGAGGAGAGGTCTGCCAGGGGTGCACCAAGCACTACCTGCTGGTCCTGAAGGGAATAGCTGGGGTTGTGCCTGGCCTCTTTCTCCTTCCTCCCTGGCCCCAAATAGCCCCCGGGCATCCTGTGCCAGATTTCAGAAAGAAATGTGCTGGAGTTGATGGGATGTAAAGAGATACTTTGGTATAAACACCCATTTCCTGGGAGGAAAAATGTTTTCTTTGAAAAATAACAGGCCGTGATGCATTGTAGGTGGAGAGAAAATAAGTAGCCCACCAAGTTAAAATATCATTGGCAAAATACGGGGCTCCCCCCAGGACATCTTGGCCGTGTCTTGATGCAGTGGCTGCACCAAGAAGCTGGTGGGTGCCCAGAATGATAAACTTAGATTAAGCAGAAAATAAACCCCAACCAAGTGATGCCAATTCAGAGCCCAAATTTGCAGGTTTGGGATGCAGAGGCAGCGGGATGGAGGAGCAACATGAGGCCGCTTAATCACGGAGTTCCTGTTCTAGGGAAAAAAATTCCACTCACAGCCAGGTCTCACCTTGATTTTGTTGCTTGGCAGCATAAAATCCACCTGATTAAAGACAGGTAAAACCGCGAATGTAATTTCCTGGCTTATATTTTTACTTTCAGAGCATATTACATCCAGCACAAACCAGGCTTTTGAGGGAAGCTTTGGTCAATTAAGATTAGCTGTCATTTCACATTTATTACCATCATTTATGAATTCTCCTTGTTGCCAACAGGCAGAAGGAAAAGATGGAACATGAAATAAACAGATCATTGACAGAGAACCTCGTCAGGGCCCTGATTTCTATCCCCTTGTCATCTCCAGCTCTGTTCTGTCCTATCAGTCAGCTCCAGAGGGCTCTGGAAAACCATCGCCATTTCGGCACCACTGTTATTCTGCACATATATTCTTCTGATGGCACTTGGCGTGAAGCAGGGGGATATAAGTGAGGGTTGCCTGCCAGCCAGGGTGCCACTGCTCCTAACCTATCACAGAATCACAGAATGGTTGGGGTTGGAAGGGACCTCTGCAGATCATGTAGTCCAACTCAACTGCTAAAGCAGGTTCACCCAGAGCAGATTGCACAGTAATGTGTCCAGACAAGTTTCGAATGTCTCCAGAGAAGGAGACTCCACAGCCTCTCTGGGCAGCCTGTTCCAGTGCTCTCGCGTCCTCAAAATAAACAACTTTCTCCTCATATTCAGATACAACCTCTTGTTCTTCAGTCTGTGCCCATTGCCCCTCATCCTATCATTGGGCATCACTGAAAAGAGTCTGGTCCCATCCTCTTGACACCCACCCTGGAGATATTTATAAACGTTGATGAGATCCCCTCTCAGCCTTCTCTTCTCCAGGCTGAACAGGCCCAGCTCTCTCAGCCTTTCCTCATAAGAGAAAACCTACACTGGTCCCAAGGGCACCAAGCCTCTTCTGTACTGGCCATTGCTAGAGAAAGGGGACCGGGCTGGAGGGACCACCAGGCTGACCTGGCACAGGGGTTTCTGGCTGTGATTGCTCAGATGGGACTGAAGCAGATGGTCTGAGCTATAGATGGGTGGGAAGGAGACTCGGGTGTTTGCACAGAACCCTCCTTGTTCAGCTCCAGCCTGGCACAGGGAGAGAGGGACCCCAGGGTGCCCGGCATGCAGGGCTGGGTGGCACATCTGTGCCTCAAACTGCATAGGGGCTGCACAAAATTGGCCAAACTGAGAGAAAGCATGGGGAATATTTCGAACATATATACTCAAATGAACAGTCCTAAAGGCTCTGTGCTCCTGGGAGTGTGTCAAAACCTTCTTTGTCTTTTTACCCCTTTAGTCCCTGCCTTGCTTATGCCATTGCATAATAGCAAAATGACCTTGAGAGAGACAAATGAGCTACTCCAGGATGCTGGTTCAGATGATGAGAGCTTGTGTTTCACTGTATTTCTGGCAGGCCATCACTCCAAAAATGTATGTCCCTAATCAAATGTAGATTTTGAAGATAATACCTGTCCCCTCTGCTACCACAGCATTGTTTCTAAGGCAAAGGTTATTAGCAGTGTGCTGTTGAGCGAAGGGGTTAATTCTATATGCCTTTCACATTGCATGATGTGTACCTAGTTTCTACATAGATCTGGAGTGAAGATGAAATAGCTCATTACTCATCAGTGGCAAACAAAAAGTACCATGAATCAAGTTAATGGTCAAGGCGGGAAAAGGAAGATTATTGGGTTCCCATTGTTCAACGACTTTCTTATCTTGCAGGAGCACCAAGGAGCAAACAAGACCCCTGGCTAGGGCAGAGCACCTTCCCTGAGCGAGGTGCTCCGTAGTAACCCACGCAGTAAACCCTGAGCCCTTCTGCACAGTTAATCATTAGAGAACCTGCTGAAAGCAAAAGCAAACAAACACTGCTTGATTTGGTACCTAAAGGGCAAGTTTAGGGCCACTCTTTTATGTTCCTGGACAATGGGTCTTGCAAAGCTCACAGAGGCGGTGCCGATCAGCGTGAAGATGCAAAGAGCCACTATCAGCCCAGCTTATCTGGTAACCCACCATGCGGAGCTGGGCAAGGCTCCTCACAAAAGCCTATTGCAGCCTGTCTGAGCACAGCCTCATCAATGAACAACTAACGAAGGGGCAAGAGGCAAATGGGGCCCAGCCTGGAGGCCACAGGCCAAAGATCACTTCGTACCAGCCCTGCACATCCTTTTTCTTTGGGAGAGGGGACACCACAGATCTGGTCAAAAGGGGTGTGAAGGCAGAGGGACAACTCCCTGAGGTCGTGTCCCTCCCCTGTATCAGTTTCTGAACATGGGTCGGAGTTTTATCAGACCATTGTCAAATGTACATGTGGTCACCACTTTGTTTCCCACTTCTCTAAATTGCGAGGCACATTCCTCACAACGGTAGCCACAACCTCCCTCTCTCCACAGCAACAAATATTAGCACCAAAGGACCTCATTTCTCCTTGTATCATTATCTTGCCATGTCCTTCTCTTCAGACATTGGTCCAGCACTGATGTCTTTCGAGTAGCTGGTGACAGGACAAATTAAGCTTGGAATTACTCTGGCTCTTCTCTGAATCCTTTTTTGCAGTATCACCTCTTCGGGGTCACAAGACACCTTCAGTCGTGTGGGGAAGGACCGTTGCCCTTGCTTTGAGATGCTGCCATTGCTGATGAGAAGTTCCCATACTCTTTCCTTTGAAAAATAGTGCCCACAAGGTACAGGTCAAGAAAGACTAATTTTCCTTTTTTTATAGCTGATGATTACATATATATTGTATATGATGACTGCCTTTGACTGCATGGGCCAGGATGACTCCTAACAGTAATATCCTGTGTGAGAAGCTGTGGAAATCTGGTCAGTTCAAACCCCATTTGCTGCCTGGGACACCACAAAACACAGACCCCTGCTCTGCTGAGCCACAGAAGGGACCATGGGTCAGCCAACGCTCAGGAGAGGCTTGCTGCAAGACCTCAGCTACCTCCTGTACTTTCCTCATCTTAGTATGTGGCCTATGGATGGAGGTACACATTTCTTCTTCAAAGCGAACACCATTCTAACATTTTTCCCTCCCAGAAACACCTCCTACTTATTCTTCCCACCCTCTCAGGAGGGCCTCGACCACACTGTGGAGCTCCATTGGCAGCAGTGTCCCTGTCCTCATAGCTGAGCTATCCCTCGGTTTCCTCCTGAAGCCCTTCAACTCTGGATGACTCAAAGAAAACTTTCGCTCACAACACTGGAAAAATTCAAACCAAACAGTGTGTTTTACATGATGGGGATGCTGCTGAGAATCATGGCATTTCTCTGTGCTTGGAGAAGGTGGTGAGTGACTGGTGCAGATGCACTGGATCTCTGGCAGAATTACAGCACTTACTCTTTCGAGTAGAGGGTGGATTTTAAAATAATTTGCAAATAAATTGGATAATTTGCCTGAGTTAGAAGTACTTTGGAAAATACATCCTTCGACAAATTTAGCAGCAGTCTTCAGACTTCTGCCTTCTCATGAGTGCGCCAGAGGAAATGTGTAGATGTTTCTCCACCCTTCCCTTAGTGGCAAAGTATTTTGCATAGGCTGCATTCATGGGCTCTCAAAGGATGGTAGATGAGTCCCTCTCCTGCCATTGAGCACTGAAACTTTCTCAGCCTTTTGGAAAGGAAAAGGCAATAAGGTCTGTCCCAGAGATTGTCCCATTTTCTAATGGATGGAGCTCCTTCCTGGGAGAATGGAGGTCATGAGCTGGCACAATTCATCCATCCCTTAGAGAAGAGGAAGGTGGAAGCATGTGTCTGCTCTGAAATGGGGATATTTGGCGGGATAGGAATGGACTTAGTGCAACTGAAAACATTGGGAGCTGACATATCTTTCGGAAAAGCACAAGGGCTGTGGCAGGAGCAGGAGGATGGGGTGTGAGGGGCACCCACACACCTGCATGGGTCTTGTGTGTGCCTGGAGAGAGGATGTGGGCAGGAGGATGATGTAGGGACCTGCGAGGGGACGTGAGCTGGAGTAGTGGGGAGGTCTGTACAAATCTGACATTTTTCAACCTGGCGAAAGAGGAAAGTCCTCAAACTGATGCATACACACTAGTGGTAAATGTATCCATGGATACATGGTTAAAAAAAAAAAAAACTAACAAAATTGCACATGCTGTCATCCTCCTCTCCCCAGCCGCTGCCATTATAACCTGAAGAACTGCAAAAAATGGAATAAACATTTTAAAATTTGGAAAGTCACAGTTAAGGCATCTCCAGATCCCTGACTTTGCTCAGTGTTGGTAGTATCAGAAAAAATAAAAAGGGATTAACTAAGTTATGTTTTGTAAATCAGGCTCATCCAGTGCTGGACTGAAAACTTAGATGAAATGTCATGTGATTACTTCACAGTCTCACTAAGGGGGAGAGTTAAGGTTTGTCCCAGCCTACCCAATATGCAACTCCTTATCTGAGTAAGTTTGGGTTTTTTCTTAAATCCAACAATTATTTGTGCTTTTGGTATTCACAACATTTTGTTTTGGCAGAATCAAAACATGCCAATGATGCACTTTTCTTTAAATATGGGTGCTTTACCTTATCCCTTTCCATGTCATAGGCTTTTTAACTTTCCCCTGTAGGAAACAGAAACAAGGAAGCCTAAAACCACAGTTGGGGGATTAATTGAGATTATATACAGTATCTTCACAGTTTTTAAGGTTTCTCTAGTGCAAATTCTCTCCCGCACGGGGGCAGAGGCTGGCTGCAAAGCGGCCCCAAAGCTCTTGTTCTTCTTGCTGTCAGTCATGGCCTTCATTTTCCAGGGTCTGGGGTATGGGGGGGTGGATGGACTAGAGAGGTGCTGGTAGGCAGACACATTTAAGGCCTCTCATTTAAGGATGCACATGCAAATGCAGATGTATTTGTCTGTAATGCTGTTTTCGGCCTGGTAACACTCTGCTCCCTACGCACAGGGTCCTTGTCTCTGCCTGTAAGTGACGAGTGTCATCCCTATGCTGTGCTTGCTGGGGTCCGTAAGCCCTACGGGGATGTGTTGTTTTGGGGAGCCAGACACAGCCCCACAGCCGGCCTCGCCACTCTGTTTCTCTCCCATTGCTACCCGTACAGTCTGAAAGACATCCCGCCACACCATCCCACCTTGTTTCCTCTAAGGAAAGAAGCTGTCCAGCTTCTTTTTGGTGGTGTTTCCACTTTGGGCTTGGGGTAGCAGGTCTTCAGACTGCACTTGGGCAGGGAGGTGGGTGGCACAGGGCTGGGG
Organism: Caloenas nicobarica; assembly: GCF_036013445.1. Taxonomy (NCBI): domain Eukaryota; kingdom Metazoa; phylum Chordata; class Aves; order Columbiformes; family Columbidae; genus Caloenas; species Caloenas nicobarica. The sequence continues at coordinate 45,116,025 of NC_088246.1, read as the reverse complement.
CAAGGAGACAAGGCTCGCCATCCCTGCTTTTTGCTTGTTGGAGCTGACCTCCCGAGGAGGCGAAGTGCTGACCACAGAGCTTCTCTTCCTCGCTCTCCAGCAGTAATGCACATGTGCTTTGTCCATAAATATATTATTTTGTGTTCCTGCCAGCCCAGACTAATAGGGCTAATGTTTCCTGAGGAGCAGCCCAAAGCTACATTAGCCGCAGATGTTTGATTGATTTAAAACAAAGAGCCTGACCGCCAAACTGCTCCATATGGTTTCTCTTCCTGTCACTTTGCCTGCAGGGTTATCTCTGAAATGCAATTAAGGTGCTTAAAAGTACATTTTCAGGAAGATGCAGAATTGATGAGGGTGGGTTTGCCGATGGGTGCCTCCAAACTGTTAGAGCAAGAGCGAGGAAAGTCATGCCCTACCTTTAGCAGCTGTACACGTGGTTTTTCCACTTACATGAGGATCTTAAATAGGAGGGCAGGCCAAAAAAATGCCCCTGTTGTAAAGAATTTGCCATAGATTTACTTTGCCATGTCTCCTAATATTCTGCTCATTTATTATTGAAGTCAAACGTTTCTCTAATTAGATGTTTACTTGGGAACTTAAGTGCTGCAGAGATTTCATCCAATCCCACCACTCCCCTGCTCCCGCTGCCTGGGCACCAGAGACAAAACTCCTCTCTTGTGTAACTCCGTTGAAGACCCAACAATGTTGCCGAGGACAAGCTGGGCTCTGCCTGTTGTTTGCCATCAGGTGCCAGTCCTGCCTGAGCACGAGGAGAATGATGCTGTGCCCAGACCTAGCCGCCACAGACCCAGCACACCAAGCCCGGCTGCTGAAATCATCCGCTGGTCCCCTGTAGGGCTGAGAACCTGGCTTGATCCAACTCCCAGCAGGACCCCAGCCTCGTATGCTCTTGGGGTGCTGAGGTCAGTGAGGGAATGTTATGGCCTTTTTGGTTTTAATGCGCAGAGTAGATGTACGTAGACGAAAAAAGTGTTCTTGTGTATGCTAACCCTCCATCTTCTCCTTAGTTTAGCTGACACAGGCAAGCAGTGGCCCTTCACACTGCATTTTCAAAGAACTTAAATGCTTCGGTTTCTGAACAAAGAAATTTAAAAATTCTCTTCCATGAAAATTCCCAAAATAGGTGCTTGACATCTGGCATCTGGATCCAAGTCTTGGTGGGTGAGAGCAGCAAGAGCCACCTGCAGTGACCTGAGCGACTGCCAGGTCCCCTCTCTGGACCACTGGCAAAAAAAAAATCCACGTATTTGAACAGGGAATACCAAGCCATGGTGCAGAATTAATTTTATATTATGGAAAACAGAAATAATTATACTGCAACAGGTCTGAAGATTCATGACAGCAGCACATGCTGTAAATATACAGCAGCACGGGATAATTATCTGGTGCTCAACTGTCTTCAAATTAGACCTCTGTTAACCTTGTCCTTACCTCTTTCAGAATTAAAATCCTAAGGTAATTCATCATAGAAATTCTCAGTAACTTCAAGTATAATTGCTAAGTAATTTTCAAGCACATGTAATTACCATGCCCGATTAATCTCATCATGAGTCTTAAAGCCAGGTTGCTTAATGGGCCTTAGATCTAAATAAACTCTAGTATATATATGTGTATATATATATGTGCGTGTATGTGAGCCTTTTTGTACCAGAGGAGTGAGAGCAGCCCTTGGAAATGCATCTTTCTCTATAGGCTGCTTTATTCCCTGATCAGGCATTTGCAGAAACATTACCCTGGCTACTGCATAGTCCTTAAATCCACATGCACTGTCAACATTATCCAGATCCCCACAACGATTTAAAGTGAAGTCTTTCACAGAAAACTGATTGTACAAACAGCACCATATCGCACCGAGTTTATTTGCTTTCAAGGGCTTCAAGAGCAAATGTTCTTCAGCTCCAAACAAGAGGAGAAGCTTGCTTTCTTTTTTGGCCCACACTGCAAAATCAACCTGAGATCTGAAACTTCAGCTATTAATATTTTCTCCTCTTGGCATTCACACCCTTTCAGGGGAGGGAAACACAGATTATAAGGGCCTACCCAGTCTTTGCTACCCTGGAAGATCAAGCGAATGAACTTAGCCGCTTTCTGATTCATCGCTATACCACTGATCATCATGAATGAGACAGTGGAAAGGCTCAGCCTTTACTGGGTTAATAGTTTAATCGAGGTGTGCTGGCTCCCAGTACATGCAGAAGCACTGGTCCCCGCACCTTTGTGGCAAGCACAGCTTCACCAGCTCATGTGAAACTCCCTGCTGTGCCCACAACTTCTTGCTCCGGCAGTGGGAGCAGAGATCTGTTTCTGCTTGTGACCACAGGTCCCAGGCTGGTGAGTGGGAGAGGGGACCTTGCCTCTGTGTGTGTGTGGGAATGGGGAGAGCACCATGAAGGGTTTGATCCCTTCAAGGGTGAGTGTAAAGGCTATTGCTGGCGTGAAGGACCTTCCTGGTGTCCCTCCTGTCATTATCACTTAAAAGAATGAATCCTGTCTGCAATTGCTAACCTAAAGATACGTAAATCCTTTCAGTTTTAGGTCAGTCTGACAAAGAGTGACTTGCAAAACACCTAATCACAAACTACAGACACTACTGACCTTGCAGCTTTAGACATTTTGATGCCCGCACAATTAGTTGAGTCTTGCTTTAGCGCATATCTCAAGACTGTTGGATAAAGTGTCCTTTAGCCGAACGTTGCTCATTATACACTAAAATGATTGTGTAATGCAATATGCAAGTGTGTGAGCAATTGGCTCTTTAGGACTGCCCCGAGTAGTGATAAGATTTTGTATATAATGGGTGTTAATTTTCTTGCTGGCATGCTGGCTTTATTCCAGCATCCAGGCTTGCGCAACTCTGTAATAAACAATATCTTGTCTCTGTGTGCTAAATTTGGCTCCTTTGTATGCACACCGGGTAAAGAACCCTGGTTTGGGGACAACTACCCCAGAAGTGCTGTGTGGGAAGTTCATTGGTGGGAGGCTCCATCCCTTCTGCGGATGCAGACTCATGTCCTGCATAGCTGGACCAGCCGTGGTGGCAAACAGAATGCCCAGGGAGGCTCCTGAGCAGCAGCGTCCACCTGCACCTGCTGTTCCCATGGGGCAAGGACATTACCAGGGCCACTGCAGGACCAGCCTCTTAGAGCTAATAACGATGTGGCCATTATAAAGTACTTGAGGGTAACATTCAACAGGCAGTTCATAAATTAAGAGAAGTTTTTCCTGGAAAGGTCTTTATGTGGTCAATCATTGAATCATAGAATTGTAGAATCATTTTGGTTGGAAAAGACCCTCCAGATCATGAAGTCCGACTGCTAACCTAATACTGTCACTAAGCCATGTCCCTAAGAACATCATCTACATGTCTTTTAAACACCTCCAGGGATGGTGACTCAGCCACTTCCCTGGGCAGCCTGTTCCAAAGCCCGACAACCCTTTCCATGAAGAAACTTTTCCTAATATCCAATCTAAACCTCCCCTGGCACCACTTGAGGCCATTTCCTCATCCTATCGCTTGTTACTTGGGAGAAGAGACCGACAGCCCCCCATGCTACAACCTCCAGCACAGAGATGAAGCACCTACAGCCTGTGGTGCTTGGGGAAGGTGTTAGAATAACACGATGGGTAACTGGAGTCATCCAACACGACACAAATTTCCCCCAACGATTTGCCACAGCTGCACTCAGAAGACATTTCATCTGAACTGAAGACACCCACAGAGACCCAAACACACGACTCAGAAACCTCAAAGCAAGAAAAGTGTTACTGGCTCGTGGTCCCCAGAACTGAGCAAGTCCATCAAGCTTTGAATGCATTTTATAGAAATTGGTCTAAACCAACTTGCTAAAATTGACAGGGAGCAAGATTCACTGTATGAAAATTATGAAAAATGTCTAAAGACTTCTAGAAGGAGAAAGACGATTTTCTTTTCTCCTTAATTCTGCAGATTCACATTTCCATACAAGGTTGAATCTGCAATTTCCTGCTGTTTCTCCTTTCTTCTGAAAAACATTCTTTAAAGAGAAGTGCCAGGAACATTGCCAGCCAGGCAAACGTAGTAGGAGGCATTATTTGCAATACACCTCCCCAACCCCTGCAGACAGCTTTGTTGCCTGCCTTCTCACCCTTGCAGATGTTGAGCTTGAGTAATAACTGTCCTTGAATTTTTCTGCCCTTGGTACCTGCTGTGCCTCACACCAGGATCCCTGGTCTCTGGGACAGCCCTTTTGCCTGCTCTGCACAGGGATAAAGCCTGATCCTCCCCTCCGTCTGTATCTCCAAGAAAATATTGCAGAAACCTCTGCCTGAGCATCTCTTTCCCACCCAGAGAAGGGGACACGGCCCTGGGACCAGTCTGCTGTGAGCATTAGGAAATGTGGACATGGCGGGAGGCTTTTTAATAAGAAACAGCTGTGGCACCAAGCCATTGCCTGCTCTGGACCCTTCTGTGATTCCTCTCTAAGCTACAGCAAATTCAGCTGGTTCTCGGAGCTACGCTTTATTTCCCCTCTGGGAGGTTTCTGGGTCAGATGTATTAAAATGCATTTATTCTTAAGGGGGTTGGTAATCTGACACAACAGTGATGTACGAGTGAATGGGGAGAATACATAAATTTCTAACAATGCAGAAAGAAGAATCCCAGAGTTTTGCTATCTGTAAAAACGAAGCATGGGATCTGTCACTTCATGTCAGGACAGCCAAATTAAACAAATGCAAGCTGACAGGAGGAAAAGACACAAAGAACTTCTATCCAATTACTTCCAGAAGAATATTAAATTATGGGGCCACTTGCTTTTGTGTTAGCAAATAAGTATTTAAATGGACCTAAAGTCCTTTGTATTCTGAAAGTTGGGTTTATCTGCATAGGAGAAATGGATGCTGTGGATACTCCTGAAAGGGAAGCGGAGGACAGACAGCACATTCAATGGAGGCTTTAGGCTGACATGTGTGGATTGCATGGACAGGAATGGTGTTTCCATGGCTGTTGAGACACAGGACGGGGAAGTAAGAGCACCTGGGCATCTTGTTTCAGATGCCTCCATCACAGCTGCTGGAGCAACAACTCGAGGGTATCAAAAGAGCCATTGAGACAGAGATACCTTTGCAAGCAATAGCTCAACCTCTCTTTTTGCAGCATACAGCCAGTTGACTTTGGTGACCAGTGGCACAAAGAAGAGAAATCCACTTTTTGCACTTGGAAGTGTCAAGAAGACAATATCGAATCATAGAATAGTTTGGGTTGAAAGGGGCCTTTAAAGGTCATCTAGTCCAATCGCCTGCCATGAGCAGGGACATCTTCAACTAGATCAGGTTGCTCAGAGCCCCGTCCAGCCTGGCCTTGAATGTTTCTAGGGAAGGAGCATCTACCACTTCTCTGGGCAACTTGTGCCAGTGTTTCACCAAACTCATTGTAAAAAATTTCTTCCCCATGTCTCACCTGACTCTCCCCTTCTTCAGTTTAAAACCATTACAGATATGTATTGCTAAGCTCTGTCATGCTGGGGGCAGGTGGAGCTACTAGTGCTGCTGCGCACCACCATGGAGGAAGGACTCCGAGCATTGCTGGTGCAGAGACAACGGCCTGGGGCTTTCTGGAGCAAAGCCCTGAGAGGCGCAGGGAGGAGATGGCTGGTTATCATGGGGCATCATTGAGTGCCTGCAGGATGTACAGCCTGATCGCCAGCTGGGAGGAAGCACCAGGAAGGAGCCATGGCTGACTGCATCGCCTCTCTGCAAAACACAGTAATGGTGGCTCCACACATACGTGGAGCAGAAGGTGTTTCCCACACGAGCGGGCCACAGAGGGTACAACCCAGGTAGCTCAAGGGTGACCCTGTCACCCTTGCTGCGCGCCTTGGCGTCTCTGGCAGGAGGCTCCCGGCACTCCTGCCAAGCACTGAGTAGGGTTGGGTGCAGGGTGGCTTGAAGGTGGCAAATCGGTAATGGTCACACTGCAAGGACCAAGTGTCCTGTGCTACCTCCAGCATCAGAAAACGAGGAGCAGTGTACACACCTTGGGACTTTGCTTACAGCAGGCTGCTCAGGGATGTAAGCAAACGTAGAGCTGGCAGCAGGAAACGGATAAACCTTGCACTCCTGGAGACAGATCAGCCACAAAGAATATTACTTGCTGGAACAAATGGGGATGTGAGATGTTTGCAAAGAGTACGGCAAGGGGCAGAAGAAAGTAAAATTTAAGCCATATGAAAGTCCAACCTGACCCTAGGAAAAGGTGAGCATGAACCTGCACCTTCTTGATAACCCCAGGATCAAAGTGGGCTGTTTGACTCAATCTGTGAGAGGTGGACTATACAAAGGCTCGTCTCTTAAGAAATAGGGTTAGGAAAGACTAATCCTGGCAATCTCTGGTGTATCTGACATGCTGCGCTCCGGCAAGTGGTCAGAGCAGGCTGCATCAGGACTGAAATGCGTCACAGAGAAATGGGAATGTGAGTCAAAGACAGTTTCCCTTGGGTGCGCACAAGGAAGAGGAAGGTGAAAGTGTCAGAAAACATCAAGACACTCACGAGAGAAAGAAAACAGATACTGAAAGACAGTGCTGAGCAGTGACAGACGATGACCGTGCACTTTCCCAGGGTGCAGGTAGCTGCCCACTGCCACAGCCTGGGGACCTGCCTGTGTAACCCATGAATGCCTCTGGCAGGAGGTGGCCCAGCCTAGCTTGCACGGACAAGCCGTGGGAGGCCCAGGGTGAAGGTCAGTACCTGGGACCCAAGGGGTCCATGCCAGGACAGGGGTGCAACCCTGGCGCACAGCGCGCTGGGGAGTGTTGTGTTCCGAGGGGAGCAGGACAGCACCGCCACAGCTTTTTAGCCGCCTCCATCTGCCCCAGCAGCAAGCAAGCAAGGCAAAATGGAGAGCTGGGGAGGGAGGCGTGGATGGATCAACGCTCCCATATCCCACCCTCCTGCAGAACATCCTGACCGGTGCTTCTCCAGCTATCTGTTTTGCAGGTGGTGCAGGTGCAGTGGAGGGTCCCAGGCAAAGGAAACCCTTTTCTGGCCTCTGCAGCCATGTCTCCTGTGCATGTTATGGGCAGCTGGTGAAGGGGCAGCTCCGACCCTTCCCTGGCAGAGCCGGGAGAGCGGCAGCTCTGGCAGCACAGGGACCTCTTTGGCGGGGGTTGCCAGGGAAGGAGCTTCTTGTGTCAGACATCTGCACAGCAGCAGCCTTGACCAAATTTTAGGCTTATTTGTAGATTTTTCTACCTGTGCAAGGCCAGGAGTGTCTCTGTTTAAGGAGAAGCTGCAAAGAGCTGCTTTGGAACATGGGCTGGTATGACCAGGCACTCATTGAAGATTAAAGCAGAGAGGGGGAAAAAAGAGAGAAGGCCAACTCCGTTTGTCGCATACCCTGCTGTAAGTCCAGAGTAATTACATTAAATGTAATAAGCATGCACACTTCCTTCCCCACTCCCACTTGGGAGCAGTCATTTGTTGCTGGCCAGTTCCTGCAGCAAATGAGGCTCCTACCTACTGAGTTGGCAAAGTTCTCCTGGCCAGGGGACCACAGAGAGGAGCAAAAGCTGCTGTCCTGCCCTGCCATCTCCTCTTTCTCCTTGTCCAGGAGAGAACAACACTGCCACTTTACTAAGGTATTTAGCAAGCCAACATCAATTTTAACTATACCCAGGCTTTACACGCCTCTCACTGGTGCTGCCAGCCCTGGTTCCCACACGAATATGCCACTTTGCACTGTTTTCCTCTCCACCTACCTGGAGGAGGTTCTTACCTGAAGAAACAGCTCAGCAGGTGCTTCAAGGCAATGCCAGTGGCTCTCCTGCAGGCTGATGGTCATGGCCAGCACTCAGTTCTCCCATGAGATGAGCTGGGGAAGAGGAAAAGCTGTGGAAAGAGAGGCTATGGTTCTGCTGTGAGGAGGTGGTGAAACAAAGAGGTGCAAGAGCAGAGAGCAGAGCAGCCTGACCTCCCCAAGGCCAGGAGCAAATGAGCGGTGCTTCAGAGAGCCCTTGATTTTCTAGGGGGCTGAGACCTGGGCAAGAGAGTCTCCTGCCAGTCCAGGCATAGAGCACTGCATCCTGCATGGTGAGATGCTGGGCACCACAAAATCATCTTGCCGAATGGGCAGGTCTGCTCCTGGAGTGAGCAGAGAAGACCATGAGCAGCAGATAGAGGTGGTCAACCCTCCTGCTTTGCACCTGGAAAGTCTGATCCCTGTGGGTTTGGTCACCCACAACCACTCATTGTCCAGGAGGTCCTTGGAGATGCTCCCCCAAGCCAGAGAGTCTGCTCCAGGGAGCTGTGGAGTTGTATATAATAACTGCACATTCCCATAGATTAAAATGAGGACTTGAAGGAGACAGCAGCAAGAGCCCTATGGGGGTGATGAGTGGCTGTATTTAAGCCTATCAGTTTCACCAGAGGAATTTTTGGAACCTTGGCATAAGAGCAAAGCTGCCTTCAGCACTTCGACCTTCTTTCTGCTTTCCTTCCCTGTACAAGGAAATGTTTTCAGATACGTAAATAGATTCTTTTGTGCTTAATCCCACTGAGCATTTAAAGCTTCAAGGTTGGGATGCATCCGTGATCAGCACAAAGCAAAGCGGGGAGATGTGATTCTCCCCAAGCGCTGCACTTTGGGAAGAAAATCCTCCAGAAAAAACCAGCACGCACTCTGCTTTTTCTGACGGTGCGGCCTGATTTGTGCTGTCTGTAATTGTAATCAAAGTTAATTTAATCCTGGTGTGGAGGTTGCTGAGCAACTGAAGACGTTCATCCAGAGCAGACAGGGACTGTAATCATGTCACCTTGAGTAAAGTTGGGAGGGCAGCTACATAAACCTGGTAATGCCCAGGGCAGAGAGCTGCAGGTCACAGGAAAGCACTGGTATTCATGGCATGTAAGCCAAGGAAAATGCACTAGGGTTATGCCAAAACTGTGTGTTCTCCCCTCATTCATAAAGATTTGCTCAGATTAGGGATAGGGCCCTGTATGGATGCAATACAACCACAACTTCCCAGAGGACGACCAGTGAGTGCCTCCCCGGTTGTGTTGCTATAAACAAAAAGGAGGTGCAACGGCAGGAGAATGGTCAATCAAGTCAGTTTGTGTCACAGGTGGCCCCTTGTTGCTTCCTTTCCTCTGAAATCCCAGTGTTTCTTCACTGTCTGAGGAGCTATGAGCCCTCCTGCTCAAAACTGGTGGGTGCTGGTCTGCGCTGCCACTGCCAGCGTCAGGACTTGGAGTTGAGCATCCTCGGCATCGGCAGCTGGTGGCCAGAGCTGCGGGAGTTGCCAGGGGTGGTGGTGGAGCAGCCTCCTCCCACCAGCAATGGTGGGAGATGCAAACTCCAGCACCGCCGATGAAGCTCCCCCACGTCCGCTGAGCGCCGGCCTCGCTCGGTGCCTGCTGTGCCGTCATCAGGGCCATTTGCCGGTGATGAGGAGATTTCACGAGGCCGCCTTGGCGAGCACCTGCTGCTGTGGAGGCGGCAGGGCCCGTCTGATTAAGTGTTTCAGCAGGGAAAGAAACCCGCCAGGGAGGAGGGGTCCTGCCATCAGTGCCTCAGCAATCAAGGAGGAATTTTCATCCACTTTTTCTTTCCCTTTTTTTTTTTTTTTTTCCTAATTATTGTTTTATCCGAAACCAAAGTGCTTTGGGGAAATTTTAAAGACCTGTGGGTGCACCGAGGGCAGGAGGGGAGCTGCAGCTTGCCAGGGAAAGGGACCAAAGCGTGGTGGCATCCCAAGCATGCCGAGAGGCTCCTCACCCCAGCTGCTTCCTACTGTCAGAACCCTTCCAGCATGGCATTTTCTGGGAAAAGCAGATATTGCAGAGCAATCAGATTTGCTGCACTGGCCAGGCTGTCTCTGAAATAGCAGTTGCAGGGAAAAAAGGAAATTATTTTGCCTCTTTGAACGGGCATGTTGGGTTCCTAGCTGCAAGGAGAAGCAGCTTGCTGATTTAGGAGGTGATCATGGCTTCTCAAAGTAGAATTGTGCTTTGGTATGTCCAAGCGAACAAAAAGTTGGATGGATGGCAGGAAAAAAAAAGGTAATACACCAAGCAACAGCATTGCCGCATGTCAGACCTCATGAACCAGCGATGGATGAACCCAGCAGAGGCAGGAGAACAGAGGCAATAAAGCCTAGTTTCAAGCAGGTTTCCCAAACACAAGCTTTTCAAAACGAAAACAGCCATAGGATTTTTTTTTTCTTGTGCTGAAAATTTGCTACATTTTCCATAATTGTGTTCTTCTTCCGTTATGTGTTGTGCCCCAAGTAGGCAAAGCCAAGTCATTTGTTTCCATTGCAGAACAGCCAACTCTCATTCATCCCTCACCTTTTGGGGTGTAAAGGCAGTAAAGTGCACAACACATTGGGTATTCCCCTGCCCACTGCCCACCTCAGTACCGATCATGCATGGATGCGGCTCTTCCCTGCTCTTCCCCAGGGTGTTGGCCAGTCCCCGCTGCTGACTTGCTTTGTCTCAGCTACTTGGTGGTGATGGCAAAAACCAAGAGTTTGCCTCCCCTGGGGAGCATTAGTGATACTGTGGGGATCTCTGCTCCTGCGCTAAGCCAGTTGGGAGAAACGCACCAGCAATGCTGTGCTGGGCTTGGGATGCGGAGCTCCTCCTCGGGAAATTGCAGAAGGGAGGGAAGGGTAGGGCAATGCTGAGATGTGGTTGTCAAAGAAAACAAAACAAACAAAGCTAAAACAAACAACAAACAAAGAAACAAACAAACAAACAAAAACGAAATAAAAAAGAAAAACATAAACAAAATAAAATTTCCAGAGAAATATTCATTTAGGATAAAAGGAGGGTGACATTTTTGGTCAAGATGCAGTTCTGATTAAATCCTGTACCTTTTGGGTTGCCCAGGCTTTACTTCCACACCCCAGTTTTGGTTGCTCCTGGTGCCAATTGTTCCAAGCATGAGACATTTTGGATCTGTTCCTTAAAGGAAATGGTGGAAGGAAGAAATACAAATGAATTAATGAAACTCAACCATGGAAGCAAAAATGCCCACTAATGCACAACCTTGCATGGCACTGCTGCCCTTTGGTCTGCGGGAAAGCCCTTTGCAGCCCCACCAGCTCTCTGCAGTGTTTTTTGGCAGCCAACTGCCTGGCAAGCGGCACTCAAAGCTGGGAGAGAAGGAACTAACCCATTCCTGGGGGTTTGAAGACTTGCACGGGCCCTGCCTATACCTTCTGGGTGAGATTCTTCTGAAAGGGCCGAGAATACAAGTTCTACAGGAGTTTCACCCGGGCAGCAGGTCGGGTGTCAGGATGCAACTGTGTAGTGTGTCATAGACCTCTTCAGCACTGTGCCGCTTAACAGGGACAGAGTGAATCACAGAATCACGGAATGGTTGGGGTTGGAAGGGACCTCTGCAGATCATCTAGTCCAACCCACCTGCTAAAGCAGGTTCACCCAGAGCAGATCACACAGGAATGTGTCCAAGCAAGTGTTGAATGTCTCCAGAGCAGACTCCACAGCCTCTCTGGGCAGCCTGTTCCAGTGCTCTGACACCCTCAGAGTAAAGAAGTTTCTCCTCATGTTTAGGTGGAACCTCCCATGTTTCAGTTTGTGCCCATTGCCCTTCATCCTATCGTTGAGCACCACTGAAAAGAGTCTGGTCCCATCCTCTTGACATCCACCCTTGAGATATTTATAAACATTGATGAGATCCCCTCTCAGCCTTCTCTTCTCCAGGCTGAACAGACCCGGCTCTCCCAGTCTTTCCTCATAAGAAAGATGCTCCAGACACCTAATCATCTTTGTTGCTCTCCACTGGACTCTCTCCAGTAATTCCTTGTTCTTCTTACACTGGGGACCCCAGAACTGGACACAGTACTCCAGATGTGGCCTCAGCAGCCAAAGCATTCCCGTTCTCACAAGGAGACTCAAAGTCTGTTCCTACCTCAATTTAACATTTATTCCTGTGTCACATGCTTGCTTTTTTTTTTTTTTTTTTTTTCCCGTCTGTCAAGGAAATATTAATTTCATGCTTGGCTTGGTTCTCAAGCAGGAGCCTTCTCCCTCCTGCATCACGAAGTGGGTTTGTTCTCTGTGTTGGGAGCTGCTGAGCGATTCCTGGTCTTTCCATGTCCCTGGGGCTGAGGGGATGCGGTGCAGGCAGAGGGGTCTCATGGCCACCATGGTGCCATTTAGCACCAGCATGGAGGCAGCAACTCGCCCCCACCTTCAAACCTGATCCCAGGGACAGCTGCATGCTGGAGCTCCACTGCCACGTGCAACATTTTTGAGAAATGTAGTGTGTCTCAGCTTTACTTCAAACCCTGTGTCCTATGGTAGAATCTAAACTTTTATTTGATAGTGCTAAAATCTGTTTGCATTATTTGCCATTTTTTTCATGAACACTTGCCTCAAAATCTTCAGACATTTAATGTGCTTACAGAACCTCAAATCATCCATTTGTAAATTTGATATCAAGAGCTTAAATATATTTATAAAAGAAATAAAACATATGCTTATTTAACTTTTTCTTAATTTTTTCTGAGTGCCATTTGTTCCTAGCACCTTTACCGCTCTCTGTTTTTCTGAAACTTCTTTCTTTAAGTAAGCAAGTCCAGAGAAAGCAAATGCAGAAGCAGCAGTTTCAGTAGCTGGCAAGGCTACTGAAGATTTATGCTGACATACATGCTATGCCTATGGCTGAATTAATATGCCACTGAAGCATTTGTATTTTCTGGTTTTTTTCACTCTGACTTTAGAAATGGAAACGCGGCAACACCTGCACACAGGGAGTATGGATGGAATGTATATGGAGTTCATCTGCAATTTTTACTTACTCTCTAAAACAAGACATTGTTGAAATTACTGGTCCCGAAATGTCATCCGATTCCCCTCTGTTTCTTTCCTACAAAGGTGAGGGTATGCCTGTTCGTGGAACTGGTCTTCAGACCAGTTTTATGCCAAGATATTTTCATCGTCTTCAGTAAAGTTTATCTTCATTCATATCAATGTAACTGAGAGCAGAATCTAGCCACTAGACTAAGAAACTTCCTAGTTCTTCTAAGCAAATATTTTTGCTCACTTGTTATTTTAAGGAAAACTAAACCAGAAATACTTTCTTCCACTGAAAAAAAAATCGCTTTTCACCTCCATAATTCTGCATCGTTCAGAGACCAAATTCAGCTTCCCACACAGCAACGCAAACCACTCTGAGATGTCGAGCAGTCCAGTCATTGCAAATATTGTGTTTTGATGCTGCTCAGAGTTCCCAGGTAAGAAAATACGCTCCATCATTTATAGCTATGAACCACAGCAAAAGACCAGTGCCTTAAAGGAAAAAGAAGGAAGAAGAGATGTAGGTTGTTAAGTGAAGGTGGGAGCAAAACAGATGAAATTGATAAAGTGGAAAGCTATATTATTCACTCCAAGACTCCATTTAGTCCCTCTGCCCTGGTAGTTCCAGCAAAGTGAAACTCTTGCTAGAATCAATACTGCTATCATTTCACAAAATTACAGTGGTTTGAACAGAAAACTAGTCATAAATCAACTTCATGCATGGACAGCTAGAGGAAATATTTCTTGCTTCGAAGATTTGGGTAATTCAGACCTAGTAAAGAAGAATTTGGCAGTCCAAGAATACACATTTCCTGCATTACTTGGACATAGAGGCTGATGTTGCATATTCAAACAAGGTATGTGTCAAAATAGCAATGTGAAAAAAAGTCAGTACCTCTATTTTAATCAGATAAGGAAAGAGCATGTTTGATTTCAGTGAAAATCGGGCATTTTGGAGATGGTCCTGTTCTCTGACGCTCACTAGGCATCCCTTCAGACTAGGCTAAGAACATGTCCTCGTTGCTTCTTTTTCATAGACCTAGCCTAGATCCCATAGATTTTGAGAGATTTTTGCAGCCCACCACTTTCAGCTTAGTGACTTAATAGACATGTGGATGGAGCCTTTCAAGTCATGGTCAGTGTAAGATGTCCAGCCCTCAGCTTCCAGGGAAAGGGACTGGATTAGAGACTGATTTTGTCTTTGGTATTTCAGGAACACATCCTTGAAGATCCTTCAAAGAAAAGCGTGAAAAGCACAGATGCTGCCCATCTTGGGAAGGTCTCACTATGCTCACCCGTGTTTTCTTGAATACTTCTGGAACTAACATTTTATTGTAGTTCTTGTTTTCCAACAAAGATATATCAGGTGGCAAGAAACTATTTATGCAGATGCTGGAAGCTTCACAGGCATAATGCACAGCAGAAAAAAAAAAAAAAAGTAGGAAAGAATAGTGTCTTCACATCCACTTCCTTGGTCTGGACAGAATAAACATCAGCCACAGATCCATGCCCAGAGTTTGTTGGCTGATACATTAATCCTGAGGGACTCTTAGACAACCCCATTGATGGAGAGTCCCATTTTCTCTTTCTCCAAGCGGCACAGAGGGGTGGGATCAGGGCCGGGGCTGCAGGGCAGGGCTGGGAATGCAGCGGGGTCAAGGCAGCCCTGCTTGAGAAACCACCTCCAGACCCTGAAAACATCTCAGGTGTCTAAAATACAGCTGGTGTCACAGCTCTGTCTTGAAGCAACAGGTGCACCGACTTTTGCTCAGCTCTGCTTGTGGTGAAAAGGCTGCATCCCTGTGTCCTAACTCGGTGCTGACAAACTGAGAAGCAGAAATTTGCTATCTGCTAATTTGTTATCATGTCTGAGGTAACTCAGTGCTTCTTTGCTCTTCTCTAAGGTACTTGTGAAACACACGTTTGTGCAATATCTAAGTACTATACAGCTATAATTATTTATAATGTTTTCCCGTATCTTGTGCATTTAGTGCACTGGAATTTTCTTTTAATTTTGACAAATATTTCTGGAAATTACTTATTGAAATTTGAATTCATTGAAGACAGCAATCACAATTATTTGATAAATGACATAATTAAATCCATTACACAATAAAATATTTCAAATATGAGAACAAGTAAATATTTGCAAGAGTATTCACAATGATTTCCTCTCCTGGCATTCTGAAAGGCTCTTTTATTGTCTCACAACAGAATTGCCAAGTAGCTATGACTGTTCATGCATCATCTGCAAACAAGAGAGAAAGAAGGCTGCTGTTTAATAAAATTTAATTCATCTAATCAGGGAAAGGAGGGAGTAACATATGATGTAAACTGCCAGTTAGATGGCCTGTGCTCTGATGACTGACACCAGCCAATTTGCTAGCAGGACACAAATAATAATCCACAATGAAAAATAATTCAAGCGACTGAGGCTAACAGACACATTTACTCAAACCATGACCTGTTCCTTATTTCACTGACATGGAAAAATGAGCTGAGGGTGTTGAGTGAGTTACTTGTCTTGAATGGCTTGTTTGGCTCTGTTTCCAGGTGTTTAGAAATTCAGAGAGCAGCAGGACAGGCTGGCAAGTGCCTCAAGAGAGGCAGGGTGGCTCCAGACAAAGAGGGGAAGAACCGCTGCCCAAGAGGCATGGTACCATATGGAGAGGACCTCATGAGACCACCACTGGGCTTGGTCCTCACCTCCAGAGTGCCCTTCTACCGCCAGCTTCCCATTGCCCCCTCCGAAAAGGAGGCAGAGAAGAAGAGAAGCGCCTACACCTCCAAAGAGGTTCCAAGGGCAGTGGTGGCCCCAAGGGGGCAGTATCTGGGCCCACATCCAGCTGCTCACGCATGGTGCCCCTTGCCCCGTGGGGTGTGTTGCTGTTGTCCCGGATGCGGGCACCCACCAAGAGAGACGTCTGTCTGCCTGCAAAGTGGGGTGGGAAGGCAATGTCAGATTTTTTGCAGCTTATTTAAGCCAAACAGTGACACTTTGAGGCTGAGGCATTAGTAACAGTGAGTGGCCAGGATGCTTCCCTGATGCTTAACAAGTCAAGCTCCACTGCCCTGGAATTGAGTCAAGGAGGCAGGAGCCATTTAATTAGACCAAAGGAACTGACAGCCACTCTGCTGTAAATCTTCCCTCGCCGCCTTTGAGGTCTCTGGTCCCCTGCGTCTTAATATTAAATGATATCTCAATGATGGGAGAACAGGGAACAAACATGTCTCTGCATTTTGCTCTGGTGAAACAGGACAGCAGGGCTTGTAAGGCATCAACTCACAGGCCAGGGTAACAACGGGGTGGTCCTTTCCTCATGACATTCAAGTTTCCTGGAGAGCTACGAGACAATGCTTTGACCAAAAAGAGTCAATTTCAGACCCAGCTGACATTTTGTGCATCAGGAGGGTTTGCAAAACCTCTGCTGACTTGAACCAGTCCTTTCCATAGTCTGCACCATTGACACCACTGCTGGTACATCCAAATTATATTTGGATAATGATATATGGCAGTCTGGAACAGCTTTCCTATCCTGCTTGAGAGTAATGTGGGATTACTTTTCCCAGCCTGGGCAAATCCTGTGATTCCTCTTTGCCTGCCAAAGAAATTAGGATAGGACTATAAGTACTCTGATGAAATTTGGTGCATACTGGTGTAAGCACTGTGCTCTCCTACCATACTTCAGCCGAGGTATATTAAAACCAATGTGTGCACTTAGTTGCATAAACAGTGAGCAATGGGCATTAATTACAGGCAAATTTCAATAAAATTACACCTACTGTACATCGGGAGTGGATCACAGCTAATAACCTCACAGGAGACAGAAAAGATTGACTCCTTCGAGCAAACAGATCCCTGACACGTCATCTTCAGCAGCCAGCAGGTGCTCATTCCTTCAGATCCCATGTCCTGTCTGCCTGCCAGGAGGCAGCGTAAATGTTCAATATTCACCAATTTACATTGCACACTGAAGCATTGTCCACAAAAAGTGGCCTCATGGCTCACTCCTTGCCACTGTCAAGGAGTCCAGTTCGTCCCAGCTCTCAGACAAGCTGTATTTCCCACACCGCTGGCAGAAGCAGACTCTCCTTGGCATCATTTTCACCCACACTCTCCTTTCCATGCCGTGGAAGGACCAAGCCATGTGAGCACTAGAGCAATGTATGCCCAGTTCCTTCCAGATCCCTTCTCTTCCATAAGGACATTTTCCTTCCTCAGTCTGCCTGGGTCCATCTGTCCCTATGGTTGACACCAGCATAGACATCCCCCCGGGCTGGCCACCGCACGGTTTACCTCCTGGCTGTCTCCCCGCTGCCTCCTGGGGAAACCTTGAGCAGCTGAACTGAATAAGGCATCATCTTTAGCAGTATTTGGGACCACAAGCTTCATATTTCCTTGCCTTCTTTAATAAATCTACTTCTTGTGTCTGACCTGCTGATAGACTCCCATCTCTTGGTTGGCTTTGCTGAAATTCTTATTTCCAGCTCAGGCTTTAACCCCACAGGATATTTAAGTGCGTTTCAAGGTCTGAGCTCTCTACTGCCTTCCTTTTTATTCCTGTCTTACCACGACAGCACCCAGACAGTGCCCAGGACACTACAGTTTGCAATGGTCCAACCTTGGAAGAGCGCCACCTTCTCCTCCCTGACTCACAGATGCTGCAAACGACAGCCGAGACGGCGAGTGGCAGCGATGTCATCCCACTGCTCGAGGAATGGTACACCATGATGCTGCAGGAATGGTGTGGCTATGGTGCCCTTGCCCCCATCCTGCTCCTCCCACCCTGTGGTAGGTACCTCCACCAAAACATTATCTTGATGCAATCAACACACAACAACCCTTTGTTTGGGGGATTTTTTTTTCCCAAGGCTCCTTCCCGGGGGGCAGCACTCCTCCCATACATACTTTATTTTTGCTCTGCTCCTGAAGTAATTTCCCTGAATTTTAGGAGTTCATGAGAGCTTACATCAAGTGAGGACAGGAGGTGTCTTCTCATCACTCACTGCCGTGGCCACTGGCACTCACCTACTCCTCACCTCCTTCCCACAGCATCCTTTCAGCCCACAGAGCTTTCCAAGGGTTTGCTCCACCTGCCCTCAAAGCCCTCCTCTCCCAGCCTTGGCCCCCTCACTGTCCCTCGTACCCCTTCCACACACCTCTGAGTCACACTCATTCCCTCTCTGGTGCTGACCCATCCAGTGCATCTGGAATTATCTCTGCAAGTCACTGAATCACTGTCTAAATGTGATACTAAATTTTCCTTTCAACCTTTAGCCTGTGCATTCCTCACTCAATGAAACATTCACTAGATGCAACGCATTCAGGCTAAAATATATATGTATATGAAGGAGGTGTACAACATTGCCATCTCTCACGGCACCATTTCCTGCTTGTTCACTGTTGGTCTTATATAAAATGATATGCAATCAATGTGTGGGTTAAATGATAACCTTTCAAGGCAACCTTACTGAGGAGGACACAGAAGTATCAAGCCCTCTGTCTTGGCACAGTCCCTTTTGAAATTCCTGAGGTGATATGTACCTGCCACCATACCCGGCCATGCAGTAGACATTGCCCTAGGACCTGCTAGAGGCACATGGGGAATTGGGAAAACCAGCCTTGGCTGCTGCCGGAGAAACATGAACTGAGCACCTGCCCTGCCTGAGACTTAGGCCACCCTTGACTGGTGTGGATTAGCACAGTCCCCAGGCTGCACTATCATGAGAAAAACAAAATACTGCATGAAGGCAGGGAGACGGGGTGGAGGAGCCAGAGGAAGAGCTGAAATGATCTATCTCAACATGCAGACCCCCCTGCAACCCTATCACAAAAGGTGGCAGAGACGGAGCAGTGAGTGCTGTAGGAGGTTACAAGGGGTAAGACCCAGGGACCGAAGGACTCCTGACACTGCAATGCCTGCTGCTCTCCATGGATTTTACAGCATTTCCCTGCAATGAGACAAGGTAAAGCCTTTGAGGCACCTGAACAGCCCAGGGCTGAGACCAACTGCTTGCTGCAAACAAACTTTCTGGAGTCACAACCGTTTGCTTCAGCCCTACATTAAAATACCATATGTAAAGCAGTGGTGAACACAGCCTCCTAGTAAAATCACCACCCATGACACTGCATCAAAATCTTCAGGGAGAAAGTTATTTTTCAACCCTTTTCTATATCTCACCCCATACAGACAGCTTTACAGTGACAAATTGTTTTCTCTGCAAATGTCAATATGTAGCCAGGCTTTCAAGTGCAGATAGACATCTTGCCAGTTTGTTTATCCAGAGACAGGGAAAAGCAGGTCTCTGCTAGCTCCGACCCAGCCAGGCACCGCTGGGAGACCACTCTGCAGCATTTCAGATAGCTTCAACCTCCTCGCGATATCAAAATTTAATAGGGCAATAATCGCAGGGGTGTTGGCCAAACCGCAGCTCTTGCAAGCGGTGTCAGCATTTCCTGGAGGTAAGGCAGGAGATGGTCCAAGGAATTTCCCAACAGACAAGCCATTTTGAGATGAATTTGGGATGCAACAGCCATCATTTCCAGACCTCTTTTGCCTCAGGGAGAAGGGCATCATCCTGATTTTCTCCTGGCTGTCCCCTCCCCATTTAGCCCTGTGAAGGAATAGCCCGAGCGGCTGTAGTTACTAATTTTGCCCTGTGTTAGGGCACAAGGTACTCATCCTTTGCCACAAAATACTAGACAGTCAAAGCACAGCTCCAGCAGGCACGAATTTTTATTTTTAGTGGTGGCTGTCCCTGGGGGACCTGCAAGCCTCCCTTGCTGTGATGCAGAAAAGGCAGTAAACAAGTGGGGAAAGCCTAAGCAAGCAGGTGCTCTTCTCTTGTCTGATGATTTGAAATAGTATAGGCAACGCTGGCACGCATCTGAAGTGCAATCATTATATTTCCATAACTTTATCTGCAGAGGACATAGGAGTTACAATGCAATCAGTGCTATACAGCTGAAAGTGTAGCTGAGATGTATTATAAAGTCAGCTGCAGCAAAGAACATATGGTACAGCTTGCCACCCCACTATAGTATTTCTTCAAAAGACATTTTTCTTACAAAAACCAAGACATTATCAGTCAAATTATAAGTAACCCATTTCCATTTATAGCGTACAGTCTACCCTCTGAGTCACATACACAATTCGCAACAGCAGCTGCGAGACTTCTAAAAGTTTAGGGTTGGTTTTTTTCCTTTACTTTTTATATTCTCGATTCTGAAAATGTTTCTGCTTGAGTGCTGAGTCTTCCCTCCTGTCCCTTGTGAAAGAGAAGCACTGCCCTGGCTGTGCCTTGCCTTGCCCAGACGGGCACACACGGGATGCTTGGTGCCGCCAGACAGGGTTCTGCCTGCAAGAACATATGGGATGTGCCTAAATAGGGGCATGTAATAGATACCCCAATATCCAGTGCAAATTAGGAAGCATTTCTGCTGTGGCTGGGTTGATTTAGTGCATAAAGTCCCTCAGAGATTTGGGGGAAATTGCCTGAAACCACAAACTATTTACCGCTGTTACTGAGCCCTTCCTCCCACCGTCTGCATCACCTGGAAGAACTAAGTCTCCCTTTCCTCTCAGGAGCAGAAGTGCTCTTTGTGGTGCTTAGCAAGACTTCGGAGGCTCTTGACATGGAATTGCTTTCATTTATGGCATGTTTAGTGTTTGCTCTCATTCCAGTGTGTTTTCACTCAGAAGCCACTCTTAAGGATTTCTCTGCCAAGAAAAAAGGTCAAGGTTATTTCCTTGGGGAAGGAGGGCAAGAGGAAGGTCAGGTGACAATTTAACCAAACAAATAATGTGCTGAATTGTCAGAAAAGTATTGAAGAGCGGATGGGCTGTGTTTGCAGGCTCATTTGCATCATGAATACTTTGGCATTGCCTAGACTTTACATAGCCCTCTCTTTAATATTTTGTTATTTTACAATTGTCTTTGTGCTCCCTCACACACACATGAAGATCAAATTCAGAACTAGTGAAAGATGGTGCAACTACAGTAAAGAAGGACTGTATGTTTGAGAGGCCTGAGACAGCGCCTATGACTGTCTCCTATAGCCCTAGAGCCATATCCTGCAGGGTGTACTTAAGAAGGGGGCTGTACTGGGATTTTCATCCAAAGCTTGGTTATATCTTGAGCAAAATTAGGGTCTAAGGCTTCAGCCTCATCTCATTTGAAGGGAGATACCTATTGTTCCCACTTGAAAAAAAAAAAAAGGGCACATTATTTCCTGTTTAAGATATTGAAATAAGACTTGGCAGAAGGAAGCACATTATGGAGTCTATGGTATTTCATTGTGGAGAAAAAAAGATGAAGAAGCACCTGAAAGAAGATCTCAAATCCACGCTGGAACATTTTGCTGACTCCATCCTTGTTCTCATCCTTGTCTTCTTCTGAGGTCGAATCGTCAGAATGAGGTGGCCACTGGAATGGCCAAGGAGGGATGTCCAACACTCACAAGTGCAAGGCACACTCTGACCTCACCAAAGACCTCCCATCCTGCAAGCACTGCCCTCATAAGTGTCATATTCTTCCACAATGGATAAATAGATCAGTACATGGGGGTTAAGCTGTGGGGGCTGGGTTGCAGGAGAGCCTTTGAGTACAGCACAGCAGCTCAAATTACAAATATCAAGGGACAGAATTACACAAGGAGCACAGGTGATGGTGAAAGCATTCGGTGTGGTACAAAGGCTGAATACTCTTTCAGTATTTGAAACTGAAGTAGATGTGAGAATCCTGCATTGTTTGAAAACTGTGAGTTTACTGCACGTGGACACTGAAACTTTGGATTCCAATCCACTCCTTATTGCTTCTTAGATTCCACTAGACATCATCAGAGAGATGAGCTCTACCAACAGCTGCACACATTTACCAGCTTATCCATCACTCTCTGAAAAAGGTCTGCTTAAAACTATCTGGAAAGACACAATAAACTGACTCACAGCTTTTCCGGATGTTTGTGATGTCCCTGAATAAGGAGGGCAGAGAAAAAAAAAGTCCAGTTACTGCATGTTGCATGCTATGCCTATGTCTGTGCTTTACAGTGCTGTAAAACACCTGGGCAGGCATCTGTGCCACCCTCTCTGCTCGAGAATAATGGTTGCAACACACCTTGCTGCAGCCATACATTTGGGTTTTTGTTAAGAAAGCACTCAACGGCAAAATTGACTGATTTTCCGTACAAAATATTTTGACGTATAATTCACAAATTCAATAGTCTTCCAAATAAAATGAATATTTCTTTTGGGGGGGGAGGGGTGTCCAGTCTTTGAGGGCTTTTAACTTCTCTAGAGGTAGCCGTAAATGAAGCTGGAAAACTACTTTTCCACTAGCTTGTGGGAAGAACTGCATGGAGTTTAGGATAATCTCCTCATGTGAGCTACTTTCCCCAAGAAAAAAATGAAATTATTTGATGCAAAGCCCCATGTCCTGGATTTAGGACCTCAAGTCTCAAATCAGATCATATCAGTTTTTCACGAATGAAGCAGCACCTGAATTTGCCTTCAAGGGAGGAAGCAAACTGCAGAAGGAACCATAACCTGAGTCATGCACATGAACTGGTAGAGAAAATGGAACCTGAAACGAAAGTTTCCCCCTTGCCCTGTTCTTTGGGACCCTCTAGGAGCAGCTGATGGGCAGCACCCTGATGTTCCAGTGCCAAAGCAAGAACCAAAGCCCATCTGTACAGACCCACCTATCCATGACAGACTTCTGGATGCGGGTCCTTCACATGGCTGTTTTCAATTAGTTCTTCTCTTGTAAAGGAAGGGAGACAATATAATGAATAAAGCTATTTTGTGGTACGCAGTTTTAATTGAAATACTTGCTGCTGTTGTCATCATTGGATTAAGACAGCAGACCTCTGTTAGTGAAGAGATTGTTAGATTGTATCTGCAGAATGGAGGTGAGAGAAGTAATTGGAAACTCTGAGGAGGGGAAAAAAGGTATCGCAACTCCAGCAGCATGAATGGGAAGAAAGTTTTGCACTGCTATTGGCACATTTAAGTAGGTGCGTGAAATGAAAGCAGCCCTCATTGCAAATGTTCCTGTCTTGCACTAAGACTTGTACTTGCACATCCTCCTCTGGTCTGGAAACAAAAAAGCCACATTTGCAAAACATTCCTCTTCATATTGGAGAAACAGATTTGGCCTAAGACTTTCCAACTCTGCTGACACAAAACTAAAAATACAGGCAAAAAACCCTCCTAGTACCTTCCCCCAAAGCGAAATCTCTGTCTTAGCTTTCGTGCCTTGCTAGCTTGCGACTAGTGTATGTTCTTCCTGCTGAATAGACTTTGAGGCATTTATACCATGAGAACCTGAGCCTGTGAGCTCTCACTTGGTTGCAGCAATCACTACAGAAAGACAGGTTTTATCGTGCTTTCCAGAGTGTTTTGTAAGTAGGTACAGTGCAATCGTGCAAAAGCTAGGCACGGTGCTTGACAATTGGCCACTGTCGTACAAAGCCACAAGCAGAAGCCCAAGCTCAGAGAGGCCTACTTCGCTCATGCAGGAGATGTCCTTCCTTCTCTTTTTCTTTGGTCTTTTTTTTTTTTTCCTTCCCTTTAGCAGACAGAAGATTTGTTCATTTCCCATCCCTGCCTACTGAATTATTCATCCAAAATGTTCTACTGGTATCTTCTTGTCTGCCAGGGAGCTCATCATCCAACAATTCCTCTTTCGTCTTGACTTGTAATCAGCGCAATTAGCAACCCATTAAAGGTCTCAGCATGCCCATGGCTGCTGGAGTACTGAGTGCAGCTCAGGATCTGGGCCACTTCAACTCTGAAACTCAGGCAGAAGACCCACTGGCTGCGATCTGTTGTGAGGGACAACAAACCTACAGTGAGAGGAGATGTGTGCTCAGAATAGGAGTTTTCAGTCGATACACCGCAACCGTGGAAATCAGCACATTGGTTTGGACTGCTGTCAGCGGCCAGAAGATGAGGTCCCAGGCACTGCCATGGTCTGGCTGGAAGGTATGATAAACTTCTCCTGTGGGCACTCAGCCTGCTCCAAGCAAGGTTGTTCAGCTCCCACATGTATGTGGCTTCCTCCCCGCATGTAGAAAACCCATTTTTGCTGGAAGGAGCCAAAAGGGAACAGGAAGGGCTGTCATTGATTCCCTCTAATGCTCTAAAAATGATAAAAAATGGTAACCAGATGGCAGTGGAAAGCAGGGTAGTAGGGCCAGGCTGTTCATCCCTTCAGTGGGCTGAGTGAGTCTGGTTTGGGGAAGCCCACAGTAAGTTTGCAGGTGTCTGATAGCTGCTGCCACCCAGGACTAACATACTCTGGGGCTGCAGTCCCACTTTTCTGCCTCTAGAAAAGCATCTTACCCTGATTCAGAAAAGGGTTCACAACTCCTCTCTGTCCATGAGCTCACCAGCTCCCACAGGAAGAAGATGCTGAGCCATGATTTCTCCCTACCTGCTGTCTGCACCAGTGATTGACTAACCGATATGTAATACGAAGCGGTGCATGACCTCGGTGTTAAAGGTCAACATAAACAGCGTCCTTATAAATGTTCCCTATAGAAAATAGGTACATGGATTTCCGATTCTATCTTCCAGTCTGTGCCAGGGGCTTAATAGGTCAGGACTGGAACAATTCATCACCTTTACCCCCTGTCCTTTGCCTTCCTAATGTATCAGAGATGCTCTCCTGCACTTCAGGGCTCTACCTCTGCTAATGTCTCTGGGAAGGTAATCTGTCGAGAAAGAATGTGAGAATTATTAAATCAATAAACACTGCTAACCTTTCAACTGTGTCCATCCAAGGAGATCTTCTCACCACTGCAACAATCGCTTGCTTTAACAGATTGAAAGCAAAGTGTTCTTATTGCGTGTGTCAAACAAAACAGAAAAAAACATGTTCTTTCTCTGTCAGGAGAGTGGAGGTGTCCATGGGGAGCTCACAGCATGTTCCTCCTATACCCCAAGTCCAAAAGGCTTTGTGGCATTGCAGGGAAACACAAGACCTAAACCCTGCCTGAAATCCTCCTGTGTACACCCAGCTGTTGTTATTGGGGGAAAAGCAAACACGTTTACGTATAGCCAGATCAAAATGCATGAGCAACACCTACAATTATTTTAATGACTATTGGTAAATTTGGTGGGGCTTTACTGAGCAGGAAACTTCTGCATTTCTTTTTTCTAAATTGTGTTCATGAAGCCAAAACCAGAACTGCAGCATGTGCTTGAGCCTAAGGCTGCCAGGAGATGCAGTGAGCTGCTGGGGCATCTTTCGGCTGCTTAATAGTGAGACGATGACTGAACATTTTGCTGTTCTCATGAAGGCCAAGGTCTCTGATAAGCACATGGCGCCTCAGCTTCTTGGGAATATCAGCAGGAATTGCACGTGCTTATCTCATTATACGGTTTTAGCAAGTTTGTTTCTCTGGTCTGCACAAGCCAAATCTGCAGTGTAGCTCTGCAATAATAACTAGAGAGAAGGGTTTTATTCATTCAGGCAATTTCTCCCTCCTCCAAACACCAACAGGATTCCTCAGCTTCCTGGAAAACATATGAATGAACTGTTAATAGGTCTTGTCTCTTGTATTAGAAAAAAACATGATATAATTTTTATTTGAGGATCATCCCTGTTTACATGCCTGCAGGAACAGAAACTGTTTTCCAGAAGCTATTTCCAGATAAAAGCAGCATACATACTCCTGACTTAAAAATAGCAAAATCACTGTTTAAAGTGCAGAGTGAAAATCTATCTGTAAAAGCAATCGTATTTATGGGTTTTATGGAAGTATGACTCTGAATCACCTTCAATTTGCAGTGTGAATGGGACAGGTTCCCGTGTTTTGCGTATGCACTCATGCTGTAACAGTGAGCTTCCCAGAGACGGCAGGAGAGGGATTTTCGGGAACAATATTATGAAAGCTAATCCTTTTGGGGAGAAGTATGCTGAAATCCACTGTAGCTCTAAACAATATATGTGGTAGCAAGAAGGATTTGGAGTTGGGTTTTTTTCCCTTTACACATTGCGAGGAGTAAGAAGAAAAAATCCTGTCTGGCTTTTTATTTTTTCTTGGTAAGAGCTGGTACCACAAGAGTAACATGCACAGTGAACAACAAGGCAACACACAACACCATTTCCATGGCACAGAGTCCTTCCCAGTGTCCTTTGCTAGCAGCTGTAATGCACTACCCTGACTCACTTTCCCTGGCTCAGCCTGGTTGCAGAAACACGTTGATATGACTTAGCATCATAACTCCTCAAGATGTCTTAATACTGAAGAGATGTACTAAGCCCTTAGTCATATCCTGCGCGCAACACAGCATTTGAGTTCCATAGGCCAGGCCAAAGAAGCAGTAATTTGTTAAATTGGTGAAACATCCAACAAAACAGATTAGCGGTCCAGCAGGAATGTAAGCATGCCAGATCTCTCTCAAGCTCGTTGTAGGCAAGTTGATGAGGAAAGCTGCATCGAGCCCATGCTCAGCCTTGGTGGGACTTGCCCATGCCTCCAGGACAGCCACACAAAGTGTCTTCCTCTTCGTTAAATAAAAACCATTTAATGATTGGATGATCCCATCACCACCATGCACTTGAGCCTCTTCCAAGCCAGCCGGTTCAGCCCTTGGGGATGGAGGTAGCGATGGTGGGACCCAGGAAAGCATCCTCTGCTGCCCACTCCTCTCCCTGATGAGGCGCTACTCGAGGACACAGCCGATTTGGAGCTGATGGATGTCAGTCTTGCAGCAGTACCTGCCACAAATATTTCTGGGTGGTCTTCTCTGACAAACCAGGTACCCTTGGAGTCATCAGTCAGTCAGTCCGTCCAGCAGTGTGGCATACGGGACAAGGGGGAGGCACGGGCTGGCACAGCTCACTCTGAAACTTTTCCAAACCCACCACCAAGCAGCAGTACCTCCAGAGACTCCCCTTCAAACAGGAGATCCATGAGAGCTACGTGCCAAGCTGCAATAAGAAACGGAGGCTGCGAGTTGTATAATATTTACATTTAATACAATCCACTGACATCTGACATTTTTCTGGTAAATTTTACGTGGACCATAAGCACTTCTGGAGCACTAAGTAAATTTTAACTCCTCCGAAGGTCTTTTGTGCTGGTGGTATCTGCAATGAAATATTTCACTGCCTTCCCCCTCAAAACCTTGTCCATCTGCATCTGTCCCAGCATCGGTATGTGTCATGGGAATCCTGATGTGTCCTCAGTGTGCTGATGCTCCAGAAGTATCGCCCATTTTTTTGCTTTTGGTGTGATGATCCCCACTATCAGTAACGCTCTCAAGGTGCAACCAACATGTAGACTTCAAACCCAGCTTTCCATGCCCCAGCCCACAGAGCAAGCAGCATCCTCACTTGGAGGGCTTTGCACAAGTTGTCTCCTCAGCTCCAGCAGCGCTACACCTTCTCTTGGCGATTTGTACCCAGCTGCCCTGCCAATGTAATGGTGTCACAAAGAGACACCTTTTCAAATGCAATAAAAATTCGAAAACAGGGGAAGAAAAGTAACAGCTGAGCAATGAGCTCACCTCTGGTGATGAAACAGAAAGTGGATAGACAAGGAGAACCTGAATCAAATGCAGTGGCTCCAGGCTTTGTCTCCAATCCCTGCTTCTCAGACCTTGGAAGATGGCCAGCAGAGCATCCTGGTATCTGAAACAGTATCCGACCCTGAAGTTTGGATCAATCTGTGCTCTGCAACCTATTAACTTTTTGTTAATCCTCCCCACGTTGTTTTACATCTTGCCTTCCATCACAGAGAGGGAGGGTCATGGCAGTGCTGGGGTGACTAATGGCAAGTCCCCTCTTGAAACTGAGGGATGTTCAAGTTACAGCCAGGTGCAGGGCTTAATGGGATTTGGCGATGCTGCCAAGACGTAATTGCCGTAAATCAGTCTGAGCCCTACGGAGACAGTTCCCTGTGTTTTGAAGTCCATTTGCCCTTATTGCTTGTTCAGCTCCTTAATGCATTAATGATAAGATAGCATGGGGAATACGCAGTACAGCCATCCCACTTCCCCACCCCCAAAAATCCTGAAGTAATGAATCAATACTGTGCCTATCTGGTCTGACCGCAGAGGAGAGGAATGTAGACAACACTGGATGCAGAGATCTCTTTTTCTGAAGGTTTCTTTGCCAGTCCCAGGGAGGGGTTGAGCATCTTTAAGGACTGTGGGGGCTGGTTTGCAGAAGTATCCCTCAACTTTGCACATGACTGCAGTACTCCTTCCCGTGCTGCCTGTCTGCATGGGTGTATTTTTATTTGTGCCTATCGATGCTTTTCAAGTGCCTTTCTCAGCCCAAATGTGCTGCATTAACAAAAAAACAGGAGAGTATCACAGAAGGACTGGAATGCTTTTTCTTATGTCAGGCAAGCTCTGGAAATTGGGTGCTGAGTGGTACTTAGTGGCAAATAACCCAGCTCTAAATGAAACCAACTCTTTCGACCTTCTAGAAGGCAAGGTTCTTGGGTCTCTGACATAAGTCCAGACACGCAGAGGACAACCGCAGGCAGTGTCCCTGCGAGTGGCTCGGAGGGCCATCCCGATGCTCACCAGCACCCTCCCCTGCTGCTGGGACACTGGGGTGCACATACACTCAGGGGCTGTGGCGTCCTTTGGTGACACGAGGTGGCTGCACGGTGCCTGGGGATGCCTGCTCACCCAGGAGCCAGCACTGCCCCGTTACTGAGCGACTCCCTGGAAGTTATTTGGCTTGCCCACAGATGAAAGAGCCCCCGGCATTATGCACTAGCAGTGGCTCCCTTTGAGCTGGCTAGGTCCTGGCAGGGCTTTCTCCCCTCCACCCCCTTCATTACTGCATTATAACCGCATGACAAATCACTGGTGCTCTATTGACACATTTGTACCGCTGCTTTCTTCTCAGCCAGTCAAGAGGATCCTGGCTGCTGGCAACGGGTGCTCTTGGGCATTGCAAATGCCAACCCATGCGAGTGTCACCTTGCAAGAGTGAAAAAAGTAGACATCCATGCAGAGACTATCATCCTTTGATGCTAACAGCATTTTCATTTTGCCCTACCTTCCTCCTTTTCACATAAGAATTTAGAAGCAGGAAATCCCAGAGAGAAAGGGCAAAGAGGTAAAAATCATTGCCTGGCTGTTCTAGTGCATATTAAGGCAATGAATAATTTCTACCCACCTAATGGGTAGAGCAGTGAACAACCTCTGACTGCCTCAGTCTGATGGCACATCTCATCCCTGTCCTTGTCACCAGCACAAGATAGGCGCTGGCCCAAGCTGCACCAGCTGGCACAGCCCCAGCAGGAGTGCTGGGATGAATTTCAGTGTGGGCACAGTCTAGCTCACCCCTCTAATCCTTTCCCCAGCACCTGCCCTCAGCTGGTGGGATGTGGTGGGCTTGGGGACCATCTCTCCTCAGATGACAGTTGTGAAGATGTCTCTGTGGGGTTTCTTAGCTTGCTGTGGAGAAGTATGATCAGTCCAGCTCTTGCTTATTTCTCATCAAAAAAGATAAACTCTATGCCCCGGATCAATATGTGTTCTTAGTATTATGATGTACTTGAAATGACTCTGCTCTCTAGTGTCAATGGTAATAAAACTTATTTATTCACCCTGTTACCCTTTACTAAATTGCATGAATTAACTCCTCAAAATACTGTGGCCTAGCTAACTGGGCAGGTCCTTCAGCAGAGGTCCGTGTCTTTGGAAGTCAAGGTCAAGAAGAATTTTGTCGCTGTTGCTGCATGTGTGCAGCTGGCTGTCACCCAGGGCCAGCTCCACTGGCCTGTGCCAACAGACCTCTACATCTGCTGCTGCTGCCAGCAGAACTACGTGAAAGACGAGAGATACTATGCAATTAGGAAGTGACGCTGCTTCTTGCAGGGCACAAAGCTGAGAAGTCGTCTCGTCACGGTGTGGCATCGACTTCCCTTTGGGTGTGACTCAGCTCAGAGGATCTGCTGTATCAGAGCCGGGGGCTTGACAGGGCTGGGGCCGTGAATGATGCTGAATGCAGAGAAGCAAACCATTGCAGGCAGATGCTGTAGACAAGGAACAAATAGCCCAGCTTCATTAAAGAAAAATAAACAAACCCATAGTATTTAGACACAGAAAATACTTCTAACTTACCCAGGGCACCCACTGCAGATGCCTCTTTTGCCTTTTACTGTATTTTCTAGTCTAGTGCTAAATAAGCCAAGATTTCACTGGTCCCCTTAGGAGAGGATTTCACAGTTCAAGAAATCTCCCCATAAGGAATCATTTCTCATGCCTCCACCTGAATTTTCCTTTGTCCAGTTTCACCCATTTCTCCCACTCATATAGCTCCCAGCCTTGCATGGCCCTGGGGATTCTTCTCATTCCTTGGTTGCCCAGACCTTCAAGTTCTTGGAGTAAGCAATTATGCTCCCCCGAGATGTCATTTAGCTGAGTGATGTGTGTTTAGTTACTTTAATATTTTCCCATAAATCAGCTTGTTTAACCTTCTCTCTGTTTCTCATTTATGAGTTTTTCCCTCTCTGCCACCGTTCCAGTATTACTGAGGCATCTATAAGTGAATTTAGCATCATATTTTCAGCCTTGTGGGGGAGCACCATCATGTTCTTGAACAATGAGATGACATTTACAATATGATAGGTATTTTGTGAGCTACACAACTCTCCACAACCGTGCTTCTTTTTTTTTCCATTATCACAGCTGGGTTTCTCTCTGCAGTACAGATTCCCTATTAATTACCTCCCATCATCGACTTTGGTCCTTAAATTGGACAACAGGTTCTGGAATAGGTAGTAAACTGTTTAATTGTGCCCTGCACCAGTCTGAGTATTAAAAAACTATATGAGCAGCAGCAGGAGATTATTTGACATCTGCCTGTCTTGATTTTCTTGTGCCTCTCTGAGGCACCTTACACTGGGCTTGCCCAGTATCCCGTCTCGCATGAGGCTGAAAAATCTGGCAGTTCTTGTGATCTTAACCGAGATGATTCTTTTCACAGATAAATCCACACTTGTTTTTTTTTTTTTTTACAAGTGCAGAACTGAGACTGCAAAAAGGTCCACAGGTCACCATTCCCCTCAGTTACAGGCAGCTGCTTAAAATAGATTCTTTATCTGAAGGAGTCCACCAAACTTCTAACGTATATTCATGCAGGACAAGGCTCACTCCATCACTGTTGCAAGCACAAGACTTGTAGTACAGAAGACCAAAAGCTACACAAACAGCAATATGCTTCAAGTAAAGAGCAATGAAGGGCACTACTCATGTCCTAAATCCCCATGCTGGCAAGAAGTTTGTTAGCTGAAAGTGTCCAAATGAAAGATGGATCCCCACCCTTACGGTATTTCTAACTGTTCTTCATTGTGTTTTGCCCAGATGACTTCAGTTGTTTCATAAATCACCTCAGCTCCACTGAAGACAAGCAAGGCATCAAGACATGCCCTTCTTCCGAGATGAGCGATACTGAGTTGTCACTGCTGGCGCAGAGAAAGAGGAAAAGACTTTTTTGATCCCCTGTTCAAGGTGGGCTATCTAAACCCATGTACTCAAACCTCTCCAAAGGCATCAGAATAAGCGACCTACTCTTAACCTGAGCAATTGTAACCTCACTTTTTAATGCCCTTATCTAATAAAGCATATAACCATCTTACACAGAAGCACACTGAAACAGAAGCAGGTTCATAAACATCGATAGATCAGGGTCTACCTGTCAAAATATGGCTGTAAATTTGTTCCTTCACTTGCTGCACTGCAATGGGTTTTATGTGCATGTACATATTTCTTCTGGTCTGAAATTCTATACAGAGCATCACCATTTATGCAGCAACAAAACCAGTGTCTAAGCAAAGTGCTTTACATTTTACATGGACCAAAGAGTTGCAAACGAGTATGATGGAAAATGTAGTTTGTACCATTAAGTCCTTGACACACAGGCAAAAATGCAGCCATTTCTGTGGAAATGTGGAATCATCATGCCCTGTATTTTGGGTTTCAACAAGCCCAAAAGACAGGAAATAATAGCCTGTGTCCACTGTTGGAGAAAGGACCTATTTCTTTCCTCAAGAATGCGATCAGTAGAACAATGAAAATAATTCATCAGATTAAAGTACAAATAAATACTGTCCTGACAATTGGATGTTATCGTGTTCAATTTCAAGTTAATTATTTTTATATTTAATTAGAAACTGGTTAATTGCTTCTTTTTAATTATATACCTCTTTTAATTAGATTGAGGCTAAAAAAACTTGATAAGGCTGATGCTACACCACAGCCCTTTCATTCTTCTTTTTGACTTACACCGTATCAGTTGCCTTCCCTTGCTTTGCTGTTCATTTCCTGCACCAGGTCTCTCCCAAATCCCCTGCTTCATATTTACCTTCACTTTGGCAAAGCCCTGACGTACAAGCAACCTGGCGAGCCTGGGAGCCTGCCCGCTAGCCACAGAGAAACAATGTGCCCATGTTTGCACAGAAGCAAGTGCTGGGCACAGGGGCTTTCCTCTACTTTCCTTCCTCACTGTGGAACCAGACCCATTTTCCAGCAGCGGAGATTTGCTCAGCTGTGGGTGAAGCAGCCCAGTCATAGAATCATAGAACGGTTTGGGTTGGAAGGGACCTTCAAAGGCCATCTAGTCCAACCCCCCTGCCATGAGCAGGGACATCTGCAACTAGATCAGGTTGCTCAGAGCCCCGTCCAGCCCTGCCTTGAATGTCTCCAGGGAAGGGGCATCGACCACCTCTCTGGGCAACCTGGGACAGTGTTTCACCACCCTCATTTTACAAATTTCTTCCTCATGTCTAGCCTGAATCTCCCCTCCTTTAGTTTAAAACCAATCTGTTAACCCTTCCTCCAGAAGGAAATCAGAAATTCCTTGCGGCATGCAGGTAGCCACAGCTCTGCCTTTGCTTGGGCTAATTTCAAAACCTAGGCATGCTCCTTGCTGTTCGCCTCCCCCTGCATGCTCATTGCTAAGCTCTTGGTGTCAGAGGGGTGCATGTGTGTGGGTGTGCACGCACGTGTTTGTGCATGTGTGTGTGTCTCGCCTTCATGCACACACTCAGACAAGTCCTTCCTCAGCATCAGCAGGAGGATGCAGCCACTTGCACTCCCACTGAAACCCAAGGGGTCCCATCTGCAGTGGAGGGCACGCTGCCCGGGGTATCTAAACACTGGCTCTCCATACGGCATTGGACCATGAAGGGGAGGTGGGAGGCGA
Source organism: Caloenas nicobarica (assembly GCF_036013445.1). Taxonomy (NCBI): domain Eukaryota; kingdom Metazoa; phylum Chordata; class Aves; order Columbiformes; family Columbidae; genus Caloenas; species Caloenas nicobarica. The sequence continues at coordinate 45,083,020 of NC_088246.1, read as the reverse complement.
GTTGCCTGTGCAGTATACAACAGACCAGCATTCGCATTAACAACCAGTCCTTCTCCGAGCAGCAGATCAGTTGGTTCAGGGTGCCTTGTTCCCAGGGTGGACGAGGAGGAGCTGAGCTGAGATCTGCCTCTGGCAGCTCCTCACATGTCCAGATCAGCGATAACTGGTGCACTGCAATCCAGCCAACTTGTCCTGACTTATAGCAACTTCCACATCAGCATTGACTTTAACTTTTGCATTAGCGTCTCCTAAATGTTGACTTTTTGGCATAGGCAGTGAACACTGAACCTCAGCATGAATGCCAAAGGGGAGAGATATGAATAGTAGAAAGGAAAGACCCCTTTTTGCATGCATTTTGGCAGTACTTCTTTTCTGCTTGTCAGCATAAAATGGCATTCCTGAACTTCTCACACAATAGAAGAAAGTCATAAAAGCTTACGAAGACGTCCTCAGACTGAAACACAGCAGGAGGATGTTCAGCTATCTCCTCAAAAATTGCTATATGAACTCTAGCAATTCATGTTACCCCTACAATATTAACACAAAAGAAAAACAAAAATAAACACAAAAATATTGGGCGAGGTTTTTAAGGCTCCAGTTTGGTAGGATGTTTCAGGTACAGTCTCAGGCCATCACCAGTTTTCTAGGATTAGTGTCTAGACTCACAAAACAAGACTAAAATAGTCCATTTGGCATACTACTAAACAAGCAGACACTTCAGACTGTTTAATTCTATTAAAACTAAATACTAACCAAAAAAATTGTACAGGAAAACAATATCAACTAAACTAAATAATTAAAGCCAGTGAAGTATTCATAAAGCTTTTACTCTAGGACTAATCCCATCGTCTTGAGCTACAAAGCCTTTTATAAGCCCCTGCACTTCTGTCACCGTTTTTTCTGGCCATTAACTACAGTGTGAATGTCTCTTGTAGGGAGACCCAAACCTGCCTGACGCGGGAAGGAGTAGCCTGGACAGTAGGTCTAGCCTCCCACTGTGAGCCTCCCAGGGGACACTTATCCTACCAGGAACTCTGCGTCAGCCTGGGATGTTAGAAAACATGGCTTTTAGGCGCTTGTTTTGGTGGCAGGCTCAGAGAAGCGTGGTGCCCCTTTCCCTAATACCTCTATCAGATATGTCTCAGCCTGCCCAGCCCGCGAGGCTGAAGATGACCCGAGGGAAGCGCCAGCCTGACCCTGGCTTCCCACCCCAACCAGTGCCGCCTCTGCCTGTCCTGCTCCCAGCTCAGATATGTAACATATGTCTTGCATTCCCCACACTGGTCAAAATTAAGTCAGCAGGTCTCTTTGCATCACTAAAATAAATTTAAAGGCCCTTAAAATCAATGGAAATGTTTAATATAACAGAAGAACTTAAAATATACTCTGCCAAGGGATCCCCCAGCCCAGCATCCTGCTTCCAATGGCAAGCAAGGGACATGTATACTTGTTTGAATACGTTTTTTAATTTACTTGTGGTTTGGGGGTCCACAACTGGTGTTAACAAATTCTTTAAATCCATAGTGCACTGGGCTAAAAAAGGTGTGTTTCTTGGGGGGTGAGGTGTATATTTAATTTTCATTAATCTGATCTCTAAATATTTAATTTTCTTTTGACTGGTGATTCCACAGGTTTCTTACACAAGACCTGGAAGGGTGAGCAATGGCCCCCTGTACACTCTTTACCCATCACTCCTAGATCTCCAGAACCTTCTTTCCTGCCCTCCCCGTGGTCCTTTTGTGTCCCTTACTGGTGACAAAGTCCTGCTCTGCTGTGTCTCTGCCTTGCAGAGAGGTTGTTACCTGCATTAGCCTTTCTCACTTGCCTTCCCCTGAACCTTTTTGAGCCCTACTATGCTCTTGTTGAGTTCAGGTGACGTGCTTCTGCAATTTGACCTGTTATTCATGCAGTTCTAGTGGGTACCTGGTGAGTGGGGGTGATTTGACGCAGTGCAATTTGATGCATTGTATTTATTTGAGCTTTTTTTTTTTTTTTAATCTCAGCACATCTGGGTAATTCCAATGTCAGAAGAATTATTGAAATATTTATGCTTTGCTTTTGAAGAAATGTACCTTACATTTAAGAACTGATCCGGCAGAGGTTTATGCTGAATACTTAAAGTCCTGGCTCTTCCTTGGCATCCTGCTGTGTGAATAAATGAGTTTCAGAAAGTTTGCAATGTCCCTGGAAAGTCTCTGGTGGTGAAGTGATGGAGGTGGGTCTGTGGCCATGGGAGAGCACCGGCGGTGCACGTCCTGCTCCCACCTCTTCCCCAAAGCCTCTCCTTTTCTCTGCTCCAAGACCCAGCTAAACAGAGCGTGACCTTACCTGGCATCCCTGCCCTCACAGCTTTCAGGCTCGGCAACAAAAACACAGGCTGGGCTGGAGTGTTACTTGAGTAAAACTGTACCAGGCAGCTCGCTTCTGCCTTGTGTTGGTACCGCCACACAAGCTGTACCCAGCAGTGGTACCCAAACAGCAGCCTGATGGACTGGAAGGAAAAATATACATGCGTAAATGTATATATATGTAAACACAGTATCACTCTCTTCATCAAAGGGTAGTAGATGACCATAAAAGCATTCCTGGTGGAGAAAACCCACTTTTTCCCACAGGATATTCCCCCTTTCCTCTGAAGCTGAGTAATAAAATAGTTCTTAGGTTTTAAATAGAACCCCCAAAGTACCTAAGTTGCCACCAGTCAAAACTTTCAGATTGGATGCTGGGCTGGGAAGGAGGAGAAGGCTTCTGATGTGCCAAGAGACAAATATTTCTGTACTGACACCATCAGACTTGAAAGGTGTTGGATTTTCTCTCCTCTCAGAGGGGTCTACTCCTGACCTGGGGACACTTTCCAGCTAAGTCACCCTGGAATTTCTTGCCTCCAAACATACGGTTCAGTCTTTTTAAAATAAACCTGGTCTTTAAAAAAAAGCCTGCCCTTGTCCTCCTAGCAAAGCCTGTCTCTAGGAATGCGAAACAACCAACTGTGCTGATGGTTCCCCCGAAGTGTCTGTGGCAACAGGAGGGGAAATTGGGGCAGTGGTCGTGGCTGTGGTGGTGGCAGCTCTGCTCCCGGGCTCTGGCAGAGCCTCCCCAAGCTCTCTGCACACACAGCTGAACAACGATGAGCACAAAAACCAGGCTTGAGCTCAAGTTTTATTGTCTCTGCCAGATCCCAGCCTCCACAGTGGACTAAGCGGAGGGTCTGACTGCCCCCAGCCCATCACTGCTGTTTTGGGTTGGCCCATCCTGAAAGGAAGGAGACAAAGTTCTCAACTGTTGACAGGTTGGTGCCATAAAAATCAACATTCAAGGGGCCTTCCCTGATAGCTTAAGCTTCCTCACTTGTGACACAAACCTTATTGCGACACACAGCTCAGTGTGGGGTCAGGGACCAGCGAGCTGGTTTGGGGGATCAGAGGTCAGAATAACCTGAGCGGCTTCTGAACTGCCTGCCCTGGGCAGCACCGCAGCTGCAGCCGGGGCTGGCATTGCAAACAGCTGTAATCCAATTAATAAATGTGATGGGGGAGGGGAATAGGGGAGAGGGGGGAATGTGGTGGTGTCATGAGAGAGTTTGAGTGAAACACTTTTTAACCACCATTTCAAAGAGCTCCTATCAAGTGCTTTATTTTTAATGCTTCAATTTGCTTTCCTCTTCTTGATTGTAATGCCCTTCTTGAACTTTGCAAATAAAATGTGCTTTCCCTTTTGATTTTTGTCATCATCTCCCTGGCAAGTTATCAGACTTTTTAATTCCAAGCTTCCATTTCCCACCCCCACCCCCCCCAATCTAGACTACCAGCAGGGTGAGAAGTTAATAAAGTATTTCTCCTGGATTCCCCGCTCTCCAGTGAATCAGCACTGTGCCTGCAGCCCTAGGCAAGGTATATTACATCAGTTGTGCTGCCTTTTCAGGAGAAGAGCAATAAGATGTTCACCAAGGTCTGGGACTGCAGAAGTCTATTACAACTTGGATTATACTAACCTCTCCTCTGTCAAAAATCTTCTTCAGCTGCCGCAAGGTCATAACCCAGTGTCTGCAAATGCAAAATGTTCCTTTTTCCCAGGTGTCTCAAATGACTGGAAGGAGAAAAGGTGCCTTTGGGAGAAAATAGGCAGCACTGGAAACTAATACACAGCGCTTAATGAAAACCTACAAGGAAGTCATAAGTGCCTAGATGCTATCTATATAGAAACCACAATCTAAATCAACACTAAGGATGCTAAATTCTAGTCACTAAGGAGAATTGCAATAAACAAGATGCTCCAGAATAAGACTGGCCAACAGACAGAGGCAAACCGGGCAGCTCTTCTTCAGGTCATGGCACTGAGGAAGGATGGCTCTTCCTCAGGTGCCAGCCGCCCTGCCTGCCCTGCCTCCCCACTGGCAACCCTGGGCAGACCCAGCCATCAGCGAGGATCCCTGCCCAGCCAGCCCGATCAAAGACACTTCTGAGCAAGAAACACTATCACAACCACTTAACAATAAGAAAACAATCACAGAGTATTGGCTGCTGGGAAGACCAGACCAGACGTTTGTTTTACTCGGTGGTGATGAAGCTCAGATGTGACGCTGGGGGTGGTATGGGCAGCTGGTGCCCACAGCTTTTGAGGTCAGCAAGAAATAGGAGATGATGGAGCCACCACACAACGCATCAGCCAGACAACTCCATGGGACATCAGAGGCAGCAAAGCTGACCCCATTCTCACAGATAGCTTCTCCAACGCTGGGGAAATGAAGCTTCTTTTTCGGGACCATGAAGATATATCTATGAGGGCAGTTAATTGAACAGTGTCACTGAAAATGATGTGGGTAATGACAGATAGTGTCAGCTTGTGCTGCTGTTTCAGTTACTGGAACGAATTAGAAGAGGGCAGAAATAGAAACAAATGGAAGAGACATTTCTACCAGATGTCATGGAGAAGATTTTCTTTTTATCTCTCCACTTTTCTTCATTCAGAGAATAAGCAGCCTGTGCCACCAGAAGGACCCTGACCAGATACATGGCATTAGCACTGGTGCCATGCTGAGGTCCTGGAGATGCTGGCATGGTCTGTTAAACACCTGCCATTGTTTCCCAGGAGCTTTCCTCTTCATCCCATGTGTAACTGGGGAGCAAGCAGATACCTGCATGGGCTTCCTCAGCAGTGAGGCAGCACCAAGGGCTCCCTCGAAGAGGCAGGACTGAGCACTAACCTTGGTATGCCTGCACAACCCTTGCATCTGGTGAGGAAAATGAGATGAAATTCGATCGCTGCTGCCACCACTGGCTAAACTTCCCCTGGTTTCTGAAAGACCAAGGTTTCACTCCAGGGTTGTTGCGTTTCCTTGGCTGATGCTCCTTCCAGAGGGGATGTGCTTTGCCACAGCCATCTCCACTTCTTGGGAAGGGATGCTGACTGCTACAGCCCAGGTGTTATCTTGTACCTCCACATGAAATATTAAAATCTGACCTGGTGAAAGGCAGCACAGAAGTACAAACCGCTGAGGACTCTGACTGTCTCACTCTCACTCGCTGCCTGTGCTTTTCCTGGCAGACAACTCAAAGAAGACATGGCTTTGGTAGGAGGAGGATGCTCACAGTGTGCTCCTGAGCTGCCTGAGACTAGAAATGGGGGAAGGAAGGGAACAAGGGGGAAGTCAGCTCTGCCCTGGTATGGTTTTGCTGTGCATGGCAGAGGACAAGCCAGCCATCCACGATGGAGACCGGTCCACAGCACGGCTTGCCCGTGGGACCCTGCCCTGCAGCTGCCCCTGAGACAAAAAGAGAGCGTCAACAGCATCTGAGTGAAGGACCTCTGTGCTCTTGGTGGCACTGAGGGACAGCCTATTTCTGGTTCATTCTGTGATAATGCAGCTTGTGTTTTGGATGCTTGCTTGCACTTAAGCCTTTTAATCACTTGTTCATTAAGAAAAGGTTTTCAGGACACCTTGCTGAGAGGCAGCATCTCATATACCTCTGAGGAGAAAAAACAGCCACTTAGTCAAACACTCAAGCCACTCAGATCCTAATGATAGAATAGTAATGAGGGTGAAGTGTATTATCAACTTAATGATAAACTAAGAGATTTGGCACCCATAACATGGGTTCACTCTTTAAGCTCCATAGCTGATTCCTGAAGGATACGTGAGATGCAATCCGTAGGGACTGGAAATCTTTTCTGTTGCGAACTGGATCAACTAAACTGCATTCTAAAAATGGTTTAGTGATATATTGGAGGAGTGGTGAAAGGTGGTGAAAAAAACCCTAGACCTTCCTTCTGGTGACTCATGACATAACAGAATCACTAATCAAATTTAGAGATTTAAAAATCCTTATGAGGTGCATATTATTTCCTGTTTACCTCTGCACACATCCATCTTGATGTGTAAATCACCATTTCCTAACTCATGTGCTGGAAGAAACAATAGTTGCAGGTGGACATGGAAATAAGGCCAGTGACTAACCCCACCTTGTCCCCAGTTATGCAGGACTTGCACTTAGGGCTGAACCCTTCCCCAAGAAGCCTCCTCTTGCCTTTGTTAACTGCCTCCACTGGCAAAGCTGGTAAAAAGCTCTTATACAAGAGTAAGACCACTGCTCTAAATAGAATAGATACCTTACGTTTTGTTTTGTTTCTTTTCTGCCAAACCACCAGAAATTGAATTTATCAGTCTTTTCCTGTTCTGTTTCTGGATACTCACTACAGGGCGGCCAAGGTGCAAGGTATGAGATTGCCTGTCCTGCATTTACCTCAGACTTTGCTTTGGCCATGTGGAGATGGGGAGAGATGCCCACGACACCACACATTCATGAATGTTGCATTTGCTAAGAGCCAATGCAGTTTTACATACTTACATGCACAAATATATTGATAGGTCCCACATAAAGTGCTATCTAATGCAATACCATGACAGGCGTGGCCCACTGAAGCAATTTTTAATTGCTTTAAAGGGTGCCTTTCCTGACAGAGTGAATAATTTCTAATTCACGTAGACATGGGCCATTTAGCCTGGTTTACCTTAATGAGCACTCCTCAGCTTGGCCAAAAGGCAAACCAGCTCTGCTAGAGGCCCAGGGAGCCTGGAGACAGCTAGCAGCAAAGCTGAGCTTTAAAATCTCCACCTCCTCAAACAGAGCACTGTTTTTGAGGTGAGTTCATGTCAGGTACTTGGAAGTCTGGCCCAACCACTTCAGGGCCATCCAGGCAGATAACACGCTGTGAAAACAAACCAAGGCACATGCTGCATGTCCTCGGACACCACTGCATGAGTGCATGGGTGGCTCTTGAGGGGGGATAGTCAGGTAGGGGTAGGCTCAAACAAAATGCTTCTTAAAATACAGACGGAATTGAAACGGACTTCTAGAACGAGTCTAAAATTCTTAGCATAACTCTAAAATGCTCAGATAACTGCATTTTTTCCAGAGAGGGTATTTCAGTTTTGCTTCGAGTGTGGTTTCAGAGCCAAAACAGACTTCGTGAAACTTCCCTGATTAGGGGGGAAAAAGTACATTTCAGTCAAACCCAGCCAACTGCACCTACAAACTTTGGAGGAGCTGGTTTAAAGATGATGCTTCAACTCAGGTTTCCTGATTTTCAGTCCCAAAAGAGCAGAAATGTAAATACACCTCTCCGGCTTTTGCACTTCATCACAGGGCATCAGCAATGGCTCTCAGCAGCTGGGGATGAGCCTGATTGCATGCAGAAATGCTTGTGGCAAAGCTGCTGTGGGGGGCTCAGGAGGCCCAGGGATCCAGGGGCATGGCTGGTATCCTTGCTGGGAGATGCCCTGTGTGGTACCCATGCTACTGGGGCATCGCTGGCAGCAGGGGCTGAGCATGTCAGTGGCTGTCACGCTAATACTTATCACCTGAGACATCTTCCCAGAAACACACTGATGCCTCACAGCACCCTGTCATGTCTTGTCCCTGCGATCTGAATCTTGCAAACCCCTATCCAGTGGCAGAGGGATGATGTGTGTGCACACGCTATGGGGTATCACAGGGGGCTTTTCTCTGGGTGGTAGGATTCCTTCCTGGGTGTGTTCCTCGCCAGCTCCTGGCACTACCTTTCCTTCTCTGAGCTCAGGAGGATGCAGTACGAGCTCAGCACAGCTCTGGGGCACCTTATTGCTTGTTTTGAAGATCTGGGACCAAACTGGTCAGATAAACACAACATTACTGTCATTACTAATAAATGCAAGAGATGATAAATTCATTCGTTGAAAATGAAAAGGCATGAGCTTTTACTAAGTTGTTTGGGTTTTTTTCCCCTCAATCTCTTGCATGTCTGAATTCAGCTATATCGTGCAATTCATTTTAACAGAGGGGTTAAAAACACTTCCCACCATCATGAACTACAGGTTTCTGTATACTCTAGAAGGGTAGTGCTGAGGTTCAGAGGTTGGTGGCAAATATAGCCAATATTTTAAAGAAAAATATATTTTAAAGAAAAATATATGTCAAAGAAAAGGGCGTGGGGTTTTTTGTTGGGTTGGGGCAGGAGGGTGTTGGTGTTGTTTGGTGTTGTTTGTTTAGTTTCCCCCAGTTTCTGTCCTATTCGCTCTGCTGTAATTACCATTATGAAAGATTTTTAGTCTCCATGTTACAGGACTCTTATTTCTAGCACAGATGTGGCATTCTAAAGGAGCACCAGCCACCCAAGACAGCTCCTTAATGGGAGCAATGGTGGGATTATTCTCCCTGGTGACTCCAAATCAGCTGCCTGAACTAACACCATACTCTTGCTGGTAAATTGAAAGCACACTTTCCAGTTTAAAAATCTGGATTTAAAATATTGGGCGTTAATACCCAGCCCCTTTGCTGGCAGCAGGGTGTGCGCACAGGGAGGAGGACGGGGCACATTTCAGGAGCGTGAGGAGCCTCTCAGAGTACCCGCTAGAGCAGCCTCCAGCCTCCAAGTCCCCCTTGTCTGAGGTCTCCTTCCAAAATCACAGGACACAGAAAAGCCACAGTTCAAGTCTGGTTTATGATTGACGGATTGCTGCTCTTTTCTTTTACAGATAAATCAGTGGAGCAATGATTAATGAGTAAATATGAGGATGATGCAATCCAGAGTGAAATCCCAGCTTAACCAAAGACAGTGGGGTTTTTTCTTCCTCCCTAGCAAGAGCTCACATGCCAGCAGGGAAACAAAATAGAGGATGAGGCAGTACTTAATTATTCTAACATTTTTCACTGTGGTCAGTGGGCCAGGGACTCCTCTCCCAGCTTTCTCTTTGCACCCATGTTCCTCCCTTGCTGCTGGAGGCATATTGTGCTTACAGACATACAGACAAACCCGTAAGTTGGGAAGTTGCAGCCCAGCAAGGAGTTTGTTTAAGAAGCAGATTGCAACGCAAGGCTACCTCAAATGCCAGAGAGATTTTTACCTTCAGAGGCTGGTTTTCCATTTCTGGTCACCAGACATAAGATAACGGGAGAACAAGGAGAGGAAGGACTGCAAGGTAGATGCGCCTGGCACCAGGCACTGCTCCAGTCTCTGAGCATCGACGTACCAGAAGATACCTATAGAGAATTCATTTCCCCATCTGTTCCTCTGTAGATCACTTTAAAAATTAACTTACTCTATGAAAAAGAAAATGCGATTGTTACAGTTAAGTGGCTGCAGTGCTAGAGATAGTTCGTCCTTCCCTGTCTCAAATTATATCCAAAAATGCACGATTAATAACACATTAACTTAGCCAGGAATAGGTTCAGGTTTTATTATAAATACATTTTATTTTGTGTAACAACAAGATTCTTTTTTTCCTGGCCTGTAATATTGCAGAAGAGATAATTCCTTCCTACCGCACATTTCACACTTTTCTAGTTTCAGACAGATTAGCACAAATGACATTTTGTGCTCAACTCGTCTGATTTTAGAAAGCACTCCTCCATCAAGTTATGCTGCATTCAGATAATTATTCTATAAAAATATTCTTAAACTAATTGTATGAATGGAGCGAAAATATGGTTACATCAGATAGAAACTCTCTTCATATCCAGCGGAAAATGTAAAGCACAGGGAGCTGCCGGGGTCCTTCCACCAGTGGAGGGAGTGGACTTCTGGCAAAGTCAATATTTATGTACAGTTCATATGTAAGAGTATAACCATTAAAATCAAGGTAATACAAATAAAAATAGATATTAATGTTTCAAAAATCTCAAAGGAGACTTAAAAATCCATTAGTTTTTCAGCAAGATTGAATCCATCGGAGCCCAGGTCCTTCTTTCTAATAAATTCAGTTCTCAGAGCGAGTAATTTACTGCAGATGCTGACAGTGCTCTATCAGTACCCCTGTTAGGTTCTGCTTTGGTAGGATTTTCTTTCTTTGTCTTTAAATTGACCACGTGATAAAGCCTGCTGCTTGAGCAATGGGTCTTACACAAATTAAACCACTTAGCTGATCAATTTTTTTACCGTGGCTAAAAATAATAAATGGCTATGGGTAGCACTGTGCCGTCTTCAGAGGTGAGCTGGGATCAGCGCTCTTATGAGAAAAACGCTGCCTGAAATGAGATGTGAGCTCTGCCTTGTCACACTACGGAGCACCGGGTGGTGTAGTAGTGCTCCAGAGAGCCATTTCCAAAACAGTTTCCTTGCAAGTATTACATTGGTATCCTGGGCAAAGACAAATGTAGAAACATCTTTCTGAAGTTATCAGTAAATTTGACCTTTGAACACCGAGTTCCTGATTCCATTTCACAGGAAGTTTTCACTACTTTTGGATGAGTCCTACATGAAGGTCCTCAGTGGTGCTTGTCCTGACTGATGTGGTATTAAATCCTCCTCTAAAAGCTTCTTTGCAAGATGTCCCTGCAATTCTGAGTTTCTAAATTCTCTGATGGTATGACTTAGAAATTGGTGGAAAATTCACAAAGGTACTAGACCTGTTGGTATTGATCCTTTCCCTTCATTGGTTTTGCAACCTAAGGGGCAGAGTAGTTTCCACAAGTTAAAACGGATAATGAGCTGCCATTAGCAGTCCGAACAGCTTTTTGTTCTCCAGGCTGTAAATAGCCGGGAGGCTGTGACCATTCCTTTCCTGTTCCATAATTGTACCTTCATGCCAGTGTGTGCACTTCATGACGTGGTGGTTCATCTTAAACCTGGTTAGCTGGTTAAGCTGGTGCAGCACTTGGTAGTAAGTGTCCTTTGCTGTAAGCAGTGTGTGTACTACAGAAAGCTGCACACTGCCTCCCTGTTCGCTTCTGGGTGGTTTCTATGGTGAGAAACCTAACTTCAGAAACATCCGGGCACTGATTCAGCTTGGGCAACATCTGAAAGTTCAGCCAGGGAAGATGTTTTGTGTTGAGTCTTCAACTCACCAAATCACAGAATCACAGAATGGTTGGGGTTGGAAGGGACCTCTGCAGA